>NC_139156.1:72309455-75175325 GCF_964270905.1 Leucopleurus acutus
CCCTGTTTCTCTGAATGTCTGCAGGAAGAAATCAAAGGAATGGCTAGACTAAAGGAAACAGTACTTGAATTTCACACGTTTGTATTTTAAACTGGGAATCGGGTTCCTCAGCATTTATTGTTTTCTGCGTCTAAGGCATGAAGTTCCATTTAATCTAACAAACTCCGCCCCCCCATATTAATGTATAAACCTTCTGATATTTCTCTGTCTTAAATCAACTGTATCAATCTTTCCAAAGCTTAAGAAAGTTTTCTAAGTCAAAAATGTGTAAGGAGGGAGTGAAACAATAATGCAAGGTATGCAAAGCATGCAGAGTATTTTTAGGAAAATATGTTCACTTTTTATTTTTGGAATCATTATTTTCGTGCCCCTTCTTTCATCTCAGTCTTCTCGCCGATTATTTCAGTACTCTTACGGATTTTTAATTTCTCCCGTGTTCTAATCAGTTTTTTAAAAAAATAGGTTTCAGGCTAATGACTGGGGAGTCTGTGGTGCTTCCAGTGTCTTATTCTTTGACCTGGTAAGACTGGCCTATAGCGAGCATGTCACTCTCTCATACACACCTTCTTCAGGCTGTCTGACCCTTAGAGTCGTAGCAGTTTTTCTTGGTAGATATTGGGAATAGACTTGTTTTCAGAGTGGGTACTTGGTGGAGCGTTTTCCTTTAAAAATGTAAAAAAAAACAGAGAGAGAGAGAGAGAGAGAGAGAGAGCGGGCTCATCATAAAATAAAGCTAATCTTTATACTGACTTGCTAATCACTACAAATCCAGCAACTGTTTTTTGGTTTTGTTTTTATTTTATTTATTTATGGCTGTGTTGGGTCTTTGTTTCTGTGCGAGGGCTTTCTCTAGTTGTGGCAAGCGGGGGCCACTCTTCATCGCGGTGCGCGGTGCGTGGGCCTCTCACTATCGCGGCCTCTCTTGTTGCGGAGCACAGGCTCGGCGCAGGCTCAGTAATTGTGGCTCACGGGCCCAGTTGCTCCGCGGCATGTGGGATCTTCCCAGACCAGGGCTCGAACCCGTGTCCCCTGCATCGGCAGGCGGACTCTCAACCACTGCGCCACCAGGGAAGCCCAGCAACTGTTTTATATAACAGCTTTACTGGAGAAATTATTCACATACCATAAAATTCACTCTCTTAGCATTTAGCTCACTAGCTTTTGGAATGCATCTAGCATAGTCTCTACTGGTTGTGAAGTGTGGACAAAGGAGCTAGACAGACTCGAGGGTGTTTGAGGGACGACCTCGGACAAGCTGTTGGATCCCCGTGAACCTCTGTTACTTCTATAAAATGGAGATTACCTTCCTCACTTCATAGGGTTGCTGTTGAGAAGAAATAAAGTCATTATGTGAGGCGCTTTTCAGATACAGCCCTTGTTACAAACTAAGCCTTGATAAATATCCACTATTACATTCATTCCATAGAAAAAATTGTCATGCCAAAGGTATTGTATAAGACACAGCGAATCACAGCCAACCAAGAATCTAAAGATGTCTTTACATCAGGGTAGGGGGAACCTAATCATTGCTGAGAGTCTAGCATTCGTGAGGCACTGATAAATGCCTCTATGTATGGAAATTTAAAATGAAAGCATAGTACTGCGAAGTAGGTAGTTTTAATCCCACTTTATAGATGGGGGAACTGAAGTTCAAACAAGTCAAAAGGTTACCCCCAACTCAGTAGCAGCACAGGGGCTGAAATCTCGTTCTACCTGTTCTCAAAAACTTTTAACTATCCCACTTCCTTTAGAAATGTGTGTCCTGTGGAGAAGAAAATAAACCTAAAGAAGAAAATTCCTACAAACCTCTAGATTTCAAGATCCAGAAGAGTCATTTTAAATGTTATACATGTAATGAGTATACATGAAATGTTTATACATAATACTGACATGTATATCCCGTACCATTCACAACTTCAGATAATTTCTGATGGATGGGAACTTTCACTGGCAATTTAGATTTCTAATTGTTATTACCTTAATTTATTATAAAGCATGAAATATAGTTTTTTTATAAGGAAATTTATAAGAAAACATAATCAAAAGTTTTAAAATGAATAAATCCTAAGGGAAAGAACTGAATTCGCATTCTGAAAAGAGTAAAAGAATATGGACGATTGAGAATAAAAAATAGAATAAGATAAATGGATTTTCCAGAGGATAGGTTTTTTTTTCCCGTTTTAAGGAAAATAAGGTATAAAGATATTTTCATGTATCCAGTATTTCTTAAATACTATTGTAGATTACTAGTTTTTTAATGCAGCATCCTCTCCACAAGGATTTTTTTTTTTTTAACCAATAGCTACCTTGATATTGTAAGTAGCTGAGGGCAGAGTATGCGTCTTAATCGCTTTTGAGTCACCAGTATCGGGCACAGTGCTGATTCGGACACTCACCCAATCCTGGAGTGTAGGCAGAAGGAGGAACCTCATGATAATATATAGCTCTGGGGGGGGTGGGGGGATGAACTGGGAGATTGGGATTGACATATATACACTAATATGTACAAAATAGATAACTAATAAGAACCTGCTGCATAAAAATAAATGAATAAAATAAAATTCAAATTAAAAAAATAATATATAGCTGTCTGGAAGAAAGCTCTTGTTAGTCTGTTTCTTCTCCCCCAGACTTCATTAATGTTTTAGGAAGAATACTGAATATTCTAAGAGAGTGTTGTCCAATAGCACTTTCTATGGTGATGGAAATATTCCATACCTGTGTGGTCCAACAGCCATCACTGGTCACCGGAGACTCTTGAGCACTTGAAATGTGACTAGGGCAAGCGAGGAAGGTAATTTTTAATTTTGTATAATTAATTTCAAATAGTCACCTGTGGCCAGTGGCCACCTCATTAGACACCGCAGTTCTGACAAAAACACTGCATTCTAATAATATGTTCTTCATTTTTGAGCACAGATGATAGTATCAGGCACAGGCAGATTTTTTTTTTAATTTTAAGGTTTATTTATGGAATGGATTTCCATGATTTCATACTGACATGTCTTTATTTGGGGTTTTTTTGTTTTTTGTTTTTTTGGGTTTTTTTCTTTCATTTTGTTTTTAATAAGCCAGTTTTCAAATAGGAAGTTAGTCCTATCTTTGCTTAGACAAATGACGCCCCAAACACTGCCACACTAGGGGCATCTGTCCGATGTTTTAAAGAAATGATGATATAGCCCTATCCTGGATTCTACATGTTATCTTGGAAATAGTGGATAGAGTTTCTTTGCTGCATTTTTTAAGACCAGATAAAGTTTGGTTCCATTTTAGACAATTAAAAGGAAATGCGGGCTTCCCTGGTGGCGCAGTGGTTGAGAGTCCGCCTGCCGATGCAGGGGACACGAGTTCGTGCCCCGTTCTGGGAAGATCCCACATGCCGCGGAGTGACTGGGCCCCTGAGCCATGGCCGCTGAGCCTGCGCGTCCGGAGCCTGTGCTCCGCAACGGGAGAGGCCACAACAGTGAGAGGCCCGCGTACCACTAAAAAAAAAAAAAAAAAACAAAAAAAAAAAAAAAAGGAAATGCAAATACTTCCAAGTTTAAAGAATCAAGCACTGGAGGCCACAAAAGGAAAACTGAGGACTAAATTTTCAAGGCACCATGGTTTTCTTCATATATTAAATCTATAAAAGCAATGATAATGAAGGAGTCAAGACACACATTTTATAACTGAAGCTCAATTAATCAGATTTCACGCCAAGCTCAAGCACCACTAACCACCACTCTTGTCCTGTCCCCAGAGAACCTTAGCTCTTATTGGAACATCCCTCCTCTAAAAGCAGACAGGCAAAAATAAAAATCAATCTGTCTCTAAAAATCCAACCCTTTTCCTTCAAGGTCCAACTAGTCAAACTTCTTGTGGGGAGAGAAGCATAAGCATGGTTTAGGAGGTTTCATGTTATTTCTACCCTCACCACTCTGTGCCCCTGGATAGCTGTTAATTAGCAAGATAAAAATAGTACATAAAATAAAAAAAAAGTGACCAGATCACTCAAGACTTCCTTAAAGAAAAAGAGAAATAAATCATTCTACTATTATTTTACTTACCCTATTGGTTTACCCAGTTCATAACAATTAAGCCTTATCTGCCATTTATAGCAAGTGACCCTTGATAATACCTGTCTTATTATGAATGTCTCATTTTAACCCTCTTTTCCATAAATGAACTAATGTGTTACTTTATAAGTAATCTGTATTCTACTTTTATAACTAGTCCTGTTGCACCGTCTTCTCTGAAAATCTTAAAACCCAAGTGTTTAGAAAGCATCTTAGCCAGTATTTTGATCAGTGATTTTTTTACTGAACAACACAATTGTAAAGATTAGATTATGGTTCTACAGTATTTTAAAACTTGCAAAGCCTTGCCATGTGCACAATCAAATTGTAACTCCAGGGCTTCCCTGGTGGCGCAGTGGTTGCGAGTCCGCCTGCCGATGCAGGGGACACGGGTTCGTGCCCTTGGTCCGGGAAGATCCCACATGCCGCGGAGCGGCTGGGCCCGTGAGCCATGGCCGCTGCGCCTGCGCGTCCGGAGCCTGTGCTCCGCAACGGGAGAGGCCACAGCAGTGAGAGGCCCGCGTACCGCCAAAAACAAAAGAACAAATTGTAACTCCAGGGAAAGACAAGTCCAGGGAGGAGGATAGTTTGCCCAACGTGGTGTGGTCGTGAGGATCACGACCTGTGGATGTCACACGGACTGGAATTCCCATCCTGGCTCCATGGCTTACTAGCTGTGCGACTCCAAGAAAGCCCTTGATCTCTCTAAGCTCATAGAGAACTAATGGGAAATAGATGAGCTAATATGTGTGAATTTCTCAGCATGATGTCTGACACATGAGAACCACTCTCAAAGTTAGCCATAGCCACGGCTGCCACGTACAGCTGTGCAGGAGAGCGAGGGGGGCAGACATCTTGCCTCTTCCACTTTCCAAGCCATCTGCTCTGACACTGGCCTTCAGGACAAAGGGGCACCTTTATCTAATGTTTTCAAAGCGACTCTCTAGTTGCCTACAGGGCTGTGTCCACTCCACATGGACGCTTTTCCAGATCCCACGAGGACACCTCCAGGGCTAGTGGAATCCCTGGTCACAGTTGATGATTACCCCATGACTACCACCCAGTCAGGAAATAGTAAGCAGACAGATCTAGACTTCCAAAATCTAGACTTCTGACTCCAAATCTAGTCTTTTTTCTACAATACTCCCTTGCCTCTGTATCTTCTCAAATGAAGGATGCCTATGAAAGTGCTTTGTGTGGAACAAAAGGTGACATGAATGTCAGCTGCTACTTAAATTTTCCATTATGAATCAAGGTACCCTCCTAGTTCTCGTATGACTCCAAAGGACATGGCATGTATTCAGGAAAAACTGTCATTGCAGAATAGGGTGGAATCAAGAGTTATTTGTGGCATTACCAACCTCAGAGATAAAGGCATCAGTGGTTATGCTAATGAAGCAGGTGTGTTAGAGCAGCTCTATTGAAATAACAGGCTAGAATGACACAGAGGACAGTTGGTCTGGGTGTGAAGAACCTGTTGTTACCACTGAGGTATCATGTGGCAGGAGCAACTTTTCTCTTTGGCAGCAGACATAGATCTTGTTCTAGCACTTGTTCGTTCGTGTTTTCTCAGGAGAGAAAGATATCGCAAAACAAAAACATACTCATTCTGCTCCCCACAAAAACGTCATCTTTAAAATGCACCAAATTGAATCCACTTTGTAAGTTTAATTAAAACCTTACTTGAGTTAAACTCACAAAGTTCAATTCAACATGTTTAAAATTGTGCCTGCCGGGGGCGGGGGGGGGGGAAAACGGGGACGGGGGAGGGTTGGATTGGGAGTTTGGGATTAGCAGATACAGACTACTATACATAGAACAGATAAACAATGAGGTCCTACTGTGTAGCACATGGAACCATATTCAATATCCTGTGATAAGCCATCATGGAAAAGAATATGCTATTTACTAGTAGAAGAATCCTTCCTCCTTTGAGATCTTAAGAACTGCTTATAGAAGTAGTTGAGCACTGAAAAGTGAAATATGTAGTTTCACGTTGTACACAGCACCATCTGTTGGGGAAATCGATTAACAATTTTGAAAAATTCTGGAGGAAAAAGGAAAAATTGAACTTAACCAAATCAGGACTGTGGTTGGGGTGTAAGAAAAAAATAGAAAAAGCGAAAAAGCCCCAAACTATTAATTAAACCATAACAAGATGCTAATCTGCTTTCAGTCCACTGCCAGAAAACTTACTTTTAACTGGATTCAGCCATGCCCACCCGGTGCCTAACTGGGCCAGAACAGTTCCCTTACCGCTACTAGTCAGGAAATGAAAATGGGACCGAAGCAGATGAACATTAATAATGCCAGGTTTTATATATGTCTGTGTAATGTACTTCTTGCAATTACATGTCTTTATGAAACATTAGTGGGTCAAAAAATGACATGAGACACCCTGTCCCATGTGTCAGACAGAGTGGGGCTCTGTGCCCTCCAGGGACAGTGAAGGGGTCTGAGAGACCGGGTGTTAGCTTCCGTCACCTCTAGTGTCGATGTGAATAGAGGCCGATGTGCCAGACACGGCAGGTCTAGGCCCCTTAGAGCTCAGTGCGCTTCTGTGTTTGCTGCATAGGCCGGGTTACGGATTGATGGTGTTTGGCTTTAAGACATTATATACGATCCGGATTTTGAAGATAGGATTATATAAATTGTTTCTTGTCTGGATATAGTACCGATGGTTAAAAGAAGGGTTGAAGAAAGTTTGTAAGGGGGCTAATTGCAGTAAGCAGATGTGGAAGAACATTTTTCTGGAAAATAACAGGGAGAAGCAGATGCAAAGAATACAGGGCTTCTGCAATCATGGAGGAAAACCTTAGAATGATTATTCCAGCATGGCCAAGCACACCCTCTTCTCACTTCTCTGTTTCCAGGAAGCCTTCCCTAAACCCCAGTCTAAGTTAGATACACTTGGTAAATACTTCTGTCACACCTGGCCTGTCTTCTTCTGTAACAAGCAGTTTTGAACTTTGCTCTCTTCCTTAGTGGACTGTAAAGTCCATGAGGGCAAGGAATGGCTCTGACTGGTGACAGTCATTATGCCCAATGAATATAACAGCCCTTAGCAGTGTTGTCACTTCGTCATAATTTGTTGAAGAAATGAATGAGTTGTATCCCGGCATGTGCTGCCACTCTTGACAATACATTTCCTCAATAATTCGGTGACCCATACCCAAGACAGGAAGCAACTTTCTAAAAGAACAGATGCCACAGACAAATGGGGAGAGGAGGTCTGGGAAGCCGGAGAAGGGCACATAATGATTAGGAATTAGTTTTCTAAAAATAACTTTAAGATATATGATTGTCAGCAATTATACGGATTGCAAAAACTGGAGGGGAAAACAAACAGGTATATCATTGTTTCCAGACATTCTGCATCATTAGCACTCAGTTATTTGTGCAAATCTGAATAACAAAGAAGGTCCCTATCTTGGGTAGTTAAAGATGTAAAATAATGCTGATCCAGACACACATATAGCAGATGCCACAATTCAATAAGAATATGAGTTAAATTACTAAAATGATGGGACCTTTCTGTACTGTCTTTGCAACTTTCCATGAATCTAATTATTTCAAAGTAAAAATTGAAAAGTTTCCTACTGTGTTTATGTTGAGGAAGAAGGGTCAAGTATATCATTTGAGGGTTTTTTCCTGTAACATCCAAGGGTGGGCTTGTTCCAAAAGTTGCATTTTAGGTGGAGCTGAACTTTAATTCCAAAGAAATGAAGGTCTATAATTTTCTGAAATATTTCAGTGAATATATTACAACTGTTCTACTGTTCCACATATTCTACAGCCAGAGTTAAATATTATAAATTTATCTTTTATTGCCTTCATTTCCCCCAATTTATCTGCTACTTAATTTTCTATGATTGGTGATATTTTCCCTTAAAAACTGAATGAAATTAAAATGATAGCAGTTCCGATTTATATACTTGTAGAGATGCAAAACAGAGACAGTGTGATTTAAAAAAAAAAAACAAAAAACAGTCCAACCTTAGATCTGCCACAGACTGGCTCTGTGGCTCTCCTCTATCTCCAAGGTTGTATGACCTTGGAAAGAATACGTAATCTAAATTATTATGTCAACAGATCTGTGCTGGCGGATTTGTATCATTTATTTGTCATATCCACCCCAGAGGTAACTTTTCTTATCCTGATCTTATAAACAAGTTACATAGGGCTCAGCGTTAAGGAACTCCTCCAAGATCCAAGCTCACTGGTTTGAGAACTGGATTTGAACCGAAGGTACCTGTCTACAAAGACTTTCCACAGACCCATACTAGCTAGCATGCCGTTTTGAATTCTGACATTCTAAGACTCCCGTTTTTTCCCACCGCTCAGTATCAAATACTCCATTCGTAGAAGAGCAAGCTGAGAGAACATTCACATGACCAGAAATGAAACCCTAGATAGAGACATCATCCTGGGCTTCCCTGGTGGCGCAGTGGTTGAGAGTCCGCCTGCCGATGCAGGGGACGCGGGTTCGTGCCCCGGTCCGGGAAGATCCCACATGCCGCGGAGCAGCTGGGCCCGTGAGCCATGGCCGCTGGGCCTGCATGTCGGAGCCTGTGCTCCGCAACGGGAGAGGCCACAACAGTGAGAGGCCCGCGTACCGCAAAAAAAAAAAAAAAAAAAAAAGAAATCATCCTTTGTGAAAACTCGAGGTTGTATTCCTTCAAACCTGACCAGATCACAAACAGCCTTCAGAAAACAAATTCCATACAGGAAAGAGAGTCATGGCCCCATTGGACCATGTTATCAAGACATTTACTGCATGTAAGAGTGAGGCAGAACTAATCACTGTGATCATTTGAATGCTTTTAAGAAAAACTCATTTTGTGGGAACATGATTTCAATCCTGTTATTTAGGATTCATTGTATTAATGACCTTCACACCCATTCATATTTGCAAAGCATTTTATGATCCTTCTTGCTCTGTTGCAAAATCTGTTACAGAGAACGCTGTCCCAGCTTTTACAAATAAACTAAAGGAGTTACAAGGCACTTAAGACATTTATCATTCATCAGCGAGGCAAGAATGCTGCAGGACATCAGCTTCCATTTCTTATGAAGCAGAAAGCGCCACTATCATGAGAGCTTTGTGCTCCTGGAGTGGGGCCAATACAAAGTCATGTCACCTTTTGGACCAGGGTGTTTGCACATCCATCCATTACTCATCCGTTTATCAACCACTACACACATGCCAGCTAGTCTGCAAAGACACTGTGTTAAATGGTGGTTGGAGTCCATGTCTGTGTGATTTCATCCATTCCCCCAGCCTGGTCTTAGGTTCTAATCTCAGCTCTAAAGCAGACCAGCTAAGTCAGTTTGGGTAAGTCACTTAACCTCTCTGAATTTCAGACACTTATTTTACCAAAATGCTATGTGGGCAAAATAGTAATTGACCCGCCACAAAGTAGACATGCAGTAAGTGTAAATTTTAACCTTCTTCCTGGCCAAACCTATTTCAGAACTCACCTCTCTCTTTTCCCTGTGATGTGTGTGTGTGTGTGTGTGTGTGTGTGTGTGTGTGTGTGTGTGTGAGAGAGAGAGAGAGAGAGAGAGAGAGAGAGAGAGAGAGAGAGAGGAAACTTTGCTAGTAACAAATTAAAAAGAGAGAAAGAGAGAGGGATCCAGGGTTCTTTCATAGTCTACGCATTATGAATCACCCTGAAAGGTAAAAAGCTCTTAATATTTTTTTATGCCCTTGCCTCCTTTAATTCTACAGCTATGGAGTGGTTTAGTATATCCTTTTAAAAATAAAACTATTTTAAACTAGTAGATATTTATTGTTGCCCCATAAGCTCCTCTGCTCATATTGAAACATCCTTGAGTTGTTTTTCATGGGATCCTGTTGTCATATTTTTAATAATTTGGGTTCTGGATTTTTAAGGACAGATACAGGGTGAGAGTCTACTAAGACCTCGCTTCTCAAATGTGTCAAGTCATAAAGTCACCTGAGTTGAGTATGGAAATTTCAGGTTCCACCCCTGGCCTACCAACTCAGAATCTCCATGAGAGAAGGCTAGGAATCTCTGCTTTTAATAGGTAGCACCGGTGTTGCTTCTGATCTGGCCAGTCTGGGGCACACTCCTCTGGGAGCTAGGTTCTCTGTGGGTAGGAATATGATCCAGGCACCATGTTTGTGGTGCGCATTACTTGGTTGAGTTTATCTCTGTATGTAAAGGGTGGAAACAAAGCAAAGATGCTTGGTAATATCTTCCTGCTTCTCTGGTCTAAGTAACAGACCATTTTAAACTCCGATCAAATTCAGTCCTGGACAGAACAGTGGCGTTTTTCGTTTTTACATGATCAAACTTCATTCCTATTTGCCTGGAAATCTGACTTTTTTTGATACGCCTTTTTAGTTTACAAATAGCAATATAGCACAGTATACCATAGTATGAATATATCATAATTTATCTAACCTCTGTCCTACGATAGCCAATAAAATCTTGTGGGAGGCGTCCAGGCCGTAAGCATCCTGTAGTGACTTTACTGGTTTCACCTCTTCCTCTTCCCTCCTCACATTTACCTACTTATCCACATCATTTACTTTCTTATTTGTGCAGATATCCTAGAGTGTAATGGCCCAGCCTTCAACTGTAGCTCTTGAAAAGATTATAAACCAATATTTAGTATTAGTATTTTTATACTTCTATTAACTTTTATTCTCAGAGGAAAAAAGTTAAAAATATTTTAAGTAGACATACATACAGAATGTAATCTGGTTAAGGGAACATATCTTTTCTCCATTTCATCATGCAGAGGCCTGGGAATATGAGTAATTCAAGAAGGTGTATGATTCTACTTAAAAAATGGGGCATGGAGACGCCAATGCCTGATATCCACACGTTAGCTATTCCACTAGGTTAAGCCTTATCTTTAAAGTACCCGTTAAAATACACATTGAAGGTCAATAATCATGCAAGTTTTAATGGTGACAGAGGAATTGCTAAAAGCTTCAAAATAGAGTACAACACAGAGGGTCCCTGAGTCACTGGCAAATCCTGAAAGACGTCAGAAATTCAGTGTGGACTTAGAAATCTGAGCTTCTCCATTTACCACTCATCTGCTGCATCTGAGGGGTATCCCCTCACCTTCTGTGGGGGGTGGCCTTAATGCTTCATCCAAGGTAAGATGGCATAAGTGTGGCCAAGCGACCTCTACTACGCCAACTGTAGTTCTTCCCAATCCACTGCTGTTAGTTTCCAGGGGTGAGACATCTGTCTCTACCTTAACTCCGCACAGATGTATGTGCACACACCCAAACACACACACAAGCAGCTGAGAAGTGCACATTATCACAGTTCCTCCGAAAGATGCCTCACTCCCACCGGTAGGTCCAGAAATAATCTTGAGTAAACTTAATACTCACAGGATACATGCTTGTTACAGGCAGAGTTAGGAAATCTGTCTTTTGAAGGGTGTAATTTCATGGCAGAGTCCATGTAAACTGCTTGCACTGTGTGGAGTCCTAAGTCTTTTCTAAAGGAGAACATAATCACAGGTTTGCAGCTGAAATTAAAAAAGTATCTACTTAGCTGATGGTGATGAGTTGCACAGCAATTTAAACGAATTATCAGAACTTTTTCAGTTGCAGCATGGGTTATGAACTCCGGAAATTCAGACTTTTTTTTTTTTTAATAAACTGATTTGACACTACATTTAAAATTTTATTTATTTATTTTTGGCTGTGTTGGGTCTTCGTTTCTGTGCAAGGGCTTTCTCTAGTGGTGGCGAGCGGGGGCCACTCTTCATCGCGGTGCACGGGCCTCTCACTGTCGCGGCCTCTCTTGTTGCGGAGCACAGGCTCCAGACGCGCAGGCTCAGTAGTTGTGGCTCACGGGCCTAGTTGCTCCGCGGCATGTGGGATCTTCCCAGACCAGGGCTCGAACCCGTGTCCCCTGCACTGGCAGGCAGATTCTCAACCACTGCGCCACCAGGGAAGCCCCAGACTTTTTAAAATAAGCCAGATATGGGAAAGGAAATAATACCTGCTCTGTATGGAAAACTTTTATTCTTTATCAATTGGCGAATGGGTGAAAACTTCCCCAGAATATTTTCCTGAGCAAACTTTGATTTCTTCCTGTTTTTCTATACTAGCTTTTTTGTTTTTTTTTAAATTCTTTACCTTTGTTTTCTTTTCCTTCACTAGAGACTCAGTATTTAGGTTTTGACAGAGCAGGGGGGAAGGAGATGGTTAGAAAACAAAAAGGACCAAGATTCCAGTTCCATTTTTGATCTGGGGTGAACACTATTTCTCTCCTGGTTGACAATTAATTTGGTGGTGGTTAATCTGTAAAATGAGAAGATGTCTCTGATCCAATTAGCTAACCATCCATTTTACCATTCTGCACATTTCTGTGTGGAATATGCCGCTGTCTCAGCCCTGTGTCTAACAGAGGCGGCAAACGTGTTCGTAGTGGAGGGACGGTAGGCATGTGCTGTAGGTATCAGAGGAATGAAAAGAGGCTTCTGTGAGTAGCAAACAACAATAGTAAAACCAACACCCCTCCTTGAAGTGTGGAAATCTCCCCTTTGTTTTGTAGCAACTAAAACCACCCCAGCTACATAAACCCAAAGGTAATGCTATCTTATTTCCCACCCTATTCTCACCTCCAACTCCAGTTCCCAGTGTTAATAGCGTAGAAGGTTTCTTCTGCAAATTTCTCTTATAAAAACATACAAACAGGGACTTCCCTGGTGGTGCAGTGGTTAAGAATCCACCTGCCAATGCTGGGGACACGAGTTCGAGCCCTGGTCCTGGAAGATCCCACATGCCGCGGGGCAACTAAGCCTGTGTGCCACAACTACTGAGCCTGCACTCTAGAGCCTGCTTGCCACAACTACTGAGCCCACGAGCCACAACTACTGAGCCCGCGTGCCACAACTACTGAGCCCGCGTGCTACAACTACTGAAGCCTGAGTGCCTAGAGCCCGTGCTCCACAACAAGAGAAGCCACCACAATGAGGAGCCCGTGCTCCACAACAAGAGAAGCCACCACAATGAGAAGCCCGCGCACCGCAACGAAGAGTAGCCCCTGCTTGCCGCAACTAGAGAAAGCCCGTGCGCAGCAACGAAGACCCAACGCAGCCTAAAATAAATAAATTTAAAAATATATATATACAAACATACAGATTACACTTTTCCTCTAGAAAGGATCATACTGTGCACGTTGCTCTGCCTGGTGCTTCCTTCCTGACTTTATACATGTCAACCACTACCTGCCTGGCTCCCTCCCTCCCTCCGAGCTCACCTTTCCTGTCACCTCCTCAGAGAGGTGTTTCCTGACCCTCCCCACCCCCACCCCCCGTCACATTCTATTTCCTCCCCTTGATTTTTTTTTTCTTCCTATGTGCTCAGTGGTGTGTGCCCTTCCCCCCTTCCCCCCATTAGAATGTAATCTCCCTGTGAGCGGTGACTTTAGTTTGCTCTCTGCTGTATCCCTGGTGACTAGACGAGTGCCTGCACATAGTGGGTCCTCAGTAAATATTTGGTAAATGGACGAATCTGAATCCTCCTCGTCACTCGTTGCAGGAGTGCTGCGAGTGTGAATGAACCATGACCTATCTAACCAAGCCCTTACTGATGGGCACGCAGGCTCTTTCAAGCTTTAGTCATTACAAGCAATGCCGCTTTGCCTGTGCTTTTGTAAGAAAGACGTCAGAGAATGGGATTGCTGGGTCCAAGGGTAGATGCGTTTTCATTTTGAATAGAAGATGCCCAGTTACACTGTCAAAAGATTATTGCCATTCACACCCACCGGCAAGGACTAAAAGCATCTGTTTTCCCCCAGTTTTCTCTGTAGCAGGAGATTGTGTCTTGTTTGTAGCAGGAGATTGTATCTTGTTGGAACTGGTATTTCCACGTAAATTACCGAGTTTGAATACTGTAACATAAAGTTTATTGGCCCGTTTTCTGTGAATCGCCTGTTCATAACATTTTGCTAGTTTCCGTTGGCTTCTCTGTCATCTTATCAACTTGTAGCTGCCGTTGATATTGAGCATATTAGTTCTTCATTTGTCACGTGTGGCTATTACCTTTCCCAGTCTACCTTTTGTCATTCAAGTTTATTATTCTTGTCATAGAAAGGTTTACATTTTTATATAGTCAGAACTGACTTTCAGGCCTCTGGGTATCCAGTTTTGAGTAGGAAAGTTTCTCCTATTGAAGGCTAAAAGGTATTCTCTTGATTTTTTTGATAATATTTTAATTTTTTAAGTAGTTAAGTCTCTTGTCCAGCTGGAATTTGTATTAATATATGATAAGATATATAGTGATTTAGCTTTGTTCTTCCACATAGATGCTCGATTATGTTAACACTGTCCTTTAAATAAACCATCTTTCCCCCACTGAAGTTTCAATATGACTTTGATTTAAATATACTAAATACATAATATATATATAAGTAGATATATATGACTTACACATATACTATATATATGTATATGTGTTTATGTATACACATATATAAAGTTGAATCTCTTCTTAAAAATTTATTCATTTGGGGCACGTTGGGTCTTCGTGGGCATTTCTCTAGTTGTGGTGAGCAGGGGCTACTCTTCATTGCAGTGCACTTGCTTCTCGTTGCGGAGCACGGGCTCTAGGCGCACGGGCTTCAGTAGTTGCGGCTCTCAGGCTCTAGAGCGCAGGCTCAGCAGTTGTGACGCACGGGCTTAGTTGCTTTGCTAAGCAACTAAGTGGGTACTTCCAAGACCAGGGTTCGAACCCACGTCCTCTGCACTGGCAGGCAGATTCTTAACCACTGCGCCACCAGAGAAGTCCTGATAAAGTTGAATCTATTTCTTGATTCTCTGTTTTTGTCCCCCTGACCTATTTGTCTATTATTATCTATTTCTTATATTCTTATATTTCTCTCTATATCTGTTTTATTGTGATACTTCTAGGTTAAGTTTTCAAATCTTATAAATTCCCCCTCACAAATCTACTTTTCCAAAATACTCTTGGTTACTCTCAAATATTATTGCATACGATTTTTTTTAATGGTTTATTTCAATTAAACCTACCAGAATTCTGCATAAAGCTGGGCTTTTGAAAGAAACCCATCTGGCTGCACCACGGGAGGTAGACTGGAGCAAAGGGGAGGCGAGTGACAGGGAGACGGCTAAGCGGTGGTGCCGGTAATCTACGCAAGTCGAAACGGCGGCGTCTGAACGAGGGGTGGCAGGAGAGCAAGCCCTTTCCAAGACAGAATCAACGGGACTTTGACCTTTGGATGCGAAGTGTAAAGTCAGTCAGTCAAAGCTATTGGACTGGAGGACTGGGCAAAGTGTAAAGTAAATCGACCAGAGTTAGGACTACAAGGCAAGAAGTAGGTCTGCAGGTGGACAGAAGGGAAGAAGATGTGTCCACTTGTAAATAGGTTGAGCTTGATGTATGAGGGCCGTTGATGAGCAGACAGAAATTGGTGATGATGATACAAATCATTTGGGTAATTTTAAAATATTTTAAAGAGGTTTTCAAATAAAGTTCTAGAGCCTTTCACACATACTGAAGTGCTTACTTTCTTCTTTTTTTTTTTTTTTTTCCTTACTTTCTTATGAGGCCTTACTTTTTTCTGACTCATTCTTACTTTGGGCATCTTGAGGGCAGGTTATTGTAAAGAAGCACAGAATTAAGGTATCCCTTCTTGAAGAGTAGAAATTTGTCCATACGTGGTAAAATGCCAGTTTTTGAAAATGTTTATTCCTCTTCAGTAGAAATATTTTTCTACAAATACTGTGCATTTTTCTACAAATACTTTATAATATTTTTGCAAAGCTTGGTATTATTTTAAGGTCACTATAGTTTTCTCTTTATCATAAAACTGTTTATACTACTGAATCTAAATAATTTTAACTGTCAATATTACACATCAGTTTGTCTCAAGGTATTGGGTAGATAGGCTTATTCTCATGGCTTTTTCATTCTTTTTTCTTTTCAGAACTTGATAGCCCAGAAGAGTTAGGGAAAAAGCGTATCTGCAGGATTATCACTAAGGATTTCCCCCAGTACTTCGCAGTGGTTTCACGGATTAAGCAGGAAAGCAATCAGATTGGTCCTGAAGGTGGAATTCTGAGCAGTACCACCGTGCCCCTCGTCCAGGCTTCTTTCCCCGAGGGTGCTTTAACCAAAAGAATTCGAGTGGGCCTCCAGGTAATGTTCACAAAGAGTTGTTCTCCTTGGTACGTGGAGAGAGCATGTGAGCATGTTCTGCTCTGAAAACTGTTGTCATGACTCATCCTTATGATATATTGCTAATCGAAGCATTTGGGCCATTTTGGGAATCATTAACCTTTTAATGTTTTAAATAAAAAGTATTACGTATGAAGTTAGCGTACTGGCTTATAAGAAAAGGGACATATTTTAGGGTTTTTCTGTTTAGATGTATCACTTGGTTTCTGATGAAAGATCATTTTTTTAACCACAGGTTATTGGTCTCAGTATGTGGAGCAACAAAGCACCAAACAGCACATATACCATTAAAGAAACAAAGTATATTTGATTTGGTTTATAATGTGCCACATCATAAAAATCTATAATAGTGAAACTTGCAAGCTTTCAGATTTTAGTTCAAGTAAATCAAAAATGCTGGGTTTTAACCAAACCAGTTGGAACTTGTTTTGGTTTGGAAAGCTGGCTGAAAATCTTGGCAAGAATGGTCTTTCTTCCATTTATTCATTTCTGTTAGAACTTAACCAGTACTTCTTTTTCTTATTGAATAAGGAAAATAACCTGAAATAACTTAATTTGTGTTGTTACTTAATATAGTAATTAATAGTTTAACTGAAAGTTCAGTAAACATTTGGAGCTAAAGATACCACCTTACATTTCAGTAGTATGAAGTTCCCTGCAACTGTCTCCCACATTGAATATTCTACCGAATTGCAAAGAAATGAAAAGAATTGTTAGACTAGAACTGATATCCTTTGAAATCTTGTACGCCTTTTTGTTACTTAACTCTAGAAACCTCAATAAAAATTGAGGGTACAAGTTGCCTTTGTAACGTTTTACTGAACGCCCTGCATAGATTTAAAAAATACTGGACTCAATATTTGTTGTCCTTTGGATTAGACTGAGAGGTTTCTCTGCCATGAGATCTGACATCCTGTCTCTTTCATGCAAGCCCATGCCATCTGTGTTCTACTGGGGACATACTCTAGCTGTAGGTCCTGCTACAGTGTTAGGTTGTTTTTGTTTTTGCTTTATGCCTTCCTGAAATAGTGAGAAAGGATGAAAAAGAACGATATTTTTTTTGCCCCATAAAATTTTTTAAAAGATTTCTTTAAAATAACAAAATTTCTGGAAAGTTATGTTCTCTTCCACTTCCAAATACTGATAAACATATTAAAATGTTAAACTTGACTCAATAAAATATCTAACATAAAAAAAGACTGAAAATACCAAGTGTTGGCAAATACGTAGAACAACTAGGACACTCACATCTGCTGATGAGAATAAAAACTGGTACCGCAACAAGCATTCTGGAAAACATTTTGGCAATTATGTCATAATGGTGGTCGTATGTGTACCAAATAGCAATTTGGCTCTTAGATATGTAACTACCAGAAACCCATACATGAGGCCATCAGAAGGCATACACAAGAATGTTAATAGCAGAAGAAGGACATTTTTTTGGTGGTCGTTTTTGGTTTTTTCCTCCTCAGTTAAGAAGTCCACTTTCTGATAAGAGCAAAATGTCCACTTTCATTTAAGGTCCTTTCTCTTGTCTCTAGGCCCAGCCTGTTCCAGATGAAACCGTGAAAAAGATCCTTGGAAACAAAGCAACATTTAGCCCAATTGTCACTGTGGAACCCAGAAGAAGGAAATTCCATAAGCCTATCACAATGACCATTCCAGTGCCCCCGGCCTCCGGAGAAGGTGTCTCCAATGGGTACAAGGGAGACACCACACCCAATCTGCGCCTTCTCTGCAGCATTACAGGTTTGGTTAAGTTGTTGCAGTTTTTGCTATTAATGCTCTAGCATTCGCAATGATTCTGTACAAAGATGGAAAACCTTTGAACATCCCTGCCAACATTATAAGAGTAGGAAAAAAAAAGAATAAAACATTTTACTTGTCCATCACCTCATCTCTATTATCCCTGTAATTATTTCTTTAAGATGCTGATAGCATGACATTTTTCAGTGGTATCATTTTTCCCATTAAGTTTAGTGTTAATAGTAGTGCGTTTTTAAGGTGATTGAGGTATTATTGAATCTACTGGAGCATCTAGGTAATCTCTCGGTGACTGAGGTAACAGACCTAGCAACACCCTTTAGGCTATAGGAAATTGCATGGACTTTGGGGGAAACAGAGGCTCCCACAGAGCGCCAGGAGTAGGGAAGAGCCACGTGAGTATATGATTCTTCTCACCTACTCTATTCACAAGTGTAATCCAATAGACTAAATATGCAGGACTTAGGTGAACACATTTTGTGATAAGCACCCGGAGTCCAGAGCTAATTCATCATTTGATTAACCTGCGTTTGTAACTTAAAGATAGGTTTTCCTGTTTGTTTGTTTTTTCTGAAGAGTAATTTTAATGGCTGGTTCCCCTTATAGCCTGGAAAGTTAAATGATTCAGGAAGTATAAAATGACTTTCATTTTAACTTTCCTGATCGTTCTTGACTTCTTTAAAAAATAAAAGAATGGGCTTCCCTGGTGGCGCAGTGGTTGAGAGTCCGCCTGCCGATGCAGGGGATGCGGGTTCGTGCCCCGGTCTGGGAGGATCCCACATGCCGCGGAGCGGCTGGGCCCGTGAGCCATGGCCGCTGAGCCTGCGCGTCCGGAGCCTGTGCTCCGCAATGGGAGAGGCCACAGCAGTGAGAGGCCCGCGTACCGCCAAAAAAAAATAATAATAATAATAAATAATAAAAGAATTATACTATCTGCAACAACAAATCTTTGCACATGTAAATTGTGGCTTAAAATGAATGGCTTAAACTTGTGTGCCCCAAGTTTAAGCCATTCATTAGTATCCAGACAAACAGAAAGGTGATTTTTTTCCTAACCTAATATTATCTTACAAGGAGGTCACTATAGGCTGGTCAAAGTATGACAGGAGAGGAGAGAGGAGAACTATCTTTCGTACGTGTCATTAATGAAAGTGCTGAAGTTTTGCGAGTTGCTGGCTATACAGAAAGAACAGGATGACATTAAAAATTTTACAAGGAGCGTCTCCCATAATAAAGTCACGTATCTGGTGTTGTTCTCTCAGGGGGCACATCGCCTGCTCAGTGGGAAGACATCACAGGAACTACTCCTCTGACGTTTATAAAGGATTGTGTCTCTTTTACAACCAACGTTTCTGCCAGGTATGGAAATATAAGGATTCCAAAAAGTACTAGGAATTATTTTTATTACCTTTTGGAAAGTAAAAATTGTTGTGCTTAATACCAGTATGATTGTTCTGTAAAATGCTGATGGTGAAGTTGGGCCTAGCTCAGAAATTTTAAGTTCACTTGGATGTCATTTTATCCGGCTCTCCCAGGGAGCCTATAAGGTAGTAAACTTGCTCCTTAGCAATTCATAAAAACGGATAGGATCTTCCTTTCTCTCCCATTTTCCCCCATAAAATTCTTGTTCCTTCCAGAGGTGAAGTAATAAACTCTGAAGCAGGAGTAGAAAGGAAGGCTTGTCGTGGGTATGTGTAAGAGGGGAAAAAGAATTTTATGGAAAAGAAAATAGAGGAGAAAAGTCCTTAGCATTTTCTTAGCAAAAGCATAACAAATAATAAAAGTAGGGTTTCTGTATTTTATAAACAGAGTAAATATCTTTGCTGTTTGTTCAAATGAACAAGTTAATGTTTTGGTTTAGTTCCTTTACATACTCTGTTTTAATGGTGAAGCTTTTTAAGATTTGGCTTTGGCATCTCCCTATGTTTATACTTTGGATATTTTGCTTTTGTCTCCCTCAGATTTTGGCTTGCAGACTGCCATCAAGTTTTAGAAACCGTGGGGTTAGCCACACAACTGTACAGAGAATTAATATGTGTTCCATATATGGCCAAGTTTGTTGTTTTTGCCAAAATGAATGATCCTGTAGAATCCTCTCTGCGATGTTTCTGCATGACAGATGATAAAGTGGACAAAACTTTAGAGCAGCAAGAGAATTTTGAGGAGGTTGCAAGAAGCAAAGATATTGAGGTACCTTGTTTACAGCAAGTGCTGTAAACAGTTACAGCACTTTCGGTTACATTCTCCAGACATTGAGTTTTCTTTTGAGGTCCTAATACAGCATGTACTATAAATATCAAATACATTATTGATTTTAGTTTTTGTTTTAAAATGTGATACAGATTCACTCTCAAATGATTTTAAATGTCTTCGAGGTTATCTTAGTTGGTTAAAATGTAGTACCAATGAATCCAGGTCATGGTTGCGATTTTCCTGTGGCCACTTGAGTTATTTTCATGTTCACTGTCTAGACACATCACCATGATTTTCCTTTTTCAATCACTGGATAAGTATCTAAAAGTCAAAAAAAACTTTCAAACTCTATGGGTAAGTGGTTGATATCAGGCACTTTCTCAAATATGTTTAAAGTTGGTAGAATAGAAATAAATCTAGATTTATATTTGGTAGAACAGAAATAAATCTATAATTCTGTCTTGTACATGTCCATGTTGCAGTTTCCAATCGCAGTTACTAATTGTGAACCGATAGAGTTATTTTTGTGGCAAATAGCACCACCAGAAGTAATTTCCCAATTACAAGACAAACGTGACATGGAAACATGTCGGTCTTTTAAGGTTATATGACTTAAAATCTCAGAATTCTTTCCATTTACCATTAAATTATGTATTTCTTTTACTCCAAAAGGTTCTGGAAGGAAAGCCTATTTATGTTGATTGTTATGGAAACCTGGCCGCACTTACCAAAGGAGGACAGCAACTTGTTTTTAACTTTTATGCTTTCAAAGAAAATAGACTGCCATTCTCCATCAAGGTAAATCACCTTCAAGAGAGACTCTGTGGATTTTTTTTTAAATGCTCTTAACGAATAAAAAAGATTCTAATGATTTATTCAGTTGGAAATATCCCACCAAACTTAAATTCATAGGAACAAAGTCAGATTTTTGTCCTAGTTCTACCTGAGTGTACTTTAGAGCCAGGAAAGCTTTATAATTAGTAAAAAGAGTCTCTACCTTTTAAACAGCTAAATGATCATTTATATGTAGGCAAATGTTTGTGAGACCAAGCAATCTAGAATAACAAAATACATCCTATCTGGACTGCTCAGTAATCAGATAATGGATGAAATCCAAATTGATTGTTCAAGTTTCACCTTTATTTCTGGTGGAACCCGGGGACATTCTGGAGAGACCATCTTCCTCCTCAGAGAACCAAAGGACACAGGAGAATTGTTTTATTGTTATTACTATTTGCTGCTGTTATGGTTGCTAAAACTGAGGCTTTGAAAAAAAGAAATGATTAGACAGGAAGAAAATACATATAACTCAGACTATACACTGGATTGTCAGGATGAGACCAGCAGACGTAACATTCCTGTGTTTGGACTAGGAATTGGGCGTTCTAAATCTTGCCAGGTTTAAATGTGACTATGTCGGCTGGGCTGTAATCGTTATCACCTTTTCCCTTTACTATTCCTGGTTCTCGAAGGGCTCCATAAAACAAACACGCTTAACTCTTGTGCAGATGGGCAATCCTCAGAAAAGTCTCTTTCTGTAACTGTCAACTACCTAAATTCTTCTAGATTAGAGACACCAGCCAAGAGCCCTGTGGTCGTCTGTCTTTTCTGAAAGAACCAAAGACAACAAAAGGACTGCCTCAGACAGCTGTTTGCAACTTAAACATCACTCTGCCCGCACATAAAAAGGTATCTTTTAATACTGGCTTATTTTAACTTTCTTTCCCTGGCCTTGAAGAAGTGGGCCCTTGGTATGCAATTAAGGAATGCTTTGTAACATGATTAAAGCTCTTGAAACTCAAGTTTTATTAGTCTCTTTGTGTAGACTGACCAAGTCTTGTGACTGTGGTGTCAGATTCTTATGGTTTGTACGATGGAGTCCTCTGTTTATTGCTTCTGCTTCTGCTGGTAGTTCATAGATTTTCTTTGTTTTCAAATAATGTCACACATTAATTTGCCATGGATGTATAGCTTTGATATTTTTTGTTGGCTTCTTTTGGTTTGCTTTGCTTTCTAAAGCAGCTTGCATTTTGTGCTCCCTACTCAGTCCTTTTCATATCCTGATATTCTTTTCCCTGCTGTCCATTATAATATTCCTTGTCTCTGCAATGCATCTTGGAACCAAAAGGAGACAGAGTCAGATCAAGAGGATGAGGTAATATGAACACTTCTGCTTTTACTCTATCAGAGATAGAATAGAAATGGAACTGTATAAAAGAAGTTGCAGAGGGCTGAAGTGTGGGAAATGTATTCTATTTTTGCAGATCTTAGCTTAAATGAGGTAAAGCATACTTTTCCTTAAAGAATAATTTACTCTTCCACATGTACAGAAGAGTACTTTAGTACAATCAATAGAATTAAAATCCAGCTAATGACTTAAAAAGAGGAGCTAAAGTTCTTTAAGTATTTTTTAAATGTGATAGATTGGCATGGATAAATATACATTTGTGCATATTTTCACCTAGTATCCACTGTTATAACTTTTAAATCAAAGATGATGATAATATATGACATTTTACATGTTTTATGCACTATAAAATATGCGCTCAGTGGCTACTGACAAATATTTGATATTCTATTTAAAGAAATTTATCTTGGCCATTTTTTAAGAGTATAATTGTTCAATTAAGTTTTAAATAAACTTTTTCTTATAAGTTATCTCCTAGTATTTCTCCAAGTTATCAGATCACTGGATTTTTAAAACTCACACCTCAGTAATAATAAATAGAATCAGTAGCCTTAAGACTCAGTAACATTACTTCAGTAAAACCATTAACCTCTTTTTAATCTCCTCGTCTACATTTTATGCCTATTAACATATAGAAACAACAGCAGTAATCATGATAATAAACGTTGTGTGCCTTTTTTTCCTTGAATGTACTCACAACGAGTGAGTGTACATCATGATATATGTGCTTTCAATATGAACAAATTTGGGAAAATTTACTGCTCAGCATCAGAAGTCTCTGTAGTGCTTGTCTTTTATTTGTAGTTCCCTGTAGTCTGCTGTGTTGGTGCTCTTATATTTTGCTAAATGATGGTTATTTGGCTAAGAATTGGGGTGGGGTTGTAGAACCACAGTAGGAAATTAGCATTTCCCTGAGGAAAATCCGTAAGAAGAAAAATAAGGATAAACAAGATATCAACATGCCATTCTACAGAATGTTTCAAAATGATGAAAATGTCACAAGGAAGTGGAACATAATCTTCCTCTTTTCTTTTCCAGAACGAGAAAACGGATAGACGACAGAGCTTTGCATCGTTGGCTTTACGTAAGCGCTACAGCTACTTGACTGAGCCTGGAATGAGTGAGTTTCCTAACACACTTACTAATCTATGTGGATTTTTATAAGAAGAGACATTTTTTCTATACTAACTGAACTTTGGGGTCATGTGAAAACCCAATGGCAGAAGAAAATTGCCGGCGGGAAAACTTTATCATGAGATCTAAGTAATATATTGTATATAGTTGGAGATGTGAGGTACAAACACCCCCAGATCGTAGCTTTAAAAGTGTTTTTAAGCCAGTAGCTATTTTTTTTTTTAATTAGAAACATCTATCACTTGAATTTGAAAACCCTGATTTCACCTTGGTAGTTAACTGTGTTAGGAGATAATGTTGTACCAAGGTTGCTTTAAATCCGTGCTCAAAAGAGAAAATATTTACTTTCATCCATGTGGGACGGTATAAAGGATGATAAAGTAACTCTGGTCATCTCATTTTTCTTAATACAGGTGGGTCATTATATCTTAGTCCTGGTTCCTTTTTGTCCCAGTTGGCAAGAATTATATTTTCCTACCTTCTTGAGGTAGCACTTGTTTACTGATTTCTGTTTCCTCCCTCCCTCTCTCTCTCCCCTTCCCTCTGCTCTTTATTAAATATCAGCTCTAAGGCTGGCCTTCACTAGACGGGTTAAACTCTTTTCTTCTCTCAGTGATTGTTTTGGTCCATTGTTAACTGGCTTGCAAGTATCAAGGCATAGGTTCATTCAGTCATATTCGTTCGTTCTCTCTGTCTCCCTCCCCCCTCTCTGTGTTTCCCTCATCCTTATGTTTATCACCTCTGGTGATCACTGCCTTCAAGATAACCCTCTCCACCAACAGGAACTAAGAATGCTGAGAGCAGCAGTGTGTTTAACCGATGTAGCGTGGTGCCACTTGAACCATCAGAGGAGGATTTATACAAAAATTATTTTTAAATTAGTGAATCATTTCTAGCTGCTTCCCATTACTCACAGTTACTTGAATTCAGGGAGGATTGGAAATTTACCAGTAAGAACCACAACTCTGGTTTTTCCCATCTTTCCTGAATTCTTGTTTCTGTGGGCCAACATAGCATATTAAATGTGCAGCAGGAAACTACTCTACTACTTCGCTCAGGTGGTCTTAGCATAATCTTCTGCAGTCTAGCTCCTGGAGTACATACTAGGGAAGCTTTTACATTCAGACACAAAATGGGGAACATAAGAGAAAGGAAACCCAACCACTCTCATGAATGTTCTTCCAGATCTCTTTTTTTCCTCTAGCATAAATGTCTAAATCTTTCCAAAACCATAGAGCTGAAATTAACTCCCATTATGCTACAAAGCAGGGAACGTATGTGTGTATGTAACTAGATGGTTTTTCAATACAACTGAATCTCCTGGGTGGAAGTTTTCCTTGGGATACTCTTTTGCCCCAAAGCTAAGGTTCTCATGGTGTAGATGCTTGGTACTCCCAGGCAGTAGCCTTGAGCTTTGGACAGTCTCCATGGACCAGCTACTTGAGGTTGGGGTACCTCTGGGCAGGCAAGCTCCTATCCGATTTTGGTCCCTAAGGTATTTGTTTGAGGAATATATGAGTTGTAAGGTCAGGTGTGTGTGCTGAGACAATTGAATTTTTCCCACCTCTGAAAGGGTTGCTACTTCTTGGTTAGCTTCAGTTAAGGTAAATGTAGTTTGTCTTCCTTGACTTTTGATAGAAGGAAGAAGGTACTTTTCTCTCTGTTTTACAAGAGGGAGCATAATGGTGGACAGAAGAATGGGAAGAACTAAGAAAGGACTAAAAGAAAACCTAAGGAAATGTTATGGCCCCTGAATTGGTGTTAGAACTCCAAGTGAAGGCAGCTTTTCCTGTACTACCCTGTCCTTTCCAACGCCCCCCTCCAGAAAAAAGATTCTGCTGTAATTCAGTGCCTGACACCCAGAATTCCCTTTGTTATAAAGGGTGTCACAAAATATGTATCATTAAAGCATAAAATATGTAACTAATCAGTAAATGGGTTGCTTCGTGCAAAGGATAAAACCCTAGATGTGGTTCAGAAGACTGCTCTGCTTGGTGAAGCCAGACTTCAGTGGTAAAGGAGAGATGCTTTGCCAGTTTCTGGTAGTTATAAAAATAAGTTCTCTTGAGCCATTAAACGGAGCCCAAATCACTGAATTGAAGGAATCCCCAGACCTTCCATTTGCAGTGTGGTGTTTCCAAAATTAAGCCAATGTGGAGAATTGTGACTAGGAGGGGTAATGAATGGGTGAGTTTTTTCCTTAGTTCTTCCACTTTTCTTTAGAATAATATGTAAGCCTAGAAAAGGATATGTTCTGAATGTTTGAATTTAAATGTACACCAGGAATGAAAATCTTCACCCTTGTGGGAGTCGCTGTTAATCCAAGGACTGGATTGTAGCAATGGCACGAGCACAGCATGAAGAGCGTAAAGATGAAGCAGAGTCTCATTTCCTCTTCGAGTTTCACTCTTATTCTGAACACCAGTGCTTTCTGGAAGCGAAACTCTACTCAACTTTGACATAGAACGTTAGCCCTTGGCAGGCATTCCGAACCTCTGTGACCAGCTCAGTTTGTTTCCTAGAACTGTAGAAGTAGAGAGGACTCAGTGTGTGCTTGTTCTCCCCCAGCGAGGGTGCTTACCTCATTTGTATGTTTCTTATCCCATTGCCAGAAGAATGCTGGTACTAAATCCATCCTTCCTGGTGGTAGGTCTGCCTCATGGTTGCGCCAGTGTTCGGGGTATCCATGAGTCCCATGAATATTCTGGGAAGGAACCAGAATTGGTCCCTTTGCTATCGATAAAATATATACACGGATATATACCGTATCCTACTGTAGAGAGTTAAATAGGGGGTGTTAAAAATATGACTGCTTTTAAGA
Organism: Leucopleurus acutus; assembly: GCF_964270905.1. Classification (NCBI taxonomy): domain Eukaryota; kingdom Metazoa; phylum Chordata; class Mammalia; order Artiodactyla; family Delphinidae; genus Leucopleurus; species Leucopleurus acutus. The sequence continues at coordinate 72,335,816 of NC_139156.1, forward strand.
TTTCCCCCATGATACCTTTTGAGAATTAGAAGTAAATGGATTAGGAAAAATATCTGAGATAAACTATGTGCTTCTATCCGTAATGAAGACACCACCAGACATGGATATATTCAGTTGCAGATGGATCTTTCATATGCAGTATTAAATATTTTCCTAAAAAAATCTCAAAAGGGGACTTCCCTGGCGGTCCTGTGGTTAAAAGACTCCGCACTTCCACTTCACGGGGCACGAGTTTGATCCCTGGTCAGGGAACTAAAGATCCCAGAAGTTGCGAGGGGCGGCCAAAAAAAAAAAATCTCAAAAGGTACCAAGACTTCACATCTCATGGAAAAAGTGTACTCTTCTTTCTAAATACTCTTGTGAAAGTGTTTTTAAAGTTTACACATTGTGCATAATATGGCATAAAAATTGTATTACTTCTTTGGCTCGTTTGCCGTGATATATCGCGCATGAGAAAATGTTTTCAGTTGCTTTGCTTGCTTATGGTAACCATGAACCATATTTCTGGTTTCCCCCCCCCCCCTTTGTGTGTGCGTACACATGCATTCTAAAATCATTTCATGTTACGTTCCTTTTTTCCTCACCAAAAGGAATATACTGCATGGAAAAGATAAATGCAAACATTCCTTTTGTGTTTTTTTTTTTTCTTTTAAAATTCTGACTCAGAAAACTTCTTGCTCTTATTGGCTTTTTACGGGTGTGAAGCATAACCGAGTTGTGCATGGAAGATACAGATTTAAAATCCAGTGGCTTCACAGTTTGCACATCAGTTGCCTGTCACTTAAAAGTTATTTTGGATCCTGCATGAAATAGGCTTGAGTGGTTTTCTAAAATAAGAGTTTTAGACATTTCATGTATAGCTACGCACATTGATGTGGTTCTAAGTAGGTGCAATCTGTATCACCGAGAGGTCCAAGGAGATGGAACATTAGAACTTACTAAAATGAGAGTTACATGGTTGCACGAAACAAACATGTACCTATACGGGCAAAACAGAACGGCTACTGATATTTCAAAACCAGCACATAAGAAAGTCAATAGGAAGTAAGGGAATAGTTTTTCCATTGTGGTTATTTTTCTCATCATCGTTTCCTTGTGTTTTTTGTTTTTCTGGTTTTTTTCACTGTTGGCCTATTTGGTTGCAACGTGCTTTTTCTGTCTTTTCATTTCACACTGCTCTGTGTTTTACTTAGTTTTTGTTTTTAACTTTGGATTAGTTATGTCTGTAGCAATTTTTTTTTTCCTCTTAATTGTTCCTTTTGCCTCTTCCATTCTAAATCATGCAAACAATTGTACTTGCTTTTGTAATATTTCAAAGTTTACTGACCAATTTTTTTCTCTGGTCTCTCTGTTTCTCAACCATTTTTGTTGATTTTTGTGTTTGATTTCATTTTAAAATTTAAGAAACAGTTGAACGGAGCGCAGGACCAACGAGATCCCTCCCCACCACTTACTCATACAAGCCATTCTTTTCTGCAAGAGCATACCAGTCCTGCACAGCAGCTCCGATGACAGTGCCCGGGCCGGCCACGTCAGGCTTCACTTCCTTATCAAGTTCCTCCTCTAATACGCCATCAGCTTCTCCATTAAAATCAATATGGTCTGTTTCGACTCCTTCTCCAATCAAATCCACGTTAGGCGCATCAACTACATCTTCGGTTAAATCCATTAGTGATGTGGCATCTCCAATTAGATCCTTTCGGACAATTTCTTCGCCAATAAAAACAGTGGTGTCACAGTCTCCATACAATATCCAAGTTTCCTCTGGTACCCTGGTTAGAGCTCCCACAGTCATGGAGGCCTCGCCTTTAAAGGGGCTGGCATCCAATTCTACGTTTTCCTCTCGAACGTCCCCGGTGACTACAGCAGGGTCTCTTTTGGAGAGGTCGTCCATTACCATGACACCCCCTGCTTCCCCCAAATCAAACATTAATATGTATTCCTCGAGTCTGCCATTTAAGTCAATTATCACATCCACAGCACCGCTAATATCTTCACCTTTAATGTCAGTGGTGTCTCCAGCTAAATCAACAGCTGATATCATTTCATCAGCTAAAGTTACGATGGCCTCTTCTCTCTCATCACCCGTGAAACAGATGCCTGGACACGCAGAGGTAGCATTAGTCAACGGATCTATTTCCCCTCTGAAATATCCATCATCTTCAACTTTAATTAACGGATGCAAAGCCACTGCCACGTTACAGGAAAAAATTGCTACAGCTACACACTCTGTGAGCTCTGTGGTTAACGGAGCCACTGACGCAGTTGAGAAAGTGTTCCCGACCACCACAGCAATGCCGTTTTCCCCACTCAGGTCATATGTTTCTCCAGCACCATCAGCTTTTCAGTCTCTAAGAACTCCTTCTGCAAGTGCACTCTATACATCCCTCGGGTCGTCGATATCTGCAACTACCTCATCTGTAACTTCATCAGTAATAACAGTGCCAGTATACTCTGTAGTCAATGTTTTGCCGGAACCAGCATTAAAGAAACTTCCAGACTCTAATTCACTTACAAAATCAGCAGCAGCCCTGCTGTCGCCCATTAAAACATTGACTACGGAGACACTTCCTCAGCCCCATTTCAATCGAACTTCATCTCCAGTTAAGTCATCTTTGTTCCTTGCACCATCTGCCCTCAAGCTGTCTACGCCATCTTCTCTGTCTTCCAGTCAGGAGATACTAAAAGACGTGGCTGAAATGAAGGAGGACCTAATGCGGATGACTGCAATACTCCAAACAGACGTGCCTGAGGAGAAGCCATTCCAACCTGAACTCCCCAAAGAAGGGAGAATCGACGACGAAGAACCTTTCAAAATTGTCGAGAAAGTGAAGGAAGACTTAGTGAAAGTTAGTGAAATCCTTAAAAAGGATGTCTGTGTGGATAACAAGGGACCACCCAAATCACCAAAGAGTGACAACGGACATTCTCCCGAAGACGACTGGACAGAATTCAGTTCAGAAGAAATAAGAGAGGCAAGACAACAGGCTGCTGCGAGCCGTTCTCCATCTCCGCCAGAGAGAGCACAAGTTAAGGCAAAGGCTGCCTCCGACAAGGACTATAACTTGGCCCAAGTTATCGATTACCTAACAAATGATATCGGGAGTAGTTCACTGACGAACTTCAAGTACAAGTTTGAGGATGCCAAGAAGGATGGTGAAGAGAGACAGAAACGAATTTTAAAACCAGCAATCGCCCTGCAGGAACACAAACTCAAAATGCCTCCAGCCTCCATGAGGTCTTCCACCTCCGAGAAGGAGTTATGTAAGACGGCCGACTCCTTCTTTGGAACAGATACTATTTTAGAGTCTCCAGATGACTTTTCTCAGCATGACCAAGATAAAAGTCCCTTGTCTGACAGCGGCTTTGAAACAAGAAGTGAGAAAACACCTTCAGCCCCACAAAGCGCTGAAAGCACTGGTCCCAAACCACTTTTTCAGGAAGTCCCCATCCCTCCGGTCATTACAGAAACGAGAACGGAAGTGGTTCATGTTATCAGGAGCTATGAGCCCTCAGCTGGAGAGGCTCCCCCGTCCCAACCAGAGGAGCCCATGTCACCCAAACCGTCACCTACGTTTATGGAGCTGGAACCAAAGCCCACCGCTTCTAGTATTAAAGAAAAAGTCAAAGCGTTTCAAATGAAAACCAGTAGCGAAGAAGACGACCACAGTCACGTTCTGGGCAAAGGCATGCGTGTTAAAGAAGAGACTCACATAACCACAACCACCAGAATGGTTTATCATTCTCCACCAGGCAGTGAAGGCGCCTCTGAGAGAATTGAAGAAACCATGTCAGTCCACGACATCATGAAGGCCTTTCAGTCCGGGCGAGACCCTTCCAAAGAGCTGGCAGGTCTGTTTGAACATAAGTCGGCAGTGTCCCCAGACGTTCACAAGTCTGCTGCTGAAACCTCAGCCCAGCACGCAGAGAAGGACAACCAAATGAAACCCAAACTGGAGCGTATAATAGAAGTCCACATCGAAAAAGGTAACCAAGCTGAGCCCACTGAAGTCATTATTAGAGAAACCAAAAAGCATCCCGAAAAGGAAATGTATGTATATCAGAAAGACTTATCCCGGGGAGATATTAACCTAAAAGATTTTCTGCCAGAAAAACACGATGCTTTTCCTTGTTCAGAGGAACAGGGTCAGCAAGAAGAAGAAGAACTCACTGCTGAAGAGTCGTTGCCTTCTTATCTGGAGTCTTCCAGAGTAAACACTCCCGTGTCCCAAGAAGAAGATAGTCGCCCCAGTTCTGCTCAGCTCATATCTGATGACTCTTATAAAACACTGAAGCTTTGGAGTCAGCACTCAATAGAATACCATGACGATGAGTTGTCAGAACTAAGAGGGGAATCTTACAGGTTTGCTGAGAAAATGCTTCTGTCAGAAAAGCTAGATGTGTCTCATTCTGATACCGAGGAATCAGTTACAGACCATGCGGGACCCCCTAGCTCAGAGTTACAGGGGTCTGATAAGCGGGCCAGAGAAAAAGTAGTCACTGCCCCCCAAAAAGAAATTCTCTCCAAAATCTATAAAGATGTGTCTGAAAATGGTGTAGGTAAAGTGTCTAAGGATGAGCATTTTGATAAAGTAACAGTGTTGCACTATTCTGGCGATGTTAGTAGTCCAAAACATGCCATGTGGATGCGCTTTGCTGAGGACAGATTAGACAGAGGTAGAGAGAAGTTGATATACGAAGATAGGGTGGACAGGACCGTGAAGGAAGCTGAAGAAAAACTGACTGAAGTGTCACAGTTTTTTCGTGACAGAACCGAAAAGCTCAATGATGAACTGCAGTCCCCAGAGAAAAAGCCACACCCTAGGAATGGCAAAGAATACTCATCTCAAAGCTCTACCGGTAGCAGCCCTGAGAAAGCACTGCTGACAGAACTGCTGGTCAACAGTGACGAGTGGGTCAAGGCGAGGCAGCGTGGCTGTGACAGACAAGGCTTCCCCAGAGCCGACGAGAAGGACGCAGTCAGTCTGCCCAGCAGCCCGGAGGTGGTTCCTTCCCAACAGACTGAGGATAGCAAGTCCACAGAGGAAGCCCAAGGAAGTCGTTCACAGAGCAAAGAATCAGAAGGGCCCCAGTCTGGGTTTCAGCTCAAACAATCGAAACTCAGTTCCATTAGATTAAAATTTGAACAAGGCACGCAGGCCAAAAGTAAGGACGTTTCTCAAGAAGACACAAAGCCGGATGGCCAATCCAGAATCCCAGTTAAAAAAATCCAGGAGAGCAAGCTACCTGTCTACCAAGTGTTCGCTAGAGAGAAACAGAAGGCCATAGGCCCTTTGGATGAAAGTGTCCCTATGCAAAAAGATCTTACGGTATTCAGAGCTAAAGATGAGCATGTCCAGAGCCATGAAACGGCTGTAAGTGATTTTGGCTCTGATGATGTGAAAAAACAGAGAACTGAAATCTCAAGTAAAGCAATGCCTGACTATTTTTCTGAGCAACAGCCTAAGGACTTGGCATGTCACGTAACCGCAGAATTAGCAACCCAGGGACCATGGGACAAAAAGGTCTTTAGAACGTGGGAAAGTCCTGGAGCCACTAACAATAAGTCGCAGAAAGAGAAACTTTCGCATGTACTTGTTCATGATGTAAGAGAGAATCACGTTGGTCACCCTGAGAGTAAAACTGTTGATCAGAGGGATGAATTTCTGTCTGTGACCGAGAGAGAACACAAATTGTTAACAAATGGCTCTCTCTCAGAAATTAAGGAAATGACTGTAAAATCTCCCTCCAAAAAAGTCTTATACAGGGAATACGGTGTTAAAGACGGGGAACATCCAGGTGGATCTCTTGACCAACCTTCCAGGAGAAGTGAGAGCTCGGCAGTGTCGCACATCCCTGTCAGGGCTGCGGAGGAAAGGAGGACGCCGTCTTCTGACATTCCCGATGGTTTTTGCAAGCAGTCGACATTTCCAAAACATGAACTATCACAAAAGTTATCCCACTCAAGTATGAGTAAAGAGACAGCTGAGACACAGCACTTTAATGCTACAGAAGATGAAAAAGTTACCTATTCAGAAATCAGCAAAGTTTCCAAACGTCAGAGTTACGTAGGCTTATGCCCGCCTCTCGATGAAACCGAGCTCTCCCCGACCAAGTCTCCTGATTCTCTAGAGTTTAGCCCAGGAAAGGAATCGCCCTCCAGTGATGTACTCGACCACAGTCCCATTGATGGATTGGAAAAAGTTGCACCACTGGCCCAGACGGAGGGAGGGAAAGAGATAAAAACTTTACCTGTTTATGTCAGTTTTGTACAGGTGGGGAAGCAGTATGAAAAGGAGATACAACAAGGAGGTGTAAAAAAAATCATAAGTCAGGAATGTAAGACGGTACAAGAGACCAGGGGGACCTTTTATACAACTAGACAGCAAAAGCAACCCCCTTCTCCCCAGGCTAGTCCCGAAGATGATACTCTAGAGCAAGTGTCCTTTCTAGACAGCTCTGGGAAAAGCCCTTTAACCCCAGAGACGCCCAGTTCAGAGGAAGTGAGTTATGAATTTACATCTAAGACACCCGACTCGCTTATAGCTTATATACCAGGCAAACCCAGCCCAATTCCCGAGGTTTCGGAGGAATCTGAGGAGGAGGGACAGGCCAGGTCAGCCTCCTTACAGCAGACCGCAGTGGAGGAGACGGCAGCAGTCGGGCGCCACACGCCTAGCAGTGTGAGCACAGACTCTAACCAAAGACTCAGAGCTAACAGAGTTGCCTACATTGAATTTCCCCCTCCTCCACCGCTGGATGCAGACCAGATGGAGTCCGATAAGAAACATCCTTACCTCCCTGAAAGAGAGGTTGACATGATTGAAGTCAGTCTGCAAGACGAGCATGACAAGTACCGGCTGGCGGAACCGGTCATCAGGGTGCAGCCGCCTTCCCCAGTTCCTCCTGGGGCGGACATCAGTGACTCCAGCGATGACGAATCCCTTTATCAACCAGTCCCGGTCAAAAAATACACCTTCAAGTTAAAGGAGGTCGACGACGAACAAAAAGAAGTGACAAAATCCAAAGCCTCCGCTGAAAAGGCTTCCACCCAGAAAGAATCAGAAATGAATGGATCTGGAAAAGATACTGAATTTGGCCTTGGCCTTGATTCACCTCAGAATGAAACGGCCCAGAATGGGAACAACGACCAGTCCATCACAGAGTGTTCCATTGCCACCACGGCAGAGTTTTCTCACGATACAGATGCCACAGAGATCGACTCTCTGGACGGCTACGACCTGCAAGACGAAGATGACGGCTTGACAGAGAGTGATTCTAAATTCCCAAGTCAAACCCTGGAGCTGAAGAAAGATGTCTGGAACACGGAGGGCATTCTGAAGCCAGCTGATCGCTCCTTTAGCCAAAGCAAGTTGGAAGTTATCCAGGAGGAGGAGGGAAGGGTGGGGCCAGATGAAGAGAAGCCACCTTCCAAAAGCCCTTCATCTGACAAGACTCCCGCTAAGACTGATCAGAAGTCGGGGGCCCAGTTTTTCACACTAGAAGGCAGACATCCTGACAGATCAGTGTTTCCTGATACTTATTTCAGTTACAAAGTAGATGAAGAATTTGCCACTCCTTTTAAGACAGTAGCTACCAAAGGTCTAGATTTTGACCCCTGGTCTAATAACCGAGGGGATGATGACGTTTATGACAGTAAATCACGGGAAGATGAAACTAAGCCATTTGGTCTGGCTGTGGAAGACCGCTCTCCAGCCACCACCCCTGATACAACGCCAGCCCGAACGCCAACTGACGAAAGTACCCCTACTAGTGAGCCTAACCCCTTCCCATTTCATGAAGGAAAAATGTTTGAGATGACTCGCAGTGGTGCAATTGACATGAGCAAGAGGGATTTTGTGGAAGAGAGGCTCCAATTTTTCCAGATTGGTGAGCATACTTCTGAAGGGAAGTCAGGGGACCCGGGGGAAGGGGATAAAAGTACAGTCACTGCCATACCACAGCCACAGGCAGGGGACACCACTGTAGAAACCAATCTAGAGGGAAATGTAGAGGCACCTACAGTGGAACCTAACCCCAGCATCCCGACCAGCGGAGAGTGTCAGGAAGGCACATCCGGTAGCGGCTCCCAGGAGAAAGCAGCAGCAGCGGCCACTAACACCTCTAAACTTGACCCCAAGTTGCGCACGCCTATAAAGATGGGAATTTCTGCGTCCACCATGACCTTGAAGAAAGAAGGCCCTGGAGAAGTGACAGATAAGATAGAAGCTGTGATGACCAGTGGTCAGGGATTAGAGAATGAACCTGTAACAGTGATTTCAAATACAGCCAATAGCCACATGGGCGTTAGGCCCCAAGAAAAACATGATTTTCAAAAAGATAACTTTAATAACAACAACAATTTGGATTCTTCCACTATACAGACAGATAACATTACAAGTCACGTAGTTCTGACAGAACATTCTGCACCCACTTGTACCACAGAGAGAGCTAATCCAGTGAAAAGCTCATCAGGAAAAAGGACAGGGGTACTGCAAGGACACTGTGTGAGAGAGAAACAGAAAGTTCTCGGAGAGCAGCAAAAGACAAAGGAATCAATAGGGATTAGGCGAAAATCCAAACTTCCCATAAAGGCCACTTCACCAAAAGATCTCTTCCCACCAGATCATATGCCAAACATTCATGTGAGTAAAATGAAGCAGGTTAGTCAATCTGAGAAAACCAAAACCCTTACTGCTTCTTCACGTGTAGATGTAAAGTCCAGAATTCCAGTGAAGAATACACACAGGGAAAACACAGGTTCAGTTAGAAAACCGTGTGCTACACAAAAGCAGGGGCAGCCAGACAGAGGCAAGGCCAAACAGCTTCCATCCAAGTTGCCAGTAAAGGTAAGATCCACCTGTGTCACCACCGTCACCACCACCACCACCACCACAGTTAAAGTTAGGAAAAGTCAGCTTAAGGAAGTATGTAAACACTCCATTGAATATTTTAAGGGAATTAGTGGTGAGACCTTAAAGCTTGTGGACCGCCTCTCGGAAGAAGACAAAAAGATGCAGTCCGAGTTGTCCGATGAGGAAGACAGTACCTCGAGAAACACGTCGTTGTCCGAGACTTCCCGGGGTGGCCAGCCTTCGGTTACAGCGAAGTCTGCTAGAGATAAGAAAACAGAGGCAGCACCTTTAAAATCAAAGAGTGAAAAGGCCGGCAGTGAGAAATGGAGCAGTAGGAGGACTGGTGAGAATGAAGGCAGTCAGGTCTCTCGAGCACTCTTTGCTCACATCCTGGAGAACGAGCATAGTTTGTAAACACTTTCCAACTTGTAGACCCTAGTGCATGAACTGTTGTGATTGCCTGTGGAGTGACTTAACCGTAGTTTCTCATTCTGTCATTGTCATCTGTACGTGCTGTCTATATACCCTTCTTTCTTCCTCTTAACCCAACGACACTGTAGACAGCTAGGGAAGCATGCTGAAGATATCGGTGTCATTCAAGATGAGCAACTTTTTTTTTTTCAGTGTGCTAATGGATATGATTCTGTCAAAGTAAAAGCACAGATGTTGACATGCCATCGTGGTGTTTTCACCAACACGACACTTCTGTAACTACTTAAAGTAGCTAGCTTGTCAGCATGTTGAATTCCATTACATTGAGCATCCATGTAGTCTGACATTGGCCTGATGCAGGTGAAAATCAAGTGAGTCATGTGAAAAGAGAAGTGTTCATGTAGGTGATTAGGACACATTTAAGTGTACAGTGTTAGCAGTAGTCTCTCTGTAAAATCTGAATACTGCTAAAAGCAATTTTCCAGTATCGTGTCTTTCTTGATGATTATTTTAATTAAGAAATTGTAAATCGTAGGTCCACAGAGTCCATGTGAACGGACAGATATCAGGATGGCAATAGTAGCCGATCACCTGGGACTTAGTTGGACAGGTAAGTGTGTATACACCTGAATGAAACAGTTCCTTAATTTGTCTTTTTCACAAGCAGTTTATTATTAAAAACAAAAAGCAATGAGTAAAAAACATTTTTATCACTTGTAATTCTATCTACCCAGAGTTAATTATAGTATACTGTGTTTTTCAAAACTTTTCTATGCACATACCCTAAAGAATAGACATTTAAATCTTATTTTACCTTAAATTTAAGCACTTTCTTCACAGTGCCATTTCTGGTAATATGGGATAACCTTTTACCTAGTAGCAAATTTGTTTTGTGGCATATAGGAAAACGTAGCTAAGGCCTATGGTTTTCAAATAATCCAAAAATTTTAGCTATGGCTTATGCCCTTAGATCAGCTCTCTTAGGCAATAGTTCAACTGATCCATGCCTAGGTTTCACAAATCTTAATCATTCGTGAGTCACTGTCACAATTTTTACGATATACACATATTTGCATGCTTATTGAGCTGATACTTTTAAGCGGGCTCACTTTTACGCTCAAAGATTTATTTAAAAGGAAATCTTATGTCATTTTGATAATGGAAAACAAGGATCATGTTCAATGACTATATAAACAAGAAAACAAAGGATGAGAGTTAAGCTTAAATTTTGAATTAAAATTGAAAAAAATAGGATACAGGTGAATGAATCTATTCAATTTACAAAAATAGTGGAGCTCTGTGAAATGAATGAAACTTTTCATAATCAGGGTGTAGAAGAGGAATTTTTGGCTTGATTTTACTTCATTAAAGATGAAGATAAGGCTCTGTGTCAACTGGACAATACTGCTTTGTAGTTTTTTGGGGGTTTTTTTTTGCAGAACGCGGGCCTCTCACTGTTGTGGCCTCCCTCTCCCGTTGTGGAGCACAGTCTCCGGACGCGCAGGCTCAGCGGCCATGGCTCACAGGCCTAGCCACTCCGTGGCACGTGGGATCCCCCCGGACCGGGGCACGAACCCGTATCCCCTGCATTGGCAGGCGGACTCTCAACCACTGCGCCACCAGGGAAGCCCCTGCTTTGTAGTTTTGATGTTAACTGGGCCCCCCAAATCCTACTTCACATGAATCAGAGAAATTTTAAGGCTTATAGGTTGAGTGTATTTTTTTTTAATGCACAGCCAAAAAACAACAGTTAAATATAAATAAATGTTAATTATTGTCCTATTTAAAGTCATCTTGCATACTATCAGCGACATACATTCTCTACTCAGGGAAACAATTATCTAGGCTATCAAAATGGACAACATGAAACTAGATCATGGCACATAAAGGTCATTTACATTTATTTCCTTCGAATGCCCTGAATCCCAGGCCTTCCTCACCCTCTGTATTAAGGCCTCCTCTCTCCTTCCGCCCAGCCCTGCCCTCAGGCACACTGCTACTGACCTGGCCTAGTGGAGCTCTTAAGAAACAGTGGGTCTGAGTAATCCTTTGCAGACTGTTGAGAGTTAACAGTAATTCATTATGTATAAGTATTTCTGAACATAAGATTAATAATAGAATTATATTTTAACAGTGGACACTGTAATCTGAAAATATCCTGGAGCTAATGTTGATTTTGTGTATTATTTACCCATAACTATTAGATTATTTTCTTTAAGCAAAACCAGTCCTTAGTTTGTCAGAGTAAACTCTTGGAGAATATGTGACATAAGAATAGCGAGAGGGCTTCCCTGGTGGCGCAGTGGTTGAGAGTCCGCCTGCCGATGCAGGGGACGCGGGTTCGTGCCCCGGTCCGGGAGGATCCCACATGCCGCGGAGAGGCTGGGCCCGTGAGCCATGGCCTCTGAGCCTGCGCGTCCGGAGCCTGTGCTCCGCAGCGGGAGAGGCCCCAGCAGTGAGAGGCCCGCGTACCGCAAAAAAAAAAGGAATAGCGAGACAAAGTCATAAAACTGTAAAATTCTCAGTGACAATGTGTCTTTGCTCTTCACTGAGTCTCTAGACAAAGGATATGGTTTGGTCACGAGGGCAGGAAGGATTACTGCCCTTAAAACACAAAGAGATAAGGCACTTAAAAAAAATTAACTTTTCTAATTTGAATTACTGTATGCTCAATGAAGATTATTAGGAAAATTAGCATTTAGAAAAACGAAATTTAGATCCATCCCTCAGAACCGCTGTTAACAAGCAACTTAATGTACTTTGTTTTTTTTTTTTTTAAATAAAAAGCTTTTAAAATGTTATATACACAATGTAATTTTCTGCTTTTTTATTTACTTTCTGATCTCGGTTTTAATGGACAAATAACATCCAATAGCCGTACTTTACAATGGTGTTTTGCTGTTGGTCACAATGCACTAGTGAGTCATGAAATCAATTCATGCTTTGTTTTTGTTTTTAAAAGGAAAAGAAAATGTCTATGACATATAGTAAGGTTGTTTTGCTCCATAAAGATGTGGTTTCATTTATATAAGCATCATGATATACAATGTATTTCTAACTGTGGGCTGTGATCACTTTGCCAGCCACTGCATTACATTAATTAACTTCTCTCCTTTTGTTCAACACATGCTTTGTTTTCAATTTTTCAGTAGTACAAGCCTACAGTGAGCATTCATGTATGTAAATAATTGTGTACAACCCTGTGTACTGTCACCATAGATTTCTAGGAGTGAAATCAGTTGGTCAAAGGATACAGACTTTTTTGAGCCTCTGAATACATTTTGCCAAACTGCTGGAAATGGTACTTAAGCAGGATAGAATCGTCCAGTTCCTTTTCCATGGATTTTTTTTCCCATTTCTTACTTTTTATAATCATTTAAGGTAATAAACACCTGACACATCTTTTTTAAATGTACAAAAAATGTACAGTGAAAAGTAAGTCTCCTTCCCACTCACCTTTGACTCCCAAGTTTAACTCTCCCAAGGCAACTACGCATATCATATGTATCCTTCCAAAGACACACTCTGCATTTACAAGATTGAGTGTGTGGTTATATACACTTAGCTGGACAGAAAGCTTATCTCCCTTTTATTTTTTACACAAGTGACAGCATCTCATAGACAATGATCTGGCTTGGAGTCATCATTTAACCTCCCAAGTGGCACTGATGAAACTTGAAGGCATATAGAATAGAGTATTATGTGAGTAAAAGATCTACTTCATGGAGGTTGCCGAGAGAAAACTCTACCGGCTCCTCTTGTGCCATGTTTATGAATTGTATATCCCTACCTATCTTGTATGAAGTTTGCTCAAATTGCAGACAATAATTTGGCTGAGTTAAAAGAATCTAGCAACATCCTCTTTGAACAGAGCAAGAATCTTTATAAAGTAATCTCCAAAGGGAATCTGATTATAACCAAGGAATTATCTTAGGAGAGATAAGTCACAGCTTGTATATTATCAGTATTTTCCTGTGAAATCAAGTATATAAAGATTAATGCCCAAGGCTGTACCTGGGTTTTACTATAAAATCCTTTCCCTTTTTTGGGGGGGTGGGGGGGCAGTTGAGCATTACTTTTATGAAATATATGTGATAAAATTACAATATGAAATCTTAGTAACTCCTTTTCTTTTCTACAGAACTGGCAAGGGAACTGAATTTTTCAGTGGATGAAATCAATCAAATACGTGTGGAAAATCCAAATTCTTTAATTTCTCAAAGCTTCATGTTATTAAAAAAATGGGTTACCAGAGACGGAAAAAATGCTACAAGTATGCTGAAATTATATTACTTTAACTTGCAAAATTGCATATGTCTAATATTTTAGATAAGCCTACTGTTAATAAAATCACAGTGATCATAAAGTAATGGCAAGCCTTTTGAAGTTATACTTGTTTAATTTTGTGCTAATATTCTAAACTTCTGTCTTTAGGAAGCTTTTTAGGAAGCAAGTAGTAGGGGCTTTTTGGCATTTTGTCTATATTTGCATTTTTTGCATTTTTCTCTGTGACCATCAAAAATGAAAATATAATTCTAGCTGTTCAGTCATGGGGCGGTAGTGGGAAACAATGTGAAGTTACTGCTATGGCCAGAAATGGATGTGCAGGGAGATAATAGAGAAAAGGATAGGATCAAACCATTTTATCCAGCCTGGTCTGTGATGGCAGAGAACTCCCCAGTACGCCTGGGTTTTGTGTGGTTTAGGTGGTGGTAGGGGAGTGGTGCTATACTGTGACAAATGCCAACCCATAACGATGTGGAATCAGTTACTGGGGGTTTGCCTGGGTCGGCCTGACCGTAGTAAGTCATTAATGCTAAGCATCAAATATAAGGGTGACATATATATATTTTTTGACAGTCTAACAGGAGAGGAATGTGTTTATTAGATCCCCTTATAACTAACGGGAGTCTCGCTGTCTTGAGGCCTATCTGCTCTGCGCCTTACAGAGACGGAACGAATGTGGCTGTCATCACACACGGCTTCACAAAATGATTCTTAAGACCCTAACGTATCTTCCCTGGAGCAGCGAGCTTTCTGAGCCCTCTGGGTGGTGAATATTGCAGAGGTGCAGTGAGGCGGGACTAAGACGCTAGGAGGGTCAAGAGAGCCATGCCTTTGTGTGGGTATTGTGATGACTTAGAAGAAAATCATTTAATTGGGTTTTCAACCTTTTTTTTTCCCCTCCTCTTTCAGCTGATGCCTTAACTGCGGTCTTGACAAAAATTAATCGAATAGATATAGTGACTCTGCTGGAAGGACCAATATTTGATTATGGAAATATTTCAGGCACCAGAAGTTTTGCAGATGAGAACAGTGTTTTCCATGACCCTGCGGATGGTAACTGAATTTAGTGTTCATATTTACTTAATCATTTGATAAAATTTGAAGGTGCAGTAGGACAAGGCAGTCACGTAAAACCAACTAAATTATGATTTGCTTGACTTAACTTCTCATTTTCACGGCATATTCTCTGCCAGAGCCTGCCAACAAACACCCTGACAGAACAAACTTGATAAATGTCTCTGTTATACAAAATACAGATAATGAAGTATATAAAGGCATAAGTTAACTGAAAGAGTTGGTATCTCAAATGTTTTATATGACCAAATGGAAGAAAATTTAATATCTAGAGAACATGTTGCTTTTGTCATTTTTATATTAACCTAAAAAACTAGGGAACTCTTTTATTCCTATTTAGGTAAAACCAAATTGTGGGCTGTTATACAAATTGTTAAGTAAAATGGTTAATTACTGTTTTGAGAACAAGTATTTAAGCATGTACTGAAAGGGACGAATGTATCACTCAAACAGGTGTTTTCGTTATTTAGCATTATTTTAACTTCATATGCTGCCATTTTTTTGTTTGGAAAAACACTACTTGACCCATCGTATATAAAAGGTAGCATAATTTCTAATTCAATGAGCATAGATGTCGCTAATATAATAATTCCTCTTTTACGTTAGCTTAATTTATATGATAATGGTGTCATTTTTCCTTCATTATGTAAATTGGGGCCTTTTTCAACAAAGTATTAAGAAAAGTATGACAAATATCTTACTATGTTTTTCAAGATGTTCATAAATGGAAATTTATTCCTATAATGAATTTTGAGTACAAAAATGTTGATGCTATGGAGGCAAGAAGAGGAGCTAGGGATATTTTTCTACTATTTCAATTTTTTTTAAATATGGTGATTTTTTTTCCATTTTTAAACAGCAAAGTTAGACCACCAATAATCAATAACTTATAATTCTGCATATGTGACAAAACATCTCAAATTCTTAGAAAGTTTCTGCTTACTAAAGTCAACAGAAAATTTAAAGTGTACCTTGTTATCCCCATAACATAAACATGTGGGTAATAATGTCAAAAGTGGTTTCTTTTTAAGCTTATGAATATCACAGAACCTGGAAAAATGCTCTCTTCAAGGCCCTGTCTTATATGTGAGGCCATATATTGATGACCAAACTCTCTGTGCACAAGATAAAGACAGACCACTATTATATCAAATTTTGGGTTTTTGCCAAGTTTATAGAATATTTTAATATTCTTTACTGGGAAACTTTTTTAAGAAAAGTAGTTTTAACAAACAAGATGATCAGAAAGCAATGGAAGTATTCAATGGAATTGAAAGTTTCATTTAACATTTTAAAATCAGAGTATCATTAAATAAATCCACAAGGGCTTTTGTTGCTGCATCTTAATATTTTATATTCTCTATTTTTAAAATTCTTAGGGAAATTTATGTTTATGAAGTAAATTTTACTTGTGCAGATTATAAACCTCACGTAGTCTTAGACAGATTTTCAACATTCTGGTTTATGGGTGACCATAACAGAAAAATGTTCACGTACCTATAGTAATTTGAATTTACAACCAAAGCTAAGTTGGTATTTATCTTGGACTGATGGAAAAATTAGGCTTTAGTTTTTTAGACCAATAAGTCAGAAAGTGTGCCTGGCTGCCTTTTTGTTCCGGTCTCTCCTCTTCGTTGAACTTTTGTGAAACTTCCTTTCCTCACCATGACCAGACCATTGTTGACTTTTCTCTCTGCTGAAGGAGAAAAATAACTCCCTTAGTCCACGCAGCAAAGTTTAAAACAAGGCAATTCCTCCCCCCTTCCCCTTTGTGTAGGCTGGTTAGTGAACTTCTGCTGTCTCATAGCACTGTCATGAATATGCAGAGAGCTCTCTGTAAATGGCTTTCCTCCCGTCTCTGTTGTGTATCATTTCTTTTTTCTCTTTATTTGGTTCATGCTTCTGAGTGGACCCCTACCACCAAGTTCACCAAGACTTTCATGCGTACACAACCCTTTCATCTCTGTCACATTATGACACCTGAGGAGTTTACATGGAGTCTTTTCTACTTTATCTGCTTTTTAAATCCTTTTCCTAACATCTTTTTAGATGTTTTTCCCAGTACTACTGCTCTAAAATCTAATGGTCATTTCTTTCCAAAGATTAAATTCATTTTTCTTTGCTGTAAATTTCATGTGAAATAAGTTAAGAATTAAGAGTTGGGTAGCATCACTCTTATGTACGGTTCTTAAACTAAGTTATAAGTAATTAATTATAAAAATTGGTTTCTTGTGGCTTGCTGTATTCAGTCCACCACAGTGTGGATTTTGCATGCTAAAAGTAGAAAGATATTAATTTGGCCATGCAATAAATGTATCTTACGTAATGACAGCTAACTTTATATTGGATCAAACTTGTGTATTTAAGTTACTGTATTAAAATTACCAAAATCGATAAACAATTTATACCTTAATTAACTAGTATTCTATTTTATTGTAGTTTGCACTAGTCTTTTATTTCATTGTATTACATATACTTGAACTACACCAATAAATTTATCAACATTATTCTGTAATTCATCACACATTTTCATACCTAATATAATTTAAGTCATTCCGTGTGTTTTTGTTTGATGTGCTCTAATTCATTCCAGTCAGTCCAAATGTACTGTCTTCCATAGGTTATCCTCCCCTTCAAGTGGAACTGGAAACTCCCACAGGGTTGCAGTACACACCACCCACCCCTTTCCAGCAAGATGATTATTTTAGTGATCTCTCTAGCATAGAATCTCCCCTTAGAACCCCCAGTAGACTGAGTGATGGGGTAGTGCCTTCCCAGGGAAACGTAGAGCATTCAGCAGACGGACCTCCAGTCGTAACTGCAGAAGACACGTCCTTGGAAGAGAGCAGACTTGAAGACTCAATGCCTTTGACAGAAATACCTGAAGCAGTGGATGTACATGAGAGCCAGTTGGAGAATGTATGTCTGAGTGAGTATCCTCAATACCTCGGAAGGATGGCTGGGGTCCCAAAAGATGTTAAACCAGCAGAGCCATTGGAACAGACTAGAAAAGTAGGAGTGAGCCCTGAGCAGCAAGAGAAAGGAAAATCTGGTCCTGATGAGGAGATGATGGAAGAAAAACTCAAATCTCTATTTGAGGATATTCAACTTGAAGAAGGAGTAGAGTCTGAGGAGATGACAGAAGAAAAAGTACAGGCTATTCTTAAACGTGTTCAGCAAGCAGAACTGGAAATGTCTTCAATTACAGGTTGGCAGAATGAGACATCAAGTGGAAACCTAGAGTCCCCTGCTCAAGCTCGAAGAATAACTGGTGGGTTACTAGATCGACTGGATGACAGGTATGGCTCTGGGTCAGAAAAAGGAAAGTGACATGCAGGTTACATGTTAATAGTTTGTTTTCTTTCTTTATTTTTTGGCTGCGCCATGCAGCTTGTGGGATCTTAGTTCCCTGGCCAGGGATCGAACCTGGGCCCTTGGCAGTGAAAGCATGGAGTCCTAACCACTGGACTGCCAGGGAATTCCAGTAGTTTGTTTTAAATATGTGCTTTTTAGCAATTACTGTTTTTCTAAATTACCATTCCAACTTCAGGATAATACATGCTTTAAAGGTTAGTTCATTCTGCTAATCTGGAGAGGGAAAGTTACATTAAACTCAAATATAATTCTTAAAACTACTGATAATTAGTTGAAGTAAAATGCAAAAAGTTATACACATGCTAAAGATTAATACATTTTCTTTACTTTAGAAGGTTACTCTTTTCTACTTTATTACCTGTAGTATTATTCTTTTCACATAGCCAGAAATTCATGCTCACTTAAAATAATGTAATAAATATAATTCTGTCTTTTAGAAATACAAGCATTTCTATTGTTTCCTGACTTCAAACATAAATGTGCTTATTATACAAAATTTTAAAATACAGATTTAAAAAATCAATACAATGCCGTCATCTAGCAATAACCACCACTAAAATTTTGGTGAATTTCTTTTACATACGTGTTTTTAAATGTCACAGAAAAATGCAGAGAAGCAAAAAAGTCATCTATCCTTATCATACTAAGAAAAACAACTAACACTTTTTGTATCCTTCCTTTTTTCTACATGAATATTTTATATAATTTGCAATATGGCATATGTAATTCTTTACCCCCAAATAATATGGGCATGATAGAAATTTGTTTATAACCAAAATAATTCCCTAATCATGAATCTGGTTCTTTTTACAGTGATCTTCCTCTAGGAGGGTAAGAGCTAGTGTCCTTGAGACACTGGTTCAAACCCCACCACCATTAGGTTTGCGCTTTTCGACTTGATTAATTTCTAAGCTCTAAGGATGCCACTGTAACTGGCTTTAAAAATAAGAATACTAGTACTTTCCTCAAACAGGTTTATAGATCGAAAAAGAAAGCCTGTAGCATGCCTACCCAATGACTGGTACAAACAGTATCTCAGTGATAGCTGGCATTATTTTATTTATGCACACATAAAATATATTTTACTTCAGTGGTAACTAGTGCTAAACCTCAGTTCTTTTCATACAGCTTATTTTATAACCATGTTTAATATTTTCATATTGCTGATAAGCTTCTTGCTCAATGAAAATTCCCAAAGAGGGAGGTGACAACATTTGCAAAGAGTTCACAAAACTCCCTTTGAAGAATGGGAGCATCAGTGAATTCTATGTTCAGCCTACAGAATAGAGTATGGAGACAAGAAATAGTACTAATTCTGATGTCTAGGTTCAGATAGAATCACATAATTTATAGTTGCATAACAGGAAATTAGATATAGCTAGGAGTTATAGTTATCATACACGGTCTTCACGGTATGCTGGGACTGTTCGTCCTTAAACATCCGGAATAGGATGTGCTATTAATGTTTTTTGATAAAGGTGTTTAATCAAAATTTGATTTATAAGGCTACGCACATACATATACATAGTACATATATTGTACATAGAAAACATTGCACTAGTTTTATTGCCTTCGGAATTCTACAGGTAATAAGCAAAGGTGCTAATAAAAACAATATACAAAAAAAAACCAATATACAAACTATAAAATAAAGTAAAAGTCTATATTGAAACTAGTAAAAATTAGAGAGCAATTTAAAAGAAAGTAATGGAAGAGAAAGATTTTTAAGAGTCAAAAGGAAAACAGTCCTCACAGGTAGTAGAAGCAGCAGGTGAGCACCCACACCCTTATCACCAGAGAGAGTCAGCAGAGGTCAGGAGTGGAGAAAGATGAGAGCCCAAGGAAGGTTCTCACGGTTCTTCCACGGTGGGAAAAGCATGACGGTAGGATTCACAATTGGAAACACATCCAAAGACTGGAACGTAGGGTTCTTGAGGATGCCAGAGCTCTCATCACAGGAATTCATTTTGTCTTTGTTCTTTGTCATCAGTTTTTTCACTGGCACTGGCACTAGAAAAGCATTTTGAGATCTCCTCCTCTTTTAGATTGGTGGGTCTGGGACTCTGGGTATGTCCATGAACCTCTCAGGATTACTTTTTAAAAGATACAGAATCCAAGGAACTGTATCAGTACAATTAAACAAAACAAGAGAAAAACAGTGACAGCACAGCCAGCCAGCTAGTTTGGGAGCTGGAGTGAAGAGGATGCCTGGAGCCTGTGTATCATCTCCTCACCCCACACCCACACCCATACCCATAACAGGCCCTCACAGTTTGAAATCTGATGACCAGATTTTTCATGCGTTTCTACTGTATGTCTTTAAAAGTAGTTAAAAACACGGCTGTTGAAAATTTAGAGCTTCTGAAGCCCATTTGCAGCCATATGTTACCATTATAAATTTCCACATCTTCTCTATTGCAGCCCTGACCAGTGTAGAGATTCCATTACCTCGTATCTCAAAGGGGAACCTGGAAAATTTGAAGCAAATGGAAGCCATGCAGAAGTCACTCCAGAAGCAAAGACAAAATCTTACTTTTCAGAATCCCAAAATGATATAGGGAAACAGAGTACAAAGGAAACTCTGAAACCAAAAATACAAGGTTCTGGTCGTGTTGATGAACCAGCATCATCACTAGCGGCGTATCAGAAAGCTCTAGAAGAAACCAGCAAGTTTGTCATAGAAGAGCCTAAACCCTGTGTGCCTGTCAGTATGAAAAAGATGAGTAGGACTACTCCTGCAGATGGCAAGCCAAGGCTTAACCTCCATGAAGAAGAGGGATCCAATGGGTCTGAGCAAAAGGTACGTCATCTAGTTTTCCACTGTGCTGTCATTTAAGCTGAAAGTACTGACGCTTCGATTCTTTTATAATCTTGTAGCACTGGGCCCAGTGTTCTGTTACTACTTCCAGATTATCAATGTGTGATTGAAAATGGTAATACTAATAATGGGGGTAAAGAAAGTAATGAGTAAAATATATGCTATTTGTCATCCCTTCTTTCATTGGGTAGAAAAAAGGAATAAACATCTTCTTAGCCGTTTTTCAGGAGGGAAAAGAATACAGCGATGTTAAGTAAGTAGCTTAAGGTCCAGTTTTAATTTTGTCTGGGATTTAGGTTTCCTCACTCCCAACCCTAGTCTTCTTTCTTGAGGATGGAGGATAATTATCCTGACCCTTTCTGGTTCCTTTGCACAATTTAAAGAGTCACTAGCATTGACCCATCTAAGAGTTCTATCCTATAAGGTCTGTTGCCTGAAAGGGTGTTTTAAAAATTGAAGAAACACAGTTCCCAAGCCTAAAATGAGGTGGGTGTACTACTGTTGGTTGACGGCATTTAGAAATGCAACATTAAAAGTGTCATTTTAATTATTTTTATATCTAAGTTGATAATTATCTTAATATTTGTTTTTAATAACTTAAAAAACCTTACTGTCATATAATTATTTGCTTGCTTTTTGTACTTATATGTTTTTGTGCTACCATCTAATAGATTTCATTATTCTTTGAGGGTAAACATTTTTAGATATTAAAAAATTTTTAATTGAAATTATGATTCATCGATGGATGTAAGAAAATTAAGATCAGTTCTGTTTCCTATATTTTTGACTGCTTTTTGCTCTCTCAATTTTTGTGTCTTTTCATGAACTATGCAGTAGAAACAGACTGAGAGTTATACATCTTTGGAATAGTAGTACTTGAAGTTTTCCCTAAAGCATCTAGTTTACTTAAGATCTTCTACAGTGTTTTGGGTAGAAAAAAAAAGAAATCTTTTGTAAAATAATGAGCCCGAGACTAACCTGAGGTTTAGGAAAATTTAGTAAACTCCTAATCACTCAGGAGCTAATTACCAGCTTATTAACTAATCATATCCTTTCCTTTTCCCTCCTGCAGGCTGTTTTTTGGATCACGTTCCTGCTTGTTAGGAGGGAAAGTGAGAGGAAATCAAATCCTCAGGACTTTCTTTCATTTCCTTCCTGACAAGTCTGTTTTGAGTATTGCTTTCTGCCTTTTAGTTAACTCCTAGCATGTTTAAGCAATATGACTTTGGGTGGAATGTTCCCTTTTAAAACGAGCCTGCAAAATATAGGGAGGAGCAGTAACATAGTGATGTTTTAACTATGAAAATGTATTGTGCAAAAACCTATTAAAAATCGATAGGGAAGTTCTGAAATATTTAAGTAAGCATTTCGACAGCATACATGTGCCTACGTATTGCCCATTGGGGAAGCTTGGAGAAGGCATAAAGAGGATTTGAAAAAGAAAGTCTTAACCCTGAATGGAAATGCAGCTGAATTCATCAGTAACGGAAAATAATTAGTTGTTAGAAAATGTTTTCGAGATTTCTTACAAATGAGTTTGTGCCTTTCGCATTGGTCACTGGTCCTACTCCAATGCATAAAGGCTTCAGGAGCATAGCAATTCATAGTGAAGTTAAAGCTTCTGGAATATAAAAGTCTGACCTCACAAGAAATTCGAAGATGTCCAGGATGTATTTTTTGTGGCTAGACCATAGTACAATAGTAATCAACTAGGTCGTCGGATGTATGATCTCAGAAAACAGCCCCCTTTTTGTCCCCTGAAAAATCAGGTCAAAAGTCCGGGTGCAGCTCTTAAACGGATGACTGCCTGCTGTTACAAGGTAAAAATCCTGCTGCTTTCCACCTCTTTACGTGCCGCAACCCATGGCAAGGAGTACTGAGAAAATTCCATTTGGTCTCCTAGTTACCCTCTGTGCCATTGCATAGAGAATTCTCTAAAAGGAATCCTGGTCAAGATTCTGCTACCATCTTCTCTCTACCCTTCACCTTAAGACTGGCGAGACTCCATGGAGAAAATGGAAACAAACATTAGCCAAATGGCCACTTTTTCTTTATGTGAGGGGCTGGTCTCAGATGATTCTTGATAGGATTATAATTGACGTCTAGGTTTGTTGTCAGTGTTTGCATTAACATATGTTCTTCTGCTTTTAAATGTTTCAAGTGAAAAACTTTCCCCAGTCTAAGATTCTGGGTATGGATAATTCAGATTGAATTTTCTCTTCTGCCTCATCTAATCTATTAATTGCTAAATGCTGATTAGTAGTTCTTTTGCAATCTGAATTCGTCTTACTTTTTTCTGCTTTTCTGAGCCATTGTAGGGCCTCCTTTCACAATATTTAGGTCATTCTAAGTGTCCTGAATTTATGGTCCTTTTCTAAAAATTTTAAAGTAACGGGGAATTTAGTAGCCAGTATCTTTGCAAGGAATAAGAAACTTGAAAACTGTTTCCTTTTGATACCATATTATTCAGTAAGGCATTTTGTTCAGATGAAACTTCCTACAAAGTTAAGGTTGATATTACTATAACATTTAAAAATATTTGGTAAGTTTACCTTTGGTGAAGAATGGCCTACTTTATTATCTGTTTGACTAACATTTCATTAATAATTTTTGCTAACACTTACACCTCCTGTAACAATTTTACCTTATTTTTTTTCCTATTTTTGCCAATTCTGCCGTTGATTTTTCCAATGGATATTAACTACAGTTTCTATCTCTGGGACTGTCAGATTTGGGGTAACTAGTACACTTAGAAAATAAAATACTAGAATTGCTTTCAGAACTCCACCACTAAAATTTAGAAATAAAATTATTCAGTGTATACTCTCGGCCATGATATTTAAGTAGAAGCTGAAGATAATTTTCCCTTTGACTTACGAACTGTTTATCACTTGGTAGTTTTTCCTTATTCCTATCCTTATTTCCTAAAAAGTAATACTTTGTGTAATTACTGTATTCTTACCTGTACTATATTCTTGTCTGTGCAATGCTGTTTCTATTCTAATTTCATATCAGTTCTTTAAAGTAAGACCTCAGGCTTTCAAATCTTCTACATTCCTCATTTGAACAAACTCCTACTGAGTTCCAATTATGTATTAGGTATGAATTATGCTGATAAAAATCTCCTGGCAAATTATGCTGATATAAACTGTATGCTTTTCATAAAGTTCAAAATAGCTTTTGATAAAGTTGTCAAATCTGACCAAAATATCATATAAGTCAGAAATACTGTGCCTCTTTCTGTAGATCAAGTGAAAGATGGCCTGTAACTGTAAGGTTATACATTCATGTCAAATGTATAATATTTATTTTTAAACTAGCTTTAAATCTATATTATTTCCCCAAACTAATAATTAGTAGCATGTATGTAGTTTCTGATGCCAAAGTCTCCACCATTGTTATTTTTAATAATTTACAATTTTATTGTCTTGATCTTTACCTGCATATATATATTTATGCATTTACATACGCATTGCATTTATATATACACGTAAGTATATATATGCATATACATATGCAGGTAAAGATCAAGGTAATTATATATATTATTTATGTATAATTTATATATATTTATATACATATAAATACAGAGTAATTTCGTTTAGAATTCTGCTCAAAACTTTCTTCCACTTAAATTTTTTTTAAGATTTCCGCAAATATACATCATGATTTTCCTTAAGTGCGGGGAACCAGCAAGTAAAAAATTCTTTCTTGATTTCCCTTCTCAGAATGTCTTTTATTTTAAATGTGATGGTAAAATTCTACTAAAAATGCATTTACTCAGGACTTGAAAGGCAGTGAGAGTGATTCAAGCTCAGAGGAAGAACGGAGAGTCACTACCCGAGTTATTCGCCGGCGTTTGATTATAAAGGTATCCCGAAGCCGGATCAGTATGGGGCAACGCTGTATTATTAGAACCTTTCTCGTGGTTTGGAAAATTCAGCATGCTTGGTAACTAAATGGCTCTGTATGTTTCTTTGCACATTTGAAAACTTATAAAAACAACCACCGAAAGGAAAAACTCACGTTGCATGGTAGTGAGTATTCTGTCTAGGCCTGTGTTTGACATGTGGCAGTTGTAATTTTACCCGAGAATTCTTGGCATTTGTATACTGCTTTCCTTGGAGAAGTGTTCTATGTGTGAACAAAGATTCTACCTTGGTGAGAGAATAGTTCATATCCAATGAAATGTTCAACTGAAACCCCAGAGGCTGTAATGAAGTATGAGGTAAGATAAAGACGAAAGAGAGTGAAAGAATTAAAAGGCTCCCTTCTCAGCCTTAACAGCTTTTAAGTGAAAACCAGTTTTTCATTATCAATCAATGACTAAGAATTCAGTGTTATAGCCTGGCATGGATGTATATGACATAATGCAAACCAAGCAAAAACTTCTGAAATAGGTTTTTAACTTGACTGACATACAAAAAATCAGGCTGGTTTTTTCTAAGGCTGTATTTTTAACTAGAGGAAGCAACTCTTACTGGAAGTGAAAAATGTAATTCTCCCCTGTTACAGCACAGTTGAACACTATGAATAAACCCTGATTTCCCCCACAAAGGCCTTTTGAAGCACCGACCTGACGTATGGGAGGTCCTAGGGACTGCTTCTTGCAGTCTGCGGCTTGTCTCCATTACTCTGCCTTTAGAGAGATCTTTCTTGATGTTGGAATAATTGAGTGCAGAGAACTAGGAAGCCATTTTCAATACACAGTCCTTTGAATGTGGTCCAAATAACTTGAGGCTCCTTGGTTGGCAGTTCTGAAGAGAAAGAAAGGAAAGGAAATATCTATTGAAAACCATTTATCAAACTTATCACCCATTTCCAAAGTGTCAGGACACCAAACCAGAGATGTAGGGAAGTTGGCTTAGGTATCCAAAACTTCTTAATCCTGCTGCTTGTACTTTTCTTGTAGATCAGATGAAAGAAGAGAAGAAAATCTGCCAAATCTGCTCTAGTATAGTTTTTCTAAGACTCTGGAAACATTAGGGAAGAAAATAAGTCCTTGTCTAAATCCTAAATTATCCACAAATCAACCTTAAGCTCAATAGGGGCCATGAAAAAAAAGTATGAATCACTTTGAAAATTCCACATGGGCAATCCACATTACTTACTGTTATCTAGCATATCTGCAAGCATTTGGCCTATTTATGAAGTCCTCATAATCAGTCACCTCCCACACATTTGCTGGGATTAGGGGGAAGAAATCTTTAATTTGGTTTTTCTGAACACGTTAAAGCCAAACTCTGTTCAGGCTTTGCTAGTCCCATGATCAAAATATTACTTCTTGAAGACACTAAAGTGAAACATCTAGAAAAAGCACACCAGACATACTGTCTTGTAACTTGCTTTTTATGCTTAACATATGACATACTCATGTTGCATCAACTTCACCTCATTTCTTTCTAATAGCCGCCCAGTGGAGAAGTTGACTCCTCTGTATATGACAGAAGAAAATAAACATAATCCTGCATAGGCAGTGGGAGAAAGCGTAGAGAAGTTTTACTCTGGGGAATACTAAAACAAAACAGCAGAAGCATCAACCCCCTCCCTAGGTCAATGAGGGTTATATCTTTTGGTCTCCTAGAATTCTAGAACATGCATTAGCAAGTTAGCTTTAAAGTAACTTTGTTAGAATGAGTTATTTATATATTTAAGCTTAACATATAATTATATATATTCACATTTTTATTAAGAGCTTAAGTTTAAAAGACTGAAATACACTGATGTTATAGGCTTCATAAAACAGAGGAGACTGTGTTCTCTTCAAATCTTCACTTCTTGAAGTCAGTGTAATTTTAGGGAGGCTGAGTGGAATCATCAGAGAACGGGTTTCATAAGTGGGGAGGGCATTGTATAAACAATGGAATCACTTAAACAAGCTTTGAGAAATGTCTTTCGTATGTGACAGAGAAACCAAAAGCTAAAGGATAGCTACAATTATAATTGGAAGCTATAGGTGTAAGAAAAAATCTTTGTCAATTACATACATAGAAGTCTTTCTGGTTAATATTTTTCTGTTCAGATTTTGGGGGCAGTTGAAAAAGATCACATTTCTGTTGCCTTTTCTCTTTATTCCATATGTTGGTACCTTTTTAATGTAAAAGAGCTCGAGACTGCAGTACTACACGGTAAATGTGACATGGGATCCATCTCTGTCAAAACACATAAAATGAGAGTGTTAGGACCTAAAGGAGTCATTGAGACTAAAATTACTTCTTTTCCTAGATGACAAAAACCAAGGATAGGAGATGAATTGATTTTCCCAAAACCACACAGCTGGGCAGTAACAGTTCTGAGACCAGAACCTAACCCCTGGTCCTCTAGAGGAGTGCCTTCTACCTGCGTTTTCCACGATACTGTATTCCGTCTCGTCCAGAACAAACTAAAAAGGAATAACTTTTCCTGGACTAAATTAGGCACTTGGCCACTGAGACTTTTCCGGTGGCATAGGAGAAGGCAGCACTGAGCTATCTTTCCTGGAAACTATTTGATGGGGCTAGAATGCTAGGAATTTGACCTACTTCATGGAGGCTGTCCAACCTTGGACTGAACCAGCCACAGTAATTCCCCTAGCACTTAGAATACTAGAGCAGAAAACTATTTGGTGGTTATTCCATCCTTCCCAGAGCTAGCTTTGGCCAGGAAATGTCAATGAAAGCAGTAGATATATTCAGGATTCCATTATCACAAGTCTAGGCAAATCTGTGTTCTTAGCCATTCAACTAGTATAATAAATGGAGTGAAAGTAGAATTTTATGATTTTTCTCTTTAATTTCACATGTGGATTCATTCTTTTTTATGTTTTTATATTTTTACATTTAATATTTTCAAGTCCTTTAAGAAATGAGTCAAGTTAACAAACTCTCTCTCCCATTTGTTTGCGTATTTTTAAATTTTATAAGCATATTCATTTATGTCTATATAATATGATAATATCACAGTGGTTTCAAATGCTTGGAAGCAGTTTAAATTGACCAGTCCCTATGAGCTTGTTTACATTATTTGCTTAGCAAATGCAGTGATTACAAAGGTAAAAACTTGAAACTAACTCAAACCATTGTGAAGTTTGATTAGATTCAAATAACTGAATTTTTACTATATAGTTCAACTATATATATTTTTGTTTGTTTTTTTTTTTTTCTTTGCTGTACGCGGGCCTCTCACTGTTGTGGCCTCTCCCGTTGTGGAGCACAGGCTCCGGACGCGCAGACTCAGCGGCCATGGCTCACGGGCCTAGCCGCTCCGCGGCATGTGGGATCTTCCCGGACCGGGGCACGAACCCGTGTCCCCTGCATCGGCAGGCAGACTCTCAACCACTGTGCCACCAGGGGAGCCCTCAACTATATTTTTATTTCTACTTTTGAGCTTTTTTACTGACTTTCAAAATAAGGGTTTACGTGTATGTTTCCCCCCATCAAACAACTCAAAAGTACAAAAAGTTCAGTCTATCCATTCCACTTCCCATTGTTCACAAGCTTCAGATAACCATTGTTCTGGAACAATGGAACAAGGTAACCATTGTTCACAAGCTTCAGATCGTTTTATATACATATACCAATATGTATGTGTATATAGAATATACATGTGCTATATACATATACACATACATCCCCAGCAAGTGGGTTTCTCAGAATACATATTGCTTAGTAATTTGCTAAGTTTATGTATATAGTTTCTCTCATCTCATTTTTTTGAAAGTTCAAGTTTTAATGTTGTGTACATTGAAGCAAATTGGTACATTTCATGTTATTTTTTCATTTTATTCAAGACGGAGAGAGGAATAAAAATTATAAAATGCTATGTTTCCAGCAGGAGTCCAAAGGAAAGTACAGTAGTCTTCACAAAGGTGGCCACCAGGAATGATACTGTGACACCATACGTACTGTAATTTTCCTTTGAAATAGGAAAGAAAAAAAGTGTGGGTAGGTGTTGCCAAAAATAATACCATCACCAAAACTAGCGGGGAAATTTTATTTGCTTATAAGTACAAAGGTTTTCAAGAACCTTAGAAACTAATTAGAGATTATTTTCTCTCATTAAAGAGAGGCCCTAAAGACCCCTCCTTGGTAACACCTGATCTCCAATGTACCTGACAGAATTAAAGATGGATGAAATTTTTTTTAACGTATTTTGTGACTCCTTACGAACTTTCCTATCTATCCAGTCAACTACTATCTAATCCACTCCCTCATTTAGTGAGTTTCTACATAATCATGTATCTTATTTTGACCTTATGTAAAGCACTAGTTGACTACAGTTAGTGCCCATTAAGACTAAGAGAAGTATCTTCACCTTTAATTACACATAAGCAGTATGAATTTTCAGTAGGAAATAATGAAAATGCCCACATACCACAGCAGATCTCAACAACCTATATGGCTTGTTATTTATAACTAGGGCTTTGCTTTTTTCTAAGGCTATTAATATAAATCAGTGTACTTAAATGTATTCGCTATGCTTATAAAAATGCCTACTTCACATTTCAGAGACTGTCTGCAAATTAATTGGAATCTTTCCCCACCAAAGGGTCAATTTATAACATACGTAATAGTATGCTATTTTAATGGATTTTCCTGGGATCCTGGAATTGTCTTAACACTCAAAGAGCTAGACATGTGCAAGAGTTAGTTCAAACATATCTCACTTATACATGTTTAAACTATAGTGAAACTTTTCATGACCCTTTTTTTGGCTTTTCTGCTGTCTTTAAGCCTTTACTTGTAAAATAAAATGAAATTGTTTTTTTCCCAGGTATATGAAATCAACCATAGGAAACATAAATAACACTCCCATAAGAACGTGTTGCAGATTTTAGTGCATTCAGGCAGGAGACCTCTACATTTTTCCAATTTCCTTCCCTCGCTTAACTGTGCTAATTGAAACTAATCATAAGCAAGGTTCAAGGTGAACCTTGAAGCAAACAAGAGCAGCAAGAAACATCGTGTTTTATTTTCATCTCATCTTTATACCACAGTGAGGTAAAATGAGTCAAATATCCCACCCATGACCTATGAGCCCACAATCTATAAGAATACAAAGTCACTTTGTAGAAAGAAAAAAGAACAAAAACAGAATTTTGTTAGCAAAACAAGGTACTGTTTCAGTCTCTACTCTGTTATTTTAAACCACAACTGCCTTTCTACTGGTTGTGACATAAAACAATCATAGAATTTTCTGACCATTGGCTGGCACTGACAAAATTAACAGAGCTACTACCTTTCCCATGACAATAACACTGAAAGGGTTAGAATCCTGGCTCTCCCAGAAATGCAGCTGTCGTCTTTGTGATTTGCCATTTTTCCTAAAAAACCTACAGGTTTACAGTAACTACAGTACACAGTACCATAGCACTGTGCAGGTCACCTCTTCAACAAAAGAAGTATGACTAACAAGTCAGCAGGTCTCTAGAATGGGTCTGCACTTAAGATGTTTGTCCTTGTTCCCCAAAACTGTAAGTGAGCCTGACCTAAAGTTGACACCAGTGAAGAAGGTCATGTGTTACAAATACAGCCCTATGTCTGCTCTCTCAGTGGTTTTTCTTATCCTACAATCATAGAGCTAATAGACATTAAGGAGCCATCTAAATCTACTGACCTGCCTATTAGCAGGAAAATATGATGCCACTTGGCAAGTTAAGAATTTATCCCATTTTTTTGTTAACTCACCAGAGGAAGATCCTTGACAGTTTCCCCTTCTAAATCAGATAGCAGTCACTAACTGAAAGGCTGTCGTCTCACATTCCTTTAGTAATTAATCAGTCATCACATAAGACTCATTCACTTGATAATATTCTGAAACTATGTACTTCATCAGACATTAATTATTCTCATTTACAACTTATGAAAGGCTCAGTCTGAAAAAAAGAAATAAGGTTTTCTCTGTACTCTGAACTTTTCTCATAGTATTTGAAAAAAAATTGCCTTTTAAGGAATTTTTAAATTTAACAAACTAACAAAGGGTGATTAACACACCAACTAAGGTGCTACCTCAATTCAAATCAGACAAAAGGAAATCCACCAAAATGAGAGATTTCGTAGGACTAATGAAGAAACATTATCCAAAGTGAAATGATGTAATTAGAGCTCTAATAGTTAGCTAAATCTTTTTTCAACAAATGAAACCTTTTTTGTTTGTCTGTCTATGTATAACTGTATTCTGT
Source organism: Leucopleurus acutus (assembly GCF_964270905.1). Taxonomy (NCBI): domain Eukaryota; kingdom Metazoa; phylum Chordata; class Mammalia; order Artiodactyla; family Delphinidae; genus Leucopleurus; species Leucopleurus acutus. The sequence goes on from NC_139156.1 coordinate 72,366,816, forward strand.
GATTACATATTTTCAAATTCTTCCTTCTTGGAGTTTGTTGCTAACCATCATTCTTGTACATACTTGAGGTTTAATGCTTTGAATGTTGTTGACTGCTAAATAACCATCCATGGAGTCAGCCTTTTCCCCTGGCCCTGGAATTGCAAGTAGAGTTTATACTTTCTTTTTCTAAAATGCCACAGAGCATGTGTGTGGTATATGGAGTGATGTGGAGGTCTATCCATCTAGTATGTTGCTAATCTCTATGCCACATCCTTTAGGGAGAGGAAGCAAAAAACCTTCCTGGTGAATCTGTCACAGAAGAACAGTTTACTGATGAAGAAGGCAACCTCATCACCAGAAAAGTAATCATCACTGGGGTTTCATGCTTCTCTTGGGGTTTAGATTTTCTACTATTTGTGTGCTGTAGTGTCACCTCTTAAAATAGAAAACAGGAAAATCTCTCCTTTTCACTATTGCTTCCTACAGATCACTCGGAAAGTACTAAGACGAATTGTTATCCCACAAGAGAGAAAATATGATGACGTGGTAATGGAGAGGGACTGTCGTAAAGAAAGTAGAGAATAAAAGCTTTGTGAACTCTCTAGAATAGGCTGCTAACAGGCTGGCGTCTGCAGTGTGGCAGCTTGAAGCATTTGCTGCTTTTGACATCTTGTGCATTTGATCAGGGTCAAAGAAAAAGATTTTCCTTCCTAACATTCTTTAACAGTATATACTCTTACTATCTTCAGAGTTTTCACAGCGATCATTTCATTCGTGGAGGTTGGAACATGCCGGTTCAAGCATGGGAGACAAAATTAAAAACCCTCTACCACCACCAAACCCCTCGGCCATGCCCCAACCCTGCCCAGTGCTTTACCTGCAGCCTACGTGGGACCCAGAGAGAGAGCACTTGTTTCCAGCCAATGCACAGGGTTTAATTAAAAGTTAGAATGACAAAAAGCTCGTCTCAAAATCCTTACATCTAATCTATACATTTTCTCTTTCCAGTATATTCTACAGGGAAATATATGAATTCCCCCATCTTAACCTGAGGAGGATTCTCCTCTCTGGGTTAACAACAGCCCATTTCCAATGGGCCAGTTAAAGAACTAAAGTCATCACTGAGCAGTGTAACTCAGCAAGTGAACCTCTAGCTCCCACAGAAAACATCTCTGGTTATTTTTCATTTCTTTCCCTTTCTCAGACCTTTACGCTTTTCATTTAAAAAACAGAAACTTCAATAGCCTGTGTTTACATAAGAAAAAAGTAAACTGAGAATTTCTCAGAAGGAGTAAATCAGAAAATTGGAAAGGCTACTGTGTTTTCCATTATAAATAGGGTAAAAGCTGAGTATCTGTGCAACCACTTTGCTCTCAGAGAAGTGTGTGCTTGGTGAAGACAGGTCTTATTTTATGGAAAAGGGATGCCTGCTTGGTCTGGAGTAAGAGGACGGGCTTGGTAATTCCACAAATTAAAAAAGAAAAAGTCTCTCAGCTCAACAGCATTTCCATGGTTTTTAGTTCATGATTAGTGCTTTACTGAGAAATTTCAGTCTCATTACAACAGATTATTTAACATTCTGCTGGCTTAAAAAGGCATAAATTATAACTTACTAATATTTTTATAATTGGGGTTTGAGTGCCTTGAGAGTTTTAGTGATGATTTCTTCTAGTTTTACAGGAACTGGACAGGCTGTCCAGTTGTTTGACTGATCACTAACCTACTGAATTATTGTGAAGTACAGTAACGTATTCCTTCTGACGGTGCTCTCCCACTCGCCCTGATGCTGCTGAGCTGTGTGGTTGAGGCAAATAGATATTTGGGGACGTGAAGTGACAAAGTACTTGAAACTGTGTTTCGCTTATCCTAATCCAGCCTCAAGGGACCAGAATGGAAACTGCTTTTTAATGAAAACCCTTTCACCATGAAATCTTAACGTGTACATTCCTTTTAAAGCAGGGAGAAGGTTATAAGATGAAGACAAAGAAAGAAATCCGGCATGTGGAAAAGAAGAGTCACTCATAACAGTAAATGGTCAGTCAAGGTGGTAAGTGTGCTCTTATCAACAACAGTAAGACGTAACTTCCTGTGAAACTTCTAATTTCACCAAATAAGTGATTCCATCCCCCCGCCACCCCCTTCCTCTCTTTTTCATCACTGAATTGCAGCTTTGAATATCCAACAAGCAGTTCATGGTCATTTTCATGTTCATGTACACGTACATCTGCACACGAAAACCAAGGCTTCTATCTAGCTCACAGTCCATAAACCTTCTCTTCACAAATTAGGAATTTAAATATAAATGATGGTTGCAGGAGCAAATGTAAATAGTGATCTTGAGTCTTCTCTTAAGAGCGAAGGCTCAGTATGAAGTGCAGTAGCATTATTCACTCTAACAGGAAGACTATTTGGCAACAAACAGTTCATACAAATGTATTTGGAGATTTGTATTGACCAGCTTTTCACCATTTTACCACAACAGCACCTAAGAATATAATTTTGGTTGAAATACAGTGGTTGCCAAGCTTAAATGAGCAAAATCCCTATATCCTACTTCATATATTCTGTATAAACCAAAGCAAATGAAATAGGAGGTTAATGGCACTACTGTGTTTTCTAAGTTAAAATGTTTAGTGAGCTTTGTTTAAGGTTGTCTGAACTTTTCTTCACGGAGAAGGATATTTTCCTCTAACACTGTTTTCTGAACTTTGTGCTGTTTCTTTCTATGTAGCTACAATTCAAAAGCCCATTGACAGAGCTTTGAAAAGCTCTGTGTAAGTCTGTGAGGTAAAGCAGGATGAGTCCTTTAGGGCTGCTCACCAACAGTTCTCCTAGCCCCAAGTAACAAAGAGCAAACAGATCCCAGTTTCCACTTTCACTCATCAGCTGTTCCCCAGTTACCAGAATCCTGGTACTTGGAGTGCTGCTGTAAGGAATTGAGAAATCACGGAGTCTCACTGCCCCAAATTTTGTATGCAAGGTAACTGTAACTAAGGCCCAAAGAAATTCTTAATCCCTCCACCTCCAAAAACAGCTTCTTCTTTATTTATTCACTTAAAGATTTATTTCCCTTCCTCTCTGTGACGCTTTCTGCCTAGGCACTGGGAAATAAATCATCGGTAAACAGCACTAGGGAGGTACTGGCCCTCGCTGACCTTACATTTTGGAGATTTAACGGTAGTCAGTCACTTCAGTATTTAAGGCATTGAGAAAACTCCTAAGAACTGCAGAGTGCTCTGGAAGTAACAGTATTTGCTATCCATACGTACTCTTCCAGTGTTTCAGGTGTACTCTTCATTTAATTCACTTAGATTGGTGCCTTTATCATCCCCATTTAACAGGCCCCAAATTGCCCAAGGTCACCTAAATAAAAAGTGGCAGAAACAGGATACAAACCCTAACAGGCTGCCTCTGGAGCCCACACACTCAACCCTGTTAACTGGAGATCTGACCTGGTCTGAGGGTGACAGGGAAGGTTTCCTTAAGAAAATGATGCTTTGAGATTAGTTTTAAAGGATGAACAGGATTCATGTGGATGAAGGGGAGGAAATTTGATGGTGTTTGGGGTAGCCTCCTAGGCACAGGCTCTAGCGTTCTGCAAAGGCCAGAACTGGGAAGAAACAAGAAAGGAGAACAGGTCGGTGTAGCCTGCAGAAGGTTTTGTCATTGTGTCTGGAGAGGTAGGAAAAATCGGAATATCCGGGCCTCATAAGCCTTTTTTCACTAAAAGTTTAGGTTCTCATAACGCACTCTAGTTGCAGGGCACAGAATGAATTGGAGGTGGCAATAATGGATGAGCAGAAAACCTATTAAACTACTGAAGATGCTGGCTTGGGCAGTAAGGATGGTAAGAGGTAGGCTGAAGCTAGTGATAGCGACATGAATTGCTTTTTGTCAGATGACAAGGGTGAGAGATGAGAAGATTAAGGATGACATCAGCGTAGCAATATCTAGAATGAACCCACCCATTATGCGTGTCTTACAGCTGAATCTGGTAAAAGACACATACAAGATTTTTTTAAATTGAGGTGTAGACGATTTATAATATTAGTTTCAGATGTACAACACAGTGATTCAAAATTTTTATAGATTATACTCCATTTAAAGTTGTTATAAAATATTGGCTATATTTCCCTGTGCTATACAATATATCCTTGTAGCTTATTTATTTTATACATAGTATTTTGCACCTCTTAATCCCCTACCCGTGTCTTGCCCCTCCTGCCTTCCCTCTCCCCACTGGTTAACCACTGGTTTGTTCTCTATATCTGTGAGTCTATTTCTGTTTTGTTATATTCATTTGGATATGTTTTAGATTCTACATATAAGTAATAACAGAGTATTTGTCTTTCTCTGACTTCTTTCACTAAGCATAATACCCTCCAGGTCCATCCATGTTGTTGAAAATGGCAGAATTTCATTTTTAATGGCTGAGTAATATTCCATTGTATATATGTACCACATCTTTTTTATCCACTCCTCTGTCCCATTTGTTTATTTTTGCTTTTGTTTCCTCTGCCTTAGGAGACAGATCCAAAAAACTATTGCTACAATTTATGTCAAAGAGTATTCTATATTTTCTTCTAGGACTTTTATGGTTTCCAGTCTTACTTTTAGGTCTTTAATCTATTTTTAGGGGTTTTTTTTAACATGTTGTGAGAAAATGTTCTAATATTATTCTTTTACATGTAGCTGTCCAGTTTTACCAACATCATTTATTGAAGAGACTGTCTTTTCTCCATTGTATATTCTTGCCTGCTTTGTCATAGATTAACTGAGCATAAGTGTGTGGGTTTATTTCTGGGCTCTCTATTCTGTTCCATTGATCCATGTGTCTGTTTTTGTGGCAGTTCCATACTGTTTTGATTACTGTAGCTTTGTAGTATAGTCTGGTCAGGGAGCATGATAACTCTAGCTCTGTTCTTCTTTCTCAAGACTGCTTTGGCTATACAGCAGATTAATAAAACACTAAGCATGATTTTGCAGTCTTAAATTGCTGTGTTTAAGCAATTCTGATAAATTAAATAAAACTAGAAGAGGGCTTCCCTGGTGGCGCAGTAGTTGAGAGTCCACCTGCCGATGCAGGGGACACGGGTTCGTGCCCCGGTCCGGGAAGATCCCACACGCCGCAGAGCGGCTAGGCCCGTGAGCCATGGCCGCTGAGCCTGCGCATCCGGAGCCTGTGCTCTGCAATGGGAGAGGCCACAACAGTGAGAGGCCTGCATAACGCAAAAAAAAAAAAAAAAAAAAAAAAACCTAGAAGAGACTTCAGTCAGCTTTAGTATGCACCTAAAAGTTTAGCAACTTGTTCAGTAATAGACTCAGACTCTGGGTGGGAGAGAACCAAAAAGGTTATCGACACCAGCTGAGCCATTTTTCTAGAGTAATATATACCTAATATCTATGAATAAATGATACCAAAAAATATATGACAGTGCTGTGCTTCCAGGGTCCTTTAGAGTGAATTAATACAGAAATGACTAGGTCACTAAATGTACAAGAGACTTTAAGATGATAAATAATCCACCCTGTAAAGCAGTTGGCAGGGCCTTGGCTCACTTGCTACACCACTCAAAGGACAGAGAAACTCACTAGGAGAATTCATATGAATGTGAAAATAGCTTCAGCATAAAGCAAACTTAATGTGTCAGATGGAAAGAACAGCAATTTGACTGCAAGCCTCATTTTACTCTCCAGGGTGGTATTTGCCTTTCATAAGTGAATTTAGGAAATGAGTCCAAGAAGACTGCCTGGAATTCCAGGACACTGAATGTGTGCTCTGGAAAAATCAATTTGCAAGTATATTGAAAGTTCTTATGGCCCTGCTGGCTTTTTTTTTTTTTTTTTTTTTTTTAAAGAACAACTAAGCACATGGAATGTGACCCAGTTTCACTGAGTCTCAGATGGTGACATCAAAATTTTTATTCTGCATTTTGTAACCAGTTGAATTTTGAGCTATCTGAACCGTATACCTGCTTTTCTTTAATACCGAGTCACAGCCATCCTATTTTTAATGTAAGGGAAAAGCTGATGGCTTAAAATAAGTATAAAATTTATACGTAATATATAGTGATTTATAGTTTATAAAATGCGTTTACATTTTTGTCTTATTTAATCCTTCAAACAAGCCTCCAGGAAGAGGAGACCGATTTTGATTGCTACCTTTTACAGATGAGGATACTACGGCTTGGAGAGGTCATCTGACATTTCTTCTTTCAAACAGCTGTGACTGGAAGAACTAGGACTTGGCCTCAAGATTATTGACACTTCACCTAGTGTCCGATTCCACTAAGCTGTCTTTCTAAAATTAGTTAGAATAATAATAATAATAGTCATATTCTATAAAAGATTACTGTATGCCAGGTACTAGGTAAGATCATTACATACATTACCTCATATAGTCCCCAAAACAATGCTATAACGTAAGTACTATTATCTCTTTTTTAATAAACAAGGAAACTGAAGCTTAGAAGAATTAAATGAGTTACCCAAGGTCCTATAGTTAATGAGCAAAAGAATAAAATTTTAACTTAACCAGAACCTAGCTCTTAACTATGACTCATATTAATAGTTGAATAGTACTTGATGATTATCAGAAACCTAAAAGCAAATTTTGAATCAAATGTACGTACAAACGCAAACTGTAGTTAATTTCTTCATACAATACACAGTGAAAATACTCAGTTTTTTGGTTTAGTTTTTTTAAATAAAGCAAAACTTCATAGCCATAACCTTCAAAAATACCATTAGCTGATTAGTGAGGCTGTGACAATGGAGGTACCCCAGACACACGATGGAAAAGACCGGAACAGGTGTATTGTAAACCTCCTTTAGGGAAATGCTCAGGACCTCACAGCCACATGGAAGCCAAGAGCAGCAGCAACAGCACGAGGCTTGCCGGGGGAAACACTTTATCTGAGGCCAAAAAGTTGACTCATTTCATTCACACCTTCTAAAAAGGACTTGGCCAGCAGTGTGAAGAAGAGGCGAGAGCGACCCCTGGACTGGCCAAAGCCGCGCGCCACTGCATCCCCGTGTCCAGCGCCTACGTCCCGCCGCCGTCGCCACCATGCCCAAGAGAAAGGCTGAAGGGGATGCTAAAGGAGATAAAACCAAGGTGAAGGATGAACCACAGAGAAGACCTGCAAGGTTATCTGCTAAACCTGCTCCTCCAAAGCCAGAGCCCAAGGCTAAAAAGACCCCTGCAAAGAAGGGAGAGAAGGTACCCAAAAGGAAAAGGGGGAAAGCTGATGCTGGCAAGGATGGGAATAACCCTGCAGAAAACGGAGATGCCGAAACAGACCAGGCACAGAATGCTGAGGGTGCTGGAGAGGCCAAGTGAAGTGTGCATTTTTGACAACTGTGTACTTCTGGTGACTGTACAGTTTGAAATACTATTTTTTAATCAAGTTTTATAAAAATGCAGAATTTTGTTTTACTCTTTTTTCTTTTAAGCTATGTTGTTAGCATACAGAACACTTCATTGTTGTTTTTTGGGGGAAGAGCACATGTCACTAATAGATTGTCTCTGAAGCTGGATTGACATGGGAAAGAAACACCTTTCCCGTCTGGTTTTGAGAGACTTCCTCCTGGTTCCCAGGAAGGAGGGGTTCCTTGATGTTGACACACAGCAGCCACCTTGGCACAAACGCCTTGTGGTGTGGAAAAACTAAAATTAGTTTTTATGTCCTCTTCTCCCTCTCCACCTTCAGCATAGACTTGACTCTCTTAAACCCAGAGACCTGTTGGAACCTGACCCCCCAAAGTTGGTTACCAGTATGTCAGGCAATCTGGACTTTGCACTGTCACCACTGAGATGGCGACCCTCAAAAGAGCAGCGGCTCCTTCTTTAGATTGTGGATCTTCAGATTGATACTTTTGCCATTTTCATTTCCATTTCCTGAAAGTCAGGGTCAGCTTGTGAAAAGTTGTTAACATACTAAATGTGAAGTGTCAACCCTCACTCTAAACTTTCCCTGTTCAGAGCATCACATGAAGACTTCATGGGGTTTTATAGTGGCTTTCTGATTTTGGTAGTCCATTGCAAAAGGGAGTTTGAAAGTTGTTGTATACTGTTAACGATTGTCTGCCCACGTCCTGCCTGAAATACCACGGTTGTTTATGAAAAGTATCTTTAATAAAGCTGGATACAGTTTGGAAAAAAAAAAGGACTTGACCTTCCACCTTGTTTAGAGCGAAAAGGCTAGTAATAATATACAGTGGTGAATAAAACCTCCACGGCCCCTGCCCTTCTGCATCTCTCAGCATGCAAGGGGGAAAGAGATGGACCATGAATTGTTTAAGGGCTAAAAATGCAAACTCCAAGATCCAATGGAAGAGTAGCACAGAAACATATTTAGACTTGGGGGCTGGGGAAAGTCCCTCGGAAGTCATGACATTTATGCTAAGACCTCGTAGGTGGTGCCAACAATGTAAAGAATGGGGAGAAGGAGAAGAGGACTCCAGCAGAGAGTATGAAGTGTGCAAGAGCCCTGAGGCGGGAAAAGGCCTAACACGTTTGAGGAAATGAAAGAAGATTAGTGTAACAGAGCCTGATGAGCTGGTGGGGGGTGAGGCAGGCCCATGATGAAGTGAGAAATGCCTCATCATAGGCCAGAATATAGGATTTGGATTTCATTCTAAAAAAAATGTGAAGCCTTTGAAAGATTTCAAGCAAGAGTCTGACCTGATGTTTTACTTATTTTTTTAAGCACACCAGCTGTGTAGAGAAGGATTGGAGGGAAAACAAGAATAAACTGAAGGAGGTGAGCTAGGAGGTTATTGCTGTAGTCCAGCTAAGCCACCATGGTGGCAGGGCTAGGACCTGGGCAGCAGTTTTAGGAAAGTCAACAGTATCTGATGGCTTGGGGTTAGGATGGAGAAGAAGGGTTGAGCCAAGGATGATGCCTTGACTCAAGGGTAAGCAGGTGGGTGGTGCAAAAAGAAACAGGATGGGTTTTAAGAAGAATATCAAGCACTCAGGCTTTTGTCGATACACAAGTCTGGAGCTTTGAGGAAAGGTTGGACTAGGCGTATAAAAATGTGAGTGTTATCACTAAAGAGGTGAATACTGAATATCAGAGAAAGGGAACACCAGAGAATAGGTGTGATTACCTAGGGAGAAAGTGAAAGTGAGCAAAGAAGGGGCTCGGGATCGAGCCCCAAAGAACAACATTTTGAAGAGGAATAGAGAGCTGTAAAAGGTTGCCTCTGACCTCTTCCTTCCTAGAGATCTCCAAGCTGTGCTAGCTCCTCTAATCTATAATCATATTCAGCCTTGGCCCTCTAGTATATATTTTTTAAATTTTTTTCATAGCATATTCTTTTCTGAAGAGATTTCTAATCTTACTTTTATTCCTTTATGCATTATAAATGTAGTTCTCATATTCTGTGTATAATCATTCGACATTGGAACCCAGTGCAGCACTGTTTCTGCTGGTTCTTGCTCATTTTTTCCCCTGTGCCCCTGGTCCTCTAGTATATTTGTTTGGTTTTACCCAAAATATTTTAACCCATGCAGTTTAGTATCAGTGGATGAAAGAAACTTTCCTATAATGCAGATTAGCTGATAAGCTTTTGTAAATAACTGACCATGCACATTTAGAGCCCCTTTACTTCTTAGTTTGTGACACACACTGTGTAGGTGGTCGGGGGAGTCCAGCATTGAAGACATTATCCTAATATTACTCAGCCATTAAAAAAGGAATAAAATAATGCCATTTGCAGCAACATGGATGGACCTAGAGATGATCATATTAAGTGAAGTAAGCCAGACAAAGATAAATATCATATGATATCACTTATATGTGAACTCTTAAAAAAAAAAAAAAAGATACAAATGAACTTATTTCCAAGACAGAGACTCACAGACATAGAAAACAAGCATATGGTTACCAAAGGGGGGGGGGGGAGGGACAAATTAGGAGGTTGGGATTGACATATACACACTACTGTATATAAAATAGATAATCAACAAGGACCTACTGTATAGAACCTGGAACTATACTCAATATTTTGTAATAACCTATAAGGGAAGAGAATCTGAAGAAGAATATATATATATATATATATATATATATATATATATATATATATATAACTAAATCACTTTGCTGTACACCTGAATCTAACAACATTGTTAATCAACTCTACTTCAATTTTTAAAAATATATTAAAAAAAAAAGACATTATCCCCAGCATCACCACTCACTTGAGGGCATATAACTGTACAGTCTAGTCCAAGAGGCAAACATGATAGTAAGTTACACAAATCAAAGTACAGAGCTATGATAAAAGATATAAAAATATCGCTAGGAGAATCCACTGGAAGATGTAGTAAACACCAGTGGAGGAGATCTTGCAAAGCTTCTTGAAGTGCATATTTGAACTGGCTTCTGAAGAAAGGGTAGGATTTAAGACTGGGCAATGTGATATGTGCTATGCTCAGGAGTTTGGCCTTTATCCCAGAAACAGTAAGGTACCACTGGAAGTGTTGTCGAAGGAGAATAATACAGTCAGATGGGATTTAAGTAACCCTAGTGGTAGGAGAGGGAGTTAGTGGTGAGGAGAGTTTGAACACGAGGACCCCAGTTATGAGACAGGATGAGGGCCTGATCCTGGGCAGAGACAACAGAAAGGAGAGGGCTGATGTGAGGGACATTTCAGAAGTATAACAACCAGATTAATTCCACAGAGGGAGTGAGGGTTGTGATCCTGTGTGTAACTACTAACAAAAATATAGAAGCTAAGAAAAGGAAAACAAAATTCGGGACTGAAATAGGTCAATCTGTAGTGCCTTAAGTATTTGTCAGTGATGAGAGAAATCTGGGCTAGCAGTCTTAACGTGGTTACAGAAGTGGCCTGAGTGAACGTAAATCACACGCTTACTAGCTGTGTAAGCTTAGCCAGCTTATTTAACTTCTGTGCCTTAATTTCCTCGCCTCTATTAGGATAAGAGTAACATATCTCACAGAATTGTTGTTAGAATTAAACGAGTGAATCCTTGTAAATCACTTAACAGTGACTGGCAAGCCCATAGTAAGCCCTCAGTAAATTCAGCTATTATTAGTAGTGCTAAGAGGTGGGGGCAGGAAGATAAATCAGGAGGGATGAACATATACACACCACTGTATATAAAATAGGTAAACAACAAGGACCTACTGCATAGCACAGGGAACTCTACTTAATAGCTTGTCATAACCTATAATGGAAGAGAATCTGAAAAAGAATATATATGTATATATAACTGAATCACTGTGCTGTACACGTGAAACTGACACAAGATTGTAAATCAACTCTACTTCAGTTCTTTAAAAATGATGTAGATTTTTTAAAAAGAGAGAGGTGAGACAAGAGCCGAGACTAGCACCCGAAGAGCCTGGATTCAGGAGGCCAGTGGACAGAGCAGCAGCCGCCAGGTGTGCTAGAGCACAACGGTGGGAGAGGTCGGGACAGCAGCAGCGCTGAAGTCCTCTGCATGCCACGTCGGTTTATAATTCAGAACACTTTCATTATTTCCTATGACTCGCTTCTCACAGTAGCCCTGGGAAATCATTAAAATAGGTATTCTCATTCCTCTTTACTAAGGAGAGAGAGCAAAATCGCCGAAGCTATAGTTAATAAATGACATGTTCGGTTTGTGACCGAGACCTCCTGATTCTGCTTCCAGGAAGTCAGAACTATGGTCTGAATTGCTTCACTCCAGATTCAGGACCCTGCCCTCCAGAATCTTTTCCAGAATTCATCTGAAGTAGATGATGTTTTTATGTAGTGTTTTTCATTTTTCTTTCCCTTTAAAAAAATCCCTAATTAACCAAAAGCAGGGGTCTAGAGTCAGGTGGCTTGACTTCCAATTCTGGCTCGCCCATGTACTAAATGTGCCACCAGTATAATAGCTGTATGGCTCTATTTTCTTATTTGTAAAATGGAAGAGATAGTACCTCGCTGTTATTAGGATTAAATGAGTTCCACCTTAGAACAGTGTCTGTTAATAATAACAACATTATTAGTTGTACTACTAAGTTAACTATACAACTTTATTAGGGTTATATTTTTCTTCTATAGCCAACATGTACATCAGTACTTTACCAGTAATTACTTTTCATTTTTGTAAAACTGGCCCTGTGACCTCAGATATTTTTTTAATCACAAGTCACCAGAAAAGAACAAACAAAAATTAAGTCCCACTTATTGGTATTAGTTGAAGAACAAATCTACACAAACTGGAAATTATTTTTAAATGGTGCAGTAGTTTATTATGATTACATAAAGTAGTTAGAATTAATGCTTAGGAAAAAATGTTTTTAGCTCCATGACTTCCTTAAGAAGAGAGAGAGAAAAGGAGAAGGAAAGGAAAGAGAGAGGTGGGTTAGGAAGAGAACTAGAATAACAAATTCTCTATTCTCAGTGGGCTATAGGGAAGGCATATCAGAAAAGACTTTCCTTAGGGCATAACACAGCTAAGTCTTTAAAGATGAGTAAGAGTGAGCCTACAGAGACTTCCCTGGTGGTCCAGTGGCTAAGACTCTGCGCTCCCAATGCAGGGGGACTGGGTTTGATCTCTGGTCAGGGAAGTAGAGCCCACATGCTGCATGCAACTAAAGATCCTGCATGCCGCAACTAAGACCCAGTACAGCCAAATAAATAAATAAATATTAAAAAAAAAAAAAAGAGCCTGCAAAGGTGGAGCTCACTAGGGAGAAGATAGACCACACTTTCAAGGAGATGGCATTTGAAACACACCTGAAGAGTAAAGAGAAGTTAGAGATAAATGAAGATGACAGCAGGGGATTATAAGTGGATAATGAAATTGTGAGCAAAGAAAAGGAAGTTAGAAAACAACGGGTTGATGACTGGCCTGTAGTCTAGATCCTCTAGACTCTCCAGTGTGGTCTGTGGACCAGCAGTATCGCCATCACCTGGGAGTCTTGTTAGAAACGCAGCATCTCTGGGCTCACCCTGACTCCTCGACCAGCATCCACATTTGAAGATCCCGGGGTGATACGTATGCACTTTAAGCTTTGGGAAGTGCTGCTCCAGAACGTATCACTGGCCCTTAATCTTGGCCGAACGTCGGAATCATCTACAGAGGTTTTTTGGTTTTCTTTTTTAAGTGTTTGATGCTGGGCACCACCCCAAGAAATTCTAAATAAACTGGTAAGGGAAGTGGCCTGGACACTGGGATTTTTTAAGTCTCCCCAGATAATTCTAATGTGTACCCAAGTTTGAGAAGCAGTGGAGATTGTCAAACAGTGCTTTTCAGTGAAGAGTATGGTCATTAAGCATGAAAAGGTTTATTGGGATGAACTGCAGAGCGCTAAAGGCGTAAGGGGGTGTGTGTGGAGCGGGGGTGGGGGGGTTGTTGTTGGGTTTGTTTTAGCTAGCCACTAGGGGCTAAATACCACCAGTATGTGAACCTATAGAGGAAAGGTTGGTTTTAACCTAAATATATTCCTGACTTGAAAATGTGACATGGAAAGTACGACATTCATCTGTGAAATATAACCTGAAATATAACCATGAGAATCCGATGAATAGCTGTTTTTCTATATTTTAAATGGTTCTTAAAATTTTTTAAAATGTATAGTGAAATGACTAAATGGAACGATTGGTTTTCTGCCTTGTTTTCCACTACATTTGGGTTTGAAAAGCATGAAAACCCAAGGACAGACAGATTCCTCCATGCAAATGCTTCTCTCTCAGATCCACTATCTAAACCCGGAAAGAGAAGATGACTCAAATTCTATTTCTGAAATGTCATCCTGATGGATCCTGCCCTTGCACCTTTCCATCAGATGGCGATCTCATCACAGTTTATACACTGTCAGTATTCTATAACAGGTCCACAGCCAATCAGCCGAAGCGCTCATGCTTTTTGTGCAACACTGTACTGGGTATAGGCTTTTGCCCAGTGAATAACCTTCCTGCACCCCGTGTAGCTGGGGCCTACACACCTTGATTGCGTGACCAAGAACAAGAGAGATTTATAAGGGCAAGTAACACCCAACCTTTTAAACTATCACCCACATTATACCTGAATATAAATGGGCATAATAGTTTTTTTTTAATTATAGAAACATATCCACTATTTCTAGAAAGATAATGTTCGCGTGCATTGAGGTGCTAAGAGAAAGACCTTGCTTCTTATTGCAAGATTAATTGGGAAGCTGGACTGGTTTTTGGAAGATGAAGCAAAACAAAAAAAGTTCAACTGGGCTGTAGTGATGACTGCACATCTATATACATTTACTAAAAATTATCAAGCTATATATAATAGATGAATGATATGGTATATAAATGATATATCAGTTAAGCTGTAAAAAGTTGGGGGGAGGGTCAATTAGAAAAAAATTGCTAAGAATTCTCCCTAAGAAAACAAAGTGAGATCACCAGGGTAACATTATCATAGGAGCGTCTGAGAAGCCTGGTGCCTGGAAGGTTAGGAATAGATGGTAAAAGCAGAGGTGAGAAAATCCTGATCTTCTTACTCTGATTTGCACATTCTCTGGGACATGGCCTGCCCAAATGAGTCACTTTCCTTCTCTGGAACCTCTGCAGAGTCATGGGAGTGGGGCAGGTGTTGAAATCACCCCAGAAGGAATTGATACTTTGATATTCTTGGCTCCAAGCTTTAGTGACCTGGGGCATGGAGGTCAGTGCCACTTTTAATACAAAAAAGGAAGGCAGGACCATGGTGGGGCAGACAGAGGAAGTGCTGTACTAACATGTTTACAGAAGCCAAGGTAGCCTGGGTGACCCACCTAAAGGGAAAGAAACTTGTCTGGGGTAAGTAAACAACCTCAAGGTCACTGAGAACACTTTTAGGCCCCAACAGAAGCAGAATTCTAGAGGTTCTCCTGGACCTGCAAAAATAGTCTGTTGCATGTATGGGAGTGAACAGGGTTGTTCCCAAAATTCATCTTGCCTGACTCGCCTTTTCTCTAGGGCCTATGTCTTGTTCGCGGGCAGGCATTCAGGTGTCACCCTTTCACACTGCTGGGGAGGAAGGGACATACGAAGGAAGAACTTTGTTTTATGGAGGAGGAGTTCCTACCAAGAACAATACTGCACAAGAGTATGAAAACCTCTGCCAAAGGATGTTGATTTATTTTGACTTATTAAGACTGGCTCTGAAACACTGATAACTTTATGCAGGTGTTATCCAGTAGGGCAAGATGTTCTTAGTGGAGTCTCCATGAAAAAGCTCAAATGAAATTGATTTATCCTGTCATGACTGACATGAGGCAGGAGAAGGGAAGGTATTCTTTGCAATGGCAGAAGATAGTCTTTAATTTGAATTTGCATATGGAAAAGCAATTTCAGAGTAAATGAAGTAAGGACACCGTTCTCCCTTCTTGAAAGGCTGCATTTTGCAGGGTGAGAGGTTTATTATACAACACAGAGGCATGACCGAGATGCTACATCCTGACTCCGTACCCCTGGCCCCGTGAGCCCTTGAAAACCCCAGACATTTGGATGGAAATCTCAGAGCACCTTTGTCAGCTCCTTACTTCACAGATAAGACTGAGGCCCAGAGGTCTGCAAATGGCTTTCCCCAGCACCTGAGTGAGTGACCTGAGTATCAGAGACTTCAGAACTAGAAGAGGGTCTTTCCGCCTCCATCCCTGAAACCCCTAATACGGGAAACGATCTTCTGTGGAGGGGACAGGTCACCCAGAGAAGGTCATTGCCTTCCAAGAGCTTTCTAGCACACTTCAGGGCTTTGTCCTCTGAGGCATCTAGCAAATCGCCTCAGTCAAAAGTATGTTAAACCACCCCATTAAGAAGTCGGGGGCCCCCATTCTCTGAGGCATTTCTGCTGAATGGCAAGGAAGATTTTGGCAAGTTCTTTAAAATAAATAAATAAAAGGAAGGGGGGCAAAAAGCTAAACTCACCACCTATTGTTTCTCTATCCACAGGATCATATTGTTTTTATTGCCAGTATTGAGAAATTCATGGAAGATAAGTCAGCAGGAAGTAAAAATTTACGGAGAAGGGTGTGTGTGTTTGCTGCTTCCACACATTAATGGCATGATTTTTTTTTTACGCACAAAGAAAAAAAAGGAAAAGAAAACCACCCACATTTTAATTTAGCATGAGCCAATTTACAGAGCATGAAAATTCACTTTCATTCCCAGGATTGGCACGTGTGCAATTAGCAATGCAGTGTATATACGAGAAGCCATGCTGTTACCAGTTTATCTCAAGTAATTTGGTGTCATTTACAAAAGGAAAAAATTCCTGCCGCCAGAAGAGACAGAAGGAGATGGAATGATCAAATCATGGAGAAACACTAAAATTACTAAAAATCCACAACAGCTCGCCTTATTTTTCTTGGACCCAAACTGTCAGGGTATAAACACTATTTGTTTCTTTTTTAAAACATCTATAGTTTTGCTGTAAATAATAACACTGTATAAATTCTAACAGAAAAAATGGAATAAATGTCAATAAGGCACTGCCTCTTAGAACACAAAGAGAATATTGCAGATGCATTTAACATAACGGGGGTCTCAAGTGACTTCACCCCAAAAGAAGGAGGAGGGGTGATGGGTAGGGGGATCTTCACCGATTCTTGTATATTAGCAATTATAATGTTTGTATACGCAAAACTGCTAGCTTGATTTTAAAAAAACAAATCTTTAAAATCTGCTGCAAATTTAAATAATTCCCAAAATGAGGAATTCTGTAGTTCTGTGAAAAAAATTTTTCTTCAGAATACTAATATTTTGATGCATGTGTATCACCTTATTTTGATTAAATCTTTTCCAATTTTGCAAACACTACAGTATACTGCAACACAGAAGATTTTATCTGTAAACACAAAGCCCTTCATCTAATATTTGTTGCTATTGCCAATTTTTCAATGAAATGGCCTAAAAATGAAAAAAAAAAACCTATACGGTAGTTGCTTTAGGGGGAGGGGGGTGCTGGTAGTGCTTAAAAGGGTAATGCTTGCCGCTTTAGAGGTGGATGGTGCTCATAAGAGGCCCCTGTCAGGGGTATTTTCAGTGGACTGCACAGAAATTCTTAGCTAGTAGAATGGCAGCACGCTGTAAACTTATTCCTGTATCGTGTACTGGCTGTAAGATGTAGACACCTTTCAGTAAGCCAATCATTTGTAACCATTCTAGCCATGTCATATTAGGTTAATAAGGCTGCTGTGTTTTAAAGGGCATTTTTATTTGGGTTTTGGTGAAATTCTTTAATTTGTTGATTATATTCATATAAAATCAGCATTTATTGACACATAGCTCTAATGACATATGTATGAGAAACCATACACTGGATGACCTAGTCGATTATTTAAGCATAAAATAAATTGTGTTAAACTCTTCACCTATCTGTGCTCTACAGTGTCCTTGTGTTCTCTGGCAAAAGGTAATTGTCTTAACTCCTTGTCACTTGGCCGCAGCCGTCTTCCTCACCAGCCCGTTTCGTGCCTCTGCCTCTGTGGTCACTAAAGAGATAGTCCCCAACATTCAGTCCTGCCCTGCCAACTCCCAACTTAACACAAATTCTGTGCATTCCATTGAGAAGCCAACAATTACAGACTGACTGACAAGTGATCTTTGCCCACAGCTGGTATGAGCTGCCCCCCCAAAACGTGGAGAATTGGGGCTGTAACAGCTGGCACGTACAGAAGTTGTAAAAGAGCACTTCCAGGAAACATTCAGACAGCAGTTGTCTGTAGCCCATAAAGCAATCGTTTTTAAATTGACATTCACTGTCCGTGCTTGTGAGCTGGGAGATTTCACATAATAACCCAAATTTCTAACTTCTCTTGAAAAGCAAGATTTAGCAACCACAAGTCTCACTGCCAGAAGGCCCAACCTGCTGGGCCACACTGCCCCTGCCCGCTCCAGCCAGGCCTGGGGTCTCCAGGCACCACAGTCCCGTCCCCACTTCTCACACTGTGAGTGCCCTGGCTGGCCTGTAGGTGCTGGAGTCTGTGATCACACACTACATGATGAACTCAACAAGGCGGAGACCGTGTCTGTTTTCATTTTTATTCTAGCCCAGAGCCTGGCATATAGTAATGGTGGTAGGAGCAACTGTCATCACCATTGCTGCAGCTGGAATGCTCACAGAATGCCAGACGATTCTAAGTATGTTGCGTTTATTAACTCAGTCCTCATAACAACTTTATGAAGTAGATACTGTCTTTGATAGTAATCGTCCCTGTATAAATATTCAGTGGGTGCTTAGAGCCATCCAGCAATGTCACAGGTTTTCTGTCATTTAGGATTATTGCCAAACGGGACAAGTTGTTCCCAGTCAGGTTTCAGTGTCAATGCAGAACACACGTATAGGGAATCTACTGTGCGTAAAGAATGGGGCTAGACTGCATTTGCACGGCATCCCCAATAAATATTCATTGGGCGCCCTCAGCCCAGCATCAAAATCATCTTATGATGAGCAAACCGAGACCCCAGGAAGATTTTTTAAAATCCAGGTATCCTAACTTCCCATCTAAGTGTTATGAATTTCTGACTCACGGTCCTTGACAGAAAGGTATTTACCCTGAACTAGAAATTCAGTGAAGTGTACTTGTTTGGGTATTAAATGGTTGTTATGTTTATATACCTGAAAATTTGACTTTAGGGACACGTGATGGGCTAAACTTCAGGCCAAGCAAAAGTTCATAAATTTACTCAAAAAGGGAAGTATCCAAAGTAGGATAATCACGATTTTATTTGCATATACATAGGTATATGTATATATTTATATATGTGTGCATGGACTGAATGCGGGCATGCGTTATATGCAGTCTTCAGCCTGCTAGCTTATGAAAATGTATTTTCGCTTTCCTTGATTTACATCGCTGTTAAAAAAAAATGAACTGTGATTGACAGATTCTGATATTTGCTGTGTTTTTCAATTTTATAATCCTACCAAACTCCTGAGTTTCTTACATTTAAATGTATTATCATTATTGTATTGCCAAGTTATGGCAATATACTGTGCAGGGTTATTTCACCATTTCTAAGAGGGATCTACTTCACTGAACACACAAGCAGCCAGCCTTCTATTAATAAATTCTGCCTTGGCCTCCTGATGTTCCACCATGTTCATTTGGGTACCATCCTGGGGTCCCATCAAGACATGTTTTTTTCCAGGGCAAATAAACAAACAGAGAAAGTTGTCTGCTTGCCTTTATTATTATGAGCATCAAGTCACATCTGGCGATATGACAGGGGTATGTGAGAAGCCCAGAAATATAAACCACAGGAATGGTAACTCACCCTGTGGGTCTCTGAAGAAACCAGTGATCTGAACGCTAACTTCCTATCTGGGTGGCTCTGGATGCCCTTGATCTGTTAAAGAGGCCCTGGCATATGAAAAGGTGTGTGGTTTCCTGGTCATATGGCACTGCTTCTCTTTCACGAATTAATCATCAAACAGGCCATAAGTAAACATTTCCAACCCTGGGATTCAAGGCCAACTTTACAAGAGTTCTTTCAATAACAGAGACTAAAGGTTATCCGGCTAACCATGCACCAATACAAAATCAGTCAATAAATAGCAGAGTGGACTCGGACGAGCATTCTTAGTAACAGGCCCAATAGCTTTCCCTTTTTTCAAGAGAATTAAATGCAGACAGTTCAACATAGGAGCAAAAAGAAATTTGCCATTATATCTGCTACACTCAATGACTGACGGCTACGAATGATAACGACAACTAGGTGAACCTGCAGTGAAGAAATTGTATTCCTTATCCCTTGGTGCTTCCTGTGTTAAGGAATAAACACCCTGAGGGCTGCATTTCCAACAGGACATCCCGAGACTCCTCACCAATTCCAGAGGCGTTCCCAAGCACAGCAGAGATGAATACCCTCAGGGGGTTCGAAAGGAGTGAGGAAGCACTGGGCCACAGGAGGCACCCCAGACGCAAGGACTATTAGGGCTTTTTCTCCAGGACCACCTTAGAACATCTTGTGGACATCCAGAAAAACAGGTGATCTCCTGGCCTAATTTCCCCCGCCATCCTCAACTGCCACTTTTCTCCTGACATCTAACTCAAGCAAGGGCGTAATTCTGAGAGCTGGGAAGGAATGATGATTTGCCAGCTTTTCAAAAGAGTTCCAGCATGTGAGGCACACCACCAGGTCCTCACACCACACTGCACAGCACTCTGAAGGGAGGGACTTTGTTTTGTTCTCTGCTGTATCCACAGAACCTAGAATACTGCCTGACACCTCATACATAGGTACTCAAAAAACACGCACTGAGCACATGAATGAATCAATCGACGAATGTCAAAGGGCAAGGAACAGTAAATGGGAAATGTTACTCTGGGCACCATCTTGTGCACCACTTTCTTTACAGGTTCAAGCAAGCTGTGAATCAAAAGAAAACACTGTTGTTGATTCTAATGACTTAACTCACCAAGGACTGACTTGTGTCACCGTCCTGAACTAGCCCTTTCCAGGTGCACAATCCCCTTGTTAGCCACAAAGTCTTAAATACCTGGGTTTACCTCGTAAGCAAACAGCACGTCCGACACACTGCTGAATTAGCATCTCTCCCACGGCCACGGGCTTTAGTCCCCCTCACTGACAGGCCACTGAGAAACCAGGCGAGAGAGTGGAGAACCCATCATGAACCCTCGTCTCTATTAAAAAAGTCAGCTGAGCCTCCTCTCTTTCAGACATAATATCCAAAAGTTTTAAAAAGTCTGACCACCTCAAGAGCTCCACCTCAGCGTTGCTAAGCGTTAGGCCCGTAAAGGACCGGAGGTCCAGAAATGACACCCTAGAAACCCCTGGACCAAATCCAGCCTACAGCAATGCTTTGTTTGGACCACAAAGAGTTTGAAAAAAACCAACATTTTTAAAAAATCAGGAGACTGTAGATGAAAAGGGGATTTCAGCTTCTTTTTAAGATCTGAAGAAGTGACAATGCTGTTCCTGAAATGCCTTAGGACAACAACCAGGTAGAGCTGAACCACGCCTGCCTCCTTTGGACAACCTGTGTTTTACTGTTCACCACCGTCCCTCCTTACCCTATAGCTTCTAAAACTCAATCTACTTTATTCATTTCTATCCCCAGTCTCTGATCTAATGGGAGGAAGGAGAAGAAGGCAAATTGATGAGAGCCTGTTTAAATTCTTCCTTCTTTACGGCAAGCCAAACATCTACCTCATTTTCATCCTGTCTCAGGGCCAATAAGAAGATGGAATAGAAGACTGAGTGACTGGGAAGAGGAAGATGAATCATGTGGTTCTCCAAACCCACCCATCCATCTCATTCAACAACGTGTAGTCACTGCCTGCCACTTTTCAGGTGCTCTCCTGGGGACAGGATACATCAATTTCCTGCCCACTGCCTTCAAAATGAGGAGGACATAAAGCTTCTGCGTGAAATCTAAATCTAGGGCTCCTCGGGAAAGGAAGCCCTGGAATGACTTGTGGAAACAAAACTCCTAGCAGCCCCTCCGCAGCAGTGCATGCCGGAGAACAGGGCAGGCCGTGACGGATGGAGAGGAACGGCCCATGCTGCTCAGGCAGCCCCTGCGCACACCTGCTCTTCACAGTTAAGTGAGACTCGAGCCTGACAAAAGTATCAATTTCGGTAGAAAACTTTAAAACATTTCAAAGGTATTTTTAAAACTCTACAAGAGAATACAAGCCATCTTGCTTCCAAAGATTCTAAATTTAGGTGAAAACAGTTGAAACTTTCAACTCATGTTCCGTGTTCTTTACCTTCCCTACGTCAAGTCCCCCCTAATTCTGACGGCCTCACCAAGCCTCCCCCGCTGATGCCAACCCACGCTGGTAGCTCAGGTGAACTAAACGAGTGCCCCGTGAGTACCCAGCACTCATTGAGTCTACATCCTTGATGGTTCCTCTGGGCATCTGGCACTTCCAAGAACAAGGACTGTGTTTTCCACAGTCCCAAGAGCAAAGCTGGATGCATAGAGGGTATAATAAATACCTTTCACAGGCCTCATCACTTATTGTTCTTTATGGTCGTCTTGCCGGAACCCAGCGATGCTGCAATACACACTGATGCGCAGTCTGGGCGTACATCCCACCCTCTGGAAGTCAATGCTTGAGTGCAATAAAGAGCAGTGCTAGAGCTGCCTCCCAGCCTGGCTCACCAACACTGCCATCGTGCTTGGTGCGCCTTGCCAGGTGGAGCTGAAAGCAAGTAAATAATGAGTATCTAAGGAAAAGCCTGTGAAACCGTAACCCATTCAAGGCCGTGTAGATAGTGTACTTTTCTTCATGCTCCCTTTCCTCTTACTTCAACACCAGAGTTGCTCCACAGAGGGAATGCTCCCTGGCCTGCAGTGAAGACGAACCTCAGTCGACCCACACTGGGCATGCAGTGTGAGCCAGAAATGAACCTTTCCAGTCAGCCACTGAGATTCTTCAGTCATTCGTTAGTATAGCATAACCCACAATTAATAGACAAGTCAGGCAGAAGATACGAAGTGGTGGCAGGTACTGGGTAAGCCCATTCCCCTTCTAAGAGTCTCCCTTGTGGGAGTACAAGCCCAGCTGTCAAGTTTTTTAAACGTTGGCAGTTAATTTGATTTTTTTACCCAGTAATGTTGTGTGGATCAAACAAAACATGGGCCACTGGTGTTCCACCTCAGCCACTGGCTCTCGGCATTTGCAGAATGCACACACGCCTGGATCATGCTATACACACCTCCTGAGATGTGATTTTGAATTACACAGTCTGAAGCTGGTGTGCATAAGCGAATGTCTGAATTCCTGAGTCAGCTGATGGATGACTTATCACCCCCACCTCAGTGCAGCGCGGTTGTTCTCTCAGTACCATTTCAAACGCTGAAACTCTCATTAAGTGTCTGAAGAAGTCACTTGACTTTTTTACATGCATTTTATTGCATTTTAGTGAAGAGTTGACCTTCACTTGTCCACCTGGGCCTAATGTGGCTCTGCCCACCTCTATAACCAAACCCTCCCGTCCTGCCCTTCTCTCTCACTACACTCCAAACCAGTGATAAAGTATAGCCCGTGGACTGGTCTTAGTCTGAGGATTTTTTTGTTGCCTGTTGCAATGAGATAAAAAACCTGACCCAGGGACTTCCCTGGTGGCGCAGGGGTTAAGAATCCGCCTGCCGATGCAGGGGGTATGGGTTTGATCCCTGGTCCGGGAAGATCCCACATGCTGTGGAGCAACTAAGCCCATGCGCCACAACTACTGATCCTGCGCTCTAGAGCCCGCGAGCCATAACTACTGAGCCTGTGCGCCACAACTACTGAAGCCCACGTGCCTAGAGCCTGTGCTCCATAACAAGAAAAGCCACTGCAATGAGAAGCCCGAGCACCGCAACGAATAGCTCCCGCTTGCCGCAACTAGAGAAAGCCTGTACGCAGCAACTTAGAACCAACGCAGCCAAAAACAAATAAATTTTTTAAAAAAGAAAAAAAAAACCTGATCCAGATTTTAAAGCAACTGTGTTACTAAGCATGTTCTTTATTTAACTTTTTTTTTTAATATAGTAAGTCTTCCTTGAGAAGGAAAGGGTGCACAGACTTACAGTCTGGTGCAAGCTCCTGATCCTG
This sequence comes from Leucopleurus acutus, assembly GCF_964270905.1. Classification (NCBI taxonomy): domain Eukaryota; kingdom Metazoa; phylum Chordata; class Mammalia; order Artiodactyla; family Delphinidae; genus Leucopleurus; species Leucopleurus acutus. The sequence goes on from NC_139156.1 coordinate 72,390,338, forward strand.
TCGCAGACTGTTCCTTATCTTGTGCAGAACTCTGCATAGCACAGTTGTAGCCATACTAGCTTCCTTTGTGTTCCTCAAATAATGCCAAGTTCGTCCTCATCTCATTCCTCTTTGTACTTACCCTCTGCCAGAGGAACTCTCATCTCAATCTCCAAATGTCCCCTCCTCAGGCCTTCCCTGCACACCCTCTCCAAAGCAGCCTGACACCCACCCCTAGAATTCTGTCACACCACTTTACTTATTCGCTTCATAGCATTTATCACGAGAATCATCCTTTTTGTTTATTTGCACACTCGTTTACTCTCCTCCTTATTCACTGCTATATCCAAAGCCTCTAGCACAGGCCTGGTACTAGTAGGCACTCCGCATTTGTTGAACAAATGAATGAGGGGTGGAGGAAAGCACAGACAAGTATGGCTTAGGCCACATATCTGTGAATTCAGTGACTCATTGTCAACTATCAAAAAGATTTCATTTTCCTGGGAGGGCTGCTGAGCTTCCACCCCCAGTGCAGACTTGCTGAGAAGAGCTTTAGAATGCAACTCCCCCTCCACAGCCTCCTGCGAGAGCTTTGTTACTGACTGTCAGGTATCATTGTGGTGTTTTTCCATCTTGCACCGAGGCCACGTGATGGGAAGGTTGTTAAAATCATCTGGTATGTGTCACAGCAGAGCTTCAAATGACTCTTTGAATCACCCAAAGGCAGCCCAGCCCCTGCTAAACTGGTGCTTAAAATATGAGCCATCTTGGGCTTCTCTGGTGGTGCAGTGGTTGAGAGTCTGCCTGCCGATGCAGGGGACACGGGTTCGTGCCCCGGTCTGAGCAGATCCCACATGCCGCGGAGCGGCTGGGCCCGTGAGCCTTGGCCACTGAGCCTGCACGTCCAGAGCCTGTGCTCCGCAACAGGAGGGGCCACAACAGTGAGAGGCCCGCGTACCGCAAAAAAAAAAAAAAAAAGGGCCATCTTTCTGGCTGAAACAAAAATCTTGCTGGTGGACTAGTAACAGAACAGAGAGACTAAGTGGCTACATTGTATAATGGCTGCAACTCTTCCTACACTGAGGGGGCAACCTGCAGCTGGAATCTAAATTCTCCTTTGGCTTCACAAGAGTCAAAAATCAGATGGTACAGGGCCTGGTGCAAGGCATTAAAGAGTAGTAGGGACTGTGGAAAACCTGAGAGCATGTGCCTCAACTAAAACCACAGTGGTTAGCTAGCTCTAACAAAATATTATAATGCAAGAATGCAAGCCCAGAAATTGTCAGCTCTTCTGATTTTTCAAGAGACACTGGAAATCTGTAAGAAGGGATGAAGGTGGGGTATGGATGTAGATGAGTATGGATATACATAAAATTCAACTCAAATGCTATTTATTAGTTCATACTATGTCCAAGTCACTGTCCTAGGCATGTATATATGTCCTAGACACAGCTGTTTATTAAAAGTAAAAAGGAATAAGAGCTGAGACTCATGGACTCAAAAAGCTTTAATCTTATCAGAAAACCAAGACATGCTCTTAAATAAATAGAACATAAGACAATATGGGGAGTGCTGTGTATTAAATAAGTCTATGTGTATAAAGCACAAAACAGTCCTGACACAAAGTAAATCCTACATGTGTTGGCTACCATTGTTGATTGTATTACAATCATGATCTCAGGATTACTCCCAACACAGTGAACTGGAGAAGGCCTAGCTGAGAGTCTTGCACGTATTAGGTATTTAATAAACACTAGCTGAATGAATGAATGCTTGGTGAAAGAGCAGCATTTGAGCTGGGACTTGAGAAATAAGAAGGATTTTAACATTGTGAAGAAAGGAGGCCTAGGCAAAAGGAACAAAGAAGCTAGAAGGATAAAGGCATCCAAAAGCATGCACAAACTCTGTTCTGGTCAGAACTTCAGGAGAAAGAACAGGAGGCAAGGATGGAAAGAGCAACTCACTATGGACAGCCCTGAATGCTACTCAAGACACCAGGTGGATCACAGTAGACACTTGAACTCCATGTAAAGCCTGCTCTGCACAGCCTTCCAGATTGCATAAATGACTACTCAGCCAAAAGTGAAACTAGTTTTCAAAAGCAGGCCCAAATTTTAGGTATTTAAAACAGGGAACAGAGTTTCATGTGCATACATGCTTTTATGTAGTTTACATCATGCTGTACTAGTTATAATGACCTTGGGCATTACACTTAACCTTTATACTTCTTCATCTGGGAAGCCTACTTGTTGTGACTTGTGGTGGTTTATTATATACGGAGAGGTAAAACAGAAGGAAGTGCCTGACTTGGGCCTCTCTGGTTGGTGAGCAGTGGTGCTGATATGAGACCTGTGACACAATCTTTTATGCTCTAGGATGCTACCCGCTGCTACAGAGGCCAGGGGGCGTCCACTCAGGGACTTATAATCCAGCCCTGCCCCACTGCCTACCAAGGCCTCAGGGCTCCAGCAGTCCCCTCGCTCCCACCCTTGCCCCTGGACAAATGGGCCTGCGTGCCCAGCTCAGACGCCAAAAGGGAGCATCCTGCTAGAAACACCCACTCTGTCCCCACCACGCAGCCCCACCCCTCTCTAAAGTTAGTCACTAACTCCTTCTTGAAAGAAGGAAGGTCCACTCTTGACACAATAGTCTCCAGTCTCATTCTTTCTTTTTTTTTTTTTTTTTTTGCGGTATGTGGGCCTCTCACTGTTGTGGCCTCTCCTGTTGCAGAGCACAGGCTCCAGACGCACAGGCTCAGCGGCCATGGCTCACGGGCCCAGCCGCTCCACGGCGTGTGGGATCTTCCTGGACCGGGGCACGAACCCGTGTCACTTGCATCGGCAGGCGGACTCTCAACCACTGCGCCACCAGGGAAGCCCTCCAGTCTCATTCTTGTTTCTCCAAATCCACTTCCTCTACACCACAAGAAGAGAAGTGTTTTTCTGTTGTTGTTCACAGAGGCGTAAAATGTGTGGGTATCTGGGGTGAGGAGTGAAGGCGGACTCATGGGACACTTGTAACCAGACACGATTTTTTATGAGTTGGGCCCACAATTACACCAAAAGATTAAAATGAAAAGATTCTGATGCTTGGATGATTTAACTACCTCTTGATCATCCAAAATAGTACTGAAGTTCACAGCTTACCAAGTCATAATGAGAGTGAACTCCCTGCAAAAAGCAAATCAGATATTCAAATGGAGAGCTGCCTCTACTGTGTACAGCCTGGGCAGGGGTCCACAATGGAAGCATGATGACTTCCAGGTATGAGAGACAATGCCACACTAAGGATCCAGGATCACGGGTCCAAAGTCAGGGCCACAGTCAGGACTGGAGATGCACGTTCTCATGAGGACACTGGGAGGCTTTTGAAAGCAATAACCTAGAGGCCAAGCTGAGTTTGGCAACCAAGCAGTTGGGATAGAAAGTGAGTCAGGAAAAACCGGATTCAGGATTGTTGTCTAATGCCTTCCCTGTTGCCTGAGCCTATTTCTGTTACACCACATTCAAATGTGGCAGCTTTCGATCCAGCGGCAACTTAAAGGCACCACACGCTTCAGACACAAGTCCCTTGCAAAGTACAAAGTACCTCACCAACACAGGTTGTTTTCAATGGTATTGCTAGTGAACACTGAACGGTGGCTGATTCATCAGAAATCATTCAGAGCCTATTTGCTTTTCACAAGTGTCTGTTCTATTATCTTGGCCCAGGGAGGAGGCATTCTTAATTTCAAGGCATTGTTGCTTTTATTTCTTTGCTCCTGTGTAGCCAACAGGAACAAGAAAGCACTAGGCTCTAAAGACTTATTTTCTCCTGATTTCTCTAGCTTTCCAGGTATTGTAAATTTTCCTTGTTTTTTAGTCTGTTTAAAAGCAGCAGGGCTTCCCTGGTGGCGCAGTGGTTGGGAGTCCGCCTGCCAATGCAGGGGACATGGGTTCGTGCCCCGGTCTGGGAGGATCCCGCATACCACGGAGCGGCTAGGCCCGTGAGCCACAGCCGCTGAGCCTGCGCATCCGGAGCCTGTGCTCCACAACGGGAGAGGCCACAACAGTGAGAGGCCCGCGTACCGCAAAAAAAAAAAAAAAGGCAGCAGAGTGATAAAATGTAAGTACTAGTTAAAGGGAACCTGTCCTTTTGTCATAAAATTCTCCTGCACAGCAAAGGAAACCATCAACAAAATGAAAAGATGACCTAAGGAAAAGAGTCATGTACCACAATGTTCATTGTAGCTCTGTTTACAATAGCCAGGACAGGGAAGCAACCTAAGTGTCCATCAACAGATGAATGGATAAAGAAGATGTGGCACAAATATACAATGGAATATTACTCAGTCATAAAAACAAACAAAATTGAGTTATTTGTAGTGAGGTGGATGGACCTAGAGTCTGTCATACAGAATGAAATAAGTCAGAAAGAGAAAAACAAATACTGTACGCTAACACATATATATGGAATCTAAAAAAAAAAAATGGTCATGAAGAACCTAGGGGCAAGAGGGGAATAAAGACACAGACCTACTAGAGAATGGGCTTGAGGATACGGGGAGGGGGAAGGGTAAGGTGGGACAAAGTGAGAGAGTGGCATGGACATATATACACCACCAAATGTAAAATAGATAGCTAGTGGGAAGCAGCCGCATAGCACAGGGAGATCAGCTTGGTGCTTTGTGACCACCTAGAGGGGTGGGATAGGGAGGGTGGGAGGGAGGGAGGGAGACGCAAGAGGGAAGAGATATGGGGATATATGTATAACTGATTCACTTTGTTATAAAGCAGAAACTAACACACCATTGTAAAGCAATTATACTCCAATAAAGATGTTAAAATAAATAAATAAATTTAAAAAAAAAGACAACCTAAGGAATATCAGAAAATATTTGCAATTCATGTATCTGATACAGGGTTAAAATCCAAAATATATAAAGAAATCATGTAATTCAACAGCAAAAATACAATCCATTTTAAAATGGTCAGATCTGAACAGACATTCTTCCAAAGACAACATACAAACGGCCGATAGGTACATAAAAATGAGCTCAACATCACTACCTATCAGGGAAATGCAAATCAAAACCACAATGAGACATCACCTCACAACTGTTAGAATGGCTAATTAACAGAAAAACGAGCTAACAAGGGCTGGTGAGAATGTGGAGAAAAGGAAACCCTCATGCACTGTTGGTAGGACTGTAAATGGGTACAACCACTATGGACAACAGTATAGAGGTTCCTCAGAAAATTAAAAATAGAACTACCATATGATCCAGCAATCCCACTTCTGGGCATTTAACTGAAAAAAAAAATGAAAACACTAACTCAAAAAGATATCTGTACTCATCTTCATTGCAGCATTGTTTATAATAGCCAAGATATGGAAATAACCTAAGTGTCCACTGATGGATGAATGGTGAAGAAAACATGGTATATATACAATGGAATATTATTCAGCGAGAAAAAAGAAGGAAATCCTGCCATTTGTGACAGCATGGATGGAGCGTGAAGGAAGGAGAAAGATAAATATCATATGATTTCAAATATATGTGAAATCTTTAAAAAGAAAGAAAACACAAACTCATAAATAGAGAATAGACTTGCAGTTGACAGAGGTCGGGGGGGGGGGAGCGGCGTAGGCAAAATGGGTGAAAGGGGTCAAAAGGTACAAACTTCCAGTTATAAAATAAGTCCTGGGGATGTAGTATACAGCATGGAGACTATAGTTAAACAATACTGTATGTATATTTGAAAGTTGCTAAAAGAATACATCTTAAAAAGTTCTTCTCACAAGAAAAAAAATTTGTAACTACATGTGGTGATGGATGTTTACTAGACTTATTACAACCATTTTGCAATATATACAAATATTAAATCATTATGCTGTACACCTGAAACTAGTGTAATGTTTTCTGTCAATTATATCTCCAAAAAAATTCTCCTGAAGACATCAAGCGAGAAGAGACAAAATGCAGAAGTGGTAGAGGCACAGGCTTCTCAGTGTGACAGACCTGGGTTCACATTCTCACTCTCTGTGATCTTGGGCAAATTATCTTTCTATATGCAGATGGGATACTAACCCCTCCTGGCAAGGGTGTTTAAGGATTTAAGATCGTTTATGTATAAGTCCTTGTCCAGTAATGGTAGCTATTATCATTTTAATCACAGCAAAATGTTGACCAGGAATTAAGTTACCAGGGCACTAAGAGAATCCAGCTGAACACTGTGCAGACATAGCAAATGAGTCATTTTAAAGGTTCTTTGTGCTGTGGCAGGAGCACAGCATGGTTGGGTAGGAATGAAAGGAAGCGGTACGTGAGGGGCAGGAAGTAAACGGATCGTGAGTCAAAAACATGCTCTATCTTTAAATGTGTCTCATTATAATTGCTCTGAAAACTGTACTAAAGACATATGTTTCACATTGTTTATGGAGAAAATGAATTATTAAAAAAAAAAGAGAGAGATCTTTCCATTCTTGACAGATAGAATTGAAAATGTCTACCTTTACCTCCTCCCCCAAAGAGGGGGGAAAAAAGAGAGAAATTTGTTTTTGTCTTAGAAAATGTATAATGATTAAGATACCTTGTTAATAAGCACATTTTCTTGACTTCTAAAATGAGTTCTACAGGCCAGTATTAGATCAGAGTTATGCTTATTGCCTGTATGTAGGGGGGAAAAATGGTTTTAAGTACATTTGCATCCCTTTATTTGTCTAAAATCCTAAGTATCCTGTTGTCATGGAAATACATTCCCTGACCATCAAATATTAGGTGCGTTTGTATTCTATGCAAAGAGATTTCCAGTATTTTTCACACTTGCCAATCTCACACAGAAGAAAGCTGATTATTCAGGATTCAGATATAACACAAGCATCTGGCATGATTAATCCACTAGCTTGAACTGAAATAGAGTTGAAAGGAGGCATTGATAGCTATGGAATGACAAGAAGAAAGAGAAGGATAAAAAAAAAGAATAAAATCAAAGAGTGAGGGGGACTTAGGTAAGAACTGTCACACAATAAGACTGCTTTTTTTTTTTTTTTAATTTTGGCCAAGCTGTGCTGCTGGTGGGATCTTAATTCCCTGACTAGGGATTGAACCCCGGCCACTGCAGTGAAAGTACCGAATCCTAACCACTAGACCACCAGGGGACTCCCTGCATATTTCTTCTCTGTACTTTTCTAATGCTGATAAGGAAAGGTTACCAGTCAGGGTTCTTAGTTGAAAACGAAGGAAATCCACCTGGCTAACTTGAGCAAAAAGGAGTTTACTGAAAGAATGTCAAGCAGCTCACAGAATCCAGGGAAAGGTTAGAGCTTTGGAAAAATGAACACAAATCAAGGGAAGCTGGGAGGCTGGAACTGGAGCCAATGTCATGTCACAAGAGAAGCCTGCTTAGGGAGACCCTGCAACTTGTCAAGGACACTCAAAGCCACCACTGCTGGCAGTGGCTTGGACCAAAACTGTCTTTGCTTCTTTGTGACACTCACTCCAGACACAAAGTCTTGCATGGGATGATCAGATAGGCTGAGCTCAGGTGGTCCTAGTGCCCAGGAGTCAAAAGGATACGGCCTTTTCAATTTCCACAATTGGCGTTTTCCACCTCCTACCAGCCTCATCAAACAGGAGGAGGCTTGGATATCGGGTAGCGCCCCCAAAACATAACGGTTCCCCACAGAAGTATTCTTTTGTGTTCATGGTTTATATACTCTACCTTCAGAAAACACTTAAAGAGGCTAACAATAAAAGGCACAGATTCAACGGATGTGTGGGGAAAAGAAAAAAAGGACAGGAATTTAGAAGCCATGGAAAAAGACCAGAAAGGCCACAGGAGATTGGGGCAAAGATGTGCTAGAAGTAGAAAGAAAAAAATGGTTTCTATTATTTCTGTTACTCTTTTCCCTTACATTCTTCCTATGTTTTTCTCTCTTCCTCCTCCTATGCAATTCCTTTCATTCTCAGTAGTGTGAAAAGGTATAAAAAGCCTCTCCCAATCCATAGGATTTCTAGAACTTGTTCTTCAGTTATCCTGGATTTATTTGAGATTTAGACATAAAGGATTACTAGTATACGATGTTGAAATCTTATCATGTTACTGGCCACGGTTTTAAAAGAAAAATTCTCCGAATCTCTCCAAAAAATGATGAGTGACTGAGTTCGAGTGCTATGATGAGATAAGCCTAAGCCTGAGTCATGAAAAAAAACCATATTCTAGTCCAAGGTTTTGCCTTAGAGGTGAGATGACCACAAGAAACCATGTAACATCCATCTCAGTGCTCAGAGCAGCTGCAGTGACAGAGACTATACACACGACAGCTGAAGTGCTTCTGAACAACCCTATGGGTTTGTTTATCCATTCATCCATCTATTTATTCACTGAGAACTTACTATGTGATAATCATAGTGAGTAAGACACAAAGGTTACTACCCTGAAGCTTATATACTAAAAGTGTATTTATGGTTTGGACAGAAACTCAAATGCCTTCAGTGGCCAGGAAAGTAACAGAAATTGTGAAACAGCCATTTTTCTAACAGTGTTGTGGGATGGAGACTGGCTGTGTGCAAGTCCTACCCAAAGGCATTCAGTCTGAAATACAGAGAAATCTGTTGCACTTCTATACATTAACAATGAAAGATCAGAAAGAGATATTAAAGAAACAATCACATTTACCACCACACTGAAAAGAACACAATACCTAGGAATAAACCTACCTAAGGAGGCAAAAGACCTGTACTTCGAAAACTATAAAACGGTGACGGAAGAAATCGAAGATGACACAAACAGATGGAAAGATATACCATATTCTTGGATTGGAAGAATCAATATTGTCAAAATTACTAGACTACCCAGGGCAATCTACAGATACAATGCAATCCCTATCAAATTATCAATGGCATTTTTCACAGAACGAGAACAAAAAAATTTTAAATTTCTCTGTAAACATAAAAGACCCCAAATAGCCAAAGCAATCCTGAGAAAGAAAAAGGGAGCTAGAGGAATCAGGCTCCCTGACTTCAGACTATACTACAAAGCTACAGCCATGAAAACAGTATGGTACTTGCACAAAAACAGAAATATAGATCAATGGAACAGGATAGAAAGCCCAGAAAGACCACGCACCTATGGTCACCTAATCTATGACAAAGGAGGCAAGAATATACAATGAAGAAAAGACAGTCTCTTCAACAAGTGGTGCTTGGAAAACTGGACAGCTACATGCAAAAGAATGAAATTAGAACATTCTCTAATACCATACACAAAAATAAACTCAAAATGGATTAAAGACCTACATGTAAGACCGGATACTATAAAATTCTTAGAGGGAAACATAGGCGGAACACTCTTTGCCATAAATCACAGCAGTATCTTTTTGGATCCACCTCCTAGAGCAATGAAAATAAAAACAAAAATAAACAAATGGATCCTAATTAAACTTAAAACCTTTTGCACAGCAAACAGAACCATAAACAAAACCAAAAGACAACCCACAGAATGGGAGAAAATATTTGCGAATGATGTGACCGACAAGGGATTAATCTCCAAAATTTACAAACAACTCATGCGGCTGAATATCAAAACAAAAAACAGGGCTTCCCTGGTGGCGCAATGGTTGAGAGTCCGCCTGCCGATGCAGGGGATACGGGTTCATGCCCCGGTCCGGGAAGATCCCACATGGGCCCGTGAGCCATGGCCGCTAAGCCTGTGCATCCGGAGCCTGTGCTCTGCAATGGGAGAGGCCACAACAGTGAGACACCCGCGTACAGCAAAAAAAAACAAAAACAAACAACAACAACAAAAAAAACAATCAAAAAATGAGCAGAAGACCTAAATAGACATTTCTGCAAAGAAGACATACAGATGGCCAAGAGGCACATGAAAAGATGCTCAACATCACTAATTATTAGAGAAATGCAAATCAAAATTACAATGAGGTATCACCTCACACCAGTTAGAATGGCCATCATGAAAAAGTCTACAAACAATAAATGCTGGTGAGGGTGTGGAGAGAAGGGAACCCTCCTATACTGTTGGTAGGAATGTAAATTGGAGCAGCCACTTTGGAGAACAGTATGGAGGTTCCTTAAGAAACTAAAACTAGAACTACTATGTGATCCAGCAATCCCACTCCTGGGCATATATCCAGAGAAAAACATGGTTCGAAAGGATACATGCACGCAATGTTCACTGCAGCGCTGTTTACAATAGCCAAGATATGGAAGAAACCTAAATGTCCATTGACAGATGAATGGATAAACATGTGGTACACATATATAATGGAAAAGTACTCAGTCATAAAAAAGAATGAAATAATGCCATTGGCAGCAACATAGATGGACCTGGAGATTATCATACTAAGTGAAATAAGTAAGACAGAGGAAAGACAAATATCATACGATATCGCCTATATGCAGAGTCGAAAAAAATGATACAAATGAACTTATTTACAAAACAGAAACAGACACTCAGACTTAGAGACCAAATTTACGAACTTATGGTTAGCAGCAGGAAGGGTGGTAGGAAGGGATAGACTGGGAGTTTGGGACTGACATGTACACACTAGTATATAAGATAGATAAACAACAAGGACCTACTGTATAGCACAGGGAACTCTGCTCAATATTCTGTAATAACCTAAATGAGAAAAGAATTAGAAAAAGAATAGATACATGTATATGTATAACTGAATCACTTTGGTGTACACCTGAAACAAACACAACATTGTTAATCAACTATACTCCAATATAAAATAAAATTTTTTTTAAATTCTTCTAAGGGCATCCCAGGAATGTTTACCATAATGATTAAAAGGTTGGTATGGGTCACCTAATCTAAGAAACCCAGCACTAAGAAAAGGGAATATTTGTAAACTTATTTTTACTTTATTTTAAGGAGTGCTATTGTCAATATAAATGTGCACAAGACACCTAAGTCCTCGAATTAGGCCTTCAAAAAACACTGTTTCAGGACTCTGGTCAGTACATAATGTCATAATGATAAATTCTTTGGCCCCAAATACTTTTCATATGTTTTATCATTTGCCGTTGAGAAGACTTCAGAATCATGATAAAATATTCAGGATCAAATAATATACCCATGTAACAATACACCTTGTATAAATATTGACTTGTATACAAATTACATTGTGGAGAATCAGGTGCAAATTTTCTGTGTACCTTTTCTATCTTGATTTGACTTCTAGGTTGTTTTGAAATTGTTTTCAAAATGCATACAAGGATAACAGAAAAATGTTGCCTCATCCTGTGAGCACAGTTACTACAGAACCTACCAAAGATGTTTATTAAAGGTGATTCCAAAGAAAAAAGGCATTCAGTCTGTTTATTTAAAAAAGAAGGCGGGACTTCCCTGGCAGTCCAGTGGTTAAGACTTCGCCTTCCAATGCAGGGGGTTGCGGGTGCGATCTCTGGTCAGGGAGCTAAGGTCCCACATGCCTCATGGCCAACAAAACCAAAACGTTAAAAAAAAAAAAAGGCATGAATATAAATAAATAAGCAAAATACAGGACACTGAATGCAATAAAGTATGTACATATTAATACAGAATTGAAAGTGATTTGTTCTGCCAAGCGTGGGGTGGTAAGGGTATTACAGAAAGTTTCCAAGAGAACATGATGCCTGAAGAGGGTTTTGAAAGACCAATAGGAGATTCCCAGGCAGATTAGTTGGGAGAAGGGCATCTCAGGCAAAGTTAGTATCATGTGGAAAAGTATGCAGAACTGAAACATTCAGTGCATAATGGGATCCACAAGATGTTTGAAGTGATGGAAATCCAGAGGGAATCAAGAAAGAAATGAAGACTAGAGCCAGGCGCTAGGGACAATGAATGGAGGGCCTCTTGTGACCATCTATGGGCAAGTGGGAAACAACACAGGGGATTCAAACAGTGAACAGGGAGGATCTGGAAGGAGTCAGGTGGACAGATTTGAGAAGTATAAAACTGCAAGCAAAGAGAGTTAGGAGAAGGGATGGCAGCATCACAGATGAGAGATGAGGAGGCCCTAACTGAAGGGACCGTGAAGATGGAGAGATGCTAGATTGAAGGACTACCCAGGAAGTAGGGCAGAGAAATGTTAGTGGTTTAAGAAATCTGTGCATTAACCTAGTGTGCTGCCACTGAAAGAGATCTCTGAGGATCAGGGAGGTAGGAAGAGAACAAGGAGGCCACAGTGTCATAAAGGTCGACAGAGGAGACAATTTTAAACGGAAATGGATGTCAACAGATTAAAATGTTATGAAAAGTTATGTAAGTCAGGGACAGAAACATTTTTGTAAAGGTTTGATGTCTCTAAGGCTTTTAGACATTTTGGTAAATGCAGTATAAGCAGTTTTAATAAATGTTAAGGGTTATGCCAAAACGGAGAAATAAATACATCTCAGAAAAGTAAGGTCATTGTGAAGAGCCTAGCCCCACAGCCCTGTACGGTAGATGCAGGAAGGGAGAGGTGAAAAGGCCTATCTGATGGCTCTTGTTTCACCACCCAGACACTCCTCCTCCTTCCAATGACATCACCTTGATTTTTCCTTGGAGAACTAATCCTCCATCTCCCAGAACCTACCTGGCTGAGGATGGGCATTCCCTAAGCTGTATGAACACATGACCCTAGGCTGGTCAATCAGAGGGTTCCATTCCCTTAGCTACAGCAACTGATTCAGACATTACCCATAACACAAACTAGACCATGGAGACACAGTGCATTGCTGTTTTTTTTTGTGTGTGTGGTCTTGTTTCTACATTTTTGGTTTGGTTTGGTGTCAGTTGGGTGTGCTTGTTTACTTGCTTGTTTTAGAGCTTTGGGGCTCCTTTCTTCTGGAACTACTAAGCCTGTGGGATATATGCCTGGAGATGCTGGAGATCATCAAATGCAGAAAGCCTGCCTAGGGACAAGGCCAACACAAAGGAAAGGAGAACTGAGAGATGCAGAGAGGGACAGGGGAGGAGAGAGAGAGAGAAAGAGACTAGATTCTAAAGTCATCATTTGATCACCTGAAGCCAACTATACTCACACACTTTTCAGTAAAATGAGCCAATAGAGCCTCTTTATTTTTATTTAATCCACTTAAGGTGGTTTTCTGTCTCCTCTAACCTAAAGAGCTCCATGTGAAACAGCAGGTGGAGAGGTGTTGGAAGCAAGCCAGTTCCAGCACAGCCTTGCCTGGGGCCAGCTCTGATCACAGATCTCGAAGTAAGCTTCATCCGCCCCTCCATCAGCTCGTACTTTAGAGGCCTTATCATCCAACTCCTGCAGGTTCATTGAGGAGCAGTTCGTCCTGAGTCTGGACCATACTATTACTGATGGAACAAGGTTTCTGGAACCCAGCACTGAAGAAAGAGATATAGTACATTTCCTAGAATTCTTAGAGCCAGGACTCCTGACTGCTGCTATTCAGCAGGAGCTCACGGACCAGACCACCCTTCTCTGCCAAATAAGCCAATGCTGGAAAAGCAATTACCCATAAGAAAGGGAATTCCAAACCCCTGCCACTCTGCATTTAAAATGGGTGATCAGGGCTCCTTTATCACAGTCCTACAAGCCATGCAGCACTCAATTCCAAGGGCAGCAAACACTGTTCAACCTGTTCAACCTGCATAGCCATATGCAAAGATCCTGGCAGATACTCACTAATGAGCTAATTGACATTGGCATCCTGGACTCTTAAGTACAGAAAGGCTTTGCATCTTTGTCAGCTACAGAGCAGGCTGAGAATGAGAGAAGCCATTTGCAATAGCTTGGACAGCAAAAGCCCTTAGCATTTCAGTTGTTCAGAAATGAGCTGAGCTGCCTGTGTGAAACCACCTTGTCCTGGTCCTCTGAACTGAGTGTGGGGCAGGGTTCACTGTCAAGGTTAACTCAACAGTCCATCCCGGTCTGCGCCCCTGTACCATTCTCCTTCCCAAGGGGACTAAGTTAAGCAAACACCAAATAAAACAGCTGTTCCTCAAGAAGGCACCTAGATTTTTGGTAATAGTGTTATTGAGCCGATTTATATTAAAAACCAGGTAGACCTAATTTAAATGTGCAGCAGAGTCAGAGTTTAGAGGCTTTTTTAAACCCTCAGATTCCATGGTGCCCCTTTCTCTTCCAGATATGCAACACAGTAAAAACAGGTTCACACAGCTTGCTCATATGCAACTTCAGATAAATGGCCAAAATCTTTCCAAGGCCTGATATTGAGTCTACCCTTCAAGATATGAACAGTGTGTCAATGAGGCCTAGACACAGGTCTTTGCTATAATCAAGCTCATGTGAGAAGTACAGAAATTGTCTCTATCTCCCCAAAGCAGAGTAGGGTCTCAAGGACCAAGTAATTCACCTAAACCTCAATTAGAGCAACACTGAGATAACAGTATTACGTTGTTGTTTTTTTTTAACTCCTTAAAACTAAATATCCATCTTTCTTAAGTCTTCTGTAAAGCTGCAAAATATTAAAAAATAATCTTCTCCCTTACTGTAATTACCATAGGCGATCTATTTGCACTCACAGGTACAATTTGATTGGAGTTGTTTGTTTTAAACCAGTGAGAATTCCTACTTGTAGCTAATGATCTCCTCACATTACCTGAATTTTTTTCTAAGTAACAGAAGCTTTCACCTTGGATGATCTACGTTTTAGAAGTCTATACTGTGCACTTCCAAGGAGGCACTGTTCTAAAATGAGAACTGCATTTGCAGTTGGCACCGGCCCTTGTCTTCTTTCTGTCTCACTTACCATGACAGGCTCTCCCAGCCCAACATCAAATATTCTGCTAGTTTACATCTATGCAAATCAAACAGAAAAACCTTTGGTTCCCTTTAGCTTTTCAGAGATATGGATTATGGCTAGAAGGTCATAGCAAGAACAGTTACCATTTATTAAGTAATGAACATGTGTTTTACAGATACTATCTCTAATCCTAGAATAACCCAGCAAGAGAGGTAACGTGAGCTTAATACCAAGAATTATTTGATGTTACAGCTGGAAGAATCAATATTGTCAAAATGACTATATTACCCAAAGTAATCTACAGATTCAATGTAGTCCCTATTGAATTATCAATAGCATTTTTCACAGAATTAGAACAAAAAATTCTTACATTTTGTACAGAAACAGAAAAGAACCAGAATAGCCAAAGCAATCTTGAGAAAGAAAAAGGGAGCTGGAAGAATCAGGCTCCCTGACTTCAGACTATACTACAAAGCTACAGTCATGAAAACAGTATGGTACTGGCACAAAAACAAAAATATAGATCAATGGAACAGGATAGAAAATCCAGAGATAAATCCACTCATCTATGGTCACCTAATCTATGACAAAGGAGGTAAGAATATACAATGGAGAAAAGACAGTCTATTCAGTAAGTGGTGCTCAGAAAACTGGACAGCTACATGTAAAGGAATGAAACTAGAACATTCCCTAACACCATATACAAAAATAAACTCAAAATGGATCAAGGGCCTAAAAGTAAGGCTGGACACTATAAAACTCTTAGAGAAAAATACAAGCAGAACACTCTTTGACATAAATTGCAGCAAATCTTCCTTGATCCACTCCCTAGAGTAATGAAAATAAAAATAAACAAATGGGACCTAATTAAACTCAAGTGTCTGCACAGCAAAGGAAACCATAAACAAAACCAAAAGACAACCCACAGAATGGGAGAAAATATTTGTAAATGAAGTCACTGACAAGGGATTAATCTCCAAAATATACAAACAGCACATGCAGTTCAATATCAACAAAACAAATAACCCAATTAAAAAATGGGCAGAAGATCTAAATAGACATTTCTCCAAAGAAGACATAGAGATGGCCAAAAAGCACATGAAAAGATGCTCAACATCACTAATTATCAGAGAAATGCACATCAAAACTACAATGGTGGTGGGGCTTCCCTGGTGGTGGGGCTTCCCTGGCGGTCCAGTGGTTAAGCCTTCGCCTTCCAATGTATGGGGTGCGGGTTCGATCCCTGCTTGGGGAGTTAAGATCCCACATGCCTCATGGCCAAAAGACAAAGAAAAAAATATAAAACAGAAGCAATATTGTAACAAATTCAGTAAAGACTCTAAAAATGATCCACATCAAAAGAAAATCTTTAAAAAAAACTACAATGGTAGTTGTATAATCTCACACCAGTCAGAATGGCCATCATGAAAAAGTCTACAAACAATAAATGCTGCAGAGGGTGTGAAGAAAAGGGAACCCTCCTACACTATTAGCGAGAATGTAAATTGGTACAACCACTATGGAGAACAGTATAGAGTTGCCTTAAAAAACTAAAAATAGAACCACCACATGATCCAACAATCCTACTCCTGGACATATATCCAGAGAAAACCATAATTCAAAAAGATACATGCACTCCAATGTTCACTGTGGCACTATTTACAATAGCCAAGACATGGAAGCAACTAAATGTCCATCAGCAGAGGAGTGGATAAAGAAGATGTGGTACAGAGACTTCCCTCATTGTCCAGTGGGTAAGATTCTGCACCCCTAATGCAGGGGACTTGGGTTCAATCCCTGGTCGGGGAACTAGATCCCACCTGCATGCCGCAACAAAGAGTTCACATGCCGCAACTAAGAGTCTGCATGCCACAACTAAGAAGCCCGCGTCCCTCAACTAAAGATCCCACATGCTGCAACAAAGATTCCACCTGCCGCAACTAAGACCCAGTGCAGCCTAAATAAATAAATATTGAAAAAAAAAGAAGATGTGGTACATATATACAATGGAATATTATTACTCAGCCATAAAAAAGAATGAAATAATGCCATTTTCCATAACATGGATGGACCTAGAGATTATCATACTAAGTGAAGTAATTCAGACAAAGACAAGTATCATACAATATCACTCATATGAGGAATCTAATTTTTTTTCCTAATATATGATAATTTTATTTTTCATTTTATTTATTTATTTATTAATGTTTTGGCTGTGTTGGGTCTTCATTGCTGCAGGCAGTCTTTTCTCTCTAGTTGTGGCTAGTGGGGGCTACTCTTTTTTTCTTCTTTTTAAAAATAAATTTATTTATTTATTTTTGGCTGTGTTGGGTCTTCGTTGCTGCGCGTGGGCTTCCTCTAGTTGCAGCGAGTGGGGGCTACTCTTCATTGTGGTGTGAGGGCTTCTCATTGTGGTGGCTTCTCTTGTTGCGGAGCACAGGCTCTAGGCATGCGGGCTTTGGTAGTTGCAGCACAAGGGCTCAGCAGTTGTGGTTCGCGGGCTCTAGGGTGCACAGGCTTCAGCAGCTGTGGTGCGTGGGCTCAGTAGTTGTGGCTCGCAGGCTTAGTTGCTCCACGGCATGTGGGATCTTCCTGGACCAGGGCTCGAACCCGTGTCCCCTGCATTGGCAGGCAGATTCTTAACTGCTGCGCCACAAGGGAAGTCCCCTAATTTTTTAAATGTTACAAATGAACTTATTTACAAAACAGAGACAGACTTACTGATATCAAAAAAAACTCATGGTTACCAAAGGGGAAATGTGGTGGGGGAAGGAATAAATCAAGAGCTTGGGATTAACATACACACACTACTAGACATAAGATAGATAACAAACAAGGACCTACTGTATAGCACAGGGAACTCTACTCAATATTCTGTGATAACCTATATGAGAAAAGACCTGAAAAAGAATGAGTATATGTATATGTATAACTGAATCACTTTGCCACACACCTGAGACTAACACAACATTGTAAATCAACTACACTCCATAAAATTTAAAAGTAAATAAATAAAATACTATTATTAATCATTTTTACTGTGATCAAATTTATCTATATTTAAATAAATATAATAAAAATGGTGATTTTTGCTTATTCCACTTGCTTTTATTTTTTTATAAATTTATTTTATTTATTTTCTTTTTGGCTGCATTGGGTCTTCATTGCTGTGTGCGGGCTTTCTCTAGTTGCAGTGAGCAGGGGCTACTCTTCATTGCAGTGCACAGACTTATCATTGCAGTGGCTTCTCTTGTTGTGGAGCACAGGCTCTACATGCGCGGGCTTCAGTAGTTGTGGCTCGCAGGCTCTAGAGCGCAGGCTCAGTAGTTGTGGCGCACAGGCTTAGCTGCTCCACGACATCTGGGATCTTTCCGGACCAGGGCTCGAACCTGTGTCCCCTGCATTGGCAGGTGGATTCTTAACCACTGTGCCACCAGGGAAGCCCATTGCACTGACTTTTTAAAAAAATAAAGATACAGTTTTTATTACTGTTTTTAACATTTTATCTTGAGAATTTTTCTGGAAATAATTATAACAGCTATGCAATTTTCATCAAATAAATGAATCATTTACTGAAAAACAATAAAATTAAAGTTAAAACTTCAGCTGATTTTACAATCACACAAAAAACAAGGTCACAGTGAAATAATGAATCTTCTATTTCTAGAGAAAAATAAATTATAATATTATCAAACATATGCTTTTGAAAACCACAGAGAAATTTTAATCTAAAAAGAGAGATTCACGGAACTGTAAAGAGTTGAACAGTTGGTGGTCGGGGGTTCATAAGCACTCTGAAGTCTTTTCTGTGTTTGTGCATAAGTGCAGTTGGTGGGAGGAGAGGAAAGGGAGTTTATGATATCAGATTCTCAAAGCAGTATGTGACCCAAACAAGGGTTAAGATTAATTGTAGTAAAGTATGAGAAAAACATTTAAACCCTGTCCACTATTGGAAGCTCTGACCATCTTTGACTGCAGTCCAAAACAAGAACTAGCAAAAATATAGGTACAAAATCTCTGAATGCCAACAATCAGCACAAAGGATCTTTCTGGAGCAATAAAAGAGCTGACTCTGTCTGTGGCCCTTAGTAACATCCAGAGAGCCAATAATCCATCAGGTCATTGTCCCTCTCTATCCACCAACAAAGGAGCAAGCCCAAAATGTATAAGGGATTTGCTTTGTTTTTCTGAATACAGAGCCCTAGCCGTTCACAGCAGCTGGAGTCAGTCCAAGCAGCATGCTGGAAGAGGATGGGCTGTGTATTTCATTTTTATGGCTTCTCAATAATTTATCATCTGTGTGATGGAGAAAAGTACCAATAAAATGTGACTGTAAATCTCCACCTTCTTCAAGGATCAAGGAAGGAGCTACAGAAAGCTAAAATGGAAATGACAACACATTTTGTGAGCTAAAAATGTATGTTTTCCAAAATCAGATGCTGCCCCCATTTCTTGAACTCAACGTCCTTGAAAATGCCTAATTTGAAAAGTAGGGGAAATAGGGTTGGGAGTGAGTAGAAGAACTGAGCATACCTGGGCAGCCTATTGAGTGGAATCTTCCTGAGGTAGACTCTTTGATAAGAGTTCCCTATGAAATATTTTATCTGCTATATTCTGTTAACACACAGAACTACATCACTGTAATATCATCACAGAAGGGTTTTCATAGATAAAGGAAAATAAATCATGCACACGAGGAGGAGGATGGAGCTCATATTACTAAGGATTACAAGAAATAAAACTCAAATAAAATAATTAAAGAGTTTTTTTAAAGAAATAAAATTTATCACTGAATGGATTTCACCACAATCTATTTCTGGGATTGCTCCCATTTACACATTTATGGCATTTTGCCCCTAAGAAGACATTTTCATTTTAAGATTTTTTTTTCCCTTTTTCAGCAAAACCATGTGGTACTAGGTTCTCTCAGATGCATCCCCAGCAGTTTTAAAAGGTTAGCATAGCTTTGACCTCTGAGCAGGCTCTATACTGCTCCCTGCAAATACAGGAGCTCATAAGAATACCAGACTGCACTGGACAACCAGGCTGGAGACTGACTCCTTTTTCTACCTTGTCAATGTCCCAACCAAGGCCAATGAACACAGGAGGCTATTACATATTCATAGAACAGCCACAACAGCTACCATTTACATAGAGTTTACTGTGGTGCCAGGCACTATTCTAAGCATGTTACTTCTCAAAAACCCTATATAGTAGTTACTATTATTACCCCCATTTTACAGATGAAGAAATTGAGACACAGGAAGTTTTAGTAACTTGACTAAGGCCATACAGTTAGTAAGTAGTGTAACTATGATCTAATTCTAATAACAATGCAATGGGGTACAGAGAATTTTCCCTACTTTTTGGACAAGGAATATAAGCGTCAAAGAGCTCAAGTGATTAACCCAAATTTACACAATTACTAAGCAGCAAAGTCAGAATCAAACACAGGCCAGTGAGTGCTATTTCCCCTTTTTGCAGGCCAAAAACACAGCTTCAGTAGCATTTAAATCCTTTACAAAACTTCTTGCTTTGGTTCTTTTTGATGGAGAGGAAACCAAAGACCATTCATTCAGACAGAACAAAAGGAATCTAGAAATAAAGTTCCCAGGAAGTAAAAATGTTCACTAGATATCTTGTTCTCCCCATACGTGAAAGATTAATACGGAAGACTAATGTGCCTGATTGCTTCAGATTTCACTGGCAAGAGTAAACAAGTTTGAAGACTTGCACACACTAATATCAAGAGCACAGAAAAGCAGTCGAAAGTACATATCAGTGTCCTGGCAAGAACAAAGGAATTTCAGCTTACTTCACTTAAAGGTGAGATATATTGGCTCTTTATTTCTAATAACTGAACTATTTACTTAGGCAGACATTGGAGTAGAACTTGCTTTCCAAGTAACAACGTCATCTGTAAAAAATGCACTCATCCCTGCATCATAAGGACATTTGCACTGACTTCAAGTGTTTATAATCTTAGAAAGAAAACAAAAAGGGTTTTGGCAGAATGGTTTTTAGGCCTAAAGTCAGTTAAACCAGGGCTGAGACAAAGCATTTACCCTTGGCAATGTTTTGTAAAGCAGCCAAATTTTGCTGTCAGTACCTCTCCGGCTTACCTACCTTCCCTGCCTCCAGGTATGTTCCTAGGAGTGACGTACTGTTCCAAGGATGTTCACCATCAAAACTACACCACGACGACCAACACTGTCTCCCTGCAGAGTCTGATGTGGCTCTCTGTTTTTGTTCAAAGAAGATTCACTTTTCTCCCTTAAAGTAGAGAGAATGCTAGGACATGTTTTTGAGAGGGGAGAGGTGTGAACTGGAAGAGTGGAAGATATTGCTAAATATCTCCCCAATAACCATTTGCTCTCTCTGTATTTTTGTAATACAACTCCTCTGCCCAGCTATAGATTACAGACCAGAGCATTCCTTCCACCTCACCATGGCCATGTGACTGAGCAAAGTACTGGCAGATAGGATATGAGCAGCAGTGATGTATGCAACTTCTCAAAACATCTTCACTTCTTAAAACGAGTCACTTGGTCTCCCTTCCATTTTCACCTTCCATGGGTGCTGGTAAGCCAGTTTCAAATATATGGATGAAGGTAAAACCCCAGGGAATGGAGGAACAACAAAATAAAAGGAACTTGGGTCTCTGGATGTCCTCAAGGAACAAAACTGCCTACAAACCCAGGACCATAGGCCTACCACTGTATCACAGAGAAAGAGAAAGAAATGTTAATCCTGATTGAGCCTCTGATATTTTGACTCTATAGTCAAACCAATATTCTAAGTAGTATGGGCAAGAAGAGAAAGTATAAGAAGACCTCTTCAGAAGTGACATACTACACAGACAGAACTCCTCTGCTCTCTGCCCAATTTTTTCACCTATTAAAATGAATAATAATACCTCTCTTTCAATGTTATTACAAGGATTAAATTAAATAGTGTATGTAATGCATTAAGTACACATCTTAAGGTTCAAGCAATGATAGCTTTAACAAAACCCAGAATCTTCTCATTTGAAACATTGAATGTGCTTTCCTTCCCACATATCCAAATGCAAAATATCTTTATCAGAGGATTCTGGGAAGATGGCAGAGTAGGAAGCATCAGAAATCTGTCTCCCCACCTAGACAACAACTGTGCTGGCAGAATTTGTCTGATGTAACAATTCTGGGACTCTGGATCCTATAGAAGACTTGCAATTTCAAGGGGAAGGCTTAAACTGTAAATTATGGTAATTTTGGTTAATTTCAGCTGCTACCACAGTAGCAGCTACCCATGGCAGGGAACCATGCACGTGTTCCCTGAACAGCTTGCACGCAGCTTTCAGGAGTCAGGGTGGACATAAAGGATCCTATTCTCCAACTATCAGGGATCTGTGCTCTAAACACTGACTGCTGTTTCATACCACAGAAGAGTAGACAAAGAGGCAAGTGAGAATTGTTGTTGTACCTTTCTCCATTGTTGCAAGCCTCTCCCCCGTAGATGAAATGACGGCCAGCAAATTTAAAGGGCTGGCACACTTTCCCCTCCCCTTCATTTTTTTTCTTCTTCCTCTTTTGGGAGGCAGACACTGAAGATAAGGACATTCAAAAACAACAGCATATATAGAGAAAATTAGAAAGTGACTGCACATGCCTAGCAAAAGGTACAGGGTCAGAAAGATCTTCTTAAGTTTATACCTCAGATGGATCCTTGGCACAAAGAGAGCGTACAACAATCAAAACAACAAAAACAATGACAAAAACAGCAAGCTCTGGGGAAGAGGGAGCATCTGATTTTCAGAGTCACCACATTATTAGATTCAAATGTCCAGTTTTCCACACACACACACACACACACACACACACACACACACACACACACACAAGGCATACAAACAACAACAAAAACCAGGGGAGTATGGCCCATTCAAAGGAAAAATAAACATCAACAGAAACTCTCCCTGAAAAAGACCTGACAGCTGATCTACTAGACAAAGACTTTAAAAGAGCTGTCTACAAGATGCTTAAACAGCTAAAGGAAGACATGGAGAAGGTCAAGAATGTGATGTAAATGAATGATGTAAATGATGAAAATGAATTAAATGGAAATATCAATAAAGAGAAAACCTAAGATGAAATGAAACAGAAATTCTGCAGTTGAAAAGTATGATAACTGAAGTGAAAAAAAAAAACAAAACTAGAGGGATTCAAAGGCAGATCTGAGCAGTCAGAAGAATGTATCAGTGAACTTGAAGATACAGCAATGGAAATGATCACAGAAACAAAAAGGTTTAAAGAAAAGCAAACAGAACCCAAAAGACCTTTTGGACACCACCAACAAACTAACATGTGTATTGTGGGAAAGCCAGAAGAAGAAGAGAAAAAGGTAGAGAGAATATCTCAAAAAATAACAGCTGAAAACTTCCCAAATTTGATGAAATGAATGAATATAAACATCCAAGAGCTTAATGAACTCCAAATAAGATAAACTCAAAGAGACTCTCACTGAGACATATTATAACTGAACTTTTAAAAAACAAAGACAGAGAGAACCTTGAAATCAGCAAGAGAGAAGCAACCCATCACATACAAGGAATCCTCTATACGATTATCAACAGATTTATTATCAGAAACTTTGGAGGCCAGGAGGCAGTGAGCTGATATATTCAAAGTGCTTAAAAAAAAAAAAGTCAACCAAAAATCCAATATCTGGGAAAACTGCCCTTCAAAAGTGAAGGAGAAATTAAGACTTTCACAGGTAAACAAAACTTGAGGGTGTTTGTTATCACCAGAGCTGCCCAGTAAGATATGCTCAAGGGATTCCTGCAAAATAAAATGAAAGGACACTAGACAGTAACCTGAAGCAGTATGAAAAAATAAAGATCTCAACAAAGGTAAATACATGGGCAATTATAAAAGCTAATATTATTGTAACTTTGGTTTGTAACCCACATTTTGTTTTCTACATAATTTAAGTGATTAAAGCATTTAAAAGAATTACCAGTTTAGGGACTTTCCTGGTGGCGCAGTGTTTAAGAGTCCACCTGCCAATGCAGGGGACACGGGTTCAATACCTGGTCCAGGAAGACCCCACATGCCGCAGAACAACTAAGCCCATGCGCCACAACTACTGAGCCTGCATTCTAGAGCCTGTGACCCACAACTACTGAGCCCGCGGGCCACAACTACTGAAGCCCATGTCCCTAGAGCCCATGGTCCACAACAAGAGAAGCCACTGCAATGAGAAGCCCACACACTGCAATGAAGAGTAGCCCCTGCTCACCACAACTAGAGAAAGCCCGCACGCAGCAACGAAGACCCAACACAGCCATAAATAAACAAATAAATAAATAAGTAAATTTATTTTAAAAAAAAATTACCAGTTTATGTTTTGGGGCATACATGTGTAAACATGTAATTCTGTGACATCAACAACTGAATGAGGTGGGGGTGAGAGCCGTAAAAGAACAGAGACTTTATATGTTATTAAAGTTAAGCTGGTTTAAATTCAAATTAGAGTGTTACAACATTAGGATGTTAAATGGAATCCCACAGTAACCATAAAGAAAATAACTAGAGAAATGGGAAAAGAATTTCACTACAATAATATCCCCATGGTAACCACAAAGAAAGTAACTAGAGAAATGGGAAAGGAATTTCACTACAAAAAAAAACCAACTACAAAAAGAAGACAGTAATGAAGGAAATAAGGAACAAAAAAGCTATAAGGCAAATAGAAAACAAAGTGACAGAAGTCTTTCTTTATGAGTAATTATGGAAAATGTAAATGGATTAAACTCTCCTATGAAAAGACAGATTGGCAGAATGAATAAAAACATATAATCTAATTATATGCTGTCTACAAGAAACTCATATTACAGCCAAAGACAAAAATATATTGAAAGTGAAAAAATAGAAAAAGATATTCCATGTAAACAGTAGAGAGAAGGAGTGGCTACACTAATATTAGACAAAACAGACATTAAGTCAAAACAGTTTACATGAGACAAAGGAGGACATTATATGTTATAAAAAGCTTCAATACAGCAAGAAGACATAACAATTATAAACATGTACACACCAAACAACAAACAATCAAATTATATGAAGCAAAAACTGACAGAATTAAAGGGAGAGATAGACCATTCTACAATAATAGAGACTTCAACACTCCAATGTGAGCAATAAATAGAACAACCAGACAGAAGATAAATAAGAAAACAGATAACTTAAACAAGATAAAAACCAACCTGACGGGCTTCCCTGGTGGCGCAGTGGTTGAGAGTCTGCCTGCCGATGCAGGGGACACGGGTTCGTGCCCCGGTCCCACATGCCGCAGAGCGGCTGGGCCCTTGAGCCATGGCCGCTGAGCCTGCACATCCGGAGCCTGTGCTCCGCAACAGGAGAGGCTGCAGCAGTGAGAGGCCTGCGTACCGCAAAAAACAAAACAAACAAACAAAAAAACAACCTGATCTGACAGACATAGCACTCTCCCCAACAACAACAGCATACCTATTCTTCTCAAGTGCACATGGAACATTTTTCCAGAAGACTCTATACATGAGGCCACAAATTAAGTCTCAATAGATTTTAAAAGACAGCTATCATAAAGAGTATAGTTTCTGACTACAACAGATGAAATTAGAATTCAGGAACAGAAGCAAATCTGGCAAATTTACAAATTTGTGGGAACTGAACAACACGAACAACCAATGGATCAAAGAAAAAATATCAAAGGATATAAGAATATACTGAGAGACTAATGAAAACAAAAACAGAACATACCAAAACTTATATGATGCAGCAAAAGTAGTGTTAAAAAGGAAATTCATAGCTATAAAAGCTTACATTTCAAAAATTTTTTGTTCAAATTAATAATCTAAAGTTAACAATCTGACTTAAGAAACTAGAAAAAGAACAAACTAAACCCAAAGGTAGTAGAAGGAAGGAAATAAAGATTAGAGCAGAGATAAATGAAACAGAATGAAATATACAGAAAATCATTGAGAATCAAAACTAGATTCTTTGAAAAGATCAACAAAATCGATAAACTTTTAGCCTGATGGACTAAGAAAAAGAGAAGACTCAAATGATTAGAATCAGAAATGAAAGTGAGGACATTACCAATTCTTCAGAAATAAAAATGATAAGAAAGTGCTATGAACAACTGTATGCCAACAAATTTGATAACCCAGATGAAATGGACAAATTCCTGGAAACACAAACCTATCCAGACTAATCACAAAGAAACAGAAAATCTGAATTGACCTATAACTAGTAAGGAGATTCAGTCAGTACTCAAAAATCTCCCAACAACAATAAAAAAGCCATGAATCTGATGGCTTCATGATGAATTCTACCAAATATTTAAAGAAGAACTAACACCAATCCTTCTCAAATTCCCAAAAAATTAAAAAAGAAAGAGTACTCCCTAACTCATTCCATGAGACCAGCATTACTCTGATACCAAAAACACTACAAGAAATAATAAGTACAAAAAATATAGACTAATATCTCTTATAAACACTGAGGCAAAAATCCTCAATAAAATACTGGCAAATGAAATTCAGCAGCATATTTAAGGGACTATGTACCATGATCAAGTGAGATGTATTCCTGGAATGCAAAGATGGTTCAACATACAAAACTCAATCAATGTAATACACCATATTAACAGAGTAGATGGAAAAACTACATGATTGGGACTTCCCGGGTGACACAATGGTTAAGAATCCGCCTGCCAATGCAGGAGACACGAGTTCAATCCCTGATCCAGGAAAATCCAACGTGTCACAGAGCAACTAAGCTCGTGTGTCACAAGTGCTGAGCCTGCGCTCTAGAACCTGCGAGCCACAACTACTGAGCCCGCATGCCACAGCGACTGAAACCCGCACACACTAGAGCCCACGTGCCGCAACTACTGAGCCCACGTGCTGCAACTACTGAAGCCCACACACCTAGAGCCCATGCCCCACAACAAGAGAAGCCACCGCAATGAGAAGCCTGTGCACTGCAACAAAGAGCAGCCCCCACTCACTGCAACTAGAGAAAGCCCATGTGCAGCAACAAAGACCCAACGCAGCATAAATAAATAAATTTGAAAAAAAGCTACATAATCACCTCTACTGATGCAGAAAAAGCATTTGACAAAATTCAACACCATTTTTACAATTAAAAACACTAAAAAACTTATGGAGGAGACAAGATGGTGAAGTAGAAGAACTTGAGCTCACCTCCCCTCACAAAAATACCAAAATGAGAACTAATTGCTGAACAAACATCAACAAAAGAGACTGGAAACTAGTGGAAAAAAACGATATTCTATGTCCAAAGACAAAGAAGAAGCCACAACAAGATGGTATGAGGGGCGCTTTTGCAATATAATCAAACCCCATACCCTCCAGGTGGGAGACCCACAAACACGAAAATAATTATATCTCAGAGGTTCTCCCACAGGAGTGAGAGTTTTGAGCCCCATGTGAGGCTCCCCATCCTGGATATTTGGCATCAGGAGAAGGAGCTCCCAGAGCATTTGGCTTTGAAGGCCTGCAGGGCTTGAGTGCAGGAGCTCTGCAGGACTGAGCAAATGAGGACTCCATTCCTGTAGGGTGCACACAGGTTTCACATGCACTGGAAGCCAGGGCAAAGCAGTGATTCCATAAGAGCCTGGGCCAAAACGATCTGCGTGTCTCCTGGGGAGGCAGGGGTCAGCTGTTGCTCGCTGAGGGACAAGGACACTGGTGGCAGAGTCCTGAGGGAATATCCATTGGCATGAGCTCTCCTGGAGGTCATCGTGGCATCGAGACCCGGCTCCATCCAGGAACCTACAGGCTCCAGTGTTGAGATGCCTCAGGTGAAACAACCAACAGGGTGGGAACACAGTCCCACTCATCAACAGACAGGCTGCCTAAAATCTTCCTGAGCCCACAGCCCTCTAAGCACACTAGTTAACATGGCCCTTCCCACCAGACGGACAAGACACAGCTCCACCAACCAGTGGGCAGGCACCAGTCCCTCCCATCAGGAGGCCTGTGCAAGTCTCTGGACCAACCTCACCCACCAGGGAGGAGACACCAGAAGCAAAAGGAACTACAACCCTTCAGCCTGTGGAACAGAGACCACAAACACAGGAAGTTAGACAAAATAAGACAGCAGAGAAGTATGTTCCAGATAAAGAAACAAGATAAAACCTCAGAAGAATTAAGTGAAGTGGAGACAGGCAATCTGCATGAAAAAGAATTCAGAGTAATGACAGTAAAGATGATCCAAGATCTCAGAAAAAGAATGGAGGCACAGATCAAAAGATACAAGAAATGTTTAACAAAGAGCTAGAAGATTTAAAGAACAAACAAACAGAGATGAACAATACAATAACTGACATGAAAAAATACACTAGAAGGAATCAACAGCAGGATAATGAGGCAGAACAACTAAGTTAACTGGAAGACAGATTGGTGGAAATCACTGCCACGGAATAGAATAAAGAATGAAGTGAGGACAGTCTAAGAGATTTCTGGGACAACATTAAATGCACCAACATTCACATTATAGGGATCCCAGAAGAAGAGAGAGAGAGAAAGGGCCTGAGGAAATATTTGAAGAGATAATATCTGAAAATGTCCCTAACATGGGAAAGGAAACAGTCACCTAACTCTAAAAAGCACAGAGAGCACCATGCAGGATAAACCCAAGGAGGAACAGGCCAAGACACATGTTAATCAAATTGACAAAAATTAAAGACAAAGAGAAAATATTAAAAGCAACAAGGGAAAAACAACAAATAACATACGACAGAATCCCCATAAGGTTATCAGCTGACTTTTCAGGAGAAACTCTGCAGACCAAAAGAGAGTGCCACGATATATTTAAAGTGATGAAAGGGGAAAAGCTACAACCAAGAATACTCCACTGAACAAGGCTCTCATTCAGATTAGACACAGAAATAAAAGCTTTCCAGAGAAGCAAAAGCTAAGAGAATTCGGCACCACTGAACCAGATTTACAACAAATGCTAAAGGAACTTCTCTAGGCAAAAAAGAAAAGGCCACAAGTAAACATAAGAAAATTACAAATGGGAAAGCTCACTGGTAAGGGCAAACATACGGTAAAGGAAGGAAATCACCTGAACACAATTATAATATCAAAACTAGCAATCTTGAGAAAAGGACAGTACAAACGCAGGATACTGGAAATGCATTTGAAATTAAGAGACCAGCAACTTAAAACAAGGTTTTATATAACAGACTGCTATATCAAAACCTCATGGGAACTGCAAACCAAAAATCTACAATAGAGACAAAAAAAAAAAGAAAAAGCAATCCAAACACAACATTAAATATGGTCATCAAATCACAAGAGAAGAGGACAAAAGAGGAAGGAAAGAAAAAAGACCTAAAAGAAAAATTGAAAACAATTCACAAAATGGCAGTAAGAACATACATATCAGTAATTACCTTGTAATGTAAACGGATTAAATGCTCCAACCAAAAGACACATCCTCACTGAATGGATACAAAAACAAGACCCACATATATGCTATCTACAAGAAACCTACTTCAGACCTAGGGACACATACAGACTGAAAGTGAGGGGATGGAAAAAGATATTCCATGCAAATGGAAATCAAAAGAAACCTGGAGTAGCAATACTCATATCAGACAAAATAGACTTTCAAGTAAAGACTGTTACAAGAGACAAAGAAGGACACCACATAATGATCAAGGGATCAACCCAAGAAGAATATATAACAATTGTAAATATGTATGCACCGAAAATAGGAGCACCTCAATATATAAGACAAATATTAACAGCCATAAAAGGAGAAATCGACAGTAACACAATAATAGTGGGGGACATTAATACCCCACTTTCATCAATGGACAGATCATCCAGACAGAAAATCAATAAGGAAACACAGGCTTTAAATGACACATTAGACCAGATGGACTTAATTGATATTTACAAAACATTCCATCCCAAAGCAGCAGAATACTCTTTCCTTTCAAGAGCACATGGAAGATTCTCCAGGATAGATCACATGCTGGGCCACAAATCAAGCCTTGGTAAATTTAAGAAAACTGAAATCATATCAAGCATCTTTGTCGACCACAATGCTATGAGATTAGAAATCAACTACAAAAAAAAAAAAAAACCTAAAAAACACAAACATGTGTAGGCTAAACAACATGATACTAAACAACCAATGGATCACTGAAGAAATGAAAGAGGAAATCAAAAATTACCTAGAGAGAGTTGACAATGAAAACATGATGATCCAAAACCTATGGGATGCAGCAAAAGCAGTTCTAAGAGGGAAATTTATAGCAATACAATCTTACCTTAGGAAACAAGAAAGATCTCAAATAACCTAACCACACACCTAAAGCAAGTAGAGAAATAAGAACAAACAAAACCCAATGTTAGTAGAAGGAAAGAAATCATAAAGATCAGAGGAGAAATTAATGAAATAGAGACAAAGAAAACAACAGAAAAGATCAATGAAACTAAAAGCTGATTCTTTGAAAAGATAAAATTGAGAAACCTTTAGCCAGACTCATCAAGAAAGAAAAGGAGAGGGCTCCAATCAATAAAATTATCAATGAAAAACGAGAAGTTACAAATGATGCCACAGAAATGCAAAGGATCATAGGAGACTACTACAAGCAACTATACGCCAGTAAAATGGACACTCTAGAAGAAATGGACAAATTCTTAGAATGGTACAATCTTCCAAGACAATCAGGAAGAAATAGAAAAGACAAAGAGACCAATCACAAGTACTAAATTGAAAACACTGATTTAAAAACTTCCAACAAACAGAAGTCCAGGACCAGATGGCTTCAGAGGCGAATTCTATCAAACATTTAAAGAAGAGTTAACACCTATCCTTCTGAAACTAATCCAAAAAATTGTAAAGGAAGGAACACTCCCAAACTCATTCCATGAGGCTACCATCACCCTGATACCAAAACCAGCCAAAGATACCAAAAATAAAAAAGAGGAAAACTACAGGCAATACCACTGATGAACACAGACACAAAAATCATCAACAAAATGCTAGCAAACCAAATCCAACAATACATTAAAAGGCTCATACACCTTGATCAACTGGGATTTGTCCCAGAGATGCAAGGATTTTTCAGTATCTGCAAATCAATCAGCGTGATACACCACATTAACAAATTGAAGAATAAAAACCATATGATCATCTCAACAGATGCAGAAAAAACTTTTTTTTTTTTTTTTTGTGGTACGCGGGCCTCTCACTGTTGTGGCCTCTCCCGTTGTGGAGCACAGGCTCCGGAGGTGCAGGCTCAGCGGCCATGGCTCATGGGCCTAGCCACTCCGCAGCATGTGGGATCTTCCCAGACCGGGGCACGAACCTGTGTCCCCTGCATTGGCAGACGGACTCTCAACCACTGTGCCAGCAGGGAAGCCCAGAAAAAACTTTTGACAAAATTCAACACCCATTTATGATAAAAACGCTCCTGAAAGTGGGCATAGAGGGAAACTACCTCAACAAAATAAAGGCCATATATGGCAAAGCCACAGCTAATATCATATTCAATGGCGAAAAGCTGAAAACATTCCCTCTAAGATCAGAAACAAGATCAGGATGTCCACTCTTGCCACTTTCAACATAGTTTTGGAAGTCCTAGCCACAGCAATCAGAGAAGAAAAAGAAAAAAAAGGAATCCGGATTGGAAAAGAAGAAGTAAAACTGTCACTGTTTGTAGATGACATACTATACATAGAGAATCCTAAAGATGCTACCAGAAAACTACTAGAGCTCATTAATGAATTTGGTAAAGTTGCAGGATACAAAATTAATACACAGAAATCTCCTGCATGCCTATACACTAACAATGAAAGATCAGAAAGCGATATTAAGGAAATAATCCCAATTACCATGGTATCAAAAAGAATAAAATACCTAGGAATAAACCTATCTAAAGAGGCAAAAGACCTGTACTCTGAAAACTATAAGATACTGCTGAAAGAAATCAAAGATGACACAAACAGATGGAAAGATATACCATATTCTTGGATTGGAAGAATCAATATTGTCAAAATTACTAGACTACCCTAGGCAATCTACAGGTACAATGCAATCCCTATCAAATTATCAATGGCATTTTTCACAGAATGAGAACAAAAAAATTTTTAATTTCTCTGTAAACATAAAAAAACCCAAATAGCCAAAGCAATCCTGAGAAAGAAAAAGGGAGCTGGAGGAATCAGGTTCCCTGACTTCAGACTATACTACAAAGCTACAGCCATGAAAATGGTATGGTACTGGCACAAAAACAGAAATATAGATCAATGGAACAGGATAGAAAGCCCAGAAAAATAAACCCACACACCTGTGGTCACTGAATCTATGACAAAGGAGGCAAGAATATACAACGAAGAAAAGACAGTCTCTTCAACAAGTGGTGCTCAGAAAACTGGACAGCTACATGCAAAATAATGAAATTAGGGGCTTCCCTCGTGGTGCAGTGGTTGGGAATCCACCTGCCAATGCAGGGGACATGGGTTCGAGCCCTTTCCGGGAGGATTCCACATGCCACAGAGCAGCTAGGCCCGTGCGCCACAGCTGCTGAGCCTGCGCTCTAGAGCCCGCGAGCCATAGCTACTGAAGCCCACATGCCATGGCTGCTGAGGCCTGCGTGCCTTGAGTCCGTGCTCTGCAACAAGAGAAGCCACCGCAATGAGAAGCCTGTGCACTGCAAGGAAGAGTGGCCCCCCCACTCGCCACAACTGGAGAAAGCCCACACAGCAATGAGGATCCAATGTAGCCAAAAATAAATTTTAAAAAAAAGAATGAAATTAGAACATTCTCTAATACCATACACAAAAATAAACTCAAAACGGATTAAAGACCTATATGTAAGACCGGATACTATAAAACCCTTAGAGGGAAACAGACAGAACACTCTTTGACGTAAATCGCAGCAGTATCTTTTTGGATCCACCTCCTAGAGCAATGAAAATAAAAACAAAAATAAACAAATGGATCCTAATTAAACTTAAAACCTTTTGCACAGCAAAGGGAACCATAAACAAAAGCAAAAGACAACCCACAGAATGGGAGAAAATATTTGCAAATGATGTGAGCGACAAGGGATTAATCTCCAAAATTTACAAACAACTCATACGGCTGAATATCTAAACAAAAAACAAAAAACAACCCAATCAAAAAATGAGCAGAAGACCTAAATAAACATTTCTGCAAAGAAGACATACAGATGGCCAAGTGGCACATGAAAAGATGATCAACATCACTAATTATTAGAACAATGCAAATCAAAACTACAATGAGGTATAACCTCACACCAGTTAGAATGGCCATCATGGAAAAGTCTACAAACAATAAATGCTGGTGAGGGTGTGGAGAGAAGGGAACCCTCCTACACTCTTTGTGGAATTGTAAATTGGTACAGCCACTATGGAGAACAGTATGGAGGATCCTCAAGAAAACTAAAAATAGGGCTACCCTATGACCCAGCAATCCCACTCCTGGGCATATATCTGGAGAAAACCATAATTCAAAAAGATAAACGCTAAAGCTGCTGTGATTATTTCTGCACCAAACTTTTGGTGGTCATTTACCTGTGTCATACACATCAAACTAGAATTGTTGGGTCACAGGAAAAGCATTTTCATAGTATATCAGATCCTCTAAAAAGTTTTCCATAGGGGTTGTACCAATTTACACTCCCATAAGAATGTATGAAGGGAGCTCCAATTGCTCCACATCCTCACTAAGACTTGATTTTACCAAGCATTTTAATTTGAACCTTTCTTTAGTATGT
Organism: Leucopleurus acutus; assembly: GCF_964270905.1. NCBI lineage: Eukaryota > Metazoa > Chordata > Mammalia > Artiodactyla > Delphinidae > Leucopleurus > Leucopleurus acutus. Next base: position 72,423,837 of record NC_139156.1, read on the forward strand.
ATGGTGGTATTTTTCTAGGATTTTAATTGGCTAACAATGTTAAGCATGCTTTCAACTGTGTAAAATCTATGTTGATAGCTTTTTCCATGAGTTTTTACACATCTTTTTGTTGTTGTTCTTTTTCCCCAGTATTAATTAGTAGAAGTTCTTTTTATATTCTGATTTTGAGTAATATGCCAAAGATATGTAACACAAATATTTTCTTCCAGTCTGTGGCTTATCTTTAAGTCTCTTAATGGCATTTTTGATGAACAAAACATCTTAATTTTCAAGAAATCCAATTTCCAAATTATTTTATGGTTAGTTTTTTGTTCACTGTATAAGAAATCTTTGTATATCTCAACGTCATGGAATTATTTTTCTATATGTTTTCTATATTGTTTACTTGTCAATTGGTCTGGGATTATTTATATGCAGTTTAAATATAGTTTGAGTTAATGTTAAAAAAAAAAGATACATGCACCCCAATGTTCACTGCAGCACTAACAATAGCCAAGACATGGAAGCAACCTAAATGTCCATCAACAGATGAATGGATAAAGAGGGTGTGGTACATATATACAATGAAGTATTACTCAGCCATAAAAAAGAATGAAATAATGCCATTTGCAGTAACATAGATGGATCTAGAGATTATCATACTAAGTGAAGTAAGTCAGACAGAGAAAGACAAATATCATATGATATCACTTATATGTGGAATCTTTAAAAATGATACAAATGAACTTATTTACAAACAGAAACTGACTCACAGACTTTGAAAACAAAGTTCTGGTTACCGATAGGGAAAGGTTGGGGGGGGAGGGATAAATTAACAAGTTGGGATTAACAGATACACACTACTATATATAAAATAGATAATCAACAAGGACCTACTGTATAGCACCAGGAGCTCTAGTCAATATTCTGTAATAACCTATATGGGAAAAGAATCTGAAAAAGAATGGATATATGTATGTGTATAACTGAATCACTTTGCTGTACACCTGAACCTAACACAACACTGTAAGCCAACTATACTCCAATATAAAATAAAAATCAAATTTTAAAAAACACTCAAGGATTTTCCTGGTGGTCCAGTGGTTAAGACTCCATGCTTCCATTGCAGGGGGCAAGGGTATGATCCTTGCTCAGGGGATTAAGATCCTACATGCCATGTGATGTGGCCAAAAATAAATAAATAAATAAAAATTTTAAAAAACACTCAAAACATTAGGAATAGAAGGGAATTACCTCAACATGATAAAACCCATATTTGAAAAACCCAGAGCAAACATCAATGGGGAAAGACTGAAAACTTTTCCTCTACTATCAGTAAAAGACCTTGATTGCCACTTTAGCCACTTCTATTCAACATAGTACTGGCAGTTCTACGCAAAGCAATTAGGCAAGAAATAGAAATAAAAGGCATCCAAATGGGAAAATAAGAAGTAAAATGATCTCTGTTCACAGATGACATGATCTTATATGTTAAAAAAATTAAAAACCTAAAGATTTCACAAAAAAATTCTTACAACTAATAAATGAATTCAGCAAAGTAGGAAATAAAGCCAACACATAAGTCAGTTGCATTTCTTTACACTAACAGTGAAAAATCTAAAAAGGAAATACAAAAATAATTCCACTTGAAATAGCATCAAAAAGAATAAAATACTTAGGAATTAACCAAAGACATGAAAAATTTGAACAATGCAAATTACAAAACATTTCATTAAACAAGACAAAGATAAACGGAAATACATCACACGTTCATGTATTGGAAGACTTAATATTGTTAATATGTCAATAATAGCCAAAGCAATCTATAGATTCAATGCAACCCCTACCAAAATCTCAACTGTATTTTTTACAAAAATAGAAAAACCCATCCTAAAATTCGTAAGAATTTCAAGGGACTCCTAATGGCCAAAATAATCAAAAAAAGAACAAGGCTTGAGGACCCCTACTTCTGGATTTCAAAACTTACTACAAGGCTAAAGTAATCAAAACAGTGCACACATACCAACAGAATAAAGAGCCCAGAAATAAACTCTTGCATGTATGATTATATGCTTTTTGACAAGGATGTCAAGAGCATTCAATGGGGAAAGGACAATCTTTTCAACAAATGGGTGCTGAAAAACTTGATAGCCACATGCCAAACAATGAAGCTGGTCCCTCAACCCAACAACATATACAAAAATTAACTCAAAATGAATCAAAGACCTAAATGTAAGACCTAAGACTATCAATCTCTTAGAATAAAACACAGGGGAAAAGCGTCATGACATTGGATGTAGCAATGATTTCTTGGATATGACACCAAAGGCACAGGCAACAAAAGGAGAAATAAACTGAACTTAAAAATTTTTAAATGTTATGCATCAAAAGACAATATGAACAGAGTATAAAGGCAACCCACAGAACAAGAGAACATTTGCAAATTATATATCTGCTAAGGGATTAATTTCCAGAATATATAGGGAACTCCTAAACCTTAATAACAAAAACGATCCCATTTAAAAATGGGCAAAGGCCTTGAATAGACATTTCTCCAAGGAAGATATAAAAAATGACCAATAAGCACACGAAAAGATGTTCAACATCACTAATCATGAGGGATATTCACATCAAAACTACAATAAGAAACCATCTCACTCTGTCAATACTTTTTGGCTACTATCCAAAAACAAACAAACAAAAACAAAACAACAAGTGTTGGGAATTCCCTGGCGGTCCAGTGGTTAGGAGTCCGCCCTTCCACTGCATGGGGCACAGGTTATATCCCTGGTCAGGAATCTAAGAGCCTGCATGCCACGTGGCACGGTCAAAAAATAAAATAAGTGTTGGTGTGGATGTGGAGAAATGGGACTCTTCTGCATTGTTGGTGGCAATATAAAACAGTACAGCCACTGTGGAAAACTGTATGAAGATTCCTCAAAAAGTTAAAAATAGAATTATCATATGACCCAGCAATTCCACTTCCAGGTATATACCCAAAAGGACTGAAATCAGGGTCTCAAAGAGATATTGGTAGTCTCACACTCATAGCAGAATTACTCACAATAGCTAAAATGTGGAAGCAACCCAAGTGTCCACTGAAGGATGAATGGATAAGCAAGATGTGATATAATACACACAATGGAATATTATTCAGCTTTAAAAATGAAGAAAATTCTGACATACGCTACAACATGGATGAACCTTGAGGACACTATACTAAGTGCAATAAACCAGTCACAAACAGACAAATACTGCCATACTGCATGATTCCACTTATAAGTAAATTAGTCAAAATCATACAGATAGAAAGTAGAATGGTGGCTGTCAAGGGCAGGAGAGCGGGAGGAATGGGGAGTTATTATTTATGGATATATGGGTACACAACACATTATTAATGTACTTAATACCACTGACTGTACACTTAAAAAATGGTTAAGACAGTAAATTTTATGTTATGTGTACTTTATCACAATAAAAAATTGGGGGGAAAAAAACCACCGTCATCCACCTTTTCTCTTAATTCTCACTGTATTGCTTACATCTGGCCAGAGGTAAGCAATAGACTATCCACAAGCTGAATCCAGGCAGGAGACTTTTTTTAAAAATATTAGTCACCAATGTAAAATCCAGGAGTCTCCAGATATCATTTTCCACTTAGGAAAACCAGGATTCTTTGGAGAAACAGACAATTCCAAGTTTGGGCAGGCAATTTTAAAAGATGAGCTGGAACATCTTTTCATACAAGATAGGAAAGAAGTTACCAAAGACTACTGAAGGTAGTATCAGATGACTCAGGAGAAACTTGAAGAAGTTCAGACAGATAACGTGCAATGATTTTATCAACAAGAACAACTGCAATGGATTAAAAAAACATCAAACATATTTAAATTTGTGAGTCCATAATCATAATAAAAACAATTAACTGATCACCATGGAAGACGCTTGGGAACCAACTCATTATTTTGAAAATGTATAAGGGAAAGATTCAAACATTCATCCTGAACAAATGACCAAATAATGGATGAGAATACTCTTTATAGAAGTATCCCAGCCAATAAGAGGTTTACAAACACAAACACACTCTACATATACACATATATATAATCAATATAATAGAAAATCACTATTTTGCAACCTCTAAAAAACTAGTTGAACCAGATATTCAATATGAATGGCTGCTAAAATTATAGAGAGACAATCGTGTTACATGTCTTCTGGCACATGGAAGAAGAAGACAACGCTGATTTTAGCAGGTCTGCCCAAAACTTTGAGCTTCAATCTGATCAAGCTTCTACATCCGACTACCAGTTCACAAAAGATAAAGAAGAAAGATGAAAACATTAAATGATATTTCAGGAATGCAATCAGAAAATCCAGACTCCGGATTTACAGGACAAACATCCCAGTTTCTTTAACAAAGAAATTTCAAGAAGAAAATGCAAGATAACCATAGAGAATTATCCCCTAACACTCAACAGCATTGGGATAAAGTACAGACTTTAAGTATCAGAGAGACATATAGTCAAGCTTAGGCTTCCTCACTTGTAAAATGGTAATTTATCTCATAGGGCTGTTATGATTATTTACATAATGAACATAAAACACTTAGCTCATTGCCTAACTTATGGTACATGCACATTTTATTATCTTCATCATTAGAAAATATGTGCTACACAGATGATTAAATGAATGACTGGAATTAATCTGCTAAAAATATTGAATGTGAACCATTCTTAGAAGATCACGTTGGTCATGTCATGTACTAAATATTTATTGTGCACTGGAGCTGGTGTAAGAGATACGAAAATGAATCAAATGTGACCTCCACCCTGTACTTTTGCCTTTTCAAAAAGAAATCGTCCATGCCTTATCCCAAGGAATACAACTAATGAGGGTGTCAAGGCCCACTGACAGTCTGACGGGAAGAACTTTTAGCAAAGCGGGCCATCAAATGTTTGTTCTTTCATACAGAACCTGACTGAGGGGTGGATAATGCTCACTGTCATGATAGTTTACCCTGCATCACTGAATCATTTCAGGATTACTAACATTCCTACAGACACTGGCTACTCTTGCTACTCCCACTTGTTCCCCTTTTCTATCCACAAGGTTTCCTTTCACTCCATATACTTCCTGAGGAGCAAAAGCTTAGGACATATTCATCTATATGTCTTGGATGAGAAAGAGAATAAACAAACAAGCTTGCCAGAATGTTAAGAGAACGCATACTTCCTCATTAGAGAAGAGACAGCTGACCTACTTAAAACCTGAGATACAAATGACTAATGCAGTACAGACAGTTCCCACCTTATAAACACTCTGCTTACAAATGACCCAGACACACACCGCTTCCCTTCCCCAGCCCCAACCCAGCAAGCTGCTATTGCCATGGAAACCACTAGGGGCAGGAATGGGGAAAGAAAACTGAAGGTTTTAGAGAATCAGGGGGTTCAAAATAAAAGGGAAGAAACTGAGAAAAGAACAGCTTGTCTTCCCAAGCATGAACTCTGTATTACTGCCTGATTTTAGAATTTTGGAGGGCCACGATTAGCAAGCAGGACTTTTGAAAAAGACAACTACTTCTAACGGGAGCTTTGGCAATAACACTCTATTACTTTCGGGCTAACTTTTCAATAATGATATGATTCTTAATATCAGCATTTTAATCAGAGACAGAAAGGTGCTCTGACTTCGTCAACCATGATGGGTAGTCAGCATCCTAGGCACAGCATCCTCAGCAAGACACATTAACTTGTAAGCACAATTCACAGCCACCACGTGTACGAGACCCTAGCCACCGTTCGCATCCACCTCTACGATGGATGACGTATGCCTGAGACAGTCAGTAGCAAAGCCTGAGCCCTGGAGGAAGGCCAACTGAAGTAGGAGAGAGGGAGGCCAACACTGAAAGAGAAGCTGATTTGAAAGATGGACAATGAAATAGAGCGGGGGGGGGGGGGGGGGGGCGGAGATTCTGATGAAGTCATTTGAGCTCCTAGAAGTTATGTACTTCCTAGTTATATAAGCCAGTCTCCTTGTGTTTAATATACTCTGAATTGTGGGGGTTTTGTCCCTTATAAACAAGAGCCCTAATACAGCTTCAGTCGCTGACCGTCCCAGATGTCTTTACTCATTGTCTTCTCCCTGATCACTCAGCATATTTCCACCTGGTTTCCTTCAGTTTTGACCACTCTGCCCCAAGGCTTTGTCCCAAGGGCAACTCCAGGAGTGACACTGGCCAGTGTCCCCGGATTAGTTTCTCTCTCTGGAGTTGGCCTATGAGGGGTAAATGCAGCACCCCTTCGAAGTGCAGCACCCCTTACTAGTTGTGTAACTGGGCCTCATTTTCCTTCCGTGTTGCTGGATACACCTTGAACTGTACTAAATATAATTCCAAATATTTTTTAGTAGCTTTTGAAAATAGCAGAGATACACTGTGAAGGTCACAAAAGCTGGGTTGCTAATATTTGCTTTGGTAGAATAAGTGAAGTTGAACAGTGGAATATTTTGTGTAACCAGTGAGCATTTGTTTGTTTCATTTCAGGTTTTTAGTTAAGACTTTTGCCCATTTTATTTCAATTGGCATTTTCTAGAAATTGCATGATCTTCCCAATTTTTTTTACATTGTGTTACAAAAGGGAAAAAACTATATTTTAAAAAAGACCTTGTTTAATTCTACCTTTCTAAAACAAGTATTTCCTTCCAGTTTGTATCTAATGTATTCATATTTTTCCACAGGTGAAATCACAGTGATGTAACTTTAACTTTTTGTTTTCCACTTATATTAATAAAAAGTTTTTTCCATGCTTGATCTTCATAAATATTAATATAATTTAATAGGTATGTATATAATATAACTATACACATAAATTCAATTTAATCATTCTATTCCTTCCAGTAGATATATAACTTACATGATACACCTAATTTATATTCTCCAGTTGTTGGACATTTTTTTCCCAAATATATTATGAATAGTGCTACAATGAAAAGTGGGATTTCTGGGTCAAAAATCTATGAACAGCTCTTGCTGTGTTTTATGTAAAATAACCCAAAGAATTTTCCTGAGTTACCCCACCATCAGCAAGTGTGGGCACATGTGTATGGACGTTTCCTTATAATACAGGAAATCCTGTCTTTGGTATTATCTTATTTTTCTTTTCTTATGTAACATGTATAGCATGTTACCACTTAGTGGACACCATATAAATTAAAATCTGAATTTCAGAAAGAGAATAATTAAGACCAAAGAAAGGAGACAAAAATAAAACCTTGTAAATATGTAGATTTTCTATTTCTAAATCTCTTGAAAATTAACATTATTAACCTACACTATTTATAATTCCTTTCCCTCTTTTAGACACCATAACCTATAGAGGAGAAATGTAATTTTGCATGGACGTGCTATCTTACCAATAAGGACTCTGGTTTCACAGGGTATTAAAACAAGGATGCAAATTTGTCATTTTATACTCTTCCAAAAATGGGGGGTGTACTTTATAAAAGACAAAACTGTAACAGAAAATGAACATCAGAGAGGGAAAAACCTAGAGATTTCCTTTGAGAGGTTTTACTGAGTTACATAGAAGAGGGATTCAAAAATTAATGAACCGATATTATCTAAAAATATCCCATGTGTTTCTGACGCTTGATGCACTACCTTCTCTCTTTCAAGGTCTGAACCTTGTATCCAAGCTGTAAAACTCCAGGGTGCGTTACTGCGGAAGTAGCTAACAGGCTGAGGAGGGCTATGTGGCCCTTGACGTGGGCTCCGGAACCCTCTTTAACTTTGGAATTCTGCCAAGAATGAGAAGCAGCTCTGGGCTAGACTTAGGACAATGAAGAGTGAAATGACAGACACGTTAAACAGTGTGGTCAGACTGCAGAGACCAGCAGTCCTAAAATAGACTGGATGCAAACTTGAGGGACCGTTTCCAACTCCTTGCTTACTTATCAGAGAAATGTATGTAGACTTCATAAAAGTAATGGAAAGGTGCCACATACCTAGTGATATAATGATCATATAACTATAAACTCCTGGATTTAAACTATTCACCCACAGGTTTTTCTTGTTAAGTATATAAAACAGCAACAACAACAAAAAAAATGGCAGGTTAAAAAAGCAAAACTATTTCCAGTTCAAATTATTCTACACCATAGGTTATGGAGAGGTAATATATGTGAAGGGCTGAGTGCATTCAACCCACCATTCATTCAGCAAATTTTTATTGAGCACCTGTTAGGAGTTAGAAATTCAGTGGTGAATAAAGATAAGTGAGGTCCTTGCCCTCTCTGGGAACATACACTTTCAGAAGTGGAACAAGACGGGACAGACTAATAAACAGAATTAATTAAATTAAACTAATATATATAATGAATGTAATAATAGAAAATTACATTAAGTCCCTGAAGAAACACACAAGGAACTGAGATGGAGAATGACAAACTTGAGGAGGTGGGGAGACTTTAAACAAGAAATGGCTCTTTGAACTTACGGTTACCAAGGGGGAAAGGGGTGGGGGAGGGATAAATTGGGAGACTGGGATTGACATATACACATTACTATATATAAAACCAAAAACTAATAAGAACCTACTGTATAGCACAGGGTACTCTACTCAGTACTCTGTAATGGCCTATATGGGGAAAGAATCTAAAAAAAGAGTGGATATATGTATATGTATAACTGATTCACTTTGCTGTACACCTAAAACTAACATAACATTGTAAATCAACTATACTCCAATAAAAATTAATTTTTTAAAAAAGAAAGGAACAGCTCTTTGCACTTCGCAGCATCTATCGTTTTGTTCTTCCTCTAGCCTCTGCCAGTCTAGAGCTGCCACAATGCCCTGCTGGGGCTCAGGGCAGGCCGCTCCAAAATATGCCACAATGGCAGAGTGGTTATTTTCAATGAAAGTTACTTAAGAAACAGCCAGTGCCAGAGGGACACTCTGACCCTCCTTTCTGTCTCCCTGAAAGCTGGAAATAAATCTGTCATGTGAAAGGCACACTCCCTGCATCTGCAGGTAGAAGGACACTCTTATCGCCAGAGCTGGGGAATTGAGGCCCAGAAGCCTGTATAAACAAACCTTGTTACTTCTTGAATTTTCCACCCAAAGTCTAAATTCTGTTTAGATGCTTCACTAATTGAGCACTCAAAGCTCAATTAGTTTCTTTGTCCCCTCAATTCTTCACAAATTCATTGTTTCTTTGCCTAAAAAATATAAAAGCTGCCTCTCTGGCCACTTCCTGGGTCTTATTTCTATGAGGCCTCTATGCTCACAAATTAAAATGTTTCTTTTTCTCCTGTTAATCTGTCTGTGTCAATCTATGAGTCCAGTTTACTAGTCCGGCCAGCAGAACTGGAGAGGAGTAGAGGGAGACACTTCCCCTCCCTACATGCGCAAACACAGTCACACATACTCACTCCTCTTTTCTGATGACCCCAAGACTTGGCTTAACATTATGAGGTTAGAAGCCCCTGCTTCAAAAAATAAAAAAAGGTTCTGAAGAACCTAGGGGCAGGACAGGAATAAAGACGCAGATGTAGAGAATGGACTTGAGGACACGGGGAGGGGGAAGGGTAAGCAGCTGGGACGAAGTGAGAGAGTGGCATGGACATACACACACTACCAAACGTGAAACAGATAGCTAGTGGGAAGCAGCCACATAGCACAGGGAGATCAGCTCTGTGCTTTGTGACCACCTAGAGGGGTGGGATAGGGAGGGTGGGAGGGAGGGAGACGCAAGAGGGAGGAGATACGGGGATATATGTATATGTATAGCTGATTCACTTTGTTATAGAGCAGAAACTAACACACCATTGTAAAGCAATTATACTCCAATAAAGATGTTAAAAATAAATAAAAATTAAAAAATAAACTGCACAGCAGAGGCATTGCTAGCAGCCCCAAATGAGACTTGGTTATTGGAACTGCAGCTTGACACTTGTTTTCCAATCACCATGTTCATCTCTCATAACATAGTAACCAAAAAACTACTGCACAAGCACCATTTGAAAGAAGGAATAGCTGACTTTAAACACAGAGAGAGAAAAACTTAAGGGTAAGAAAGTAGTATCAGCACTCACGCGTGTTTAAGCCAAAGCACTTTCTCCAGCACCGCTGTTTTTGTTGATTTTCCTCCATGGAAAGTCAGTATCCACGTTCGCTATCAACATGGACAGTGCAGAACCGGCTCTCCTGAAGTCAGAAACAGTCTAACTGCAGTTCTCAATACAGTCCTCACCAATTTAAAAGAAAGTAGATAAATCCTATCTTGGAACTTGCATCCTGAGGCAGCTCTCTTCAAGTCCCGGAGGAGAGATGCAGAAATCCCAGCAGTGGGGAATCACACCAGCAAAACACATCTCACCTGGGCTTGCAGGGCGAGGAGGAGGGGCAAGGTCCGTGTGCTGCCCACGCACTCCCACCTGTGTGCTTAGTTCACGCGTGAGGGCAGGCATACATTGATTTCCGTTTTTTTGGCCCCCTCAGAAGGGCATGTGGGATCCTAGTTCCCAGATGAGGGATTGAACCCATACCCCCTGCATTGGAACCACGGAATCTTAACCACCGGACCTCCAGGGAAGTTCAGGCCTTCTTAAATGAAAACCAAGAGTCATGTTCTAGTTCTATAGCTCTGCCCCAAGGCACAGGGCCTAATTTTTTTATTTTGGCAAAACTTCAAATACAGTTAAGTCAGGGAAAAGAGCTCAAAAATGCCATAGGACCTTGTTGGATCTTGTCAGCCACAGCTTAAAGGGATACCACATGAGGGCTCCTTAACTGGACTCACCTGAGATCATTTAACCTGAAAGAAGAAGCAAATGAATAACAAGTTTCGTTTTTGTTTTTAAATAATATGCAGTCATCAAGAAAGAATTGCAGTTGAAGTTGATCATATTAATTACCTGCCGTGCTGGTTAAAAGTAAGATTCACCCAGACCCGTTGAGTTCTTATATGGTCTGATAAATCCGTTGACATAAAGGTACAAAAACAGTGTCTAAATTCAAAGAAATAAACACCAAAATGTGATGTTTGGGGCTTTAGCACATAGTTAGGAGAGGTCTTAGTGGCAGCCTCTGCCCTCACACCTAGACAGGTCTTTTATTCACTCTATGTAAGGTTAGCTCTGCTGGTTGACAGTGTTAATTATGCAGCTGCCACTGACATAACATGTATTGGTCATCTGTAGGCTATGTGTAGAATGGACAATCAGACAGAGAGGGAGAGAGATCCCGGGTCAGTTTATAGACAATAGAAAGACCAAAAATTTAATTTTGTATCAGTGGGACAAAAATGTAATTAAAAAGTTTTTTTTTTTTTTTTTGCGGTACGCGGGCCTCTCACTGTTGTGGCCTCTCCCGTTGCGGAGCACAGGCTCCAGACGCGCAGGCTCAGCGGCCATGGCTCATGGGCCCAGCCGCTCCGCGGCATGTGGGATCTGCCCAGACCGGGGCACGAACCCGTGTCCCCTGCATCGGCAGGCGGACTCTCAACCACTGCGCCACCAGGGAAGCCCTAAAAAGATTTTTTAAATGCATTATTCCCAAGCAAAGCAGCCACCCCCGCGGTGCCTGGCCCACAGCTGCCAGAGGATCTGCTCCTTGTGGCTCAGGTGGGTGTTGAAGAGCCCATATGATATGATGCTCATTTCCTGCATGCTAGGCAAAGGGCAGGTGGACTGCCTTCCCACTGCCTTTTAACAGGCAAAGCTGCTAGGAATTCCTGAATCTAGCAATGTACATCCATGAGAAAGGTGGAGGGGCACTGAGGGAGAAATAAGCACTTCCTACATGCTGATGATAATAATAATGATTATATACTATAATGAGCCAACATCTGAGAAGATTAAATAAATGTATTTGTACGTATGGTTAACTCTAGTTCCTAATTGACTTGTAGCTCTCATATCAAGAGCCATGTAGTTTCTTTCTCGCGTAGAGATTTTTACCTCTCTGTCATTAAAGTTGAGCAATGAAGTTTACTGGTATAAGAGAAGCCCGTGCGGACAAGATGAAGGAGAAAACCTGCCCCATTCAGCACCTGGAAATCATGGTTAGGCAGGGTTAGGGAGAAGAGGGGAAGTAAGCTGTCTGACACATGAACTGACTGATGAACAGGGCAGAGGATTATTACATAGGTTTGAATAAAAGACCAAAATCAGAGGAGGTTTTGACCCACTCCCCGTCTGGGATCCTGGAATGAGGCATCTATGCAAGGAACTCTGCCAGCCACTGGTGAGAGGTTAGGGTGAACGGGCTGGGCAAAAGGAAGAGAGGCAGTGCCCTTTGCTCCCTATGGCCTGTGCGCAGTGTGCACAGGAAGCTCCCGTGTGCCCTGGTGAGGGTCTGGAAGGACCGTGAGACTGGCAGAGGCCTGGAGTTGGGAAAAGACCTTCAATGACAGGCGGCAATGTCAAGTTACCAACAGACAGCAGTGGATACCACTGTTCACCAAAAGGTCAAATGGAACTAGTTTTCCTGCAATGGATGTCAGTGCAGACTAAACCACCCACCCCATGGCAAGACAAGTTAAGACAGATAACATATAAACTTCCTCTCTCACCAGGAGACCTCATAAGCTTTTCCCCTACACAGAGAAACCCATCTGTGAGATAACAGAAAAATTATATATTGGTTTCTGACCCCAGCTCCTGACACAGGGCTCCTAAATCCCCTGGAATTTTCCGGGTGATAGCAGTGTCTTTTCTTCTAATGAGGTGACTCTAAGTGGGTCCCTGAATGGAGGCTGGTCACCAGAAAGACCAAGCCATTATGAGAAGCTTGGAATTTTCAGTCCCAACTCCCACTCTCCAAGGGGGAGAGTGGCTGGAAATGGAGTTAATGATTGATCATTGCCTACAAGATGAAGCCTCCATAGAAATCTCAAAAGTATGGAGTTCAGAGAGTTTCCATGTTGGTGAACACATGAAGGTGCTGGGAGAGTAGCAGGCTAGAGAGGGCGTGGAAGCTCTGTGCCCTTCCCACACACCTTGCCTTACGCGTGCATCTCTCCCATATGGACGTTCACCTGTACCCTTCATCATATCCTTTTACAATAAACTGGTAAGCAGCAAGTAAACTCTTTTCCTGGTTCCTGTGAGCCACTCTTCCAAATTAATCAAACCAAAAAAAGGAGTCACAGGAACCTCTGATTTATAGCCGATAGGTCAGAAGCACAGGTGACAACCTGGACTTGCAACTGGCATCTAAAGTAAGGTGAGCACAGTCTTGTGGGGCTGAGCCCTTAACCTGTAGGATCTGATGCTATCTCCAGGTAGATGATGATAGAATTGTAGGACACCCATATGATGTTGCAGACAATTGCTTGGTGGGGGAAAATCCACACACATCTGTTGTCAGAAGTGTTGTGAGAGTAGGGACTTCCCTGTGGCGCAGTGGTAAGACTCTGCGCTCCCAATGTAGGGGCCTGAGTTCGGTCCCTGGTCTAGGAACTAGATCCCACATGCATGCCGCAACTAAGAGTTCATGTGTCACAACTAAGAAGCTGGCGAGCCGAAACTAAGGAGTCCACCTGCCACAACTACGACCCAATGCAACCAAATAAGTAAATAAATATTAAAAAAAAAAGTGTCATGAGAATAAAAGAGATACTACATAGGAGGAAGACTGAGGTTTTCTTTACACCATCTTTGGGGAAAAAGATAAGGGCAGGGGCCAACTGCCCCATTATGAAGATAGACTTTCGACTGACAATATTTCCTTAGTAGTGTTTTAAAACCAGAAGGTAACATGGTTTCTCCCCCCGCCACCCCCAAGAGCAGTCCTCTGCTGTTTAGCAAGGGGTTATAAGAGATCACTTATAGGATGTAAAGAAGCTCCATTTTCTTTGCACATCTGGTAGAATGTATATATTTGCTACCTTGGTATTGTAGCTAACATTTCAGTGTTACTACATGCCTGGTACTGTGCAAAGTGTTTTATTTTTTTGAATTTTATTTTATTTTATTTTTATACAGCAGGTTCTTATTATCTATTTTATACATATTAGTGTATACATGTCAATCAAAATCTCCCAATTCATCACACCACCACCACCACCCACCCCACCACTTCCCTCTTGGTGTCCATACGTCTGTTCTGTACATCTGTGTCTCTATTTCTGCCCTGCAAAATGGTTCATCTATACCATTTTTCTAGGTTCCACATATGTGCATTAATATACGATATTTGTTTTTCTCTTTCTGACTTACTTCACTCTGTATGACAGTCTCTAGGTCCATCCACGTCTCAACAAATGACCCAATTTCGTTCCTTTTTATGGCTGAGTAATATTCCATTGTATATATGTACCACAACTTCTTTATCCATGTGTCTGTCAATGGCAATTAGGTTGCTTCCATGACCTGGCTATTGTAAATAGTGCTGCAATGAACATTGGGACACATGTGTTTTTTTTTTTTTAATTTATTTTTGGCTACATTGGGTCTTCATTACTGCATGTGGGCTTTCTCTGGTTGCAGTGAGCGGGGCTACTCTTTGTTGCGGTGCGCAGGCTTCTCATTGTGGTGCCTTCTCTCGTTGCAGAGCATGGGCTCTAGGCATGGGGGCTTCAGTAGTTCTGGCACGTGTGCTCAGTAGTTGTGGCTCGTGGGCTCTAAAGCACAGGCTCAGCAGTTGTGGCACACAGGTTTAGTTGCTCTGCAGCATGGGGGATCTCCCTGGACCAGGGCTCAAACCCATGTCACCTGCATTGGCAGGTGGATTCTTAACCACTGCGCCACCAGGGAACTCCCTCTAATTTGTTTTTTTTTTTTTTTTTTTTACTGATTTATTTGTTTATTTTTTGGCCACATTGGGTGTTCGTTGCTGCACGAGGGCTTTTGGCAAGTGGGGGCCACTCTTCATTGCAGTGAGCAGGCTTCTCATTGCGGTGGTTTCTCTTGTTGCAGAGCATGGGCTCTAGGCATTCAGGCTTCAGTAGTTCTGGCGCACGGGCTTAGTTGCTTCTCAGCATGTAGGATCTTCCTGGACCAGGGCTCGAACCTGTGTCCCCTGCATTGGCAGGCGGATTCTTAACCACTGCGCCAGGGAGGCCGCATGTGTCTTTTTGAATTATGGTTTTCTCTGGGTATATGCCCAGTAGTGGGATTGCTGGGTCGTATGGTGGTTCTATTTTTAGTTTTTTAAGGAACCTCCATACTGTTCTCCATAGTGGCTGTATCAATTTACATTCCCACCAACAGTGCAAGAGGGTTCCCTTTTCTCCACACTCTCCAGCATTTGTTGTTTGTAGATTTTCTGATGATGCCCATTCTAACTGGTGTGAGGTGATCCCTCATTGTAGTTTTGATTTGCATTTCTCTAATAATTAGTGATGTTGAGCGGCTTTTCATGTGCTTCTTGGCCATCTGTATGTCTTCTTTGGAGAAATATTTATTTAGGTCTTCTGCCCATTTTTTGATTGGGTTATTTGTTTTTTTTAATATTGAGCTGCATGAGCTGTTTATATATTTTGGAGATTAATCCTTTGTCTGTTGATTCATTTGCAAATATTTTCTCCCATTCTGAGGGTTGTCTTTTCGTCTTGTTTGTAGTTTCCTTTGCTTTGCAAAAGCTTTTAAGTTTCATTAGGTCCCATTTGTTTATTTTTGTTTTTATTTCCATTACTCTAGGAGGTGGATCAAAAAAGATCTTGCTGTGATTTATGTCAAAGAGTGTTCTTCCTGTATTTTCCTCTAAGAGTTTTATAGTGTCTGGTATTACATTTGGGTCTCTAACCCATTTTGAGTTTATTTTTGTGCATGGTGTTAGGGAGTGCTCTAATTTCATTCTTTTACATGTATCTGCCCAGTCTTCCCAGCACCACTTATTGAAGAAATTGTCTTTTCTGCATTGTATGTCCTCGCCTCCTTTGTCATAGATTAGTTGGCCATAGATGCGTGGGTTTATCTCTGGACTTTCTATCCTGTTCCATTGATCTGTATTTCTGTTTTTGTGCCAGTACCATGTTGTCTTGATGACTGTAACTTTGTAGTATAGTTTGAAATCAGGGAGTCTGATTCCTCCAGCTCCGTTTTTTTTCCCTCAAAACTGCTTTGGATATTGGGGTCTTTTGTGTCTCTATACAAATTTTAAAATTTTTTGTTCTAGTTCTATAAAAAATGCCACTGGTAATTTGATAGGCATTGCATTGAATCTGTACATTGCTTTCTGTAGTACAGTCATTTTCACAAAATTGATTCTTCCAATCCAAGAACATGGTATATCTCTCCACTTGTTTGTGTCATCTTTGATTTCTTTCATCAGCATCTTACAGTTTTCTGAGTACAGGTCTTTTACCTCCTTAGGTAGGTTTATTAGGTATTTTATTCTTTTTGTTGCAATGGTGAATGGGATTGTTTCCTTAATTTCTCTTTCTGATCTTTTGTTGTTAGTGTACAGGAATGCAAGAGATTTCTGTGCATTAATTTTGTATTCTGCAACTTTACCAAATTCATTGATTAGCTCTAGCAGTTTTCTGGTGGCACCTTTAGGATTCTCTATGTATAGTATGATGTCAGTTGCAAACAGTGACAGTTTTACTTCTGCTTTTCCAACTTGGATTCCTTTTATTTCTTTTTCTTTTCTGACTGCCATGGCTACGACTTCCAAAACTATGCTGAATAATAGTGGTGAGAGTGGACATCCTTGTCTTGTTCCTGATTTTAGAGGAAATGCTTTCACTTTCTCACCATTGAGAATGATGTTTGCTGTGGGTTTGTCATATGTGGCCTTTATTATGTTGAGGTAGGTTCCCTCTATGCCCACTTTCTGGAGAGTTTTTTTCATAAATGGGTGTTGAATTTTGTCAAAAGCTTTTTCTGCATCTATGGAGATGATCATATGGTTTTTATTCTTCAATTTGTTAATATGGTGTATCACCTTGATTGATTTGCGTATATTGAAGAATCCTTGCATCCCTGGGATAAATCCCACTTGATCATGGTGGATGATCCTTTTAATGTGTTGTTGGATTCTGTTTGCTAGTATTTTGTTGAGGATTTTTGCATCAATATTCATCAGTGATATTGGTCTGTAATTTTCTTTTTTTTGTAGTATCTTTGTCTGGTTTTGGTATCAGGGTGATGGTGGCCTCATAGAATGAGTTTGGGAGTGTTCCTTCCTCTGCAATTCTTCGGAAGAGTTTGAGAAGGATGGGTGTTAGCTCTTCTCTAAATGTTTGATAGAATTCACCTGTGAAGCCTTCTGGTCCTGGACTTTTGTTTGTTGGAACATTTTTAATCACAGTTTCAATTTCATTACTTGTGATCAGTCTGTTCATATTTTCTATTTCTTCCTGGTTCACTCTTGGATTATACCTTTCTAACCATTTGTCCATTTCCTCCAGGTTGTCCATTTTATTGGCAAAGAGTTGCTTATAGTAGTCTCTTAGGATGGTTTGTATTTCTGCAGTGTCTGTTGTAACTTCTCCTTTTTCATTTCTAATTTTATTGATTTGAGTCCTATCCCTCTTTTTCTTGATGAGTCTGGTTAAAGTTTTTTTGTTGTTGTTTTTTGTTTTTTTTTGCGGTACACAGGCCTCTCACTGCTGCGGCCTCTCCTGCTGTGGAGCTCAGGCTCTGGACGCGCAGGCTCAGTGGCCATGGCTCATGGGCCCAGCCGCTCCGCACCATGTGGGATCTTCCCAGACCGGGGCACAAACCCGTGTCCCCTGCATCGGCAGGCGGACTCTCAACCACTGTGCCACCAGGGAAGCCCTGGTTAAAGTTTTATCAATTTTTATTGATAAGCTTTTATCAAAAGCTTATCAAGCTTTTATCAAGCTTTTAGCAAAAGCTCAAAGAACCAGCTGTTAGTTTTACTGATCTTTTTTATCATTTTCTTTGTTTCTATTTCATTTATTTCTGCTCTGATCTTTATTTCTTTCCTTCTACTAACTTTGCTTTTTGTTTGTTCTTCTTTCTCTAGTTCCTTTAGGTGTAATGTTAGATTGTTTAAGATTCTTCTTGTTTCTTGAGGTAGCCTTTTATTGCTATAAACTTCCCTCTTAGGACTGCTTTTGCTGCATCCCATAGGTTTTGGGTCATCGTGTTTTCATTGTAATTTGTCTCTAGGTATTTTTTGATTTCCTCTTTGATTTCTTCAGTGATCTCTTGGTTATTTAGAAATGTATTGTTTAGCCTCCATGTGTTTGTGTTTTTTACGTTTTTTTCCCCTGTAATTGATTTCTAATCTCTATAGCGTTGTGGTCGGAAAAAATGCTTGATATGATTTCAATTTTCTTAAATTTACCGAGGCTTGATTTGTGACCCAAGATATGATCTATCCTGGAGAATGTTCTATGTGCACTTGAGAAGAAAGTGTAATCTGCTGTTTTTGGATGGAATGTCCTATAAATATCAATTAAATCTATCTGGTCTATGAACGGGTTTGCAGGGCAGAAATAGAGACACAGATGTAGAGAACAAACATATGGACACCAAGGGGGGAAAGTGGCAGGCGTGGTGGTGGTGTGATGAATTGGGAGACTGGGAGTGACATATATACACTAATATGTATAAAATGGATAACTAATAAGAGCCTGCTGTAAAAACAATAAATAAAAGAAAATTCAAAAGAAAATTTATCTGGTCTATTATGTCATTTAAAGCTTGTGTTTTCTTACTAATTTTCTGTCTGGATAACCTGTCCATTGGTGTAAGTGAGGTGTTAAAGTCTCCCACTATTATTGTGTTACCGTCAATTTCCTCTTTTATAGCTGTTACCAGTTGCCTTATGCACTGAGGTGCTCCTATGTTGGGTGCATATATATTTATAATTGTTATATCTTCTTCTTGGATTGATCCCTTGATCATTATGTAGTGTCCTTCCTTGTCTCTTGTAACATTCTTTATTTTAAAGTCTATTTTATCTGATATCAGTATTGCTACTCCAGCTTTCTTTTGATTTCCATTTGCATGGAGTATCTTTTTCCATCCCCTCCCTTTCAGTCTGTGTGTGTCCCTAGGTCTGAAGTGGGTCTCTTGTAGACAGCATATATGTGGGTCTTGTTTTTGTATCCATTCAGCGAGCCTGTGTCTTTTGGTTGGAGCATTTAATCCATTTACATTTAAGGTAATTATTGATATGTATGTTCCTTTTACCATTTTTTTAATTCTTACAGATTTGTTTTTGTATGTCCTTTTCTTCTCTTGTGTTTCACACTTAGAGAAGTGCCTTTAGCATTTGTTGTAGAGCTGGTTTGGTGGTGCTGAATTCTCTTAATTTTTGCTTGTCTATAACGCTTTTGATTTCTCCGTCGAATCTGAATGAGATCCTTGCCAGGTAGAGTAAGCTTGGCTGTAGTTTCTTCCCTTTCATCACTTTAAGTATATCCTGCCACTCCCTTCTAGCTCGTAGAGTTTCTGCTGAGAAATCAGCTGTTAACCTTATGGGAGTTCCCTTGTATGTTATTTGTCGTTTTTCCCTTGTTGCTTTCAATAATTTTTCTTTGTCGTTAATTTTTGTCAATTTAATTACTATGTGTCTCGGCATGTTTCTCCTTTGGTTTATCCTACCTGGGACTCTCTGCACTTCCTGGACTTGGATGGCTATTTCCTTTCCCATGTTAGGGAAGTTTTCGACTATAATCTCTTCAAGTATTTTCTCGGGTCGTTTCTCTCTCTCCTCCTTCTTGGACCCCTATAATGTGAATGTTGTTGCTTTTAATGTTGTCCCAGAGGTCTCTTAGGCTGTCTTCATTTCTTTTCATTCTTTTTTCTTTATTCTGTTCCGCGGCAGTGAATTCCACCATTCTGTCTTCCACGTCACTTATCCGTTCTTCTGCCTCAGTTATTCTGCTATTGATTCTTTCTACTGTATTTTTCATTTCAGTTATTGTATTGTTCATCTCTGTTTGTTTGTTCTTTAATTCTTCTAGGTCTTTGTTAAACATTTCTTGTATCTTCTCGATCTTTGCCTCCATGCTTTTTCCAAGGTCCTGGATCATCTTCACTAACATTATTCTGAATTCTTTTTCTGGAAGGTTGCCTATCTCCACTTCATGTAGTTGTTTTTCTGGGGTTTTATCTTGTTCCTTCATTTGGTACAAAGTCCTCTGACTTTTCATTTTGTCTATCTTTCTGTGAATGTGGTTTTGCTTCCACAGGCTGCAGAATTGTAGTTCTTCTTGCTTCTGCTGTCTGCCCTCCAAAGTGTTTTAAACCTTATTTTATTTAATCCTTACTGTGAAGTAAGTACTATCATTATCCCCCTTTTACAGTTGAAGAAATAGAGGCATAAAAAGATTAAGTAACTTTCTCAAAGTCAGTGATGGGGTGAGGATTTGAATTCAAGTACTCAGATGCAGAACCCATATTCTTAACACCCCTACTGTATGTTCTCAAAAACCTTCCTTTTATATATTATATGTGTCAAAGCGCTTCCTACATAGGTCTCTATTTACTTGCCCTAGAATGATTTTGAAACTATATTGTTTGATGACAAAAGGACGCTACCAGCAAATCTGGAGAGTGTGAACCTATTTACACGAACTATGTGTGCATTTTTAAACACAGAGAATTATCTGGCATGATGTTCACCAAAAGACTTAGAATTGTTGACCCTGGATTGTAGGATTTGGAGTGATTTTAAAATTTTTCTTTATTCTAATTAAAGTTTAATTAAAAACTTTATAAGATTATGAATTCACTTTGTAGGTAGAAAAATACAGTGTATTAATCAGTGTATTAATTCACTTTGTAAGTAGAAAAATACAGTGTATTAATCAGGAGAGAACTGGCTTCACTACAATAACAAATCCCCAAATCTCAGTGGTTTAACACATGCTCTTATATTTCTTTTCTGCTGGAGATCTGGCAGCTCTACAGGGAAGCTTCCTTTTGAATGGTAACTCAGCAATCAAGTCTACTTCTATCTTAGAGTTCCACCATTTCAACCCTCCGTTTCTAGGGTCACAGAGGTAGGGGATGAAAGAGAATGAGGAATTTACACCTGCTGTTAAACACCTCCATCAGCCCAGAACCAGTTACATGGCCCCAACTAAACTGCAAGGGGTGGGAAGTGCCTCACAAGGAGAGAACTGGACATAGCAAATGCAATTAACCTCTATCATAATGTGATTTCCACTTTGAAGACCATAAGAAAAGAGCATGGCCTCTAGAACACAGGCTGCCTGAGTTCATATCCCAGCTTAGACACTTACTGACTATATGACTTTGAGCAAGTTATTCTACTTCATTGTGCCTCAGTTTCCTCTCCTGTCCAATGAGGATAACAAGGTTTCTGTGCAGATTAGGTGAGATTATACACTGATAAGCACAAAAAGTGCTCACACAATGACCATGATAACCTATCCTTGTGCGCCTGCCCATCTGCAATGTGATTTTTCCACTCTTCCCATAAAAAGGTAAAGTTTATTTCCCTGCCCTTGGATCTGGGTTCTACCTATGACTTGCTTTGACCAATAGAATATGGTAGAAGTGATGTTGGGACTTCTAAGCCTAGAACTTAACCAGCCTTGTGGCTTCTGCTCTCACCACTTGGAATTCTTCCCTGAAAATCCCATGTGAAGAAGCCCGGGCTAGCCTACTAGAGGATGAAAGGTCAATGGAGAAGACACAAGCTGTCCCAGTTGAGGACCCCTTACACTGACCAGCTAACAGCTACCAGCAAGTGCCAGACATACGAAAGGGGACAACTTAGGCCATTAGAGCGGCCAGATAATTTGCAGCCACATGCATGACCACAGGCAAGAAAAGCAGAAAAGCCATCCAGATGAGATGAGCCCAAATTGCCAACTCACAGAATGGTGAGTAAATAAAATGGTTGTTGTTTTAAGTCACTAAGTGTAGCCCAGCATCTGTCTTAGCTTCATCATACTGCTTAGCACAGTGCCTGGCACCTAATAAGTACTTAATAAATGGCAAGTGGTGTTATCATTATTATCTTCATCTAGTTTAAAGCTCAAAATATTTATATAAGGCAGCCAGAGCAGGGATTTCTAATCTCATTTCACAGATGAGGAAATGAAGGCCCAGAGATGGTAACTGGTTTGTCCAATATCACAAGAGTCCCTGAGGAGTCAACTGAGCATTTAAGATTTGACCTTGTGAATCGTTCTCCAATGCACAACTATTTTCCCCAAGTAAATCCATTCATGAACAGGAGCAAGGGACAACAGTGGAATATTTGCTCCAAATGAAGTTTTCAAATTACCAACTTCATACCAAAGTGCACAATCAGCCTCCCAGTGCCCAAGTCTTTCCTGTTGATAACCTTCAGTACCTGCAGATTCAAGCTGAACATGTCAACTTGAGAAAAAGTAATTTTTTTTAGTGACAAAGAAAATAGTTTCCTTGGAGGAGACTTGAAAAAGATGACCTTCTCTGTGACATCAGAAATGAGACTGGCGGGGTATCCATGTGCCTGATTCAGCAGTGACCAAAATTTTCTCAGAATGATTCCCACCACCTTTTAGTGATAGACCTCCACTGACCTGTCAATCACAGGTATTTACAAGTTCCCAAATCTACCAGTTCCCCACCAACTCCTGCAGGCATTTTTTTGGTCATGAATGTATCTCAGTTATTTTTAAAGTTTCTTGCTCTTTTACAGGTAAAGGATGAGTTCTATCCCATTGAGCCAACAGAGATCTATTTCTTCTGCGTGTAAACACTTCTAATCCTTCTACCTCCCCGAAGCAGAACTGCAAACATAACTAATGCATCTCTTTCCTTCATTCCCTCATGAACAATTCATCAGCAAGTCCTGTTTGCCCTTGCCTTCAAACTCTACCCTAAGTGCAAACACTTCTCACCATCTCTACTGCGACAGCCCCTTGTCTCTCACTTGAACTAGAACTGGTCTCTCTGCCTCCACTGTCTATAGTAATACTGTCCAACAGAACTTTCTGCAGTCCTGGAAACATTGCATATGTACACTGTCCAATATGGTTGCCATTAGCCACATGCAGCTATTTGAAATTTGTCTGGTGCAACTGAGGAATTAAATTTTAGTTAATTTTAATTAATTTAAACTTGAGGAGCCGTATGACACTAGGGCCTACCATATTGGACAGCACAGATAAATAACACTAGTCAAATCACACAATTTATCTGCTTGAAATCTTCCACTGCAATTAAATAAAATACAAATTCCCTGCCTGGCCCACAAGGTCCCTCGTGGCCTGGGCCCTGCCTGCCTTCTCTCCCTAGTTCAATACACTCCAGCCACAAGTCAAATCCAGCGAGTGCCTCAAATACATCAGGTTCACTCTCTCTGGCATTTGCTGATCCTTCTTCCATGGATCCTTACATAATCAACTCCTTCTTCTCATTCAGGTTTCTGCTCAAATTTCACCTCTGCAGAGAGGCTTCTTTAGCCAGCATCCCTAAAATCTATCCTAAATCCTGTCACATTTAACACATTGTAAGAAACATTTATAACATTTACCATAAACTGAAACTATTTGTTTCCAAGTATTTGTTTTTAAGTTTGATTGTGTCCTCCATCAGAAAAAAAAGGCCACTAAATTCAGGAACTTGGTTTATTTATCACTATCTAGTGTCCTGAATGATCCCTTGGGGTGACAACCCAGTGGCAGTGACAGTGGTACAGTGTTTCTTTGAATAGGAGAGTATTACATGTTTTTTCTATGACTGAACAAATCTTAAAAGGGAACGAACTAAGCCCTGGCTGATGGGCTTAGAATTACTCTGGGAAGGTGTGAGAGCTGCAAAAATCATTTAGCCTTTCTTTCTCTTTCTCCATAAGATTCTGACTGTTTCTTCTTACCGATGACAAAAGAAATAACCGCTGGTGAGAATGAAATGATGGAGGGTCTTTGAAATTCTCTCATCTCTCTGAACACACTGAATGTGAATGAAAGATCTCAGGAAAATTCTTCACAAAGCTTTTCGTTCACTGACCAGCCTTTGGGAGGAATTGTGGATTAACCACTGCCTGCGTTAAGGGTTAAAGTCCATAAAAACTAACAGAGCTTTCAAGGCAAGCCCAGGCTGCCGGTAATGAGGAGCTGCTGAGACTCGAATCTGCATTTCAGCAGTAACTCACCTTGAAGCTCTCTGACTTCCTGAAAGATCTTTCACGAGGACACCCATAATTATTAAACCTTTCTTGGCCTAACCCAGACTGAAGATGAAACCAAAAAGCGTAGGGATTTAGCATTTGAATCATGTTTTCATGTGTCAGTACCTTTAAGGTAGACTCACAAAGAGTGGCTATGAAGTAGTCAAACAGCAAAATCCCTGACTTCTGTAGTCAGTGAGAAATGTTTGAGCGTCATAGGGTCAGGACTTCTGCGAGGAGAGGGAGACATTTCACGGCAAAGATTCATCATTCATTCATTTCCTTCAATAAACATTTAGGAAGTTCCTGTTATGTGCCAGTAACTCAGGAGAGGTATGGGGAAACAGACAAATACAGTGTAGCCTATGGTTTTTGACCTGGGACAATTCCCCACCACCTTTCTGATAACAGACAAACCCTTCCCCAGAACCGCAGGGTTGGCCAACCACAGGGCTCCATGCCCCTGGCCTCAGTCAGAGGCCATCCTCTCAGGAATTTTTATCTGGGACGAAAAGGAAAGACTGCCATTTGCCTCTGGGGACATCCTTCTGGAAGCCTAGTACCATGATGGCCAAATTATCCATCTTGTGGAGAAACAATGTCTGCAGTGAGAGTGAAGGAAGGCAGCACAAAGATTGAAGCCGAGGGAGGGAGGAAAGCAGAGGAGGAGAGAGAGGGAGTGGAAGGAGGGTAAGAGGGAGACCACTGGGCATTGTTTGCTGCCGGTCATGCTAAATATCAGTACTGCCCCTGCTCTTTTAAAATCACATGATCTTGGGATTTCCCTGGTGGTCCAGTGGGTAAGACTCTGCACTCCCAGTGCAGAGGGTCCAGGTTTGATGTCTCGTCAGGGAACTAGAGCCAGCATGCATGCTGCAACTAAAGATCCCACGTGCCGCAACTAAGACCTGGTGCAGCCAAAATAAATAAATAATTTAAAAAAAATTTTTTTTTAAATCACATGATCTTGAGGCAGTAAATCTTGCCCTCCTCCCACGCACACTTTTCATTTTCTCTTACACTGATTTTAGCCACCTGCAACTGAGAGAATTTAGATGAAATCAGAGGATATGAGGTCAATTTAGTAGCGGAGCAATCATATGCACAAATAACTGCAAAAACATAATGTAGGCATAAATACAATATACAGTCACAGCACAAAAGAGAGAATGATCAACTCTGCTTGGATGGTTCCTAGCCCATCAGCCAGAGCTTGGGTTATTCTTTTTTAGGGCATTCAGTAAATGCTAAGTCACAGAAAAAAACAGCATGCAGTTGCCCTCCTACTCAAGCTAGGCTTTGTGACACCGGAGTTAAGTCTAGCAGAGCCTGAAGCCACCAAGCCAAGGATCTGCAGAAGATGCAAATGGGATAGTATCAATACTAGAAAAAAACCAGACCTATGGTTCAACAGATGTGGTCTACTTGGTGTGATAAATTAGAGACACACACACATTCTTTCCTACTCATCCTAGTGAGAGATGGGGTCTAATTCCTCTCCCATGGACTGGCCTTCGTGACTTGTCTAATCAATAAAATGCAACAGAAATGATGTTCTGGGGTTCTTAGGTCATAAATGGTTGTTGTTTTATGCCACTAAGTTTTGAGATGATTTGTTATGTAGCAACAGATAATCAAAATACTTCCCATTGGAGGAGAGTGAGTTTCACGTTGGGACATAAAACTAGAAAAATTGGCAGATCCTGGAGGGCCACGTAAAGAGCTTGGATTTTATCTAATGAGTCTTGAGGGACCATTAAATACTTGCACTCTTGAACAATCATTCCGACAGTATTATGGAGACTGGATTAGAAGGGAACCAGTCCAGAACGAGAGTTACCAGTCATAGATGACTGCAGTAATCTAGGCAAGAGATGACGAGGACCTGCCCTGAGACAACAACAATGAGGACTGAGAGGAAAGAGCAGTGACAGGACATGATGTGTGGGCAGAAACAGGATGCCTAGTTACTGATTAGATGAGAAACATAAAGGAGTAAGGCAAACAACAAGGCTTAGATGACTGAAATGGCCATTAACCAACTTAGAAATTATGGAAGGATGAAATGATTTGGTGGGAGTGATTAAGAGTTCAGTTTTTGAAACCATGAACTTGAGGAAATCTGCATGGAGATATCTACTAGGCACTGAGCTCACAACTGCAATTAAATAATTACTTATATAATGTTTTGTTTAGCATCTGCCTTTCTCAGCTAGATTTTGAACAGAACTTATTTTTCTTACTGATCACTAAATACCCAGCCCCTGACTGCCAGTGTGCCTAGAACACAGCCAGCTTTCAAGTAATATTCATTGAATTAATGAATAAATGAAGTGAAGTCCAGCAGGAGACTCTAACCACCACGGTCCTCAACTTTAACTAAATGCTGAACTCATCTGGATAGCTTTCAAAGCCACTGATGCCTGGGTTACCCCCTCTCCTTCCCCGTTGTTCTGATTAAATTGGTTTTCGCTGCAGCCTTGACATTAGGGTTTGTGAGAATCCCCAGCTGACTTTGATGAACAGTAAATACTGGATATATAAATCCGGGCATAATCTGCATATAAACAGCTATGACTTTAAAGTTGTTCCTATTCCAACAAAAAACTAAGATGGACTATAAAACTCTTCCTAATATAAAATTACTTCCCACCGGTTCTGTCCACAAAACATAGAGCAGAGGAGCAAAAATAAGAGCCCTTACCAGGAATCCAGGAGCCAGTAGCAAGCATTTTGCCATGGGCCCATTAAAGGAACTTAACCTCCTTAAATTTCAAAATTACACAGAATCATACAGTAGATAATAGAAATAGCATTAGCCAGACTCATAGAAACCACAGAAATCTGGTTTGGGGCTTCAAACAACACCATTAAAGAAAGTGAAATAGAATTCACAGACTGGGAGAAAATATTTGCAAAACTATATCTGATAAGGGGCTTGTATCCAGAAAACATAAAGAAATCTTATAACTCAATATTAAGAAGACAAATAATCGAATTTAAAAGTAGGCAAACAGTTTCAACTACCTTCTGTATGATAATGACTCCTTTCATCTGTATCTCCAGCCCAGATCACTCTTTTGAGCCTCGTATGTCCAACCTTGCAGAACACCTCCAGTAGGATATCCTGTGGGACAAAGAAACGTATAGATCCCAAATTGATTAATTATGGGGCCCCATCAAATTGTCCAACTCATAATCTCAAGAGTTATCTTCTGTCCCTTCTCCTCTCTCATCTCCTATATCCAATCAATCACTGAGTCCTACTTCAGTTACACTCAGAATGATCCACAATGCCACTCCTCTATATGCTTCTATGCAAAAGTTCATCTTTTGTTCTCGCTTTTCACCTGGCTAACTTCTACTGGTTGACCTTTAAGGTTCAGGCATCATGTCTTCATGAAAGCCTTCCTTGATGTTTCCACTCCTACCCCACAAATCTGACGAGGTGTTCCTTCTCTGTGTTTCTTGATTCGATATGTTACCCTTTACATCATTGGTCATACCCTTATAACAGCTTGTTGTTGTTTTTTTAAATTGGTCTCCCTCACCAGATTTAAAACTCCCTGAAGACAGAGGTTTGTTTTATTCACTGTGGGCCTCTATTACACATAGCACCACAAGCCTGGCACATAGTCATTGCTGAATTCAATTTCAAGGAAGACTGGAAATAAAGCCCATATTAGTTATATGTGAAAGCTCACATATAACAGTCTTCCCAAAGTGTGTTCCACGAAATGGTACTTCCTTGGAGGTGGGAGGAAATACAGTTCTGTGGTCAAATAAGTTTGAGAAACAGAACGTACTTTATCTTCCTCTTAAAGATTCTTGAAGATTCCCACTGTTTTCTAGCATATCAAATACTTGAGAAATCCTTCAATACAGAAGTCCTTTTACATTTCCCATCCAGCTCCCCAAGCATATTGAGTATGGGGTCATTTGTTAATATCCTGTAGAGTTGGTGATCTGCAGATTTCTTTTACTATGCCACACCAGTTCACCTCACCCTTCTTTTGCAGGAACTGCTCCCCCTCCCCCTAGATCGGGATAAGCAACCTTCTTCTGTAAAGGGTCAGAGAATAAATATTTTACTTTTCTGGCCATATACGTCCCTATCACATATTCTTCTTTTTTTGCTATTTTTTTTTCAGTTCTTTACAAATGCAAAAAACATTCTTTGCTCAATGGTCTGAGTGCTGGAGGGCCATAGTTGCCAATATCTATCCTGGATCTACATGGTTATCATATGGGTTACCACTCCTTTGGCCACAATATTTGGTCTCGAGGTGGGTATATAACCCAAGTTGTGACAAGCAGAATGTTTTCCATAGGAAATTAGAATATGACTAAGAAATATCTGATTGCTTTTTTAAAATGAAGAGAGGGAACCTAAGAATAATCAGCAATAACTGTATCCTGCCATGTGGCCTGAAAATGGAAGACCAGAACTTGATGAGCAGTAAGAATGAAGCCACTAAGAAGGAGATATTAACAGAGTATAGGGGATTTCCTGGGTGTTCTACAGTATCCAGTGTTTGTGTCCAGTCTTTGCTGTGCTTCACTGTATTGCTGCCCTTGGATACGAGGAATATCTCTCCCCCACACCATCCTCAAAATAAATTCTGTTCTTTTATTTAAGATAGGTAGAGGTGGTTTCTGTCATATGCAACCAAGAGATCTAATAAATTCACTTTGAGAAATTAGAAAAAGAAAATAGGGAACAGATTTCAACAGACATTTCTCCAAAGAAGAACATACAAATAGTTAATAAACACAAAAAGATGCTCAACATCATTAGTGATTAAGGAAACACAAATCAAAACTGCAATGAGATACCACTTCACAAATGCTAGGATGGCTAAAATTTAAAAAATAATAATAACAAAATAACAAGTGTGGGCAAAATTCTTGAGAAATTAGAGCCATCATATATTGCTAGCAGCAATGTAAAATGGTACAAGCCACTTTTGAAAACAGATTCACAAAACGTTAAACGTAGAGTTTCTATATGACTCAGCAATTCCATTCCTAGGTATCAACACAAGAGACATGAATGTTCCATACAAAGACTTGTACTTCAATTTGCTCACAGCAGCGTTATTCATAATAGCCAATAAGTGAAAACAATCCAAATGCCTATCAACTGGTGAATGGATAAACAAAACGTAGCATATATCTACACAATAAAACACCATTCAGCAGTAACAAGGAAAAAGTAGATTTTTAGGGCAGTGAAAATTCTCTGTATGATATTATAATGATGGATATATGTCAGTATACATTTGTCCAAACCCACAGAATGTACAGCACCAAAAGTGAACCTATAAGGTAAACTATGGGCTATGGGTGATTATGCGTCAATGTAGGTCTATCCTTGGTAACAATGTACCATTCTGGTGAGTAATGTTGATAATGGGGGGAGGCTAGGCATGTATGGGGGTGAGAGGTATATGGGAAAACTCTATCTTCCTCTCGGTTATGTTGTGAACCTAAAACTTCTCTAAAAAATAAAATCTTTTTAAAAATACACTGTTGGGACTTCCCTGGTGGCGCAGTGGTTAAGAATCCAGCTGCCAATGCAGGGGACACAGGTTCAAGCCCTGGTCCAGGAAGATCCCACATGCTATGGAGCAACTAAGCCTGTGCACCACAACTACTGAGCCTGCACTCCAGAGCCCGCGAGCCACAACTACTGAGCCTGCCTGCCACAATTACTGAAGCCTGCGCACCTAGAGTCCATGCTCTGCCACAAGAGAAGCCATCACAATGAGAAGCCCGTGCACCACAATGAAGAGTAGCCCCCTCTCGACACAACTAGAGAAAGCCTGCACACAGCAATGAAGACCCAATGCAGCCAAAAATAAATAAATAAATTTATTAAAAAAATAAAAGACAGCAGTCAAAAAAAATACACTGGGCCTCCCTGGTGGCGCAGTGGTTGAGAGTCCACCTGCCAATGCAGGGTACACGGGTTCACGTCCCAGTCTGGGAAGATCCCACATGCCGCGGAGCGGCTGGGCCCGTGAGCCATGGCTGCTGAGCCTGCGCATCCGGAGCCTGCGCTCCGCAACAGGAGAGGCCACAACAGTGAGAGGCCCACGTACCGCAAAAAAAAAAAAAAAAAAATACACTGTTGATAAATTAGAAATTTGGGATTACTATATATAAAATAAACAACAGGGACCAACTGTATAGCACAAGGAACCAAGGAACTATATTCAATATCTTGTAATAACTTATTTCTTGATGTGTATAGTGGTTTCATAGAAGTGTTCACTTAAACTTTTTTTATTGTGCTTAAAATATGTGCACTTTTCTGTACGTAAGTTATACTTTACAATAAAAATGCATTTTTAAAAGGAAAAACAAGGCCCGCAAAAAAAAAAAAAAAAACCCGCAAAAGGAAAAAAAACGAGCAAAGTACTGATACATGCTACAATATAGATGAACCTTAAAAACATTACACTAGGGGCTTCCCTGGTGGCGCAGTGGTTGAGAGTCCGCCTGCCGATGCAGGGAACACGGGTTCGTGCCCTGGTCTGGGAAGATCCCACATGCCGCAGAGCGGCTGGGCCCGTGAGCCATGGCCGCTGAGCCTGCGCATCTGGAGCCTGTGCACCGCAACGGGCGAGGCCACAACAGTAAGAGTTCTGCGTACCGCGAAAAAAAAATTACACTAAGTGAAAGAAGTCATACATAAAACACCACACATTATTTAATTCCATTTATATGAAATATTTTGAAAAGGCAAATCTTTGGAGGCAGAAAGTAAATTAGTGGTTACCTAGGCCTGGGGATGGAAATGGGAGTGCTTGTAAATAGGCATGAAATTTCTCTTTGGAGTAATGGAAGTGTTCTAAAATTAGACTGTGGTAATAGTTGCACAACTTTGAGAATATACTTTTAAAAAAATTACACGCTTTAAATGGGAGAATTTTATGGCATGTTAATTATAATCTCAATAAAGTTGTGAAAAATACAGATGAAATGGATAAATTCCTTGAAAAAGGCAACTTACCAACTCTAATACATAAAATTGTTACTATACGCAGATGACGTAACACTATATATAGAAAACCCTAAGGACTCCACACAAAAACTACTAGATCTAATAAGTTAATTCAGCAAAGTAGCAGGATACGAGATTAACATTCAAAAATCGGTTGCATTTCTTTACACTAACAATGAATATCAGAAAGGGAATGTAAAGAAATAATACCTTTTAAAATAGCATCCCAGGGACTTCCCTGGGTGACTTCCCTGGTGGTCCAGTGGCTAAGACTCCACACTCCCAATAGAGGTGGCCCAGGTTCGATCCCTGGTCAGGGAACTAGATCCCAAATGCCACAATTAAGAGTTCACATGCCGCAACTAAAATATCCCACACGCCGCAACTAAAGATCCCGCACGTGGCAATGAAGATCCTGCACACAGCAGTGAAGATCCCACGTGCCGCAACTAAGACCCGACGCAGCCAAATAAATAAATATTTTTAAAATAACAATATTCTTCTTAAATAAATAATAAAAATAAAATAGCACCCCCCCAAAAATAAAATACCTACGAATAAACCTGACCAAGGAGGTGAAAGACTTATATTTTGAGAACTATAACACATTTTATTAATTAAAGAGGAAATTAAAGAGGATTCAAAGAAGTGGAAAGATATCCCATGCTCTTGGAGTGGAAGAATTAATCTTGTTAAAATGTCCATACTAACCAAAGCAATCTACAGATTTAATGTGATCCTTATCAAAATACCCATGAGATTTTCCAAAAAACTAGAAAAAATAATCCAAAAATTTATATGGAACCATAAATGATCCAGAATTGCCAAAGCAATCCAAAGGAAAAGAAACAAAGCAGGAGGCATAGCTCTCTCAGACTTCAGACAATACTACAAAGCTACAGTAATCAAAACAAGGTGATGGAGGAGCCGGCGCGGTTGCAGTGTCCACCGAGCAGGCCCACGGTAGCGCAGCCGCTCTGAGATACATCAGAAATACATCTACACGTGGAACAACTCCTACAGAACACCTAATGAACACTGGCAGAAGACCTGAGACCTCCCAAAAGGCAAGAAACTCCCCCACGTACCTGTGTAGGGCAAAAGAAAAAAGAATAAACAGAGACAAAAAAATAGGGACGGGACCTGCACCAGTGGGAGGGAGCTGTGAAGGAGGAAAGGTTTCCACACACTAGGAAGGCCCTTCGCGGGCGGAGATTGCGGGTGGCGGAGGGGGGAAGCTTCGGAGCCGCGGAGAAGAGCGCAGCAGCAGGGGTGCGGAGGACAAAGCGAAGAGATTCCCTCACAGAGGATCAGTGCCGACCAGCACTCACCAGCCCGAGAGGCTTGTCTGCTCACCCGCCGGGGCGGGCGGGGCTGGGAGCTGAGGCTCAGGCTTCGGTGGGAGCGCAGGGAGAGGACTGGCAGCGGGAACACAGCCTGAAGAGGTTAGTGCACCACAGGTAGCCGGGAGGGAGTCCAGGAAAAAGTCTGGACCTGCCGAAGAGGCAAGAGACTTTTTCTTCCCTCTTTGTTTCCTGGTGCTCGAGGAGAGGGGATTAAGAGCGCTGCTTAAAGGAGCTCCAGAGACGGGTGCGAGCCACGGCTAACAGCGCGGACCCCAGACACGGGCCTGAGACGCTAAGACTGCTGCTGCCGCCACCAAGAAGCCAGTGTGCGAGCACAGGTCACTATCCACACCCCCCTTCCGGGGAGCCTGTGCAGCCCGCCACTGCCAGGGTCCCGGGATCCAGGGACAACTTCCCCGGGAGAACGCACGGCGCGCCTCAGGCTGGTGCAACGTCACGCTGGCCTCTGCCGCCGCAGGCTCGCCGCGCATCCGTACCCCTCCCTCCCCCCGGCCTGAGTGAGCCAGAGCCTCTGAATCAGCGGCTCCTTTAACCCCGTCCTGTCTGAGCGAAGAATAGATGTCCTCCAGCGACCTACCCTCAGAGGTGGGGCCAAACCCAAAGCTGAGCCCCTGGGAGCTGTGCGAACAAAGAAGAGAAAGGGAAATCTCTCCCAACAGCCTCAGGAGCAGCGGATTAAATCTCCACAATCAACCTGATGTACCCTGCATCTGTGGAATACCTGAATAGACAATGAATCATCCCAAATTGAGGAGGTGGACTTTGAGAGCAAGATTCATTAATTTTTCCCCTTTCCCTCTTTTTGTGAGTGTGTATGGTTATGCTTCTGTGTGAGATTTTGTCTGCATAGCTTTGCTTTCACCATTTGTCCTAGGGTTCTATCTGTCCGTTTTCTTTTTCTTTACTTAAAACAATTTTTTTTGTTAATAATTATTTTTTATTTTAATAACTTTATCTTATTTTATTTTCTTTTATCCTCTTTCTTTCTTTCTTTCTACTTTTTCTCCCTTTTTTTCTGAGCCCTGTGGATGAAAGGCTCTTGGCGCTGCAGCCAGGAGTCAGTGCTGTGCCTCTGAGATGGGAGAGCCAACTTCAGGACACTGGTGCACAAGAGACCTCCCAGCTCCATGTAATATCAAATGGCGAAAATCTCCCAGAGATCTCCATCTCAACACCAACACCCAGCTTCACTCAATGACCAGCAAGCTACAGTGCTGGACACCCTATGCCAAACAACTAGCAAGACAGAAACACAACCCCACCCATTAGCAGAGAGGATGCCTAAAATCATAATAAGTCCACAGACACCCCAAAACACACCACCAGAGGTGGACCTGCCCACCAGAGAGACAAGATCCAGCCCCATCCACCAGAACACAGGCACTAGTCCCCTCCACCAGGAAGCCTACACAGCCCACTGAACCAACTTTAGCCACTGG
The DNA here is from genome assembly GCF_964270905.1 of Leucopleurus acutus. Taxonomy (NCBI): domain Eukaryota; kingdom Metazoa; phylum Chordata; class Mammalia; order Artiodactyla; family Delphinidae; genus Leucopleurus; species Leucopleurus acutus. The sequence goes on from NC_139156.1 coordinate 72,457,693, forward strand.
GGAGAGACACCAAAAACAACAGGAACTACGAACCTGCAGCGTGAAAAAAGGAGACCCCAAACACAGTAAGATAAGCAAAATGAGAAGACAGAAAAGCACACAGCAGATGAAGGAGCAAGATAAAAACCCACCAGACCTAACAAATGAAGAGGAAATACCTGAAAAAGAATTCAGAATGATAGTAAAGATGATCCAAAATCTTGGAAATAGAATAGACAAAATGCAAGAAACATTTAACAAGGACCTAGAAGAACTAAAGATGAAACAAGCAACAATGAACAACACAATAAATGAAATTAAAAATACTCTAGAAGGGATCAATAGCAGAATAACTGAGGCAGAAGAACGGATAAGTGACCTGGAAGATAAAATAGTGGAAATAACTACTGCAGAACAGAATAAAGAAAAAAAATGAAAAGAACTGAGGACAGTCTCAGACACTTCTGGGACAACATTAAACGCACCAACATTTGAATTATAGGGGTTCCAGAAGAAGAAGAGAAAAAGAAAGGGACTGAAAAAATATTTGAAGAGATTACAATTGAAAACTTCCCTAACATGGAAAAGGAAATAGTTAATCAAGTCCAGGAAGCACAGAGAGTCCCATACAGGGTAAATCCAAGGAGAAACACGCCAAGACACATATTAATTAAACTGTCAAAAATTAAATACAAAGAAAACACGTTAAAAGCAGCAAGGGAAAAACAACAAATAGCACACAAGGGAATCCCCATAAGGTTAATAGCTGATCTTTCAGCAGAATTCTGCAAGCCAGAAGCGACTGGCAGGACATATTTAAAGTGATGAAGGAGAAAAACCTACAACCAAGATTACTCTACCCAGCAAGGATCTCATTCAGATTTGGTGGAGAAATTAAAACCTTTACAGACAAGCAAAAGCTGAGAGAGTTCAGCACCACCAAGCCAGCTTTACAACAAATGCTAAAGGATCTTCTCTAGGCAAGAAATGCAAGAGAAGGAAAAGACCTACAATAACAAACAAAAAACAATTAAGAAAATGGGAATGGGAACATACATATCGATAATTACCTTAAATGTAAATGGATTAAATGCTCCCACCAAAAGACACAGACTGGCTGAATGATACAAAAACAAGACCCATATATATGCTGTGTACAAGAGACCCACTTCAGAGCTGGAGACACATACAGACTGAAAGTGAGGGAAGGAAAAGGATATTCCATGCAAATGGAAACCAAAAGAAAGCTGGAGTAGCAATTCTCATATCAGACAAAATAGACTTTAAAATAAAGACTATTAGAAGAGACAAAGAAGGACACTACATAATGATAAAGGGATCAATCCAAGAAGAAGATATAACAATTGTAAATATTTATGAACCCAACATAGGAGCACCTCAATACATAAGGCAAATACTAACAGCCATAAAAGGGGAAATTGACAGGAACACATTCACAGTAGGGGACTTTAACACCTCACTTTCACCAATGGACAGATCATCCAAAATGAAAATAAATAACAAAACACAAGCTTTAAATGATACATTAAACAAGATGGACTTAATTGATATTTATAGGACATTCCATCCAAAAACAACAGAATATACATTTTTCTCAAGTGCTCATGGAACATTCTCCAGGATAGATCATAACTTGGGTCACAAATCAAGCCTTGGTAAATTTAAGAAAATAGAAATTGTATCAAGTATCTTTTCAGACCACAACACTATGAGACTAGATATCAATTACAGGAAAAGATCTGTAAAAAATACAAACACACAGAGGCTAAACAATACACTACTTAATAACGAAGTGATCACTGAATAAATCAAAGAGGAAATCAAAAAATACCTAGAAACAAATGACAATGGAGACACAATGACCCAAAACCTATGGGATGCAGCAAAAGCAGTTCTAAGAGGGAAGTTTATAGCAATACAATCCTACCTTAAACAGGAAACATCTCAAATAAACAACCTAACCTTGCACCTAAAGCAATTAGAGAAAGAAGAACAAAAAAACCCCAACGTTAGCAGAAGGAAAGAAATCATAAAGATCAAATCAGAAATAAATGAAAAAGAAATAAAGGAAACGATAGCAAAGATCAACAAAACTAAAAGCTGGTTCTTTGAGAATAAACAAAATTGATAAACCATTAGCCAGACTCATCAAGAAAAAAAGGGAGAAGACTCAAATCAATACAATTAGAAATGAAAAGGGAGAAGTAACAACTGACACTGCAGAAATACAAAAGATCATGAGCAATTACTACAAGCAACTATATGCCAATAAAATGGACAATCTGGAAGAAATGGACAAATTTTTAGAAATGCAAAACCTGCCAAGACTGAATCAGGAAGAAATAGAAAATATGAACAGACCAATCACAAGCACTGAAATTGAAACTGTGATTAAAAATCTTCCAACAAACAAAAGCCCAGGACCAGATGGCTTCACTGGCGAATTCTATCAAACATTTAGAGAAGAGCTAACACCTATCCTTCTCAAACTCTTCCAAAATATAGCAGAGGGAGGAACACTCCCAAACTCATTCTACGACGCCACCATCACCCTGATACCAAAACCAGACAAGGATGTCACAAAGAAAGAAAACCGCAGGCCAATATCACTGATGAACATAGATGCAAAAATCCTCAACAAAATACTAGCAAACAGAATCCAACAGCACATTAAAAGGATCATACACCATGATCAAGTGGGGTTTATTCCAGGAATGCAAGGATTCTTCAATATATGCAAATCAATCAATGTGATACACCATATTAACAAATTGAAGGAGAAAAACCATATGGTCATCTCAATAGATGCAGAGAAAGCTTTCAACAAAATTCAACACCGATTTATGATAAAAACCCTCCAGAAAGTAGGCATAGAGGGAACTTTCCTCAACATAATAAAGGCCATATATGACACACCCACAGCCAACATCGTCCTCAATGTGAAAAACTGAAAGCATTTCCACTAAGATCAGGAACAAGACAAGGTTGCGCACTCTCACCACTCTTATTCAACATAGTTTTGGAAGTTTTAGCCACAGCAATCAGAGAACAAAAGGAATCCAAATCGGAAAAGGAGAAGTAAAGCTGTCACTGTTTGCAGATGAGATGATACTATACATGGAGAATCCTAAAGATGCCACCAGAAAACTACTAGAGCTAATCAATGAATTTGGTAAAGTAGCAGGATACAAAATTAATGCATAGAAATCTCTGGCATTCCTATACACTAATGATGAAAAATCTGAAAGTGAAATCAAGAAAATACTCCCATTTACCATTGCAACAAAAAGAATAAAATATCTAGGAATAAACCTACCTAAGGAGACAAAAGACCTGTATGCAGAAAATTATAAGACACTGATGAAAGAAATTAAAGATGATAGAAAGAGATGGAGAGATATACCATGTTCTTGAACTGGAAGAATCAACATTGTGAAAATGACTCTACTACCCAAAGCAATCTACAGATTCAATGCAATCCCTATCAAACTACCACTGGCATTTTCCACAGAACTAGAACAAAAAATTTCACAATTTGTATGGAAACACAAAAGACCCCGAATAGCCAAAGCAATCTTGAGAACAAAAAACTGAGCTGGAAGAATCAGGCTCCCTGACTTCAGACTATACTACAAAGCTACAGTAATCAAGACAGTATGCTAGTGGCACAAAAACAGAAATATAGATCAATGGAATAGGATAGAAAGCCCAGAGACAAACCCACGCACATATGGTCACCTTATCTTTGATAAAGGAGGCAGGAATGTACAGTGGAGAAAGGACAGCCTCTTCAATAAGTGGTGCTGGGAACACTGGACAGGTACATGTAAAAGTATGAGATTAGAACACTCCCTAACACCATACACAAAAATAAGCTCAAAATGGATTAAAGACCTAAATGTAAGGCCAGAAACTATCAAACTCTTAGAGGAAAACATAGGCAGAACACTCTATGACATAAATCACAGCAAGATCCTTTTTGACCCACCTCCTAGAGATATGGAAATAAAAACGAAAATAAACAAATGGGACCTAATGAAACTTCAAAGCTTTTGCACAGCAAAGGAAACCATAAACAAGACCAAAAGACAACCCTCAGAATGGGAGAAAATATTTGCAAATGAGGCAACTGACAAAGGATTAATCTCCAAAATTTACAAGCAGCTCATGCAGCTCAATAACAAGAAAACAAATAACCCAATCCAATAATGGGCAGAAAACCTAAATAGATATTTCTCCAAAGAAGATATACAGACTGCCAACAAACACATGTAAGAATGCACAACATCATTAATCATTAGAGAAATGCAAATCAAAACTACAATGAGATATCATCTCACACCGGTCAGAATGGCCATCATCAAAAAATCTAGAAACAATAAATGCTGGATAGGGTGCGGAGAAAAGGGAACACTCTTGCATTGCTGGTGGGAATGTGAATTGGTACAGCCACTATGGAGAACAGTATGGAGGTTCCTTAAAAAACTACAAATAGAACTATCATATGACCCAGCCATCCCACTACTGGGCATATACCCTGAGAAAACCATAATTCAAAAAGAGTCATGTACCAAAATGTTCACTGCAGCTCTGTTTACAATAGCCAGGAGATGGAAACAACCTAAGTGTCCATCATCGGATGAATAGATAAAGAAGATGTGGCACAATATATACAATGGAGTATTACTCAGCCATAAAAAGAAACGAAAATTGAGTTATTTGTAGTGAGGTGGATGGACCTAGAGTCTGTCATACAGTGTGAAGTAAGTCAGAAAGAGAAGGACAAATACCGTATGCTAACACATATATATGGAATTTAAGAAAAAAAAATGTCATGAAGAGCCTAGGGGTAAGACAGGAATAAAGACACAGACTTACTAGAGAATGGACTTGAGGATATGGGGAGGGGGAAGGGTAAGATGTGACAAAGTGAGAGAGTGGCATGGACATATATACACTAACAAACGTAAAACAGATAGCTAGTGGGAAGCAGCCGCATAGTACAGGGAGATCAATTTGGTGCTTTGTGACCACCTAGAAAGGTGGGACAGGGAGGATGGGAGGGAGGGAGATGCAAGAGGGAAGAGATATGGGAACATGTGTATATGTATAACTGATTCACTTTGTTATAAAGCGGAAACTAACACACCATTGTGAAGCAATTGTGCTCCAATAAATATGTAGAAAACAAAACAAAACAAAACAGTGTGGTATTGGTACAAAAACAGACATACAGATCAATGGAACAGAACAGAGAGCCCAGGAATAAACTCACACACCTACAGTCAATTACCTTCTTCTTACAGGAGGTAAGAATATAAAATGGGAAAGAGTCTCTTCAGCAAGTGGTGCTGGGAAAATTGGACAGCTGCATGTAAATCAATAAAGTTAGAACACACCCTCACACCATGTAAAAAAAAAAAAACTCAAAATGGCTTAAACACTTCATCTTAAGACATGACACCATAAAACTCCTAGAAGAAAGCATAGGCAAAACATTTTCTGACATAAATTGTACCAATGTTTTCTTAGGTTAGTCTCCCAAGGCAATATAAAAGTAAAAACAAAAACAAACAAATGGGACCTAATCAAACTTACAAGCATTTGCACAGCAAAGGAAACCATAAAAAAATGAAAAGACGACCTACAGAATGGGAGAAAATATTTGCAAATGATGCTACAGACAAGGGCTTAATCTCCAAAATATACAAACAGCACATGCAATTCAACAACAAAAAACAAACAACCCAATGGAAAAATGGGCAGAAGACGTTAATAGACATTTTTCCAAAGAAGACATACAGATGGCCAGTAGGCACATGAAAAGATGCTCAATATATGTAATTATTAGAGAAATGCCAATCAAAACTACAGTGAGGTACCACCTCACACCAGTCATAATGGCCATCATTAAAAAGTCTATAAATAAATGCTGGAGAGGGTGTGGAGAAAAGGGATCCCTGCTACACTGTTGGTAGGAATGTAAATTGGTGCAGCCACTATGGAAAACAGTATGGAGGTACCTCAGAAAACTAAAAATAGAATTGCCATATGATCCAGCAATCCGGGTGTATACCCGGACAAAACTATAATTCAAAAAGATACGTGCACCCCTACGTTCATAGTAGCACTACTCACAATAGCCAAAACATGGAGACAACCTAAATGTCCATCGACAGGTGAATGGATAAAGAAGATGTGATACATATATACAACGGAATACTACTCAGTCATAAAAAAAGAACGAAATAATGCCATTTGTGGCAACATAGATGCAACTAGAGATTATCATACTATGTGAAGTAAGTCAGAAAAAGAAAGACAAATACCATATGATATCTCTTATATGTGCAATCTGAAATATGGCACAAATGAACCTATCTACAAAACAGAAACAGACTCACAAACATAGAGAACAGACTTGTGGTTGCCAAGGGGGAGTGGGGTGAGAGAGGGATGAACTGGGAGTTTGGGGTTAGCAGATGTAAACTATTATATACAGCATGGATAAACGACAGGGTCCTACTGTATAGCACAGGGAACTATATTCAATATCCCGTGACAAACCATAATGGAAAAGTATATAAAAAAAGGAATGTCTATATGTGTATCACTGAGTCACTTTCCAGCAGAGATGGCACAACACTGTAAATCAACTATACTTAAATAAAATAAATAAAAATCTTAAGAAAAGAAGAAATAGAAAATCTGAATGAAATTAAATATCAATGACATACATCCTTAAGAAAAAACCTTCCCAGAAAGAAAACTTCAAAACAGCTTGTGATAAATTCTTCAGAACACTTTTAAGGAAAAAAATAAAACCAATCTTACAAAAAAACAAACAAAAATAAACTCGCCCAGAGACTAGAGAAGAGGAATATTCTCCAACTCATTTTATAAGATTAGCATAACCTTGGAGTTTCATTCTATCACTGGATTACTGAGAGTTTATGAAGAATTGTTAAATTTTATCAAAAATATTTTTCTGCCTCTGTTGAGATGATTATATGGGTTTTCTCCTTTATGTAAAAAGGATAATATATTATGACCAAGTGGAATTTATGCCAGGAATGTAATCTTGGAATAAGCATAAAAAGCACAAACTATAAAAGACTTAAATTAGACCACTAAAATTAAAGAATTTCTGTAGAAAAAAGAAATAACAATTGTGGCAAGGATATAGAGAAAAGGGAACCTTTGTGCACTGTTGGTGGGAATGTAAACTGGTGCAGCCACTACGGGAAACAGTATGGAGGTTCCTCAGAAAATTAAAAATGACCAGGATACGGATCCACATGATCCAGCCTCTCGGTATTTATTCAAAGAAAATGAAAACACTAACTAGAAAAGATATCTGCACTCTCATGTTCACTGCAGCATTATTTACAACAGCCAAGATACGGAAACAACCCAGGGATCCGTCAATGGAAGAACGGATAAAGAAAATCTTGCCATTTGTGACAACATGTTTGGACCTTGAGGGCATTATGCTAAGTGAAGTAAGTCAGACAGAGAAAGACAAATACTGTGTCATCTCACTTATATGTGGAACCTAAATTTTAAAAAATAAAAAAATTTTAAAACCCACCAAGCTTATACATATAGATACAGAAAACTGACTGGTGGCTGCCAGAGGTGGTGGTTAGGGAGGGGGGCAAAATGGGTGAAGGGGGTCAAAAGGTACAAACTTCCAGGTATAAAATAAGTAAGTCATAGGGATGTATGTAAGTCCTGCTGTATGTTTTACAGCATGGCGGGTATAGTTAATAACACTGTACTGTATATTTGAAAGTTGCTAAGAGAGTAGATCTTAAAAGTTCTCATCACAAGAAAAAAAACTGTAACCATGTATGTTAATGGATATTAACTAGATTTATTGTGGTGCTTGTTTTGCAACATATAAAAATATCCTATCATTATGCTGTACACCTGAAACTAACATAATGTTATATGTCAATTATAGCTCACTTAAAACAAAAACACTAAAAAAGACGAAAAACAAACAATGAAAAGATGTACTATGGGGAAATAAACTAGCCCTAATAAAAACCAGTGTACTTACATTAATAGCAAACATATAAATTTAAAATTTTTAAAGATCGCTAGAAATAGTTACTATGTAATGACAAAAGGTTCAATTAATTAGGAAGATACAATAATCTCAATGCTGTATGCATGACATTATGAAATATATAAAGCAAGAAATGTACAAAGCAAGAACTGACCATACTACAAAAGTATAAATACACCATTGAGTAATTTTAACCTGGCAATACTACCTCGCCCAGTGATCAAGGTTAACATCACCAGTGATAAATCATGCTGATATCATATAGCCCTGGTATGATGCGATGAGAAGGTCACTTCACCTTTGTGACCTTCCTCATCAAACCCATAACTCCAATCTATGAGAAAAACATCAGACAATCTGAAATTGAAGGACAGTCTACAAAATATCGGATTAGTATTCCTCAAAACTGTCAGTCATCCAAAACACAGAAAGACTAAGAAATTGTCACAGAACAGAGGGTACCAGGAGACAGGATGACTAAATGTAATTGGGTATCCTGAATGGAATTCTGAAACAGAATAAAAGACATTAGTGGAAAAATGATTGAAATTTGAATGATTCTGGAGTTTAGTTAATTGTAACGTATCAATGTTGGTTTGCCAGTTGTGACAAACGCACCATGGCAATGTGAGATGTTAGTGTTAGGGGAACCTGGGTGAGAGATATACAGGGACTCTGTACTAGCTGTACAACTTTTCTGTAAATCTACAGCCATTCTAAAATTGAAAATTTTTATTTTAATTTCTGTTCATCAAAAGACACCATTTAAAAAAAAAGATACCATTGAGGGAAGGAAAAGACAAAACACTGACTGGGAAAAAATATCTGCAATAAATACATCTAATAAAGAACTCAATTCTTTACAAAAATACATATATATATACCTACCATATAGACGTATATAAAACACACATATGTGTGTATATATAAAAAATATCCAGTGGTATACCATGGGCAGGGCAGTGGAAAAGTCTGCCCTGGCTACAGACAATAAAATGGCATATTGTCTGTGGAGAATGTAAAAGCAATAATTAAACTGACTAAAAGTCGGTCTACACATTATTACCATGTACTGGAAATTCCAAACAATGTCATAATAAAATACTCATCTAGAGAAAACATCTTTTGTGGGTGTAAGTTCTGAACTTAAAGTATGATCCAAAGACCTGGAGTAACCTAAGATCTTTTCAGAGAGTCTATGGGGTAAACATATTGTCATAATAATATAAAACATTATTTGCTTTCTCACTTTGTTAAGTATGTGCACTGATGGTCCAGAAACAATAGTGAGTAAAACTGCTCACCCGGGAGCATGAGTCAGGGCAGTGGCACAGACTGTACCGGTACACACTGTATTCTTCACTGCTACACACAATTAACAACAATAACAGAAACCTAGCCTTACTGAAAAATATCCCTAATAAAACAGTAAACATTTTACTAAATCTCCACCCTTGAGCACCCATATTTTTTGTGTAATGAAATGGAAAATAAAGCATTTCTGCTATCTGAAGGGAAAGCACTTTAGTGATTATTTGAATTGTGAGCTGATCTCTCCACCTTTTTAATGAAAACACCATTCTGACTTGAAAAAACAACTGAAAGACTATAGTTATTCAGATCTGGTTATTCAGCAGGCATTTTCTTGAAAACGAACAGAGTGAGCTGGCATTTCAGGGAAAACAATTTAAATATTTGCTACCTAAAATTTGAGCTTTCAAACCAAAACTGAATGTCAGAAACGCTGTGAGCTTGAAAGCTTCTGTGCATTTACAGACTCTTCTGATAAGATCAGTGGTGATATTAACAAATATAATGTTTTTGCTATTATAAAACTAAATGTGTCCAAAAAAAAACCTTAATGTGTGAACATTTAGAAAAGTTGCATTAACCCTGGGAAGTAATATTTTCCAAATCACCAACGCATAATGCTACAAAGTCAAGCATGAGTAAAAAGATATATTCAGAATGTAAGGAAGACCAACAGGTTTTAACATAACAGAGTATGAAAAGTTCATTTATGTGGTTTCAGAACACATAACTAACCTGTAAGAAACTACTTCCTTTGTCAAGTTTTGGTACAGTATCAAAGAAGAATACCTACACTATTTTTAAAGCGTATTAAAATGCCCTCTTTTCTAACTACATATTTGTGTAAGGCCAGATTCTTTTCATATACTTTAACTTTTTCATATTCTTTTCATATACTTTAATTCTTTTCCTATACTTTAACATATTGCAACAGATTGGATTCAGAAGCATCTATGAGACTCCAGCTTCATAAATGTAAAATGATGTCACTCTCATCATTAAATTTTCCTTTGTTTTGGAAAATTAATTACTTTTATAAATGTTTATTATGTATGTTAATATTCAGTGAACTGATTATGTAATTTTAAGATGGAAATTTGCTTTTAAAATAATTATTTTTTCTGTTTTAATTTCTAATAAGGTAAATATCAATAGATATAACTCACATAAACAAAAGCAAAGAGCTCAAAAATTTGTAAGAGTGCAGTGAAGTCCTGAGACTAAAAGGTCTGAGCACTGCTGTTCTAAACAACTGCTGCTATTATTGTTGAATTTTAGTAATACATTTAAGGATCAAATTAGCACATCTTTATTACTTTCTCTGTAACAAGCATTTATTCTGTGTGGAAGTTCATTCAAAGAACTTCACTTCTTACAGTTAGCTCACTACACACAGACTCAGCTACAAGCATCCATTTCAGAGAGTAAATTCTCAATTCAGAATCATTCAAGCTTACTTCATGCATAGTTCTTATCTCCACGCCTGTAGTACTACACATTCCTACTTTCAAACAGTGGATTCAAAATAAAATGACAGAATAGTGATCATAAAGACAAACAGAACTCAAGTTACTTCAATTCTGTAATTCTATGTGACCACGTGGCGCTTTTGTTTGTTTAAAATTTAAAACCATGAAATAGTGTGAACTGTTCAGTGTAAAGTTTTTAAGAGTGAATTTTAGTTCATTTGTGAAATATTTTGCTGAATTTTAATAATATCTATAAAACTGAAATGTATTCTTTTTTAACTGTTCATTGTTTTTAACCTAAACAACAAATCAAGAAAATAATTATTTTTACTAATTATTTCATTATTATTGTTGAAAATAATTTTGTCATAGAGAGGAGAGGGACATTAACAAATGATCCTCTTGGGGTGTCATATACCCTTAGCACTGTTACCACCACACTGAACAATGAGATATTGGATATTTTCCTCCCAAGTTCATTGTCAAAGAGCTTGTTTTTTAAGGATGTCCATAGAACCTTTATTCATATGCCCTCTTTTGTTGTCTGATTTTTATTCCACTAAAAATTATGACTGTGAGATTCATCTATGTTGTTGGATACACCAGTAGTTCAATTTCTTCAATCTTCTAATCTGGTGTCATTTTTCACAACCCTGATCATGTCAACTCTTAAGTGAATCTCTCTTAACTCCTTATGCCATTAGGTGCTCCTCTTCTGGTCTCACAGCATTTTGTAGGTATGTAACTCAACTAGATCACTTATCATATTGAAGTTAGTCTATGATCTCTTTTAAGCTGGAGAGCTGGGGAACCCAACTCCTAGCCCAGGACCTGACACATAATAGGATCTTATTTATATTAGTCAGGATTCTCCACTGAAGCAGAACCAATAGGAATATAGCTATATCTATTTATATCTGTATCTATAGCTATATCTACATACATACATACATACATACATACACCCACACTCACACACACACCTACATAGCTGCAGACAGGAAAGCTGATGGTGGAGTCCAGAAGCCTAAGAAGGACCAAGACATACATCGCTGTAAACCAAATGCCAACAGGCTTAAAACCCAGGAAGAGCCGATGTTTCAATTTAAGTCTAAAGACAGGAAAGAATGGATATACTACCTTGAAAGCCCTCAGGGAGGAGGAGTTCCCTCTCACTCAGTTCTATTTGGGCCTTCAACTGATAGAATGAGGTCCACCCACATTAGAGACAGTAATCTGCTTTACTCAGTTTACCATTCAACTGTTAAAGTCATGCAAAAACACCCTCACAGAAACACCCAAATAATGTTTAACCAAATACCTGGGCACCCTGTGGCCCAATCAAGTTGACACATAAAGTTAACTATCATATTAATTAATGTTTGCCTGTCTGTATTGGTCTTTGCCATCAATATTTCAGAAGAATAGACATGTAAAGATCATATTTATAAAGCAGAATAAAATAGGGCTAATGATGGGTATACAGGATTCAAGTTTCACTTCATCCAGGAGATAACTTTTTACCTGAGCAGTAAGGGATGAGTAAGATTGTAACGGGAGGAGACCTGTATAGTGGGGGCAGGATCTTACAGACAGAGGAAGCAGCTTCAACCCAGAAGGCTCTTTCCCAGTTTGTGTTCAGATCACATTTGTAAAGCAAAGTCTTTGGCTAAAGAAGGTTCCTGAGACTGGTACTCAGATAACTAAAAACACAAGGTGCTACCCAACCTGGGGGACATCCAAAAAATTTTCTAGTACTAGGACATCCATTGTTGTTATCCTCAAGGATCAGTCTTGGCTCTGAATTAGTTACCATGGAGACCCTCTAATTCATGCTTTTCCTTAGTGATGTCCAAGAAAACCCAGACAGAATACCTTTTCAGAAAGTATTCGAATATATGGCTTTATACCAATAGATGACTAGGTCCTCTGTAGAAAACAAAAGCAATGGTGTTTATGCAAGAATGTGGAGGCCAGGGTTCCCTGAAAGTTCAAATCTTGGCAAGTAACTATAATCACTATTTATGGTTTATGTCACTTTTCTGATTTCTAAGTAAAACATGTTTATTTTAGAAAATTTGAAAAAAACATAAAAACACAAAAGGGAAACTTAAAATTACCCATAGTCATTTTTCTCCTTTTACGGTGGGAAAGAGTTTGAAGTAAAACACGCAAGCCTTTTCCTCCCTGCCTCCAATCTCAACAACCCCTTCCCTGAGACAACCACCTTTATGGATTTGGTCCTCATCAGCCCTGCCAATTTCTCTCTTGCTTATTCATTTAGTGATTCAGCAAATATCTACTGAGTGGGCATCTTGGGCCAGGCACTATTCTAAACATAGCTGTTTCACTGGTATTTAAATCTGATAAGATCTCTGTTTCCATCGGTTACACTGTAGTGAAAGAAGACCCACAATAAAACAGTAAACAAATCGATACATAGAAAAACACTAGCTAGTAATAAATGTTATACAGAAAAAAAGAGGGCAATATTATACCTGAGATTAAACTGTGAAGATAAAATCAGCCCAGTGAAGACTGAGGGAAGATACTGCAAGTACAGAGAAGAGTAGGGGAAAAAAAACCAAACAAACCCTTAAACGAATACAGAAAGAAGGCCAGTGTGGCTCTTATAGCATGGTGAGAGGGAGAGAGTTAGGGGATGCCGTTGAAGCCACGGGCCTGGGACACATCGTGGAGGGCTTTGAGGAAGAAGGATGTCAAAAGAATTTGGCCTTAAAGAGCAGGAAGATGCTGAAGGGTTTTAACAGGTTTGATCTGTATGTTCTAAATTTTTAATCTGGCTTCACCGTGGAGAACACTAAGAGCAAAGATTCCCAATAAGAGGTGAAGAGGTCCAGACACACTCCCAAGAAGTCCACAAATACAATTCAGGGGGTTCGTTACCTTGAATGGGAGAAAACTACCTGGCCCAGCCACTTAAAGAAGTAAAAATCTCAAAATGGCTCTATTTTGTCTAGCCTCCAATTCCTCTTTTTGAAATATCCTCTCTGGTTTCGGAGTGCCATAGTTGCAGGATTCCCAACCTCATAGGCAGGTTCTTCCTTTGCTGGTTTTCCCCTTAAGATAGTGTTTAAACCTAAACCCTGCTGGAGGCCTACTAACTTAAAAGGCTCAGATTCAAAGACAAACCCCGCCTTAGGTAAAGTGACCAGATTGAGAGTGACTTTGGGGTCAGGGTAAGAAGAGTGCCCACAACTTGAACCCAGCACATCCACAGTCTACTGCAACACACCCCAGAGGCTGGTTCCCTGCGGCCAACTGCAAAAGGGAAGCAGATATTAAAAATACATTATATCAAGGCAGGAAAATGGAGCATGGGAAGCACATTTGTAGAGTAAGAAGAAATCAAATGCTTCTTGTAACTGTTTGCTTAGAAGTACTGTATTTCCCAAACGTGGGCACTAGTTAAATATACAAATTCCTGAGCTCCACCCCAGACATATTGACTCAGAGTACCTAAGGGCTGGGCCCAAAAATCACCTCCAGTGATTATAATGATCAGCCAGTTTGGAAAACACTATAAATATTTGTGGGGAATAATCTAGAATACCCATGGAACACGATGCTTAGCAGGCCTGGACTGAGAAACCACAATCTTTTTTTTTAATTAATTAATTAATTATTTTTATTTTTTTTATTTTTTTACAATTGTATGTTAGTTTCTGCTTTATAACAAAGTGAATCAGTTATACATATACATATGTTCCCATATCTCTTCCCTCTTGCATCTCCCTCTCTCCCACCCTCCCTATCCCACCCCTCTAGGTGGTCACAAAGCACTGAGCTGATCTCCCTGTGCTATGCGGCTGCTTCCCACTAGCTATCTATTTTACGTTTGGTAGTGTATATATGTCCATGCCACTCTCTCGCTTTGTCACAGCTTACCCTTCCCACTCCCCATATCCTCAAGTCCATGCTCTAGTAGGTCTGTGTCTTTATTCCTGTCTTACCCCTAGGTTCTTCATGACATTTTTTTTCTTAAATTCCATATATATGTGTTAGCATACGGTACTTGTCCTTCTCTTTCTGACTTACTTCACTCTGCATGACAGACTCTAGGTCCATCCACCTCATTACAAATAGCTCAATTTCGTTTCTTTTCATGGTTGAGTAATATTCCATTGTATATATGTGCCACATCCTCTCCATCCATTCATCCAATGATGGACACTTAGGTTGCTTCCATCTCCGGGCTACTGTAAATAGAGCTGCAACGAACATTTTGGTACATGACTCTTTTTGAATTATGGTTTTCTCAGGGTATATGCCCAGTAGTGGGATTGCTGGGTCATATGGTAGTTCTATTTGTAGTATTTTAAGGAACCTCCATACTGTTCTCCATAGTGGCTGTACCAATTCACATTCCCACCAGCAGTGCAAGAGTGTTCCCTGAGAAACCACAATCTTACTCCTTTACCCCTCACACAGGGTTTCTGGCTTAAATAATTATTGGCATTTTCACTGACAGATTATTAGAAGGGTGACTAGCATATTAATAAACTAAACAATTTATATTCAATAAAACCACTGAGATTACTGACATTGAAAAAGAGAATGACTTAATTTATCTTCCATTGTACCCTTCAAGATGTAAAATTATTTCTTTTCACGCTGCCAGAACAAGTGGACTCCATTTAGTGTGGCCGAGGACCATACAATTTATTAAATGACACTTGGAAGCCCTCACAAAAGTGATTAATATATGTGCACTCAGAGTTCTGAGTACAGTCATTTTTCAGATAGTCTGTTTGTTTCTACATTCAGAGAACCAACCTGCGAGCGTGTGAGCTTTGTAGGAGAAAGGTCTGTTTTCCAGAAGAATCCCAGAATATTAGAGAATTAGATTTGGTGATCTCATCCAGCCTCATGGCTTTAAATGCTGTCTATACATTGCTAGCTCTAAATTCATATCTCTAGCCCTGACCTCTCCCTGAACCTCAGATTCTTATATGCAACTCTTTATCTACACTTTAATAACGCATCTAAAACTTTAAAAGACTAAAACTGAACTTTTGATCTTCCTCGCATCCCTCATCCTTTTCCATCTCAGTTGATAACAACTTTTTTCCACTTGTTCAGTCATCCTTGATTCTTGTTTCTCTCTCACTCCACATCCAAATCCATTAACCAATCCTTTCTAATCTCCCTTAATAACATATCCAGAACCCACCATTTCTCATTACCTTCACGGTAACCATCCAAAGCCACCATCGGTTCTCTCCTTGGCAAGTATAGGAGCCTTCTAACTGATCCCCTTTGCTTCTACATTTGCCCCCTTCCAACTACTTATTAAACAGCAGTTGAAGGGTTCTTGTTTGTTTTATTTTTCATTATGGAAAGTTTTCAACAAATGCAAAAGAAGGGAGAACAGCATAATGTAACCCCGAACCTACTCATCACTCAGCTTCAACAGGTTTCAATGCACGGCCATTCTTTTTTTTTTTTTTTTTTTTTTTGCGGTACGCGGGCCTCTCACTGCTGCGGCCTCTCCCATTGCGGAGCACAGGCTCCGGACGCGCAGGCTCAGCGGCCATGGCTCACGGGCCTAGCCGCTCCGCGGCATGTGGGATCTTCCCGGACCGGGGCACGAACCCGTGTCCCCTGCATCGGCAGGCAGACTCTCAATCACTGCGCCACCAGGGAAGCCCTGCACGGCCCTTCTTGTTCCATCTTTATTACCATCCATTTTCTCTCCCCCACACTGGAACGCTCATTCAACCCCCCCCCAGTGCCATCCTATCTTATTCAAAATAAAATCCAAACTCCTCTCGGTGGCATTCAAGGGTTCTCAGTCTCCCTCACCTCTCTACCCTCTCCTGTCACATTATCTCCTAGCTATCTCTCAAACACATCAGGATGTTCCTGTCTTAGAGCCTCTGCATTTGTTTCCTCTGCCTCCCCCACCCCCATCCCCCAGGATATTCCCCCTGGCAAGCATGTTCCCTGTCTCCCTCAGGTCTTTATAGAGTTTCCTACAGCCTGGTTTCGCTGATTACCAACATATGGCAAGAATGAAATAATCAGCCCTTTGAGTTTTCTACAAACTGGCTGCTGAGTCATAGTTTTAAAGGTCCGCACTGTTCGCCCCTCAGCTACTCATCCATGTATAACTATGTGGATGGGAACTTCCATCTAGTGACTTCTACCTGATGAGATGGAACTGTTCTTTGTAAAAAGGCACTCTCATCCTTCCCGTGGGCTGACTGATATGCTCCCCGTCTCACTTAGACCAACTGGTGATCAACGTATATAATTACTTAAAGAACGACTGCATCCAATCCTTTCTGAAGGTCAAAGCAACTCACCTGTCGGCCACAATAAGAACTCTGAATTTTATTCTTAGTGCTGCACCACAACATGGTAAGAGTTCAAGAAACGCTCTTTGTTATTAAAGTTGATTGTCACAAATGAAAATTGGTGGTAAATATACTTAATGACACTGAAATGTACGCTTTAAAGCGGTTAGAAAGGTTTTATGTCATGTGTATTTTCCCACAATAAAAAAATAAAATACAAATTGGAAAAAATAAATAAATATATATATATAGGGCTTCCCTGGTGGCGCAGTGGTTGAGAGTCCGCCTGCCGATGCAGGGGACACAGGTTCGTGCCCCGGTCCGGGAAGATCCCACATGCCGCGGAGCGGCTGGGCCCCTGAGCCATGGCCGCTGAGCCTGCGCGTCCGGAGCCTGTGCTCCGCAACGGAAGAGGCCGCAGCAGTGAGAGGCCCGCGTACCGGAAAAAAAAAAAAAAAATATATATATATATATATATATATATATACACACACATACATACACAAATTGGGCTCTTCAAGCAGCCAGAACGAGGCATGTAAACTTCACGGGGCCCGGAGGCTTCCACTGCCCCGGCCCCAAATCCCACCTGCACCTCAGAGATCCAGGTGGGCAGTCAGTGGCCTGAGGCCAGCCACGCCCCTCTCTGCACGGCCTCAGGGGATGTGCCTGGACTTTGAGTATGAGCCCTGCGTGTTTATTTACTTGTACACACATTCATTCATGTATTGACTCACCATTTCTGACCCAGTAGCCAGGAGAAAGCAGCAGCAGGTCGCCTGTGGGACACTGGAGCCTGCAGGAGCAAAGGCTTCCTTCCCGGCGTCCTCTGGGTTGCGGTGCCTTCTGGGAGAGGCGGTGCCTTCTGGCAGAGGTCGTCCCACTTTGCACTGCGCCTGCGCGGCTCTCTGCCCTGCCTCACTGGTACCAATATGCCTCCGGCGGGATCCAGAGGACGCCTCTTGTAATCTTGCTCTGGCGTGGGCCTCTGTCTCTTTTCTTATATTGCCTAGGCCTCCTAATTTAGGCCCCAGGGCACCGAGGCCAGCCCCATCTTTCTACATCATCCAGACCCCATTCCTTGATAAGGGCCCTTCCCCTACATCACCTTAGCCTCGCCTTGGATTCCCTGGCTGCTTTCATAAAGGACTCTTAACATTTTTTAGAGCTTTGGATGTGGCAAGCATGGCGATAAGTGATTTACATGCATTGTCTCATTAAATTTGTAACAGAATTTTAACTCACAAATTAGAAAGCATCTACACCGAGACTTCCCTGGTGGCGCAGTGGTTAAGAATCCGCCTGCCGATGCAGGGGACACGGGTTCGAGCCCGCGTCCGCGAAGATCCCACGTGCCGCGGAGCAACTAAGCCCGTGCACCACAACTACTGAGCCTGTGCTCTAGAGCCCAAGAGCCACAACTACCGAGCCCGCGTGCCACAACTACTGAAGCCTGCGCACCTAGAGCCTATGCACTGCAACAGGAGAAGCCACCGCAATGAGAAGACCGCGTGCACTGTGAGGAAGAGTGGCTCCTGATCACCACAACTAGAGAAAAGCCCACGCGCAGTAACGAAGACCCAACGCAACCAAATAAATAAATTTTTAACTGATTTCAAAGGGAGAATTTATGGTAATCAGAGCTCAGGTTTCTGCAATACTAACAGTGGTCTTAGAAAAAAGAGAGAGAGATGGAGAGGGAGGGGGTGAAGGAAAGAAGGAAGGACGTTCATTGGAGCTAACATCTTTATAAAATGTGTATAATGAGAGGATGTCAACAAATCGTATAAATATTATCATAATGTTATTTTCACAAAATGATGAAATGTGGTGTGGACTGGGGTACAGAGCACGGAATATATAACTCCTTGAACAAGTGCACCTGAAGGATACTCAGTGAGCAGATGGGGATTGGTTAACACTGAATACTTCCTATGGGCTCGTCACCTGATGCTTTACCTGCTTTAATCCCATTTAATCCTCCCTGAGACCCTGTGGGTTTATTATTATTCTTTCTCTGTTTTACAAATTAGGAAGCTGAGGCACACATGAGTTAAATAACTTCCACAGTCACACAGCTAGTAACCAATAGAGATGGGAATTGAACACTAACAAATTCCTATCAGTGCACTTAACTCCCATGCATGCTGCCTCAACAGTAACGCAACTGGAGCACTCCATCCTTATACACTATCAATTTTTATTAATAATTTGGATACAGGAATTCCCTGGCGGTCCAATTGTTAGGACTTCAAGCTCTCACTGCTGAAAGCTGGGATTCAATCCCTGGCTGGGGAACTAAGATTCCACAAGCTGTGCAGTGCAGCCAAAAAAGAAAAAAAATTTTTTGGATAAAGGTATAGATGGTGTACTGATCGAATTTAAGCATAATCTAAAGCAGGGAGGAGGAGCTAAAGTTTTAGAAAGGTCGTCGCGGTTCAAAGTTATTTCAACAGATTCTGTTGGTGCTAGAAGAGATAACAGCTGACATTTTCAGTTTAATGCAGGGCTTTTCAACCTCAGTGCTGTTAACATTTGGAACTGGATAATTGTTTGTTGCGAGGATCTGTCCTGCGCACTATAAGATGTGTAGCAGTGAGGTAGCAGCATCCCTGGCCTCTACCCACTACATGCTAGTAAGAGCCTCCAGTTGTGACAACCAAAAATGTCTCCAAACACTGCCAATGTAACTGAGCAGGACCCTATGAGACCTTCCCAGAGTACCCCAACCCATGTCCTCCGACTGCCTCTTGTCTGTAGAAAAACTTTAGTCAAAGAATAAATTTAATCAGAGAAGTGAGAAAATGCAGAAAGAAAGGAAAACAGTCAAGCAAGACAAAATAATAAAACTTGAGCCATTAAACAAAGTCAAAGACCTTTAGTGTTTCCTCAAGGGCTGTAGATAATATTCTGAGCTTTGTTTTTTGAGCTGTTTTGCAGATACTAAAAACCCCACCAGCTGGAAGAAATTAACTGTATGCGGCCCACAAGCACGTGGACCCCAGACCAGTTGGAATCAGAAAGTTGGTGATGCTGACTCCCAATTACCTCACCACCAACCAATCAGAAGAATGTCCACGAGCTGATCACGCCCTGCTCCCTGAACACTATAAGACTCCTCACTGCCCCCTCCAGGGTGGGACACACAGTTTGGAGGGCATTAGCCTCCTGTGGCCCCCTTTGCCTGGCAGAGCAATAAAGCTATTTCTTCCTACTTCACCCAAAACTCTGTCTCCGAGATTTAATCCGGCACAGGTGTACAGAGGCCAGATTTCGGCAACACCAAGTGTCACCTGGGAGGCAAAAATCACCCCTGATTAAGAACCACTGAGTTAGTCTTTTGCCACATATTGTTTTCTTTCCTTCTTTTTTGCGGTACGCGGGCCTCTCACTGCTGTGGCCTCTCCCGTTGAGGAGCACAGGCTCCGGACGCGTAGGCTCAGCAGCCATGGCTCACAGGCCCAGCCGCTCCGCGGCATGTGGGATCTTCCCGGACCGGGGCACGAACCCGCGTCCCCTGCATCGGCAGGAGGACTCGCAACCACTGCGCCACCAGGGAAACCCGCCACATACTGTTTTGATTTAATTTTCATAATTCTGGTAAGATGTAAGTAGAGTTGAAATCGAAACCACAGTTATCTGATTCTGAGTGCCATGCTCTCATCAAGATGAGATTAATGAGGGATGAATGTAAATTCCTGCACTTAGAGCCAAGCAACAACAAAGACATAAGCCCATGATGGGAGAATTATGAGTTAGCACCTGTGAAAGAAAACGTATATAAAGGTGAGTTAGGACTAAATAATTCTAGCCAACATTTGTCAAAGGCTAACACCTTTTCAGATTCTGCTACGTGCTGTGCACACAAGCTCATTTAATCCTCTCAAGTAGCCCCATGAGACAAATAATATTATTATCCCTATTTTGGAGTGCGAGGACATTGAAGTTTAAAGACAGCATAGCATAGTGGTAGAGGTAAAGTGACAATGCCATGATTTGAATTCAAGGAGTCCAACTCTAGAGTCAATGCTCTTAGCTTCTAAATAATACTTCTCACACACACACACACACACACACACACACACATATAAAGCAATCATCACTGCAATGTGTCTGGGAGAAAAATACTAGAGTATATTTGTCACCAAACCAAACTAGGTCCACACACCTGTGCACAATAAAGCCAAGCTACTGACACGGGGTTGTGGTGAAGAAAAGTGCAGATAGGGCTTCCCTGGTGGCGCAGCGGTTGGGAGTCTGCCTGCCGATGCAGGGGACATGGGTTCGTGCCGCGGGCCGGGAAGATCCCACATGCCGCAGAGCGGCTGGGCCCATGAGCCATGGCCGCTGAGCCTGCGCGTCTGGAGCCTGTGCTCCGTAACGGGAGAGGCCACAACAGTGTAGAGGCCCACGTAATGCAAACAAAAAACAAACAAAAAACCCCTAACTCCTCAATAGGTTTAGGGGAAGAGTTTTTATAGGTAAAATGTGGGGAGAGGTCTGCAGGGCATGTGACCTTCCTCTGATTGCTTGGTGAGGAGGTAACAAGGTGGTGCTCCAGGAATCTCAGTCATTAGTCTTCTGGTTCCAGCCTGTCTGGGGGCCTTAGTTCCTACAGAAGAGCTCAGAGATGTATCCGATTGTTATGTGTATCCCTTGAGGAACCAGGATGCTGCCCCATTGCTGCACTATTGTTTCTTGACTGCCTTCCCTCTGTTTCTGCATTCCCTCACTCTGCTAATTAGTAACTATTTGAATCTGCCCTTAGGAACTCAGTGAAAGTCTAGGAGGCTGAAACCTTTTTCCTACAAACGAGAAATGGGGGAGGAACTTCCTTGGTGGTGCAGTGGTTAAGAATCCGCCTGCCAAATGCAGGGGACACAGGTTCGATCCCTGGTCTGGGACGATCCCACATGCGGCAGAGCAAGTAAGCCCGTGTGCCACAACTACTGAGCCTGTGCTCTAGAGCCCACGAGCCACTACTGAGCCCACGTGCCACAGCTACAGAGGCCCGCGTGCCTAGAGCCCGTGCCCCGCAGCAAGAGAAGTCCCCGCTCGCCACAGCTATAGAAAGCCTGGGCGTGGTAACAAAGACCCCACGCAGCCAAAAATAAATTAATTAATTAATTAACTTAAAAAAAAAGAAATGGGGGACATGGTAAGGCTTTTGTGCCCAGGAGGGCCGCACAGGGTGCTGCTCAGTTTCAATCCCCTCCTTTCTTTGATACTCCTCGGTCCTGAGGGTAACACGTGTGGAACCAGAAAGGGAACAGCGTTCTGGATAGAGAGGTTAATCATGAACTTGGCAGAGGCACTTGGTTTTGAAACCGCACAACTAAGATGGGACTTGAACCCACAGGCTGGGACCCGAACCCAGCTAAACCCCAGACTGGGATTTGAACCCACTGTCTTTTAATTATAATCACACACGTGGTCTCAAGACCTACTGAAGTTCAGGTTCTTTATGTCTCAGCACAGAAGGAATTTGGTGAGAGACAAAGCGAGAGGTAAGAACCGGATTTATTTAGAGAGAGACAGATTCCATAGACAGAATGTGGTCCGTCTCAAAAGGCGAGAGTGGCCCCAGGGCATGGGGTCATCTTGGAAAGTGAGAGTGGCATGGGAGAAACACACTCTACAGGCAGAGTGTGGCCCATCTCGGAAAGCAAGAGGCCCTGAAATATGGGGTGGTTAGCTTTTATGGGCTGGGTAATTTCACAGGCTAATGAGTGGGCGAATTATTCCAACTATTTCAGGAAAAGTGAGGGAATTTCCAGGAATTGGACCACTGCCCACGTCTACTTCTTGGCCTTTTTTTTTTTTTTTTTTTTTGCAGTACACGGGCCTCTCATTGTTGTGGCCTCTCCCTTTTGCGGAGCACAGGCTCCTCGGCCATGGCTCACGCGCCCAGCCGCTCCGCGGCACGTGGGATCCTCCCGGACCGGGGCACGAACCCGCGTCCCCTGCATCGGCAGGCAGACTCTCAACCACTGCGCCACCAGGGAAGCCCTTACTTCTTGGCCTTTTATGGTTGGCCTCAGAAGTGTCTGTGGCACCTGTGGGTGAGTCATTTAGCTATTGTATTACAATGAGCGTATAATGAGGCTCAAGGTCCACTGGAAGTTGAATCTCCCACCATCTTGGACATAGTTGGTTCTAACCAGTTTATGTCGCGTCCTCAACAGCTAAGTCATTCTTTTAAAGGTGATGCCCTGCCCCCTTCCCTCCTGTTTCAGTTTCATATTAATAGGTGTCCAAAACAAGAGAGGTTACAGACCTCTTCTGCTCTGATGGTTAAGATGCACATAATACACAGATGTCAGCTGGAATTGAACAGGTTCTTAAGAACCTGATAAAATTTGAGTCCACATCTCAAGGAAGGTCAAAGGAGAGTTCTGTAGATTCCACAGTCTCCAGGCTCCTATTGCGCACAAAGTATTTGTATTTTGCACTAGATCAACCCAGATGAGGAACTGAGTCCCTTTCTTAAGTTCACAAATCATACAATCTGACCCAAAGCTTTCCAGGACATAGTAAAATTTACGGAGATCTGTAACAGAGTAAGCATGGTAGCAGATCCTATAATCACATATGAGACATTTCTATACCGAAATGCCTTCAGGCAGGAAAACATTAAGACTTTCCTGGGGGTGAGCTTCTTCTCTCTGCTCTCCTCATCCTGTCCTTTCTAAACTACAAATAATCCTTCTCTACTCTGGAGAGCGATCTGCTCCTCCCAAAGTGCGAGGGCCTTTTGTTTTTCAAATAGAAAGTGTAAAGTCTTGGTTACATTCGGAATTTCTTCTTTGTTCTTCAGTGGCTAGACCAGTAGTTCTCAACCAAGGGCAATTTTGTCCCCAGGGAACATTTGTAGACAATGTTGTTTGTCACAACTAGGGGAGGGAGGGGTTGTATGACTGGCATCTAGTTCTTAAAGACCAGGGATGCTGCTATACTACGTGTGGAGCACAGAACAGTCTCCCACAGCAGAGAATTATCTGATTTAAAATGTTAATAGTTCCAAGACTGAGGAGCTCTGGGCCACTAAGGAACAGAAGCTTCTCCAAAAGAAATGCAAAGATGGTAGTGAAAGAACTTAAAATTGTACCAAATGAGAAATGGCTGGAGGAACCATAACTGTTTAACACGGAAAAAGGGAGAACTTGGGAGAATTTAAAAATAAAATTTATTTTTGAGTAGGCTCCAATAAATAGTCATTCCAGAGAATGTTGTGGGGATTGGAATTATGAATATATCTCAGTAAAATAAAAACAAAACCTATGTGACTCAAACTCCTATACCATTTGATATCATTTCTTCTACTGCCCCATTCGTTCCCAAATTACAGAAATATGAAGAAAACTTTCCTTATAAATTTGTTACTGTACTGATATTGCCAACATCATATGTTTCTTTTTTTTTTTTTTTTTTTTTTGCCTCTGGGGAATAGGGAATTCAAGGAAGCCCCTTAAAATTTTTAATTAGTACTTTTCTGGACAAAAGAAATATATTCCTAAGTGGTGAACCATTCAGAGAACCTTTAAAAGAAAAATTTCTTTTAAAATTGACAAACTTTGGGGGAAAGAGAAAGGAAAGAAAAAATAACGTGTTCACAGTGAACAACCTGAAAAATCAAAGGATTAAAGGTAATTCTCCAGGTGATATATAAATGTCTCCAAATAGTTTCAAATGCATGTTTGAGTATACCTCATTCTTTCTGACAAACATGTAGAAATAAATACATGCACATCAAAGATATAAGATTGAACTCCAGCCCATAATTTTTCTGGAGTGGAAGTGAGTTGGTGATCTGCCAGGCTCCCCATTTTTTTCTTTTTTTTTTTTGTTTTTTTTTTGCGGTACGCGGACCTCTCACTGTGGCCTCTCCTGTTGCGGCGCACAGGCTTCGGACGTGCAGGCTCAGCGGCCATGGCTCACGGGCCCAGCCACTCTGCGGCATGTGGGATCTTCCCGGACCGGGGCACGAACCCGTGTCCCCTGCATCGGCAGGCGGACTGTCAACCACTGCGCCACCAGGGAAGCCCTCCCCTTTTTTTTCAATGTATGTTTTCAGTGTTACTTGAAGGGGACGTGGAAATACCCTTTGCCATTCTGTCAGTTTTACTGTAACACTTGTATTGAAAATGAGAATTTTCCATGCAATATTCCATGCAATTGATTTATTAAGAAATTATTGAGCATAATGCAAACTTTGAATTTATGTGCAATTTTGTCTGTGAAAACATTAGGTGAATGTAGGAAACTGCACCCAGCTGAACTGTACTCTGACATTACCAGTTTACACTAAGGCCATGCTTCTCATGAACTATTCCTGGCCAATGACTGAGTGCAGCAGAGATCTAAGGCAGGCCCATTCCTAGGAGATGGGGACTCACCTGACATGTCACCTTGGCTCAAAAATTCACTTTGCTGAAAATTTCTGAAACTTGCACTGAGGTCTAAGACTTTTCCTACCCCACCTCCTTTCTCTTCTCCACAGTGCCACTGCTTGCGCTGCAGTCTGGCAGCTCTCCTAGCCTTCTCTGGCTCTCTTCCCCTTTTCCCTCAAGTATTTTCCCCAGTAAATCTTTTGGTCATTTTATCCCGTCTTCACAGTTATTTGTCAGAGTACCAAACCTAACACAAGAACAAATGGGGCTGTAGATTTAAAAAAAATCGGCCATGTAATAATTGTTGAAGGTAGGTGATGGATCTGTCTGACCCTCCACTATACTCTCTAAATGAATAGGAAGTCCATTATAGAGTCTATTTTGAACCTGTGGTAAAACTTCCACAGTGGAAAGTTCAAAATGGAAGGAAGGAAGGGAGGGACAGAGGAAGGAAGGAAAGAAAAGAATAACAAACCTGGATGAGATGGTCATTCAGGCTCAGCAGACCCTGCTCTGTGATCACTGGTTCATCATATGAGAACATGCATTTTAAAAACTAATGAACTGTGAAGGCTTCCTTTTTGTATATGTGGCCTTGAACAATACCCATTAGCAGTCAACCCTCATTTCTCCCTTCCCCAAGTCCTTGGAAGCCACTAATTTACTGTCTGTCCCTATAGATCTCTCTATTCTGGACATTTCATGAAAATGGAGTCATACAATGTGCCTTTTATGTCCGGCTTCTTTCACTCAGCATAAAGTTTTCAAGGTTCATGAATGTTGTAGCATGTCTTATTCGTTCTAATGGCTGAATGATATTCATTGTATGAGTAGATCACATTAATTTATCCATTTATCAGTTCAGAGACATTTGGGTTATTTCAACTTTTTGGCCATTGTGAATAATGTTGCTATGAACATTTGCATCCACATTTCTGTATGAACATATATTTTCAGTCCTTTTGGGTGTACGCCTAGGAGTGGAATTGCAGGGAGATACCACAGCTCGCACCTTTCATGGAAATATATTCTGTAATATTTTAAATTAAATACAGTTGATTCTTGTTATTCATGGTAATTATGGTCTATACTCTCTCTGCAAATGCTGAATAATCAGCTGTTGGGGCTCAGAGCAGATCACCCCAAGATACGGCCCAATAGTATATTGATTATTTTGATTTAAAGTTACTTGAGAAACAGCTGGTGGAAAAAAATTGATATAGAAAAACATTCTGACCCCACTCTTTCTCCCTGAAAGCAGGAAATAAATCTCCCATGTGAAAGTATCTTTCCTATAACAGGAGGATAGAAAGTATCCTTATTACCAGAGTTATGGAATTCAAGACTAAGAAAGATGTATAAACAAACTTTGTTACTTCTTCATTAGTCTGCTACCCTAAGCACAAGGACCTTTATTAAATCTTCACAAATAATTATCTAAAAATGATATATAGACAGCCTGCTTTGGTCAGTTCAGGACTCCCATTTCTATGAGCTCTCCAGTTTGTTTGTTTGTTTGTTTTCCTGTTTATCTGTCTTGTGTCAATTCAATTATTAAATCAGTCGGAAGAACTCAAGGGAGGTAGGAGGGAAATTTCCCTGTCCCCGACATGGCAAATTAGCAAACATTGAATTATGAGTCATTGCTTCACAAGAACAAGGTTAGGTTCCTGTGAATTTCTGGTCACAATTTTTCATCAACCTATCAATACATAAGCTTGCTCTATCTGTGTTTCTTTTCTTTTTTCTTTTTTTTTTTTTTTTTTTTTTGGTACGCGGGCCTCTCACCGCTGTGGCCTCTCCCGTTGCAGAGCACAGGCTCTGGACTCGCAGGCTCAGCAGCCATGGCTCACGGGCCCAGCCGCTCCGTGGCATGTGGGATCTTCCCGGACCGGGGCACGAATCCGTGTCCCCTGCATCGGCAGGTAGACTCTCAACCACTGCGCCACCAGGGAAGCCCTATGTGTTCTTCTTTTTAAAGACACCTCGTTTAATGAACAATATGTAATTGTTCATTCACTAACACTGAACTCAGGGCCAACACCACTATACATAACATGCCTGCAGGCACCAAATCTAACACACGAGGCCGCACAGCTTTCTTATACACTTGAGGGCCATTTTAAGTAGTGAAACCATCAACAAAAACCACAAAAATGCAAAACACGAAGCACTAAACAGACCACAAAAAGGACTTTGTAAGGCAGTGCTGCCTTCTGCCTCAGCTGGGAATATGGGTATCAAGTGACTCAAGTTGTTTGACACTGTGCATGCCTTCCAGTGACCAAAAAAGCCCCATGTGTGTATTGATCTGGGAATTACAGATAAATTTTAGGGAGTAGGCAAATTCATAAGCATATGGTCAATTGTATTTTAAATGTACAGAAAAATATTGAGCAGCCTGGCACGCAGGATCTACCCTTGTCAAATCTTAACATTTTCTTACATTTACATCTAATCCTTTCTATACTTTTTTTTTAAGGAAATAAAATATTACAGACACAGTTGAAGCCCTCTGTTATTTTCTCTTTCTTCCTAGAGGCAACCACTATCCTGAATTTGGTGTTTATCATTATATATAGCTTTTGTATATTTACTATTTATATTTACTACATATGTAAGTATTCACAAATGGTCATTGTTTTGTCTACTTTTGAATTGTATGTAAATCATATCATATGTACTATGTCTCTGCTACTTGTTTTGTTTCCCCTTAACATGTTTTGGAGAATTATCCTTGTTGATACATATTGTCCTAGAGAATTTAGTTTTCTTGCTGCATAGAATGCGTTCATCTTCTTTCCTGCTGATGAACATTTATTTATTATGTTTTGCTCTTTCACAAAGAGCTCTTTGCTCTTTGCAAAGATTCTGTTAATGTCTCTTTGTGTTTGCATGCAATTGTTTTCTAGAATGTATATTAAGGAATGGAATTGGTGGATTATAAGAAATGTGCATTTTCAACTTGATTGGTTATTACCAAATTTTTCTCCTTTTTATGCTTCTGTCAGCAATGAATGAGACAGTTGTCACTGCCTCATGTTCTCACCAACGCTTGCTATTGTTAGATTTAAATTTTGTTGCCAATTTGAAAGTTATGCAAGAGTATCTTACGGTAATATTATTTCCGATTTCACTTATTACTAGTGAGATTGAGCATTTTGTCCTTTGTTTATTGGCAATTTGGTTTTGTACTTCTGCTGAATTGTCCGATCAATAGCTTTTGCCTTTTTTTTCTTAATGGATTGTTTGTCTTTTTCTTATCCACTTATAGGAGTTGTTTCTATATTCTGATACTAATCCTTGGCATATGAGATGCAAATATCTTATCTGCTATATGTAGTCTTTCAGGGATGGAGGCTGACAGGGGCTCTGCCATCTTGAATTTGGGTTCTTTACGGTAGACCTGGAGGTCATCATTACAGTTAGTTATAAAGGAAAAAAACATGAAAGCTTGTGCTTGAAATTTTTAAGTCTCCATGTGTGATGGTGGCATATATCACTTTCACTTATATTCCACTTCGGGAACATTGTCATATACCTACACCTAACTGCAAGGGAAGTTGGGAGATATGAACAATTTTGGTGAATACTTAGCAGTCTAATAGCATTTAACTTTCTTTCTTTCTTTTTTTTTATGTACTACCCTCGTCTGGTTTTAGTATCAGGTTTATAATCCTCATAAAATAGTTGTGGGTTGTTTCCTTGTTTTTCTGCTTTCTGGAACACTTTGTATAAGACAGGGCTTATTTGTTCTTTGATTGGTAGCATTTTCTTATAAACCTTTCAGACGACAGGGGAGAGTTTTCTGGGGGGAACATTTTAAACTTCTGACACAATTTGTTAAACGTTTACATTCAGGTTTTCTATTTGTTCTTGGCAAGCTATTTTTTTCCTACAAAAATGTACCTTTTGTCTAAATTTTTTTATTTCTTGCCATAAACTTGCTTATAGGTATTTGCCCCTTATCTTTTTTCCTTACTGAATCTTACTATCTGTTCCTCTGTTATTTTGCGGCTTTAACAGCATCCCACATGTTTGATGGGTAGATTTTAAGTTATCATTGTTATAAATGTCTTAATTTTTACATTTAATTCACTTCTGACCCACAATTATTTAGAAACTATTTTAAATTTCTAAATATACATATTATTTTCATCATATTTTATTAATAATTCTCATTTAATTGCATTATGATCAGAAACCTTGCTACTGATTCTTTGGAGAAGCAAGAGATCATGGCTGTTAAGAGTATATGCCCTTGGGCTTCCCTGGTGGCACAGTGGTTAAGAATCCGCCCGCTTAATGCAGGGGACATGGGTTCGATCCCTGGTCCGGGAAGATCTCACAGGCCACAGAGCAACTAAGCCTGTGCGCCACAACTACTGAAGCCCGCGCACCTAGAGCCTGTGAGCCGCAACAAGAGAAGCCACCAGCACACGCACCGCAATGAAGAGTAGCCCCTGCTCGCCGCAACTAGAGAAAGCCTGGGCAGCAACGAAGACCCAACGCAGCCAAAAATGAATTAAAAAAAAAAAAAAGAATGACAGCTAATATAGATGTAGAAGAAAGGACAGAACTGGACAATAACCATTTTGGAACCCTTAAAGAAATGACTCTTTGAACCTAGGTCATCCATGAATGTTGAAACCATTAGGTCAAGTGATGATGGGAGACAGGTTGACAACGTACCCATTGCCAAAATACCACCCCACCAACTATTTGCTGGGAAAATAAGGTAAACCATAGCATTGCAATGGTGGAACCTGAGTGTCATCTCTTTAACTCAGTTATTAATCTTACCATCCATTTTTAGTCAACAATCAGACATTATGTGCTTCCTAATGTATTGTGATGTGAAGCACATAGACTCACATATGAAGTATTCGCGCTAAAAATATTTAACCTGAATCTGAACAAGCTTTAGACCTAAATTCTGGTTTACAGGATATACAAAGGGCAGAGAAAAAAGTTAAAACAATATCTAAAGAAAAAATTGGGCAAACCTAGAAGTGGGATACTCTACAATTATCTTCAGTATTTTAATGACACGAAAAAGTGATGGGAGGCCTTTATTAAGATAAAAGAGACTGAAGAGACAGAAAAGCCCCAAGTGCAATGCAATGTGTGATCTTTGATTAAATCTTAATTTGAATAAGCCAGCAGTAAATGACATGCTGGAGACAACTGGGAAAATTTTGATATTGATACAGTATTATATGATATTAAGGGAATCACAGTTAATTTTATTAGGGATAATCATTGTTTTGTGGTTATGTAGGAAAATTATTTGGAGTGAAGCATTATGATGTCTCTGTTTTACTTTAGGATAAACACCTCCTCCTTAGAAAGAAAAAGACAACAGTTCTGATGTATTTCCTACAGGATAAGCTATTTTTTTTTCTACTCAGGATGCCCTGCTGTACCTTCTCCATGTAACTGTTAAAATTGATGTCCATGTATATGTGCACATTTGCACATACATGGTCACCAATACCAATATTAAACATTTTTAATGGTGGCACATTGGCTGTTATAAATATATAAAGTACACATAAAACTGGGAGGATTCATATATATCATGGAGAAGAGGTTGGAAATCGAACTGTTAATGGTTGTTAAAGGGGACTTAAGTATAAGGGTTCTATGTCTTTTTGAAAAAAGGAAAATACTAGAAGAAATATGACCAAATGCCCAAACTTATCAATTCAGGGTGATTAGAACATGTACTTGCACCTATCTTTTAAAATTTTCTCTCTGAACAAAAAAAAAAGTGCATATCTGCAGACGACATTAGTTTGAACAGCAGTCCAATTTATCAGTTGATGAGTTCAGGCAATTTTCTTTATTTCTTTTTATCCTGAGTTTCCTCATCTTTAACATGGGGATAATAATAATACCTACTCCAGTAGGGTTATTGTGAGGGTTAAACAAGTTAATACGTGTGAAGCACTGAAGCATTGAGCCAGTGCCTCCCACAGAGTAAGCGCCTAATAAATATGAGATATTATGTGTTGAGACTTGCTTTGAGACCTAGTTTATTGTCAGTTTTGGTAAATTGTGTGCCTGAATAGAATGTTTGTTCTATTAATGTCAGCTGCAGGTATACACACACACACACACACACACACACACACACACATTTGATCAAGGTTGTTAATTGTGTTCAAATCTTCCACATTCTTTTTAATTTTTCATTTGCTTAATATTACAACAGAGATATGTGCTATGATCACATACAATGATGGTGGATTTGTCAATTTATATTTATAATCTGTTAATTTTTAATACACGTATATGAGGCTATATTACTAGGTGCATTAACACTTTGTAAAATTTTCCTTTCTATTTGTTTCTTTAGTTATTAGGTGTCTCCTTTCTGTTATAGTTTATACTGCTTATAGCGCTTTTGATTTCTTTGAGGGGCTTATTTTAATATGGTTTCTTCAGTTTTGGTAAGTTTTTGTATAATATACCTTTTTTCATTCTTTTAATATTTTTAAGTCCTTAGTTTTAATGTCTTATTTTAAAAAGGCTGAATTTTTCTTTCTTTTTTCCCAATCTGATTATTGCTACGTTTTTATAGGTAGGGTCAATTACAGTTATCATGCTTTCTCATATGTTTGCATAAATTTCTCTAATTTTTGTGTTCATGTGTGTGATTTCTATTCATTCTGATTTTCTCTGTTCTCTTTTCTCCTTATATTTATATTTATTTATTTATTTTGCAGTACGCGGGCCTCTCACTGCTGTGGCCTCTCCCGTTGCAGAGCACAGACTCTGGACGCGCAGGCTCAGCGGCCATGGCTCACGGGCCCAGGCGCTCCGTGGCATGTGGGATCCTCCCGGACCGGGGCACAAACCCGTGTCCCCTGCATCAGCAGGCAGACTGTCAACCACTGTGCCGCCAGGGAAGCCCTCCTTTTATTTTTTTAAACCTCCTAGTGGATTGATCAGCATTTGCTGTTCTCTTTTATTCCCCTTGATTGATTTGGAAGTTAAAAATTCCATTTCTATTCCTTTAATGGTTTACTTTAAATTTTTAACATGCATTATTCAACTTAACAAAAACATGAGTCATTATCTCTACTCTCCTATTAAACATAAAGTTTTTAGAACGCCTTAACTCTAATTCCTCTCTACTAATTTGTTGTTGTTGTCCAGTATTTTAGTTCTCCCTAAAATAGTAATTATTATTATTGTTGGTTTTTTAACTCCCATTATTCATCATTATTATATATTTGTGTAGATAGTATTTATTTAAATTTATCCACTTCCTTCCAGGTTTCTTTGCTCATGGTTCTTTCTTGTATCTTGTTCCTTCCAGTAGAACACCTAGAAATTCTTTCAGCTGGACTTTGTTAGTGGTATTGTATTTGTCTTAAAGTGTCTTTAATTGAGTCTTATTGTTCAATAGCTGTATAGCTGTGCACAGAATCATAGTACAGTTATTTTCTCTTAGCGTTTTGATGTTATTATTGTACTGTCTTCTGGATTTTATTGTTGCTATTAAGAAATCTGTTGATGGGAATTCCCTGGTGGTCCAGTGGTTAGGATTTGGCGCTTTCACTGAGGGGGCCTGGGTCTGATCCCTGGTCAGGGAACTAAGATCCTGCAAGCTGTGCAGCATGGCCCAAAAAACAGAAAAGAAAAGAACCCAGAAATATGTTGACACTCTAATTTTAGGTAGTTGTCCTTTATAGGTAATCCCTGTTTTCTTTTTTCTCTCTGGTTTTACATAAGATCGTTTTTATTTTTTTTGCACTTGGTCTCCAGAATTTTTACTAGTATATGTGTGAATTTCTCTTGATATAGCTTTAGTTTTATTTATCCTATGCCATTATCATTTTACCTCCTGAATATGACCATTCATATTTTCTAACAATTATGGAAAGTTCTCAGCTATTATCACTTTGAATATTGCATCTCCATCCTAAATATCTATAGTATGTATGCTAGACCTTGTCATTCTATCCTCTAAGTCTCCTACCTGCTCTTATAACACTGTATGTCTCTATGCTGCATTCTAATATCCTCAGATTTATTTTCTACTTTGCTAATTCTCTCTTCAGCTATATCAATCTGCTAAATAATTGAACTCCTTGAGGGTTTTAAAAGTTAATCACTTAATAAAATACAAAACTGATCAGGTGGAAGTTCAGGTGTTTATAATTGAAAAATGACAACGCTAACAGAGTAAAAACAATGACCAGATAACACCTCTCCATCTAGGTGTTTGGAACAAGACAGAAAGAAGTACACTCTGCAGCCATAAGAATAATTAAACATAGTACCCTTGACTAATGTGAGTGACTACTGCTTCTTTGACAATTATAACTCCAGCCATGCTTTAATACTCCTGCTTTTTACATAAAAATTATCAAGATATTCAATCACCAGATTTCCTCCGCTCCTCAACAACATCAGATCTAGAACCAACACCTGCTTTCTTAAACCCTGCTTAGTTCACCAAGTTCAAGTACAAATTCTATAATAAAGCCCTCCAACAACTGCTCTGGTGTACATTCTCCTTTGCTATAGCAAGCTA
The DNA here is from genome assembly GCF_964270905.1 of Leucopleurus acutus. Classification (NCBI taxonomy): domain Eukaryota; kingdom Metazoa; phylum Chordata; class Mammalia; order Artiodactyla; family Delphinidae; genus Leucopleurus; species Leucopleurus acutus. The sequence continues at coordinate 72,491,805 of NC_139156.1, forward strand.
GATGAAGCTAGTTTTTTTTGACTGCAGGTGTGTTCCTAGTCTTTGGTTAATGGGTTTTACCATACTATGTTTTTAAGTTCTAAATGTTCTATTTAATAATTTTGTGATTCTGATTGTTCTGTCTTCAATTCTGATTGTGTTTTTTTCTTATGTTTTCTATTCCTTCCTTTGTGGCTCTAGTTATTTTAAACATACTTAATTTTATCCAATCCAACTCTGTCCAACACTGGTCTTAATTAAAGTTCTAGGGATAGTGATACCATCCTGTTGTTTATTGTTTGCTAATTTTTGTTCAAGATGGATTCTTTCTCTGTGTGTTTTATAATTTTCAGTGTAATCCCATCTTCATTTTGAGACTGCTTCCAGAGTAAATTTGTATTTGTTTCTGCCAGGTGCACTAGGGATATTACCATCCCTATGCCAACTATTTTTTGTCAGTTTATTTTTTTAGTTGGATTTTACACAGAGTACAAACACCCTTTTAAAGTATGTTTGATGAGATCTGACAAATGTATACATTTGTGGAACCATCACCACAGTCAAGATATAGAACACTGCATCACCCAAAGAGTTCCCATGCCAGCCCAACTTTTAAGATATTATATCATTTTGGGGATGTCTGGACCAGGTAGCTAGTATGAGGTATATATGTGAAGCCCTTAACACCATGAGGGTTGGGTCTAGATTGTAACTTTTCCAAAGAGATTTTCTTTTAAACTCTGAACCCAGTTTAAGGAAAACAATCTTTCTTGTTATCTTCCTGTTTGCTGGTAGGAAGACATTCCCCTCCAATCCAGCCTTTCAGTGTGGTGTAGCTCTTTGACAGTCTGGTATTTTGTAGGTATCTTAGATACATCTTTCTGCCTTATATGGCCCCAAGGCCCCAAAGTCCTGTCCCTGGTGGGCATTAAACTCAAATGTCATGGTTAGGAAGACTCACAAGTCTACTGCTCCTGTTTCAGCTACCAGGTTACTGCTCTGGTTTCTAGTACGCTGCCCCTTCCCTTTTTGATTCATACATTTTATTGAAGCATAACATACATATAGAAAAGCACACAGATTATAAATATATAACTCAATATCTTTTCACAAGTGAACATACCTATGTAACATGTACCCAGATAAAGAAAAAGAACATTACTAGAAATCTCCTAATATCCTTTCCAAACACTATTTCCTCCCAAGAAGAATCATTATTCTGACTTCTAGCATCATAGATTAATTTTGCCTACCTTTGAACTTTATATAAATGCAATCACAGCATACATCCTTTTGAATCTGGCTTCCTTTGCTTATCATTGTATTTCTGAGGTTCACTCGTATTGTTTATTGGAGTTGTAGTTTGTTTATTCTCATTGTTGTATATTATTTCACTGCATGAATATAACAGGATTTATATTGTAGGTGGACATTTGGTTTGTTTCCAGCTTTCCTCTTTGCTTTTGGAGCCTGGGATTTCCCTTTCTTTCTTTCAAGCTCTGCTGTGTATTTAGTAGGATTTAAAAAGCATTTCCTGCTCAGCAGTTCTGTATGATCTGTGTCAAGCTATGTTTTAGGTTTTTCAGACTGCCAGATTTTCAGACATGTAAGTCATATATTTCATTTTTTGTTGAAAATCTTGATTCTCACTTGATTTACTGATGACAGTTCTTTAGACTGCTGTTGGTAGAAATGGTTTTGATTCCTGTAAACAAATAGTGAGTAAACACATGTGGGAGGGTAGAGATGAGATATGTAATTAATCTTGTAGGCTTTATCTCTTGCCTGGGTTGGATACTGCATATGCAAGGGTAGTTAAATGTTAATCAGTGTAAATATTGAAAAGGCATGTTAAAGAAATGGGTGATTGAAGACAAACAATAGTAAGAAGTGTAAGTGTGGATGTGACTGTTTGGGTCCAGGATCTCCTGGCTAGTTGACACTGGGAATTGGTTCGTGTTTTTTTTTTTTTTTTCTGTAGCGCCATGCGGCTTGTGGGATCTTAGTTCCCCAACCAGGGACTGAACCTGGGCACTCGGCAGTGACAGCACAGAGTCCTAACCACTGGACCACCAGGGAATACTCAGACACTGGGAATCTGAAATGAGAGGGAGCCTCTCTTAATGGCTCACTGGTATGTTATCAATATGTTGCCTGAAGAGCCACTCCAAACTGGGCCTGCTTTTGCCCTGCAAAAGTAATTGTTCTACTAGATCAGTGGTTCTCAACCTGGGGCAATTTTGCAACTTCTGCAGACACTTGGTCAGCACGCTATTGGTGTCTAGTGGGTAGAGGCTGGGAATGCTGGTAAACGTCTTACAATGCACGGGACAGCCCCTCTACCCATGCCCCCAGTGAAGAATTTTCCAATGGACCTAGAGATTATCATACTAAGTGAAGTAAGCCAGATGGAAAAAGACAAATATCATATGATATCACTTATATGTAGAATCTGAAAAAAAAAAGATACAAATGAACTTATTTACAAAACAGAAATAGACCCACAGACATAGGAAACAAATTTATGGTAACTCAAGGGGAAGGTGGGGAGGGAGAAATTAGGAGGATGGGATTAACATATATACATTAGTATATGTAAAATAGATAACAAACAAGGACCTACTGTAGAGCAATAGCACAGGGAACTATACTCAGTATTTTGTAATAACCCATATGGGAAAAGAATCTGATAAAGAATATATATATATATATATATATATATATATAAACTGAATCACTGTGCTGTACACCTGAAAGTAACATGACATTGTAAATCAACTATACTTCAATTTAAAAAAAAAGAATTTTCTGGCTCCAAGTGTTAATAGTGCTGAGGGTGAGAAACTCTGTACCAGACTTAGGGACTAGACTTAGCCTCTAAATCAAGATATATTTAAATAAACACTATCAATTACCTTTCAAGAAATGATAGCACCCCAGTGGCACATTCTATGATTCTATCCAAATTCTGATAATCTGTGATAACCATCTCATACTTGGCTTACTCCAATTCTTTTTAAAACTGCAATGGTGGGTTCTGCAACCACTAAATCCTTTCAGAGTTTGAATGAAATCACTTGTATCTCACACTAATGTAATTAGATACGTACAGCAATTTATTTAGAGCCACAAAAAATTAAACAACAAAAATCGCCTATGATTTATGCCCTTATTTTAACTTTATTATTGAAAGTTCCAAGGCCATGGAGTAAATCAGCCGCACAAATGGACTCAGACAGATTTCGATGTTGTGCTTTGTAATTAGACTATAGGTATTCTTTATCTTTGTTGTCATATTTTTGCAGCTTGAATTTAGGACAAAAGAAAATTTTGTTATTTCTCCAATGGAAGTGACGATCTACATTTGTCTCTTCTTCCTCCAGGCAACACAGACTACCATTTAGTCTTCTGATTCATTTCCCCTGGAAAGCTGGGAAGAAGTTTTATAATGATATTATTGGTTTTGTAACTAGTGTTTTCATTGTAATGCTATTACTGAACCAGTGTTGTGATAAATGGTCTGTTTATAAGGGGAACCACTTTTACAAGTAGAAAATTAGACACGCTTCTGCTTTGCAATAACAATAAAAAACCACAGTGAAAAAATATTCTCCAGTTTATTCCCATCTGTATCAGCAGGGAAGCTTTAGAAGATGGCTTTCTCCCTAAAGTCTTCTAAACACAGTTACTGCCTGTGGGTACCAGGTCAGAATGCTGTTTTCCTCCAGATCCTGTTCAAGACCAATCCATTTTAAGTTACCATAACCGTGGGCCCTTTAAGAAAGTCAGGCACTTTAAACCCCACCCCTCTGCTGACTTGTAGCAGTAGGTCCTCTTTCTGAGGCAGTTGGTGATAAAGCTGAGAGCCAGCTTGCCCCCTGCTTTGCCTGGAAGGAATGTTTCTAAGTAAGCTTGAAAAGTGGAAGCTTTAAGATACTGTGGGATAGGGAACAATGGAAACTTGTGAAGTATGGAAGCCAGACTGGCTCTTAAGATTCTATCACGGTGCTGGATAAAGTGGAAAGAATGCTGTTAAGTCTGAGTTTCGCCTTGTGGCACTGCTCCCTGCTAGCATTGCTCCTCCATTTCACCCAGCAAGTGAGTTTTCCAGAAGCCGTTTCCAATTTAACGAGCTGCTTGTCTCATGTAGCAGATCCCCAAAAGGAAAAGTCAGCGAGAGGAGTCAGTTTCAGTGAAAATTAAACTGGATCACTTCTAACAGAATTATTTACATTGGTTGTATGCTTCTGAAGAGTAAAGCCAGCTCTCTAGTTTTCTTTTTGTTCCTGCTACAGCAACAGTGACTAAGTCCAGAAGTCCTCTAGTACTAAACTAAAAAATAATTAGGAGAAATTTGGGGCTTAATTGCAGTTGGCATTTTGGAGCTGTCTGCTAGAAGCAGCCATCTTGGTAAAAGACGATGTCATTTGGAACACTTGGAGGTTTCAGTTTACTCCCGGGTACCGGGTACCAGTTTTCATTAGCCATTGAATAACAGTGTAATCATTAAGTCAAGTTTAGGTTTAAAGATAATGGAGGAGTTGGAATAAAAATCATTAAAGCCACTTCTTTATTCTTCCTAACACTTTATAAACTTTCCCCAGAGTTCAAAGCAATAGAAAAAATTTTACACTTTATTTTTTCCTATTTTTTGTTTCCATGTGTTTGTTCTTCCGTTGGCTAAGCTTGGATAATAAAACTAGTCTGGTCAGTTTCATTTTCTGATTTTTATACATAAGTGAAAGCTGTTTTGTGTCAACCGTGTAAAGTGTTTAGAATCATCTCACCTGCTGGGCCAATTTCCTGTAAGCCTTTGTTTGGGAGGGGAGAGGGGAAATACAAGTTTTGATTTTGAATTTCTTATGCTTTTCAAAACTAGAACCCTGAATTAGACCACAGTAGCATAATTACTCTGTTTTAATTTTGACCTACTAAACTTTCCTAGAAGTGGGCTAAATGATCGTGAAGAATGATGGTTATGTTGTATTCCCACTTAATCACCACTATTAGTATAGCCGAATGCTCTGTCTGCAGTTACTTTGGAAAATTGGCACTTAAAAGAGATGTTTTAATCCACAGAAAGTGTTTCTCTTTTTTTCTTTTGGGATTAGATGAATGTTACTGTCTTAATCCTATTGCGCTACAGGTCCTGGCATTGTCTGCAAGATGCAGAGAGAGAAAAAATTGCACCTTGTTTAAACAATTGCGCGCAGTGTGGTTTACCAGATTAGGAGGAGGAGGAGTAGAGAGGGCGGCGTGTCTCTTCTGCAAATTTTTTCTTAACGAGGTTAACCTGTGGCTGCTGTCGCCTCGCCTTACTCGGCTCCTTGCAGGGTAACTTTCTGTTCTGTGAGCGCTATCCGAAGCTTCCCAGGCAAGCTCACGGAGATCAAACTAAAAGGGCTGCGTGTATGTCTGAAACAGACAGAGGGAGACAGGAGCACACACTGTCGGCGGAAGATGGGGCCACGGGCTCGGCCGGGGCTGGATGCCAGAGCCGGGCTGACCTTTCCACGTGTCCCCAGCACCTGCGAGGCTAGTGGGGCGTTAGGTTTCCTTCTCCCAGGAGCTGGCTTGAGCCCGGAAGAGGATGGGCGGCCTCGGGCTTAGGTCAGGGGGCTGGGAGGCCCACCCTCGGAACACTTGTGGCCGGCGAGCGGCTGGCGCGTAGGCTGGCCTGGCCTTCCCGCCCCGGCCGGGCCCGCGCTTCCCCAGCCGACCGGCGCACGCCAGGAGGAGGGCGGCTGCGGCGGCGGCGGCGGCGGGGGGCGGGTCTCGGAGCTTTCGGCCGGCTTTGCAGGGCGGCCTAGCGAGCGCGCCAGGCCCGGCTGGAGCGAGCCCCAGTGCAATACTGCCCGAGCCCGGGCGGGGTCTCTGTTCGCTGGCAGAGGAGGTCCCTTGGCAGCGGGAAGCTCCCTCTCTTTCTCTCGCAGCCACTCCGAGTCTGCGCCCTGCTGCCAGGCTCCCAGCTCGGCGCTCCCCTGTGCTCGCCCGGCGCCCACTCATTCGCAGCCCAGCCTTCGCCGCCGCCGCCTCCCTGCTCCTCCTCCTCGTCGTCTCCCCAGCCCGCCGCGGCCATGGCGGACAGCGCCAGCGAGAGCGACACGGACGGGGCGGGGGGCAGCAGCGGCAGCTCGGCCGCCATGCAGTCGTCTTGCTCGTCGACTTCGGGCGCCGGCGGCGGCGGTGGCGGCGGGGGAGGCGGCGGCGGTGGGAAGTCGGGGGGCATTGTCATCTCGCCGTTCCGCCTGGAGGAGCTCACCAACCGCCTGGCCTCGCTGCAGCAGGAGAACAAGGTGCTCAAGATCGAGCTGGAGACCTACAAACTCAAGTGCAAGGCGCTGCAGGAGGAGAACCGCGACCTGCGCAAAGCCAGCGTGACCATCGTGAGTGTCCCCCAGGGGCGCGCCGCAGCGCCGACCTCCGCCCGCCCCCGGGAGACGCTGCGCCCAGACCCGGGCGGCCCCCGGGCTCCCCGAGGCTCCCGAGGACCCGCAGAGAGCACGCTCCCTGCCAAGACCCGCCGGTCCCGGAGGGTGGGGGAGAGGGAGGTGTCCCTTCGGGGCCGCGCGGGTCTGCCCTCCCCGGGGTCCAGGCCCCTCGCGGGGTGCGGGAGGAGGCTGCTGGAACCACCACCCGCGTTTCCTTGTCGCCTCTGGGTAGGAGGCCCCTCCCGGGCGGAGCTGGAGGCCGGCGGCGTGGCTGGGGAGGCGGGGTGGGACTTTTTTCAGTCCTAGTTTGCTTGAGGGGTGCGTTCAGAGCCCGGGAGCCCTAGGCAGAGGGAGAGGGAGGAAGCCGGGGCCTGTTCCGGGGGCCTGCGTTGGGGTTCGGGGGGTGCGCAGCTGGGTTGGGCACTTCGCTGGCATCAGGACGGCGCTATAGCTGGATCGCCCGGGGAGGGGGCGGGAGAGAGTGGCCGGGAATCCGGGAAGTGGAGTTTTTCTGGCCAGGATCGAGAGGGAAGGGCGGGTACCGGAGCTGATGCTCCCACCTCCGTTGGAAGCCCTTTCCTTGGGTGGGGGGTGGCGGCGGCGGTGTACAGCCGGGAGAATGCAGCATCTTATACCGGCCTGGACAGAGTGAAGGCTACGAAGCCTGAACCGGCCGAAACCTGGGTGAAGGGGATCGACTGACTCCCTTGCTGAGCGAGATGTACGTGTGTCTGCTTCATTGGTGGTGGAGTGTCTAGGGATATTTTGCCTCGGAGTCCAGATACTTGACGGGAGAACGGGCTGTCTGTTCGGTTTCCACCTGGCCTCCAGAGGCACCCCCGAAGAGGGGAAGTTTAGGGGTGTAGGTCTCCCTTTTAGTGTAGCAGGCCTTTAGAAAGGCCACTATTAGCTATGGTGAGGCGAAACATAACTGGAAAAAGTACATTGTGTGCTCTCACCTACCATCCCTGCCAGCTAGCCACATCATTAACTTGCAGGATCCCCCTACAGACAGCCCTGTTGAGATCAAAACAGATTCACAGCCAGGAGGAGAGAGGAAAGTGTCAAGAAACCAAGGGGATAAATTGCTATTGCTGCTGCAGAATAGCTGATTAGGCTGAACCTTCAGATGGAGAAAAAGGCATGAACTTGGGGGCAGATCAAAGATCACGACCCTGGAAAGGAAATGGGGCAAGTTTAGGATGCCCCTGTGCCAGGAAAAAGTCTTCAATGGAGGAGGGAGTGTGTGTATGCTCCCCCCCCCAGTGCTAGCTCACACTTGGGAACTGGATGGCATTCTGAATTTGCTTAGAAAGCAGGTTTTCACCCCAGTTTCAGTGTGATGGGCAGCCTAACTAGAAATTGATTGTTGAAAGACACTCCGCATGCTCAAATCCAGCCCTGGTGGATGGCATTGGAGCCATATTCATGTGTCTGCAGACTGTAAAGTTCTTGAAGTGCCCTTTTGGTAGGAAGGGGGAGGAATTTGCAGAGGCAGCCGCTTCCAAGCCTCTTGAGTAGCTTTTTTGGCTGAGAGAGATGTCTATGGTGAGTGGGGGTTTGAGAAGAGGGGGAAGCTGGTGGAAGCAATTTAGTTAAGGTTGGAGTTAGTAAATGAGAGGGTTCGTTGGTCTCTTGGAGAATGTGAACCACCAAAAGCAGCAACACTTATACGAAACAGAATCTCTGGCTTCTTGCGTACTGTGAGCAATTCAGACTGTTTTTGTTTGGGAGGGAGGATGGGGGGGTGGAGAGACTAGGAAAGGGTTTGACACCTGGCCACATTAAAAAGTAGATCTGTAAATTGTACACCACACGTTGGCTTTGCGTGGACAAACACATTCGTTCCTGGTGTATAAGATCAGAGGCCTCTGAATACTTGGCGAGAAGAGCGTGCGAGGTGGTGGCTTCCTTGGCACTTCCTGCAACTAAAACTGACATTTCACCAAATACGCCTTGTGAAATGTTCTGTGGCCTCACTGAGTCAAATTTTAAAATTGTTTTAGATGACAGCCTATACGTACCAGAAATTTCTCCATGCTTCTTTAATCTCTGATTAATATAATCAGGGAAACAAATAAAGTGCTTGTGGTTTCCTGAGTTCCCTAGTACTTGGCAGGTGTTACTAAGGCAAATGCAGAAGAGAGATTCCTTTCAGCTTTTGAGAGTTTTGTTAGAGTTAACTGACCTAGGACACAGATTGTGTTTGGTGGGTTTGACCTCTAGGGTGTGTAATTTGCGAGGAGAAATGTATGCGACCACATGAACTGGGTCTGTGGATGTAAGGATTCCACTGAACAACACTGTCATAGTCTACGTCAAGGTTAAGCTGCACAGCCCCTGACAACTCTAACTGAAATATAGCCCTTGCTGGTAGCTGCCCAGGAAGTGTTTGACAAGGTCTAGATATTCAATTAAGTGAAGGCTTTGCTAGATTTTTCACTATCGAGTTTATTTGAAGGGAAGATGGTACCAGAATCCTATTAGTACTTGCCTTCATGGCTCTCACTAGTTCCTCTAATTGTGATATTAACTTTCATGGTTTGAACACAAAAGGCGATTATGGATGTCTTTCACTTTCCTTGAACGTATTCAGGAAGTTACCTTGCTAATCAGCTACACCCTGGGAAGAGAGCAGTGTGCTTTTATTAAAACTGTTTTTTAGAGTAGTTTTAGGTTTGCAGAAAATTTAAGCAGAAGGTGCAGAGATTTCCCCAATATTCCCTGCCCTTCCTCCCATCCTCCATTATCAACATCCCCCATCTGAGTGGTACATTTGTTACAATCAATGACCCAACATTGAAACATCTTAATCACCCCAAGTCTGTAGTTTACATTAGGGTTCACTCTTGGTGTTGTACATTCCATGGGTCTGGGCAAGTGTAAAATGACACGTAGCACCATAATAGTATATAGAGCAGATCCAGTGCCCTAAAAATCCCCTGTGCTCTGATTTTTCATCTGTCCCTAACCCCTGGCCACCACTGATCTTTTTACTGTCTCCATAGTTTTGTCTTTTCCAGAAAGTCATATAGTTGGAATCATACAGTCTGTAGCCTTTTCACATTGACTTCTTTAACTTAGTAATATGCATTTAAGTTTCCTCCATGTTTTTTCATGGCTTGATAGCTCATTTCTTTTTAGTGTTGAATAATATTCCATTGTTTGGCTGTACCACAGCTTACTCATCCATTTACCTACTGAAGGACTTGGTTGCTTCCAAGTTTTGGCAGTTATTAATAAAGCTGCAGTAAACATCTGTGTATAAGTTTTTGGGTGGACAGAGGTTTCAGCTCATTTGGGTAAATACTAAGGAGCACAATTACTGGATGGTATGGTGAGAGTGTGTTTATTTTGTTGAGAAACTGCCAGACAGTCTTTTTGAAGTGGCTGTAGCATTTTGCATTCCCACCAGCAATGAATGAGAGTTCCTGTTGCTCCATATCCTTGCTAGCATTTGATGTTGTCTGTTTTGGATTTTGCCCATTCTAATAGGTGTGTAGTAATATCTCATTATTGTGCCCTCTTTTTTTAAGCCAAGTCCAAAGGCCAATGGAAGTTCTCAACCAGTGGTCTTTTCTGTCTCTTTTGGTATGTAGGCGTTTACTCTGGTCCAGCTACCCATTTAGTAAAGGACTGGTTGCATGGGTCTGTGTTCTCCACATTTGTATGATAGAGGTAAACGTCATCTTTGGGGAAGAACCAACTGTACGAGGCCCTTCATCCAGGTCTGCAAGTGGCTGGTGTTACCACTTGCCCCCGGTGTGTTTTCTTTGGCTTAGAGGTGGAATGGAATGTTTTGAGTGATTATCTGATTTCTCCCGGTAAATCAGCAGTGGAACCAGACTGCTTATTATCGATCATAATTTCTCCTTTGGAGTGGAGAAAATAAACAACAAATGCTCAGTCACGCTGTTGAGTAGCTTTTAGATGTTAGGCTAAGTCTATCTGGCTTGTCCTGTGAGTTAAAGTGTAATCGGAGACTGTCTGACTCAGTGTAGTGAGATGTGTCCAGGGGTCGCGGTCTCTGAGAAGATGAGGAAATGCAATTGTGGGCAGTAATTGAATGGCTTGTAAGTTCTGGACTAGTTTCTCAGGGTATAAGCAGGGTCTCCTACTTGGCGTGGCTAGTTCTCTAGTTCGCTAAGGTGTGTTTTCTATACCACTTCAGGCCTTCGCCATGTGTTTGGTTAGAAAATAAATACCTATGTTAAATCACTAGAGTTTAGTTGTTTTTTTCTATCTATAAAATTAGTCTTTCGGGCTTCCCTGGTGGCGCAGTGGTTGAGAGTCTGCCTGCCGATGCAGGGGACACGGGTTCATGCCCCGGTCCGGGAAGATCCCACATGCCGCGGAGCGGCTGGGCCCGTGAGCCATGGCCGCTGAGCCTGCGTGTCTGGAGCCTGTGCTCCGCAATGGGAGAGGCCACAACAGTGAGAGGCCCGCGTACCGCAAAAAAAAAAAAAAAATTAGTCTTTCATTATAGAAGTTCAGGGAAATAGAGGAATACAAAGGCATTTTGAAGTTATAGTAGAAAAACATGTTAGTACGGCATGATTAGAAAAGAGGCTATTTTTAGATTTCTTCTATATGTTTCATATAATCTCTTTGTATTTGATTAAAAAAAAAATCCCCACAAAACCGTAGAGGACAGTTGTGACAGTCTTTTCTAGTGCTTTTATTTATTTTGCTGAGGATGGGGAATAGTTCAGAGAATCACCAGTATCTAGTTTGTGGTGACTCTTGTTCAAGACCAGAGACACTGGTCTGAAGCAGAAATCCAAGCTGGCCGTTGCTGGCTCACAGATTTCCAGTGGCTTCCATTGCCCTCTGGATCCAGGTAAACTTCCTGTGGTTTACCAGGCACTGTGTGCTCCAGCCCCTGCTTGCTTCACAGACACACCCCTCACATTCTCAAAGCTCCCACTCTGCTGAACTGCTGGTTCCTGGAATTTCAGTAGATTTCTCTGGCTTCTCTAAGATGTACCTCCTGCCCTTAAATGTCCTTTCCTACCCCTTCACCTAGTAAATGCAAGTAGACTATACTTCATCCCCGACCCCAGCGTGCGCTAGCGCTGCCTGTTTACCAGCCACACGCTGGGTTACGTGCCCATTCATGAGACCGCCCCTTCTCCAGGCCCCCATCACATAGGTCTCCCCTTTGGGAGATGGGAGATGTGTTCATTCCTTCAGGGGCAGAATTTGCCTTGTTCACTTCCGTTCCTCAGTGCTTGGCATGCAGTAGACACTCAAGGGGATGTTGGGTTGACCGCAGAGGCATTGGGTGATGAGGTGTTTTTGTTTTGTTTTGTTTTTTACTGGGCAAGGGCACCAAGACTGTCTCCTGACCTTGTGCTCATAGAGCTGCTCTGCTACCTGCGTCCGGAACAACAGCAAACGCCATCCTCACCATCGTTGGACGGATGAGTGGATATATTGTGTACTTTGGTGGAACACTACAAATCAGTGTGTGTCCCAAGCCTTTGCTTTCTAACTATGGATGATGTTGTAGGCTAATTTGTAGCATATACCTAGGCGTTCGTGATACATTTCACCTCTAAAAGGGGACAAAGTGTCTTTGGGTTCACCTTTCCAAGGGCATTGTTGGAAGTGTTCAGATTTGCCACCTCAGTTTTGGTGATGGTGGCAGGTCACTCCAGGTGTTTCTTATAACCGTATTTAATGTTGAAATGCCCCACAGTGGCTTCTGGGAAACAAGCATGGCCGTCAAGGGTGGGGAGGCATCGGGGCAATTACCAGGCACCTGAATCTCCAAACCGAGGAAGTTGCAGCAAACAGGATGGGGAGACTTGCTGAATTCTGTGGATTTCCACACGTGGCTTGCAGAGTGGAGTTCGGGGGGTTGATAGAGTGTCACACCCAGTGTGTACTTGCATTCATTTTCCTTTTTTTCTTCTTTTTTCTCAAATTATGCCTTGCAGCATTTACACCTAGAAATGCTAATCTGAGCTTTTAGACTCATACAGCCAGGTTGAGCAAGGAGTAACAGTCACCTTCCTTGTTCCCTCAGTGGATAGGTGTTGTATTTTGTTTTCAGTCACCGTGCAGTTGCTTTTAGATTGATTGATCATCAAAGCTAGCGAAGTAAATGTTCACAGGTTCAGGGTGTGCTTTCTTGGTGGTGGTTGAAATTTTCTTGACAGGGGAACGAATGTTCTGGAAGATATTTCTAATCGTCAGGATCTTGGAGTGGGGTTAACTTGCAGACTCTTCCTATTTTACTTCTCCAAGGCTGTCAGATTTTCTTATCTTTGATGCTTCTCAAGCCCACAGCTGTGGATTTTATCCCTATTTACTCCTACCAGTAAATTGCAGATGTCACACTGTGTAGGCCTTCTCTTTTAGGGAGAGTATTAATATTAAACAAAGGGTTAATAGTTTGATGGTTATTTAGAATGAACTCACCTCCTTACTTATTATTAGTCCCTAGATTCGATGCATGGGGTGCAGTTTGGTGATTAAAGTTCATTTTAATACTCACTCGTTTAATGCTGGGAAATTTTCACCTCTTCAGTATGGCACGGAATGGCGTGTGATAAATACAGCCTGAAATAGGATTCAACCTACAAGTACTTGGGAACTGCCTACTGTGTGCCAAATACTCTGAAATACCCAGAAGGAATGTAAGGCCTTCTCCAGCAGGATTGCACTTGACTTGCATTCAGCTCGGCCCCAGCTGGGTGCTGTAGGGAATTCAGAGCAGAGGGAACGGTCCTTCCCTCTCCAGCACTTTGCAGCCCAGAGAGTTGTGAAATGCAGAAATAACCAACATACAAGTGGAAACAAGAAAGGTAGTTCAGGCAGACTGGTGCCAGGGTTCCAGGGAGGGCTGGCTTACCTTCCACCTTCCAAAATGAAGTTCATCTAATGCGGTGAATACATCTGAGGAAGACCATGTGTCATATTCACTCACAGTTCGATTAGCTTGGAGTTTATTTTTATTTTGTAAGGCAGAGATGGGGAGAACTGTTGCTCAATTTGTCTGTCCAGGTGGCACCGAAAGGCTTTTTGTTTGTTTTTAATTTTCTTTTTATGTGCTGATGATTGAAAAGAAATGGGATTGATGTTTTTAATTTCATAATTTACATCTGCCTGTAGATCAAAATTATGTAGGTGGCTTTTTTCATCTATTCCTGTTACACACTGGGGCCCACCCACTTTCCTTACATGGAAATTGTTGGATGGACCAAATTTCTTAAGTCTTTAATGGGAAACTGTGTTTACCTTAAAGTTAATTAGAGATACTAGTTTATGGACAATTTCAAACTCCAGTTTTTTAAAAAAGCGGTGTTGATTGATGGGATAATCTTCCACGCATCTGTTCCAAATCAAACCAGCCTCTGTGGGTGCCAGGTCTGTGTCACCAGTGAGCTGGTTAATACCCTTCAGGGCGTCTCAGGGCACTTGGGATCAAATGAGGCCATTCGCTGCTAAGGAGCAGAGTTGGCATATTCAGCTAGACAGACGTAGCTCATAATTCAAAAAAGTTTTCCATAGGAGGAAAGAGGAAAGTAAAAGAATGAAAACATGGAGTATGGGTGAGCTAAGGAGAGTTCTGAGAAATCTAGTACCTGCATTAAACCCTTCACGTGTTTCTTTCCTTAGTGAACAGTCTTGTGCAGTCAAGGTTTTTGAGACTGAATTAGAAGGACTAAAATAGTCTTGAGAGAAAAATTATTTGGTGTTTAATTATAGGAAGAGCTTCTCAACTCATGAAATTATTTGCATGTAAGCAGTGGGTTTTTTTTTTTTTTTCAATTATCCCAATATACCAACTCAAATAATAACTTTTATTCTATTGAGATTTTTGTTTTTGTTTGGGGTTTTTTGTTTGTTTTTTGTTTTTGTTGTTGTTCTTCACTAGGCAGGCCTTAATTTATCTAAACAGACATTTGCTAAGAGTCAAAACATTGTGTCTCTGCTTCGTTTAGTAGCTCCTGATTATAGAAACACAAAAATTTGAAGAAAAAACTCGGCTAGATGATTTTAACGTCTTTGTTAATCAGAATACAGTTTTGAGTATATGTACCATAAAGCAGAGGTTTGGACTTCTTTAGGTCCAAATCACTACCTGGTAAGGTGCCATGTCCTTTGAAGAATATATTAAGTATTTCACATCATTTTAAACCTTCAGTGCGTGTAGCTTATTATTGAGAAATACCCTAAGTACCCAGAGAAGAGGGCCAGTGACTTTTTTTTTTGGTAATTTTTCTTTTTTTTTTTTGGTGGTAATATATACACGACATAGAAGTTACTCTTTTAACCTTTTTTTTTTTTTTTTTTTTTGCGGTACGCGGGCCTCTCACCATTGTGGCCTCTCCCGCTGCGGAGCACAGGCTCCGGACGCGCAGACCCAGCGGCCATGGCTCACGGGCCCAGCCGCTCCGCGGCACGTGGGATCTTCCCAGACAGGAGCACGAACCCGTGTCCCCTGCATCGGCAGGCGGACTCTCAACGACTGCGCCACCAGGGAAGCCCTAAAATTTGTGTATTTTTTATAGGAAAAATTTAGTCTGATCTACAGAAGCAGCTAGCTGCTTTTTCTTGTCTTGGTGTTGAAGTTGTGAATTAGGACCCAAAGCATTTTAATTAAAGTGCTGTTGATCTCTTGCTCCGACTTCGATTTTTATTGCCTGTTGGCCATCCCACATCTGGTTCTTTCCTGCCATTCAGTAAACATGCGGCACCCCAGCTCTGGGCTCTGCACCATCGCTCTGGATTTGCCTTTAGAGTGAGCACCCAGATGTGGAGAACCTGGGGAGGGACTAACCCACAGTGAAAACTTGTCCTCTGGGAAAGAGAAAGGACTGGGAAAGGAAAGAAACCTTGTAGATGATGGGTGCCCTTTTTTTTTTTTTAATGAAATGTCTCATGTTTGATTTCCTTGATGGCATTTCGAATAAACCATAATTTAAGGAAGTCTGAAAAAGAAAAAAAAGCTTGAGATTCTTCCTTCCAAGCATTGCTCTACTTGCAAGTCATTTTGTGCTGCTGTGACGACCGCTAATGTTTACCCAGTGCTTTTACTATGGCAAAGGTGCTGTCTGGAGGGCTGGCATATATCCTCTCATTTAATCTGCACCTCTGATGGGTAGCCTGCAGATTTGCAAGTGTAGGTCCAGAGAGGTCATGTAACTTGCCTGAAGACCCAAGGCTATCAGGGGGGGCTGGAATTTGAACTCCCAGTCTGGCCTCAGAGTTTAAGCACAAGGCTACCCATAAATTAATTTATGAACAGTTTTATTTTTATCCTGTTGGGGGCGTTTTCCTCTTAGTTGTTCCCACACTGTTGTATCCCTTCGTTTAGAGTAGTGAGGGCTGCCCCATTAGCACAGCAAATTCCCAGGATGCCAACCCAGGCCTCAGGGAGTGTATCCAGGGTAGCAAACTCCCTGCTTTGGAAAAGAAACAATGATAAAGAGGGTGCCTTCAGTGGGTAGGGGGGCGGTTTGTCAGCACCTTTCTGACTGTCTTACCCTCCAGTATTGGGCCTTGGTCTGTTCCGTCCCTGACCCTGTCTAATGTACCCCAGTAGGTGCCACCTCTGCTGATAGCTCAGCCATCTGGGCGCCTCTCCCCACCTCCTCTCCCCCCACCCAATCCCAGGTTGGAACAAGTCCCGTTGTACTTCTGTTATAACCTCTACTTAAAAATAGTCTGACTAGCACAATAAGAGTGCATTGTTTTTCAAGCACTGTATTGATCACCTGCTGTATGCCAGGCGCTGTGCCACGGATCGCAGCTGGGAGGAGACTGCACTCGGGGAGCTGGGGGAAGGCCCCTGGCTTAGGCCGGGAGTGGGAACCACAGTCAAGGAGGGCTGTCTCTCTCTCAGGAGGTGATGCTGAAGCTAAAACCTGAAGGAGAAATTGAAGTTCATGTAGGTGTGGGCAGGGGCGGTGGCAGGAGGAAGCATTCCATGAATGTGGGGAAAGAAAGGAAACTGGGGAGCAGAGCAGGGCCGGCGTGGGCTCTTTTCCTGGGTCCCATCCAGGGGCTAATGGCAGAAGCGGGCAGGGAGGGGGGGGGACAGTAGGAGCGTTTCTGCCTTTTCATAATCTGCTCTGGCTGCTTAGTGCAGACATTGGTGTTTCCCTTCTAAACTGCTGGGAGACAGGTACTTTGTCATTTATAAGATGATCTGTCTTGTTCCATGATAATAATAGCTACGGATTATGGTCTCACTCTCTGCCCGGTGCATATCTGAACACCTTACTTTCAGGGACTCACTTCATTCTCACAGCAACGTTTTGCTGTCTCTGTGTCCCAGGATTTGAACTGGGCAGTCTGATGGTACCAACTCTCAGGGCGCATAAAACCCTGCCATTTGAAGCATCATTTGCATTTTTCCATAGCCTTAGCACAGCAGCTGCTCAGTAACGTTGGTGGAATTTATTTTGGGGGGTGCCCAGGTTTACTTCTTATTAAACTCTAATGGAGTTAAACATACAGTAAAGTACCCAAGCTTTGAATGTACCAATTTATGGAAAAGTGCTCAGTGAATTCACAAATGAATTCACCAGTGTAAATCATTACCCCGATCAAAATGCATGCTGGTATCAGCACCCCCTGAAGTTCCCTTGTGCTCTGTTCCACTCATCACCCCTCCAAAAGTAACCTTGTTCTGACTTCTATCACTGTAGGTTAATTTTGCTGCTTTCTGAACTTCATATGACAAGTGACTTTATACAGAATGTATTTTGTATGTGTGTAGATTCTTTGATTTCTTATCCTGGTTCCTACACTGACTAATTAGTCAGCCTCCGTGTTACCTGTAGCGGTGGTTCTTTGCCACTGCTATGCAGTGTTCCACTGTGTGAGTATCTGTGGAATTGTTTTCAATTTAGCTCTGCCCCCTGGGTAGCCCCACCGCCTTCCCTAGTGTTGATCACTGGGCACTGGGAGGGGACACAGGCCCTGCAGAACGTGTCTCCCAGTTAGTTGAGGTTCTAGCTACCTTGCTAGTTATGTTATGCTGCCCTCAGAGCCTTTGAGCCTTGGTGGACTTACCTGGTTAAACCAGTCTTTGGAGTTGGTACCTGTCTTGCTTCCACCCACTGTCGTTATGAGGATCAGATGAAACAGTGCACATCAGAGTGTTTTGGTAATTTGTGAATTATTATTCTTGTAGAAAATGATATTAAAGATGATTAGTAACACCCCCCCCCATACACACTTTCTCTTGTTCTCCAAAATGTGTTTCAAGATCAAAACTGTTCTTGTTAATCCTGTATATAACATGATGGTGCAAAGCAGCGTCTGGCAAGCTGAGAGGCAACGGTTTGAGGCAGCAAGAACCAAGCTCTGCGGAGACCTCAGGCTGGGGAGCTCTGCAGCCTGGCTTCTCAGGGCCTGTGGTTTTCTGGCACTTGGGGATGCCTGGGAACTCGGCCGATTTCCTAGGGTTTGGTGAGTCAGGATGAAACCAGCCTGTGTGGCCGTGTAAAAGTAACAGGACAGCAGGAGGCAAACGCGTTTCCTAAAAGATCCATGTTTTCTTATAGGCCAGTTGTCGGGCTCCTTCCGTTATTTCATGAAAGAAGACCCAGCGCGTGCCTTTGCCCAGTTTTCTGCCTCTACTGCTGTGCGCAGCAGGCAGTCGTCCTGCTTCTGTGTCGTGTGACCTTTGACCCTGTTTCATGGGGGTGTGGGTTCTAGAGGGCGGACTTTGACGGCTGAGACACGAATGCCTCTCCTGCTTAGCGGCTGGTCTGAAGATCGGAAGGCAAAACAGGACTCTCTGAAACTGCCCAGCTTCGCAGGCTTGCAGTGCCCACGTGCCCACGTCCGGCCTGTGAGCCCAGAGTGGGTCTGTGGAGGCCGGCAGTTTGCTCGCTGGGGACTCCTCAAGGGACTGGTTTTCTTTCTGTTGCCTCTGGCTCCCTCTCTAGCAGTAGAAATGGTAGCCTGGGGACTTCGTGAAGGTTGAAGGCGCGTGCACCGTTGGGCTTTTACTCTCCTGCTGTGAAGGCTTTTGGTGTGATGAGAGGGGCCAAGGAGGACAGACAGACAGACGGGCAGTCGGTGAAATTCAGGGACTCAGCTGGCATTGTCAGTAAATGGGTTGCAGTAGGCCGTCTGGGACCCAGGGCTGCCCTTCCCGCCTTTGCTGTCATCTGTCTGCTCTAGCCAAGGCTGGTAGGGTCTTCTGGTTTCTCCCTGCCTCGCTCCCTGGCTACTTGGAGTGCCTGCCCATCGAAGCCTTTGAGATGAGGGAGAGAACAGCACTGATCACTTGAACCCCTGATTTGTTTGGTTCTTCCTTGACCCCGTGCCTTGCAGCTCTGGGTCCTTGGTACCTGATGGGTGATGTGAAAAGGCACCTGGAATCCACCTGCCAGCCCACACGCGGAAGCCAGGAGGCTGTGCTGATTTTCATGAGTACATTCTTTCTCTTGTTCTCGAATTCCCGTGGGTTCCACCGCTCACATTTTTTGTTCTTAGGCTTTGACATGTTTTAGATTAGCATGCTCCATGAGGCCATCTGTGTGAATCATCCCTTCTTTCCTTTTATGCATTAACTCCTTTCTGTTTTTCCACCCCTGGGTTCCTGGAGAGAACTTGGTGGAATGGAGAGAGACTCAGAAACCAGATAGGGGTGCCAGATTCAGCAAAAGCAAACACAGGTTGAGGAGCTGTACTTAAATTTCAGGTAAACAATGAATAGTTTTTTAGTGTCTGTATGTCCCCACTGTGGCATGGAACACACGTGTGCTAAAAAATTCTTTGCTGTTTATTTGAAATGCGAATTTAACTGGGCATCCTGTATTTTATCTGGCAATCCTAAAACCCATTAAGACTTAAAAAAGAAACAAACAAACAAACAACTCAGTTCTGCTCCTGCCTCCCTCTGTGACCGTATGGCATCTTACCTGACCCCTAAGCCACTGTGCCTTCTCTAAAAAGGGCTCATGCCGTCTTAGCTCTCAGGTTTGGGGGATAACTGATGCCCTCAGGACACATTCCGTGTCTTCCTTTTCTGTCTTGATGGGGTGATGGTGGATCTCCTTGCCCTTCCTTTGCCTCCTCTCCTCCTCTGTGAAGCTAGCCCACACTGTCCTCTCCTTTAGTGTGGCTTCTTTTGTTTTTTGGCTACACCGAGTGGCTTGCAGGATCTCAGCTCCCTGGCCAGGGATGGAACCCATGCCCCCTGCAGTGGAAGCACGGAGTCTTAACCGCTGGACCGCCAGGGAAGTCCCTAGTGTGGCTCTCTGGGGTCTTCTCGGGGCATCACCTCCTCCTCTTCCTCAGGCTGCTCTCAGTTCGCTTTCACTTTTTCTGTCCTTCCTCCACCAGCTTCCTTATTTCTTCCTCCCTGCAAGCTGTCTTTGACTGTCTGTCTCAGGTGTCTCCCTTTATTTGGCCACATGTTACCAGCCCTCTTGTTTCATTTCTCCTTTCCTTCTGAGCCTGCAGTGGCACAGGGAGAACAGGGCCTTTCGGCCTCTCACTGTAGGGCCAGGCACAGATAACAAATACTTTTGGGGCCTCGGTTTTCTCCTCGGTTCACTGAGAAGGCTTGTTGAGAGTTCAGGGATTGCAAACGGGCAGGCTGCTTCTGGCCCACAGGTGAGTGGTTTGGCTTCAGAGTTTGGAGAACCCCTTGGAAAGAGAGGTCTTAGGGCAGGAAAGGCACGGATGCTCTCGTTTGCCTTGGGCATCATCTCTGTCTGTCAGCTTCACAGGCTGGTTCATTTTGCATCTTCCTGGCAGTCAGGTTTGAAACCCCGGAGCTATGTTTCAGGTAATGGCTGATGAAGCCAGCATGCACTGTTTCATTGAGCTCTTGAAACAAAACCACAGGGCACAGTTGGTGCAGATTTACAGATCGAGAGAGCTGAAGTACAGAGAGGTTACCTTGCCAGAGTCATTGGATTGGCAGGCCGGCTCTGCAGCCCCCATTCTTCGCCACTGTGTTGTATTTCTGCGACCACCTGCAGCTGTGAGGTTCCGTGAAATTCCTTGTAGGAGTGCAGAGTAGAGCAAAGTTTGTCTTCTACATTCATAATCTTAAGTCCTTGTCCTGTCATCTGTGCAGTTGCTCTATATTCTTGGGTAGTGAATCCTTAGACTCAGTTTCCTCTCAAGGATCCTTCTTCTTTCCCTTTGTTACCTGAAAACTGGGTTTGCCTCTTGGTGGGTTTCAGGTCAAAAGATACAACCAAGCCAAAGAGGGGGAGAAGGAAAGATTTATTACTTGTGGCAAGTAAGGAGGACACCGGGGATCTTTCCCCAAAGCAGTGTCTCCCCAACAGCAAAATTGGGGTTCGGGATAGGGTTAGCTAAGGGTACATGCATGTTCGTGAAGTGGCTTGAGCAGAGACTTCAGCATAGAATTGGGGCAGAGTTTGACAGAGTCCAAGCTTTAGTTTATTGAAGTCACGAGGGTCAGAAAAGGTCAGTATCATTCCGTCCCCCACCTGGGTGGGGACCTTTGTCCCTGCCGAACTCAAAGATAGGTATCAGATTATATATCCCTTGAGGAGGAACTAAGACTCTGTTTTATTGCTCAGCTTTTGTTTCCGGGCTGCTTTTCCTTTGTCTCTGCATTCCCTCACTTCCTTTAAGATCGTTAATTACTGAGACCTGTTCAAGGGCAAGCACTGTGGCTAGGCTTTGATCACAGGTTGGCTTAGGCCCAAAATGGCTTCCCTTATGTCAAGAAAGCCATGCCTGGTTCTCTTTCTCCAGGGACCCCCTACCCTACCTGCTTCCACCGTAAAGATGTTTCCAAAAGTTTTCTCTTCCTGTGGCCTGCCTCTAGCGCCTAGAGATGATCAAGTGTCCTTGGCATTCATTTAACTCAGTTTAGTTTTTGGACACCTACTAAGTGCCGGCTGTATGCTTGAGATGTCCTTTGAGGAGTAAGGCAGGGCATCCAAAGCTCAAGGAGACTTTGTGAAGGAGCTCAGAGGCTGCTAGGAGACGGGTGAGAAAGCAGTGACCACAGCATGGTTGAAGGAAGATGGAACCCATTTAGGGTTCACACAGGAACACAGACCCTGCAGAGTAGGAGGGAGAGAATTTAATCCCGGGAGTTGGTTATCCCGATGATAGAGTCGCTGAGAATACAACTCACCGGGAGGTGCGGTGAGACAGGCCAGGGGTTTGGAGCGGCAGGACAGCACTCCCATACCTCCTCCTCCAGAGGGCAAAGGGTAGAGGTGGTGTTATCAGAGCCCAGGGCAGGGGTCACTCAGGGAGAGGGCTGGAACCATGGGGGCCTTGAGACAGGAATGCTGCCCAAGGTGGAGAGGAGAGGGGAGAAACACCCCCAACCCTCCCTCCTTCCACCCTTCCAGCCTCCGGCCTGTGCTTTTCATTGGCTGAATCGGCTTGAAGATCTCCGATTCCAGGGAACAGGGAGATGCAGCCTGCAGAGGTTGCCCCTCCCCCGCTGAGCAGGAGAAGGGCAGTCAGTGCAGAGCTCTTGCGCCAGACACGCCCAGGACTGGCTCGGGCAGAAAGGAAAATGGCATGAGTGGCATCGGCCTGGGTGGTCGCTGAACGCTTCACAGATGGCAGAATGTTGGAGGACTTGTAGGTTTTCATGGCGAAGGGCATTCCAGGGGGGAGGACCTGCAGGGACCGAAGCACAGCAACCGGAAACAGCAGCCTTCGCCTGCAGCATCGCAGGGGGCTCCAAATGGCTGAATTGGTACCTGCGGTCTTGTTGTGTCCCTCTTTCTTCTGCATCAGAAGCCCCTTTCCCAGAGTGCTTTCTCGTGTCCGTGTTCTCATTTATGGCTGAAGTGAGTTTTCCCACGGGGAAGGCCGAGTGGGGAGCTCTGCACCTTGCTGCCTCCTTCACAGAGCACATGTCCTCTCACAGCAGCTGGGGTGCCTCGCCAGCCCAGAAAGCAGTTTATGGCCGATGCCAGTTACACATGGTGCCTGGGACCCTTCCCGCCCCAGGGCTCTGATGAGGATGCTGATGCCTTGGGACGAGACAGAGCTGCTCACATTAGTGACTCTTCGTGGCTTGTCTCCTAGCCTCGAACGTCTGGCACTCGATCATGCTGTTAGAATCCATTTCTCACTTTCCCCTGCTGTGAAATCTGTTTTTATGATGATGGAGGATTTTGTTTAAACTTTTTTTATGATGGAAGTTTTCAAGCGTGCACAAAAGTAGAGTGAATGTACAAACCGCTTAGCTTCACCAGTGATCAACAGATGGTCAGTCTTGAAGTGGTTTCACCCAGAAATGGTTCAGTTTGCATCTCTGATAAGGATTTTATAACCACCATACCATTATCACGTTTGAAAAAAATAGTAGTATTTACTGTAGTAAATTTGTGTTTGAAAGGTAAACAGCAAAGGCTTTTCTGGAATTAAATGTGTTATCCTTGCGCCCCCTCTGCTTTAATGCTTTACCCCTGTGCCCTGAGGCACAGATGGAAATCTCTTCCTCACCAACGTGCTGACCGAAGGCTCTGGGACCTTTTACCTGCTGCCCTGTTTCTTGGTACGAGCCCCAGAAGAATCCCAGTCATGCTAGATCTGTCTGTCCTCAGGAAAGTATGCGGACTGGCTTCCCAGCCCCCATGGCACACAGCGGTCTGAGTCTCAGGTCACCACCTTGTGCATGTAGGGCAAGAATCATGGCGTCTGCAGCTCTGCTGCAAGGAAATCTCCTTTGCAGTCTTCCCTGGAAGCCGGGAAGTGTCTGCTGAGCACCCTGGAGGAATCATGCCATAGCAAGGTGGGCAGGCATCTAGAAAGTCTGGCGCAATGTTGTGTGTGAAGCCACGCAGGGCTCGACGGCAGCAGCCAGGAAGCTACGGGCAGTGTGTGCAGACGGATGGCTTCTGGACAGGTAGAAAATGAGCATCTTGGCGCAGAATCTCCAGCTGTGAAATCTGCAGCTTGTGCAGCATCCACAGAATGGTTTCAACCCACCTATTTCACTGGAAATCTCACAGCAAGTCTGTGGGGGAGGTAGTGGGAACCTCACCTGGGAAACAAAGGATCTGGGGCTCAGGTGAAACGCTCAGGGAGGAGTGCCGGTAAATGGGACAGTGGGCTTGCAAGGTAATGACCCAACTCCCAGGCCAGGATGCTTTACACTTGGCTAGCTCTTCAGCAGAAAAGGAAAAAAAGGGATCTGGTCCTTCCACACTTAGAAACAAGGGGCACTGACTGTAGCTTTGACGGTAATGCATGAAGGAGAGTGAGGCGACAGGTAGCAAGTGTCCTTTTACCAGAATTTATCCAGATACTTGCCAGACCTCTGCCAGGTGGGGCCACTCCACGAGGGTAATGAAGCCTCATGGGGTTGGGGCAGGACGGCCAGGCCTTTGACTTCTGTGAGTCTAGGAAGAGAAATGGTGGGCGGTTCACCTGTTGAAATGACCTCCGAGGGACGGTGCGGATTATTTGACTTTGCTCTCGTTTGCCTGTGTCAGCTAGTGTTTGAAATGGGCCGCTGGCTCGGGGGCTTGGGTACTTGGGCCTTTTGTTACTTCTGGAGCCGTTGCTCTTTGTGGGAATAATTTGACCTCTGTAGGCCATAGCCTTTCACTTTTCACTGTGTGGTTCCCAGACTTTGCTCTCCATCTGAATCCCATGGAGAACTTCAGAAGTCATGATACCTGGTGTCACGTCCTTCAAATTCTGGGGACAGGAGCCAGGCATTAATTTTTTTTTTTTTAAAGGTTCCTAGGTAATACATTTTTGAGTACATATTAATCTCACCTGAGGCTAGAGAAAAACTACTGCCCCTTTAAACTGTTCTTTTGTGGTTTTTTTCCCATTAGTTATTTTTCCCCAGCTTTATTGAGGTATAGGTGACATAAAACATTGTGTAGGTTGGAGGTGTTGATTTGATAGACTCGTAATTGCAAAGTGATTAACTACTGCAGCATCAGCTCACCACCTGCATTGCGTCAGTCATGTAATTACCTAAAATGTTCTTTTATTTTTTAATTGCATTTTCTGCATAGCAGAGGCAGCTCATGACGTGCTTTCTCCTTCCCTTTCACACAGAAGGTGGTGTAAATGCTTCTCTGTTCTGTGCCTCTCCCACTTAATTATATTTTGGAGATTTTTTGGTAACTGCTGATTGCTTCCTCATTCTTTTTTACTGTTGCATAGTGGCCCATTGTATGGCTGGGTGTTACAGTTGGGCATCTCATTTGTTTTCAGTCTCTGGTCTCACAAACAAGGTTACCGTAACCTTGAACATGGATAATTTTGTCTGTGGGTGAGTATATCGAAGAGGATACATTGCATTTGTTAACGCTTACCTAGCGCATATTACGTACTGGCTATCCCTTTAAACCATTTCCTTCTATTGGCTCAATCCTCACATTAGTCTGTGAGGTAGCCAGTATTATTACCTCTGTTTCACAGATGAGGAAACTGAGGCTTAGAGAGGCTTGGGTGATTTGCCCAAAGTCAACACCCCAGAGAGTGGCAGAGCCAGAATTCACAGCTAGGCAGGCTGATGCCAGAGGAGTCCCTTCACTCTGAGATATACTACCTTTCTGGGTAAATTCTCAGACATGTCATTGTGGGGTCAGATGCCCTATGCATGTGTAATCTGAATAGATGTTACCAAATTGCCCTGGACAGGGCTTGTACTGATTTATTGACGCTTCCACGTGCAGGATGTGAGAGAGAGAGTGTGTGGCCTCCTACCACGTTTTTATCAAACTTGGATTTTGCCAGTCTGGTAAGATAAAAAATGTCAAGTTGATGTAGTCTCTTTGCATTTCTCTCAAGGGCATGGGTAAGCGTCTTTTCATATGTGTGTGAGAGCATTTGGATTTCCTTTTCTGTCAATGCCTAGTTCATAGTCTTTCGCATTTGTCTTTTGGGACGTTGGTCTTTCTCTTACCCATTTTTCTCAGTACTCTCCATATTACAGAGAATTGCCCTTTTTTCTAATTTTGAGCTGCAAAAACATTTCCCACTTGTCATTTATCTTTTGACTTGGCTTTAGTGTTTTTTTGTTTTTAAAGCCACAGTGAAATTTCTTTATGCTTTTTTTTTTCTTTTTTTTTTTTTTGCGGTACGCGGGCCTCTCACTGTTGTGGCCTCTCCCGTTGCGGAGCACAGGCTCCGGACGCGCAGGCTCAGCGGCCGTGGCTCACAGGCCCAGCTGCTCTGCGGCATGTGGGATCTTCCCGGACCGGGGCACGAACCCGTGTCCCCTGCATCGGCAGGCGGACTCTCAACCACTGCGCCACCAGGGAAGCCCTCTTTATGCTTTCTTTTTTTTTTTTTTTTCTTTATGCTTTCTTAATGCCGTTTATGATCTGCAGGAATTACTGTTATGATAAAACTGGGTATTTACACTTTTGAAAAAAATGTAGGACAGACTTCTGTTGCAGTTTTGTTTCAATGGTAAACAATGCATTTAAGAGAGATTCAGAAGAAATCATAGACGTAAAGATGCTAGATACTCTTTGAAGTTGCATTAAACTTCTTGAATTCATAGCTGAATAATAGAGGCACATCTCCTGGTGTCTTTCCCCCTCATATTTCTCTGCAGTATCACTTTATAATTTCATATAAGATCTTGAATTAGGATAAATCCCCTCCTGTGAGGAACTGATCAATTCCTGAATTATGTGCATTTTGGATATTATTACTGTAGCCTTTTCCGCTCTGCAGAACCTTCTTAAATGACCTTCCATTTAATTGGCATTATTTCTCTCTCCTGGTCAGTTTCAGACTGTTTATCTGGTGGTTTTATTTTACTCTGCAGTATTTTCCATTTCCCCTGCTTAAAGAAAGGTTTGAAGCTCTGGACGTTAAATTTAATTATCTTCCATATTGACCAATTAGCCAGTCATCTTTGTTCATCTCACAAATATTTCTGAGGATATTGTGTGAGCAGCTGCTGTGCTAGGGTTTAGGGGACAGTCCCTGCGTCTTGGAGCTTATATTCTAAGGGGGGGACGGGAGGGGTAGGAGGGAATAGACATCAGACAACTGATTTCAAGTTACATTGTGATAGATGCTTTGAAAGATACGCATGTGGTTCTCAGAGGATATGATGGGGGAACTGAACTAGTCTGGGGCAGCCCGGGAGATGCTCCCCAGAGACGCCATGTAGGCTGCCATCATCTGAAAGATGAGTAAAAGTTAGCTACGCAGAGGATTGGTACAACACGTTCTGGGCCAAGATAACAGGCCATGCAAAAATCCTGAAAGCAACAGAAGCATGGCAAGTTTGAGGAACTGAAAGATGTGGTCAGAGTACGATCTGGATGTGGCCTGAGGAAGGATCTGGAAGTAGGTGGGGCCAGTTTTGACAGGGGTGGTAGTCTCTCTTCTGATGCTACCGAGTATTCCTTTGCATAAACCTTGAACCCTTAGTGAATCTGTAAGATGTCCATTTGAAGGGAAGAGACCTACTCGTTAGCCTTGTCTCTGGCTGTCTTCAAATTTCTGAGCTGAGAATATCTTAAATGTTGCTTATTGCTAGTCTGATGTTCACTTTTACAGAGTACAGACTAGGGAAATCAAATGACACGAGTCCACGCTTTTAGCCAGTGTCAGAACTTGAACCTTGGTCTCCCGGTTTGTAGACGGTGTTCTTTGTACTCTGCACTTCCTCTTCCCTCAGAGAATATGTGTTCTAAAAATGGAAGTGTCTTTTGATGTGTAGTTTTTCCCTGATTTGTATGAGAACTCGTACGAAGGTATAAAAATTAAATCATTTAAGAATTTTGTCGAGTAACATTTATTAAAAACACCACACAGGGAATTCTCTAGCGGTCCAGTGGTTAGGACGCAGCACTTTGACTGCTGAGGGCCTGGGTTTTGCTTCCTGGTCGGGGAAATAAGATCCCACAAGCCGCATGGCACGGCCATAAAAACGAAAACAAAAACAAAACAGAACAACCCCCCACACACACCATACAAAAGGGAAGAGAATGCCTTCTAGAAGGTGGGATCTGCTGAGACCACTTCCGTGCCTCTAATGCTACAGCTTCTGTACACCCTTTAGTACCTAGAGCATCTAATTCAAGGAGCAATGCTGGCGTATATGTCTTTTAAATTAGGAATAGGTGTTTATTCCAGTGTCTGTGCCAATCTAGAACATTCTTCAGAAGAATAAATTTGGCCGGCAAAAGTGGCATTTAAATCCATCTCTTTTTAGTTTTTCTTTAGGATGTGTTTTTGCCAATAGTCTTCCTGTTTCAAAACCCATATGTGGCAAAAAGATTTACTGCTTGTTAAGCAAACCTCCACTTGGCTGGAGGATTGAAGAAGGAATAAAGATGGGAGGACTGTTGATATATAGTAAATGTGTCCAAAAATGGGTTTCTCCCTTCCTCGCCCTTGGTTCACACTTTATTGTGTGCCCATTTGAAGTTGAAAGATGAGTAGCCAGCTCTGGGCTTTCTTTGTACAAGGGAAGAAAAAAAGGGAAGTGGTAGAGGGTATGTCCTCTCTACATCTGTTAGAGTCTTAGATCCTTAGGTGAGGGAGGGCTCTTCCTTGTGCTCAGTGGGATTTCTTGGCGTCTTACTAATGTGTTGAGGAGTCCTGCAACCTGTATCTGAGTGAGTCAGAGCCTCGAGACCTTCCCTTATTGGAGCCTGTACATTGCTGTGCTGTGGTTCTCTCTCTAATGTCTCAGGTACACATTTCAGATCTTGGCTGCTTATGTGAGCGATGGAAAGGAAACCTGGTGAAAAGGTGGATTCAGTGGTATTACCAATGAGGTGGCCCAGAGGGGAGGTTGAAGTGAGTGGGGAGGAACAGTTCATCTTAGGGTCCTAGATAGGCAGGGGACAGATGTAGGAAGGTTCCCTCCTGCCTGGATCAGCTGCCTGGGGAGGTGAGTGGAGAAGAATCAGGTTATTTAGGGGGTGGTCTGGTCGGCAGAGGGCACCAGGAACCTGAACAGGGCTCGCTCAGCAAGGTGGTAAGGTAGAGAGCTCCTCTTCTGTGTTTTCTGCCCAAGGTTGTCACATCTCTGCTTACTGGTGGGTTTCAGTCTATAGATGAAGACAGTCAGGAAAATTCTACTGGCATTTTCCCATTCTGTATTCCGTGTTCTTTCTTAACCCCCTTTCCATCATTAAATATTATTAACTGTTCCTGTTTTGTCCCCAGCGCTGAACCCTCTACTGCTATTTACTTTGCGGACATCATCTGAGACTCTTCTTTCACAGATAAAAAATGCATAGACTCCATGTTAAAACTGAAAAAGCAAATAGTTTTATATTTTTAGGAAAGGTGGTTTTAAAAAATCACGTAATTGGTGCCTTTGGAATTCAAGGCACACAAATACGAAAGTTAAGTCTCTCTTGTCCTGGACCCTGGTTTGTCCTCATAGCCATAACCGCTGTCACTAGTTTCTTTCTTACGCAGTTTCTTAAGGGTTTTTTCTGGATATGTTTTACGCAGATGCACGTGTGGGCCTCTGTTGTCCCCCTTAAAACATACACAGAAATGGGAGCTCATTGTACATGCTGTTCTGGCTCTTGCTCTTTTCACTTAGCCGCGTATGTCATGAGTTCATTCCTGTCGGGCCTAGAGCTGTCTCATTGTATAAAGGGCCCCCTATAAAGTATTCCATGAAATGGGATTCCGTGAAATGGGAGCTCTCTATTTTTGTAACTCTCTATTAATTGTTTCCAGTCTTTTGCTTTTTACAGACAAAGCCAAAGTAAACATTCGTTTTTTCTTTTTGACACCTGCAGCAACTATTTATTTATTTATTTGGCCGCACTGCACAGCTTGTGGGATCTTAGTTCCCCAACGAGGGATTAAACCCGGGTCCACAGCAGTGAAAGCCCTAGTCTTAACCACTGGACCACCAGGAAATTCCCTACAGTAAACATTCTTTAAAAAAATTTTTAGCATAAATCTTAGTGATAGTTGGTGAATATTATCTATGGGATAAATATCTAAGAGTGGAATTACGGGTTTCAAAGTATATGTGTTCTTAATGTTCTTGTTTATATTCACTTGGGCAGTATTGAGTCATGTGTTTTGTTTTTTTTTTTTGCGGTATGCGGGCCTCTCACTGCTGTGGCCTCTCCCGTTGCGGAGAACAGGCTCCAGACGCGCAGGCTCAGCAGCCATGGCTCACGGGCCCAGCCGCTCCGAGGCATGTGGGATCTTCCCGGACCGTGGCACGAACCCGTGTCCCCTGCATCGGCAGGCGGACTCTCAACCACTGCGCCACCAGGGAAGCCCTTGAGTCATGTTTTGCTTTTTGTCATCTCTCTCTGCACTTGTAATCCTTTCTTCTTTTTACTCTCTTGTCTGTTTCGGCCTTTTCTTTATCCCTTAGGTGGAAATATCTTTTATTCTTTATCGAGTTTTGGAGGGATTGGTTTTCCTTTGAAATAAGTGCCATGTTGTTTACCCTCCTCCCTGCCCCTGAACTTAGTCAACTTTCTTAGCTTTGAAAACTCCTTTTGTCTGCATATTGATAACTTAGAAGCCAGTGAGAGAGCAAAGATACATCGCTTTTATGACCAAACTCTCCTTTTACTAAGAATCTGAATTGGTAGATGTTGGGAGTTCAAAACTGTTTTTGGAGTACCATTAAGATGTGTCACTAGCATGGCCCACTCCCTCAGGTGACAGAAGGAGGTGATGGTCTTTGTAAGACGCTAGGAAGTGTTAAGAAATTTGTTCGGAGTTTGGGGCTCTCCGTTGAGGGTTTTGAACTCTGACAACAAGACATCAAACTTTACCTGGCGTGCACTGTGTACAGAGTTCAGTTTCGTAAAACAGGTTCTATCCTGATCTCCATCAGTTCACTAACATGATAGGAATCTTAGCCCCATGTTCTCAAAGATATTTTAGGGCGTTTTAGAGTAAAGTGGATTTCCTCATTAAGTACATAATCAATTGAATTCACTCCAATTTATGTAAGTTGAACTGATAAAAGGAACACAAGCTTTTAATATTATGGTTCAGTTGGACAGGATATATAATTTGAGCCACGTTGCAATAAAACTTACTAATTAGTTAGTGATAGTTTTCCTGTCATTGACTCCTGCTTATTACATGGGTTCCGTTGTTAGAATAGGAAAGTGCAAAGAGAAGGAAAAGGACGGCCTGGATTTCTAAATACAGAGCTGCGCCAGGTGGTGGCTCCCATGAAAGGTACTAGCACAGCTTCTGGTGTCACTTGTGACAGCTGGGTCATTGGCTACCTCTGAGTGTGTCTTAGTTTTTGAACCTTTCATCCTTTGCAAGGTGTTGATGCCATCCTCTCACTTGGAAGTCACAAAAGGGCGCGTTCATTTCCCTTCCCAGTTTCCGGTCCTCCAACTTCACTGTCGTGTTTCCTTCATCGGTAAACTTTAGTCTTTTGCAGAACTGATGTGTTTTGCAGAACTGGAGAGACACATGGTGTTTGAACTCAAAGGATCCTGAAGGCATCGCTAGTACAGAGAAATGGAGAGAGAAAGAACGCCGTGGGCAGCGAACCCAGCTGATACTGACTTGAGATGACCCTTCAGAATCCCTGTTACTCACTGTACTTTGGGGGTAACAGTATATCCCTTTTTTTTTCCTACTGAGTTAAATATTTTTTTCACTTAAAATGTAGACAGATCAGGGAATTGATTCCCTGGTGGTCCAGTGGTTAAGACCTGGTGCTTTCACTGCTGTGCGCCCAGGTTCAGTCTCTGGTCGGGGAGCTAAGATGCCGCAAGCTGTGTGGCGCAGTATGGCCAAAAAAAAAAAAAAAGAATGTAAACAGATCAGTACAGCGAAGACCCTTGTACTCCTCACCTGAACTCACCAATTTGAACGTCATTCGATTCCATCACATACATCTCTCCCTCCCTCTCTCTGTCTCTGTCTCCCTTTGCCCAACCCTCTGAAAGTCAGTTTCAAGTATCAGGCCACTTCATTCCTAAGTACTCAGTGTGCATCTCCCAGGAGCGGGACATGAGAGTGAGAATATTTTTGAGGCTGCCATCCACCCTATCACACGGTGTCCCCATTATGGGGACTCACAGAAGAAATTGTTTTCTTAGGTCTTAATACCAAGGAAAGCTCCTCAGCTTTTGGGCAACACAAACTGCTAGGCTGCTAGGACACTCAGAACTAGATTTTCAAAATGCATAGGACCTGTTGATTAGCATCTCTGTAACTTTTAGCTTTATTGGGCTATTAGCCTTTTTTTCCCCCTGTGGCCATTCATACGTCTTTCCCTTTTAAAATCTTATATATTTATGCAGAGAACCCCCATGAACTTGAGAATGAATTGATGTATAAAAATTAACTCGGGAATTCCCTGGCGGTCCAGTGGTTATGACTCAGCGCTTTCACTGCCGAGGACGCGGGTTCAATCCCTGGTTGGGGAACTAAGATCCTGCAAGCCACGCAGTGAGGCGCCCCCAAAATCAACTCAAAGTGAATCTGAAATTGCAGTGTGCCCTCAGCTGACCCTTCAGAGAGGAACAGGTCATCATTATTCAGCCCCCTCATGTTCCTTCTGGGTCATCAGGACAAAGCAGGTGGAATTTCCCCCACCTAAAGTCCCACGACTTCCTTTTTTCTTTTGAATATACTGCCTCGATGCTCATCTTAAGGGCCTTCTCATCTTAAGTCTTACAGGACGTGTCACACTCCGCGCACGCCCGCCTCTCAGAGAAATCCCCAGGTCTCACGGTCTCTCGGGGAGAGCTCTGCCCACTCAGACCTTGGGTGACATCGGTACCATCGGCCCCTGACACTGGTGGGAAGTGAGCACCCTTTTGATGGCTACATCTGTGAGAACAAAGCGGAGACAGTGGGAAGGGTCTGGATTGAATGGTACAGACAGTGCTGTGGGGTTTTGAGAAAGGATGGGTATTACCTGAATTAGTAGAGGACGTGGAGGTGGTCAGAGGGCACCAGTGGCTGGAGGAGCCTGGTGAGACCTGCTGAACAGGTCGGGGGAGGAGGAGATAAAGGGAGTGCGGGTGGGGTCAGACGTCAGTCTGCTCTGTGCTGTCTCCTCCGATCCTGCTGGAGATGACCACTCCTCCCCGAGGTGTAGGGAGGGGACCCTGGGTGGAGACTGGATGTCCGGATATCCAGTTGGTGGAATCACCATGTTCTGAGCACTGGGCACCAGGCTGTGTACGAGTGTTATCTCATGTAGCCCACAGAGGAACCCTGTGTAGTTTAAGCAGTTCTCATTTACCGATGGAAAAGGTTAGGCTCAGAGTTTTAAGAAACTGGCCTTAAATGTGGACCTGTGTTACCTCCAGATTCTCAGTTAACTGGAGGCTGCTCTGTGCCATGCTGCTACTTCATCCCCTCCCCCTCCCCTTTTAAAAAATATATTCATTTATCTGGCTGTGCCGGGTCTTAGTTGCAGCAAGTGGGATCTTCGTTGCAGCATGAGGGATCTTTTTCAGTTGTGACATGCAGACTTCTTAGTTGCGGCATGTGGACTGTTAGTTGTGGCATGCAGGATCTAGTTCCCCGACCAGGGAACGAACGCAGGCCCCCTGCATTGGGAGTCTTAACCACCGGACCACCAGGGAAGTCCCCCCCCGCCTATTTTTTAAACTTATTTTGAAGTATAACTTAAATAATTTACACATATGCTAAACATATGGCTGGATGAATTTTCGCAGATTAAAGGCACTTATATAACTTGCACCTGATGAAGATACAGGAGAAACACCCTGGGCTCTGCTTTCCTCCCTTCAGTCATCACTCTGAGAGTTACCACTGGCCTGAGTTTGAACTCTATCTAACTGGAATCTTATAGTATATATTCTTTAGTATTTGACTTTCTCCCAACATTATGTCTGTGAAGATTCATCCACGTTGTTGCTCTCTTCCTTTTTGACATTGGGTCTTGGGACTTAGAGTATCTAGAAAAACCATTTATACTCCAGGGCTACAAAATTCCCTTAGTATACAGTTAGAATTTTCAAAACTTGTAAATTTGGGAAATGTAGTCAATTAGGTGTCATCACAGTTTGCTGTCCTTTGAACTTTAGAAGAAAAAGCTTTCTGGATCTTCAGGGTCCTTGGTGTAAAGAATTCCCTGTATATTCAGGGAAATGCCTTTTGGTATTTTTAAAAGAACGAAGTAAAACTCTTGATGCATTCAGGTTCTCCGTCAGAGACATTTTCTCTTACAGAGGGCATGTACTTTTATGCAATAGCTAGGATCCTGAAAAGTTTGTTTGTAAATGCAATAAAATTTGTTTTTATCAAACAGTAAGCATATGTGGGATCTTCATGGGAGAAGACATTAGAAATCTGCAAAGTGAAGGTTGTGCCCTTTTACAAAAGACCACCAGGGACACACCTGTCACTGAACAAACTGAGTATATTCCTCACTGCAGTGAAAAACACTGGCTGGAGTAAGAGTGCGTAGAAGGCATATCTACTCTAGGGTTTGGGCTTGGGTTGGCTCATCTTGGGAGGGTCTGCAAAAGCACAGGTTCCTTCTAGATTGGGTGTTTCCAAAAAGCGGGGACAGTTCTCTGATTGGGTATCTCAATAAATCTTATCTAGAGCGAGGGCAGGGTAGAGTCAGATGAAAGCTGTAACTGGTTAATTGGTAAAGAAGCAGCAGTCACTCAATTTAGCCGAGAGAGGGGATGTTAGGTATTTTGTGGGTTTCACAGGGATCTTGTTTTGTCTCATTTTGTCGTGGTCTCAGAGTGACCTTGTTTGACGTGGATGTTCTGTGAGATCGTTTATGTCCTACGGGAGAACGTCACGGCTTAGCTGTGTCACGTCGGTTGGTAATGTTGAGCTTTAGCTGTGAGCCTCGGATCAGCTCCTGGGTATCAGGGGCTGCTGCTGTTTGTTTTGTTTTGTTTTTCCTTTCTTTCTCAAGGAAAACTTCCAGGCTTTTGTTTCCCATAAATCTACACTTTATGAGTGTTCTTAAAATAGGATTGACCTTTAGTAGATACCTATGCCTTAAGATACTAAATAAGAATTCCAAACAGAAAGTATATTTAGAACATGACCCTTTAGATCCTTGTTTCCAGGCTTAAGTGACTGGGTTGCCCTGTGTGTACCGGTTTTTAGTGGTTTTAGGTGATCCTTGTGAAGTCACGTGGGCCTTTGGCAATTGCTCATTCACACCAGACCCTTCTCCCCTTACCTGTTGAGTGAGGGTAATTATAACAGCGACCTCAATTTTTTTAATATATATTTATTTATTTTTGTCCGTGTTGGGTCTTCATTGCTACGCATGGGCTTTCTCTAGTTGTGGCGAGCGGGGGCTACTCTTCGTTGCAGTGTGCGAGCTTCTCATTGCGGTGGCTTTTCTTGTTAAGGAGCGCGGGCTCTAGGCGCGCAGGCTTCAGTAGTTGTGGCCTGCGGGCTCCAGAGCGCAGGCTCAGTAGCTGTGGCGCATGGGCTCAGCTGCTCCGCGGCGTGTGGGAATCTTCCTGGACCAGGGCTTGAACCCATGTCCCCTGCATTGGCAGGCGGATTCTTAACCACTGCGCCCCCAGGGAAGACCAGTGACCCAGATTTTTTTTTTTTTTTTTTTTTTTTTTTTTTGCGGTACGCGGGCCTCTCACTGTTGTGGCCTCTCCCGTTGCGGAGCACAGGCTCCAGATGCGCAGGCTCAGCGGCCATGGCTCATGGGCGCAGTCGCTCCGCGGCATGTGGGATCTTCCCGGACCGGGGCACGAACCCGCATCCCCTGCATCGGCAGGCGGACTCTCAACCACTGTGCCACCAGGGAAGCCCGACCCAGATTTTTTAATGGCCTCTTGTGATCTAATGGTTCGATCTCAGGCTGAGATGATACCTGCTAATTCATATTGTACTTGCTTCCGAAAGGGATTCGAGGTGGACAAGGTGATATGCATTCCCCTTTGAGCAGTCCAACCTCATCTTTTACCTTTTTTTTTCTTTCCTTTCCCTCATGGCCTGGCCTAAATGAGCAGTCACAGTTGTGAGACAACTCTTTGCCCACAAAGAAAAAAATGTTTCTGAAAGCAGCGGGGGGGTGGGGAGTGGTTCTTCACCTAAGGAAGCTACATCTAAGGATGCCCCATGGAGGTGCTGAAATACCTCTTGACTGCGTTAAAATCTTTTTCATAATTTTTCTTTTACTTTTTGTGTCTTTTTTTTTTTTTTTTTGCAGTACGCGGGCCTCTCACTGCTGTGGCCTCTCCCGTTGCGGAGCACAGGCTCCGGACGCGCAGGCTCAGCGGCCATGGCTCACGGGCCCAGCCGCTCCGCGGCATGTGGGATCTTCCTGGACCGGGGCACAAACCCGCGTCCCCTGCATCGGCAGGCGGACTCTCAACCACTGCGCCATCCGGGAAGCCCTTTCTTTTACTTTTTAAAAATTGAGGTGTATTTGTTGTACAGTATTATGTATTTCAGGTGTACAGCATAGTGGGTCACAATTTTTAAAGGTTATACTCCGTTTTTTTTTTTATACTCCGTTTTTAGCTATTATAAAATATTGACTGTATTCCCTGTGCTGTGTCCTATATCCTTGTAGCTTATTTATTTTATACATTGTAGGTTGTGTCTCTTACTCCCCTGCCCCTAACTTGGCCCTCCCTCTGCCCTCCCCCCCACTAGTAACCACTAGTCTGTTCTCTGTATGTGTTCTCATTGCTTTCTGAAGTAGGGTGTGCTAAGAAGGCTCGCATTGGGCTGGCCCAGAAGTTCGTTCGGGTTTTTCTGTAGGATGTTATGGAAAATCCCGAACGAACTTTTGGGCCAACCCAGTACTTTGGTGAGCCCTGCATTCTGGTCTCTTATGAAGAGTTAGGGGCTTGTGTGTCACATGCGGGTCACCTTAGACTCCTGCCCTTTTCGCAGGGGCCAGGGATGGGGCTTGATCACATGCTTTTCTAATTTTCTTGTCTGACAGAGCATTTAACCTTCTGATTCCCGGCCCCTCCTTCTTGCGGCTTGAATGCTTGTAAACGGAGCCTTATTTGTGAGCTGCAGCTGTGTATGAATTCTCATCCGGTTTCGTGGACCAGAAGAGGAAACTGGCTAGCGAGAGTGGTGTTTCACCTTGCATCATCCAGCCTGACGATATTTAAGAAAGGAAGGGAAAAGGATGAAGAGAGGAGGGCTTGGAGCAATTGAATAAGAGCTTCAAGCCAATGCAAGGAGGTGAAAGAAACAAGAGAGGAGCTAGAAAGTAGATATTTGGGGGGTTGTGTAGCACTTTTTGTGCATGTTTCGATGTACTCTCTGATTTTATTTTTGTCTAAATCTATGGCTACTTATCCCATTGAAATACCTTGAAATGGCATCTACGTTCATAAATACCCAGCTTTAGTTATGTACACTCTTTTCTGATTTTTTAATCTCTGTATTCCTGTGTGAATAACTCTATTTTGATTATTATAACTGTAGAGTAGTTTTTACTCTGCCCTGCGGCCAGTTCTGACACATTGTTTTCAGTATTGTCCCGGCTGGCTGTGATGACTTCCCCCTCCGTGTCTCAGCCCTTAAGTCCTGTGGAGGTTTTAGTTTGGGGAGAATTAACATCTTAAAGAAATCTCCCGTTTATCCATTGATTGAGGTTCGTATTTCTTTATTTTAACCCTCTAGTGAAGCTTTTAAAGCTACTCTCCTTCATGTAGGTTTTGTGGGCTCTCTGTCTTTTTTTCTTGTATCTTGTTCTTGCCATTATGAATAGGAGTTTTTCTGGTTTACTTTCTCGTATTTAGGCATGATGATTGTGTTTGTGTGTTTTTAATATGTTGCTTGGCTTCTGGTTATGTTGCTCAACAATTATTGGTTGGTTCCCTTAGACTTTCTAGGTGGATGACATCTGGAATGACAGACTGGTGTTCCCTCCTTTCTAGCATCTTCTAATCCCTTAGCGTAGAATCAGGTTGTACGTTTAATTTAACATGTTCAGCTGTTTATACGTAGTAAACAGAAGACAGTACTGATTTAAACAGTGTTGGCCCCTCTTTCTCATTCCGTGAGCATTTATAGGCTCTGGGTCTGTCTCTCCTTGCCTTGGTTGGCTGTTGATGTTTCCTTGTATCTTTCCACCGGTGCGTGTGTTTTTTGGTTTTTGGTTTTTTGTTTTAAAGCAGAACAGGATGCCCTACCCCTATCCCAGCTATATCATAATCAAAGGAAAACTGACTTTATGCCATTTCCCACTTACAAGCTAACCTTGCAAGCTAACCCAAACATAAGAAGCCCCTCCACCATATTTCCTGTTGATTGCGTTAAGATGTTCTCTATGGCGTTGAATAATATTGATAGCAGGTGTCCTTCTCTTGTTCCCAACTTTAATGGGAATGCTTCTAGAGCTTTATGCATAAATATGTTGTCTGACGAAAGCATTTGGTAGAAGCCTGGACGTAGGGTTTTGCTTTGTTTTGTTTGCTGTCACGAGTGAGCAGAGTTTTTGGCAAATGTTTTGCATCTGTTAATATCTTAAAAAGCTTAATGTAATGAAATACAATAATACATCATCTCATGTTGAACTATCCACTTATTCTTGAGATCAACCTTACTAGGTAATATTTTTAATTTTAATACATTGCTGCCTTCATATTCATTCCGCTAATATTTTAGTCAAGATTTCTGTACATATATTATGCAAAAGTGGCCTTTGGCTTTTTTGTTGTACAACTTTGGAAGCACGGTCACTTTTGGGTAGCTTTCCTTGATTTATTTTTTTAAATATTTATATAACATGGCAGTTATCTTTATCTTAAAAATTTGGTGGCACTTCCTGTAAAAAGAAAAAAAACCTCTGGCATGGTATCTTTTCTGAATAAGGAAGGCTTTCAAAAATGTCAGAAGCTTCCGTGGTAGGAGAATAGTGGGGGCGGGTAACCTATTCAGTGAGGCAGCTGGGCATGTCACACATCAGTGATGATGCTTTTTAAAAAATGACAGGTGTGTCCACACATTCTTGTCTGTGTGCATGCATGTTGCTCACACACACGGCTTGGCATTGTGAAATTGCTCCTCAAGGCTTTTTAGCAACCACTATTTTTTCAGGATTGCAGAACTGACTTTAGTGTTTGGGTATGAGTAAATAGTACCAAATTATATCCACGTATCAGTGTTCTTTGCATAATTATCAGACACATTCACAATGCCATTGGGCAGGTCTGGAGTGGTCAGCGCTTTTGGTTTGGTCAGTTTCAGCCAGTTCAGTGCCTCTGTAGGTCTTAAAATATCAAATTGAGTATAGGGGTTTTCTGCCCTCACATGATCTATGTGTTCCTGAAAAATGTTGCATTCTGCAAAATCACACACTGCCAATATCAGGGCTTGGGGGAACACCAGTGTTGAGGCAGACCACTCA
Source organism: Leucopleurus acutus (assembly GCF_964270905.1). Taxonomy (NCBI): domain Eukaryota; kingdom Metazoa; phylum Chordata; class Mammalia; order Artiodactyla; family Delphinidae; genus Leucopleurus; species Leucopleurus acutus. The sequence goes on from NC_139156.1 coordinate 72,530,454, forward strand.
CTACGTGGTGTTGTAACTGGAGAACTAGGCAGATGGTTTTTGGTAACTTGGGAGATACAGCTTGGACTTGTGGAGTAGTTTTCAGTGGATCAGCAACTTTCAAATGCTTGATGTTCCCACTGTGTGCTCAGAGAGAAAGATAAAACAGTTCTTTGTCCTTGAAGTTCACCTGGACAGGAATCTTTGAACTTCTGTGGTTTACTAACCTCTTGCGTGTTCTTCATCACCCCTTAGAGTTTGTCCTATATACACTGCCAAACGTAAAATAGATAGCTCGTGGGAAGCAGCCGCATAGCACAGGGAGATGAGCTCGGTGCTTTGTGACCACCTAGAGGGGTGGGATAGGGAGGGTGGGAGGGAGACGCAAGAGGGAGGAGATATGGGGATATATGTATACATATAACTGGTTCACTTTGTTATAAAGTAGAAACTAACATACCATTGTAAAGCAATTATGCTCCAATAAAGATATATAAAAAAAAAAAAGAGTTTGTCCCTCCCAGGCCTTCCCTGGCTCAGTCATGAAGGAAGCTGTCACAGTCATCCTAGATGAGCAGATCTCCGCCAGATTTTAAGTATGTTTTTCTGGAAGGTAAATACTTACTTATTGCAGAAACTTTGAAAAGCAGGCTCACTGTACAAAGACTGAGTCATCAGTGCCATCCCTCAGCAGCCCCTCTGTTGCCGTGGTTTGTGTGCTTCCATCATTTCTCACGCATCCGAGGGTTGGTGTGGACCTTTCCAGCAAGCACGGTTGGGGTCGTGTGGTTCATCCCACCCTGTTCTTCTCCTATTGAATGCATGTGACAATCGTTGCTTGTTCTTAATTATGGCAGCAGCATGATTATTCCATCGTTAGAATAAACTATCATTTATCGGTGGCTGCTTCTGCAGCAACAGATTGCACACACGTAGTGGCTTGGGGCCACATAAGTTTATTATCTTCCAGTTCTGTAGAAGTCCAGCACAGGTCTCCCTGAGCTAAGGTCAAGGTGTGGCAGGGCTGCCTTACATTGTGGATGCTCGAGAGGAAAATCCATTTCTTGGCCTCATCCATCTTGTAGAGGCTGCCTCTGTTCTTTGGCTGGTGGTCCCTCCTCCATCTTCCAAGCCAGCTATGGCAGAACGAGTCCCTCTCACTTGGCCTCACTCTGACCTCCTCTCTGCCTCTAGTTACCGTTTTAAAGGACCCCTGTGATTACATGAACTCATCCAGATATTCCAGGATAATCTTATTTTAAGGTCAGTTGATTAGCAACCTGAATTCCATCTCCTCCCTTAATTCCCCTTTGCCATGTAAGCTATATACTCACAGGCTCTCGGATTTAGGATGTCAGGATCTTTGGGGCGGGATGGGGAGGGGCATTATTCTGCCCATGCGCATCTTCTGGTTGATGAATTAATTGGTTGCTTGTGTTAGTGTGGTTGGCAATTCAGTGAACACCTTCATACGTTGATCTCTGTGGATCTCTGGTTAGTCCATGGACCACCTTTCTGTAAATGGAATATTTCAAAGTGATCATTTTCATATGCTTGACAGAAAAAAATGATCAAAGTACTGAAACTCCAGTCTTGGTTGTGTAGGAGAACAGGAGGCAAGTTTAGTGCCAAAGAGAAAATTTCAGAACCCAGAGGAGATCATTTTGTCCCTCTGTTGCATCCCAGTTAGAGTGTATGGTTGTTACTCATTAGAGCGTTATTTATTCCCTGTGCCTTCTGATGTATGTAACATGCGTTTCTTTGGTATCTGTTTGCTGGATGAACGAGTAAGGAAGTTACACACACATGCACGCATACACGCTTCACCATTAAACTCCTTCTTTCACTCTGTTTCTTTTCCAATATTAAATCTTAGTAGATAATCAATCTGAATTACTAGCCATGGTTAATTTTGCAGCATTTTGGATGTTGACAACTGTTTTGTGATTAAATGTAATACTGCCTAGACATCACTGAAATGGGGGACATTGATTCTCACATTGAGCATTTAAGATGTACTTAGATAGTTTTAACTGTTCTGGCTTGCTAATTTTTTTTGTTTATAAATTTATTTTATTTTTTTATTTTTGGCTGCATTGGGTCTTTGTTGCTGTGTGCGGGCTTTCTCTAGTTGCAGCAAGCGGGGGCTACTTTTTGTTGCCATGCACGGGCTTCTCATCGGGTGGCCTCTCTTGTTGCAGAGCACGGGCTCTAGGCGCGCGTGCTCCAGTAGTTGTGGCACTCGGGCTCAGTAGTTGTGGTTCCCGGGCTCTAGAGCGCAGGCTCAGTAGTTGTGGCGCATGGGCTCAGTTGCTCCACGGCATGTGGGATATTCCCGGACCAGGGCTCGAACCCATGTCCCCTGCATTGGCAGGCAGATTCCTAACCACCGCGCCACCAGGGAAGACCCCCGTCTTGCTAATTTTAAAGGCTAAGTATGTGTCCTGTGTTCTCTGTCTTTCTCCTTCCTTCCTTTTTCTTTTTTAATACGAAAAGTTTATTATAAAATCTTCACAGATTTATATAAATACCAGTTGCCAGAAAGAGTGAATGAAACTGAGAGTTACTTTGGAATAAGCAGAATCAGATGACGCTTGAAATGACTGTTCTGCAGTCCCTTATCCATGGGGCCAGATATGTTTGAGAAGTAAGGGTTTTGGGTGGGGGGATGGGGGCGTACGCGCCTCCCAGGGCTTCCGTAACAAAGCACCGCAAGCTTGGTGGCTTGAAACAGCAGAAATTTATTCTCTCACAGTTCTGGAGGCTAAAGGTCTGAAATCAAGGCGTTGGCAGGGCCGTGCTCACCGGGAATCCTTGAGGGGAGGACTCTTCCTTGCCCCTGCCAGCTTCCGGCAGCTCCAGGCGTTCCCGGGCTTGCAGCTGCAGTGTTTCAGTCTGTGCCTCTGCCTCTGCAGTCACATGGCATTGTCCCTGTGTGTCTGTTTCCCCTTCTTATAAGGACACCAGTCATATTGGATTAGGGCCCATCCTAATGACCTCATCTTCATTTGATTCCATCTGCAGAGGCCCTACTTCCAAATAAGGCCACATCCACGGGTACTGTTGGGGTTAGGACTTCAACATATCTTTTGATGGGGGAGACACACACATGTGAACCCGTAACCGGGTGGGGTGTGGGAAGGTCGTCCTGAGCACAGGCATGTGTAACACAGCACCTCCGCTGGGTTGGAGCAGCAGCCCATCATCAGACGCACAGGCAGCCACCCTAAGGCTGGTACTGAAGCTGCAGACAGCCTCAGGTCCTTTCAGATCAGGCTCTGCCACCACCTGAACGCAGGCCAGACTGCTTGGCTTCCCGCCAGATGGCTGCAGCTTTCGGTTTTCAGAATCTCTTGGATTTGGAGTTGTGTTTAAAGGATTGAGGACCTGTGCGAGCTAGGTTTTCACCTTGATTCCTAACAGCCAGGTAGTGAGCTTTCCTGGCAGTTCTGTCGGGAGAATTGCTGCACGTCTACTGTCTAATGTTGCTGTCTTCTTCTTTTTCCCTATCTAAGGCAGTTCCTCAGCCCTGAGTATCAAGGAGCTGAAGTGCTTTGACCCCCACATCCTCGCGTCCAACCAGAATAGAAACTTTGTTCTGAAAGTTAAACCCTTGCTCCAGGTTAAAACTTCTCTCCCTCCTCCCTGAGCATCTCCAGACACCAACAACCCCCAAGTCACAAGGCCAATCTTCTGTTTAACCAAAGCATTGTGCCTTTCCCCTCTTCGAAGGGGTTGGCGTCCACAGAAAGTCAGCATAGAAGCCAAACCCCTAGACACCTTGGAGCAAGCGGAGGGTGAGTGGAAAGTCGATTGGCTACCATCTCCTCGCCTGCAACTGCACAGGAAACAGACTCAGCTTTGTAGCTGCCAAAGTAGGAAGCGGTTTGCTTACATCCCCACATCTAAACTGCATACGGAAACCTGCTGGAAGGAATATCCAGCCAGAACAGTATTGGACACTGTTGAAGCATGTTCATTGTAACAGTCCTTACGGCAGAAGTATTGGGAGCATCTGGGATGTCAGGGAGATGCCCATCAGTGAGATAGGACATTCGTGACATTAAAAATTATTAGAGGAACATTTAGTCACAGAGAATTCTTACAATATAATAAGTGAGGTGAAAGGATACAGTTTACCTGTAATGGGAACCAGTTTTGTCAAATATGTAAACATAGGGTCTAGAGAGCATGGATAACAATGTTGGCAGTGTTTTTGCTAATAGACTACTTATTTGTTTTGTACTTGGGAGTTTTCTACTTTTCTGTAATCTCTTCTTTTCCTTTTTTTTCCCCTTCCTTCCCTCTAAGTCCTTTGGTCTAGGGGCCTGTTACTTTGTAACAGATAACTGTATTCTCTTATATTTAATCCCAGCACTATCCTCACTGCTGCCAGTTATCAGCTGAGTTTGGGGGATGCCATAGGGGTTACTGTTCCAAGCCGGGTGGGCAGGATGGTGATGAGGGAAGAGGGATACTTGGCTCTGCTTCTCGCTTCCCTACTGATCAGCCCAACTGCTTGGCCTCAGTTCCTCCAATGACAACAGGTTTTCCCTAGAGTCCCTCTTGAGTAGGTGACTGGTTTTTCTCAGCTGCTGTGTCATAAGGGATTGTCTCACATTTTACAGAGCGGGGAGTGTAGGCTTAGGGGAGAAGGAAGTTTGCTGAGGTTCATTAGACAGTAACAGCAAATGGGCCCCCAGGGCCAGAGCTGAGGTCTCCCAGGGCTGCTGCAGTGTCCGTCCCTCTGCTGCCGGTTGGAACCCCTGGGGCCCACCCCTCGGAGCTGGCCCAGTGTGCCGGGAGAGGGGCTGAGCATCAGTAGTTTAACTCCCACTCCCACCCCGTTTTTGTTTTTTTTCCCTGTGAATAGAGGACGTTCAATATTTCTGTGCTGGTCAAACAGAACGCAGGTGGGGAATAACTAGGGGAGGGGTGCCTTTTGAAGGGGTGTATGTGGGGCTTTCCTGGGAAATAGTCCAAGGAGTCTTCTCAGCAAAGGGGCCTGGCCTGGGGTGTCATAAGCATCACACACACCCAGTCCTTGGCCTTAAGTTGGGGTCCCGCATAGGGGGTCTGTGGAGAGTCTCACTTTTTTTCCAGCTCCTTTGCTGGAATCCACACTCCCAGTGCGATGGGGGACTTGGTCCTGGAGAAAGGGGTCTGGAGAGTCCCCAGTACGCAGCCCAGGGTTGGAAAGAGGGCTCCCGTGCCCACCGCCCAAGGGGCCGAAGACCCCGCGGGGTGCTGAGGGCTGCCCATCTCCTCCCCTCTGCCTGCTTTCCTTCCCCCAGGCCGGGCAAGAGCAGAGGGGAGGTGAGCAGGGCCACCAACCTCTACTGTCCCAGGGTCCTCAGGGTGTGGTGGAGGGAGGGTGGAGAGAGAGGGTCTAGGCCACCAGCAGACACTGTAAACTTTGGTTTAAAACAATAACTGAAGTTGGGGAGGGCTTCCAGCCTGGGGCCAGGATGGGAAGCGGGTTGAGCAGGGGGTACGGGAGGCGACAAAGGAAAAAGCCAACAAAAAGTTTTGGTTTTTGCTTCCGGCATAAGAAAGGTCTTTGGTCATCTGTGTGAGTGGCAGGGTCGGGGAAGGGGTGAGGAGGGCGAGTGAGAGAAGACGGCGGTGGGGCACCTGAAGGCTGGGGTGGGAGTCCTGTCGGGTCACAGCAGCTGCCGTGTTCATCCCACCCGCCCCTCAAGCCTGCTTTCAGCCTGGCCTTTCCCTGGACACAGGCAGATGTTTCCCCCAGCCCTGGCACCCCGTGGGGCCCCAACTCCAGCCTCAAGGGCAGCTCGGCCGCCTTCAGCGGCTGCACCTCCGCGAGTGCACCGGCCACAGGTCTCTTCCTCTGCTCCCGGGCGGGGGGCGGGGGGCAGCACCCAGCAAATGGAGATGGAGGCCCAGCTCAGCCTGCGGGGAGACCCGGAAGGAGGAAGCCCCGCCCCCCCCCTGCCAGGGCACTCCGCTTGTCCCCCTCACCAGCTGTGGCTTTTGAATGGGCACGGCTGAGGGGGCAGGTTTTTCCTGGGGCTTCTCTAGACTTTAGCTCCCCCCCAACCCAGGCCAGGGCCGGGGTAGGAGAGGGGGTGGAGTTATTTCTTCACAGTACGGACAAGAAGATGGAAGGGAGCACAGATTGCCCACCCCGTTTTTTAAAATGAGTATTAGGTGATGCAGATGCAATCTTGGTACTGGATTTTGGAAATCCTTTGCCTACAAGGCAGTCCCTCCCGGGGTGTGTGTGTGTGTGTACACGTGTGTGTGTGTACACACATAGAAATGCAAGGTGAGTATTCATTTTTATAGTACTTGAGTGCCTAGTATGTACAAGGCAATGCTGTCTGCCTTGTGGATGTCGTGTGACAAATTAGTCACTTAACTCTGGAGTGCAGTTCTATTAATTTTTAAAATATTTATGATGGTTTAGATACTTGATACTTACATACATTTATATAATATAGTAAACTTTTATAATTTATATTTATTATTAAATAAATGCGTTTCATATACCCTTGTTAAATAAAACTTTATTTGTGGTGGGATCTTAATACACATGCTCTAGCCTTTTGCCTTTTTAATTTCCTACATCTTGGGGGAGCTTTTCATTTCTAAACTTAGATCTGCCTCTCCTCTTGTACTGATGAGTTTTCATTTCAGGAATTGTATTAGTTAAAGTAGATGCTGAACTGCTGAAAGGGAGACACCAAAACCCGGTGGCTTCGAGTTCTTTTGCACCCACTTAACAGCCCAGGGCTCGGTGAGGTTGTTCACTGGCCAGGGGTTAGCCCTGGCCCCTGGGGTGGGAGCTGGTTCCTGACCACTAGGTCTGCTTCCAGCCTGTGGGATGCAGGAATGAGCCTGGACGACACCCGCTTCCTTTTTTTTTTTTTTGTGGTATGCGGGCCTCTCACTGCTGTGGCCTCTCCCGTTGCGGAGCACAGGCTCCGGACGCGCAGGCTCAGCGGCCATGGCTCACGGGCCCAGCCGCTCCGCGGCATGTGGGATCTTCCCGAACCGGGGCACGAACCCGTGTCCCCCGCATCGGCAGGCGGACTCTCAACCACTGCGCCACCAGGGAAGCCCCCCGCTTCCTTTTTAAAGAAAGATGTGACTCCTGAGTTGTTGCCCGTCACTTCCATTCGCCCCTGCTGACCAGAAGTTAGTCTCGTGGCCGCACCTAGCTGGCGGAGAGGCTGCGAGATGTAGTCCAGTGGGTGGACGTGTGTCCATCTAGGCCGTGGGAGGCTCCTGTTAGCACAAGGAGGAAGGAGCAAGTTAATGCTGGGGGTCCATCACTCACTGTCTGCTGCAGCTCGAGCATTGGCCAGCAGTGGTGACAGGCTGGCAGGAGGCAAGTTAGAGCTGCCGAGTACCGGGCTGTGATTTGGCAGTGACAGTGTCTGTGAAAGCAGACGTCGGGGTGTGAAAGGCTCTGAAGGGTCTGGAATGACCGGACTCTGAGTTCCTCCAAGAGCAGTGATAGTACCTCCATCATGTTTTCTGTCATGCGAACCCTACTTAATGCTTTGACCATCCGCTAGCCAGCAGAGGAGGGGAGGGAGAAAAGGTCCCGAGATTGAGAGAAGGTTTTTCCCACATCTTAGCGTGCGCCTGTTGGCGCAGCGTTTGCGCGCTTGCCCTATGCCAGGTGCGGTTCTGGGCTCTGAGGCCGCATCAGTCCCCAGCAGACCCAGCTCTGCCCCCTAAGCCCACATTCTGGTGAGGAGTGGCAGGGTGGCAAACAAGAAAGGGGGGGGAAATTCCAGTAGCAGCGGATGCTCTTATGAAAAGAAAGCAGGATCATGCGATGGCAAGCAACTGGGGGCTGACTTTAGGTTGGGTGCAGGGATGACCCCTTTGGGGAGGTGGGAGATGACAGGTAGCCAGCCTGTGTGGCAGAGGGTCTAGCCAGTGCCCAAGTCCCACCACAGGAATTGTGAGCATGGCGTGTGTGGGAACAGATTTGCTGGTGTGGCCCGAGCCTCATGAGCTTGGCTGGGAGAGGCAGGCGGGGGCTGCATCACGGGAGGGCTGGCGGATTATGGGAGGGAATCGCTATTCCTGAGGATGGCGAGAAGCCTTTGGAGGGCTTGAAGCAGGGCAGTGAAGTGATCAGTTTTCTGCCTCTAAAAACACTATGGATGTAGGATGGAGCGTAGATTGTATGAAAGGAAGAGTGGAAGAATCAGCAGGGCCAGCTAGGCGGCTGCTGGAAACCTGAAGAGAGGTGGTGGCGGCTGGACCAAAGAAGAAGAGAACGGAACATTCTGGATCTGTCTCAGTTAGAAACGGGGCTTTCTGGTGGATTGAATGGGCACAAGGCAGCGAAGGAGAGAAAAACCAAGGTTCACTCGAGATGTGTTGGGGACTGGTTGGTTGAGGTGCCTTTATGATCTCCAGTGGGAGCTGGTGAGTAGGGAGTCGATTAAGAGTCTAGAGATCTGGGGAGGTTTGTTTGGCCAGGTGGTCTCAGGTCCATCTTAGGTTGCACTTAAATTCCGGACTTTGGGTTATAGCCTGTACCACTCCGCTCTGGAAGAAACCAGGCACAAGCTTCCAAGAGTGCTCTCCCAGTAGAGTCATCCAGGATGTACTTAATTCTCCCAGCAACACGTTTTGACAGCACATGTGAAATGCTGTCTACCAGGGAAGCTCATTAGAGACACAGCACCCAGACTCTTTAACTGGGGACTGGTCCTGTAGGCACCCTCTGCTTAACATGTACCAGAATTTTAGACTCCTAAAGGAAAGCAGGTGTTCATCACAGACCATTTCGTTTGTAAAGTTTTGACACAGTGAGCCACTTTTATCAGGGTGGTGGGAACCCTTCCCAAATCCAAGTGCTGAGTCACCAGCCAAGGGCCGCCTTGTAAACAGGCTTTCAAAGGATAGAAGTTCGTCCTGCTACGTTAACTCTTTTTACACATGCAGAGTGTGACTTTCCTCATTCTGCAGTAGACTTAAATCCATATCTTCACTGGCCTGCCTAAGGCAGACCTGTTTCCCTGGGCTCTTTTTTTTTTTTTTTTTGCAGTACGCAGGCCTCTCACTGCTGTGGCCTCTCCCGTTGCGGAGCACAGGCTCCGGACGCGCAGGCTCAGCGGCCACGGCTCACGGGCCCAGCCGCTCCGCGGCACGTGGGATCCTCCCAGACCGCAGCACGAACCCGCGTCCCCTCCATCGGCAGGCGGACTCCCAACCACTGCGACACCAGGGAAGCCCTCCCTGGGCTCTTTGACATGTCTGTCCTTACCCCCCGACAGCTACGCCTTTCTTCACTGTCTGAAGGAGAGGGGGAAAAGAGCTTGCTGTCAGCACACAGGAATGATACATACACGTACACATATGATGTGTGTGCCACCAGGAAATATGTGGTCTCCTTCTTGTAGCAGCAACGGTAGCAGTAGCAAAAAGTGGCTCTTTTGCAGTTCTTAAAGATTATCTGTCATTCACCTAACATTTACTTACTTAGTTCAGGCAAGGAAATTACAGGGTATCTCCTTGCAAAGATGAACTGCTTTGTGATGCTCAGTCGCTGTGTGACAGCACAGATGATGTTGGCTTTACTAGCAAGTGAGTGGGTTTGGCTTCTCGAGCTTGGTTCCACAGCCCTTGTCCCAGGGGAAGACATTGTTCCTGGATGGTGGGGCAGGACGTAGAAGGACTGGGCACTCTGGAACCAGTCCAGGGTGGAAGATTGTAGCCCTGGTATTTAATAGCTTGGATGCTTGGGCAAGTTGCTTTACCATGCTCAGCCCCTGTTTCCCCATATATGAGATGGGGCTAAAATGTGTGGAGCCAATGTGTGGATGAAATGAGGGCCCATATGGAAGAGGCTGCTACAGTGCCAGAAGTATAATCAATTCTTTAACTTTGACTGCCTTTATCATTTATTATAAGAGAGTCCAAAGAGTTAAATGTGCATTTATAAATATATATATATACACACACACACGTAATATAAAGTTTGTATATTTGTGTACGATTACGCTCCTCATTATTCAACAGGTGTATGAGTGCTTACGTGCCAGACCATTTCTTCTGTTACCGTAGTGGATACAATACTTAGCTTTTTCTTCTGTGCATCTTAATCTCATCTTTTTTTTTTTTTTTTTTTTTTTTTTCGGTACGCGGGCCTCTCACTGTCGTGGCCTCTCCCGTTGCGGAGCACAGGCTCTGGACGCGCAGGCTCAGCGGCCGTGGCTCACGGGCCCAGCCGCTCTGCGGCATATGGGATCCTCCCGGACCGGGGCACGAACCCACGTCCCCTGCATCGGCAGGCGGACTCTCAACCACTGTGCCACCAGGGAAGCCCTCTTAATCTCATTTTAAATCCCTTGGTTCTTCAGGCTATTTTATAGAGCCAAGACCATTCCAAGGCCAGTTGCTAAACGTATGGATTAAGATGTTACTTTTCTTTAATTGCTAGAAGGATTATATACCCCTTCAGGGTGGGGACAATGTCTGTTATTCACTGCCATGTCCACACAGTGGTTACCGTGTACGAGATCCTCTGTCATGCGTGTTGAATTAAATTTTTAAAATCTAACGACTGTAGTTTGCTCTTACTTGTCAGCGGTTCTGGTTGGGAACTTATTATTGGGGGAGGGGGGAGCATATGGAGCGATGTCTCTGGGAGTAGCAATGAGGCTGACCCCTACCGTGTCAGAAACAGTGGGGATGTGGTTAGAAAGACACGTTTCCTGATACAGGGAAGCTTCAAGTTAGGCATATGACGAATGGTGCGTGACTAGTATTCAATCTGGAATCATTCATTTGCAGTCAGCTTTACCTTCAGGGTGAAATTGACTGCCGGTGAGTTCATTCTTTGCTCGAATTTTGTTTTGTTTTGTCGTTTTTCATTTCCTTCACCATTTCTCATTTTGGGGGACTGTACCTTGTATGAGGGGAAGAGTGGAGGAGGGGCGGATCCCTCAGTCTTTCTGTCCCGGAATTGGCCTGCCTTCCTGTTCCATAGAGGTCACTTGCCCACAGCTCCCCCTATTGATTCTTTGGCGTAGAGCTTGCCTGACTCTGCACAGGTGGCAATGGAGAAGCAACACGCATTTCCCAAGTGCTGTAGACACTTCATATCCCTGTTCTCCGGGTCTCCGTCACTGCCTCGGCGCCAGGTTGAGAAACCTCAGGGTGTTTGGGTGGAGGTAGATGTATGGAGAGTGTGGCATTGGTGGTTTACTTGTGAAAGAAAATGATAGAGACCTCAGTTTGTGTGTTTTTTTAAATTAATTAATTAATTAGGCTGCGTCAGGTCTTAGTTGCAGCACGAGGGATTTCTGTTGCGGTGCACTGGCCTCTCTCTAGTTGTGGCCTGCGGGCTTAGCTGCTCTGCGGCATGTGGGATGTTAGTTCCCCGACCACGGATTGAACCCGTGTCCCATGCACTGGAAGGTGGATTCTTAACCACTGGACCACCAGGGAAGCCTGAAGACCTGTTTTAAGGACACATATTCCAAGAACAATGAATAACTTCCCCCATGGCTTTTGACAAAATAAACCCTGGAGATTATTTACCTGTTGAATGTTACCTGTTTCTGTGGAGCTCTTTATTTTTTTATTATTATTATTTTTAATGTATTTATTTATTTATTTTTGGCTGCGTTGGGTCTTCGTTGATACGCATGGGCTTGGCTTTCTCTAGTTGCGGTGAGCGGGGGCTACTCCTTGTTACGGTGCGTGGGCTTCTCATTGCAGTGGCTTCTCTTGTTGCGGAGCACGGGCTCTAGGCACGTGGGCTTTAGTAGTTGCAGCACACAGGCTCAGTAGTTGTGGCTCATGGGCTCTAGAGTGCAGGCTCAGTAGTTGTGACGCACAGGCTTAGTTGCTCTGCGGCATGTGGGATCTTCCCGGACCAGAGCTCGAACCCATGTCCCCTGCACTGGCAGGCGGATTCTTAACCACTTTGCCACCAGGGAAGCCCCGTGGAGCTCTTTAAATGTATTAAAAGAAAAGCCTTCAACGCAGACGTAGAGAATGGACTTGAGGACACGAGGAGGGGGAAGGGTAAGCAGAGACGAAGTAAGAGAGTGGCATTGACATATATACACTACCAAATGTAAAATAGCTAGTGGGAAGCAGCCACATAGCACAGGAAGATCAGCTCGGTGCTTTGTGACCACCTAGGGGGTGGGATAGGGAGGGTGGGAGGGAGACGCAAGAGGGAAGGATATGGGGACATATGTTTATGTATAGCTGATTCACTTTGTTATACAGCAGAAACTAACACACCATTGTAAAGCAATTATACTCCAATAAAGATGTTGGAAAAAAAAAGTCCTGTGTATGTGGATGTGACAAGTAGAAAAGATTTTAGGAGTGGAAGCATAGGTTTCACTATTATTTTTATGCCTTTTGAAGACCATGTTTTAAGGATGGTAGGAGAAAAGAAACTGCATGGAAAGTAAAATAGATTTCGATATTTCTTTTAAAAAAGGTTGGTCCACACAGTGTTCATTGCAGCTCTATTTACAATAACCAGGACATGGAAGCACCCTAAGTGTCCATCGACAGATGAATGGATAAAGAAGATGTGGCACATATATACAATGGAATATTACTCAGCCATAAAAAGAAACGAAATTGAGTTATTAGTAGTGAGACAGGTGGACCTAGAGTCTGTCATACAGAGTGAAGTAAGTCAGAAAGAGAAAAACAAATACCATATGCTAACACATATATATGGAATCTAAAAAAAAAGCAGTCATGAAGAACCTAGGGGCAGGATGGGAATAAAGATGCAGCCATAGTAGAGAATGGACTTGAGGATATGGGGAGGGGTAAGGGTAAGTTGGGACGAAGTGAGAGAGTGGCATGGACATATATACACTACCAAACGTAAAATAGATAGCTAGTGGGAAGCAGCTTCATCGCACAGGGAGATCAGCTCGGTGCTTTGTGACCACCTAGAGGGGTGGGATAGGGAGGGTGGGAGGGAGATGCAAGAGGGAGGAGATATGGGGAGATATATATACGTATAGCTGATTCACTTTGTTATACAGCAGCAACTAACACAATACTGCAAAGCAACTATACTCCAATAAAGACGTTAAAAAAAAAAAAGGAAAGCCTTCAGTTAAATTTTTTTTTTTTAATTAACGTGAAGATCATGGATTTAAGTTAATCAGTGATGTGAATCATAAACACACAACACTGATGTGGTCCTTTCTCCCTTTGCATTTCTATCCATATATCTCTGCATCTGTCTAGTTTGTGAGCCCTGTTCTTACAGATCTGTGTGGCTTGAGACAGGCACTGATATTTTTTGTCTGATCTCTTTTTACTTATTGCTGATAGATCTGAGATTACCCATGATATACTGCAGGACCCATTCCTCTGTTTTTAATTGGGAAAATGGGTTGTTACTGCGCCAGGAGACTACATTCTCTAGTGCTGTCAGCAAGAGAGGAATGGAGTTTAGAGATCAAGTATATCATGTAAGCTTAACAAGAAAAAAGCTTCTGACTGTACTGAATTTGGTGGTCATTGCCAGTGCAGGTAGTCCTACCACTTAGATCTGACTGCACACACGAACCAAATTCTAGAGTTGCTCCTTTCCCGTTCTGATCCGTTACCAAAAAACCTTGAGAGATTTTAGGAAATCTGTGCCTTCGAAAGAAGGGAAGAAGCTTTGAAAAAGGGAAGTATTCTGGTTGAGTGTGGTCACTTGAAAATCACCAGCACAGTATTTGACTGTTCCTCCCATTAAGACATGGAGTCTATTTGAATCTATTTCCTACCCCTTGATCTTGGATCATCTAGCTCAGCTGAACCTCCAGCTGAATGCAGCCTTGGGCGTGAGCGCCATGAAACCAACCAAGGAGTCACCCACCCATCAACCTATAGAATAATGACAAATAATATGTATGGCCTGTTACATAGCAGTAGGTAACTGATAGAATGAACTTGTTCTGAATGAAAATACTCAGGCAGAGATCCTATTATGCCCTCCTGTCTTCTCAGGGAAAAAAAAAAAAAAATCAGGGTTAGGAAAAAAGTCTTTCACATTTTAGTATAAGTTAGCAAGCAATCTGATTGCTTTCTTCAGCAAAGAAAGGGCTGCTAGGTGCTCAAAGCTTTGTTTTGTAATGGAAAGAAGGTCGCTGATTTGGGGGCGTGATTCATTTTGGGGAAGGGGTTGTTTGGGAGTAATACTGGAGTGGGGACCTAACAGCAGTTTGAGTACACTATGGATCTGGTGACTGTTGCAGTAGGAGATAAAGAATTTTGAGAGGAAGAATGAGAAAATACCAAAGAACCTGTTTGAAAACTGCCTTGAACAAGCAGTCTGTTGCTAAAGAAGGGGCAAGGGTGTGAACATTGTGCTCTACCCCCAAAGCTGAAGTTGGTGTAACGGCGAGAGACTCGGAAGCCAGATAGCGTTGGCAGATTCGGCAAAAACAGACACAGGATGAGGAGTTGCGTTGATTTATTTATTTTTGGCTGTGCCCTGAGGCTTTTGGGATCTTAGTTCCCCGACCAGTGATTGAACTCTGGCCCTGGCAGTGAAAGCACCGAGTCCTAACCAGTGGGCCACCAGGGAATTCCCTCAGGTCTTTCATTAGATTAGTTGCGGGATATTCTCAGATTTGCATATGTTTGTGGAGTTGAAGCCACCATGTCTTCAAATATGCTCCCTCCCTCTTTCTCTACTGTTACTCATCCTAGTCTTTAGTTAGTTGTGTGTTACATCTTTTCCTTTTCCTTGCTGAGTCGATTGATGTCTTTCACATTTGTGATCCTCTTGTTTCCTTGTGCATGTTTTAGATAAAATTATTGTATAGTTTATGAGAATTTGAATGTCTGAAGCCTTTGCTTATCGTGAGGATAGGGTAGTTAGTGTCTGTGCGTGGAATCGTAATCAGATAGTTTCTGTTAACTGATGCATAGCGGTTTGTGTCCCTGATGTGTGGTTTTGGTTTGGGAACTCAACCTGGGGCCCTTCCACCTTTACCTTCGTTATTTCACTTGGCCGTTTGTTGCTAGACATCTTTTTATGACGGTACATACATATGGTACATATGACGGTACAAAATGGTTCCGCTATGTTCCCCCCCACCCCGTGGATGTGTCATAATTCTGTCCATTTCTCCTTTTAGCTAAATGGAGATTCCGTAAGATTTCCCTGTTTTCTCATGAACCATCCCTTACATGCCCCCTCCTCAAGCTTTGTTGTAAATATCTCTTGCGTGCTTACTCATGCGAGGTACTACATAAGCTCTTGATGTGAATTATGTTACTTTATCTTCATAACCAACCCGGAAGGAGGTGCCGTTATTTTCACTTTACAGAGGAGAAAGCAATGGCTCCGAGAGGTCCCATGGCTTCCCTGAGGGTCACACAGCTGGAGGTGGCCATAGGCACCCTGCAAACCAGGCTGCCTGACCCCAGAGTCTGATGGTGTACGCGCAGCCACCCCCGCCAGTGACATTATTCAGAGCTTGGCCTGTGGACCTGTGCTCTTTGTCACCGGGAGATAAGTTCTTAATCCATAATCCATGCAAACGTTTAGCAGCTTCTCTAGCAATTTCTCATTGCTCTGTATCCAAGCAAGTGACCAGTGGACTTATCTTCCTGAGCCAGGCGTGGACCAGTTTGGGTGTTGTTGAATTCATGGGACGAGGCATGTCTGTGGAGCTGTGTTCTGGTCATGTCTAATAGGACATGCACAGAGGGATGTGTTGTCCCCTGCAGATCGGTGGTGAGGACGCCGTCTTTCACTGAAGCTGGTTTGAGAGGCACTGTAGCTTGATGAAGCTCGGTAACCTTTAGGGTCCTTTTTAACATCAAGATTCTCTTGTCCTGAAAGTCACCCTTTGTTGCCATTTGAGCTCTTGCCCTCCAGTCCTGGAACAGTGGCCTGGGCGTAGTGTTTGGGGCAGAACAGCCCAGTTGTGAGGGCTAATCATGATTCTTTTCTGGCTCCTGTGTACTTAGTGATTTGCTGGCAATACTGGAAGGAAATAAATAATATAAGTGCCTTCGTCCATCAGCTAATAATTGCTTTTACTGCGGGCTGGTACGCAGTGTGAAGGAAGCACAAAATTACCTGATGCTTTCATAGACTAAATAGAGAGTTGTAATACTTAGGCATGTAATTGACATCACCTCCCTAGTTCTTTTTTTTTTTTTTTTAAGTCACATTTTTGCTGTTTTATTTCCCTAGTTCTTCTAATAGAAGAAATGTAGGTGTGCACTTTGGGCTTGTCACAGGTATCACTTGTCACCCACCCCTGCAGTACTGGCATTTAAAGTGTTAGCCAGTGCAGGACCACTGCACCATAGTGGTTTGTGTTGATAAACCCATGGGTATGACCGATGTTCAAGCGAGTCCTATAAGAGGTGCCAGCCATCAGTCATGAGCTCTACTGAACGCCGAGCATCTCCCAGAACAATTGATATGGGCAGTGATGCACCTAATAAATATGACAGCAGAGAAAAGAACCGAGTGTTCTCAGTTGCCCTGGTGGTTTCTGCTATCCTGACAGTTTGGTTTCAGATGCTCTTTCAAACTGATGTGTTAAGATAATGAAAATTTGTACTGTAAGTGACTAAGCAACAGGATAATAAATTTAAGTAATTGGAAGAATACATTTAAATAGGTTCCTAAATTTAAGGAATTTAAATAATTAAAATAATAAATAGAGCCTGCCTGGATTCTTAAGCATTAGAGCTTCAAGGTATCTTATTATTTATTATGATTTTTTGTTATTAGAGCAAGTCAGCATTCAACTTAAAAGTAATTTTTTAAAACAAATGCAAATGTGTTATCTCGGTAGGCACTTGAACTTTCTCTTGATTATATCCTTTACCCATGCCTGCTCTGAAATAGATAGTGCCTATATTTTTTTGCTTTGGAAACTGTCCTTTTTTTAAATTCTTGACAGATGATGAGTTGCATCATTTTACATAATTTTGGTCTTGGTACTTGAATTTTCAGCAGTGCTATTGTTGAGAGAGTTTGAATTCTCCTTTCTGTACTAACCCTTGATCTCCAAAATACCACTGATAAAGAACAGAAGCACTAAGCAAGCACATGGGAATCTCCTGTCAAATCTGTGCCCCAGTCGTGAGAGCAGTGGGTGAGAATGATTTCCTTATCAGAAAATTGTGCCCACCTAGAGTATGGTTGCCTCAATATGTGGTGACTCAAGAGAAAAGAATTTTTTCTAAATATGTGTGTGTGTGTGTGTGTGTGTGTGTGTGTGTGTTTCCCAGAGGACTTGGTAAATTGCTCCTGTCTCTCCCGTGCTCTCCCTTTCCTTTTTTATTTTTTATTTTTAATTGGACTCTTGGAGGATGGGGGAAGAGTGATGGAGGCTTGCTTTGTACTCTAGTCCTCACATCACACATCGAGTGATCCCTGCTGGGTGAGGGTCAAAGTAGCAGACACCGAAAAGTGAATAAGGTTATACCAACATTCACTCTGCTTCTGAACATAGCAGTTAGAACCTTATTGAACATGAAAATATAATCATATTTTTAATTGAACTGTAGTTACTGTGTAATATTACATAAGTTGCAGGTGTACAATATAGTAACTCACAATTTAAAAAAGTTATACTCCATTTATAGTTATTATAAAATATTGGCTATATTCCCCATGTTGTACAATATATCCTTGTAGCTTATTTTATATCTAGTTGTTTGTACCTGTTAACTTCCCTACTCCTCTAACGCCCCTTCCCCCTTTCCCTCACCCCACTGGTAACCACTAGTTTGTTCTCTATATCTCTAATCACAGATTTTTAAAAATTTCCCCCCAGATTTTCCCAATCTTCAACTCTACAGACGTATGCAAAACAAAGAGTTCCTAAGTTTTTGCTTCACATTTTCTTTTGAGAGTTTATGGAATTATAGGCAAACCTTGATTTTAAATTTTAAAATAAATTTTAGCTTTGGAAATATAGTTTTATTTTTGAATTTGTTGAGGTATGCTGATTTTAAAGCATTGCAGATAAAAGGGAAATAGATTGATAAAACTGATGAGATTCCATGTTAGCCTGTTTTATCTTTGCTCTGTCTACCTGCCTGACCCCTAGTTCCTTGCAAATGGCACATGGCCTGTTTTGCCTTTGTCTACCTAGCTCTTGGCTTGGGGGAAATAAATTGCAAAGGTAATTTGTTTTATGGCCTAAATAAAAAGGCCTGTTTTGGAGTTTAGGGGAAGAAAAAGCCAGGATTTAAGATTAAGATTGAGAAGGTAATGCACAAAGAATGGGAAGAAGGCTGCAGGGAGAATTCCAGATGGGTGCGTCCTGCTTGTCTGTGATGCGTGGTGCCTACTCTGGTTGTCAGTACACTAGAGCTGGTCTTTTAAAGATTTAATTTTTTAATTTATTTAGGCTGCATTGGGTCTTCGTTGGTGCGCTTGGGCTTTCTCTAGTTGCAGCAGGCAGGGGCTACTCTTCATTGTGGTGCGCGGGCTTCTCATTGCGGTGGCTTCTCTTGTTGCAGAGCACAGGCTCTAGGCGTGGGCGCTTCAGTAGTTGTGGCTCGCGGGCTCTAGAGCGCAGGCTCAGTAGTTGCGGCGCTTCGTGGCTCCGAGGCATGTGGGCTTTTCCCAGGCCAGGGCTTGAACCCGTGTCCCCTGCATTGACAGGCGGATCCTTAACCACTGCGCCACCAGGGAAGCCTCTGGAGCTGGTATTTTAACCAGTTTTCTCTGGGGCTGTATTGGATGTGACACCTTGTCTTTTGTCCTCGTTTACGTGTTAATTTCTAACAGTGCCCCCTGACCAGTTGGAAAAAGGGTGAACTGGGGTTTTATGTTTCCGGGGCCTGGAGTCTTGCCCTTCAGATGTGTGGTTTTTCTCTGGGATGACAGTGGGAGGCAGAGTGACAGCCCCCGTGCTAAACCTTAGCAAAAGGAAGCCTTGAACAAAATCTGTGCCCGGCCTGCTTAACCCCTTGTTAAGCTAGAGAGGCTTTAACTAGCTTCCGCAGAACAGTTCCTCACGCTGGTGGTGGGTCCTGAGAGTGGAATTTTCTATGAATGGGCTTTGCCTAGAAATAAGTGGCTACTCTAAAGTGGTGAAGAATTTTGTTGGCTAAAGCTCGAGTCTCTCACAACCATCACTCATTTTGGAAGGCACTTTCAGAGCAGATCTAGCTCGAACGTCGCCCTCTCCGAATCCTTTTTATTTTATTTATTTAATTTTTTGGCCGGGCCGCAAGGCATGTATGTGGGACCTTAGTTCCCTGACCAGGGATCGAACCCACGCCCCCTGCAGTGGAAGCGCGGAGTCTCAACCACTGGCCCACCAGGGAAGTCCTCCCGATCCTTTTTATAATAAATTTGCTACTTTCCCTGGGAAGAATTGCAAAGGAAACCCAATGCTCTGTGAAATACAGGGCCCTGTATTAGAGTTGTTTCCCTTAATCTAGTTATAATTCACATACCATAAAATTCACCATTTTCAAGTGTACAGTTCGCTGACTTTTAGTATATTCACCAGGTTATATAACCCTGTTAGCACTGTCTAATTCCACACCATTTTCGACACCCCAGAAGAATCCCTGTACTCAGAAGCAGTCATTCCCTGTTCTCCCACCTCCACCCCTCCCAGCCCCTGGCAACTACTAATCTATTTTCTATCACAGAGTTTTGTTTTATATTACACTGAGACCTGTTACCCCTGTAACTTAATGATTGGATGAAATATGGGAAGGGTGAGGGGCCGAGGTGGAAGTTTCATGGATAAACCCTTAGGGCCTGGCCTCTTATTCTCAGCTTCTCACTTCTGGGTCCTTGTGCACAGAGGGAGGTGGTCTGCTGGGCCTCTGAGTCTGGTTCTCTGTTACTGTCTGTGAGTAAATTTCCCAGTCATTGAACATAGGGAATGCCTGGTAATAGGCAAGAAGTTGAGTCTGACTTGATACCGAAATGAATTTATGGCAAACCTTTTGAAATCTAAGTGCACTGTCACCTGCAAAGGCATTACAGTTCCCCTCTCTACATTTTTGTCCTGTAGCTTTTAGAATAATCAGAATTCAAATCATATAGAACTTTGTCAGTCAAAACCAGAAAAACAGGTAGCTCAGACAGATTGCGGGCTTGGATATGTGTGTCAGATATGCCTGAAAGAAATGCTTTGGGTTCCTGCCCATTGCACTAGGATGAGATCTTGAGGTCTGAGAGTTTTGAAGCCGAGTTGGAGGTTAATTTAAAGGGGAGGGGGGAAGTGCCAGTCCTGGGCAGTGTTCCCTTGACCATGGAGTAAGGAGTATGACCTTGAGAAGTGCTGATGAATTACGGAGTGTGTAAGGGCCTGGGCACCTAGGGCCTGCTCCCCAGATGTGCTTGGCTGGTCATAAAACCTTATCAGCTGAGTGATGTGTTCTTTGCTGTTCACATCTCCCGGCCTATCCCAAAATGCTGTCTTAAAGAACTGGACTGCAACACCTCCTCCTGAAGTTTCCATTTTCTACGTAGCTCTGTTTTTCAGTCTAAGTACTACATACACGTGGCTTTCTTTGGTAGATTTGCTTGGCAGGCAGTTCAGGCCCTGGCATCCTTCTCTCTGCTGCTATCATGGGGAGCAGGGAGGATGGGCTCCCCAGAAATCAGGGCTCTAGGGGGCCCTGGGTGTCGGGGAAGTCAGTGCGTATGTACAGAAATCCAAACCAGCTGAGTTGGGAGTGGTTGGCAGACCTTTTACAGTAAAAGGTGGTAACTGTTTAACGTAGGTGCCCTTTTGTCTCCTGCCCTCTAGCTCTCTTGTATTATTGTAAGTGACAGGTACTGGAGGCTTGGAATTGATGCAGTTCTCCCTTCCTGGACTTGGCAGATGAAACAGGAATGCATATCAAAATGTTGCAGTTTAAAAAGTACTTTGAATAGAGTTGAGTCCATTTGAAAGAAGTACCCTTTTTCTGAAAAGATTAATTTCCTTCAAGGATGGCTGGTTTTTCTGTTTATTCTGTTAGAACATAGGTGGTGGAAGGGATCTGCAGAAAAATATTTTCATCTCCATGGAATTATGCCTGACCCCCCTTTTCTTCTGTTTTTAATGCTCAGTAATGCCTGTCCGTGCCCTCACCTCCAGAAAATTCCCAGTAGGGAAATAAATAAGTGAAAAATGACACTCTCATCCGTCCTTACCCTTCACTCCCTGGATTCTTGCTGCTTTGCAGTTAACTACTTTTTAGCCTTCCAGCAACTATTCAACGAATATGTAAATTAATCTATGTCTATCTGTATTGCTTTTTAAATTGCATACTGAAACCCTTTCAGTAACATCTTAAAGAGATGACATGATTTTACGATTTCACTTTTAAGGGAGAGGTACTTCTCTGCTTCAGTAAAAATGTTGCCTAGATATTTTACCTCTGAACCTTTGGGATGTGGAGAGTTGTAGAGAGTTGTCATGAATCGATGCATATACCCCAGTACTGGACCCGTCTGCCCTGTGCAAGAAGAAGCTTTCTGTAGTCTGGTGATTGACTTGGGATGGCTTTAAAACTTGCAAAACAATCTTTGTTAATTTCTTTGGAATATCTCTTTAAGAAAAGGGGCCATGCATAACACAGGGAGGCCCTTTGGGGTAACATTTACTTCTATGGCTGCTACTGAGTTCCTCTGTTTTGTGCTTCTTGGGGTATATTGGTTAACAGTTAAAAATAGAGCTCTAATTAAAATGGGTGCCCTCTCTGGAAATAAGAACTATATTTCAATTAGTAAATTCCTGTTTCCTTAACATATTTTTTTGTTCTCTTTTTTATTTTAACAGCAAGCCCGGGCTGAGCAGGAAGAAGAATTCATCAGTAACACTTTATTCAAGAAAATTCAGGCTTTGCAGAAGGAGAAAGAAACCCTTGCTGTAAATTATGAGAAGGAAGAAGAGTTCCTCACTAATGAGCTCTCGAGAAAATTGATGCAGGTAAATTACCTTTTCTCCCCTCTCCTCTCCCCTGCCTGTTTTCTTCTCTAGGAAATAAATGACTTTGATACAGCACTTTGCTTGAAGCATTTGCTGATGAGGTTGTAGCTAAAATTCTTTAGAGATTAAAAATACCTAGTAAAGATGGCAGCAGTGTAATACTCAAGACTGTGCTTCTGCTTAGGTAAGGTAAGATATTTTATACCCTGAGCATTTCAAGAAACTGCTGATAAGCCTGAGGTCTTAGCGCAGGGGTAAATGCTGTATGCAATATTTTGGAATTATGAGGATTAACACCAAATGAGATTTCTTTTCCTGTAATGTTGAATCTGTAATGAATACATAAACATTTTTGGCAAGCAGAAGTGGGTCTTTTGCACGAATATATGAGGACACAAAGGGAAATGTCAATTTGGGGGGAGAAAAAGATACGTATCTGTGATAGTTAAAATTTTACACAATCGTGTTCACATGGGTGAGTAATATGTTACTGAGCAAATAACAAATGTTGAAACTTAACATTTATCGCTAATGGTATATAGAAGACAACACACAAAACGTATAGAAGTTTTGATGTTTCTAGTTCAGAGATTCTCCTCCTCCCCTTCCTGTTTGGTTTGGTTTTCCTCGAAGCTTACTAGTAAAGTACAAAAGTAGAATTTGTTTAGGGCAAATATTTTGCGGTGTATTTAATATGAACTTGAGAATGAGTTGGACACTGAGTTTTCATTATTTAACAAAGCATGTCCAAAAGAGTGGGCAGGTATAAAATTTTCCGAGGAGGACCACAATTACCATTTTGTCAGATGGCTGTAAAAGGTAGGAACGCTCCCTTGTATTTTCTGTTCACTGGTATTACTAACAATTTCACTCATTAATTTGATTGAAATACATATTTTAGTGAGATTACAACAAAAGGCTATTTGGGGCTTTTAAAAAACTTCCTAAATTCTTCTCTTACCTTCTAACGTATAAAATATTAGAAGAGAAGACCAGAAACCTTAGTGTTAAGACCATGCAATGGTCCAGGCAACTTTTACCCCATCTTTCTTTTCTTCTCGTTTTCCTACCTAATTACTGAATAAAGATACCATTGCAGTCTCGTACAAAATTTGGTTTATGTGGTAGCTGATGGAATGTGAAGGATAGAGGTACCCAGGCATTATTGTCTAGCAGAGATTTATGGTGAAATTTCTGCATTGAAACTTTTTCTTTATTCCTGTGTATTCTGATTTAGACAAAAAACGAGGAAGAAGGTTAGTTTGACCTTTGACTCTACCTCACCTTGGCGGCATTAGACAAATTACTCTGCATGTTGCTTCTAGAAATATAAGGATGCGATCGATTATCGTTTGCTCTTCTGAGTTTAGTGTGTAATCAGGTGTCCTAATTTTTAACACTTTAAGAAACATTTTTTGGTTTTCAACTTGCATAGTCGTTGGTATTTAGAGTCTGATTAAAGTACATTATAAAGCAGTCAAAACCTAGCCAGATTATACTCCTTTTCTCTGGAAAGACTTATTTTCATCGTGAGTGGTCTGTAGCGTGTCGTTTATCACTAATCGCTCATTCACTTATTATCATGACCCACCTACTTTCCAAGGACATGGATGTCCCTTAAAATAAGCTGCTGAATAGAGTGAAAGCACAAGAGACACGTGCAACGGAAAGGAGGTTAGTTATAGAAATATACTTGGCATAAGGAGGTTTGAACTCAAAATTTAAGCTCTGAGCATCCTATAAATAAAGCTATAACTTGGAAAAACATAGTGATTTTTTTCACAATTCTTACATTAAAAGAACTAGTTTTACTTGGTCAAGAGAAAAAATTTTTCATATATTAAAAACTTAAATTTTTTTGAGGGGCATGGATCTTTCTAAAGGTACTGAATAATAAACAAACTGAACAGCACAAGAAACTGTTTTTGCCCAAAGTAGTCTGTCATGTGGAGCGCTTGTCTTCACATGGCCGAGTCTTATGTTTGCCCTCAGTCAAAACAAAGCGTCCGGTACGAGGGTGTGAGTCTATTGTTTCGGGAGCTCTAGGTGGGTCTGTAGCTCGTCAGTGGCCTCACCTGTCGAATCTGGACAAATGGATGGTCAGCATGTCTCTGAGACAGTCTCTCATGAATCTCAGCTTGGTTCTTAAGCCATATATATTTTTTGTTTTTGTAGTAAAATATAAATAACATAAACAAACAAAACAAAATTTGCCTTCTCAACCATTTTTGAGTGTATAATTCAGTGGCATTAAGGATTGTACATTCACATTGCTGTGCAACGATCACCACCATCCATCCCCAGAACTTTTTCAAACTGAAACTCTGAACCCATTAAAAAATAACTCCTCATTCCCCACACCTGGTTCTTCCTTTTGAAAGGACACGGTTGGCAGGTAGTTTGAGGTTGAGGTCTCTGGCAAGTTCTGGAGCTATGTCTGTTATGTGGCATGGTAGGTGATCTCTCACTTTAGACACCAGATATCACAGCATGCCATTTTGTGGTAAATACCCGAGAATCCCTCTTACCGTTGGCCAGTTGGAAGGATCTTGTATAGATGCAGGGAAGAAGAGCTGTAGGCCTACTGTACGCATCCCCCAGGCTTTCCTGAAGGATTTCAGCCAGTCCTTTGTTGAAGGCTCACATCTTCTGCCACCCAGTATGGTAGAACTCATCTCCATATGGAAGATTTTTAGAGTAATTGGTATCAGTTTCCAACGGTGTAATTACTTCATTAAGACACTCTAGGGGGCTTCCCTGGTGGCCCAGTGGTTGAGAGTCCGCCTGCCGATGCAGGGGACGTGGGTTCGTGCCCCGGTCCGGGAAGATCCCACATGCCGCAGAGCGGCTGGGCCCGTGAGCCATGGCCGCTGAGCCTGCGCGTCCGGAGCCCTGTGCTCTGCAATGGGAGAGGCCATGGCAGTGAGAGACCCGTGTACCGAGGGGGAAAAAAAAACTCTCTAGGATGCTTGCTTCTGGATAAGACCTTGTTATGATAGCCTACTAAGAGAACCTGTGTTGCAGGTGACACTGATGGACAAAGAAGTAAATTGACCTGTTCACCAGGGAAGTGTTTAGCATTTTTCACCCAAAGGCTGCTTAGAGGCTGTTTATGAAACAATTTTGGTTTTGTCATTTGTTCTATGGCTATTGTCTCCGATAGTAGTGCTTTTATGTGCATTTCAAAGGAATTCTTTGGTCCTGAGAACAAAACGAGATTATTACTATAGAGGAGATACCTCCCTTCCCATCTGCTATGATAGAGGTGGTATCTAATACCTTTAAAAACTGAATCAAGTTTATTTAAGTGTAGATGAGTGGAAATCCCTTTGCCCTTTTAGAAGGTCAAGTTTGGAAGATAGCTTCAATGTCTCCAAATATGTTAAGCCCATCTGAAACAAACAAAAACACACAGACAAAAGCATGCAGCTGTCCTCCCTTGTTTTTGTATATATCTGCAAGATAGTTACTTTGATTTTGTGAACACTCTCGTCTGAAAGATCTGCATACTTCTGAGCCCAGACCATGGGATTGATTAACCTGATTGGTGAAAAGTCTGAAAAAGAGCCTTCTAGTCTAATGCCAAGCCTACATTAGAACTAAATTCAGCCCTGGAATGCCTTGAAGAGAGGTTTTAGTTTAATCATAATTTGTAATTAAAATTTATAAGAAACGTTTTATGAGCAAACTCTTCAGAAGAATTTGATATATAATACTTATGTTAGAAAAAAAGTCTAAAAGATTATTCTCTGAAACATTAGCTGTAATTATACTTGGGTGCTGAGCTTATAGGTTATGTTAATTTTCTTTTTTTTGGTCTATAAAACTTTTTTTATACAGCAGGTTTTTATTAGTTATCTATTTTATACATATTAGTGTATAGGTGTCAATCCCAATCTCCCAGATCATACCACCACCACCACTCCCCATGTTAATTTTCTTATGCTCCTTTCCTTCTCATTTTATAGAAAGCAATGTGCATTACTTTTGCAATCGGAAAATATCTTACTTCCTAAAAAGGAAATTTAAAAATTCTGATGCCTGTTTTGTCCTTACCTTTTGAAACCTCCTTCTGTGTCACTGACTTCTAGAGCTCACAGTCCTGCAGTTGCTACTGAACCAAACTTTAGTCTGCTTACCTGATGCGCAAAAAAGCTAGTCCACTGATACCGGGTTGTGGTGAAGGAAAGTACAGCGTTTATTGCAGGGCACCAAGCAAGGAGAACAGGCAGCTTGTGCTCAAAAGACCTGAACTCCCCAATGGCTTTTAGGGAAGGGTTTTTAAAGATGATGTGAGGGGAGAGGGTTACAAGGTGCATGATCAGCTCATGCACAATTCTCTGGTTGGTTGATGGCGAGGTAATGGTGATGTTTCAGGAATCTCAGTCATCAACCTTCTGGTTCCAACTGGTCTGGGGTCTATGTGTGCTGGTGGTCAGCATGCAGCTAACTTCTTCTACCTGGTGGGGGTTTTAGTATCTGCAGAACAGCTCAAGGATATGGCTTAGGATATTATTTATAGCCCTTGAAGAGGAACTAAAGGTCCTTGACTTTGTTTTATGGCTAAACTATTATTATTCTGTCTTGTTTGACTGTTTTCTCACTTCTCTGATTAAATTTGCTCTTTGGAACTCAGAGAAGGCCAAGGAGGCTAAAGCTTTGCTACAAACCAAGAGGCAGGGGTTCCAGCAGGGACGGGGGTAGGATGGAGATCTCTCCCTGGTAAGGCCCTGAAGGGTCCTACTTGGTTTCACTATCATAGTTGCATCTGTTTGTCATGGACAGCAATGCACGGGAGCTCCTTGCAAAGTCAGGGCTCATTTTGCAGTGATGGAAGATTCTGGACTGCCCAAATCATTACGAGCTAGCATAAACAGAATGCTCTAATGATTGGCTTAACTGTCTTGTCACTCTTGATATGATTCATTCCATTGGCCCCTCAGTCTTAAAACTTAGAAAAAAAAATCCTGAATTCCGCTGCCTGTTAACCACCAACCACCCCATCACCAGTGCCAACTGGAAGATCTGTTGTTGCTGAGAGTGATAGTGGTTTTAGCACTCGTGGATTTTCTCCTCAGTTTTTTGTAAGCCCAAGGCATCAGGTTCACTTCCTGCTCTTGGGAAGCCCTGTTCAGTTGTGGCCTACACTCTTCTCAACCAATACCACTGCCAAAAGGTAATGAATATTTTTTTTTATCTTTTTTTTAAAAGGCTGGAACAGGAGTGAGATAAGAGTACAAGGTATTATATGTATCTCTGAATCTTTTCCCTATAATCCAGTATTCAAATTTTAGACCTTAAAATAACAGATAGGTTTGTAGTTTTGTTCTTTTGATTCACACTTGAAATTGGATCTGGTCCTCAGAAAATAATGCCACTATAGCTGTAATAGAAATTATTGTACTCATTTTCTTATGGGGGAAGCACATTCTTACTGATGGTTGAAAGCACTTACGAACAAAGGTTTCCTGGATTTCTTGTTAAGTGGCATGGCTTATTTTTACCATTATCGACTTGCTCCCTGAGGTGAAAATGCCTCCTGGAATTAAAGCAGTCGCAGTTTCCTAGCATCCATGGAAAGATGATATATGGAGGGAAGGAAGGAAGTTGTGGGCAAAAACCACTGCTGAAGCTGCCAATACCAAATGATGTATTGCCGAGCAGTTCGGAGTGAAACTGAGAGGAAGGATTTCAGTAAGTCCCCAAATCTGCCTATTCATCTAGGCAAAGGCTTACCTTCATTTTCCTTCTCCCTCTCCTCCCCTCAGTCTGGAGAAGTAGTTTCTTCTTCCAATACCAAGTGAATGGATGCAGGATTTTTCTGCAGCGTGCACTTCCCTAGCCCCTGCGAGGCTGTGTCTCTGGGCAGCTGGAGTGTCCTCAGGCATTAGAAGTGAGTGTAGACCCCCAGTTCCCTTCTCAAGCCTGTACACCAGAATCTGAAGCTGCCTTTTTTTTTTTAATATCTTTATTGGAGTATAATTGCTTTACAATGGTGTGTTAGTTTCTGCTTTATAACAGTGAATCAGCTATATGTATACATATATCCCCATATCTCCTCCCTCTTGTATCTCCCTCCCACCCTCCCCGTCCCCCCACTCTATGTTGTCACAAAGCACCGAGCTCATCTCCCTGTGCTCTGCGGCTGCTTCCCACTAGCCATCTAGTTTACATTTGGTAGTGTGTATATTATCAGTGCTACTCTCTCACTTCATCGCAGCTTCCCCTGTGTCCTCAAGTCCATTCTCTACGTCTGTGTCTTTATTCCTGTCTGGCCACTAGGTTCATCAGTACTGTTTTTTAAGATTCCATATATATGTGTTAGCATACGGTATTTGTTTTTCTCTTTCTGACTTACTTCACTCTGTATGACAGACTCTGGGTCCATCCGTGAGGCTCCCTTTTTTTACTTCAAGTTCTCCAAGTCACTAAGACGGCAGTGCAGTGATTTTGTTTGTTCAGGCAGCAAAATCACATGTCAGGGTGATAAATATGTATGAAACTCTGTTTAGTTCATTTTAAAGGCACCGAGGCTAACACTGCCATTGCATCCATTCAGGTGAAAACTTGTTCCCTGATGGCAGGAGGGAAGAGACCTTGAAATATGTTCTTCATTAAGCTGGCTCGACCAGTGGCCCTCTTGGCTTTTAGTTTTTCAGGGCTGTTAATGCTGAGCAGGAAAATTGGCCATCACCTAATAGCTAACAGAACATTTGGGGCAAAGTTGGGTTTTCTGGTTGTTGTTGTTTTTCGTTCCAAATTATCTGAACCTCAGCTTTGTGTGTTCTTTGTTTCTTTTCACGGAGCAAGGGGCGTATACATTGTGTTCCCAATGCATCTGCAAAAGGCTTCTGGGATGTTTTCATTGCATTTTAAATGCTGCAGCCACGAGAGGGCAAATTATAAGCCCAAACTTTCCTGTTAGCAGCAGGCCAGAAATCTCTCAGTCTAACGTAATTTGTACTGTGATTAGAAAATACACTAAATTTGATGCAGTTCTTTAGTCTTCAGAAATCACGGAGTTTTTTTTCAAAGTGTGTGCATGTGTGTTGTCGTTACGGCCGGAGTTAATGTGCCAGCCTCCCCTAAGTGTAAGGGCAAGGGCAAGGGCAAGGGCTTAGAAGCCTCCCAGGCTGACTTCTTTGACGAAATACGGGAAAGCGTGGGTAGGAAATAAAGGTAGAAGGAAAAGGAAATTAAAAATAATGAGGTGGGCTTCCCTGGTGGCGCAGTGGTTAAGAATCCGCCTGCCAACGCAGGGGACACGGGTTCAATCCCTGGTCCGGGAAGATCCCACATGCCGTGGAGCAGTTAAGCCCGTGCGCCACAACTACTGGGCCTGCACTCTAGAGCCTGCGAGCCACAACTCTAGGAAGCCTGCGTGCCTAGAGCCCGTGCTCCGCAATGAGAGAAGCCACCGCAATGAGAAGCCCGCGCACCGCAACGAAGAGTAGGCCCCACTCACCGCAACTAGAGAAAGCCCCCGCGCAGCAACAAAGACCCAAAGCAGCCAAAAGTAAATAAATTAAAAATAAATAATAAGGTGAAGCTGGAGTGAGAGGTTGCTTTCTTCACCAGGATAGGGGTAAGCATTGTTATTTCTAATTGAAAGGGTGAATCTTGGTGTTTGAAGGATACTTGGCTCCACTGTAAATGGACTTGAGCTATCACTGGAAACACTTTTCAAATGATTTCAAAACTACAGTTATAAATGTTGCAACGTTTTGCATTTATTGGGTCAATTTTTTTTTCATTTTCAAAACAGTTTACACTCAGCCCAGTTAGTAATTACCTTAAAATACAGAGTTATATCCTGCTGCTAATTATCTTTACTTTCCTTTTTCCTCTTTATTCATTAACTGGATAAGAAAGATGGGGCTTTTTATTTTAATTTACAGTAAGGTCTCAGCTTAGAATGAATTCTTTCTTTGGGCTAAATACTCTCTATTCCTCAAAGAAGAAAAGGCTAGTTTTTACAAAATGGATTTTTTTTGGCAGGTTAACTCTAGAGCCTAAAGGACTTCTTTATCTTATTTGTGGAGCATCTTTTTTAAACCTCCCTCCTAACCAGATTTCTTTAAAGGTGTTAATGCTTTTTTTTTTTTTTTTTTTTTGCGGTACGCGGGCCTCTCACTGTTGTGGCCTCTCCAGTTGCGGAGCACAGGCTCCGGATGCGCAGGCTCAGCGGCCATGGCTCACAGGCCCAGCCGCTCCGCAGCATGTGGGATCTTCCCAGACCGGGGCACGAACCCACGTCCCCTGCATCGGCAGGCGGACTCTCAACCACTGCGCCACCAGGGAAGCCCTAAAGGTGTTAATGCTTTAAGCAGCATGATGCTACTGGAAATCTAGGAAACTCAGACTTAGCCCCTTAGGTATTGTGAGTGGACGGGAAGCCCCATGTACTGGAGCCCTCCGCTCAGAGGTGAGAGCTTGTCCTTGGTGTTGAGGATGCTGACAAGAAAGCAACATTTAAAAAATAATTAATTTTCTGGAAGGGCCTACCTATTTTTTCCCTTGCTAAAAGTTATATACGCCTTTCCCCTTAGAAAATGACAGGTTCGACAGTTCAGGCAAACCTCACCGAGGATAAACGACAGAACTAACAAGATCATGAAGAACTGTTGGAGATCTGGGGAGGGTAGGAACTGAGAAGGAGACCCAGCACCCAAGCCTCCTTTTGTCCTGAGCACATTTGCTATTTATTCGTTACAGAACAGCCAAGAAACTGAATTGTGCTTTTGACAGTTGTGTGGAGCTGGGGTTACAGAAGTCAGAACACGGGGCTGACCACAGGTGAGGACAAAGAAAAGTCACCCCCACTTTAAGCTGGAATCATGAAGAGCTACACCCTCAGGACCAGAGTGAACCAGTTTTGCATCATCTGGGTGAGCCAGAGAGCTAGCTTTGGTTTAGGCTTAAGGTAGACCCAGGCCTCTGGTGCCTGGCAGAAGAAAATGGAATTTTCTGGAGGAAGGTACCATCACCCTAGGCCACAGGTTTCACCTACAAATAAAATTTTATTGAATTTTGGGTGCATTTTGAGGGACTATCCTTACAGGACTTCAGGAGAGATTAGAAGTGGGTGTGAGTCAAAGACAGGATCATGGAAGACTTTGGTTTTGGCCTCAGTGACTGGAAGAACAGAGTTCTTTCCCACCATTTAAGGTGGAAAAGATGGCACGTGGAGTAGACTTGGAGTGGCAAGGTCAGAAGTGCAGTTGAGATGTCTAGACATCCAAATGTAAGTAACAAATAGGCAGGTTCTCTCAACAAGAGAGGTCTGGGCTAAAGATATAAATTTGGGAGTGTTGTTATTAATTAATTAATGCCTGGAGAAGAAGACCAAAGACACAGGAGATCACGTAGAGAGACTGCAAGGAGAAGCCACAGAGTGGAGGAAGGTATTTTCGACATAATGTAACCAACACAAAACTACAAATCAGCAAGAAAAACAGACAACCCCAGAGAGAAATGGCTAGAGACTTGAACTGGTCCTTCATATAAACAGGTAGCTAAACGGCCAGTAACCATATGGAAGGGTACACAACCCAATTAGTAATCAGGAAAGGTGAAGTAAACCACAGAAAGATATTACTAGAGAATCCCCATGCATACCGTCAGAGAATGGAAATAGTTTCAACCATTTAAAAATAATTTGGCATTACCTAATGAAGTTGGAAATATTCATTGTCTTTAACCCAGCACTTCCACCCCTAGGTATATCTTACAGTGTTTGCACGTGTGCACCAGATGTGTAGAAGAATGTTCTTTGTGACATTTGTTCATAATAGTGAAAAACTAGAAATGACCTAAATACCCATCATCTGTAGAGTGGATAAATTTTGATATACTCATCCAATGGGATATTATCAGGCAATAAAAATACACACCTCAGCTATACTCAATAACAGGGGTGAATGAAATCCCAATTTCATTTAGCAGAAGGTGCTAGACAAAAAAGAATATAAAATCAAGCAAAAACTAATGCTTAGAAATAATAGTAAAATCTTTTAAGATAAAAGGTGCAAAGAAGTGAATACGATAAGAATCAGGAGAGCATTTACCTCTAGGGGATAGAGGATGTGGTCTGGAAGGGATGCACTGGGCTTTGGGGTGCTGGCGATGTTTTATTTCTTGATTTGGGGCCATATATATATATATTAATATACGCCAGTGGTATCCTTTCTACTTGCCTGGTTATTTTGCTCATCCGGAGGCTTAATCTAGGGGGAAAGAGTCTGTAGGAAGTGAGGTCATTCATTACCATTCATCCAGTCAGTATTTGCATAGATAAGACATTTTTCTAGATGCTCTAGGGTAGAGCTGAGCAAATCCTGGTCACTGCTGTTCATAGAGCTCACAGTGCTGTCAGGGTGATTGAGAGTGCACCCAGGTGCTCAAGGGTGGCAGCACACGTCAGGGATAAGAATAAAGGCTTTGAAGCCAGAAGCCTGTATTTTAAGCCAGGATCTACCTGTTAGCAGCTGTGTGACTCTGGGCAGCTTACCTCATTTCTCGAGGCTGTGGCTTTATAATGTGCAAGATGCAGATGGTAGTATCTACCACAGAGTTAGAAATAGTAAGTGCATTGATGTGCATGAAGTGCTTGCTCCATAGTAACTAGTGCCTTGAAGTATTAGCTGCTTTTTGAAGTAACTCAGAGAAAGGATATGAAACCACCATGAATGTAACTCATAGAGAGGATATGAAAACACCATGAACAAGATGTGGAGATGCACCGGAAGCACACTGCGCTCATCCCAGCCTGAAGAGCAGGGAGTATACATGATGCTGAGGGCGTATGGGAAGGAGCTGTGGGAGTTTCAGAAAGTTGGAGGGAGGGGTCCAGGTACCCTAGTCAGAGGGCAGTGTGACCAGGGCTGTGGGCTCGGGGTGCAGCAGCTTGTGTTAGCGTAGTCCTTTGTGACCGGCGGGGCTTGTGGTCTGGAAGCCCTTGGGCTGGAGTAGTCTGTAGACACGTTTGCCTGGAATCATAGGCTTCTTTTTTTTTTTTTTTTTTGCGGTATGCGGGCCTCTCACTGTTGTGGCCTCTCCTGTTGCGGAGCACAGGCTCCGGATGCGCAGGCTTAACGGCCATGGCTCACGGGCACAGCCGCTCCGCGGCATGTGGGATCTTCCTGGACCGGGGCACGAACCCGTGTCTCCTGCATCGGCAGGCGGACTCTCAACCACTGCGCCACCAGGGAAGCCCATAGGCTTCATTTTTTAAAATGTGTTTTTTCAGGGAAAGAGTCTTTAGAAGAAGACACGAGCTGTGCCTCTAACTGCAGTTAGTACCACTCTCTGTGCTGAGACCCATCATTCTTTGTTTGCCAGATGCCTGGACCCTGAAGGCATTAACGTTTATAAACCTTAGACTGTCACTTGGGTTGAGTGTGAAAGTAGCATGAGGAAACCATGGGAAACTTGCATGGGGAGTGGATCATGGGAGGAGTTGAACGTCATACCAGTGAGTTTGGACTTACTCTGCAGGTAGTAGGGAGCCATTGCAAGGTTTTGAGCAGGGTGTTGAATGAATAGAAAACTCTATTAGTTTAGTCTAGCATGATCTACACTGGACCTGGGGGCATCCATTAGGAGGCTTTGGCGGTGGCCCGGTGAAAAGGAATAAAAGACTTGAACTAGAGCACATAAAGCACAGGGTATATTTGACAGCTGTTCTGGGGGCTGACTTAATGCCATTTGGTAACTGATGAGGTGTGTGTTGAATGAGAATAATAGTACCAGTGACAGAAGGAGGAAGGAGGTGGGCATAAGTGTGGGCCCAGGAGGCATTTAGTGGTGAGGCACTGAGTTTGAGGTGGGAGGCAGGCTTTCTGCTCAGCAGAACGGTTTAGAGTTGGTTAAGAGACGCAGTGTTGTGAGAGAGTTCTGAACTTTTTTCTCAAAGGCCATGTTAACTGCATGATACAGTAGGTCCTCTACATGCAAACGAGTTCTGTTCCGAGAGCGCGTCTGTAAGTCCAATTTGTTCGTTAGTCCAACAGAGTTAGCCTAGGTACCCAACTAACACAATCATCTATATAGTACTGTCACACAAATAATATTAATGCATAAAAAACAAACACAAAAAAGAAAACATTTTTAATCTTACACTTCAGTACCTTGAAAAGTACAGTAGTACTAGCTATATCACTGCTGCTTTTTTTTTTGCGGTACGCGGGCCTCTCACTGTTGTGGCCTCTCCCGTTGCGGAGCACAGGCTCCGGACGCGCAGGCTCAGCGGCCATGGCTTACGGGCCCAGCCGCTCCGCCGCATGTGGGATCTTCCTGGACTGGGGCATGAACCCTTGTCCCCTGCATCGGCAAGTGGACTCTCAACCACTGCGCCACCAGGGAAGCCCTATCACTGCTGCTTTTACACTTGCTTCCGGACATCCTGGGCTTGAAATAAAGATACTGTACTACTGTACTCTATACAGTACTTACAATAAAGTACACAAAAGCACAACCAATCGCAGAGGATGCGCGTACATGACAATGTACGCCAGACACGTGAACTAATTTACGTGATTGGATGTGTCGAACGCACGTTCGCATCTTTGAAAGCTTGCAACTTGAAGGTTCGTGTGTAGGGGATTTACTGTAATTGTTTATGACAGTCCAATGACTTAATGTGGTCACTGTCCTATGGTGGGCTTTACTTGGTCCAGTGCAAGTGGCCCTAGTCCTTGGTGGTTGTCAATAAACCAGGCACATTGGTTGCAGAACTGTGGGTGGTACACAGAGAGAATGATTAGTGTATGACTAGTGAAAACAGAGGTGGGGGCATCTTGGGTTTATCCTCAAGTTGCACTGAGAAGGGTGGGTCCCGGGGCTGGTGGCCGGAAGGCATGCCTCATTTGGCACTGGCTGGATTGACAAGAAGCCCAGACACACTTGCAAACACACTTCGCCCAGCCTGGGATTTGGCACACCTGCTGTGTGCTGAGTGGGTGGCCTGACTCATCCATGTGCACCTGCAGTGGTGCCTTTACCTGCTGGAGAGAATTTTTGCCCAGAAGAAAAGCCATTCAGTGAAGAGTTCTTGAATTTCCGATATAAGAAGCCTGGTTTACTGAAGTGGCTCCAGAAAGCTTTTGTAAATTATGAGAAAGACAACAATTATTGGTGATTCACTGACGCTTAAGGCTTGCCTGTTTTTAGATCAACTTAATGCTATACTTGTGCTTTTTAATGGGCTGGAAATTGGCTTTGGGACTCCATATGTGAGTGGATACAGTCAAACAATGCTCATGTTTGAGTGCTTAGAATTTTACAGGTTTGTAGTTGTATTTTTGCTTATAGCTTTTTCACTTATGTTAATATATTTTTCATGCTGAATCCTAAGGAACAAATCTTTATTTATATAACCCTAATTCCATTGAAAATGTGCTGCCAGTGGATCATCGGTTATATAACATAATTTCCGTTCTATAAGGTTTTTTGTTGTTAATGTTAAAAGTATATTGCACGGGTAAGAGTTCCAAAACTCTTCCATAGTCTTTGAGATTGACTTTATAAGAAGTATATTTACAGAAAATTCTGATTTTGGAAACAAATTTTAATCTACTTAAGCATTTTGCTTTAGATATTTTGAAGGCAAACACATGAATTTTTTTCAAACACATTAATAGAATTTGCTTGACTATTTACTTCTTAGGTTGAATGACTTTTGTTCTAGCTCAGGATCTCTGACCTCATTGAAAGATTAAAAATCGTTCATAAAGTGTTAAGACCTTTGGTAAGAAATTTAAAATCATGGCTTGAATTTTATGCCCATGTTGAAGATGCTACTCAGATGAAACCGGAGTTTAGTTCTTTTGATAGGTCCTGGGTCAGCCTAAACCAGGCTTCCTTTTAGGGTTTTTGTTTATGGTGTCATGGGCTACAGCTTTAAAATAGGCAGGTGGAGGGAATTCCCTGGCGGTCCAGTGGTTAGGACGCCGTGCTTCCACTGACGGGGGCACGGTTGGATCCCTGGTCAGGGAACTAAGATCCCGCATGCTGTAAGGCGCGGCAAAATGCAGAAAATAATAAAATAGGCAGGTGGATTCAGGGTGTTGGTTCCAGTCCTACTGGGGCCACATGGCTTGAATATACATGGTGTCTATTTAAAACAGAAACGTTTCTGAATTTTTCTCAGGCAACCTGTTATGGGGCAAACTCTATGGCTGTTAGTTTCTCAAGTTCTCTTTCCCTGCTCTGCCCCCCTTCTCCTTGCCCATCTTACTTCTCATCTCATAATGGCTTTGGCGGGGGTTGTTTCCGTATTTTTTCTCTGTGTTTTTCTTTGTATTGGTGGTGTCTTTGTTCCAAGGAAGAACCAGATTTTCTATTTCTAGTATTCTGTTCAGAAACTCCATGCCCTGCCCCTAGATTGCCTGTCGCCCGAGAGATGGCAGAACAAAGCAGGCAGCAGAGCCCTGTGTTCCAGGTCTGTCTTTGGGGGACAATGAAAACTGTGAGTCTTTGGCAGAGGTAGAGCTCAGGATGGCTTGACATTTTCCCAGTGGGTTAGCATAACCCAGGGACCTCGCTTGAGTTCTGGTAACGACAGCTTATTCCTCAGGGTATGGCTCTTGAGAGGAGAAGGCCTTTTCAAATTGAGAGCTTTTTATAGATTTCATTACTAGTTGAATCTGTATTCTTATAGGAAATACCTAATCAGATATTGACGGTGTTGGGCCATCTGTCTGTATATGAGTATTTTCCTCTAAGCCAATGAGAACCTTACCTTTGCTCAGATTGATATTCTGCGACAACGGCTGCTTGGGGGGCAAGAGATTTTTCAACATTAGATTGCATCCTTTATTGTTTTAATTTACTTCAAGGCAGAAGCATAACGCTAAAAAAAGGCGGAAGGGGGCTCTTTCAAATAAAAAAGACAGCAATTGAAAACATATTAGAGGAAAACACAGCTAATCAAAAAGCTATGCAAATGGTTTAAAGGTTTTAAGACTACAGTTCATTTTTCTAAAACCAGTAGATATCATTTAAGCTTAGTGTTCATAAACTATTTTAGGGCAAGGATAATGTCTTAACCATAGACTGTACTCCCTCTAACATAATACATTCAGGTAGAAGACATGCCACACAGGTAATGTTTATAGAATACAGGTGTTAGTTGAAGATGTACATGTTTTGCTATCTTTTCCTCGTAAGTGATGCTTTTCCCACTCAGGTCTTTGTGTCCGAAATGCTGGGAACTCTTCTCATTCTCTGTGCGTTCCTCTTAGTTCTTTTAATTACTGCTTGGTCTTGCAGAAACTGAGTTTTAAAGGGTTAGCTAAAAATAGACTCATTGCTGTAAGCACCTCTTCACATCTGCTTTCTTTCTCGGTCCCTGCAAGGTTGACCAGTTTTTTTTGGAGTTGTGCATCAAAAACAGTTGGAGGGAAAACAGCATCTGTTTAGTCAACATTTCCAGTGTTGGAAGAAGATGTCAGATTTTTAACTGTTTTTGTTTTCTTTTTAAACACCAAGTATGGTGCTTTCAGAGCAATGGAAATCGTTTCAAATGTGGAGATGGTTAGGTGTAGCCTTTTGAGGTCCGTCAGGCCCACTGAGCTCTCTGTTGTCCATCTCACCCTGTGCAGGGTTTACAAAGAAACAGCATCCACTGGGTGAGCATATATGGCTCACTGTTTTCTACATTCAGTCATTTGACCTTCCGAATGCCAAGGGCGCACTAGGCACTTGTGGATGGAGGAGTGTGAAGCCAGCCCCTCTGAGGATTGCTCAGGATCCGGTGGGAGAACTCTGGTTTAGAGTTCAGAGCAGGGTTTGGGGCCCAAGCTCTGCCACCTTCCAGATGAATTACCTTGATCCATTAACCTGTTCCGTCACATATGAAATGGGGGTGATCATGCCTGCCTAACACGTGTGATGAGCCTGGTACGCACTGCCTGCCTGAGGAAATGGTTTTGAAGGTAGAATTAGGGAGTGGTGTCATCTTAGACCCCACAATCCAGCTAGGTGTGCTTCATTGTTTTTAGTAGTTTTTGCTTAATCTGTCCATGGTTCTGAAAATACCAGGCCCTGTGGCTCTCATTCCCTTCACCCCCTACCATGAATCAACAGCCCCTCCCGGCTGAGAACCTTAGAAATAATGCACAGTGTTTCATGAGAACCCCAGTCGTTGTGTGTCCACTGAATTTCTTTTATTCTCTTTTGGTTTTGAAGGTTGGAGTACATTTTTTTTTGAATTTCTTTTGCAGCAACACCATAACCTTATCTTTTAATTTCATAAATAAGAGGCCTTGCCTTTTGGTTTTTTAGGAAAGATGTAGGAGGCGTGATGTTTGGTCTCATTACAGAAAGTTACTTATTTGTACTTATTTTTGCCAAGCATGCTTACTTAGTACAAGTAAGCTTACTTACTAAGTACTTAGTACTTAGTAGCATTCAGAATAATTTACTAAGTATTTTTTGTGATTGTAGCATCTCTTCCCTCTCTCCACCCATTGTATAAATGCAAGTAAACTGTAATTCATTCAATAAAAGCCAACAGTTGCAAAATTTCTATTTTTTTAATAATTTTTATGCTCATGGTATAAAAATTTAAGAGTACCAAAGGGTTATATATATGCTGGAAAGTAAGTTTTCTTCCTTTCCTCATCCCCAGTTGTTCCCTACAGAGATAACCACTTACATGTTCTTAAAAATGGAAATCGGTGTTTAATCATGGTTTGATGCTCTGATACATTTGCCCTGTCATTTCTTGGCCTTTTCACTAAGATCAAGTACCTCTGACTGTGCACTATAATTTTTGGTTATAAGTTAGAGGAATCAGGAGCAAGTTACTAGGTGTACACTTGGACATATGAGCAGAAATGACTAATGTAACTTTATGATATACTCGGTTTAACTAGCTTTCGGAGCCGTTGTTCCCATGGCTTTTGAGTGTCTTGCTTTCCACATCTGTGTTTTTTCGTTTTCCAGTTGCAGCATGAGAAAGCTGAGCTAGAACAGCACCTCGAGCAGGAACAGGAATTCCAGGTCAACAAACTGATGAAGAAAATTAAGAAACTGGAGAACGATACCATTTCTAAGCAGCTTACGTTAGAACAGGTAAAAATGTACAGTTCTCTCTGTACCCTTTTTAGGATCGTTATAGTTATATATATATATTTCTCATATCATCAACTGTTCTTTCAAGCTTTAAGAGGTCCTGAGGAATGTCAGTGAAAAATGTTTTTCAACTTTTTCTTCCCACAGTGGCGGCTTCCTCTCTGAAGTACACATTGGCAGATCTGCAGAGCACCTGCTCACTCTTTCACACACTTGTGCTTTTCTTAACCACAATTAGTAAAGTTTCAGGAGATACGTTGTGATGTACTGATTTATAGGCAGGAAATGTTAGGTTCCTTTTGCAAAAGGGGGAAGAATATGTTTTTAACCACAGAATCGTTTCTGTGAAATTTCCTGAGACAGTGTGGCTATGGAACGAAAACTTTTCTTTCAAGCGTTCTTCAGAACAATTAGCATTTTCTGTCTTTGAATTATTAGCAACCTTATATGAACCCTGTCTTTTCCCACCTAGATTTGTTGATACGGGTATG
The DNA here is from genome assembly GCF_964270905.1 of Leucopleurus acutus. NCBI lineage: Eukaryota > Metazoa > Chordata > Mammalia > Artiodactyla > Delphinidae > Leucopleurus > Leucopleurus acutus. The sequence continues at coordinate 72,569,899 of NC_139156.1, forward strand.
GAGCCCTAGACTTAGTTGCACGTCCTGGTTCAGCCACTAATGAGTTTTGTGACCTTGCATTAACTTCATTAACTTCTCTGGGCCCAGGTTTTCCATTTGCAAACAGAGAAGCACAAACTAAAGTCAGGTGTGGCAAGCTTAAAAAGGTACAGAAGGCGGAAGGTGATAGCGCAGTTTCTTTGGCCATTGCCCTTGGTAGACGTTGGTATTTGAGCACAGGTCTTGCCTTAGGAGGCCAGGCTGGTCCTTATTTGCCAACTCACAGAATCGTGGACCACCGTTATCAGTCCTTCCAAGGTGGGGTGTCAGACAGAAGCTCCTAGCGCTTTTCCCCACGCTCTTTTCCCAGAGTTAGAAGAGGCTGACGGTAGTCTACTGCCACCTGGTCTCCGTGTCAAATTCAGCGTATTCACATTTTCTAGTTCTTTGCGATGTGGATCCCAGTTACCACTTTGATGATCTGGCCAAGCTCTCCATGCAGAGTTGTCTGATTTATCCCAATTTTAGGATCTTTCTGTGCATCTTACTCCATGCTGACTGGTTCTTGAATCACCCTCGGGACCATTCCCATTTCATCATTGTACTTGAGACTGAAACCGTGACGGGAATGTCAGGCTTGAGAGGAAGCCAGGGTTTGTTTTAAACTAATCGGACTGACTTTTGGTTTTTGTGTTATTCTTGTATCTACCTATATCAAAGGGTGGAACGTCACTGGGTTTTCTAAGACTATGAATAATGGCTTTGGAAATTTTTCCATTCCTTCTAGGTTAAAGAACAAAAAAGCTTCATTTCCAAGGGTTGGCTGTTTTACACATATCCAGAGTAATCGATTCTTACCCGTCCTCTTTGGAATTCAGATGCAATTTCTAAATTTAGAAAACTCCCCCACGTGCCCCCCCCACCCCCACCCCGACCCTGCCTCCAGCTTAAAGCGTTTTGTTCCAAAGTTCACCTGTTTAATTTCCAGGGTAGGCAATAGCCAGTTCTTTCCAATTAAAGTTTTGAAGATTCTTGTTTAAGTCCCTGACATACCAAGAACTCGTTACTGGTACTTGTTAATCAAGAGTTAACCAAGTGGCCAGGTGAAATTTTCACAGTGGGTAGTACTGTGAGAGCTTCACTTGGTCAACACCTTCCCCGTGATGGCTGCCAATAACGGAAGTAGCTTCTATCTTGTGTCTGTTTACAGGCCCCTTGAGGAGACTTTGGAGCTCTGACCCCCACAGTTCAGTTGTGGCCACAAGGTGGAGGTAGTGGCCTAGAGTCAGAAAGAGAAGGGTTGACTGATCCTACTGTCCCTGGGAGAGAGGATGGATGGCTGCACGGTCTTAAGGCTCTTTGGAAACTTTAGTGACTAAATGCTTCTAAAAAGAGGCCCAAAGGCATACATTCTCCCAAAGTTAATGATTTAGTCCACCGTAAGGCTTCTTTCAGACCTCAGCACCGAAGAAATGGATTTCCACAATGGAATGTGTGCATTGCAAAGCCCTAAACTAGAAATTATCCTCAGATCTGGGATATCAGGTCCTTATTTTATATTTTTAATTTTATTTAAAAAAATTTTTATTGGAGTATAGTTGATTTACAATGTTGTGTTAGTTGCAGGTGTACAGCGAAGTGAATCGGTTATACATGTACATATATCCACTCTTTTTTTGGATTCTTTTCCCATATAGACCATTACAAGTCCTCATTTTAATTAAGATGGAGAAAAGTAACACCATCCTAAAACTTTCCCCCCTTTCTTTTGGGTATGTCTAGGATGATTATATGTTGGGGAATTTATTTGTTTTAACTACAAGTAATTTTAGTCGGTGTTTAGGGGGGAATGTTTGTTTTGCTCTACTGTAGAAATAAATGTCTTCCATGTTTCCATGGATGTGATCTGATCCTCTCTTGTGGCCATCTCTTGGGATTATCATCTGTATTATAATATTTACAATACATTGTAGTCTATATAATATAATATATCCTATACTGAAATTATTATCAGAAGAGCCAAGGCATGTGCTGTACTATGCATTATAACGATATATGTGTGTAGTACATGCCTTTGCTCTCCTATCTGACAATAAACATATTTTTAAAACTAAAAGCTATTTGAAGACAATTATCCTATGTAGTCCCGTGCCTTGCCGCTGCTTTGTTGGAAGAGTTTAAATAAAGTGTGGATTTAGACAGGTGCCTGAAAAGCTGTAATTTGTACTTTGAAAGGCGGTGTAGGGTAGGTTCAGGGTCTGGGTATTGGACTTGAATGGAACCAGATGTGAACCTCTTTCCTCTGCTGAATATCTTAATTATTTATTTTTTTGGTAGCAGCTTTATTGAGTTATAATTCACATACCATTCCAAACCATCCATTTAAAGCGTACAATGCAATGGTTTTTAGTATATTTAGTGTTGTGTAACCATAACCAAAATCCATTTTAGAACATTTTCATCACCTCAAAATAAACCTTGTCACTCAATCCCCTAATCCCGTTAAGCAACCACTACTCTACTTTCTGTCTCTGTGTATTTGCTTATTCTGGACACATCCTATAAACGGAATCATATAGTGTGTGGTCTTGTGTGACTGCCTTCTTTCACTTAGCGTGATATTTTTATCCATGGTGTAGCATGTATCAGTACTTCATTCCTTTTCCTGGCTAAGTAATAATCCATTATATGGATGTACCACATTTTGTTTATCCATTCATCCTTTGCTGGACATTTAGGTTGTTTCAGCCTTTTGGTTATTATGAGTAATGCTGCTGTGAACATCCATGTACGATTTTTTGCGTGGACATGTGTTTGAATTTTTCTTGGAAATTAGAATGGAATTGCAGGGTCACACACCAACTCTCTGTTTATCTTTTGGAGGAAATGCCAGACAGTTTTCAAAGTGGCTGCACCGTGTTATTGCAGCCATCCTGGTGGCTGGGAAGCGGCATCACATTGTGGTTTTGTATTTCCCTGAGGCTAATGATGTGGAGTATATGTTCAGGTGCTTCTTGGCCATTTGTATATCTTCTTTGGAGAAATGTCTATTCAAGGTCTTTTTATTATGGAATTATAAGAGTTCCTTATATATTCTTATACATATAATATATGTATTTTATAAGATACAACTCCCTTATGAGATACATCATTGCAAATATTTTCTCATTTTCTTTGCGTGTTCTTTGCACTTTCTTGAGCGTGTCCTTTGAAGCATAGAGCTTTTTTAATTCTGGTGAAGTCCAATTATTAATTTTTTTCTTTGGTTGCTGTGTTTTGGTATCATATCTTAGAATGCAAAGTCACGAAGATTTACCCCGTTGTCTTTTTTGGGTGCTTACATTTAGGTCTTTGATTCCTTTTGAGTTAATTTTTATATGTGGTGTAAAATAGGATCCAAGTTCATTCTTTTGCATCTAGTTGTCTCAACCAGTCCGTTTCTGAGCCTCAGTTTCCTTATCTGTAAAATGGCAATAATAGCAAACCTGTGTCAGGTACAGTGAATGAGACTGTAAGGTGATTTGCATAATGCCTGCTACATAAGCACTCAACATAAGGTAGCTGCTGCTGTTAATTTTTAAATAAGCATATATATGTGTGTGTGTAACAGAATCACTTTGCTGTACACTTGAAACAAACACATCTTTAATTAACTATACTTCAATTCAAAATAAAAAGAAACTAAAAAAAAACATCTATATTTTGAACCTAATGGGTTGAACCTGCAGAAGGGGTATTGGAAGGCCTCTGCCAGGGATTCGTGTTGGCCATACATGTTTGTTTTGAAGGTGTAGCTTAGGTTGTAACGGTTTTTAAGAGGGCACCTGGGGACTTCCCTGGTGGCGCAGTGGTTAAGAATCCACCTGCCAATGCAGGGGACACGGGTTCGAGCCCTGGACTGGGAAGATCCCACGTGCCACGGAGCACCTAAGCCCATGAGCCGCAACTGCTGAGCCCGTGTGCCACAACTACTGAAGCCTGCGTGCCTAGAGCCCGTGCTCCGCGACAAGAGAAGCCATCGCAATGAGAAGCCCACACACTGCTACGAAGAGTAGCCCCTGCTCACTGCAACTAGAGAAAGCCCGCACACAGCAACGAAGACCCAACGCAGCCAAAAATAAATGAATGAATGAATGAATTAAAAAAGAAAAGAAAGAAAGAAAAAGAAGGCACCTGCCTTTTCTTGTAAAGCAGAACTTATCTGGGTTTGGGACTAAGTCTTAGACTCCTTGCAAGGTGGGCTCCAATTAACTCACGTGCTGGAGGCCTAATTTTAAGTTAATCTCACCAAAAGTCAGGCCTTCGGCATGGACGCTCGAATTAGTCAGATAGCATTTGTTCTTCTCTTAGAATCTGAGATCTTTTCATTCTTTAAGAAGGGAATGTTACCGGCTTGATCATCAAGGGGTCTGGGCTATCAGTGGTTCTGTCGGTGTTTTGCAGGATGAGAATTCATAGAATTGTAGAGCTGCAAGGCCACATCGCGGGGGAAGACTACTCTGTCGTTACTTTGTCCCCAGCCCCTCATGGGGATGTGAGAAAGTGGGGAAATCACGAGGAAATCCAGGGGCAGGGGCATCAGATCTACCCAGGCTTTGGAACCACAGCTACCTGCACCCGTTTCCTCTTCCTCCAGAACTTGCTGCCTAGGAAGCAGGCTTGAGAGGAAAATGGACCAGCTTGGCCTGTAGGTGGCCCAGCCTGCTCATACCTGCTCACACTTTTTCAGAGAAGGAAACCCAGAGGGAGATCAAGAGGCTTTCTTCAAGTCACACAACTTAGCATTCTGAATGTTTAACTCCAAAAGATACTTTATAAGCAGATGTAAAAAAGCATGTTCAGAAAACTGTAACGTTAGGTGGTCTCTGCAGCACTAATAATTAGTCTAATAAACTGGATTACTTTAGTCAATATGACTTTAGTACTCTTAAGGGCTCTTTCTAACACACACTGGTGGGCACTGCCTATTCCGACATGTGGTCACTGTTACATTTAGGTGATAAGAACATTTTGAACTTAAAATATTCTCTAAGTGTCAAGAACTCTTCATCAGAATGTGTTCTGTCAACTAGGAAGGATTTTCCTTCTCCTGAGGATAACTAGCATGAAAGGGCACAAATTAGCTTATTTATTAAGTGAAGTTCAGCTCAGCAGATGTGAGAAGCTTCTGTGCACTTTGCACAGAAAGTTATAGGAAGGAAGAAAACAGCCATAAACAGGTGGATTTGACACTTAACTATTATTAGCTAGTACAGTAGAAAAATGTGGAATAAATTGGTTGGAGAATTAAATCATGTAATTCAGCTAACACTTAATGACGAACAGGGATGCCTGTCATGTACTAGACCTCTTACTCTTTTCTCCTGTGGTTGGCCCAGTAAAGTTTTCTCAGTTATTTCTAGAATTTGGGGTGTATTTTCTTATCGGAGATGCCCTTTCGTCCCAAAGCACAGACACCCATTTCTAAAGGTTGGCTTTAGGATTGGAATGGTCATTTTATTTATTAGCATCTATGTGTAATGACAGTATCTCAGCCCCTGTAGTTTTGGGATACTCTTGGGTTCATATCTCCCTTTCACCTGAATAAGCTGTGTGACGTCAGGCCAGCGATTTGATCTCTTCTGTGAACAGACGTACTCTCTAACTTGTAGGTTTGTTGGGGGGGATAAATCTTCCATTCTGCCTCTCCTCACGCTCCATCCCTATTGAAGTTCTTTCATTTGTCTTGTCAGGGAAGGAGAAATTATCCTCTTCCCTTCTAGGTTTTTCTGGCAGAGAAAATCAACAGAAGTTTAATGACATGTATACGTGGGAGAGAAAATTCGTCAAAATTGTCGAAGCCCTCATTTTAACACTGTCTTCACTAAAGACAAAAGAGGATGTTGTGGGCAGAGGTTTGGAACTTCAGAGGAGGAGAGGAAGGCAATTGACAGGCAGAGGGAAAAGCAAACATTGGGCAAACAAATGTTTGCTAGGCAGAGACAGTGGGACAGAGAGGAATTTCAACAAACAGGCTTTGCTGGATTCCTCCCACTCTACATACCTGGGTCATGCTACCGTTATCATGGTGATAGCTCCCTTTCTGGAACAGGTCCTCTACCTACATTCTTTTAGGCAGTTAGGGGGAAGGTCAAAGGTTCCTCCTGATTCTTTGGGGCCTTAAAAAGAATCAGCCTAAATCATTTATTTGTTTATTTATTTAAAAATTGAAGTATAGTTGATTTACAATGTTGTATTAATTACTTCTGTGCAGCAAAGTGACTCAGTTATACATATATATACACTCTTTTTCATGTTCTTTTCCATTATAGTTTGTCACAGGATATTGAATACAGTTCCCTGTGTTATGCACTAGGACCTGGTTGTTTATCTGTTCTGTATATACCAGTTTGCATCTGCTCATCCCAGACTCCCAGCCCATCCCTCTCCACCCCTCCCCCACCTTGGCAACCCCCCCAGTCTGTTCTCTATGTCACAATCAGCCTAAATTAATCCTTGTGCCAAATAGACCTATTTTGGGGTGGCAAGTTTTGTTCCCCTGCACAGAATTGTTCCCATGTGGATTGCACAGCAGTAAATAAGTTTACATGGTGACCCAGTACACTGATGTTTTTGTAACTGTATTTATGACTGGGACAAGTTCTGTGAAACACTTGCTTATGTGCTTTGCACTGATTTTCTGTTCAATCCTATTTCGTTTTTAGCAAAATGTAGGTGACAACTGACTTGAACTAATTTCCTAATCCAATAGTGGGTCACAACCTGCAGTTTAAAAATCATGCTCTGATGTGCCCAGTGCTTTCCTGCCCCCAGGTTTCCATGGATCTGTGTCCTCTGCCTGGCCCATTTTCTCCCTCCCCTGCCCCATCCCTACTTAACTGTTACCCAGTTTGCTCCTCTAGTCACTTTGGGATCTGTGCTCCAAAGTGTTTCCATGACGTTCTGTCCTTTTCCTGTACCACTTGGTACACAAACAGCAATTAACAATTAAATCATTTCGTTTCTGTGAGCTCCTCATAAGGTAAAGGAGGGAAGGTACGATGTTAACCTCACCCCTGTATCCCTGGTGACTCACATATAGTAAGCGCTCCCAAAATTGTATGTGCTGCCATTAATAAAGTGTTCATCTAATTTCTGTGGTACTTTGCCCTCCCCATTTTCCAGGAAAATGAGCATACATATTATTTGAGCCTCAAACGTCTCACCACCTTCCTTGATCTGGTTGTCCATCTCTTTAATCCACGGATCTGTGTGACTGTCTTTTTTGTCCATGCTGCACTTGTGTGGCACACATTCTGCATTAATTCAACACACCTTTATTAACATGCCTGTCGTCTGCCACAAATTCTGCTAAGAAAGATGACGTCGGGTCCCTGGCCTCGTGGAGCCTGGTCCAGGGAGGCCAGTGGACCTGTGGACAGCGACGAGGGATGCCCTGTGCCGAGCTGTGCTTAGGGGAACAGCATTACTACTGCAGCAGGATTCCCCCCTCCCGTGTAACCAACTGAGAAGGACCTGAAGCTCCTTGGCATTTGGTTTAATTGTTTGTTAATTAACACACATGGGCTGGATAAATCTAAATCGAGCCTTGTTGCAGGGAAGCAGGGATGTGAGAGGAGACAGAAACGGGAGAGAAGATAATGCAGTAAAATGTAGATACAGGTTGCATGGAGTAGAGATGCCGAGAACACAGAAGAGAGTTCCTGCAGAAGACGTGAAGTGGAATCCCTCTTCTTTGTTACTGGGAAGGGGAACAGTAGGGATTTTGGCAGTCTGCATGTGCGGTGTCTTTGAGGACATAAGCTAGTCTTTTTTTTTTTTTTTTTTTGTGGTACGCGGGCCTTTCACTGTTGTGGCCTCTCCCGTTGTGGAGCACAGGCTCCGTCCGGACACGCAGGCTCAGCGGCCATGGCTCACGGGCCCAGCCGCTCTGCGGCATGTGTGATCTTCCCGGATCGGGGCACAAACCCGTGTCCCCTGCATCGGCAGGCGGACTCACAACCACTGCGCCACCAGGGAAGCCCTTGAAAACTTTTTTAATCAAGCATTTGCATTGTAAAAGTAATCCATTGCTCTTTCAAGAAAATGTGGTAAATGTAAACACAGAAGTACAAACATGAAAAAAATTACCTAGACCAGAATCCTCCCCAAACAACTGCTATTGATATTTTTTCTTGATGTGATAGTGTATTTGCAACACGCACTGTGGTATGTGTTCTTTCCCCAGGATTTCTCCACTGTGCTCTTGATGTAGCAAAAGAGTTTACACCCCAGACTTTGAAACCTGCTTTCCACCAATGGTAATTATTTGGTAAAGTGTCCCCTGGAATTATGAACCCATTATGCACATTTGTATAATACTGTGCTGATGTCAAAGTGATAAAAACTTGAGCTCAGAAACCATATAAATCTGACTCATTATATATGTATCTATTGCATAAAAGACCTTCATTTTCAGGGTCATTGAACAAAAGCAAAATTTACTGAGCTGGTAAACTATGAAAGTGTTATTTTCACATATTAAATATTAACGGGGTTTTAATATTATCCTGAAGTTCTGTCCATTTCAAAGAACAAATCTAATTTTTATGGGAACACAGTGTTTGAGAAGAAAAAAGTTATAAGCTATGGTAAAGAAAGTTAACTCTTGGCAATCTGGAAAATTCTGTCTTCCAGATAGCTAAGCCTTCACTATCATTTCTCCTCTGAGAGTTTATTGGTTCACTCTGTATTTTAGATATGTGAATTAATATCCTAAATTAATGGATGTACTATTAGGAAATTGTTAATTTTTAAGATTAGATGTCTTTAAATTTTTTTGTTATAAAAATAGTAAATGTTCATTAAAAAATTGGGTGGGAGGGCTTCCCTGTGGCACAGTGGTTGAGAGTCCGCCTGCCGATGCGGGGAACACGGGTTCATGCCCCGGTCCGGGAGGATCCCACATGCCGCGGAGCGGCTGGGCCCGTGAGCCATGGCCGCTGAGCCTGCGCGTCCAGAGCCTGTGCCCCACAACGGGAGAGCCCACAACAGTGAGAGGCCCACGTACTGCAAAAAAAAAAAAAAAAAAATTGGGTGGGAGCTGGAAAAGGTAGGAAGATAAATTACCACCAACATTACTTTCACCCAAGGGCCGACCCTATTTATCTTGCTATATAGTTCTTCATGATTTTTTTTTTTTTGCATCTTTTTCTGTTCTCTATCAGTTTTTTTTTTTTTTTTTTTTTCATTTTTTGGTCGTGCCGCGTGGCTTGTGGGATCTTAGTTCCCAGAGCAGGGATGGAACCTGGGCCCTCAGCAGTGAAAGTGCAGAGTCCTAACCACTGGGCCACCAGGAAATTCCTTCTATCAGTATATATTTCTTTTTCTTTTTAAAAAATATTTATGGGCTTCCCTGGTGGCGCAGTGGTTGAGAGTCCACCTGCCGATTCAGGGGACACGGGTTCATGCCCTGGTCTGGGAAGATCCCACATGGCCACGGAGCGGCTGGGCCCGTGATCCATGGCCGCTGAGCCTGCACGTCCGGAGCCTGTGCTCCACGATGGGAGAGGCCACAACAGTGAGAGGCCTGCGTACCGCAAAAAAAAAAAAAAAAAAAAATTTATTTGGTTGCACTGGGTCTTAGTTGCGGCAGGCAGGCTCCTTAGTTGTGGCCCACAGGCTTCTTAGTTGCAGCAGGCTGGCTCCTTAGTTGTGGCATGCGAACTCTTAGTCGCGGCATGCATGTGGGATCTAGTTCCCTGACCAGGGCTTGAACCCGGGCCCCTGCACTGGGAGCTCAGAATCTTATCTGCTGTGCCACCAGGGAAGTCCCCCTGTCAGTATATTTCTGATGCACATAGATATATTTCTTTTGAACTGTAATTTTTGACCACCTAGACTTGAAAGTGATCATCCTTTCTCTCCTTTTCTCTTGCTCCTTACTGATGAACTTCCATAGGCTCTTTCTGGGCTCAACATTACACAAGCCAGTGGCGATGAACTAGAACTTGTTTTTAATTCTGAAACCGTATGCACTTGATTGATCAAATAGGTACCTTGGGAGCTCTGTAGTCTATGAACACCTGTCTCATCTATAACACAAATTGGCTGCTTGATTTCTTAAAGATATATATATGTTTTCCAGAAGGCAAAGGTCAGATGTCTTTCAGCCTAGGAAAACTGCCAGGGCTAAGTAAAATTCCGCTGATTGCTACACCAGCAGAGGCAGTGTTTAAGTTTTACTTTACTTGTCTCTGTTGCTTTAATTTGTGAGGGACCTTTACCACAGAACAAGGACCATTGTGCATGATTTCAGTGCTTTTCACATCATTTGCATGTGGTATGTTTTAATAGCCCCTTCATGAATCCTATTAGTCACTTCTTTCCTATATATAAGTAAAACTATGATTAACTTAGATGTATTGGCAAAGTAGGATGGAATGAGGTAATATCTTTTACTGTCTCTACTCTTGCAGTATAAACAAAACTGTCTTAGCCCATTTGGGCTGTTTTAACAACACAGACTGGCTTATAAACAACAGAAATTTATTTCTCACAGTTCTGGAGGCTGGAGGTCGAGGATCAGGGTGCTAGCTTGATGGAGTTCTGCCGACTGCTGACTGTGCGTGTCCTCAGTTGGTAGAGAGCAGAGAGCAGCAAGCTGCAGGGTCGCTCATGACTAGAAAGGACACTAATCCCATCATGGGAGTCCCACCCTCCTGACCTCAGCTAAACCCAGTCACCTCCCAAAGGCCTCACCTCCAAATACCATCACACTGGGGATTTAGGCTTCACCATGTGAATTTTGGACACAAACATTCAGTCCATTACAGAAACTGCATTCATTTTTCTGACTTTGATTTAGTCATGTTTTGAATATTGTATGTTTTATTTTCCCAGGTGATTCTGATATACCTCCAAGGTTCCCACTTTGAACATCTATGGTATTATGTAATAAATTGATGGGAAATCGGGCTAAACTGTTAATGGCTCTCAGATGCTACCTAACTTGGAAAGTTTGGGGGGAATTGTGTTAATCCCCACACCCATTTGTTTTCTTAGGATTAACCCCTGTCTCTTTAAAAAAACAAAAAACAATTAGCCAACTAATAAGAGTTTGGTCAACGTAGGTCTTAGAGTACTCTGCTATTTCTTACATCTGGTATACACCTCTTGTATCACCATCATTCTAAGTACTTTTTGCCGTACGTTGTAACAAACTTTGTGTCTCTGTTCCATGTATATGGTAGCCCTTACGTGGATTAGTTGTCATGGGCTGCCTTCCAGAATTCGTTTTTTCAGTCAGGTGTTTGGGGTTCAACATATATTTTGCCATAGAAATGATGATAATATGGCAGTTAGGCTAAAACCAAGTAGCTCAAAAAGGTGCACTAAAACCTTTCAAAATTCTATCGTTGAGCGCAGTGGTCATGGTAAAGTTCTCATCAGGCTTTTTTTTGGCCAAGTACTCCCTTCCGCCACCTCTCCCCCCACCCCAGCATCACGGCTCTCTTTAAATGGGAAAGTGCTGCGCTGAGAGAGAAGTGCGATGGTGTTGGGAGCCATCTCTTGGCTGCGCCCTTTTTCTGCCTTTTTAGTGGTGAGTGTCTGCCCACTGCAAAGACACAGCTAGGGTGGGCTGTGAATTCAGACAGCCAGCTCTCTTTTTACACTCTAAGTTTATCCATTAAAGAAGTTGTGTATTTATTGGGGGAATATAATAACAACTCTTGGGACCACGTTAATTAACTTTCAGTGGGAGGAAGGGCTACTGAAGAGGAGTAAAGAGTTTGGCTGGGAGGCCACTGACCTGACTTAATTACAAAGCAGCCTTTCAAATAAATATTCTACGAATCGACTATATCCGTTGCTGCCGCGTGCTCACAGACTATGCAGTCAGAAGGGGCTTGGGTTAGCCTGAGAAGTTAATGTCTGGCAGTGGAAGAGAGTAGGTGCCTGTTGCGCGAACACTGAGTTAAAAAGGCCGTTAGCGGGCTTCCCTGGTGGCGCAGTGGTTGAGAGTCCGCCTGCCGATGCAGGGGACACGGGTTCGTGCCCCGGTTCGGGAAGATCCCACATGCCGCGGAGCGGCTGGGCCCGTGAGCCATGGCCGCTGAGCCTGCGCGTCCGGAGCCTGTGCTCCACAACGGGAGAGGCCACAACAGTGAGAGGCCCGCGTACCGCAAAAAAAAAAAAAAAAAAAAAAAAGGCCGTTAGCTATTACGAGGAAGGAGATGGGGGAGAGTATTACAGATGGAGACCCGCACAGAAAAGATCATCTGCACAGGCAAGGAATGCAGCGCTGGGCTGCTGTTTCCATTCCAGCAAGAATTTCTGACTTTGCACGCTGTAAATTTAACGTATACCGTCAGATTTGAGGGTTGTTTGATCTCAGGGCAATGCAAGCACTGAAAATCTACTTCTGTCCGAATTGATAGTACTGGTGTGGACTCTTTTTAGGCTGTGGGATTAGATGGACAGGAGCTGGAAGGGCAGCTCTGATAAAAAACTTCAGGGGGAATTAATCATGATCATAATTAGTACCGTTTCCCCTAACTTCTCTGGTCTTTAGTGTAAGAGCTCCTCAGCAATGCTGAAAAGTTAGGATTTTTTTAGCTGAAAAAACAAGACTGGAAGCCCTGTTCTTTCTAAGGCCAGAGAGAATATGGACTCCCATAGCACTGCCAGCCTGTGTAATGAAAAACCCAAATCCAAGCTGCTGCGCTGGGCTTCCTGTGTTGCCTGCTTAACGGAAACAAATTAGTAGAGCAGACTGGTACAGCAAACCCAAGTTGCACCCCCAGGAGGCCTTGGTTCACTGAAGTGGGCAGCAGATTGATAGCTGGTAGCTCTACCAACAGGTACCAAAAAGAAGCTGAGATTCGTGTTTGTTTTCAACTCCTGTTTCTCCTGCTCTCTTATTTGCTCCTGCATACTCTCGGACTCACTAAGCTACCCCTACTCGGCTCCTCCCAAGTATTATTGGATAATTCACCCCAAATCCTGCTTGCCCCTCGAGGTGCTCTGAACTCGCTGGTTGGGTGGGACCCAACTCTCTTGGTCACCATGGTGACTGATACCCATTCCTCTCCTGGCAGCATCCATCACTTTTCCTGAGTCACACCATCTCCCGGGCCAGTGGTGTCCTCAGCTCTTAAATGAAAGGGTGGATTTAGATGATTTCTCTTGCTGCTTCTGGCTCTGAAAATCTCTTACGGAGCTAGTTCAGACTGAAGACAGCTGCCCTCTTGAGACTGACAGAGAATGATAGAGTGGGTGGCCCCGGAAGGGACCTCGGCCGTCATCAAGGCCAGCGTAGATGAGGGCAGGTGAGTACCTACTCAAAGCCACACGCCACGTCAGTCATACGTGGGCAAAGAGAGCTTTGTCTTGACTTGGCTTTTCAGGGTTACTGATGAGCATGGTGCATGATGACTCTCAAATTAAAAGTCGTTGGGCATAAGTTTCTACCAGGCATCGCTACTACGGAATGATGCCTTGCTTGAATTTTTTTCTCACCTACCAAGCACCCCCTATCAGGTTTCAGTTAAACCTGAGAATAGAGTCCTTAAAGGGTAGATGCCATGGCATTTTGTTTCTTTAAATAAATGGCTGTGAATTGTACTTCAAAGCTTGGCCCAAAATGTGGTCAGAGGATCGCCAAGGTTCTTAGGAGTTCTGCGAGGTGTTCCTGGGTTTCTCCTCCTCACTGCGGGTAGGAACCGTTTAATATCTTGAAGAGCATTTGTGCATTAGGCGGCTCCAAGCTTCAGCACAGAATGCTTCCGACTCGGTGTGACTCCTCTGCCTTTTCCCATGCGAAGAAAGCGTACCGAGGCTGTGTTTCCAGTTGACTCTGTGTGATCTTGGCTCCTTCACTTGTGCAGGAAGGTCTGTCTGTTCTGGTTGCTTTAAAAGACTACCTTTTGTCCAGGGAATTGGTCTCTCTTTACTGTATATATAGGGATCTTTGATCAAAGAGAAATAACCTGCTAAAAAGATACGAACTCTGCTACTTCGACGTCTTTACAGCTGTGCAATCAAAAGTAATTTGTTGAGCCTGTGATTGAAAAGGTAAATTGCTATTGGTTGAAGAGACAGCATGGGGCAGTCACACAACCTTTTCCCCCTTTTAAAAAAGATTCCTGTTAAAGGTACTTAACATCTCAAGCATATAGACAAATACAAAGAATGATATCACACATTCCCTCTCCCCGGCTCTGTGAAGTCTGTTCATCGTGGCACTTTCTACCCCCCTCACTAGCCCTCTTTCTCTTCCTCTCTCTCTCACCCTCTACCAGAGTCTATAATTTGTTTCCTTTACTGTCTTGGCCCCCACTACAGTGTAAGGCCCCTGAGGGCAGACATTTCTGACTCCTTAGTTCCCTGTTATATCATCCCTATTAACCAGTGTCTGACATTGTTCTCTGTATTTGCATATTGCTTTACATTAGTGGATTAAATTAATTGCTTCCGCGTATTGCTTCTTTTTATGAAGTAGAATGCAGTTCGGGGTTCCCTCTGCAACTGCCCACCCCACCCCCCCAAATCAAATTTTCCTCTTCCCTACCTCACCGTAGGTAACCTGTATTGTGAATTCGGCGTTTATCCTTTTTGCATATGCTTTTTATATCTTAGGACATATTTATGTGTACCAATTAACCACTACGTAGAATTGTCTTCAGGTATTTGAGTTATTTATATAAATAGTACTCTAACCTTTCTGGTTTAATGTTGAACTACATGCAGGACTGGGGGAACAAACCCAGTTAAGTCCTGGGACAACTAGTAAGCAGAACTCCTCAAACCCTCTTTAAGGAAGACTTTCCATGTGCCTTGAATAAATGCTGCAGCAACCACTGTGATTCACGTACCAGATAGCAATTAAGCTTTAACATCAAAGGATGAACCTGTCTCGATGTTCTCAATTAAAGTTTAAGAACTAGATGCGCTTAATGTATCCGTGCCAGAAAATTGGCCATTCCTTTGCAGTTTTCTCCATGAAAAGGGGTCCTAATGGTCCAATCAAAAAGAATCTAATTAACGAAGTTTAAGTGGTCTACAATTCTCAGCAAAACTGTTTTCCTTCCTTCAGCTGAGACGAGAGAAGATTGACCTTGAAAATACTTTGGAACAAGAACAGGAAGCACTAGTGAATCGTCTCTGGAAAAGGATGGATAAACTTGAAGCTGAAAAGCGGTTCGTTTAGTCTTGCTGTTCGGTGTTCTGTACGTATGTGTGTGTTGGAGGAGTGGGGTAGCTTGCTGGGTGTGACCGAGGAATGACAATGGGACATTTTAATTCGACAAGTGGAAAAAATGTTGATAGCCTATCCTCCTGTTGGTCACTTCTTTATACTTCTCCCTCACTGACCCGGTAAAATTTCTTTTCATTTGGTATTAAATCCTGTGAAGAAATGTCATTAAGGAGCTATTGTTCACCTCTGTTGTTCTAGAGGATGGTTGCAGTTCCAGCTTTTTACCTAATTGAACTGGCGTCCCCACTCATTTTCTCAAGTGCTTCGGCTATGTGCTGGGTACTGTGAAGTATCACACATTTCTAGAAGGTACTTCATGAGGAAGGCTGGGATTTTGATAGAAAAACGATCATCTGTGTGTTTTAAGACTTGCTATCAAGAAATACTGGTACATATTTAAGGTTAGGGTTCTTGGTGTTAAACGTATATACATGGATATGGAATACGCAGCAGCACATATTTCTTGAACCCCTGTGTGCATATCCGGTTGGGCCCTTAGATTTAGGTACTATGTGCTTTGGGGTGGGTGGAGCGGAGCCTGAATAATGGCAGGAGGTTCTGTGGGTGGGACGTGAGTCTGGGTGTAGAAAGGGAGCTCCTTGAAAATATTCATTCATCTCCTTCACCACGATCTTCTGTTTGCTAGCCAGAGACATTTGCCATAAGTACTTGGTTTGGATAAACATCCGTAAATTGAGTTCATCTCAAGATTTGCAACATAGAGCCATACCACAGGCTTAAGAAAACTGACAATCTGAGGTCTATCTATACGGAATTATGCAAGCAGTAGTTGAATCAGCTGTGTTTTGCCTTATTACAGTAGTGCTAATAAATTGAAGCTTGAAAAATGATTTCATATAATAGAGGGGGGGACCATTACAATATTTAACCTACTAGGTTTCTCAACAAGGCCTGAAGGTAGTTCACAGTTTGCACTTGGGTAAACTCAAAGGTAAAAAGGTGAAAACCAAACTAAACCAGAAACTTCCCAGCAGCTTATAAAAAGGGGCAGAGAGGTCTGTTGCCAGTCTGTCTTCCTTTTTAAAAAGCAGTGGGAGGTTTTATATATATAAGTACCAAATTATTGCATCGAACAGTATGAAATTGTCACTTTGTAGAATATTCATGTTTTATGTGCTTCAAAATAATGATAATTGGTAGAGAAGGTGGCAACCACCAGTTATTAACCCAGTACATTTTGTTTTTGTTTTTTTTAACTCTTTTTACCTTTGCTGTGGCCTGAAGCAAAGGGCCTTCAGTCCAGTTTGCCATACCTTCAGGATTGGTTTTTCAGGAGGGCAGTTGAGAAGTCAGTCTCTTTACATGATGTCACTCTCCAAGGAGAGTCATAGTCTGTAAGTTTCAACTGAAAGCCTTGAGAGGAAATTCCTCCAGTGTGGCCGTTCCCTGCAACCCAAGCCTGTGGATCATTTAGTCAGCGGATCATTCTGATTGCCCAGTGTATTCCGGCATGATAATCAGAAGCCAGTGTTACAGACGTTTTTTCCAGTAAGGCTTAATTACCAGTGGCCGTTTGAAAGGAGAAAAAGGAAGGTGGCTCCTTCAGCTCTGCCCTCTGACTCGACTGTCAGGTAGGGGCAACCAGAAGTTGATGGAAAATGGGCACAGGAGTCAAACAATTCATTGAGTTTTGGCGATTAACATGGGCATGCTGTTAATGAACCTCCCGGCTAGAATTTGTTGTTTTTGTCTTTATTTATTTTTCTGATTGCTGAGAACTTATTCATGTATTTCTTAAATAGACGATGGTGAGCATCAAATCAACGTTTTGTGTTTTAAAGGCAAACTGTTTTTCATTGTTGGAATTTTCTTTTCAATGAAGAATCCTGCAGGAGAAATTAGACCAGCCGGTGTCCGCTCCCCCATCGCCTAGAGACATCTCCATGGAGATCGACTCTCCAGAAAACATGATGCGACACATCAGGTTTTTAAAGAATGAAGTGGAGAGGCTGAAGAAGCAACTGAGAGCTGCCCAGTTACAGCGTACGTAGCCTTGGTGTCACTGGTCGTCTGTCCACAGAATTAATCCACTTACCAAGTATAGAGTTTTACCTATATTTACTATTGAATTTGTATAAATCAAATTCATATTGTGTTTCATTGCTAGTACATATTTATATATCTGTCATCCTGGAATAGATTATTTAAAAAAAAATTACAGTAGGGCAGGGCAAATAGTTTAGAATACTTCTAGAAAATCACATAATTTCAGGATGGTCCAGAATTAGAGGTACTATTTCTTTCTTTTTTTTTTTAAATAAATTTTTATTGGAGTATAGTTGATTTACAGTGTTGTGTTAGTTTCTGTGGTACAGCAAAGCGAATCAGTTATTCATACACATATATCCACTCTTTTTTTTTGGATTCTTTTCCTGTATAAGGTCGTTACATAATATTGAGTAGAGGTCCCTGTGCTATACAGTAGGTCCCCATTAGTTATCTATTTTATATCAGTGTTACTATTTCTAACCTTCTCCCTGGTGTTCACCCCTCGGATGGTGCTAACAGAAACAGTGCAGGAGACCTCAGTGTACTTTGGGGGCATTAGGCAGAAAACAGTGTTTATCTTCTTTACTACCGAAATTTGGCCTCAGCTAACGATTGTTCATGGTGGTTGAGGAATAAATGCTTTTGAAATTTCTCCTTTTTATTTTTGGAAATCAAAGGAACTAATTTCTGGACACTTGATTACGTCACTCTGCATTCACTTGGGTTTCTTCTGTTTTGGTTTTTAGGCCGTTCAACTTATTTGAATAGATAATACAGTGAAAGGTATGCAGGGGAAAAATAAGTCTCCCTTTCACCCCTGATCCCCAGCCGCCCAGTTCTCACAATTAACACATTTTTAATATATTTTTCAGGGGTGTGTGTGTGTGTGTGTGTGTATAGACTTCTTCTTTTTTTTTTTTTTTTTTTGCGGTACGCGGGCCTCTCACTCTTGTGGCCTCTCCCGTTGTGGAGCGCAGGCTCAGCGGCCGTGGCTCACGGGCCCAGTTGCTCCGCGGCACGTGGGATCTTCCAGGACCAGGGCACAAACTCGCGTCCCCTGCATCGGCAGGCGGACTCTCAACCACTGCGCCACCAGGGAAGCCCTGTATAGATTTCTTTTATACAAATAGTAGCACAATGAACATACCCTTTTGCATTTTTCTTTTCACTCACTATGTCTTACAGTTTTTTCCCTGCCAATATATACAGAGCTGCCTTACTCCCCCTGCCCCTTTTTTTTTGAATCTTTTGGCCACACCGTGTGGCATGTGGGATCCTAGTTCCCCGACCAGAAATTGAACCCACGCCCTGTGCTTTGGAAGCACGGAGTCTTAACCACTGGACCGCCAGGGGAGTCCACTCCCCGTTAAAGGCTCTGTAGTATTTGAGTGTATGGATACACTGTAACTTATTTAACTCATCCATTACCAACAGACCCCTTTGGGTGGTGATGCTACAACCATAGCGAACATCTCTGTACAAACGTTTGATACCTGTGCACGAACACCTTCAGGGTAAATTCCACGGCGTGGATTTGCTGAGTCAGATGAAATGTGCATTTAAAATTTCAGCGCTTCTTATCTTTATGTTTTCTTCTCCGAAGCTGATTTCAAGTTCTAGTGCAGTAGTGCCTCTGGGATGGGTGCATCAAGGTTCTCCTGGGAGCCTTTAAGAAGTACAGTGTGGTCAGTTTCCTGCTGCCGCTGTTAACAGATGAGCACAAACTTAGTGATTTCAAACAACACAAATTTATGATATCATGTTTTTTGGAGGCCTGGGTTCAAAATGGGTCTCACTGGGCTCAAATCAAGGTGTCAGCAGGGCTGGTTCCTTGTAAAAGGCTCTAAGGGAGAATCCGTGTCCTTGCTCGTTCCAGCTTCTGCATTCTCTGGCTCATGACTCCTTTGCATGGTACCACTCCCACCTCTGCTTCTTGTCACATCTTTTCCCTCTGACCCTCCTGCCTTCCCTGTGTAAGGACTCTTGATTGCCTCGGGCCCAGACAGATAATCCAGGATGAGTTCCCATCTCAAGGTCCTTAATTTAATCACACCTGCAAGTCTCTTTTGCCATGGAAGGCAACCTGGACACGGGCTCCAGGGATTAGGATGCAGACATCTTGGGGAGTCCACTGTCCTGTCTAACACCATCCAGGGTTCTGGGCTTTTACTCTAGGGGTGGAGCCTGGTCCTCTGTATTTTTAAAATAGAGATGATTCTGATATGTACCCTGGCTTGAGAACCATAATGGATGTGTATTCCGTGAAAACAAATCAAGGAGTTCTCAAATATTAGTTGCTTTAGGTTAGGATATTTTTTGAGTTTTTGCTGTGTTGGACAGACACAGGTCTTGTGAGCCCCTTTCTGAACTCTTTCCACTGCTGTCAGTTTATATTTTTCTTTCTTGTATAGACTTGCCTTGTTGTTCCCCAGACAACATTTTTAGAAGAAATTTGGGAAGAATATCTTACTTCCTCTACTTCCTTCCTACTGTACTGTTTGGTCTCTGGAGAGACTGCGGATGTCAGCAGAGGCTTCTGCAAAGTGCTGTTTGGATTCTGTGAGGACAGGGAAGGCCGTGGCACTTAGCTGCACACAGTAGCTTTGGGTTGGGTGTAGAGTATGAGTTAATGGCTTTCCTCATCCACCTGCCTCTGCCTCCTTAGGTTGGATAACCTTGTCCACTTTGAAAGCTCCTGGGGCACTTGGTCCCTCTCCCCCAAGTCCAGCTGTGTCTGAACTTGAACCGCTCTCCCAGTAGCTCTCAACTGACATTAGAGCCCCCTGGGGAGTTTTTGGTAGACCAGTGGAGAGGCTTCATCCTCGGGGATTCTGATTTAAGTGGTTTGGATGGGGTCTGGGCACCCCATCCAATACGGCTAGTATTTTCTAGCCATAAACCTGAAAGGGAATTTAAAAGGTACAGGCCACCTTGGGATCAGGTAGGACTCGTCTCTTGGGAGACTGTCCGTAAGTCACCCTCAGCTGACACTGTCTTTGACTAACTGCTGTGAGATGGCTGAAGATGGGGGCAACATAACCTCAGGACCCTGAGCCCTAGGGAGCTCTTTGTGGGAGAAAGAGGAAGACTCCTGAGAGTAAATCTATGGTCCTTTGAAGTCAGGTGTGCGGTAGCCAGCAGAGGGCACCCAAGGAGTGCCACGGCGTCAGCCATGTGTGCCTGGGTCTCTCACTCCCAGAGGCTGTGGGCCTGGCGCCTTCTCCGTGCCTGCAGCTTCTGGGTTAATTGCCAGACTGCCAGGAGGTCTTTTCAGCCATCACCCCTGGTGACTGATGTTGTTGTCGGTAGCTTATTGTTGAAGGATCCCCCTGCTGGTTTCCCCAGATGCTAGAGGATTGCCATTTTCTTTGAAAGACAGTGTTTCCTCTTAAGTAATTATTCTCAAAGCCTCATGAATCCTCAGTTCTGCGAAGCTTTCCTATTTATGGAAAAGAAAGGCAACCTCCTCCGACAACTGTCCCTCTCGTCTAGAAACAGTAGATACTCCAAGAGGTCAATGTAGCGATGCCTGTAGAGCAAGTGAAAAATTCCGTCTGCTGACATATTTGGGATGAAATAACTTAAATCATTTATATTAAAAGTGTACTTTGTAAATATTTTCCCAGCATGCCTTCCATTAAAGTGATTTTTGCATCTGGATTAGACAGCAGGGTTTCTGGTTAGATTGAAAACGGCCCAGGAATATAGTGTTTAATAATGTTGGTATTTCCATTTGAATTTCTGAAATAAGGATATTCAAGATACCAAGATAAGTATTCAAGATACTTAGTGACAACACAGGACAGCGGGGAGGGTCATGTTTTCCCATTGCCTGGAAGGACGCTAGAGGGCGCCACAGAGTCCTGCACAGGGTCACTCAGAAGGGCAGGGGTTACAGTGGGTCCAGGCAACTCAGCAGAACGAGATTCCAGAGCCCCAGGAAGGTATCAGTTCCACATTTCAGATTCGCAGGAAGGATGATCTGGCCGGCTTAGCCTGGGTCCAGTGTCTCGCCATGGAGCTGGTTAGCACTGGCCGGCGCTGTAGCAGAGACCTCTCTGCATACGGGGCAGCTCCCAAGGAAGAGGTATTTGTCATAAGCACGGTGCCATGCCGAGCTCCTGGCTGCATGTATGTCTTTACCTGCTGTCTGACTCCGAAAGACTGTGCGTAAGTCAGGAAGCAGTAACACAAACACCAAAAACTAGACTGATTTGAAATATTGATTTCAAGTTGCTTGTTATGTCAGTTTCTAGTTTTATGAAAAGATGTATAACTGTTACCTAGCACGCTGAGTACACTGGTTCTCCGTGTGCAAACCGCTAACCCACCCCCCCGCACCTCCCAGTGCGCTGGGGGGTGTGCTAACAAGTGTGACCCGTGGGTGTGCTCCCATAGGTGACCTACCCCCGCTGTGTCTGGAGTTGACAGGCAGCAGAACTGGTGCCTGGAGGGGAGCCCCGTGGGCTGAGTCTGTTTCCCCAGCTGGACCCCGTTCCCTCTCTGCTCCAGCAGTATAGAGGGAGCTCTGGGAGCTGCTCGGGCCACACGTAGCTCCAGCATTCCTTCCTCTACATAAAGCCCTTTAGAAGGCAGGGAAGCAGGATGGAAGATGCCTAACCTGACAGCACTGCTTTTCGTATGTTTTTCTAAATGCACATCGTGGGTCAACCTTGGTACCTGGGATAAACTGGAAATCCAGATCTCATCTGTGTGTGGGAGAGTGAGAATGGCTGTCTTTCAGCACTTCTCGGTCTGTGGCACAGGAGCTGGACCACCGTCTTTTTGAAGCGTGTACTGTGACTGCACGGACCGTGGTTTAACTGAGAACTCTGGCCTTTCAGATTCCGAGAAGATGGCGCAGTATCTGGAGGAGGAACGGCACATGAGGGAGGAGAACCTGAGGCTGCAGAGGAAGCTGCAGAGGGAGATGGAGAGAAGAGAGGCCCTGTGTCGGCAGCTCTCCGAGAGCGAGTCCAGCTTAGAGATGGATGACGAAAGGTGCGTGCGTGTCTCACGAGCCTCGGGAAAGCAGCAGCCCAGGCTCCAGCCCCTCTTCACCTCCTGTAAGATGAGGCAGCAGATGGCAGGGACGTTTATTTATTGTGATGATGAACACTGTGGCCTCAGTGCGGATGCTGAGAATGGGATAAATGAAGAAGTTTGACCGTCCTCCTTAAACACAAAAAGACACACAAAAAATGGCCTTTCCCAAATTACTCAGTGGGACAGACATGGAGGCGGGTTTTGTGTCGGGAGGCAGCGTTTGCAGGTGTCGTTGAATCGTCCCATCCTGGAGCATGGGCGCATATCTTAATCCCTAGGTACAGGTGAGCAGGCGGTGCGTGATACAGCCTGAGGAAGCAAATACATCCAGGGGGCGAAAGAGTCCACGGCGGGGTGGGTGGAAGTTGTTGAAAGCCAGAGGCTTTGGTTCACCACATTTGGTAACTTCAACCTTTTTGCAGCTGGTTTTCAAAAACAGAACTCACGCAGTGCATTTATCTGCTCAGGTCGCAATGTCAAGTCCCCTCACTGGCCCTCTGGGAAATGGGCCGGCATAAGAGAGGCATCCTTTGGTTAACTAGAGGACATGGCTCAGTTCTCCTTGCTCTCCCAGATTTTCCTTTCCTTCCCCACCTGCCCTCCTCCTCTGTGCTTGGGAGTGAGGTGATCGTTAAGATAAGCAACATCCACCTGTGCTGGGCAGCCAGTGCCTCAGACCAGGGTCCCAACGGCTGTGAGGACTAGTACAGGCTGTCGATGCCAGAGCACGTTGTTTGAACGCATGTGGGCAGTGTTAGCAGATCAGCACTCTGTTTCTCTTATTGAATAGATCCAGAGGGCTAACTAACAAGGCCTTTTTTTTTTTTTTGCGGTATGCGGGCCTCTCACTGCTGTGGCCTCTCCCGTTGCAGAGCACAGTCTCCGGACGCGCAGGCTCAGCAGCCATGGCTCACAGGTCCAGACGCTCCGCGGCATGTGGGATCTTCCCGGACCAGGACATGAACCCGTGTCCCCTGCATCGGCAGGCGGACTCTCAACCACCGTGCCACCAGGGAGGGGCTTTTGATTAATTTGCTGTGGACAGTATTTGCTGTGGTATTATAGTTCGTGAAAAATGTAAATTTTTCTATAATGAAGATCTAGTCTTTTTTGTGGGCTGCACTGCACAGCTTACAAGGTCTTAGTTCCCCGACCAGGGATGGAACCCAGGCCCTCAGCAGTGAGAGCACAGAGTCCTAACCATTGGACCACCAGGGAATTCCCGATCTACTTTTATAATTTAAAAAACTTTATAAAAAGCAGACTTAGATCTGTTTTTTAAAAACAAATCTTCCTCATTTGAAAAGAATAAAGAGGATTCTTTCTCAGAAGTTTCTATCATAAAACTATCAACCTTAACTCTGAATTTCACTGATCTGCTTCTGACAGTGTCTCCTTCTTTCTGAAACTCTTATCCTCTGAAAACCATTGCATTGAAAACATAAGCTACAATAGTAGATAACTTATTAACTGCTTTTTTAACTACCTTAAGACATGGAGCAGAGCATGTATTAACACACACAGTACCCTGTGCTTGATTTTGATTACGACATACTCTGAGGGACAGCTTCTCTGACTGTGGTGACAGCACTGAAGCTACTTCAGGCTTTCCAGATAAATTTTTTTTTTTTCCAGGATTGGTATTCACTCCAGAAGGTTTGCCTTACCTTTTTAGGTCAGATTATCCCAGGTAGAGTACCGCTGTTGAATAAAGACGTCTGCTCTCTCAACTGGGAATGATGATGTCAGATCTGGGAGGAAGAAAATAGTCAGACACTTGAGACGTCTACAAGTGTGTTTAATTCCTTAAAGACCAAGAGGCGGTCTTAGCCACCCCCCTGGCTGTAGAATGCAAGAGGTCCAGCCTGGTGGCACTGTGGTGGACCGTGCTAAAGAGTAGGAAGAATTGCTGGTAGGTAGCTCGTTGAGAGGTGCATGCCAAACTTGGGAGTCTAGGGCTTCCCTGGTGGCGCAGTGGTTGAGAGTCAGCCTGCCAATGCAGGGGACACGGGTTCGTGCCCCGGTCCGGGAAGATCCCACATGCCGCAGAGCAGCTGGGCCCGTGAGCCGTGGCCGCTGAGCCTGCGCGTCCGGAGCCTGTGCTCCGCAACGGGAGAGGCCACAACAGTGAGAGGCCCACGTACAGCAAAGAAAAAAAAAAAAAAAACCTTGGGAGTCTGGTTTTCTTCGAGTTGAATAAACTAGCATAGGAATACCTGTGTTAAAAGTTCCTCACGTGAACTGGTTGCATATCAGGGCTGAGATGTTTCCTGGGCTAGAAACGCCTGCACATGTGGCCGTTCCTTCCTTTGGCCAGAAGGCCTGGGAAGGATCGCTTATTAGGGAGTCTCTCAAGCAGAAATTCCTCCTCCTCAGCTCTCTGTGCTTGTTCACGAAGTGCGGCCTGATGCGACTTCCGAATCCAGTAATAAGTCAGACCCGGCACGGCGTGACCTGCAGAGGTGCTCAGCCCATGTGTCATTTATTATATTCCACGTTCTGCATTTGAACACGTGACTGTTAGTTAAGCAAGCCCTGCCTTGTGGACAATTGACATCCATTTCACGGGATCACATTATCTCCAATTCGATGATATGCATCTCAGAGGGCTTGTTTGGTTTTGCCTTTCAAGTAACAGTTTACAGGTAGCCACTAGAACGTGGATTTGTCTAATTCTTGGGACAGTGGTGGTGAATGTCTACATAGGTATAATGTGATGGAGAAAAGCCTGGTCCTCTCTGTTGCATGACGTAGCTCTGTCACCAGGCCTCCATCCTGAGCGAAAACACCCCGGATTCCCTCACCTGTGCCCCTGGGGAGAGAGCTTTGCCAAGCAGTGGAACAGCGTGGCTCTGGGGTCCATATTATACGTGTCTCCTCACTGCAGCATTGATTTCTAAACATTCAGGAGTTTGACCTCAAGATGTGAACCCCAAACATTTTCTCATAGGAGCTTTCTTAGGAACTACTGCAACGCAGGCGGCTCTAACCATCTCCTTCACTCCTCTTAGGTATTTTAACGAGATGTCTGCACAAGGATTAAGACCTCGCACTGTGTCCAGCCCGATTCCTTACACACCTTCTCCCAGTTCTAGCCGGCCGATATCACCTGGTGAGTACATGTTCTCAGCTACCTCTGTTTCTGCTGTATTTAACGTATCCCTGAATACATTCCCTTCTAGCATCTGAAAAGCTTGTAAACAGAGGGTGGTCACGTGTTGCCCAAAAACACCAGAAGTGATCAGTGCTATCACAACTGAGTCTTAGCTTGCAATTTTAAAACAGTGTCAGCTGGTGGTTTTCTGGAACCAAAAAAGTAACTTAACTCTGAAAAACCTATTTAAAAAGACTATCTTTGACTATGATTTTAAGTGCCGGTGGTTTGACAAAAACCTTGGACAGATTTCTGAGATGCACCATAGCATATCTTTTATGGGTTCTCTCATTATGGTCTACATACCTCATCTCCTTTTTATCCTCAGAATAATTAACGCAGGCGTCGTGTTAAAATTGAGGAAGCAGTCATTTGGTGGGTCTGTAGCTACTCGTCACGTGGCCAGGAAGTGGCCGTGGCCAGGCAGGGCGTGTCTTGCTTCACACAAAGCCTGTGTTCTTTCGAGCACGAGCTGCGTCCTGCTATTTCCACTGGTGGGTGAGTGGGCCTCGGCCCTAGCAGGCAGGCCGTGCAAGAAGGAACTGGCTGCGCTTCTGCCTCTGGCTTTGCCCCTCAGAAGCCTTTCCCTCAAAGGCGTGCTTGTGTTCATCTGACCCTGAAAAACTCTCTCCCCAGGGTCTCTGGCTCGGTACCCGCACAGCATGGGGCTTTCGGGCCAGGAGGGCAAGTAAATGATCCAGCAGGGAAGAAAGAGGAAGCAGGGGGCCGGAGGGGGTGTGTGTGGGCAAGTGGGGTGGAGGGAGGAAAGCAAAGGTAGTCGGCCAAGGGATCGTGTCTTGTGACTGAAGTGTCCAGGCTGACGTTCTTGTGTGCGCTGGTAAACAGATTTTCAACAGAGTTGGGGAAAAACGTGTGTGGGGAGGGGGGAAGGGCGGTGGCGGAGCACTTTCGCACAGAATACAGTGAGGTGACGGCTTAGAAGGGTGGCAGCAATAAAGGTTTTGTGGCTTCGGACAGTAAAACAGCTTCAGGTTAGGGTGACATCTCATTTTGTCTGTTTGTAATCATTAGACACCAGGGACGCCCTTCAGGTTGACCGAGGGGAAATGCTGCAGCCTCGCGGGTGGCCGTGGGTAGCGGCAGGCAGGAGGGGCTTGGGTTTGTGAGTTTAGGATCCAGCCCAAGCACTGTGCTGCTGTGACTTTTTGTTTTTGTAAGAGGGGTGATTTTTAAAAAGTCCAACACGAAGTGTGGCAGCTTTTGTCCGCTTGGGGCCGGCACGCTCTGGCATGTGACGGGGGGAAGAGGGGCTGTGTGCGAACCAAAAGGACTTTGTGTTGTGGATCCACAACACAGCCCTCAGCTGTTCTTGTCCCGAGGATGTTCCTGAATCTGTTTCTCCTGCTCTGCAGTGGCCTTGAGGTCTCTCCAGAAGCTTCTCTCCCTAGCCGCCTCTCAGTTTTCCCCAAATAGCACTTGGATTTCGTTACCGTGATAAAGGTTGTCTTTGCTTTCTGATTTATTGATGTAAAAGGAAGTCATGAGTTAGGAAGAAGCAAGAAGGAGGGAGGCTTTTATAGTTGATCGTGATGCTGATTCATGCTAATATAAATTCATGTTCTCTTTGATTTATTTAAACCTACAGGCGTGGAACTTCCAGTTCATTAAATATAGTGTTGTGGTCATTGAAGAAAGAAAAAAACAAAAGTGAGGCCTTGGTTGGGAATATTAACTTCTATGGTAACAAATACTCTGCAGGAAGATTTTATTCCATGCACAGAATTTTGGCTTTCGCTGGCCCTGTTCCTGTAATGTGGGGCTTGCTTGTATAGACAAGCTAGTTGGTTTTCCCTTAAACGACATCATAATAAGTAACACCTAGATTTTTTTTTTTCTCTCAGCCAGCCTTAGTGAGAACATTTGTATCATATTTTAAGTTCTATAATATCATCAAAGTAGATAATAATCTCCTATTTGTAGAATTACTCCTATTCTGATCTAGTCCATTGGATACATAATACATTAGCAAAATCTGAATTTTCAAGTTTTCTTTTCACTTTATTTTTTATTGGAAGAATTTGTGCTTCTCAGTATTAAGAATATCTAATCACTTCTCTAGTGGAATTATGCTGTTTGTATAGTTTTCATTTCCATTTGAAGCATTTTGGCTTTTCTTCTTCCCTTACCATTTCTGGTTAACATTGGCATTGGCAGTCTTGCATTTTCACTGACTTGGAATACTTTGAGGGCGACCTCACAATTTGATTGAAAGGTACATTTCCCAGTACTTATGAAAAATCTTCTTCTTGCTTATATGTGGATTATATAGAGGGACAGGATTATTTTTTCAACAATTTTTTTCAGGTTGTTCACTATTTGATATAGCCTGAGAAAAAGACATTCCCAGTTAACATATTTTCATATGCCTACATCAGCCATGGGGAATAACTGAAGTTTTAAAAAGGATCTACATCCCACTAGCCACAGGCACACCCACCACCCAGATCTTGGTTTCTAATTCCATTCTCCAATGAAGAGAACTAGGGCTCCTGGAAGAAATGGATGTTTCTAGGGCCTTGGGCAGGGAACATACAAGATGAACGTGGACAGTCTGGTAATGCCAGAAAGTTAGGAGAAGGTCAAAAAACGGAAAGATGGAGGATAGGTCCAAGAGACGCAGGAGGAAACTGAAAGTGCTCCCAAAGGCCCAAACTGGAACAATTTGAGCAATGAAATAAATAATGTAATATTAGGTTATAACCCAAACATAAAACAAATATGCATGGGTTCACACTGACATAAACAAATGACTGACTGAGTAAATAAACGCGGGAGAAGAGAGAAATCACCTATACAGAAGAATTCCAAATAATTGACGTAGAGACTCCATCTTCACGGAAGTGGAAATAGCTCCCTACTCTTTAAATGTGGGCTAAAGATAGGGACTTCCTTGCAAAGAATACAGTGTAAAGGGGAGGGGGAAAAAAAGAGTACCTTGGGACTTCCGTGGTGGTCCAGTGGTAAAAAAAAATCCACCTTACAATGAAGGGGACGCGAGTTCAATCCCTGGTCAGGGAACTAAGATCCCACACGCCGGGGGCCAGCCAAGCCTGCGCGCCACAACTACTGAGCTCGCGCACCTCAACTAGAGCCCACGTGCTGCAAACTGCAGAGTCCACGCCCTCTGGAACCCGTGCGCCACAACTACTGAGCTCGCGCACCTCAACTAGAGCCCACGTGCTGCAAACTGCAGAGTCCACGCCCTCTGGAACCCGTGCACCACAGCTACAGAGCCCGGGCTCCCTGGGGCCTGTGTGCCACAACTAGAGAGAAGCCCGCGCACCACAAGGAAGATCTCGCGTGCCGCAACTAAGACCCGACACAGCCAAAAATAAATAAAATAACTAAATAAATAATAATAAAAAAAAACTTCTTAGCTATTTAAAAAAAGAAAGTACCTTTACGGAGGAAAAACTTGACAGGCACTGCCTCATCTGGGAGATCAAGGTCAGCATCGACAGTGGTCAGTCATGTCAGTAGTATGTACCCTTGATACGATGTGATGAGAAGGGCCCTTTACCTCTGTAGTCTTCCTCCTCAAAACGAATCACCCCAGTCTAACCACGTGGAAAACATCAGACAGTAGAGGGGCAGTCTGTCTATAAAATACCTGATCAACACACCTTAAAACGGACAAGGTCATCAAAAACAAGGAAGTTTGAGGAACTCTCTCAGCCAAGAGGTGCCTAAGGAGACATGAAAACTAAATAGCATGTGGTATCCTAAATGGGTTCCTGAAACAGGAAGAGGACAGTAGGCAAAACCTCAGGAAAGCCAGATAACGTGTGGACCTGAGTTAATAATAATGTGTCAACACTGGTTTATTAGTTGTGATGAAGGTACCACACTGGCTTAAGAAGTTAATAATAGGGCATCTTTCAGAATTCCCCAGTGGTCCGGCAGTTAGGACTCTGCACTTTCACTCCCGAGGGCCTGGGTTCGATCCTGGTTGGGGAACTAAAATTCCACAAGCCTCGGGGCACGGCCAAAAAATAATAATAATAATAATAATAACGGGGAATCTGAGTGTGTGAGATGCAGGAACTCTCTGTACTATTTTTGCCACTTTTCTGTAAACCTAAAGCTATTCTAAAATAAAAAAATTTATTTTAAAGAAAGCTACTAACATAGATGAAATCACCTAGTCGTGGAAGATGGAGGGAGAAGAGGAAAACCCTCCCATCTGATCCTGAAGGATGTAATATGTAGAGGTCAGGTACAGGAGGAAACCTGGTGAAGGAGATTGGGAAGTTGCTGCCAGGGAAGGGGAAGGGAAACTGGTAGCCGATGTCACTGAGGTTAAGATAAAGCATTTGAGCAGGAAGGGAGGGGTCAGCTTTGTCTTTTGTTGCCCCAAGGTCAAGTGCAATGAAAGGTGGAGAGTAGCAGTGCACCTGGCAGCACGGAAACACTGCTGGCCTTGGCGAGAGCAGCCTTGATGGAGTGATGGGGACAGAGCCAGATGAGAGAGCGTTAAAGAGGAAGTCGTATCTCTAGCGTATGAATGTTAACAGAGACATGTCTGACTTGTGGAACTAAGATAAATTTCAAAGGAACAGAAGGTGTCTGCCTTTAGTTTGGTTCGACGATGCTTATTTTTTTTTCTTCCTTTAGCAAAGATTTATTAGAGGGAATTTGGGGGCAGTCGGAAGGGTATAAAGAAGCAGAAATAAAATCATCCAGAATCCTTTTATCCGAAGGCAGTGTTAATATTTTAGTGTTTTCAAGTGTCTCCTCTCCCTATCCCCCCGACCTCTTGTAGTTTTCCTTTAAGTAGTTGGTTTTCTATGGATTATACACTTTGGTATCTTGATTCATTTTGCTCAGTGGTTTTTGGTCATGAATTGCTTTTCAGGAGTCATTTTTAAAATTTGTTGTCTTGAACTTGTGGACAATGAAATAAATCTTAAAATTTTTACTCTAGTTAATGCATTTGTATAGCACAGCAAGAGCAATTTATTCCAGGAATAGCTTTATAAAGCCACAGTATTCTGTTTAGGAGATATTTTCTACCTAGGTTTTTTGGGATTCTTATTGTTTATTGTATTCCTGGGCAAGAGGGTCAGATGCATGATGATTAAGGGAAAACAAAAACTAGTAAGACATGGTCTCTGGCCTCTAAAAGCTTATAGGGCCTAGGGAAGTAGGGGGCAGAACACAAGAAATAAGATAATCTTAATACAAGTTATATATATATATTTTTTTTGTTTGCTTGTTTTTTAATAAGCAATGCCTTTTTTATAGGTTTTTTTAAAAATTTATTTAATTGATTTATTTT
Organism: Leucopleurus acutus; assembly: GCF_964270905.1. NCBI lineage: Eukaryota > Metazoa > Chordata > Mammalia > Artiodactyla > Delphinidae > Leucopleurus > Leucopleurus acutus. The sequence goes on from NC_139156.1 coordinate 72,600,625, forward strand.
TGGCTGTGTTGGGTCTTCATTACTGCACGTGGGCTTTCTCTAGTTGCGGCAGGTGGGTGCTACTCTTCGTTGCGGTGCGCAGGCTTCTCGTTGCGGTGGCTTCTCTTGTTGGCGGAGCATGGGCTGTAGAGCGCAGGCTCAGTAGTTGTGGCACACGGGCTCAGTAGTTGTGGCTCATGAGTTCTAGAATGCAGGCTCGGTAGTTGTGGCACATGGGCTTAGTTGCTCCGTGGCACGCGGGATCTTCCTGGACCAGGGCTTGAACCCACGTTCCCTGCGTTGGCAGGCGAATTCTTAACTACTGTGCCACCAGGGAAGCCCGCATTTTATGTATTTTATATCCTCTAAAAAGTTAAGTTGTGGTACACCCACTCAATGACATACTACCGAGAACTAAAAAGGAATTAACTTGATACACATGATAACTTGTATGGATCACAGGGGCATTGTGATGAATGAAAAACTAATCTCAAAGGGTTATATACTCTATGATTTCATATCTATAACATTCTCAGAGTGACAAAATTACAGTGGTGGAGCACAGATCCATCGTTGCCAGGGGTTAGGATTAGAGGGAAGGGGTGACTGTATGTCCCTATAAAGGGACAACACAAGAAAGCTTGTTTGTGGTTTTGTAACAGTTCTGTAACCAGATTGTGGTGATAATTACTTGGATCTACACAGGTGATAAAAATTACACCTGTACCCACACACACACGAAGAATGCATTAAAAACTGATGAAATCCAAATAAAGTCTGTACCTTAGTCACTTGTATTGGACCAGTGTCAATTTTCTGGTTTCGACAGTGTGCTCTGGTTATGTAAGATATCACTGGGGGGAGCTGGGTGAAGGGTAGACAGGGACCCTGTAGTATTTTTGCAACTTCTTACGAATTACAACCTATTTCAAAATAAAAAGTTAGGATAAAATTAAAAGGTATAATAAAAAAAAAAGCACTAAATAAAGAGAGTTTCAAAGAAGAGAGAGCTACCAGCTTAGAGAGCTTTTGAGAAGAGCCCTGAAGGAGAGGTTAATGAGCTGAAACATGCTGAGCCCTTCCTTTGTGCCAGGCACTCATTTCATCCTCACAACAACCTTATGCAGTCACTGTGATAATCTCATTTCACAGTTGAGGGATCTAAAGTCCAGTGTCGCTCAGCACCAAGTGGCAGAACTAGAGCCCGAGATAATACGGCAGTCGGCTCTGGAGTCTGGGCTATTTGCCCCTCCAAAGGCTGAGTGAGGTCCTGATTGACAAGGGGAGAAGGAGAAACCAAGTCCTGCAGTAAAGAGAAGACATCCCAGGCAAAGGCCATGGTGGGAACTGAGACGTGGAGGTCAGAATCAAGAGTGATCAGGTCACTGTGGTTCTTATCACTGGCTGCCCTGGGGCCCTGCTCCCCATAGATTCGGATTCACTTGATTTGGGGTCGGACGAGGGCTTTGATTCTCGGTATTGAGAACCACTGACCTAGAACATCAGGAGATCGTTTGGAGCCAAATGCAGGCCTTTTTAATAGCCAGAGAAGGGACTTACTTTTTTTTTTTTTTAATTTGAGCAGGCAGTAGGCGGTCTTTGAAGATTCGTGATTAGCAGATTAACATACTCATCATTATTAACCTTGTCATACTGGGCAATGGGCTTGATCTTATTCATTTATTTTGTATTATGAATCGAACCCCCTGAGCTTCTCTATCTGGGGATAAGGACCTACTTTCAAAGCTTTTCTCTTAAATTTCATCACTTTCGTAAGAAATGGAATTAGGGTTGTATTTCCCAAAGTTGTTTAAAGAAAACCCCTTCTTCCCTCCCCAAGCTGAACGAAGTTCTTGCTATACAAATACAAGTCACAGTAAATGACCCCTGAGCTCCCAAAGACTTGTGCTTTACCCCAGACCTCCATTTTGTACATGTGAACCAAATCCACAATTGGAAATGGAAATATGTCAGATAGAAAGCAGCACACTAGTTCATAGTCAAAGCAAGAAATAAAGTCCTAACCATAGGTGTTGAGGGCACAGACAGATTCTGGGACAGGACAACTAAAGACAGGCGTGGTGGCTGCATGTCTCAACCGTGGAAGTCAAAAGACACTATAGAAGAGCGTCTTTAAGGACTTCCCTGGTGGTCCAGTCGTTAAGACTGCTCGAGCACTGCAGGGGTACGGGTTCGATCCCTGGTCAGGGAACTAAGATCTGGGCATTAAACTTTGGAGCTGATTCTGGGGTCCTAGATGAAGACTATGCAGAAGGTTATAGTGGGCTGGGGGTGTTTCTTCCTTAAATATCAGTTTCTTTGGGGGGAACAATGGCATATGTAGGGCTTTTTGTTTTCTTCATTGAATATCCTGAAGTTGCCAAGTTCTCAGTGGTGAATTTTTTGTTTGCTTTGTGGCTGCTATACACACCCATTGGTTTTGTCTTGTTATTATTGGTATATCTTTTGACACTTACCCTTTCCTTGCATCTGACTTTTACCCGTTTGCTCTATTTTTTCCACTTTACTCTTGTTTCTTCTCATGTCTTCTGCTTCTGTACATCTCAGTTGGACTCCTGTCAAGGCTGGACTTGTTTTTTTTTAGTTGTCATAAGAACACTTTACATGAGATCTACCCTCTTAACACATTATTAACTGTACAGTACAGTATTGTTAAAAAAGCACAATGGGGCTTCCCTGGTGGCGCAGTGGTTAAGAATCCACCTGCCAATGCAGGGGACATGGGTTCGAGCCCTGTTCTGGGAAGATCCCGCATGCCGCGGAGCAGCTAAGCCTGTGCACCTCAACTACTGAGCCTGCGCTCTAGAGCCCACATGCCACAGCTAGTGAAGCCCGCACACCTAAAGCCCGTGTTCAGCGACAAGAGAAGTCACTGCAATGAGAAGGCCACGCACCACAACGAAGAGCCCGCTCGCTGCAACTAGAAAAAGCCCAAAAGCCCAACGCAACCAAAAATAAAATAAATTAAAAAACAAACAAACCACAGTGTTGTGCAGTAATCTCTAGAACTTATTCTTCTTATAAAATTGAAACTTTGTGCCCATTGAACAACAGTCCCCCATTTCCTCTACCCCCAGCCCCTGGCAACCACTGTTGTGCTCTCTGCTTCTGTGAGTGTGACCTAGATCCCTCGTGTATATGGTATCATGCAGTATCTGTCCTTCTGTTACGAGCTTATATTAGCATAATGTCCTGCAGGTTCATCCATGTTCTTTTTTAAAGGAACTTTCTTCTTTTTAAGGGCTAAATAATATTCCATTGTATGTATATACCATGTTTTCTTTATCCACACATCTGTTGATGAACTTTTAGGTTGTTTCTACGTCTTGGCTACTGTGAATAGTGTTGTAATGAACACATGAGTGCAAATTTCTTTTCAAGATCCTGTTTCCAGTCCTTTTGGATAATAGCCAGCAGTGGGATTGCTGGATCATACGGTAGTTCTATTGTTAATTTTTTGAGGTAGCTTCATACTGCTTTCCACAGTGGCTCTACCAATTTACATTCCCATTAGCAGTTCCCTTTTCTCCACATCCTTGCCAACACTTTAAAAATGTTTTTTATTTTTATTTTTTATAATAGCCATCCCAACAGGTGTAACATGATACCCTATTATGGTTTTGATTTGCTTTTCCCTGATGATTAGTGAAGCTGAGCATCTTTTCATGTACCTGTTGGCCATTTGTATGTTGTCTTTGGAAAAATGTCTATTCAAGTCATTTGCCCGTTTTTAAATCAGGGTATTTGTTTGTTTGCTTTTGAGTTGTAGGAGTTCCTTATCTATTTTGGATACTAATCCCTTATCTGATCTATGGTTTGTAAATATTTTCTCCCCTTCCATAGGTGACCTTTCTGTTGATGATTTCCTTTGCTGAACAGAAGCGTCTTAGGATGCTGTAGTCCTACTTGGCTACGTGTGCTTCGCTGCCCGTGCTTTTGGTGTCCTATCTAAGAAATCATTCCTGAGACCAGTGTCATAAAGCTTTCCCCCTGTGTTTCCTTCTAGGAGTTTTATGGTTTCAGGTCTTACGTTTAGGTCTTTAATTCCTTTTGAGTTGATTTTTGTGTATGGTGTAAGATAGGGCTCCACTTTCATTCTTTTTGCCCATGAATCTCCAGTTTTCCCAGCACCGTTTGTCGAAGAGACTACCCTTTCCGCATTGCATATTCCTGGAACGTTCGCTGAAGATTATCTGACCATTTATGTGTGCACTTATTTCTGGGCTGTTTAGTCTGTACCAGGGCTTGACTTTTATATCCCTTGTTATCCATCCAGCAGGCCGTTCGGTGAGCCCACCACTCCTCTTATCTGTTTGCATTTTTGTGGGTGACTAAGAGCTTCTGCATTTTAAAGCCTCCTAGATGCTTAAAGACACCAGAGAGTTGAGTTTGTAATAATACTTACAAGCTGTTGTTATATTTCAGGTCTCTCATATGCGAGTCACACAGTTGGTTTCACGCCACCGACTTCACTGACTAGAGCCGGAATGTCTTACTACAATTCCCCAGGTCTTCATGTGCAGCATATGGGAGCCTCCCACGGTATCACAGTAAGTATCCATGGGGCAGGAAGCAGCGCTTTCCTCCTGGTGGTGGTAGCGACTGGTCCTCCGTGGGAGCCAACATCGATGTCCTCGGACATTTACCTTTCTTCTTCCTTCCTTCCTTCAGTTCACCTTAAACTTCTAGAGACCTCCCAACAGTTTGGTGCTACATTCTGGTGTTGAAACTAAAATCCTTCCCGGGAGGCAAAACTTCACCTTCATTTTCTATGAAATATTGCCCTTTGTGAAATGTAATTTGACCTCCGGCCTATGCCTCGTTTGAACTCTAGCCAGCTCCTTGCCATAGCGAATTATCGTTGGTTGCCACAATGTCTAAAATATGTATTGTCCGCACCTTCACAGTTCACTGACCCTCAGTATTCTTCCTGGAATTAGACTTGTTTCTAGTTTCATCCAGAATTTTCTTTCCTGGAATTAGAAGGAACCTTAAGTGTATCCGGTTCAAACTCTACTCAGGGGAGTGTTTTCATTAGAGCTGGTTATTTAGTTGACTAATAGACCGGTTAGAAATGTCGCTAATAGGGGTTTGAGAACAGGGTAGAACTGAGGGTATCCCCAATGAGGGAATCTTGAAAAGAACCCCATTCTCTAAAAAAAGCATGTAAGATATTTCTGAATCTGTTTTGCTGGTTTGATGAGCTTTACATTAAAGCAGGAACGTTTTTGGTCGAGCTGTAGCTTTCATGACATTGACAACTTGTTTGAGGGATGGAAGGAGCTGGAGACATACAACGAACAGAAAAGATTTAAGGGGAGGACGTGACAGCCGTTTTTTCAATTTTAGGACTGTCTCATCGAAGTCCAGTCGTTTGATCGATGCACGTTTCATAGTGATTTTGCATAGCTTTTTCATAGATGTCGGTGTAAACTCTACCTTGTTGAAGTTTTCCTGCCGGGTTCAGAAGCCAGTAAGGATGGACAAGGACCTCGCTGGTGTTTGGTCTCTGTGGGTCCGCTTTGGGGCGTCCTGGGCTCCGAGTCACGCTGGGTTGGGGATGAGCCGTCTGTGCCTGCTCTGACCTGCTGTTCCTGTCCTGTCTACAGAGGCCTTCACCGCGGAGGAGCAACAGCCCTGACAAGTTCAAACGGCCCACGCCGCCTCCGTCTCCCAACACACAGACCCCCGTCCAGCCTCCGCCACCTCCACCTCCGCCACCCATGCAGCCCGCGGTCCCCTCGGCAACCACCTTGCAGCCCGCCCCCTCGCAACATTCGGCGCACCCCTCCTCCCAGCCTTAATGCATGTGCGCAGTCCGAACCTCACGTTGGGACTCGTTCGTGCAGTGGAGCCGTCGACTCAAGACGCCACAGGCTTCCTTCCCTGGCATATTCGGATCTGACTTATTTGCACTGAGGTTATCTAGGCTTCACTATTCATTGTGTTGTAAATGTGTGTCGGAAACGCAGCCAGTGTTGTGGGTCTACAACACTAAACAGACGACTTTCTCCATCGGTGTTTTACTTGAATCTTCATGTGCGTCCATTCCCTGGCTGGGACGTCGGCTATTCGACTATTTGGTAGTTCAGCAGCGGTGTGCAATTTTTTTGCTTGGCCCCAGAGCTTCATTTTCCTGGCTTTTAGGTTTGTAAAATAAAAAGGGATATCTTTTTTATATTTTTTTTCCCATGAATTTGCAGGAAATTACTGAGCTGTTATTACCCACCTCTCCCCCCACCCCCATTAGAATAGTGTTTACCAAGCATACCAGTAATTCAGCACTACAATTCAGACCTTTGAAAATCTAGCTCTCACTATAGAATGGGAAGTTGGATGCATCAGTGCCCAAGACAATGTTTAATAGAGCTTTCTACGGATACCCTTTGTATGGGTTCTTTTCAGTATATCTCAACATCCATGTCTCTTGTAAAACAGATCTCCTGAAGTATTGGATCACATGGCTGTACCTTTTCCACATACACGGGATAGATAATTATCGTATATCTGGGTGTGAGTCTTTCTTCATCCTTGATGTTACCCTACCCAAACTGGCCCTCTCACGTGAGTCGATAACTGTCGTCCTACCCGCCAGTGGTTGCGATGGCTGATTAGGATGTGCTGTGTGATTTCTGCTGCAGAAGGCAACGTGATGGTGACAGAAACAGCTCATTTCCCTTTACATTCTTTACTCGCGTTCCCCTAAAATAGAGTTCGAACAGATATTTTAAAGGTGCAGAGTACTATGAGAAAATACTATGTGAAATGAACATTATAGGAACATCTTGGCGCAATGGCCAAAATACTTTATTGCTGGCAGGAAAGAGGCGTAGAGGAAAGCAGCACATTAGCATTGAGGACTGCTTAGTTCGCCCAGTCAGAGCAAGCGCAGTGTACAAAGAAGTATATCCTGAATGCGTCATTTCCATTCATTTAGCACAAATAAATCGTCTGGTTTCACTCTAAAGTGGAACGCCGTGAGTCAGTCTTTTCTTAACACTTGCAACACCTTTATTTCGGCTTTTCGGCAGTTACTGTTTTGTACTTTGGTAGTAAAGTGATTTTTACCACCTGTGTTTGCATATTTATATATGCTGTGGACAAAAATAACTTACTAGAGAATGTATATTTTATGATGAGAATGTGTATCTGTTGGATATAATCAGAGAACTGAAAATTAATTTATCCGTAATTTTGAAGAGTCCATGTTTTGTGACCGCCATCTCTAATAGCTAGCTCTTTATTGAACACACTCCTACCCGTAAGGAACCATGACATTGTAGATATTTAATATTGTACAGTAGAGAAACCTCCATTTTTGCCTTTGAATGCATATTTACAAGTTACAGAATGAGAAAAGGTCTCGTCTCACTGGCTAGTAGTGTTTGACTAGCATCTTAAGAACTTGAGAGTAAAAGCAACAATAGGATTTTTTTTTTTGACTCTTTCAGTTTCCACCTCCAAACTGAGAGTGTCACTCCTCAGTCATTTGAAAGAAATCGTAGGTCTCTATAAATTTTATTTATAATGTGTAATATACATAATCATAGTACAGTTTTCAAATATGGGGAAGAAGTTCGGCATTTAATTATTGAGGCTTGAGGTTTTTAATTCAGTCAGATGCGGTCCTGTCCAACCCGGGGATTTCACCAACGGCTCACCGTCCCCCCTGGCACCTGGCCACTTTGAGGAATTCTGAGAGCAGGCGAACAAGTATTGCCTGCATCGTACAGTTCTCGGTTTTTCTTATGGGAGAAATGGTATATGTTTACAAGAATCTTCTATGAGACTATAGATTTCAGTGCTGTTGAGTAGTGTCTTGCACTCAAACAAGAAAGTCCAAAATGTAATCATCTTCCCTCCGCTTGCTAACAATTTAGTGACCTCCTGAAAGCACAGAAGTCAAAACATTGCCCTGTGGTGACTGAAAAAAGCACTCGGAGTGAGCAGACAGTTCTGATAAATGCCTTTTGGAGACAGGTTCTTGACATCCAGACTTCTACAGAAATGTAGCGCCGGTTTCCTTAGACTAGTTGTTTCACTGCAAAATAAAACACAGCTCCTTCAAACAGCACTTTCTCACCATAAATCGAGTTGCCTCTCCCGGTGGACATTCTGGATTGATAGAACAAACACTACTCTTTTGAAATGATGCTGTTTCATGTCCTGTTCGAGTGTTTTATGACCCCGTGTGGAGCCTGTCACACTTGGGCAGTACCTGCTGGGGCAGCTCCTTGGCCATGGTTTAGCCCCCAGGGACCCCGAAGATTCCAACCCCAAGGCCACGAGAAGCTGACTTACCTGGGGCACTTCTCGGGGGGGCTGAACTTGGTTCCTGCTATTCCTGTTGCCCACCCGCCCAGGGCAACCCCGGACTGACTCCCAGAGGCCCCAGAGGCCTTGGAAGGCAGGTGGGAGCCACAGCAGGTTCAGTAGCTTCATTTTCCTGTCTTGCTGACAGAGACCCTTGGCTACCACTGTGTTGCTAGTAGGATAAGTACTCTTCGCCAGATGACCATGCCTTTTATACAAAACCAAATTACTTTCCCTAACACCTGAGGCCTCTCTGGGCTCTGAACTGCTCTCTTTCATCCAGCATGCTGGCATTCTAGACAGACTTCTAGAGATTTGGCAGATGGTGGAAGTATTTCGGATTTGATTTCACTTGCTCCTTTGTTCATTGAAAGGAGTTTTAAATTCTGAGCTCCTGAGAGACTGACCACAACCATGGAATGAATGTGTGACCAGAATGTGGCTTTGACACCAAGTGCTTGCTGCCCCTTTGTAATCGGCTTCTAACTGATTTGACCAGAAATAACGGATAATGTGAATTTTCGTTAACTGTTCAATTGTAGGAAGATAGAATATGTATCGCCCTTTGTTAGGTAGACACGAACTTTTCCTGCACGAAGCCTTGCTTGTAGAGGAAGCCCAATAAGGCAAGAAAAAGCATAGTAACTTGTGCTTGGAGAGCTCACTATTTTTATCTTAGCAGTATAGAAGAAATATTTCTGCGTAACTCTATCTTCTATCTAGTACTTGTCTTATAGGTAACCAACACTGAAAACTTTGTAGTGAGGACTACCAAAGAAATACATAGTAAAACAACCTTTTATTTCCAAATTACTAAAGACCCAGCCATCGACGCTGCTACGTGAGTTCCATGCTCAAGAGCCATTGTAAGAGATTAAGGGGTTTTTAGGTTTGGGGTTTTGTTTTTTTTTTCTTGTTGTTGTTTTTGTTTTTTTAGTTTTCTTTTTTCCTTTTTCTCTTTTTTTTTTTTTTTGTGATAAAACATACACACACAGCTGTTAGCATAAGATTATGGGGGGCATGCTTCAGTACGCTCAGCAGTCGTGGTTAACTGTCGAGCCCCGGTTGCCTCTCGCTAGGCAATAGGAGGAATCCTATGTGCATGATAGCGTGGGTGCTGTGTGTGTGCACATGTGTGTGCATTCATGCCTTAACTCGGGTTACCGCTCAACTTTAGTTCTTCACTTAGTCTGCACCGTCATCTAGATTGTACTGTACATCTCGATCTGAACTTCATCCTGGCAAAAACAAAGTTGCAGGCACACCGGTTTGAGAATGCATTCCTCCAGCAGAGTGTTGGATCAGGTTGACCCTGAGCCTTCTTTGGACTTTCTTTGGAACTAGGCATGGACAGCAAAGGTGGACTGTCCCATGGAAAGACATCAACAAGGAAGAGAGGACAGCCAAGCGCTATAGCGTGTCTCTGGCCTCTGTGTATGTGTGCTCACTGTACGTCGTTCATGATAGCTTGTCTACAACTTGACTAGGTTGGAGTTCTGGTAATAGTGGCAATCTTGACATTCTTGGTCAGAGTTTAGAGAGATGTAAGACTTCCAATTAATGTCTTATTTACTTCTTTATGTTGATTAGTCTTTGATACGTGTGCTGAATCAGAAACCTAAATAAAGATAATTTTTTAAAATGAATCTCTTGAGCTTTATACCCTATCTCTTTCTTTCTGGTCTTTGAGTCGGAAAATGAACCTTGTTTCCCTGTGATTTCTGATAGATATCCAGCTTAGATTCTGAATACTAAAGGCTGCCTTAGAAAGTGAACTTAAGATGAGGACACAAAAGGGATTGGTACTGCTCTGTTTCTTAATCAGGATGCTGGTTACCTGGATGTATTGAGTTTTTGAAAATTCATCGGGCTGTGCACTGTCCCATATCTGTGTTGTATTTCACTTGAAAACCATACACCTAGGGGATTATGAAAAGGAAAGGAAAAGCACACTCATTCCCAAAATGTTATGTATAAACAATTAGATATAGGTATATACACGCACATATATTGTCAGGCTTTGGAAATTACACTCAGTATATTAGCTTATTCTTAAATTTTTAAGTCTGTTTGTATGGTTTTCTCTTCCTACGTATAAGAAGCATGGCTTTAGAATGAGTTCTAGGTTTGAGTACCAGTTCCTTCACTGGCTCAGTTACTTAACCTCCCTGGAACTCAAGTTTCTTACCTGTAAAATAACAATACTATATGCCTTGCTAAGATGAGAAAAGCAAGATGAAACCCTCTAGTACAGGCCTTCACATATACAATAAGACACAAGTCCTTTCCGTGTCCATTCCTTTAGGTAGAAAGGTAGAATGAATATTTGGGGTGATGTTTTATACACCTTGCATTTTAGGAAGCCCCTAGCAGTTAGTCCACGTTCTGTAGAGGAAAAGAACAGACTTAGGATCCTGCCCTAGGAGCATGGCCTTCAAGAACACAGTTGTGATATCGTCTTAGGAGTGCGAGCTGTTTAAATCTAGGTCCTTTTCCATATTAAAGAGCTAAATAAACCTTGAGTTAGTCTTGACTCACTCTGGCTTAAGCAAGATATCATATTAACTATTAGTTAATGAAAAGAGTTTTTTAATTTGATTTGTCATTTGGTGAATTGACCAAAATCTCAAAATGCCTCTGTTCTCATGGCAGCAAGGTTTTAGTTGTAACTTGACGAAAATGTTGACCAAGAAATTCCCCAGGACCTCTGACTTTAGGACTCGGCTGCATCTGCCGGCTTCAGTTTTCTAATCTGTATAGTGGAGATAGCCGTTCTTATTTCATGTAGAATTTGAAGAAAATGGGATTCAAAACGAAGTGCTTTAACAACACGTAAGTTATAAAGTTTAAGCTATATGTACACTTTTTTTCTTTTAACACCTTTTAGAGGCTGCGTGTCCACGTGGTGCTTCTAAGATTGAAACGGTGGGTTTAGAAACTTTTTTTGTGTTTACGTAAAACTCTGTAGGTAAATCTGGGTCCTTGTTTTAACCTATGGGCTATTGAAGTTAAAAAATACTTGGGGAAATTCAGTTGTATTCACTAATGTCTAATTCAGGCCCAAACTTTTAAACATTCTCTTTAGAAACAGGAAGACGCCAGTGCGTGGTAAATATGGTTTGTGCCAAATGTTTCTGTCAACATGAGACATTGAATTTCTGTCCTTTAAAGTTTTCTTTTTCTATCTTTCACATCACCCCCATTTCCATATTACATTGAATCCTTTTGAACTGAATGTATTTAGATCTTTTTCTAAAGATCGTATTTTCTGATACCCTACTCATGATTGAGTGCAACTTTCAAGATTACTAATTATCCCAAAAAGAGAGCTTAGTAATTAACCTGAAAATTTTTCATCTTAAAAATCAAGAAAAGGAAAAGCCAGACTCAGAAGTGAAACAAGATGATAGGATTAGTAGACAAGGATGTGAAAACAGCCATTATAAACATTCTTCGTGCATTCTAGAAGGCAGAAGAATACATGAGCATAAGGAAAATGAAACGTAAAAAAGCCTCCAGTTGAACTCCTAGAGACAAAAAGTACAGTATATGAAATACGTAAAGCAACAAAAAAGTCTTTTGTGGATTCGTATTTGTGTTCTTCAAATGTTCCTTTGAAAGGCAACTGCTGAAATTCAGCTTAAGCCCCCTTAACCTACTTTTCTCCCACCGCATCTCCCCAGGGGTAGCTTTGTCTGGGTCCTGGTGAAATGCTATTGGGAAATCATTAACCGGGGGAACTGACTGACTCCTGCTATTTGTTACCTTAATGTTGGGCACGTACCCAGGTACGGTAGAAAGTGTCCTGTGGGTTCAAGTCTGGCCTAAGTCCAGTTTTCTGGGCTTTGGTTTCCTCACCTACAAGATAAGAATGAGAATGTGTTACCGAGTCCAGGCTCGTACTGCTCACCAGGTGACAGGCTGGTACGTCGAGAGATGAGTTGGAGCGCGGAACAGCGACTTTATTTGGAAAGCCAGCCAGCTGAGAAGATGGTGGGCTAGTGTCCCAAAGTACCACTTACCAGGGATAGAATTCAGGCTTCTTTTATACTAAAAAGGGACGGGGGGTGGGGCAGGATGGAGGTCGGTTGGTGCAGGCTTTGTGGCGCTGGGATGCTCTGTTCTTACAGCGGTCCACATAGATCTGGCCACTGTGTTCCCTGTGCACCTCCAACCAGACAGATGTTATTCTCTGTTCTGCAACTTTGCATCTCTGAAGGTCAGAGCCTTGAGAGTCCTCCTGTGTATTTCAGGCTGTGGGCAGCATTCTTTTCCAGAGGTGCAGAGCCAGCACAACTGAGTACAGGCCACAGAGCACAGGGGTTAGAGCTAAAGGAATAGATCTAATATGCCGTCACGTTTGTTCTTCTCTGTTACAAACGGGGTGGTTGGGATCCAGTGAACATTGTTAAAACATGGGAGCATTAAGAGTCTTCATAGTGTCGCTTCTTAACTGCTTCTAGTATCATTTCATTCACTCTACAGCTGTTTTAAAAATACTGCTCACGCCAGCCGTCGTGTGTGGTGCTGGGAATTCGGGGGATGGGGCGGGGGGAGAGGGGACATGAATACCGACTTCTTTCCCTTTTGGCGTTTCCCAGTGTGGTGGGTGCTGTGAGCGGGGCAGCAGCGCAGTGGGACCCACGGCATTAGAAGAGAGGGAGGGTCAGAGAGGATTTCCAGAGGAGTCGATCTGTAAGCACATTCTTGAAGAACAGGTGGAAATTGGGCGAAGAGTGTTTGGGGCAGAGGGAATAACGTGTGGAAACCTGCAGGTCTGAGCATGACACAAGTGGTGACTGTTTGGGTTCCCTGAAAGCAAACTGAGACAGGGACTTTGTGCAGGGAGCTTCCTTGGAAGGGGAGTCCAGAAAGCGGAATGAGAACGTGGAGAAGGTGAGGCCAACAAAGGGTGCGCGGATGAGCCCGTTAGCATTGGGGGGCAACTGGAATTCAGTCCCACTGGGTGTCCCCGAGGAAGAACTGAGAACGTGCCTCAGTACTATCCCACCAGAGGACAGGAATGCTGTCCAATGCACCTACTCCTTCCTCCAGGGGTTGAAGGTGACCCCGGGGAGAATGACTCCCACATTTGAATTTTCTCCGTTGTGTGTGAGGCTTCCTGGAAACCCTGAGACAACAAAGCCAAGGGTGGCTGCCCCATAGTTTTGTTTGTTCGTTTGTTTAGCACTTAATCTGCACTTTTGAAAATCCTGTGTCTGGGAATGGAGGTATCGATACCATAGTTCTGAAATGGTCACGTTTTGAAACTCAGAAGTAATGTTATATCTGAGTGGAATGCATATTTACAAACTCCCATTGCTTAATAATCAGGACGCAGGGACATGCGTATGTGCAACACATATTCATGGGAGAAAATATACATCAACGATGACAAGTTTTTACAAAACATACACCAGCCCCAAAATAGCCATGGGATTCTGTTGACACCAATTATTTGGACCAAGCTTCTTCATCAGATCACCTTGTAGACACTAATTCAGGTACCACTGTCCCGGATCTTGTGGTCAGAGTTGTCCCAGAAGAGGCAGCTGCTTGTGTGATGTGGCTTAAGGTGTTGGACAGGTCCCTTCAACCGAAGGTATCTGTTCCTCACTCTGCCCATGCCCATCGCCCTCCTTCTAGGTGCAGGGATTCCCGCAATTTTATTATAATCATTTACAGGCATGTTTGCTTGGGACCATGGTAAGTAGTCAAGGATGTAGTTCAATAAGAAGGATCCTTTACTGAGGCAAAATCTGTCAGTTACAAACAAGTCATGGAAGACCACAGTACCCCCTCCTCCCTCCAAAAAGAACACTGAAAATGAACATACAGAACCCTCTGTAAAACACGGCAATGCTTTCTTCTTAAGGAGAACCATATTTTAATCTATTTAAGGCCTTTCACAGGTATTTAAGAACCAGAGTTCAGCTTACAGGGTGTTCTCAGCCTTCTGCAGAATCTTGTGTTTACCAGCTCCTCATGGGTGGTCTAAAGAACATAGAAATGAATTAGTGCCGTTTGCTGAAGCCAAAGCCTGAGCAGATGACCCTGTTTCTCAAGACAACAGAACCATACTCTATGCTTTTTTAAAAAAAATAAATTTATTTATTTTTGGCTGTGTTGGGTCTTCATTGCTGCATGCAGGCTTTCTCTAGTTGTGGTGAACAGGGGCTACTCTTCGTTGCGGTGCACAGGCTTCTCATTGTGGTGGCTTCTCTTGTTGCGGAGCATGGGCTCTAGGCACGCAGGCTTCAGTAGTTGTGGCACACAGGCTCCGTAGTTGTGGCTCACGGGCTCTAGAGCGCAGGCTCAGTAGTTGTGGCGCACAGGCTTAGTTGCTCCGCGGTATGTGGGATCTTCCCAGACCAGGGCTCGAACCCGTGTCCCCTGCACTGGCAGGCGGATCCTTAACCACTGCACCACCGGGGAAGTCCCAGAACCGTACTCTATGCTTAAGATGACCTTCCTGCAATGTCCTTTTGTCCCTTTCCACACCATCACCCAAGACCCAATAGTAGTTTTCTCTTTAATCTGTAGATCATTTTCATCACCCCCAGAAGTTTCCTCATTCCCTTTTGTATCCAGTCACCTCCTTCCGCCACCACGGGGCAGCCACTGATGTGTTTTGTGTCCCTATGATGGTCACTCCCTGTTTGATGAGGGATGCTGGCAAGGTGTATGAGTGTTCACAGTGAAATCGGGTGGGCCGGGGGCCGGGGGTGGGATGGATTGCATCAGCTCTGCTACAGGTGGTCTGGGGCCTAAACACCTCCCACCGTCATTTGGTTTGGCCTAAGTATGCATGAAAAACGGTTTTTCCCCAAAGGTGGAAAAATGTAATGTGTTTTATTTTCCTTTTTCCCTCACATCTTATTGAGAAATGTGACATATAACATGGTGTAAGTTTAAGGTGTAATGTAATATTTGATACATAGATATTGCATAATGATGAACGCAATAAGGTTAGTGAACATATCTGTCGCTTCCCATAGTTACAATTTATGAAAAGTTGAAATACCTTTTGATTTGAAATGAGGGAGACTTTCATTTTTTAAAAAAGCCAGATTTCTTATTATTCTTAAAAAATAAGAGCTCAGCAGGGCCTTGCCATCCATTGCTCAGTCAGCAGGGGCTGAGCAGTAGCTATGCCAGGGGAGCAGGGAACACCTGCCCCTCCAGAGCCACGGTGGTCCCCCTGCCCACCACACAAGTTATTACAGTGTGGTCCCTGTGGGCTTTGAGTTCGTGGAGCCCTGGTATAGGCTCCTTGAGAAGAGAAGGCTAGAGCTTGTGTGTGAGCGTGAGAAAGAGAGAAGGGGGCAGAAGTAGGAGAGTGAGGGGTGAAAACTGAAGCCCTGTTTGGAAAGAGGCCTATACCAGCAGCTCCCAGCACAAATCCAGCTAATAAGAAAGTGGTCTGGGGACTTCCCTGGTGGTCCAGGGGCTAAGACTCCGCACTCCCAATGCAGGGGGCCCAGGTTCCATGCCTGGTCGGAAGCTAGGTCCCGCGTACATGCCGCAACTGAGACCCGGCACAGCCAAATAAATAAATATATATATAAAAAAAAAAAAGTGGCTTGTGGATGCGCAATGGACTTCGGGAAATCAGTCTTTCCTGTGAGCCTCATAGGGATGGTTGGCCAAGATTTGAGATGGGATTAAAGTGCTCCTGGATTCTCAGCTGCGATGCCATCTACTTTGCCCCTTGTTCTCCCCCAGTTCAACAGACAGCATGGTTTCAGCAGGCTGAGAGGAGGATGTACCCATGGGTGGAGAACTAGAGAGGAGATGAGTCAGACAGGGTTGTTGATAAGTGTCTGCCCTCTGGGAAAACAAACCTCGGTTTGTATTGCTTATGGATGTTCACGGTGTAAATACTCCCCACCGTGGCTGATTTCAAGCCGCCAATGTGAAGTCACGAAACTTGGAGAGAGAGGTGCAGTAGTAACACCGTATATGGTATTTCTACTGTACGGCTATATTAGGTATAAATAACCTTAAATGCATAGTAATAGTAAAATGTAGTCAAATAATTAGGAAGCGGGGTGGTTTGAGTATTTGTTACCTATGTGTTTTTTTAAACCTGTGGGGTTTCTTTGGCCCCACTGCGAGGCATGCAGGATCTTAGTTCTCCTTCCAGGGATCAAACCCGTGACCCCTGCAGTGGAAGCGCGGAGTCCCAACCATTGGACCACCAGAGAATTCCCTTCACCTGTATTTTCAATACCATCTTGTAAATTATCTTAAATAATTTAATTTTTAATAGTATCCGTGTTTAACAACCAGCTCACAAAATTCCTGGCAGTTTAACAATCAGCTCCCTTGAGGCTTTTGAGCTTGTTCTAGGATACCTGTGGGCCAGAGGTCGGGGGAGGCTCCTCTATCAGAGGCCTCTGGCGTTTATACGTCCCACTGCAAGGGCAGTGGTGGTGGTAGGGAAAGTGATTTACGTGAGGGCGCTTAAACCCCAAGCACAGGTGCAGGCTCTGAGCAAGCCTGGGTCTGGACTTGGCAGAGGACAGAAGGTTGAGGGTGAGACTCCCTCAGGAATCTCAAGGCAGCTGAGGCAGCTGCTCTTGCGGGAAGGATCCCAGGACTGTTGCCTAGACCCAGGCACACTCAGGCGGCACAGTTTCTGCAGTCACAGTTTTCCCCCTACTCTCCCTTCACCTCCCCTCCCCACCATCCTAGCTTTCAGCGGGACAGGAGGTTAGAGCTTCATTCTGCAGAAGCAAGGGCGTTACCAGCTCTGCGGGGTGATGGGTTCTCCCTCAGCTGTCCTCGAGACGGGCTGCCTCTCGTCCCGTTCCTCTTTGTCTCGGTTGGACCATCAACTGAGCAAGACGCGTAAAGTTTCAATAACTTGCCCAGAATCACGCGGTAAGTGGCAAGGCCAGACCGTCTGGCTCCAGATCGTGCAATCTTAACCACTTGATGGAAAAGAAATGTGGTAACGGGGTGGGTGTATCACCGTGAGGCAGGCAGGCCTCACAGACTTAAGGAATTCTGGTGCGGTGGTCATTGGCAGCTGCCACAAAATCCTTAGGAAGATGTGTTGGGATATGGGAGCAGAGGAGTGGGGTTGGAGGCGTCGGTTCAGAGTGGAGGGAAGGGAAGCCTGTGAATGTTGTTTGGAGAGGTGCCCCATTCATATGTGTGTTTAGGTGTGTGTTGGGGGACTGACTGGGCCCTCAGAAGCAAAGAGGCTTCCTCTCTCCGTGCCTAGTCGAGTACCCGAGAGACCAGGGCCACCTGGATCAAAGCAGAAATGGGTCCAACACCCCCTGGATAGTTGGTATTAAAGGATTCTTGTTCATTTCTTTTCCAGCTGTGATAATGGTATTGTAACTGTTTCCTTTTTTTTTTTTTTTTAAGGTTTTTTTTTAGCCAATGACTATTTCCCCTAGAACCTGGGCCCCAGATCCATGAGAAATACCAGGACCATGGAATGAAGGTGCTGGGGAAGGCTACAGAGATGGAAATCCATCCGGGGAAGATTCCAGGTTTACCGTGAGACCTTTCTCATGGCTTTAGGCAGATTAGTTACTTGGGGGAGCTTTGTCCTTAAACATGAGTTCAAACGCTTACTCAGCAGAGCCATCAGAGATAGGGTTGCCTGAGAGGTCACAGAGTATAACTGCAGAAGGACAGAAAGCAACAGAAGATGCAGGTTACAGATAGACTCACTTTTGCCTGGCTCATGACTTTATGGAAATTACTAAATCTCTCTAATTTTCCTTTTTTTTTTTCTGTTTTTTATTGATGTGTAAGATGCATTCATCCTATTGTTTATCTGTAAATAAAAATAATATTTCTAAAAGATCTGTATCTTTTAGAAGTTCCTAAATAAAATACTTACTGATGCAATGATATGGTATCGTGGGTTCTCTTTGAAAAGGTTCACTGAGGGGGCAGGTGGTAGGCAGGTGGATGTAGGTATAGAGGAAACAGGAGAACAGGATGGGGAGCATATCGATGCCCTAAATTCGGTGATAGACGCCTGAGAGTTTGTTATACTATTCTCTACACTTGTATGTTTAAGATTTTCTTAGTAAATTTTTCAGAAATGGAAGGGAGGAGATCAAGAGATTTTTAAGGATGGAAAGGGAGAAGGGAGTCTTGGGAAAGTGAGAGAGATGCCGCCATAGAAGATTCTAATTTTTGCAGGAAAGTGGGAGCGTTCTGTACACCACCCTCCAACCTGAGAAACCTGGGGATAAGTTGCTCTGAAATGAGCACGTGTATCTGGGTTTGGGAGTTGTGGACTCTGGGCAAATGGCTTGGAGTGACTGATAACCTGGTGAAGTTCATCACAAGAGAATGTCCTCTCCTTTTTTCCATTTTGTTCTCATATCTACATTTCTGCAGATAGCGGGGCTGGCTGGCATGGTGGGGCTTCCCTTTCGCTTGGGAAAGGCCGCTGCTTGCAGGTGTCCCATGGGGTTCTCATTTTTGAGTCGAGACGTGATGTCACTGTCACTAAGTTTTGGGTTGGCCTTATGGAACTTTGGGACCACAAGAGGCTTGGGGTGAATTCATACAGCTTGGGAGTCCTGAAGAAGGTAATCAGTAACGAGGTTTCTGAAAAAATAGTCTATACTTAACTGAGTATTGAGTGAGGTTCCCATTAGTATACATGAGCTAACAACGAGATTAGGGAAAGAAAATCACTTTGGCTTTTCCGTCCCTTTGTGGGACTCTGAGGTTCAACTTGGAGATGCTTTTTATTTTATTTTATTTTTTAAGAAATCCAAGAAGAGTTCATTTTATTTCTTTTTATTTTAATTCACACTTTCTTTTTTTGAATTTATTTATTTATTTATTTTTGGCTGTGTTGGGTCTTCGTTGCTTCGCACGGGCTTTCTCTAGCTGGGGCAGGCGGGGCCTATTCTTCGTTGCGGTGCACAGGCTTCTCACTGTGGTGGCTTCTCTTGTTGCAGAGCACGGGCTCTAGGTGCACGGGCTTCAGTAGTTGTGGCACGTGGGCTCAGTAGTTGTGGCTCACGGGCTCTAGAGCGCAGGCTCAGTAGTTGTGGCGCACGGGCTCAGTGGCTCCACGGCATGTGTGATCTTCCCGGACCAGGGCTTGAACCCGTGTCCCCTGCATTGGTAAGCGGATTCTTAACCACTGCACCACCAGGGAAGTCCCTGGGGGTGCTTTTTAAATTGCTGGACTTTCCCTGTGGGGAGTGTTCATCGCTCATTGTATTAGCCTTTTAGGTTATATAACATATATATAACCCCAGGTCGGGTAGCACAATTGGGTATAAATCAAGGCGAGATGCAGAATAAGGGGTCAGTCCTCCAAGGGTCCAGCTCTGAAGTGTGCTTAATGTCCGGCTTGACCAATTTCAGACCTTGGGTGCAGCTTCTACCTGGCTTGTCTCACTAACCCTAGGTCAGTACTTAAGAATAGTAATTTTTAAAAAATTCAATGGCTACATGGGTGTGGACAGCGCGTTTCTGATACTCTCAGCTTCTTTTCTTAAAGGGATAATCACATATTTCGTGTTGGCTGTGAAAGCGAATGGTTTAATAAAACTAAATGTAAAGAAATGTTGGCTGGGGCTTCCCTCGTGGTGCAGTGGTTGAGAGTCCGCCTGCCGATGCAGGGGACACGGGTTCGTGCCCCGGTCCGGGAAGATCCCACATGCCGTGGAGCGGCTGGGCCCGTGAGCCATGGCCGCTGAGCCTGCGCGTCCAGAGCCTGTGCTCCGCAACAGGAGAGGCCACAACAGTGAGAGGCCCGCGTACCGCAAAAAAAAATGTTGTCTGGAGGAAAGCTCTTAAATTCTCTACTCTCCTCCTAGCTTCCCCCCAAGGGTAGAATTTGTTCATTTGACTGGGTGAGAGTTTGGGACAGTGACATTGTGAGCCATGGAACCAGCAAAAGTTTGATTAGATTCTTCCGGTCCCCAGATTCCCAGCCACCTTCCTCATCTGGAGAACCCTGTCTTCAAATTCCGTTCCCTCATCTGGAAAAGTTTGGTTTCGGATCCTTGGTTTCCTTGGTCCTAAAGAAAATACTTCAGAGACTAGTTCGGCTCAGCTCTCCAGAGCTGATTTACCAGATGGCAATTGTAGCAGCTTAAAGGGGAAAAGGAATGATCTTATTTGTAAAGCAATTAAAAACCAAGCGCTCTTTAATGTTACTATCTGTGTTTTAGGAAAGCAAATGCCTTAAATTGGCATCAAGATCCTCAATTGTTAAGTAAGTTTTATTACCATTTAGATAAAGTGCAGCTTATTCATGTTATTGGCTTTTTTTTAATGCATTCAGAGTCCCTCCAAAGGTTAGGTGGGAAATACCCACGTTTGAAATGAAATATCCGTGAACCCATACCCTGAGTTGCATTTTTGTTTGTTTGTTTTTGTGTGATAAATAGAATTCTCTATAAGCTGGATCGGCCTATCTATGTCTCTGAAGGAAAGTTCAGTCTGTATCTAAAGAGGGTGCCATGGGCTCCCCTGGTGGCGCAGTGGTTAAGAATCCGCCTGCCAATGCAGGGGACATGGGTTCGAGCCCTGGTCCGGGAAGATCCCACATGCTGCGGAGCAACTGAGCCCGTGCACCACAACTACTGAGCCTGCGCTCTAGAGCCCCTGAGCCACAACTACTGAGCCTGCACACCTAGAACCTGTGCTGTGCGGCAAGAGAAGCCACTGCAGTGAGAAGTGCACCACAGTGAAGAGTAGCCCCTGCTCGCCACAACTAGAGAAAGCCCGCATGCAGCAACAAAGACCCAAGGCAGCCAATAAATAAATTTTTTTTAATTAATAAAAAAAAATAAAGAGGCTGCTAGTGCTCATCCGATTGACCTCTCTGATCAGCTGATATGAGGTGTGGCTCCCCCAACTTTTTTTCATTGCATCAAAACATATGCTTTTAGGGAATTCCCTGGCAGTCCAGTGGTTAGGATTCCAAGCTTTCACTATGGAGGGTGTAGTTTCAGTCCCTTGTCAGGGAACTAAGATCCCACAAGCTGCATGGCGTGGCCAAATTAAAAAACTAAAAAAATATATGCTTTTGTTGTAGCTACCCGTGTATAGTTTGAAAGCGTAGGAGAGAGACTGGGCCTTGGGACCTGAGTGCCTGATTTTAGATATTGGCTCTGAAACTTAGATCCTTGGACAAATTGCATAACCACTCAGAGTCTGTTTTCTCATCTTCCTCATAGAGTTGTGTGGAATAGGTATGTTCCTACAGTACAGATAAAGCTCTTAGGACAAGAACCTAGAACTTAGGACAAGTTAAACCTTCAATATACAAGAACTATTATTATACATTTCTGTATTACCTGGGTTTACCATTCCAGCATTGTCATAATATTAAGTTCTAATGATAGATGCCACCTTAGTTTCTCATACCTCTAAGTTCTTCTTTTTCTTTTTTAATGTTTACTTTCTGAAAATGCAATTTAAAAAAAAAGACAGTTGCAGTCTTCAAAATTGACTGACTTTTCTTGCTGGTAGTGGTGTGTGAAAGACGCATCCAAATATGTAAGATTACCTTACTGATTTTTTCTGAGTTTTGTTTAGTCTCCTTTGTCGTGTCTTAAGAATTACTTATGTGCTTAATCCTTATCAACTTCCCACCTGGAAAATGTGATAATGTTACCGAACCAAACTTGGGTCCACTCACCCGTGTACAGCAAAGCCAGTCTACTGACACCGGCTTGTGGTAAAGGAAAGGGCAGGGTTTATTTCAGGCACCAAGCAAGGAGTCCGGGGCAGCTAGTACTTAAAAGACCCAAACTCCCCAAAGGTTTCAGGGAAAGGTTGTTAAAGACAGGGCGAGGAAGGGGGTTATGGGATGCGTGATCAGCTCGTGGACATTCTTCTGATTTGTTGGTAGTGAGGTAATCGGGAGTCAGCATTATCAACCTGGTTCCAACCGGTTTGGGGTCTAAGTGCTCCTGGGCAGCATCAGTTAACTTCTTCCACCCGGTGGGGCTTTCAGTATCTGCAAAACAGCTCAAAGGATGTGGCTCAGAATATTATCTATAACCCTTGAGGAGGAACTAAAGGTCCTTGGCTTTGCTTAGTGGCTAAACTATTTTTATTTTGTCTTGCTTGACTGTTTTCCTTTCTTTCTGCATTTTTTCACTTCTCTGATTAAATTTATTCTTTGACTAAAGTTTTTCTATAGACAAAAGGCAGGTGGAGGACGTGATGGGGGGGAGGTCCTGCTCAGTTACAATGACTTGCTTGTCCGTCCGGAAAACTGAACAGAACTCTCTACCTCCGAGGTCCATGCCTGTATCAGCCACACAAGTTTCCCCAAACTTGCCCAGAAATTGAAACTGGGCCAAAGTTGAGCCGGTTGGGGCAGAGACACTAGGCAACAGCTTTTGATGACTGTTCTCTATCACTTCCTCTCCACTGCCCCCTACCATGCCCAAGCCATTCTCATCTCTTTAACAAACAGTGGGCTGATTAAGGACAGGAAGTTAATTTCCTGATATCTATCAAGGACTGAAGGGCAGTCCTTTAGTTCCTGGTTGCCAATTACCTTCACTTGAATGAACCTTCCTGCCAGAAGCCAGTCCCGCTCCCGCAAACATCCTGTGCCTTCCACTAAGCGAAAACACCAGCAGGCTCTATCTGATGTTAACAGTATTGTCGAGGGATGTTCAGAGCCCGGACTTGGATGTATGCTTTCTTCTGCTGCTGTGAGAGTGCTGGAAGGGGCCGTGGGCTTGTGAGAAGAGAGTGTTGCTTCTTGAATCTTATCGATTGAGGATTCGCTGAGTTTTCTTACTTGCTTCACGGACACCTTCATTCAACACACATTTATCAAGCCAGGTTCTGCTTCGTAACAAAAACACAGGGAACTCCCTGGCGTTCCAGTGGTTCGGACTTTGCGCTTCCACGGCCGGGGGCCTGGGTTCTATCCCTGGTCGGGGGAAAAAACCAAACCAGCTTCTTGAGTTGAAGTTGGGGAAAAATACTTGAGAACAGCTTGCATACATAATCCCATAGGGTGTTTTTTTTTCATTTCTTATAATCACTGGCATTTTTTAAACTACAGCCCTTTTCGAAATTTGAGAAATAAATGTGAGAGGTCTGCCTCCTGCAATAAGAATGGATGTTAGAGGCAAAGTATTTAAGTTTGTATAACATGGATTGCATCAAAATGAATGGAATAAAAGGAATTTGCCAAGGGGAGGTGGCTTGAGGTACACTTTTATTTTATATATATATATATATATATATATATATATATATATATATATGTATATATATTTGGTGTGGAAAGACCTAGCAGTTCAAGAGTAGCCCCTCTCATCTCCCCCAGTGCCTGAATTTTCCTTGCTGGTTCTTCAGGGTTAAGAGCTGTGATGTGAGGCAGAAATCTTATCCTTGGAAAGGACCCAGTTCTCGGATTGGAGTGGGGTGTGTTGAAAAGTGCATAAAACTGGGCTTCCCTGGTGGCGCAGTGGTTGAGAGTCCGCCTGCCGATGCAGGGGACGCGGGTTCGTGCCCCGGTCTGGGAGGATCCCACATGCTGCGGAGCGGCTGGGCCCGTGAGCCATGGCTGCTGAGCCTGTGCGTCCGGAGCCTGTGCTCCGCAGCGGGAGAGGCCACAGCAGTGAGAGGCCCGCATACTGCAAAAAAAAAAAAGAAAAGTGCATAAACCGGGCGTCAGGTGACAGAGTTTCAAGTCTTATTTGGGTTTTTTTTCAAGTTTATTTATTTATTTATTTATGGCTGCATTGGGTCTTCGTTGCTGCACGCGGGGCTTTCTGTAGTTGCGGCAAGTGGGGGCTACTCTTCGTTGCGGTGCGTGGGCTTCTCATTGTGGTGGCTTCTCTTGTTGCAGAGCACGGGCTCTAGGTGCGTGGGCTCAGTAGTTGTGGCTCGTGGGCTCTAGAGCACAGGCTCAGCAGTTGTGGCCCGTGGGCTCAGTAGTTGTGGCTCGCAGGCTCAGTAGTTGTGGCGCATGGGTTCTGCTGCTCCGCGGCATGTGGGATCTTCCCAGACCAGGGCTCGAACCCGTGTCCCCTGCATCGGCAGGCGGATTCTTAACCACTGCGCCACCAAGGAAGTCCCTCAAGTCTTCTTTGGTCACTTGCTTGCTCTGGCCCTAGACCAGTTCCTCAGCATCTCTTGGCATCCAGCATCTAGCTGAGTGCCTGGCACATAGGAAGCGCTCACAAACTCCTTGTCCTTCTGTATCTTACCCACTCAAATTGCCTAAACCACAGATCTGGCGCTGTCCTGGGCTTCTTGCAGTCTCTCCCCCCCCAGTTCTCAGCAGGCGGTAAGTCTGGCCAGTTTTACCCGCTAAATGCTGCCGAATCCTGCTCATCCTCTGCACTCCTGCCCCAGGTCAGTTCGTCCTTATCGTTCATTGGACCCTTGTAGGAAATAGTTTCTCTGTTCTGGCCTCAGGTCCTGTTCCACCAACCACATCTCGCTCCTGATTAGAATAGAAGCATTAGCCCCATCTTGCCTGTAGAATGAAGTCTTCAACATAGTAAGAACAGCAAGCACTTCCATCGTTCCTACTGTGTGCTCTTCTAAATGTTCCATGCATGTTAACTCACGTAATCCTTGCCACAGCTTTATGTGAGGATGACTGTTCTGATCTTCAGTTGACAGATGAGGAAACTACTGCGTAGAGAGGTTAAATAACTTGATTGGAGTTAAACTGCTAGTAAGTGAGGAAACAGAACATTAAAGTTTTGTGGGGCTTCCCTGGTGGCGCAGTAGTTGAGAGTCCGCCTGCCGATGCAGGGGACACGGGTTCGTGCCCTGGCCCGGGAGGATCCCACGTGCCGTGGAGCAGCTGGGCCCGTGAGCCATGGCCGCTGAGCCTGCTCGTCCGGAGCCTGTGCTCCGCAGTGGGAGAGGCCACGACAGTGAGAGGCCCAAGTACAACTAAAAAAAAAAAAAAAATTATGTATCCCTGTTCAGTCTCAATCTTGTCTCTGGCCACTTCTGCCTTGTTTTTTTGGTGTTTTTTAAAAAAAATATTTATTTAATTATTTGGCTGTGCCGGATCTTCGTTGTAGCATGCAGGATCCTTCAGTTGTGGCGTGCAAACTCCTAGTTGCAATCCCTGACTAGGGATCGAACCCGGGCCCCCTGCGTTGGGAGCTTGGAGCCGTAGCCACTGGGCCACCAGGGAAGTCCCTGCCTTGTTCTTTATTCTCCAGCAATGCAGGCTCCATGCTGTTCTCATCCCACCCATATCCATTCCTCGTCCTCCCATACTTTTGCTCCTGTTAATAGCTCTGCTTGGAACGCCTTTCCTGTTGACTCCTTGGCAAATTCCTACTTCTCCTTTCAGACTTGACCCTGGCATCACCTCCTCCATCATTCAGTCTTCCCACCTGGTTGCCCTTGTGCTCCATGCACACCTCTGAGTATCTGAGGTGCTGCTTTGTGTTAGGGATGAGACAGACTATGGAAACCCGGATCGAGAGGTGTGGTCTTCAGGATCTTAGGGCCCTTTGGGGAAAAGAGGCAAAAACCTTGGAGCAGAACGGCATGAGCATCCCAGACAGATGAACACCCGGCGCTCTGAGAGGACTCCAGCCCGGAGTGTGGGGAAACTAGAAACACAGATGGGAAGAAACTCACAGATGGGAAGAAATTCACAGTGAGGAACTAGGGCGAGGAAAGGCTGTCTAGACAGAAGGGATGGCATTTGCAAGCTCAGAGCCAGGACAACCCCTCGTAGGTTTGGGGAAATAACTGAGCGTGTTCATCTCTTTACTTGTCTCTCCCACTTGGATGAGCCCCTCAAGGATGTCAGATCCCTTCTGCCTTCCTCACAGAGGTCTCAGTGGACATTAGACTAGAACCCAGACACCGGAATCTCTGGGATCCTGTCTCCATCAGTTAAAGATAAGGGCCGCGTGAGGAGATAGCGAAAGTCCTTTAGATTTTCTGACATTCTATGAACCCCCTAAGGAAAAGAAGGCAAGCCAGAAGACCTCAGTTTGGATAGCCTGAGAGTCCCGAGAAGCTGGAGGTGATGCCCAGGCCCTGATTTTCACCTGTTGGTGAAAAAAGAAGGTTATGGGGGGATTGTAGTTGAGGCACGCTTAGCTGCTACATACTTTCCCTCCTACAGACGGGAAGCAGAAAGCGTTTTGCCAGCATCCCTGGCCTGAGTGTGGAGTCATCTGTGGGGCTAGTCAGATGTCTGAAAGCCTCTTCTTAATGCAGGGTCCCTGTAGAGACTTGGAAGACCGAATACACAGTGTCCAGGATATAAATAAAAATGTAACCCTGGCCCACAGCTTGCTGCAATCCGCCCAGGAAGCCAGGCTACTGTAACCAGTAGTAGCAACAGTAACCAGTTGCTACAGTAACCAGTAACCAGTTGCTACAGTAACCAGCAACAGTAACCAGTCCAGGAAGCCAGATCATAACCCCTGTGGCAACTGGTCCCAAACGTCCAGGACTTGACTAATAATTGACAGCTTTGCTAATATTTGCACCCACTTCTAATTTAGGACAGACAGGAGAAAGCCAATATGTCCCCCCAACCAGTCACACAGGAGCCCCCGTGTCTAGCCGGCCTGTCTATTGCTTCCGCGTGCTAACAGCCTCCAGTCAGGGCATACCCGAAGCCTTTCCCTTTTTGTTCCAATAGAAAACTTTCACACTCTTCTGCCTGCTTTTGAGTTTTTGTCCAATGCAGGTGATGGTGGTCGACTCCTTTGCTAGAGCAAAAAGCTTTGAATCGATAGCCTTTGCTTGTTCTCATCTGGATGGTCTTCATTCATTTCCACAAATTAGAAGAAGTTCCCTGAAGCTCTGGGTATTCTATTTATTTTTTTCACTCTTGGATCCAATTCCCTTTCTTTGAACACTGGAGAACATTTTTTGCCAAAGTTTTTCAATAATTTGCCCAGACCCACCCTAAACATTGTCCAGGATTGGGCGTGTTTGTGCTGAAAAGAGCACTGTTTTCTCTGAGATGAGAGATAGCACCTGGATTCCCAACTCTGCCCTTGGTGCTGTGAGTCAGCAAGTCTCTTAGCCTTTTTATACCTCCATCTCCTTACCTGTAAAATGGGACTAAGAAATGATTGCTTGCTTAAGTGTTGGACCATACCCCATGGTCCTTAATGTTTACAACTAGAGGTGCACCCCTCAGCACTTTCTTACAGTCAAATAAAAACAAATGTAGATGATGGTATGGCGAGCCATTATTTGAAAAGACTATTGCAATGGGGCGGGGGGCACTGTTGCAATAGAGAGAGCACAGGGAGCCCAAGATCTGTAAGAGTCTCAAACGTTGTGTCAGACAGGTTTGGTCAGGAAGGGCTATTCAGTGTTCTGAGGCTGGCTTAGGTTGAAAGTGGGTCAAAGTTCAGGCGCCCATGGGGAAGGAAGAAGCCAGAGTAAAGTTAGGTCAAGTCACATTAGCAGGTATTTTGTCCCTGTTGGTCAGTGGGGGTCAAACAATTCAGCTAATCATTGATGAGACAAAGAAGGGGAACTTGTGTCTGGCTTCGTCCTAGGTAAATAAAGGGGTATCCATGAATATCTAAGTTACACGAAGGATGTTTTTTTCTTCTGATTTTATTGAGATATAATTGACATACAGCACTGTATTAAGTTTTAGATGTACAGCATAATGATTTTTAAAAAGTTTTTATGGGAGTATAGTTGCTTTAAAATGTTGTGTTAGTTACTGCCATACAGCAAAGTGAATCAGCTATTATATACATATATCTCCTCTTTTTTGGATTTCCTTCCCATTTAGGTCACCACAGAGCATTGAGTAGAGTTCCATGTGCTATACAGTAGGTTCTCATTAGTTATGTATTTTACACATAGTAGTGTATATATATATGTCAATCCCAATCTCCCAGTTCATCCCACCCCCGCTTTCCCCCCTTGGTATCCATACGTTTGTTCTCTACATTGGTGTCTCTATTTCTGTTTTGCAAATAAGTTCATCTGTACCATTTTATAGATTCCACAGATAAGAGATATTATATGATATTTGTTTTTCTCTTTCTGACTTACTTCACTCTGTATGACAGTCTCTAGGTCCATCCGTGTCTCTGCAAATGGCACGCTTTCATTCCTTTTTGTGGCTGACAGCATAATGATTTGACTTACATACATCATGAGATGATTACCACAGTAAATTTTGTGACCACACGTCATCTTATGTAGACATAAAATGAAAGAAATAGAAAAAAATGTTTTTTCTTATGATGAGAACTCTTTGGATTTATTCTCTTAACAACTTTCATATATAACATACAGCATGTTAATTATATTTACCGTGTTGTACGTTACATCCCCAGTACTTATTTATCTTCTGAAGGGTTTTTTGCAGTAAGCCATTTTGATGCATAAAAGCATAGGGGGGTTTCTTGACTGCTATTTTCTAGGAACATAGGGCTCAGGTAATGAATGGATGAATGGATAAACGACTTGTGGTATAGGTACTCAACAGAATATTATTCAGCCTTAAAAAAGGAAGGAAATTCTGACACATGCTGCAACATGGATGAATCCTTTTTCTTTTTTTACACCTTTATTGGAGTATAATTGCTTTACCATGTTGTGTTAGTTTCTGCTGTACAACAAAGTGAATCAGCTATGTGTGTACATATATCCCCATATCCCCTCCCTCTTAAACCTCCCTCCCACCCTCCCTATCCCACGCCCTAGGTGGTCACAAAGCATCGAGCTAATCTCCCTGTGCTGTGCAGCAGCTTCCCACTAGCCACCATGTATGAATCTTGAGGGCATTATGCTAAGTGAAATAAGCCAGTCACAAAAAGACAACTACAGCATGATTCCACTTATGTGAGGTATCTAGAGAAGCCAAATTCATAGAAACAGAAGGTAGAGGGGTGGTGCCAGGGGCTGAGGGAGGGGAGAGTGGGGAATTAGTGTTTAATGGGTATAGAGTTTCAGTTTTGCAAGATGAAAACCATTCTGGAGATCGGTTGCACCACAAGGTGAATGCACTTAACCCTACTGAACTGCACTTACACTTAAAAAGAATTAAGATGGTAAATTTAACGTTGTGCGTATTTTACCACAATTAAATTTTTTTTTAATTCAACGTTGTCAGTCCCTCCTTTTGTTCAAGATGAATAAATATCATTCATCCCTGAACAGCTCAGAGGTGATCCTAAATCTCTGAGTGGGCAGAAGCATCTAAGAATTAGTCTCCCGAGGACTCTTGTTGGTGCTGTTCTTGCCAAATCAGTTGAACCATCTATGGAGAGATGGCGGCTAAGATCATTTTTTTAGTCTTACTGATCAGGCGCCTTATGAGAGGGATAACTAGAATGAAAAAGAGAAATATTAACATAAATAGTTAAAGAGCCAGGAGGTGGACCCCGGGGATATCCAGTCCAGTGGATACCGGGAGATAGGTGGATGGAAATCCTTTGGTAATGCAACGCTGCTCATTGAGTTTGTTGTAGCCAAGCTGTCAGTGCGCTTGGCAATGCTGTTCATGGTTTTGGTTACCTCTCTTATAAGGGCGTGCATGACCTAAGCATTTTACTAGACTTCTTTTGGTAGCCAAGAGAGTGCCTTTTCCAGGGAGAAATATGTCCCTTGCATGGGCTGCTGTAGGGATAAGTCCTTCAAGGTATATATCAAGTCAACAGGGCTTTAAACTGTAGTATTTCCTCAGATGCTGGCGGGGTTGGGGGGTGGGGGTGGGGGTGGGGGTGGGAACGCCAGCTGCAAGGCAACCTAGAGTTCCAGTAAGAATCTGGGCAGTTGTATTTTAGTTTTTGGTGATGCCAAGGCAACAGGGAGGGAGGAATATTGAAAATGTTAGTTTGTATGGTTGTAGGCAGCTTCGGAAGGAAAATAAAGGAACTGAAAATTTAATAAGGTTTGACAATGCATGCAAGATGATAGGATCTAGTCTAGTTTACAGGTGCTCATATCTATCAGTTACCTGCAATTTACAAAGGCTTAAACTAGTTCAAAAACAATGACCAGGGCCAGAATTTGGTAATCCACAGGGTATGCTATAGTTTTCCAATGAAACACAAAAATTCTCTCCGTAGTTACCTCTGTTTTGATCAAAGATAATCTCAAAGGAAGATTATTCTTTTTTTTTTAGAAAGATTATTCTTGATCATAAACTAAAGCTCATCTCATTAGATATGGCCTGATTATTTACCCAGGCATAGCAAGAGTGGTGCTTAATGTATAGGCCTTTTAAAGTTTGCTTTGCTGGAAGTCTTCATAACGAGTCTTAGAACGGACCTTTAAAATCTTCTTGAGGCCGGGAAGCCAAGCGGAGAACTAACCATCAGGTTTCACCTGCATTACCCATAAATTTGGGTGTATTCCTCTCTTCTCAAGGTCCCTCAGATAGCCCAGCTTTCCTGGGCCCACCAGCAAGAGTTCATCTCACTCACTTGTAAGCTGGGAACCCTACAAGCCACGTACCACACTGCTTTTCCCAAGAGAGCTTTGTAAGCACTACCCCCATAAAGTCAACCCTAGTTCCTTAAAACGGACTGGTCTTATCTAATTCATTCTCAAATATAACATTCTGGACAAAGCCTTTGTTGTATAATCAACGTTTTCTATCATATCCTGTTAATAAGCAGGTGAGATTCTTATTGAACTGATGCAATTAATTATATTACCATGAAAATAAGAATATTCCATAGGAGTTTCTGAGTTTTGGAGGAGTCAGACAGAGAGAAAAAGGTAAATGTTTCATTTCTAGTTTTCAAAAACGTAGTCACCAAAATTGTTAGAGACAGTTTAAGGAAAAAGAGAAAGGAGCTCCCTAGATACAGAGAATAGAATATTACAGTATTAGCAACATTCCAAACCATCCCTCATTAGCTCGTTCACTTTTCTGCGTGATTCTTTTTCTGCTCCGTCTTGGTTTAGCAGCCTCAGGAACCCACGATAGAATGCTGGGAATCCTGACTCAGTTCAGCG
This sequence comes from Leucopleurus acutus, assembly GCF_964270905.1. Classification (NCBI taxonomy): domain Eukaryota; kingdom Metazoa; phylum Chordata; class Mammalia; order Artiodactyla; family Delphinidae; genus Leucopleurus; species Leucopleurus acutus. The sequence goes on from NC_139156.1 coordinate 72,631,858, forward strand.
GTACGGTCTCAAAGCTGTTTAAGCGATACCATCAGGAGTCTGTGTTCAATCCTGACTCAGTTCAGTGGTAGGGTCTCAGAGTTGTTTAAGCGATACCATCAGAAGCCTGTGTTCAAGGGCACTTGGCTTAGCCCTTTTCCACGTGGCTCTGAGACGATTCTTTGTTAAAGTCAAAACATTCTGGACTGTAGCTGATTGGCAAACATGTTCAGGAAACCAACAGCGTTAACTAAAAAACTGTAGATGGTAAAAGACAAAATGGCCATGGTTAGCTTATTAAAGATAATTTTCAAAACTGAAAGATCTGATAAAAGTTTATTACAAGTTTGGGATTAACATATATGAACCAGTATATATAAAATGACTCTACTATTTATAAACTAGATAACCAACAAGGACCTATGGTATAGCACAGGAAACTATATTCAGTATTTTGTAATAACCTATAAGGGAAAATAATCTGAAAAAGAATATATTAATATATGTATATATGTGTGTGTGTGTGTGTGTGTGTGTAATGCCTTTGCTGTACACCTGAAACTAACACAACGTTGTAAATCACCTATACTTCAACTGAAAAAAAAGAGTTGATTGCAAAAACAATGCAGTTGACAAGGAAATTTGGTTGTTTCTGGGCATATGCAAAACAAAATAAAATCAATCTGAAATCAAAGTGACCAAAAATATTTTTAAAAATAGGAGATGGCATGATTGTTAAGAACCTTAGCTCTTCCAAAAGTGAGAAAACTTTGTTCCTTTAAGTCATCAAGGACATAAAGTAAAGTTAAAGTAAAGCACAGAAAAGTATTCTGGTAAGAAACAGGATCTTTGCCTTTTAGGCAGATTTCTTAGAAGGTAAATAGAAACCTTTTATAACCTCTTAAGAGGCAGATCAATAATCCAAGAAAATTTTGTCATTTAGCAAAGAGAAAATAAAATTTCAGTTTTGTATCGGTATAATATTTGATACTAACAATCTTTTAAAGAAAATCTTATAATAAGCCCATCAAACCTTAGCTAACATTGACCATGATAAATACCATTCCCTTTCTATAAACCTTCTACGACTTTCTATATCCATTCAGATTTTGTCCTCTGCATTCCTATTCCTTGTTCTGGAGCAACCAATCATTTGACTTTAGGACAAAGCCACTCTTCTTTCCATTAACAAAAGCACAGCCCGAATACCTTGCTTACAAAGTTATTTTACTATGCAATTATTTCTCCCAGAGAGTCTCATTCCCATATATTGATCATAACTTTTAACCACAGTAACTTTTATTTCACAGAAATAACTCTGAGGTGGATAGTTGTGAACTGTGTGTCACACACCAATGTTTTGTAGCAGAGCTTATGACTCACAACTTTTTATAGCCATATACATCTTTACAGTACAACTTCTCAATGTGGCAAAAACGAACACATTCATTAACAGACCAAAATATATAGTCCTAAAATTATGCTTAGTCGTTAATATTTCAGTATTTTATCTTATTAGAAATGATGTCAATGATCTAGCAGACGTTTTTAAGTTACCAAAAGACCTTAGAGACTATCCTCAAGCTGACACACACTAGAAAACATAATTACTGTTAAAAAGTATGTCTGAATAATGATAGATTTGGTTAAACCCAAATTTACAGCGTTCATCATCTCAAACACCTGGTAGATATAATGCTAATTTATTCAATCAATACACCTGTGTAAGTTCAGGAAGAACATGCCCAAATAGAGTAAAAATGTATGCTTGTATTATACTTAACTCTGATAACTGAGAAGACATCTGTTTTTATTAAACCAATAATATTAAACTAGTCTTATTTGTGAAAGATTAAACTTTGTGAACTTGAATTCTTAATGCACTTGGGTTAGTTTTTATAAGAATACTTTTTAAAGTATTAGAAGTTAAATTTTCTTAGTTTCTAGAAATTTTAGGGATGTTTAATTTATGTAAGGGCTTATTTCACTTCAATCAAAATAAAGCTCCTTTAGAGGTTTTTATAATCTAACTTGGTAATGTCATCTGAAGGTAGGAAAATTTTACACATATATAACATACCTACATTACATACATGTAAACAGAGAGGCAGATAGAAATATGGGGGCTTATAGCTTCAATTATAAAATTTCAATTCACTGGTTCATATGAAGATGTGGGCTCTTGTCCTTATCCCACCGTAATATTTTTACCAGGATTATGTTTCTGGCAGATAGGGTAAATTGAGGTTATCTGCTCAGCATGAGGGCTGAAGTGTCCGCCAGTGTGGAGGAGATCCCTTAAGATTTCCTTTGCCTTAATGTGTGATCTTATGGAAGCTAAATTATGCACTAAATTTGGGGCAAGGGGCTGAGCAGGACCAAGTGGCTATCCAGGTGTCTCCAAAGCTCATCCTTGTGGATAAAATACCCAGCCTGCTTCCAGGTAGTTTTTTCAGCCTCAGATGATTACTCCTGGGCTCCTTGAGCCCCTCCAGAACCCCTGACAGGGGGAGGGCCACCTAGACCTCTACTGGCTATAGGGAGTTGAGGGGCCAGAGTGGGAAAGGGAGGGGAGAGAGGGGTGGAGCAGGTAAAGGTTTTGAAGGGGAGGAGCTCAAGCAGTTCAAGGGAGTTTAAGGGACGGTCAGATTTAGTTAAAAGGAAGAAGAAGGGGCTTCCCTGGTGGCGCAGTGGTTGGGAGTCCGCCTGACGATGCAGGGGACACAGGTTCGTGCCCCGGTCCGGGAGGATCCCACATGCCGCGGAGCGGCTGGGCCCGTGAGCCATGGCCACTGAGCCTGCGCGTCCGGAGCCTGTGCTCCGCAACGGGAGAGGCCACAGCAGTGAGAGGCCCGCGTACCACAGAAAAAAAAAAAAAGGAGGAAGAAGTAGCAGCGAGGGCAGGGAATGACTGGGAAGGAGGGGTTCTAGACGAGAGTCAGATGGGGGAGTTTCCTAGTTTCCAGAGAGGCCACTGAAGCTCCCAGCGGCCCTGAGTAAGATGTGGCCATTACTGAAGGTATTGAATTGAATTCATGCCATAAGGGCAAAGCATTTAGTGAGTGGCAGAAGAGGAGGGCAGGTGCCAAATAGGGAATTTCTGTTATGGGTCAAATTGTGTTCCCTGCAAAAGATATGTTGATGTCCTGACTCTGGTACCCATGGATGTGGCCTTATTTGGAAATGGGGTCTTTGCAGATGTAATCAAATTAAGATGAGGTCATTAAGGTGGGCCCTAATCCAATATGTCTGGTGTCCTGATAAGAAGAGAAGATAGAGACACACAGGGAGAAGCCAGGCATATGATGGCAGAGGCAGAGATCAAAGTGCTCTAACCCAGGACATGCCAAGGACTGCAGGCAAACGCCAGGACCAGGCAAGGAAGGATTTTCCCTTAGAGCCTACAGAGGGAGGATGGCCCTGCTGACACCTCTATTCCAGACTTCTAGCCTCCAGAATGCTGAGACAACAAATTTCTACTGTTTAGAGCCACCCAGTCTATGGTATTTTGTTATGACAGCCCTAGGAAAGTAATACAGGTAGTAACCCATGGGGTTCAATAATTACATCAGACCTTAAAGAAGACGGGAAAGTCCATCCTCCTTGTGTTACTGCTCTAATACTCCTTGCACAACCGCAGTCCAAAGAATCCTCCCTCATTCAATTCTCAGTTGAGGAGCTGAGGGAACTGCCTCAAAAAATCTCCACTAGAGGAACAAAGGAGAGACAGAAGAGGCAGAGGAAAGTCACTTTGCCTGAAAGAATCATTGTAACTCAGCACGTTATGACAGACAGATGTCCAGAGCCCTGGTTGAGGATCCTGTATTCCCAGGACGCAGAGGGTCAGAGAAGCCGGCGTAAACACCTGGGTGATCACGGCATGGTCCAAGGTATGGCTGGCACTCCGTGTGAGACACGGCACCAGAAAACTGTACAAGAAAACAAATCCAGATTTAGGTAAGGGGGCATTCTTTGAAAGGACTACTGTAGGTGGTTGCCAGAGGTGTGGGGAAGAGGGGCAGTGGGCAGCGGCTCTCTAATGGGGATGAGAGTTTCAGTTTTGCGAGATGAAAAGGTTCTGGAGATCTGTTACAGAACAGTGTGAGTGTACTTAACACGACCGAACCGCACACTTAAAAATGCTCAAGGTGCTAACGTTTACGATAGGTGCTTTTTGCCACAACTTTAAAAAAATATTGCAAAAAGAGAGAAAAGACTTATAATATGGGCAAGGGGCCTACTGCAAAACATAAAACACATTGACCACAAGATCTGCAAGCATCTCAAAGATCAGGTGGAAAATGGCCTTTTCTTTTCTACAGGGGAGTAAACAAGGCCAGAAGGAACTGGGTGTTGGCTGTGGGGTGAACAGGTTGATGGCTGGACCACTGCTCAGGGAAGGTCTTTCTTCGTGGTCAGCTTGTTTTGGGGGGAGAAGTGCTATTCTGAATTCCGATACTGGCTCAGGTTGAAGGTGGGTCAAAGTCAGGGGCCTGTCTGGAGAGGAAAAGCCCAAGTTGAGTTTGGTCAAGACACTAGTGGGTGTCTTGTCCAGATTGGTCAGTGGGGACAGACAGTTCAGTTTATGACACAGAGAATGGAAACTGGAGAGTGTGTGTCTGGCCTTGTCCTCAGTAAACAAGGGAGCCTCCAGTGTCGTCTAAGTCATTTGAGGAAGGGTCGTTCTCAGCAGTGAGGCTTTTCCTGGAACATGGAGAGCAGGGAGCCTGGTGCAGGGCTCCTTTCCAGGAGCACAGGACTCAGGTGCTGTTCAACATCATCAGCCCCCTGCAGCTGCTCTCCCTCTCTCCCTCAGTCCTCACCCTGCCAGCGAGTTTCTGAGTTGTGAGGGCTTTTTTTGTTTTTTTGTTTTCTTTTTTCGGTACGCGGGCCTCTCACTGTTGTGGCCTCTCCCGTTGCGGAGCACAGGCTCCGGACGGGCAGGCTCAGCGGCCATGGCTCACGGGCCCAGCCGCCCCACGGCATGTGGGATCTTCCCGGAGCGGGGCACGAACCCGCGCCCCCTGCATCGGCGGGCGGACTCTCAACCACTGTGCCACCAGGGAAGCCCCTGTTGCTGATTTCTTAACTTTGACAACTAGAAAGACAATGAATGTTAAAATTGTGAATATTTTTAATAAAAATACTTAAGATATAATAAAATAAAAAAAATAAGGCCTGGTACCTGCTCCACTGCCTCTCACCCATCTATTCAGCTGGTGTATTACTTTCTCTTTATAACAATGGCCTCCACGGAAAAACACTCACTGTGCGAGGTTTGCAGTGAGATGTTCTGGCCTCCCTACCGACAGCAGTTAGTTGAAAAAAAGTTTAATTTGGAAAAAGAATAGTTACCAGGCCTGAGCCAGGGTGAAAGGCAGCTGGATCCTTAAGAATGGGGCAATTCGACAAGCATTGTTCCCTTCAAGTTTGTATCTTTTTATATTCCAATAACTTTTGTGTGACCCTCGGTTTTCTTTTAACACTTCAGTCAGACACAGAGTCAGTGTTTAATATAATTTATGTCTGAAGACAGGTCATTCCTGGTCTGAACAATATGATGTCAGTGCTTGGGGGAGGGGAGGCACAGACTTGAATTTTTTGGAAATAAGGCTTTTCAAAAGGGAAGACCCACTGTAAATCAGTAGCCAGGTCACAGCTGCACTTCCACTCTTCGGACTTAAATTCTACAGTTTCCCTCGTATGTATGATGCTGTCCCAAGACCCACTCCGCCTCCTCACAACTGAGCACACACATACGTACACGTTGCCAGGAACGGTTTTGGAATCATTACGGGAAGGAGGTAAACACACGCTCACAGGTAAACAAGCCTCAACAAATTGCTCACGTGCGTTTGAAAATCCATTTGTTTATATATTTGAAAAAACGGAGGAAGTCAAAGTGAACAAGGCAAAAACGCATAGTTTGAGGAGATATTCAAATAGCCATGGAAAAGAATTACTCAGCAAAACAAAGGAAAGTATGACATTACAGGAGTCGTGATGTTTTTCAAGAGAGTAAAGAGGTTTTGGTTAGTTGATTGTTGAACCCTGAGGGCCTTTGACCTAAGAGTCTGTTGATGGTGGAGGGGCCCAGCCCCTCCTCATGGGTTAATTGCGCCTGTGTGGGCCTGAGGGTATTTTTGTCATAATTTATCCCACCTGTGTCTGTCACTCCCCCCCCACTCTCCTCCCGTGACAGCCTGGCTCAGGTTTCTCAGGAAAGTGCTAAGCCAGTTATTAATAACAGCCCAGCGAGCCTCGCAAGCCACCCAGGAGCAGATGGTGTTTGTCACAAAAGAGGAGATCATCTCCTTGACTTTGGACTTCGCTTATCAAACCCCTGAATAGTAAGTTTTGGTTTTTTAAAAAACGTGGCTTTTAAAATGTTGACGGAGGAGGAGAGTTTAACGGTAGTCTTGCTTCCTTCTGGTAGAGGGAATATAGTAAGCGCAAAGACGCTGAAACCCTGTTTCCCCTCCCTGCATTTCAACGTCTTTCCAGTTTTTATAAGGCTGCTTATAAGATTGATCAAAGAATTAGAATTTGATTCCTTCCATTTCTTTCTGGCTCAGTAAAGGCAGGAGGAGAAGCAAGGGGTTAATAAGATCTCAGTGACTTGAGCCAGCCTGGTGGCCATGCTAGATGTTTCTGCCTTTCTGTGTTTCCTCTCTAAAGAGAGGATTTCAGTGATTCCAAAGAGAAGTTTCACATATGGAAAGTGTCTGCAGGGGAATGTTGGGTGGGAGACTTGGGCCCCGTCGTTTTCCATGTTTGAGATTTGGTTCAGAGAGGGCACCTGTCACATTCCACAGGTTCACTGCCTTCCTGAGATTTTAGCCAAAGGCTTTGTCTTTGCAGCCTTTGTGATAATGGCTGCTTCTGGGAGTCCTGCAAAGTGGGTCACTGTGTTTTCTGTCTGGAAAAGGAGGACCCTGAAGCTGGTGCCCTGCCTGGCCCTCTGAGGAAAGGTGAAAGCTGACACTCCGGTCCCTTCTCAGGACTACGGACTAAGACAGTTTTGCTTTGGTGACATACATTCAATTCTCCTGAACATGTGCATCAGGCTTCTAAATAAGGGAGGCATCACAGGGAAGTGGAAGGAGGCAGATGCCGGCTTGGTATTGAGCCCTGGCTCAACAAGCTTTGGGACTTAAGCAAGTATTCAACCTCTCTGAGTCTCAGTTTCCTTGTTTGTGAGATGAGAGTTATAACCTGTTTGACAGGGTGGTGGGTTTTACTCATAACGTATCTAAGTGGCCAAGTATGGTAATATTATTAATGAAATCCCTCATTTGAATTTTTCCTGAATCTTCTTAACCTGGAGCCTCCAATGTGGTCTTTGATGGGACACTTCAAATTGCAGAGACGATAATTGGCTTTTACTGCTTTTAATACCTTCATCCTTAGGATGGTATCAGCAGTGGGAATGCTGAGGATGGGGGCATTGGAGGATGGCATACGGTTAGCTCAGGACATGAGGCTACGGCTAAGATCAGTGATGACGGGGAACTTCATCAAAACAATTTCAAAGCATAAACTATTATTTTAATAAACTTATCTGCTCTACTATAATCAGCATTCTAAAATTTTTCTGGGACTTGCCTGATGGTCCAGTGGTTAAGACTCCGCACTTCCAGTGCAGGCGGTACAGGTTTGATCCCTGGTCGGGGTCCTAAGAGCCTGCATGCCGCGAGGTGCAGCCACAAATCAGTAAATAAAAAGAAACTTTTTCTTTTGCTGATGTGCTTCTGTGGTTCCAAAGGACTGCTTTCCCCCCTTGCTAGCTTCGATTCTGTGTCTGGACGGGACAGAAAGGAGGGTTGTCTCAGAGAATAGCTGCTTCCCAAAGTGTTTCCTTGTACACTCAGGAGGCAGGATGAGGTTTTTGTTTTCCACCGCAAGCTGTCATTCTGCAAATGTTTATTTAATTCCCACTGTGTGAACACACAGTGCTAGATTAGCAAAGGGTCAGTAAACTCTAAATATGGTAGGAGAAAGAAGTCATTTCATGAGTAACTCTGTTACAAGTCAGAATGGGCTTGTTCCGTGGTACATGACAAGTACAGACAGGATCTGGCTGGCATTCCACAGGGCCATCGCATCCAATACTTATCCACCGAGAGTGGGCATTATTGGTCAGACTTCCCCTTGGAGAGCTGTACGTTCTTAGAAACGATTCAGTGCTTTTCAGGGCTCCTCGTTGGGTTCACCTTCTAAGTAACAAGCTTCTGAGGCACAGAAAAACGCACCATAAAGTCGCATCTCATCCTCCCCGCCTCCAGTTTTTTTTTTAATTGAGCACCTGTTTTGTTCCAAGCCCTGTGCTAAATGATAGAAATATAATTTGGGGATTTCCCTGGTGGCGCACTGGTTAAGAGTCTGCCTGCCAATGCAGGGGACGCGCGCGAGTTTGAGCTCTGGTCCAGGAGGATCCCACGTGCTGTGGAGCAACTAAGCCCGCGGGCCACAACTACTGAGCCTGCGCTCTAGAGCCCATGAGCCACAACTGAGGAGCCCACGTGCCACAACTACTGAAGCCTGCGCGCCTAGAGCCCGTGCTCCGCAACAAGAGAAGCCATTGCAGTGAGAAGCCCACGCACCGCAACGAAGAGTAGCCCCCTTCGTCGCAACTAGAGAAAGCCCGCGCACAGCAACGAAGACCCAATGCAGCCAAAAATAAATAAACTTATTAATTAATTTTAAAAAAGAAATATAATTTGGTCTTAGAAGAGGTCACAGTTTTTCATTGAACTTGAAATTCTGTCCTCCAACCTGGCCATCTACCTTCTCAGCTAAACTTGACTCCAGATAACACTTAGCTGGTTTCCGAAATCAAATCTGCACCTTAATAATTCACCAGTGAATTTAGGCAGAGGAGTGTATGTTGCAGGCTGAGAAGGTAGTTTAAAAGGTTTGGCCAAATGCTTTTACTAAAGTCAAACAGGTCCAGAGACCTCTCCTCCACCCCAAACCTGGAATGACACACGTTTGGATATGTGAGCTCTGCAGATAAAAACCCCAAACGCAACGAATAAGCACCTGGCCTCAGCCCCACTCCTGCTTTGTCACAACGTGGAAGAACTGGTGGCGAGTGGCACTGCCCTGTGAGGTTCCCGGGCCACAGCTCTGGGCAGTTCATCTGGCCTTGTAAGAGTGCGCTACAGCTGTGATTCTTGGCAAGGGCCGGGGAACTTGGCAGGGAGAAGGTTGAAAACATTTTGATTATTTTGGTTCCAGAATCTTCCTTAATGTAAAGTACCTATAACCGAGTAATTTATGTCTTCTTAGGGGCAATGCCGTCTCCTATTTGGGGGCAGGAATGGGGTAGCGGGAAATCTCAGCCTTTGGGAGTCTTGGTAGTGGATGATTAAGAGGAGGTGCTTGTTCATATGTAGAAAAACTGTTCATTTAAGGGCCGGAATATTTACTCAAAACATTTGAGGCACAGTCATAGATGGCAGAAGGCCCAAACTGGACAGATATTGACATGCAGAGAAAGCATGAGAGATACAGTTGAAGAGGAGAAAAGTAGACGGATTCCACACAGGTCTGGGACCCCCCTGTACCCCTGGGGGATCGGGTGGACCCTCATGGGTGCTGCCAGGGCAGACAGTGCCCTGTGGCCTACATGTCTGTACATCTGCCTCAGCTTCCTGGGCTTCCCATCGCTTAAGTCCATTTGTTTGCTCTTGTCCATTGAGTCCACGCTCACCCCTCTCCCTCCTTGTTGGGCTGCAGGAAGCGGCCCCCTTTCTGACTCCAGTGCTTTGTCATACCCTAACCATTATTTTACCAAGTGCCCGGCAGCATGCTGGGCTCTAGGCTCACCTCTTTTACCAATCCTGAGATGCTGCAGTGGCTAAGGCTTTGGAGCCAAACACACTTCCATTCAAATCCCCGGTCATCCCCGGTGTGTGATCGCGAATAGCTCACTAAAGTCTCGGGTCATCAATCTCTCCAACTAAGGAAATAGGAGAATTAGTAACTCACCTCATAAGGCTTTATAAGATTAAAATCACAGTGTGTGTAGGCCCTTCTTAACTGTAGTTACGAATAAAAGCCTTTCAATCCCCTGCAAAACAGATTGTCTCTGTCTCCAGATGGGGTGGCAGGTGAGGTGAAATGCCCAATCCACAGCTCCAGCACTAATACCAGCCAGAACCAGGATCGCAAACCAGTTCCACCAGGCTCCCAAACCTTGCTGACCCACCATCTGTGACAAGGCACGTGGTTCTGTTTCCAGGCGAAGTCCACTTCGTCGAGTTTTGTGAGTCTGACCTGCCAAGTTTTCCAGTTTTCACTTGTGACTTATTCTCTTCTGGACACCCTGGTCTTGCCTTGGCCCGAATCAAAGCAGTTGGGAGGTGATGAAGATCGAATATCTTCAAATAGCCAAGTCTAGTGAAACGCAGAATCCAATTTATCATACATGTCAGAAAGTCGCTGAGGCAATTATTATAGTAGCTCAGAAGAAAAGTAGCTGTGTGACCTCAGGCGAGGTGCCTTCTCTCGTTTGTCAAATGAGAAGTTTTAAGAAATTGCAGATTTCTTTTCCAGTGCCAACATTTCTGTAATATTTCCGATTTTCCACTACAGTTGTTTTTTTTAGCTGGAGAGAGAAAGATCTCCTTGAAATCGTGTCTTAATCAGGAAACAAGGTATAACAATCATGCCTGTAATCATTTCAGTGTCAAGCCATATGCCATTTATTATTATTCTCATTCAAGCTTCCTCACATACAATGCTCATATCACTGATGAGTTGATTTCTCAGATGTCTGTTAAATTCCCTTCCTCATGTAATTCCTCACATAATTAGTTCAGAAAATGCACCTTGAACTCCATTTTAGAAGCTTACAGAACACACAAAACCCACTTACTGTTGAATATGTCTGAATTTCAGTTGACTTCTGAATGACTCATATTTGAGCAGTTTATGTCTCCTGTCCTACCACACCATCATCTATTTCTGGAATCTTAAGGGGACAAATCTCAATTATGCCAGAGAAACAGTAGCCATCCCAGCAGGACACTTCGAATCCTAAAACCCTGTAGGCCAGTGCCAAACCCTTGTTGCCTTCCAACAACTTGACTAGCTTCCCTAATTACAAGCAAACAAATAAAAACAAAAGCAAAAACATCAACAAGATATAATTCCCATATGATTTCTCAAGTTTCTAAAAGATAACTTTATTAAACATAAATTTTATGGGAAAGAGACATTTTCCATATGGAGACAATACTGAAAATACCCAACTTTGTGATTTTATTTTTGAAGAATAAAAATTTGTGGGAAAAGTAGACTTAATATATGGTTTTTCTTGTCGTAATCGTCTTTTGAACAAAATGAACTTTTGTTCTTCCAAGAAAGCTTCTACTTGAGGTGCAGTTATTAAATCAATATTTGTTGAAAACTGCTTAGCATCCAGTACCGTGAGGCAGTGGGATCCAGGATGGGTAAGGCCATCCCCACTTTCTAGGAAGACAGCCCTTCCAATGGGGGGTGGCATGCAAATAACCACAATACATGGTTGTCAGTTGCAATATGTTACAGCAAGTGAGCAATAGATTCTGCCTGAGGGTGTCAGGAAAGATCACAGAGGAGGTATGTTGGGTTTCAAAGGCTGAGTAGGTGTGTGACAGTTTTGCATGTTTGGGTGTCCAAAGAGAAACTGAGAAGCCTGATTTATTCAAGGGGTACCATCTAGGAGGTAATACGGTAGAATATAATTAACAACGATAGTCACTCTTGCTTATTAAGAGCGACTTGTGCCTAGTAGGCACTCACTAGGCATTCACTAGGCACTAGGCACTCACTTGGCACAAGTATTGATATTATCTCATTTTATTCTCACACTACCCTACTCTTATTATCATCTCCATTGTATAGAAGTGCTAACTGAGGCACAGAGAGTTAATGTAACTTGTCCAAGGTCTCACGGTAAGTGGCAGATCCAAGTCAAACCCTATCAGTCTTATGTCAGACCCGTCTCTCAACCACCAAGTCCTGGAAACATTCTTGTTATTTCTCTGTCCAGCTAATGTCGATAAGATCAAGGGGAGGAATTCATTGGCGGTCTAGTGGTTAAGGCTCAGTACTTCTGCTGCTGGGGGCATGGGTTCTATCCCTGGTCGGGGAATTAAGATCCCACAAGCCACGTGCACGGCCAAAAAAAAAAAAAAAGTTCAAGGGGAGGAACTTGTCAGTCAGAAGTTGATCAGTGGGTGGATAACAGACTAAAAAGAAAAGAAAATTGCAGAGAGTAAAAGCTAATAAAACACAGATTTAAAAAACTGAACTTTCACCTAATCGGGTTGCTAGACAGTAAGCTTGTAGTAGTGGCCTGTGAATGATCCATTTACAAAGAGCAGGTTGTTTTGATATGAATAAAACTGACTCTTGTAAAACGATTCAGGCAAATTTAGGGTTCTCAGGCCCAGAGGGATAACGGCAAGACTATCCATCCCATTGTTCAGCCAGCACTTCACATATACAGAAAGGAGCCAGGACTGAGGAAGAAGAGTGGCCATCGATAATTACATGTGGATATTTCCATTTCAGTCTAGTCCATTTCCTTTTCATTTGAAAACATTAATAAATCCATGTAGTTGAAACAGAGTGGCATCTGGGGATGGGAGTCCTGGGTTAGTAGCATCAAGGCTCCAGCATAGAACCTTAAGGCAGTTGCTCCATCGCCCCAGTAGTGCATAATCACAGCCTGACACACACTAGACCCTTAATAAATGGTAATTATTATACTTTACTTAAGTGACCTATTCAGCAAGAGTATCTCATGTTTCAACATTTGTCTCTAGGGAACTTCTGTCAATATTATCTTGACCGTTAGATATTGATGGAAACAAGGAGTAGAATTAGCAAATTCTTATCAAAAAAGGAAATATTTTTGAAGTGTGACTCATGTGTTTAAGACTATAATCTTGAATCCAATGAAAAGTGTTTTCTTTGGATTTAAAAAGAGACTTTGCAAAGTATGTTCTGTTCTTTATCTTGACCAGGAATCCACGCCTAATCAGGGGAAATCGTAGAGGCTGAGAGAGATTGAGAAACAGGTGAAGTCTTAGTACCAGTAATAATTTTATATAATAGAGGGCGTTTTACTTGTTTGTTTTGCATTGTTTTATTTTTGCCAGGGGACCAAGCCGTTTAGCAAATGCACTATGGTCCCAGGAGTCAGAGTTGACTTGAGAAACTTTGTTTTATATAAAATCAAGATTATAAAGGTTTGAAAGGCCAGAGGCTACAAACTGATGGCAGGGTGAAGAACAGAGAATGCAGTGAAGTTCAACCCCCAGAGACCAAAAGTTACTGCTACTCGCCATTAGTCTAACTTACCTTGTAGGATTCCACCATTCAACCATTCAATGAACAGGTCAGTTTGGATTTAGATCATTTGGACCCTTGATGGAATCAAAAGAAAATATAATAAAGACAAGTTTTTAAAACTAGATAAGAGAGTATTCATTCTGTTTTAAGTATAACATTCTATAAATTAATTTCTACAAAATAAATTGATCCTCAGTGCCTTTTGGAAATAGGGAAAAGAAAGGAACGTAGAGGCATTTAAATGGGAGGGAAAATTATTTGCGGTCATCTGAAATTTCAACATGAAATATATTAGGCCCCAAATAACCTAGGATGTCTTAAATTTTATTTTATTTATTTTTTATACAGCAGGTTCTTATTAGTTATCTATTTTATACATATTAGTGTATATATGTCAATCCCAATCTCCCAATTCATCCCACCACCACCACCCCTGCCACTTTTCCCCCTTGGTGTCCATACGTTTGTTCTCTACATCTGAGTCTCAATTTCTGCCCGGCAACCGGTTCATCTGTACCATTTTTCTATAACCTAGGCTGTCTTATATCAGAAATTGGAGGTGATGTTATTTTAACTACGACTTTTAAATACTGCATTCAAGATAAGACCACGGTCTTGAGATAGTCACACTCAATACATTCTAGCATACTTTTAGAAGTGTCCTAGCTTGTTTCAAATTTAATTATTAATTAATTTATTTTTTAAATTTATTTAGTGCATGTTTTATCCGATAAAAAAAACACTACAAATCATTTTTTTTCCTGAAAATGCTGCTGTTAACTAGCCTTTCCTCGAAAAGAACGTCCCTGCAAAGAAAAAACATGTGATTACCAAGCTTCTAGAAAAGTAAGTAAGAACTAATTAGGCAAAATGTAAATCAAACACTGCAACAATCATAATTTTAATCCACAGTAAAATCTCAGTGTGCTAGTAAACTTACGATGGTACGGATTCGTGTCCTTCCAATGATTTAAATCCAGAAACAGATCTAACACTGAGAAGAACCAAACAGAAACCACCAACATTCCTCTTTCTCCTGAACATTTTGAATGAGACTAGAACATGTTCTTTAGCCAAAGAGACAGTGTAAACTCAAGGAAAATGAAATGTCTCAGTGAAACATTTTAATGAAAATATGTAATTTATTGGATAAAGTGTAAGTTAAATATTTTCATTAAAATCTTCGACTGACATTTAATTTTCCCGAATTCATATTTGTTAAAATGTTTGGTTGGACAAAAATAAAATCAGTATACATTACTTTTAAGTATATGGGAAAGAAAAAGGACTAGCCGTTATGGGACTACTTTCTTTCGTTTTCTGAAGCTATATAAGCAACATCCTTTTAAATGAAAATGTGAGAAGTGGGAAAAGCAAGGAAAAAAAATCACAAACAGTCCTTCACCCAAACTTGACCACTATGACCATTATTGACATTTGTAGATAGTCCTGTTTCCTTTTTTTAAATATTTCGATTGTGAAGTCTAACATACCTACAGAAAAGCCTATAAAATTTCTATGTGCGGTTTAGCAAGTAGTTAAAAAATGATTGCCAGTGTAACCACCAACCAGGACAAGAAATGAAATACTGCTGGAGGCTCCCCACACCCGTGCAGCCCTTCCCTTCCCCTCACTAACACCACCGCTACCCTGATTTTATGGTAGCCAATCCTCTGCTTTTCTTGATCAATTCACCACCTACACCATTGCACCCACATATACACCCCTAAACCATGCACCTTTAACTCTGTTTTCCTACTTTACATAAATATATTTACACTGTGCATTTTCTTTTGTGCCTTGCTTTTAAAAAATTCAATATTATGTTTATAAAATTCACCACTGTTTTCATATGTAGCTGGAGCTTAATTTTCATGATTGTAAAAATTCAATATTGTGTTTGTAAAATTCACCGCTGTTTTTGTATGTAGCTGGAGCTTAATTTTCATCATTGTATAATATTCCATTATATGCATTTATCTATCTACTAATGGGCATTTGGTTTGTTTTTAAGTTGAGGATATTACAAATAATGTTTGGATATGTATCCTGGTGTGATTATCCATGCTTGTCCAGGAGTATAATAGGTGTTCATAAGGTATGGCTTTTAATCATAATTAAATATTTTAACATAATTTTCTAAGTAGTATTTTCTATTATTTCATAGTTGTAATAACCATCATTTTGTTGGATAATTTTCCATTCATGGCTGAATGTTACAGCCTGGTCTTTTGTGATAAATTCATTCCACTTTCTAATGCTTCTAGTGCTGGAAACAATTAAAATCTCGTCTCTTAGCAAGTTTAATGTTTATAACACACTTTTATGTCTGTGCTCACTGTACTGTGTATTACAGTGGTCTCCGGGACTTATTTATCTACTCGTTGCACATGTGTAACCCTTACACATCTCTTCCATTCCCTCACCCCCTGAGACCTATTGTTTTAAAAGCCTGGTTTAGACTTCCTGCTTCCACTGCAGGGGGTGTGGATTCAATCCCTGGTGGGGGAACTAAGATCCCATATGCCCCATGGCACGCCAAAAAATAAAATAAAATAATAAAAGCGTGGTAAGTGTTTGGCCGCCAGGAAAATTATAGAGTTCAGTTTAAACTTTTTGTGAAAAGTTTAGTTTTCAGCTCTACAATTCTGTGATATGTTGAAATCAATGTGTCACGTTTGCTGAACTCCACTCTTCGACATCTCCTTCCTGACTTCTTTGAGAGTCATTTTAGAGTTTCTCCAGGCAGGCTCCCTGCCCGGCCACTTCACAGACCTCCTCAGCATCCAGTAAAAGCTTTCGCTGTGCTTTGACACAGGAACCAAGGTTGCTAAGAGACCACCTGTGCTGAATGCACTTTGTTCTAGCAAGAGCAGCTGGAGAGAAAACCCAGGAGCAGCATTACCAACCACTACCCGGGATTAAGTCAGGTGAGAAATGGGTTTCTGTGCACTCTTCGACCCCCACCAGTTGTCTGGTCTTTCCCTCACTTCCTATTCAGTCTCGCTCTTTACCGCTGTTGGAGAAAATTGAAGGTACCCCTCAGAGCACAGACTGAAGAAACACAAGATGGAGGTGGAGGCCATAGGAGGGAAGGAAAATCGCTTTGCGAACCCATGTGTTATTCTTACCCCTTCTTTCCCTAACATAGGCACAAGGAATTGTTGAACTTAAGGGAAATTCTAGGCGTTTACTTTGCCAGTGATTGCTGTGTAATTTGGGGCAAGTCATTCCCTCCTTTAGGAAGGGGGTTAGTTATTATAGAAATTAATCAAGATTGCTAAAAGTGGAAGAAGATACTTGTATAAATCTCATCTATCTCCCCCTCTCTCTTTCACCTTCTCTCTTAAAACTCAACCTGCCTTTTTGGGTTTGAGTGGAAAATAGCAGAAAATATTCTCCCACCCCGATCTTGCCACTTTCTAAAAATATTGATGCTCATTTTTTTAAATAAATTTTTTAAAGTTTATTTATTTTTGGCTGTATTGGGTCTTTGTTTGCTGTGCGCGCGCTTTCTCTAGTTGTGGAGAGCAGGGGTTACTCTTCGTTGCGGTGCGCGGGCTTCTCATTGCGGTGGCTTCTCTTGTTGCATGCAGGCTTCGGTAGTTGTGGCGCGTGGGCTCAGTAGTTGTGGCTGTCGGGCTCTCGAGTGCAGGCTCAGTAGTTGTGGTGCACGGGCTTAGTTGCTCTGTGGCATGGGGGATTTTCCCAGACCAGGGCTTGAACCCGTGTCCCCTGCCTTGGCAGGCGGATTCTTAACCACTGCGCCACCAGGGAAGCCCTTGATGCTGATTTTAAGTTGAGTGTATATAAGGGACTTGGATTTAAGGCCAAGTTCACATTCCTGGAAAAAGGAGTTAAGAATGGTTCTAAACTCCCTACCTGACAGGCATGTGAAATATTCCGACAGTGCGCTAAACAGACCACAAATTAATATCTTTAAAAATTCCGTAATACTTAAAAAAATTAAGATTAAAAAAACTGATTAACACAGAAGTGTGGAAGAAATTAAAATATTTAATGTCTGGTTAAGTGACCAAAATATGAGAAGATTTTGAGGAAAGATCAGGGAAATGAAAAAAACCTTTTGTTTAATGTTTAAGAATTTTATCACATGCCTCTTAACATGTCTTCAAATTCTCATTTCCTGGTAATACCCACTGTACAGGTTAGAAGAATGGCAATTTCACTGATGCCATAAGAATGATTGTAAATGGCTTTGCAGATAAGACTTCAAAAATAATCTAATTATGGATAACATTGAAAAGAGAGGGGTAATTCTGGTAGTTCCTTGAGCTGATTTTTTTTGTTTGTTTGTTTTACAAATTTATTTATTTATTTTTGGCTGCATTGTGTCTTCGTCGCTGCACGTGGGCTTTCTCTAGTTGTGGAGAGCGGGGGTTAATCTTCATTGTGGTGCACGAGCTTCTCATTGCGGTGGCTTCTCGTGTTGTGGAGCACGGGCTCTAGGCACGCGGGCTCAGTTGTTGTGGCTCGCGGGGTCTAGAGCACAGGCTCAGTAGTTGTGGCGCTCGGGCGTAGTTGCTCCATGGCATGTGGGATCTTCCCGGACCAGGGCTCGAACCCCTGTCCCCTGCATTGACAGGCGCATTCTCAACCACTGCGCCACTAGGGAAGCCTTGAAAGACATTTCTTGATCACTGTTTCTTTCCAGTGCAAATATGAGATTGATTTTAAAGAATCAGGGTTATAAATGTGTTCATTTAAGGACATTTTCTCTTTCTTTTCCCCCTAGGGAGCAGGAGCTCTTGGCTATGACCTGTAAACACTGGATGTTAATTTCTACTACTAACCCCACAAGTCTGGAAGATGAACTTGTGGGAAGACTTCTAAAAATTCTGTTTTTTATCTTTGTTGACTTCCTGTCTATTATATATGTTGTTATAACTTCTTAGAAAGCTGACTTCCCTTACTTTACATGTGAATTTCATATTGAATTACAGTGAATAAAATTTTGTAATTTAGTATGTTGAGTGATTTTAATTTGATGACATCTCCAATTATTCTAGAGGCCAAAAGGACATTGCAATAAAAACAACATTGTATATTATTTAGTACTTTCTGGTTTATAAAACATTCACATAAATTGAAATGGAATTTTTTCCAAAAATCTACACTACTCTCATAAAACTTCTTGATTTTTAACATGATCATTAGTTGATAGATTGACTAAAATTTGTAGGTGTAATTATGAGTGAAGTTGTTTCTTAAGGATGCGTACCTATGTGAAATTTTATATGGTTCTATTTTTTTTTATTTATTTTTAAAATTTATTTTATTGAACTATAGTTGATTTACAATGTTATGTTGATTTCTGCTATACAGCAAAGTGATTCATTTATACATATATACATTCTTTTTCATATTCATTTCTATTATGGGTTATCACAGGATATTGAATATAGTTCCCTGTGCTGTACAGTAGGACCTTGTTGTTTATTATATGGTTCTATTTTTAACACATCAAGCTTAATATAAGATGATCTTTCCATACTGTATGCTAATAGTTTATTCTCATTTTCTTACATACACATTTCATCTGTGTGTAGGTAGATTGTTTTTCTTAACCCTCCACAATTTTATGTTTCTACTAACAAAAACTTAAAGTTAGGAATAGAAATGCTTAAACAACATTCTTTTAGGAAAATAGAACTTGTAAGAAAGGAAAGAAAACAAGGTGCAACCTGTGTTGATTTTCTGTTTGGGACTAAATGCTCACAGTATGTCATTTAATGTAAGGCTCCCAGTAATCCTAGGAGGCAGGAGTGAGTTGTCCCATTTCACAGATGAACACACTGAATCCTGGAAGAATTATGCTAGCTGGAGACTATACCTAGGAAGTGGCAGAACCAGATCTTGGGCCTTCACAATCCATCATATCATATTGCCTCCAAAGGTAAATAATAATTAAACAAGTGTGGTTAAAAAGCAATCTGTAGAGCTCAGCGTTTTTTCACAGTAATGTTTTATTCAAGACCCTATGGCTATACTTTAGTATTGCCCTGATTTATTTTCTTATTCCACATTTAAAAATCTTCTATCGAAAAGAGAGATTAAGTTTACCCTTTTCTCATATCCAAATGGACAATGCATTCTCTTCCACAGTTTTCTTGACTCCCTCATTTTCTGACAGTGCTAAAATATAACTGTTGAACTTCTGCTCTTTAAGCCTTTGAAAAACAAAGTTCTCTTTGTCCTTTAGACTTTTTGACTTTTTACATTGGACACACATGTTTCATAAAATCCTGAACTCTTCCATGTGATGACCATCTTCTCAGATTTGGCCCAGACATTAATGCAAGGTTTCATAAGAGACCTAATGAAGTGTGAAAGGAATCTGGGACCTTTGAGACTTATTACTTCAGTGACTCTTACTTAACCTTTCAGCGGTGTTGTATATTTAACCATAAGCCAAACAGAGTCAAAACTATGTGAGCATTTGTTGTAACAGAATCTCTTTTTTCCCTACATAATATTGTTGAACACTTCCTTTTGGATATAATGTGGATGTGATGTGTTTCTCCCCAAGCCCCTCTCTGTGGGATTTCTTGGAGCCTATTAATCAGGCTGTTGACAGGGAAGTCAAGTCACTCCCAGGCTCAAGCAATTGCTTCTTTTCTGTGTGCTTCCAGGCAGTCAGCAATGTGGTTAGAAGCACGGATGCTGAAGCCAGGCTGCCTGGGTCCAGATCTTGGCTTCACCGCTTATGGTTTAATAACCTTACGTCTCTGCTTCCTTACATATAAAATAAATGCCTGTGTCATAGGTGTGTCGAGAAGATGACATGAGATGACGGGTGCAGCGTGCGCAGCCGAGTGCTTGGCATATGGAAAACGCACAATCCGTGGAGGACTGCTGTCGTCAGCATGCTCAGGTGATGCTGAGCGTTAGCGAGCCTCCGTCACCCTGCCTGTTCTAACCTCCCCCTCGCCCTTAGAATGACCTCATGTTATCCCATCCCGTTGGCCCAAGGATGTGATTCTGTCCCCCTGACCCCTGGCAGAGTTCTGCGGCAAGTGTAGGTATAAACTGGTTGAAACTACGGGGCTTTTATTTGGTTATGTTATTTGGGGACCCGGCGATGACAACTGGATGTCATAATGTGACTCCAGACAGCAGAGGATACTTGATGAATAGCCTATTAAAAAAATGTTCATTGATTGATTGATCGATTGATTCTTTTTTTAAAAATTTTTCTTTCAAATGGGGCTATAGTTGATTTACAATGTTGTGTTTCAGGTGTACAGCAAAGTGATTCAGTTATACACATATCTATTCTTTTTCAAATTCTTTTCCCATTTAGGTTATTACAGAGTACTGAGCAGAGTTCCCTGTGCTCTACAGTAGGTCCTTGTTGGTTATCTGTTTTAAATATAGTGGTGTGTATATGGCAATCCCAAACTCCCAATTGATCTCTCCCTTCCCACCTTTCCCCTTTGGTAACCATAAGTTTGTTTTCTAAGTCTGTTTCTGTTTTGTATAAGAAATCAGAGTCTTAATATGCAGTTGACGTGGCTTTGTCATTGGAAGTAGGTCACTTTTCCTCCACTCTTCAAAAATATTTGTTCAGTTCCTTTTTGGCACGTGTGGTGCTGGGCGCCCAGGTCAAAACAGTGAATACAACATAGTTCATGCTCTCCTGGAGCTCATAGGTTAGTGGGAGAAATGAATGAACACCCAAATAGTGCAACAGCCACTGGGGGAAGTATTAGGATGGACATGCCTGGGGTGTTATGAAGGGTGTGATGAAAGGTGTTCTGAGGGCCACCACGAGCAGCAACTCCTGGGAGCTTGGGAAACATGCAGAATCCTGGTCCTCCCCCACCGCAACCCCCCAGAGCTGCTGAATTCAGAATCTGCACTGTAACCAGATTCCCCAGTGGTTCAGATGCATTGAGAAGTGCTGATGTGGAGGGAAGCTCACGGACTCAGTGTTCCTACTGTTTGGCACTGAACAGGTATGTGACCTCGGGGCAAGTTGCTTAATCTCTCTGGGTCTGCTACTCCTCCTGTTAAAACAAAACAGAACCAAGAAAAAAACAGAAGTGGCATTAAGACCATCAGCTTCATGTATCACATAGAAACACTGTGACTCTTAAATGAACTGGACTGATACTTACAGGGAGATAGATAATAGAAAGGAGTCCTAGAACTCTAAGACGTTGTTATAAACATCAAGAAGACAGGAGTAGCTCTGTGAAGTAAGGGACCTGTGACTACCTTCCGCAGGATTGGAAAAGGATTGTTTTCCTAAATGGCAACAGTGTCCACGGCGTATACGTATGTATGCAGCCTGGGTTAGGTAAACACGAGTTTTCTGGAATTGAGTGACAAGTACTCTACAGTTGATGAAGCATTAGTGATTCTTTAAGTGTTCACTCGAATGAAATAACTTACAAGAAAACTAAGCCAGATAGCCATTCTGAGTTAGAATGGACAGTTCCTAACTTTGGGGCGTGATTGGGACAAACTGCTTCTGTAGAAACCAGGGTCAAGGTTTTTGGGGATTTTTTTTTTTAATTTTTACTTTATATTGGAGTAGAGTTGATTAACAATGTTGTGTTAGTTTCAGGTGTACAGCAAAGGGATTCAGTTATACATATACATGTATCTATTCTTTTTCAGATTCTTTTCCCATGTAGGTTATTGCAGAATATTGAGCAGAGTTCCCTGTGCTCTACAGTAGGTCCTTTGAGAGAAGATCTGAAGCGCGTGGTGTGCACGTGGCCACACAGATGCAGACTGCTGTTCTGCGCTGCTTCTGCGTGGCTATTGTTTGCTGCCCTGCCTGCAAGCGGTCCTACTGAGCAAGCTGAAGGCAAGTTGCCACGTAGGCCACTCTGGGATCAGCAATGAGCCTAGACTTATTTATAAACCAACAGGAAAGGCCCCAGAGCTGCTCCGCCACCTGACCTGGGACCACGGTGAGGGAAGATTAGTGAAGGAGCACAGGAAGTCCTTGGTGGCCAACTGGGTTTTCAGTCTCAGCCCTTTGCCCTTTCAGCCTGGAGGTGGCTACAGACTGTTCTCTGAAGGGTCAGTGTCCCTGGACTCCTGTCTGAGGTGTGGCAGGTACAGAGGCTGACCTTTCAGATGTTGTTTACAAAGTTGATTATGACTTATCCCGTGGAGATCATTTACTCAATAAATCTTTATCAAGCGCTCACTGCCTATCTGCTAGCTTTGTAGGCACAGGGAAATATTTCGGTCCCTGTCCGTGAAGCCAAATCCGGCCTCTGTACCCCGACACAGAATTAATTTTCAGAGGCAGAGTTCTGGGTGAAGTAAAAAGAACAGCTTTATTGCTTTGCCAGGCCAAGGGGGCCACAGCAGGCTAATGCCCTCAAAACTGTGTGTCCTGACCCGGAGGGGCTAGTGAGGAGTTTTATAGTAACGGTTCACAGAGGGGGGCGTGATCAGCTCCTGGACATTCTTCTCGTTGGTTGGTGGTGAAGTAATTGGGAGTCAGCATCATCAAACTTCTGGTTTCAACCGGTCTGGGGTCTACGTGCTTGTGGGCAGCAGACCGTTAACTTCTCCCACCTGGTGAGGGCTTCAGTATCTGTAAAGAGCTCAAAGATATCATTATGTGTATCCCTTGAGGGGGAACCAGGACCCTGCCCCAAGGCGGCGCTATTGTTCCTTGACTGCGCCTTCCTTGTCCGAATCCCCTCCCTTCCCTGATTAGCAACTCTTTGAAGCTGCTGGTTGGAACTCGGGGAAGTCGTGGAGGCTGAATGAAGCCTATTTCCTGTAATCAAGAAATGGGGGACACGGAAAGGCTTTTGTGCTCTTCTGCCGGGGGAGGCGGACAACAAACTGATAAGCACGTGAGCGTTTCAGATAGTTCCAAATGCTGTGCAGAAAATGAAGTGGACCCATGGCTGAGAGGGTTTCTGTGGGGGAAGAATATTTTAATTAGGGGGAGCCAAGGAGCTTTTCCTGAGAAGGCGACAATGGAGCAGAGGCTTGACTGATGAGGAGCTAGCCAGGTGGAGATCTGGGGACAAGTGAGGACTTCCTGCAGGAAGAACAGCAGGTACAAAGGCACTGCGGTAGGTGGAGCTCAGCAAACCCTTAGGAAGGCCAGCGTGACTACAGCTTAGTGAAGAAGTGGGGAGTTAATTGTGTAGGATTGATAAAAATTTAGCTTCTACATAACTTCTCTGGTTTAGGGAAACTTTCTCATGGCAGAATAAAGAGAGAATGTGAGACTCTCTGATGTTCTGTGTCCTTTGTATGGGACACATCACAACTTACTTTAAACAAGGAATCCTCTCTCCAGGGGTTGCAATTTTTCCATGATTATTCCAGGCTGATCATGTCTGGCCCCTAACTTGTCATGATGCTAGGGAGCTCCATGGCTCTACTAGATGAATGAAAAAGCTGTGTTTTTAGGACCGCTTTTTAAAAACTGTAAGCAGAGCTAAAACTGCATCTGCTGTAGCTTATTTTAACAGCAGCCTTATTGACATATAGTTCATATACCATACAATTAATCTATTTGAAATGTACAATTCAATGATTTTTTTAGTATATTTACGGAGTTGTGCAACTATTACCACAATGAATTTGGAACAATTTTATCACCCTAAAAAGAAACCCCGTACCCATTAATCCCCATGAGCAGTTACTTCCGATTTTCCCTCAACCTAACCTGCCCCCAACCACCCCTCCCGCCAGCCCTAGGCAACACTAATCTACTTTTTATGTGGGAATTTCATATAAAAAGAATCATACAATGTATAGCCTTTTGTGCCTGGCTTCTTAATGGCCAAATAGTATTCCATTGCATGGATATACCACATATTATTTATCCATTGATCAGTAGATGGTTATTCGCATTGTTTTTATTTTTTTAAATTTATTATTTATTTATTTATTCCGGTACACGGGCCTCTCACTGTTGTGGCCTCTCCCGTGGCGGAGCACAGGCTCCGGACACGCAGGCCGAGCAGCCATGGCTCAGGGGCCCAGCCTGTCCGCGGCACATGGGATCCTCCTGGACCGGGGCACGAACCCCTGTCCCCGGCATCGGCAGGCGGACTCTCAACCACTGCGCCACCAGGGAAGCCCCGCATTGTTTTTATTTCTGTCAATTATGAATAATGCTGCTATGAACACTCATGTACCAATTCTTGCAAGGGCATATGTCTTCATTTCTCCTGTGTATACACCAACTTGTGGGATTATTGGGTCATATGGTGACTCTTCCTTTAAACTTCTGAGGAACTGCTGGACTATTTTACAAAGCAGATGACCCACATCTATAATCCTTGAAAAGCTTTCTCTTGATCTCTAAAGGAAAAAGAACATTTCTGTCACCCTGATAATCCTCAGGATTTCAAATATTAAACGGTAGGTCATGAAATAAAGGCTAAAGATGAAAATATTTGCTCCCTTCCTCTTGATTTGAGTTTTAAAACTTCATCTGTTTTCTTTAAATCTCTATTTTATGCTATCGAGCAATCAGAGCTCATTCTTTGGGCTCCTTTTTACCCATTTCATTTCAGAGTTAATTACATAAGAAATTCCTCACATTTCTTTCAAGTACCTTAGGTCACATTAATAAAGATCCAAGTTAATATGAGATATTTTTTCACTGATGGCAATTAGATTTATTCAATTAATTTTCACCGGATGCCTAGTCTAAGCCAGGCATGTTCAAGGGGCTGGATAATTTCTGTGCTGTTTCCGGTTCTAGGAAGTTCACTTTATTAGTCATGTGGTTGGAGGAGTACCTTGTCGTGCAAAGGATTCTCATAGCTCGTAAGCAGTCTCTTCGCAGATTGAGTTTTTGGCCTTTGGTATTCATCAGCTGCAAACTTCTTATAAGATATACTCTTTTGCCACGCTTAGTGAATCAAACACCTTGTAGATTATAATTATCAGCATGGCAGGAGTTCCATCTGGTTATTTCTTTTCCCACCCACAGCAATATTCATTTCTTGATTTCTTTGGTGGTATACTGTAACACTGTGGGCTAAAGAACTTGTTGAAAAATAATCTTGACCAGCCAAAGAAAAGTTGAACTAACAGCCTTGCCAAGAATGACATCTAAGTCAATCCAGCCTTTCAGTTCATTAAGACCGTAGTTGACAGAAGATGGACCCAAGTTGTAGAAATACTGGTGTGGTGTGGGGTGCGGGCGACCCTTGAGGAGAGATTCAGGTCTACTTGGTAAAAAGGTTAATTTTCAGACTTGGTGTGTCACTGAGCTTTGTTGATTTCCTGGGCCGGTTATCATACCTGCTTGTCACTATAGGATCTCTTCTTGAGTGAATTTCAAGAACTCAGATGCAGGTTTTAATGAGACATCCTTAAAGGACATTGTATATGACAGCTATTTGTAATCACTGTAAATTTGTCAATGGGTAGAATTTTCTTCTTCTAATTGTGTAGAGAAAAGGTAGGATCAGATTCCCAGTTGTAGTGGGGTTCTTTGGTATATTCATGAATACAAGCACTCGCATGACGCTTATTATGTTAGGCTATTTGGAGCACTTTATGTGGTTTAATTCACTGATTCTTCTCAACTACCATATGAGATAGGTATCATTCTCCCACTTTTACAGATGAGGAAACGGGCACAGGGAGGAGAAGGAACCTCTTCAAGGTTACAGAGCTAATCAGTACTCAGGCTTCAAGTTGTGTGTTTTTATCCTCTATTCTCTCCACCTCTTATTAGTCAACCTCTTGGAGCCTCTGTTTCTTCATCTGAAAAATTAGTAGATTAAATGCTACAGCAAGTGTGAGGTTCTACCTGCTGATCTTCAAGGCCTCCTGACTAGTTCTAAGACTCTGATTCAAATTCAGTAGTGTCAAAAGAACATGCACGACCGCGTGTAACTAAGAGAAATAATCAGGACACAAAGTATCTTGAGTGCTGAAATACTCAAAAAGCAGCCTCCTTGAGCCTCCAAGGATGTCTGGAGGACCAGGTTCATGGAAGGAAATGCCCACAATTACTGTTGTCCATGATGTTGAGAGTAAATTCAGCTTGCACTTGGTGGGTGCACCTGTGTGATCAATCCAAGTTATTTATACTGTGGGTCACACCACTCTAGATTTAGAAATGTAGTGGTTTCTCTTTACATACAGACTGATGGATTTGGTTGTGGACATTAGAGCTGTTGGCATGCCTCTGTCTGAGCCAGCCGTACATCTGGGGTTTGACTGATGTTTGCTTTTTGTTGCCAAAGGATGTGGCCCCTTCCTTCTAAGGTCACTTTTTTTTTTTTTTTTTTTTTTTTTTGCGGTACTAGGGCCCCTCACCGTCGCGGCCTCTCCCGTTGCGGAGCACAGGCTCCAGATGCGCAGGCCCAGTGGCCATGGCTCACGGGCCCAGCCGCTCCGCGGCATATGGGATCCTCCCAGACCGGGGCACGAACCCGTGTCCCCTGCATCGGCAGGCGGACTCTCAACCACTGCGCCACCAGGGAAGCCCCTAAGGTCACTTTAACCTAATAATCAACACTGACTCTTCTCGGTGAGGACAAGCCTTTTTCCAGTAAAACTTTGGCGTGTACTTTGCACGTACCACTACTCACTGTACTGGTATTGAATAGGTGTCTTGCTCTTTGTTTCTGTTGCATATGTTCACCCACCTATGATCATATTATCCAAACCACAGATCAGGAAATTTGAGTCAGACAAAAGAACTTTCCACCATATCCAACTGCAAAAGAAATCTTGGAAATATATTTTAAATTGGAGTTTCTTGGAAATGTTTTTATGTTTTATTAGAACAATGAGATTCAATATTTGAAATTTGGACTATTCTAGAGGATCCTGCAGTGGGAGGCACACTTCCCTTAATTTTACAGCAATTCTTTATAAGCTCTTACGGGAAACCCGGAATCCATCCCCAACCTTTCTTTCCACTAATCCCCACACGCATCAGTTACAGGGCCCTTCTTAATCTCTCAGATTGGTCCCCTTATTTCAAAATTCTCTAGGTGTTAAATTTTCAAATCTATATTTTTGCCTCAGCTGTTAAATCAGCCTCTGACCACTTTCACTCCCAGTCCATCTTCCAACGTGGTTTCTAAGAGTGATGGTTTTGAAACACAAAGCCAACCATGTCATCCACTGTTTAGAATCCTTCAGTGGTTCCTCTTCGCTTCCTGGAGAATGCCTTCATATAAAGACACAGGGTCTAACCCACTGGAGAGGACATTTATTGTGTTTAGGCCAGTCAACATCCCAATTTGCTTTTGGAGAGTCCTCTCAAAGTGCCTTGTCTTCCTCTGAGTGAGATGGTTACATTGCCCAAACCGGGCCAGTCACACTTTCTCTTCTGGGACTTTGAATCCTGAACAAACCCCTGCAAGGATGGAGAAAATAAGACAGAGCCCATTCATTTCCTGATGAAGCAATGTAGCCCCTGCGAGTTAGATCTCCAAGTGGACCGGAGTCCTGGGTTCTCCGTTTATGCTGTCCCGCCAAGAGATGGGAGCTGTTGCTAACAATCAAAAGCCCTATTCCTGTTTACCTCCCACTTCCTACAAGTACTCTGACCTTGAATCATTTGTCATTATCCACTGTAGTTCCCTAGCCTGGGAGTCTTTTACTCCATTAAGACTCTGCAAACGCTCTTCCCTCAGTCTTGGAATGGCCCCTTCTCAACCCAAGCAGTGTTTCTGCCTCTCTGTTCTCTTAAGGTAGCACAGGTACCCTGACGGAGGTACTTAGCACGTTCTAGTGACTATTCACCTGACAGTCTCCTAGATTGCAAAACCCTTTGTTTTCATATAATGCCTGACACAGCATAAATGATTAAGAATTCTTTGAAGAGTGAATAAGTAAGAATTGACAGTATAGCTTTTAGTCCATGTGTGGAGATTTATGTTATAGACAAGTGAGGCACATTTCCAGAATTCAAGAAATGGGTTGCAAGTTGCAGATCACAGAATCAACATAAAATGCATGAGACTCACCATAAGGTAAATTGCTGATGAGATTAAGGCAAAGTGATCAAAGTAGCAATGGTAAAGTCACAGTCGTGTGGCAAACACTGAGCATTTATTTTACAAGCTAAGTTTTTTTTTTTAAACTAGGTAAGTAATTTTAAGACATTATTATTATTATTTTCTTTGCGGTACACTGGCCTCTCACCGTTGTGGCCTCTCCCGTTGCGGAGCGCAGGCTCCGGACGCGCAGGCTCAGCGGCCATGGCTCACGGGTTCCAGCAGCTCCGCGGCATGTGGGATCCTCCCGGACCAGGGCACGAACCCGCGTCCCCTGCATCGGCGGGCGGACTCTCAACCACTGCGCCACCAGGGAAGTCCCAAGACATTATTTTTAATACTGCTTGGTTAAATAGTGTAGTGATTAAGAGCACAGAATCTAGAATAAGACAGTCTTGGTTGAAATTGCCTACCTCTGTTTATTCGTCTGTAAAATGAGGGAAACGGTACCTCCCTCATAGGGATATATACAAGTATGCATACTCAGCACGGTGCCTGGTCATTCTCTCTTTGCCACTGTCCCCAGCCCAATCCAATGTCTTCCTTCATTGCCCTGCTTTGTGCCCAGGAGGCTGACCCCTTGTGGGCAGCATTTCCTGGGCTCCCTCGGTGCCTGGTTTCTGCCTGGCTTTGACCAATGGTAGGTACCACCAAGCGATCTGAGAGCAAAGAGAGAGGTAGGGGTGTTCTCTCCACAGTCACTTTGACTCTTTGTCTCTGGCAATAAAATGATCTCTCTTCCCAATTCCTGCTCCCTTTGGGTGGTCCCTCCTTTGCAGGTTCTGCTCTCCAGGCACTGGTAACACTAGGTCTTCCCTTTGTCACTCAAAGCCCAGGAGCAGTAATCACTTCCCACCGTCTAGTATGGGTGTCTCTTGTTTATTCCTTTAATGTTGTCCACGTTGCATTAAATATCTAATTATAGATAATCTTTCCCTTAAGATTCCTCCTCTTGGCTATCTGGGATAAATTCTGTTTCCTGCCTGTGCCTTGACAATTGCTTAAAAGTGTGAGCTATTATTACATTAAATTGTTAATCTGAACAAATATATAAATTAAATAGGTAATTATTAACATTAAACATTAGGATGATATTAAAATACACATGGCTATTGAGTAGAAAGCAGGATTCACATCCCTCTTTAATATCAAGCAGAAGATCTCAAACACATTTTACTTCTACAGCTGGTTGTTTTGCCTATGGTTTGAAATAACTCCCAGGCACTTTGATGGGGAAGTATAAGAAGCTTTACACTGTGGTGGGTGGTAGGGATATAGGGGTGAACATACCTTTCTGTGTGAGCACAGCCCTGGTGGGGAGGTGGATGGAGGAAATTCATTCATCAATTTCCATCTCTATTCAAATGTTCTTATGGAACATGTTTGACTTTACATTTTTTCTTTATAACTTTTGTTTCATGGGTTAGTTACCATCTTCTGAATTTTACCCAACAAACCAAAGTTGTAGCATATTGAATAGGTGACCCAAAAAATGTTTCCATGCCGAAACCATGGAGCAAAGTATTTGGACTGTCCACAGATTTTGGGAGTGAAGAGACCCTGAACATGGAGTAGAGGTCATGCTTTTTCTCCCGTGTCGTGTAATGAAGAAGACAAGAAGGCCAAAGCTTGCCATGTTGACCTGAAATATTGTTTGGAGCTGTCTGAAACTTTGTTATGTAGTGCACGTAAGTCAGACACTGAGGCAGAACGTAAGTCAGACACTGAGGCAGAACGTAAGTCAGACACTGAGGCAGAACGTAAGTCAGACACTGAGGCAGAGGCATATTTAAAAAATTGGCGCTGCTTCATAAAAGATTCAATTCAATGGTCTTATGATCAGTTTAAAATAACATTTATCAATTGCATCTGTATTTTCACAAGAAGAAACTGGAACCACTGGTACATTTGAACTGGGCAGCCTACCTTTGGAAGTAAACCCTTCCGCGGTCATCTGTTATCTAGTATGATTACATCGTAGATCCTACAAGTTGAATTTGTAAGATACACGATGCCATGAGTGAATTCAGATGTGGGAAATGGCCTTAAACTGTCCTGGACACATGAGGGACTTTCCTCCTTCTCTTCTTCAGTACGTTTATGGAGGGCCTACTATGTGTCAAGCACTGCGGTTGATCCTGGGCTAGAGCTGTGAACGAGCACAGTGAGGGGCCACACAGCCTGGCCTTACTAGGGGGCATGCTAGGCTCACACTGCCTGTATTTACCTCCTGTCTCTGCCGCTTTGGTGTCCCAACT
Source organism: Leucopleurus acutus (assembly GCF_964270905.1). Lineage (NCBI taxonomy): Eukaryota > Metazoa > Chordata > Mammalia > Artiodactyla > Delphinidae > Leucopleurus > Leucopleurus acutus. The sequence goes on from NC_139156.1 coordinate 72,662,432, forward strand.
TTGGGCAGCTCACAGCCTCAGGGGGTCTTAATTCCCCATCTATAGGATGAGTAAAAAGTAGTAGTTGCTCTATGGGATTCAATGAGATGATTGTAACTACTTAGAATAGAATAGAGCTTGCTGAGTGAGGCAACTGAAGAATTTCAATGATCTACTGTAGCAAAAATATTACTCAGAGGGCCTTCCGGGTGGTCCAGTGGTTAAGACTCTGCCTTCCAATGCATGGGGCATGGGTTCGATCCCTGGTCCGGGAACTAAGACCCCACATGCTATGCGGTGCAGCCAAAAAAAAAAAAAAAAAAACACATATATATATATATATATATATATATATATATTACTGACAGTTCGAGCATGCATTCATTCCTTTGATTGATCATTCATTTCTTCATTCCTTCATTCAATGAAAGCTCACTAAACAAAGTTCTATTCTTGCTGCCACTGTGCTCTAGGGAATAGTGATGAACAGGACACATCTGGTACCTGCTGTTGGGAGTTTATAGTTTCGCTGTGCAGACAGACAACGAGCACTTTACAGATGCTGTCAGTCCAACACCTGGAGATAAACTGGGTGTTTTGGAAACAGTATTCGTGAAGACGTAGGGTGTTTTTGGCTATGGCCTTGAAACCAAGCAATGCAGGTCAGAAGGATGTAAAGTGGAAAGTGTGTATATGTATCCACACACACACACACACACACAGACACACAGACACACAGACACACACAGAAGGAGATGCATATTCCATGTAATGTTACATCTCTCATTTCCATTTTCATGAGACAGGGTGGTGGTTCAGAGCATGGCCCTCTGTAGCCTGGATGCCTGCATTTGAACCTAGCCTGCCCCTCATTAACTGTGTGATTGGGGTCAAATTATTTAACTTCCTTCTAGTCATTTTCATCACTGGCAAAACGTGGATGATAATAAGAGCGCCTACTTTTTAGGTTTACTGTGAGCCTTGGATGAGTTAATACAAGTGAGAAGACAGTGCTCCAGCAGCTTGTACCCGCCTTGACTCATTTTTCTAAGGTAGACTGGGAACAGCACAGGCTTAGCAATTAGCCACACCAGGGCCTGAATCTCACTCCATCACTTACCAACTGAGTGACTCAGCAAGTAACTTAACCTCTCTAAATTCCAGTTTCCTCATCTATAAAATGAAGATAATGATACTTAACCACAGGAGATTGCTTTGTGGTTATGAGACTGCATAGTTCTTGGCAATTACCAGGCACTCAAAGAATAGCATGTATTCCTCTTCCCCACCTTCCTCTAAGATTAAAAATCGTTTAAGCCAGATAGCATGATGAAAGAAAAGGCAAGAAAAAGATGAAACAATATTCTGGAGAGTTGCAAGAAAAAATTGATACAGTGTGTCTTTAAGGTCATTTTTGACATTTGAAAATTTGTCTTTTTCAACAAAAGCTCTGTAAGCATGAGGGGGAAGGATTAATCCACTTCTACTGTTTTCTGATCTTTTATCTGTTAGAGAATGAGTGAATGAAAGGGAATTAATAGCATGATCTTCAGATCTCTGAGCTAACTGCTGTAAAAACTCTAAAGTCTATTTTTTTAAGTTATTTTTATGTCAAAGTGTAGTGTCTGTGTAGCTGTGCTGCCATTCATAAACAGGGGAAGAACAAGACGTACAAAAGAGAAGGAACCTGCCCTGATGTCCTAAGTCAGGAAGGGAAGTCTGGTCAGCCGGGCAGGCACTGGACTGGCGTCTCAGGGGCTGTGCAAATGTCCTAACCCTCCCCTACCAACCAATGCCTGCCTCTGTCCTCCATGTTTCTGGCTCCCTTGCTGGGCTGAGGACCGCAGAGCGATTTTAGGTTAATTTCTCTGTCTTATTCTCTAAAAGCTTCAGGCAGCAGATAGTCTAAGAAGGGGGGGGGGGACCTTAGAATATTTAACAAATCACAGACTTCTTAACAAATGCCCCAAATGATAACTAACAAGGCAAAAAAACAAGTGCCTTCCTTCAGGGTACCACCTCTGTATGCGTTTTTCTTGAAATGCCTTCCCTTAGGTCTCTTGCCTCCCAAGGGAGGCTCATTTAAATCCGGTTTATTTCATGACCCACCTTTTCCTCTCACTCCACCTTGTTGAAAGTGCATCAACTTCTGGATCCAAGAGAGACCCAGAAGGGCAGGGGCTGCACAGAGCTGTAGAGCCAGCAGTACTGAACTTCTCTGACCCTCGCCTCACAAACAGATCTTGCATCTTCACATCACCGGGGATAAAACCTCTGGGTGGTGGAGAGGTCATTCTGGTCTTTACCGATTGAGAGATTTAGCGAGTAACAACCCTCTCAACTCCAGTTTCCTTCTCTGTGCAATGGAGCTAACAACACCCAGCCACTTGAGATTGCTTTGAGAGGTACTGGAGTAGCACAGTCTCTCTCTGCCAAAACCCGCTCCCCAGCCCCGCTCTGTCCTGGAGCAGGGGTTGATCAGGAACTCATCCGTGGCTTCTCTGGGTCAAATTCCATTCATAGGTAAAGTGTCAAGGTTGGACTAGATTTCTGAGTTCTCTCGTGTGTCTAAATGCTCTGCTGAGGTGTGACTGAACAAAAAACCTTCACAGGAAGGTGGAGGCAATTTTCACATTCCAGGCAGGCAATAATTTCCTAAGCCAACGGGCGACTCCCCCCTACCCCCCCCTCCAGCAGCCAGCCAGCTTCCACGCCCCCTGCCTTCTCCAGGCTGCATTCTGCCCACATCATTCACGACATTATGAGTCTGGACCCCCAGCCATTTTGAGTTTTTGACCCCGGAATTCAGTCTTACACTAAAGTTGGAACCATGCTGTGTGTAAGAATGAGCTAATTTTCAGTTCTCAGTTGATAGGCGTGGACTGTCTGAGCAAACATGGGAATGCTGGTCATACATTCTCTTTATAAGAAATCTGGGAAAACTCGGTGGAGATGAGAACAGGGACATGGCAACTTCAGAAACCCACTGGTGAACACAGAACTATTTTTCAAGCAGGGTTTCCCTGTCCCCCAAATGTAATTTCATATACATTGATTGGTTCCGACCAACTATCAAGATATTTGCTCAGGTGGTTAGGGGGTATCTGAATCAAAGAAAAAGCTTTCTAAAAATATCTTTTATCAAAACAAGTAGAGAAAAGTACACAAATGATCAGTGTACAGGTCAATGCATTATTACAAAGTGAACACACTTGAGTAACCGCAAACCAGGTCAGAAATAGAAGAGGATGAGAAGCCCCCATTGTATCCCCTCTCCATTTTTCCTTCCAGAAACTATTTCTGGGACCACCTTCCTCTGATTCTTACTGTTACTTTTTTCCCTCTAATCTTTCTCCCTCTGAGGACAAAACAAAATAGTATCAACTAGCACTGGCCATTCTTTTCCCCATAACCTGAATGGAAGGCGGTAAATTGAGTGGAAAGGAATGATGTGAGACGAATAGATGAACTGCTATTTTCCTACCTGTAAGAACACTCGCCAGCGTGGCCAGGGTCCACAGGTGTTTTGGAAACTTTCACCTCACATAGACTTCTGGACGCGTGCAAGATGAAAAACCGCGGCTCAGGAAGCTTATGCGGCTTCATTCGGACTTCAGAAACCAACCCTTTGCAAGGTGTAGGGTCTTTGTCTAGGTCAGAATTAGAGGAGGTTCAGTGTCTAAAGGAAATGTTCATTTCGGTGATGGGTGGTCCCAGCCCCCTCTGAGAAGCTGGTAGAAGATATGGTGTCCCTTCTCAGAAAGACCTATATACGCAGGAACACAAAAAGTGCACATCATTTTACGGGGTTGCCACACCTGGTAAGCCCTAGGTACCCACCTATGGACTGTCCCCAGTCTGCCGCAGTGACTGTGGGAATCTCAGCACTCACGCTCATTACCTTTCAGCTAAAGATAGGAGTGTATTGTTAGTACAGCTCACCTGCCATACAGACTAAACGTCCTCAGATGCAGCCCCTCTCCCTCAGCACACTATGTGCACTTCGGGGCGCCCCCCTTTCCCATAGAGCTGTCACAAAGGGCAGCACTTGGCATCCTCACTCCTCACTGCCCAGGAGCACCGACTCCACAAAGTTCTGGTGCCCGTCTCTCTGGGATCACTGCCAGCTGGGGATACAGCTCCGGCCAGGAGGGCGCCCTGCCGTCCAGGAACCTGGGAGACCCGGGGAGACTCGCACTCATCCTCAGACCCGGGCTCCCTCCAAATGCACACTGTCCTGGGCGGGCCGGCGCGGGCACGCGGTGGGCGGCGGGGCGCAGCGGCGCCGGGGGACGCGCTCGTGCGCGCACCGAGAGGGCCCGTGGCCGGCGGTGCCCCGCTCTCCCGCGGCCTTGGTGGCTCCGCGCCGGAGCTGGGCCTGGGCAGCGGCCCCCGCAGTGCCCTCCCTCCTCCTGGCCGGCCCGGTCCGGCCGGGAGCCGCGAGAGCGGGAGCAGCGCCCCTACCGCCCGCCTTTCCACCTCCTTCTCCTCCGCCTCCTTCTCCCGCTCACTCAGTCACAACCGGTTCAGACTGGCCGGGGTACCCCGCAACGAAGAGAGACGGGGCGGGGGGGAACACAGGGAATAACTTCCCGAGGAGGAGGACCACGACGAGAAGGTGGAGCCCACAGGAGGGGCCGGCTCCCTCCCTCCACGTGGCCCCCGCCGCCGCCGCGGGGCTCGGCGGGGGCAGAGGGCGGCGGCTCGCGGGGCAGCGCGTAGCGGGACCGATTGCCCAATACTCCGGCAGGGGCCGGGGCCGGGCCCCCGGATAAATAGCCGCCCGGCAGGCCCGGAGCTGCAGGGGAGAGCGGCGGCCGCGGTCCTCTCCGCACCACCCGCCCGGGGCACTGCGCCCTGTGCTGCGCCCCGGAGACCCGCCGAGGCCGGTACCCAGGTAAAGGGCTGGAGCTCGCGGGGAGGGTGCCAGTGGTCGGCGGCCGCCCGTCTGCCTAGCCTCCCGGAGGCGAGAAGTACCTCCTCCGTCTCGGAGCCGTAGAAGGAGGCGACCCTGCCATCCACGGCCGAGCAGCTCGGAACCGGTTCCTTGTTGGGAGTGTGTGTCTCGGGGACTGAGAGTGTCCTCGGTGCGTTTGCGCCCACCCCATGACCCCCGCCACCCTTTCTCCGCGGTGGGCCAGTTTTCCCGGGGCTCCGAGGGCGGCATTTGGCACGGAGTTGGAAGAGGGGAGAAAGGGAGTCCTGGAGGGAGGCCGGTGCCCTCGGATTGGGCTCAGGGAAGACATCTGCTCCGGGACTCCCGAGACAGCTTCTGGGACTGCTGGTGGCAGAGTAGGGGGTGGGGGGAAGCGACCCAGGTGAGCCCCAGTTTCCCAGAGGGCAGCGAGGCCTCGCTGGTGCGCGCAGGTGTCCCCGGGAGGGTCGCGTTGGGGGCGCCCGCGGGGGGCTCCTGAGCTGGGAGGGAAGCAGCGCGCAGCTCGGGCGAGCGCAGGAGGCACGGGCGCCTCGGCCACCTGGACACAGAGCGGGAACTTGGGAGGACTTGGTGCTTCACGCTCCATCTGTGGCTCTCCCCAGGCAACCTGCTCTAGCTTCAGCAGCTGCCAGAGGCTTTGGAGGGAACTAACAACCACTTAAAACCTCGGTCATCAAAAACAGATCAGTGTTTCTCAGGATGCCTTGTCTAATCTAGCCCAAGGCCATCCATCCCGGAGGTTTAGGTAGGATTTACACTAAATATGCATATGACTTACATAGTAAGTTATTTAATATAATATTTTTTGGATCAGTCTCCTGGGTCACAGTGAGTTTGGGTGTAATCCTGAATTACCTGGATTCTAGTTCAGACTGCAGGTGGGTTCCTCCCCCTCCCCTCAGTAGGATTTTCAGTTGTCCCGTCAAATCCTGTTCATTTGGTTATGTCCTAAGTGTCTTAGATTTGAGTTGGCTTCAGCTGTGAGGAATTGTTCTGGCTGGTTCAGAACAGCTGAGGAAGATAGAGAAGATTCTGAAGTGAAAGCACCAATTATTCATGGTAGGATTACACCTTCTTTTAAATACCTCGTGGATCCAGATAACAGGGTTACCCATATCATTGCTAGAAAAAAAAATATTTTTTTAAGGCCCTGGGAAGTGGAAATGACATGATAAAATAGCTTAACCTGCAATTTTGCAACAACTCTGCACTGACTGCCTAAGAACGTCCTTCTCTGTTTCTTCTCTTCTGTGAGTAGGCAAGAGGGGTAACAAGGACCCTTCCTGTCGGTGGGATGAATATAGAAAAGGACAAAAGATATGCAGGGGTAGATCAGGACACTAGGAAATCTTTTCTGATTTCTGACTGCGACTCAGAAGATGGTGGTGATGGGTGTCTGAATCTGTATCAGGGCAGATGGTGGTGCTTTGGGGGTGGACCTGGTCATGAAACGAGTGCTAGAGGATGACAATTAGATGTAGTCAGATTTTCAAGCTTTATTTTCTCACCTCAATCTTTTGAACCCCTAGGTTTTGTAGTCTTTTTTCGAAGCGAGCTATCTCTTGAGCTTAATTCATACAGTGCAGTTGGGTATAGAAAGCCAGTAGGAAAGTACAAAAGAAACAATGTCTTGCTGGTTTAACTATAGCTTTACAAGAAAGTATCACCTAGTGGCTTTAATTTTAATTGAAGATTGCAAGAATGCATCTATTTTGAGCTAGTTGGCCTTTTCTTTGGGAGGTTCTTTGCAGACATCAGCGTATTCCCTGCAGATAATGAGATTGAACCTGTGACTTAAAACTGAGTTCAAGGAAAGAACACATGACCTGTGCTTTCAAAGAGTTTAGTCTGGTGGGAAAGACAGGCATGTTTACAAATATCTATAATACAAGGTAGTAAACATGGAATCATATGGCAGTGACATCAATAGTGTGCTATTGACTGGCAGAGAAAAGGAGAGGTTTATTCAAGGTTAAGAACTGCGAAAAGTTGCGTGGTGAGTGTAGCATTTGAGCCGGCACTTGAAGGAGGAAGAGGATTTTCTTGATGGAAATGAGGGCTGCTGGAAGTCTGGTGTGTTCCAAGGTAGCAGAGCAGTTTGGAGCGGCTGGAGCCTGGAATTTAAGATAGATAAGGCTGGGAGGTCGGATGGGGCTAGATTATGGAGGACGTGACAAGCCATGCTAAGAAATTAAAATATGATTGAACATTATTATTGTATTTATACCAACATCGTTAACGTCCTTAACTGTGGTTTATTCCCTGAAGTTCAATTTTGTGAGCTTTCCCTAGAGAAGTAAATGAATAAAATCTTAATAGTATTTGCTTCCTATAAATGTAAAAGAGTAATAATGTGTTTCAGATAGCCTTCAATGCTTTATTCAAGTCCAACAGTTATTTTCCCTCTGAATCTTATGGGATAACAACTTTTAGTTTGATTAAAACTTTGGATAGGAAAACACCTCCGCTCTCCTGAGCCACTATGCAGGGTAAAGTCACTTTCTGTTCACTGTTTCAATTACAGATAATAATAATGATGATTATTTTTCATCTTGATTAAACACGGTATGTCAACTGAACCACATACCTTATTTTATCTAGGGAGGCATAATTTTTATCTTAATCTGAGAATTTTAATAAGGTCACTCGGCTAAGTAAATGGCATGACCAGGATTTGAACCCAAAAAGTCTGTCTCGAGAGCCTGTCCTTTGGGCAGGGGCATACTATATGATGCCTGTTATTAATAGTAGTTAGCAGTTGGGCCTGCTACGTGTAGAAGTGGTTCTCTGTTTTTTCTTTGCATCCACATTCCCAGCATTCTGATTTTATTTTAGTTTATTTGTTTAATTGAGATACAGTTGCCATATAACATATTACTTTTAGGTGTACAACACAATGGTTCTAAATATGGGTATATTGCAAAATGATCACCACAGTAAGTTTAATTAACATGTATCACCACACATAGTTACAGTTTTTTCGTGTGTGTGATGAGGACTTTTAAGATCTACTCTCTTGGCAACTTTCAGATATTTAACACAGTGTGTTAACTGTAGTCACCGTTATCCATTACATTAGCCATCATTCTGATTAATTTTACTTTACAGAGTCAATAATGGCACATATTTCAATGTTTTAACACATCTTCAAACTGTTACATGATCTTGTACTTTTATGACCCACTCAAAGGAAACTCCTAAGCTCTTTGAGAAGAGATGGCACATGAGATGAGAAAAGCATTAGTGAATGTAGCAGCCTTAAATACAAAGACCAGACCTGGCAGATTCCCTGGAACAGTGTCAATCTCATATGTTCTTTTCACTATTCCCAGCAGATCCCCCCAAATGCACCAGATCTTTTTGTGTTTCAGCACCCCATATATAATACCATGTGTCTTGATTTTTTTTTTTTACTCTGAAAGTGGTATAGCAAATCTACTCGTTTGTACACGACATGCTAAAGTGTATATTCAGACAACAGATTGGATTCTATATAATCGTGTGCAAGTTATGCAAAGCACGTACTAAGCAAAAGGACACACCAGTGTAGATAGCATCATCGGAGATTTCTTCACCAGAACTTCACCACTACTACTTGGACCGAGCTTTGTGGGCTGTGGGTTGTGTGGAATCAAGATAAGCTGAAACAAGAGCCTGGCAGCATAGCATGATATGAGGGTGGGATAAAGGGAAATGATGCTACCAACTTGCGTCTAAGTGTCTGGCCCTCGTTTTGCCTATAATGACTCTGTTAAATCTCTAGATCTTTTCATCTTTTCTCGGACTCTGAATGATTTACGAATTCCACTATTTTCTCTTCTGAGCCTGAGAGCAGGATTGGAAATAGGTGGCCATTCGCTGGATGGGTCAGTAAGGGCTCTTGAGACTGATCTCTCCCCTAATAAGACATCTCTAAACCTCAGGCTCCTTGTACAGAGGAGGAAATTGAGGAGTTCTTAAGATCGAGGATAGCATATTCACAAGGTTCACCCAGGGCAGATGGGCATCACAGAGGAGCAAAGCAGACCGGCGTGGGAGGTAGGGAGAGCACAGGTGAGACTCTCAACACAAGTCGACCTACGTCCTGTGTCAGGGAGACGAGAAGGAGTGGAAGGCACTGGAGAGAACATGCCCATTCAACGAGGGCCAGAGCTACTCAGTTCCAGCTAATTGTTACATAAGAACAAGGACCCAGTGTTGCCAGATCTTCTGAGTTTTCAAAAAAATCCGGGAATTCAGATTTTTGATGTGCAAACATTGGCAATTCATTCAAAATGGCTAAAAACAAAAAATAAAATAAAATAGATTAAACTAAATAGAATAGAATAGAATATTGGGCAGGCCAAACAAAACACCTCTAGAGATCTAGAGATCAGATTTGGCCCGTATGCTGTCAATGTGCTAGATGATTTCCAGGCTTCCTTCTGGCTTCAGAGTTCCATGATCCTACACTCAGTCCATCAGAGCTCTAACCCATTTCTCCTTTGCTGAAACACGTTCCAGTACGCACCATACCTAAAGTGTGATAGCTTTGGAAGAGCTCTTTGGCAAATGCTGGACTATGATAGATTTACAAGGCCTTTAAGGTCAAAGAATGCCCTTTTTCGATGGCCATGCTGTTGACATAATTCAGAGGCCCCAGCAGTTAACTGCTTGTGTTAATTATCCCTTTCAGGGACAATTAGTGCGGTTTAATTCGAGGACTCAGAGCTGATCTCTAAATATTTTCCTTCCTGCTCCTTCCTTCTCACCCCAATGTGAGATAATAATCAGCTGGAAAATCGATCCGGGTTTCCACTTGGACAAGGTGTATTTATAGGCTTGTCTTATGGTGTTTAGACAAAGAAATCTTCATTATCTTTACCCTGGAAAGATTTCACCATGTAGTCTGTCTCTCTTCTTAACAGAGAGCTACCTGGGGATGTCCTTGAATTGCAACAAGGTGAGTAAGTTAAGGGTTTGACTTCTGTGAGATGTGTTAATACGGAAGTTTAGGGTTTTTTTTTCATTCCCTCTTTTTTTTTTTGGCCAAGCCATGCAGCCTGCAGGATCCTAGCTCTCCTACCAGGGATCAAACCTGGACCCTCAAGAGTGAAAGCGCAGCGTCCTAATCACTGGACTGCCAGGGAATTCCCTTTTTAAAAAAATTTTATTGGAGTATAGTTGATTTACAATGTTGTGTTAGTTTCAGGTATACAGCAAAGTGAATCACTTATTACATATACAGTATATCCCCTAGGGTCTTTTTTTTTTTTTTAAAGCGTATTTATATGGATCCAAAAATATAAAATGAGAACAAAACTGGTGGACTTGTATGTGATTGCAATCCCAAATTCTTTTTAATAACTGGTTCTTAGGAGAACTATGCGGTTAAATTCTTTAATATACTATTTTTAAAGCTGAGTTTCTTGGATGCGATGTGTTCTTCCCTTTATGCCAGGGAGCTGTTTTACAAACAAGTGGGCCTGACTCTACCTGAAAAGTTCAGAGCAGACATTGACAATGGGAAGGAAGCATCTGAGTAAATAAAAGAAGCATGGCATGTTCAGAGAAACCACATACCTTATTGTGACTGAGCTGACTGACAGAGGACCGGCAGAAGGCTCTCAATGACAGTTCTGAGCCACAGTTTGTCCTTGTCGTGGCTCCAGTGATGAGTCAACCCTCCCTTGCACTTCCAAGAGTGTGTCAACCAACTCTGGATGTCTAACATTTAATCTGAACCTAGAGACTGTCATACAGAGTGAAGTAAGTCAGAAAGAGAAAAACAAATATCGTGTAATATTGCTTGTGTGTGGATTCTAGAAAAATGGTACAGATGAACTTATTTACAAAGCAGAAACAGAGACACAGATGTAGAGAACAAACTTACGGACACTGAGGAGGGAAGGGGGTGGGATGAGCTGGGAGATTGGGATTGACGTATGTACACTACTGTGTGTGAAATAGATATCTAGTGAGAACCCTGTAGAGCACAAGGAACTCTATGCAATGCTCTGTGGTGACCTAAATGGGAAGGAAATCTAAAAAAGAGGGGATATGTGTATATAGCTGACTCACTTCGCTGTACAGCAGAAACTAACACAACATTGTGAAGCAACTGTAGTCCAATAAAAATTAATTAAAAAAACCCAAACCTGAAAGAATCGGGTAATTATCTGATCATTGAAGACATACCACCTGATATTATATTGGTAAAAACTTTGAATTAAAAAAATCAACTTTATGTTTACCCGTGTATTTAGCTAGCCTTTCAGATTCAACGATGCGAGCGGGCTCTAAGTGCCAAGGAAGCAGGGACCACACCACCTTCACTCCACAGTACCTTCTAAATGCATTCAATTCATTTTCTTCGAAATACACAAATGCCTTCCAAATGTACTCAATTCTTTTTGTTGAATGAAAGCTGTTTGATGAATCATTTTGATATACAGGAGATTTAGGGCAGTAGCTTTTCTACACATTCATGCATTTATTCATTCTATAAAGATTTGTTGAGCTTTCACTGTCTGCCAAGTACAGTTCTCAGTGCTAGGGACTTAGTGCTAGGGCTTGTGGGCTACATACCTTAACAAATAATAACATGTTGTGATAAAAGTAGTAAGAGCAAAGGTTGCCCAAAGTATCGTGAGACCTTCGAGGAGGAATGAATAACTGTTGGAGGGTCTGGATGGCATCAAGTAGGAGGAGACGTTTAGGCTAAGTCTTGAAGGAAGAGGCGGAGTTTGCCAGAAGGCGAGCTGGAGAAAGGATTACAGCCCTGCAGCAGCTGGTCGGGGACCGAAGAGTCAAAGGCACACAGGAGGGAAGGAGCCCAGCTTAAGGGCCGAATTGTGACAGTGGCTTGGGAAGCACAGGTTTGGGGACATCCTGGAGGGGTGGTTAGGGCTGAATCGTTGCAGATCTTTAGAGGAAAACAGAAAGAATTAGCTAGCTGGGTATTGAAAGATCTAAATTCCTAATATCCTATGAACAAAACATGGATTTGTAAAATCATGTTTTCATTTTTATTTATAATTTTTGAATCACATTACTCATTTGTGGCAGGCCAGAAGCTCCAGGAGGGCAGGAATAATCATCTTTGGTTGTCTTTTGCACTTAGAAATTAAACAAAAACCACAGTAAGGACATTTTTCTTGTCTGGATGCGTGCAAGCCAGAAAATATTGAGTTGAGGTACGATTGGGAAGTGAGAAATTGGAGCGGGGGAAAAACTCTTCCAGGTTTTTCTAAGCAAGCCTTTAAAAGATGCCACGACAGTAACAATACCTATAAACATTTACTCTGTGTCAAGTACCACACCTAGTGCTTCATAGAGTTTATTTCCCATATTCCTCATAAAAATCCTAAGAGGAAGAAGTTCTTCCTATTCTATTCTCATTTTATAGATGAAGAAACTGAGAAGGTTTTTAACTTGCTGAAAGTCACATGACTAATAGTCTGCTATTAATTGTGGTCTAACCTCAACTAGGAACTCAGGAAAAATGACTCCAGGGTCCATGTTCTAGACGAGGGGCTTTCAGTGTTTTTGGCTGTGATGTGTTTTACAACCCAACCTTGCCTGCATACACAGGCACGCGTATAAACACTGAAGCCAAGTTTCAAAGTAGCGCTTAACCCTTATCATGATGCAGGAGGTGCTCTTGTATTTTCTGCTTTCATCGATTTCATTTCAGTCTGAATTTCAGTTTTCTCTTTTTGCTGTACGCGGGCCTCTCAGTGCTGTGGCCTCTCCCGTTGCAGAGCACAGGCTCTGGACGCGCAGGCTCAGCGGCCATGGCTCACGGGCCCAGCCGCTCCGCGGCATGTGGGATCTTCCCGGACCGGGGCACGAACCCATGTCCCCTGCATCGGCAGAAAGTCTCTCAACCACTGCGCCACCAGGGAAGCCCCTGAATTTCAGTTTTAAACGGTGCTGCTCACAATTCACAATTGATCTGACGACCCACGATGCATTACAGAGTTTGGACAACACTCCTCTAGCCCTCTGCTTTGCACTGCTTCCCAAACTATAGCTTACTACCCTTTTCTGTTAAATTCAGCAAACATTTATTCAGTGCCTACTACATGCAGGAATGTGGAAAGAACATAAAGAGTATAAGGTATGGCCTGACCCTGAGGAATTTTCAGCATAGTGAAGAGAAAGACAAGTAATGGCTAGTAATAATGCAGGCCAGGAAAAAAAATAAAAATAAAATAAGAAAAAGAGAAAAGAGAGGCACAAGCCACATGTAGTGGGAACATAGAAGAAGGAGTGATGAATACTGGCTCTGAGTGCATATACTGATTTAACTAGTAGTGTTTAGTGGTTTGTGAGTGTGTGTGTGTCTGCTACCGGAACGTCGAAAGACGTTTATGAATAAATAGAAATGTCTTTGGTAAAGACTTTTGGGACTTAGGGCCAAAGAAGATCTGAAGACCACAGTACTCTGTGTATTATTCTCAAAGGTGCTTGAAGTGGTCAAGTTATCATTATTATTTAGACATTAGTTTGTCCAGTGTAAGCCCTTGAAGGATGTTAGCATGTTCAGTTATGTTAAAGAGTATCCATTAAAAAAAAGTTTCCAATCAAATTCCCAAAGTAAAAGAATGCAAACCTACGGACCAGTTATGAACCTGCATTAGGTAATAAATGCTAGGGTTAAATGGCGAGAGCCTTGAGTAGAGTCTAGCAAAAATCCTGTGGTTATACTGCAGGTAGAAGGAGGGTTATTAATATCTTCCTAATACATCTTATGTAGATTAAAAAGGTAACGTTTGAAAATCCTGGCACTGTGTCTGATACATAGAAAGTGTTAATAGAAAATGGTAATTAAAAGTTATTCCTTGATATGGCTAAGTAAGAGTACATTTAATTCTTGGAAATTTTCTTAGTTCCACTGTTTAGAGAATTCCTAAGAAAGGATAGTATTATGATACCTTTGGGATTTCAGGATATTTGAAATCTTTTTCCATAGCCATGTTTGATGTGGGTTAAAAAATAAAAGCTATCAATTTAAATCACTAAAAGCAGTCAGGTCTTTGATTTTAGGCTTGTCCACCAAGAAGAGCAATCATGTAAGCTAGGGCGGTGGTGCACTCCTTTCGGTCAGGAACTTGACATGGAGATTACCTGGAGCCCTTTAGCAACCTGGCCTCAACCCCAGAGATCCTGTCTTCATGGGTCAAGAGAAGGCTCAGATATTGGTCATTTTTAAGCCCTCAAGGTGATTCCACAGTGCAGCCAGGTTTGAAATCCCCTGCAAAGTATACGTTTTGATGATGAGAAACATGCTTCTGTGGAGATGCAACCTTAAAATGGGGTCCCGTGTTTGCTTTTGTGATGCCCATAGAGTCACCATTTTTTCTTGAGAACTAGTTTAGAAAACAAGATCTTAGGTATCTTTTTTTTTGGCCATGTCGTGCCGCTTGTGGAATCTCAGCTCCCCTACCAGGGATTGCACCCCAGCCCATGGCAATGAAAGCACAGAGTCTTAACCACTGGACCGCCAGGGAATTCCCAGAAACTGTAACTATTGATATAACAGAAAAGTGGAATTCTAACCATCCTTTGGGACCACATAATACCATTACTAAAAGATCCCAGCTTCTCCCCCACTCTGTTCCCCTAACTTGAGATGTTTTGCTGATGTGACCACATTGATAGGTGACATCATAGTCATGTTGACAGCTTTATTGTAACTGTCATCATCACCATTAACAATATCATCATCGTTAGAATCTTCTCAAAGTTTCCCCTCCTGCCCTCATGCCTGCTCGGCTGGAGACTACAGAGGCTGGCCGGGGCATGTGGCTTGGACCCAGAGCAGTGGGGTGACTGTCTCGGCACAGGCTGCCTGCAGATTCTTGAAGCTGCTCCTCCTGGGGCTTTTCTTGGGCTGCTGTGCAGCAGCCGGATGGCATTATGGGAGGTTGCGTGACGCTCTAGAAGCAGTGCACCCAGGCGTGGCCATTTGGGACAATGGGGAGAGACTGGAAAAGACTTCTTTCTCTCCTGGCTGGCAATGGTGTTCATGTTTGTGTTCTTTGGAGCTGCAAAGGTGAAAGTGCTCGTTCCCTTGCCAGAAACCAGCCAGCAGATTTTGAGGACTTGCCACATCAAAGGATGGGGTTAATAGCATTGCCGCCACCATTGGGGACAGAACCAAATGTCACAAGTGAAGAGAGAGCAGGCAACTGTCCATTCCTTTGTTTTTGCCTCTGCACTCCAGGGTGCTTAGAAAAATAAAAGTCATGCTCTCCTGAGACAGTCCAATTATTCTGCTCTTTTGTTTTGTAAACTTCTGATTCTTTGGAGAGAGATGCTTACCTTCCTGTAACCTTTCAGTTCACTTAGGTGTGTTAGCATGGTGGAGGTATTTTTTTTTTTGTTTACTTGTTTGATATGCTGTCTTATACCACTTTCTCCTGTTTTCATTAAAAAAAAAAACAGATAAATGGATGTAATCATCTTCTAATTTTTGTATCATGATCTCCTTCTGCATTGATCCCCTCCTGCATTTTTCCCCTTTTATAGAAAAGCAGGAAATTAACTTTCACCATGGTCATCACTCCTATAAGAATTTTTGCTTTTGCTTC
Source organism: Leucopleurus acutus (assembly GCF_964270905.1). Lineage (NCBI taxonomy): Eukaryota > Metazoa > Chordata > Mammalia > Artiodactyla > Delphinidae > Leucopleurus > Leucopleurus acutus. The sequence goes on from NC_139156.1 coordinate 72,677,924, forward strand.
CATTTGAAACCTAGAAGTGATGATAAGTAGAGAGGATGGCGGGTAAAGTAAGCTTTGTCCTTGACAGTATAGATGACAGGGTAGAGCTAAAAGGACAGCCAAGTGCTGGGTGCTGCGTTGGAGTGTGGGCCCCAGGCAGAGAGTTCCCACTTGGTCCATTCACTCCCTGCCGCCAGCTGCTTTTTATCTTCTTCCCTCCCTCACCTGTGTCCTTCCCCCACTGGGATGAATATGGGACAGTTGGTCAGAAGGTGCTCTATCCTATAGGGCAGTGATTCTCACCCCAGCTGCACATTAGACTGGCAGGAAGGGTTAGGCTCCACCCCGGAGCAGGCTGGTGGTAGGACCTGGCATCAGGGATGTTTAAAAGCTTCCTAGATGATTCTGGTGCCCACTGTGGTTGGGCAACAGTTTTCGGAGTGTATCTATAGATGACCTGGGTCAGAATCATAGGGTGATTTTGGTTTTTGTTTGACCGCGCTGCTCGGCCTATGGGATCTTAGTTCCCTGAGCAGGGATCGAACTTGGGGCCACAGCAGTGAAAGCGTCGAGTCCTAACCACTGGATCGCCAGGGAATTCCCCATAGGGTGATCTTTTTAAAAATGCACATTCTGGGATTCCTAAACTTGAAACCAAAATCCTAGTAGTAAACCCCAGTTTTGAATCATTCCAAATTACTGCCATTATCCAGATCTTGGTTTAAATGTTCTAAGTATTCAGAAATAACTAAAGATCAAAAAGTCTTAGAAGCCCTAGATTGATAAATGATTCAGTAACTAGTTGCTGTCGAGCTCTGGTTTAAGTAACCAGGAACTACTTCTTAGAAAATGACTATCAGGTCCCTAGAAATCCCTTATAGTTACAAAATCAGAGGTAATGTTTAATAAAGTGCTATGTGCTAGGCACTGAGCTTTGCACTTTATTTTTTTAATTAAAAAAAATTTTATTGGAGTATAGTTGATTTATAGTGTTGTGTTAGTTTCTGCTGTATAGCAAAGTGAATCAGTTATACATATACATATGTTCATTCTTTTTTAGATTCTTTTCCCATATAGGCCATTGTAGAGTATTGAGTAGAGTTCCCTGTGCTATATACAGTAGGTCCTTATTAGTTATCTATTTTATATATAGTAGTGTGTATATGTCAATCCCAATCTCCCAATTTATCCCTCCCCCCTCCCTTACCCCTTGGGAGCTATAAGTTTGTTTTCTACATCTGTGACTCTTTCTGTTTTGTAGATAAGTTCATTTGTACCCTTTTTAAGATTCCACATATAAGTGAGCTTTGCACTTTAAACTATTATCCCATTTTACAGATGGGAAGCCTGAGGCACAGAAACATTAAGTAATTGGCTCAAAAGCACATGGTAAGTAGTGCCGACTGGATCAGAACCCAGATATACATGTAATAACAAAGCTCTTGATCTTAACCATTACTCAGTTCCTACCTCTGTGGAACCAGGTACTAGAAAAACTTCTCTTCCTCTTTACCCTGTCTTTATGGTGAAACTAAGAGGAATAAAGGGAAACTATCAAGCAATTGAAACTGTTGTTAACTTGCTCCATATCATTTTCTTTCCTTCTTTCTTTCTGCATTGCTGTGCGCGGGCTTTTCTCTAGTTGCGGCGAGCGGGGGCTACTCTTTGTTGCAGTGCACGGGCTTCTCATTGCGGTGGCTTCTCTTGTTGCAGAGCACGGGCTCTAGGTGCACGGGCTTCAGTAGTTGTGGCACGTGGGCTCTAGAGCGCACGCTCAGTAGTTGCGGTGCATGGGCTCAGTTGTTCCGCCGCAAGTGCGATATTCCCGGACAAGGGCTCGAACCCATGTCTCCTGCATTGGCAGGCGGATTATTAACCACTGTGTCACCAGGGAAGCCCTCCATATCATTTTCTATACGTCCTTCTATATGTACACAAAGCAGCCAAAGATCCCTGACGTTTTCTTCAGAAACCTGGAATTTATGTTTTATTTTCATTGCTTAGATTCTTTTACGATGTGTAGTGGTTCCTGCACTTAAACAGAAGCTCTGTTACTGCTTTCTTTGAGGAGATACAATACAACAGAATAAGCAAAACATAATCTGATTTTATTGCCCTTGTTTAAACCTGTTTCTGGGTTAAAAATCTGGGTGTGATCATGAGCTAACTTGGGAGGTGACCGTGTCTGCATTAGTTAAGTTACATGAAAGAATCATGAACTGGAGGGGTCATTAAGGAAACTGTCAGGCCAAAAAGAAACAAAAATCTGGGTGTGTGTGTTGGGAGGTGTGTGGACATCGGTGGGGAGGACCGCCATTGGCCTTGGGGAGGGGTCTTACATCTATGAAAGGCCTCAAACACATATTGTTGATTTTATCTCCAAATCAGGCCATATATACGGTCACTGGAACTGTGTGTGTGTTCATAACATTAATTATTTTTCTTTATAAAATCAGCTTTATTGAGGTGTAATTTACATACAATAAAATCCAGTGGTTATGTGTACAATATGATGAATTTTGACAAACGTATTCAGTTGGGGTTTGCATTCATTTTTAAATGACAACTTTATTAAAATATAATTCATAAACCTTATAATTCATCTATTTAAAGTGTACAATTTGATGATTTTTAGTGTATTCACAGACCTGTGCAGCCATCATCAATTCTAAAACATTTTCATCATCCCCAAAAGAAACCTCCTACCCCTCAGCATTCTCTTCTCATTTTCTCCCAACCCTCCTAGCCCTAGGCAACTGCTATTCTACTTTCTGTTTCTGTAGACTTGCCTATTCTGGAAGTGTCATATAAATGGGAACCATACAATATGTAGTCTTCTGTGATTGGCTGCTTTCACTTAGCATAGTGTTTTTAAGGTTCATCCATGTTGTAGCGTGTGTCAGTACTTCATTCCTTTTTATTGCTGAACAGTATTCCATTGTGTACAGAAACAGACTCACAGACATAGAGAACAGACTTGTGGTTGCCAAGGGGGAGATGGGGTGGGGGAGGGATGGAGTGGGAGTTTGGGATGAGCAGATGCTATTACATATAGACTGGATAAACAACAAGGTCCTATTTTATGGCACAGGGAATTATATTCAATATCCTATAATAAACCATAATGGAAAAGAGTATAAAAAAGAATATAGGGCTTCCCTGGTGGCGCAGTGGTTGAGAGACCGCCTGCCGATACAGGGGACAAGGGTTCGTGCCCCGGTCCGGGAAGATCCCTCATGCCGCGGAGCGGCTGGGCCCGTGAGCCATAGCCGCTGAGCCTGTGCGTCCGGAGCCTGTGCTCCACAACGGGAGAGGCCACGCCAGTGAGAGGCCCACGTACCGCAAAAAAAAGAAAAAAAAAAGAAAAAAAAAAGAATATATATATATATATATATATATATATATATGTAAGTGAATCACTTTGCTGTATACCAGAAACTAACACAACATTGTAAATCAACTTCAATAAAATAAATTTAAAAAAATTAAAAAATACAAAAAATAAAACTACCTACCACCTCAGTTAACTTGGAGACCAAAAGGTAAATATAGTTTATAATAAAGGAAAAAAATATTCCATGTGTAGATATACCACATTTTATTTATCCATTTATCAGTTGTTGGATACTTGGGTTGTTTCTACTTTTTTGGCTGATAGCATTAATTTTTTTTTGGCCACGCCTCATAGCATGTGGGATCTTAATTCTCTGACCGGGAATCAAACCTGTGCCCCTGCAGTGGAAGCATGGAGTCTTAACCACTGGACCATCACGGAAGTCCCTGATAGCATTAATTTTTAAATTAAATTAAACAGATATCTTGATTTGTATATCCTCATTTAGGCTTTTTTTCCCCTACACTATTTAATATGCCAGGAGTCTGAAGTGGCTTAGTCCTTTCTTGACTTCTGAGACAATCTGATTAGGTCACCACAGTGGGATTTACAGTTGTACTAAAATTATTATTTGGAGTTCATTCTCTTTTATAGCTATTTAATATTGTAGAAAATGCTTATAGAATTGTAGATATAGAAATATATATGTGCATGTGTATATATAAAATAAGGATGACAATATGATTTTACAAAGAGTTTTAATAGTTAATTTAGAAGGACAATAGGGTGGGTTCTCTTTCTTTTCCTTTAAAAAATAATACTGGGGACTTTCCTGGTGGTCCAGTGGTAAAGAATCCACCTTCCATTGCAGGGGACACAGGTTCGATCCCTGGTCGGGGAACTAAGATCCCACATGCTGCCGGGCAACTAAGCCCACGTGCCGCAACTACTGAGCCCATGCACTCTGGAGCCTGCACACCACAACTAGAGAGAAACCCGTATGCCGCAACAAAGAGCCCACGTGCCGCAATGAAAGATCCCGCATGCCGCAAGAAAGATGCCTAGTGTCGCAACTAAGACCTGACACAGCCCAAAATAAATAAAATAATAAAAAAATATTGATATATAACTAAAATTGTTTTACTTTAGAGGAGAAATCATAAACTGCACTGATTATGAAATGTCATTGGAAAGTGACAAAATTGATCCAGTGACTATAACTTTTGAAGGACTAATGTGCTAATGTGACTTTGTTCTCTAATATATGAATCAACATATAGGTTCACTTGAAAGTTTACGTTTTTTGACCCAGAGGGAATTTATATATTATTTTAAAGCTTTATATTACTCATAAATTATCAAAAATCAGTCATAACAGTGTTGACACTTTTGCTACTGATAACTGCAGATGCTGCACTTTTCAACCCTCAGACACATGGTAGAATGGAAGTGCTTAAGAAATAGGAAAGTGAAAGTAGAAGTGGAATAATAGCTGTGATAAAAAGAGGACTCATTATTTATACATCATTATACATCTTATACATTATACATTATACATCTTATACATCATTATTTATACATCTTTTTTTTTGGTAATAAGTCTGTTTTGTATATAAGTTCATTTGTATCACTTCTTTTTTTAGATTCCACATATAGGTGATATATGATATACCTCTTAACTACCTTGCTTATACTGTCTCCCAGTAAATGAAATTTAATTAATTTATGTTCAACTATGAGCTTTAGTATGTATTAGTGTATGTTTGTTTATATTTTAATAGAATTCACAAAGAATTATTTGCTTACCTTCATTTTTATTACAACACCCAAAGAATGATTTGTTTACCTACATTTTTGTTAGAATTCCCAAATAATTGTTCCTCTCAATTCCCAGAATACCTTTTTCCCAAACTGTGGTGGTGGAGAATAAATGATGCATGGTTGGATGGGCAAAAGGCACAATAGGGGAAGAGCAATACTAACACTAGAACAGTTCTGGCTGAGCAGGTCTGCTCTTTAGTTTGAGCAGAAACTTGTTACCTGTACTGGAGTCAGAACTGAAACATAATTTCTAGGCACTTTTGTGGTTTTCTAAAAAAAAATTTTTTTAATATTTAAAAAATATTTTTAATATTTATTTATTTATTTGATTGGACTGGGTCTTCATTGCGGCATGCAGGATCTTTAGTTGCGGCATGCAGGATCTAGTTCCCTAACCAGGGATGGAACCTGGGCCCCCTGCATCGGGAGTGCAGGGTCTTAACCACTGGATCGCCAGGGAAGCCCCTCTAGGAGCTTTTGAATGTGTTTTCTTTTGACAGCTTTATCGAGATAAAATTCACATATGATAAAATGCCCCCACTTACTGTGTGCTGTTGAGTGGATTTTATTCAAGAGTTGTGCAAACTGTACCACAATCTACTTTTTTTTTGCGGTACGCGGGCCTCTCACTGTTGTGGCCTCTCCCGTTGCAGAGCACAGGCTCCGGACGCGCAGGCTCAGCAGCCATGGCTCACAGGCTTAGCTGCTCCGTGACATGTGGGATCTTCCCGGACCGGGGCACAAACCCGTGTCCCCTGCATCGGCAGGCGGACTCTCAACCACTGTGCCACCAGGGAAGCCCCACAATCTACTTTTAAAACATTTAAAAATGATTGTAAAATATTTTTATCACCCCAAAGAAACCTTGTCCCTCTAGCAGTCATTCCCCATGCCCACTCCTCAAACTGTTTTCCAAAGTGGAGGCAGCCTTTTCATCCCCACCAGCAGCATGGAAACGTTTCTATTCTCCACCTCCTGGCCTATGGTTTAGAGCTTCCCACATAATAAAGGTGGCATTAATGTAACTGAAGGAAGGTCATGAAACTCAGGATGATTCAGGCTTTTGACACTCCTCACAGATGCCTAGATCAAGACAAAATCAACTCAGAATCAACCATTTTTTTCCCAGGATGTAGTCCATGATCCTAGGCTCTCAATTAAAGTGACAATTCAGCACCAGATAATTTGGTAGTGTCTGAGATTCAAATAAAAATTTGCTGTTTTTACCTACTTCCGTAATTCAAGTAGAAAATATATCTGGGACTCTTTAATGAGATATTTAAAGGTAACATTCAGAAAGAAGTTTTTAGAGAAAAATAATTATGGGGGGAACAAAGGCAAGACGCAGCTATTAACTGAAAATAAGATCAGACAGTTGTAAATCACTCTGTATTTGGCAAAAAATAGTACAGAACATTTGCATACATTTCAGGGACAGGAAGCTTCTGTGTCAACATTAAATGTTCATAAATGTCAAATACGCAATTCTGACATCTTATATCTGGGAGAATAGAAATTTTCAGCCAGTGTAGAGTTAGGGAAATAACAAAGACTTGGCATCATTTGAACCGAACTGAATGCCGTACTAGACATTGGAGCTTAAAATTTTACCATGAGTGAAAAGTAGACTTTCAACAGTCCTTTTCATTTTCCGAAGGAAATGTCTTGGAATTTACCTAACTCTTCTTTCCCTTTAACAAAACAAATTCTAACTTTAAGAGACATGCTATCCTTTATACTAATGATAATAGAACTTTGTTGAATAATGACATTTTATTATGGTTTGTTTTACTTCATGTTCTCCTTTCTTGTCCACGGGAGGTTTATAATATGTGGAATATATTTAATTTTTTAAAAAAGATCAGTATTTTTTTTACTTCGTTAGGGATTTTATTTTTAAAAAATTTTAAAATTTTTATACAATTTTTAAAGGTTACTTTCCATTTACAGTTATTACAAAATATTGGCTGTATTACCCCTGTTCTGCAATACATTCTTGAGCCTATCTTACACCCAGTAGTGTGTACCTCCCACTCCCCTACCCCTGTATTGCTCCCCCCTCGCCACTGGTAACCACTAGTTTGTTCTCTGTATCTGTGAGTGTGCTGCTTTTTTGTTGTATTCACTAGTTATATTTTTTAGAGTCCACAAATGAGTGGTATCATACAGTATTTGTCTTTTTCTGTCTGACTTATTTCACTTAGCCTAATGCCCTCCAAGTCTATTCATGTTGCTGCAAATGGCAAAATTTCATTCTTTCTTATGGCTGAATAGTATTCCATTGTATACACATACCACACCTTCTTTATTCATTCATCTGTTGATGGACCCTTAATTAGGTAGCTTTCCTACCTTGGCAATTATAAATAATGCTGCTATGAACATTGGGGTGCATGTATCTTTTCCATTAGTGTTTTTGTTTTGGGAGGGATATATACCCAAGATTGGAACTGCTGGGTCATATGGTAGTTCTATTTTTATTTCTTTGAGAAACATCCATACTGTTTTCCACACTGGCTGCACCAACTTACATTTCCACCAACAGTGTATGACCGTTCCCTTTTCTCCACATCCTCACCAACATTGTTATTTATGTTCTTTTTGATGATAGCCATTCTGAAAGGTATGAGGTGATATCTCATTGTGGTTTTGATCTGCATTTCCTTGATATTAGCGATGTTGGGCTTCCCTGGTGGCGCAGTGGTTGAGAGTCGCCTGCCGATGCAGGGGACACGGGTTCGTGCCCCAGTCCGGGAAGATCCCACATGCCGCGGAGCGGCTGGGCCCGTGAGCCATGGCCGGTGAAAGATATTAGCGATGTTGAGCACCTTTTCATATGCCTGTTGGCCATCTGTATTTCCTCTTTGGAAGAATGTCTATTCAGTTCTTCTGCCCATTTTAATTAATTAATTAATTAATTTATTTATTTATTTTGGCTGTGTTGGGTCTTCGTTTCTGTGCGTGGGCTTTCTCTAGTTGCGGCGAGTGGGGGCCACTCTCCATCACAGTGCACGGGCGTCTCACTGTCACGGCCTCTCTTGTTGCGAAGCACAAGCTCCAGACGCGCAGGCTCGGTAGTTGTGGCTCACGGGCCTAGTTGCTCCACGGCATGTGGGATCTTCCCAGGCCAGGGCTTGAACCCGTGTCCCCTGCATTGGCAGGCAGATTCTCAACCACTGTGCCACCAGGGAAGCCCCTGCCCATTTTTTCTTTTTTTTTTTTTTGTGGTATGTGGGCCTCTCACTGTTGTGGCCTCTCCCCTTGCGGAGCACAGGCTCTGGACGCGCAGGCTCAGCAGCCATGGCTCACGGGCCCAGCCGCTCCGCGGCATGTGGGATCTTCCCGGACCGGGGCACGAACCCGCGTCCCCTGCATCGGCAGGCGGAGTCTCAACCACTGCGCCACCAGGGAAGCCCCTGCCCATATTTATATCAGGTTGTTTTGTATTTTTGGTGTTGAGTTGTATGAGCTGTTTATATATGTTGGATAGTAATCCCTTGTCAGTCATATCATTTGCAAATATCTTCTCCCATTCAGTAGGTCGTCTTTTCATTTTGTTTATTGTTTCCTTTGCTGTGCAAAAGCTTTTATTTATTTTTTTAAATAACTTTATTTATTTTTGGCTGTGTTGGGTCTCTGTTGCTGCGCACGGGCTTTCTCTGGTTGCAATGAGTGGGGGCTGCTCTTTGTTGTGGTGCGCAGGCTTCTCGTGGTGGCTTCTCTTGTTGTGGAGCACAGGCTGTGGGCGCATGGGCTTCAGTAGTTGTGGCTCACGGGCTCTAGAGCACAGGCTCAATAGTTGTGGCGCATGGGCTTCATTGCTCTGCGGCATGTGGGATCTTCCCGGTCCAGGGCTTGGACCTGTGTTCCCTGCATTGGCAGGTGGATTCTTAACCACTGTGCCACCAGGAGAGTCCTTGCTGTTCAAAAGCTTTTAAATTTAATTAGGTTCCATTTATTTAGTTTTGCTTTTATTTCCTTGACTTTAGGAAACGGATCCAAAACATTGCTGCAATGTATGTCAAAGAGTGTTCTGCCTTTGTTTTCCTATAGGAGTTTTATAGTATCCAGTCTTAGCTTTAGGCCTTTAATCCATTTTGAGTTTATTTTTGTATATGGTGTTAGAGAATGTCCTAATTTTATCCTTTTCCATGTAGCTGTCCAGTTTTCCCAGCACTGCTTAGTGAAGAAACCATCTTTTCTCCATTTTTGCCTCCTTTGTTGTAGGTTAATTGACAATAAGTATATGGGTTTATTTTGGGGCTTTCTATCATGTTCCTTTGATATATGTGTCTATTTTTGTGCCAGTACCATACTGTTTTCATTACTGTAGCTTTGTAGTATAGTCTGAAGTCAAGGAATTTGATTCCTCCAGCTCTGTTCTTCTTTCTCAAGATTGTTTTTAGCTCTCTGGGGTCTTTTGTATTTTCATACAAATTTTAAAATTATTTGTTCTAGTTCTGTGGAAAATGCCATGGGTATTTTGATAGGGATTGTACTGAATCTGTAGATTGCTTTGGGTAGTATGGTCATTTTAACAATACTGATTCTTCCAATCCCAGAGCATGGTATATCTTTCCATTTATTTGTGTTGTCTTCAATTTCTTTCATCAGCATCTTATAGTTTTCAGAGCACAGGTCTTTTACCTCCTGAGGTAGATTTATTCCTAGGTATTTTATTCTTTTTGATGCAATAGTAAGTGGGATTATTTCCTTAATTTCTCTTTCTGATATTTCTATGTTACTGTACGGAAATGCTGCAGATTTCTGTATATTAGTTTTGTATCTTGCAAGTTTACTGAATTCATTGATGAGCTCTAGTAGTTTTCTAGTGGCTTCTTTAGGATCTTCTGTATATAGTATCATGCCATCTGCAAGTAGTGACAGTTTTGCTTATTCCTTTCCAATTTGGATTCTTTTTATTTATTTTTCTTCTCTGATTGCTGTGGCTAGGACTTCCAAAACTATGCTGAATAAAAGTGGTAAGAGTGGGCATCCTTGTCTTGTTTCTGATCTTAGAGGAAATGCTTTCAGCTTTTCACCATTGAGTATCATTTTAGCTGTGGGTTTGTCATGTATGGCCTTTATTATGTTGAGGTATGTTCCCTCTGTACTGGCTTTATGGAGAGTTTTTATCATAAAATGGATGTTGAATTTTATCAGAAGCTTTTTCTGCATATACTGAGATGATCATATTGTTTTTATTCTTGTAGTTTTTAATGTGGTGTACCACTTTAATTGATTTGCAGATATTGAAAAATCTTTGCATCCCTGGGATAAATCCCACTTAATCATGGTGTATGATCCTTTTAATGTATTGTTGGATTGGGTTTGCAAGTATTTTGTTGAGGATTTTTGCATCTGTGTTCATCAGTGATAGTGGCCTGTAATTTTCTGTTTTTGTGATATTTTTGTCTGGTTTTGGTATCAGGGTGATGCTGGCCTCATAGAATGAGTTCTGAAGTGTTCCTTCCTCTGCAGTTTTTTGGAATAGTTTCAGAAGGATAGGTGTTAACTCTTCTTTAAGTGTTTGGTAGAATTCACCTGTGAGGCCGTTTGGTCCTGGACTTTGGTTTGCTGGGAGTTTTTTTTTTTTTTTTTCTTTTTGCGGTACGCGGGCCTCCCACCGCTGTGGCTTCTCCCGCCGCGGAGCACAGGCTCCAGACGTGCAGGGCCAGCGGCCATGGCCCACGAGCCCAGCCGCTCCACCGCAGGCGGGATCCCCCCCAGACAGGGGCACGAACCCGTATCCCCTGCATCGGCAGGCGGACTCTCAACCACTGCACCACCAGGGAAGCCCTGCTGGGAGTTTTTAAATTACTGCTTCAATTTTAGTATATGTGCTGCTGAAGTGAGCACTAAATTACTGCTTCAGTTTCATTACTGGTAATTGGTCTGTTCATATTTTCTGTTTCTTCCTGGTTCAGTCTTGGGAGATTGTACCTTTCTAAGAATTTGTCATTTCTTCTAGGTTGTCCATTTTATTGGCATAGAGTTGTTCATAGTAGTCTCTTATGATCCTTTGTATTTCTGTGGTGTTGGTTGTAACTTCTCCTTTTTGTTTCTAATTTCATTGATTTGAGCACTCGCCCTGTTTTTCTTGATGAGTCTGCTAAAGGTTTATCAATTTTGTTTACTTAATTTTTAATTTAATTTTATTTTTTCTTGGCCATGCCACGTGGCATGCGGGATCTTAGTTCCCCATCCAGGGATCGATCCCATGCCCCCTTCAGTGGAAGGGTGGAATGCTAACCACTGGATCACCAGGGAATTATCATCATAATATATATATATTTGTTTTTGTTGTTTATTTTTTCAAAGAACCAGATTTTAGTATCATTTTATGATATTTTCTATTGTTTTTTAAATGTCTATTTCATTTGTCTCTGCTCTGATCTTTATGATTTCTTTCCTTCCACTAACTTTGGGTTTTGTTTGTTCTTCTTTCTTCAATTCCTTTAGGTATAAGTTTAGGTTGTTTATTTGTAATTTTTCTTGTTTCCTGCGGTAAGCTTGTATTGCTATAAACTTCCCTCTTAAAACTGCTTTTGCTGTGTCATAGGTTTTGGATCATCGCGTTTTTGTTTTCATTTGTCTCTAGGTATTTTAAAATTTCCTCTTTGATTTCTTCAGTGATCCATTAGCTGTTTAGTACCATGTTGTTTAGCCAACATATGTTTATGTGTTTTGCAGTTTTTTTCTTGTAGTTGATTTCTAGCCTCAAAGTGTTGTGGTTGGAAAAGATGCTTTATATGATTTCAGTTTTCATAAATTTACCAAGAATTGTTTTGTGGCCTATCATGTGATTTATCTTGGAGAATGTTCCATGTGCACTTGAAAAGAATATATATTCTAATGCTTTCAGATGGAATGCTCTCTCTCTATATGAATTAAGTCCATTTGGTCTAAAGTGTTATTTAAGGCCTGTGTTTTCTTACTGATTTTCTGTCTGGATGATCTGTCCATTGGTGTAAGTGGGGTGTTAAAATCCCCTAGTATTGTGTCATGGTTGATTTCTCCTTTTATGTCTGTTAACATTTGCCTTATATATTGAGGTGCTCATATGTTGGGTGCATACCTATTTACCCTTCAAGACTAGCCGGTTAGGCCTGGCCCAGGCTCTTATCAAATTACCGCTTTTTCCCTGTCCCAGTGCCTGTGAGATTCTGTGTTCACCCTTTAAGGGTGAAGTCTTTATTTCTGCTAGTCCTGTGGGGCTGCCAAAATTAAACCCTGGTGGCCTTCAAAGCCAAATGCTCTGGGGGCTCATCTTCCCAGTGCAGAACCCTCGGGTAGGGAGCCCGATGTGGGGCTCAGAACCTCACTCCTGTGGGAGAGCCTCTGCAGTAGTTATTCTCCAGTTTGTGGGTCACCCACCTGGAGGTATGGGATTTGATGACATCACAAGTCTGCCCCTCCTACCCGTGTCACTGTGGTTCTTTCTTTATGTCTTTAGTTGTAGTGATGCTGAAAGCTCGACCTCTGTGCACCAGTGTCAGATCGAATCTCAGAGACAGGGTTTTGGGTGAAGTAGGAAAGAATAGCTTTATTGCTTTGCCAGGCAAAAGGGGACACAGTGGCGTCCCACCCTCGAAAACTGTGTGTCCCAACCCAGGGAGATTTGGTGAGGAGTTTTATAGCAAGGGTTCAAGGGTGGGGTTGCTGATAAGACTAGGATGTGTACAGGGCCTGCACTCCTTTAATCTAGTCTCAGGTAATCTTTTAATGAGCTTCTCTGGTTCCTTTAATATGGTCCCAGGTGGTCTTCTCTGGAATGAAGAATGCTGACATCTTCCATTTGTTGGGGGCTTTAGTTCTATAAATTGCTCAAAGATATTGTTATGTGTATCCCTTCAGGCTGAACCAGGACCCTGCCCCAAGGCTGCACTGTTGTCTCTTAGCTGCTCCTCCTTCGTCTCTGCATCCCCTCACTTCCTCCTGATTAGCAACTGTTTGAACCTGCCCTTTGGGGCTCAGGGAAGGTCATGGAGGTCATTCCCTACAAGGAATGGGGGAGAGAAAGGGTCCGTGCCCAGGAGCCCCACAGGGTCCTGCTCGGTTTCAGTAGAAGATCTTTTCTGATAGGTTCCAGTCATTTTCATCGATAGCTGTTCTGCAGATAGTTGTGATATTGGTGTGCTCGTGAGAGGAGGTGAGCTCAGGGTCTTTCTACTCTGTCATCTTGGCTGCTCTCCAGAATACATTTAATTTTTAAGTTAAAGATAAGAAATACACTTAAATTATAAGTTAAAGTTAATTTTGTGATATCCCATCAGACTCTGTCGTGTGACAAAACTACCCCTAAATTACAGTGCTGTTCAAATTGTCTTTCAAAATGGCTTCTAATTTTGAATTTTATAAGATGTCTTGTCATGCAGAGTCTGAATTTGTTAACACAGGTTAAAAGATTCCAAATTCTCTAAGTATGTACTAGAATATACTACAATGCATGTGTTTCCTAGAAGCATATTTTTATAGAGTCATATGAATACATTCCCAAACCTTTGAATATACTCATGGAATAAAACAACATGTTCTGGTACTTACTGATCTTGCTATTTTTTTAGGGAAAAAGCACACCACTTAGATAATATAAATGGGTTATTATTAGTGCCAGGATTTATTACAAAAAGTGTAAAAAGAATCCTATCTTGGGGCTATAAACACAGGCTTCTTGAGACACTTTCCCGTTAAGTTTCAGGAATTTCTGATTTTCCTCTGGGAGCCTTGTAAGGTCTGCCCTCTTCACTTTACACGAAACCTATTAAGCCTTTTCCTGATTCCACACCCATATTAATCTTGATCCTCTTGTCTGAGCCCCCCTTTCATGAGTCTCTACATTATTCTTTAGAACGAACCTGCTTTGTGAGGGCTTCTACTCCTGCTCCTGCCTCGATTGCTTTCATTCCCTCTGACTCCTGAAGGTTTCCCATCTACCCACCTCTGTGTCACGTAACTATATACTCTCTTGTGAGCGTATCTTACCTTCCTAACGGGGTTATAAGCTCCTAGATGGAAAGGGCGATGCCTTACCTTCCTTCTGATTTCCTTTGGTATTGAGTGCAATATAATTTAAATTGAAAGTGATCAAAAAGCTTTTTCAATGAAGATTCCATTTTTATAACACTGCATTTCTGTAAATATTAGGATAAGCGGGCTTAGTGGAAATTTCAGTTAATTTAGACTTTTTATGTACAAGGATGCCAGGGAAGGCATTTTATCATATTGGATCATAAGTTGTCAAGGAGGAGGATTACTAAGATGAAATTTTCAGAAAAAAAGGTCTGGCGTATCTATATTTCCTGTATTTGGGGTCATAGACTATACTCTTAAGCTTAACCTTTTGCCCAGATAGGATCAAGCAGGGTACGGATGGTTAAAATAATCAACTTGAAATTACTGCATACTCACAACATGTTTATTCTGTTGCACTTAAAAGAAACAAATACCAGCTAACTTAACAAAATAATTTACTATGTTAGCTCATAGAATGAAATGGAAGGCTGGAGAAACCAGGCTTGGGTATCCCTAGGGAGCAAAGGTAGTAGGATCTGACAGAGGGTTTCTTTAATGCACCACCACTGGGATCAATAAACTCCAAATATTTTTCTTTTATTAGAGGATTTCACTTGAGATTCAGGATCCTGGGAGAGAGGTCCTACTGGCCTTGTTTGGATCAGGTTCTACTCCATAGGTCAAGATCAAGGAACCTTGATTAATAGTCCCACCAACCATCTACCCATGAGGAAGATCCACGTGCTCCAAAGGAAATTGAGTACCGTTACAGCAGGGAGGAAAGGCTAGTCTATTTGTGAAATCACCTTACAGAACATAGAATATCAGAGAACTAGCAGGTGGGCGACATCTAAGGAATAGCGGAAAGTACAGGAGAAATGTGTTGCCCTGACAGAAAACAAGAAATCACTAAATGGTATTTTTCACCATGTTCTCTTCAGGCTACAAGTATCTCAAACTATGTGACAATTAAAGGTCAGAAGCTCTTAGCCAACCCTTTATAAAAACTCGCCTTTCTAGTCTAAGTTGATATATATGGAAGCTTTGTATTTCAAAGGTTTGCTCTCCCAAATATTTACTGTGAGAAGAATTTCTCTGGCTTCTGTCCTATGTGTTGAAATGTCACCCGAGGCAAGGCAAAGCAAAACAAAGCAAGGCAAAGGTACTTGGTGTATAAAGGCATTTCTGTCTACTTCGGTTTGCAAACTGGCAAGGGAGTTATTCCTCACCCTTTCACTGCCTTCCCCCTGCCCTCCAGAAAATACTGGCTTTATTTATGATTGTGGTGCTGTGCTTTGTAAATGTGTACTTTTCCTGGAGTGCTGTAATTTGAAGATTTAAATGAAGGACAGTGTCTTATGCATTTGTTTTTATACAGCCTTTTAGTCTCATTAGGTGTTTGGCTATTGCTATCATATATTATCTAGTTCAGGAAATTAAGGCTATCTTTTCTTTAAAAGGAATTTCAGAGTACTACATTGTCATTAGGAGGAACAGAATTTTATTATTTACTTTTACAATAGAGTAGGTACTGGAGAGAGTAAACTTCTGATGAAGGGGCATATCTGAACACTTAAGAGGGTTTCGATATTTGGAAGTTTAGAGTATTCTGTCTGCTAACACAATCATGTGTTCTGGGAGACTGGATTTTAGACTCCACGCTTTTGTGCACAAATTGTAATATCTTTCAGTTTTCAGTTATGAAATATTGAAAGTTAATTCGTACAAAATCCTATGGCGGGTGGTGACGTGATTTTCCCCCAGGGTTTTGAATGTCAAAATGGAGAGATTCACTGAGGCTCAGGTAAATTGATGGGTGTAACTATGACTCTCTTAAGGTAGCCACATGCCTCACCATCTAATTAGGGATATGCATGAACGGATGAATGATATTCCTACTCTCTTTACCTATTATCTGATGAAACTACAGCCAAGGGGATGGTTTGGCAAAAATCTGTGGGCAAAGAAGGCTGTTGAACCTGACTGTAAACCTGGCATGGTGAAGAGAGACAGGAGGTGAGGGTTAAGTGGGAGGCCCTGTTGGGGGCAGGAAGTTCAGGCCTGGGCCTCCAAATCCATTGCCATGTAAACTGTTTCAGAACTTAGAAAGAATGAATGTTTCAAATTCCTTTAAAATATCATTTTGATACCAAAACCTAGTCAAAATTAAAAACAAAAAGAGACAAATCTCACTTATGAATTTAACCCTCCCTCAAATAGACTGACATAATCCAAGTAGGGGATGAACCAGGGAGGATTTAGTCTACTGATTCAAGTATGGTTCACTAGTAGAAAATACAGATTTTTGTTATATTGAAAATTAAAAGGAGCAAATCATAACTGTCTCCATAGGCACTGGAAATGCATTTCAGAAAAGTTTAATAAACATTCTTTGTAATAGGGCTTCCCTGGTGGCGCAGTGGTTGAGAGTCCGCCTGCCGATGTAGGGGACACGGGTTCGTGCCCCGGTCTGGGAAGATCCCACATGCCGCGGAGCGGCTGCGCCCGTGAGCCATGGCCGCTGAGCCTGCACGTCCGGAGCCTGTTGCTCCGCAACGGGAGAGGCCACAACAGTGAGAGGCCCGCGTACCGCAAAAAAAAACCAAAACAAAAACAACAACTTTATTATAATACTCAAAAGTAGAAACTTCTTTTCTTAACTTTGTGAAATGTATCTATCTCAGCCTCGGAAGCAGCACCATGACACTTGAAGGCTTTCCCATTGAATTTAGGAACTAGACAACGATGTGTACTCTTATTATTTAACGTTATTCTGGATGCTTGTCCCACTCAAAGGCAAAAGAAGGAAGTTAGATAGACGCATAAAAATCCAAAGTTGGGGGTAAAACTACCACTGTTTGTAGGTGGTTATATAACTGTATTGTATTAAAGATTGTATGTATCCAAGAGAATCATGCAAAAACCTACTTCAAACAAGAGATTTTATAGTAACGTAGTGGAGTCCAAAATTAACATACAGTTAGTAATAGGTTTTACACATAAAAACAGAAGACAAATCAAAGAAATAAGCCCAATTATAATATTAGCAAAAAGGATAAGATATATAAAAATAAAATAAAAAGAAACGTTGGGGAAAATTTTAAACACTAAGAACACAAAAGTAGACTTGAACAAATGGAAAGATATGAAATGGAAGATAGAAAGATTCAACATCATAAAAGGAGTATTTTTCCTTAAATCAATTTATAATTTAACTCAGTCCTAATGAAAACACCATCAGATTTTTTTAGAAGCAGACAAACTGATTCTGAAGTTCATATAAAAAAGTAAACAAGAGGAACCAAGAAAATATTGAAAAGGTGTGCAATGATGGAGAGAGAGGGAAGGAACTATTTCCACTGGGACTTAAAATATATTAAAAAGACTTAGGGAATTCCCTGGTGGTCCAGTGGTTAGGACTCTGCGCTCTCACTGCCGAGGGCGCGGCGTCAATCTCTGCTCGGAGAGCTAGGACCCTACAAGCCTCGTGGCGCAGCCGCAAAAAGAAAAAGACTTAGTAGTTAAACAAATGTGATATGGTGAGTGAATAGACGGATCAGTGGAACAGAAAGAAAAATCCAGAAACACCCATATATTCCCAAGAATTAGATACGAATTACAAATGGCTTTTCACCTATGGAACGACACACATCTTCAGAGAATGTTGAGAAATGCAAGTTAAAACTATAATGAAATACTGTTTTAAAGCGAACAAATTGGCAAAAATCGAGAAGTTTCACAACACACCCAAAGTTGCTGGGGATCTTGTAAATCTGTTTAATCCCTTGAAGCCAATTTGCTAATGCTAATTACAGCTACAAATGTATATTTGTAATTGACTCAGCAATTCCTGACAGGTATGTAGAAAGATAAATGTGTATGTAAGGTTATTCACTGCAGCATTGTTTTTCATTGGAAGCCATGGGGACTGGTTAAACAATTAAGAATTACTGGAACACAATAAGGATGGATAAGAAAGGATGAGGAAGGTTACTATGTATGCATTGCAAGGTATTTGTCAAGTGAAAAAAAGCAAGACACACACCACTGTATATAATATGCTATTTTTTTGTGTAAAAATTTAGAGGAGGGCTTCCCTGGTGGTGCAGTGGTTGAGGGTCCGCCTGCCGATGCAGGGGACACGGGTTCGTGCCCCGATCTGGGAGGATCCCGCGTGCCATGGAGCGGCTGGGCCCGTGAGCCATGGCTGCTGAGCCTGCGCGTCCGGAGCCTGTGCTCCACAACGGGAGAGACCACAATGGTGAGAGGCCCGCGTACCGCAAAAAAAAAAAAAAAAATTAGAGGAAATCTGTATATGAGTTAGCTTATGTACTCATAAATTAATTCTGGAAGGATATAAAAGAAACAAGAAGCGTTGGTTACTGGTGGAGAGAATGGAAGTTAGGTGGGAACTAGGTAGATGGAGACTGTATATTCGTTGTCATTTTTTTCATTTTTGAACCATGTGAATGTTTTGCCTATTCAATAAGGAAAACAAACAAACAAGTATACAGCCATATGTGCGTATTTAAGAAGGAAGACTAAGGATGCTCTCTATGTGTTGATAGGGAAGCGTTTCCGAGGATGTTAAGCGAATAAAACAAGGCATGGAATAGAATGTACAGTATCCACTTTTTGTTGAAAAAAGGAAATCTAAGACTGTTTGCTTGGTTTTGCTTGCATGTTTATAAAGAAACTCTGGAAGGATACTCGAGTGTGAACATTGTGATGTGCTGCCTCCAGACCCCCTGAGGAATGAAAGATTTCTTGCTGAAGCAGCTGAAGGGCTGCTGACAGATGTCCTTCAGGGAACAAACCCCACGGGTAATGATTGCCTCTTTTGAAAAGAGAGTCACCTCACCTGAGGTCATGCCCCCTTCTGGGGTGGCCTGCAGTCAATGAATTAGCAACATGGGGGTGTGAAGGGCCAGCTTCCCACCCCCAACTCAGGGCAACTCTGAAGGGTCAGCCAGCTTTAGAAATCCCCTTCCTTAAGCTGCATGGTAATTTACCTTCTCCTGCTGCTGTCTGATTTCTTCCATAGAAAGAGAACACTTTTAGTAAACCTCCCCTTGCTAATAAGTAAGAGTGTGTCCTGGGGAACTCAACGTGCCACAGGAAACCAAAAACAGTGATTTCCTGTGCTTGGGTTGGGGTGGGAACCTGGTGAACGGGGGCAAGTTTGGGAAGAAGACTTTACACCCTACACTCTATGCCTTTTTAAAAAATTGAAGTATAGTTGATTTACAATGTAGTGTGAGTTTCAGGTGCACAGTGATTCCGAGTCTCTTTCCCTTCTAGGTTATTACAAAAATATCGAACAGAGTTCCCTGTGCTATACAGTAGGTCCCTGTTGGTTATCTGTTTTATATACGGTAGTGTGTATATGTTAATCCCAAACTCCGAATTTATCCTGTTTATGATATAAAAAACATCTTTGTGGAAACATGTGGGTGTATTACTTATTCAAATCAGAAATCAAAATTTTAAAGTTAACTTGGTCTATCGATGATATTTTATCCTTTTCCTCTTATATTTTTAGAGAACTTTTTTTAATGTTTCAATTTGGGAGGAGATATTTTTAATCTGAAATACCATGCCTCATTACACTCTAAATATGCTTTTCTTTTTTTCTTTTTGTTTTTGCTTAGGACCTACAGAGAAACACCGCCTTGATCTCACATTACAATGGAATTTAAGAAGCCACCTGACGGTGGCTGGGGCTGGGTGATTGTACTGGCCTCGCTCTTTACTCAGTTTTTGTGTTACGGATCTCCGCTAGCTGTTGGCGTCTTGTACGTAGAATGGCTGGACGCCTTTGGTGAAGGGAAGGGGAAAACAGCCTGGGTCGGATCCCTTGCAAGTGGAGTTGGCTTGCTTGCAAGTAAGTGGAGAAACTTATGCTTCTCCTCACTCGTTAATCATTTAATTACGTTTGCTGCATCGTTCACATTGTGCAAGACATAGGAGGCTATTTTCTTTTTTCAAAGTATAGCACCTACTTTGCTGCCTTCACTGAGATTATAAACCACTCTTTCACTGTCCTAAATCTATGTGACAATACAGGAATTCCATCAGAGATTCAGTTGTCCATTCATTCATTCCTTTATATATGTATTTGCTCCTGTGTGCCAGGCAGTGTTTTAGATGCTGGATATGAAAGGATGAATGGCAGACACGTCATTTCTGCCTTTAATAGGCTCAGTCTAGTGAGACACACGTTTCCGCAAATAAGAAAGATACAGGGGTATGAGGGCAGTGATCCAGGTATGTCCGATGAATGCTGGTGACCAAAGGACCAAATATTTTTCAGCAGTCCTGGGAACAGTTCCTCTGTGATTCATAATTACTCCTCTCTCGAATACACCGTGATCACACTGCATGTCCTACATTTGTGTCACCTTCTTAAGAAAAAGTTGATATGACAAAGAGTAGTCCCTTCTCAACAATGATAATGACATTAAGGATTTAAATATAGTGTTATGTGTAAGATGTATGTGACGCATTTTGTGTGACCTTCATAAAATGTCTCCAGAAGTAATATTCTTTTTTTAAAAATTTATTTTATTTATTTATTTATATTTGGCTGCGTTGGGTCTTCGTTGCTGCGCACGGGCTTTCTCTAGTTGCAGCAAGCGGCGGCTACTCTTAGTTGTGGTGCAAGGGCTTCTCATTGCGGTGGCTTCTCTTGTTGTGGCTCATGGGCTCTAGGCGCGCGGGCTTTAGTAGTTGTGGCTCGCAGGCTTAGTAGTTGTGGCTCATGGGCACTAGGCGCGCGGGCTTCAGTAGTTGTGGCTCGTGGGCTTAGTTGCTCCGTGGCATGTGGGATCTTCCCGGACCAGGGATCGAACCCGTGTCCCCTGCATTGGCAGGCGGATTCTTAACCACTGTGCCACCAGGGAAGCCCCAAAAGTAATATTCTTGATAAACATTTATCAAGTATGATATAATAGTGATTCTTAACACCTTTAGACAGCACAGTAGAGCGGCTTTTTTTTTAAGGACTAAAATCATAGGCACTTCAATTTCTGGAGTCATAGTTTGAACTCTGCAGTAGTATTTAGTGATCATCAGTCTAACTTACTTGGAACTAGTTAAGAACAGACATGCTGTATACACACTACTGTATATAAAATAGATAACTAATAAGTACCTACTGTACAGCACAGGGAACTCTGCTCAATACTCTGTAATGGCCTATATGGGAATAGAATCTGAAAAAGAGTGGATATATGAATATGTATAACTGATTCAATTTGTTGTACAGCAGAAACTAACACAACATTGTAAATTAACTATACCCCAATAAAAATTTTTTTAAAAGAACAGATATGCTAAGATGTAGCCCTGGAGTCTAATCCTGAACTATGACCTTTACATGATTCATTGAGCAAATTACAATCTCTATTCTTATGGGGAAAATAAGGACAGTGAATGTGGTGATTTATAAGGTATTTTTCAACTCTAAAATTATTTACAAAGAAAATGCATTGGCCATTCCTTCTTTTAAATCTGTTATCTTTCCTGATCACTAAAGGGGACTTCTTAAAACAAAATAGAACAAAAACAGTTGCTTCCAATTGATGAATTACTTTGTTAAATTAAAAACAAGACTTGAAACACAATGCTGGATCATGTGGCCATGTCAGATAAGAGAACTAAACGTAACTAAACAAATGAAAATAACACTGTCATTATAAGCGTCAGAAAAGCAGGAAACATTTGCCAAGATTTGTTTGAAAGAGTTTTTCAAAATGTGGATTGTTTGTAAAGCTGTCAAAGTACAAGTGGATGATGATTGATATGTTTGAGAATATAATTTTTAGAAAATGATCCGGTGAGAAGAGAATTTTTAAATGTCCTCCAATTAGTCATCATTTCTTTTCTGGCTGTGTCGGGTTTTAGTTGTGGCATGCGGGATCTTTGTTGAGGCATGCGGGATCTTTCACTGTGGTGCAGGCTCTTCGTTGTGGCGCGCGGGCTTCTCTCTAGTTGTAGCGGCAGGTTTTCTCTCTCTAGTTGTAGTGGGCAGGCTCCAGGGCGCGTGGGCTCTCTAGTTGTGGCGTGCGGGTTCCAGAGCACATGGGCTCGGTAGTTTGCGGCACGCAGGCTCTCTCATTGAGGCGCAAGAGCTCAGTAGTTGCAGTGCGCGGGCTTAGTTGCCTCGTGGCATGTGGGATCTTAGTTCCCCGACCAGGGATCGAACCCTGAGTCCCCTGCATTGGAAGGCAGATTCTTTACCACTGGACCACCAGGGAAGTCCCAATTAGTCATCATTTCTATTAGCAAATACAAAGTTAAACAGAAATTCAATTACCTTGCCTTCCAGCACGGGTCAAAGGGTAATTGAAATGCTATCTCTGTCAGCACATACTTGGAGAACAAAACTGTTTTTCAGGAAGTCTGTCCAGGTAAGACTTGAGGGTTTGAGGTGTTCAGGGAAGCTGAGATCTTCTTAGGGATGGATGGGGTATTGGTGGTCAGAGCCGATGCTGAGACTCTGAAAACTGAACTGCAGCTCTCCACTTTCTGCAAGTTCCTAAGTGGATGGACAGTCTGTCTCAGGGGCCACAAGCAGCCCCCTTCACTTGTAGGCGGGACCAGCTACATAATTTGCAATACCACGTGCAAAATGAAAATGCAAGGCCTCCAGTTACAAAAGTTAAGAACTTCAAGACAGCAGCAACAGGGCAGCAGACCAAGTGCATGGCCCTTCTCAGAGCTGAATCCAGTGCAGCTGCATTGGTTGCGTGCCCACGAGGCCAGCCCTGCTTGATGGGCTGGAGAGAGAGAGCATCCCAGCAAACGTCCAGGGAATGAACAAGTACTGGGGGAGTGTTGGGCCGAAGTCAGAGCTAATCTGAGTCCTGGCTGTACCACCCTGTAGCTGAGGGACCTTGTGCAAGTAACTTATCTTCAGTGTCTTCAGCTAGATGAGAAGACACTGGAAGCAGCTAATCAGAGCTTTTGCAAATAAACATAGAATACGGAGACCAAAGGGTTCCAGAATGAGGAAGCAGTGAGAAAAAAATGATGACTGGAGAGCTAAGACTTACGGGTGTGTGTTTGTGTGTGTTTGTGCACATGCCTGTGTGCACTTTAGTTAGTGGCCACTGAGTATCTGTGTTGTTGGCTTCCCTTGGCTCTTCATAGCATAAATTAAGGGACACATCCTGAAAGCTACGTAATACAGTATTAGCAAGAGGGGTCTAGCGGTGTTTGAGCCACATTCATCATCTACTTTGTGGACAACTTTCTTCTACACGAAAACAAACGGATCGGTCCTACCTTGGAAATAGGAAGAGTACATCTCATCATGATTGTCAGTGATTCTTAACCAGGGCGATAATCAGAATCATCTGTAGAAAGATTTCAGCATATAAATGCTTGGATTTGAGCCTCAGACATTCTAATTCAGTCAGTCTATAGTGGGGCCCACATACGTGAATCTTTTTCAAGCCCCCAAAGTGATTTTCAGTTGGGAGCTACCACTGGCTTAAGCCCTCTCTACTTAGATTGCAGTCTTGCACTCCTTGGTAGTTCTCAAATGTATATTGGTGTCGACATATTTATAAAGGGAGCTCTTGTAGGTTTCTGCTTGAACGTGTCACTGTGTATGCCATGTAAACCATGACAAATTGTGTCCAGTGGCCCCAATTCTGGGGAATGAACACATAAACGGACATCTTTGCATCCTTTTTGATAAAAAGGAATTTAATTTATATATATATATGTATGTATATATTTACATAAATACATCTTTGATAGTTGCTCTTAAAATCAGGAGTATATATGAATGACTTGAGCTTGTCTAAAAAGCCAATTTCTTTTTTTTTTTTCTTTTGCGGTACGCGGGCCTCTCACTGTTGCGGCCTCTCCCGTTGCAGAGCACAGGCTCCGGACGCGCAGGCTCAGCGGCCATAGCTCACGGGCCCAGCCGCTCCGCGGCATGTGGGATCTTCCCGGACCGGGGCACGAACCCTCATCCCCTGCATCGGCAGGCGGACTCTCAACCACTGCGCCACCAGGGAAGCCCAAAAGCCAATTTCTTACTCATCAGTGCTGTGGGGTGGGGACGGAGGGTGGTCCCAGGAATCTTCTTTTTAACTAGTTCCCCAGATGCTTCTGATGCAGCAAGCCATATCGTAGCTGAGGAACATGAGTTGTTTTCTTTACGCAGTTTTGTCCAGAGAAGGCCTGGTAGGTGTCATCCTTGACTAGTTCTGTGATCCGACCTCTGGAGATTTATAATTGAGTCAGCACAGCACAGGTACATTTGCTAAGCAACATACAAAGTCTGCTTTTCATGTACTTGTCCCTTTAGTTCAAAAAGTGTCCCTTGTGTGCCTGGCTCAATACCAGCCACCTTCACTTACTTGATCCTGGTTGATCCTCATAATAACACACTGAAATAGGCATTCTTGTCCTTAAGGTTTAGTGACCTGCCCAAGATGAACACATTGTCTAAGAGGAAGATTGGAAAAAAAAAAAAAAAAAAAAAAGGAGAGAAACATTGACACCCAAGCAATGGTTTTTCTAACCTGTTAAGTCTGTTTCTTCATCTTTAAATTGGAGATCATAAAAGTACCTACCTGGGACTTCCCTGGTGGTCCAGTGGTTAAGACTCTACACTTCCACTGCAGGGGGCATGGGTTCCATCCTTGGTTGGGGAATTAAGATTCTGCATGCTGCGCGGCACAGCCAAAAATATAAACAAATAAAAAATAAAAGTACCTACCTTATATGATTGCCACGTAGAATACTCGAGATGGTGCTTGTCATGTGGTAGGTACTCAACAAATATTAGTTATTAAAGAACAACAATCCCCCACAAATAAAATTACTCTCCCAGCCAAACTGGAATCTGTAAAAGAAAGGAACCCTTCAGCCTGCAAGACAAAGACATTTCTAGGGGGATGGGCAGGAGGGAGAGCTGTCAATATTGTATCTAAGC
The DNA here is from genome assembly GCF_964270905.1 of Leucopleurus acutus. NCBI lineage: Eukaryota > Metazoa > Chordata > Mammalia > Artiodactyla > Delphinidae > Leucopleurus > Leucopleurus acutus. The sequence goes on from NC_139156.1 coordinate 72,703,027, forward strand.
ATCTGGAATTTAAAGGCCCACCCATTGTCTTTAACAAACCCAGATTTGGACAGTAGCTAAGAATAGCGGAAAGACATGCAATTCTTAACTTTATACTCTTTATAACCTTAATTCTTTCTCTTTGAAACTTGAGTAATTGAGAAAATACTAAGAAGTAGACCTCTCATCTGAATTGTTTTTCCAGATGATCCTTAGGATGAATAAGGCTGAATATCAAGGATTCGGCCTCCCTCAGTTATACACCGTCATAACGCACACTCAGAGAATCTCTTCTCCTGTGTGTTAGGGAGGCCCAGACATCATCTCTGCTCTAAGGGATTTAGAGTCTCAGGGCAGAGACAGGAAAAAAGGGTAGTAATGCCTTGAGACTTCACCACAAATACCAAGAATAGCAAGAACAAGGCAGTCTCTGGAGTTTTATAGAGATAGGCTGTGAAGTGGGCCAGAGGGGAGGGTGGGCTGGGCCAGATGCATGGGCGTGGAGAGGGCAGTCCACGCAGCGTCCCCGTATGCAAAGCCAAAGCCCTGGCATCGCGCTGCAGGTGATGCCGTCTGGTAGAGTACATTTGGCTGGAGAAGGAGGGATGTGTTAGGAGCTGTGATCGTCTGTGTCTAATTGGCTAGGGCTGCATTCCACGGTTAGTCAAACACTCATGGAGGTATCACTGTGAAGGTATCTTATAGATGCGCTCCAAGTCCGTAATCAATTGACTTGAAGTAAGCGAGATTATATTAAATAATCTAGGTGGATCGGATTCAATTCACTGGAAGTCTTTATGAGTAGAAATGAGCTTTTCCAGAAGAAGAAATTCAGCCTACGGCTATAGCTTCATCCTGTGGGAGAGAGTTCCAATCTGCCCTTCCTGAGGCCTAGTCCTGTGGATGCTGTCCTTGCCTAGCCAGGTCCGAAAACCACGTAAGCCAGTTCCTTGCAATAAATCTCTTAATGGAAGTCTTCTTCTGGTTCAGTTTCTCTGGTCGAAACCCGAAGGATTCAGAAGGAATGGAAGGTAACTGAACGAAAGGGTGATCACGGCCTTATGTTGTTTTAAGTTGGGAGAAAGCACGCTCTGCTTGGGTGTTATGGTTCACATTCAAGGAGAAGGGTGGGACCGTTTTTCTGACCACAGAGGAGCTGATACAGCAGGGAGATCTTTTGTTCTGTCGTTTTGTACTCCAGATAGATTTAACAGTCCCCTCCCTCTCTCTTTTTTTGTCTTTAATTCCTCCAAAGATCTTCAAATCCCTAATGAGTCAGTACATCTATCTCCAGGTTAATATAATGAGTCAGTATAGCCAACAGGCTTGCTGCATGAGTTGTGAGTGTAGGCAGAGCTGGCTTTCAGCATTATCTGTACAGTGTTACCCCCTGTTAACTCCTTGCGTAGGACTGAATTCCTGCCTCCTACAAGGACGCTGTTACATTGGCCCATTCCCAGTGTGCTGGGCAGGTCTAGGGTTTGGTGAGAATCTTGGCAGGTTTTGCTGAGTTGAAGAAGGCAAATGTACATGATACACCAAAGCGACCGATAAGCAAGGTGATCGGTATACTTGAGAGCAAGGATTTGAGTGGATGTGGTTCTGTAGTGCCTTTTGCTTCCTCAGGAAGATGAACTTAAAATTCCTGATCTCAGGGACTTCCCTGGCGGTCCAGTGGTTAAGACTCCGCCTTCCAGTGCGGGGCGCGGGTTCCCTCCCTGGTCGGGGAACTAAGGTCCCACATGCTGCGGGGTGTGGCCAAAAATTTAAAAAAAAAAAGGGGGGGGGGAGTAAGAAGTGAGAAACCTGCCAGTTTGTTGGGCTCCCCGCCTTGTAAGTAGAGGGATAGGACTCGTGGGCCTAATCAATCTGCTGTCTTAGGAAATCCTTGCAGTGCTACAAGCACACAGCCTGGTTACTGCTGTAATTTATTTCTCATTGTACCGTCAGCATACTTACAACAGTAGGCCTGGCCATCCTACCACTCTGGGGACTCTCTGAAACTTTTTGGGAGAGAGAAGTGCATGGAAGTTGATTTCTTTCCCAAAGGGAATAATTTCTTTTCCAAAGCTGTCTTATAAAAATTACAACTTGGAGAACCACATTATGGTTCTCTTCTCTCCATTTAGAATGTATTTTCGTCTCTTTTGACAATACTTCACAGCCCAGTTCAAGGCTCAGTTCTTTGGCCCAAGGTGATCTCCCTTTTCTGAAATCCCCAAACACATGATCTGAACCTTTCTTTTGTGCTTATTGCCCATGGCCTTAGGTTTTGATATGTGTTTGTTTTGCCTTTTGGTCTAGGTCAGAAATTTTGCGTCTTCTTCTCTGTGTCCTTATCTACCATGATATGGGACTCCAGTGCTGTGTGGTCCAGTACAGTAAGCACTGGCCACATGTGGCTGTTGGACACTTGAAATGTGTCTAGTTCAAGATGAGATGTGCTATAAGTGTAACAAATACATAGTGACTTTCAAAGACTTAGTACAAAACAAAGGAGTGTAAAATCTCTCTTTAATCATGTTGAAATGATGATGTTTTCGATGTATTTGGTTAGATAAAATCTATTATTGAAATCAGTTTTACCTCTTCTTATTTATCTAATGTAGCTAGTAGAAAGTTTAAAATGCCATGTGTGCCTCCTTATCTTTCTGTTTTGCAGCAGTGCTGTTCTAATGGAGGCTTGGTAAATAGTGAAGGAATGGTAATGGTCAAATATTTACTCTTTTGTTTGATTAATGCAGACCTAAATTTATGTTACTAGCAAACTTTTAAAGATGTGTATTCTTCCTATTAATTTTTTTTTTTTTTGGCGGCACGCGGGCCTCTCACTGTTGTGGCCTCTCCCGTTGCGGAGCACAGGCTCCGGACACGCAGGCTCAGCGGCCATGGCTCACAGGCCCAGCCGCTCTGCGGCATGTGGGATCTTCCCGGACCGGGGCACGAACCTGTGTCCCCTGCATCGGCAGGCGGACTCTCAACCACTGCGCCACCAGGGAAGCCCCTTCCTATTAATTTTAATAGCCAGCAAAAATTTAACTCCATTTCTTCCCACATTACCCTGAAGGGCTAAAGGAAACAATTTCATCCCTTAACGTGTACATCATTCTCACTTCCTTAGAACAACTCATCCTTCTCATTTTCTTTCTTTTTTTAAAAAATAATTTTTATTGGGGTATAGTTGATTTTCAGTGTTGTGTTAGTTTCTGCCGTACAGCAAAGTGAATCAGTTATACATATGCATATGCATATATCCACTCTTTTTTTAGATTATTTTCCCATATAGGTCATTACAGAGCACTGAGTAGAGTTCCCTGTGCTATACAGTAGGTCCTTATTAGTTATCTATTTTATATATAGTAGTGTGTATATGTCAATCCCAATCTCCCAATGTATCCCTCCCCTCCTTTCCCCCTTGGTAATCATAAGTTTGTTTTCTACATCTGTGAGTCTGTTTCTGTTTTGTAAATAAGTTCATTTGTACCATTTTTTAGATTCCACAAAAAGCAATATCATATGATATTTGTCTTTGTCTGACTTACTTCACTTAGTATGATAATCTCTAGGTCCATCCATGTCACTGCAAATGGCATTATTTTGTTCTCTTTTATGGCTGAGTAATATTCCATTGTATACATGTGCCACATCTTCTCATCCTTCTCATTTTCTAATTCACCCTTGATCATAACAAAACACTTTTTCCACAAGAGTTTTCATTTTCATTTCCTTCATTTAATTCCCCTCATTGGCTGAGAATGATATCAATCAGTCTGATTTGCAGATGACCATTAACAAATGATTTTATGTTTTTGTTTCGTTTTGTATTTAAGAGGTTGTAGGGCTTGAAAGCCCGACCGCATCCTCCTTTCGTTCCTCATTCATCACTTTGGTTTATAACAACAGTTCCTGATCTTTTTGGCACCAGGGACCGGTTTCGTGGAAGACAGTTTTTCCATGGGGTGGGAGATGGTTCAGGCGGTAATGTGAGCGATGCGGAGCGATGGGGAGCGGTGGGGAGCAGCAGATGAAGCTCCGCTCGCTCACCCACCACTCACCTCCTGCTGTGTGGCCTGGTGCCTAACAGGCCTCAGGACCAGTACTGGTCTGCGGCCCAGGGGTTGGGGACCCTTGGTTTATAGAGTTACTCCCTAATATATAGGTTCTTACCTTTTTTGAGGGAACGTGTCAACATTGTGCCAAAGATGTTGCCAGGCTACTATGCAGGAGAATGGAATATCATTTAAGAGCCCTGCATACGTCTTAGTGCCCCACCTGCCACCTGCCATCCTCAGACCCGTCTTCTGTTCTGATTGCTAGCTCTGCTACTTAGCATTTTCCATTCATCCAACCAATCAAGATTAATCACCCAGACAGAAGGAAGTAATAGTAATAATGGCCCCTAAACCCCAATACACATACAACCGTGAGTTCAAGAAAACTTTTTTGAAAGGCAAAATGAATATAAAGGCAGTGATATGTAGTGTGTGTGTGTAACTATCTTCTTTTTTTTTTTTTAGGAAATTTCTTCACCTATTTATAAAAATCCTCAAATAGAAAAAAAACACAAGGAAAATTAGGCAATCTTTTGAACTGATTGATAATGAAAATAATATATTATTTTTTTCATTAAGCCAAAGTTGTGCTTAGTGGGCAATGTAAGCTTTAAATTTGTATACTAAGGAAAAGTTGTAATTTCTATAACCGTTTTCCAGGACAGAAGTCTGGCAGACTTGGCTGGGTACGCTGCTTAGGGCCTCAGAAGGCCAAAATCAAGGTGTCAGCTGTTCTCGGCCCTTATCCGGAGACTGAGGGAAAGTCCATTATAAGGCTCACTAGGTTGTTAGCTAAATTCAATTCTGTGTGGCTGTAGGACTGAAGTCCTCATTTCTTCACTAGCCTTTGCCCAGAGGTCATTCTCGGTTTCTAGAAAGGAACACTGTTCAAACTCGTTTATAAGGTTAAAATTATCCTGACTCTAAAGCCAGACTGATACATTACAAAACAAACAAACAAAATTAATATAAAGGCAGTGATATGTAGTGTGTGTGTGTGTGTGCACGTGTCTGTGTGTGTGTGTGTGTGTGTAACTCCTTACTGGCTTCCATTTTACGCTGAAATTGTATCCTTCTCACTATTTCCTTATTAAAGTATTCCTTCTTCCTCTTTAATGAAATGACAGTGATAATAGATAGTTATTACATTTAAAAATGTCTTTACTTGTCAAAATAGGAAAATTGGCAACCCAGTGATGACGTTCCTCCCTCCCTTTTTTTCTAAAATTTTATAGATTCCAAGGAGTGGAGTTACTGGTTCATATTACAAGTTAAGTACCTTTTGTTCCAAAGGTCCCTTCTGCAAAGTAAAAGACCTGAAGCCTCATAAGAAATCTCCCCTGAGAGTAGTCCTTTGATTCAATGAATCTCTTGAATTGAAACTAGTCCAGTGCCGAGGAGTAATCTATGGTTTATCATCTTGGAGAACTTGCCTGTTACTAGGAAGAGCTAAACACATAAATGTGTCAGTTTTGTCAATGTGACTTACTGGTCACTTCCAGTTATACTTTGCCCTAATTGTTATTGATGAAACCTGGGGCTATTGTGGTTTAAATCTGTGTAAATCAAGTCTAGAAATACCCTGGTTCTGAGGATGAGAATAAAATAGTTTGCTCTAAACTTTTAAACACCAAAATGAACATAAATCTCATGTTTTCATCTTCTGTAAATTCATAAAATTACTTAGGCTGTAAGATATTAACAAAAGTACATAGGTGTTTTTTAAATTGATATTTCTAGAAAAACATTAAGGTGCCAATGGAAATACATCTCAATTGGGAAGAACGCTGGGCTGACTTTGGCCTTAGCCCTGTCATTGATTAGCTATGGATTCTTGGTCAAATCACATGATCCTTCTAAACTACAGTTTCATCATTTTTTAAATAAGGTCTTTGGACCCTTTCCAAGGCCCCATTCAGCTCTAAAATTCTTTGTCTTTAACCTCTGACATCAAGATTTTTTCCTCTAAGTAAGCAGCAGGTGGTGGTGTGAAAGTAGAGAATTTTTTTTCTTCTAGTTTTGTTGAGATATAATTGACATACAGCACTGTATAAGGTTAAGGTGTACAGCATAATGATTTGATTTACATCGATCATGAATTGATTACCACAATAAATTTAGTGAACCTCCATCATTTCATATAGGTACAAGATTAAAGCGATAGAAAAAAATATTTTTTCCCTTGTGATGAGAGCTCTCAGGATTTACCCTCTTAACAACTTTCATATATAACACACAACAGTGTTAATTATATTTATCATGTTGCCCATTTCATCACTAGTACTTACTTATCTTTTTTTTTTTTTTTTTTTGCGGTACGCGGGCCTCTCCCTGTTGTGGCCTCTCCCGTTGCGGAGCACAGGCTCCAGACGCGCAGGCTCTGCGGCCATGGCTCACGGGCCCAGCCGCTCCGCGGCATGTGGGATCTTCCCGGACCGGGGCACAAACCCGTGTCGGCAGGCGGACTCTCAACCACTGGGCCACCAGGGAAGCCCGTACTTATTTATCTTATAACTGGAAATTTATACCTTTTGACCACTATCATCCAAGTCCCCCTCCCCCATCCCCTACCTCTGGTAACCACAAATTTGATCTCTTTTTCTATGAGCCTTTTTGTTGGCTTGTTTTTGAAGTATAACTGACTTACAACACTATATTAGTTCCAGTACACAACATAGTGATTTGATATTTCTACACATCTTAAAATGATCACCACAATGAGTGTAATTACAGTATGTTACCATACTAACATATTACATAATTCTTGACTATATTCCCCACACGGTACATTTCATACCTGTGACTCATTTATTTTGTAACTGGAAGTTCTAACCTCTTAATTTCCCTCATCTATTTCTCTCTCCCCCTACGCCCCTCCCCTCTGGCAACCACCTGTTTGTTCTCTGACTCTGTGTATCTATGACTCTGTTTCTGTGTAAATATGTTTTTTCATTTGTTTTGTTTTTTAGATTACACATGTGAGTGAAATCATACAGTATTTGTCTTTCTCTGTCTGACTTATTTCACTTAGTATAATATTCTCTAGGTCCATCCATGCTGTCACAAATGACAAGATTTCATTCTTTTTTTATAGCTGAGTAATATTCCATTGTATATATATACCACATCCATTCATCTATTGATGGGCACTTAAGTTGGTTTCATATCCTGGCTATTGTATATAATGCTGCATTGAACATAGGGATGCATGTATCTTTTCAAATTAGTGTTTTTGTTTTCTTTGGATAGATACCCAGGAGTGGAATTGCTGGATCGTATGGTAGTTCTATTTTTAAGTTTTTGAGGAATCTCCATATTGTTTTCCATTGTGGCTGTACCAGTTTACCTTCCCACCAACAGTGCATGAGGGTTCCCTTTTATCCACATCCTTATCAACACTTGTTATTTGTTATCTTTTTGATAAAGGCCAGACAGGTGTGAGGTGAGAAGTTTTTTAAAACCAGTTTTCAATTTGCTGTTTTCATCTGTCAAAGAATTTCTGCTCATTTCTTCCTTAGGCTTAATTTTATTCAAAGAATCATGTATTAGGCAAAATGATTTAAGAATTTATCACAAAATTGATGATAATATTATACATTTTATAAAATAGTGGTTTTGGTTGTACATGCTGTGAAAATTATTACCCTTCACCCCACCCCCATCTTCCCAAACTTTGAGTTTCCTTGTAGAGTTAACATGCCTTAAGGAGCATAAATTTAAAGTCCTGCTTTGAGGATGAAACTTGAAACTTTTCAAGCATGCCAGTAACAATCTCTATTTCAATTCCATGTGCCTGTTAAATTTGTAAACACTGACTGTCAATGTCAATACAATTTGGTAAACAACGTAGAAGGGTCATGACTTTATGATGTCAACATCCATTTATGAAATTTGACTCTTAAAATCATTTCTATTTTTGAAGTATCTAAGTGTTTCTCGTCGGGCATACACATAGCTCAACTGTCAGATAAGTTTGGTCTTTCAAATGGATTTTCCTCCTAAAACACTGGAGTAGAATATTCCCCTCTGTCTTGTAAATATATCAGTCTGCTCTTCCATACTGGCTCATACAAGAGGGCTTGAAATGACAGGGGCCAGTTCATGACCAGGGAGGAATGTGGGATGGCTCTAGGCATTGAAAGCTGGTGGTATCTCAGTGGTCATAACCTGGTCTTAAATACGTGCTTAAGAGACACTCTGTTACTGGTAAGAACGGGCTTGGGATCATCAGATCCTGGCTCCACCACTTGCTAACAGTGAGACTGTGGATGGATGACACTATCTCTCCATTTGAGGTTTTCTAAAATGTTTTAAGATATGTACAGAAAAATGTGCATATCATGAGAGTATAGCTCAGTGAATTGTTTTTACAAACCAGACACACCCATGTAATGAGCACATTCACATCCAGAAACAGGACGTTAGCAGTACCTAGAAGTTGGGCTGTGTTTCCTTCTGGTTATAGCTTCCTATCCCCTACCAAAGACCCACTATCCTGACTTCTGACTGTAGATTAATTTTGTCTGTTTTTTACTTCTTATGATTCGTATTACACGATGTGTACTTTTTCTTGTTGTATCTTTCACTCCACATACATTTGTGAGATACATCTGCATTACTGTGCGTAGCTGTAGGTCATTCATTCTCATGGCCATATGGTAGTCCATTGTATGAATACATCAGAATCTACTTATACCTTCCACTACTGAGGAACATCTGGATCTGTGGGTGCTGGCTACTATGACTAGTTCTGCTATGACCATTTATGTCCATGACTTTGGGTGTAGGTGTACATAGAAGTAGAACTTCGGAGTTACACAGCGCTGTGTTCCGCTTTGGGAGATCACACTAGCAGTTTATGGGAGTTGCGATTGCTGCCCATCCTTGCTCACACTTATTGTTGTCTGCCTTTTGCCATTCTGGTGAGCATGCTTTTTAAAAATTGGGAATAATGATTTGTACCTTGAAAGGTTGTTGTGAACTCAATGAAGATGTTTCTCTTTGCTTTTAAATGTTGGGCTCTTTCTTCTAACCGTGGCATGGACAACCCTTCTGAGCTTCGGTTTCCTTCCATGTAAATAAGACTACTGGGCTGAGTAACCCTTCATGTCCTTTTATTTCTAATATGGTAAGCTCCGTAGTTGTAGATACTGTCAAGGTACAGTGCTAGTGAGAGAGAATTTCACTATCCCTTAAATCCCAGTACATGAGCAGTTGCCCACTTCCGCATAGAACTGGTCCGGGTAATGGTCCCTTTTACCTGTCAGTCAACAGTGCACTTCCTCCCCCAAATTCCAGGTTACATGTAGTATGTAGGACAGGGATACTGACAAAGTCATGCCCGGGTGGGTAGGATAGAGGCATTTGCCCCACCTGCCAAAATCTTCTCTAGGAAGGGAGTAACTACCCTCACTTTATCCCTTTATAAGGATGTTATGGATAGCATTGAGTCAATCATTAAGTTTATTTTTACCATCAATTATATGACAGGCCTTGTGCTGGATAGGAGCTCTGGGTAGAAAAGATGCATGGCGAGTACAGGAGACCAAAATCCTCAGAAGAGTGTGGCGGTTAAGCTGATGGACTCAACTGCCAGATGGCCTGGGTGTTTACTTCTTAATTGTTACTCTGAGGGTGGTTGCCGCTGTTACTCTCATTGAAAATTTAATAAAGTCTGACTCCAGAACCCCGATTTCTTAGCTATGTGGCCTTCGTCTTCTGACACTTTAATTTCCTTATCAGAAAAGCGAGGATAACGAAAACACCTACCTCCCAGGAAAGCAGTGAGATTATAATGAAGGGACATTGTTTATGTGAAGTAGCAGGGTGTCCAACCCGTAGTGAACACACAGTAGCTTATTACTGCTGTTGTGGTTTTACGATGGAAGGAATCATTTTAAATTTCGGATGGATGATAGGATGTGGAGAGGAGGTTACTGTTAAATAAGTGAAGGTTTCGTTTATGATTTTAGGTCCCGTGTGCAGCCTGTGTGTCTCATCTTTTGGAGCAAGAGCCGTGACAATCTTCAGTGGCTTCATGGTGGCAGGAGGCCTCATGTTGAGCAGTTTTGCCCCCAATATCTACTTTCTGTTTTTTTCCTATGGCATTGTTGTAGGTAAGAAACTTGGTCCCCGTGACGCTTTTCTGAGCTTTGAGAGTTAAATGTTTTACCCGTGTGACGTTTCTTATTCAGTTAATGTAAGGAGTGAAAATGCTCAGGAATGATTCACTTTCAGCAACCACTTTACCAAAAATTGTTGCTTTAGTAAAACGTCCACCCAGTGAATCAAAATACTTCAAAGGATAAATGTGTTTTTTGTTTGTTTGTTTGTTTCTTTGCAGTACGCGGGCCTCTCACTGCTGTGGCCTCTCCCGTTGCGGAGCACAGGCTCCAGACGCGCAGGCCCAGCGGCCATGGCTCACGGGCTCAGCCGCTCCGCGGCACGTGGGATCCTCCCGGACTGGGGCACGAACCCGCGTCCCCTGCATCGGCAGGCGGACTCTCAACCACTGCGCCACCAGGGAAGCCCGATAAATGTGTTTTAACAATGCCCATTTTGTTTTCTTGCAAGGCATGGGGAGGTTTTTTTTATTTCAGCACTTGTCTCTCTAGCACAAAAAAGGAAAAGAGGGAGAGAAGCATGCAACTTAGATGTCACTGACACCTGCCACTTCTCACTGATGTAGGAAATGGTCCCTTTCCTATTGGGCGGTTAAGCAGGCCTCTGTTGAACTGTTGGTGTTCTAAACATCCTTGCTGTTCCACAGCACCTGTCACCAGGGCCCCAACCACAAGGTGATAGCAGAAGTAAAAAGCAGAGTTTAAAGCACGTAATAATAATGATTATTTTTGTTAGAGGTAAGGCATGAGTGAAGAAAACTGAGCGGTGGGGATGATTAATGATGATCTTGGTTACAGAAGAGGAAAGGGTCCAGGGCTCAGGGCCTGAGAGCACTGGCAATTTTGGGGGGAATCCTTTTGTGATGTATTGCACTCATTGTATTCAATGTCAAACATCACCAGACTCAGGATCCCTAGGAGCTGATGGTGGGGAATTTTTAAAAGACTCTGACTTTCAAAGTTTCTTCTTAATGTCTGAAAGAACTGAATTCTTTTTTCTTTTAAATAATAAAAATTTATTTTGTAAATCAAATAATCACTTTCAGATGTATCCTCTATGTAAGTCCAAACGTTTAGGAATTAGAATTTTTTAATAATACACCAGTGTTATATACAATTGGAGGGAATAACAGTTGAAATACAGTGTAGGCAGAAGTTGTTCTAGTTTTTCATATTCAATTTGAACAAATAGAAAAGTATATTAGTCACATAGGGAGAATGAAATATTTTATTTTAGATCATAAAAATATTATGCCCACTCTATTATACAGTAAAATGTAATTGAATATTTGCTTAAGTAATGAAAGGGTTAAGAAATGACTTGGGTTATAATCAGAGGAACATAAGTTATAAATCTGTAGAAGGATTGCTATTTTCCAAATGAAATTCCGATAAAAGGCTAAACAGTTTCAAACATTTTATATAAAGAATGAATTAGGGCTTCCCTGGTGGTGCAGAGGTTGAGAGTCTGCCTGCCGATGCAGGCGACACGGGTTCGTGCTCCGGTCCGGGAAGATCCCACATGCTGCGGAGCGGCTGGGCCCGTGAGCCATGGCCGCTGAGCCTGCGCATCCAGAGCCTGTGCTCCGCAACGGCAGAGGCCGCAACGGTGAGAGGCCCGCGTACCGCAAAAATAAATAAATAAATAAAAGAATGAATTATTCCTGATCAACATGTTTTTTTTGCTTTAGTGTCAGAAAAGTCACAACACATTTGATAAACGTATGTTAAGAGCCAGTTTTCTAGACGTGAGCTCCGTAGTACCATCTATATGACATTTGTTCAGAAATGGTGGCAAAATTCTTAGAACACAGCATATTAGGGTGGAGGAAGAGCTGCCTGCCAGCGCTGACACAGCTAATTAACAAGAGGAGAAGCTGCAAAGGAAAAGACTGGAACAGAGCAGATCTCATTGCTACATGTGGCAGCGAAGGGAAAAGCACAGCTGAGCCGGACACAACCCAGGCAGGGACACAGACGCTGCGGCTCAGGATTTTGGTGTTTAAAAGCTTCAGAGACACATTCCAGCAAGATGGTTGGTTTGAGTCAAGCCTGAAAGAATTTAATTTTTTTGACTACTAATATTCGTTTTTTTCACATGGGGATATTTCTCCAATAATAAATAATAGAAATTGTAGCCGCTAATATTCCAGTAGGTAGTGTGTGCTAGGCTCTGCTTTATATGATCTCATCCAGTCTTCATGTGAGCCCATTTTACAGAGAGGGAAAGTGAAGCTCAAGCGAAGTGAAATTACTAACTAAAGCCACATAGGTAGGAGATTTGGGGTTGAATCCATTCAGTCTGACACCAGATCCTGACCTCTTTTACATATTTGTAATTCTTTGTAGTGCTTTTAGAACTGTTGAAGTTTATTTTAAATTTAACTAGATACCCAAATTCTACTCAGATCATAATCTAAATAAGCAGGTCACTTGTTAGTTCTTTGAGAACAGGTTATATGTTTGGTATTTTATATTACTTATTCCCTGTAGTGCTTAATACAGTTTAAACCTATACATGCAAATATGTTGATCTCTGGTGTAGAATTGGAAGGTATTCATTGAATAGTCATCTTGCATTCTTGTCTAAAATCATGAAAATAAGAATGTAGATATCTGTGCTTGTATATGAGCATCGAATTATTCCTTTTAGGTCAAACCCCTTTTTACATAGAAAGTTGAATCATTATGCCCTTGACATGATTTGGGCATTTCCCCAAAAATTTGGACTAAGCATTTGAAATTTCATGGGGTTTTACTCCCTCACATGGTTTCAAGGTTAAGGTATAGCCTTTGTGAGTACATATCCAGAGTTGTCACTGACTTAAAAATTGACCCAAAGTGAGTGATACCATAGTATTTGTATTCCCCATAGATAAAAATGAATTTTTTTTTTTTTTTTTTTTTTTTTTTTTTTGCGGTACACGGGCCTCCCACTGCTGCGGCCTCTCCCGTTGCGGAGCACGGGCTCCGGACGCGCAGGCCCAGCGGCCATGGCTCACGGGCCCAGCCGTTCCGCGACATGTGGGATCTTCCCAGACCGGGACACGAACCTGTGTCCCCTGCATCGGCAGGCGGACTCTCAACCACTGCGCCACCAGGGAAGCCCAAAAATGAATTTTTAAAAAGAAAAAAAATTAATGTACATTGTTTAAGATTTTATGTACATTTGATTGTGTTGGCAGCATATCTAAGGGTATATAGAAAGAAAAAGACAAAATTAGGTAACTCCCATAACTAAATTTCAAAATTTCTATAGCAATGGAGAGAGTTTTACCAGCTTGTGAAACTGATTTTGATTTGGCTTATGGTGTTGGAACCTTTCAATAGCTAACCCTGTCCCTTCTCCCCATGAACCCATGATCTTCTGTTAATGAGATGGGATTTGATATTGGTCTTGACTTACTTTACTAGCTGCTGCTGGCGGTGGGGGGCGTACAGGGCTTCCACTTGGCTTTCCCCACTCTGGTAACTTTTACTTCACTGGCCAGAAACAATGTAGATAGAAGGTTATACCAACTACTATGTACATGTGCTCCAATTAATTATCAGGAACTGGGGAAATGACTAGGATGGGCCCATGGACTCAGTGGACCCACTGTGAGCCAGACCTGGGCCATGATCCCATATATTACCTGGCCCTCCTGTGACCCCCCTCTAAGGGTAGGCCATGTAAGTGCCTCAGGCCCCTAGTTAACAGTGCCAGTTCATTTCCTGTGTCCTACAGTGCTCAAAAGGCATCCCACTCTCCCTTGCGTATGATACCTAAATAAGTGACCGTAGTTCTCTTTGGGGCAAGATTCAGGATATTATTGTCTATATATTTGCCGTAGTGGTTTTTGCAACGTCCTTCCTTCTGGAATCCTGGCCTTTCCTTCACTTAATGGAATCTGGGTCAGAAAACAGGCTCTCGTCTGAAGATTGTATATGACTCTGATTTGGCAACAGGTTCTGAATCCCCGTGGCTAGGAGGAGGCTGTCAGCTCATGGAGAGAGCCCTGGGCTTCGGGTCAGGAGACATAGGTCCTGTGAGCTTGAGCAAACCCCTCGGTCTCCAAGAATGACTGTCGCCTCTTCTGTGAAGGCGGACTCAGAAACCTACCTCACATAGCTCTTGTAAGGACTAAGTGAAGTCGAGCAAAATAAAAATAAGGTAAATGAAAGAGTTGAGTTGGATTTCCATAGTAAAAGATCAATTTAATTTTAATTTCAATAATAATTTTACAGGTTCCAGTAATTTTAAAGAATTTTTTTAAAGTTAAAATTTCAATACTTAAAAAGTCACGCACTGTAGTAATTATTGGGCCCCTGTGAGCTACTTCTTGCTAGGAGATTATTAACACTTATTATCATGGTTGACTTCTTTGTGGTTTTATTTTGTCAGTAGGCTCAGAATATAGGGCTCGTGGAATATTTGTAGGGTAAATAAATGGGAATTTAATGAACAATGACACTTCCATTCTGTCGCCATTGGAAGTAGAGTATCCAGTTGAAAAGGAAGTGACAGGAAATTATTATACCATCTAAACTCCTCCCTTCTGTATTATGAATTCCTTAGGAAAAACAAGAAAGATTCAGTCTAATGATAACATATATTGAGCATGCATTCTGTGCAGTATTCTAAGCATTCTCCTCTGTCTGGAATGAACTAGATGGTCTCTTAAGATAATCTGGCACAGGCAGGAGGAAGCACTGACAGTCCAGCTCTGGGGTTGGGCCGTGTGGGTTAATCTTATCTTACTCACTTGCCAGCTGTGGACCGTAGACATGTTACTTACATACTGTTTTCTCATTTTTTAAAGTGAACATAATAATAGTAACTACCTTCTAGGGTTTTGTGGATGGATGAGTTAAAGCAATAAATATTCACCAGCATCACCATCGTTATCAGTTTTGTGACCTTGGGAAATTATCCAACCTCTCTGAGCTTCCGTTTGTATTTCTTGTGAAATGAGACTAACGCGACTTCACAGAGATATTGTGACTATTCGTGAGATAATGTATGTAGAGAGGCACACGGGTGTTTAATGAATGTTTGTTCCCTTCCCCTTAAATTCCTTTCTGATCTCTTAGTTCAAGAGCACAGCAGCAGCTTTTTGTAACTGAAGAAGCACTATTGAATCAGGACTATTTGTGTAACAGATTAAATAATATAGAGAAAGAAAATTAAAGTTATATGGTATGTTTATAATAGAAAACATCAAAAAGAATAGTGAAGTGTATTAGTTGGCATAATTCTGTTTTACCATTTTTTAAAAAATATTGTCTTGAAATTATGATGTTATCTTGTTTGGGTTTTGTAGCTAGAATAAAATGGCAGCTTGCTGGTTTTCAAGTGACTGTATGTCCTACTGCCAAACCTGGTAATTCAGGCTCCTGTGTTCTCAATAACTTTAGTAAAATCGGGAAAAAGAAAATGTGGTGGGAGACTGGGAGGAATGGGAAGAGGGGCCGCAGGAAATATGCCCTTAATGATTTGCTCAAGCTTCTTCCCAGTCATTTCCCATTGCTTTTCTGAAAAGCACAACTCCAAGTCAATTTCTTGCTTTCTCTTTTCTTCAGATTATATTGTTCCTTAGCTACCTGATTACTGTTTTCTTAATAATCTCTTCTTGATTTTGGAAAAATTCAATTTTCTCTTCCTTCATTTTCTTGTTAGTATCTGCATATCCATTGAGCTTGAGGAGGGCATAACCCACTTTCATAGACAATCTGATTCTCCTTCTCTAGTGATGGCAAATTAGATAAAGGTTGTTTTCTGATATTCGCTTTAGCAGTTAGTTTTATAAGCCCTTGTTTTTTGTTGTGCCATTAAAGATCGCCTTTTGTCTCTCATGGGTGTTCAGTTATAAAAAGGAACTATGATTTTCTAATTAGTCTGAGGCTAGAGCTATATAATACCATAATACTCAGGTGGAAAAGTGAAAAAATATTTCAGCATAAGGACTATTTTTGGTACTTCGTTATATTCCAAGCACAGATACTGAAATCTTTTACATTTTTTCTGTCTCTTAATCTTTACAACTATCTTATGAGATTGTTTTAAAGATAAGGAAACTGAAAGTCACACAGCCAATAAGTGATAGAGTTGGGACTTGAATCCACGCCTGCCTGATCCCAAGCCTGTGCTCTTGACCATCCAGTGTCAGGTTCAAGGTACTCATGCTGAGCATATAAAGTTTGTGCTTTAAGCAAGCCAGTGTCAAAGCTATATGCTTTTGTAAAGCCATGTCAATCAAAAAGCTAGCCAGTTGCTTAAACTTTTTCTTTTTAAATTAATTTTATTTATTTTTGGCTGCGTTGGGTCTTCGTTGCTGCACATGGGCTTTCTCTAGTTGTGGCGAGCTGGGGCTACTCTTCATTGCGGTGTGCGGGCTACTCTTCGTTGTAGTGCGTGGGCTTCTCATTGTGGTGGCTTCTCTTGCTGTGGAGCATGGGCTTAGTTGCTCCACGGCATGTGGGATCTTCCCGGACCAGGGATTGAACCCGTGTCCCCTGCACTGGCAGGCGGATTCTTAATCACTGCGCCACCAGCGAAGTCCCTGCTTAAACTTTTAAACTTTTTCCATGCAGATGTTTTAGGCTAGAAACATAAACAGTAATTGCATTTGGATGCTCTAAACTTATCTTTTTCAGCATTCAAATTTCCATTCTCACAATTTTATTTCTAGAAGTAGATACTTCTGGAATATTATAGGCTATTGCCTACCTTAACCTTTGGTCAAGATGATAAATCCTACTGGCTCAGCTATTCTAAGAGGTGATCAAATACTTGTTTCAGACCATAGAAAAGGGAAATTCTCCCAGATGACCAAGAGGCAGGCCCAAGAGGCACACCCAGTGACCAGGTGTTCTGGTTTGCCCAGGACGAAGGGGTTTTCCAGGATATGAGACTTCCAGTGGCCAAAGCAAGAAAGTCCTAGGTGCTACACCTAACCCCTATTTTACACATAGAGTCTGGATTCTGTAAGTTTACCCTCATCACTTTTTAAGATTGCCATATTAGAATGCACTATTAGTAAAATATTCCCTTTTCATAGAGATAATACTGCAGGGGGAAATGTTCATATATAAAAGTAGGGGCTTGATAGATGTCTGTTTAGTTATATACACAAAAATATGTATATAATGAAAGAATATTTCAAAACAATTCATAGACAATTTTCAAAATATGTACACAGTTTCCAATGTTTACTGCTTGTCCGTTTTGTGTGATTTTATTCATATGCTGTTTCCTTAGAGATGCTTGCTTTATATTTCTGAATTACATGCATTTTATCATATTAGAGTGTTTTACTTCAGTTATATTTTCTTCTTATATCTCTCTTATCAGTTTAATTGATCTGGGTGTTCTTTAGTTACAGGTAGAGATTAAGAAAAATGAGGAAATGAGGCTGTTAAGTGTGATTTGCCCAAACCATCATCCTGTAATACATACAAGTTGTAAATTAGTTGTATCTTTTTTTTTCAAACCATATAATTCTAATTCTGTATTCTAATGATGCCATCCTGTTACATGAATTATTGTGAAAGTAAAAAAATCTTAAACATTTTTACAGCTAAGATTTATTTTCTGGCCTAAGTGAAAAAAATCAGCATCATTTAATTGTAAAGCAGATGTAAAGATATATTTTTTAAAATATATATTCACAAGCATACATACATACCGTGTGTGTGTGTTTGTTATATGAGTAGAGGAAATGAGACACAGAGAGGAAGAGAGAAATGCAAGAGAGAGTGACAGCCAGAGTAAGAATAGATAGAAATGGTTGAAATTAGCCAATGTGACTTAACATTGGGGAATTCAAATGAGGTTTATGGGAAAAAGTAGTAGAATAACTTTAACACTCTGTGCCAGGCTCAGACCTGGAACCAGGATACTCAGATGAATAAGACACAGCCTGCCCTCAGGTAGCTCATTGTCTAGTGGGGGGAGGAGACTTGTACATATGTAACTTGTAACACAGTAAAATAAGTGCAATTATAAAATGAAAGCAGCATTCAGTGTGGGTATAGTATGTATCTGCGGGAGAGGGGCTGCAGAAGAAGACTTCATGCAGGAATTGGTGCTTGAGCTGAGTCTCGAAGGGCCGGTGGGATGTGATCAGGTGGGCATGGGTTGGAAAAGGAGTGAGGGTGGTAGGAGAAGGACATTCCAGGAGCTCAAATGCTCAGAGGCATTTGAGTGGATAATAGGGGTCTTTTCAGAGATATTTGTTTAAGGAATGCACACGTCACGAGGGGACTTGCAAATATGTCAAAGCTTGGTTTGCAACAGAGACCTGATGATGGAGGGTTTATTTGGACGTTATTGCAGGAGAGTAATGTGATGAGAACTGTATAACAGTGGGTTAGACAGTAGATTGGTGGGAAAAGTACTGGGGGCTGAGATGGCGATTAGGAGGCCGTTGTTCAGAACAGAAAAGATCTGGAGGAGGTAAACTGAGGCAGTGGTAGTTCACACGGTGGGAGGTTGATGATTGAGGCGGTGGGAGTGATAAAGAGCGTGATGTATGGTTTGATGGGAGGAGATCAGGGAAAAGAGGCCTCTGAGGTTGTGGTCTCACCCAGAGTATGTGGAATGAAACGTAAGGTATGGAAAGGAAATGCTGGAACAGGTAAATATGTTTAGTTTCACCTATGTAAGTAAAGGAAAACAATTATATTTTGCTAATGATTATGCTTTGAATCGTTAGTTTAGGTATTTCATTTTAAAAATGATTATGCTTATACTGGAGATCGATTCTCAAAATTTTTTCACTGATAGGAGTCTGATCAAAAATGATTGGAGGGGCTTCCCTGGTGGCGCAGTGGTTAAGAATCCGCTTGCCTATGCAGGGGACACAGGTTCGAGCCCTGGTCAGGAAGATCCCACATGCCATGGAGCAACTAAGCCCCTGCACCACAGCTACTGAGCCTGCGAGCCACAACTACTGAAGACTGCGCGCCTAGAGCCCGTGCTCCGCAAGAGAAGCCACCGCAATGAGAAGCCTGTGCACCGCAAGGAAGAGTAGCCCCCGCTCGCCGCAGCTAGAGAAAAGCTCGCGCGCAGCAACAAAGACCCAACGCAGCCAAAAATAAATAAATAAAATAAATTTAAAAAAAAAGAAGATTGGAGACCAGGGAAGTCTCTGGCGGTCCAGGGGTTAGGACTCAGTGCTTTCATGGCCATGGCCCAGGTTCAATCCCTGGTCAGGGCACTAAGATCCCACAAGTCGCGTGGTGCGGCCAAATTAATTAATTAATTATTTAAAATGATTGGAGACCAAAGAAGGAGGCCGTGGTTTCCAAACTTTATATTCCTGGAACCCTTTACACTCTTTTTATTTAGGACCCCAGGGAACTTTTAATTATGTGGAATTACTTATTTATATTTATTCTGTTAAAATTTACTGTATTAAAAGGTGAGAAATTTAAAAATATTTGTTTAGTAATTCATTTAAAGATAATAATAACAAACTCAGTACATGTTAGCATAAATAACATACTTATTATGAAAAACAATTCTATTTTCCAAAAGAAAAAGTTGAGTGAGAAGGATGGCCTTGTTTTACATTTTGGCAAATCTCCTTAATGCCTGGCTTCATGGAAGACATCTGGATTCTCATGTCTTCCCTGTACTCAGTCTATTGCAATGTGCTTTTTTGGTTGAAGTTTATGAAGGAAATCTGGTCTCACACAAAGGAAAAGGGAGGGGTTTTCAATAATCTTTTCAGGTAACTGTAGAAACCCTTCTTTGATACTATCCCAAAACTTGATGTATGATAATTTTCCAAGGGTTAATTGCAATATGGAACCTGAAACCACATGAATATACTTTCCGTGCTCTGTAATATTAAATCAATTTGTTTATTCTGTACTTTGAATAGGTCAGCATTCAAGTCTGATTTTGTAACATCATGAATTGTTTATGTGAAAAATATTGGTCCTCTGAGTTATGCAAGAACTTTAAAATGTTGACACATTTTATTAAACAACAGCTAAAAAATCACTTTTGTTAGTATCACCAATAGGCTTATCAGAAAATCTTTATGTGTTGGGAATCTGTCAAATCATGGTGTTGGATAAAAGTTTCCAAAAATTCTAATTTTTGCTGGAAAGCTCAAATTTTATCATTGGTAACAGTTATTGTCAGTTATTTTCCTTGTTTGTTTTCAAGAAAATGTCTGCCAAATACTCAAGTCTGAGTAACCATAGTTTGTGTCTGTCAGACCTTCTTTCAAATACATACAGGGTTACATGGAAAAAGTGGCTACTTTAGCTGGCTACTAAAACAATTGCATACGTGCTTTTTCTCGGCAACAATTGTAATTCAGATGAAGCATTTTTAAAAAATTTGTTTGCTTTTACTGTGAGTGAGTGAGTGGTGATGAAACATATAAGGTATGAAGTTGGATACCAATATCTTGATTTGTACTAAGGCTCTTGAAATTTTTCTCACCATGTCTTTTGCACCAATAGCATAAATGGGAACACAGTGAAAAAAGCAGGAAACATGTCAGTATCGTGAAAATAGTTTTGACTTCATGGACTCCATTGAAAGACCTTGAGGACCATCTTTTTAATAACTGGTGGTTTAAGGTCATCCTAATACAGATGTGGGAAAGCATCATGTCACCTTCTGCTTTTTGAAAAGTTTAGAGAAAAAGCATTTCAAATTTCTGCTACTTAAAAAAAAATGAGATGATCTTATCTGAAACCCATGGCCTTGAAATAGTTTTTTAAAATTTCTTTCTTTTTAGTCTAAGGTAAAATGTTTAAAAGTTACTGTTTTAACTTTTCTAGCATTGGCATTTATTAATCAGAAATGCCTTTTTTTTTTTCTTGTCCCTAATGCCTACCATTTGACAGAGCCCTGACAACCAAATCACACAAAAGTAAATTCATTCCCTCTCCAAAGGCTTTCCGAAATATAGATTTAGTTAAGGGTGACATTTTTTGGCTTCACAAAATTGATTGTTCAGGAACAGGTCTTATTTCATCGAAGTATATTATATGTAATAATGATAAATGTATAAATCAATCCAACTCATGTTTTAATGAGATAGTATCTCTTCCCTTAAATCATACAAAAGTGTGCTATATTTTAAAAGGTTTATTTAAAGTATAATTTTTTTCATCTATCTCATTTCTTTAAGAATACTTTTTTTTTTTTTTTTTTTTTGCGGTACGCGGGCCTCTCCCGTTGCGGAGCACAGGCTCCGGACGCGCAGGCTCAGCGGCCATGGCTCACGGGCCCAGCCGCTCCGCGGCATGTGGGATCCTCCCGGACCGGGGCACGAACCCGCGTCCCCTGCATCGGCAGGCGGACTCTCAACCACTGCGCCACCAGGGAAGCCAAGAATACTGGTTTTTTTTTTAGACCAAGAATACTTTTTAATGCAATCACAGATGATCATCTGGGTCCTGAGTTAAATGCTAATTTCCTAAAATGTTTATGTGTTGTATTTGTTAAACCCATGTATTCTTTCTAATCATAGTCCAGGTCGCAATTTGAAAGTAATGACAATGACCTTAATAACTCACCTAATGAGTCATAGTTAAAATTAGTTTTTAGACTACGGCTTTTGTGTTGTTTATAGGGTGATTCCCCAAGAACAGACGATGCTGCAGAAGAAAGGCAAATGTTATGAGTTAGAAGCCAGAGGAAATTTTTATGAAAAACAAAACTGGGGTTATTAGATACTTAATAGGGAGAAAAAGATTAAGCCAACAAACAGCCTTAAATATTGCCCTGTGGTCTCAAGAAAGGGATAGTGAGTAGTAAGGGTTTTTCTTTCTAACTGTAAAAGAATTTCAAATTTACAGAAAAGTGGAGAATAGTATAGCAAGCAACCATATGATCACCACTTAAATGTAACCGTTGCTAATATTTTATTGCATTTTCTTCCTCTTTTTTTTTTCAAAGATATTGTAAACTAAAGACATGATGTTTTACTCCTAAATGAGGTAGTTTGCATCTCTAAAAGATAAAAACTTACAAATATACATTTTGCGATGATGGGATGATCTGAGAGCGCCAGAGGGCCTTTGTTTTGCAGACTGGGGTGTACCAGGCTATGAAGTCTAGCAAAATACCTTGGCATGTGAAGGGGATTTTATAAAATTGTTTAGAGGACCTAGAGGAGGAAGAACACTGAACCAAGGGTAAAGGTGTGGAAGAGAGACAGAGATATTTTAATGGGCAAGTTTGATTAAATTTTGCTATTTGGTGTGTGATTTAACCATTTTCTCTATCTCTCCATAATGTCTTAATTTAAATTTACATTATTCATTCATGCTTTAGAAATTGGATTATTTTTTGACTTGGCCCTGACCTTAGGGTGGGTGTGGAGTGAAAACCAAGGCTGCCCAATGTGTTCACTGGAACTGCACAACTAACATCAGAGGGATCTAGGAACCCATACTTTGAAGAGTTTTAGCCAGTTAGTAACAGGATGTCCTATTAGAGTTATTTAATTACACCTCTTTTTTTTCTTGCATTGAAGTAATACCGTCTGGCTTAATTTGTGCAATGTCTTCTTGTGTTTAGGTCTCGGATGTGGTTTATTATACACTGCAACAGTGACCATTACATGCCAGTATTTCGACAGCCGCCGAGGCCTTGCACTTGGCCTGATTTCAACAGGTACATTTTCAATATAAGTACAGCATTGCTACTCTTTAGCCTTCTAATC
This sequence comes from Leucopleurus acutus, assembly GCF_964270905.1. NCBI lineage: Eukaryota > Metazoa > Chordata > Mammalia > Artiodactyla > Delphinidae > Leucopleurus > Leucopleurus acutus. Next base: position 72,725,857 of record NC_139156.1, read on the forward strand.
AAAGTTAGGAGTTACAAAGCACAGATACGTTTAACCAACCATGCCCCCGCTGCCATTCACGTAGCACAATTTATTTTACTCTAGTCCTAGAAGGAAATTTTATTTTCCCCTGTAAATATGGGTGTAGCTTTCAAAAAACCCTAAAGATACATGTATGAAAAAGCTGGGGCATTAGATGTCCAGTATAATATAGGAAAAGAAAACTTATGGGTCCAGTAAATTGAGAGTCACTTGCTGGTGAGAGCCTTGCTAAAAGAAGCAGAGAGCACTTAAGTAAAGCACCTGATCCCTGGGAAAGAGAGGAGAAATGGAAGGAAAATGGGTCCCTTCAGGCCATTGTCAGGAAGAACAATGCTGTGACACCTCTCCAGCGCCATTTATTGTGGAACTTAGGGTTTTTCCAAAGTACTGGTTTGTGAATACATCTCGCTGCTCTATTTGCATATCCAAACAACAGACTGTTTACACTGGTTATTCTTTTAATGACGGGGTGGGGCGGGGAGCGGCTGTGTGTGTGTGTGTGTGTGTGTGTGTGTGTGTGTGTGTGTGTGTAAGTGTAAAAGCCTTCTGGACTTGCTCTGATATTGTAAAGTGGTGTTTGACTTTTCAGATGGATTTTTTTCTAAGCTATTTAGAGAACTTATCAAAATTTCTGTGGCCAATGCTTTAGGAGTTTGCTTAGGAGATAAGGCTGCCAAGCTTACTAAAACTTGTATTTAAGTTTACATTGCTACTTGTTCATGGGTAGATATTCCTGGGAGGTCAGACGTTCAGATAAGCTGAAGTACTTCAGTAGTGTATCTGGCAGCGGGATCCAAACTAATGTTTTGTTCCTGAGGCCAATGCAGTGGCAACGGAGTGCTTCCACATCAAATTAAATCGAGCTGGATATTTCCCCAAGGTGGTTTAAGGAAGCATTGCCAGGAAAGAAATGTGAATCATGCCCTAGGAGGAAACAGGACCGGGGTCTGAGGGCATGACTAAGGCAGAACTGGGAGAAGAAAGAGAAAAAACAAAAGATGGAGAAGCCAGAGCAGTTGGAAGGCAGTTTAAAGAACCTGACAGCCGCGTAGCACAGGGAGATCAGCTCGGTGCTTTGTGACCGCCTGGAGGGGTGGGATAGGGAGGGTGGGAGGGTGGAGATGCAAGAGGGAAGAGATATGGGAACATATGCATATGTATAACTCATTCACTTCGTTATAAAGCAGAAACTAACACACTATTGTAAAGCCATTATACTCCAATAAAGATGTAAAAAAAATAATAATTAAAAAAAAAAAAGAACCTGACAGCATCTCCCACAAGTGTGGGAGGGAGTGTGAGAGCAGGGCTGGCAGCTTAACGGATAATAGGCCTTACCTATACTGTATTTTTTGTAGAGGCACTATAACGTAGTGACAAGCCCAGACCCTGGAGCCAGTCTGCTTGGTTTTGAATTCTGTGTCACTCAGTAGCTGTCTGGTGATGGACAAGTTACCTGTTCTGTGAAATTAACTGTTAAGCCTCAGTTTTCTGAACTGTAAAATGGGGATAATAATAGCACCCGTCTGTTGGGCTGCACCCTGTAAGGCCTGTGCTTGCCCAGCTTCAAGACAGAAGAAAGAGCCTGGAGTCAGCGACAGAGACATCAGTGGTTTAATGGAAGGGGGGAGCTTACAAATCCAAAGCAAGATCCTGGAGTGATGTCCCACCGTGTGTGGTAGAGGGTGGGCAAGACATGGATGCGGGTTTTCGCTCCCGGGGTGGGGAGGGGAGATTGCCAGTTATAGGGGAACTGACATCAGGTTGGCTCATTGGTTACCAGGAAACTAGCAGAGAGGCACACACCTCCCCACCCCTTGGATAAGAGCAATCACTAGGTGGGGCCTGGGGCCAGTATATAGGAAGGTCAGTCATGCGAGTAGGTGTAGGTAAAGCAGGCACTGGTCAGGCAGGGGATGTACAGAGAGCAAGAGAACAGCCATCTTGGGTGGCCTGATCATACACCATCACATTGGGTCATTGGGAATATTGAAGGAACATATGTGTAAGGCACATGGCAGGGGCTCTAAAAGTGTTAGTCATTATTATTATGACCTAGGTTTGCTTTAACGTCCGAATTTACTCGTGATGAAGATGTTGGAAATTGTATGCTGAGAGAGCTGCTCTTGCTTTCACTCGGTCTAAAGACGAGAGCATTAGAGACTGGGCTGTGGCACACTGAACCAAAATGGATTGACTGTGGACAATCTAGATTTGGCAGAATCGGAGTTTTTAGTTGTAGCACATAGGAAGTTAGATGAGGCAAAGTTAAGGAGCAGCATGAATCCACTGTCTTTGTCTATTCAGACTGCTGTAAAGTAGCATAGATTGAGTGGCTTATACACAATAGAAATTTATTTCTCACAGTTCTGGAGGCTGGAAGTCTGAGATCAGGGTGTCAAGGTCAGCGTGGTTAGATTCTGCTGAGAGCCCTCTTCTGGGTTACAGACTGCCACCTTCTCCCTTTGTCCTCATGTGGCAGAAGGGAAGAGGAAGCTCTCTGAGGGTCTCTTTTATAATGGCACTAATCCCATTCAGGAGGGTTCTACCCTATGACCTAATCACCTCTCAAAGGAGAAACCTCCTAATTCCATCACACTGGGGGTTAAGATTTCAATTCACAAATTTCGGAGAGACACAAAGCTTCACACTGTAGTATCCACCTTCAGTGAAAGTGGTGACAAGAAAAACAAAACTCACAGTAGAGTTTTTCTTTAATTGAAAAAAAAAACCAAAAGCAAAATATAGTTGAAATAACGTGACCTGGGACTTCCCTGGCGGTCCAGGGGTTAAGACTCCGCCTTCCAGTGCAGGGGGTGCGGGTTCGATCCCTGGTTGGGGAGCTAAGATCCCACAGGCCTCGGGGCAACAAAAACAAAGCATAAAGCAGAAGCAGTATTGTAACAAATTCAATAAAGACTTTAAAAATGGTCCATGTCAAGAAAAAAATCTAAAAAAAAAAAAAAAAAGAAAGAATGAGACCTAGTTGAAATATTGTGATCCAGTTGAAAGAAAGAAACATGGGCATGAAATGGAGGTTTTGGGGAAACGATCTTAATCCCTGGTGAACAGGGATTGATAAACTAATGCCCGTGGACCAAAACTTGTCTATTACCTGTTTTTGGACAGCTTGTGAGCTAAAAATGGTTTTTACATTTTTGTTTCGTTGAAAAAAAATCGAAAGAAGAATATTTCGTGGCACATGAAATTAGGTAAAATTAAAAGTTTCAGTGTCCATAAATAAAGCTTTATTGAAACACAACCATATTCGTTCCTTCATGATTCTTCTCTGGCTGCTTTCACGCTTCAAGGGCTGAGTTGAGCATTTGTGACAGAGGTTGTATGGCTCACTATGCCTTAATTATTTACTCTCTAGCCCTTTATAGAAAAAGTCTGTTGACCCCTGGTCTTAATCAAAGCATGAGTGTATCTCTTATTGTTTCAGGTTCCCTGAACATCAATTCATATTCTCCCTCTTTGTGATAATGTATACTTTAGGCATGCATGGAAGCATAATTAGTGTTTTATTTCACTTTTTCCTTTATCGTGTTGATTTTTAAATTGGGATTTTATTTTTGAAGATTAAAAATTATGGTTTTACGGTTTACACAGTTCCACAAGAGAGCTCTAATTACTCTTCACTGCCCTGAAAGAATCCTGCATCTTTTTTTTTTCTCTTCTTTTTGGCCAAGCATCGTGGCTTGTGGGATCTTAGTTCCCCCACCAGGGATCGAACCTGGGCCCTCTTCAGTGAGAGTGCGGAGTCCTAACCCCTGGCCCACCAGGGAATTCCCTCCTGCATCGTTCTAAGCCATAACTACATTCTCATGGGCTGTGGGCTAAAGAAACTAGTGTCCAAAGTGGAATTTTATTTTGCTGCCCTGTCGTACACTTAGCATATCATAGGTGTTTGATAAAACCTATTGAATTGATTTTATATGTTTCCCTTATATTTCGTGATGTTGACAGATAAAGTTAGTTGGTGAGCAAAGGGGAGTTATCTATTTTCTCAACTTAAGGTCAAAATACAGAACTTTCAAAATACCAAGAATATTTTTAAGTGTCTAATTATACGGCACTTTGTTAGAACTTCTACAAAGAAATGGTGTTGGAGAAAAATATGAATTAATAAGGAATGGATGCTAATGCAGTATGGAATTATATGAAAGGTCCTCTTTTCAGTTCTTTCAGTTCGTTTTCTGAAATGCTTTCAACTTTTGAAGTATGTGCCACTTTTAAAAAGATAAGGCAGAATTCAATTCATCTACTTTTATAACTTCTCAGTAGTCAGCAAAGAGACACTTTCTTGGTAGCCACAAAAAGATACTATTTTAGCTGTCATTACATTAATGTGAGCTATTAATTAACGTTTGCAAGCGAAGTCTTTTTTCTTTGGGGATGAAGGAGTTAACTTTAAATATATTAGGAAGGGACAACTGTGGTACCAAAAGAAAGAAAAAAAGTTTTCTTATAACTCTAAGACAAAGCCATTTGGTTATTTGTAAGAATTTTTGATGGGTTTTTACCGTAAGCTTGGCATCCTATTGGGGTTTTGATATAATTTGGTATAGACCGTTTAAAAAGTATGATCAACCTATTTAGACTATTTTTTTTTATTACAGATCTACTTATTTCTTTCCTGTGTTTTCACGTGACATTTCTCGATGGTATTTAAATTTTAAAACAATCAAAAACTTGAAATCAGAGCCATATAAGAACACTGCAAATTAATTGGGCTAATGTAACTTTCCATTCCAGTGTGGTTAGTATGATCTATGCTTAAAAAATGGAGTATTTACAGTGTTGCCCAAAAAGTTGCCCACTTTACTCTTCTCATAGTTTATTAATATCAAGCATCCATTCTGGTGATTAGCAATGGATTTGAGCTATCAAACCACTATAAATATCCTAAAACTAAAATATATCCTTCATCAAAAAATAAAACGTGAGAACTTTTCTTTTCCAAAAGGAATGCATACATAACATGGAGCCAGAAACGTACTTTTTTGGTGCTTTTTTAAGTACCCAAAAAGGAGTTGCGTAGGTATTTGTTAAGGACGTTGGGCTCCTGGTGTCAGACTGGGTGTGAATCCTTCTTATGGCATTTACAGCTCTCTGATGTGTGGCAAATTTCTCAAACTTTCTAGCCCTAGGTCACTTCAAGTGTAGACCGGGAATAATAATAGGACCTACCCAATAGGGTTATTGTAAGGATGAAACAAGATGGTGCGATGTAATGTGTTTAACGCAGTGTCTGACATACAGATGCGAATTCTTAAAATAAATGGTCACTATTGTTGTTACTATCTTCAGCATTCTTGCTGTGATTTTAATATGAAGGCACACACATGAATGCCAGTGTAAAAAAAGAAATCAAATCGTAATACTAATAATGCTTGTCCTGAGAGCCCCAAATGATGAGAGATTAAACAGTTACCATTTCCTTTTTAGGTTCAAGCATTGGACTTTTTATATACGCTGCTCTGCAGAGGCTGCTGATTGAGTTCTATGGACTGGATGGATGCCTGCTGATTGTAGGTGCTTTAGCTTTAAATATATTAGCCTGTGGCAGTCTGATGAGACCCCTTCAGTCCTCTGATTGCACTTTGCCTGAAAAAATAGCTCTGGAAAATGTACCAGGTAGATACTCGATTTACAATGAAAAAGACAAGAACCTGGAAGAAAACATAAACATTCTTGAAAAGACCTACCGTGGTGAGGAAACATGTAAGAGCACTTTAGCCAGTGGTGACTGGAAACCAGAGAGTCTGCTTCATAAAAACCCAACAACAATGGCACACACAAAAGAGACTGAAACGTACAAAAAGAAAGTTGCAGAACGGACATATTTTTGCAAACAGCTTGCCAAGAGGAAATGGCAGTTATATAAAAACTACTGTGAAGAAACTGTGGCTCTTTTTAAAAACAAAGTATTTTCAGCACTCTTCATTGCCATCTTTCTTTTTGACATCGGAGGGTTTCCACCTTCATTACTTATGGAAGATGTAGCAAGAAGTTCAAATGTGAAAGAAGAAGAGTTTCCTATGCCACTTATTTCTATTATTGGCATTATGACAGCAGTTGGTAAACTCATTTTAGGGATACTGGCTGACTTCAAGTGGATTAATACCTTATATCTTTACGTAGCTACCTTAATAATTATGAGCCTGGCCTTGTGTGCAATTCCATTTGCCAAAAGCTATGTCACGTTGGCACTACTTTCTGGGATCCTAGGGTTTCTTACTGGTAATTGGTCCATCTTTCCTTATGTGACCACGAAGACTGTGGGAATTGAAAAATTAGCCCATGCCTACGGGATATTAATGTTCTTTGCTGGACTTGGAAATAGCCTTGGACCACCAATTGTTGGTAAGATATTTATCATAAAGTCAATCCACTGTACTGTTCTTCTTTGTAACATCTCTGGATACAGAAATTCATAGTGTAAGAATAGCACAGATTTATACAACATAAATCTGCGTGGAATGTCTCCTGATCGTGATTTATTCAAAATCACTTTGATGTAGTTGGAAAAGCCAGTACGCTTTCTCAGGAATCTGTGTTTATTCTTCATCTGGGAGAAACCCAAAATGCCTGCTTATTCTTGTCCAACTATTTGAGAAATTCTCCTCCTCTAACTCCCATTAGGCCACTTAGGGAGTAGATTGGGTAATATATATCCTAATCTGCACTGTATATAAATTTTTTAAATTAATTTTTTTATTGGAGTATAGTTGGTTTACAATGTTGTGTTAGTTTCTGCTGTACAGCAAAGTGAGTCAGTTATACATACACATATATCCACTCTTTTTTAGATTCTATTCCCATATATAGATCATTACAGAGCACTGAGTAGAGTTCCCTGTGCTATTCAGTAGGTCTTTATTAGTTATCTATTCTATATATAGTAGTGTGTATATGTCAGTCCCACGAACTGTATATAAATTGATGAAATTAGAGTATTCCTATTCATACTATGTCTATCAAACTCACTTTTTTCTTCCTCCCTTTTCAGGTTGGTTTTATGACTGGACCCACACCTATGACATTGCATTTTATTTTAGTGGCTTCTGCGTCCTGCTGGGAGGTTTTATTCTGCTGCTGGCAGCCTTGCCTTCCTGGGATACGTGCAACAAGCAACTCCCCAAGCCAGCTCCAACAACCTTTTTGTACAAAGTTGCCTCTAATTCCTCTAATGTTTAGAGGAATATTGGAAGGCACTGAGGACTGTTTTCTCATAGCAAAATTGCACTGTGCGTGATCTGAATGAATTTTTTTTTTTTTTACATATCCTATTCTCTATGTACTGTATATATAGCCTCTATCTCCTGTATTTTTTTTTCCTCTTTTTTCCTTTTTCCAAGAAGTGGGACTATTCTGTTTTACTATTATTGATGAGTTCTGGACATTGTGATCATTTTGGCCAGCCCTCAGAAGGCTTTCTCTGTGTAAAGAAATATGATTTCTCTGCAGACTCCATTAGTTCCATTGCAAGGCAGCCAGAGGAGACTCTAGCTATTTCAGAACTGGTGCAAGCAGCGTGACGAGATATGTGTGTAGCCTGCCAGGGACTAAATCACTCTCTCCTCTCTGCTAGCCGCGCTAGTAAATAGAAGACTTCGAGCCAGTCAGGAGATGAAAGGGGTTCCTAAAACAGCGGTAAGAATTGCGGTGGCACAAAATTGATCATTTTTTAAAAATGATATTTTAAACTACCGTCAGCAGTTTTCATCACAGTAAGTCCCCTACCTATGAACCTTCAAGTTGCGAACTTTCAAAGATAGGAAGTGCGTTCGCATGTCTGATCATGTAAGTTAGTTCACGTGTCTGGCGTAGATTGTCATGTGCGTGCATCCTCTACAAGTGGTTGTGCTTTTGTGTACTTTACTGTACAGTACTGTATAGCGTACAGTGGTACAGTATCTTTATTTCAAGCCCAGGATGTCCAGAAGCAAGCGTAAAAGCAGTGATGATGTAGCTGGTACTACTGTACTTTTCAAGGTAATGTACTGTAAGATTAAAAGTGTTTTCTTTATTTTTTGTGTTTGTTTTTTATGTATTGTTTGTGTGAAAAAGTATTATAAACCTATTACAGTACAGTACTATAGAGCCGATTGTGTTAGTTGGGTATGTAGGCTAACTTTGTTGAACTTACAAACAAATTGGACTGCGAATGCACTCTCAGAATGGAACTCATTCGTATGTAGGGGACTTATTGTACTCTGTTTACCTTGATGAACCACCCACATGTTTGGTGCCCACTGAGGATACATCCTTTCAATTCCTAAGGTGTTTGCTGAGTTGCAGGCAATCTCCAAACAGAGGAGTAGAGTTACTGTAGCCTTTCTTCATGGTTGGCCGCTGGAACCTCGCTCACTTTTGTTTGTCAGCATCCGCTCAGCTGATGTTTCCCAAGAAGTGCTGATTTTACCTGTTTCCAAATTGGAAATGCATATTTAAACCATTCCGTTCTGGCAAATGGGAAACATCCATTTGCTTTGGGCACAGTGGGGATGAGTTGCAAGTCCTTGCATGTCTTGTCAGTGAAGCATTTATTTGCTACTATCAGATTTTATCACTATCCAATTTTAATTCAAGGGCAGAACTAAAAATTTGTGTGTGTATGGATATGTGTGTGGATGTGCACACGTTGTGCTCCGAGCCTGTGTGCTATTCAGTACGTGGGAAGGGAAAAAGGCAATAAGAAATTGATACCCTCCTCCAACTTTATTCACTCTTAAGCAAAATGTTCTAGGAAGAAAATCAACATTTAATATGTTGACATTTTTCTAAGGAAATGTTTTAAAAACTTTGCTATGCATCAGAATCTTCTATAGATCCTTTTCAAAATGTAGTTGCCTGAGTACCGCTAGTAGAGACTTTGATTATGTAGCTCTAGGTTGTGGGCTAAGCATCTGTATTTTTAATGAACTCTTTAAGTGATTCTGAGAGCACAACCTGAGTTGAGAATGACTGTTTTAAGATTGACAGCAGAGAAACATTTTTCTTTTCTCTTAAATAAAGAAACAAACCAAAAACCCATTGAGGTGAGGGGTTTTTAATAAATGGACAAGTTTGGTTCTTTAAATAGGAGTCACTCTTCCCACTGTGCCAAAATTGTCTTTTCATTTCTTTTGAAATATGTAAGGTTATTTTATACTTCTATGTTGCCTTTCTTCAAAGGCACGTGAAGCACTTTATAAGCATGAATCCCCACAGCACCTCAGTGAGGTCGGTAAATAGTGTTTTTCCAGGCAGTAAACCTGGAGTGCGGGGAATTTCATAACTGAGTGAATCCTATTCAATAACCCAATAATGGGGCCCCAAAGCACTTGGACTTCTGCTCCATATTAAGACTTCTGGAAACTTTTCTATGCCTCACTCTTTAGTCACTGTCAAGGTTAGTAAGTAAAATAAATACCATTCAAAAAAAATTAAAGGAAATGTTTTTGTGATAAAAGTTTCTTTTTGCCAATATCGTGTTCGGGAAATCCAATAACCTTTTCTTAACTTTTTTTTTTTTTTTTTTTTTGCGGTACGCGGGCCTCTCCCTGTTGTGGCCTCTCCCGTTGCGGAGCACAGGCTCCGGACGCGCAGGCTCAGTGACCATGGCTCATGGGCGCAGCCGCTCTGCGGCATGCGGAATCTTCCCGGACCGGGGCACGAACCCGTGTCCCCTACATCGGCAGGCGGACTCTCAACCACTGCGCCACCAGGGAAGAGCTTTTCTTAACTTTATGCCATCCGCACATTCATCAATGTTGATACTTGTCCAAGTGCGTCTTTACCATGTCTACTAATGTCTTCCAGTGTGTGCATTATCCATTGTCTAGGGAATGAATTTTAAGTTACAATAAAATACTTTTTGTTTGTTTTGCCTCAGTGTGGTTGCCTTTTTTCTTCTTAGCCCCCCCCGAATTACAGTCATACTTTACTTGAATGTAAAAATACGAATTCTCTGATTTCACTTCAGATCCAGAATCTGGTGATACAGATATTAGCATATTCAAAAGTCAATTTGCTAAACCATTTTGACCATTGCCTTCCAAAAAGCTAAAATATCAGTCCTACAGACTCCTTTTGAGGAAAGGGAGACAGACGCCCCTTTGGAATTATTAGTATTGATCTTGCTACTCATTAATGGAATTCTTGGTCTGTTCCAATCACATATTATTCATCCCTCATAATAGCCCTGTGAGATGGGGTTTATGACCCTCTTTGTATGGTGTGAAACATAATTGCCACGACATAAACAACATCCACAAGTAATTTCCAAAAGTAAAATGAGAAAGGTTTCTAGCAAACCCTTTGATTTCTAACGTGGCTAGAAAATGGGGCCTAGCTGGGAGGGTTGCTATAAAGCCAGTCCTTTAGGGAATAGAAGAGTCATGTTTATGTAAATAATTATTCTTAACTTGCCTATTTCCTAAGCATTTAAAAAACCCATTTAATAATGAAATTTTATTGATTAGAATACGATCTTTCTTTTGTGACTCAAGATATTTCTTGACATTCCAAGTGCCTGGGGCTGATTTGGGGAAATATATGAAATAAGAAAGTCTTCACTGACTCTAACATCTCCTCACTTCTGCTTTCTGCTTTCTCTCCTTCTCTCTCTCCTTCTCTCTCTCTCTCTCTGATGGGCCTCCTAGAAGCCGGTTGGTGATCTAATTTTCTCTAGGGTGACCGTGTCTTCAGGGGAGAAGGTTCAGCCACCAACTTTTAAAGTCCCCATGAGAAACAGTCCCAAGAATCAGGAGTTCCTGCTCTGGGAGGTCATGACCGAGCAGGATGGCAGTTGTACTAGCCAGAAAGGCCCATGACCTCACACAGCCTCAACTTCTAGTAATCACCGTAGGATCATCTCAACTCAGGACGTTACAGGAAATGAAGAGCTCTGGGGTTTTTTTGTTTATTTTTTATTTATTTTATTTTTTTATTTTTTGTGGTACGCGGGCCTCCCACCGCTGTGGCCTCTCCTGCTGTGGAGCACAGGCTCCGGACGTGCAGGCTCAGCGGCCATGGCTCACGGGCCCAGCTGCTCCACGGCACGTGGGATCCTCCTGGACCGGGGCACGAACCCGTGTCCCCTGCATCGGCAGGCAGACTCCCAACCACTGCACCACCAGGGAAGCCCAAGAGCTCTGTTTTTAATAAAAGAATGTCTCCTTTTTTCTTTGACTTGGAAGGAGTGTTATATTAAACACATAAATACACAACTTACATGAGCAGTGCCATATAATTTCTCCTTCATTAATATTAACAATCTTGGGACCTTTTGTTCTATAGTTGATTGTGTCTGAAGAATGCCAGTGAGTAAGATGCCTCTGAGTAAGTTTAACTACAATCAGTTAAAATGATCCGAGATCTGTGAATAATACATGGATAATACTTGGAGAGACAGTGTACGTACTTATTAGGGTTGATTCCTGGGTTCAAATCCCAGCCCAGTTCCTGTGGCTGGGTGATTGTCAGCAAATTATTTAGCCTCTCAAAGCCTGTCTTCTCATTTGTCATACACGTCATAGGGCTATTGTGGGAATTGAATAAGATAACCCATATGTATACCTGGCACATGTTCAGTAAATATTAGCTATTATTATTTTTGTTGTGGTCATTATTCTTTAGTGAGTGAGTGGCTTCTCAGTATCCAGTGTTCCTGGGCCCAGGTGTGGGGTACGTGTTTGCCCTGAAGAGCCTCATTTAGAAGAAGGAGAATGAGCCTTCTGTCACAGCTCTTGCCCTCCCCCATGCATGTTCTTGTCAAAATCTTGCATCCTTAGGGATTCATGACTCAGCACATTTTTCTGAAATTGCCATTCAGAAGCCCTGACACAAAACAAAACAAAACACGCTGTTCCTCCACAAATCACATAGAATCCACTTTGCAAACTGAATTACTATGGGAATTTGAACTTTTATTTTTTTCCTTAAGAACTGATCACACAAGCTGCTTGGAAGGCGGGACTGAAATTGGGCAGAAAGCAAAATGCTTCCGTTTGTTTACTGAGCACTAATTGTCTTCAGCTCAGGGCCCTTACCTCACTGCCTGCCAGTGTGCCTTTGAGATTTACCCTTGAGGGAGTGGAATTCCTTGCCAGGTCCTCTGGGATTCTATTCCTAACAGTCATGTTAGTTGCTTTTTACTACATACATTCCTTGTCCCACCGAGTCATTTACTTTTATTTTCCCTTCAAAAAGAAAAAGATACATATCTTTAAAAATTTCATCAGTTTTCTCTATGTGATAATCTAAAATCTTTGGTAAGCAGCATGTTTTCGGAAAAGAATAATGAACTGCTGTCATGGTGCTGAACTGCTGTAGGTCACCTTAAAACTACATAGCCACAGAGATAAGCCTGGTTTTTCTTCCTGGGAACGTCCCTAATGTGATAATAAGGCAAGTTGTCATTCATCCAGCTTACATCTGAAAACTCCCGAACATTACAGCGTTAAGAGGGCATTTCTAAGACTAGCCCAGATGACTCTAGCACCGTAACAACAAAGGAGACCAGGTGGGACTGGTTAGATCAACCTCTAAGGAGTGATGGACCAGGGTCAGCAGTCATTTGCATACAGTCGCCAAGGCTGCCGGGAGGGTGCCATTTTGAAAAGTCCTGGGAAATGTATCTCCCTAAAGGTCAAAGGTGAACAAGAACCAGATGGAGGAATCATTTGAGGCCGGTGAGAGGGCCGTGGTGCACACAGAGTCGGAATGAGCTCAGGCCCCTGGACAGAACTGTATGTAGAGCGCAGGTTTGTTCCATTAAATGGGACCATCCATTGTCCAAGGCTAAAAACGACTGTAACTTTCCAGGGGCATTTAGCAGTCACCAGGTGGGAGGCATAAGCGGATACAAGAGTTCTGTCTGTGCCTAATTCCCGAAGCTCTGGGAAGTGGTGTGAACCAAAGAAAGGTGACAACAGAAGCACCCAGGAACCCAAGCAGTCAGTTCTGATGGGACTGGGCACGAACGTGCCAAAGAAATCTGAAAGTGTGTGTGTCCGTGCATGCACATGTGTGTGGGCGCGTGTGTGAAAGAGAGAGAGGTTGAGAGAAAGGTGGGGAGAGATGTGTCTTCATTATCTCAGCCCACAGCCCACTATGAAACATCTCAGGAAGCTCTTGTTTCAGAACCCGGGGCATCTCAGTCTTTCCAGAAAGACCTGAAAATTGAAAACCTCTGGGTTGTTTTTAGGCAAGAGGAAGATTCTTTTCAGCTGGGCTTCTTCAGGAAGTTCGCGGTAGATTTCCTCTGTGGGTGATTGGCTGTGCCTTAAAGGGGTTTGCCTAACCCCGCCCTCCTCAAAGGAACTTCGGGAAGGGCGTGGGCTCTCCGTAATGAGACAGCAGGTCACTGCCTAGTTTGCTAGGCCGCGTCTGTGAGTGCGAGCGTACCCCTAGGAAATCCGGTGGAACGCCAAGGGCTGCTGTAACTACCTGGTAAGCTGGACATCAAAGATAGGTGGTAATGGGCTTCCCTGGTGGCGCAGTGGTTGAGGGTCCGCCTGCCGATGCAGGGGACACGGGTTCGTGCCCCGGTCCGGGAAGGTCCCACATGCCGCGGAGCGGCTGGGCCCGTGAGCCGTGGCCGCTGAGCCTGCGCGTCCGGAGCCTGTGCTCCGCAACGGGAGAGGCCACAGCGGTGAGAGGCCCGCGTAACGCCAAAAAAAAAAAAAAGATAGGTGGTAATAAGAAAATAGCCCGGCAGGGGGGAGGAAGCATGGGCTCTGGAGTCCAGCAGAGCAGGTTTTGATTTCCTAGCTCCTCCAGTTACCACGTCACTTGATAGGTAATCTTTTGGTTTGTTAAACTCGCTGAGCTCCGTTTTTGTTATTGCTGAATGTATTGTTGGAACGTTTAGAAACAATAAATGTAAAATGTCCAGTGTGTAGTTGTTTCTAAAAAAATAGAAATTGGGCCTCCCTGGTGACGCAGTGGTTGAGAGTCCGCCTGCCGATGCAGGAGACACGGGTTCGTGCCCCGGTCCGGGAAGGTCCCACATGCCGCGGAGCGGCTGGGCCCGTGAGCCATGGCCGCTGAGCCTGCGCGTCCGGAGCCTGTGCTCCGCAACGGGAGAGGCCACAACAGTGAGAGGCCCGCGTACCGCTTAAAAAAAAAAAAAAAAAATTATTTTTAACCCCTGCTCCCGAAAGGGGCATCTTAGAAAGTGAACCCCAATATCATAAAAGGAGGAAGTATATGGTAAAATAGTAGATACACAATATGTGGTAGATTGAATTCTTGTCTCACTGGGCATAGTATTAAGCTGTTGTTCTGCTAACAATTTTGTGTGTGTGCTGGTGGCGGTAGGGGACAGTGTATCACTACCAGGACTTGTCCTAGATGCTAGAAATACAGGAATAATTAAGAAAGCCTCTTGCCCTGAGTAGTTCATGATTTAACAGGAGCAACTAATATCCAATTAAGTATAAATGCATCAACTGCTTTTAAAAACTGGTTAACCAGTTTATGTATCCATTCAACAAATTTTTATTTAACATACACCATGTGCCAAGTACACAAGCGTTGAAGTAATGCTGATGAACAAGACGGACATAGTCCTTGTGTTCACAATGATTTCTTAAAACAAAAGGTAGATCCCATGGTACTCTATAGTATTGGGGTTTAAGGGCAGTTGTGTCTATGAGGTTGTTCCGGGGGAGAAAAGATATCCATGTTTGCTGCTGTAGTGGGTGCTGTGGTTTGTCGCCCTAATATCCCTGCAGCACTTTGGCACTCCTTCCCTCAGGGGCTGGGACTGGCCGCTGAGGGCTCACAGCTGAGCTGTGCTCCGGGCACTGCCTTCAGCTGAAGGGATTATACTCCCTCCTCAGGGGAAACCAGACTCCCATAACCCTGGCCTCAATACTAATGAATGGCCTCCTTGACTCCATTGGGACAACTCTGAAATGCTGTTCTCTCTCTCTAGAGTTTCCTGTAGGAACTGAGGCCTCTTGCAGTTGCATCACAGCTCAACTTTTCCTGTTGCCCAGTGCTGCTTCTCCTGCTCTCTTAAAGATGCTTTTCTGGAAAGCACACTCCAATCAAATTCATGTGTGTAAACTCCCTTGCATAGTCAGCTTTTCATAAGGAAACCTGACTGAAGACACCTGTGATCCCAAGACAGTGGGATAATGCTCTGCTCATTAGAGCAGAGGGGGAAGGGAGACATCTTTCTTGATGGCCTATATGGGCCCAGTATTGTGCCAGATACTTCACAACCAAATCTTGTCCTGTTTAAGTTCCAAAGACTTTGGCAAAGATTGGGTGTCATCAGGCAATACTGGCTATTTATCAAGATGCCACAGAGATGCCTTTTAACCTGGTACATTTAGGGCCCATCTTTCTTGTGGCAGATCCAGATTCTTCATTTCTTATTCACCCAACGCATATTAATTGAGTATCTACTAGGTGTCAGGCGCTCTTCCAGGGACCAAGGATATAATTGTGAGCAAGATGGGCAAGGTGCTCGACCTCTGTGAGCTTGTCAGGGCCCCAGAGCTAGTTTCAGCAGAAGCCTCAGATCTTATGGGAAGCTCTGGATATGAGATCGCCCTTCAGCATTGTCCCAATTTAGTTAAGTCACCTCTGACTCACACAAAGATTCCCAAAAGAATGGATATAGGGGCCAAAATGCCAATTCATTAATTTGCATGAGAACTTTCCAGTTCACTTGCTAGTCACCCTTTCCTGGTAGGTAAGTCCAGTGGGAAGCCATATACTAATCAGAAGGTGTTTGAGGTTCTTGGGTTCGGGGCCATGGTGGCTCGTTGAGTGACATGAGGGTTTAATAGCATCACGAGAAGATAGCCAGGTTCAACTTTGGCCTCTCTAAGGCACTGCCTCTGGACCATGCATAGTTGAGCACAGGGACTGTTTGCCTCCATGGCAGTCAGCACCATGGCTGACCAACCCCTGTTCTCTCCCCTGATGTGTTCAGACCTTTAATCAGGCTACAGCCAAGTGCTGCTGGTCAGAACCACTGTGCACATGTCTGCTCAGAGGCATGATGTTTGATTCATACTGCTCGGCGGGGAGTCTACTTAGGCAATACATAGCTTTTGCTGAGGGAACCACCATCACCACGAGACAGGTGGGGAAACCGAGGAATCAAGGGAATCAAGCCACGTGCTCCAGGTCAGCCTGCCACTGCTCAGGCCCAGCTCCTGTCCAATGATGGAGGTGGGGAGGTGAGAGCACATTCAGAAATGATCTGATCCACCCGTCTGAGCTCACAGAAGAAAACACCGTGGGCCAGAAAGAGACAGGTCCAGAACAGAACTCTTCTGCCTCACTCTTTACACCTGGAAATTCATGACATCACTTCCTCCCCTTGAAAATATTTACTAGGTAACCAGAGGCATTTACTAGGTAACCAGAACTTCATGATTAGTAAGAACCTTCTTCTATGTTGTCCAATGGCGTAGCCACTGGAAACATAGCTACTGAGTGCTTGAAACGAGATTTACCTATTGATAAATTGAGATGTGTTGTACGAAGTACCCACCAGATTTCAAAGACTTAGTACACACAAGAAAAGTAAAATACCTATTAATAATTTAAAATATTGAGTATATGTTTATTTTATAATTAGATAATATTTTGGCTATATTAGGTTAAATACATTATTAAAATTAATTTCACCTGTTTCTTCTTCCTTTAATGTGGCTATGAGAAAATTTAAGATTACACATATGGTTCATATTATATATTTATTGGTCAGTACTATTCTAGATATTATCATCCAAAAGCATATTTAAGCAATCTTAACACCCATATTTGGTTGATATGAATCTTAAGTCTTTTAAGATTTTTCTTCGATTTATTTGTTAAAGAAACAGATCTTTTTGGCCTGTAGTGTTTCTCACATTCTGGATCCTGTTGATTGCACACTCCTGGCGTCATTTAAAAAAATATATTTATTTATTTATTTGGCTGTGCAGGGTCTTCGTTGCAGCCTGAGGGGTCTTTTAGTTGTGGCATGTGGGATCTAGTTCCCTGACCAGGGTTCGAACCTGGGCCCCCAGTATTGGGAGCTCAGAGTCTTAGCCACTGGACCACCAGGGAAGTCCCCTGGTGTCATTTAATATATTCCTTTGTAGCCTGTATTACCTGGAAGCTGGGAGTTATATCTAGAGGCTTGGTCACATTGAGGTTTGATTATTTGCGGAAGAAAAATTCATTGGTGGGTGTGTACTTCCTTCGAAGTGCACTGAATATCTATCTGGTTGTATCATTTTTTTGGTGTTAAGATTGACCAGTGAGTTCAGCATGATTATCCATTATACATTTTCCCGTAATACTTTCTTCACGTAATGGTTTTTGTAGCTGTTTATGATCATTGCTTATGCTCATTATGTCATTAGAGGTTGCAAAATGGTGATATTCTGTCATTCCTTCATTTATTAGCTGACATCCCTTTATAAAGAGATGATCTCCTTGTCAACTACCAATTGCCCCAAGGAACAGCAGATACAAAAGTAAGGTACATATTTGATTCTTTCTCTTTATTTATCACTTTCAGAAAAATAGGTTGGTTTTCTGACATCCTCCAAATGTCACCAGTGAGTCCCCCTTCCCCACCTTGAGGGAAGACCTCATTATGAACTCATGGATTTAATATTTTGCAGGGTGGTAAGTTTACAGTAATTGCAGTTTTTTCTTTTTTTCCTTTTTTTTTTTTTTTTTTTTTTGCGATACATGGGCCTCTCACTGTTGTGGCCTCTCCTGGCGGAGCACAGGCTCCGGACGCGCAGGCTCAGCGGCCATGGCTCACGGGCCCAGCCGCTCCGCGGCATGTGGGATCTTCCCAGACAGGGGCACGAACCCGTGTCCCCTGCATCGGCAGGCGGACCCTGAACCACTGCGCCACCAGGGAAGCCCAGTTTTTTCTTTTTTGATGCTCAAAACTTCCCATCAAGTTGACTGCTGAGTCCTAAGGACACAAACTCAGTAGTCTTTGCTAGTTTCTTTACTTTTTGAGATGCCACGATACTTTAGGCTCATCTTGTACATTTTCTGTCCCAGATCTGGAATTAGTCATTCCTCCAAGGAGCCCTGCAGGATGGTTTTTAGACCACAATCTGGGCACTAGGGTTGTTCATCACTAGTGGGTTGGAGATCATTTCTACAAAATAGATATTTTGTTTTTCAACAGGAAATGCATCATGAGTTAATACCGATAATTCTAATTTAAATTGAGAATCACATATTTTTACCTAACTTCATTTTCTTTGATGCTTTAAATCCTGATTTTCTTTTCTTTTTAAATGAAGTATAGTTGATTTTCTTTTCTTTTTTTTTAAATGAAGTATAGTTGATTTCCAATGTTGTGTTAATTTCTGCTGTACAGGAAAGTGATTCAGTTATACGTATATATGTATACATATATATATACACAAACACATTCTTTTTTAATGTTCTTTTCCATTATGGTTTATCATAGGATATTAAATATACTTCTCTGTGCTGTTCAGTAGGACCTTGTTGTTTAACCATCTTATATATAATAGTTTGCCTCTGCTAATCCCCAAAACTCCCAACCCATCCCTCCCCACTCCCCTTCCCCCTTGGCAACCACAGGTCTCTTCTCTATGAGTCTGTTTCATGGATAAGTTCATTTATGTCATGTTTTAGATTCCACATATAAGTGATATATGCTATTTGTCTTTCTCTTTCTGACTTCACTTAATATGATAATCTCTAGTTGCATCCATGTTGCCACAAATGGCATCATTTTGCTCTTTTTTATGGTTGAGTAGTGAAAATCCTAATTTTCTAATGACAGTATTTGTTCTATCCTACCATGTATATAACATTTTCAAAATAATTATATAACTATTATGAATAACATGATTACTGAAAATACTTTAAAACTGCTTTGCAGCTCTTTTTGTCCTTAGGGTAACCTATTCAGGATGTGAAATCAGATTGTTATGTTTTAGTCCCTTGAAATAATTCCTCTCCATGTGATTAAGTCACAACTTGATACTAGGTTTACTTGTGCAATACTAATTTGCATTTCTCCTATTATGAACGAGGTTGAGCATCTTTTCATATATGTAAGACACATTTTAATTTCTTTCTTTGTAAACTCTGTTTTTCTATAGGGTTATTGACCTTTTCATTCTCTATTTTTAGAAACTCTTTATATGTTAAGGATATTTGCCCTTTGTGATCTTTCCAGTTTGTCATTGTTTCTTTACTTTGTTCATGATGTCTTTTGCCATGGTGAAGCTTTAAAATTTTTATGCGTGGCTCATTTTTTACTGTATGTTTTCAAATTGATTTTAATTAAGAATTTGTATATTTTAGATATAGCTGTGTGCATGTTTTAAGTTTTTTATTTACTTATTTTTGTAATTATAGTATAAAGTTTATGAGTTATGGAGTGAACATTATGAATACTTCCACTTATGCCTTATGAATTTTGTGTCATGCTTAGGAAGGCCGTCTCAATTTCAAGATGATAAAAAAAAAAGGATGAGAATATTTTTGGCTACAAGCTATAGAATATCACATTAAAGGTTGTGAGTATATTAAGAATATGTATTATTTTGCATAGCAAAAAATTTGGAGCTAGGAAAATCACAGCATTGATTAATTTTGTAGCCCAACAATGTCATCAAGGACCCAGTCTCTTTTCATCTTTTTGTTTTGCAATCATAAGCATAACAGTTTATCCTCTTAGGCTGAGTCTTCTCCTGGCCTCAGACAGCCACCACTTTTCCAGGTATCACATGCAAACAATTAGAGACATAGGAAAAGGAGGTACCTCCTCAGATTTCAGGTTTTGAGAATACAGAAAATCGGTCTGAAGAAGCCCTGTGGCAAGTCTTAATTCTGAATTGTGTCCTGTGCTCATTTCCAATGTAGTCACTGGCATTGGTGGTAACACTGGCAAGAACGACTAATGAAGATTTAACCCTGGGACTTGAGAAAAGCCTAAAGCAAATGATCATTACGTATTTGAGCCTGATCTGGATTTTGTAAGCAAGGAAAAAGGAAGGAATCACTCCTGTGTAGTTCTGCAGATTTATTCCTTACATATAAATCTTTGATCCACCTAAAATATATGTTGGTATAAGCAGTAAGCTAGGGATCAAGCTTATTATTTTTTCCTTGAACAACTAGTTAAGTGTCCTACTTATTAAATCATTTATCTTTTTAATCGGCTATCTTGTGACAGTTTCTAAGAGGAAACATTGAGGAAAATCTGCTGACACCATGGGAATTTTGGGTCAAGCTTTTTCAGTTCACAGTCTTATATAAAACTCCGTGAGACAGCACTTCCAAATCACATTCTGACACATACCAAATCCATAATGTAGGAACTTGATAACTGATGTTCTCTCTCCTTCTAAAATCTGGACAGACAGTATGGAACATAACTTAAAAATCTTGACTCCTCTGCTGAGAAGTTACATGATATGCTGGCTTTTAAAAATATCAAATCTTTAAATGTACCTGTATCTTATTTATTATAAAAATAACTAAATGCCCACTATGTGCCAGCCACATGGTGTCCTTAAAAAGCTTAGACTTTAGATAAGGAAGAGAGACAAGAGCAAATATATTCTGTGTGTGTGTGTATGTGTGTACATTGTACATATACAATGGAAGAAAAGCAGAGTAAAAAAAAAAAAAAAGGGATGAGAATGCTAGAGGATGGCGAGTGTTTTAAAATATGATTGTTAGGGAAGTTTCCACTAGGAGGTGACATTTGAATAGAGGTGTGATGCAGAACAAGTTACATGGCTATTTAGGGAGAAAGCAGTCTGGGTGGAGGAACCAGGTGCCAAGGCCCTTAGGCAGGAGTGTTCTCTGGGCTGGTGGGTGGAGTAGCGTGAATTGAAGAGAAGTGAAGGAGCTTATAGGCTTTCATTCAGGGCCTCATAGGCTGTTGGGAGGATTTTGGCTTCTCCTCTAAATGAGGCTGAGACAGCTCAAGTGATGAGGGGAAGGAAGGAAGGGAGGCGGGAAGGAAGGAGAGAAGGATGGAGGGAAGGAAGGAAGGGATAGATCTGAATAATGTTTCAAGAGGATCTATCTGGTTTTTGAGTTGAAAATGGACTATAGGGAAGGCAAGGGTGAGAAGCCGAAAGATGAGGTAGGAAGCCGTTGTAGTCATTCAGTTGAGAAGTGACTTGGAACAGATGAGAGGTTGGGAGAAGGAACCAGATTCTGGTTTTAGTTTGAAGGTAGAGCTAAGAATAAATGTTGACAGGCTTGGTGTGGGATACGAGAGAGGAGAGAGAGGAGAGAGGGGGAGGGAGGGGGAGGGAGGGGGAGGGGGAGAGGGAGACGAGGATGATTCCAAGGCTTTTGGCTTCAGCAGCGGGAAGGATGGAGTTGCCATTTGCAGAGATGTTTTGCAGGCTGTAAAATCAGTTCTGCTCTGCACACGTCAAGCTTGAGATAGCTACTGTACATTTGTGTGGAGGTGCTGGGCAGGCAGTTGGATGCACAGGCACGATGTTTAGGGCCGCTGTGTGTGCAGTTGGAGTAAAGCCAGGAGTCAGGGTGAGATCTCTAGGGAGTGGATGCAGATAGAGAAGAGGGTGAAGGACTGGGTCTGGATATTCCATCCCTTAAAAATTTGGAAGATAAGATGAAACCCACAAAGGAGGCTGGTAAGGAGCAAGTCTGTAAGACAGGAGGAAAAAGAGAATAGTGTCCCTGAACCTAAGTGAAGGAAATGATTCAAGGAGGAGGGAGTGATCAGCTGGGTCACTGATGCTGATGGGTCAGGCAAGGTGAGCACTGCAGGCACCTTGTTGGCTTGATCAGTGTGGAGATCCTTTGGTGGTCTTCTTAAAAAAAAAAAAAAAATTTATTGAAGTGTAGTTGATTTACAATGTTGTGTTAGTTTCTTGTGTACAGCAAAGTGATTCAGTTATAGATATTCTTTTTCATATTCTTTTCCATTATGGTTTATCACAGGTTATTGAATATAATTCCCTGTGCTATACAATAGGACCTTGTTGTTCAACCACTCTATATACAATAGTTTGCATCTGCTAATCCCAAACTCCGAAACCCATCCATCCCCAACGGCAACCACAAGTCTGTTCTCTATGTCTGTGAGTCCGTTTCTTTTTCATGGATAAGTTCATTTATGTCACGTTTTAGATTCCACATATAAGTGATATCAGCTGCTATTTGTCTTTCTCTTTCTGACTTCACTTAGTATGATAATCTCTAGGTCCATCCAGTGTTGCTGCAAATGGCATTATTTCATTCTCTTTTATGGCTGAGTAGTATTCCATTGTATGTATATACCACATCTTCTTTATCCATTCATGGACATTTAGGTTGTTTCCATGTTTTGGCTATTGTGAATAATGCTGCTGTGAACATTGGGGTGCATGTTTTGAATTATGGTTTTCTCCAGATATATGCCCAGGAGTGGGATTACTGGATAATATGGTAGCTCTATTTTTAGTTTTCTGAGGAACCTCCATACTGTTTTCCATAGTGGCTGCACCAGTTTACATTCCCAGATCCTTTGGTGGTCTTGATAAGTTATTTGGAGAAGCAGTCAGCATACAAGGGTATTATTAGAGTAGGTTCAAAAGAGAATGGAGAAAAGTGATGGGAGACCATGAATATAAATGACTCTTAAGGAGGTTTATTCTTATGTATGATGAAAATATGTTAACTCTGTTGAGTGACTTGGGCCTGGTGCTAATTAGCCCCAAATTACTGTTTCTGTCCCTCTGTGAGCCTTAAAGACAGGGCCAATGTGTTTTGCTTTGTTTCATGGCCAAAGAAAAAAATTCTTGACTTTGATCATGCATGTTAATCACCTCTGGGGATGACCTGAGAGAGTGTGGACAAATCACTACAGACTCACCCACAGTCCTAGAGAAACAGCTGAAATGTCTGTCTGACACGCGACTCCTGGCCTTCTTTGCTGTGCAGGTTATCTCTGCTAGGTGAAATAAACTGGGACAAGGCATTCACGCTGGGCCTGCTGGACAGCAGGTGCTCTGGGTGAGTGTGGAAATGATCACCCCCTTTGATTGCACAGCACTGCCTCGTTCACAAAGTGCTTTCTTATCTAGCATCTCCTTTGAGCCTCATAAAAACCGCGTGATGTTGGCCAGGCAGATGATGCTCTCACCATTTTACAGAGGAGGAAACTGAAGACTTCGGCGGCTGAGGCATTGCTTTAGAGCTGGGATGAGCACCTAGGACTTCTGACCATCTTATTCAGTCAGATTCCCCTGGCTAAGTCAGCTCTATTCCACTTAGCTTGAGTGATCAGCAACCTAGATCTGCTTCCCTGTGTCATGTGTTCCTGCTAACAGGCAGGGAAAGAAGGGCAGCATTTAGCTCTCACCGTCGTCCTTGAACAGCCTGAGGCCGCCCTGTCCTGCCTCGGTGTCTGGAAGTCATCAACTCTAAACTCTGCTCTCTTCTCTTGGGCCCTTCCAGATTGTTTTTCATGGGTTATGTCTCAAAGTTTGATGGGCTGTAACAAGCCTATCAGATTGTGCTGGATGACATCCACTTCTATTAAAATCAAGTGTAGCTCCTTTTAAAACCAAGAGATTAAAGCATTAGGTGAAATGACCTATTAGATGAAATGACAGGGGGCCCTTCATTTTGTGTTCCTGAAATTATGTAACTTCTCTTCCATTTCCAAGAATGTTCCAGAACTAATTTTAGAGAGTGTAATTCACTTATTAATGTTCCTAGTCAAAACAAATGAAATGCATCTATATGTGATGCTTGGATGGGGGGCATTAAGGGGCAATTTGGAACTGAGGTGGTGGAATTGATGAAGCTGAACTTTTTTCTGAAATGGATCATGCTTCCTTTGAGATGTTAGTTAAGAAGGCCTCAAGGTGAGATCGCTAGTACCCTGAAGTGGAAAACCCATGTAGAGTGTCTGAGAGTCTGTAGAATGTGGGGCACTGGTCTGATTACTAATTACACAGTAAGGTGCATTTACACATGCCAGCTTTCATTATTCCAGGTTAACTTCCAGTTTTCTGCCTCTAGACACCTGATGGAATTACTAAGGGCATCCTGAACTCTGAGAGGAGACAGAACAGATGGAAATTCCTTCACTAAACACACTTGACACTGTAGCCCTGAGGGCCAAGCATCATAGGTCAGTCTACCAGAATGAAAGGCAAAACGACGGTGGGAAAATGGGTGGTGAAGCCATGCTTGTCTAACAGTGGTCGCTCTCCAGCCCAGCAATGAGCATGTATCCAAAGAGGCATGTTGGCTGGGGGTGGAAGAGAAGGGTAAGAGGATGCATGCACTTGGGAGACCTCCGATCCAACAGGCTGCCTTGAAAATAGTGAACACACATTTGATGAATAAGTGCTGATATAGCCACTCTCATATGCTTATGATAACAGATAATGAAGTAAACTCTTCATGGACAATTTGGCAATATCTATTAAAATTAAAATGGCCATACTCTTTGATCCAGCAAGTTCACTGTGGAGAATTTATCCTTTTCTTGTTGACGTGTGCAGAGATGTACACAAGTGCTCATTGCACCATTTTTTGCAAGAGCAAAGCTGGAAATAACCTCAGTGTCTAAGAGAAGTTGATAATTGCATTATATTCTACTGATGCAGTGAATCATAGTGTAGCCATTGGATAATTACAGACTTAGATGGAATGTGTTTCAAGGCATACTAAGTGAAAGTGTATGTGTGTGTGAGTGGGTTGGGGCTTGCATGTATTTTGTGTGTATCCGTCAGGATCCCACTGGGAAACAAAATTTGCCTCTGATGTTTCAGATATTGAGACTGTAATGAACGGACTGTTTACAGAAGTGTGGGCAGAGACACTTAGACACCAGCACCAGTGGAAGAAGCCACTACCTCCCTATAATGGAAACTGAGGTTCTCCACCCAGATCTCCTTTCCAGGGCTGATGTACCCATTCCCAGGGACTGGGAATATCAACTGTTGTTGACTCACAGCTGACCCTTCACTGGGTTGCCCTCAGCCACCACTAGGGACAGCTTCATTCAGGTTACACTCCCTCCTGGGGGTGGCCACGGCCAATGACTATCTGACGCAGGAACACAAAACCCCAACCCCCTTTTCTCAATTTGGGACATTTCTGAAGGGCCACCCCAGCTCCAGAGCTCCCTGTAGCATCATCTGAGGCCTCACTGACCTGTATTTCATGTTAGCCTCTCCTTCTGGCCAGTCCTTTCCTCCTTTCCTTACAGGTATGTCTCCCAGGACATTCCTCAATAAGCTATGTGCGTGCACCTCTCCATCTCAGTCTGTTTCCAGGAAACCTAGATTAAGGTACATCCTTGGAGCTGAAGCGCTGGAGCCTGGAGTAGGGGCTGTGCGCAGAAGCTTTAGGTGTGGAGGCGTGCAGCTACCATCAGGGACATGGGGCCAAAGCAGAGGAAGAAGAGATATCCAAACCTCTCTCTCTTCCCATCCTCCAACCCCCTTCCTTCCATGTCATTCACTAGACAGACCCAGTTGGAAGCCAGCCAGCAAGGGAGTCTGAGTAATGAAGTATGCAGGGGCCACCTCTTGGGGACAAATAGGACATAAAATGGATTGAGAATAGGAGTGGCAAGTGGAGAATAAATAGCACAGTATTCTCCATTAATATTAACAGGAGGAGGGCTTCCCTGGTGGCGCAGTCGTTGAGAGTCCGCCTGCCAATGCAGGGGACACGGGTTCGAGCCCTGGTCTGGGAAGATCCCACATGCCATGGAGCAGCTAAGCCCGTGCGCCACAACTACTGCTCCTGCACTCTAGAGCCCGTGAGGAACGGGCATGGGCGCTCCTAGAGCCCATGCTTCGCAACAAGAGAAGCCACCCAGAGGGAAGCCTGAGCATTGCAACAGAGAGTAGCTCCCAGTCCCCTCAACTAGAAAAAGCCCGTGTGCAGCAACGAAGACCCGATGCAGCCATAAATAAATTAATTAAAAAAATATTAACAGGAGGATATGTAGATATATGCACATATGCAGAAATATATATGCATATAATTCATATATATACATAAAATATGCTTATGCATACGTTTGTAGAATGATCTAGAATAAAATGTAGTGACTGTTTCTGAAAGGGCAACTGTGCAACTAGGGTATGAAGGAGACTTGCCCTTCATTAATTCTTTTCTGACCATTTGAAAATCTTTTATGTATGTGCATATGTGTTTAATATTGTATTTGAAAAAAGTTTAAAATGGAAGTATTGAGCCTCTTGGTAGGAAATTAAGAAGAGAGGTTGGAGCAAATGTTTGGTTCCTTCATTTGTGGGTGGTTACTAGGTGCTTTACATTTATTGTATTGCATGAATTCAAAGAGGAGAGGTCTCTGCCCTCCAGGAATTTACAGCTTAGTGTGGTGTATACGATGACAAGAAAGCAGTGGTGTTGCCCGAAGGGAGACCTCTTCCAGGGCCCGAGAGTGGGCTCTTGTCTAACACTGGAAAATGACTTGTCTGAGGAGGCATATGTGCTGACAAAGCAAAAGACTTTATTGGGAAGGGGCGCCCGGGTGGAGAGCAGGAGGGTAAGGGGAACCCAGGAGCACTGCTCTGCCTCGTGGGTTGCAGTCTCATGGTTTATGGTGGTGGGGTTAGCCTTCTGGGTTGTCTCTGGCCAATCATCTTACTTGTGCCCATATTTGGTCCAACTCAGGGCCCTTTCTGGTGGCATGTGCACCTCTCAGTCAAGATGGAGTCCAGCACGGGTTTCTGGGAGGTTGGCAGGACAGATTATGGGCTGGTGTCTCCTCCTTCCTTTTGTCCCCTCCCAAATTCTTCCAGCTGGCGGTAGCTTGTCAGTTCTGTGTTCCTTACCGGGACCTCCTGTTGTGAGATGACTCTTGAATTCGGTTATTATCGTGCCTGGCCAGGGTGGGTGGTTTCAGTCAGTGATTCCCTAACAATGGGACAGGACTGTAAATGGAGGTGGACTGCAAGGTACAATGGACCAGAAAAGAAAGTGGGTCTAAATCTCTCTTAGCAAGTCTTCGTCTTAAAGGAGGTAGAGCCAAAGCTGAAACGATGGATACCAGTGTCATCACACTTGGCCAGTAGAACTCATTAAGGGTAAGGGGAGGGTAGTGGATAAGTAATGGCAAGAGGAAGAAGAAACCTGTGTGGTATAATCAAGAGTTTAGGTATTGAGAATCCTTGGAAAATAGTTTTTGTTTTTTTATTTTTTTATTATTAATGTTTTGGCTGCACTGCGCAGCACTCAGGATCCTAGTTCCCCAACCAGGGATTGAACGCGTGCCCCCTGCAGTGGAAGCGCAGTCTTAATCACTGGACTGCCAGGGAATTCCCCAGTTTTTGTTTTTTTAATTGAGGTAAAATTAAGCGTACAAGTTAACGGGTTTTGCTAAATGTATACACCTGCCTAATTTCCAGCCCAATCTACATTTCTATTACCCTGGAAATCTCCTTAGCCTCCCCTCCACTCAAGCCTCACTACCCAGAAGCAACCACTGTTCTGATTTCTGTCACCAAATATTAATTTCACCCCTTCATGAACTTCATATAAAAAGAATCATTTAGGATCTATGCTTTTGTGTCAGACTTCATTTGTTTAACATAATGTTTTTGAGATTAAGCCATGTTAAGTTTGTGAGATGAAGTGTAGGATGCTCAGTTAAATTTGAATTTCAGGTAATAAATAATTTGTAGTAAAAGTATGTCCGATGCAATATTTGTAATTTGATACAAATTATATATTTGTAATCCATATCATTTTGTTTTTAGTAGTTCATTTTTTGAAAAATGATGAGTAATACTCTATAGTATGAATGTAACACAATTATAGCTAATTTTTCTCCTGTCAGTGATTATTTAAGTTGCTTTTGGTTTGCATGAATTAAGATGCCGTGAACATTCTTGTACAAGTCTTTTTGTGGTTATATGTTTTTATTTCTCTTGGGAGAAACATCTAGAAGTAGAATTGCTGGGTTGTGAGGCAGAAATGCATTTTTTTTGGTTATAACAAACTCCCAGTTTTTCATTTTATTCTCCATGGAAGAATTTTGAGCATTGGAGTGATGTCAAATTTGCATTTTAGAAATATCCCTCTGGTAGCAATCTCAAGCAGGTGGTAGAAGGCAGGGGCAATACTGGAGGCAGGGAGGCTGTCTGAGACCATTTCAAGAGTCCAGATGAAGATGATGGCTGCTTGCATTGTGGTGGAGGAGAGGATGAAAGGAGAGATATTTAGGAAGCTGACGCAATAGGTTTTTTTTTTTTTCAATCCCAAAGTCCCCACCCCTCGCTATCCCCTTTGGTAACCATAAGTTTGTTTTCAAAGTCTGTGAGTGTTTCTGTTTTGTAAATAAGTTCATTTGTATCACTTTTTAAAAATATCCCACATATAAGCGATATCATACTTGTCTTTCTCTCTCTGACTTACTTCACTTAATATGACAGTCTCTACGTCCATCCATGTTGCTGCAAATGGCATTGTTTTATTCTTTTTCTACGGCTGAGTAATATTTCAATAGGTTTCTTTTATTAAAAAAATTTATTTACTTTTGGCTGCATTGGGTCTTCGTTGCTGTGTGCGGGCTTTCTCTAGTTGCAGCGAGCGGGGGCTACTCTTCATGGTGGTGCATGGGCTTCTCACTGCGGTGGCTTCTCTTGTCACGGAGCATGGGTTCTAGGCGCACAGGCTTCAGTAGTCGTGGCTCGCGGGCTCTAGAGCGCAGGCTCAGTAGTTGTGGCCCACGGGCTTAGTTGCTCCGCAGCATGTGGGATCTTCCCGGACCAGGGCTTGAACCCGTGTCCCCTTCATTGGCAGGCAGGTTCTTAACCACTGTGCCACCAGGGAAGCCCCATGGACTTTGAATTTAGAAAGACCACAGCACCGATTTGCTGTGTGATATTAAGCAAGTTGTTTAACCCCTCTGAGTGTCAGTTTCCTCCTCTGTAAAGTAGGAATAAATAGTCGTACTCATCTCTTTGTTTGGAATGATGATTAAGGTAAGGTTGGAAACACCTTAGCATAGAGCTTGGGACATCATGAGCATGTAGTAAAGGGTAACTGTGAGGCTGGCCACAGCCAGGGGCTGTACTCTTGGAAGGCACCATGTTCCTCTTTAGTCAAGTCCATACTACTTTTGTCACTATGGGCTTGTATCTGCTGCTTCTGCCTCCTCCTCTAGCGGAAGCCCTGAAAGTCTGGGGGATCACTCTAAGTGCTGTGCATTTAGATGGGCAAGACGTTTCCTCTGCAGCCTCCTTCAGCTCCAGAGCAGCTGTGACTAGAGGGCTGAGAGAAAGCCCTGGAGCAGAGTTCTTGTTCTCCACAGTAATGAAAGCCTTGCTGCGCTTGCCAGGTGTAGGGCCATGGGTCTGATTCCTTAAGATGTTCAGACAAGTTTCCATGTACCCCAGGGGGCGCAGTAATCCAATGCCTTGTCCTCTCAAGCTGACAAGGGATTCATCACTGGTGAGCCAGGGCATAAATATCTGCTCTTCCTCCAAAGATCTAGGTAAAGATGGCTTCATTTCCAAGGTCTGTCGTTGCAAGGATTATGTAAGAGCTACAATCCAAGAGGTGAAAACTTAACTATCCTCTACGCAGGAATTTTTGAGTCCAGTAACAGCTTGGAGATGTTACCAAACCGGACTTGGGTCTGCTCGCCTGACATGCAGCAAAGCCAATCTGCTGACACCAGGTTGTGGTGAAGAGAAGTACAGTGTTGACTGCAGGGCAGCAAGCAAGGGAGTGAAAGACAAGCTTCAGATCCAGGCCACTTGTTCTTTGAGTGAAGGGTTTTTAAACAGGGAAGAACAAAGAGGCTGGGATTAATCACTGTCTTGTGACATTTCTTAATTGTCATTTCGGGAGTCAGGATGTCTCTGATTTAGGATTCTCTGGCCAGGTAGTCTATGGCTCGGGGGCCTGTTAGCTCATCTTGCCCTGGAGAAACAACCTGGGTTTGTGCATTAATGATATCTGTAATAACAATTCTAATACGTTAACAGTGTTACCAACAACAGCAATTTCGTTCATACGACTCTATTGATTAGTGTTCGGCACAGGATTGAGGACCAGAAAGGGAATAAAGTTTTGGATAGGGAGGTTAATCATAAACACAGTGAGGGAACTCGGTTTTAGGGGGACTTGGGTTCGGAGAGACAAAGACATCTATAGATGAGAAACAGAATGAATGGGGATTTGAAGAATCAGATTGAGACCTTGAAGTACAGACTGAAAGTGACTTGGTCATTTTACACCATGAGGATTTCTGACAAAATAAACTCTAGATTCAGGCTTTCTTCACCTTGCAGACCCTTCAGAGATTTCCTGCTCCTCGTTTTTCCCAAGTAGCTTAACCCCCAAAGGGGAAACTGTCCTCAGAATCTCTTTGGGAGAAGTCAGCCTCCTTTCTGGATGTGGAGGCTGGTCTGAGGGCCACTATGTGGCCTCCTGACACTGCTCAAGAGTCTTTCCATTTCTTACCTTCAACCAACATATATACAAAGGAATTACATGCAACATACATCTGTGCATTTTCTCACAGTGCTGCGAGCAGGGAATAAAGGTCTGGTTAAGACTTAACCTGCCACCCATGACCTCACAGTGTCCTTGGGGAAACCAACATACAAATACGTAGAACACAAATTGAGGAATATCACTGATACAGAAAATGCAAGCTTTATAGGCGTGGGTGAGATGCAAAATATTTGACGAGTAGAGTCACTGCAAAGACGGCATTTCTCACCAACAACCAAGGCAGGGCGAGTAAGTGGAGGCCAGGTGTGCATCGGGCATTTGTCTGCAGGGGGCCAGCACTCCCGCCCAGAGTGTCAACTCTCCTGTGGGTCCAGGCCCATTCTGGGGGTTGTGGGATGGACACAGGAGATGAGTTTACCGTGAGCTGGCTGGGGTGTGGACACTGCAATGCTGAGGGACTTGAGCACCCAAGGCTGTGAGGACACAAGGAGGGGTTGGGGGACCAGGGCGGTGTTATGGTCCTGCTGGTATGAAAGTATTTCAGTATTTTACAAACGACATGCATATCAGTGCTTTGCTCCTAGAGTGGTAATATCCAACAGAAATATAATGAGAGCCACATATGTAATTTACAATTTTTTAGGAACCCAATTAAAAAAAAGGGGAAATTAATTTTAATATTTGATTTCACTCAAGTAGATCCAAAATGTTACCATTTCAACATATAATCAGTATACAGCATGATTAATGAGATAGTTTACATTTTTTTTGAAATCTAGTGTGTGTATATATATATATTTAGTTAATTTATTTATTTTTGGCGGCTTTGGGTCTTCATTGCTGCATGTGGGCTTTCTCTAGTTGTGGCGAGCAGGGGCTACTCTTTGTTGTGGTGCGTGGGCTTCTCATTAAGGTAGTTTCTCTTGTTGCAGAGCACGGGTTCTAGGCATGCTGGCTCAGTAGTTGTGGCTCGCGGGCTTAGTTGCTCTGTGGCATGTGGGATCTTCCCGGACCAGGGCTCAAACCTGCGTCCCCTCCACCAGCAGGAGGATTCCTAACCACTGCGCCACCAGGGAGGTCCCTCCAGTGTATATTTTAAAATTATAGCCCATCTCAATTCAGAAAGTACCCAGTGGGCACATGAGGATACTGTATCGCACAGCACAGGTCTAGAAAGATTGTGGGGAAGGCTGTCCTCTTTCTCTGCGCCCTGGATTTTAGGAGAGGTGACGTCCCAGTTGTCTAGAATTTCCTGCGGGATGTTTCTGGGGTTTCCTTCACTGTTTAGCCCACCTATAAATGCACACAGACCTTAACAGCTGTAGAATTTACAACAGAGACACGGTGGCTTTTTCAGCTCTGAGCTCAATTACATTTTCCCTGCCCGGTAGGTTAGTGCTGGCTTCATTAACAAACCAAAGCATGACTTAATTGCTCTTTAAGCTCCTTTGACTTTTCAGACCGAATTTACCTGTAGCCTGATACTCGGACACCTGTGGATTTACAAGGCTAACTGGGAATTCGCTGGTGCTGCCTTCCTTGCTAGACCCTTCCTAGGCCTGCATCTTCCTCGTTAATTCAGCCACCTGAGATGAGGGATCTTTGCTTTCCTTTTTTCCCTCCTCCTAGCAGGTGACGCCCTCAGCTTCAGAAGCATTTCCTGTGCTTCAGTGCCACCTTGTGGTTTAGGCGGAAAAGTCCAGAAGTAGGCCGCATCCATCTTGGGATCATTGAGCATAATTAACAGCCTTGAAGGACCATCTGGCTTTTGTTGTCTCCTTGAGGCTGAGAGGAAATGAGATTTGTTACTGGATATGGAACGTCTCCTACAGGCTAACTGCCTGCTGAGAAATCAGGCGGTGTAGTGGGTCCAATTTGAGCTAAGCAGAGAGTCATGCAGAAACATAAATCCGCGCTGCTACTGTTCTATTATTTAAATTGAATTGTGTCCACATTTCACAGATGACTCAGCTCAGCCAGAGAAATAGACATTTCTAGCTGCTGTTACTGTAAAATGTTGAGCTCATGTTTTGAGTTGCTCCAAGTTAGGAATGAGCTCCTGGCTGTCGGTGATACACCCTGAAAACTGCATTCACTCGACCTGCAGATGAATTTCACTAAGATATGTGGGTTTGGCCAGCGCTGGTTGAAAATAAATAGCATTAGAAAATGGATAGATGGGGCAGAAGCTTAACCCATATTTATAACCTCACCTACTTCCCTATTATCTCGCATCCATACTCCTTTATCCCTTTATCATTTGCTTCCGGCAGAAAGGTTACAATTTCCGTACTGGTCCAGAGGGGGCAATTGATGGCCTGTGGTCACACCCTTAGTCACTGGCAGACTCTCGCTGAGTAACTTACCACTCATAATAATTGACTTCTGCTGCGTCCCACAGATTTCCTATTAAAAATAAGTCGTCAGATTTTTTTTTTTTCAGAGATATGCTTATACTCAGAGTGATAAATAGAGTCAATACCCAGAGGCCCCCATCTCCAAACACCAGAACCTTAGGGGATGTGTTTAACTGTTGTCACCCATTCAAATCCAAACTCTCTCCTTCATTAGCTGTGTAACTTTGGCAGAATGTTTACTGGTGAGATTTCTGCGCCTCGTTTTCCTCTTCTCATTAATAACATATAAAGGCCTTACAACAGGGCCTGGGACCTGCTAGGGATTCATTGACATTGAGAATCACGGCTAAGATGAGGCAAGGGAGGGTGCAAAATGGCCCTGATGATGATGATGATGAAGCTGATACTGACATGGCGTTTGCCTTAGTCAGTCTGGGCTGCTATATCAAAGGACCACAGACTGCGTGGTTTATAAACAACAAAAATTTATTTCTCATAGTTCTGGAGACTGGAAGTCTGAGATCAGGGTGCCAGCACAATTGAGTTCCGGCGAGGACCATCTGGTTTGTGGATGGCCATCTTCTCATTGTATCTTTTCATGACAGAGAGCAGAGAGGGAGAGATGGCTCTCTTCCTTTCTTATAAGGACACTAATCCCAACATGGGGGCTCCACCCTCATGACCTCATCACCTCCCAAAGGCCCCTACCTCCTAATACCATCACATTAGGGGTTAGGATTTCAACACAACATTCGATCCATAACAACATTATTCGGAGTGTTAATGTTATTGTTGGGTCCAAAGTGAACGAAGGAGACATTCTGAGGGGCAGCTGGACAGCCCTGTTCTCATCCTCTTTCTCTCTTTCTGAGATTTTACTGTGAGGGCTTCAATCCTAGCATGAGAAGACCTCAGGAGAACAACACATTAAGGTCTTATCCTGTCCTTAACATCTTCCAAAGATTTATCTTGAGAGGAAGTTTTAGCAGGGACTACTGGGGGAAGAATAGCAGAGGACAAGAGACTTGGAACTAATTAGAGAGGAAAGAATGCAAAAAAAAAAAAAATGTGGAAGGGGCAGTTTCCTCTTCTGCGCTCCTTTTTGTGAGGATGGACACCTTTCTCAGAAGCTCCTCGAAGATGCCTCCTTTTTAAAAATTTTTTAAAATTTAATTTATTTTTTATACAGTAGGTTCTTATTAGTTATCTATTTTATACATATTAGTGTATCTATGTCCAACCTAATCTCCCAATTCATCCCCTCCCACACACACTTTCCCCCCTTGGTTGAGGACCACTGATCTGGATGGGTCCCATGCTCTTGCCCCGGCTGTGACATTTTTGGCCTCTAGTGTGGGAAGTGGACTCTGCCAGCAGGGAAGGAATAGGGGTCATGTGGTCAGAGAGATGACTAAGTGACTGAAACACAGGGCAAGAACCTTAATATCTCTATCCTCAGTTTCTTCATCCATAAATCGGTGTTTCAGAATTACGTTCTGCTATAGAGTGAATATTTGCATCTTCCCAAAATTTGTAGGTTGAAATCTTAAGGTCCAATGTGATGATATTCAGAAGTGGGGCCTTTTGATGGTGATTAGGTCATGAGGGCAGAGCTCTCATGAATGGGATTAGTGCCGTTATAAAAGATGCTCTGGAGATCTCCCTTGACCCTTCTGCCAACGTGAGGTCACAGTGAGAAGACAGCCATCTATATAAACTAGGAAGAGGGTCCTCACCAGGCACCAAGTCTGCTGGTGTTTTGCTCTCAGAATTCCCAGCCTCCAGAACCATGAGAAATTTCTGTTGTTTATAAGCCGCTCTGTCTATGGTTTTTTGTTGCAGCAGCCTGAGCTAAGACACGTTCCTAGCAGAATTCCTGATACACGAGTTGAGCTCATGAAAGTGTACTCTTTTGCTTCCAGCATCCACAGCTCAAGAGTTTCAGAGCTGTGTCATCCCAATGGTCAGGTGTTCTTTGGTCATGAGGGCCAGACAGGTCAAATGATGGGGACAAGTGAACTTGACAGGTAGGGTTTGCTTCTTCCTACTAGACCTCACAGAAAAGCATGGTGGGGTGGTGATGAGGAAGAGGGAGTGGGAGAGAGGGTAACCTCTACAAGGAAAAAAGAACAGCTTTGAATACTTTCTATTACTATATACAAAGTACTTCAGAATGTGCCCATTTCCAAGACTTGTTTCATGATCCCACTTAGGAAGTTGACAACCCCTTCCTAGCTGCCCTACGTGGGTGTCATTTCAAATAGTGTGGTTGTAGAGCAGAAAGGCATTGGGCATTATTTCATAAAGATGTGACAAGGTTGACACCCCACCTCACACCGTGCTTAACACAGAAGGCAGATGTGGGTACTTACACATTCACATATGGCCATTGTGGCAGGAAGGTTAAAGGGGCCGTTGACATGGTTTGAACCACAAGTGACTAGGGCATCTGTGATGCTCAAAGGAGCGTAGACACTAAATACACAGAGAAGGAAACAAATAGGAAAATGTCATTTGGGAAACTATAATGAGAGTATTGACCCAGGTAGGCACGATCAGTCTGTGTAAAAGGTCACTAGATGGATGGGCAAGGAACAACTGAACACTCCTATGGTGTCCAAGTAATACCACACAGGTACACGCTCAGAGGCAAAGTGCAACCTTTACAGTAATGTGATACCAGACCATCAGTACCTTAATCCAGGGGTCAGGCTTAGCGCCACCAGTGGTGTATGGAGATATTACAAGTCTTCTGATGTGACACACCTTGCATCCATTCAAGCCTTCAGATGGACCTTCTGTTGTACAAGGACAGCTAAGCAACACTGTAAGATAACAACAAAGACAAATCCAAGTCCAGAAGGTGGGGCATTGTCCAGGATATTTGGGGCTATCTATTTCATGTCAGAACTAAGTTAAAAGAGACTGAGGGAAAAAAGAAAAAGGTGCAATGCCATCATCGTCCTGGATTAGATATTGGTTTGAACAAACCGGCTAAACGGCTTTTGGAGTCAATTGGGGAAACTTGAATATTGTCTGGATGTTAGCTGATGTAATAATGTAGAGATCATTCATTGAAAAAATAGATAATAGTGTATGATCTTATGTCAAACATAAGTAGATATATATATATATGTAGAAAATGACCCAGAATGACATGCAGTAAGGTATTAACAGGGGTGGTCTCTGCATGGTTAAAAGATGATGTTTTTATTTTTTAAGTTTTACTTGTTTGCATTTTATTTTCTACAATGCATAGGTCCTGTTTCTATAAATAACAGCTTATTTTAAAAGGTTGTTTTAAATATTATTAAACCAAACATACACAGAGGGGAGAGAATGGAAAAGCCTTGCCTGGTTAATTCTCAATTTTGCTGAAATCTGGCTTGATCTAGAAAAACAGCTCTGAAAACTAGCTGTATTGTTTATTCTCACTCCCCCTTTTCCCTTCAGGAGCAATTGTTGAAGCTGCTGGAAGTGGCCGCCTTAAATATTTTCTGTGACTGTCACGCAATTGTAATCAATCTGGCCACTTCCACCCAGCAAAGGCATTTTCTCAGTAGGGTTCTTGGAACATATTTTAAAGCTTAAGAACTTCCAGGACAAGGTATGTTGAATGCTTTTGCTTCTTAATAGTTGGGAAGAATTGCCTCTCCATATGCCTGCCCAAGAAAACCTGAGACCCAGAGTCAGGAAGTGATTACTCTAGGACGGACAGCTGGTTAGAGGACAGAAACACAGGCCTCCTGATGCCTGATCCTTGGTTTCTTTCTTCCAATAATTTGTTCGTCGTATATCATCATCTCTTCTGTGTGGGTGTGAGGGGTACAGTGAAGCAGGTACCGCTTCGGCCCACAATCCTGGGCCCCTCTTGGTGCTTTGTTTCTCGGGGAATGCCCTCCCCTAGTTCAAAAGATCCTTGTCTTTTGGGTAATGAACTAAAAATCCAAATGTGCTTATATAAATTATCATGTGAGAAATAAGAGATTCTGAGTTCAGCATCAAAATTCAAAGACGGGGCAAGCGTGTGTCTTCGCCCGTTTGTTGGGAAAGTCAACAATCCAATGGTTATATGTGGCAAAATAAATGAGAAAGATTTTTTTTGCAAAATCAAGGCTTCTCTCTGAACCACATTGTATCCAGGGGAAAATGTTCTTTACCGCACTCTCTTACTCAGACAGAGCTCTGAAGAGATTTAGGGACTCATTCTTCCGCTGACTGATCATTTTGCAAGTATTTCTTAAACGACCTTTGCAGGCAGAAGCCACAAGTCAGGTGTGGCTGGAATGAGAAAGGCTGGGCTCAGCATTTAAGTTTGAATCCTTTCTATTTTCCATAGCGGAAGAATTATCCCCAGAGGGATGGAGCTGGACATGGAAACAGATTGTTCCAATAACCAGTATTGATTGTTTCAGCAGTACAGGCAGGGCCTGAATTCTTCTTTGGGAAGACTGCATTTTATAGCTCTGTAAGAGTGCATTTCCTTATATAGCACACAACATACGATAAATATCCATGAGCTCGTACTGATGAGGAAAGGATAGAATAAATTAAAATATGGGGGCAAAGAGGCAAATGTCCTATGCAGAAGGATTCCAAATAATTTATGGATCTGTTCCCCCCCCATGAGGCGGAGCCTAGCACCCCACTCCTTAACTGCGGGCTGTGCGTGGCGACTTCCTTCCAAAGAGAACAGTATGGAAAGGGAGAGGGGAAGAAAAGAGTAACCGTATGATGGAGAAACCTGACAAATACTACTTTATCCAGTTGATCAAGGTCAACATCAATAGTTATATATCATGTTAATACTATATACCCTTGATACAATGTAATGAAAATGTTACTTTACTTCTGCGAGGCTTCTCCCCCCAAAGCCTGTAACTGTAGTCAAATCATGAGAAAAACATTATACAAATTCTGATAGTGGGACATCCTACAGTACACCCAGCCATTACTCCTCAAAACTGTCGAGGTCATCAAAAATAAGGAAATTCTAAAAAACTGTCACGTCCTAGAGGAGCCTAAGGAGATATAATATAACATATTCTGGTTGGGATCCTGGAGCAGAGAAAGGGCATTAGATAAAAAACTAAGGAAGTCTGAATACACTGTTGACTTTAGTTAATAATGTATCGGTGCTGGTTTATTAATTATAACAAACGTAACTGTTCTAATGTAAAACCTTAGTAGAAGAAACTAGGTCTGGGTTGGGTATGTGGGAGCTCTTTGTATTAGCTTCTCAATTTGAGAGAGGAGTAAAATTTAAAACTATTCTAAAAGAAAACTCTATTTTTAAAAAATACGTTCTCTACCAAGGAGGTTTGGGGAGATCTTGTATTAGATCTTATAGGTGAACCATTGTTCTGGGACAGACACTACTCAAGTGGCCATAGAACAGTGTATGTGGCGACACAGTCACTTATTTATTTTTTATGGGGGTAGAGTTGTTTCACAATGTTGTGTTTCTGCTGTACAACGAAGTGGAGTTCCCTGTGCTATACAGCAGGTTCTCATTAGTTACCTGTTTTATACATAGTAGTGTATATATATCAATCCCAATCTCCCAGCTCATCCCACCCCCCTTTTCCCCACTTGGTGTCCATACGTTTGTTCTTTACGTCAACACACTCACTTTTTTTTTTTTTTTTTTTTTTGCGGTACGCGGGCCTCTCACTGTTGTGGCCTCTCCCGTTGCGGAACACAGGCTCCAGACATGCAGGCTCAGCGGCCGTGGCTCACAGGCCCAGCCGCTCCGCGGCATGTGGGATCTTCCCGGACCGGGCCATGAACCCGTGTTCCCTGCATCGGCAGGCGGACTCTCAACCACTGCGCCACCAGGGAAGCCCAACACACTCACTTTTTAATGGCTCTTTTTTTTTAAATAAGATTAGCTTTACAGATGACGTATACATAATCTAAATAGTGCATATGAAAACAGTATGCTTTTGTGTAATTGATTCTTAAATAGCTTTTTTTCTGATTACAAAGTTATAGTTATCTTAGAAAATTTGAAAAATATCAAAAAGCTCAAAGAAGAAAAATTTAAAGCCATCTCAAAGTAAGAAGTCTCAGTGTACAAGGCATTAAAGATATTTGATATCTTGAAGGGCTGCAGCTCTTTCCATGGGTGATTTCCAACTGAAGTAGCTTCTACATGTGTCTTTTCTCAAAGGTCAGAGCTGACAGGACATCCTGCAGAGAAGGTCCCAGTTCCTTCTGTCGTCCTGTTCTCATTGCTGCATCCCTAGGTCAGAGGGGGGAATTGCTCATTAAATTGTCTGCAGTCCAGACCTGAGAAGGTCAGGAATTAACAGCATGATTGGCATTTGCCCTTTCTAGAAAGTGGAGTGTGTGAAAATTATAGTAAGTAGATTATTATCACACATTGTACTAGAGCTCTGTGCTTATTTGGATATTTTTTGAAAAGGTAGTTTTTCTCATTCAGGGTTATTGTGGGAAAACCAGAGAGTGTACTGAGAGATTGAAATAGGGTTATGTATATGAAAGGAGCTTTAAAAAGTTCAATATGAAGAATGCATTTCTTTTTATTTTCCTTTTTTTTTTTTTTTTTTTACTACCTATACCAGGGTCAGCAACATTTTTCTATAAAGATCAGATGGTAGATATTTTAGGCTTTGGGAGGCATGTGGTCTTTGTTACAACTACTGAACTCTGTAGCACAAGATCAGTCATAGACAATACAAGTGGACATTACAGGTTTCCAATAAAACTTTATTGATAAAAACAGGTGGTGGGCCAGATTTGGCCAAGGGGTCATAGTTTGCCTGGTCCTGATGGGCACACTTAGGGCCTGATCTATATCCAGCTTTGCATGTTCTTCTGGACAAATTGACTTTGGTGACTACGCATGGGGTGAAGCCTGAGGCAGTGAATGGGCTCAGTAGTGTTATAAGAGGGGGGAGGGGGGAGATGGGGAATGCCATTATCACCAAAGTGACTGAGGAAACAAACCCAGAGACTCAAGACTGACTTGTAAGAGGATGTCTTTGTGGGTTGGCTGCCAGGAACACAAGACCCCACATCTTCCCATCTTCTTCTTAGAATTCCAGCCCACCATGGACAACTGACTCTTCCCTTTTTTTTCTCACAATACCTGTGAGATGCAGCTGGGACAGTCAGAAGAAGATTTTGCCAAAGCCAAGGGGTAACAAAAGGGAAACATGCTGCAGAGAGCACTGTGAAATGTGGACCCTGCAGCACGCGACCGGTGCTTCGCTGCCGGCGTTTCTGCACAGTTGCAACTGTGGGGCTCCAGAAAAAGAGGGAAATCCAGAGAATGATTTTCTTTGACTTATTCACTGATTTCCTCCCCTGGTTTTATTTGTTTCAGAATTATTATTTTGACATAGCGGTAGGGGGAGTGGTGGCTGCAGTGATGAGAGGAAGATTAGGCAAGAATCACCGGAAATGTCTGTAGACCCCCAGATCTCCCCCATTACCACCATCATGTCTGCCTTCACCCTATAAAGCCCTAGCGCTGAGACCCTCAGGAAGCCGGTGCCAGTGAAGGAATGATCCCAAACAGGTCTTGACTTACTTGGGCGGGGGGCAGCAGGGGTCAGTGGCATAGAAACGCATATGTATTTGTTTATTTGCTTATTTATTTTTAGGGGCGAATAACCTTTTAATATGGTGTTAACTATTTGCTACTTATTGTTTGATAAAGATCCATTAGTCTCTGAAGTTAAGTTCTTTTTCTTTGTACCAGCTGCTTCAAAATTTTAGACCCGTTACAGGCCAGTGCATTATCCAGAAAAAAAAAAAACACTAGATCTTTAGACCCTATATGGTGACTTAAAGGTTTGATTCCCTTTGTGCTAGTAGCTTTAAATGTTGCCTATTTATATGGTCCCACGAATCTTTGTCCTGTTTTGCCCGTCAGAATTTATTTTGAAGATCACTTTGTATCTACCATCTCTTAGCTTATAAATTTCAAATGTATTCACCCAAGTTCAAAGCTTTTCTTACCTTACAGAATATTTGCTACAAACTCTTTTAATCAAAACCTTCGCTTGCAACAATAATCTAAAGGGATTTCTACCAGATTCTCTTTCCATTGTCTATTTACTGAGATGGCCATCTCTTTCTCCAAAGTACCTTTAAAACCTACCTGACTTAAAGTCATAAGCAAGATGTATTGGGGATAGGGGTCCCCACATTATAATGTGTCCCCCAGGATTCCAAACATTGTGACTGATTGTTCAAGAGAGAAAAAAATAGTATCAGTCAGCTGTGGATTAGAAGGTGAACACAGCAACGTGAATTGTAATACAGAGTCGTGGCTTGGCGTTTTTAAGGCTCATAACCTTGTTGTCCAGATATAAACCAAAGGTGAAGAAAAGCCCTGAGACCACGTCAGCATGTGCCTCCTCGGCTTTATAAATCATGCTATGCTCTTATTGAAAGTAGAGTTAGATCAGTGCCCCCAGCTAGCAGACGTTCCTCTAATAACACAGTTATTTGGAATGAATTCAAGTTTTATTTTGGCTGAAGAGGGAGTTATTGGGAAAAGTCTGCTCTCCTAGGATATCAGCATTGTGTGTAAGGGATGAAGGCTGCTAGGAGATCTGAGAGGTTATGGCTTGGGGACATTTTGCTATTTAAACAGATGTCTGAAGTTTCATAAATACGATCGAGGTCCTCCAACCATTTGCTAAAAAAAAAAAAAAAAGGTGGGCTTCCCTGGTGGCGCAGTGGTTGAGAGTCCGCCTGCCGATGCAGGGGACACGGGTTCGTGCCCTGGTCCGGGAAGATCCCACATGCCGCGGAGCGGCTGGGCCCGTGAGCCATGGCCGCTGAGCCTGCGCGTCCGGAGCGTGTGCTCCGCAACGGGAGAGGCCCCAACAGTGAGAGGCCCGCGTACTGCCAACAAATAATAAAATAAAGTTTTATCATGGCATATGAGTTCAGTAGGAGAAATATGAGAAAAAATTTTCAACATCAAGAATATTCAGTAAGGAGGGACATTCTAAATACTGATGTTTAAAGGAAATTATATTTGTGTTGTGTTACTACTAGAGATGAACTCTGGCCTAAGCTAGAAAGAGGCGAAAGCAGACTTAGAACATAGGGTTCCTAACTACCATGTAAGGTCATTTGCACTATCCTCTGTGGACTCATGAACTCAGAGTTACATGTGGACACGAAAAACTAAAAGTTCTTGTTGGAGATCCAAAAATACTTTAATTTACTGCTGGGTCTCATTGCTCTATTTATTTTGAAGAAATAAGTGATCAACTTTGGCATCGAAATATAAATAAACTGCCCATCCATCATTTTGTGAAGGTAAAACTACATTTTATGCGATATAAGCAAACATAAAATTTGCTATATTACATAATGCAATTCCACTGTATTAAAAATTATTTTTAACTTTTTATTTTGAGATAATTGTAGACTCACATATGCTCATAAGAAATAGAGAGTCCATA
Source organism: Leucopleurus acutus (assembly GCF_964270905.1). NCBI lineage: Eukaryota > Metazoa > Chordata > Mammalia > Artiodactyla > Delphinidae > Leucopleurus > Leucopleurus acutus. The sequence goes on from NC_139156.1 coordinate 72,768,131, forward strand.
TACCCATCACTCAGCTTCTCCCAATAGTAACATCTGGCCTAATTTATAGTACAATATCACAACCAGGAAATGAACATTGATATAAACCATTGACCTTATTCAGATTTCAGCAGTTTTACATGCACTCGTGTGTATGTATTTAGTCCCATGCAGTTTTATCACACGTGTAGAATAGTGAGACTACCGCCACATTGACGGTACAGGATAGTTTCATCACAAAGAACCCTCGCGCTCCTCTTTTACAGCCACGACCACTTTCTTCCCTGCCCTGCTCTCTAACTCCTGGCAACCACTAATCTGTTCTTCATCTCTATACTTTTATCATTTCAAGAATGCTATGTAGGGCTTCCCTGGTGGCGCAGTGGTTGAGAGTCCGCCTGCCGATGCGGGGGATGTGGGTTCGTGCCCCGGTCCAGGAAGATCCCACATGCCGCGGAGCGGCTGGGCCTGTGAGCCATGCCCGCTGAGCCTGCGCGTCCGGAGCCTGTGCTCCGCAACGGGAGGGTCCCCAGCAGTGAGAGGCCCGCATACCGCAAAAAAAAAAAAAAAAAAAAGGATGCTATGTAGATGGACTTCTACAGGATATAAATTTTTGGGATTTTTTTTGGCTTAGCATAGTTCCCTTGAGATCCATTCAGGTTGTTAGGTGGATGAACAGGTCACTCCTTTTTACTGCTGAGTATTATTCCATCATCTGGATGTACTGCTGCTTGTTTAACTATTTACTGGTTGAAAGGCATGTGGATTGCTTGCAGTTTGGGGATACCATGAGTAAAGTTGCCGTGGACATTTGTGTACAGGTTCCTATGTGAATTTAACTGTTCATTACTCTGGGGTAAATGCCCAAGAATAACTGCTGGATCCCATGGTAAGCACATGCTTATTTTTATAAGAAAATGCCATCGTTTCCTGCAGAGTGGCTGTACTATTTTACATTCGGATCAGCAATGTATGAGTGATCCACTTTCTCCACATTCTTGTAAGCATTTTAGGTTATCACTATTTTTTATTTTAGCCCTTTTAATAGGTATATAATGATAGCTCACTGGGGTTTTAATGTGCAGTTTCCTTAGTGGCTAATGGGGCTGAACCCTGTTTCATGTGCTTATTTGCCATCTGATTATCCTCCTCAGTGAAATATCTCTTCTTGTCTTTTGCCCACTTTCTAAATGTTTATTACTAATTGTTTTTTTTAAACTGTTGAGTTTTGAGTGTTCTTTATATATTCTAGATACAACTCCTTTGTCAAATACGGGGTTTGCAAATATTTTCTTCTAGTTTGTAGCTTATCTTCTCATCCTCTTCACAGGATATTTCACAGAGCAAAAAAAAAATTTTCTTTTGCTTTTTTTTTTTTTTTTTTTTTTGCGGTACGCGGGCCTCTCACTGCTGCGGCCTCTCCCGTTGCGGAGCACAGGCTCCAGACGCGCAGGCTCAGCGGCCATGGCTCACGGGCCCAGCCGCTCCGCGGCATGTGGGATCTTCCCGGACCGGGGCACAAACCTGTGTCCCCTGCATCGGCAGGCGGACTCTCAACCACTGCGCCACCAGGGAAGCCCTTCTTTTGCTTTTGATGAAGTCTATTTTTCAATTTTTTATCAATGTTTCCTCTTATGGATCATGTTTTTGGTATTACACTTTATTTTTATCCCTATTTTATGAGTTATACATATTCGCAGCTAAAAGGAAAACTGAGTAGGGCACTGTTGGGAGTTCCCTGTGTTTTCATACTCAGCAGTTTACTCATGTTGGATGAACTTTGATTACTTGCTTTCTAGCCAGCTGAGCAGTGCGGGTGGTGACTGGAGTCCTGGGAAGTGCCGACTGCGTTTATTAAGACATTTTCCTCTTTGTTCTCACAATTGAGATTCTTTCTCAGGCTTTTTAGTGGTTCTGGTTTTGGGGATTGCACTAGTTGGTCTGTGCTCCAAGCTACAAACCTAAGAGATGTACAAAGGCTGTTTTACTTTATTGCAAGGAGTCTCTGTAGCACAGGGGAAAGTGCATGCATGGAATTCCAAGGCAGCCATTCCCAAACTTGAATCTTCCAAGCTGTATGAACTCTCCATGCTTCCATTTTCTCACCAGGAAAGTGGAGATAATAATCCTTGCTACTTCATAAAGTTGCTGTGAGAATAAAAGGAAATAGTAATGCATGCAAGGTACGTTACAGAGGATCTGGTATACAGATGTGCTGAATAAATTACCTGTTTTGATCATAACCTTTCCTTTCTGCATGCATTCACATTCAGATTATTTCTACCTAAAGTGAAGAATTTCAGAGTTCCATAGCTGCTCCCACCCCCTCCCTCATCAAGGAGAACAGGAAAAAGCACTAGCTGTACTTGGTCCCTGATTAAGGAGGGGATGAACACAATGGGTTTACACAAGGGAGAGGAGTGAATCTACTTTGCTTATTTACAAAAGAGATGTTATCCAGTAAATACCTCTTCCTTTGCAATTGTTTAACAGAATATACATCCCTAATAAGTTGTGTGCCCTCAAAAACAAACCCGGGATAAGAATTGAGGTGTATTTAGAATATGATCAGAGAAAACATTCTGGAGGAGTAGGCAAATGAAACAAGGAAGGAAAGGCAGCCACAAAAGGATGTGTTATCAACAAGATACCACTCTAGGCAGCAGGAGTTGAATTCCTCTGAGAAGTCTGAGAGACAGTAGAGAAGCTGGGACTCAGTTATCTCACTGGAGGAGTGAGGGATCTGGATATCTGCCTGCCAGTTGCCCTTGGCATTGGAGGATGTGTGCTCCGGGGTGGGAATGGATTAATTCCCTGGCAAGTCCCATAACTCCAGGACAGAGAGAGCCCCCAGGCAAGCAGTTAAGCGTGATGGCCATTGGAAATTGAGTGAGGAAAATTGTAAGTGTCAAGGGGGTGCAGCAGGGCTTTGATGGTGTCTGCTACAGTCTGTTTCTTGCCTCTCACACACCCCCTTGTGTCCCATTTTAACTTTATCTCATACTATTTCTTCAAGTTTGAGGCCAGTCACTAGGAGTTAGTGGACAAGCTACAGTCCACGCTGTTGCCATTGGTTTCGAGGACATCACTGCTCCTTATCATCTCTTTCCTCCACCCTGCACTCGAAATACCCCTCACCCTCAGCCCGCACTTGAGCACCTGGAGGTTGCTTACCAGCGGTCCCTAACCTTTTTGGCACCAGGGACCGCTCTTGTGGAAGACAGTTTTTCCCCAGACTGGGGGGTGGGTGGGGGGTGGTTCAGGCGGTAATGGGAGCCATGGGGAGCGGCTCACTTGTCGCCACTCACCTCCTGCTGTGCGGCCCGGTTCCTAAGAGGCCGCAGACTGGCACCAGTCCGCAGCCTGGGGGTTGGGGACCCCTGGCTTCCACAGTGGGGGAGCCCACACCTTCTTCTCCTGCGGCCTGGACCCCTGTTTAGAGTCTTAGTGGTTCTGTAGTTACAGTTGCTTGGTTAGAGTTCCTGGAGGGCATGGAAGCATCAGGGGGGCTCTGACGACTTCTCTGGGTTCCAGGCCTATTCCCCTTTGCCCCATGATATAGCAGCAACCCTATCTGCTTATAATTATCAGAGCTACAGTGCCAGAGCTCTGGCAATGTAGACACTGCTTGCTTGACCTGCCCACGATGAGAGCTTTTGGTGGAACCCTTACTGTTTCTTCTGGTAGAAGCATTACCCTCACCATTGGCGCATCCACACCCTTATTCCCCAGACCTAAACTAATGTGGGAGTTTTTTCTGGGGTAAGGATATCATCTAAATTATGCATCTGGGAATGGAGAAAACGATACACTGAGAGACAGACTTGGGCCAGTTCTCTATTTACTACCTAGTCTCCCCTTCACTCCCTCCACCCCAGTTAAGAGGCCGGATGGTGACTTGCTAGGACCCTGTACCAAACAATCTTCAAGTGATCTGGTCATTCTCTTCTCCTCGGTGTACAATTACATGGGTAAATGGCTATGGGTCCTTTGGGCGTAGGATTAGGGGAATTCTTCTGTGTACTTGCTCTGGTTTCGCAGGTCAAATGCCTTCAGTGGCTTCAACTGGTTGGCTCTGGATCTGAGAGCTGATTGGTCTAGAAACGAGGCAAGGCGTTCCCTGGCAGTCCAGTGGTTAAGACTCCACACTTCCAATGCAGGGGTCGCAGGTGTGATTCCTGGTTGGGGAACTAAGATCCCACATGCCCTGTGGCATGGCTAAAAAAATAAAAAAAGAGGAGATGTTAGAAGCAGGCAAGAGTTGAAGTGTCTATTCATCAGCCCCTATCAGTCACTGGTTGAAGGCTGTCCTGGGGGAGCATTAATTCCCTGGCATTCCTGGTCTGCCCAGCAGGAGTAGAGTGGGTTCCTGTGATTGGACAAAGCCCTTAGGCAAAGAGCTGAGGTATTGGCAGTGGGAATTTGAGCAGATAGGCACGGAAATGATAAGCACCGAGGGACCACTGGGTATGGGGCTCCAACCACATCATTGACAAACTAGTTCCCTCTAGTTTGGAACAATTTGGTCATAGTATTACCCACTGGTATCAGAGGGTTCAGTGGATTTCTGCATCAGATTTCTAACTGCTGGATTTCTAACTCCAGCCTTTGTCTTTCCCTATAATACCAGTTTATGAATTGCCTGTGGCTAGGATTTATTTTTTCCCCTCTAAATAATAAAAAAAACAGCTCATCAATAAAAATCATCATAAAAGTCACAAAAAGTAAAAATCAAAATGAGACATTAAAAAAGTAAATCAACTATACTTCAATAAAATTTAAAAAAGAGAGACATAAAAAAAACCACACATATGATCATTGAGAAAATACTGTTACAGGGGCATGGAGTAAGAGCCGTAGGTGCACTGGAGAGAAATTTATTATTCTGATGAGCAAGTTAAGGGAAGGAAATAGGCAGAGACCTTGAGTATCTCTGCTGATTCCCTGGTCTCCAGCCTCATCTCCTCTGGCATCAGGACATCCCCAGGAGATAGATAAGATGTGGAATATCGTTCTCACATTATCAAAAAGGAAGATGAATAATAAAAAAATTAACATGTTCAAGGTTGCATCGTGAATTTTAGGAATACAACTGTGCCTCTTGATTCCCAGTTGAGTATTCCAATGCCTGCTAAACTATTCTTTATCTCACTTCAATTGTGATCTCAAATTAAATTGGTAAGCTCATACGCCACAATCTGTTTTCTCTGGGGGAATGGAGAATTACAGCCTATTCATCATCCGTCTTTGCTTTAGAATGAAATGTGACTTTTATGTAACTACAGTAATATATGTATCCTGTAAGAATGCCTTGCAGTCTGAAAATGCTACAAATAAATTGGGAAATGAAGACTAATATGCTACTGAAAGGTTATAATTTTCAACTCTCTTAGCATGAGTCAGACTCCATGTGCCAGCGCTCTCTTGAAATAGGGTAGACAGCTCTTCAGCGCTGAGCAGAAACACGGTGGAACTCATCTCACACATTATAAATGTGTTGTACCCACTACCACAAATGACACATGGAACTTGGGACCTCTTGTTGGAAGAGTGAACCCAAAAGCCATGTAGCCTATAGCAATATCTTCCTGTTAATTTTGTTCATACACAATTTGTTCATACTGAAATTTCCCTTTCAGGAGTATTTTACATCAGATGGCCCTATGATGTACTTTCAATTATATTCCCACGTAGAATGCTGGGAGATTTGTGTACAGGTAGTGTCAGACCTTTATTCTCAATATTTAAAGTAGTTTTAGCAAAAGCTGCCATAGGTACCTATATACGGGTGTGTGTGTGTATATATATATGTATATATATACTGTATATATATTATATATATATGTATATATATACAGTATATATATATATATACTGTGTATATATAATATATATGGCAGGAAGGAATATATATGTGAATAAAAATTAATTTTGCAAGTGCTTCATCTACTCTGTATTTTACTTACATATGAAGACTTGGGGCTGAATGCTTATAACCGTTTAACTCCCAGAGAGTTTCAGCTTCTCAGCTGTGGCCATTTTATGAATCTTTGCTCCAAATCCTTGCTTTTTGTTCAGACATGGAGTGAACATCCAGTTCCCTTCCTCTCTACCCTCATGAAGCACAAAGGTGAAGTTAATTGGCGGAAAGGAACGGGTTTGATGTCTTCTGTCACCTCCAGGCCAGCCACGCAGCCATCGCACCACTGGTAGATTGCATTAAGCCTTCTCTTTCTCTTCGGATATTTAAACCACTTAGAGCTTGTAGAATCCACTTTCTTCTTTTATTTTGTGAGGATGGGGATTATAATTATGCGTTTTCTTCTCTCCAGTTCCTCAGAGATTACCAACAGCAATTCTCTGTGACCCCTGCACTGTTCTTTGCTTGAAACGCATTTAGAACACCTAGGTCCTCATTTACAACTTCCCGATCCATCTGTGGCTTCAGTTCCCTCTTAACAGTATTAATTTCACCTTTCCCAGTGTGACGACAATGCTTTTAGACAGAGCAGATGGAAGTAAAACAGAAGCTGAATGAACACATTTGTTTTTGTGCTTTGTTAGTATTAAATCTTTTCCCCTAAAGCAGATTTAATATACCTTATAACCTAAAACCAAGCAACAAAAAAATTAAAAAATAAAAACACCATTACCAACATTGTCTCCCCTCTACCCCCATACCCCAATTTTTAAAAAGTCATTATTAGCTAATTAAGATATTCACTTCATTTGGGCTCTTAACTGTTTTGGATTATTAGTTACAGCTCTTAGTAAGCCATCCCCAAATTATACATTATTTTAGTTTTCCCATTCTACTGAAGGATATTATACCGTTTTTATTTTTAAATATTTTCAAGGCTTGGGACTTCCCTGGTGGCGCAGTGATTAAGAATCCGCCTGCCAATGCAGGGGTCACAGGTTTAAGCCCTGGTCTGGGAAGATCCCACTTGCCGCAGAGCAACTAAGCCCGCTAGCCACAACTACTGAAGCCCGCGCGCCTAGAGCCCATGCTCCGCAGCAAGAGAAGCCACCACAACGAGAAGCCCACACACCACAACGAAGAGTGGCCCCTGCTAGCTACAACTAGAGAAAAACCTGCGCAGCAACAAAGATCCAACGCAGCCAAAAATAAATAACATAAATTATTAAAAAAGTATTTTCAAGTCTTGCCACTGACCCATTTTAAAAAATTTTTTAAAATACGTTTATTTGTTTATAAAAAAGAGGGGGGACCACTCTTAGTTGTGGCGCACGGGCTTAGTTGCTCTGCAGCATGTGGGATCTTCTCGGACCAGGGATCGAACCCATGTCCCCTGCATTGGCAGGCAGATTCTTAACCACTGTGCCACCAGGGAAGTCCCTGACCCATTTATTTTGAATGATGATTGGCAAATTGAAATTGCTGAGTGATTAGGACGTTATTATTTCAGGTGTGGGCTTTGGAATCTAAAAGACTTTATCTCCCCTTTTAAACACTTGCATGACCCTTAGCAAGCAGGGCAACATCTTTGAACTTTTGTATCCTCTATAAATGAGCTGTTAGGAGTCAATGAAATAACGTGGGAAAGCCCTGCCCAGTGTGCCTGATACGTGACAGGAAATCTGTGAAGTGTCACCTTCCCCCTCCTTTGAAGGTGTGAAGGGATTGAACAAATTTTTTTTAATTTTTATTTTATATTGGAATATAGTTGATTTACAAGGTTGTGTTAGTTTCAGGTGTACAGTAAAGTGATTAAGTTATACATATACATATATCGATTCTTTTCCCATATAGGTTATTACAGAGTATTGAGTAGAGTTCTCTGTGCTATACAGTAGGTCCTCGTTGTTTATCCATTCAATATATAATAGTTTGCATCTGCTAATCCCAAACTCCCAGTCCATCCCTCCCCATCTCACCCTCCCCTTTGGCAACCACAAGTCTGTTCTCTATGTTTTTGAGTCTGTTTCATAGATAAGTTCCTTTGTGTCATATTTTAGATTCCACATAAGTGATAGCATATGGTATTTATCTATTTCTTTCTGACTTATTTCACTTAGTATGATAATGTCTACATCTATCCATGTTGCTGCAAATGGCGTTTTTTCATTTTTTTTTTAATGGCTGAGTAATATGCCATTGTATATGTGTACCACATCTTCCTTATCCATTCATCTCTTGATGGACATTTAGGTTGCTTCCATGTTTTGGCTATTGTAAATAGTGCTGCAGTGAACATTGGGGTGCATGTTTCAAATTATGGTTTTCTCTGGATATATGCCCAGAAGTGGGGTTGCTGGATCATATGGTAGCTCTATTTTTAGTTTTTTGAGGAACCTCCATACTGTTCTCCATAACGGCTGCACCAATTTACATTCCCACCAACAGGGTTCCCTTTTCTCCACACCCTCTCCAGCATTTATTGTTTGTAGACTTTTTGGTGATGGCCATTCTGACTGGTGTGAGGTGATACCTCATTGTAGTTTAGATTTGCATTTCTCTAATAATTAGCGATGTTGAGCATCTTTTCATGTGATGCAGTCAATTTTGATGCATTATGGAAAGTTAATTTTTGGACAGATCTTTATCTGTAAAGTTAAGGCAAGAAAAAAGTAAGGCAAATTCATAAATCAGCATTCTGAATATTTTTTAAAAAGTATCAGGACTTCAAGCTTTCAAGATGTATTTTCCAGTCTTTTCCTCACAGGATTCATTTTTCCAAGTTTATAATTTATGATGACTGATCTCAATACTGTATCATTTGTCAGAGAGCCTTGTAGTCACATGCGCTCTTTCTCGTAAACAATTCATACGTCATACATAATTGCTAGCTCTACACAAGCTAACACACTTCACCCTAACAAGTTTCCTCAGAGGATGCGGAGTGGAGATTGTTGTTACAAATCAGGCTTGTGGGAAAATTTCTTCTGTTATGTATTATATTACTTCCATTATTGAATAAGAAGCAGCTATGAATTTAACACAAAATGATACTTCTTTTGAAATAGAAAACTGATTGAAAAAACTAAATTTAAAAATATTTGTATCAATATTTTTAGTTCTTTTAAAAAATTGTTTGCTGATTAAAAACCCAATTCAGACCAGGCTAAGTAAAAAGAGAAATTTATTGGAAGGGTACTGGGGTACTCATGGGAAAAGCAAGCTATGTGGATGGTAGAGGTGCCGTTAAACCTTAGGAAGTAACAGCTGGGAACAGGGACTGAAACACAATCAAGACTCGACTTCCGTCCTGCATCTCTGATTCTCTTTGAGTCTCATCCTTTTCTCTTGCCATAGGCTCGCTTTCTCCACACAGCATAAACCATGAGCTGGTGGCTCCTGAATTTATAGCTTACTGCTCCATCCGGCAGAGAAAGAATAACACTACTCTCATCACCTTGAAGACCAGCAGTCCTAGGGAAGGTGGTCATTGGTGCAGCTTAGGTCAGTGACTACTCCTGGATCAGTCTAGAGAGGGATGGGGTCTGGTGAACACATGACAGGTCCTATAAAAATCATTTAGGTAGAATGGGAGGCAGGTTGGTGGTTACTGGGTAGAAAAAAGCAATAGGTGTCTTCATGACTGGGCTCTGCTCTTTTTCCAAAGCCATCTCCCATGGCCTTCTTATACTTTCAGCACTGTGAATACTGCACCAATGTTTTTCTTTCTTTTTTTAAAAAATAAATGTATTTATTTATTTATTTATGGCTGTGTTGGGTCTTCATTGCCACGCACAGGCTTTCTCTAGTTGTGGCGCGCGGGCTTCTCATTGCGGTGGCTTCTCTTGTTGCAGAGTACGGGCTCTAGGCGGGCAGGCTTCAGTAGTTGTGGCTCTTGGGCTCTAGAGCGCAGGCGCAGTAGTTGTGGTGCACGGGCTTGGTTGCTCCGCGGCATGTGGGATCTTCGTGGACCAGGGGTTGAACCTGTGTCCCCTGCATTGGCAGGCGGATTCTTAACCACTGCGCCACCAGGGAAATCCCACCAGTGCTTTTCATTCATGGGATTTTGCTCATATTGATCGTTCGGCCGGAAATACTATTCTTCTTCCCTGCTCCTAGTGACTCCTACTTCCCCTTTTATTTACCACTTAAATACACTGACCACAAGAAAACCTTCCCTGACCCTCACGTTCAGGTTCCAACCTAACCTGTGCTAGGGGATCCAATAATGGCCTGAATTTCTCACAGCAAGGCAAATACCATATCATATTTTCTCCAACCCTAAGTAGGCTATAAAATCATAAGGGTGGAGAACTCATTTATCATGTTTATAGCTATATCTTTAGCCCTTGGCCCAATATCTGGCACAAATAAATGTTCAATAAACAGCTGTTGAGTAAATGAAGGCATGAGCACAGGAACAGGGAAGGGGCACAATTTAAGAGATGTGGTAGCCTAGAGAAGGCAGCAGTCATGGTAAACTACCTAGAGAGCTTGAGGGTTTCTTGGATAATCCTTTTAGCCAACTTAGAACAGTGTATATCTGGCACTGTGCCCAAAACTTAACACGCATTATTTTACTTAATCTGTACGGGTTGGTTTTAGAATTCCCATTTTACATTTGAGGGAGCTTAAATAACATGCCAGTGGTCCCACGCAAAGCACACACGGTAGCTGTGGGTTTAAAACTCAATATTGGACTCCAGTTCCTATGTTCTTAACCATTAGTTTGCCTTGATTCCTTTGTTGGCAGTTCCCAGGTGAGAGAATGCACTCCTAGATCTTCTAGCCCTTGAAGTCTATATGACACTCATTTTTCAAGAAGGAGGGAAATCTTCCCAATACCTTTAATACATTGGCCTGTACGTTCTTTGGTAATTGAACAAGTTGTTAAAATCTTATTCTTCCTGGCAGTGAATGAAAATGTGAAAAATAAAAATTAGCAATCATAGTTTAACCACAAGGGAGAGAAAGAAAAGTTGTTAACTGATTAGTCATTTGCTGAAGTTTGCTGAGTTTCAGTAGGTATAAATTATGTAGAATAAAAACATCTGCTAAATTTGATAGTTATTTTCATTCTCTGGTTTTATTATGGGTGTAAGTAAAACTTTCCAGAATCTCATGAATTATCAGTACTGAATGAGTCTTAATTTAAAAACAATGCCGTAATTACCTAACTTTTAAAATTTGCTCTATTTTCCGAGTTCATGTTTCCATATAACAAGCTTGCAGGTGACTCCTAAGTATCAGAATTTCTTCCAGTTCTATCCCTGGTTCATCCTGATGGCAAATTTGTCTTGGGTAGCTTCCTCTGAAGGCAAGTTTCTTCTATTTCCCTCTGTTCTGTCTTTATGACAGAATTCAAAACACGTGTGTGACAAGTGAAAATGTAGCCCATCGTTCAGATGGCCTTTTCATTTTGGTGCTGGGTAAATTCAGCTCTAGAATAAAATAGACTGATGGGCCTGTCATTTAGAGTGACATGCCGTTATATAACTATGAAGGATAAAGGTGGGCATGTGAATCGACTTCCCTCTATGCATTAATGTTTTTAACTGTGATCATTTCCTGACCTTGTAATTATACACCACCAAGTTGGATTTTTGAGTGTAATTTACTAGAGCTGTGATTCTTGATGAAATTGCCACAAGCACATCAGCTTCTTCGATGCATCAGTGTGCATTCATGTCAACGATCAAGCATATGAAGAAGTTACATTTATATATATCTTTGTTTTTATCCTGTCACACCTATAAGTTCATAAACTTCAAGCGGAAAAGATTCATCCGTTCCTTTTCTTTTACACTATCTCACAGTGTCCCCCCCCAACCCCCCGGCAGTGCTTTAGAACCCAGAGGGCACTTGATAACAGTGAGTAATCGACACTTCTCTCTTCTGGGTGTAGCTGTTTTTGGAGAAGTAATGTGGGAGTTTCAGTGTTGTGTTCTAAGTGTGATGCTAATCCAGAAGCTTCCATATGACTTGGCAGTAATTCATTTCTCTTTTTTTCTTCACCTGCCAGAACCAGTTCATTAGCAAGTCTGGTTAGTTCTGCCTTTAACGTAGATCCAAAATCTTTGCTCTTTTCTCCTTCTCTACTGTTATTAACCCAGAGCAAGTCGTCTTTTTAGGTTTATGCAGTAGCCTTTTTTTTCTGGGCCGCACCCAGACGCTTGCAGGGTCTTAGTTCCCCGACCAGGGATTGAACCCGGGCCTTCGGCAGTGAAAGCACGGAGTCCTAACCACTGGGCCGCCAGGGAAGTCCCTGTATTAGCCTTTCTGACTGCATTCCACACTTTCTACTGTTGCCCCCCTCCTTCACTCCCCAATGCCCCCTCAACCCCTTTCAGTTTTCACACAGCAGGAAGAGAATGTAAATCAGATCCTGTAAGCTCATTGAGCATCAAATACTTGATGTTTATTCCACCCTGGAGCCTTTGCCCTTAATCCTTCTACCTGGAAAATTTGGAAAATTCTCCCCTTCTATGGCTGGTTCATACTGTCATTCGCATCAAACTCAAAAGTCTTTTCTTAGAGAGGTTCTGAAATCCTTTTTTTCTCTTGAAACTCTTCCCCTGTCTTTGCCTATTCATAAATATATATGGCATTCACTAAACAGTCTTATTTCAGACAGAATAGTGAATTTACAGAGGAACTTACCTTTCAGTACTTTAGAACTCAAAAGCAACTTGAAAGATTTTTTTTTTGAGTTGTAAAATTAGTCCATACTTATTAAGGAAATATGAAAAAAAAAGAAAAGTAAAGGAAGATAACTAACTCCACCTTCCAGAGGTAACTATTATTAATATTCTGCTAGTTTCTCTCTCCTTTTGTGTACAGTCATGTACACAAAAGGAGAGAGATGTACAGTCATGCACTAGTCTTTCTCTTTAGGATGCTTCTCTTGTGATACTCTTCCCTGATAATCTAGACAGTATTTATCTCAGTATATCTCATTAGAGCTTTGTTTTAAACCCAACCATTTCCAACTGTATATTAATGTCAACTTCATACCACATTCTAGACATGTTGTTTCCCATCTGCCCTCCATATCATGCACAGTCCTATCCTGTGACTTTTGCTTCGCCTGGGACCCTCCCTGCAAATCTTTATCCTCTTTTTCCATCAACCTAAATCATGGATTCATTCTATTTTTTTTGAAAAGTTATTTTATTCAAGTATAGTTGACTTACAGTGTTGTGTTAATTCTGCTGTGCAGCAAAATGATTCAGTTATAAATATGTATAAATTCTTTTTCATATGCTTTTCCCATTATGGTTTAATCACAGGATATTGAATATAGTTCCCTGTGCTATACAGTAGGACCTTGTTGTTCATCCATTCAATATATAATACTTTGCACCTGCTAATCCCAGGCTTCCAATCCATCCCTCCCCAACCCACCTCTCACCCTTGGCAGCCACAAGTCTGTTCTCTACATCTGTGAGTCTGTTTCATAGATAAGTTCATTTGTGTCATATTTTAGATTCCACATAAGTGATATCATATGGTATTTGTCTTTCTCTTTCTGACTTACTTCTCTTAGTATGATCTCTAGGTCCATCCATGTTGCTGCAAGTGGTGTGACTTCATTCTTTTTTATGGCTGAGTAGTATTCCATTGTATACATGTACACCACCTGTTCTTTATCCATTCATTTGTCAGTGGACATTTAGGTTGTTTCCATGTCTTGGCTATTGTGAATAGTGCTGCTATGAACATAGGGGTGTGTGGATTTATTTATACAAATATCTGTTGAGGACCTACAGTGTGCCAGTCACTGTTCTTTGGGCTGGGAATATAGCAGTGAATATAACAAAGTCCCTACTCTCATGAATTTATATTCTATGAAAAAACTAATAGAATCTTAGATAGTGAGGAAGCTGGGTGAATGGCTAAGAGTCATGGCAGTGAGTGAGGTGTTATTTTAAATAGTGTTGTTGGGGAGTTTTAAGAAAAGACCTGAAAGAGGTCAATGAGTGAGATGTCTGGAGGAATCTCTCTGGCAGAAGGAACAGCAAGTTCAAAGATCATGAGCCTGGAGTGCGCTTGAAGGGTCAAAGGAATTACAGCCCGGCGTGGTTTGATCTCGTCCAGTGTAAGGAATAGGAGACAGGTCAGTGAGATCAGGTGGCATCGTGGTAAGGACTTGGGGTAGCCCACTATTCTGAGTGAGATGAGACACCAGTGGGGGGTTCTGATCAGAAGAATTCCAAGGTCCCATGGATATTTAATGAGTTCTCCTGGTTGCTGTGTGGAGAAGGGGCTGGAAGGAGCCAGGAGTGGGCACAGGTGGCTGGTCAGGAAATTATAGAAGGAATTCTGGCAGGCGATTACAGTGTTAGTGAGGAGCGGTCAGATTATGGATATGTCATGAATAGAAAACCAACAAGACCTACTTTTGGAAGTGGGGACGGAGAGAAGGAGAGGAGTCGAGGTTGATCGCAGGGTTTTTGGCCTGAGCAAATTGGAGAATGTATTTACCCAAATGGGGGAGATTGATTAGGGCCAGGGTGGCAGTGGTGGGGTGCATTGAAAGTTCAATTTTGAATGAACCCCACATGGAAATGACATGTATGGAGCTGGATATATGAGTCTGGATTTCTGGAGAGAATTAAGGCCTGGAAATACGAATGTGGAATTGCTGTGCTATATAGACGGTATTTGAAGTCATGGAGCTGAATCCAGCCTCTGTACCCCAACACCAAATTAAATCTTGAAGACAGAGTTTTGGGTGAAGTAGAAAAGAATAGCTTTATTGCTTTGCCAGGCAAAGGGGGCCACAGCAGGCTAATGCCCTCAAAACTGTGTGTCCTGACTGGAGGGGTTAGTGAGGAGTTTTACAGTAACGGTTCACAGAGGAGGGCGTGATCAGCTCCTGGACGTTCTTCTCGTTGGTTGGTGGTGAGGTAGTTGGGAGTCAGCATCATCAAACTTCTGGTTCCAACCGGTCTGGGGTCTACGTGCTTGTGGGCAGCAGACCGTTAACTTCTCCCAGCTGGAAAAAGTATCTGCAAACCAGCTCAAAGCTATTATTATGTGTATCCCTTGATGGGGAAGCAGGACCCTGCCCCAAGGCTGTGGTATTGTTTCTTGACTGCTCCTCCCTTGTCTCAGCATTCCTTCCTTTTCCTGATTAGCAGCTGTTTGAACCCACCCTTTGGAACTCAGGGAAGGTCATAGAGGCTAAATGAAGCCTCTTTCCAAGAAGTGGGGGACACAGAAAGGCTTTTGTGCCCAGGAACCCTACAGGGTGCTGTTCAGTATCAGTCATAGGACTGGATGAGGTTACCAACGAGTGGTTGTAGAGAGAGGAGAGAAGAGAAAAGAAGGAACTAGAAGGGGATGGAAGGGGAGAGAAGAGGTTCATGGGCTTAAAATCCTCATTATCTCAGCTATATTTATGTTTCTTGGTCTTTCTACACCACTGGAAACTATATGATGGAATTCCATATTCAGTTACACCCTGTAGTGTTTTGTATATTACAGGAATATTCATTGGAATACAGGAATATTCACTGCATGCCAGGTGCAGCGCTAGGCAAGACAGTGGTGAACCAGATGGACAGGAAGCTTCCTAAGGGGAGTTTTCATCCTGGTGGAGTAACTATGTAGTGATATATTATATAGTCTCTACATGGAGTATACCCTCCTTGCACAGAGCAAGTAGTGATATAACATTATTGACTACTAAATATTGGGCCCATATTCTCTCCTTCCTCTTTCTTGATATTTCCTCAGTGGTGTTAACTCTGAAGAATGGGAAAGAGTTAAACATTGATACATACATCATTCCTTTGATTGATCAAAGAAATATTTTCAAAGTATATAAGTAAACATGTTTTGAAATTTGATCTGAACATTGCGTATTTCATCAGTGCATAGCCTGTGTTTTGTTGTAATGACAAGAAGCATCTGTTCATGATTCTCCAGAACGCCGTTCCAGCTTGGCTGCTTCTTAATGGTTTTCCAGCGTATTTCTCTGTTGAAAGAGCACTGCCCTTCGTTACGGGGAGAGCCGACCTGCTTATGCCACCCCCTCCCCAGAAGCAGCCTGTCCTTGGTTTCTTGTCTCGGCTCTCCCTCCCTGTTCTACTGCCAAGTAGCTGTGCTCTCAGGCCCACCTTCCCTCTCTCTATTCCCAGTCCAAGTGTTGGCTCTCCACCTCAGGTGAGTAGCCAGGCAGAGGGGTGAAAGCCAGCTACAGAGGAGAGGGTAATAAAAGACCATCCCAAGCCTAGTGAATCGTAATTTCTGAGAGTGAGGCCTAGGGATCTGAATTTAACAAGGCACTCCAGGGGATTCTGATGCAAATTAATGTTTCAGAACCATAGATGAGTTTGGCAAGATGGTTATAATACTGCATGGCCCAGGCTGGCCAAGGACTATAGTATGAAGAGTGTATTAGGTGAGCTTCACACAGGTTAGATTGGCTTCTTGGGCTGAGTTTTTTGCAGCCCCTTTCAGTTTTGCATCCCAGGGGAGTCCCTCACTTGCTTCACCGTAGTGCTGGCCCTGTTTGGAATCTGCGTACTTCCACAGAAGGCAGGATCAAACACTGGTTAAGAGCAGGGAACCATTGGCACTGCCACTTAGCTGTATAATCTTAGGCAAGTTATTTATACACTTGTACCCCAGTTTTTCCCTTAGGAAAACAGGAGTAATAATCGCACCAACTTTACAGAATGTGCTGTGAGGAATAAATGGAGTAATCCACCTGAGGAGCTTGGCGGTGCCCATCAGACAACAGGGCACAGGCACCACCGGCTGTCGCACTGCTTGTCCTGTGGACCACTTTTGTTTTCCTCTATGGGAAAGCTTGGCCTGACTTTCACAGGACAAATTCACAAGTTTCCAGAACACAACCCGTTCATAACTTGGGGATGTCCAACCTAAAAGGTTTTGGCTTTGCCATTGTTTGGAGGAGTTAATCAGAGGCCACAGTTATTCTAATACTAATTAAAAGAATAAAGCCCCAGGCGGCAAACCAACCCCAGCTGCTTCTGGATGCTCTTACATCAGCCAGCATCTTTCTTTAGACGTGCCCTAAAAAACTCGATTGATACTGTCCACTTAATAAACAACCTTCACAAAGTCTCTCTGAGGAAGATGTATGATTAAAATGGGAGTGTTTAACACAAAGCCTCTTTTCAAATAGGGTAAAATGTAAAAACTTCAAAAAATATACTAAAGAAGGAAAGCCAAATCAAAGAAAATTGGAGAGTATAGGCTCAGTGAGAGAAAAACAGAACCTAGTTTCTCTGTTACTTTATTGTCACAGGTAAAAAGATCAGTGGGAAATTGCAGATAATTTTAGAGGCACATGGTGGGGGGGAATTGTGGGTTTCCTATTTCTTTTTTTGTTTTTTGTTTTTTTGCGGTACGCGGGCCCCCCACTGCTGTAGCCTCTCCCGTTGCGGAGCACAGGCTCCGGACGCGCAGGCCCAGCTGCTCCGTGGCATGCGGGATCCTCCCGGACCGGGGCACGAACCCGTGTCCCCTGCATCGGCAGGCGGACCCTCAACCACTGCGCCACCAGGGAAGCCCCCTATTTCTTTTTGTTGGCATCTGTAGTGGTCCTTTATTTTATATTCCCACAGGCCATCCCTGTATGGCAGATATCTGGATCTGCCTCACTTAACCAGGGACCGTTAACCAGAGAGTTACCCAAACTCTCCCTGTCCCACAGCTCGCTAGAGAGCGTCCTGAATATACTCAGTATAAATCCCACTCCAGGATCTTACCTTAGGGGCATCCTCTCTGAATTCTGCCTTTCATGCCTTTGCTGCCTCCTGTCCCAGCATATCTCCTGTAACACCTTTTTATCTGGAGTGAATGCTAATATACATTGTTATTTTTCTCTCTATTGAAGCCCCTTCAGAGCAGGAAGAGGGCCTCAGGCTTCTTTGTATTCCCAGCAGGCTGGGTCCTGGATACTCAATAAACATTTGTTGATGATGATGATAATGATGTTGACTAAAAATTGGATTGATTCTCAAGGCTCTTCTTGTGATTAAATTCTGAATTAATTTCAGGTCTATTACAGCAATGAATAAAACCCAAATTGCTCCCTACTTGGGAGAGCAGGGCTGTGATGAGGAAGAGTAAGTCCCAAAGAAGTTCTAGGTTAGTTACTCCCTTCTCCCTGATGCTAGTTTGCACCAGGATTTTGAGAAAAAGTATGGGCAGGACCTGGAACCTGCCACAAGAAGGTTTTTACTGTTTACTGCCATGTGCTTCCAAAAGATGATTAAACACTAGATTTTTTTTTTTTTTTTTTTTGCATTACGTGGGCCTCTCACTGCTGCGGCCTCTCCTGTTGCGGAGCACAGGCTCCGGACGCGCAGGCTCAGCGGCCATGGCTCACAGGGACCAGCCGCCCCGCGGCATGTGGGATCTTCCCAGACCGGGGTACAAACCCGTGTCCCCTGCATCGGCAGGCGGACTCTCAACCACTGCGCCACCAGGGAAGCCCACTAGATGTATTTTTAAAGTCCTCCCAAGGATTCCAGATTCCTTTCTTTCCCTCAGCTGCAGCAGGACACCAGGTTTAATTTGCAGCTTTCCCCCATTGCTCCCTGATTCACAAGGATAAATTTAAGAAGGGAGCTGGCAGGGAGTGATTTGTACAAGTCATCAAAGGCATGTTATTAAAAGTTAATGTATTTCCCCAGCCAGGTTGGGGACTAATGTAGCAATAAATTGAATGACGATGGCACAGACAGTTTCCATAATGAGAAACAGCTAATATGGAACTAGAGAACCTTTTGTTTTACTAGGGGGGAAGGCCAGGAGCTGAGCAGTGTTCAACGTTTGCTTACAAAGCATCCATGTTAGCACGAGAATCCAAGAGAAAGGCACATTGCCTTTGTAGTCAGGCTATCCCAAATTCAGTCTCTCCTGCTGGGTTCGGGGCCAGTGTGGTCATGATATAGCCGACATTCCCAGGCACCTATGGAAGTTTGTGATGCAGGGAGAGAAAGTCCCTGGTTCCTGTTGTGTCAGGGTGAAGAGTGCAGGCTTCCCAGCCAGGGTTTGAATCTCGGTCCTTTCACTGACTCTGGTAAGCGTTCAACCACTAGGTCTCACTTTAGACTGCCCCATTAGAGCAGTCAGGATGAAATAAACTCAGAGCGTAACAAGCAAGGGCTCCCGTGCCCGTGGTGCAGAAAGCCCAGTTCTGACAGCAGGTGTTTGCAGCAAAGTAAGGGTTTATTTGCAGCCACCAAGCAAGGGTGCGAGAGACAAGTCTCAGGTCCACTCCAGCTTGGTCTTTGAGTTTGGGTTTTTTTTTTTTTCTTTTTTCGGTACACGGCCCTCTCACTGTTGTGGCCTCTCCCGTTGTGGAGCACAGGCTCCAGACGTGCTGGCTCAGCGGCCATGGCTCACGGGCCCAGCTGCTCTGTGGCATGTAGGATCTTCCCGGACCGGGGCATGAACCCGTGTCCCCTGCATCGGCAGGCGGACTCCCAACCACTGTGCCACCAGGGAAGCCCTGAGTTTGGGGTTTTTAAAAGAGGAAGAACAAAGAAGCTGGGGTTAATCATCGTTGTGTGACATATCTGTGACATTTCTTAATTACAGTTTTGGGAGTTGGGAGGTCTCTGGTTTAGGATTCTCTGGCCAGGTGGTCCATGGCTCCGGGGTCTGTTGTACTCATCTTGCCATGAACGAACTCATCTGAGTTTGTTCGTTAATGATGATATCTGTAATAGCAGTTTTAGTACATTAACGATGTTATCGACAACAGCAATTTCGGTCATCTGACTCTGATTAGTGTTCATTTAGCACAGGTTTGGGGACAAGAAGGAATAAAGTTTTGGATAGAGAGGTTAATCATAAACTCAGTAAGGGAACTCAGTTTTAAAGGGCTTGGTTTCAATAGCTGAAGAATGCATAAGAGTGCCAAATTCATAGTATATTCACAGTAAATGGTAGCTCTTTTTGCTATTACTATTGAGGAATTTTAATCAGCTCCATTCCTTTTGAATTGGCGAAAACTGATTCAAGATTCTTTCTGTATTTTCTCCTTCCTTCCCATCTTTCTGTTTCTCCCTCTTCCACTTCATTTCCTCTTTAAGCCTTTATCATTCTACTAGGCTTCCTAGAGAAATAGGACATGTTTCTGTTTTGTTGTTGTTGTTGTTATTGTTGAGTGTAATAGTAAGTGATGATAATGTTGCAGGGTATAACAGATGTTAAGATGTTAACAGGCTCTTTCTAGCTGTTACATGATAAGAAAGGAAATGGACTTCCCCTTTCTGGACCTTGCAATACCCCCTGTGAAATGAAAGACTGAGCTAGGTACCATGCATGAACAGAGAAGAGCATCACCCAGAAATACAGCGTTAAGTCACACCCCACTGCAGTTGCCCACCACCAGTGCACCCTGAGAGGAACTCAGAATGAAAAGCAGGATGAGACGCTTTGTGCTTTGGATATAGGGACCCCTAGATAGTTAGATGCGTACTTCAGGAAGAATTTCCATGAACTCAGATTCTTGCATCTTCCCATATGTAAGAGCACTAAAATCATTAACTTGAGATATCTTTGTGATGAGCAGTAATCTTTCACCAAGATGTAGTCTTGACTGCATGTATTTCTTAGCCCCCCAAATCATATATATATTGGCCCCTTCCCTACCTCTTCAGAGCAGTTCCTCAGCAGTAACTGAGCGGCTGTTTCTTGGTCTATAGTGCTCAGGAAGACCCTGAACAAAACTTAAATGCACAAGTCTTATGCTGTGTGTTTTTCTTTAAGTTAACACATGTAACAAGGCTTCAAATGTGTCAGTATTTTCCCCTCATTAGGAGTGGGTCAGATGTAGTGATAAATGGACTGTCTGTTTCAATAAGAAACTAGGAGCGTCCTGGGATCTAAAAAGGTGTTGGGAAAGGGCACGCCCCTTCCCAGGGAGTGTTCCGGGGAGGCAGGGTCTTGACCTGTGGAGGAGCAGGTGTGATCGGTTGAGAGCTGGGTGTGGTGAAGCTCTCGGGGGAGCAGGATGCCAGTCGGCTACTCAGAGGCTGCCGGTCAGCGGTCGGCAGAGCCTGGGGCCTCACAGGGGTCGGAAAACGGCTGTGTGCAGGCAGGTGAGGAGCTGAGAGCAAGGGGTTCTTTGGAGTTGACTGGAGGAAGGTCACGGAATGCTGCGGGTTAACATGCGCTTAGAGGAAGCCATGGAGGAAGGCGGCTGCGGGGCAGGAGTTGAAGGAGCCCTGAGATCGTCTGAGACAGTGACACGGTGGGAGGAGTAGAGATGGCCTTCTAGGCGCAGGGAAGGTCTCCATCCTGGCTTCACGTCTTTTTTTTTTTTTTTAACATCTTTATTGGAGTATAATTGCTTTACAATGGAGTGTTAGTTTCTGCTTTATAACAAAGTGAATCAGTTATACATATGTCCCCATATATCCTCCGTCTTGCATCTCCCTCCCTCCCTCCCTATCCCACCCCTCTAGGAGGTCACAAAGCACTGAGCTGATCTCCCTGTGCTATGTGGCTGCTTCCCACTAGCTATCTGTTTTATGTTTGGTAGCGTAGATATGTCCATGCCACTCTCTCACTTCATCCCAGCTTACCCTTCCCCCTCCCCATATCCTCAAGTCCATTCTCTAGTAGGTCTGTGTCTTTATTCCCGTCTTACCCCTAGGTTCTTCATGACCTTTTTTTTTCCCCTTAGATTCCATATATATGTGTTAGCATACGGTATTTGTTTTTCTCTTTCTGACTAACTTCACTCTGTATGACAGACTCTGGGTCCATCCGCCTCACTACAAATAACTCAATTTCGTTTCTTTTTATGGCTGAGTAATATTCCATTGTATATATGTGCCACATCTTCTTTATCCATTCATCTGATGATGGACACTTAGGTTGCTTCCATCTCCTGGCTATTGTAAATAGAGCTGCAATGAACATTGTGGTACATGACTCTTTCTGAATTATGGTTTTCTCAGGATATATGCCCAGTAGTGGGATTGCTGGGTCGTACGGTAGTTCTATTTGTAGTTTTTTAAGGAACCTCCATACTGTTTTCCGTAGTGGCTGTATCAACTTACATTCCCACCAGCAGTGCAAGAGGGTTCCCTTTTCTCCACACCCTCTCCAGCATCTATTGTTTGTAGATTGTTTGATGCTGGCCATTCTGACCGTGTGAGATGATACATCACTGTAGTTTTGATCTGCATGACTTCTTAGTAACTGAGCCAATGGGGAAGCTGTTTTACTGCTTTGGCCTTGGTTTCTTGATTTGTAAATTGGGGATCTGAAAACCAGCCTTTCAGAGCTGTCATGAGGGTGAGCGGCAACCCGTGCACGGCGATGTGCTCATGAAGCACAGGTGATTCTTTGTAAGTCCCTCGTTTTTTCAGGTAAGAAAATCAATGCTGAGGACGGGACATGATTGAGCTATCAGTGTGAGATACATCGGCGTTCTCCAACTGGAAAGTGCACAGAAATCGCCCGGGGAGCTTGCTAAGTAGGCACAACCTGGCTTAGTAGGTCTGGGTGGGGCTGAAGGTTGCACTGCTAACCAGCTCCCAGGGGAGGCCCATGCTGCCTCCGGCCACATTTTGGGTAGTAACAACCTACACACCACCACCTGCAACGGCTGTGCTGAGATTTAAGCGCTTAGCTGATAGCCTTTTTAGGTAGGCCTCCACGAATTTGTTTGGAGAGCTATGTGCCTTTAAGTCTGAGCAGGGCAGGGAGGAAGGTGCTGCAAAGTATCAACAGAAGGAAATTGGTGGAGACCCTCCCAGGCAGGGTCCCCAGGCTCTTTCTAGCTGTTAGTTATCTGGGGGAAGGGTTACTTAATAGGTCTGTCTTTAGCAGCTCCAGCTGCTAGGGGACAAGCCCGGTGTGGGCAGCCAGTGCTGATGCAGAGTGTTTCCTGAAGGTGGCCTCCAAGAGGCCAAGGATGAGGAAGGCCACGCAACCGAAGGACCGGCCCTTCTTACTGGCCCTCCACCTAGGCAAGTTTATGGCCCAGAAAAGTGCAGACTGTTCTCTGTGGGCCCAGCAAGCACAAATTTTCAAGTTTTATGAGGACATTCCAGCAGTTACAGTGATATCAAAAATTTAATGCCTGTGCTTTGCTCAGCGAATAGTGTTCTTTTAGAAATGGAACTAGGTACCAGGCCAAGCTGCTCAGACATCTGCTTGTCTGGGGCCCTGTTGAAGCCCTTCTTGCACGGAGCTGTCACAGACCTCTTAGAGCAGACATTCATTTGATATGGCCTTGACTCTGCAGGTGTGTCAGAGCACTAGGCAGTTCCTTTCAAGGGCCAGCTTATGGAATAATCTCCTGTCATCAGTCTTCTATCTCAGTGTCTTAATGGAATTCTTACTGTGCTGTTCTGGCTTTCTGTTAGAGTCACAGCAGGATTAAGGAAAGTTCTGTTTGTGCTTCACATTGATAAGATCAGGTCCCAAGGACATCTATGACATAAATAGGAGAGACTCATTGCTTTTCAAGGCAATTGACAAGCTTTTAGACAAAGGCACTGATTATACAAAAATAGATTAAGCCCTGACCCAAAGGCAAGACAATATTATAAAGTCAGTAAAACTCAGGTTCTGTGTTTTGTGCTCCTGTTTTCAATAAAACCAACCTTAAGAATTAAATTCTTTTACATTTATTAGAATATCCTAGATCCGTGTTTCTCAAAGAGTGGTCTGAGGACCCCCTAAGTCAGAATCATCTGGGTAGTTTATAAACAACATATCACCTGGGCCCACCCCAAGCCACCTGAAGTTGTGGAATTAGGGCCCTCCAGACCTGTTTTTTAACTTTTTTTTTGTGGTACACGTGCCTCTCACTGTTGTGGCCTCTCCCGTTGCGGAGCACAGGCTCTGGACGCGCAGGCTCAGCGGCCATGGCTCACAGGCCCAGCTGCTCCGCGGCATGTGGGATCTTCCCGGACTGGGGCACGAACCCGTGTCCCCAGCATCAGCAGGCGAACTCTCAACCACTGCGCCACCAGGGAAGCCCCCAGACCTGTATTTTTAACCCCCATGGTTTGAGAACCACTGAGTTATTTATTTTTTTTAGTTTTTATTGGAGTATAGTTGATTTACAAGAACCACTGACTTCTTTAAGGGCAGTAGCGGGGGTGGCTAAGAGGAGACGGTGTGAGTGGGCTTCTAGCTGTAATTTACCTCTTTATCTACATAAAATTTTATTAGCAGGAAATGTTTCCATGACCGAAAGAATTAGAAAATCTCTGGTGTAGTGTATAGAGAGTGGGTTTTCTGGGGTTCAGATCCTGACTGCCAGTGTTTTGCCATGTAATCTTAGGACAGGGGTTGGCAAATGACTGCTGATTGCCAAGGGCCAGCCAGCCTGTTTTGGTAAATAAAGTTTTATTGAAACACAGCCCTGCCCATTTATTTACCATCATCTATGGCTATTTTCAGCTATAATGGCTGAGTTGAGTAGTTGTGACAGAGACTGTAAGGCGTGCCAAGCCTAAAATGTTTACTAACTGGCCCTTTAAGAAAAAGTTCAGCAACCCTTGACTTAGGTGAATTAAAGTCTCTCTCTTAGCCTCAGATTTTTTCATCGATAATATGGGATTAATAGCACCTATCTTGTATGGTGTTGAAATAATTAAACGATATAATCAATGGAAAATTTCTAGTCTGGCTTCTAATAATAATATTGGCTAAAACTGATTGATTGCTTGTTGTGTGCTAGGCACCGATTTAAACACTTTACATGGATTTTCTCATTTGTTCTTTATTATAATTCTGTGAAGTCTCATTATTATTTCCATTTTTCAGATGAGAAAATGGAGGCCAAGGGAGTGAGTTGTCTGTCCAAGGTGACACAAACTACAGTTGGCTGAGTCAGGATTTGATCCCAGAGCCTGTGTTCTTTATCGCTCTGCTGAATTTCTTCCAGTAAGGTTAGTTTCCTACCTTTCCTCCCTCTCCTGAGGTTGGTCCTGCTTGTACCTTTCATCACAAATCTTAATCCTGAGAGTATTCTGAAGTGGGAAAGCGACTGCAGAGTTTACCCAATAAAACTCATCATTTTAAAGTTGCGGAACCTAAGACCTTGCGTCCAAAGCCCCATAGTCAGATATGTGCAAAGCTGGGACTGGTACCCAGGGGAGCCCTCACTCACCAGTCAGCTGACAGCACTGAACGATGGACTAGTTCCCCTCTGTGTAGGAAAGCATGAATTGTTCTTTGGGGAGCTGAATAAGAACTAAACACTTAGGTACTTGCTGCCCTCAAGGTCCCTAACACTTTGAAATACATACATAAGAATTGGACAGGCTTGGCTTTAAATGCCTGTTAAACCCAGACCACCTGCATATTGTGTATCTCATGTCTCTGCCCTTCCCCACCCACAGGGATTCAGAGTTTTCAGCAGTATCTATCAGTACAGCCATACTGGTTACTAAAATATTGAAATATTTCTGCATCCATTGGAAATCATGGCTTTCCTGAGCCTGCCTAGCGCCCTTCAACTGACCTGACTGTCTTTATTACCCTCTCTCCTCTCAACTTCCCACAAACCAGCAATTTACGAGTTAAGTCCTAGCAGGCCAACGGGCTTAGAGGACCCTGCTTCTCTTCAATTGTGCAGTGCAAGTTCGGAGCTAATTACTAAATTGAGTCCTTTGAATGTCACCCCAGCCTGGCGGTGGCTTCTTTGGTTCAATAGGATGAGCTGAGCCAATCATATTCTCTCTCATTCAAGAATTTGTGCCTAGAAGACAGGGCAGTGGGACCTTTACGTGGGAGTTGGAACAGCAAGAGGATTGTGAAGGGGACTTCTCTGGCGGTCCAGTGGTTGTCCAGTGGTTAAGACTCCGAGCTTCCACCTCAGGGGGCGCGGGTTTGATCCCTGGTTGGGGAACTCAGATCCCACATGCCGCACGGCTAAAAAAAAAAAAAAAGAGGATTGTTACCAGGGTGGGCTCCGGGCAAGACTGGGGGTCTGAGGAAGCCGACCTCAGTGAGCTGGAGAGTGTGGAGGCAAAGCCCATAGAGAGAGAGACGGTGATAGCGTGAAAGAGAGCAGGTGGCCCAGGAGAGGGACACCAAGCGGTCGGTCCCAGAATCCACTTTGATTGTTGAATACTTTCTAGGTCCATTAAGACTCTCTACAGGTGCCCAAACCAAACCCCTTTTTCCTGAATGAATCTGTTCTTGAAATAAAAGAGCCAGACAAATCAGTAGGGTTTCAAGCCAATCATCATTCATTCCATGAAAATTAAACCACAACAGGAGACCCATTTAAATTATAAGATCTGGGGATTTCCCTGGTGGCGCAGTGGTTAAGAATCTGCCCGCCAATGCAGGGGATACAGGTTCAAGGCCTGGTCCGGGAAGATCCCACATGCTGCGGAGCAGCTAAGCCTGTGCACCACAACTACTGAGCCTGTGCTCTAGAGCCTGCGAGCCATAACTACTGAGCCCACGTGCCTCAACTACTGAGCCCGCGCGCCTAGAGCTCGTGCTCCACAACAAGAGAAGCCACCGCAATGAGAAGCCTGCGCACTGCAATGAAGAGCAGCCCCCGCTGGCCGCAAGTAGAGAAAGCCTGCGTGCAGCAACAAAGACCCAATGCAGCCAAAAATAAATAAATAAAGTTAAAATAAGTAAATAAATAAAGTATAAGATCTATTGCAAGCAGCACCACAGATATCTTTGATAGCATCTGCGTGACTGGCCTGGGCTCTGAGCAGATAGACCCTCACTGTGACGAGGTTAGGGGAGGTTAGCAGCTGGAGCCTAGCAGCCTGAAGAATGCTCTCCTCTCTCAAATTGGCCTTGATTCAGCACTGCTGCCCATGAGCATGAATGATCACGTTTAATAACCAAATGGACATTGAAATGGTAGTGAGAATATTATGGTTTTCCAAATGAAAAGCCTCAATCTAATACATTTTCCTTTGAGAACACTAATTTGAAAATAAAATCATAGTTAATTTAAGCTGAGTTAATTACAGGGAACCATGGAAAATAACCAGCCAATGCCACTTATACCACTGCTTTCATACAGGTGCCCATGTACCTATAGAGTCTATCTATAATTTCTTACTTCTTGGGAAACTGTGAGAGTTCTGTCTTAACTAAATTTTTTCAGATGATTATGAAATGTACTGGAACTACTGAAGAAAGGGATGAGAAGATTTTAAGTAGGAATGTGGATCATAGGCAAGACCAGAAATGGAGTTGCAAGGTGATGGCAACACTCAGGAGAGGAAAAGAATCCCTTAACCTGATACTCAAAGCCCAATATTCTTCTTCACCCTCTCTGCCCTCTTCCTTCACACCCTCTGGGCCCCCATCTCATGGAGCGTCCTGGGGTTTGTCTGTCTCTATCTCTGCTTGTCCTTTTCCTTCTGTTCAGAAAGCTGAAATCTCTGATGGAAATTCTTTGAGTCCTTCAAACCCTCACACTTTCCTAATCCCTATCCTGACTCTAAATTTTTATTGCATTTTGCACAGCCTCCTGCCCCATGACCTTTAAAACATATTTTCTTCTTTTCCAATGTTTAAGGTACATGTTGTGTGTTTATTATAAGCTACCTTGAGCTTTGGCACATTTTTTGTGCCCTGTATACCTGAAATACCTATGTCCTCCCTGCCGCACCTCCACCATTTCTAATTAGCTCTTGTTCACCTGCAGGGGACTGTTCAAAAGACACTTCTCTGGGGAGCCTTCCTGGATTTCTCAGACTAAGTCAGGTACCCACATGTCTTCTTGTTCTCTTTTGGTTGATATTTATATAATTATCTAGTAAATGTCTGTCTCCCACTCTAGACCATCTGGGGCAATGTGAAACATACAGATCCCCAGGCCCTGGCGATTCTGGTTCCATGGGTCTGGGATAGGCCCTGTGGGTGGAGGGGGAGCGCTGGGAATTTCTACATCTAACATGTAAGATGCTGGTGATTCTTATTCTCAAGAAACTGTGGCAGATGCTGCTGTAGGTCCCCAGAGACTCATACTCAGTTGGTCTGGAGCAAGGCCTTGGCAGACTGTGAGAAGAGACGAGATTTTCCATGTCCAGTTTCTGTTTTAGTTTCATGCTGTTTTGTAGGAAGTTTTGCCCTCCCCCCCCCCCCCCCCCAATATATTGCTTTTATAATCCAGACTGATGAGAGTATCTAGCTCCCGGGTGAGAAGGAGACTCAGAGCAGTGACCTTTTTTCATTAAGGGCCTGGATCACACCTGTTCTATGCAGTATTCCTTTCCTGTCTCTGCACATATGTTGGTAAACATCCTCTTCATTTGTAGAGTTGGTTATGGCTGAGATCACCCCCAATCCTTTCCATGTCGTGCACTCAGGGAGCCCTGGGGTAAGAAATCAGACGGGGCTTTTGGTCAAAAGAATTTGGGGAGAGTTTATTGGCTGTAGGGTATTTCACAAGAAATGGGCACCAAAGCAGTAGGCTGGGTTAAATCTGACGCAAAGAGATAGCTTTCAGAGTGATTTTAAAAGGTTATGCGATCACTTTCCAAATCTACCGTTTCCATCCCCTTCTTAACACACAGGAGTCAGTGCATACATCTGAGTGACCCATAGAGAACGGAGAAGCTGAGGCAGGCTTGCAGCCCCCATCGGCCTTGGCAGTACCTGAGCCCACCTTTCCCTTTAGGGTACTTATATTTTCTGCCCTTGGGCATGTACCGTAAACACTAAACCCAGAAATGAGTTTCAAAATTTTAAGAAACCAGTTACAAAACTTTCTTTGAGATATTTTGATGAAAAAATTTGCTTTGTTTCCATTTTGAGCACCTCAGAGTCTTTATTTCTTTCATTTTATTTCTTTCATTTTGAGAGTCCTCAGAATTTTTGTTTTTCAGAAAAAATTCAGATCATAACCTAAACTTCGGATTAGTAACCTTAACTATATACACTGATAGTTGGAAACTTACGTGCGTGATGACCTTATAAGACATTTATCGGAAAGCAAATATTCTCCCATGAATCATCACTCTCTTTTATATCAAAACATATTACAGATAAAGAACTCAACATATTTGTTTCTTCCAAGCATCTTTAAAGCAGAGCAGGTTTGTCTTGAATGGCGTTTCTTTTCCATCAGAACCTGGGGCTCTCATCTGTGCCGGGAAGTTAAGTGCCATTTCGGTTTCATTCCACTTGGGGTCAGTATTGTGCTCCTGATCATCGCTGTGTTCTTGTTTTTGTAACTTAAGAATGTGAAATTGGGGATTTCAGAGGAGATATCCATATAGTAACAAAATTGGAAGATGCCAGGGCACTCCAGCCCTGGCTACTGCCACCTCCTTGATGGCCAGGTGCAAGTGTACTTTGTGACAAATGTGGTGGCCAACTCATTATGACTCCTTTGTCTCAACATCTTATTTTAATAATTCTGAACCTTTCAATCCCTATGAATGCTTTAGAGACCCCACCTGCAGTGACAGCTTATCATCACACAATAGTGACAAAGGCTTAGCAACACGGGGGCTGAGAAGGCAATATTACCTACAGCTCTTTCTCCTTGTTGCTCTTAGCAAAATCCACTGGATTTTTCCTTAAAAGAGAGAGATGACGGTTACTTGTTTGAGGTAGAAATTAGACATGAAAATGGGTACTCATTCTTGGCTGCACATTACAGTCACCTGGGGAGATTAAGTAAAATCCTGATGCCATAACCTAGAGCAGAGATGGAAATTTCCGGGGGGAGAAAGGAACTTGGGAATTAGCATTTTTTAAAGCTCTCCAGATAACTTCAATGTGTAGCCAGATTGAGAACCACTAACCCAAAGCAAAATTTGTAGTGCTGGAGCTAACTGTAAATACAGAAGAATTCCAGAGTTAAAATAGGCCAAAATGGAGCCCCAAATCAGAAAATCTGGTTTCTGCTCCTCTGAAAGGTGGAGAGAAGTGGGTGGACTGTTTAGGGACCCCAGGATTCAAGGAATGACATGACAGTGATGGGTTTTCTTTTTCCCTCTTATATATCCCAGACTTCTTGCTAGAAAAGCCCACAAGCTAGGAACTTCAGTGGGTACAAAGTCCCAAGAAAAGTTTTCTCTCTCTTGTCAAAAGACTGGGAAAGGCAGCCCAGCAAGACAGAAACTTTTTGACAATGGAGGCCCTACTCCAGGGAAACACCAGGCAAGAAACTGTGTCACACCCTTACCTTCTCAAAAGCATCGCAAACGCTGGGTGCAGGACCTAGACTTCGTCCGGGACTGGAGTAGTGGGTACTCCCCCCACCCCCCATGCTGAAGCGGTGCTCAAGGAAGCCAGGTAGGGAGCCTGGATTCCTACCCATCCTGCAGTGATGAGGCAACCTTCTCTATACCCCTACCCCACTGTTCAGTGGAGCCCGCCCAGGGGAACCTGCATTTCCAGCCACGTCTGCTGAAGTCTGGATTTTCATATCCTACCAGTGGTAAAGGGGAAGAGAGTTAGTGCCTTCCTACCACCATCGGCCCGTTTTTAAGCGTAAGAGAGCTAAAGCAAAACATTTAAATAAGATCTAGGGACTTCCCTGGTGGTCCAGTGGTTAAGACTTCGTCTTCCACTGCAGGGGGTATGGGTTCGATCCCTGGTCAGGGAACTACGATCCTGCATGCCATGCAACGTGGCCAAAAAATTGAAAAAGAAAACAACACAGATCGAGTCTTAAGACATAACACCCAGAATGTTCAGACTACAATTTTAAAAATCACTCATGATGCAAAGAACCAGGAAAATATCAACTTGAATGAGAGAAGAAAATCAATAGATGTCAATATGGAGATGATGTTGGGATTATTTGATAAGTTTTTTTTTTTTTTTTGCGGTACGTGGGCCTCTCCCTGTTGTGGCCTCTCCCGTTGCGGAGCACAGGCTCCGGACGCGCAGGCTCAGCGGCCATGGCTCATGGGCCCAGCCGCTCCGCGGCATGTGGGGTCTTCCCGGACCGGGGCACGAACCCGTGTCCCCTGCATCAGCAGGCGGACTCTCAACCACTGCGCCACCAGGGAAGCCCTGATAAGTATTTTTAAGTAGATCTCTTAAAAATGCTTTAATGAGCATTTATGAACATGCCTGAAACAAAGGAACGCAAAGTGTTCAGATGATTTTTGTGCACCCCAGTGTTTGAAGATCACCAGTTCCGAAAGTTTAGGCTTCTCTGAAGACAGGAAGCAGGCAGCTGGCCAACCAGGTCTTTGTTTCTTAAACTCTAAACATTTCTGTGGAGGGCCTAAGCCTGCTTAGTCTTAAATATCTCTCGAATGCTTCCAACTTATTTCTCGGCAGTATCACGTAAAGCTAAGTAGGCGGAGTAGTGGCAAACACAGTATTCAACCTCGTTGGTCTTTATGGCTAGAGATTTGAGGAACCAAGAATTGCCATCCATTTGCAGCCCCAGAATCCAGTGATGTAGTCTCTTGACTAGCTCCTACCTGACTTAAGCTCCATCTCTTATTAGGGAATGGACCATCACTTTGTTTCTCTTTCATACTGGCTACCCAGTTGAAATGCCCAGTTGGCATACCCCTTCCACCCTCTGCTTACTGCTTCACCCCAGTGTCAGTTTAGCGGAGTTTGGTGGGTGATTCAGTAGCAGCTGTTCCTGTGGCATTTGGTAAAAAATGGGGGAAGAAGGAGGGGGGATTGGGCGCCCCTCTTTCCCCTTCCGCTGCTGCCATTTTTAGTGGGAGCTCTAACATAGCACTCCTCAGCAGCTTCCCTGCCTTACTTTTGTCAAAATCTTCCACCCACCCTCGGGCCCCATCCAGGAACTTTTTTCAGAGATCCCAAACTACTACGATAAAAATGCCCAAGAAAGCTTGAGGCTCGGTTTTCTTTTGAAACATAGATCAATATTATTAACCCACTTAAGCATAGGTCCCATTCATAAAACACCTGTCATCTGGCTTCCTTCTTCTTTAGGATCCCGTAAGACAAGGAAGAGGGGAGTAAGTTCTACTTTAGTTTCCCACCATTGACAGCATTGAAATTGAGGTTTAGAAAAACCCAAAAGGGCTCTGTGCTTGGGGAGAAAGGAGAAAGCCTGTCACAATGCCTCATAGCTTCCCCCTTTCCAAAGCCCTGTTCTGTTGCCTTCTCAGAAGCCCATAGTCTCTGTGACTGAAAAGGTTCCTTCCTGCCATTCTAAAGGGAAAGTGGTAGGTCACTGAGAAGCACTAATGTTTGCTGATTTACCCGGACAAATTGTTACCTAGACACCTCATATTCTCAATCTTCTAAATTGACACAAATTGACTTGTCCCCCGGGAATGGGGCGGGAGCATTGCTTCTTATCAAGTGTTCCTTTTTCAGACTCTAAGATGTTTCTCAAACAAAAGCAGAATTGTTCTTAGTCTAGTCCAGCCCCATGGTGATTCCTAAGGTAACTGCGCTATTGTCCAGAATTTTCTGGGCAATCAGCCATTCTCTAAATGCTGGGTGACCTTCCAGAGAGGAAGCTGGGGGTCAGGTCAGTCCCATCCTGATAATGTGCCTCTCCCACACTCTACTTGGTACATTAAGTATGGCTAGTTGATGGCTGACCTTGTTTATTCGTATAGATGTCGTTTTTGGCAAAAGCCTATTTAATCTGCTACCGGGAGCAGGTAGGGTTTAGGAAGGAAAAGAGTAAACAGTAGAACTGAGGCTCTTGGGTCTATTTTTTCCTGGTCTGTCTGTATTTGCTTATGCAGGATGGATGAGTAAGGTGATTCTTCTCCTCCTTTCATAACGAAGGGCTTTGCTGAGCCAGTGGCAGCAGTAGCTTTGGATTCCCAATTCCATGTCTTTCCCTTACACCATCAGGTGGATCTTCAAAATAATCAATAGACTGGAGGAGCTTTGTGGTGGGATTTAAAAATACCAGCTGTAGCTTCAAAGATGAGATAGTAATGAATGAGGGACTGTCATGATCCAGACTTAATGGGAGATGAGATCATCACTGAGAGAAGTGAGGACGTTGTTGGCTAATGTGATCACACAGCAGATGAGGGCAAGGCTGATGAGCTACGTGAATAAAACATAACTGTCCCGCAGTGATAGATTGTTTCAGGAGAACATCTGAGACCTCTGTAGTAGAGAGTTTTGAGGTACGTTCTAGACAGGTGAACCTGGATGCTGAGGACATGTCTTATTTTGTACCGTGTAACAGGAGTCCCTCGAAAGGGTGGCTGAAATCTCCAGAGTCCCCTATCTTCCATTCCACCCCCAATAACCAGTGAGAAAGTGCTGCCACAGCTCTACAGCTGTCCACTGCACCCCCAACCCAGGAAATTGGTTTTGGTCAGGAAATGTGATATCAACAAACAAATGGGTTAGGGTTTAGCCTGAGTGATTTTCCAAGTGAGCATTATCTAGAGGTTGAGTTGTCTGCCTTGGCAAATACAAATTCTAAATAAAAAGACAATGTCCTCAGGTTGAGTTTCTTGGCTAATGTGAAAAGATGTGTTAAGCCACACACTTGCAATCCATGACCGTAAAAGATGGAAGAGGTAAGATCCAGAGGCTAGAAACATGAGTGTGTAGTCTATTCTTCTGCCTCCCATCAGGATCATGTGTTTCATGCTTGTAAATTAATTGCTGTCATGGGCATCCACCCCTGCACAAAAAAACCCCCATCATTTTATTGCAGTTTTTTTTTTTTTGCACTTCACCTCTGTGAAAACAGGTCTCTTTTCCTTTGAGAGGCTAGAGAACAGATGACAGATGATCGTTCCCCTCTGACTAGATAATGCTCCACATACAACATGCTCAGCAAAATAATGCTGAGATTCTGCTTCAGTCTAAATAATCCCTTTCTTTTCTTTGTCATTATTTTAATTATCTCCGTTGCTGTTATTTGATTTCCTTTAAGACCAAGAAAGCAGACTGAACATAGAAATGGAATAAGAAGAAAAATGTACAGAAAAGAAAAATAACCTTGTGGGTTTTTTTCTATATTTCCACATGTTAGGAGCATCCTGACTTAATTCTTAGTACTATTTGGGACTTCCCTAATTTCTACACACAGTCAGTCTGAGTTAGTGGTATGTTCTGAACTGATCTTTTTTTCTAGCTTTATTGCAGGATAATTGATATATAATGAACAACATATTTAAAGTGTAGAATTTGATCAGTGTTAACAAATGTTACACCTGTGAAACTATCACAACTTCAAGATAATGAACATTATTTCCAAAAATTTCCCTTTGCCCCTTGGTAATTCCTCTCTTCTACTCCTACCCACCTCCCCCACCTACCACTGACCTATTTTTTGTCCCTTCAGATTGGTTTATTTCTCAGTTTATTTAGGGTGTTTTAATTTATTTCAGCAGTGTTTTGTGGTTTTCAGGATAAGATCTTGAACATCCTTTGTCAGATTTATTCCTAAGTATTGCACGTTTTTTCATGTTATTGTGAATGTATATTTAAATTTTTAATTTTAGGTTGTTGCTGGTATATAGAAATACAGTTGATATTTCTACATCGCCTTGAATCTTGGAATCTTACTAAATTCACTCATTAGTGCCACTACATTTTTTTGTAGTTTCCACCAAATTTTTCTATGTAGAAAACATATGTCTGTGAATAAAGAGAATTACATTTTTTCATTTACAATTTGGCTGCCTTCTATTGCTTTTTCTTGCCTTATTGTGCTGGCTGGGATCTCCAGTACAATGCTGAACAGAAGCATTGGGAATGAACACTCTTGCCTTGTTTTGAATTTTAGGGGGAAAACATTCATTCTTTCACTGTTAAGTGTGATATTAGCTGAAGGGTTTTCAAAAATGCCCTCTTTTTCAGCCTGAGGAAATTCTTTTCTGTTCCTACTTTGTTGAAAGTTTTAATGAAGAATAGATGTTGGGTTTTGTGAAATGCTTTTGTGCTTCAATTGAAGTGATTGTATAATTTTTCTCTTTTTAGACTTCATGTTGTGATTTTCGTTGATTTTCAAAACTTATACTGACTAACCCCACTTAATTATGAGGTATTATCTTCTCAATATATTGTTGGATTCAATTTGCTAACTTTTAAAAAGAATTTTTGCAATCTATGTTCGTGAAAGATATTGGTCCATAGTTTTCCTTCTTGTAATGTCTTTGTTCAGTTTTGGTATCAGAGTAATAGTGTCTTCAAAGAGTGAGTTGAGAAGTGTTCCCTCCTCTGTGATTTTCTGAAAGAGTTTGTGTAAAATTGGTATTATCTCTTCCTTTGGGGAATTTACTGGTGAAGCCCTCTGAGCCTATAGTTTTCTTATTAGAATGTTTTCTAACTGCAAATTCAGTATATTTACTGGATATAGGACAATTTAGGTAACCTAATTATTTTTTCACATTTTTTCCTCCAGTTTTATTAAGATATAATTGACATCCAACACTGTATAATTCTTCTTGAGTCATCTTCGGTAACTTGTCTTTCAAGGAACTTGTCAGTTTCATCTAAGTTGTTAGATTTCCTGGCATAAAGCTATTCATATTATTTCCTTATTATTCCTTTAATATCTGTAGAATCTGAGTGATATCACCTTTCCCATTTCTGATATTGGTAATTTGTGTCTTCTCTACTTTTTTCCTGATCACTTTGGTTAGACAATTATCAGTTTTATTGATCTTCTCAGATAACAACCTTTTGGTTTCATTAAGTTTCCCTATTGTGATTGTTTTCTATTTCATTGATTTATGTTCTCATTTTTATTATTTTATTTCTTCTATTTGAGTTTTATTTGCTCTTCTATTACTGTTTTTTAAGGTGGAAGCTGAGGTTTTGTATTTGAAAGCTTCTTTTCTAATATAGGCATTTAGTGCTATAAATTTCCTAAGTACTATTTTATCTGCTTCTCACATATTTTGATATGTTGATTTCATTTTTTAAAAAAATATTTATTTATTTATTTATGGCTGTGTTGGGTCTTCTTTTATATGCAAGGGCTATCTCTAGTTGTGGCAAGCGGGGGCCACTCTTCATTGCGGTGCGCGGGCCTCTCACTATTGTGGCCTCTCTTGTTGCGGAGCACAGGCTCCAGACGCGCAGGCTCCGTAGTTGCGGCTCATGGGCCTAGTTGCTCCGTGGCATGTGGGATCTTCCCAGAACAGGGCTTGAACTTGTGTCCCCTGCATTGGCAGGCAGATTCTCAACCACTGTGCCACCAGGGAAGCCTGTTGATTTCATTTTAATTCTGTTCATAATAGCTCATAATTTTTCTTTTATTTCTTCTTTGTCCCATGGGTTATTTAGAAGCATGTTTTTTTTAGTACCCAAATACTTATAGTTTTAAGTAATTTGTTCATGACGTGCCTCGTAGTTTCCTTCATGTTTCATTTTCTTGGACTTCAATGAGCTTCTTCAGTCTGTGGGTTTATAGCTTTCATCAAATTTGGGAAAATTTCAGCCCATTATTTCTTCAAATATTTTTCTGTTCTCTCTCCTCCTTCAGGACTTCAATTATACATATTTTTCGTGGCTTTAAACTCTCCCATGATTCACTGATCCTCTGTTTATTTTTTAGTCGTTTTTTGGTTATGGGCTTCATTCTAGATAGTTTATATTGCTGTCTTCAATTTTTCTGGCTTTTTCCCCTGCAATGTCTAGTTTGTCCTTAATTCTATCCACTGCATTTTTCATCTCAGACATTGTGGTTTTTATCAGTAGAAGTTCAGTTTGGATCTTTTGTTATGTCTTTCATGTCTTTACCTATTCACTGTTTCCTCTAGCTTCTTAAATCTATGGATGGAGTCTAATCACAGTTTTAATGTCCGTGTCTGCTAATTCTATCCTCTGCATCACTTCTGGGTCCATTTTGATTGATTGATTTTTCTCCTCATTATGGATCATATTTTTCTTCTTCTTTGCATGCCTGGTAATTTTTGATTGGATGCAGATACTGTGAATTTTACATTTGCTACAATTTAGTTAGTTGAAAATAGTTTGATCCTTTTAGGTATTGCTTTTTAAGATGTTTGGCTGGAACCAGAGCAGCATTTATTCTAGGGTTAATTGTTTTTCATAACTGAAGTAACCTATACTTTTTGAGTGCAAAGTTCAATGCTCCATGGATTATGAAGCTTTCTACTCTGGCTGCTAGGAACAGCCACTATTCCTGGCCCTATGTGAATGCAAGAGATGATTCCCTCTCATCCATTTGGGTAGTTTTTCCCTCTGGCTTCAGATAATTTTCCACATTCATGCACTGATCAGTACTCAATAAATACTTAAGGGCAACCCTCTTCAAGTATTCAGAATTCTCTCTTTGTGTATCTGTCTTCTGTGTATCTGTCACTGTGACTTACAAACTGCAGCTGCTGTGGTCTTCTCAGACCACTTCAGTTTTCCCAGCTCATAAATACTGCTGGGCTCTGCCTGAGTCTCTCCTCTCTGCTCTGTGACCTGAAAACTTTCTCCAGTAGTAAACTGGGACAGTTGAGATCAGTCTTTTGTTGCCTAGTGTTGAATGTCTTGGGAACCATTGTTTCTTTTCTTTTTTTTTGGGGTACGCGGGCCTCTCACTGCTGTGGCCTCTCCTGTTGCGGAGCACAGGCTCCGGACATGCAGGCTCAGTGGCCATGGCTCGTGGGCCCAGCCGCTCTGCGGCATGTGGGATCTTCCCAGACCGGGGCACGAACCCGTGTCCCCTGCATCGGCAGGCGGACTCTCAACCACTGCGCCACCAGGGAAGCCCCCCATTGTTTCTTATCATTTGTACATTTTTTACTTGTTTTATGTGGGAGGTTGAATGCTATCTCTCTTGCACCATAAATCCACAGAATGCTGATCCTTTTCAGATGTTACAAGCATATGTGTCTTAGCCCATTTGAGCTGTTATAACGAAATACCATAGACTGGGTGGTTTATGGACAACAGAAATTTATTTCTCACAGTACTGGTGACTGGGAGGTCCAAGATCAAGGCACTGGCAGATTCAGTGTCTGTTGAGAACACTCTTCCTGGTTCATAGATGGCACATTTTAGCTGTAACTTCACAGGGCAGAAGGGGAGAGGGATCTCTCTGGGGCTTCTTTTACAAGGACAGGAATCCCATTCATGAGGGCTCCACCCTCATGACCTAATCACGTCCCAAAGGCCCCGCCTCCAAATGCCATCACATTGGGGGTTAGGATTTCAACAGAAGCATTTTGGAGGGACACAAGCATCCATAGCAATACGCAGTTAAAGTAAATGTTTACTATACGTCAAAGCCATCCTTTGTTGAAAGAGACTGATTCATCGTTAATACGTAAATTGTTCAGATGCATAGAGTAGGGGTCACTTTATCATGACCTAAAGCACAGCCAAACAGAATAAACAAAAGGAATCACAACCTCATGCTGCTTAATAAGGTGAAGGCAAATTCCACATTAGCCAGATCTGATCCTTCCTTCTGGCCTTCACACAGACTGGGATGAAATCACGTACTGATCTGGTGGGTTTGCTTTTTGAGTATTTGAGGCAGTCCAAATACATATCGGTGACCTGAAGGTGGGTGGGAAGTTTAGAAATGATAAAGGGGTTCCTCTTTAATATAGTATTTCCTAGTGTGTGTTACATGAAACCCAGTGTTTCACATGATGTTAATAAGTATTCAGGAAAAATACCAACCACAAATTATAATTTCATGTTCAAATAAGATAGGGGAATTTATAAATAATATTGTCCTCATTGAAGATTCACAATGCACTTGAACTCTGAGGCTTTTAGATAATTTCTCATTTTTGCCTGAAATAGTTCCAGATTTACTTTTCATTTGTAAACAAGATACCTGACTAATCTAGTTAGAACCAAACCCATATCTGTACTAAAGTTATGGAAATCAAATTTGTATATCTCCACAAAATCGTTAACTGATACTGCTCTTGCTTCAAGTCCTCAATCAGAAAATTGTAACCTGAAACAAAACAAATATTGTTTACGAACTGACTTAATTCTCAAAAATACTCTATGTAAAAAATGCAAGATCTCAAATTTTTCAGGGATCATGCATACATTACCCATCAGTATGCCTAGTGCAGCCTGGGTACATACTAAGCATTCAATAAATGCATATTTATTAGTTCATTCCCTCAATATTTATTGAACACCTATCATGTGTTCAATAAATATGATACTAAGCATGTATCATATTACATGCTTAGGGCACGTACAAAAAACTAGATACACAAAATCTAATTAAAAAATCAGAATCTGAATCACAAGGAGTTTTGCAATCCATGGAAAATGACATTAAGTAAATAATCATTGCTTAGCAATCTGGAAAGACTTTTTAGTTCACTCACGCACAGAGATAATTTGAGAATCTAACATGTACCAAGCACTGTTCTAGGATCTGGGAGAACCAGGGACAGACACATAAGATGAAATCTCTTTTCTAAGGGGCTCATGATTTGATGGTGAAGACACTTTAGAAAGTGATTGCATACTACAGTAAACAGAAGAGGAAACCAAAACCTGGACAATAAGCAGAGCTTAGCTAGGAGAAAGAAGGCAGGTGCCATGGGTGGATGTGTGCGTGAAGCAGAAAGAATTGCACAGGCACAACCTAAAGGTGGGAAGGAACAAGGCTGTTGCTGCACCCAAGAACGGCCAGTATGGCTGGAGTAAATCAAAAGCGAATGACAAGGGGCAAAAGGGGAGAAAGAGATGGGCTAGGTCATGCTTAACTTGCAGGCCAGGTTAAGGATTTGGGTCTTTACCTTAAAAGCAGAAGGTTGGAAGGGAGTGTCAGGAGCAGATTTGCTTTTTCGTGTGTGTGTGTATGTGTGTGTGTGTGTGTAATCTTTTCTTTATTTTTTAACATCTTTATTGGAGTATAATTGCTTTACAATGGTGTGTTAGTTTCTGCTGTATAACAAAGTGAATCAGCTATACATATACATATATCCCCATATCTCATCCCTCTTTCTGTAATTGTGCTGTGATTACGTGAGAGAACATTTGTGTGTTAGGAAAAACACACTGAAGAAGGTTATATCACATTCCCAAAGCTTCTGAAGAGTGAAGTTCTCCATCTTCCTTTCAGGAACATAGTAAATGCGTCACACAATTCTATCTCAGATTCACAAGTAGGGTGGGGGTCAGGAACCAGGGAGAGATCCAGGATGCAGGCCAGTGGTGCTAGGATTTTCTCAGAGGTCACGAAGTTCAATTGTAGGTGAATGCCTTAGCTGCTGTGGCTGGCAGGCTGTTCCTGGTATGGTAAACAGCACGCAAATCCAAGCTACAGTGTTTCATAAGATATTCATGTGATGCTTTCTGCAATGATCTAATGGCCTCAGAGACTAGAGAATGGCGGGAATGTTAACGTCAGTCTTTTGGCTTGGAAAGGAGATTACCTTGGCAAGATGAAACTTCTGTGTGGTCCCTGAACTGCTCTCTACAAGGAGATAGCGCCAGGATTTCCCGATAGCTCATATAAGGCAACTCCAGCAGTGATTTGGCCGGGGTTTATCGTTTAGCAATTTTGTGACAAGCTGCCCAGCTCTGTGCTTTGACTTTATTCAGTATGTGTTTCCTCCTCCTCCTACTAGGACCTGTCACTGCAATCAGCTGTCCAGTGCCATAGGGAGGACACAGCTGTTGGCAGTGAGCATAAGCAGCCTTTATCACAGAGACTAAACCTGTCATGTGCTTGTTGAGGGTACCCTCAGACTCCTTGTAGGCATCAGGATCAAAGACCCCAGCTCCCTGCAGACCCAAATCATTGGTTACCGCTCCATAGTACTCTATGTCTCCAGGATTGATGCCTTCCCCCCTCCCCCTCCCCTCCCCTCCCTCCTCCCCTCCCCCCTCCCCTCCCCTCCCCTCCCCTCCCCTCCCCTCCCCTCCCCTCCCCCTCCCCTCCCCTCCCCTCCCCTCCCCTCCCCTCCCCTCCCTCCTCCCCCCTCCCCCTCCTCCTCTCAATTTGGGTCAGTCCTCTTCATTGCTGTCACATCCCTGGCTATTCATGTTCCTGGACAAGTTAGGGACCAGCTAAATTTCAGATCAGGAATGCAGTTTCTTCTCCCCACCCCTCCCAATTTTGCCAATTTTTCAAATGCATTAATCATTTTATCTTCTGCAGTCCTTGAGTATCTGTCAGGGAGATGACATTCTGTCACTCTATGCTATATGATTTCCAACTGGAGCCTCAACCCCTTGGCTTCTGAGCCCACACGGGCCAGATCAGGGGGTTAGGCTGGCACACAGCAGTGGAGGCATCAGGCTGACCCCGATATGGGCAAGTGCTGCCTGCCCACGATGCTCTGTTGAGTGGGGACACAAGGCATAGCGGCTGATGATTCCTGTGCCATCCTTCTCTCCACCAGACTGAGGAACATTGGGGAGCAGGGAACATGTCCTGACCTGGCATTTATTCTCTCATAGTTTCTTTTCTAATAATCTTCTTTACAGAGTCCTCAATAAGCATTTATTGCATGGAATAATTGATTCATATGCCCTATATGATCCTAAAATCTTTTCTGAGTCTCATCGTGTAGAATTATACAGCTGGAAGGAACTTCAGAGACTTTAAAAATTCCCCATGATTTGGAAAATGACAAAATTGAGACCCAGAGCAGTTAAACATCTTCCCCCAGATCACACAGCTAGTGGGTCGCCAAAGCTGACATTGGGAGCTTGGTCTCCAGGCTCTTGGTTTGGCGCTCTTCATGAAGACTGAGCATTGTAGTTACCTGAGACTGCGTTCTGTGGAGTGCCGGCTGCCACAGAAACAGACCGAAGTGAGGCATGCCTAGTACAGCTTTACCCAAAGAAGGCAGTTAGCCAGTATTTGCAGGCTTTTGGACAGTTATTGAACAACTTTGCAAATTCAACTAAAGTTTTTCGGG
Source organism: Leucopleurus acutus (assembly GCF_964270905.1). Lineage (NCBI taxonomy): Eukaryota > Metazoa > Chordata > Mammalia > Artiodactyla > Delphinidae > Leucopleurus > Leucopleurus acutus. Next base: position 72,809,786 of record NC_139156.1, read on the forward strand.
AGACTTGAAAATATTCCTGAATGCTGTTTAGGACTCCTCAAAGGGATTTGCCTCGGACGTTTTGCAGTTTATCCACCATGAGCGTTGTCACGATGCTGTTAAAACTCAGAGTTTGGAGGATTATTCTTACAATTCTTTTGGTAGAGAAGCTTGGCACAATGAGAACTGTGAAATAGTTAACGGTATGAATCACACAGAGTCATCTGGAAAGTGTCCTTTGAAACACTCAGAAAACTTTTTAGGGACCTCTTTGCTGGAAAACCTGTGATTGCAGAGAAGAGTGAGGGTGTCTCTTTGTATGTTGTACAAGTGAGATAGAGAAGCAGGAAAATGGAAGCAGCCATGGGAGAAAGTCACCATCCTGTGAGTAATGAAGGAGAAGAAAATGAAAGTGGAGATAAAAGCCAAGAACTCCCATTGTATCAGCAGAGACTGAGTGGGAGATTCAAATCAGAAAGTTCACAGTCATTATCTCCTTTTCTCTCTAGCTAAAAATAAGATATGACAGAAGCACCTCTGCTCAGAGCTAGAGAAGTGAAAACTCTATAAAAGAAAGGACTGATTTTGTTCACTATCCTTTATCTAAATGTAAACGTAAGTCAGTCCCTGCAGATGACCCTGGATGGTGTCCCCAGTTGTGATAGGTCAGGCTGGGAGACGTGGCATTACAAAAGCTCTGTCAGTCTTGATACGTCTCTGAAGCAACACGCTTTTGCTTTTGAAATACCAGTGCTCTCATATAGATGAGGTACTCACAGTTACTTCAGCAAGCCCTGTTTCTAAAATGTTGGTCTTTGGGATCTTGATAAAATTTTGTCAGTGGCTAAATGAGATGGTGAAATGGAGCTGGGTTTTGACGAGGATTGTGAGGAACGATGGGGAGGGTCTCGGGTGGGGAAGCAGATGGACCTGAATTCTGCTCATGAGGTTTCTTCTTATGATGGTATGTTTTAGACAATTCATGTGACCTGCCTGTCGTATCCATTTTCTGATCATGGCATGAGGTGGAATAGATGACCTCGGAGGTCTCCTCTGGTTCTCATGTTCAGTGATGCTTTCTTCTGTGCCTTTTCTGAGGATTGGGGGAATATCTGATCCACAAATAAAAACCAGGCTCCCTCTGTCTTGGACCTTTCTTTGGTTGTTTGGCAATTCATCCGGTCTTGAAACTCCCTTTAACCTCACTAAACCACTCTGCCTTCCATAAGTTGCTATTCTGTGTTCTCCTATTGTAGTAACAGATAGGAAAAGGTTTAATTATATAAGCAAATCCCTTTTAATGAATTATCCAGTTAGTGTGTTACCTTCCTAAATGGGAAAAAAAATTCCTTGTCTAGCATAAGCTATTTTATTGCTGGAAACGTCAGGCAGTAGTATAGGGGCATGTGTGTGTGTCTGTGTGAGTGTGTTGCTTGTAAGGGAGAAGAAAATTACACAAGTCTGGGAAGTCAAATCAAGTGTTATTTTAACATGTGAGTAAAGTCCTTTTGCTAAGCCAGGTGTGAAGGTTAACCAGCAAGTATTTATAAGATTCTTTGGTTGCAGAGACCCACTTGAATTAGGTCCTGTAAAGTAGGTTTAAGACTTTTATGTTAAAGAGTGCTTCTAACCACTTCTAGTCTGGTCCTGACTGATTGGAATCAAATTTTGCTGAAGTAAACTCTTAAAGCTCTTAATGTGCCTCAGTTTATCTTTGAGTGGTTCTGGTGTCAGGAAAAAGAATCAGAGGAGACCCCAATTGGCCCCCAGGAGTGACAGGCAACAGGTGTGGGTACCTGCTTAGTCCCTTGAGCTTGACGCATGCTTGCTGCCCCTGGAGGTCATGGGTAAGTCCCTCTCGGATCCTGGATCCTAGCTGTACAGTTTTTGCATTATGAGCTTTCAGAGTGTTTGAGCATTTTCTTTCTGCACTGAGTCTGGAAACTAGCTGGAATCAGACTGGCTCTGGATTGGACTGGTTGCAACTTAGAAACTGGACTGGGTGCAGGGTCAGACTGCATCTGACTTGAACTGGGTCCAGTGTGAGGCCTTAGGTGAATAAAATTTTGTTTTAAAGCTGAACAAGTAGGATAACCTTACCAAAGATAATCTTGAATTACAGTGGTCACAATGGAGAACTTGTTTGCTGGGAGTTTTATTTATTACAAATTCAATTTCACTACCAGTGATCAGTCTGTTCAGATTGTCTTTTTCTTCCTGATTCAGTCTTGGCAAGTTGTATGTTTCTAGAAATTTGCCCATTTTTTCCTAGGTTGTCCAATTTGTTGGCATATAACAGTTCATGGTATTCTCTTAGGATTTTTTTGTATCTCTGTGGTATCAGTTGTTGTTTCTCCTCTTTCATTTGTTATTTCTTTTCTTAGTTCTCTTTCTTCTTGATGAGCCTGGCTAAGAGTTTATCAATTTTGTTTATCTTTTTAAAAAAAACAGCTCTTGGTTTCATTGTTTTTTTTCTATTGTTTTTTTGTCTGTATTTTATTTATTTTCTCTCTAACTTTTATTATTTCCTTCCTTCTGCTGACTTTGGCCTTTGTTCTTTTTTCCTAATTCATTCAGATAATCAGTTACGTTGTTGGAGATTTTTCTAGTTTCTTTTTCTTTTTTATATATGATCCAATTTTTAAAAAATTTAATTAATTTATTTATTTTGGGCTGTGTTGGGTCTTCATTTCTGTGCATGGGCTTTCTCTAGTTGCAGCGAGCAGGGGCCACTCTTCATCACGGTGCGCAGGCCTCTCACTATCGCAGCCTCTCTTGTTGCGGAGCACAGGCTCCAGATGCGCAGGCTCAGTAGTTGTGGCTCACGGGTCTAGTTGCTCCGTGGCACGTGGGATCTTCCCAGACCAGGGCTCGAACCCGTGTCCCCTGCATTGGCAGGCAGATTCTCAACCACTGCGCCACCAGGGAAGCCCTCTTGTTTCTTGAGGAAGGCATATATTGCTATCAACTTCTCTCTTAGAACTGCTTTTGCTGTATCCCATAGATATTAGAAAGTTGCGTTTACATATTCATTTGTCTCAAGGTATTTTTCTAATTTCTCCTTTGATTTCTTCATTGACTATGGCTTTTTAGTAGTCTGTTGTTTAGTCTCCATGTGTTTGTGCTTTTCCCATTCTTCTTCCTGTAATTGATTTCTAGTTTCATACTGAAAAAGTGCTTGCTATAATTTTTATCCTTTTACATTTGTTGAGAATTGTTTTGTGGCCTAGCATGTGATCTATCCTGGAGGACATTCCATATGCACTTGAAAAGAACATGTATTCTGCTGTTTTGGGATGGAATGTTCTCTTTCTGTCTCTCTGTCTCTCTCTCTCTGTCTCTCTCTCTCTCTTTCTCTCTCTCTCTCTCTCTCTCTCTCTCTGTCTATATATATATATATATATATATATATATTTATATGTATATAAGTCAGCTCCAGTTGGTCTAATATGTCATTTAAGACCACTGTTGCCTTATTGTCTGGATGATCTGTCCACTGATGTAAGTGAGGTGTTAAAGTCCCCTACTGTTATTGTATTACTGTCAGTTTCTCCCTTTATATCTGTTAATATTTGCTTTATATATTTAGGTACTCCTGTATTGGGTGCATATATATTGACAAGTGTGGTATACTCTTCTTGTATTGATCCCTTTATCATTATATAAGGCTCTTTTGTCTTTTTTTATAGACTTTATTTTAAAGTGTATTTTGTCTGATATGAGTATTGTTACCCCTGCCTTGTCGTTTCCATTTGCATGAAATATCTTTTTCCATCCTCTCATTTTTAGCCTGTGTATGTCTTTATTTTTCTCTTTTTTATAAATTTATTTAATTTTATTTTCAGCTGCTTTGGGTCTTTGTTGCTGCACATGGGCTCTCTCAATTTGCGGTGAGCGGGGGCTCCTCTTCATTGCGGGGTGTGGGCTTCTCATTGCAGTGGCTTCTCTTGTTGCGGAGCACGGGCTCTAGGCACATGGGCTTCAGTAGTTGCAGCATGTGGGCTCAGTAGTTGTGGCACATGGGCTCTAGAGCACAGGCTCAGTAGTTGTGGCTCATGGGCTTAGCTGCTCCACGGCATGTGGGATCTTTCCGGACCAGGCCTCAAACCCATGTCCCCTGCGTTGGCAGACGGATTCTTAACCACTGCCCCACCAGGGAAGTACCTAGCTTGGGTATGTCTTTAGGTATGAAGTGAGTGTCTTGTAGGAATTATATAGTTCAGTCTGGTGTTTTTCTTTTGTTTTCTTTTTAAATGTTTAAAATTTTTTTGTTTTTATCCAATCACCCATGCAGTGTCTTGACTGGAGCATTTAGTTCATTGATGTGTAAAGTGATTACTGATAGGTATGTACTTAGTGCCATTTTGTTGTTTTCTGGTTGTTTTTGTAGTTCCTCTCTGTTCTTCTTTTAGCTTCTTCCCTGTGGTTTTGTTTGTTTGCTTTTGTTTTTCTTTAGTGGTATGCTTTCTCTCTGTTTTTTGTGTATCTATTATAGTTTTTTGATTTGTGGTTACCGTGAGGTTCATATATGTTGACCTGCAAATATATCTACTTGTTTTAAACTAACATTTAAGTTCAAACACATTTTAAAAGATGTATATATCTTTTACTCTTTTTTCCCACATTTTGTGGTTTTGATCTCATTTTACATCTTCATGTTTATCTTTTAAGTGTTTATTGTAGTTATCGTTGATTTTACAGTTTTTGACGTTTAGTCTTAGTGCTAGCTTAAGTGGTTGATCCACAGCCTTTACTGTATATTTCCCTTAATTAGCGGGATTTTTCCTTTCTTAGGAATTATTCTTGTAGTAGCTTTTTCCTTTCCACTTAGAGATGACCCTCTAACATTTCTTTTAGGGTCTGTTTAGTAATGGTGAACTGTTAGTTTTTGATTGACTGAGAAACTCTTTATCTCTCCTTCAGTTCTAAATGATAGTCTTGCTGGGTAGAGTATCCTAGGTTACAGGTTTTCCCCTCTTAGCATTTTTTAATTTTGGCCATGCCCTGCAGCTTGCGGGATCCTAGTTCCCCAAACAGGGATCGAATCGTGCCCCTTGCAGTGGAAGTGCAGAGTCCTAAACACTGAACTGCCAGGGAGTTCCCTTAGCATTTGAATTATATATGCCACTCCTTTTTGGCCTGCAAAGCTTCTGCAGAAAAATCAGCTAATAGCCTTATGGGGGTTCCTTTGTACTGATTCTTTGTTTTTCTCTCGATGCTTTTACAATAGAATTCTCTCTTTAAGTTTTGCTATTTTAATTATGGTTTGTCTTGGTGTGGGTCGGTTTGGGTCATCTTGCCTGGGACCCTCTGTGCTTCCTGTGCCTGGATATCTGTTTCCTTCATCAGGTTCAGGAAGTTTTCAACCAGAATTTCATCAAATACATTTTTGACCCCTTTCTCGCTTCTCCTTTGGGGGTCCTTATCATGTGAATGTTAGTATGCTTGATGTTGTCCTAGGGGTCCCTTAAACTGTTCTCATTTTAAAGAGCTTGTTTTTCCTCTTGCTGTTCTCATTGGGTGATTTCCATTATTCTATCTCCCAAATTATTTATGTGTTCTTCTGTATCACCTAGTCTGCTGTTAATGAAGTGAAAAACATACTAGGGGGAATTTATTGTATTCTTCAGTTTTGACTTGTTTTTAAAAAAATATTTTCTAGTTCCTTGTTAAAATTCTCAGGGTTCATCTATTCTTTTCCCTAGTTCAGTTATCATTCTTATTACTGATGCTTTGAACTCTTTATCTTCTAATTATTTATCTCCATTTCTTTTTTTTTTTTAACATCTTTATTGGGGTATAATTGCTTTACAATGGTGTGTTAGTTTCTGCTTTATAACAAAGTGAATCAGTTATACATATACATATGTTCCCATATGTCTTCCCTCTTGCGTCTCCCTCCCTCCCACCCTCCCTATCCCACCCCTCCAGGCGGTCACAAAGCATCGAGCCGATATCCCTGTGCCATGCGGCTGCTTCCCACTAGCTATCTACCTTACTACGTTTGTTAGTGTGTATATGTCCATGACTCTCTCTCGCCCTGTCACAGCTCACCCTTCCCCCTCCCCATAACCTCAAGTCCGTTCTCTAGTAGGTCTGCGTCTTTATTCGTGCCTTACCCCTAGGTTCTTCATGACATTTTTTTTTCTTAAATTCCATATATATGTGTTAGCATACGGTATTTGTTTTTTTCTTTCTGACTTACTTCACTCTGTATGACAGACTCTAGGTCTATCCACCTCATTACAAATAGCTCAATTTCATTTGTTGTTTTTTCAGTGTTTTTTTCTTGTTCTTTTATTTGAAACAAATGCATCTGTCTTCTCATTTTGTTTAACTTTCTCAGTTTCTATGAAATTAGGTGAAACAGTTACCTGTCCCAGTCTTGAAGGGGTGTCCTTGTGTGGGAGCAACCCTATGCAGTCTGTGTGTGCCCAGTGGCTTTGTTATGAGAGATGGATCTGAGGTGAGCATGGGTCATGTCTTCCCCCAGGGTGTGCTGGCAGCTATCACCTTGGTGAGAGGTAGGCTGGAGATGGAGGGGCTAGAGCCAGAGCCAGGTGTGATGGGGCGTCTCCTATGCTCAATGGCTGACAGCAATATATTGGGGGCTGGTGGGGGGGTGTCCCAAGGTGCTGGAGCAGAGCACTGAGTTTGGGTCCATGATGTTTCCATCCCTTCTAAGTGTGTGCCCTCCCCCTCCCAACGTTGGCATTTTTCCCTCACTGGGGAGCAGTGCTGGAGCTAGAGGGTCCAGAGTATGTGTTCGGTGCGGTCCTGCTTGTGTGCTGTGTGGGTCCTGGCACACCATTCAGAGTTCCAGACCACCTTCAACCTGCTGCCTCTACAAATGCCAGTAATGGCCACCCTCACCCTGTTCAGTTGTAGTGCCAGGTCTAAGCCAGCTGCATCCCCCCAACTATGCACTCTTCTTAACAGTGGCACCCTTTGCCCTAGTGGGGAGCTGTGCTCGAGGGGCCAGAGTGGGCCCTTGGCGTGGGCTGGTATTCATGCTGGGGTGATCATGGGAAACCGATCTGAGTCCCAGGCAATTTGAATCTGCTTCCTCCACTTTGTTCCTGGGATTAGGCAAGCACTTGGGCACTCTTCAGGAGTGGAGTCTAGGTTTCTAACAGCCATCCTTTTAGTCCCGTTGGTTTTCAAAAGCAGCTGAGGGGACTTGTCTTCCCGAGGGCTGGGCTGCCTAATACGTGGTTTGAACTGCTCATTGCCCAGGGAGGATCTCTAAGCTCATGTAATCCACCTTCTCTTATGCGTCCCGGGTCTTGGCCTGATTGCTTCTCTTCCCCTCCTGTGTGACACCGTGTGGATCTTCCTTTACAGCCTTGGCTGTACAGGAGTCTTTCTGCCCGTCTTCAGTTTGTTGCAGTGAAAATTGCTCCACATGTAGATGTATATTTTAATAGTATAGTGTATTTTATAAATGAACGTTACAAAAATCATCCCATGAAGTACACGCACAGTGTGTTGAAAGGAACAGGATCCTGGGAAGAGGATGACAAGAAACACTGCTGCTTGCTGACATCATTTTCTCTTTGGCCTCTGGCATTCAACCTGCTCAGTCATGCACATTGCTTAACTTGCCCACTTCTGCCTTCCAAATATGGGAGATTAATCTCAGCGCTAAGGTCTCATGTCGCCATAGGGCTCTATCTCTAAAGAGACAGAACAGGAGCCTTTTGACAAGTCACCGGCAGCCATGGAGATTGTAGAGCCATCCTCAGATTGACTCATTTTTTCAAGACAAAATTGGAAATTCAAATATTGTATGACAGGCACTGTGTCTCCATGCCACCACACAGCCCAACTGCTTCCTTGCTATCCGTCTCCGTGTGTATATCTATTTTAATGCATTCTTAGGGGGAGGTGAGCTCAGCACCCTCTACCCTCTACCATTTTGATCTCTTCTCCCTATTTTTCCAGATTTAAGGAAATCATTTTCTCTTAAGCTATCTATGGCTTCCAGTAATTTTGTAAAGTCCATTTCTGTAAACAGATTTGAAACATTTAGCTTTTCTCCCTACCTGATACGTCCAGAATGCAGAAGCTTATTGAATATTCTTATTTTCACGGCAATATAGTTATTTGCATAAGTTCAATAAGAATCTGTTCTCCTTATAAAAGGAGACGATTGGAAACATTGGTTATATTACTAAGGCTTTGACTGGAATGTCACGTTTGAGAATACAATAGCCCGGAGATGGAAACAACCTGAGTGCCCATCATCGGATGAATGGATAAAGAAGATGTGGCACATATATACAATGGAATATTACTCAGCCATAAAAAGAAATGAAATTGAGCTATTTGTAATGAGGTGGATAGACCTAGAGTTCTGTCATACAGAGTGAAGTATGTCAGAAAGAAAAAGACAAATACCATATGCTAACACATATATATGGAATTTAAGAAGAAAAAAAATGTCATGAAGAACCCATGGGTAAGACAGGGATAAAGACACAGACCTACTGGAGAACGGATTTGAGGATGTGGGGAGGGGGAAGGGTGAGCTGTGACAGGGCGAAAGAGAGTCATGGACACATACACACTAACAAACGTAAGGTAGATAGCTAGTGGGAAGCAGCCGCATGGCACTTCGGGGGATATCGGCTCGGTGCTTTGTGACCGCCTGGAGGGGTGGGATAGGGAGGGTGGGAGGGAGGGAGACGCAAGAGGGAAGAGATATGGGGACATATGTATACGTATAACTGATTCACTTTGTTATAAAGCAGAAACTAACACACCATTGTAAAGCAATTATACCCCAATAAAGATGTTAAAAAAATCAGATATGACCAGATAGTTTTGAGGAACTAAGGTTGAGTTTATGGAGCCAATAAAAGCCCCTTGGAAAAAATGGCCTGGTACCTTGTTTAGAGGGTGCCTGGCAGCCTCACCAGGTGAGTAAGGAAGGTCACTTCCTGGTAAGCTCGGGAACTTCAGAATATCTTGGGGACTATAAGACAAGAGGAATTCACCCAGACCTGTAGGTGTTCCAGATGGAGTCTGATGGTTAGTGCTTGGCCTGGCTTCTTAGCCTGGGGAAGCCTTTTTAAAAGTCCAATCTATGATTCCTTATGAAAAGTTCTAGCAAAGCAGATTTTTAAAAGTTGATGTGGTCAATCACTATTCTTGCTACATTTAAGTGAACAATCAGGCCAAGTTTAATGAGACTAGACTTATTTTGCAAACAAATTAGTCTTACTGTGATTATCCTTGATAGATATGAGGGTGATTGTAGAGGAAAAAATATGTTTCAGTAAAATACTATAGTACAATCTTGTGTATATCAGATTCTAGCCTTGTTCATTGTCTTTGAGGTTTTATTGTATATCTGTAAACTGAACTAGATCCTGAACTCTAGTTTCCTCAAATATCTGGCTACAGCTCTCCCAACTTACATTTCCAATACTCTTCCGTCCTTCCGATTTGGAATCACTAAGAACAAAGAGTGCCCCAGAATCTTTTTGGAAGTGACCATACCAGATCCTCCTTACTATCCAGCTGGCAGCCAAACAGCAGAGATTTGAACCTTGGGTCCACATCCCCCAATTAAAAAGGTGTCCTCCAGGGCTTCCCTGGTGGCGCAGTGGTTGAGAGTCTGCCTGCTAATGCAGGGGACACGGGTTCGAGCCTTGGTCTGGGAGGATCCCACGTGCCGCGGAGCAACCAGGCCCGTGAGCCACAGCTACTGAGCCTGCGCGTCTGGAGCCTGTGCTCCGCAACGAGAGGCCACGATAGTGAGAGGCCCGTACACCGCGATGAAGAATGGCCTCCGCTTGCCACAACTAGAGAAAGCCCTTGCACAGAAATGAAGACCCAACACAGCCATAAATAAATAAATAAATAGATAGATAGATAGCCAAGCATTTGAAGCCCTTAAAAAGAAAAAAAAGGTGTCCTCCAGACTCTTGGAAGTGTACGCCAGCTGGAGATCTAAAATTTAAATGACTAGGAAGATTCCTCCCCAGAAGCAGATTGCATCTTGTGGTAGACAGCTCTCCCAAGATCATAGATCAAAATCTTCATCTCCAATTTACAACCCTTATTCTTTCTGCCTTTTTGCTACTTGCTTTTTCTCTCTTTTAACGCATGGGAAGATAATGTTCCTTAACTCTGGCAGCCGTTGCTGTTTACTGCTAAGGCCATAGCTGCACAACAAAAGTCCCTGTATTTTCTTTCTAAGATGATTTTAGACAATAGAATTGTCTTATTATTTACTGACTGAGCAAGGAGGAGTCTGTGCATAGCAAATACAACCTGCTGGATCAGCACCTCTGGTATTATAGCAAATACAAGAAATTAATGAAAAAACCACTTGACTAAAAGAGGTTGATGCCTCTTTGGGGACATTCTTTGATTTATTTGACACCAACTGATTTGGTTCACGGGGGCCCTGGCTAAGGGGTGTACTTCAGTTTTTAGTGTTATCCTCCTAATAGTTTTCATCGTAGTCTCCCTGGTGACCTGTGTTCTCTTAAAGGTCTTAAATGCGTGTTCCTAGCCATCAGCAGTAAATCAGATGGCCTCACTGTGCTTGGAGAAACCAAAACCAGATGATCAGTGAGATGAACAGCAAAAACAATTTTTCCATGGCTATGATATCATAACCTATGTGTTTCGCAATTAGACAAGGGCAACTTAACTCTGATAGTGACTGAAAGTGGTGTTAATAGCACATTTTGGGCCAGTCTCTCACATATGAGTGGATGATCCAAAGGGGGGAATTGTTAAATTAATTAAACAAGGAAGCCATTAGATTGAGGTGACTCTAATGCCTTGGCGGCCTTTGAAAGCAAACCAAAGTCTCAGCCTGTAACTGCCTCAAGGTCACAAATTGAAAACACCAAGGACAACCAGTCACAAATAGGCAGCCAGGCTTTAAGCTGTAGCCAATTGATAATTGCCTTGCTTTGCTTCTGCCTTTTCTCTATGGAAGTTTCTCTCCAAGCTCCTGTTGGTGGAGCCCTCCTAACAATTTCTGGTTTGGGGCTGCTCGATTTGAACCAGTTTTTCCTCCAATAAACTCTTAAGATTAAAAAAATAATTCTTGATGTTGAATGATGGGGGGTTATTAACCAATTAAATTGACTAATTTTATAACAATGGACCAAAGTGACAGTGGAGGAGATACAGAGAACTATTTAGGGAGCGAGATAAAAAAGATTGGTGAATCTTGTTTCCAGCAAGCTTTGGGGAGACCTGGTGATGACAGCTCCTGGGTCTCTACTCCAGTGTTTTGCTCTCAGTGAAACTCAGTTACCCTCCTCGGGTCTCTTTTCTGTCCTGCCAGCAACTGACCCCTCCTTCCCCGTACTGTCTGCTTCTTGACCCACTCCGTCCATCTGGACCTTTTCACTACACTTCCCACTGCTCACACACTTTCTTTTTTTTTTTTTTTTAGCATGTGTCCTGGTTCAAATTTCTGATTGATCTAGTTTATTGTTGTGAGCAAGGCCACACAGGTGTTTGGCCAGGCATTGGAGCAGTGGTTCTTTGCATCAGCTGAATGGGCATGTGAAAGACAGTAGGGTTACATGAAAAAACATGGCTACCTGTTTCATAGAGGCTGTGGGTGGGGAAGTGTCCCATAGGAGGACAGAGAGGCAGGGCAAGCACAGTGGCTGTTACACCCAGGGTGAGTTTCACAATCAAAATTTCCAATGACACCCTCATTTCATCCACATAATAACATTGCGAGGTATGCTTAGCTGGGATTATCTCCAGTTTGTGAATCAGAAGACAGAATTTCAGAGACAATGTGGTTTGTAGAAGTAAGTATAGCATCTTATCTGTACTTTTGATATCCTTTCTCAGTCTTGAAATAGTAGAGGTGGAGAATTAGATTCTAGTCCAGCCACCTGTCTCCTCACTTGCACCAAGCACTACTTTTACATGTATGCAGAGACCCAGAGAGATCACCATGTCCACTATGGAATCTATTATATTTATTTGAAACAAAATGAGAAACTTCAGATTTCATTTAGTGCAAACCTTGGGAGAGAAGCAGGAGTTCACTGTTTTAACAATGCTGGCTGAATTATAATGCTATTCTATTTTTCTTTATCCCATTTTATCTCCCCTTTACAAAGGAATCACTTGAGATTGCAGAATGAAAATTTGAGAGTATGCAATAGGATTTTCCTGATTTTTTTTTAAATCAGTATCTTGTGTGGATCCTATATGAATTTCTCTGGTGGCCTCTCTCTTTCAGGCTCTTCTTAACACAGACTGTGTGGGATACATACAGGAGCACATTGCTGGCAATGAACACGGAGCTGCCGGACTGTCAGATAAAACCGGTAGGTACTCCCAGAACTTCCATAAAGTGTTTTCTTAATGGAAAATGTGAAGTTGCTTCTAAATGTGAATGAAATTAAGAACTTAGGTGAAGTGTACCAAAATAAGATTCATTTGGTTTTACAAAACAAGTCAGACCACCTGCAATAATCAGACAATTCAGCAGTTGGGAATGACTTGCTTGGTTAAGAGCGTTCCTAAGTTTTGCATGTAAAAAAGAAGTGAAGGAGAGGAAAGTGGTATGTAGACTACAGTACGAGCTATAGTCAGGGAGCTCAGATTCTAACCATGGTTCTGCTGGTATCTAGTTCCCTCACCTAAATTAGGGAGCTAAGTTAATTTCTCAAGGGAAGTGTTTTTGGTGATTAAATCAAGGGTTTGACTAGGTGATTACTAAACTCTTCTTCAATTCAGTGATGTTGTGAAATTTGTCACAGGAAAACCAATTCTTTACATTTTCTCCCTTTGGCCTAATTGCAATTTCTGAGACCATAAGTAAAACCTAATTAGCTGGTGTTGAGAAGGTTATTCACAGTATAGTCTAATCATCCTGGACATCTTGGATATCTTGTTGTGTTCTTTCAATCCCCTCACCTATTCTCTCCCCTGGGGAATTTGAGACATACCTGACACACTTCATAAACTGAGAAGTGATACATTTTTAAAAACTGGAATCACTTTAAACATTTTGCAAAAATGTATTTAATTCTAGGAGGTGAAAGACTAATCTGATTTATACTTTCCTTTGTATAATAATTTAAATGCAGCAAAGATTGCTTATTGGAACTCAAAAGAAAAGGTAGACAAGAGCTATATTTATGTGCTTATCTTGCTTTTAAATCACCTCCCTTCCCCCCATTTTTTGCCTGAGCCCTTTGGTTACCATAGAAACTGGCATGGCCTCCAACTGAGATTCCCGGGAGACTTAATTGCATTCCCAATTTCATAAACTCTCTATTAACCTTTGCTTGACAGATAGATATGTATATGATGTAAATAAGTTAGATTAATAGTTTAAAGTGATGCATATACTTTTAGGTTGTGCCCAATGCTCTCTTTCAGTCAATTAAACATACTTATAATAACGGTGATAGTGTTACTGTCTCTTTTTAGAAAATGCTGGATTTAATATATACATACCTAAGAGATAAGACTGTTTCTCAGGGAAGTTTCAGAATGGAAGCTGAATGTGTCTGTATGTGTTTGAATATATTTAGATATGCTATGTCTATATCTCTATAACGTGTATGTTTGTGTTGGGTACTGTACTTAGTATTTAGTATGTGTTATTTTATTTAGTTGTCTTAACAACTCTATGCAGCAGGTTCCAGGATGTCCACCATTTTACAGTTGAGGGACCTGAGCTTCAGGGAGTTACAGGTCCCACAGCTAGTAAGTGGCAGAGCTGGGATTAGAACCCAAACCTGTTTGACCCCAGAGCTCTGAAGCCTTCCATATGTATCTGTTTGTATGCTTCTAGAACCTGCCTGGGGATTGTGTGCAGGGTTCCAGAGAAAGTCTCCTTTTCTAAGTGAATCATTCATTCATAGAAGCAGGGCAAGGGGATAAAAGGCACAGTCCTTGTTCTCATGGAGAGGCTGGAGGAAGGGTTGGGGGCGGGTGAGAGGAGAAAACAGACGTGAAAGTATAATTACAAGTTGCTGAGTCTTACAAGACAGATGTCACTAGCTTAAAGCTGCATCCTCACTGTGCGGTCATGTTTAAAGACATGATAGCTTGAATGTAGAATGACTGAAAAACTGTTATTTATTTATTATATAGGGGCTATTTTATTTATTTTTTTTGCGGTACGTGGGCCTCTCACTGCCGCGGCCTCTCCCGCCGCGGAGCACAGCCTCCGGAAGCGCAGGCCCAGCGGCCAATGGCTCACGGGCCCAGCCGCGCTCCGCAGCACGCGGGATCCTCCTGGACCCGGGCGCGAACCCGCGTCCCCTGCATCGGCGGGCGGACTCCCAACCACTGCGCCACCAGGGAAGCCCCGGGGCTATTTTGTTTGAAACATAAATTCTACTTATTATCTCTATTGTAATTCTTGGTATTTTTTACAAATTAATTTTTTTATTGGAGTATAGTTGCTTTACAGTGTTGTGTTTCTGCTGTACAGCAAAGTGAATCAGTCATACATATACATATATCCACTCTCTTTTAGATTTCCTCCCCGTTTAGGTCGCCGTAGAGCACTGAGTAGAGTTCCCTGTGCTCTACTGTAGGTTCTCATTAGTTATCTATTTTATATACAGTAGTGTGTGTATGTCAATCCCAATCTCCCAGTTCATCCCACCCCCACCCCTTCCCTGAACGTAGAATGACTGACAAACAATTTAAACTCTATGGAAATTTCTCTAAGAATGCCAAAGGTAATGCCTTTTGTACAGCCTAGCAACACATCTGCTTCCTCCCCTCCCCCACATATCTCATACCTACAATAGCAGCCATGGCACCAAGGTACCGTTTTGGCATGATTCAAGCACCGTTTGTTGAAAGCTCTCCCCTCTTTCACTGCAAGCTTCCCCAGACTGTCCCACAAACTTGGCCCATGCTGTCTGTCTAGTTGCTCTCCAGTCCCCTTTCAGACTCATCTCTTTATTATACTGATTGCCTTAACCTCTCTGCTTTCATTTTTCTTGTTCTTTCATCACTTAAGTTTTGTATGATAAAGACTTGCTTGGGAAACGGCTAGAAGCTGGGTTTTGTCCTTAAAGGAGAGATGGGTTAGGAAGAAGACAGCAGACACAACTCACTACCTTTAAAAACAAAACCAAAACCAAAAGCCTGTGCCATGGAGGCATAAACTTTGTACAGTGGGAGTCAGAGAAGGGCAGGCAGAGTCATTCTTACCTGGGGAGTGAGAGAGAGGGATTCACGGAAGCTGATCTTTCCAAGGATGATGGGGTATTTTCCAGATGGCGAGTAGGAGAGAGGCATTTTAGCTTGCAGGGGCAACATAGGCCAAAGTTCATTGGCGTGCACAGGCATGGTTTATTTGAGGAATACATAAATGACTCTTTTTGAGATAAATCCCAAATATTTAGAAACAAGAGGAAAATATAAATTGGTTATTTTGAAAAAGACATTTGAGCTAAGAGGATCACAGAGAATTTAGTTCAGCCTTTTTTATTTTACTGTCTAGGAGATAGATGGCCAACACATGCATTATTTTTAAAAAATTAATTTATTTTTCAAATTCTTTTTTTATTGAGGTATAGTTAATGTACAATATATGTTTCAGTTACACAGTAGTGACTCACAATTTTTAAAGCTTATATTCCATTTATAGTTATTATAAAATATTGGCTATATTCCCTGTGTTGTACTATATATCCTTGCAACTTATTCTATACAGAGTATTTTGTACCTCTTAATGCCCTACCCCTATCTTGTCCCCCCTTCCTTCTCCCCACCAGTTACCACTAGTTTGTTCTCTTTATCTGAGTCTGTTTCTTTTTTGTTATATTCACTAGTTTGTTATATTTTTAAATTTCACATATAAGTGCTATCATACAGCACGTATTATCTTTCTCTTTCTGACTTACTTCACTTAGCTTAATACCCTCCAAGTCCATCCATGTTTTTGCAAATGGCAAAATTTCATTCTTTTTTATGGCTGAGTAGTATTCCATCATATGTATATACCACATCTTTATCCATTCATCTATTGATGGACGTATCTTGGCAATTGTAAATAATGCTGTTATGAATACTGGGGTGCATGTATCTTTTCAAATTATTGTTTTTGGGTATTTTGGATAAATACCCAGGAGTGGAATTGCTGGGTCGTATGGTAGTTCTACCTTCAGTTTTTTGAGGAACCTCCATACTGTTTTCCACAATGGCTGCATCAATTTACATTCCCACAAACAAAGTACAAGGGTTCCCTTTTCTCCAAATCTTTGCCAATATTTGCTATTTGTGTTCTTTTTTTTTTTTAACATCTTGATTGGAGTATAATTGCTTTACAATGGTGTGTTAGTTTCTGCTTTATAACAAAGTGAATCAGCTATACATATATATATATATATATATCTCCCCATATCTCCTCCCTCTTACATCTCCCTCCCACCTACCCTATCCCACCCTTGTAGGTGGACACAAAGCACCGAGCTGATCTCCTTGTGCTATGTGGCTGCTTCCCACTAGCTATCTGTTTTACATTTGGTAGCGTATATATGTCCGTGCCTATCTCTCACTTCGTCCCAGCTTACCCTTCCCCCTCCCCGTGTCCTCAAGTCCATTCTCTATGTCTGCGTCTTTATTCCTGTCCTGCCCCTAGGTTCTTCAGAACCAATTTTTTTTTTTTTTTAGATTCCATATGTATGTGTTAGCATATGGTATTTGTTTCTCTCTTTCTGACTTACTTCACTCTGTGTGACAGAGTCTAGGTCCATCCACCTCACTACAAATAATTCAATTTTGTTTCTTTTTATGGCTGAATAATATTCCATTGTATATATGTGCCACATCTTCTTTATCCATTCATCTGTCGATGGACACTTAGGTTGCTTCCATGTCCTGGCTATTGTGAATACAGCTGCAGTGAACATTGTGGTACATGACTCTTTTTGAATTATGGTTTTCTCAGGGTATATACCCAGTAGTGGGATTGCTGGGTCGTATGGTAGTTCTATTTTTAGTTTCTTAAGGAACCTCCATGTTCTCCATAGTGGCTGCACCAACTTACATTCCCATCAGCAGTGCAAGAGGGTTCCCTTTTCTCCACACCCTCTCCAGCATTTACTGTTTGCAGATTTTTTGGATGGTCATTCTGACTGGTGTGAGGTGATACCTCATTGTAGTTCTGATTTGCATTTCTCTAATGATTAGTGATGTTGAGCATCCTTTCATGTGTTTTTTGGCCATCTGTATATCTTCTTTGGAGAAATGTCTGTTTAGGTCTTCTGCCCATTTTTGGATTGGGTTGTTCGTTTTTCTGATACTGAGCTGCATGAGCTGCTTGTAAATTTTGGAGATTAATCCTTTGTCAGTTGCTTCATTTGCAAATATTTTCTCCCATTCTGAGGGTTGTCTTTTCATCTTGTTTATGGTCTACTTTGCTGTGCAAAAGCTTTGAAGTTTCATTAGGTCCCATTTGTTTATTTTTGTTTTTATTTCCATTTCTCTAGGAGGTGGGTCAAAAAGCTTGCTGTGATTTAGTCTTAGAGTGTTCTGCCTATGTTTTCCTCTAAAAGTTTGATAGTTTCTGGCCTTAACAATTAGGTCTTTGATCCATTTTGAGCTTATTTTTGTGTATGGTGTTAGGGAGTGTTCTAATCTCATACTTTTATATGTACCTGTCCAGTTTTCCCAGCACCACGTACTGAAGAGGCTGTTCTTTCTCCACTGTACATTCCTTCCTCCTTTATCAAAGATAAGGTGACCATATGTGCGTGGGTTTATCTCTGGGCTTTCTATCCTGTTTCATTGATCTATCTTTCTGTTTTTGTGCCAATACCATACTTTCTTGATTACTGTAGCTTTGTAGTATAGTCTGAAGTCAGGGAGCCTGATTCCTCCAGCTCCATTTTTCGTTCCCAAGATTGCTTTGGCTATTTGGGGTCTTTTGTGTTTCCATACAAATTGTGAAATTTTTTGTTTTAGTTCTGTGAAAAATGCCATTGGTAGTTTGATAGGGATTGCACTGAATCTGTAGAGTGCTTTGGGTAGTATAGTCATTTTCACAATGTTGATTCTTCTAATCCAAGAGCATGGTATATCTCTCCATTTGTTTGTATCATTGTTAATTTCTTTCATCAGTGTCTTATAGTTTTCTGCATACAGGTCTTTTGTCTCCTTAGGTAGGTTTATTCCTAGGTATTTTATTCTTTTTGTTGCAGTGGTAAATGGGAGTGTTTCCTTAATTTCTCTTTCACATTTTTCATCATTAGTGTATAGGAATGCATTAATTTTGTATCCTGCAACTTCACCAAATTCATTGATTAACACTTGTAGTTTTCTAGTGGTATCTTTAGGATTCTCTGTGTATAGTATCATGTCATCTGCAAACAGTGACAGTTTTACGTCTTCTTTTCTGATTTGTATTCCTTTTATTTCTTTTTCTTCTCTGATTGCTGTGGCTAAAACTTCCAAAACTATGTTGAATAATAGTGGTGAGAGTGGCCAACCTTGACTTGTTCCTGATCTTAGAGGAAATGGTTTCACTTTTTAACCATTGAGAATGATGTTGGCTGTGGGTTTGTCATATATGGCCTTTATGATGTTGAGGTACGTTCCCTGTATGCCTACTTTCTGGAGTGTTTTTATTATAAATGGGTGTTGAATTTTGTCGAAAACATTTTCTGCTTCTATTGAAATGATCATATGTTTTTTATCTTTCAGTTTGTTAATATGGTGTATCACATTGATTGATTTACGTATATTGAAGAATCCTTGCATTCCTGGGATAAACCCCACTTGATCATGGTGTATGATCCGTTTAATGTGTTGTTGGATTCTGTTTGCTAGTATTCTATTGAGGATTTTGCATCTGTGTTCATCAGTGATATTGGCCTGTAGTTTTATTTTTGTGTGACATCTTTGTCTGGTTTTGTTATCAGAGTGACAGTGGCCTTGTAGAGTTAGTTTGGGAGTGTTCTTCCCTCTGCTATATTTTGGAAGAGTTTGAGAAGGATAGGTGTTAGCTCTTCTCTAAATGCTTGATAGAAATCGCCTGTGAAACCATCTGGTGCTGGGCTTTTGTTTGTTGGAAGATTTTTAATCAGAATCTCAATTTCAGTGCTTGTGATTGGTCTGTTTATTTTTTCTGTTTTTTCCTGGTTCAGTCTTAGAGGGTTGTGCTTTTCTAAGAATGTGTCCATTTCTTCCAGGTTATTCATTTTATTGGCATATAGTTGCTTGTAGTAATCTCATGATCCTGTGTATTTCTGCAGTGTCAGTTGTTGTGCTTTTTCATTTCTAATTCTGTTGATTTGAGTCTTCTCCCTTTTTTTCTTGATGAGTCTGGCTAATGGTTTATCAATTTTGTTTATCTTCTCAAAGAACCAGCTTTCAGTTTTATTGATCTTTGCTATTGTTTCCTTCATTTCTTTTTCATTTATTTCTGATCTGATGTTTATGATTTCTTTCCTTCTGCTAACTTTGGGTGTTTTTTGTTCTTCTTTCTCTAATTTCTTTACATGTAAGGTTAGGTTGTTTATTTCAAATATTTCTTGAGGTAGGCTTGTATAGCTATAGATTTCCCTCTTAGAATTCCTTTTGCTGCATCCCATAGGTTTTGGGTTGTCATGTTTTCATTGTCATTTGTTTTTAGGTACTTTTTTGGAATTCTTCTTTTATTTCTTAAGAGATGTCTTGGTTATTTAGTAGTGTGTTGTTTAGCCTCCGTGTGTTTCTGTTTTTTACAGATGTTTTCCAGTAATTGATATCTAATTTCATAGCATTGTGGTTGGAAAAGATACTTGATACAATTTCAATTTTCTTAAATTTACCAAGGCTTGATTTGTGACCCAAGATATGATCTGTCCTGGAGAATGTTCCATGAACACTTGAGAAGAAAGTGTATTCTGTTGTTTTTGGATGGAATGTTGTATAAATATCAATTAAGTCCATCTTGTTTAATGTATCATTTAAAGCTTGTGTTTCCTTATTTATTTTCATTTTGGATGATGTATCCATGATGAAAGTGGGGTGTTAAAGTCCCCTACTATGATTTTGTTACTGTCAATTTCCCCTTTTATGGCTCTTAGCATTTGCCTTATGCATTGAGGTGCTCCTGTGTTGGGTGCATAAATATTTACAATTGTTATATCTTCTTTCTGGATTGATCCCTTGATCATTATGTAGTGTCCTTCTTTGTCTCTTGTAATAGTCTTTATTTTAAAGTCTATTTTGCCTGATATGAGAATTGCTACTCCAGCTTTCTTTTGATTTCTATTTGCATGGAATATCTTTGTCCATCCCCTCACTTTCAATCTGTTCGTGTCCCTAGGTCTGAAGTGGGTCTCTTGTAGGTAGCATATATATGGGTCTTATTTTTGTATCCATTCAGCCAGTCTATGTCTTTTGGTTGGAGCATTTAATCCATTTACATTTAAGGTAGTTATTGATATGTATGTTCCTATTACCATTTTCTTAATTGTTTTGGGTTTGTTTTTGTAGGTCTTTTCCCACTCTTGTGTCTCCTGCCTAGAGAAGTTCCTATTTGTTGTAAAGCTGGTTTGGCGGTGCTGAATTCTCTTAGCTTTTGCTTGTCTGTAAATGTTTTAATATCTCCGTCGAATCTCCATGAGATCCTTGCTGGGTAGAGTAATCTTGGTTGTAGGTTTTTCCCTTTCATCGCTTTAAATGTGTCCTGCCACTCCCTTCTGGCCGGTGGAGTTTCTGCTGAAAGATCAGCTGTTAACCTTATGGGGATTCCCTTGTATATTATTTGTTGTTTTTCCCTTGCTGCTTTTAGTAATTTTTCTTTGTATTTAATTTTTGATAGTTTGATTAATATGTGTCTTGGAGGGTTTCTCTTTGGATTTATCCTGTATGGGACTCTGATCTTCCTGGAGTTGATTAACTATTTCCTCTCCCATATTAGGGAAGTTTTCAACTATCATCTCTTCAGATATTTTCTCAGTCCCTTTCTTTTTCTCCTCTTCTTCTGGGACCCCTATAGTTCGAATGTTGGTGTGCTTAATGTTGTCCGAGAGCCTCTGAGACTGTCCCCAATTCTTTTCATTGTTTTTTCTTTATTCTGCTCTGTGGTAGTTATTTCCACTATTTTATCTTCCCTGTCACTTATCTCTTCTTCTGCCTCAGTTATTCTGCTATCGATTCCTTTTAGAGAATTTTTAATTTCATTTTTTGTGTTGTTCACCATTGTTTGTTTGCTCTTTAGTTCTTTTAGGTCCTTGTTAAACATTTCTTGTATTTTCTCCATTCTGTTTCCAAGATTTTGGATCATCTTTATTCTCATTACTCTGAATTCTTTTTCAGGTAGAAATAGAATTTCTGCCTGTTTCCTCTTCATTTGTTTGGTCTGGTAGGTTTTTACCTCGGTCCTCCATCTGCTGTGTGTTTTTCTGTCTTCTCATTTTGCTTAGCTTACTGTGTTTGGGGTCTCCTTTTCACAGGCTACAGGTTCGTACTTCCTGTTTTTTTTTTTTTTTTTTTTTGCGGTATGCGGGCCTCTCACTGTGGTGGCCTCTCCCACCGCGGAGCACAGGCTCCGGACGCGCAGGCCCAGTGGCCATGGCTCATGGGCCCACAGACCAGGGCACGAACCCGTGTCCCCCGCATCGGCAGGCGGACCCCCAACCACTGCGCCACCAGGGAAGCCCCTTCCCATTGTTTTTGGTGTCTGCCCCCAGTGGCTAAGTTTGGTTCAGTGGGTTGGGTAGGCTTCCTGGTGGAGGGGACTGGTCCCTGTGTTCTAGTGGATGAGTCTGGATCTTGTCTATCTGGTGGGCAGGACTGCGTCCGGTGGTGTGTTTTGGGGTGTCTGTGACCTTATTATGATTTTAGGCAGCCTCTCTGCTAATGGGTGGTGTTGTGTTCCTGTCTTGCTAGTTTTTTGGCATAGGGTGTCCAGCACTGGAGCTTGCTGGTCGTTGAGTGGAACTGGCTCTTAGCATTGAGATGGAGATCTCCGGGAGAGCTTTTTTCACCGTTTGATATTACATGGAGCTGGGAGGCCTCTGGTGGACCAATGTCCTGAACTTGGCTCTCCTATCTCAGAGACACAGGCCTGACACCTGGCCGGAGCACCAAGACCCTGAGGGTGACGTGAGGGTCCTTAGCTTGAAACTCTGTCTGGGTCTCCCAGGTCTTCCAGCAAGGGCGGAGCAGGCCTCTGCGGTTCCTCTTTTCTGGAGTTACATTATTCTCAGTTCGTATAGGAGGTATTTGGAGAAATCATGGCACTCAGTGAGAAGCAGGTTAGAGGGTGTGCCAGGGACCTGTGCTCATTTGTTGCTGGGTGCTGCTTAATTACCGGAGAGTTTCTGTTGAGGCTTTTTAGACTTCTTTGAGTCCAGACCTGTCTGAAGCAAGGTCCTGGAATAACACTGCACCGTGTGTGGCAGATGGCAGGCAGGACATGGTGGCAGTCTTCACTCTGTTTGTGTTCTTTTTGACGATAGACATTCTGACAGGTTTGAGTTGATATCTCATTGTGGTTTTGAGTTTTATTTCTCTGATGGTTAATGACGTTGAGTGTCTTTTCATATCCCTCTTGGCCATCTGTATGTCTTGTTGGAAAAATGTGTATTCGGGTCTTCTGCCCCTTTTAAAATCAGATTATTTGGTCTTTTGATGTTGACTTGTATGAGGTGTTTATATATTTTACATATTAACCCCTTATCAGTCATATCATTTGCAAACATTTCCTCCCATTCAGTAGGTTATCTTTGTGTTTTGTTGATGTTTTCCTTTGCTGTGCAAAAGCTTTTGGGTTTAATTAGGTCCCATGTGTTTATTTTTGCTTTTATTTCCTTTGCTTTAGCAGACAGATTCAAAAAACATGACTACATTTTATATCAAAGAGTGTTCTGCCCAACAAGTGCATTTTAAATGCATCTTCTCATTTGGTGAGACCACTCGCTTCAAGAGCTTGCAGGTGCTTCAGCCCAGTTCAACAGGTCCCAGGTCATGGGATCTGCTGGAACACTCGTGATGTTCTGGCATCACACAGGAAGGTCTTTCCAACGGGTTTTATCCAGATAAATTCATTATTTATATTGTCAACTAATTTATTAGATATCTTTAAACAATATATTTCTGATTTATTGACCTATCTCAGTTAGTGTGGTACAACATTGAATTGTTATTTTTCTGCTATCACACCCCTCAAGACCTATGTTAAATCTCCCTTCCCTCCTGTACAGCAGATCCCTTAATAGCATCTTAGGAAAAAATAATAATTTCCTGGTCGTTGGTTATTAGAAGACTGATTTGTTTGAAACTTCAATTTCATATCTGATTTCAAAATTTTCCTTTTATAGCTACTGTAGTGCGTGTGTGTGTGTGGGTGAGGGAGAGGGTTATGACGTGCTCTTTTCATTCTGTATCCCCCTTCCTCATACTGGGGGACTGAATGAGCTCATTTAGCCTTTTCCTCTCCCTTTGGGCTCTAACCCTTCATTGTGTTGGAACAGGGAGGAAGGAGGAAGAGGACAAGAGTCTCTTATCTAAGTGACTGGTTGTGTTGTTCTCTCTGTTGGTTGGTGATGCTTTTCTGGCCAACACTGCCTGTGGGGCCACTGAAGCCCACTGTGTGGCAAGTGTCTGAATGCTGCGTCTTGTGGGGTAACATGCCTAAAGGGGAAATCCACCCCAGTGTTGGTTCCTTGTTGTGGGAGATCTCACTATGATTGGACTTCTCCCAGTCTCCCTGCTTCCAGCTCCTGCTCCAGGTCATTCACTGTCACCTCCCATCCTGTTGTCAGTGTGATTCCCTTCTGTAGCTGAGACTCCTTGCAAGACGATTGAATCCTACCTACATTGAGTGAAGTCTGCTTGACCCACAAAACCTCACACATTTTAATCAATTCAAACATTGAGAGCAAAGCTGCTTGGAAAGTAATTAAAAGCAAATAAATTGGAAAGGAAGAAGTAAAGCTGTTATGTATTTACAGATGACATTTTTGTGTATGTAGAAAATTCTATGAATTGACAAAAAAGCTGCTATGATAAATGAGTTTATCAAGGTTGCAGGATATAAGGTCAATAAACAAAAGCTAACCGTATTTCTATAATCACCAATTGAAAATTGAAATATCATTTATAATAATATCAAAAAATAAGAAATACTTAGGAAGAAATTTGACAAAAGATGTGCATGACCTGCACACTAAAAACTCCAAAACATTGCTGAGAGAAATTGAAGAGGACCTAATTAAATGGGGAAAATATCTCATGTTCATGTATTGAAAGACTCAATGTTAAGTTGTCATTTCTCTCTAAAATGACCTGTAGATCCAACATACTCAATTGAAATCCCAGAAGGATTTTTTGTAGAAACTGTTAAATTGATTTTAAAATGTATATGAAGAAGCAAAAGACATCAAATAGAACAATTTTGAAAAATAAGAGCAAAGTTGAATGACTAACACTGCCTGATTTCAAGACTTACTATATAGCTACCATGATTAAGACAGTGTGGTATTTGGTATTATGATAAATAGATCAATGGAACAAAATAGAGTACAGAAATAATCAATACAGAGAAACTGCTTTTTGGTAATGGTGCCATGACAATCAAATTGGGAAATAATGATTTAAGAAATGGTGCTCAAATAATTGATACTCATATGCAAAAAACCCACCTTCAACCCATATATAAAAAAGAAATCAGAATGGATTATAGACCCCAAATGTCAAACCTAAAACTGCAAAACTTCTAGAAGAAAACATAGGAGAAACTCTTATCTTGAATTTACTAATATTTTGGAATATTTACTCCCAATTCTTTATGAATGCATACATGTGTGTGGTGTAATTTTTTATGAAAATGGGATCATGGTATCCATAATATTTTTCCTTCTTTTAAAAACCTTTCCCCAGTTTTACTGAGATATAATTAACATATGATAAACTGTACATATTTATAGTATGCAATCTGATGAATTTTGACATATTTATATACCGGTGAAACCATAGCCACAATGGTTTGCAATGAATATATCCATCACCCCAAAGCATTTCCCAAAGGTAGTCCTTCTCTAGTGGCCCTTAATATCTCTCCTTTTACAACCTCTCTGCCCTGTTCTGAGGCAATCACTGATCTCTTTCCTGTTATATTGATTCATTTTCATTTTCCAAATTTTACATATATGGAAACACAAACTACTTCCAGAGAGGGAAATACGCTGAAAAACAAGGACTAGCCTAGTGGTCTTCACCTCTGTGTGTTCACAGCACAGTTTTGGGGTTCTTTTGTTTGTTTTTTTTTTAGTGAAGTATAGTTGATTTACAATGCCATGTTAGTTTCAGGTGTACAGCAAAGTGATTCAGTTATACATACATACATATATTCTTTTTCAGAATCTTTTCCCTTATAGGTTATTACAAGATGTTGAATATAGTTCCCTGTGGTATACAGTAGGTCCTTGTTTATTTTATATATATAGTAGTGTGTAACTGTTAATCCCAAACTCCTAATTTATCCCCCACCCCTTTCCTTTCCCCTTTGGTAACCGTAAGTTTGTTTTCTATGTCTGTGAGTCTGTTTCTGTTTTGTAAATAAGTTCATTTGTATCATTTTTAAGATTCCACATGTAAGTGATATCATATGATATTTATCTTTCTCTTACTTCACTTAGTATGATAATCTCTAGGTCCATCCATGTTGCTGCAAATGGCATTATTTTGTTCTTTTTAATGGCTGAGTAATATTCCATTGTATATTTTTATCACATCTTTATCCATTCATCTGTTGATGGATACTTAGGTTGCTTTCATGTCTTGTCTATTGTAAATAGTGCTGCTATGAACCACAGTACAGTTTTAATACTGTGATCCATGACATAAGATTTATTGAGATTAAATGTTGAAGAAATCAGCATTAACAATAATTTTATTTATATCATTATAATATATAATTAAACATATAAGATTATTATATCTAATGTATAATTAAATATCTAAAAAATATATACTGTTTTACAAAAGAGCTCTACTAGGTGAATTCTAACCCTTGAAAAATACACTTAAAAATACTTAGGCAACTAGAAAGGTTCTTGATGATATTTGACAATCAAGAGCACATATTTATTAACTGGCTGTCCTTGCGTAGTGCCTCCAGAATATGCATAGGACATCATATAGGTTTTTATAGAGGCTTTGCACCTTTGGAGAACAGGCTGAGAAGAAAAAAAAGACTTCTCTGCTCAACATCATTAGTCATTGGGGAAATGTAAATAAAAACCACATTAAGATATCATTTCACACCCATGAGGTTGGCTACAATTTAAAAAGAAGAAAAAATCAGAAAACAAGCTTTGGGGAAGATGTGGAGAAATTGAAACCCTTATACATTGTGGAGGGAGTATAAAATTGTTCAGCTGCTATGAAAAACAGTTTGGTGACTCCTCTAAGTTAAACATAGAATTACCATTTGATTTAGCAATTCCACTTCTGGAGAAATGAAAGCATCCACTACCAATTCTACACAAAAAAATTGAAAACAAGTTCTCAGACAAATACTTGTACATGTATATTTTCAGCCCCACCAGTCACATTAGCCAGAAGGTGGAAATAGCCCAAATGTTCATCAACAGATGGATGGATGAACAAAATGTGGTATATCCATATAATGGAGTATTATTCAGTCATGAAAAGGAATGAAGTACTGCTACATGTTACAACATGGATGAACCTCAGAAACATTATACTAAGTAAGAAATGCCAGATGCAAAAGGGCCACATATGCACGATTCCATTTATATGGAATATCCAGAATTGGTAAATCTACAGAGATAGAATGCAAATTGGTGTTTGCCAGGCCTGGAGAGAAGGAGGAATGGGGAGCATATGCTTAATGGGTATAGGGTTTTGTTTTGGGGAGATGATGTTTTGGAACTAGATAGGGGTGGTAGTTGCACAACACTGTGAATGTACTAAATGCCACTGAACTGTGTACTTTAAAATGGTTGATTTTATCTTACATGAATTTAACCTCAATTGAAAAAATCTTTTGTTGGGTTATTGCAAAGATATAGAAAAGAAGAAAGATGTGATCTGTGACCTATAAGGAGTGCTGCAAATATTGTTCTCATACCTGTCTAGGGCCCCATTCCCTCATGTCCCTACCTAGGCATAATCTAATATTATACATTTAACTGGGCAGGTGTTGTGTTTTTGTTTTAAGTTTTCTCTTTCAGCAAGTGTTTGCATTTAACTCAAGAATTTGCAAACTTAAATCCAGTAGGATTATAATGGAGGAAATTCAGGAAAGGTGGAGGAACATACCTTGGTCATATTTGGGCTCCAGTGAGCCCCCCTTTGAGCTGTATACCTCACTATGTAGGGAGTTGGCTTTGTTCTTTATCTTATGTATGGTTGGTCCTATCATCTTTTACAGAGTATGAGAATTTGTTTGGTTGCTTGGGCAAAATTTCAAGCAATCATATATATTTTAAATTTAATATTTATTTATTATTATTATTATTTTTTGCGGTACGCGGGCCTCTCACTGTCGCAGCCTCTCCCGTTGCGGAGCACAGGCTCTGGACGCTCAGGCTCTGCAGCCATGGCTCACGGGCCTAGCCGCTCCACGGCTTGTGGGATCTTCCCAGACTGGGGCACGAACCTGTGTCCCCGTGTCCCCTGCATCAGCAGGCGGACTCTCAACTACTGCGCCACCAGGGAAGCCCTAATATTTATTTTATACTGGGTTATAGTTGTGTTAGTTGTGTTAGTTTCAGCTAAGTGAATTATTTATACATATACATATATCCATTATTTTCAGATTCTTCTCCCATATAGGTTATTACAGAATATTGAGTAGAGTTCCTGTGCTATACAGTAGGTCCTTGTTGATTATCTATTTTATATATAGCAGTGTGTATGTGTTCATCCCAAACTCCTATTTTATCCCTCCTCTCCGCATTTCCCCTTTGGCAACCGTAAGTTTGTTAGAAAAATCTGTTTATGTTTTGTAAATAAGTTCATTTGTACCATTTTTTTAGATTCTATATATAAGTAATATCATGTGATATTTGTTTCTCTGTCTGACTTACTTCACTTAGTATGATAATCTCCACGTCCACCCATGTTGCTGCAAATGGCACTATTTCATTCTTTTTGATGTCTGAGTAATATTCCGTTGTATATGTGTATCACATCTTCTTTATCCATTCCTCTGTCAGGGGACATTTAGGTTGCTTCCATGACTTGGCTCTTGTGAATAGCACTGCAATGAACATTGGAGTGCACGTATCTTTTCGAATTATGTTTTTTTCCGGGTATATGCACAGGAGTAGGATTGCTGGATCACATGGTAGTTCCATTTTTAGTTCTGTGAGGAACCTGCATACTGTTCTCCATAGTGGTTGCACCAATTTACATTCCCACCAACAGTGTATGAGGATTCCCTTTTCTCCACACCCTCTCCAGCACTTACTGTTTGTAGACTTTTCTTTTTTTGTGGTACGCAGGCCTCTCACTGTTGTGACCTCTCCCGTTGCGGAGCACAGGCTCTGGACGCGCAGGCTCAGCGGCCATGTCTCACGGGCCTAGCCGCTCCGCGGCATGTGGGATCTTCCCAGACCGGGGCACGAACCCATGTCTCCTGCAGTGGCAGGCGGACTCTCAACCACTGCACCACCGAGGAAGCCCTGTAGACTTTTTGATGATGGCCATTCTGACCAGTGTAAGGTGATACCTCATTGTAGTTTTGATTTGCATTTCTCTAATTAGTGATGTTGAACATCTTCTCGTGTGCTTTTTTGGGCCATTTGTATGTCTTCTTTGGAGAAATGTCTATTTAGATCTTCTGCCCATTTTTTTATTTTTATTTTTTTTGATATAGAGCTGCATGAGCTGTTTGAATATTTTGGAGATTAATCCCTTATCAGTCGCTTCATTTGCAAATATTTTCTCCCATTCTGTGGGTTGTCTTTTCATTTTATTTATTGGTTTCCTTTGCTGTGCAAAAGCCTTTAATTTGGTCCCCTTTTTTAATTTTTGTTTTTATTTTCATTACTCTGGGAGGTGGATGCAAAAAGATACTGCTGCAATTTATGTCAGAGAATGTTCCACCTATGTTTTCCTCTAGGAGTTTTACAGTACCTGGACTTAAATTTAGGTATTTAATCCATTTTGAGTTTATTTTTCTGTATGGTGTTAGGGAATGTTCTAATTTCATTATTTTACATGTAGCTGTCCAGTTTTCCCAGCACCACTTACTGAAGAGACTGTTTTTTTTCCATCTTATGTTCTTGCTTCCTTTGTTGTAGATTAATTGACCATAGGTGCGTGGGCTTAACTTCTGGGCTTTCTATCCTGTCCTATTTATCTATATTTCTGTTTTTGTGACAGTACCATACTCTTTTGATGACTGTAGCTTTGTAGTGTAGTCTGAAGTCAGGCAGCCTGATTCCTCCAACTCTGTTGTTCTTTCTCAGGAGTGCTTTGGCTATTCAGGGTCTTTTGTGTTTCCGTACAGACTAAAAAAATTTTTGTTCTAGGTCTGTGAAAACTGCCATTGGTAATTTGATAGGAATTGCATTAAATCTGTAGATTGCCTTGGGTATTATACTCATTTTGACAATATTAATTCTTCCAATCCAAGAACATGGTATATCTTTCCATCTGTTTGTGTCATCTTAGATTTCTTTCATCAGTGTCTTACAGTTTTCAGAGTACAGGTCTTTTGCCTCCTTAGGTAGGTTTATTTCTAGGTATTTTATTCTTTTTTTTTTTGGCTGCACCACATGGCATGTGGGATCTTAGTTCCCTGACCAGGTATTGAACCCACAGCCCCTGCAATGGAAGCATGGAGCCTTAACCACTAGACTGCCAGGGAAGTCCTGCTAGGTATTTTATTCTTTTTGATGTGATGGTAAATGGGATTGTTTCCTTAATTTCTCTTTCTGATCTTTTGTTGTTAGTATATAGGAATGCAAGAGATTTCTATGTATTAATTTTGTATACTACAACTTTACCGGATTCACTGACGAGCTCTAGTAGTTTTCTGGTGACATCTTTAGGATTTTCTTTGTATAGTATCATATCATCTGTAAACAGTGACAATTTTACTTCTTTTTTTCCAATTTGTATTCCTTTTATTTCTTTTTTCTTCTCTGATTGCCGTGGCTAGGACTTCCAAAACTATGTTGAGTAAAAGTGGCAAGAGTGGACATCCTTGTCTCATTCCTGATCTTAAAGGGAATGCTTTCAGTTTTTCCCCATTGAGAATGAGGTTAGTAGTGCGTTTGTCATATATGGCCTTTATTACGTTGAGGTAGGTTCCCTCTATGCCCATTTTCTGGAGAGTTTTTAATCATAAATGGGTGTTGAATTTTGTGAAAAGCTTTTTATGCATCTTTTGAGATCATATGTTTTTTATTCTTCAGTTTGTTACTGTAGAGTATCACACTGATTGATTTGCATATATTGAAGAATCCTTGTATTCCTGGGATAAATCCCACTTGATCATGGTGTTTGATACTTTAAATGTATTGTTGGATTCAGTTTGCTAGTATTTTGTTGAGGATTGTTGCATCTATGTCCATCAGTGATATTGGCCTGTAACTTCCCTTTTTTTTGTGGTATCTTTGTCTGGTTTTTGGTATCAGGGTGATGGTGGCCTCATAGAATGTATGAGTGTATTCCTTCCTCCACAATTTTTGGGAAGAGTTTTAGAAGGATAGGTGTTAACTCTTCTCTAAATGTTTGGTAGAATTTGTGAAGCCATCTGGTTCTGGACCTTTGTTGGAAGATTTTTAATCACAGTTTCAATTTCAGTACTTGTGATTGGTCTGTTCATATTTTCTATTTCTTCCTGGTTCAGTTTTGGAAGGTTGTACCTTTCTCAGAATTTGCCCATTTCTTCTAGGTTGTCCATTTTATTGGCATATAGTTGCTTGTAGTAGTCTCTTGTGATCCTTTGTATTTCTGTGGTATCCATTGTTACTTCTCCTTTTTCATTTCTAATTTTACTGATTTGAGCCCTCTCCCTTTTTTTCTTGAGGAGTCTGGCTAAAGGGTTCTCAATTTTGTTTATCTTTTCAAAGAACCAGCTTTTAGTTTAGTTTCATTGACCTTTCTTCTTTCATTGTTTTCTTCATCTCTATTCATTTATTTCTGTTCTGATCTTTACGATTTCTTCCCTTCTACTCACTTTGGGTTTTGTTTGTTCTTCTTTCTCTATTTGCTTTAGGTGTCAAGCAGTAATTTTAGTGGGGTGAAGAAGAACTGATTTAGAACTGTAGTGAGTTCAGAAAAAATAAAAATGACTTTTAGTTTTATCTGGTTTACATTAAAAATGAAAGCACCTTTTTTGAATCCTTTGGGTAAAATGTATATTCCTACAGCCAGGTTGCTTGTGGAACTAAATAGAAGACTGCCATGAGAAAAGAGTCATTATTTTTTGAGCCACTAAAATCTTAGCATTTCAGCATCTTTGAGATATACCAACATTGGAGAGTTTTGGTAAGTTTTTGTTTAAAAAGTGATTGATGACTGTAAGAGGAAACCAGGCAGGCTTCATATATCCTACCCTTTGGATGTCATAGATAATAAAGGTAAACCTTATTATCTAACTTATATCTAATTGTGATTCTGATGCTTGACGAGCTCTACCCATATGGAATTTAAGGCCGTGAGAACATAAACGACAGAGAGTGAACAAAGGAAATTAGAATAAACGTGGTCCCTGTTAATATCTACACTTGTGTAAACGAGAAATTTGAACTTGGTTTTTTTTCCTTCCTAGCTAAAGAACTGATAAATGGATGGTTCTGTGGGGAAGTGATTGTGTATTTCGGCAATCTGCCTCCCAGGAGGAATTTGCCAGGTCTAGCAGAATGTCATAGCACTGTTGTAGCTGAAAACAAATATTAAAGAAATGCGTTACTGTAGGTGGAATAAAATCTGAAAATCACCTTCAATCTCTTTCAAACTTTATTTTTAATCAAGTCTCCTGGATGAAACAACATGTCTATGATTAGTTATATGAAATTGCTAATTTCTTGTGGAAGAAGCATATTAGTCTCTTGACTTTAAAGCTTCCAAAATGATACAGCAAAACCTGCAGAATTTGAGGCTAAATATCTATGTTTTATCCTGTGATGAAATCTTTTCTTCTTACGTCTCCTCAGAGTACAGATTAAATTCATCATCATTTTCAGTTTCTGCTTTATCAAATATTTATTGACCATTGAATCTGTGCAAGGGATGCAGAGCAATATTTTATAAGACACAACCTTTTTTTTGTGTGTGTGGTACGCGGGCCTCTCACTGTTGTGGCCTCTCCGGTTGCAGAGCACAGGCTCCGGACGCGCAGGCCTAGTGGCCATGGCTCACGGGCCTATCCGCTCCGCGGCATGTGGGATCCTCCCGGACCGGGGCACGAACCCGCGTCCCCTCCATCGGCAGGTGGACTCTCAACCACTGCGCCACCAGGGAAGCCCCAAGACACAATCTTTTAAATAAATGATTTTATAATTTGTCTGGGGAGATGGTTGTACTTTGTTGGATAATGTTCCTCCCATCCGCACCCCCAAATTCAGGTCTTTCCTGAAACCTCTGAATGTGACTATTTGGAAATAGGTTGTTGCCGGTGTAATTTGTTCAGAAGAGGTCAGATTGGAATAGGGTGGGCCCTTAATCCAATATGACTGGTGTCCTTATAAGAAAAGGAAAAGAGACAAAGATGCTATGTGAAGATGGAGGTAGAAATTGGAGTGATGAGTCTATAAGCAAAGAACTCCGTGGTTCTCTGGCCACAGCTGAAGCTCTGAGAAAGTCATGGCATAGGCCCTGCTCTAGAGCCTTCAGAGAGCGTGGCCCTGCGTTCACCTCGACCTCAGACTTCTAGCCTCCAGACCTCTGAGACAATATGTATCCTCTGTTTTGAGCCACCAAGTTTGTGGCACATTGTGATAGCAGCCTTAAGAAACGAATACAATAGACATAAAAAATAAAGCTCCTATTATTAAGCACCGGTTACATTCCAGGTCCCCTGTCTTTGAGCCGTTTTCTGCCCTAAGGTATCTTCACCATCACGCCGGGAGGAGCAACCAGAGAGCAAGAGAGGCCTAGCAGCTTGTTCAATATCATTCAGCAAGTGGCTCTAACCCTTGTCAGTGTTACTCCAGTGACCATTCGCCTAACCATGGGAGGAAGCCCATATGGCGGGCAGGAGGCAAAATGACAGGCAAGAGGGGACAGAC
Source organism: Leucopleurus acutus (assembly GCF_964270905.1). Taxonomy (NCBI): domain Eukaryota; kingdom Metazoa; phylum Chordata; class Mammalia; order Artiodactyla; family Delphinidae; genus Leucopleurus; species Leucopleurus acutus. The sequence continues at coordinate 72,842,944 of NC_139156.1, forward strand.
CCTGAAGCTCGCACTAGCCCAGGTGTCCATGAAGAGTTATACAGAGAAATTGCCTGAGGTCCGTCCATAGGATGGGCTGCTACAGGAGCACAGAAGAGCAGAGTGCGACAGCAGGCAGTTGTGTGGACAAATCTCTAACGCGTTCTGCTGAGTGAAAGAGGCAACACGCAAGAGAGTATGTACTCTATATTGATAGTTCCCTCTCTCCAAAGTTCTAGAATAGGAAAAACTAGTCTGTAGTGGAAAAAAATAAAAACAGTGGTTTCCAACTCTGTTGTAGATTCTCTATGGAGAACTTGACGCCGGGCTCCCTGACCTTTGGTGGTTCAGGGGGGCAGAGACAGATCCAAGCCCGGCTTCTCACACGCTGGGTAGCCGTCTCTGTGTACGCAGCTGGGAGTGGAAGAGTATAAATACCACGAGGCCAGGGACCATGCCAGTTTTAGGACCATCATTTTCCAGGGACTGCCACCGTTCCTGGCTCATAAATGTGTGTCCCTCAATAATTATTTGTGGCATAAGAGAATCCACTTGTGAACAGGGTATTGTCTACGATGTTGATATTCATTATCCTTGAATTCCCAAATTTGTGCCACATAAGTGAGCACTTGATTATATACTATAGGGCAGTGTTCTCTAACGTCTGTCATTTTATCACCCCAGTCATCTATACTAACACAGAGAGCGAGTGGGAGAGAATAAGAGACGGAAAGGCTATGAGATTAAGAGGTTCCACTGTAATTCCAGAGATTGTGTAGCAAAGTTACATGATGGCCCTGCAGACTCTGTAGTGTTTCTAGAATTGCTGGAAGTTTGTGATAGTTTAAGTGAAGTAAATAAATGTACATAGCTCTGGGCTGGGCACTGGGAGAGAATTGAGGAGAAGCAGAATCCACGCCGTTAGGCTGAAGGACTTCACTCTCCACTGGGAAGGGAAGGTCCACCTGACTGTAGGCAGCTTACTGCCTGTGGGGAAGCGTGGTAAGCACTCCCTGCTCTCACCTCCCGGCTGCGGGGCAGGCGTCAGCACGCAGCCAGGGCACTCTTTCCTGCTAAGCCCTGGACTGGCTCAGGATGTCTTCCCACTTGCACCCTCAGAGAGCCACACTAAACCGCCGGGAACAGTAGGCGAAGGCCGTCAGTCACGAGGAGATGGATGTGGGTTTCAGAGGTCATGGACGGCTTCGTGGAGGAGGCGCATTGATCTCAACATAAAGCACGGCTCACATGGTGGAGTGTGCACCTGCAATCGACCTGCCCTGCCTCATGCCGGCAGCTTGGAGCTTCCACAGGGACTTCAGCCTTGGCTCGTGTCAGGAGGGGCTGTGCTGTCGATTGGCTCCATTCCTGCCCATCCTCTCCGGTGCCGAAGTCTCCAAACCAAGGCTGCCCCTTGGTGAGGTGTCACAGATCCTGCAGGGGAATAGGAGGTGGGTGGCCAGGAACCCTGTAGGATGGGTCTGGGTTACCACACAGCTAAGGTGTGTTTTTTGTCTTTTTGTTTCTTTGTTTTTTGTGAACAGCCTGCTTGCTGTTCTTGAGTGATGACTTTCTCAAGTGAAGCATCTCGGAAAGGATAACCCTGTAGGGGGCTGCTGCCCTCCCGCCACAGAATCCCAGGGCAACTGTGCCATGAATCGGCACCTTAAGATGTGTGGCTCACGTCATATCTACACTTGAAGGCCTGAGCCTCCTAGTACACTGCTTGCAGGTTTCCAGACGTCGAGCCTGGACAGACGGTGCCTCTGCTTAAACACAGCTGTTGTGTTGGCTTGTTTAGAGGCACATCTGCTAGGAAAGGTGGAGAAGAAATTCTCTTCCAAGGTTGGGCCTTAACAGGCGCTTGTAGCTACAGAGCCTTGTCTAATAAAGAAGGATGGGTCTTCCCTGGCGGCGCAGTGGTTGAGGGTCCGCCTGCCGATGCAGGGGACACGGGTTCGTGCCCCGGTCCGGGAAGATCCCACATGCCGTGCAGCGGCTGCGCCCGTGAGCCATGGCCGCTGAGCCTGCGCGTCCGGAGCCTGTGCTCCGCAACGGGAGAGGCCACAGCAGTGAGAGGCCCGCGTACCGCAAAAAAAAAAAAAAACAAAACAAGGATGAAGGCTCTTCCTTTCAACTTTTAAAAAAGAGCAGCAATCTTTCTGCTTCAGCCGGCACCAAACCCTAGTCAGTTGTTCTTTTTTGTGCTTTGCCTGCTTCCCAGAAGTATAGAATATGGCTTGAAATAAAAAAAACCCAGATGTCAAGACTGTTGAGTATTGTGGGGAGGTTTGTCTCAGGAGTTATTTTCTTTCCTGCTCTTTGGTGTCCTTGGGGGGATTTCCAGACGCCCAGCTCCACAGCATCAGCCCTCCTGGCAATGACCTGAGCTCCCCACCTCCTCTAATTCTACTCTCTGACATCCGAACAGGAAATTTGCGTTTTAAAATCAGTTGCTTGCTGATCTAAAGGAGATGTTTCTTATCTGAGGTCTGAGGTTAGGTGAGGATCAGAGAGAGGGAGATTTTATTGGGGGAGTCTCCATTAGACCAGTACTCACATCCCAGGGCCACAACTTATTCTGCTAATGGTTAAGACGACCTTGACTTTGATTTCTGAAACTGCTACATTCACACTTTTCCAGTAGGGTCAGTATTTGGATTGAAAAAGACTCATTCTCTGCAGTAAAACTTCCCCCAACTTTTTTTTTTTTTTTTACTGACTTGATGGCTTTTTCTAGAACGCATGATAGATGAAGCCAGGACTCAGTCTAGCCATAAAAGACATATGGATTCAATCAGATTTGCCAGAACACAGCTGCAGGGTAAAATCTAAAAAGTGACTCGAGAAATCAAGATGCTGCCGAGGCAGTTTCTTGGCCAGGAATCTTTTGGCTGTTTCTTGTTTTAAATTCTTTCATTTTGCATTTTGGGAAATGACTCTCAAATGAAAGCCAAAATCCTAAGTGCAGAAAGATAAATCACATGTCTTTTGCTATGAATTCTGATTATTTCCCTTGAAGGAGTAGCCAAGAGCTTGTTTCTCACATAAAAATACTTTTGCCTGTTAATGAGAAACAGAATTAATTGGGTTCTACAGAGGCCAATTTTAGCTGAGTTAAAAGACAAATACTTTAGCATCAGAAAGGCCTTAGAGACACCTAATTTAATCCCTTCTTATGGGATCAGAGAGGGTAAAGCATGGCCCGAGAGCACACAGCAGGGTGGGTGCACAGGGAGGACTGCATTTCATCCCGTGCTCACTCAGGCGAGTCAATTCTCTGACCTTTCTGACTGTTACTAATGAGGCTCCCTGCCATTATTTACATAAGAATATCTCAAGGATGAGATTTCATTCCTTGGAACTAAGAGATGAAAATAGAGAAATCATGTCACACGTGTAGCATCAACACCCAAAAGACCTCTTTGTTTGAATAAAATGCTAAAGCCAGTGTGCTATGTGAATGAGTTCACCTGGTGGCCTAGGCAGCCTTGTTTTTGAAGAGAGTTTTCTGTGATCTTTGCTTGAATGGTGTGGAATTCTAACCCAACAGACACAGAATACAGAACCCAGAGAAAGGCCCTTTCAGAATGAAACATGGAAACGATGTTGAGATCATATCAAGGAAACTGAAAGGTAACTATTAGCAGGGCTTGCTGCAACAGGATAGCGGGTGGGGATGGAACAGAGCGTTCCTCAGCTTGGCATGGCCCGGGGTACGGGAGGGACCAACCCCCAGAGCCTGCTGGGAAGCTCAGCCATGCCAGGCACTGAACTGAGCCACGGAGCCTTCCTGCCCCTGTCATTTGGGAATTGTATGTGGTCAGGATACAGATGATGGCCACCCTTCTGGCCAGGGATGATTAGCATAATAATTCAGCCAGTGCATTAATTTTAGATTGCTGCAAGCGATCAGACTCATGTTTTCATTTGCAGTTTTGTAAAAGAGACCAGCTTGCTCCAAACACTTTTCTGTAATAATTCATATTGCAATATTGAATAAGGATGTTTTGATTATTTTATTTTGAGGCTTATACTGAAAGAAGTCTAACATTGCTCTTCTCATCATTATTCAATGAGTGTTTTCCAGCTGGATGGAAAGACAGATCTATCTGTTCAGACAGATCTGTTTTCTGTCTGAGTCATTGTTGCTAACAGTTGTTAGGGAAGCAGAAACCTTCTCAGTCAATTGATGTGTTCCAGCTGTGCAACTTTGGAAATCATATTTGTACTGCAAAAAGGATTGGTGCCTTTTCTAATGTTCCTTCCATTAAAAAAGATAGTTTGTCACGGGATGCCACTTTTCAGATTTTCAGAAAGATTTAAAATTGACGATGAATTACTTTCTTGCAACCAGGACAGAGTTGTATTGAAAGGAGCTTCAGATCCTCAGGTATTTGCCTGGCTTCATGCAGAAGCTTTCATGGCTCCAAATACCCAACCTTCAAACCCAACACTGATATTTATGCACCGAAAGCAGGGGCTGCTGCTTCCTATTCCTCCTCCTCTTCCTCCTCCTCTCTTTCCCTCTTCCTCCTTCTCCTTTCCTCCTCCTCCTCTTCTTCCTCTTCCTCCTCCTCCTCCTCCTCTTCCTCTTCTTCCTCTCCTCTTCCTCCTCCTCCTCTTCCTCTTCTTCCACCTCTTCCTCCTCTTCCTCCTCTTCCTCCTCCTCGTCCTCGTCCTCCTCCTCCTCCTCCTCCTCTTCCTCCTCCTCCTCTCTCTTCTTTCTCCTCCTCTTCCTCCTCCTCCTCTTCCTCCTCCTCCTCTTCCTTTACTTCCTCCTCTTCCTCCTCTTCCTCCTCCTCGTCCTCGTCCTCCTCCTCTTCCTCCTCCTCCTCCTCCTCTTCCTCCTCCTCCTCTTCTTCTTTCTCCTCCTCTTCCTCCTCCTCCTCTTCCTCCTCCTCCTCTTCCTCCTCCTCCTCTTCCTTTACTTCCTCCTCTTCCTCTTCTTCCACCTCTTCCTCCTCTTCCTCCTCTTCCTCCTCCTCGTCCTCGTCCTCGTCCTCGTCCTCTTCCTCCTCCTCCTCCCCTCCTCCTCCTCCTCTTCCTCCTCCTCCTCTTCTCTTTCTCCTCCTCTTCCTCCTCCTCCTCTTCCTTTACTTCCTCCTCTTCCTCTTCTTCCTCCTCTTCCTCTTCTTCTTCCTCCTCCTCCTCCTCCTCCTCTTCTTCCTTTTTCTCCTTTTTAAAACAGCTTTATTGAGATATAATTCACATAGCATACAGTTTGCTCATTTGAAGTGTACAATTCAATGATTTTTTTTAGTATATTTACTAGAGTAGTGCAACCATAACCATCATTAATTTTAGAACATTTTCATTACTCTGAAAGGAAGCCGTGCTCCCCTTAGCTACCCACCCCATGTAGTATCCATCTCTCCCCAGCCTTAGGTAACAAGGAGTCTACCCTCTGTCTCTGTAGACTTGCCTATTCTGGCATTTCCTATAAATGGAATCATACAATATGTGGTCCCTTAACATAATGTTTTCAACATTCACTCATGTCTTAGCTCTTCTCAGCACTCCCATTTGTTTTAATGGCTAATCATATTAATAATAATTAATAATAATATTTAATGGAAAAATATTCCATTGTATGGTTATACCACAATTTGTTTATCCATTCATCTGTGGATGGACATTTGAGTTATTTCTATTTTTGGCTCTTAGGACAAGTGCTGCTGTGAACATTCATGGACAAGTCTGTGTGGATATGTTTTCATTTTTCTTGGTTATCTACCTAGGACTGGAATTGCTCCATCATATGTTAGCTGTGTTTAACCTTTTGAGAAACTGCAAGACTGTTTTCCAAAGTAACTGCACCATTTTATGCTCCCACCAGCAGTGTGTGTGTTCCGATTTTTCCACATTCTCTCTAAAACTTGTTATGTCTTTTTTTTTTTTTTCCTATAGCCATCCTACTGGGTGTGTGGTGGTGAAACCTCCTTAAAACTATTTTGAAAGTATTTTAGTGATGCCGTTCAGCCCAGATGGATTCTGTGTGAGTGAGAGAGGAAAACAGCACCAGCCCCACACGTTTCCAAACATGAGCTGTAGGAGGACAGTGACTTTTTTCACCACTGTGCCCCCAGAGTCTAAAAAAAGGCGTAGCACATAGTAGGCGTGGAAACATTTGTAGAATGAATGCCTAAATGAGTTCATGAAGAGTCTCCTATGTGCTAGCATTGGTGTGGATGCAGAGGTACACAAGACATCGCCCTGCTCCCAAAGAGCTTAACTTTTTGAAGGAAATAGAATGGAATTATTCCTGAAAGGAAGTTACTGATGGAGAAGGGTACATGTTAAAGGGAAGTGTACTCATTTCTAAGCCACTGAAATGTAGATGATGAAAACCTGAGCTCTCTGGTCTTAGCCTGATTTGTAAAGTCTGGCTTCCAGGAAATGGTAGGGAAACTGCAATGAGGGAGGTGACCTTCCACATAATACCTGAAACCTCTCCAGGCAGTACAACATTGTCCACGCCACCCTCTGTCTCTCAGTGTGACTGTGAGATCAGAATATAATATGATTCTTCTCCTTTTTTTAAAAAATTTTATTTTATTTATTTTTTTATACAGCATGTTCTTATTAGTCATCCATTTTATACACATCAGTGTATACATGTCAATCCCAATTGCCCAATTCATCACACCACCATCCCCAACCCCGCTGCTTTCCCCCCTTGGTGTCTATACGTTTGTTCTCTGCATCTGTGGCTCATTTTCTGCCCTGCAAACTGGTTCATATGTACCATTTTCTAGGTTCCACATATATGTGTTAATATACAATATTTATTTTTCTCTTTCTGACTTACTTCACTCTGTATGACAGTCTCTAGATCCATCCACTTCTCAACAAATGACCCAATTTCGTTCCTTTTTATGGCTGAGTAATATTCCATTGTATATATGTACCATATCATCTTTATCCGTTCGTCTGTCGATGGGCATTTAGGTTGCTTCCATGACCTGGCTATTGTAAATAGTGCTGCAGTAAACATTGGGGTGCATATGCCTTTTGAATTATGGTTTTCTCTGGGTATATGCCCGGTAGTGGGATTGCTGGGTCATATGGTAATTCTATTTTTAGTTTTTTTAAGGAACCTCCATACTGTTCTCCATAGTGGCTGTATCAATTTACATTCCCACCGACAGTGCAAGAGGGTTCCCTTTTCTCCACACCCTCTCCAGCATTTGTTGTTTGTAGATTTTCTGATGATGCCCATTCTAACTGATGTGAGGTGATACCTCATTGTAGTTCTGATTTGCATTTCTCTAATTATTAGTGATGTTGAGCAGCTTTTCATGTGCTTCTTGGCCATCTTTATGTCTTCTTTGGTGAAATGTCTATTTAGGTTTTCTGTCCATTTTTGGATTGGGTTGTTTATTTCTTTAATATTGAGCTGCATGAGCTGTTTATATATTTTGGAGATTAATCCTTTGTCCGTTGATTCATTTGCAAATATTTTCTCCCATTCTGAGGATTGTCCTTTCATCTTGTTTATGGTTTCCTTTGCTGTGCAAAAGCTTTGAAGTTTCATTAGCTCCCATTTCTTTATTTTTATTTCCATTACTTTAGGAGATGGATCAAAAATGATCTTGCTGTGATTTATGTCAAAGAGTATTCTTCCTATGTTTTTCTCTAAGAGTTTTATAGTGTCTGGTCTTACATTTAGGTCTCTAATCCATTTTGAGTTTATTTTTGTGTATGGTGTTAGGGAGTATTCTAATTTCATTCTTTTCCATGTAGCTGGTCCAGTTTTCCCAGCACCACTTATTGAAGAGACTGCCTTTTCTCCATTGTATATCCTTGCCTCCTTTGTCATAGATTAGTTGACCATAGGTGCAGGGGTTTATCACTGGGCTTTCTATCTTGTTCCATTGATCTATATTTCTCTTTTTGTGCCAGTACCATATTGTCTTGATTACTGTAGCTTTGTAGTATAGTCTGAAGTCAGGGAGTCTTATTCCTCCCGCTCCATTTTTTCCACTCAAGACTGCTTTGGCTATTCGGGGTCATTTGTGTCTCCATACAAATCTTATGATTTTCTGTTCTAGTTCCATAAAAAATGCCATTGGTAATTTGATAGGGATTGCATTGAATCTGTAGATTGCTTTGGGTAGTATAGTCATTTTCACAATATTGATTCTTCCAATCCAAACATGGTATATCTCTCCATCTGTTGGTATCATCTTTAATTTCTTTCATCAGTGTCTTATACTTTTCTGCATACAGGTCTTTGGTCTCCCTAGGTAGGTTTATTCCTAGGTATTTTATTCTTTTTGTTACAGTGGTAAATGGGAGTGTTTCCTTAATTTCTCTTTCAGATTTTTCATCATTAGTGTATAGGAATGCAAGAGATTTCTGTGCATCAATTTTGTATCCTGCAACTTTACCAAATTCATTGATTAGCTCTTGTAGTTTTCTGGTGGCATCTTTAGGATTCTCTATGTATAGTATCATGTCATCTGCAAACAGTGACAGTTTTACTTCTTCTTATCCAATTTGTATTCCTTTTATTTCTTTTTTTTCTGTGATTGCTGTGGCTACAACTTCCATAACTATGTTGAATAATAGTGGTGAGAGTGGACATCCTTGCCTTGTTCCTGATCTTAGAGGAAATGCTTTCAGTTTTTCACCATTGAGAATGATGTTGGCTGTGGGTTTGTCATATATGGCCTTTATGATGTTGAGGTAGGTTCCCTCTATGCCCACTTTCTGGAGAGTTTTTATCATAAATGGGTGTTGAATTTTGTCAAAAGCTTTTTCTGCATCTATTGAGATGATCATATGTTTTTTATTCTTCAATTTGTTAATATGGAGTATCACATTGATTGATTTGCATATATTGAAGAATCGTTGCATCCCTGGGATAAGTCCCACTTGATCATGGTGTATGATCCTTTTAATGTGTTGTTGGATTCTGTTTGCTAGTATTTTGTTGAGGATTTTTGCATCTATATTAATCAGTGATATTAGTCTGTAATTTTCTTTTTTTGTAGTATCTTTGTCTGGTTTTGGTATCATGGTGATGGTGGCCTCATAGAATGAGTTTGGGAGTGTTCCTTCCTCTGCAATTTTTTGGAAGAGTTTGAGAAGTATGGGTGTTAGCTCTTCTCTAAATATTTGGTAGAATTCACCTGTGAAGCCATCTGGTCCTGGACTTTTCTTTGTTGGAAGATTTTTAATCACAATTTCAATTTCATTCCTTGTGATTGGTCTGTTCATATTTTCTGTTTCTTCCTGGTTCACTCTGGGAAGGTTATGCCTTTCTAAGAATTTGTCCATTTCTTCCAGGTTGTCCATTTTATTGGCAAAGAGTTGCTTGTAGTAGTCTGTTAGGATGCTTTGTATTTCTGCAGTGTCTGTTGTAACTTTTCCTTTTTCATTTCTAATTTTATTGATTTGAGTCCTCTCCCTCTTTTTCTTGATGAGTCTGGCTAATGGTTTATCAATTTTGTTTATCTTCTCAAACAACCAGCGTTTAGTTTTATTGATCTTTGCTATTGTTTTCTTTGTTTCTATTTCATTTATTTCTGCTTTGATCTTTATGATTTCTTTCCTTCTGCTAACTTTGGGTTTTGTTTGTTCTTTCTCTAGTTCCTTTAGGTGTAAGGATAGATAGTTGGAGATTTTTCTTGTTTCTTGAGGTAGGCTTGTATAGCTATAAACTTCCCTGCTATAGCTATAAACTTATAACTGCTTTTGCTGCATCCCATAGTTTTTGGATTGTCGTGTTTTCATTGTCTTTTGTCTCTAGGTATTTTTTGATTTCCTCTTTGATTTCTTCAGTGATCTCTTGGTTATTTAGTAACGTATTGTTCAGCCTCCATGTGTTTGTGTTTATTACATTTTTTTCCCTGTACTTGATTTCTAATCTCATAGCATTGTGGTCAGAAAAGATGCTTGATATTATTTCAATTTTCTTAAATTCACTGAAGCTTGATTTGTGACCCAATATGTGATTTATTCTGGAGAATGTTCTGTGCGCTCTTGAGAAGAAAGTGTAATCTGCTGTTTTTGGATGGAATGTCCTATAAATATCAATTAAATCTATCTGGTCTGTTGTGTCTTTTAAAGCTTCTGTTTCCTTATTTTCATTTTGGATGATCTGTCCATTGGTGTAAGTGAGGTGTTAAAGTCCCCCACGATTACTGTGTTACTGTTGATTTCTTCTTTTATAGCTGTTAGCAGTTGCCTTAATGTATTGAGGTGCTCCTATGTTGGGTGCATATATATTTATAATTGTTATATATTCTTCTTAGATTGATCCCTTGATCATTATGTAGTGTCCTTCCTTGTCTCTTGTAACATTCTTTATTTTAAAGTCTGTTTTATCTGATATGAGTATTGCTACTCCAGCTTTCTTTTGATTTCCATTTGCATGTAATATCTTTTTCCATCCCCTCACTTTCAGTCTGTATGTGTCCCTAGGTCTGAAGTGTGTCTCTTGTAGACAGCATATATATGGGTCTTGTTTTTGTATCTATTCAGCAAGCCTGTGTCTTTTGGTTGGAGCATTTAATCCATTTACATTCAAGGTAATTATTGATATGTAGGTTACTATGACCATTTTCTTAGTTGTTTTGGGTTTGTTATTGTAGGTCTTTTCCCACTCTTGTGTTTCCTGCCTAGAGAAGTTCCTTTAGTATTTGCTGTGGAGCTGGTTTGGTGGTGCTGAATTCTCTTAGCTTTTGCTTGTTTGTAAAGCTTCTGATTTCTCCATCGAATCTGAATGAGATCCTTGCTGGGTAGAGTAATCTTGGTTGTAGTTTCTTCCCTTTCATCACTTTAAGTATATCCTGCCACTCCCTTCTGGCTTGTAGAATTTCTGCTGAGAAATCAGCTGTTAACCTTATGGGCGTTCCCTTGTATGTTATTTGTTGTTTTTCCCTTGTGGCTTTCAGTAATTTTTCTTTGTCTTTAATTTTTGCCAATTTGATTACTATGTGTCTCAGCGTGTTTCTCCTTGGATTTATCCTGTATGGGACTCTCTGCACTTCCTGGACTTGGGTGGCTATTTCCTTTCCCATGTTAGGGAAGTTTTTGACTATAATCTCTTCAAATATTTTCTCTGGTCCTCTCTCTCCTCTCCTTCTAGGACCCCTATAATGCGAATGTTGTTGCGTTTAATGTTGTCCCAGAGGTCTCTTAGGCTGTCTTCATTTCTTTTCATTCTTTTTTCTTTATTCTGTTTAACAGCAGTGAATTCCACCATTCTGTCTTCCAGGTCACTTATCCACTCTTCTGCCTCAGTTATTCTGCTATTGAATCCTTCTAGTGTATTTTTCATTTTGGTTATTGTATGGTTCATCTCTGTTTGTTTGTTCTTTAATTCTTCTAGGTCTTTGTTAAACATTTCTTGCATCTTCTGGATCTTTGCCTCCATTCTTTTTCCGTGGTCCTGGATCATCTTCACTATCATTATTCTGATTTCTTTTTCTGGAAGGTTGCCTATCTCCACTTCATTTAGTTGTTTTTCTGGGGTTTTATCTTGTTCCTTCATCTGGTATATAGCCTTTTGCCTTTTCATTTTGTCTGTCTTTCTGTGAATGTGGTTTTTGTTCCACAGGCTGCAGGATTGTAGTTCTTTTTGCTTCTGCTGTCTGCCCTCTGGTGGATGAGGCTATCTGAGAGCCTCTGTAAGTTTCCTCGATTCTTCTCCTGAAGTTCAGATTTTTAGTGATGTGTCCATTTTGGCCATTTGCCTTCTACCTTTCTCCCACATCCCTCTTCTGTCTATCTATATCTATCTATCTATCTATCTACCTATCTATTTTCACCACCTCTCCAATAACAATCTCATCTCACCAGCTCTGAGATATATTTTATATAAGTTTCTGCAGATTTAATGCATAATAACTAATCTAAGCGAATGTACCATCATTTCCTTAATTCTCTTGCTATTCAGGTTCATTTCCATTTTTGTTATAAATAATGCTTCATAGGAACCTATTCATGACTTTTCTTTTCCAAATTTGGATTTTTCAGAAAAGATAACAGTCCAAATGAGTTCCTGGTCTTTAGGCTTTCCCCTCATGGTGATTCAGGAACCCAGGCCCCTTCCATCTGTGCTTGCCCATCCCCTAGGGCCTCTGGGTCTGCTTCCAGTGGACAGAAGGGGCAAGAGCATGGAAGGCACCTGCTTCCTAACCACATGGCTGAGAGGTGGCCCCCAGCCTTTCTGTCTCCATTCCACTGACGACACCTTGCCACATGGTGCCACCTGGTTGCAGGAGGTTCTGGCAATGTAGTCCCTGGCTGGCCAGACACTTTCCAGAAACAACTGTATACTCTCAAAGGAGGATCATGAATTTTGGGTGGACAGTTAGTCTTCTCTGCCATTATAGACTTTTAGTAGTCTGATCACTGTTCATTTTGATGACTTGGTACATTTTGCCCAGTAGTCCCCACCCCCATTCCCATCGAAATATTTTCATTTATTTATTTCTGGTTATGAAAGAAGACATACGTTTGGTCTTAGTCAATTTCAGTAATCTGTTCATGAAACTTGTTTATTATATGTAGAACCAATGTGTCTACTACTACAGTTTTTTCTTCTGTTTGTTACTTTTTGTTTTAATGCTTATACAAGCATTTTCCTTTTTCCTGAGCTACTTATTTTGTATATATCTGCTGTTGCTTTCAAAAATGATTATAATTAACATGTCACTCTTTTTGGATGACTTTTTTGGGGGCTTCTTTTTCGAAGTCTCTGAGACTTAAGCTTTGGTTTAAAATACTTGCCCCCACCTCTTCCACCCATCCCCACCCCCAAAACATCTGAAATAACAATAAAGGAAAACACGTGTTTTAAATGTTAATATTACTGTTACAATGCAGGTAAAGGAATAGCAAGATTTTTGCTCAGCTAAAATGACTCTCAGTTTTAGTTGATCCAATCCTTATGTTTTTCTTTGGGAAATTAATGAGGTATAATAAAGCCTAATGAAGAAGAAATTTTGATGTCAGCTATAGATACTTAATTGGAATATCTCCTAAACTTCACAACATTAGGAAGGGAAATTGAGGAGGCAGAGTAAGGAAATTATGCAAGATTCATTCATTCATTCATTGAATATTGAATTCCCTTCATGTGCCCAACACTGTTCTAGTTGGAGTCTAGCTAGATGTGTCTAGGGGTCTAGATGCCTCTAGGTGCATCTGAGAATGAAACAAAGTTTCCTGCCTTTGAGAGGCTTACACATTTTAGCAGGTGTGGTAATAGAATAAGTAACAAGTAAACTACATAGTAAATTGAAAAGAGATGTGTCCTACTCTGCTTCATGAAGAGGATGTTATTAATAATTTGCAGTTATATTTTAAATGTATCATCTCAGAATAAAAATTAGTGTGGGGGGCTTCCCTGGTGGCGCAGTGGTTGGGGGCCCGCCTGCCGGTGCAGGGGACACGGGTTCGTGCCCCGGTCTGGGGGGATCCCACATGCCGCGGAGCGGCTGGGCCCGTGAGCCATGGCCGCTGGGCCTGCACGTCCGGAGCCTGTGCTCCGCAATGGGAGAGGCCACAGCAGTGAGAGGCCCGTGTACAGCAAAAAAAAAAAAAAAAAAAAAAAAAAAAATTAGTGTGGGGCTGAAAGTTTAAATGAGGTAGCCAGGTTAGGCCTCATTAAGAGGGACCTGAAGGAGGGAGCCAGCCAGGCATCCATCTAAGGGAGGAGGTTTCCAAGCAAAAGGAAGCAGTGCAAAGGCCCTGAGGCTGAGGTGTACCTATAATTTGAAGAACAGCAAGAAGTTCAGTGTGCTTGGATTGGATTTGGGGTTGGTGGGGAGATCAAGGGATGAAGTCAGAAAAGAAATGAGGGATGTTAGACAAACAGTGTAAAAAGTCTTGTGTGTAAGAAGTCTTGCGGACCATTGCCCATTTTAAGGACATTGGCTTTGTTCTGAGAGAAATGGAGACCCATCAAGTGTTTCAAACAGAGGTGCGACATGACCTGAATTATATTTTTGCAGACTTATCCAGGGTGTTGTGTGGAGAATGGACAGTAAGGAGACAAGGGCAGCAGCACAGAGGTCAGCTGGGGGCTACTGCAATATTCCATGCACGAGATGGTGGTGTGTTGGACCAGGGAGATGGCAGTGAAGGTGGTGAGAAATGGTTGCATTCTGGATATATTTTGAAGATAGAACTAGGTTTTAAATGGAAGGTGAGGAGTTTAGTTTTGAACGCATCAAGTTTGAGGTGTCTGTCATAACACTCAGGTATGGCTATTGACTAAGCACTTGAGTATAAGAACCTAAAGTTCAGGGCAGAGGACCAGGATAGAGATAAAAATTGCGGGGTCATGGGTCATCAGCATAGAGTTAGTAGGGTTTTAAAAAAAATTATATTGTAGTTTATTTACAATGTTGTATTAATTTCTGCTGCACAGCAAAGTGACTCAGTTATATATACATAAATATACATACATATATATATTATTTTTCATATTCTTTTCCATTATGGTATATCACAGGATACTGAATATAGTTCCCTGTGGTATACAGTAGGACCTTGTTGTTTTTCCATCCTATATGTAATAGTTTGCATCTTCTAATCACACACTCTCAATCCTTCCCTCTCCCGCACCCCCTCCCACTTGGCAACTACAAGTCTGTTCTCTTTGTCTGTGAGTCAATTTCTCTTTCATAGATTAGTTCATTTGTGTCATAGTTTAGATTCTACATATAAGTGATATATGTTATTTGTCTTTCTCTCTCTGACTTCACTTAGTGTGATAATCTCTAGGTCCATCCGTGTTGCTACAAATGGCTTATTTCATTCTTTTTAATGGCTGAGTAATAATATTCTGTTGTAGATATGTACCACATCTTCTTTATCCATTCATCTGTTGATGGACATTTAGGTTGCTTCCATGTCTTGGCTATTGTGAATAGTGCTGCTATGAACATAGGGGTGCATGTATCTTTTCGAAGAGTAGTTTTGTCTGGGCATATGCCCAGGAGTGGGATTGCTGGATCATATGCCAAGAGTTGGTAGTTTATAAAGTTATAGGGTTGGTTGAGATCATGAAGGGAGTGATTATATAGAGAAGGGGAAGATGCCACAAGAGGTCATGACTGACCTCATCGTGAGTCTTCTCTCAGTGGGGGAGCCTCATGACAGTGAGCTTGACAAGAAATGGGAGCAAAGAAATCGGTTACAGCAAAGATAGTTCATTCTTTTGGGTTTTTCTCTAAGGTGGAGCTGAGAAATGGGCAGTCACTGGAGTTAGAAGTTGGATCAAGTGAGGGCTTTTCTAATAGGATAAAAACATCAGGCAGATGCTCTTCTTGAATATTTGAGCACAGCTGTTTTATTTCCCATGGTTCAAGATGCTGTACATAGGACTAAGCACATTCACATATTCATTTACTCCTTACAGCTACATTGGGAAGTAACTATGATTACTTTTCAGGGTCCCTGAAAGGTGAAGTGACTTAATGTCTCACAATTAGTATGTGATGGAGCTGAGATTCAGTCCTTCATCTTGTTTTTTGACACACAGCCTGTGCTCTTTTCTCCATGGTAATTGCCTTCCAAAAAGTTTATGTGTTTTCTGAGGAGCAAATTTCATGAATGTTTCCTATATTGCTTCTCAACTAGCGGAGTATGGTATAAGATAAAATTGCTAGTAGCTGGTGAATTTGTGTTTTCCACACCATTGTCCAATGTTTACCATGGAGCTATGTTCTGCTGCCGTTGACTCTAAATTACAAGTTCTTACCCAACCTGAAGTATGACTTTAAACTCACCCTTGGTGCCATTTAGAAAGCTCCAAACTCACCAAATACTAGCTGAAGAAGCCAGTCTCTCATTTGATCAGGGCCAGGCAACCAGTTACCAAACTAACAGGTTGCTTTGAAGTTTGGTAGAAATTTCATAAATTCATAATGATGATTAAATACATGTGATGTAAAGCTTCAAAGTGGTGTCCTAGTACAGAAGCCACTTCTGCTTCTGTTGGTATTTAATTCCCACCGCCCATAATAAGCAGATGGATCAAGTAGCCATGGCTGGGTTCTCATAATGCTAGCTTCTGTGATGCTAGCTTCTGTGATAGAAATCTTAAAAACGAAGTCTCTCAATGAATTGTATAGCTGGAGGCCTAAAAACTCATCATGCATTGTCTTATTTTAAAAGATACAGCAGAACCCAGTTTTTGTTGAAATATAAAGAGATATATAAAGATATAAATTTGCACATTTTTGAAGGCTGCAGTAACTCCTGCTACTTTAACATAAACAGTGATCTATATAGAAGGATATACATGTATACATTTTTGAAGGTTACAGTAACTCCTGCTACTTTAATATAAACAGTGATCTATGTAGAAGGATATACATGTATACATTTTTGAAGGCTACAGTAACTCCTGCTACTTTAACATAAGCAGTGGCAGTTAGTGCATGGACAGGATGTCCAGGGTTTGTTAAAGTGGTGTGGCTCATTGCAGAGCCTGAATTTACAAAGGGAACATTGTATAAAGGCTGGCGAGTTATCAGAAAATGTGGGCATTTACTTAAGATTCTTCACAGCCTAAAATTATGTGATATACCTAGCCTGCATAGGGGGAACAAAGCAAACCTTCCATTTGTAGTTGACTGTGATGGCTAACTGGACCTGTGCATCAGGCCCCTGGGAAAGATTCTGGCCACGGAGATGGCCATGTGACACAAGCATGGACAATTAGAGGGCTTCCTTGGGTTTACATTGATTTCTGATGACTGGAAAAAACATTCTTTCTTTCTGGTAGGGTTGCCAAACTCTCAGTGGCCATGTCTCTGCCACCCACCCAGGGAAGTCCTGTCTGTGGTAGGAGGTAAGGAGATTGATCAACATGTGAAAGCAAGTTAAGATGAGATGAGATAAGAGAGAGCTGTTGAGTTCAGTCCCCAGTTCTCGTTCCAGAGGCCAGGCTTCTGAAACTCATCCTCTGTAAGCAGTAACTTTTCAAAAATTGATCTGCTGTTCACTAATTTTCATACTTCAGCTATGATCCAGTGAAAATATCAACTGCTCAAATTACTACGATAAAGAAACCTGGTTTAGTTTGGCGACTTAACTCATACTGCTATAACAAATACCATGGACTGGGTGGCTTAAGCAACAGACTTTGATTTCTCACAACTCTGGAGGCTGGGAAGTCCAAGATCAAGATGCCAGCAGGGTTGGTGTCTGGTGAGGTATCTCTCCTTGGCTTGCAGATGGGCACCCTCTCGCTGTGTACTCACATGGCAGAGAGAGACAAAGATCTGATCTCTCTTCCTCTTCTTATAAGGACACAAATTCCATGATAGAGGTGCCACCCTCATGATCTCATCTAACCCTAATCACCTCGCCAAGGCCTCACCTCCAAATACTGTCACATTCTGGGTTAGGGCTTCAACATTTGAACTTTGGGGAGACACAAACATTCTTCCTTAACACTTGGGAAGGGATTCTGTAGTAAAATAGAGGAAGGCAGGAAGAGAGAGGAAGAAAAGAAGGAATAAACAAGGAAAAGAAGGAAGTAAAGAGATAAAAATTTCTATTGCCCTCAGAAATTTTCCCTCCCAATTCCATGGGTCAGTAAATTGCCTCTTATTCTCTTTTGTTTCACCTATTTTAAATTGTGTTTCTGTCCCTTGCAAGTGGTTAATTCACCATTCCTTTGAAGGTGTTACAAAGATTATTCCACTGCATGGAACTGTATAATTAAAGAATTAGGGATACATTTCTAATGGGAATTTCTCCAACTCACATGTTTAAATAGTGTCCTCATCCAGAGATTCCCTCTCATCACATGTCATAAATGCCAACTGTGACTCTGCCCTTCCTTGGGTAAACATGAGGAAGGCATCATGTTGTAAACTCCCAGAAAAGAGCTGATGAAAATTCAAAGTGAAATAAGAGGAAATATTAAAACTATTAAATCACTAAATGAAAACATGGGCCAATATAGGTTCTAGGAGATGCTGATTAAAGATGAAAGTGATGTAAATGTAGAAAGATGTAAACTTTTAGGGAAAAATCTTCGTTTTCTAACAAGTAAATTTAATTTTACATTCCATTTCAGTACAACCAGACTGTTTCTTCTATATTTCTCTCATTAATTATTTTTTCATGTTAATGTCCTACTCTGTTTCACGAGGAGGATGTTATTAATAATTTGTTGTTGCATTATACATTGTATCATCTCAAAGTTTGGGGTTTGATTAATGTTCTCTCCCAGGGTTAAGATCCTGCCATCTGGTTTCCTGCTTAGGCAAAAGGAAAGTGAACTAAGAAAGTGATGAATGAAGCAATATAACTTTAAAAATGACTGCATCTTTCTGGTTTTAATTTGAGTCAAATAAGAGAAAGAAAATTGAAAGTGTTATTAGAATATTTAGAAAAAAATAAGCAGTAGGTAAAATTCCAAACAAAATTAAAATGTGTAATCTAAGTTGATGGATGCAATTACAGAAAAATTTTAAAGATTATTCCTAGTTCGGAGAACACTTACTAGAGTAGATGCTGAGTTTTCAAAGCATTACATTTTCCTGATCCTGTAAAAAAAAAAAAAAAGAGAGACAGAATGTCCTACTTGTTTATCATTTCTCTCCTTATTGAGATGAAGTTAGCTGTCCTTTGGTTGCAAATAAGTTCCAACGTGCTCTACCCCCTTAAAGAAGGATGAATGAAACAACCAACGGTATTGCATAGATGGAGAACGTGCACCCCAGAGACCAAACTGCTGCTTGACAGGGGGTTCTTTTCTTTCTGAAATATTACTGAGTCTCAGATTATATAATGGATTGCTGACCCCAGCATCCTAAGGTAGGATGATATGGTGGGAAAGGGTTTTGTATTTCACCAGACCAGGATGTGAATTCTAGCCTTTCCCCCTCGCTAGTTATGTGAGCTTTGCAAATGCCTTAACCTCTCTGAACCTGTATTACCTTTTTATAAAAACAAGGATGACATTTCCCCCATCCCTACCCCAAGCTATGCAGATGTAAACAGCTGTGAGCTGCTGCATGATGCTAAACGTGAAGACGACTTCTTTATTTTGTAAGTCAGATCTAGCTCTGAGCTCTACTTCCCAAGGTCTCTGAAAGTCCAAATGTTAAGACAATGAGAGTAGAGGCCATGGGTTATAAGTCTCTTATCATCGTTAGTGGAGTTTATGCGGGTAACTGGCTCTAATCATAGTAGAGACCTCTGCTCTGTGCTGGGTAGTCAGAGGGGCCCTCAGTAATGCTCCCCTGGGATCCTTGAAGCTCGCATTCCAGAGGGTTTGCCCCTCGATAGGACTTGCAGCCCTCCCATTCCTGTCCCCCAAAGTCTCGGGGGAACCGCATTCAAGGATTAGGCTCCTTTTCCTGTAGCCCTTCAATATCATAGCCTCCTTCCTATCTACTCAGGCTAATCAAAGGTCTTTTTTAAAAAAGAAAGATCTGGTCCTTCTTCACAGGAGGTGAGAGAATCACAGATCCCCAGGTCTCCAGCACCTCTCTCTAATTTGTGAGTGCAACAGAGAGAACAAGATAGTTACTATTTGAAGTAGGTCATTCAGTTACATTAACTTTAAGGAAAATTGCTCTGCTGTGTAAGCTACAAATTTTTCCATGCTTTTTCATCTACAATTCAGTGAGCATTGGTGTCGCTTAAATCATGCTTTAGGAAGGTGTTTTGCAGTGAGACAGAGGAAAGGAGGAAGAAAGCGAGGGAGAGAGGGAGGGATAAAGAGAGAAAAAGAAGAACCAAAAGGAAAGAAAAACAGGATATAAGAAAAAGGTGAAATTTCTATTCCCCTTAGAAATGTTCCATAACCTTAGGAAAATTAGATCTTAAAAGTAAACGAAACTTCATACATTGCTGGTGGGAATGTAAAATGGTATAGCAGTAGTGGAAAACAGTTTGAAAAAGTTAAACATAGTTACCATATAATGCAGTATTTCCACTCGTAGGTATAATCCCCAAAGAGATGGAAACATATATCCACATGTACACGAATTTTCTTGGCAACATTATTCCTAACAGGTGAAAAGTAGAAACCAAATGTCTATTAACTGATGAATGGATAAACAAAAAATGTGGTATGTCCATACAATGGAATATTATTCATCCATAAAAAGGAGTGAAGTACAGATACATGATACAGCAGAGATGAACCTTGAAATCATTATGCTACATGAAAGAGCTGTATGCAAAAGCCAAATATGATTCCATTTATATGAAATGTCCAGATAGGCAAATCCATAGAGACAGAAAGTGAATTACTGGTTGTCTTGGGCTGAGGGGATAGAAGGAAAGAGGAGTGACTGCTAATGAGTATGAGGTTTCTTTTTAAGTGTACTATAATTAAAAAGTGTAAAATGTAGTAGAATTAAATAATGGTGATGGTTGCATAACCTCGTGAGTATACTAAAAACCAATGAATCAAACACTTGAAAATGGTGAATTTTATGGTATGTGAATTATAGTTCAATTTAAAAAAAGAACTATATAGAACAGAGTAGCATCATTTTTTGAGGTCCCATTAAATTTACAGCAGCCACATTTAGCAGGGACCTCAGCTAATAACAATGCTTCATTACTAAACTTCATGTTCTGTTGCGATTCTCTTAACAAAACACAAGGTTCTGTTAACTGTCTCCATTTTATAGATGAGAAATGAAGGTGTCTCAGAGAGGATAAGGGACTGGCCTGAGATTTCTCATCCGGGAACTAACTCTAGACCTGAGATTAATGAACTGTCCTCGGGAACACAGGCCTTATGAATTCTACCCAGGGCTCCCCTGCTCCTTGTTTCCCTGTCTTTGAGCTCAGTAGGATCTCACTCACCATGCCAAGAAGAGAGAACTAGAAAGCTGCTTTTACATCCCTTCCCTACCTCATGGACCAAGGCCACCTGCCTTTCAGGGTCCCCCCCACTGCACACCCCCAAGCCCAACTGCCTGCCAGACTTTTTGCTTTTAGGAAGTGACTTGTAGGAGGATTCTCAGGTTGTATTGCTATTTGGAGGGTGAAGTGCTGAGCAGACTAGTTGTCAAGATAGATTTGGAAATTAGCATCAAGGTTTGTTGAAGGTAATGGTGGAGCCAGCACAAGGCCTGCGGAAATTGCCTTTCTCTAATGAAAAGCAATATATGCTTCTGGGTTCCTCAGAAGACTGCAAATTATTCCTTCCCTTTGAGGTGCCTGACAAGTTAAAATACTCTTCCTGGTTTGCTGCATGTTAATAAAGTGCATTAACTGGGTGAAGGGCCTCTAAGAAGGATAATTTGAGCTATGAGAAAAGCCAACGAGATGGAAATAGACTTGTATCGGGTGGACACTAATGAGGTGGAGATAAGTATATATGAGGTCAGGAGAGCCAAAGGCATACTTTTGCAACAGGAAAAGTCCTGTGCTCTTAGATATCTGGTCATGGTATTGAACTTCGCATTTCTGTAATAACAGTCAGCTTCCCAGTATTAGCTGCCCTCTGTCTGCCAATGCTAAGATTCCCAAGGCTTCCCCAGGGAAAGGAAGGGGCGGGGCAGAAAGGAGAAAGGTGGGTCATGGAAAACATCCATGATGATGGCTTAGAAAAAAGGAAATATAAAGTATGTTCTTTTTGTAACACTTACGGGGCAAAACAGAGTGGAGTAAAGTAACAGGACAGAGTAAAGCATGGGTCTTAAATCATTCATTCATCAAGCACTTATTGAACTATGCATCAGATGCCTTTCTAGGCACTGGAGATGCAATTAACAAGACAGAACAAGACTCTGCCCTCAAGATCTTACAGTCTCCAGCTACATATTTAGAATTGATTTGTTTTTAGAATAGTCCTAAAATTAGACCTATATTTGTGTCTTCAATTAAATGGATTTTTTAAAAAATGAGAATTCAGCTTTTATCAATAATCTGGACAGGGACAGAAGTACTTAACAAGTGCTCTGGGAGAACCAAGAAGGGAAAGATTGTGTAGGCAGATGGAACAAATAGAACATTCTGCACAGAGACACAGAGGACTGGTATGTCTGTGAGAAATGTTAAGCAGGTCCTTTTGGCTGATAAATGATGGGGAGTAATAGGTGACACAGTTGGAAAGGTAAGAGCTGTAAACTATAAATAAATACATAAACTCTCCTTTGGTGGAAAGGACAAAAATGATGACTTTGCCTCCTGTGGGAAGAAAATTTTCTGTTAAAAAGCACATCTGAAGACATTACTAAAATTTACTTCCAAATTCACATTTATCCACCCACTTTTGGTTTTCAGTGGCTGCAAGCTGGCTGTGAAGTAGGTTTTTGCAGGAGTAGATGAGTTGTGATTATAGAAATCCGTCACTATAATATAGCAAAGGAATCGCTTATGGTCACAAGGTTATGTATACGTGTGTGTGTGTGTGTGTGTATGTGTATATGTATATATATATTTTCCAACATAACATAACATAGCTTTTATACTACAGTCTTAAACAAAAAAGCCCACCTTGGAGCTCAGGATAAAGTACAAATGACAAATAGAACTTAACATGGAGGACATGCTCAGGGTGCCTAGTGGTCTGTTGAGCATCCTTTGCTTGTTGCAGACTCTATCCCTGGTATTCTGCGCATCTCATCCTAAGTGTCAGAGAGTGGCTGTCATTCTGGGTTGTCTGAATTACTTGGTTTTCTTCTGCTCTTGCTGACCCCTCCTGCCCCCCCCCCCCCCCCCGCCACTCACACCTAACGGGAGGCTTGAGACACAGGTCTTCTGAGTCCTGATCACACACTTACTTAGTCTCCTTTTTGACTCATTTCTGTGTCTTAATTGTGAGTATGAATCTGAGTCCACAAACCCAGCTTTGAATGAAATTTTAAATCAAGATGGTGTTAATTCTGAGCCGATAAGCCTGCAGTCAAGGGGGAATTAAACTTCAGTCCCCACTGGGGAACTCGCCTCGAGGAATCGCCCTCTGACCCAGGGCCCTCCTCTGCTGCTTGCTGACTGCATTCCAGGGAACATGCCCATTCCCTGTTGCGAGCCCCAGGGCACTGCCAGCGTGGGGCTCCACCTCTCCCTTGACCCAGAGTCTCTCTCCATTTGGTCCTCCTCCTACGTGGAAATGGAGACTTGCCTTCCTCTTTCTTGGGCTTGCTTCTCTCCCCCTGGAATATATAGCACCTCTGATAGGGGAGATTAGGCTTTTGAAAACAACAGGAAAGGAAAAGATCTTAAAAGGCCATAAACCTCCTCTGGGCAGAAGGCACAGAGAGCCTGCTTGTCTGCAGTGACTCCCCTTCTCCTAAGCTGATCTCTCAAGGCAGCTGTGACAGCACATGGGGAAGGGACAGCATGGAGCCATGAACACTTGCTCCATTTCCCAAAGCGGGAAACCACCCACGTGTCCATCAGCTGATGAATGGCTAAACAAAACATGGTACCTCTGTACAATGTCAGTGGTATATTTGTCCAGGAGAAGGAATGGAGTACTGAGACGTGCTCCAACATGGAGGAGCCTTGAATACATTATGTAAAGTGAAGGAAAGAAGCCAGTCACAAAGATCTTATATCGAATGGTTACATTTAAATGAAATGCCCAGAATATGCAAATCTGTACAGACAGTAAGTGGGTCAGTGGTGGCCTAGGGCTGAGGGGGTTGGGGATGACTGCTGCAAGGTACAGGGTTTTCTTATGGGGTGATGAAAATGTTCTAAAATGGGCTGTGAAGGAACAACTCTCTGAAGGAACTAAAAAGATCACTGAATTGTACACTTCAGATAGGTGAATTGTATGGTATGTGAATTCTATCTCAAAGCTATTAGCAAAAAATTTAAAAAGGGCGTTGGGTTGTAATTTGCTGACTCCTACTCTGTGCACTATCATCAAAGACATGAATGTTATCGTGTTTCATTAATGTTAATGTTCCCTTGTCACGAATTCCTGGTAACTGGCTGCTCTTCCAATAAATCACTTTTCTAGGATGCAAAACAATCTTTTTTGCAAGTATCTCTCAGAACACGTTGGGCCACTAGCTTTCTCCCCAGACTCTGAAAGAAGGGAGGGAGAGACCTTTCCAAGTTACACCTTACTCCGAACGCTGAAGAGCCAACTTTAATTTACTAAAGTTGCGAATCTTGCACTTGGAAGACATCCTAGAAACAATCCAGCCCACTGGTTTTCAAATGTGTTTAGTATAATCTAGAGCTGCAGAGCAGGGACCTCAGGAGCAACCGCAGGAGGAAACTGGGTGGGTGGGGGGTATGTGTTCTAAACTGGGCTGAGTGGGCCCCCACCTCAGCTTCAGTCAGGGCAGCCCTCACTTCATCTGACGTGTACACTGGGCTTCAGCAAGACTTTGTTTGAAGAATTCAGCAGCTAACAAATGTTGAAGGTTCCCCTGATTTCTAGTTCCATAGAAAATGGAAACGAGATACAGAGAAAAGACTCCAAGTCCTCATGTCCGTCTGGTGACAGAGCAGGGCCTGGAATCATGGACTCCTAAGGATGGGCAGGGCAGTTGGGATCGCTTAATCAAGCATGTGAAGCTTAACTTCTCACGACTTTACCACTCCTGCCCAGTGCAGGCAAGAGAGCGTGATGGACAAGCATGTGGACTCTGGAGCCAAGTGGCCTGAACTTGAACCCTGCCCCGGCACATAGCAGCTGTGTGAACTTGACCAAGAAACTCATCCCTGCCCATCCTTGGCTTCCTCATGTGTAAAATGGGGCTAATGGCAGTACCTATTCCAGAGGATTTATTGAGATGATGTCAAGTGTCTGGCCCATAATTGGGGCCAAATAAATAGTAGCCATGATTATGACTTGTCAGTAGAGACTCTCCATATGTTTGGTCTCCATAAGTTCACTGGCTAAGAGGCAGAACCCCTGTGAAGTTTTCATCTCCATCTGCCTTGACTGAAAATCAAAGTTGGTTTCACATGGCCTGTTTTTCCCGTTCTGTACTCCCATTTGTAAGATTTTTCATTTGTTTCAGTTCAATTTCACCTACCTTTTTGGGTCATTTATCTCAGAATGTGGTGTTATTTTCCAGTCCCCAGTGAAAAAAAAGACCATGGCCCAGTCTGTCTGACAGGTTGGTCCCATTAGGAATCTATAACTCCCTTTTTGGGGGTCCATGCTTCAAATTGTGGCTTGCTGTTGACCCTTTAAAAAAATTTTCATTCCTGCTTTGCTCGTCTCATCTGAGGCCCAATTTCAAGTACTTTCCTTCTCTTTCTGCTTTATTTTCCAAAAAAGGTCTGGCATCCCCCCATCCCTTCCTCCCTTCTCCCTGAACCCCCAGCATGTAGCCACCTCTTTATAGACTCCCTTTAAGCTTAACACCTGTGAACTTCCTCAGTAAGGCAACTCCTCCAGACCTCACCTGCTGGCCAGTTGCTGTTCACTTAACTCTAAACATGTTTACTTTTTTTTTTTTTTTTTTTTTTTGCGGTACGTGGGCCTCTCACTGTTGTGGCCTCTCCTGTTGCAGAGCACAGGCTCCGGATGCGCAGGCTCAGCGGCCATGGCTCAAGGGCCCAGCCGCTCCGCGGCACGTGGGATCTTCCCGGACTGGGGCACGAACCTGCGTCCCCTGCATCGGCAGGCGGACTCTCAACCACTGCGCCACCAGGGAAGCCCTAAATATGTTTACTTTTTATTTAATATCCAAAATTAAGCCATTGAGCTACTAAAAAGTATCCACTATTTCTCAGCTCTGAGGACACTTTAGTGCTAATATTTAAAAATTTCCTGATTTACAAGATAACTCATATACCTTTGTGAAAGTAAAAGATCATCCATTCCAATAAGACAAATGTACAGCCAGAGTTGTAATGCAAATTGCATAGACTCACATACCCACAGTTCAATTTAAGTTTTTTAATAAAAATGCAGATGAATCCGTCTTGACCCATTATCCTAACAATTTTAGTTAGTTCCCTGTGCCGTTGAAAATGTCTCCATTAAATGACTTAATGCATTGCTTTTTTAAAGGGCAGCAGTTGAGATGTTCTTAGCATCCTGATTATTGACTCTTTTAGCTTTAGAGAAAGTTAGATTTGGAGCAATCATAAAGGGCAGGTCGTTCACATCTCTTAGTTTATAGATGGGAAAAGTGACTCCGAGAGAATATAAAACTGAGCCAGGGTCACACAGCATTAAGCACCAGGGCTGAGACAGAGTCTTCTGTGTGTCAGTCAAGTCCCAGCAGATCCCATGTCTCTACATTCTAACCACCTAGGGAGCTGTTTAAAAGCGGCAGCAACAAGAAGAAGAAGCAAACAGATGCCCTGGCAAACTTGACATGTTCTGAATTAGAGCGGGTCTGGAGTGGGGTTAGGAAACCTGTATTGTAGAATAGCTCCCCAGGGGGCTGCGATGCACTCTCGGGTTTAGTATTCATTCAGGGATGCTATCTAGAGCACAACTCAGTACAAGTATTAACCACAAACGTAAGAAAAACATAGATTGTGTAAAACTTCCCCACCACAGATTTCCAGAGGAGAGGAAAAGTATAGCCTTAGTCACTTGACCCAAATTCAGCCCAGGTCCCCAAACTGGACGACCAGGAAAACGGCTTGAGTAGTATGAATGCAAAAAAAGATACGAAGAAACAGACTGCAGGAAGTTTTGCTGGAGAAATCCAAGACAAATCAGCATAGAAAACAGCACAGGAGGCTTGTAAAAGCGTTAGTTTTGTGAGCAGTAAGCATTGCACACGGTGTGGATCCAGTAACACAGTCCAGATCTCAGCAGCTTGCCCTGATTTTCATACTGTGAGTTGTAGCTGCTGATTTACCTACCCCTGACCCTTTCCTTCACTTTTTCTTTCTCTTGTCAATTCTTTCCAGTGAAACGAGCACCAAAGCAGAGTGAGTGCTCTGTTACTGCCTAATCTTAGGTCTCGATGACCTGTTTGGACCACATTTATCCAGAGTACAGCTTAGAAACTGTAAATCATGTTATGAATGCTGGGTGGCGTGATGTTTCACTGTTGTCCATCTAATTTCGGACAAGGGTCAAATATTGTCAATTGCTACCACTGCGAATTCTCACCATCAGTCTTGGAGAGCACAGTATCTCAAACCACAGGAGAAATTGGGAGGTATTTGTTGAAATGGGTGATTCTTAAAACATCAAAAAGATAATTTAGATCATTTCACCATCTTATCGGAGTCATTTAAAAGAGAAATGGAAGAGTATGCAAGGAGGATTTGGGAGTTGTCTTAGCTCATATGGGCTGCTATAATAAATTACCATGGACTGGGTGGTTTATAAACAAACAAACCAAAAAACACACATTTATTTCTAACAGTTCCTGGGATTGAGAAGTACAAGATCAAGGTGCCAGCGGATTTGATGTCTAGTGAGAGCCTTCTTCCTTGTTTATAGATGGCCGTGTTTTTGCTGTGTGCTCACATGGCAGCAGCAGCGGGAACGGGAACTCTGTGGAGCCTGTTTTGCAAGGGCACTACCCTCATGACCTAATCACTTTCCAAAGACCCCACTCCACATAACACTACACTGGAGATTAGGTTTCAACGTGAATTTCAGGGAGACCCAAACATTGTCTATAACAGAAGTGCTTAGTGTTATTTTTTAAAAGTATTCATTAGATTAAACCCCAAACAGTGAGTGAATTGGTGGGAAAACTTCAATGCATTTACATTTTTGCCTCTTAAATGTAATTGCCATTAACATGTGATTGTCCTGTAGCAGAAAGGTGAATGCATATCATGATGAAATTCTGCATATGTTGGTCATAAGACATTTTTTTTAAAGGTTGAAAAGCTTTATTTTTTGTCTTTTTATTATTAAAGCTGAAAGTAACTTTGAAAAATTTAATCACTCCTTAATTTTACAATTCAAGAAAGGAATCTGAGCCCCTGAGAAGTTAAGTGTCTCTCTCAAGGAATATGAATTTCTGGCTTATTCATAATTTATCATTTGTTTCCTTCTACTGATGAAGTCTCTGTAAGAAAAAGGAAAGAACTTAAAGTTTTGAAATTCTGTCAAATGTTTGTTTACAAGACAGTGTGGGATATTTTTTGGCAGCACCTGCAAGCTGTTTATGTTCCTATCTTTATTTTTAAAGTAATATATTAAACATTTCTTTATTTTGCAACTGGGCCAGCTACAGTTTAGAATGAACAGGTGTTTAGCAGTCTTTGAATATTACAGTATAGTCCCTAATCAGCTTCAAAGGTGAGACTCTGTTGACTTCACTATTTTCTCTTGATGAACATATTAAAATGACAGATTATAAATAATTAATATTGGTATAGATTGAGAACTGTCAATAGAGACCTAGAGTATAAAATTCACAGTGACAACCTACTGTTCCCTCTGAAGAAAATTACACGTGTGCCAAGTGAAACTCAAGTTCGTTTGAGCTTTGATATGCATTTACACACAAAGGAATGGTGGTAGTGAGAGAGGAGGCCTGACCCATCCACAAGGACCCAGGGTATCAATTTCTATCCATTTCAAGTAAGCCACTGTTGGGGAGAGAGTGTTGGTGTTTGGGACCACATGTAATCTAATCATAAGGTTCTGCAGAGGTCAAATTACATATTGTGCAGCTTTGGCTGGGTATGAAATTGGGTGCAGTCTGGTTATTGGATCATACTATCAAAGGCTTTTAGTTACTTTTCTTTCCTTAGTTTTATACAGTAATGAGTGTTTATTGGATTCTTAAGCCCTCTGGGGGAAAATAATTTATGTTTTCTTCCTGTAAGTGGCTCTACAGTCAGATCATTCCTCTTCAGAGACTTCTTTTGTGTTTTGGGTTTTTTTTCCTTCTTCAACTTTATTGAAGTTTAGTTGACGAAATTGTAAGGTATATATATATTTTTATAAATTTATTTATTTTTGGCCGCATTGGGTTTTCGTTGCTGCGTGTGGGCTTTTCTCTAGTTGCGTCGAGTGGAGGCTACTCTTTGTTGCGGTGCACAGGCTTCTCAATGCAGTAGCTTCCCTTGTTGCAGAGCACGGGCTCTAGGCGTGTGGGCTTCAATAGTTGTGGCACGCGGGCTCAGTAGTCGTGGCTTGTGGGCTCTAGAGCGCACGCTCCGTAGTTGTGGTGCACAGGCTTTGTTGCTCCACGGCATGTGGGACCTTCCCGGACCAGGACTCGAACCCATGTCCCCTGCGTTGGCAGGCAGATTCTTAACCACTGCACCACCAGGGAAGTCCCAAAATTGTAAGATACTTAAAGTGTAAACAAGATGATTTGATATAGAAAAGATTCCCACCATCAAGTTAGTTAACATATTTATCATATTTACTTTTTTATTTGTTTTGGTGAGAACATTTATATTCTACTTTCTTAGCAAATTTCAGTATACAATAGGGTATTATCGGCTACGGTCACCATGTTGCATATTAGATCCTCAGACCTTATTCCTCTTAGAGCTGAACATCTGTACCCTTTTACTAACTTCTCCCTATTTCCTGCACCTCCCAGCCCCTGGCAACCACTTTTCTACTCTGTTTCTATGACTTTGACCTTTTTTTTTTTTTTTAAGATTCATGTATAGTGATATCATGCAGTATTTATCTTTCTCAGTCTGGCTTATTTCACTTAGCCTAATGGCCTCCAGTTTCATCCATGTCATTGCAAATGGCAGGATTTTCCTTATTTTTAAAGGCTGGATTTTTGCTGGATCATATGGTAGTTTTATTTTTAATTTCTTGAGGAACCTTCATAGTGTTTTCCATAGTGGCTGCATCAGTCTACAGTCCCATCAACAGTGTACAAGGGCTCTCTTTTTGCCACGTCCTTGCCAACACTTATTGTCTCTAGTCTTCTTGATAATAGCCATTCTAACAGGTGTGAGGTGATATCTTACTGTGATTTTGATTTGCATTTCCCTAACAATTATTGACGTTGAGCACCTTTTCGTGTATATGTTGGCCTTTTGTACATTTTCTTTGGAAAACATGTCTATTCAAGTCCTTTGCCCATATTTAAATTGGGTTATTTGTTTTGCTATTGAATTGTATAAGTTCCTTATATATTTTGGATATTAACCCCTTATTGGACATATGATTAGTAGATATTTTCCCCCTTTCCATAGGTTGCCTTTTTATTTTGTTGATGGTTTCCTTTGATGTACAGAAGCCTTCTTAGTTTGATGTAGTCCCACTTGTTTATTTTTGCTTTTGTTGCCTTTGCTTTTGGTGTCAAATACAAAAAAAGCATCGTCAAGACCAATATCAAGGAGCTTACTCCCTGTGTTTTCGTCTAGAAGTTTTATGGTTTCAGGCCTTATGTTCAACTCTTTAATCTGTTTTGAGTTTTGATTTTCATGTATGGTCCAGATTTATTCTTTTTCATGTAGCTATTCAGTTTTCTAAACACTATTTATTGAAGAGACAATCATTTACCCGTTGTATATTCTTGTCTCCTTTGTCAAAAATTAATTGATAATATATGTATGGGTTTATTTCTGAGTTCTCTATTGTGTTCCATTCACCTACGTGTCTATTTTTATGCCAATGCCATATTATTTTGATTAGTGTAGGTTTGTAATATAGTTTAAAACCAGGAACTGTGATGCCTCCATCTTTGTTATTCTTTCAAAGCAAAGGATTGCTTTGGCCAATTGGGGTTGTTTGTGGTCTAGTACAAATTTTAGAAGTTTTTTCTATTTCTTTGAAAAATGCCATTGGAAATTTGATAGGGATTATAATCTGTAAACTGCATTGGGTAGTATGGAAATTTTCACAATATTAACTTTTCCAACCCATAAGCATGGAGTATCTTTTCACTTACTTGTGTCTTCAGTTTCTTTCATCAGTGTCTTACAGTTTTCGGTGTACAGATCTTTTACTCATGGTTAAATTTACTTTAAACATTTTGTTCTTTTTGATGCTATTGTAAATGGGATAGTTTTCTTAATTTCTCTTTCTTATACACTTCCTTGTTAGTGTATAGAAATGCAACTAAATTTTGTATATTTATTTTGTATCTTGCAACTTTACTGAATGCATGCATTAGTTCTAATAGTTTTTTGATGGAGTCTTAAAAATTTCGGCAGATAGAATTTGTCATGGTTAGCCTGCTGCCAGCCCCACTGGAGCACCCTTGTGGCTGTCAGAAGCACTGCAAAATTTGGCATCTGGCACCCAGAGACACTCCCAGCTGGGAGAAACCATGTGCAACGAGGGTACCTGCCCACCCCAGAGGGAAAGTGAGCCTCCCACATTTTAAGGGCTACTTGTGAGCACCTGTACCAAAACACACATATTTTATAAGTTAATAATAAACTCACAAGTAAAGTGTGGTCATAGAGCCCAGGCATTTGGTTATGTTTTAACTTATAGAATCTTGGGCAATTTAGGTAGGGCAGCAAGTCCTATGTATGGCCCACTTATCTCATGGTTTCACAGTTTCCAATGGAAAAGAAATTTGATGACAATAAGAATCAAAAAGGCACATACATGAGTTGCTTTATAAGAGAGAAGTTTTAAGCTTTAACACAGATTTTTGTATTTAAAAATACTGCCACTCAATTTTGCAGTATCTACTATAATTTAAAATGTGTATATTTTAAGACTTGGACATTCTATTTCTCATTCATACTCAGACACCAGGAGGCACCTACAAAGATGCTCATTGCACATTGTTCATAGTAGTTACAAATGGCAAACAATAGAAATGTCCATCAGTAGAAGTATGATTATATAAACAATGCATAGTCATACAGTGCAAAAGAAATGAGATAGATCTGTATGTATTGACACAAAAATATCCTCAAGTTATACTCTTGAGTGAAAATAGCAAACTATAAAATTATACAATAACTATAAAACAGTATGATAATTTTCTTTTAAAAACCATGCCACATGTTTTACATATACATATATATGTATATAAGCCCATAGTAAAAGATTTAGAAGGATAAATGTCAAATTGATGAAGTGGATGTCTCTAGTAGCTGTGGCTAATAGTCAGAACTTTAGTCTTTTCCTAATGTTTTAACTTTAGCAAAAAATATGGCAGGCAGAAATCTGAGATGGCTCCTGAGAACCTGCCCTCTAGTGTACACATCTTGCATAATCCCTGGGACTATGAATTTGATGGATTTTATTTCCATGGTTAGTACAGTAATTCCCCTACATACAAACCTTCAAGTTGCGAACTTTCAAAGATGCGAACGTACATTACATCAGTGTCAAGCGTGAGTGAAATTGCAGCTTGCCCCTCCATCTCCTATTGCTGACGATCCCTCAGCTCAACCATCTCCCACCTCCTCTCCCTCCTCCAGTCAGTAACTCTTCTTGCCTGTTCGCTTGATGCCAGCCCCTGTATGCCAGCTGTTGTACTCTACTATTGTACTTTTCAAGGTACTGTACTGCAAGATTAAAAATGTTTAATTTTTTGTGTTTGTTTTTTGTGTGAAAAGTATTATAAACCTATTACAGTACAGTACTATATAGCTGATTGTTTTATTTGGGTACCTAGGCTAACTTTGTTGGACTTACGAAAAAATTGGACTTAAGAACGGGCTCTCAGAATGGAACTGGTTTGTATGTAGGGGACTTACTGTATATGGAACTCATTTGTATGTAGGGGACTTACTGTGTATGTTTCATGGCATAGTTGATTAAGAAAGGTAGGGCTTCCCTGGTGGCGCAGTGGTTGAGAGTCCGCCTGCCGATGCAGGGGACGCGGGTTCGTGCTGCGGTCCGGGAAGATCCCACGTGCCACGGAGCGGCTGGGCCCGTGAGCCATGGCCGCTGAGCCTGTGCGTCCGGAGCCTGTGCTCCGCAATGGGAGAGGTCACAACAGTGAGAGGCCCGCGTACCGCAAAAAAAAAAAAAAAAGAAAGGTAGATTTTTTCCAGGTGGGCCTGACCTAGTCACAAGAACCCTTTAAATCTGGGTCTAGAGGTCAGAGGCAGAAAAAGTCAAATATTCAAAGCAAGAGGGGCTCTTCCATGCTTGAGAAATTCTGTATTGTTGAAGAAGGTCCAATCCCCTAGGGGTTGCTTCTAATTTATAAGTGGTGTGACCATCCTCAATGATGACAGGGAACTCACTGCTCCACGAAGGACCCCATTCCATTTCAGACAGCTCTAATTGTTCTGAAGTTTTCTCCTAAAATTTAACTTCTTGTCAGCCCTAGCTTGCCCCTTGGGATCACTGGAGCTCTCTTATAAATGATGGTCCAAATAGACCTCACTTGTGTCCCTGTGAACATTTTCATATGGTCTCCTTATTATTCTTCATTGTAAAAGAACAAAGCAAAACACCTAAAATACTGCTTCTACAGAGTTCTCTCTCATTGGAGAAGTATCCCTAATTTATAAGTTGAATATGAATTTCTCAGGGTCATGCCTCAGTTGAGAGCCACATTTCCCAAGTGTTCAGGGAAGCTGAGCATCAGTCATCATGTGGCTGAAAGATTTATGAATCATTGGTGCACTTTCTGTGCCATCAGAGTGGGGAAAGCAGGATTTGTCTAAAATAAGTAAGAACAAGACAAGTAAGAACAAGATGTTTCCACTCTACTTAGCAAATGTTTTATAATTGACTGCTTTCACACGTGATTTTGTGGCCACAGCCATAGCATAGAGCAGAATCAAAGCATCTCAGAAACGAAAGGACCTAGAAGCTTTCGTAATCCAATTATCTTCCCAAGATTTTTTTTTTTTTTTTTTGCGGTACGCGGGCCTCTCACCGTTGTGGCCTCTCCCGTTGCGGAGCACAGGCTCCGGACGCGCAGGCTCAGCGGCCATGGCTCGCGGGCCCAGCCGCTCCACGGCATGTGGAATCTTCCCGGACCGGGGCATGAACCCGTGTCCCCTGCATCGGCAGGCGGACTCGCAACCACTGCGCCACCAGGGAAGCCCCACAGTTAGAAACATTTTTATACTGATTTGAAATCCGTGTTCTTTTAACTTTTTAAAATTTATCATCCCAGTTCTGTCTTTGGAGTCTAAACATAGATCTGTCCAATCCATCTTCCTTTCAAGTACTTAAAGGAAACTGTCACATCCCCTTAAGTCTCCTGTTATTCAGCTAAACATCTTCAATTCTTTTACATTTACTCAAAGGAGCCTAAGGGGATAGGACATTTTATTTTGTGTGTGAATGTGTGTGTGTGTGTCCATTTTCACATTATCTCTTAACTGAAGTTGTAATCAGCGAAGAACCCTGGTCATTTACATCTGAGCTGAGAAGAGGATGAGGCTGAGTCTTCTTGGCCTGGTTTGCTGCAGAGTGCTAAGGAGAAGTACAGGGTGTACAATGTTAACAGTTATCAACCAATCCAAAGACATTTAGGTGACACTCATTTCATTTTCTTCCCAATTCCTGTGTGGACCTCAGTGTCTACTTCACTTTACCTCTAGAACCTACAGTTCCAGTTTCTAGAACTTTGAGAAGTTTTAGTTCATGGTATATAACTTACTTTAGATAACATATCTAAATTTCTAGATATATATTTAATATCTAATATCTAAATATGTATTTAATCACAAATGGTAGGACATTATACACACTGTTCTGCAATTTGCTTTTTTTTTCATTAACTATATTCTAGAGATCTCTTTTTTTTTAATTTATTATTTTTGGCTGCATTGGGTCTTCATTGCTATGTGCAGGCTTCCTCTAGTTGCAATGAGTGGGGGCTACTCTTCGTTGCAGTGTGTGGGCTTCTCCTTGCGGTGGCTTCTCTTATTGCAGAGCACAGGCTCTAGGTACGCGGGCTTCATTAGTTGTGGTGCATGGGCTTCAGTAGTTGTGGTTCGCGGGCTCTAGAGCGCAGACTCAGTAGTTGTGGCTCATGGGCTTAGTTGCTCCATGGCATGTGGGATCCTCCCAGACCAGGGATGGAACCTATGTCTCCTGCATTAGCAGGTGGATTCTTATCCACTGCGCCACCAGGGAAGTCCCATATTCTGGAGATCTCTTGATATCAGAACAGATGAAGCTGCTTTGTTCCTTTTTTTAATTCTTATTTTTAATTTTTATTTGTTTATTTTTTTAATTTTTAAAAATATTTTTAAATCTTTTTTGGCTGCATTGGGGCTTCGTTGCTGTGCATGGGCTTTCTCTAGTTGTGGCGAATGGGGGCTGCTCTTCATTGCAGTGCGAGGGCTTCTCATTACGGTGGCTTCTCTTGTTGTGGAGCATGGGCTCTAGGCCTGTGGGCTTCAGTAGTTGCAGCATGTGGGCTCGGTAGTTGTGGCTCGTGGGCTCAGTAGTTGTGGCTTGCGGGCTCTAGCTCGCAGGCTCTAGAGCGCAGGCTCAGGTAGTTGTGGCACACAGGCTTAGTTGCTCTGTGGCATGTGGGGTCTTCCTGGACCAGGGATTGAACCCATGTCCCCTGCATTGGCAGGCAGATTCTTAACCACTGTGCCACCAGGGAAGTCCTGCTTTGTTCTTTTTAATGGGTGTGTAGTATTCCACTGCATAGATGTGCTCTAATCATTTAATGCATTCCTGTTGCTGGATATTTAGGCTATTTCCTTTTTAAAAATTTTTACAATTATAAATAGCACTGCACAATACTTTCTTTTACATGAATTTTCACATAGGAACAAGGACATGTCTAGAGCACTAGTTCTCAAACTTTAGCTTGTATAGAATCATCTGGAGGGCTTGTGAAAACACAGATGGCTGGGCTCCACCCTCTGAGTTTCTGATTCAGTGGGGTGTGACCCAAGACATTACTTTCCTAACAAGTGCTCAGGTGATGCTGGTGCAACTGGTCTGGGGAGCCATGCTTTGAGAACCACTGCTGTAGGAGCTCCAGAAGTGAAATTGTCCATCAAAGGCTTTATGTTAATTTGCTTCATCTCTGTCTCCTAGTGCTCCAGTTAAATGTGAAGTATGTGTGCCAGGTAGCGCCTGGTAAAGGAAGACTCTGGATGAGACTGCTTCTGCCCTGCCCCATGGTAGGGAAGGAGGGGAGGGCAGAATAACCAGAAGCACAAGTCTTGGACCCTCGTGCCAAGTCTAGGGGCTTTATTATCCTCCAGGGCTTTTGTTCTGCCATCTGAGATGTCAGCTAGGGCATCACTGCGTACAAGCTCTTGAAAGCTGTCATTAGCTCTTTTTTGTTTGTTTGTTTGTTTGTTTTTGCGGTACGCAGACCTCTCACTGCTGTGGCCTCTCCCGTTGCGGAGCACAGGCTCTGGACGCGCAGGCTCAGCGGCCATGGCTCACGGGCCCAGCCGCTCCGCGGCATGTGGGATCTTCCCAGACCGGGGCACGAACCCGTGTCCCCTGCATCGGCAGGCGGACTCTCAACCGCTGTGCCACCAGGGAAGCCCCTGTCATTAGCTCTTTAATAATCTCCCTGTCTGCATATATGGGACAGGAAAACACCACTGGGCACCTCCGTTTATTCTGGACTTGGGGGAATCCCTGCATAGTCAACAGAGTCAGATCCTGTTAATACTTTTACAATGTGGATCTATGTCAGGAGGGAGAGGATGGTTTCATTGCTGTGAAGACAGGGTGTCCATCCAGGTGCTCTCCTTAATTTTTCAGGATGCTGTGTGTCCCCAAGTCCCACAGAACATTTCTTCCTCCCCTTTTCTCCAACCTGGGTCTTGGGCGTGGGGAAAGAATTTGTTGAATATCTACTGTGTGCTGGGCACGCAATAATGCAACAGAATAGCTGTGTGCTATTACCTCCATCTTATAGATGAGGAAACGGGCTGAGAGTTGGGAGGCTAATAAGTGGCAGGGCCAAGAGTCGAGCCCAGGTCCAGGCAGTTGTAGAGCCTATGATTACAGCCTGTGCTGTCTGTTCTTCTCCACCTCCTCTGCGGTAGCAGTGGTCAAGTTCAAAGGGAGTGTTTTGGGCTCAGTGTAGGGCTTGTGATTGTTGAGTTTGCAATGTCAATTGCACTTGGTACAAGTGAGGTGAGTTCCTCAGTGTCTCTCCTCATTTCCTCCAGTGTGACTCTGAGTCAGGACAGTGTCACTGAGGTTTGTCATAGTGACTAGTACGCCACCCTCAGAAAGAAGAGAATTTTCACATCACATAGGACTCTGTGTTTCAGTGCTCATGCTTCTGTTTCCTAAAGGAAGGAAACCGACGGGGATGAAAACGGCAGAGGGACTAGACCCAGGCACAGAGAGAGCTTGCCCTTAGTTCAGGCTGAGCCCTGCCATTCATTAGTCCTAAGACCTTGGGCTTTGGTAGCTGTAACGTCACCTCTTTTCTGTAATACGGTTGCCAAAACGAAAGGCAGTGTCCGTAATGCAGGGTTTCCCACTTTGCCTGATGATAAGATCATTAAACATTGAGATTCCTGGGTCCTTCCCCTAGAAGATCTTGGTCAGAAGATGGAAGGTTGGGCCCAGGAATGAGGTTGGCCAAGTTCAATCATGGAGACCACTTCACTGAGTCAGGAGCGCCCCGCCCACCTCAGAGTTATGTAATCTGATGAAAGAGTAGGTCTTGTCCATTGCATCTAGCTCAGGAACAGAGACGGTCATCACTGAAGACCCTCAACACCCTCCTCCCCCAGCTACCACGTAGACTAACACCTGCCCAAGGCCAAGTGCTTTCCTGAACTTATTGCTGCAGAACCCAAACATTTTTGGGAGATAACTGAACAGGCCTTTAGACCAGCAATGTTGCTTATCCAGCCGGCACAAAATTGGAAATTTGAGGCACATGGGTTACTGTGGAGGAGACAGGAGCCTGGAACTAGGGTGGAGGCCCAGAACAGAACAAAGTGCTAACAGGTGCTTTGGACAAACTTTTATTTCATGACCTTGTCGAGGACTGGCCCCCTAATGTTAAATTTATAAAGGAGAAAATAGAAAATTCCCTATGTTTGGTAGGAAATTATAATAATACAAGTGATTTCTAACGTTGATTGAGTGCTTAGTCACTGCCTAAATTGATTTCCACAAGATGGAGGAAATTTTTAACAGTCACAATTAATTCCTTATTTCTCATTTTCACTGATGATGCTTCCAAGGGCAAATGGTTTTCTGCACCAGTAGAAAGAACCTACTCTGGTCTTGCCCTTCCCAAATCAGCCTGGCCTTGAATTTTCCTGCATATGATTTGCTGTGTTCTCTGGTTTGGTGGCAAAGGCTTCAGGTAGGAATCTCTCCAGGGCATGACTTGTATATCATCTGCTCATTCACAGAAAACAAAGCACAAAACAACAACGAAAAGACCCAAATGCAATCATTCCATTGTGTAGCTGATGAGTGAATAGCACTTGACAGGAGATCATGGTCTAGGAGAAGGAATGACATTAGGAAATAACTTGTCTGACCTATGGTTCTTGCTGCCACCTCAGGAATGGAAATGGGAATGAATCACAAGAATTCTAGCAGCCTTGGGATAATAATTTTGGTCCTGTGTCTGCCTCACATTGGCACTGCTTTTGTATGGGTTGCCTGGAGGTGAGAGGTGGCTCCTTTTGGATGTAGATGACAGCATCAGGCTGAGTAACTATTTGAAAATCTGTGCTGGGGTATTAAGCCTAAGAAACTTACTTTAAAATAAAATGTGAATTACAAATAAATTATAAATAAAGTGGAAGAAGATTTTATTTTATTGTTTTATTGAAGTATAGTTGAATTACAGTGTTGTGTTAGTTTCTGGGATACAGCAAAGTGATTCAGTTTATATATATGTATTTTTTTCATATTCTTTTCCATTTTAGTTTATTACAAGATATCAAATATAGTTCCCTATGCTATACAGTAGGACCTTGTTGTTTATCTGTTTTACATATAGTACTTTGTATCTGCTAAACCCAAACTCCTGATTTATCCCTCCCTCAGCCCCTTACCCCTTTGGTAACCATAAGTTTGTTTTCTATGTCTGTGACTCTATTTCTGTTTTGTAAATAAGTTCATTTGTATCATTTTTTAGATTCCACATATAAGTGATATCATATGATATTTGTCTTTGTCTGACTTACTTCACTTAGTATAATAATCTCTAGGTATAATAATAATCTCTTAGTATAATAATCTATCCCTGTTGCTGCAAATGGCATCATTTCATTCTTTTTGATAGCCAAGTAATA
Source organism: Leucopleurus acutus (assembly GCF_964270905.1). Classification (NCBI taxonomy): domain Eukaryota; kingdom Metazoa; phylum Chordata; class Mammalia; order Artiodactyla; family Delphinidae; genus Leucopleurus; species Leucopleurus acutus. The sequence goes on from NC_139156.1 coordinate 72,881,887, forward strand.
TTCCATTGTATACATCTACCACATCTTCTTTATCCATTCATCTGTCGATGGACATTTAGGTTGTTTCATGTCTTTGCTGTTGTAAATAGTGCTGCTGTGAACATTGAGGTGCATGTACCTTTTCCAGTTAGAGTTTTCTCTGGATATATGCCCAGGAGTGGGATTTTTGGATCATGTGGTAACTCTATTTCTAGTATTTTAAGGAACCTCCTTACTGTTCTCTGTAGTGGCTGCACCAATTTATATTTCCACCCACAGTGTAGAAGAGTTCCCCTTTCTCCACACTTTCTCCAGCATTTATTATTTGTAGACTTTAAAAAAATTTGTTATTGGAGTATACTTGATTGATTTGCAAACTTTTTAATGATGGCCATTCTTACTGCTGTGAGGTGATACCTCACTGTAGTTGTGATTTGCATTTCTCTGATAATTAGCGATGTTGAGCATCTTTTCATGTTCTTGTTTGCCATCTGTATGTCTTCTTTGGGGAGATGTCTATTTAGGTCTTCTGTCCATTTTTTGACTGGGTTGTTTGTTCTTTGTTATTGAGTGGTATGAGCTGTTTATATATTTTGGAGATTAATCTCTTGCTGGTTGCATCATATGAAATGTTTTCTCCCATTCTGTAGGTTGTCTTTTTGTTTTGTTTATGGTTTCCTTTCCTGTACAGAAGCTTGTTAAGTTTGATTAGGTCCCATTTGTTTACTTTTGCTTTTATTTCTGTTGCCTTGGGAGAGTGACCTAAGAAAACATTGATACGATTTATGTAAGAGAATGTTTTGCCTATATTCTCTTCTAGGAGTTTTATGGTGTCCTGTCTTATATTTAAGTCTTTAAGCAAGTTTGAGTTTATTTTTGTGTATGGTGTGAGGGACTGTTCTAACTTCATTGATTTACATGCAGCTGTACAGCTTTCCCAACACTGCTTGTTGAAGAGACTGTGGTTTCTCCATTGTTTATTCTTGTCTCCTTCATCAAAGATTAATTGACCATAGGTGTGTGGGTTTATTTCTGAGCTCTCTATACTCTTTCATTGATCCATATGCCTTTTTTGTGCTAATACCATGCTGTTTTGATTACTGTAGCTTTGTAGTATTTTATGAATTGTGGGCGGGATATGCCTCCAGCTTTGTTCTTTTTCCTCAGAACTGCTTTGACAATTCTGAGTCTTTTGTGGTTCTGTATAAATTTTAGGATTATAGAACTAGAACACATGTTTTAGTTCTGTGAAAAATGTCATGGGTAATTTGATAGGGGTCACATTAAATCTGTACATTGTTTTGGGTAGTATGGCCATTTTAACAATGTTGATTCTTCCAATCCAAGAGTGTGGGGTATCTTTCTATTTCTTTGAATCATCTTCAAGTTCCTTTATCAATGTTTTATAGTTCTCAGCACATAAGTCTTTCACCCCCTTGGTCAGCTTTATTCCTAAATATTTTATTCTTTTTGATGCAATTTTTTTAAACTTTTGCAATAGATCTAATTAATTTGCCCATTTGAATGAATAAATATCTTTTTTAGCATCTTTATTGGATTATAATTCCTTTACAATGTTGTGTTAGTTTCTGCTGTACAACAAAGTGAATCAGATATATGTATACATATATCCCCTCCCTCTTGAGCCTCCTTCCCACCCTTCCCATCCCACCCCTCTAGGTCATCACAAAGCACTGAGCTGATCTCCCTGTGCAATACAGCAGCTTCCCACTAGCTATCTGTTTTACACATAGTAGTGTATATATGTCAGTGCTACTCTTTCAGTTCATCCCAGCCTCCCCTCCCCTACCATGTCCACAAGTCCCTTCTCTACATCTGCATCTCTATTCCTACCCAGCCACTAGGTTCATCAGTGCCATTTTTCTAGATTCCATATATGTGCTTTAATATATGGTATTTGTTTTTCTCTTTCTGACTTACTTCACTCTCTATGGCAGACTCTGGGTCCATCCACATCACTACAAACAACTCAGTGTCATTCCTTTTTATGGCTGAGTAATATCTCACTGTATATATGTACCACATCTTCTTTATCCATTTATCTGTTGATGGACATTTAGGTTGCTTCTACGTCCTAGCTATTGTAAATAGTGCTGCAGTGAATATTGGGGTACATGTATCTTTTTGAATTATGATTTTCTCAGGGTATATGCCCAGTAGTGGGATTGCTGGGTCATCTGGTAATTCTATTTTTAGTTTTTAAGGAACCTCCATACTGTTTTCCATAGGGGCTGTATCAATTTACATTCCCAGCAGCAGTGCAGGAGGTTTCCCTTGATGCAGTTTTAAAAGGGATTTGTTTTTTTTACTTTCCATTTCTGATATTTGTTAGTGTAAAGGAATGTGACAGATTTCTGTATGTTAATCTTGTATCCTGCTACCTTGCTGAATTCATTTATCAGTTCTCGTAGTTTCCGTGTAGAGTCTTTAGGGTTCTCTCTATATAGTATCATGTCATCTGCATATGATGACAGTTTTACCTCTGCCCTTCTCATTTGGATACCTTTTATTTCATTTCCTTGTTTGATTGCTGTGGCTAGGACTTCCAATACTATGTTGAATAGAAGAGGTAAGAGTGGGCATCCTTGTCTTCTTCCAGATTTTAGTGGGAAGGCTTTCAGCTTTTCACTGATGAGTATTATGTTGGCTGTGAGTTTGTCATAAATAGCTTTTATTATGTTGAGATATATTCCCTCTTTACCCATTTTGGTAAGAGTTTTTTTTTTTTTTATGAATGGATGTTGAGTTTTATCAAATTCTTTTTCTACATCTATTGAGATGATCATGTGGGCTTTTTCTTTTCTTTCGTTGATGTGGTGTATCACCTTGATTGATATGCATATATTGTACCATCCTTGTCACCCTGGGATGATTCTAATGTGATTGTGGTGTATGATTTTTTTATGTGTTGGTGGATTCGGTTTGCTAATATTTTGTTGAAATTTTTGCACCTGTATTCATTGAAGATACCGGCCTGTAATTTTGGGGGGTGTCTTTTTCTAATTTTGGTATCAGGGTGATGGTGTGTTCATGGAATAAAGTTGGGAGTGTTCCCTCCTTTTCAGTCTTTTGGAGTTTGAGAAGGATTAGTATAAGCTCTTCTTTGTATGTGTGGTACAATTCCCTAGTGAAGCCATTTGGTCCTGGACTTTTGTTTGCAGTGAGTTTTTTAAAATTACAGATTCTATTTCACTTCTAGTGATTGGTCTGTCCAAATTATCTATTTCTTCTTCATTCAGTTTTGGTGGGCTGTATGTTTCTAGAAACTTGTCCATTTCTTCTAAGTTGTCCAATTTGTTGGCATATAATTGTTTCTCCTTTCTTTTCTTTTCTTTTCTTTTTTTTTGGCGGTATGTGGGCCTCTCACTGTTGTGGTCTCTCCCGTTGCGGAGCACAGGCTCTGGACGCGCAGGCTCAGCGGCCATGGCTCACAGGCCCAGCCGCTCCATGGCATGTGGGATCTTCCCGGACCGGGCCACGAACCTGTGTCTCCTGCATTGGCAGGCGGACTTTCAACCACTGTGCCACCAGGGAAGCCTGGCATATAATTGTTTATAGTATTCGCTTACGGTTTTTTGTATTTCTGGAGTTTCAGTGTATTTCTCCTCTTTCATTTCTTGATTTGTTTATTTGGACCCTCTCTCTTTCCTTCTTGGTAAGTCTGGCCAGAGGTCAATTTTGTTTTACCCTTTCAAAAATTCAGATCTTGGTTTTATTGTTTTTTTTTCTAATTTCTAAAATCTCTGTTTCATTTATTTCCTCTCTGATCTTTATTATTTCCCTCCTTCAGATGACCTTAGGTTTTATTTGCTCTTCTTTTTCTAACTCTTTTAGGTGGTAGGTTAGGTTGTTTATTTGAGATTTCCTTGTTTTTTGAGGAAGGCTTGTGTCAGTATGAACTTCCCTCTTAGGACTGCTTTTGCTGCATACCCTAGATTTTGTATGGTTGTGTTTTCTTTGTCATTTGTCTCAAGGTATTTTTTAATTTCCTCTTTCATTTCATGGTTGACCCATTGGATTTTTAGTAGCATGTTGTTTAGTCTTCATGTAATCTTTGTTTTTTCTCATTTCTCTTTCTGTGGTTGATTTCTAGTTTCATCCTGTTGTGGTCATAAAAGATTCTTGAAATAATTTCTACCCTCTTAAATTTGTTGAGGCTTGTTTTGTGTCCCAATATGTGATCTATCCTAGAGAATGTTCCATGTGCACTTGAAAAAAATTCTGGGGTGTATCCTGTGTTTTGTTTTGTTTTGTTTTGTTTGGATGTAATGTCCTGAAAATATCAATTAAGTCTAACTGTTTTATTGTATCATAGGATCTCTGTTGCCTTACTGATTTTCTATCTGGAAGATTTGTCCATTGATGTGAGTGGGGTGTTAAAGTCTCCTACTATTATTGTATTCCCATCAGTTTCTCCCATTATGTCTATTAGTATTTGTTTAATGTATTTGAGTGCTCTTACGTTGGGTGCACATATGTTAACAAGTGTAATATCCTCTTCTTGTATTGGTCATTTTATCATTATGTAGTGACCTTCTTTATCTTTATGGCCTTTGTTTTAAAGTCTATTTTGTCTGATATGAGTATTGCTACCCCTGCTTTCTTGTCATTTCCATTTGCTTGAAATATCTTTTTTCCATCCCCTTGATTTCATTTTATGTGGGTCTCTTGTAGGCAGTATATTGTAGGCTCTTATTTTATTATCCAATCTGCCACTCTGTGTCTTTTGATTCGACCATTTAGTCCATTGACATTCAAGGTAATTATTGATAGATATGTACCTATTGCCATTTTAAACCTTGTTTTCCAGTTGATTTTGTATTTCTTCTTTGTTCCTTTTTTTGCTTTTTGTTTTTCCTTTTGTGGTTTGATGATTTTCGTTTTGTTTTGCTTGCTTGAGTTCTCTTCTTTTTGGGTTTTTTTTTTGTGTGTGTGAATCTATTGTATGTTTTTGATTTGTGGTTACCCTGTTTTGCAAGTATGCTAACCTATTACTATATCTACTTGCTTTAGGCTGGTAGTCATATAGGCTCAAACACATTCTTTAAAAAAGTCTACATTTTATTACTCCCCTCCCCCACATTTTATGATTTTGGTGTCCTCTTTTACATCTTCATGTTTATCCTTTTCCTGTTCATTGTAGTTATCATCGCTTTCACAAGAATTTTTTTTTTTAATCTGGGTACAGGCTTATTTAAGTGATTTACTTTCCCATTGTGATTTTCTCTTTCCTGTAGATTCTTGGTTCTTTTCTATTTAAAGAAGGCCTTTCAATATTTCTTTTAGGATAGGTTTAATACTGCTGTATTCTGTTAGTTTTTGCTTTTCGTAGTAATTCTTTACCTTTCCTCCTGTTCTAAATGATAATCTTTCTGGATAGAGTATCTTAGGTTGCAGATTTTTCCCCTTTAGGACTTTGAATATATCTTGCCACTCGCTTCTGGTCTGCAATATTTCTTTGGAGAAATCAGCTGATAGCCTTATATAGGGGTTCCCTTTCCTCTTTCACAGCTCCCTCCCAGGGCCCATTCTGATTCTTTTTTTTTCCTCTTCTTTCATTCTACCCAGTTATATGGTGATCTTTCTTGCAGTTTTGGTTGTATGAGATCTTCTGCCAGCATTCAGTAGGTATTCTGTGAGGATTTTTCCACATGTAGATGTATTTTGATGTATTTTGGGAGGAGGTGAGCTCCATGTCCTTTTATTCCATCATCTTGATCTCCCTCAAAGCTTTTATTTAAACCATAAAATTCACAATGAAGTGTGTCCCGTGCTATAAGTTTTCTCTAAGTGGGCTTTCCTGGTGCTAGTTAGTCTCAGGGAATGTGGATCTTCAAACACCATTTAAAAGTAGCGTAACACAAAGCAGTGCCGCAGCAGTGGGACAGCTCTCACATGATACTGCTTCAAGTTGTGGCTCCACATGGCTCAGTGGACAGTGCATCTCTTTTTGTCAGGCCAGGAGTTGTCTCTCCTTCTAGGAGTGCTAGTGTAGAATAGACACCTCCTTTGATTATCAGAAATTGCTTCCTGTCTCTTAAAAGTTGAAGCATAAGACATTTCTTTAAAGCAGTGAATCTACTAGAATCTGAATTCCACAAACATGTTTAGACAAAGAGGAATTTCTCATATAGAACACCCTTCTCCTTTGGGGAGAAAGTGGGGTAGGGAAATGCTACCCCATTGAAGGGAGAGGTGCAGAAGACTCCCAGTATTAAAAGTCTTTTTTCTGATGTTGGATCTATTATTTTTTTTGTTGTTGTTATAAATTTATTTATTTATTTTTGGCTGCATTGGGTCTTCGTTGCTTGTGCATGGGCTTTCTCTAGTTGCAGCGAGTGGGAGCTACTCTTCGTTGCGGTGCGCGGGCTTATCATTGCAGTGGCTTCTCTTGTTGAGGAGCACAGGCTCTAGGTGTACAGTCTTCAGTAGCTGTGGCATGCCGGCTGAGTAGTTGTGGCTCGTGGACTCTAGAGAGCAGGCTCAGTAGTTGTGGTGCACAGGCTAAGTTGTTCCGCAGCATGTGGGATCTTCCCGGACCAGGGCTCGAACCCATGTCGCCTCCATTGGCAGGCGGATTCTTAACCACTGCTCCACCAGGGAAGCCCTGAATCTGTTATGTTCGTAATTGTCTAGAGTGTGCAATTTGTATAAAAAGAGAAAGATTTATGCATGAAATAATCAGTAAAGCAAGGCAATGAGTGATTAAGAATGGACATTAATGGTGCAAACCGTTTACTTAGTACATTCATTCATTCCCCAACTTGTTTCAGAAAGAAAATGATCCAGGCTGAGTTTAGCCAGCCTTCAGAAAATTGGGTGGGGGGGGATCAGTTGAGGCTGGAGTGGTTAAGGAAGGCTTCTGGGAGGAGGCCAAATGTGAGGCGAGTCCGCTTGATTGAGTAGGACTTCTACAGAGATGTGTGTGAAGAGTGAGAAGAGTATTCCAGGGAGAGGCAGCAGTGTGGATGCAGGTAAGGTGGTAAAATGGCTCTCTGTGGAAGTAAAAAGGAATCACGTGGTGGGAATAGAGTGGATATCCAGTTGTAGGGAGTAAAGGTATATCCAGTTGTTTAGGAAGAATGGAGACATATTATAAAACATGTTCTGTGTCTGTCACTTTAGTGTTTGTCCCTGGAGTCCATAGGCCATGTGAAACCACTAAAATTTTCCCAGCGAAGAGCAACAGAAAATGGATTCTGTCCCCTGGTTTAGTAACACGTCACTGTATGGCATTTGTCCTGCATAGGAACAGATTATCACCATATAGTCTCTTCCTGTCTTATAGGCAGACACTGATGCTTTCTGTGATTTCAAGTTTGTCCCACTGAACACACACTCTCTTTCTTCCAGCTGAGTTCTCCCTCTCTCTGTCTCCCTTCATTCCCCTACTCCTGTTTTCTCCCTATTTCTCTCATCTTGGCCCTTCTGGTAGGCTCCCTCCTACCAGCTGAGGCCTTTCCCTCCTCTGTCTGAATACCTACTCTTCAGAGCTATGGTCGTCTTGCTCCAGCAGGGGATGGATAAGTTTCTCCAGTTGGCAGTATATTTCATGTCCTTGTGTCACAGTGGGAATCTTTGTTGCTTTCCTTATTTCTCTACAAATAGAGTACACAGTGACTTTGCAAATACATTCTACGTTTGAGAAATAAAAGCAATAAAAGCATCAGTAAGGTAATGGGGAGAGCTGGCTTCAGGACCCCTGAGGGTATTCTGTACTGACCTTATTCTTGCTACCTTCTGAAGGAACATAAATTTCAACTGCTGCTCTATTTTTATCCCATAAAGCTTACGACATAAATTCTTAAGGTTGTAGAATTTTTCTTTCAGGTTTAGTACTACAAATTGTTGGTTGTAGAAAATCCAGGAAAGAAGGGCTTCCCTGGTGGTGCGGTGGTTGGGGATCCGCCTGCCAGTGCAGGGGACACAGGTTCGAGCCCTGGTCTGGGAAGATCCCACATGCTGCGGAGCAGCTAAGCCTGTGCGCCACAGCTACTGAGCCTGCGCTCTAGAGCCTGCGAGCCACAACTACTGAGGCCACATGCCACAACTACTGAAGCCCGTGCGCCTAGAACCTGCACACCATATCAAAGACTAGTCCCCGCTCACTGCAACTAGAGAAAGCCAGCATGCAGCAACGAAGACCCAACGCAGCCAAAAATAAATTAATTGATTAAAAAAAAAAAAGAAAATCCAGGAAGGAAGATATGAGTTTGGAAAGTATTTTGACGTCTGAAAGCATTAGCTTGATGAAGATGAGCTAGGTAAACCCCAAGCTCTTTTACTCAGCTGCCTTCAGTCAGTGTTCCAGTTAGGACTCAGGATGGCACCAGGAAAAGTGTCACAGACTGAGTTGCTGCTCCAGCAGCAGAGGAGTGGGTGGCAGTGATATTTTGGGGTTGGCAAAAATAGCAACAATAATGAGGAGACCTTCATGCAAATATATGCATCATTTTTCAATGTAAGGTTTTCATAATGCTTGGGAACTCATGAACCTTCTTGAAACAATTATTGAAACTTCTTGAAACAGTCATTGGTAATGATGATCTTATGGTTAAAAAAAATGACAAGCTCTGATACGCTCTGGTCATCTCCAACAAGACTTCATTTATCTAGTAACCTTGAAATAGAAACATAAAGATAAATTTATGTTTATAAATTTATTCCTGATAACTGAAACTCTTAATTTTATTATAACCATGTTTGATGAAAAGACTTTGAAAACCCTTGCAAATGCCATGACTTCTAAATGAAATCCATTATTTAGAATGTATATGTATGAAAGTTATGGAAAACCCATATTGTCTTAAATAGCAATAGGAATTTATTGGTTCTTATAACCGAAAACTCTAAAGCGTGGGCGTGTCAGACAAGAGTTGATCCGATGGCTCAGTGATATCAGGGAACACTGAGTGCTTTTCTGTGTCCCTACTGTGTTCTCTATGGTGTTGGCTTGAGGCCAGCTTGCTTCATAGCACAGGGTGGCTGCCAGTAAACTGTGGGAATGCATGCTGCCTTGTTTGCTCCAATAGGAGAAAGAAAGTCGCTTTACACAACTATCTAACAAAATGCTGGGCTGTAGTCTGAGGAGACTAGTAAGTCAAGTCTGCCCATCCAAATGCCATCCTGTGACTGGGGTAGGGATGGGTTGAGGGGATTCGGGGGGAGAAGACCATGCCCTGAATTAGGCCTCTAGTACACACCAGTCCTTGATCCAATCACTGTGGCAAGGAGAGTAGCATTAGTTTTCATTTTAGAGCTTAGAAATTTTCTGATTGTTACAACACCCAGGTACTCTTATGCTAATGTTTAGGCAGTCATGGTAATCAGAGGATCTCAACATTTATTATAAGCAAACAAGGTACCCTTAAAAACATCTGCTGGAAAAGGGAGAACACTAACAATTATTAAGGCTTAGAGATGGATACATGAGGGTCCCTTAAGCTATTTTCTTGAGTCTTGTGCATATTTCAATATTTCCATAACAAAAAGGAAAGAAATAAACTATCTATCTGTCTATCTATCTGGTCATCTTGAGGGTGCCCAAGTTTTCAGGATCATGCAGTATTGTCATCTGAAAAGCCCGTTAAACTAGTGTTTTAGCCTGTGTTCCCCCCACAAGGTAGAGCCTGCATCCAGGTGTTATGTGGAGATCATTTATTTATGTAAGTGCACCCAAGGAAAAGGAGTGGGAGTCCGAGAAGAGTGTAATCCGGAAGCTGGGAAAACTGGTCACTGCTAGGGGCAAATGGACCTCAGTCCTGCTGAGACCCCTCTGAGGAGCCAGGTAGCATGCACGCCAGGATTGTTCCCTCCAGACAGGAAAGAGGACAGTGTTTATCTAGGGACGTCTATTGGTGCAGGGTGGCTCATACTCCCAGATATGCACGTGCATCAGAGCGGCTAGGGAGATTCCAGCAGATGCCAAGAAGCCCCATGTGCAGCACAGCAAGGTGCTGTCAGGTTGCATCCATGCACAGCTGGTTGCCACAGCCAGAGCTGGAAGAAAAGGGGTGAGCACCAGGGCATGTGAGGCGTCTGATACAGCCGGTGTGGTCTGATGGCTTGGTTTTCTATTTACAAGTGCAGATCTGCCGCTGGATGCCCTCCTAGAATAGAGAAACAGAATCCAGCATTCTCTTCCTGATGCTCAGTGGAGGGAATCATCCATCATGAGATTTTCTCTGCACATGGAAGACTTCGACGCAGTTTATTTTAGCCTCCCATCTCCCTCCCCCTCCTGCCACTCCAGGCAAGAGGTCACCTTTTGAATTTTGCTTAAGGGTATTCATGCTCCAGGACACACTGTGATGTGAAAAGGTCCAGCTCAGTGATGGAGGGATGATGCATTGCCTCCAAGAGAGCACGGGGGATGAACCGCTGCTGCTGGAGACAGATGTCACCTCCTAACTGGGTTTTCACCAAACGTTAGAACTGACATCCAGAAAACCCAGGTCATACATCTCACGATTCTCCTGTCATTTTTCTACTTCCGCTGAAGTAGATGAGTGACAGAGGATATGGTTCAAATTTTGGGGTAAGAAAAAAGGATGGAAAAAAGTGCCTTGAGCTGGTACTGTTTCTATATAATTGATTATATTTTGGAATTTGGGGTATACAGCAATATGTAATAGGACTGTTTTGAACTTCTTATTTTATTTACTTACCTATGTTTAAAGGTAGGGGTTCCAACCCCTCATTAGTCCTCCTATTGTGCTCTAACTTGTAGGGAACAGACCCAAGGAGTCAGTGAGAATCAGTACATCGGTTTCATGAATGGTGATCCAACGGTCCCCCAAATACAGGGCTCCCTGGGAAAGCAGGACTGAGAAAGAGGCCAAGGCTGAGATCAAAATGGGGGCATCCTGTTCACATTTGCTTGCGACTCACTGGTGGGGAAATTGGAGCAAAAATAGATCTTGAATTCACTCACCTAAAACTGGAGGATCACAGCCCTCACGTATGGTGCCGCTAACAGATTCAGAAGCCCCAGGGAACAGCCTTCAGCCTTGTGTCTAGAAGAGAAGCCACACACAGGTGGGCCTTTTGCCTGGAACAAGAGAGGAGGGCCACTGACCTGTGACTGATTGTGAGGTGACAGCACAGAGCAGGCAGAAGAAGGTCCACGTTACCTCTTCCACCTGTCCACCCTGGTAAAAATTAAAAAAGCAGCAACAAGATCAAGAAATAAAACAAGGTGCCAGGAAAATGCTTCCGTAGACCCCATGTGCTCATTAGTTGGGTGTCTTGTCTTGGCAAGGAACAAGATGGGAAACGGTAACTCTCCCTGCCTCACTGGGTAGTGGAGTAAAAACCCCTGACACAGTGCTGCAAGAGGAGGAACACGGGAGGGAGAGCATCCGGTTCCCCTCCGATGGAAATGTGAATCCAGATCTGCGGGAGCCTCCTAGGAGTCTCGATTTCATTTTCCTCTTCACACTGGGATTCGATGATAGCAACCCATGTTTCCCGTTGTTCAAGGATTATAGATTTACTGTCCTTCTCATGATATACAAGCTGTGGCTCTATCTCACACAGAAATCCTCAACCAGCAGTTGGGAATCCACAGTTAGAACTTAAGTGAGCAGCGTGAGGTTGATCTCAAAGGCGGCTCCGGTGCTGGCACTCCTCTCTGGACTCTTTGCTGGAACTCACAGGGGCAAAAGATGGCATAGCTGACAGATGATGTTTCCCCCATCATTCCACTGCTCAAGCACGGGTCCGGTCAGCCCTTGGCTTCCTGGAAATCTCAAGCATCTTAAGCAAATAAAAAGCAGATCACCTATAATAAAAAAACGTGGAGGGCTCTCATCCGTTTCTGTAGTCACAGCAGTGCTGGGCATGACCTCATGCTTTGTGGTAACAGGGCTTGAGGCAATGAGGTGTCTGATTCCTGCAATCTGGGGACTTACTATCAGAGATGGATTACCCTGCTGTATAAACTAGTTCCACACACCTTTTCTCTTGTATCCTGTGGCAGAAAGACAAGTTGTTGGCTATTGACTTCTATTCCAATCATTGCCTATCTTGTGGATTTTAGCAAACAGCTTTTACACTTGCTCTCTGGGTTCTCTTTGCTTATTTTAATTGACTCTCAGAAGGTGTGACCCGCAGAGAAGGAAAGAATTTGGTTACATGTTAATTTTTATCGGTCTTCTCTGGCTGGGGATTCTTCCATGTATAAGAACGAGTGTTAGGGGCTTCCCTGGTGGCGCAGTGGTTGAGAGTCCGCCTGCAGATGCAGGGGACACGGGTTCGTGCCCCGGTCCGGGAGGATCCCACATGCCGCGGAGCGGCTGGGCCCGTGAGCCATGGCCGCTGAGCCTGCGCGTCCGGAGCCTGTGCTCCGCAACGGGAGAGGCCACAGCAGTGAGAGGCCCGCGTACCGCAAAAAAAAAAAAAAAAAAAAAAAAAAATACTTTTAGGAGTTTTAGATTTACAGAATAATCAAGAAGAGAGTAGTACAGTGGCTTCCCTGTCACCGCCAATTTCCTCTATTTTCGACATCTTGCATGACTTTCATACATTTGTTACAGCTAATGAACCAATACTGATATGCTATTATTAACAAAAGACCATAGTTTATTCATATTTCCTTAGTTTTTACCTCATTTTCTTTTTCTGTTCCAGAATCCCATCCAGGTTACCACGTTACATGTAGTTGTCGTCTCTCCTTAGGCTCCTCTTAGCTGTGGCAGTTTTTCTGATTTTCCTTGTTTTTTATTACCTTGATAGTTCTGAGGAATTATGGTCAAATGTTTTGCAGGATGCCCCTCGATTGTAATTTATCTGATGTTTGTCTCACAAATAGACTTGTATAATGGGTTTTGGGGAGGAAAGCCACAGAGGTAAAGGGTCACGTCACCAAATGCCTTCTTTCACTTAGCCATATGCATTTTAGATGTATCCATGTCTTTTGGTGGCTTGATAGCTCATTTCATTTTTTCCCTCTTTCAGTACATGTTTATTGCATATTTACTGTGTCATCCATGTTGTGGTAAAACATCCATAACATCAAATTTATCATTTTCATCATTTTAAAGTATACAAGTTAGTGGCTTTAAACACATTCACATTATTGTGCAATCACCACTGCTGTCTGTTTCACCATCTGCAACTTACATTCTGTACCCATTACTCAGTAACTCCCCATTCTCCTCTCAAGCCCCTAGTAACCTCTGTTCTACTTTCTGTCTCTATGAATTTGCCTATTCTAGGAAACTCATGTAAATGAAATCACACAGTACTTGTCCTTTTATGTCTGGCTTTTTTCACTTAGCTTAATGTTTCCAAGGATCATCCATGTTGTAGCATGTGTCAGAATTTCATGTCTTTTTAAGGCTGAATAACGTCCCGTTGTATGTATATATCACATTTTCTTTGTCCACTCATCTATTGATGGGTATTTGGGTTGTTTCCACCTTCTTGGGTATTGTGAATAATATCGTTATGAATATTGGTGCTCATTTTATTTTATTACTGAATAATATTCTATTGTATGCTATCACATTTTATCCATTCACCTGTTGAAGGGCATTTTGGTAGCTTCCAGAGTTTGGCAGATGTGAATAAAGCTGCTATAAACATTTGCAGCTGGTTGTTTTGTAGACGTAAGTGTTCAGATCAGTTAGGTGAATACCTAGGAGTGAAATGGCCATATAATATGGTAAGATTATGTTTAGCTTTGTGAAAAACTGCCAAACTATCTCCCTAGGTGGCTGTATCATTTTTCACTCCTACCAGCCATGGGTGACCATTCTGTTGGTCTACATCCTCACCAGCATTGGATGTTGGCAATGTTTTGAATTTTAACCTTTCTAATAAATATGTAGTAGTATCACATTGTATTAATTTGCAATTCCCTAATAATATGTGCTGTTCAACATATTTCATATGCTTATTTGCCATCTGTATATCTTTAATGAGATGTCTATTCAGATCTTTTGCCCATTTTAAATTTTGGTTGTTTATTTCCTTATTGCTAAGTTTTAAGAGTTCTTTCTATCTTTTGTATATAACTCCTATATCAGATATATTTGCAAGTATTTCCCCCAATATGTGGCTTGTTTTTTCATTCTCTTTCACAGACTAGATATTTTAATTTTACTGAGATCCAACTTATTTTTTTCTTTTAAGGATCATGCTTTTGATGTATCTAAAAGCTCAAATCTATGGTCAATTAGATTTTCTCCCATGTTTTCTTCTGGAAGTTTTATCGTTTGTTTTACATCAGGTCTATGATCCATTGAGTTAATTTTTGTGAAAGGTTAAGGTCTGTGTCTAGATTAATTTTTTTGCATTTGAAAGTCCAGTTGTTCCAGAACCATTTGTTGAAAAAACAATTCTTTCTCCATTGAATTGTCTTTGCTTCTTTGCTAAAGTTCAGTTTACCTATCTATGTTGGTCTATTTCTGGGCTTTTTGTTCTACTCCATTGATTTACGTGTCTATTCTTTTGACAGTACTATGCTGTCTTGACTGATACAGCTTTATAGTAAGCCTTGAAGTTGAGTAGTGTCAGTCCTCAAATTTTGTGCTGCTGCTGCTTCTTCAGTAATATTTTGCTATTCTATGTCTTTTGCCTTTCCATGTAAATTTTAGAATCAGGTTGTTCATATCTACAAAATAGTTTGCTCTGATTTTCACTGGAATTTCATTGAATCTGTAGATCAATTTGGGAAAATTAACATCTTAACAATATTGAGTTTCCAGTCTATTAACATCGAATATCTCTCCATTTAGTTAGATATTCTTTCATTTCTTTGTTTCTGATACTTTTCTTTCTTCTGAAGTCTGCTTTGTCTGAAATTAATATGGCTATTTCAGCTTTCTTTCAATTATTACTAGTATTAGCATGACTAGTATCATTAGTATACTAATCGTACCCTTAACTTTCAGCCTATCTATGTCTTTATATTTAAAGTGGATTTCTTGTAGACAAAATTATAGTTGGGTCTTGTTTGTATCATCTCTGATAATCTCTGACTTTTAATTGTAGTGTTTGGAACATTCAGATTTCAAGTGATTATTGATATAGTTAGAGTAATATGTATCATATTGGAACTATTTTTTGTTTGCTGCACTTCTTATTTCTTTTTTCCTTCCCCACTTCTCCTGCCTTCTCTGGGTTTAATGAACATTTTACATAGCTCCATTTTTTCCCTCTCTTCATATATCAATTATACTTCTTTTAAAAATTTTTAGTAGTTGCCGTAGAGATTGCAATACATATTTACAATTAATCTACATCTACTTTTTAAATAACACCAAATTGCTTCTCAGGTAGAGCAAGTACTTTATAACACAGTATTCCCAGTTCTTCCTTCCTGTCCCTTATAAAACTGTTACCATTTATTTCACTTATCCATATGTTATAATCACACAGTATGTTGTTACTATTATTATTTTGAACAAACATCTGTTTTTTTCAATTAATAATATGAAAAGTAAAAGATTTTGTTTCATCTAAATTCATTCCTTCTTTGATGTTTTACTTTTTAAATGTAGATCTGAGCCTCTGACCTATATCATTTTGCTTCTCTCTGAAGAATTTCTGATGATAAATTCTGTCAGCATTTTTCTTCTAATGTTAGACTTTATTTTCAGCTTTATTAAGGTATAATGGACAAATAAAACTGTAAGATATTTAAAGTGTACAACGTTATGATTTGATATACATATACACTGTGAAAGGATTTCTCCATTAAGTTAATTAACACATCTATCACCTCACATATTTACCCCTCCCCCTTTTTTGGAAGAACATTTAAGTTATACGCTCTTATCAAGTTTACTCATACAGTATAGTGTTATCAACTATAGTCACCATGTTATGTATTATATCCTAATATCTTATTCATACTATAATACAAAGTTTGTACCCTTTATCCACATCTCCCCATTCTCCCACATCCCAGTCCCTGGAAATCATCATTCTAGTCTCATTCTATCAGTTTGGCTTCTTAAGATTCCACATGTAAGTGATATCATAGAGTATTTGTCTTTTTCTTCTTCCAGTTTTATTGAGAATTGAAATACAGCACTGTATAAGTTTAAGGTGTATAGTATAATTATTTGACTTGCAAACATTACTACATGATTATCACATTAAGTTTAAGGAATACCCACCATCTCATATAGATACAAGAATTACTCTCTAAACAACTTTAATATATAATATATAGCAGTGTTAATTATATTTATCATGTTCTACATTACATGACTAGTACTTATTTATCTTATAACTGAAAGTTTGTACCTTTTGACCCCCTTCATCCAATCCCCCCCCACTCCCCACCTCTGATAACCACAAATCTGACCTTTTTTACTATGAGCTTGTTTTTTTGTTTGTTTTTGAAGTGTAATTGACCTACAATACTATGTTAGTTCCTGGAATACTACATAATGATTTGATATTTCTACACGTTACAAAATGATCACCATGATAAGTCTAGTTACCGTCTATCACCATACAAAGATATTACATAATTACTGACTATATTCCGCACGCTGTACGTTTCATACCCGGGACTCATTTATTTTGTAACTGGAAGTTTGTGCTGCTTAATCTCCCTCACCCACTTCTCTCTTCCCCTGACCCCCATCCTCTGGCAACCACTTATTTTTTCTCTCTCTATATGACTCTACTTCTGTTTAGTTCTGTTTGTTCATTTGTTTTGTTTTTTAGATTCCACATATGAGTGAAATCATACATTATTTGTCTTTCTCTGTCTGACTTATTTCACTGAGCATAATACCCTCTAGGTCCATCCACGTTGCCACAAATGGCAAGAGTTATAGCTGAGTAATATTCGTGTGTGTGTGTGTGTGTGTGTGTGTGTGTGTGTGTGTGTATCTCACATCTTCTTTATCCATTCATCTATTGATGGGCACTTAGGTTGCTTCCATATCTTGACTATTGTAAACAATGCTGAGATAAGCATAGTGGTGCATGTATCTTTTCGAATTAGTTTTTCATTTTCTTCAGATAAATACTCAGGCGTGGAATTCTTGGATTATATGGTAGTTCTATTTTTAATTTTTTGAAGAACCTCCATGCTGTTTTCCATAGTGACTGCACCAATTTATATTCTCACCAACATTGCATGAGGGTTCCCTTTTCTCCACATTCTTGCCAATTTTTGTTATTTGTTGTCTTTTTCATAATAGCCATTCTGACTGTGATGTGCTATCTCATTGTAGTTTTGATTTGCATTTCCCTGATAGTGATGTTGAGCATCATTTCATGTACCTGTTGGCCATATATCTGTTAATATTTGCTTTATGCATTTAGGTGGTCCTATGGTGGGTGCATATATATTTACAATTGTTATATCATCTTGTGGATTGATCCCTTTATCATCATGTAATGTCCTTCTTTGTCTCTTGTTACAGTCTTTGTTTTAATGTCTGTTTTGTCTGATATAATTTTGTTACCGCAGCCTTCTTTTTGTTTTCATTAGCATGGAATACCCTTTTTCATCCCCTCACTTTAAGTCTTTGTGTTTCTTTACATCTAAAGTGAGTCTCTTGTAGGCGGCATATAGATGGGTCTTGCTTTTGTATCTATTCAGCTACTCTATGTCTTTTGACGGGAGTATTTAGTCCATTTGCATTTAAAGTAATTATTAATAGGTATGTTCTTATTGCCATTTTGTTAATTGTTGTTGGGTTGTTTTTGTAGTTCTTTTTTGTTCCTTCTTATTTTATTCCCTTCTGATTTGATGACTTTCTTTAGTGTTATGTTTGGATTCCTTTATCTTTTTGTGTGTATGTCAGCTGTAGATTTGTGCTTTGTGGTTACCATGAGGTTTATATATGGCAATCTATATCTATGTCTGTCTGTCTATCTATCTAGATATATATGATTGTTTTAAGGTGCTGATCTCCTAAGTTTTAATGCATTTTTAACTTTTTTTACTCTCCCCGCAAGTTTAATGTTTTGACGTCGTATTCCACACCTTTTTTGGGGGGTAGCCTTTACTTATTGTGGCTATAGATGATTTTATTACTTTTGTCTCTTAACCTTCCTGCTAGCTTTATACGTGGTTGATCTACTAACTTTACTGTATATTTGCCTTTACCAATGAGATTTTTCTTTTCATAATTTTCATATTTCTGGTTGTAGCCTTTTCCTTTCTGCTTAGAGGAGCACTTTTAAGAATTCTGTAAATCTAATTTTGTGGTGCTGAACTCTTTTAGCTTTTGCTTGTCTATGAAACTCGTGATATCTCCTTCAAATATGAATGTAGCCTTGCCAGGTAGAGTATTCTTGGTTGTAGGTTTTTCCCTTTTATCACTTTTAATATATCATGCCATTCTCTTCTGGACTGAAGAATCTGCTGAAAAGTTACCTGATGGCCTTATGGGAGTTGCCTTGTATGTAACTAGTTGCTTTCCCTTTTTGCTCTTAATATTCTCTCTTCAACTTTTGCCATTTTAACTACAACGTGTTTTGGTGTGGTCCTCTTTGGGCAGATCTTGTTTGGGACTCTGATTCCTAGATCTGGATGTTTGGTTTTTTTTCCCCTTAGGTTAGGGAAGTTTTCAGCCACTATGTCTTCATATATGTTCTTTGCCCATTTCTCTCTTTCGTCTCCTTCTGGACCCCTATAATGTGACTGTTAGTATGCTTGGTGTTGTCTGTTAAACTATCCTTATTTTTAAAAATTCTTTCCTTTTTCTTTTCACGGGGCTTCCCTGGTGGCGCAGTGGTTGAGAGTCTGCCTGCCGATGCAGGGGACACGGGTTCGTGCCCTGGTGTGGGAAGATCCCACATGCCGTGGAGCAGCTGGGCCCATGAGCCATGGCTGCTGAGCCTGCGCGTCCGGAGCCTGTGCTCCGCAACTAGAGAGGCCACAACAGTGAGAGGCCCGTGTACCGCAAAAAAAAAAACAAAAAAAAAAACAAAAAACTTTCCTTTTTCTTTTCAGCTTGAGTGATTTCCACTACTTTGTCTTCCAGTTTGCTGGCCCATTCCTCTGTATCATTTAATCTCCTGTTAATTCCTTATAGTGTATATTTAATTTCTTTTATTGTATCTTCAGCTCTGTTTCATTCTTCTTTGTAGTTTCTAACTCTCTGTTAGAAACTTCTACCTTTGACTGTGTTCATCTGTTAGTCTCCCTAGTACATTGGGCATCTTCATGATCATTACCTTGAACTCATTGTTGGGTTGATTGCTTAGCTCCACTTCACTTAGTTTGTCTTCTTGGGTTTTATCTTGTTCCTGTGTTTGGAACATACTCCTCTGTCACCTCATTTTGCCTAATTCTCTGTTTTTATTTCTATGTATTTGGTAGGTTGGTTATGTTTTCCTGTCTTGGAGAAGTGGCCTTATGTAGGAGATGTCCTGTGGGGCCCAGAAGTGCACTCCTCTCTGTTCACCAAAACTACATGCTCTGGAGGTGCCCTTTAAGTGGGCTGTGGGGCCTTCTGTTGCGGTGGGCTAACTACAGTGGGCACACTGTAAGTGTGGCTGGCCCCTGCTCTGGTTAATTGCCAGGCCCTGCCGAGTGTGGAGGCTGCTGGCCACTGTTGGGTGGGGCTGGGTCCTGGCACAGCTGGCTGCATGACCTGGGGAGTCCTGGTCCTTGTGCTGGCTCACTGGGGGGCAGTGCCAGGTCATGAGGCACCTGGCTGAAGAGCCCTGGGTGGTCCTGGGGCTAGTGCTGGCCCACTGGTGAGCAAAGTTGGGTCTTGAGGTTGTTGGCTCCAGGGCCAGGGATTCTGGAGCTAGGGTTAGCCTGCTCATTCATGGGATCATAGCCTGGGGAGGGTCCCAGGGCTGGTGTTGGCCTGTTGGTTCGTGGGACCAATTCCTGACATGGCTGGCTGTGGGGTCTGGGGTGTCCCAGAGCTGGTGTTGGCCCACTGGTGGCTGGGGCCGGTGCTCAGTGGTGTCCCAAGGCTGGTGCTGGCCCACTGGTTGGTAGGCTGAGTCCTGGGGCTGATGCCAGCCTGCTGGAGGGTGGAGCTGGGTCCTTGAGTCTCTGGCTAAGAGGCGTGGGGATCCTGGAGTGAGGGTTGGCCTGCTGGTTGGTGGGGCTGTGTGCTGGGTCCTCTGGTGATAGGGCCTGGTCCCAGGGTTGCTGGGGGTTCATGGGATCTTCTGGCAGCCAGCCTGCTGGTAGGTGGGGCTGTGTCCCCGCCTGGCTAGCTGCTTGGCCTGGGGGTCCCAGGACTGGTGCTCACTGGCTGGTGGGCAGTGTTGGGTCCTGGTGGTAATAAGCCTAAAAGGAGAATTCCAAAATAGCCCTTATCAACACCAGCGTCTTCATGGTAGAATGAACTTTTAAAAGTGGCTGCTGCCAGCATCTGTGTCCTGGGGGTAAGTCCTAGTGGCCTCCTGACTCTCTGGGAGGCTCCCCACGATCAGCGAGTGAGTCTGACCCGAGCTGTTTTCAAATTACTGCTTCTGTGCTTGGTCTTGGAGCACGTATTGGGTTGGCCAAGAGGTTCATTTGGGTTTTCTCGTAACATTGTACGGAAAAATCCGAACGCACTTTTTGGCCAACCCAATAAGATTTTGTGTGTGCCCTTTAAGGTTGGAGTCCCTGTTTTCTACAGCCCTCTGGCTCTCCCAAAATTAACCTCCACTGACCTTCAAAGCCAAATGTTCCGGGGACTTGTCTTCCCAGTGCAGGACCCCTGGACTGGGAAGCCTAGTGTGGGGCTCGGATCCCTTGCTTCTAGGGGAGAGCTCTCTCAATTGTAATTATCCTTGCATTTATGGGTCACCTACCTGGGGGTATGGGTCTTGACTGTACAGCATCTCTTTCCCCTCCTACCTGTCTCATCGTAATTCCTTCTTTATATCTTGAGCGGTAGAGGATCTTTTCTCCTAGTTTTTAGGTTATTCTCATTGACAGTTTCTCTGTAAGTAGTTGTGATTTTGGCATGCCTGTGGGAGTAGGTGAGCTCAGGGTCTTCCTACTCTGCCATCTTGGCCACACATCTATAGTATTTGTCTCTGTCTGACTTATTTCACTCAATGCCCTCAAGGTGCATATGTGTTGTTGCAGTGGCAGGATTTCCTTCCTTCTCATGGCTGAATAATTTTCCATTATGTATAGATACTTTGTGTATATATATATATACACATAATATATATATGTTGTATATATAAAAAACATCTTCATTCATCTGTTGATGAACACTTAGGTTGTTTCAATATCTTGGCTATTGTGAATAATGCTGCAGTGAACATGGGAGTATAGATATGTCTTCAAGATCTTGTTCTCATTTCCTCTAGATATATACCCAGAAGTGGAATTGCTAGATCATATGGTAGTTCTATTTCTGATTTTTAAAGGAATCTCCATAATGTTTCCCATAGTGGCTGCACCAATTTAATTTCCAATCAACAGTGCAAATTTGTTCGCTTTTCTCCACATCTTTGCCGACACTTGTTTTTTTCTTGTCTTTTTGATGATACCTGTTCTAAGAGATGTAAGATGATATCTCATTGTGTTTTTCATTTCCATTTACCTGATGATTAGTGATGTTAAGCACTTTTTCATGTACCTGTTAGCCATTTGTACATTTCTTTTGAAAAATGTCTATTCAGGTTATTTGCCCATTTAAAAAATTGGATTATTTGTGGTTTTTTGCTATTGAGTTATATGGAGTTCTCTATATATTTTAGTTATTAACCCCTTATCAGATATGTGGTTGGCAAATATTTTTTCCCATTCTATAGGTTGCCTTTTCATTTTGTTGATGGTTTCCTTTGATGTACATAGCTTTTCAGTTTGATGTAGTCCTGCTTGTTTAGTTTTGCTTTTGTTGCCTTTGCTTTTGGTGTCAGATCCACCATATCATTGCCAAAGATATCAAGGAGTTTACTCCGTTTTCTTTTATGAGTTTTATAATTTCAGATCTTACGTTCAGGTCTTTAATACATTTTGAACTGATTTTTATGAATGGTGTAAGATAAGTGTCCAGATTAATTTTTTGCATGTGTCAGTCCAGTTTTCCTAGTTATCATTTATTAAGGAGAATATACTCTACCCATTGTATGTTCTTGGCTCCTTTGTCAAAACTTAACTGACCATACATGCATAGGTTTATCATGGGGCTCTTTATTCAGTTCCATTAATCTATGTGTCTCTTGTTGTTGTGTTTTTTAATTTTATTTTTGCTAATATTTACTGTTTTATTGTGATATAGTTGGAGGTCAGGAACTATGATGCCTCCATTTTTGTCCTTTTGTCTCAGGATTGCTTTGGCTATGCAGGGTCTTTGTGGTCCCATAAACATTTTAGGATTTTTAAAAATTTCTGCAACAAATGCAAGTGGAATTTTGATAGGGATTGCTTTGAATTTGTACGCTGCTTGCAGTAGTATAGACATTTTACCAATATTAATTTTTCCTACCCATGAACATGGAATATGTTTTCATTTATTTGTCTTCTTCAGTTTCCTTCATCAATGTTATATAGTTCTCAGTGTACAGTTCACCTCCTTGGTTAAACTTATTCCTAAGTATTTTATTCTTTTTGTTGCTCTTGTAAATGAGATTGTTTTCTTAATTTCTCTTTGTTTTTATTAAATTTTTAAACATCTGTGTTGGAGTATAATTGCTTTACAATGTTGTGTTTCTGCTGTATAACAAAGTGAATCATCTATTTGTATACTTATATCCCCATATCCTCTCCCTCCTGTGACTCTCTACCACCCTCCCTATCCCAACCCTCTAGGAGGTCACAAAGCACCGAGCTGATCTCCCTGTGCTATGTGGATGCTTCCCACTAGCTATTTTACATTTGGTAGAGTATGTATGTCAGTGCCACTCTCTCACTTTGTTCCAGCTTACCCTTCACCCTCCCTGTGTCCTCAAGTCCATTCTGTACATCTGCGTCTTTATTCCTGTCCTGCCCCTAGGTTCCTCAGAACCTTTTTTTTTTTTTTAGATTCCATATATATATGTGTTAGCATATGGTATTTGTTTTTATCTTTCTGACTTACTTCCCACTGTATGACAGACTCTAGGTCCATCCACCTCACTACAAATAATTCAATTTCATTTCTTTTTATGGCTGAGTAATATTCCATCATATATATGTGCCACAGCTTCTTTATCCATTCATCTGTCGACACTTAGGTTGCTTCCATGTCCTGGCTATTGTGAACAGAGCTGCAGTGAACATTGTGGTACATGACTTTTCTTTTTTTTTTTTTGTTGCGGTATGCGGGCCTCTCACTGTTGTGGCCTCTCCCGTTGCGGAGCACAGGCTCCAGATGTGCAGGCTCAGCAGCCATGGCTCACGGGCCGAGCTGCTCCGCGGCATATGGGATCTTCCCGGACCGGGGCACAAACCCGTGTCCCCTGCATCGGCAGGCAGACTCTCAACCACTGCGCCACCATGGAAGCCCGACTCTTTTTGAATTATGGTTTTCTCAGGGTATATGCCCAGTAGTGGGATTGCTGGGTTGTATGGTAGTTCTATTTGCAGTTTTTTAAGGAACCTCCATACTGTTCTCCATAGTGGCTGTATCAATTTACATTCCCACCAACAGTGTAAGAGGGTTCCCTTTTCTCCACACCCTCTCCAGCATTTATTGTTTGTAGATTTTTTGATGATGGCCATTCTGACTGGTGTGAGGTGATACCTCATTGTAGTTTTGATTTGCGTTTCTCTAGTGATTAGTGATGTTGAGCATCCTTTCATGTGTTTGTTGGCAATATGTATATCTTCTTTGGAGAAATGTCTATTTAGGTATTCTGCCCATTTTTGGATTAGGTTGGGTTTTTTTTTTGATATTGAGCTGCATGAGCTGCTTGTATATTTTGGAGATTAATCCTTTGTCAGTTGCTTCATTTGCAAATATTTTCTCCCATTCTGAGAGTTGTCTTTTCATCTTGTTCATGGTTTCCTTTGCTGTGCAAAAAGCTTTTAAGTTTCATTAGGTCCCATTTGTTTATTTTTGTTTTTATTTCCATTTCTCTAGGAGGTGGGTTAAAAAGGATCTTGCTGTGATTTATGTCATAGTGTTCTGCCTATGTTTTCCTCTAAGAGTTTTATAGTGTCTGGACTTACACTTAGGTCTTTAATCCATTTTGAGTTTATTTTTGTGTATGGTGTTAGGGAGTGTTTTATTTCATTCTTTTACATGTAGCTTTGGTGCTGTCCAGTTTTCCCAGCACCACTTATTGAAGAGGCTGTGTTTTCTCCATTGTATCTCCTTGCCTCCTTTATCAAAGATAAGGTGATGATATGTGTGTGGGTTTATCTCTGGGTTTTCTATCCTGTTCCATTGATCTATATTTCTGTTTTTGTGCCAGTACCATACTGTCTTGATTACTGTAGCTTTGTAGTATAGTGTGAAGTCCTGGAGCCTGATTCCTCCAGCTCCATTTTTCTTTCTTAAGATTGCTTTGGCTATTCAGGGTCTTTTGTGTTTCCATACAAATTGTTAAATTTTTTGTTCTAGTTCTGAGAAAAATGCCAGTGGTAGTTTGATAGGGATTGCATTGAATCTGTAGATTGCTTTGGGTAGTATAGTCATTTTCACAGTGTTGATTCTTCCAGTCTAAGAACATGGTAACTCTCTCCATCTGTATCATCTTTAATTTCTTTTATCAGTGTCTTATGGTTTTCTGCATACAGGTCTTTTGTTTTCTTAGGTAGGTTTATTCCTAGGAATTTTATTCTTTTTGTTGCAGTGGTAAATGGGAGTGTTTCCTTCATTTCTCTGTCAGGTTTTTCATCATTATTGTATAGGAATGCAACAGATACCTGTGCATTAATTTTGTATACTGCTGCTTTACCAGATTCATTGATCAGCTCTAGTAGTTTTCTGGTAGCATCTTTAGGATTCTCTGTGTAGTATCATGTCATCTGGAAACAGTGACAGTTTTCCTTCTTTTTCAATTTGGATTCCTTTTATTTCTTTTTCTTCTCTGATTGCTGAGGCTAAACCTTCAAAAACTATGTTCAATAATAGTGGTGAAAGTGGGCAACCTTGTCTTGTTCCTGATCTTAGGGGAAATGGTTTCAGTTTGTCACCATTGAGAAAAATCTTGGCTGTGGGTTTGTCATATATGGCCTTTATTATGTTGAGGTAAGTTCCCTCTATGCCTACTTTCTGGAGGGCTTTTATCATAAATGGGTGTTGAATTTTGTCAACAGCTTTTTCTGCATCTATTGAGATGATCATATGGTTTTTGTCCTTCAGTTTGTTAATATGGTGTATCACATTGATTGCTTTGCGTATATTGAAGAATCCTTACATTCCTGCAATAAACCCCACTTGATCATGGTATATTATCCTTTTAAGTTGCTCTTGGATTTTGTTTGCTAGTATTTTGTTGAGGATTTTTGCATCTATGTTCATCAGTGATATTGGCCTGTAGTTTTCTTTCTTTGTGACATCTTTGTCAGGTTTTGGTATCAGAGTGATGGTGGCCTCGTAGAATGAATTTGGGAGTGTTCCTCCCTCTGCTGTACTTTGGAGGGTTTGAGAAGGATAGGTGTTAGCTCTTCTCTAATTATTTGATATAGTTCACCTGTGAAGCCATCTGGTCCTGGTCTTTTGTTTGTTGGAAGATTTTAAATCAGAGTTTCAATTTCAGTGCTTGTGATTGGTCTGTTTATTTTTTCTATTTCTTCCTGGTTCAGTCTCAGAAGGTAGTGCTTTTCTAAGAATTTGTCCATTTCTGCCAGGTTGTGCATTTTATTGGCATATAGTTGCTTGTAGTAATCTCATGATCCTTTGTATTTCTGCAGTGTCAGTTGTTACTTCTCCTTTTTCATTTCTAATTCTATTGATTTGAGTCTTCTCCCTTTTTTCTTGTTGAGTCTGGCTAATGGTTTATCAATTTTGTTTATCTTCTCAAAGAACCAGCTTTTAGTTTTATTATCTTTGCTATTGTTTCCTTCATTTATTTCTGATCTGATCTTTATGATTTCTTTCCTTCTACTACCTTTGGATTTTTTTGTTGTTGTTCTTTCTCTAATTATTTTAGGTGTAAGTTTCGGTTGTTTATTTGAGATGTTTCTTGTTTCTTGAAGTAGGTTTGTATTGCTATAAACTTCCCTCTTAGAAATGCTTTTGCTACATCCCATAGGTTTTGGGTCATTGTGTTTTCATTGTCATTTGTTTCTAGGTATTTTTTTAATTTCCTCTTTGATTTCTCCAGTGATCTCTTGGTTATTTAGTAGTAGTATTTAACCTCCATGTATTTGTATTTTTTACATTTTTTTCCTGTGATTGATATCTAGTCTCATAACGTTGTGGTCAGAAAAGATATTTGATACGATTTCAATTTTCTTAAATTTACCAAGGCTTGATTTGTGACCCAAGACATGATCTGTCCTTGAGAATGTTCCATGAGCACTTGAGAAGAAAGTGTATTCTGTTGTTTTTGGATGGAATGTCCTATAAATATCAGTTATGTCCATCTTGTTTAATGTATCATTTAAAGCTTGTATTTCCTTATTTATTTTCATTTTGGATGATGTATCCATGGTAAAAGTGGGGTGTTAAAGTCCCCTACTATGATTGTGTTACTGTCGATTTCCCCTTTTATGGCTGTTAGTATTTGCCTTATGTATTGAGGTGCCCCTGTGTTGGGTGCATAAATATTTACAATTGTTATATCTTCCTGGATTGATCCCTTGATCATTATGTGTGTCCTTCTTTGTCTCTTGTAATAGTCTTTAGTCTAAAGTCTATTTTGTCTGATATGAGAATTCCTACTCCAGCTTTCTTTTGATTTCCATTTGCATGGAATATCTTTTTCCATCCCCTCACTTTCAGTCTGCATGTGTCCCTAGGTCTGAAGTGGGTCTCTTGTATACAGGTCTTGTTTTTGTATCCATTCAACCAGTCTATGTCTTTTGGTTGGAGCATTTAAATCATTTTTATTTAAGGTAATTATCGATATGTATGTTCCTGTTACCATTTTCTTAATTGTTTGGGGTTTGTTATTGTAGGTCTTTTCCTTTTCTTGTGTTTCCTGTCTAGAGAAATGCCTTTAGCATTTGTTGTAGAGCTGGTTTGGTGGTGCTGAATTCTCTTAGCTTTTGGTTGTCTGTAAAGCTTTTGATTTCTCCATTGAATCTGAATGAGATCCTTGCTGGGTAGAGTAATCTTGGTTGTAGGTTCTTCCCTTTCATCACTTTAAATATATCATGCCACTCCCTTCTGGCTTGCAGAGTTTCTGCTGAAAGATCAGCTGTTAACCTTATGGGGATTCCCTTGTATGTTATTTGTTGCTTTTCCCTTGCTGCTTTTAATATTTTTTCTTTGTATTTTATCTCTGATAGTTTGATTAATATGTGTCTTGGCATGTTTCTCCTTGGATTTTTCCTTTATGGGACTCTGTGTGCTTCCTGTACTTGATTGACTATTTCCTCTTCTATATTAGGTAAGTTTTCAACTATAATCTCTTCAAATATTTTCTCAGTCCCTTTCTTTTTCTCTTCTTCTTCTGGGACCCCTATAGTTCGAATGTTGGTGCATTCAATGTCCTTGAGGTCTCTGAGACTGTCGTCAATTCTTTTCATTCTTTTTTCTTTATTCTGCTCTGCAGTAGTTATTTCCACTATTTTATCTTCCCGGTCATTTATCCGTTCTTCTGCCTCAGTTATTCTGCTATTGATTCCTTTTAGAGATTTTAAAATTTCATTTATTGTGTTGTTCACCATTTTTTGTTTGCCCCTTAGTTCTTCTAGGTCCTTGTTAAACGTTTCTTGTATTTTCTCCATTCTGTATCCAAGATTTTGGATCATCTTTAAAATGTCATTACTCTGAATTCTTTTTGAGGTAGACTGCCTATTTCCTCTTCATTTGTTAGGTCTGGTGGGTTTTTATCTTGCTCCTTCATCTGCTGTGTGTTTCTCTGTCTTCTCATTTTGCTTACCTTACTGTGTTTGGGGTCTCGTTTTCACAGACTGCAGGTTTATAGTTCCCATTGTTTTTGGTGTCTGTCCCCAGTGGCTAAGGTTGGTTCAGTGGGTTGTGTAGGCTTCCTGGTGGAGCAGACTGGTACCTGTGTTCTGGTGGAAGAGGCTGATCTTGTCCTTCTGGCGGGCAGGATCAAGTCTGGTGGTGTGTTTTGTGGTGTCTGTGAACTTACTATGATTTTAGGCAGCCTCTCTGCTAATGGTGGTGTTGTGTTCCTGTCTTGTAGTTGTTTGGCATGGGGTGTCTTGTACTGGAGCTTGCTGG
The DNA here is from genome assembly GCF_964270905.1 of Leucopleurus acutus. Lineage (NCBI taxonomy): Eukaryota > Metazoa > Chordata > Mammalia > Artiodactyla > Delphinidae > Leucopleurus > Leucopleurus acutus. The sequence continues at coordinate 72,910,062 of NC_139156.1, forward strand.
TCATCGAGTGGAGCTGGGTCTTTCTTAGTGCTGAGACGGAGATCTCTGGGAGAGCTCTAACTGATTTATATTAGGTGGGGCTGGGAGGTCTCTGGTGGTCCAGTGTCCTGAAGTCGGCTCTCCCACCTCAGAGGCACAGGCCTGACACCTGGCCGGAGCACCAAGACGCTGTCAGCCACATGGCTTGGAAGAAAATGGAGAAATAAAAAGAAAGAAGGAAAATAAAATATAATAAAGTAAAATGAAATTATTAAAATAAAAAATTAAAAACAATTATTAAAATAAAAAGAAGAGAGCAACCAAACTAAATAAACAAATCCACCAATGATAACAAGTACTAAAAACTTTAGTAAGATAAACATAAAAATCAGAAACTAGTCAGTTCCATTCTGCAGTCCCCAAGTCTATTGTTGCTCCCAAAGGCCACCGCCTCAATTTTGGGGTGGTTTGTTGTCTATTCAGGCATTCCACAGATGCAGGGTACATCAAGTTGATTGTGGAGATTTAATCCACTGCTCCTGAGGCTGCAGGGAGAAATTTCCCTTTCTCTTCTTTGTTCACACGGCTCCTGGGGTTCAGCTTTGGATGTGGCCCCGCCTCTGCATGTAGGTCACCATCTGGCATATGTTCTTTGCCCAGACAGGAGGGGGGTTAAAGGAGCGGCTGATTAGGGGGCTCTGGCTCACTCAGGCTGGGGGGAGGGAGGGGTACGGAATATGGGGTGAGCCTGCAGCGGCAGAGGCCGGCGTGATGTTGCTACAGCCTGAGGCACATCATGTGTTCTGCCGGGGAAGTTGCCCCTGGATCATGGGACCCATGGCAGTGGTGGGCTGCACAGGCTCCGGGGAAGGGGGAGGTGTGGATAGTGACCTGTGTTTGCACACAGGCTTCTTCGTGGCCGCAGCAGCAGACTTAGCGTTTCATGCCCGTCTCTGGTGTCCAAACTGATCGCCGCAGCTCACTCCCATCTCTGAAGCTCATTTAGGCAGTGTTGTGAATCTCCTCTTCTCGTTCACCCTGAAACAATGGTCTCGACTCTTAGGCAATTCCAGACTTTTTCCCGGACTCCCTCCTGGCCAGCCGTGGTGCACTAACCTCCTTCAGGTTGTGTTCATGCCGCCAACCCCAGTCCTCTCCCTGCGCTCAGACCGAAGCCTGAGCCTCAGCTCCCAGCCCCGCCCACCCCGGTGGGTGAGCAGACAAGCCTCTCTGGCTGGTGAGTGCTGGTCGGCACTGATCCTCTGTGAGGAAATCTCTCCGCTTTGCCCTCCGCACCCCTGCTGCTGCGCTCTCCTCTGTGGCTCCAAAGTTCCCCCGCCCACCCCCTGTTTACACCAGTGAAGGGGCTTTCTAGTGTGTGGAAACCTTTCCTCCTTCACAGCTCCCTCCCAGAGGTGCAGGTCCTGTCCCTATTCTTTTGTCTCTGTTTTTCCTTTTTTTCTTTTGCCCTACTCAGGTATGTGGGGAATTTCTTGCCTTTTGGGAGGTCTGAGGTCTTCTGCCAGCATTCAGTAGGTGTTCTGTAGGAGTTGTTCCACGTGTAGATGTACTTTTGATGGGAAGGAGGGTGATCTCCACGTTTTACTCCTCTGCCATCTTGAAGGTCCTTCCAATTTCTCTTTTTTATAGTTCTTTGTTAGTACATAGAAATGCAGCTGAGTTTTTAATATTTATTTTGTATTCTTCAACTTTACTGAACTTATAAGTTCTACAGGGTTTTTTTTTGGTGGAGTCTTTATGGTTATCTATCATGTCATCTGCAGAGAGAAACAATTTTACTTCTGCATTTGCAATTTCGGCGCCCTTTATTTCTTTAGTTGCCTACTTGTTCTGCTAGGACTTCCAGTATAGTGTTGAATAGGAGTGCTGGGAGTTTGCATACTTGATTTACCCTGGATGTTAGAGGCAATGCTTTTAGCTTTTCACCATTAAGTGTGATGTTAGTGTGGGGCTGTCATATATGGCCTTTATTATGTTGAGGTACATTTCCTCTGTACCCAGGTTGTTGAGAGTTTTTATCATGAAAAGATATTGAATTTTGACAAATGCTTTTTCTGCATCTTTTGAGATGATTATATGACTTTTATCCTTCATTTATTGATGCACTGTATCTTATTGATTGATTTGTAGATGTTGAACCATCTTTACACCCTTGGAATAAATCCCACTTGATCATGGTGTATAATCCTTTTAATGTACCACTGAATTTAGTTTAACAGTATTTTGTTGAGGATTTTTGTATCTGTGTTCATCAACGATATTGGCCTGTAATTTTCTTTTCTTGTAGTTTCCTTGTCTCGCTTTGGTATCAAAATAATGCTGGCCTTGCAAAGTGAGTTTGGAGTATTCCCTCCTCTTCTATTTTTTGGAAGTGTTTGAGAAGGATTGGTATTAATTTTTCTTTAAATATTTGGTAGAATTCACTGGTGAAGTCATCTGTTCCAAGACTTTTCTTTGTTGGAAGGTTTTTGAATACTGATTTAATCTCCTTACTTATAATTGATTTGTTCAGATTTTCTGTTTCTTCATGACTCATTCTTGGTAGGTTGTATGTTTCAAGTAAGATATATGTTTTTTTTCTAGGTTTCCAATTTGTTGGATTATAAATATTCATAGTGGTCTGTTACGATCCTTTGTGTGGTATGTAATATTGTAATGTCTCCTCTTTCATTTCTAATGTTGTCCTTTTTTTTTTCCTTCTTGGTCTAGCTAAAGTTTTATCTGTTTTGTTTATTTTATTTTGGTTTCAAAAAAATCAGTTCTTAGTTTCATTGATCTTTTTTATTGTCTTTGTAGTCTCTATTTCATTTTTTCCCACTGTGATATTTCTTATTTCATTCTTCTACCGACTTCAGGCTTAGTTTATATTCTTTTTCTAGTTCCCTGAGTATAAAGTTAGGTTATTTATTTGAGATCTCCCTTTTTTCTCAGTGTAGTTGTTTATCCCCCTAAACTACCCTCTTAGCACTTCTTTTGCTGCATTCCATGATGTATTGTGTTTCCATTTTAATTTCTCTTAAGATGTTTTTTGATTTCTCTTTTGATTTCTTCTTTGACCCATTAGTTGTTCATTAGGATGTTGTTTAATTTCCACTTATTTGTAAATTTCCCTGTTTTCTTCTTGTAATTGATTTCTAGATTCATACCATTGTGATTGCAAAAGATACTTGATATGACTTCTCCCTCTTAATTTTTTAAGATTTATTTTGTGTCCTAACATATTATCTATCCTGGAGAATATTCCATGTGTGTTTGAGAAGAGTGTGTATTCTATTGCTGTTAAATGGAATGTTATGATATGTCTGTTTGGTCCATCTGGTCTAATGTTAGTTTAAGCCCACTGTTTTCTTACTGATAATCTGTCTGGATGATCTATCCATTGTTCAAAGTGGGGCATTGAATTTCTCTACTATTATTGTATTACTATTTTTCCCTTCAGATTTGTTAATATTTGCCTTATGTTTTTAGGTACTCCTATGTTGGGTATATAAATATTTACTAATGTTATATTCTTTTGATGAGTTGACCTCTGTATCATTATATGATAAGCAGTCCTTAGATGTGTGCTGTATTAGAAGTCTGACCCTGATGCAGTGCCTCTCAAAGTATGCAGATGGATCCCATTCAGGATACACTGGGAGACAGACATTTTTGCCTACTCCCTCTGCACTGAGTCCTGAGACAATAGCTGGTTAAGAACTCCTTTTTGCAGTAGTCCCTGTATCTCATGAATGGAAGCCCTGTTGGATATTAGAGCCAAGCAATCTGAGGATCCATCCCTCAGTTGGCAGTGCAAAAGCTACGGTGCAGATGCATGTGTAGTCTCCTTCCAGGGAGAGTCTGGCAACTTTGAGTGGGCTACACAGAGATGGCAGTGGAAATGTCCATCAGTTTCATAGTCTCTGGGGAGCATTGCACCCAGCCCCTAGATATGTGCTTAAATTATAATCTTGACCTTCAAGCAGCAGCTTTTGAAGTATCTAGATGCAAACCTTCCCAGGGAAAGACTGAGAGATGGGCAATTTTTCCTGCTCTTCCCGAGCTGAACTCTGAGGGAATAGTCGTAGCAAGTCCTTGCATGCCCATTAGTTTGCTATAGTCTTGTGGGTCTTGTGGGTGCAAGCTTCATTGTCTTTCAGAGCTAGGCATTTTGGAGGGCCCATTCTTCAGGTAGGAGTCTTGAAAGTTGGGGCAGTAAATGTGGGGTCCAGGGCTTCCCTGGTGGCGCAGTGGTTGGGAGTCTGCCTGCTGGTGCAGGGGACACAGGTTCGAGCCCTGGTCTGGGAGGATCCCACATGCCGCGGAGCGACTAGGCCCGTGAGCCACAACTGCTGAGCCTGCGTGTCTGGAGCCTGTGCTCCGCAACAAGAGAGGCCGCGATAGTGAGAGGCCCGCGCACTGCGATGAAGAGTGGCCCGCACTTGCCACAACTAGAGAAAGCCCTCGCACAGAAATGAAGACCCAACACAGCCCAAAATAAATAATTAAAATTAAAAAAAAAAATGTGGGGTCCAAACTATTCACTCAGGGAGAAGGTAGGGGTTGGGGTTTTCCCCCAGTTGTATGATGTTATGCTGGAGGTGGCGAGAGTGGGTCTCAGCCTTTTCTACCTATTTCTGTGTGGGTATTTTCTCATCTGCCCAATGTATAGGAGTCACTCAGCTATTTTTGGACTTCTTTCAGAGGGAATTGTCTCGCGTATAGTGGTATATTCAGTGTGTCTGTGGAAGAAGAGAAGTTCACCATCCCTCTCTTCTTAGTTTTTGTTTGTCTCAGAAAATCTTTATTTCTCCTTCACTTTTGAAGGATAATTTTGCTGGGTATATAATTCTAGATTTTTTTTTCTTTCATCATTTAAAATATTTCATTCCGCTATCTTCTTGCTTGCAAGAAATTTCTTCTTTTTTCTGAAGAAAATTATGCTATAATTCTCATCCTTTTTACTCTATAGGTAAGGTTTTTATTCTCCCCTGCCTTCTTTCAATATTTTCTCTTTTATTCTGGAGTTTGAATATGATACTCTTTTTTTTTTTTTTTGTCAGTGGTATGCGGGCCTCTCACTGTTGTGGCCTCTCCCGTTGCGGAGCATAGGCTCCGGACGCGCAGGCTCAGCGGCCATGGCTCACGGGCCCAGCCGCTCCACAGCATGTGGGATCTTCCCAGACCGGAGCATGAACCCGTGTCCCCTGCATCGGCAGGCGGACTCTCAACCACTGCGCCACCAGGGAAGCCCTGAATATGATATTCTTAACTGTAGAGTTTTTGGTATTTAGTCTCTTGGTGTTCTCTGAATTTCTGGATGTATAATTTGGTATCTCTTGTTAAATTTTGAAATTTCTTGGCCATAATTACTTCATATATTTTTTTCTGCTCTGTTGTCTCTTCTTTTTCTGGTATTCCAGTTATTCTGTGTTATACCTTTTGGGATTGCCCCATAGTGCTTGGTTGTTCTATTCCATTTTTTTTCCCTTCTGCATTTCATTTTGGAAATTTTCTACTGATGTTTCTCCGTATTCACTGATTCTTTCCTCAGCTGTATCTAGTCTGCTGAAGCGTCCATCAAAGGCATTCTTCATTTGTGTTACACTTTTTTTCTTCTAACATTTATATTGATTCTTTCTTACACTTTTCATCTCTCTGCTTACATTATTTATCTGCCCTTGCCTATTGTCTACTTTTTCCATTAGAGCCCTCAACATGTTAATCAAATTTATTTTAAATTCTTGGTCTGATAATTCCAAAATCTGTGTCATATCTGAGTCTGGTTCTGATGCTTGCTTTATCTCTTCAGACTGACTTTTAGCATTCCTTGTGATTTTTGTTGTTGTTGTTAAAAGCCAGACATAACTTACAGTAAGAAATAAGATACATAGATCTTTAGATTTTATGTTAATCTGGCTATCAGGCTGTATTTAATGTTTGTTTGTAACTGTAGGTGACATGGCCTCAACTTTCTCTGGTGTCCTTGAGTTTGTCCTCACTATTACCTTTGCATTTCCCCAGAGAACCCCTTCCTAAGGAATGTGAACCTTGCAGCTCTTTGAGTTGTAATCTACTGTTTTACTGGAGCTCTGTTGATGTGGTGGTTAAGAATGGATTAGGAGTAGTGTTCTATAATCTTAAGATTAAATCTCAATTTTTAGTGGACCTGTGTTACTGGGATGTGAGTTTCACAAGAGTTTAACTTTTTTCCCCTCTCTCTGCCCTCTTGGGGTGAGACAGGAGGCTGTCGAGGACTGGGGCTGGGTAATTGCTCTTATGTGTAAGATAAGGCTCTACTGAAGTCTTTTCAGTGGAGAGTAGCCCTTTGTTATGGAGAACACAATGAACATATCTTTAAATGATTATTTTCCCCCACCTTTGCCAAATACATGAGATGATTTTTCTTGGCTCTCCATTGTAAGAACCTGGTGAGGTTCCTGGAGGTATATAATCCATGAAAGTGCGAGGGTCTCTCTAAAACTGCAGCCCCCAGGAACTTCTCATTTTCCATGCTAGTCTACACTCAGCCTCCAGCAATTCATCAAAATAACTATTGAAGTGTTCCTACCAATTTATGGCTCTAGTGGCTTTTGCTCTGGATAAACTGACGTCGGCTGTGTTTCTTTGTATTCTCTGTCTCTCTAGAATTCAGAGTGGCTATCTGCCCTGTGACCTCAATTCTCTGATGGTCCAAGAAAACTCATTGATTTTAAGTTTATTCAACTTTTTCTTATTCTAAGGATGGAAGTGACAACATCTAAGCTCTTTATGTATCAGAGATAAAGGCATAAGTCCCTTAATATTTACCTTTTATATTTTAAAAGCTTCTTCAAACAAGAGGCTTTGATAAATGGCCCTCTATGAATCTAAGGTACAATTATTGTTAAAATTTTGTGAATTTGACACACTGTTGTCATCTTGGAAAAGAAGGGAAGGAATTGCTGTTTGAATGATGACAGAGGATATCTTTTTTCTGCTGTGTGCGTGGGCTTGCTAAAGATGTGTCCTCAGTATAGATCACATTTGGGTCTTCTGAATCTGAAGTGAAGTTAATTGGAAGGATGTGATGTTTTATCTTAATTAGATTATAAGTATCGCTGTATGGTTCATTTATCCCCGTCTGGAAGCTTGCAGAGAGGAATGATTAAAAATCTTCCACCTTTGGCAAAATGTAGAGCAAATAAAGTGGCATTTCCCCTGGCCCTTCCCCAGTCTGCAGACATCAAAAAAAGAGAAGTGAAAATGGAAAATAATGGTATATCTGAACTGTTAGAAAATACACTCAAGCTTACTGACTGGAAAATTACAAGTGGGCACACGCAGAGGACTTTAACAGAAAGCAGGATCACCCTAATTTATTTCAAATGTGTCTGCTGTCCTATCAGTGAGAAATTAATCATGTCAACTTGATAAGATGAGTAGACATTCAACTAGGCTGTGAGAGAAACATGAAATTCCACACAGAGAAAGACCTGTAGGGGAACATGCTACCAATTTCTTCTGTTAGATTTTATCAGAAGCAGCCAGAGGGTAGCACAGCAGTTTGGTTTTAAATGCCAAAAATCTCTCTAAATGGACCCTTATGCCAAATAAATGAACTACAGATGGTGTTTCTTATTCAAGGTTCACAGACACCTCCCACAAAAACCAGACAAAGATATAGTCAGGCATTCAAATGAGAATAAGAATAAACATCTAAAATTGAGAAGCTATCTGAAAAATGGCAGTAAAACTTAGATCGACTGATCATAGCAAGTAGCAGAAGACTGAATATATAGAAAGTAGGCAGATTTATTAGATAGCAACCTACTAAATAGAACCTCCAATCCTAAATAGAGCTGAAATCCTTTCAGACAAGTTAAAAAACAAAATATTATTGTACAGGTATAACTTTTTAAAGCTCATTGCCACAAGTATCTTTTAGAAACTGTTTCAAAGTCCGTTCACCTTTAGTCCAATGGCCTGCACTGTCTGCCAGTCTATTTTCAGAAATAACCTCTGAAGAATTAAAGTCTAGAACGATGATCCTGAACCCATAAAAATAGACTTAATTCCATTCCCTGTATTTATATTTTTAAGAATGACTCATACGTTTTGGAAACTCTATTTTTGCAAAAGTTGTTTCTGCCTAATCCTTAGGTAATCAGAAAATCTGATTAGCATGAACATTTTATTATTGTTTAGTATTTTAGTTAATGTTTTCCTTTTATCTGTTGTCCTTTAGCTTGGACCATAGTCAAGTACAAAGTCAGTTATATTCAAGGGCATTTGGGGAGGTGGCATTCAGTCTATGGAAAAAGTAGGTCAACATCAAGATAAATTCTCTTTATTTTATAAAAACATAACAAGTTTAAACCAAGCTAACATTCCTGTTGCATCATTTTATAATCATGAGCTATTGTACAGGAAGGGACTTGATCCATAAACACACAGGCCATTTTTTCTGAACCCTAAATCAGGCTATATGGTAATACCTTTATGGAGAATGATCAATTATTTGAAATGTTGGTCTCTCCTAGAAGATTCAGGATGAAGAGTCACTGTATTAACCATTATTCTTTTCCACTGGCTTGGAAAATTGTAGAGATTTCTTGAAGAGACTGGCAAATCTATTCATTTAAGGTTCAGCCTTTCCAGATGCCAGGCATTCAAATATAGCAGAAAGTCTTCTTGTTTGAGTTGCTTGGTTTCTGCTTGACCCGTGCAAAAGCACTTTTCTTGAATGGAAGATGGGCCTCTTCTTAAATTTCACTGTGATGGAGAAGCATGTTTTTCCTATTCTGACAGATGTCTCACTTAAGTAAGGGTTGCAGACTTTACACCAACTGGCCTTAGCCCAAATGAAGTTTTTGATCAGTCCAGAATCTTTAATTAACAAAAGCAAAAAAGCTTTGGTTGCTTCTGATTCATGTGGAGGTCAACCAGTGGAAATAAGAGCTCTAGGCCAATTTATGAGTGCCCCAGAATGTCTGTAGTTATTCATTTTGAAAAAGGGAGCAAATAACAAAGATAGAGACAAGTGTTCAAGACTTGGTCTTTTGATTTATTTGTTTGTTAGACTTTTTTTTTCCCTTGAGGAAGAGTTGACATGTCTTGCACTCTTTCAAAACATGAATGTGAAGACAACAGCATGCTTAATTTGATATATAAAATGCTGCTTATAGATCTTTAACCTTTTGCATTTTAAGGTTATTATTATTTTTATTTATTTATTTTTTGCGGTACGCGGGCCTCTCACTGTTGTGGCCTCTCCCGTTGCAGAGCACAGGCTCCGGAGGCGCAGGCTCAGCGGCCATGGCTCACGGGCCCAGCCGCTTCGCGGCATGTGGGATCTTCCCGGACCGGGGCACGAACCCGTGTCCCCTGCATCGGCAGGCGGACTCTCAACCACTGCGCCACCAGGGAAGCCCTTAAGGTGATTATTATTGTTATTATTAATAATATTACCATTATCATGTCTGGCTTCATCTGTTTTTTTCACGTATTTAATTTCATTCATTCAATAAGTATTTCTTAGGCAAAGCACTGACAGCATGACTGCTCTCCCCTTCCCCTCTTCATGCACATTCTCTTTTCAGGTAAACCTTAGTAACAACTGATCATTTCTGGCATTCATTATTATCTGTTAAATAGCAAGTGTTTACTGTTACACTATAAGAGAATATAAATATAGACCTTTCCATGGCTTGAGTCTGTCCTGGGCACAGTCCTGGGGTTTAGGAAAAATGTGTGTGTGTGTGCGTGTGTGTGTGAATCAGTTCTCCTTGCTTTCAGCATTTCCAACTATACCTTCTCCTGGTACCCAATTTCTTCTTCCTTTCTTTGCTGAATACCTGTATCCCAGATGCAAAGGGCTTTACTAATCTTTGCAAGATGTAAGCTAATCGTGGCTCAGCTGTCGTCACCCAAAGGACGATTTCCTACTCCTGGGGAACATTTAAAGGGTAGAAAATCTTCGAAATTCAAGGCAATGCATCTCTAATATCAGAATTTCAGGTTACTTGAGGTCTTGGTGGAGACAGATTTCTTTTCGGCCAACAGACAGCCCGTCACATGTCACTTCACACCAAGCGATCCATCACCCATTCTACTTATAGTGAAATCACACTTGACCTTCTTTGTTTACAGAATTTGACAGCTAAATTTTTTTCAGACTCTGGCAGACACATCTCTGGATGCAGTATATTCATTCATCTGAGATGGAGGAGGAAGGGAAGAAGTGACTAAAGTTATATTTAAGAGTCCAAGTGTTAATTCTCTTGGGAGCAGATTCTTTTGGGCTTGGATACTTTTGGGCTCGCACCAGCTCCAAGTTTGACATCTGGAAGTTGTAGATTTTATAGTGTTTTTCGAGCAGAGGCTCTCTTATGAACCTAAGTATCCTTCAGTACAGCTTACTCAAATATGTGCTCAATAATTCCTTAATGATTGAGTGTATAAAGGCAATTAGTGGTTGTTCTCGTCATCAAAGAGAATATATCTGTCCTCATTTTTGTATCTGTGAATCTGAACATCAGGCACCAGTAAACCAAAAATGATTACTTTCAACTTATCAAAGATGATGAAGATTAGTACTTAAGTATTCAAAATAGAGTATACAAATAGAGTTAAAAACCACTACATTTTAAAAACAACTTGGGGGAGAGGGATAAATTGGGAGATTGGGATTGACATACACACTACTATATATAGAATAAGTAATTAATAAGAACCTACTGAATAGCACAGGTAACTCTATTCAGTACTTTGTAATGGCCTATATGGCAATAGAATCTTAAAAAAAGTGGATATATGTGTATGTATAACTGACTCTCTTTGCTGTATAGCAGAAACTAACAAACTCCAATAAAAATTTTTTATTTGGATTTTTAAGCTTTTGATAAAACAGAAACAAAAGCAAAAACCTAGACATTAATAGTTTAGATGTAATATGACCTTTTATCCTTCTAATGAGAAACATTTTATATATTTTTCTTTCTAATTATGGAAATAACACATTCATTGGAGAAAAAAATTAAAAATCCAGAAAAAATGTTTTTTTTTCAATTTATCGTTCCAAAATAACCACCATTAGTATTTTGCTGTATAGCCTTCCATTTTTTTCAATGAATATCGACATGTATTTCCTTTTTCGATTTTTACATAGTTTGAATCATGTTAAATTAACATAGAGTTGTGCAACCAACCTTCTTGTCCTACATATACTTGGCTTTGCATATTGATTGATAGCGATCTAAACCGCCACATGGAAATTCCATGACACAAATTCACAGAGGCAGATGGGCCTTTTCGCTGTTAACATAGTTTTACTACTACTAACACAACATTTGTTGAAACTTCTTGCTCTTGGCCTGCTTTGAGAATGTGCTTTCAAGGCCTCTGAAGTGAGGATGTTGAGTGAACTTTATAAATCACTGAGCAGTCACCATGTATGCTAGGCCTGGGCTGCTGATTCTGGTTGTTTAGAAATATCTGAATTCTCAGGCCCCTGCCTTCCTCAGGAAGGAGCATGCTGCCCCTCACAAACGGGGCAGTGCCCTTTGAGAAACTGAAATTGGGTTTTTCAAGCAACTTGAAAAAGTGTGTATCTTTCTTCCCATCCCCTCTTTCATATCATGCTTACCCTGAAGGATTTGGAAATCCTTTCACATTTATCTACATAGCTCTTACTTTTCCTACAGAAATATTCCACTTTTCAGAAATACCAAATAAATATTTGTTGAAATCTGTGTCACGATGAATTTTCTGCCTACTACTAATAATATTATCTTCTGTGCAGTAGGAGTGGGACATTTCAAATTTAGGAACAAGAATTTTTCTGCAGGAAGACTTGCCATGTGGGTTCAGCTTGTGGGTTGTTCTTCAATTATCTTTTTTTGGAAATAAATCCATTTGCTGATTTAACTCCCACCTTGGATTACTCTGATTTTGCTGCTGAAGCAGGAAGAAAAACTAGTTTCTCTAAATATTTTTATAAATACTTTATCAGATTGTGTTTTGACATCCCAGAATTTTAGTTTCTGGAGCCAGAAGGAATTTAGAGAGTGCATAGATCCTTAACCTGGGGTACCTGAGTGAACTTAAGGAGTCCATAAACCCCCAGAAATAACTGACAAATGTGTGTGTATCCATTTTTCTTACAGACAGTGTCCAAGGCTTTCATTAGATTCCCAAAGGAATCCATGATGGAAAAAATGGTTAAAAAACGTCCAAAGCCCTCATTTTAAAAAAGAACAAGCTGAAATCCAGAAAGCTTGCCTAAGGTCCGAGACCTAGTTGATAGCAAAGGACAAGTTGTACCCTCCTCCTAAGTTCTCTTTCTAGGCAAGTGGAGTCCAGGGTTTTGTGCCGTGGTGTGATGGTCAATGTTTTAACAATCAGCTCTCAAAAAAAAGTATGCATATATGTAAAAACATAACTTTATTAGAAATTTTACAGACATAAAGGATGTATATCACATCATGTACAAATAATGAAATAGTATAATATACTTCCTTATAAGTTCCATGCGCCTATAACTTCAGCGTGACTTGCTATTTCTTGCATAGTCTATCCCTTTCATAATTTGCCAACAGTAGTGTCACAAAATCAACTGCGATGACTATCCAGTGAAGAACTCACTTACCTCACTGACAATCAAGTGTAGTTCCAACATAAATGGTGAGTATACAAAAGTGAAGTAACCCATTTGACAGTGAGGTACGTGACTTCTTGGCTGAAACTGACAGTTATTTTCAAATACTGTGATACTGACAATCTAATGACTATAGACACCCACACTTTTCAGTTTAATCTGAATTATTAACATATTCCTCATCACTTTTTTTAAAAAATAAATTTATTTATTTTTGGCTGTGTTGGGTCTTCGTTGCTGCACACGGGCTTTCTCTAGTTGCGGCGAGCAGGGGCTACTCTTCTTTGTGGTGCACGGGCTTCTCGTGGTGGCTCCTCTTGTTGCAGAGCATGGGCTCTAGAGCGCAGGCTAGGTAGTTGTGGCACACGGGCTTCGTTGCTCCGCGGCCTGTGGGATCTTCCCGGACCAGGGCTCGAACCCATGTCCCCTGCATTGGCAGGCAGATTCTTAACCACTGTGCCACCAGGGAAGCCCCCTCATCACTTTTTTAGCCTAAACAATCAACAAAACTATACCTCAAGCCCCAATTTGCATTACTGTTTTCCATAGTATAAGTATTCACATCATGGCAGGTTTCAAGCTAGCAATGAAATCTCACTGGCTGAGGAGTTGGGAAGAGATGCCTGATAGCACTCTATTATGTAATGTCTTCACTATTCAGAAACAATAGACATAAATAACCTCATAGCGGACATAATAGTAAAATGTAATAAAAGATTCAGAAGTGATCATCTTTTAGTATTTTTATCCTTATTTTTAATGTAATTTATTTCATTTTAAGTTTGTATGATTTAATTTTTAGTAATGACTGCGTTTAACAACAAACTTTCAAAGTTCCTGAAATTTTAACAGTTGGCTTTCATGATACAGTTAAAGTCAAGTCCAGCCCACCCCTGGTTCTGTCCCTGCAGTGGTTTTCAAGGCCCTGGGCTGCAGGTGGAAAAGGAGCAAAGCTGGGCTGAGTGAGTCCCAGGACTATGAAGCCTGAGGGAATCAAAACAGTATGTGTGGCAAAGACAGGGTCTGCAGTCAAGGAGACTCTAGTGCTCGAGAGGTTATTAAAGAGAATGAGATATATCTATAAGCACTAAAGGAGAAAGCTGTCCATAACTTATTAGGAAGTAAAAAGTTTACTTACCCATAGAAACTCATTGTTTTTAAGTGTCTGTGACTGTGTGTGTGTGTGTGTGTGTGTGTAGGTCAATATACAGATACACCCTGAACTATTAACTGTGTCTAACTGGAGAACTGGTTAAGTAGAGGGAAAACTTTTACTACTTATTACCATTGTTTTTCAGTAAATATTTGTACGTTAAGAAATGGCAAAGGCAAAAAAAAAAAAAAAGGAAAAAGAAGAAAAAATGGAGGACTAAGCCAAACTATAAACAAAGAAATGGTCAAAAACTATGGTAGGAAGCCAAGAGTCTATAACCAGGGAATATCCATACAGAGTAAGAAAATGAGACGATTCTAAAAGGCAGCAGGAGACAAATCCCAAAGAAATTTCCTTGGTACTGAAACAGAGAGAAGCAGATTTGCTTCTATCAAGAAGCCTGCAGCCTTCGTGCTCGGAAGAAGAGACTTTGCTAGCAGTAAAAATTCCTGTTGCCATAATCAGCTGCTCTGCCTTCTTGGTTCTTTTAACCATTTTAACAAAAAGCATCAACAGCATTTTAGAAAAGAGAAGAATGTTATTTTCAAAGAGATACAAGGGAGTTGGACATCAGAAACATTTTCTCACCAAATAAAAATATAATATTCATTAAAAGGAAAAAACGCAAGATGTAAATGGTTACTAATTCATAATGGACTGCACATGTTGAAAAAACTAGAAATTTCTCACAATGATAGCTGCAAAGGCCAGGGCATGTCTTCAGACGATAGTATTATAAACACCAGGAATAAAACTGTTTCCTTCAACAGGAAATGCTCAATGTTTTCATTTATTTCAGGGAGCAGAACTTAACAAACTGACCTGTTATTTTTGGTTTATCTCAGTGCAAAGTGTTTTTTTTCTTCCTTTCTGAAGATGTGTCATGATGCACATACTTACTTATAATGACAGAGGGCAATGTGTCCATTTTGCTTCCACACTCAGAAACAAAGTAATTCAGAAAGATTGACAGTGAAGGAACAGAAAAAATATGTCTGGCAACTGAAAACCAAAGCACAGTATGTGTCACATTATTAATATTAGAAAAAGTTTAATTCAAACCTATGCTGATAGTTTACTGATGATCAAGCAAATCGGAAAAATAAGTTAAAATTCCCGTAAGATAGTCTTCTGAGGGAAACTGGTTGGCTAGAGAAAGAATGGGATTTTGTTAATAATCAGTTAATTATTATTTTGAATCAAACTATTGATAATTTCATGAAGTTCAAATTTAGTAGTGGAGGGAGATATAAGAGTTGCCCAGCTTATGCAAGATTAAGAATGTTTGTGTTACTATATATAAAATAGATAAACAAGGTCTTAGTGTATAGCACAAGGAATTATATTCAATATCCTGTAATAAAGCATAATGGAAAAGAAGATTAAAAAGAATATGTATAACTGAGTCACTTTGCTGTACAGTAGAAACTAACAACGTAAATTAAGTATACTGCAATTTAAAAAAAGAATAAGTTTCTGTTAGAATACTTGCTAAACTTAAATGTTTCTTTAAAGCCATCCTAAACCTCACTGGATGGTACAAATGATTACTATTTTGATGTTTATCCTTCTCCTTTTTCTTTTTTATAAGTGGTGTAAAAGTTGCAGAAAGAAAAACGATGAGCAATTTATAATTAAGAAGGCTTGACCAAGCATCAGGGGCGGGCGGCGCTGGGTCAGTACTGTGTTACTCTCAGCTGTGCTCATCTCTGGGGATGCCTGAAACCATGATGCTGACCTTGGCTAAACCTAAATGCAGTCTGGTACTATATTCCTGGGCACTAAGATCAGGCGTAAACAGCTAGTCAGCATTGTTTACAGAAAATGTACTGAGAGATTTTTTTGCATCTGACTTGTATTTTCTTGGTTCTGCTATTGAGAATCGTCAATGTCCTGGTTTTGGCTATGTGACCAGAAGAGTACAAAAGACTCCTCTTTGAGTAAGTTGTTCTTCTGAGATCAAGTATCACGCACGTATCTTGGAGGTTCTGGACCTGAAGACAAAGCCCATCCTGTGAAATTGGGAAAGGACCCTAGAATCTGTGCCTAGAAACTTGTTCCTCTCTGATGTTGCCTGGGCTTTATTTCTGCTACTGTACTGTAATCCCTTACCTTCATTGAAACCTTTCCTGAGTACAACTTGAGGAATTCATGCATTCTTTCAGTTATCTGAGCCTGTATAATTACTGCAGCAAAGCTAATTTTTCTTCCATACACCTTAACAGTGACTCAGAAAGATTGAATAGACAAAGATACATCAGGCAACTAACTACAAAACAAAGGAACACAGGCATCACATGACTAATATCAGGCAACCCTCCATTCATGGGTAAAAGTCTTTAACAGTATAAAGATGAGTTTATAATGATAAATAGTATTGGCGTTGGCCAAAAAGTGCCTTCAGTTTTTAAGTAAAAATAAATTTTTCATTTTCGCCAAGAACTTTATTAAACAACATATTCACCCTTTTGTTCCACCACCTTCTTCCATTTTTCAGGCAACTTCATAATTCCATTTTCCTAAAACTTTTTATCTTTTTGAGCAGAGAACTGTGCCAGGTGCCTTTTATAGTCTTCCAGGGAATTGAAATTTTTTCCATTAAGAGATTTTTTTTTTTTTTTTTGGTGGTACGCGGGCCTCTCACTGTTGTGGCCTCTCCCGTTGCAGAGCACAGGCTCCGGACGCGCAGGCTCAGCGGCCATGGCTCACGGGCCCAGCCGCTCCGCAGCACGTGGGATCTTCCCGGAGCGGGGCACGAACCCGCGTCCCCTGCATCGGCAGGCGGACCCTCAACCACTGCGCCACCAGTGAAGCCCCATTAAGAGAATTTTGTAAACACCTAAATAAATGGAAATCTGAAGGTGCAGTGTCTGGTAAATATGGCGGATGAATCAGAACTTCCCATCTAAGCTGTAACAGTTTTTGCGTGGTCATCAAAGAAACATGCGGTCTTGCGTTATTCTGATGGAAGATTATGTGTTTTCTGTTGACTAATTCTGGACACTTTTCATCGACTGCCGCTTTCAGTTGATCTAATTGGGAGCAGTACTTGTTAGAGTTAATCATTTGGTTTTCCGGAAGGAGCTCATAATAGAGGACTCCCTTCCAATCCCAACATATACACAATATCAGCTTCTTTGGATGAAGACCAGCCTTCGATGTGGTTGGTGGTGGTTCATTTCGTTTGCCCTACGATCTCTTTCATTCCACATTATTGTACAGTATCCACTTTTCATTGCCCATCACAATTTGTTTTAAAAACGGAACATTGTCATTATGTTTAAGTAGAGAACTGCATGCGGAAATTTGGTCAAGAAGGGTTTTTTTGCTTAACTTACTTGGAACCCAAACATCAAATCGATGAACATAACAAAGCTGGTGCAAATGATTTTCAACGTTTGATTTGGATATTTTGAGTATGTGGGTTATCTCCCGCGTGGTATAACATTGATTGCTCTCAGTTAATGTTTGGATTTGATTGCTATCAACTTCAACTGGTCTACCCGACCATGTAGCATTGTCCAGAGAGAAACCTCCAGCACAGAACTTTGCAAACCACTTTTGACACGTTCGATCAGTCACAGCACCTTCTCCATACACTGCAGAAATCTATTTTTTTGTGTTTCAGTTGCATTTTTACTTTTCTTGAAATAATAAAGCATAATATGCTGAAAATGTTGCTTTTTTCTTCCATCTTCAATATTAAAATGGCTACACAAAAATTCACCAATTTTTTTTTTTTTAAATGCACGCCGAGATGACAGCTGTTACATACAGTCTAACAAACTGTTTCAAATGCAGTTAAGGACAACTAATTGCTACTAGAGCCATCTGAATGAATGAATCTTTTGGCCAACCCAGTACAATTCACAATGACAATATAACTGTGAATCTTTTGGAGCAAATAACAGCATTATGGGAAAACTGACACAAATCTCAAAATCAGAAAGGAAGGTGGTATATGATCACTGGACAAGCAGCTCTGTGTGCTTTTGGTCATCACACAATTGTGACACAATGATTACCTGCTCAGGCTCTGCAGACAGAAAGCCAAGGTTAACATCCTAGCTCTTTACATCTTCACAAGCTTCACATGTAGCTCTGCGATGCTGTTCAAGTTATCTAATCACTTTGTGTTTCCATAGAGCAAGAAAGGGGATGAAGACAATATTACCTACTTCATTGGTTACTCTTTGGGTTTAATGAGATAATATATGTAAAAGTGCTTGGCATTTAGTAAGAGCCAAATAAAAGCCAGATGTTTTTATTTTGAAAAGTATTATAACAACCTTGTTTTGAAGGTTAGTATCATTTCTCCCAAAGTCTTCCTTCTGGTTATCTTGACTACTGGGATGGAGGAAATGAAGATCTGCTTTTTCACTTACCATACTCCATAATTTAAGAATCCCATTTCATGAAAGGGGGTTTACAAAAAGGTGACCTGTTCTTCTTTGGGTGTATGATTAAAAAACAACAACAACAGCAACTTTGTCTCTGAGAACTGTAGCCACCGAAGAGAATCTATTCTATCTTATTTCCATTGCTCTAACAATCTTTTAAAATCTTAAAAAATTTTTTTCGTTTATATTGGAGTATAGTTGATTTACAATGTTGTGTTAGTTTCAGGTGTACAGCAAAGTGATTTAGTTATACATATACATACATCAGTTCTTTTTCAGGTTCTTTTCCCATGTAAGTTATTATAGAGTATCGAGTAGAGTTCCCTGTGCTATATAGTAGGTCCTTGTTGATTATCGCTTTTATATTTGTAGTGTATATATGTTAATCCCCACTTCCTAATTTATCCCCCCCCCATCTTTCCCCTTTGGTAACCATAAGTTTATGTATTTATTTTTCTATTCTATCAGTTTTTTTCTTTTTAAAAAAATTTTAAATTTTATCTTGAAGTATAGTTGATTCACAATGTTGTGTTTCAGGTGAACATCCAAGTGATTTAGTTATACATATTCATATAGCTATTCTTTTTCAGATTCTTTTCTCATTTCGGTTATTACAGAGTATTGAGTATAGTTCCCTGTGCTATACAGTAGCCCCTTGTTGATGATCTATTTTACATACAGTACTGTGTATATGCCAATCCCCAACTCCCAATTCATCCCTCTCCCCCACTTTCCCCCCTTGGCAACCACAAGCCCACCCTCTAAGTCTGTGAGTCTGTTTCTGTTGTGTAAACAAGTTCACCTGCATCATTTTTTTAGATTCTACATATAAGTAATATCATGTGATATTTGTCTTTGACCACTTAGTATGATAATCTCTAGGTCAATCTGTGTTGCTGCAAATGGCATTATTTCATTCTTTTTGTTGACTGAATAATATTCCATTGTATATATGTACCGCATCTTATTTATCCATTCATCTGCCGATGGACACTTAGGTTGCTTCCATGTCTTGGCTTTGGTAAATAGTGCTGCAATGAACATTGGAGTGCATGTATCATTTCGAATTATGGTTTTCTCCAGATATATGCTCAGGAATGGGATTACTGGATCAAATAGTAGCTCTATTTTTAGTTTTTTAAGGAATCTCCATACTGTTCTCCATAGTGGCTGTACCAGTTTACATTCCCATCAACACTGTAGGAGGGGATTTATTGTTTCTAGACTTTTTGATGATGCCCATTCTAACTGGCACGAGGTGATACCTCATTGTAGTTTTGATTTGCATTTCTCTAATAATTAGCAGTGTTGAACATCTTTCTATGTGCTTTTTGGCCATCTGTGTGACTTCTTTGGAGAAATGTCTATTTAGATCTTCTTCCCATTTTTTGGTTGGGTTATTTGTTTTTTGATATTGAGCTGCATGAGCTTTTTGTGTATTTTGGAGGTTGATCCCTTGTCATTTGCTTTGTTTGCAAATATTTTCTCACATTCTGTGGGTTGTCTTTTCATTTGGTTTGTGGTTTCCTTTGCTGTCCATTTTAAGTTTAATTAGGTCCAGTTTGTTTATTTTTATTTTTATTACTCTAGGAAATGGATCAAAAAAGATATTGCTGTGATTTATGTCAGAGTGTTCTGCCTATGTTGTTTTCTAAGAGTTTTACAGTATCCAGTCTTACATTTAGGTCTTTAATCCATTTTGAGTTTATTTTTGTGTATGGTGTTAGAGAATGTTCTAACTTCATTCATTTACATATAGCTGACCAGTTTTCCAAGCACCACTTATTGAAGAGACTCTTTTCTCCATTGTATATTCTCACCTCCTTTGTAATAGATAAATTGACCATAATATATTAATTGACCATTAATTGGTTTATTTCTGAGCTTTCTATCCTGTGCCATTGATCTATGTGTCTCTTTTTGTGCAAGTCCCATACTGTTTTGATTACTGTAGCTTTGTAGTAACCATAAGTTTAATAATATTTTAAGCAAGATGTCTAAGTCCATGGAGCATCGTAATTGGATACCCTTTATGTGACCTAGTTAACAGAAACAGATAAAAATCTATTAAAAATATGTAGCAATTTGACCTTTGGAGTTGGATTCAAGGCTGAATGGCAAAAGCCATAATTTAGTACCTAAATAACTTTATAATCTTATTTGTACCTATTTTACTGAAGATTATTTGACCAAAAATATTCTGATGTGAAAATGATATACCACCTTTAAGTGCTTCATTGGGAGTAGCATTTGAAAGACTAATGACAAGCATCCTTTTCTACTTAGCCCTGGTATTTTGAATTCCACATATAAATCATTAATAAATGATTTTATTATATTTGGAGAACTACATATGTGAATTAAAATGGCATCACTTCATTTTGCTGCATATAACCTTGTTGATTCATTTTTCTTTTGAGATCTATTAAGCAAAGTCTTTGGGGGAAAATTTTTAATTAATTAATTTATTTTTGGCTGTGTTGGGTCTTCATTGCTTCACACAGGCTTTCTTCAGTTGCATCGAGCGGCGGCTACTCTTCGTTGTGGTGCGCGGGCTTCTCATTGGGGTGGCTTCTCTTGTTGCAGAGCATGGGCTCTAGGTGCACAGGCTTCAGTAGTTGTGGCTTGCAGGCTTCAGTAGTTGTGGCTCATGGGCTCAGTAGTTGTGGCTCGCAGGCTCTAGAGTGCAGGCTCAGTAGTTGTGGCACACAGTCTTAGTTGCTCTGTGGCATGTGGGATCTTCCTGGACCAGGGCTCTAAGCCGGGTCCCCTGCATTGGCAGGTGGGTTCTTTTATTATTTTTTTTAAAGACTATTTTCTTTGCATCCTTTTTTAAAAAAAATTATTTATTTTTGGCTGCTTTTGGTCTTCGGTGCTGTGTGCAGGCTTTCTCTAGTTGTGGCGAGCAGGGGCTACTCTTCATTGCAGTGCATGGGCTTCTCATTGAGGTGGCTTCTCTTGTTGTGCAGGCAGATTTTTAACCACTGCACCACCAGGGAAGCCCTTTGGGGGAAATTTTAATTTGAGATAAAGCTTATATTTCCATTCACCAAAATTAATTCCACATTGGCTATGTCCTAAGGGAACTAGAAACAGCTTAAATCATCATCATTAAGGAAAAGGAGTCTTAGATTTTTATTAACTTAATTTTTCATACCAAAAAAGGTAAGAATATGGGGAACTGATACTGGGTAATAGTTAGAAATAGTCTTCCAAATTAGGGTACCAGAGCCACATAAATTAAAATATTTATAAGTTGACATTGATCCATTGTTCCCTCTTTCCTCTCTTAGAATCACATGAGTGAAATAAGGAAATTTTATTTTACGATAACATCAATTGTATTTGCTTAGAGTGATTATTTGTAGAGCTTCAAAGAGGTAATTGTCTTCAACAGATTGAACAGATTTTGAGCAGAAATACTATGCAGTAGCCTAGACAGAACATTGTAATACATGCTGGAAGTGAAGGAAGAGGAAGCAGGTAGTGGGAGGAAGAAAGATATAAGATTTAAGAAAGCTTGTAGTATACCGAAGGAGACTGGGCAGTTAGAATAATCAAGGTCTTCTATTATGTGTCAAATGAGTGGTAAAGAGGGTAAATGAGGTCACATTTTACATGAATTTGACGTTGAACAATGCATTAATGACACTCATGTTTTGGCCTCCAAATTTTAAAAAATGTGCCTAATTTTCACAGCTGCCTGGGTGTACTGTAAATTGTGTTTCATGTTTTGACTGCGGCAAAATGTTGGTACAACTTTAGTTGGTAAATAGAAATACCCAACACTGTCAAGAGTTGCTTACTATTGTCTATATACATGTTATTTTGATGACTACTGTACTATCATTCTCACACTCTTATTATTATAATTTAAAATGTTTTTTCTGTAACAGAGTCATTTAAGTATTCATTATGTGGTCATACTGGTATAAGAGCTAATGCTAATGTTTAAAAAAATGCGCAAAACGAAGATCTTTGGAACAAAAAAATGAAGATGATGAATCAAATACATAAAACAAGCTAAAGTAATCCCCACTCTCCAAGAATTTCTTCTAAAGAGTAGAGATGATGGTGAAAAAATAAGCAGAATTAAAGAAAATCTACAGTGTTATACATTAAAATATACATCTCCTCTGTGAGAATATTCATATGAAAATATATCAGTTTTGAATTATGTGAGGTCCTCAGATATATACTCCTCATATAAAACATTATTGCTAGTACCCTAAAGATTCACAGGAGGGATTACATGTCTAGAAAAGGCAAATTTATAGAGACAGAAAGTAGATTAGTTGTTCCTGAAGCTGGGAATACAACTGGGATTAACTGTAAATGAGCATGAGGGATCTCATTGAAATGATAAAATGTCTAAAATGAGTCTAATGGGGCTAAAATCAAGGTATTAGCAGGGCTGTGTCCTTCTGCAGGCTCCATGAATAAGTCTGTTCCTTACTTCTTCCAGCTTCTAGAGGCTTCTGGCATTCCTTGGCTCCTGGCTGCATCACTCCAGTCTCTGCATCCACTGGCACATCACCAACACCCCCTATCCCTACCTCTCTAACTCTCTGGTTCTCTCTTATAAAGGTCCTCGTGATTACATTTAGGGCTCCCACGTCATCCAAGGATCATCTCCCAAATCAGATGGGAGATTAACTTAATGTGAGGTCATTAATTAACTTAGACCTCTGCAAAGACCCTTTTGCCACATGTAGTAACACATTCACAGGTTCTGTAGATTAGGACATCTTTGAGGGCCATGATTCAGCCTACAGTAGGTGGGTAGAGAGAAGAAGGCAGGGACTTGGATTTGTTCAGCTTTGCTGTCTCCATGCTTAGCACTATACTCAGTGCCTGGTGAATATGCATTTGCCAAATTGAGGAGAGGACAGGAGGAAAAGTACAAAGGTGGGAATAAGCAGCATGTGGCCTGGGGACTCTGACTAGATTGTTAGATGTGGACTGAAGGATTCTAGCATTAAGGGGGGTTGAAACTGGAGTAGAAAGGCAGGTTGGGGCCACATTGCTGAGTACCGCAAATATCAGGCTTTTAGACTTAAACTCGTGAGGAATTATTAAAGGCTTTTGATTATGGGAAATAAATGATTATAGGGGGTTTTGATAAAAGGTTAATCTGGTGAATACCAACCAAATTAGAGAGGAAATACTAGAGGCGGATATAGATTTAGAGGTGACTTCAGCAATCCAGCCATAAAACGATGAGGTTTCAGCTTTAGCTGGAGTGGTCCTAAGAGTGACAAGACAGAAGCTGAAACAATATGAATAAAGAATTGGCAGCATTTAATAGTTGAGTCACTATAAGGGGGTATAACTGTGAAGATTAACTGTATTTGACACATATATACTAATATGTGTAAAATAGATAACTAATAAGAACCTGCTATATAAAAAATAAATAAAATTAAATTTAAAAAAGATTAATTGTATTTGTGCCACAAGGAATATAAATTCCAATGTAATTAAAGTTGTTTATTTTCTTTTATAACGTAGAGACTGAAGGTAGGTGGCTGTGAATTCACATAAGCGATTTTTCCTATGAAAAATTCTTGAGCAAAACCCAGATGGGAGTATTGGGCTACTGGGAGTTAGAACAATCTTTTTGAAATAAAGCGGGAAATGTAAATACAAAATAAACAGTGTTAACCCTGCAAAATGGAATGGGCTGGAAGAATGTTACCCTTAGGAACTTTCAGGTGTTTCTCAACAATAAGTGATACTTGACTAGGTTCTCACCATCCTTTGAATGACCTTGAGAGAAGGAAAACTATAAACTCAGGACATGTATAAACCTCACAGCCTTGGACCACTTCAGATCCTTTGCTGTCTATTGATTGTATCTGCCATTGGAGTTGGAAGGTGTGAGGAATAGCAAATGTATTTTTTAATGGCTATTTAGTGATTTTGGGCAACGACCATATCTCCTTTCTCTCTTAAGAAATATCTTAAGAAAAATATCTTAAGAAAAAAAAAAAGAAGAGAGCCTTTAGGTCATCTTTGGTGGTCACATATGGGCAGGAAGCAGAGTAAAAAGCCTTTTTATACAAAAGTTTTTCCTTTATAATTATACACAGCTGTCTGAAAATCTTTTAAAGTTATATTTATATTGCAGATATGGTGAACTCATAAATACACAAATAAGGAGAGATTGAATGTTGGCAATTTTCAAAAAATAAGAGGACATAAACTAATAATCCTGAAGTAAACCAAGTTACTGACGGTTTGAAAAAATAGGCTGAATTACCTTGAAGGTATTCTAGGATCATAAATACGGTAACACTAAACATTAATTCCACTCTTTACTATAACTTTAAAAAGGAAGCTTCCCAGAGCAGAAACTTTGGCTGTCTGTACATGGCATTCAACCCTGCCTGCATATCCCATTCAGCCCTGCCTGCATATCCCTGCATATCCCAATGAGTCCCTTCCATCGAAGGTTTTTATAATTTCATGAAGCAAGAAGACATGAAAGTTTCAACCACTACCGTGCTTTAAGAAAAAAGTTTAAAAACGTTGGTTGTTTATCAGTGTGATAAAAGAAAATATCCACAGTCACAAGAGCAAGTCACATGCCTTGCCCACTTCTGCAGTATTCTCCCCAGCAGCCGAGGTGTCAGTTTTCCTTTCAGGGAGGAGCAGTTTCTTGTATTTCAATCATAAATTAGACCACATTTACCAAATGGTTTCCATCTTACAGCCTCTCTCTCACTCTTCCTTCTGCTCTATGCCGGCAGCGGGTAGGTGAGTTGAGAGGTTTTACTCTCCAGATTTGGACTTCTCTTCCCAGGTGGTGTGGGCTCAGACCCTATCCTGCAGACTGGCTCTCTCTACACATGTGTCTGAGAGAGTTTAGGGTTTAGAGTCAGAAGGCAGTAGAAGACCTATGCCTTTTGTTCCATTTCTTCACCTCTGCCTCAGGGGTCATCAGATGCTGGCTTGAAGGGTACTTTTTTTTTTTAAGTATAGTTGATTTACAATGTTGTGTTAATTACTACTGTACAGCAATATGATTCAGTTATACTGAATCTGTTATGGTTTATCATAGGATTTTGAATATGGTTCCCTGTGCTATACAGTAGGACCTTGTTGTTTATCCATTCTATATATAAAAGCTTACATCTGCTAATCCCAGCCTCCCACTCCATCCCTCCCCCAACCCCCTCCCCCTTGGCAACCACCGTTCTGTTCTCTATGTCCATGAGTCTGTTTCTGTTTCATAGATAGGTTCGTTTGTGTCATATTTTAGGTTCCACATATAAGTGATATCATATGGTTATTGTCTTTATCTGACTTAATTTCTAGGTCTACCCATGTTGCTGCAAATGGCATTATTTCATTCTTTTTTATGGCTGAGTACTATTCCACTGTATATATGTACCACATCTTCTTTATCCCTTTATCCATTCATCTGTTGATGGACACTTAGGTTGCTTCCATGTCTTCTTGGCCAGTGTGAATAGTGCTGCTTGAACACAGGGGTGCATGTATCCTTTTGAATTATAGTTTTGTCTGGTTATATACCCAGGAGTGGGATTGCTGGGTGATATGGTAATTCTATTTTTAGTTTTTTGCGGAACTGCCATACTGTTTTCCATGGTGGCTGCACCAACTTACACTTCCAGCAACAGTGTAGGAGGTTGCCCTTTTCTCCACACCCTCTCCAGCCTTTGTTAATTGTAGATTTCTTAATGGTGGTCATTCTGACTGTTGTGAGCTGATACCTCCTTGTATTAATAATCTTGATTTGTATTTCTCTTATAATTAGTGATGTTGAGCATCTTTTCATGTGCCTATTGGCTGTCTGTATTTCTTCTTTGTAGAAATGTCTGTTTAGGTCTTCTGCCCATTTTTGAATAGGGTTTTTTGTTTTTTTGTTGTTGAGCTGTATGAGCTGTTTGTATATTTTGGAAATTAAGCCCTTGTTGGTCGCATCATTAGCAAATCTTTTCTCCCGTTCTGTGGGTTGTCTTTTCCTTTTGTTTATGGTTTCCTTTGCTGTGCAAAAGCTCGTAAGTTTGAGTAGGTGCCATTTGTTTATTTTTGTTTTTATTTCTATTGCCTTGGGTGACTGACCTAAGAAAACACTGGTATGATTTATGTCAGAGAATGTTTTGCCTCTGTTCTCCTCTAGGAGTTTTTTGGCGTCATGTCTTATATTTAAGTCTTTAAGCCATTTTGAGTTTATTTTTGTGCATAGTGTGAGAGTGTGTTCCAACTTCATTGATTTACATGCAGCTGTCCAACTTTTCCAGCACCACTTGCTGAAGAGACTGTCTTTTTCCCATTATATATTCTTGCCTCCTTTGTCAAAGATTACTTGACTGTTGGTGTGTGGGTTTATTTCTGGGCTCTTCTGTTCCATTGATCTGTATGTCTGTTTTTGTACCAATACCACACTGTTTTGATTACTGTAGCTTTGTAGTATTGTCTGAACTCTGAGAGGGTTATGCCTCCTGCTTTTTTTTTTCCTCAGGATTGCTTTGGCAATTCTCAGTGTTTTATGGTTCCATATAAGTTTTTGGATTATTTGCTCTAGTTCTGTGTGAAGGGTACTTTATTTTTTTTTTGGGGGGGTATGTGGGCCTCTCACTGTTGTGGCCTCTCCCGTTGTGGAGCACAGGCTCCGGATGCGCAGGCCCAGCCACCATGGCTCATGGGCCCAGCCGCTCTGCGGCATGTGGGATCCTCCCAGATTGGGGCACGAACCCACATCCCCTACATCGGCAGGCGGACTCTCAACCACTGCACCACCAGGGAAGCCGAGAAGGGTACTTTTTAAATTCAATCCCACTCTTGTCCCTTGAGTAGAGAGGAAACTTCCAGGGGCAGGAAAGAGGTGGTGGTCAGCAGAGCATTGTTTCATCCCTGGCTGTACTATCACTGAATTCCTTCACACTTAATTGTCCTCCATATAACTTGGTATGACCAGTTTGGAGAGTCATGTGGCTATATTGAGTAAAGATAAACATGCATATATACTCTGGCCAGCAATTTCACTCTAGATGTAGTGCTTGAGAAGCTTTCACACGTAAGAAGATAACAAGAGAGTTTGTTGCAGCTTTGTAATAGCAAAAAAAAAAAAAAAAAAAAAAAAAAGGAAATAGCCTAAATGTTTATCAATGGGAAAATGGATCAATTGTGGCATGTTGATAGAATACAGTTTTATTCAGCAGGAAAAAGTGAACCAGCTAGAGGTTCCACACCTCTCATTTATGGAAATACTATGTATGCATAGAAATGTGTATGTATATGAGACCAATGATACATATTTCAATGAAGGCATACACATTGAAATGAAAATTGAGTTAAATTAAATTTAAATTGAACAATTTTTAAAAAATTGAATAAATTAAATTGAAAATGAGAGACAACAAATTTTGGAGAATGATTAATTCTGGGTAGGGATACCAAGAAATAGAATTGTAGAGAGGTGCAAAAGGGTTTTAACTGTAATATTTAAAATTTTCAGGCCATGTGTGGGATACACATATGCTCATTACTTTATTTTATATACATTTTCATATGCGTGAAATATTTTATTTCTAAAAATCTTCCAAACCCCTGAGAGATGCCAATAATATGACATATTGAACATTTACAAAAAGAGAGATATATTTTACATCAAAATACAAGTAATAACTGATTTCTCCTGAGAAGCTTTGCTGTTTTCTTTTCACTAACAAGGTAAGTCACTCACTATTAATATTTCCCATTTCCTTTGCCTGCCTGAAAGCTCAGAATTTGAGCTCCAGCTTTAATAACCAAGTAATATCTGTACACTTTCTCCCTGAACTTGATTTTCTATAAAAATGTGCATTTTCCCTGATCCTGCATTTGTTTATTCTATTTTGTAGTGCTGTAGACTCTTCCCCATTCTTTGAGGGAGAAAAAGAGTTATAAAAAATATAAAAATATTTTTCACGTTGTAGTTTTCTCTCTGTTCACACAAACAAACAGTATTCGCACAGGGCAGGACTGTGCATCTGCTTGTTTACCTTTGTACCCCTCTGGGTCTAGCATAGTGTCTGGCACGCATTGGGCATTTCATTATTTGCTGATTAAATGAGTTTAATAAATCCACAAATTTATCCTTAAACAAACCTTGATTTTTACACATTTCAGAGGTATCCAATTTGTCTTGTTACAAATTTAGCTTTAGTAAACATCTTGGTGAATAGAGTTCTGGGTATTTACTAAGGTTATTTTTCCAGAAGTAAAATTACATGGGTCAAAAGATATGAGCACTACTCAGCCATAAAAAGAAATGAAGTTGAATTATTTGTAGTGAGGCGGATGGACCTAGAGTCTGTCATACAGAGTGAAGTAAGTCAGAAAGAGAAAAATACTGTATGCTAACGCATATATATGGAATCTAAAATAAATAAATATAAATGATACTGATGAACCTAGCTGCAGGGCAGGATTAAGAGGTAGACATAGAAAATGGACTTGAGGACAAGGGGTGGGAGGACGAAGCTGGGGCGAAATGAGAGTAGCATCGACATATATACACTACCAAATGTAAAATAGTTGGCTGGTGGGAAGAAGCCGCATAGCACAGGGAGATCAGCTCGGTGCTTTGCGATGACCTAGAGAGGTGGGATAGGGAGGATGGGAGGGAGGCTCAAAAGGGAGGGGATATGGGGACATGTGTATGCATATGGCTGATTCGCTCTGTTGTACAACAGAAACTAACACAGTATTGTGAAGCAATTAGACTCCAATAAAGATCTATTAAAAAAAAAAAAGGTACATGTACACCTTCCCTATGTCTCAGCAATTCACTTCTAGAGAAAGAAAAACGTATGTCCACAAAAAGAAAAAAAAAAGTCATTTTTGACTCCTGTGTTCATTGTACCATTATTCCCAGTAGCCAAAATGTAGAAACAACTCAAGTGTTTATCAACAAATGAATGCATAAACAAAATGTGATCTATACATACAATGGGATATTATTCACCCATGAAAAGGAAT
Source organism: Leucopleurus acutus (assembly GCF_964270905.1). Taxonomy (NCBI): domain Eukaryota; kingdom Metazoa; phylum Chordata; class Mammalia; order Artiodactyla; family Delphinidae; genus Leucopleurus; species Leucopleurus acutus. The sequence continues at coordinate 72,939,223 of NC_139156.1, forward strand.
ACATTTGTTATATATGCTACAACATGGATGAACTTGAAAATATGCTATGTGAGATAAGGCAGTGACAAAAAGACAAATATTGTTAATTCTATTTATATGAAATAACTAGATAGGCAAATTCATAGAGACAGAAAGTAGAGTAGAGGTTCCCAGTGGCTGGGAGAAGAGGGGGATGGGAGATACTGTCTTATGTTTATAGTTTCTTTTCGGGATGTTGGAAAAATTTGGAAACACAGAGCAGTGATGGTTGCACAACAGTGTGAGTGTAATTAATACACTGAATTTAACCCGGAAAATGATTAAAATGACATATTTATGTCATATATATTTTATCACAATAAAAACGTTTAACCCCCCCTGCCCCACCCCCCAAAAAATATGAGCACTTAATGGCTATTGAAATGTTCTTCCAAATCGCTCTCCAAGAAAGCTTTTACCAGTTTCTACAGCAACGAGCAATGCATGAGGGTAACATTTCCCCATAACACTATCTGTGTTCATGCAAAATTTTGTTTTGTTCTGTTTTGAAATTTAATAGATGTAAAATTATAGCTTGATGTAGAGTTAATATTTTTTAAATGTTAGTTTACCTACAGTTTTTAAGGTGAACTCTATGTGCTTTTGTGAAAAATCACCTGACTTTTCCAGACCTCGTCATAGATTTTCATCATTTAATATAAACCAGCAGAGAAAAATCACCGATGGAAACTCTTGAGGCTTCTTAATTCCTCAAAACTGCCTTTATGACCTATGGATAATAAACCTCTTTGGGCTTTGATTCCTCATCTATAAACTGGAATATGTACCCTGGATGCCTATTGTATGACAAATCATGTATATAAAATACTTACTACCACATGGCAGGTGTCTAGTAAATAATAACTATTATTATTTTAATTTGAACCTATAAAATTAGGTTCATGATCTAGATGAACACTGAGTTCATTTCCTGTTCTGTGTGCATAAGGAACAAATATATACTAATGTTCACTTCCTCGGTCTGACCATGTGTCCTAGGCAACTAGTTTCTCAGAGAAAATGGAAGCCATCTACTGTGAAATACCTAAATATGTTGTCTTTCCCACCGTAAACATACCTCCACCAATATCAGTGGTTGTCAAGGTGCACTAGGTGCACGTTAGCACTACCTGGAGAATTTTTTTGAAGCCTCTGTCTTGCCCTGAGATCCTGATGTAATTGGTCTGGGGCGGGAATTGGTATTTTTAAAAAGCTTCCCAAACTATTCTATCAGTATTCAGCCAGGGCTGGGATCCACTGACCTATATCCATTCTTCTCTCATTTTCCCGGATCTCTGAAACACATGCCCTATCAGGTCAAAACCAAATCCTTACACAGTGTTTTCATTCAGTCCATTTGACTTTATTACATCTCTCTTTTTGGAGGACAGGGAATTGCTATCAGGAGCGCTAGTCCTATGGGCTTGCACCTAAGTCTTGTCCTAGGAGCGGTTCATATGACTTGCTTCTCCCAAGTAACCAGAAGAAAACACACCCTGAGTGATAAGTACAGATTGTGCCTGGGGAGGGCAGTGGGGTACATGAGCAGTGGACTTGAGACTCTAGATTTCTCATATCAGAGTCCATCAAAGCAGTTCAGTTCCTGCTCTGTCACCCACCAGCTGTGTGACCTTGGCAGGTTCTTAAACCCCTAAAGCTATGTTTCCTCTTATGTAACATGTACTTCCTTTTTTGGTGCTATGGGCATAATCTAGATGAGTATAAAGTTCTTTACACAGAGCTGATAGGACATGATCAATAACTGGTGATCATGGACAGATTTGTTAGCGCTAAGCATCTTTTTTTATTTCTTCACTAAAAGCTCTCCATGAGTGATTTCATCTGCTTCCATAGTTTCCCAAGTATATATATCTCCATTCCTTATCTTGAACTTCAGCCCATCTCTGCCTAGGTAATCCAATTTAGATTTCTAATCTCTCATGTAGGGCATTTGTCAACCAACAAGTCACTCACGCACTAATCATTCAACAGTTTCTATTCATAGTCTACGCCAGACACTGGTCTAAGTACTGCGGATATAGATACAAATGAAACAAAGTCCCTGTCTTCAAGTGTGTATATTTTGCTGTTTCTTTTCCATCTTCACAGTCATTGTATTAGTCAAGCCCATGGTACCAGTTTCCTGGGCCCCCTAGACTGCTAACTAGCCTCCCTGCCCCTATTATTGCTTTCTTCCATTCATTCTTCACAGAGAAGTGGAGTAATTATTTTAAACTTGAAATCTTTAAAAGCCAACATCCTGTTTAATATGCTTAAAAAATTCCCAATAACTTGCTGGATTAAATTTAAGCTTCTTAAAAAGACCTTAATTCCTTTCCTATCTGCTTCCTCAGCCTCATTTCTTTCCAAATATTCCTGCAAATTTGATATAGCAGCAGCAACACTAAACCTTTGTGGTTCCATAAACATTGCATGTTGCTTTGTGTGTCTGCATAGACTTCCCTCTCTGTGTGCCTGGAAGAGTCCTGTTAGCTCTTTGAGAATCCTGCTTTCCCTGATTCCTCACCCTTCTCTGATAGAATCTATCATTATGTGTGGATAATGTTAAATCTCATAAAATTCTACTATTTTGTGTTTCTTATGATGCTATATTTATTTATCTACATATCTATCTTCTCTTAAGCCAGAAGATCTTTTAGGGCAGGAACACAGTCTTACTTTTCACCTAGCACAATGCCTACACGTCATATGTGCACCTACATTTACTGAACTTCATAAAAATTTAATTAGAATATATACATAACAGAATGTTCAAATGAGGCTCATTCTGTCTCAGTTTTGGCTGAGGCTCCAAGACAATAGTTGATGAGAATTCCCATATGCGTATTCTTAGACCACCAGTGCTGCATTTGAAAAGAGGTAGCTAAAAGTCAGTTTTGTAACTTCAGGGAACTCACCCCTTGAGGGTATATGCATGTTTAAGACAAAGTGACCAAGGAATGGGGATTTAGAGATAAGGTGTCTTCAGAGGGAGATGCAGCGTGTTCCCTTGAAGATGGAGAGAAGGAAAAACCTCTCTCACCACAGAAGCTTAGAGGGTTTCAAGGAGATGACTTGAAAAACTTGACCTGTTACCCATGAAGACTGTAGGCTAATGTAAAATCTTTGCAAGGAAAAGCCTAAAGACTAGAAAGTGAGATTGGCAAGCAAAGAGAGATTATTGCCTTGGAAATGACCTGTGGTCTCAGGGTTTGTCAGGGTGAAAAATGCAAGCGAAATGGGTATCTTGATAGAGAGAGCAGACCTAGAGTCGTTTTAAAGGGACTTTGGACATGAAAAGCACTTCAAGGGACAGTGGAACGCTAACTTTTGCGTGACGTGGTCTACCAAGAAACCAAGGGCTGACAGTCTGTGATGGTTAATTTTATGTGTCAACTTGAATGAGTCTAGGGTTGACCAGATATCTGGTTATATGTTATTTCTGGTGTGTCTGTAAGGGTGTTTCCAGAAGAGATTAACATTTGAATTGGTAGACCGAGTAAAGCACATGGCCCTCCCCAGTGTGGGAGAGCATCATCTAATCTGCTGAGTATTTGAATAGAACCGAAAGGTAGAGGAAGGGAGAATTCTCTCTGGTTGAAAGCTTGAACTGAGACGTTAGTCTTGTCCTGGGACTTACCTCACCAGTGCTTCCTGTTCTCATGCTTTTGGACTCAGCCCAGAACTACCCCACTGGCTTTCCTGTGTCTCCATTTTGCAGATGGCAGACTGTGGGACTTTGCAGCCTTCATAATCCTGTGAGCCAGTTCTTTATACTGTATCTTTTTATTATTTATGTACATATAACATATATAATAAACATATAGCTATATATTTTACTATATATAGTATTATTTGCAACTGTCCTATTCGTTCTGCTTCTCTGGAGAACCCTAATACAGAGTCATAACCAGCCAGCTACAGGGGAGTGCCACCCTGTAGGAACCTCAAATAAAGAATGAGATGCCTTCTGAAATGGAGAGGATTCTGAAGAACTTGTATTATACATAGGCTCCAAGAAAGAGAATCCCTTTAAGCATTCAGCAAGCTCATTTCCTTTGCTGTAGCCAAAGGAAACCAATACTAGGTATCTCTTTGTTTTTCTAGTAAGATATTGCCTGTGCTTTTCTTCTTCTTTTAGTTTGGGTTCCCACAAAAGCAGGCTCTTAGACATGGGTATGAGCGCATATAGTTTATTTGGAAGGTGATGCCAAGAAGCACCGGCAGGGGAATGGGTAGCGAGATAAGCAAGGGAAGGAAGCCAGTAACACATTAGAAACTGAGTAGGTTTCTGCTGTGGGAGCTGAAGCTCAGTCCTGCTCTGGATACAGTGAAGAATGTACCCCAGAATTATGACCAAGGGAGCTGGGTCTTCATCAATTCTTGTCAGTCATGTGTTGAGGGATGCTCCTCGGAGCGTGAATTCCTCAGAAGTTCTGGCCTGATCCGGATGCACAAGGAGTGGGCTCCAGTGGCCAAAGAAAGTCCTCATGTGTAGACTCATGGCACTTGGAGGTGGAAGCTGAGGGTGCCCTGCAGTGAGCGTGATGGTGATGGCGATGGCAGAGCAATGACAGCAGTTGCCTCCCACCCCTCCCCCTCCTCCCACTTGAGTCCTGGATGTGGGGAGAGAGGAGGAACAACACCCTGCTGGGAGACAGGAGAATCCCACTGTATGAACACTTCTAATATTGCAGTAGCCCCAAGCTGAAGGAGGGGAGAAGCTCAGCCTTTGAATGGAGTGTTGAGTTTTACTTTTGCCAGAACTGAGCATTTTGAGGCCTGAGATGAATACTCTTGGGACTAAAAGTGACCAGAGGATGATTTACACTCTGATAGTCACCGGAAAAGTCATGGGACCTGCCCTAGATTTCATTGAATAAATGGGGAAGAATTCAAGGAAAGGGCTTAACCGATCATGTAAAACATAGTGGTTTTCTCACTGCATGAGCTCCACTCATATGCCATTCAGCTGAAAAATTAAAAGTTTAGTTAATCAGATTTGTTGTCTATAGAATAATAAATACACTAATAAAAAAGCGTTTACTGAGAAATTTCCCTGTGACCAGCTCTGCACTAAGAACTGAGCTGGTGTACAGGATCAATCCTTGTCCCTCAGTGGTATTCACTACAGTGTCGTTGGGAATCCAGATTGTTGGCAGAATTTTTCATGAATAACTGAGCAATTTTGTGATCTCAAAGACTGATTTTTCCCTCCATTACTTAGATACCATGTTTTTTATAACTACTGGTAATTGTCAAATAAGCCTTTAATCCCTGCTGATTTACTTAAATATTTATTACTGCGCTCACTGAGTGGGAAAGAGGCTTAAGGTGAGCAAAACCACAAATCTGTGCATAAGGTTTTATTAAGCACTGGATATATGGCTTCACTAATTTGAACTTATGGGCCACCTGTATGATGATTCCCAAAGCAACTGAGATGTTTGTTAGCTCCAGAAGTATCATGAGGTCAGCACAAGCAAGGGTGATAGAACATTTAAAATTAATTTTTCCTTAAAATTAATATCAACACAATTTTAATTAAACAAAAAGAAAATCATTGAAGTTAACATAATAAAAGATGCAAAATGGGACAATATACTGTTTTTCCAATTTATCAGGCCAACTCGTATAAAAGTGTTTGGTAGAAAATCAGACCTGATCATACCTGTTGGGGGGAGGTCCTTGAGAAAAATTTTAGTAGACAGTGTATCTCTTTTCCTTGGTCTCTTCAGAGTGGTATGATGTTTTCCTAGATGGAATTGAGACCCCCTGGTTATCTATGGTGGGTAAGGATCGGGGTTTAGGGAGAGGGGGTAAAATTCTCCACTGACCTGGACACAGTGACTGTGGACTTGTCAACCGTGTTAGGGTGGCCAGATGCTCTGGTTGGAGGAGGAGGATCCTGTGACGTGGTGAAAGAGCAGGGATTCGTCATGAGGAAATCAGGATTTGAGTCACACCTTTGCCCCTTGCTCTGATTTGAGGCAGTTCACTTGTCTCTGAGTCTCCCTTTCTACACCCGCAGAATAGAGATGCTAATTAAACTGAAAGTGAGGCCCTGGGTTCTGGCTCATGAGCTCATGTGCCTGTCAGATTGGAGTAATAATCAGAGGGTCAATGGATTTTTGACCTGAAGAGAAAGGCATTAAATCCCAAAGCTGAGAAAAGAACTAAAGATCTTGATGATCTTTGGTTAGTATGTGTCCACCACCCAGTCACTGCTAATGTCATGGAACATATTTTTACTTTACTGAACACTTTTAACTTTGCTACAAGGTGCATAGTGTTGTTATCCCTGTTTTCTATATAAGGAAACCAAAGTTCAGTGAGCTAAAATGTCTTGCTTAATGTCACAGAGCCAATAGAGGACAGAGTTCAAGCTAGGATAAGAATCCAGTTCTCTTTGTCCTAAATCCTGTGTTCTCATTAAAAGAAAATTTGTTCAAGGAAACAACTGGGCATGTCCAAAAGCAGAGTCAAGGAGCTACGGATGAGAACAAGAGTAAGACAGGTCACTAGAGAGGTACAGAATGCAAAGGATTGGGAATTCACGTGAGGGATAGAGAAGACAAACAAACACCTAAGACACCAAGATTAATAGTAGAAAATAAGGTGTAAACCAGAAATTTTCTATCATCCAAGAAAGAAAGTCAGCAAAAAGCTGAAAAGCCCTCAGGTTGTGATTTCATGCCTGAAAAGATCTTAAGGTCGATATTGGGGAGGACCCTCACACCCTCACTAAACAAAACTATTCTACTTAACATTAATTACTACAGTCAAATTCACTGTGTCAGAGGAAAATGTCAGTCATTTTATTGAATAGGGGTTTCTGTAAAAAACCAGTTGAATTAACTTTTTTTTTTCTTTTAAAGTAGATGCTTGTTATTATGCAGACAGAGCCTATAGGTTTTATAGATATGTTACTGACTTTCTACCCAGCTCCTCAAAAAGTAATATTTAAATACCACTGTCTTAGCCACAAAAACCAGGCCAACCATATTCTCATTTTGTCATGGATACACAATTTGGTCCTATATCACATTCACAGAGGAAATTGGTCCAGAGATGTTCAGGAATTTACCCAGAACCAAGACTTGAACCTATGTTCTCACGTTAGGTTCTTGTTGTTAACTAGTCTTTTATTCCTCCAAGCCAATCAAATAAATGCTTAAGAATAGTAGATGGGTTATGGTGAGGGTTTGGATTGTTCTAAGAAAATCTTTTCAATATAAAAAATGCAACTGAAGACAAACTTATTATAAATGTGATCTCTGTAAGGGAGAGTGATTCATAGCTCATTTGCATCATGACTCACAGCTCTTGGAAAAGAACAAGATTCCAAGGAAATAGTGATTTTTATTCAGATCTGGTCAGTTGTTTAACCACTTTCATCTCCTTCTTTTTGAAAAACAACAGAAGTACTACAGCCAGGTAGAATGCTTAAAAAAGCATCAATATATAAACCTTCATTACCTAAATCACGTGATAATAGAAGTTCTCTGCTGTGTTCATACATCTGAGAGAACTGATAATAGTTATTTCTGGAAAGAATAGCTATTGATGAGAGACTTTAAAAAATAAGGATTAGGGGCTTCCCTGGTGGCGCACTGGTTGAGCGTGCGCCTGCCGATGCAGGGGACACAGGTTCGTGCCCCGGTCCGGGAAGATCCCACGTGCAGCGGAGCGGCTAGGCCCGTGAGCCATGGCCACTGAGCCTGCGCCTCCGGAGCCTGTGCTCTGCAACGGGAGTGGCCACAACAGTGAGAGGCCCGCGTACCGCAAAAAAAAAAAATAAATAAAATAAGGATTAGGAGTGTATTATAACATCACCATTACTCATTATAGACTTCTCCATTGCTATTACTCAGTCTTAAACCAGGTGTCTTTCAGAACCTGAAGAGTATCTTAAAGATTAGCTTCTCATAACCCAAACTGGAGAGGGTATCAGAATTCATTCAGACTGAAGTGTACTAGATGATGGGATGAGTGATAAAATGTGCAGGAGAAAATTCTCTCATGATAATAATCCTCCCCCAGCAGCTTCAAGGGAAAGAAAAACAGCTCACTGCAAAAAAGTCCATCTTCTCTTGGTTTCCCAGCTAGGAGATTATTTGAAGAATACCTGTTATTTGACACCAATGCAGAATCTCTCCTTATCCTTTTCATATTTCTTTTTCCTTTGTCTGCCTCCTGTTGTAATCCAGGATGAAAATGAAAATAGATAACTTGTGTAAATCAAGTCAGTTGCAAGTAATAACAAAATCAACAAAAACTCAGCTCAGACTAGATTATAAAGTGACTGATTTATTGGCTTATGTAACTAGAAAGTTCAAAGAAAATCAGGCATGGTTTAGTTTAAGGACGCAAAGGATGCTAGTGTCTTTATGTCTGTGGGCGTCTGTCACTCAGGACTACTGTTCTCCATATTGGTCTTGTTCTGAGGCAGACTCTTCCCTGGAAGTGAGATTTACTGAGCCCAGTTTCCAATATACCAGTTTATCAAGCTTAGGGAAAATGGGGAAAATTTCTATTGGATCTTTTCCAATAAATCCAGAGAAGCACTTAGACTCCCATTGGACCAGCTGGTGTTGAACTCCCCACCCTGAATCAATCACTGAAGCTAAGGGGATAGACTGTGTTAGCGGTCAACGCTGGGGGTCATGTGACTACCATGGTTGAGAGGAGTGGGGTAAAGAGGTGAGGTCAGCTGATGTGATCCACATGGACTGAAAGCAGGGGAGGAGAGCCATGTTTTCTGTTACTGGAAAAAGAGATGGGCAGGCAAAAGCAATTGATATTTACTGTATAACCTGCTGGTTACCATGTTTTGAACCCAAAAGTGTTCCCTAGGGCCCAGGGCAAACTCTTCTTTCCTATGACATTTCTCCTGAGGGGCAAAATGGATCCTCCTCTCAGCAGCCTCTGCTCTGCCTCCATCTTGGACCCAAATTCTCTCTTAATAGCCTGCCCCTTGCTGGTTTCATCACAGCCCAATTTGCCTACAAAAGAACCATTTTCTTTAACCTGCCTGGAAGTATATCACTATTAAACTTGAGAGGAAAGAAGCTTAGCAGAGAGTGAAGAGGAAAAAAATGCTTTTTTCTTTCCAGTATTATAGGAATTCATGTTGATTACATTTCCTTTTCTCAAAGAGTCAAATTCCCCCATCAATCTGGACTTATTAACACAAGTACAAGAGACTGTAGTGGCTAAAGGATTAGATATGGGATGGTGGCATGATTTGCCTTTGTTTACAGTCCTGATGTGCCAGACTTACCTGTGTCTAATAGATGTTGAAACATTTTTCTTTGATTTAAAAGAATTAAATCCTTTCAAGAAATAGAGCTCAAAATCAAATGAGACAGTTGGAGCAGCTGAGTTAATAAAATCTCTGCTTATGGTTATACTTTTACTCCTAAGGAATTTATGGGGAGCTGAAATTCTCTGGTCTGGAAATGGAAAACAGATTGATGAATATTGACATTTATTTAACATCTAGTTCATGTTTTCTGTGCAAACCAGAATTCAGCTCTCTGTTCAGATAGTGTCTGCTTTGTTACATCCCTGCTGTCTTAAATGTTTGACGATTGAATTGAATTCACAACGAAGGTGCTAAGGCATTTTGCTCATCTGGAAACTGAATACAAAACCACAGAGATGACCATTTTTAATTTCTTTTGGTGTAGCTTCCAAGATTGTCATGTTCTATGTATACACATGCCAAGTACCTTCTCCCAAAGTAAAGGATGAACTGGGCAGGTGGCCAGTGGGTCGAACTGGAAGATTGTTCCTACGTTGCGCTGAGATGAGGCCCCAGTCACTGGTATAACCCTGGAACTTGATTTGAGTAATGACTTACAAAGAGACAATCTTAAGCAACTGACTCACGGAGTGAGTCACCCTTGCTGAGCTGTGTACTTTCATTATCCTCAGAAAACTATCAAGAAATTGTCTCATCACTTGCCTAATGCAAATGGAAATATCTAGCATATCGATTCCACTCCCAGTTTACGCTCTGGATAGAGACCAGTTCACACCTGGGGAATGTGCCAGGATCCTGCTGGGGCAAAATTGTGAAACAGGCAGAAATTGTCTTCCCGCAGCAGTTCTCAAGCCCCCTTCTAGTGCGTATGTACCCCTTTCCTCTCAGAACCCAAGCTTTTCCCCTCTCCTCCCCTCTTCCCTCTCTCTCTGTGTCTCCCCTCTCTCTCACGCGCACCCCATGCATTCACACGCGCGTTCTCTCTCTCTCTCTCTCTCTCTCTCTCTCTCCCCGCCCCCCCCAGTCACTTCCTGGGTTCTGATGGTGGGACATTGTGGTTCTCTCACCAGATGACACCTTCTGCCCTGAAACTTTCCCCAGTCCCTTGCTCCCTTCCTCTGCACCAAACTAATCCTCTAAGTTCCTCTCCCTTGGGCCTTGCTAAGTGGTTGAAGTTAATCTGATAAACATGGATTTGCGTATTGAGCTAGGTAGTTGACAAGAGATATTTACATAATATCAGAAAAACCTAATTTATGGAAGACTCAAAACTTTCCTTCCGGCCAATATTTGCATACTTGGCACCTGAATAACTACTATTTGGAAAAGCATCATGGTTTGGTACAAAGTATGGACCAGGAGTTAGACAGATTGTCTTCTCCATCTGGGTAATCTTGAATAAGTTTTTTAACGTTTTTGAGATTAGGTATTCTTACCTCTAAAAAAGGCAGAACCAGTGCTTGCTTTTCTCACTACAGTGGCCATCTGCTGGTTATGCCTGCTTGGCACATACTTCCCCTCCTTCCCAATTTTCCTTTGCACAAACACCTCTTCCCACACTCAGTCCATGTGCTTTGCTTTATGGTACCCTGGACCCCACTCAATTCAAAACAGTTTGAGTTAGTCTGGGGACTTTTGCTGCAACTACTAGAAAAGAAGTCAGCTCTTTCCACTGGTAACTTCACGTGCCCAGTGGCCACATTTACCACCACTTGCGGAGAACTACAGGCCTAAGACACCAGGTTGGCAACACCAGCAGAAGGGTGTGATCAGCTTCTTTCTCTGGGGATCTGCCTGTCAGTCATAGGAAAGATCACTGGCTGGCCCTGATTGGGTCGGGAGCCTGCCATCCTTGAATTTGGCCATGCTTGTTGCCAGATCTATCCCTAAGCTACAATAAATCCTCCTGTTTGCTTAAACTGTATTTGAGTTGGGTTTTGTCACTTACGGACAAGAGGGTTCCAACGAATCTAGCTTGAAAGTAATAAAAACAATTCCGTGAACAACTGGCTGCTGTTCTATAGCAGGGTTTGGCAAACATTTTCTGTCGGGGGCCAGGTAGGAAATATTTCAGAATTTGTGGGCTACAGAATCTGTCACAACTCTCCATCTCTACCACTGTAGTAAGAGCAGTCCTAGGCAATACAGAGATGATTGGTGTGGCTGTGTCAGACTTATTTGTTTTTATGTAGAAGAAACCATATTTCATCTATAAATACTGTTGGTTTTTTTAAACATCTTTATTGGAGTATAATTGCTTTACAATGGTGTGTTAGTTTCTGCTATATAACAAAGTGAACGAGCTATACATATACATATATCCCCGTATCTCCTCCCTCTTGCGTCTCCCTCCCACCCTCCCTATCCCACCCCTCTAGGTGGTCACAAAGCACCAAGCTGATCTCCCTGTGCTATGCGGCTGCTTCCCACTAGCTATCTGTTTTACATTTGGTAGTGTATATATGTCCATGCCACTCTCACTTTGTCCCAGCTTACCTGTTCTCCACCCCGTGTCCTCAAGTCCATTCTCTACGTCTGTGTCTTTATTTCTGTCCTGCCCCTAGGTTCTTCAGAACCATTTTTTTTTTTTAGATTCCATATACGTGTGTTAGCATACAGTATTTGTTTTTCTCTTTCTGACTTACTTCACTCCGTATGACAGACTCTAGGTCCATCCACCTCACTACAAATAATTCAATTTCATTTCTTTTTACGGCTGAGTAATATTCCATTGTATATGTGCCACATCTTCTTTATCCATTCATCTGTCAGTGGACACTTAGGTTGCTTCCATGTCCTGGCTATTGTAAATAGTGCTGCAGTGAACATTGTGGTACATGACTCTTTTTGAATCATGGTTTTCTCAGGGTATATGCCCAGTCAAAAAATCTATAAATACTGTTCATAGAAGCTGAAATTTGAATTTCATGTACCTTGAAATATTATTCTTTTGATTTTTTTCAACCATTTAAAAATGTAAAAATCACTCTTAGTATGAAAACAAGAGGCATGCAGTGGTTTTCTCACCCTTGCTCTACCAGAATAGTTGACTGCAAGACTCCCAGCAACTGCCTTTCTGGAGATTAAAAAAAAAAAGATTCAGTCGACAAAGAACACTTACAGACCTCTGTACAGTCACTGAATCAATCATTTTCCGTGACTCTGGGTTCTTTGTTTTTGTTTGGCTATCCTGACAGGTAATGTCTGCCTAGCTAATAGAATTGGGCACAGAGTGAATTTGATATGAATGTTAAATGATCCAACCATTAGATTTTCTATTTATTTGTCAAATTATATTTTTCCCTAAGGGACCTTTTAAATTATGTAATCGACTCAGACATTGAATTGAAGAGATCCCTAAGTTAAGTAATTGATCAATGTAGTCAACGAAAAATAGACTCACCTAATAGAGAATACATTAAAGAGTACTTATCCATGGAGAGGAACGATTGCAACTGATTTATGGTCAAGACATGAATATAAAGTTGGTGGCTAAGAGAGGAAGGTAAAATGTGGTATAAGAAACTCCAAATACTGAAATAGCATATGTACCAATGTAAAGTGTGCTTTATCGTCATCATTAACACTCTCCTGTTATAGGCATGCCTGTGAGCTAGGGGCTATTTACTTATTTTATATATCTATAACAGAAATTATGTGGACATCGTTTTATGTTAGTAAATTAAGTGATGCCAGTAGAAAGTTGTTCAAGGACAAGAAGCAACAAAAGTATTAAAATTTTCAGGTAATGTTCAGGCATTTGAGAGTAAGTAACCCAACACCCCATCAGCTCTCTTTTCAAATTGTTCTGGGTACAGTGATTATTTTTTAACACTATGGATTATTACCTAAAACAGTTATTGCCCATGGGTTACCAAATCACTCTGAATGAATATAATTGAAAGACACTCCAAATACTTGAAATGACTTCGAAGTAATCTTCAAGAGCTAACCCTAAGGTCCTCCTTTCATATAGAAGAGTTCCTTAGCTGAAATACACCTTTAGAATGACGATGTGAGAAAAGCGAGGCAAAAATATACCTGAATGTCCAATCACCCTGACACCAAAGTGAACAGCAATTTCATTTAAAAACAAAAACCCTGTATCTTCTGTGCAGCACTTGAATTTTATTGAGATAGATGTATTCTGTACACCAAATCCAACCTGATTCCCATAAATAAAGTTGAGTGGGAAAATGCAATCCTCCATTTTATTTTGCTGCAGAGAAGAACTGATTCATGAGAATTGGTGGTTTTCTGTTCTGTTTTGATTTGAGTTTTTACTTTAGCACAGTTTTCAGACACCCGGACCTACAAGCTTTAATTCCTGTTGGGACAAACAGACCTAGAGAGGTAGCCATCAGTAACATCAGTGTCAGGCTGTAGTGTCTCCAAGTGAAGATGGCTCCAAGCCAAAGAAATTCTTACATGTGTAATAAAAAAGGCATGCCCTTTCAAGCGGGATGAAAACAGTGATAAAATAATTATCACTACCAGCATCTTTCCATCTGGTTTTCTATTATTTCTAGACCTCAGTGCTTAAAGCACTTTTTCAAGAAAAGAGGTTCACCTAAAGTTGCCTTCTCTCTCTTTTCTATTTATTTCTCCCCTCTTCTCTTCTACTTTCTGTTCTAAAATCACTGCTCTGACATTTATTCCCCCATTGAAAAACTCTCAGGGGCTCCCAAAGGCAAAGAGCACATGAAGTTCAAACTCTTAGCATAATATTCAGGGTGCTAATTTTGAATATTCAAGGATTCAGATCTCCACAGGAGATTTGAAGTTGCCTTCCCAACCTTTATTCCCACCAGTGCCCTTCAGACATTGTTAAACAATCAGGAAGTTTCACAATTTCTGATTCATACTTTCTTTTTCTTCCCCAAACCTTTTCGCAAACTGTTTCTTCTCACACCATCTGCTGAAATTCTCTCTGTTCTTCAAATGTAGTCAGTTTTTCTAAGAAACCTTCCAGTATCCCCAGTGGGGTTTGGATATTATTTTGTTCCCACAGCACTGTTTTATAGCACTCATTCTAATGAGTGCTGTAATATCAATTAAGCAGTCATTATATTAATTATATTAATGTTTGTATTTTTACATGTCATCTTTCCTAGTAGAGAACAAAGGTATTTACAGAGAATAACTAGATTTTTTTCAATCGTTGTATCCCTAGGATTTTGCTTTAAAACACAAAGGCAGTTCATAATATGTTTGCTGTATTAGAAAATAAAATAATACTTCTCTCTTTCCTTCTCCTTCCTTTTCTTTACTTCCTTCATGTCTTCTCTCAATTTTTTGGGCTCTCTTTTTTTCCTTCTGTAATTCTACAAACTTTCTTCTTTTCCCTTTTCCTCTTTTTCTTTCCATTATTTTCCTTCATTCATTTTTCCATTCCTTCACTTGCTGCTTCTTTTGCTGTTCCTTATTTTCATCTTCACTGTTGGGGATTTAACATGTATTTCCCACCATTTATTCACCTGTCCTTTTGTATTTTTATTGTAGAATGTTGAACGTGTTCTAAAGCAAATTTTGGCAATGCATAATTATTTAATAACTCACTCATTTATTTCATTTTATTAAGTAAATATTTTGTTGTTTAATCACTAGTGCCAGGCCATGTTCTAAGCACTGGAGATCCGAATTGGCTAACAGAGTCACTGTTCTCACGGAGTTTATGTTATTGTTGGGGGAGACAGGAAAAAATAAATCTCACAAAAAGCAAAAAATGTTCCGTAATGATGAACGTTAGGTACAGAATTTGAAAATAGACATCGAATGGCAAATGCTTAATCCCGGCAATGACAGTTATGAGTGTTAGACTCACCCTTTAACCACACACAAATGTGAAAGTCAAAAAGATAATAGGCAGCAAGTCTTTTCAGGCATTTAACAATAGACGTACTGAACAGTTATTCTTAAAAAAACAAAAAACAAACACATGAGGTGAACAACACATTTACCCTGGCTTTCTGGTTAGGAGCACTTTCCAAACCATAGCATGGTGAAATAGAAAACAGGGATCAGCAGTGTCCAAGATAGGAGTTTAGAGATTTGTGGTAGATGGAATTTGTGAAGCAGGTGAGTAGAGAGAAGCTAGCTGTTTAAAGATGGAACTTCAGAAAGCTTTACCAAGATTCCCTTGAGCCACTGGCTCTGCCCTCAGGGCCAAGACTCCATGAGACTCACAAGAGAATTACTTACGGGCTGTGAGATGAATGGAGATTCCAGAGGTTGAATAGTGCTGAGAAACATTAAAGGTCCATTGAGGCAGAGTAATGGGACCCTTGTTCTGAATGAATACATTGGGTGTTGGGAATTCAGTTGAGATGCTAAGAAAACCACATATTAGGACTTTCATCTGTTCTTGCCCTGGAGCAAGAATTCCTCGAGACATGTTCTAACAAAGCCTAAAACCAAGCCTCAAAAGGATCAGATGGAGCCATCACCAGCCAGAAAAAAAAAACACATAGAGATTTAAAACAAAAATTATGGTAAATCTGAGGCTGTACACCTAAAACTAACATGATATTGTGAATCAACTATAATAAAAAAACCTCAAAAAATGTTTTAAAAATTGTGGTAAAAACCACATAACATAAAACTTACTATCTTAACCATTTTTTCAGTGTACAGTTAAGTAGGGCTTACTATATTCACATTGTTGTGCAACAAATCTCTAGAAATTTTTCATTGTGCAAAACTGAAAACTCTATACCATTTGAATATTTTTCCATTTCTGCCTTCTGTCAATCCCTGACAACCATTATTTCTGTTTCTATGAGATTGATTTAGATACTTAGTAAGAGTGGAATATTATAATATGTGTCTTGTTATGACTTATTTCACTTGGAAAAGTGTCCTCAAGGTTCATCAGTGTTGTATGTGACAAGATTTCTTTCTTTTTTAAAACTGAATAATATTCCAGTATATGTTAATACATGCTTACTTTTTTCATACTTTTTATTGAATAAAGATTCTTTGAATTCTATAGTGCTTTACAATTTTCAAAAGTTTCACATGCATGATCTCATATAGTACCATAATAACCCTTATTTTCCCATCCCTTTTTTGCCCCTTTCCTTTCCCTCTCCCCACTGGTAACCACTAGTTTGTTCTCTAAATCTGTGAGTCTGCTTCTTTTATGTTTTATTCAGTAGTTTGTTGTATTTTTTAGATTCCACATAAATGATATCATACAGTATTTGTCATTCTCTGCCTGACTTATTTCACTTAGCACAATGCCCTCCAAGCCCACCCATGTTGCTGCAAATGGCATTATTTCATTCTTTTTTATGGCTGAGTAGTATTCCAGTGTTTGTGTGTGTGCATACCACATCTTCTTTATCCACTCATCTGTTGATGGACATTTAGGTTGCTTCCATACTTTGGCAACTATAAATAATGCTGCT
Organism: Leucopleurus acutus; assembly: GCF_964270905.1. Taxonomy (NCBI): domain Eukaryota; kingdom Metazoa; phylum Chordata; class Mammalia; order Artiodactyla; family Delphinidae; genus Leucopleurus; species Leucopleurus acutus. The sequence continues at coordinate 72,955,918 of NC_139156.1, forward strand.
ATGGACATGGGGATGCATGTGTCTTTTTGAATTAGTGTTTTTGTTTTTTTCTGATATATACTCAGGAGTGATATTTCTGGGTCATATGGTAGTTATATTTTTAGCTTTTTTGAGAAGCATCCATACTGTTTTTCATAGTGGTTGCACCAGTTTACATTTCCATGAACAGTGTAGGAGGGTTCCCTTTTCTCCATATCCTTGCCAATATTTGTTATTTGTGTTCTTCTTGATGATAGCCATTCTGACAGGTGTGAGGTGATATCTCGTCATTTTGATTTGAATTTCCCTGATGATTAGTGATGTTGAGCATCTCTTCTTGTGCCTATTGGCCATTAGTGATGTTGAGCATCTTTTCTTGTGCCTATTGGCCATCTGCATTTCCTCTTTGGAAAAATGTTTATTCAGTTCTTCTCCCCATTTTTAATTAGGCTGTTTTTTTTGATGTTTGGGTTCTATGAGCTGTTTATATGTGTTGGATTTTAATCCCTTATTGGCCATATTGTTTGCAAATATCTTCTCAGTAGGTTGTATTTTTGTTTTGCTGAAGGTTTTTGCTGTGCAAAAGCTTTTAAGTTTAATCATGTCCCCCCCCCCTTTTTTTTTTGCTTTTGTTTCCTTTGCTTTAAGAGACAGATCCAAAAAATATTGGTACAGTTTATGTCAAAGAGTGTTCTGCTCTAGGAATGTTTGTTTTCCTCTAGAAGTTTTATAGTATCTGCTCTTACATTTAGGTCTTTAATTCATTTTGAGTTTATTTTTGTATATGTTGTTAGAGAATGTTCTAATTTCATTCTTTTACATGTAGCTGTTCAGTTTTCCCAGTACCACTTGTTTAAATGCATATTTTTTTTGGCCATGCCACGCAGTTTGTGGAATCTTAGTTCCCTGACCCGGGATCGAACCTGGGCCCTCCGCAGTGAGAGTGAGGACTCCTCACCACTGGACCACCAGAGAACTCCCCCCAGTACCACTTATTGAAGAGACTGTCTTTTCTCCATTGTATATTCTTGCCTCTTTTGTCATAGATTGACCATAAGTATGTGGGTTTATCTCTGGGCTCTCTATTCTGTTCCATTGATCTCAGTGTCTGTTTTTGTGCCAATACCATAATATTTTGATTACTGTAGCTTTGTAGTGTAGTCCAAAGTCAGGAAGTGTGATTCCTCCATCTCTGTTCTTCTTTCTCAAGATCATTTTGGCTATTCAGGGTCTTTTGTGTTTCCATATAATTTTTAAAATTATTTGTTCTTGTTCTATGAAAAATACCTTTGCTATTTTGATAGGGATTGCATTGAATCTGTAGATTGCCTTGGATAGTATAGTCATTTTCACAGTGTTGATTCTTCCAATCCAAGAACATTGTATACCTCTCCATCTGTTTGTATCATCTTTAATTTCTTTCATCAGTGTCTTATAGTTTCCTGAGTACAGGTCTTTTACCTCCTTAAGTTTATTCCTAGGTATTTTATTCTTTTTGATGCAATGGTAAATTAGATTGTTTCCTTAATTTCTCTTTCTGATAGTTCATTGTTAGTGTATAGAAATACAACAGATTTATGTATATTAATTTTGTATCCTACAGCTTTATAAAATTCATTGATGAGTAATGGCATCTTTAGGATTTTCTTTGTATAGTATCATGTCATCTGCAAACACTGACAGTTTTACTTCTTTTCCAATTTGGATTCCTTTTTCTTTTTTTTCTCTGATTGCTGTGGCTAACACTTCCAAAACCATGTTGAATAAAAGTGGCAAATGTAGATATCCTTTTCTTGATCTTAGAGGGAATGCTTTTAGCTTTTCACCACTGAGCATGGTGTTAGTGGTGGATTTGTCATATATGGCTTTTACTATGTTGAGATATGTTCCCTCTATGCCCACTTTCTGGAGAGGTTTTTGATTATAAATAGATGTTGAACTTTATCAAAAGCTTTTTCTGCATCTATTGAGATAATCATATGGTTTATATTCTTCAGCTTGTTAATGTAGTGTATCATATTGATTTGCAGATAGTGAAAAATTTTTGCATCCCTGGGATAAATCCCACTTGATCTCAGTGTTTGATTCTTTGAATATATTGTTGGATTTGATTTGCTACTATTTTATTGAGGATTTTTGCATTTATGTTCATCAGTGATATTGGCCTGTAATTTTATTTTTTGTGTGGTATCTTTGTCTGGTTTTGGTATCGGGTGATGCTGGCCTCATAGAATGAGTTTGGAAGTGTTCCTTCTTCTGCAATTTTTTGGAATAGTTTGAGAAGGATAGGGGTTAACTCTTCTGTAAATGTTTGGTAGACTTCACCTGAGAAGCCATTTGGTCCTGGACTTTGGTTTGTTGGGAGTTTTAAAATTACTGATTCAGGGCTTCCCTGGTGGCGCAGTGGTTGAGAGTTCGCCTGCCGATGCAGGGGACACGGGTTCGTGCCCTGGTCCAGGAAGATCCCACATGCTGTGGAGCAGCTAGGCGCATGAGCCATGGCCACTGAGCCTGCACGTCCGGAGCCTGTGCTCCGCAACGGGAGAGGCCACAACAGTGAGAGGCCTGCGTACCACCAAAAAAAAAAAAAAAATTCAATTTCAGTACTGGTAATTGATCTGTTCATATTTTCTATTTCTTCCTGGTTCACTCTTGGGAGATTGTACCTTTCTAAGAATTTGTCCATTTCTTCTAAGTTGTCCATTTAATTGGTGTATAGTTGTTCATAGTAATCTCTTATGATCCTTTATGTTTCTGTGGTGTTGGTTGTAACTTCTCTTTTTCATTTCTAATTTCAGTGATTTTTTTTCTTGATGAGTCTGGCTAAAGATTTATCAATTTTGTTTATATTTTCAAAGAACCAGGTTTTAGTTTCATTGATCTTTTCTGTTGTTTTCTTTAGTCTCCATTTCATCTATTTCTGCTCTGATCTTTATTTCTTCTACTAACATTAGGTTCTGTTTGTTCTTCTTTCTCTAGTTCCTTTAGGTGTAAGGTAGGATTTTTTGTTGTTGTTTTGTTTTTTTGCTGTACGTGGGCCTCTCACTGCTGTGGCCTCTCCTGTCGTGGAGCACAGGCTCCAGACACGCAGACCCAGCAGCCATGGCCCGCGGGCCCAGCCGCTCCGCGGCATGCGGGATCCTCCCAGACTGGGACACGAACCTGCGTCCCCTGCATCGGCAGGCGGAGTCTCAACCACTGCGCCACCAGGGAAGCCCCAGTAGGGTTGTTTATTTGAGATTTTTCTCATTTCCTGAAGTTAGCTTCTATCACTATAAACTTCCCTGTTTGAACTGCTTTTGCCATGTCCCATATAATTTGTATCATCATGTTTTCATTTTCATTTGTCTCTAGGTAGTTCTTTATTTCCACCTTGATTTCTTAAGTGATCCATTGATTGTTTAGTAGCATATTGGTTAGCCTCCACGTGTTTATGATTTTTGCAAATTTTTTCTTGTAGTTGATTTCTAGTCTCATAGCATTGTGGTTGGAAAAGATGCTTGATAAGATTTCAGTTTTCTTAAATTTACCAAGGCTTGTTTTGTGTCCTATCATGTGATCTATCCTTGAGAATATTCCATGTGCACTCAAAAAGAATGTGTATTCTGATGGAATGCTCCCTATATATAAATTAAGTCCATCTTGTCTAATTTACCATGAAATGCCAGTGCTTCCTCATTGATTTTCTGTCTGGATGATCTATCTCCTGATGTTAGTGGGGTGTTAAAGTCCCCTACTATTATTGTGTTATTGTCACTTTCTCCTTTGATGCCCATTAATATTTGTCTTATCCTATATCGGGTGCATATATATTTACAGTTATATCTTCTTGGACTGATCCCTTGATCATCTCATGTCCTTCTTTGTCTCTTGTAACATTTTTTATTTAAAGTCTTTTTCCATCCCCTCACTTTCAGTCTGTGTGTGTCTCTAGATCTGAAGTGAGTCTCTTGTAGGTAGAATACATACAGATCTTGTTTCTGTATCCATTCAGCCACTTTATGTCTTTTAGTTGAAGCATTTAGTCTGTTCCCGTTTAAGGTAATTATTGATATGTATATCTTATTGCCTTTTTAAAATTGTTTTATATTTGTTTTTGTCAGTCTTTTAAAAATCTTCTTTTGTTCTCTTGTGATTTGGTGACCAACTTTACTGTTATATTTGGATTCCTTTTTCTTTTTTATGTGTATATCTATTATAGATATTTGGTTTGTGGTTACCATGAGGTTTTTGTATAACAGTCTCTCTCTCTCTCCCTCTCTCTCTCTCTCTCTCTCTCTCTCTCTATATATATATATATATATATATGTATGTACATATATATATATATATATGATTGTTTTAAGTTGTTGATGTCTTCATTTCAAGTGAATTTTTAAAGCCCTGCACTTGTACTCTCCTCCTCTCATGATTACTGTTTTTGATGTCATATTTTACATTTAATTGTTTTGTGTATCCTTTAACTGCTTATTGTGGTTATAGATGATTTTACTACTTTTGTCTTTTAACTTCCCTGCTAGCTTTGTGTTTGGGTGATTTCCTACTGTTACGGTATGTTTGCTTTTTCCAGTCAGCTTCTGCATTTCGTAATTTTTTTGTTTCTAGTTGTGGCCTTTTTTTTTTTGCCTAGAGAAATTCCTTTAAGTTTTGTTGTGAAGCTGTTTTGGTGGTGCTGAACTCTTTTATTAACTTTTGCTTATCTGTGAAGCTTTTGATCTCTCCATCAAATCTGAATGAGCGCCTTGCTGGGTAGAGTATTCTTGTTTGTAAGTTTTTCCTTTTCATTGCTTTGAATATAAATATCATGCCACTGCCTTTTGGCCTGCAGAGTTTCTGCTGAAAGATCAACTGATAGGCTATGTGAGTTCCCTTGTGTGTTATTTGTTGCTTTTCCCTTGCTGCTTTTAATATTTAGTTGTTTGGCCTGAGGCATCCCAGCAGTGGCACATACAGGCTGTTGGGTGGGGACAGGTTTTGGCGCTAATGAGCTAATTGTGCCTGTCATCACTGGCTTCCATGTGGTAGGATGAGTTCCCAAATGTGGCTGCTGCCAGTGTCTTATTTCCTCAGGGTGAGCCACAGCCACCCCCTGCCTCTCCAGGAGACTCTCCAAGACCAGCAGGTAGGTCTGGCCCAGTTTCCTATCAAATTATTGCTTTTGCCCTGGGTCCCAGAGTGCGTGAGATTTTGTGTATGCCCTCTAAGAGTGAAGTCCCTATTTCCTGCAGTCCTTTGGGACTCCTAAAATAACGCTCCACTGTCCTTCAAAGCCAAATGCTCTGGGGCTCCTCTTCCTGGTGCAGGACCCCTGGGCTGGGGAGCCTGGTGTGGGGCTCAGAAGTCTCACTCCTGTGGGAGAACCTCTGTATTATAATTATCCTCCAATTCATGGGTCACCCACCCAGGGGTATGAGATTTAATTATATCATGAATCTACCCCTCCTACCCATCTCATTGTGGTACCTTCCTTATATCTTTAGTGGTAGAAGATATTTTCTGGTATCTTTTGGTCTTTTTCATAGATATTGTTCTGCAGATTTGTTCTTCAGATAGTTGTGGTTTTGGTGTGCTCGAGAGTGGAGGTGAGCTCAGTGTCTTTCTACTTCACCATCTTGGCCCAAACCCTTGAAATACATATTTACTTTATCCATTCATTCTTTGATGGACCTCTGGGTTGCTTCAACCTCTTGGCTGTTGTGAATAATGCTGCAGTGAACATGGGTGTGCAAATACTTCTTCAAGATGATGTTTTCAGTTCTTTTGGATACGTACCCAGAAGCAGAATTGCTGGATCATATGGCACGTCTATTTTTAATTTTTTGAGGGACCTTGCTTTTTGCATCTCTTCCATCTGGCTGTTCCTGAGTCATATTCTTTTATAATAAACCACTCATTAGTAAACTAGTTTCCTGAGTTTTATGAGGCACTCTAGCAAACTGATTGAACCCAAGGAAGGGGTCACTGGAACCTCCAACCTACAGCCAGTCAGTCAGAAGTACAGGTAGAAGCCTAGGCTTGTTCTTGGCACCTGAAGTGAAGGGCAGTTTTGTGGGACTGAACTCTTTACCTGTGGAATCTGATCCTCTCTCCAGGTAGACAGTGCCAGAATTGAGTTTTATCGTAGGATACCCAGCTGGTGCCTGGGGATTGCTTGGTTGTATTGGAAATTACAATTGCACATTGTAATTGATGATTAGAATTATTAAGGAGTTCTTTATATATTCTGGAGATTAACTCTTTATCAGCTTTATGATTCACAAATATTTTCTCCCATTGCACTGGTTGTCTTTTCACTCTGATTATTTCCTTTAATGCATAGATGTTTTTAAGTTCAACATAGTTCCATTTGTCTATTTTTGCTTTTGTTGTGTGTGCTTTTGTAGTCATAGCCAAGAAATAATTGCCAAATCCAGGTCATGAAGTTTTTCTCCTGTTTTCTTCTAGAAATTTTATAGTTTTATGTCTTATGTTTAGATACTTAATCCCTTTTGAGTTAATTTTTGTGTATGGTGTAAGGTAAGAATCCAAGTTCATGCTTTGGCATGTGGATATCCTGTTTTCCCAAAAGAGAACAAACTGTTTTTCCCCATTGTGTGATCTTGGCACCCTTGTCTAAAATCTTTCAACCATATACATAAGGATTTGTCACTGGGTTCTTTATTGTGCTCTGTTGGTCTATATATATGTATTTATGCCAGTACTATACTGTTAATTTCTGTAGCTTTGTAATATGCTTTGAAATAAGGAATTATAAGGCCTCCAGTTTTGTTGTTCTTGTTCAAAATTGCTTTGACTATTGGGGGTGCCTTGATGTACCATATGAATTTTTGGATTTTTTTTTCTATTTCTGCAAAAAGCATTTCTGGGATTTTGCTAGGTATTGCATTAAACCTGTAGATCACTTTAGAAACCATGGATATTTTACCAACATTAAGCCTTCCTATCCATGTACTTGGAATGTGTTTTCATTTATTTGAGTTTTAGTTAATTTCTTTCAGCAATGTTTTGTCGTTTTCAATGTATATATCTTTTGATTCTTTAAATTTATTCCTAAGTGTTTCATTCTTTTTGATGATATTTTAAATGAGATTGTTTTCTTAGTTTTCTTTTCAGATTGTTCATTGTTAGTGTATAGAAACATAATGGATTTTTGTATGTTGATTTTATATCCTGCAACTTTATAGAATTTATTAGCTCTAATAGTTTTTTGGGTGGAATATATAGGGTTATCTATATATAAGATCATGTCCTATGTGAATAGAAATAACTTTTTATGTTTTCTTTCCAATTTAGATGTTTTTTTTTTTTTCTTACCTAATGCTTTGGATTGGACTTCCAGTAATATGTTAAATAGAAGTGTCCAGAGAGGGAATCTGCTATAGACTGAATGTTTGTGTCTCCTCAAAATGCATGTGTTGAAACCTAATCCCCAATGTGAGAGTATTTACATTTTGGCCTTTAGGAGGTGATTAGGTCATGAGTTCTCCTGAATGGGATTAGTGCCCTTATAAATGAGGCCCTAGAGGGATCCTTCACCTCTTTTGTTGTGTGAGGATACAGTGAAAAGACTGCCATCTATGAACCAGAAGCTGGGCTCTCATGAGACACCGAATTTGCTGGTGCCTTGATCTTAGACTTTCCAGCCTTCAGAACTACGAGAAGTAAATTTTTGTTCTTTATAAGCCACCCAGTCTATGGTATTCTGTTATAGCAGCCTGAACACACTAAGACAGCATGTTTGCCTTGTTCCTGATCTTATAGGAAAACCTTTCAGTCTTCCACAGTAGAATATAGTGTTAGCTGTGGGTTTTTCATATAGGGTCTTTATTATGTTTAGGTAATTTTCTTTCCTTCTTTTTTTTTTAAATCTTGAAATGTTGTTAAGTTTTGTCAGATTCTTTCTCTGCATCTATTCAGATGATCTTGTGGTTTTTATCCTTCATTATGTTAATATGGTATATTACATTGATTGATTGTTGTGTGTTGAACAATCCTTATATCCCAGAAATAAATACTAATTGGTCAAGGTGTATAATCCTTTTAATGTGCTGGTGAATTCTGTTTACTCATACTTTGTTGGGAATTTTTACATCAGTATTCATCAGTGGCATTGGTTTTTAGTTTTTTCTTCATGTAGTATCTTTGTCTGGCTTTAATATCAGAGTAATGCTGGGCTTATAAAATTAGTTTGGAAGTATTCCCTCATCATCCGTTTTTGGGAAGAGCTTGAAGAGAATTTGTGTTAATTCTCTGTGGTAGAATTCTGCAGAGAGGGCATTTGGACCTGAGGTTTTCTTTGTTGGGAATTTTTTGATTACTGTTTCAATCTCTTTACTGTTTATGGGCTGTTCCAATTTTTTATTTCTTCATGATTACATCTTATTAGGTTGTATGGTGTCATGAATTTGTCCATTTTTTCTAGTTTATTTAATTTATTGTTATACAGTTGTTCATAGTATTTTCTTATAATCCTTTTTATTTCTGTGGCATCAGTTATAATGTCTTCTCTTTCATTTTTAATTTTAGTTATTTGAATCTTCTCTCTCTTTTCCATAGTTAATCTACCTAAGGTTTTGTTAATTTAATTGATCTGAAAAGGAATTAGTTTTGTTGATTTTTTTCTGTTTTCTACCTCATTTATTTCTGCTCTGATCTTTATTATTTCCTTCCTTCTGCTAACCTTGGGTTTAGTTTATTCTTTTTCTAGATCCTTGCAATATAAAGCTAGGCTTTTGACTTGAGATCTTTCTTCTTTTTTTAATATAATCATTCACCACTATAAACTTAGCTCTTAGTGCTGCTTTTGCTGCAGCTCTTAAGTTTTAGTATGTCGTGTTTTCATTTTCATTTGTCTCAAGATACGCTATAATTTCTCTTGTGATTTCTTCTTTGACTCATTGGTTGTTTAATATTGTGTTGTTTAATTTCCATATTTGTAGATTTTTCTATTTTCTTTCTTGTTATTGATTTCTAGTTTCATTCCATTGTGATTGGAAACCTACTTTATATGATTACAATCTTAAATTTGTTAAAACCTGTTTTGTGGCCTAGTGTATGGTCTGTCCTGTAGAATGTTCCATATGTGCTTGAGAAAATGTGTATTCTGCTACTGTGGGTGGAGTGTTCTGTATATGTCTGTTGAGTCTAATTGGCCTATAATGTTCAAGTTGCCTGTTTCCTAGTTAGACTTTTGTCTGATTGTTCTATCCATTATTTATTGAAAGTGGGTTACTGAAGTCTACTACTATTATTGTGTTGATGTCTATTTCTCCCTTTGATTCTGTCAGTTTGCTTCATATATTTAGGAGCTCTGATGTTAGGTGCTTTTATATTTATAATTGTTATATCTTCCTGGCGAACTGACCTTTTAATCATTATATAATGTCTTTTATTTTGTCTTGTGGCTATTTTTGAGTTAAAGTCTATTTTATATAAGTATGACCAGTTTTGCTGTCATTTGGTTATCATTTTCTTGGAATTTGTATTTCTATCCTTTCACTTTCAGCCTATGTGTGCCCTGAGATCTAAACTGAGTCTCTTGTAGGTAACATATAGTTGGGTCTTAGTTTTTTAACCATTCAGTCCATCTATATATTTTGATTGGGGAGTTTAATCCATTTATATATATATATATATATATATTTTTTGCAGTACGCAGGCCTCTCACTGCTGTGGCCTCTCCCGTTGTGGAGCACAGGCTCTGGACGCGCAGGCTCAGCAGCCATGGCTCGTGGGCCCAGCCGCTCCACGGCATGTGGGATCTTCCCGGACCAGGGCACAGACCTGCGCCCCCTGCATCGGCAGGCAGACCCTCAACCACTGCACCACCAGGGAAGCCCAAATCCATTTATATTTTAAGTAATTATTCATAGGCAAGGACTTACTGTTGCCATTTTGTTAATTGTTTTGAAGTCTTGTAGCTATTTTGTTTCTCTTTTTCTCCCTCACTTCCTTCTTTTGTGTTTTGTTGATTTTTTTTGCAGTGACATACTTCTGTAGGTATTTTCTTGTATACATACTGTGGAGGTACATCTTAAAGTTATAACTTTAAGTTTTAAGTGATAACTTAAAGTTATAACAATCTATCCTAAAGTGATAACTTATTTTCAAACACATACAAAACTCTATTCCTTCACATCTCTGCTTCTCTCACTTTGTTATTGATGTCACAAATTACATCTTTTTTTATTATGAATCCATTAACATAGGTTTATAGTTATTTTTTTATGCTTTTGGCTTTTAAATTCTATATCAGAATTAAGAGTGATTTATGCACCAACATTAAAACCCTGTAGGATTCTATATATGTCTAATACTTGTCTTTAGCAGAGAGCTTTATGTTTTCATATGGCTTAATTTTGTTATGTAGCATCCTTCTGTTTCAAATTGAAGGGCTTCCTTCAGGTGCATGTCTAGTGGTGATGATCTCCCTCACCTTTTATCTTGGAAAGTCTTCATTTCTCCTTCATTTTTGAAGAATGGTTTTGCCTGATACAGTATTATTGGTTCACAGTTGTTTTTTTTCCTCCTAGTATTTTAAATATAATATCCCACTCCCTTCTGGCCTGCAAGACTTCTGCTGAGAAATCTGCTTATAATCTTATAGCAACTCCCTTATATTAATGAGTTACTTTTCTCCTGCTGCATTCAACATTCTCGTTTTGCCTATGACATTTGAAAGTTTGAAAGACATTTGAAAGTGTCCTGATACACATTTGTTTGTGTTTATCCTAGCTGGAGTGTGTTAGCGTGTTGAATTTGTACATTTCTGTCCTCAAATTTAAGAAGTTTGGGGGTCATTATTTCTACAAATAGACTTTTTTCCCTTTTGTCTCTTTCTTCTCATTATGTGACTCCCATGATGTGTTTATTGGTCTGCTTGAAGACACCTCATAAGTTTCTTGGGCTCTTTTAACTTTTCTTCATTCTTCTTTCTTTTGCCCCTCTGACTCTAATTACAAAGGACTTCTCTTAATGTTTGCTGATTCCTTCTTCTGCTTGGTTTAGTCTTCTGTTGAAACCTTCTAGAGAATTTTTCAGTGTGATGATGGTATTCCTCAGATCTAGAATTTCTGTTTGGTTCTGTTTAACAGCTTTTATCTCTTTGTTAATATACTTATTTTGTTTTTGCACTGTTGTCCCAATTTTGTTTAGTTTTCCATCTGTGTTCTTTTGGCTCATTGAGCATCTTTAAGGTGGTTATTTTTAATTCTTTGTCAGGTAATTCGTTAATCTCTATTTCTTCAGGTTTAGTCTCTGGAGATTCATTTTGATATTCTGGTTGAGCCGTATATCCCTGTTTCTTTGTATGCTTTGTGATATTTGTTGAGATTTGGGCATTTGAAAACACAGCCACTCCTCCCAGTCTTTATGGACTGGTTTCACATGGGAGAAGACCTTCCATCAGCCCAGTTAGAGATTATCTTAAATATGTTCAGGTATATATCCTTTTTGGACTTAAGTGTTTAATTACATCATTTAACAGACTTCCTTTTTTGCTTCCCAAAGAACACCGTGATGGTTAATTTTATGTGTCACCTTGACTAGCCACAGAGTGCATAGTTATGTTATTTCTGAGAGGGTTTTATGGATGAAATGAACATTTAAGTCAGTAGATTGAGTAAAGAAGATTGACTTCTCTATGTGAGTGGGACGCATGCAATCAGCTGAACCCCTAACTAGAACAAAAAGCCTGATCCTGCCCCTAGTAAGAGAGAATATCTCTGGCCTGACTGCCTTCAAATTTGGACATGGGCTTTTTCCTCCCTTTGGATTCTAACAGAACATCAGCTTTTCCTGGGTCTCAAGCCTCTCGGCTTTCAGACTGGAATTACACCATCAGCTCTCCTGGGTCACCAGCAGCTCCCTTGGATCTACCCTGTAGATCTTCAGATTTATCAGCCTCCATAATTGTGCAAGCCAATTTCTTATAATAACTATCTTTATATCTATATCTGTATATCTATATATCCAATTACTTCTGTTTCTCAGGAGAACCCCAGTATAAACCTGTAACCTCTGGCTCACCTGGATGTCTGTCTGCAGTATTATAGTCTCTCTGGTGCCGTCATAAGCTATAATGCTCATCTTTGTTCTCAGCAGCCCCCAACCTGTCATTGAAAGTATATTTCCATTTCCTTCAGCCCTCTAAGTAAGACGATTCAGAAACCAGTCCCTTGGGCATCTCTCCCCAAATCCCGAATGTTTGACTCACTTTTCACTCTCCCCATTTACTCCTGAGGGAGAAGTTGAGAATTGGGAGTTTTTTCATCAATCACACCACATTGTACCAGGGAAGGAAAGGGATATGGTGGACAAATGCAGTAAACTTTCCTGTTCACTTTGATGCAGCTCTTCTTGGCTTTGTGTTCACCTGGGGTACTGAAGTCTCTTCACTGGTTCCAGGCAGTCTCAAAAAAGCAATTTGTCTCACATAGTATTGCTAATTTGGTGTCTCCATAGGAAAACAAAGCCTGGGTCTTTCTCTTCTGCCATCTTGCTGATGTCAGAATTGTTTGCATCTCCATAATTACTGTAAGCAGTGTAGCATCTACAGTGTCTCCCATAGAATAAAAAATTACTACATACACAAAGACTATTAAAATGGGATGCATACTCAAGAGGAAAAAGAGGTAATTGAATCAGAAATGATACACATGTTGAAATTAGCTTCAAGGTCCTTGAAACAACTATTGTAAACATGTTTAAGAGTATTAAAAAAAGGCAAACAAATGTAGAGTATCAACTGAAAAATGCAAACAATAAAAAACAAGCAAATTAAAATTATAGAAATGAAAAATAAAATAACTGAAATGAAAAATTCAGTAGATGGGTTAACAGCTGAAGAAAAATATCATTGACAAAGACAAGACAATAGAAACTAACCGTTTTTTTTAAGAGGAGAACCATTGTAATATATGGAAAAATACCAAGAAAACTAACATACAGATAATTGAGTTCCAGAGAGAGAGGAGAGAGGAAAAAAAAAAATCCATAAAAAAATTGATAAATTGGACTTTATCAACATTTTAAACTTCTGATTTTTGCTATTCCTTGAAAGACTCTTATAGGATAATGAAGTAGCAAGCCATACATTGGGAGGAAATATTTCCATATCATATATCTGAAAATGACTTTATCCAGAATTTTTCTTAATGGGCAAAAGATTTGAACATACACTTCACCTTTGAAGATATAAAGACAGCAAATAAGCACATGAAGGAATATTAACATCATTAGGCATTAAGGAAATGCAAATTAAATCCACAATAAGATACTATTACACTTTCACTAGAATGGCTAAAATTGAAAAGTCTGACCATAACAAGTGTTGTTGAAGATGTGGAGAAACTCAAACTCTCACACACTGCTGGTCAGGATGAAAAATGGTAGAAGCACTTTGGAATGCGTTGTGACAACTACCTCACAAATTAAAAGTATATCTACTGTAGGATCCAGCCATTCTGTTTGTAAACATTTACCCAAGCATAACACTGAAAACATTTTTTAAACTATAGCTTTCATCTATTCAAGCCTTATATGTCCCCATGCAGAAATGTGACCTCTGCCCTTACTTCTTTCCACTTTGAGAATTCCCTTGAGCAATTTTGTATTATATATTTTATCAATGAAAAGATAAAATAGAGAACTGGCACAAATGAACAGACAAAATAGAATTTGAGATAAAAACTGTTACTGGGGAACAAAGGAAGACATTTTATAATGATAAATGGGTCAATCCATCAAGAAGGTATAACAATTATAAACATACATGTAACTCACAACAAAGCCTCAAAATAGAGGAAGTGAAAACTGACAGAATTGAAGGGAGAAAAAGATGAACAGTAACAGTTGGAGACTTCAGTACCCCACTTTCAATAACAGAGAGGACAACTAGGCAGAAGATTGACAAGGAAACAGGACACTTGAAAATACTATAAACCTATTAGGCTTAACAGATATCTATAGAGCCCAACAATAGCAGAATACGCATTACTCTTAGGTACATACAAAATATTCTTCAGGATAGGTATGTTACACTATAAAACAAGTGTCAATAAATTTAGAAGGACTAAAATCATATAAAATACATTTTCTGATCACCAAAGAATAATATTAGAAATGTATAACAAAAGGAAATTTTGGAAATTCACAGATATGTGGAAATTAAATAATACACGCCTAAATAACAAATGGGTCAGAAAAGAAATCACAAGAGAATTTAGAAAATACTTTGAGGTGAATGAAAATAAAAACACAACATGCTAAACTTACAGGATGCAGCTAAAACAGTTATTAGAAAGTTATAGTTGTAGACACCTGTATTTAAAAAGAAGAAAGATCTTAAATCAATAATCTAATGTACCATCTTAAAAAAAAACTAGAAGAAAAAACTCAACCCAAAACAACATGAAAGAAAAAAATAATAAATATTATAGCTGAAATAAAATAGAGACTAGGAAAACAATAGAAAATAGATGAAATCAAAAGTTAGTTCTTTGAAAAGATCGATAGACTCAACAAGCCTTTATTTAGTTAGATTGACAAGGAAAATAAGAGCTAATGCTCAAATTACTAAAGTCAGAAATGACAGTGGGGACATTAATTCTGACTTTATAGAAATAAATCTAGTGATGAAGCTTCCATAAGTTTACTTCTGCCTTGGGCCAGCCAAGCTTAGGTAAGACTTAACGCTGACCCTTTCACAGAGGTGTAATGACTAAAGTATTACAAATCAGTAGACTTTGTAAACAGTGATCCACAAGCCAAATTGAACTAGCAGATGATTTGTAGCTGAATCACTCAGTGCTTTTTAAATTTTTAAATAAGTTAATGATATGTAAAAATCAGGAGATGGCACATTTAAAAATTTCTTACTTCTGTAGAAAAGTCTGAAGATTTAGCTGCCTACATTTCAACATGACAACTATTAGGCACAGCTGAGAAGGACCCTGACCTTCAGAGGAGACATGTATTTCTAGTTGTTCATAGCCTTGTTGTCTTATGCCTGATCGTTTCTTCCATTTACTCAACCTTCCAGCCTTTCTAAGAATTATATTTTCAATCCCTGTTAATAGACCTAGATCCATGACCCTTCAGTCCAATATTCAGTGTATGACAAAAACTCATTTTCTAAATATTAGTCTCAAATGTTAGTTTTAGAGAATATCAAATCCAACCCTTTTTATTCCTCTTGCAGATGTATAAGTAAAGTAAGATACAAGAATATAAAATGCTTTACCGAAGTTCACAAAGCCAGCTAATGACAGAGCTGAAACTAGAACATAGGCATGTCTTCCAATTCTTTTACATTCCACTCTGAAAACTTTACATCTTCCACATCTTTTTGACAACTAAATATTTAAATATTATCTATACTAATTTTTTGAGCTATGAGTTCCATGTTTGTTAACCTCTGTGTGAAAGTGCCTTCTCATAACTTGTCTTAATTTTGCTTCTTTGCAAGGATGGTATAAAGAGGTTTGGTTTAAAAAAAATCTATATTCACCCTTTCTCTATGACCTCTTTTTAAAAATATGCTTTGGTCATTTCTCCTCCGGCCTTTGTCTTCTTTTCTTTTAAGATTTATTTTTATTTATTTATTTAGGTTGCACTGGGTTTTAGTTGCGGCATGTGAACTCTTAGTTGCGTCATGCATGCGGGATGTAGTTCCCTGACCAGGGGTCAGACCTGGGCCCCCTGCATTGGGGACGTGGAGACTTAACCATGGACCATCAGGGAAGTGCCCAGCCTTTGTCTTTTGAAGAACATTAACCTCTCTTTGGGGCTTGGCTTGGAAGTGTCTAGAGGTCAATCTGCTATAGGTTTCTTTTTTATGCTTTAGGATGACTCAAGGAATATGTTTGCAAGATATCTCCAGCCTACCTGCAAAGACCACCCCACTTAAAGGGAAGCTCCTTATGAGGGCAAAAAGGCTCAGCCCAAGAGCTGCTGACAGTTTCCACATCACCCTCCACTAGGTACACTCTCACGCTCTACCATTTCTTTTCAATGATTTTTCTAAACTTCACCTTTTCATTTTCAGATGTTTACACATAATTTCCCTTAATCCCTTTATAGTGATGTTTTTCCATATATATATATATATATATATTTAATTTATTTTATTTAATTTATTTTATTTTTGGCTGCATTGGGTCCTCGTTGCTGTGCACCGGTTTTTCTCTGGTTGCAGCGAGCAGGGGCCACTCTTCGTTGTGGTGCACGGGCTTCTCATTGCAGTGGCTTCTCTTGTTGTGGAGCACGGGCTCTGGGCGCGCAGGCTCAGTTGGCACACAGGCTTAGTTGCTCTGCGGCATGTGGGATCTTCCCAGGCCAGGGCTCGAACCTGTGTCCGCTGCATTGGCAGGCAGATTCTCAACCACTGTGCCAGCAGGGGAGCCCTCCATGTATTTTTTACTTTTACTTTTTTATCTCCTAACTCCTGCCCTTAATCTTTAATCTCCTATATTTATATGGGTTTTGTCTAAAATTTTATTTCATGGATTTTTATCCTTTATCTCTTTTGCTTTTAGGTTTTTAGTCTTTAATCTCATTGACCTCTAGCCTTTTATACTTTATTTTAAATGTCATTTATTTTCTTTTATTATTTTTGACTGTTAATCTTTTGCCTTTGTTAGGCTTTTTAGTCTCCCATTTTAATCTGTATTTTATTCCTTTTTCTTTTTCTTTCCCTTCTCAGTGTTATAATGTTACTGGCTTTCTAAGCTCCCATTCTTCCTTAATTATTAAAAATTGATCATATATTTTTCCTTAATTAATTTTTAAAAT
Source organism: Leucopleurus acutus (assembly GCF_964270905.1). NCBI lineage: Eukaryota > Metazoa > Chordata > Mammalia > Artiodactyla > Delphinidae > Leucopleurus > Leucopleurus acutus. The sequence goes on from NC_139156.1 coordinate 72,972,688, forward strand.
CATGGCTGAAGGAGTGTGATTATAGAGGTAGGAGCCACAGACAAGACCTGTACTAGAAGTGGGGGGGAATGGGAGTTTTCCTTTCTGCCCATGCTGCCTTCACGATCTCCTCTTAGTTACATCATTTGCTTCTTTCTCCTGAACGGTTCATCGTTTTTTCTTATGATTACATAAGAGTGTTCAACATTTATTTATTTCAATTTCCTGCAGCAGAGTTATTTTTCTCTGGGGAACTGAATTTTGAAGTTAGCAATGGTCTTGCAGGGCTCACCTAGAATCAAGGGGAACAAGAAGATTGATTCCCTGTGGAACATAGGGAATATGTTCCATAGGGAATATGGAATGCTTCATCTTTAATGTGTAATTCATCATTTTTGAAAACGTGAACAAAAGGTTTTTAAGTTTTAATATCTTCTGAATGCAGTATTACAAGAGAAGTAAATAATTCTAGTTTTTTTCTCTCTTACTTTTGTTTTACCCTTGCTTTCATTCTTTTCTCATCTGTAAAAATGAGTATTATAAGTCTAACTCTATAAGCTTGCAGTGAGAATTAAATGAGAAAAATGTATGTAATTATGAATAGCATAACGCATAAACTGTAGTAGCTTCTCAGTGGAAATTTCCCTTTCCTTTTCTTCCTAGCCAATTAAAAATCATATTAAATAAATTGCATATATATTGATCAGAAGAATTAATTTTGAAGTTCATAGCTTATAGAAACAACCAAAGCATATGCTTATTATTAAATACAAATAGTCTGTGGATATAAAAGACCTAACAAACACACAGCAATCGATTTCGTTAATAGTTATTTCCTCACTTGGAAATGTATTCTTTTACTGATGATTGATATCCTTATTAGGGACTGTACCAGACCAGAACAAAATTTTTCTCCCTCCAAGTAACCTTAAGAATCAAAGAACCAGTGTAGGAACATTTTTTAGCATAAGATGCATTACTTTAAATGAAAAATTTCTCAAGGTGGTTCCATGATGCAATGAATAGGGCTTTGGACTTCTAAATGAAAAATCTCTCACAAAATATATCTAAGAACCGATGATGGTGGTGTATATGGTAGCTTAGGAAAAAATTCCAGAGAATTTCCATCCCAGGGCCACCACATTAGAGAACTTCCAGGGTGTGTCATCCACACAGGCTATAACATAAGTGATGCCTCCTGGGCTCATGTGATTCCAGCGACCTGTGTATCTAATTTTGATGTCAGCACCATTTATTGTGCCGGGTTGCCCTCTCTACTTACCATCATCTCAGTATGATTTATTTTTTGCCTGGGAAAAATAAACACAACATTTTAAATATATAGCCTAACTCTCCCAGAGTCTATTACTCACTCTCAGGCCAGGAGCTGAGAGAAGTAAGGTGGACCAAAGCTTTAAAACTCTGTTCTGGGGACTTCCTGGTGCCAGTGGTTAAGACTCCATGCTTCCGTGGCAGGGGTCACAGGTTCCATCCCCAGTAGGGAAACTAGGATCCTGTATGCCTTGCAGCACTGCCAAACCTCCCCCCAAGAACCCCATAAACTCTGTTCTGACCTGTTGCCATTCAAAGCCTGTTTAAAACTCTGCCCTGGATGCCTCAATGGAAAGTCTATTCCTTCCCCTTTTATCAGTGATTTATTTGAGCTTAAATAGGTCCATCTTCATTATGTCACAGCAAACGTGGGTCATCCAAGTGCCTGTTTTAAAATAAATGGTGGCTGGTTTAGAGTGACTTGAAAAGACTCACATTCTTTTAAGTCAAATTTAAATGTTATTACAATTTTCTTATCACTTAAGAAACCCTCAGGTTTAATAAATGGAAATAGGAAGAACTGAATTTGGGTAGCATCGTTGGCCACTGGGAACAGGTACTGGACGTGTGAAGCTAAGGTCTTGACGACTGCCTGGACGGAGGGGTTCATTTTCTCAGTTTCACAGATGAAACTCAGAACTCCAAACACTGAGATTCAGAAGCTGCTCACTAATCAGCTGTCATAATTTTATTATCATGAACCAGCAGTGCTCTACTAGGTAACCAAACTGGCTCTGTAATTACTGCTGAGGAAAAAGAAGGAATTCAGATCAAATATTTCAATACCAAAGATTTTATTTTGGGAGGGTGGGATTTACCCTGACATTTAACTGTGTTTTAGTTGACATTTCTATACAGCAAGTTTTAATTCTTCAGTTATATTATATTTTGCAACTGGTTTATTTTGGAGGAGATACCAGAGTGCACAATTTAAATATTTTCTGGCTTTCCTGACAGTTATGTTTTTAATTGCACAGGTGGGTATCTGTTTCTTTAACTGTTTTCCCGGCTAACAATATTTTGGCTCTAATCTGTGGTGTAGAATTTGGGGTCTCAACCACCTTTTCTTGTGTGTACTAAAGAAGAACCAATACAACTTTTTTCCCATTTTATATTGAAGTATATTTGATTTCCAATATTATACTAGTTTCAGGTGTACAGCATAGTGATTCAGTATTTTTGCAGATTATACTTCACTATAGGTTATTACAAGATAATGGCTATAATTCCCTGTGCCATGCAGTATATCCTGTTTTATACATAGTAGTTTGTGTCTGTTAATACCATACCCTTAATTTGTCCCTTCCCCTTTCCCTCTCTGCTTTGGTACCACAGGTTTGCTTTCTCTGTGAGTCTGTTTAGAGCCATCATGTGATCCAGCAATTCCAATACAACATTTTGAGGGGCTCCTTGGCCAGTGTAAACATCCTCTTTCAGCTCGGAAGTAGAGCAGTACATGCTTGTCAGTCTCCACATTTTTCATTAGAGAAAATTAGCCCCACTCCTTCTCAGTTGGTTGGTAAAATATACGTTTCCACATTTAATCCACATCTTGACAGCAGGCACCAGACCATCTATTGCTTTGTCTGTCAAGCACTGTTCCCCTATTCTGGAAGTAGCAACCTTCTTTATTAGAAAATTACTGGCCCACCCTGTTATAGAATGAATGTTTGCATCCCCCTCAAATTTATATGTTGAAGCCCTAACCACCCAATGTGGCTATTTTTGGAGATGGAGGCACTAAGGAAGTAATTAAGGTTAAATGAAGTCATGGGACCTTTAAGATGCAGTAGTTCCCAGTGGTCAGGATCTAGGCCAAAGAAATCGGTCTGAAAGAATGAAGCTAATATTCTTGGAAAAGCAGAGATGAGAGAGGGAGAGGGTAGTGCTTGTGGTCAAGGCCTTGATTCCAGTTGTTTTGCAGGCCCAACTGCACCTCTTTCCTTCTGGTAATTTCATGGATGAGCCTGTTAATTCCGTTTAGCCTCAGCTAGTTTAGGTTGGGTCTGTGTCACTTCCAACTTGTAAGTTCTGCCTAATACAGGGAGCATGACTTCCAAGCGTAATGGAACTCAGGACTCATAAACATTTGGCGAAATAAGCACACTGCCTGATGGATATGCAGCCCATTCATCCCCCCAAACACTTGCATAAAATTGTGATCCAGCATGATATCAGGAGCAGCCCCTTAACACTGTTGTAATTATCTTAAGAATCTTAGGGAAATTGTACGTGACATAGTATCTCTTTTCTTAAGATGAACAAGGTAAGTGGAGGCACTAAGACTGTTTTTGAGGAATAACATCATGCTTTAGTGAAAGAGCATAGGATTGAATTTGAAACCCTAGAGTTCAAATGAGGCTCTGGCCCTTAGAAAAGTTGTGAGTTCCTCATGGGTAGGCTTGGAGGGCATTATGCTAAGTGAAATAAGTCAGAGAAAAAAACTGTACAATATCACTTATATGTGGAATCTTAAAAAAATACAAAAAACTAGTGAATATAACAAAAAAGAAGCAGGCTCACAAATATAGAGAACAAACTAACAGTGATCAGTGGGGAAAGGGAAGGGGGAGGGGCAATAGAGGGGGGATTAGGAGGTACAAACTACTGTGTATAACATAAGCTAGAAGGATGTATTATATAACATGAGGAATATAGTCAATATCTTATAATAACTGTAAGTGGAGTATAACCTTTAAAAACTGAATCACTATATTGTATACCTATAACATAATACTGTACATCAACTATACTTAAAAAAGAAAAAAAGTTGTGAGTTCTTACAAAAAGTAAGTACGTTTGTGAAGTAATGATACATAACGTATGCCTACATACCTCACATTGTGGTTATAAGCCAGTGTATGTGCAAAGTGCTTTCTGAATTAGTAACCATAAATCATAAATGTGATTCATTAATTCCAATCTCACTTTTATCACGTGAATTTCAAGGTACCTTGTTCAGTCCTTTTTTTCTTGCTGCACTAGAGCTCTGAATATTGCTGCTTGTGGAAATCTGCACCTTGACAAGAGGAGTAGGTTTGGGAAAAAAGTCAAGAATGTTGGCAAGATGGGTCAGCAATTCCATTGGCTGGGCTGATGGAGATCTTTTATCTGCCATCTAGCTCCAAGCCCAGGGCTCTGGGTGCTTTGTGCAGATAAAAACCAAGGTCAGCCAAGGGTTTGAGTGTTCACAACAGAATCATTTAATTTGGCTCATCCAAGGGTTTATTTGGTTATCAGCACGTTGTCTGCTTCCAGTTTAAATCTATTCTGTTCCAACTTTGGATTTCTCCCTTTAGGGTTGTGTGTGTGTGGGTGTGTGTGTGGGTGTGTGTGTGCACGCGCACGTGTGTGTGAGAGAGAGATACAGACAGAGAAGAAAGATTTTAATTTTTTTCCTTCTGATAAGTGTTCATAAAAAATTATGGGATATAGGGCTTCCCTGGTGGCGCAGTGGTTGAGAGTCCGCCTGCCAGTGCCGGGGACATGGGTTCGTGCCCTAGTCCGGGAGGATCCCACATGCCGCGGAGCGGCTGGGCCCGTGAGCCATGGCCGCTGAGCCTGCGTGTCCGGAGCCTGTGCTCCGCAACGGGAGAGGCCACAACAGTGAGACGCCTGCGTACAGCAAAAAAAAAAAATTATGGGATATAGAGAAAATATTCATTAAAAAATTTATCCCATAACTCTCCTGTGTAGAAACAATCACTGTTAGTTGTAAATTTCTTTTCTGTGCATAATATATTTGTATAGTTGAGCTTATATGTATATACAATTTTGCATCCTGGCTTTTTTAAATAGCATAATATCTTGATAATTTCCCAGAGTCATTAAAATTCTTAGCAAATACAACTCATGACTGTTTAATAACTCATAATCTAGGCATACCTTTTATCTTTCATCATTATCCCATTTTTAGATATTTAGGTGAATTCCAAATTTTTGCCCTTATAAATAACATTGTGATGAATTTTTTCGTTAGAGTCAGTACTGGTGCTCTTTATAGAGAATTTCTTGTTTATTTGTGGCACTTCTTTTGCTATATTTGGAGACTGTCCTACTTAAAGACAGGTTAGTTCTGAAGATTGTGTGTAAGTGCACTTGTTTTTACATCCAAAAAACCCAGCAAAAACTAGTGCTATCTGTTGCCAGTAGGCAAAGACAAGGGACCTTGCTCTGGCCGGTGGTTTTATTTATTTTTGTCTAGGTCTCTAGGCTGAACATTCATGAGCTGGTGAGTTTATGTTCTAATTTCTTAGATATTGAATTTGCTTTTGTGCTATTCACGAGTGCTCCCCAGTTACCCAATTTTGTACCTTATTTTTATTCAGCTAACATGTTCTGATTGTATACACACAACACATTTACTGCAAAAATATGAAAAACAGTGGAAATTCTGAAGAAGAAAGTTAAAATGATCAGTGACTGTACTACTGCATTTAAGCTTTTGATATATTTTTATCTCAGTGGGTATTTGTGTGTGTTTGTACTTTGCCCCACATAATCAGACTTGTACTTTATATACGTTGTATTCATGGAAGTCATCCAGGAATGATCAGTCCTGGTGCTATCAGTTTCACATCTGGGTGTGTGAATAACTCTTGTTTTCTGTGGACCATCTCTCTGCACTGTGACCTATCACTTTGCCAATCATACGATCGGGTGACAATGATAATGAAATTGGTGCATGAAGTATATTTCGTGGTCCATGAAGAAGGTAGAGGTAAATTGAAACTCCATGTTACATCTACTAACTCTCTGACCTTGGACAAAGTTTAACCTCTCAGAGCCTTTGTTTCTAGGCCTATAAAACAGAATAAATAATAATAGCTACTTTACAGGGTTGACATGTGGATCAAATGGAATAATGGATACGAAAAGCAAAATGTGACCTGTTCAGCCCTGTAGCCCTGTTGGCTAAGAACTAAAGGATTTTTTAAAGTGGAAAAATGGTGGAGCAGCTTGTGAAAAACAAATATCAGGACACTCTTAGCTACAAAAGCCTTGAATCCAATACTTTCTTCCATTTAGGGGAAGGTTTGAGTTTTGCAATACAGGCTCATCTTTTAGACCTTGTCCACTTTCAGCACTGGTTTAGAATCTTATGGAAATTTTACTTTTGAAAGCAACAGCAGCAGAGTTACATAGTATACATTAACTCATTTGTTCATTAACTCGTGTATTCATTAAATAAAATATTATGCGTATCTTACTGTGTGTCAGTTACTGTGCAAAACTCTAGGGATATAATGTAAGTAAGGCATAGAAATTGATCTTCAGGAGTACACACAGGTGTAGGAAACAGTTATATAAGCACAGTCTTATGTTCATAGCACTGATGCAAACGACCTTCTGGGAAAACGAAGGTAAGGAAGCAGTCAATTCTGAGTGGCAGTGGTGGGGAGGAGGGCTTGGAAGATCCCCAAAAAAGCGACACTGGAATAAGTCTTATCTATACAAAGAATGAAGAGTTGTCCTTCTTCCCTAGGAAAACAACATATGCAAAGGCCAGAGAAGCCATGCTTGGAGAAGAGGGAATAATGGGGAAGCCTAGAACAGAGCAGGTAAAAGAAAATTTTGTAGGAAATGAGGGATTTGGGGTGGATGTGTTTTTGTCTGCCCAGCAACTCAGTGAACTCTCCTATTCTTAGTTCAAGTCATTTCAATAGAGCTGACCCATCTCCTGCCTCCAGTGACAGTAGATGTGACTTTAAGAACAATTGGGAAAATTAGTTATTTAATAAAAATACCTTGTAAGATTCACAACCTTGTGCAATATAAGATTTATGGAGAAAATTAATAAAAGGAACTCCTGGCCTTGACAAAGTTTAGGAAACACTAACCCATATGATAAGAAACATGCCTCCAATGCTAATATTCAGTTCAGTATCATCTGAACCAGGACATAGATGCAGTTCTACCAGCAAACATGAGATATTTTCCTGGTGGAAGAGACAGTATAAAGTCATATTGACTAGATAACTAAAACATTTGCTCTTATGTGAAAGTCTTTAAAAATAACAGGCCAACCAATGGGAACTGTGTTCTCAAAGGTTAAACATTTATTTAGTCAACTGTTTAAATGATTTGGGTTAGACTCATTATTTTTCCTGCAGTTTGTGTGTCCTGGAGTCAACGTACATTTCTTTAGGCTTTGCTTAATTTGCGGTGGTCAACTGGTGAATATGTTATTGGCAGTGTAATAAGGAAGGAAAGAATATATTTTTAGTGAATATTCTTGGGTCGCCTTAGAATGCTGTTGGCTTTCCTACAAACCCTGATTCTACCAACTGTGAAATAGAGACATTGCTAAGCTGTGGGAGACCTTTAGTGTTTTTTTCTGTTTTGTTTTGTTTTGTTTTGTTGGGTTTTTTTTGCAGTACGCGGGCCTCTCACTGTTGTGGCCTCTCCCACTGTGGAGCACAGGCTCCGGACGCGCAGGCTCAGCGGCCATGGCTCACGGGCCCAGGGGCTCCGCGGCATGTGGGATCCTCCTGGACCGGGGCACGAACCCGTGTCCCCTGCATTGGCAGGTGGACTCTCAACCACTGCGCCACCAGGGAAGCCCCGACCTTTAGTGTTTTGATACCATCTTGGAAGCAAACAAGAGTGAGGAATACTTGATTGCTACAGTCTGCCTTGTCTTCTCTTGTACATTCAAATGTGGAGCCCACCTGCCACCTCACAAGACAGAAAACTGGTGAGAAGAAGCAGCTCCAGTAGTCAGTGGAAGAAAGGAGTTTGAGGTACAGAGTGCCGGCTGGGTGGGAACCCCCGATGGGTTAGAATTAGGAGGAAGAGCATCCAGCCTGGAATGCTTACTTTTCCATTAATAATGAAACTGTTGACGTTATAATTATCTTGACTCTTATCACGGTTATTAATCTTAAGGTTTCTCAGCTGTCTGCTGCTGGAGAAAATAAACCAAGTGGTTCTTTTTGTGTGGGATTGGAGCTAGGTCTTAGTTCAGAGGAACCGTTCCTAATGCCATCAGTTTGAAGTCTAGTTGAAAGGTTTTCTAGGCATCTCACCCAGCAGCTACATGGAGATAAAAATGTTTTATCTGGAAGATGTGTGAAGCTAGAAAAAAAATGTATAGGTACAAAGCATACTTTGTTAGAGTTTCAGGTGGGGGAAGGAGATTCTCTGTGTTTCCGAGTCACACTATTTTGCCGATTTCTTTTAAAAAAGGAGAAAATGGGACATTCTAGCTTGACACAACTGAGAGGAAATCAGCTTGATCCAGCTGTCTGCGGCATCAGAACTGATTGCAGCTGGCTCACCTCTAATTATAGAATCTCTGTTATTGGTGATGTAAGTGGCCAAATCTGTGGTTTGACTTCTATGATCCCTGGCTTTTGAAAAGCTGGGATTTTGAGATTATGTTTTTCTCTCTGCATAATCAACTAAACAAATTTAAATTAACTCTTGGGGCAAATATAATTAAGGAGCTGCAGATGATATTTTTGTTCCTTTCGCTGACTAGAGTATGCCCTAACTGTGCCTTTGGATGAAACTATTAAATCCTGTTTCCGTGGGATTCAGTCTAGAGCATTCAGCTCTGATGTCCTAAGGTATTTGGAGAGGCCAAGGTCAACAAAAGCAATTCTGAGTTTCAGAGAAAGTTTATTTCTCTAACGGTTTGTGTTTAGAGAAGATTTCAACAGAATTATTGCGTCTCAACTTTACTCTGAACGCTTCATTGATCATTTGCCTTTCTTGCTCTCATTCTCTCCATTAATTCTGTTTTTGCAGACTGGTTTAGAGAGAAACAAGTGGTGAGATAAGTTATCAATGTCAATGTATTCATCTACTCAGGCTGCTATAAAAAAGTAGCATAGACTGGGGGACTTAACAGACATTTATTTCCCACAGTTCTGGAGGCTGAGAAGTCCAAGGTCAATGTGCTGGCTGATTCCTGTTCCTACTGAGAACCCTATTTCTGGCTTGTGGTTCGTTGTCTTCTTGCTGTGTACTTAAATGGTGGGTAGCTCTCTGGTCTCTTCTTTTTTAAATAATTATTTATTTATTTATTTATTTATTTTTGGTAGTGTTGGGTCTTTGTTGCTGTGCACAGGCTTTCTCTAGTTGCAGTGAGCAGGGGCTACTTTTCGTTGCGGTGCATGGGCTTTTCATTGCGGTGGCTTCTCTTGTTGTGGAGTACGGGCTCTAGGCGCATGGGCTTCAGTAGTTGTGGCACACGGGCTCAGTACTTGTGGCGCATGGGCTTAGTTGCTCCACGGCATGTGGGATCTTCCCAGAACAGGGATCGAACCCGTGTCCCCTGCATTGGCAGGCAGATTCTTAGCCACTGTGCCACCAGGGAAGTCCCTCTGGCCTCTTCTTATAAGGGCACTGATCCCATCATGAGGATCCCACCCTCATGACCTCATCCGAACCTAGTTACTTCCAGAGGCCCCATCTCCAAATACCATCACATTGGGTGTTAGAGCTTCAACGTATGAACTTCAGGGGGCACAAATATTCAGCCCATAATAGTCAGGAAAACCTTGGTTAGTTAGAACTTAACAAACTAACTCTCAACTTGTCACTTTAAGAGGAGACACGTCACAGGTTGACTTGGCTAGAAGGTATCTCAAGTAGCCCTAAGGTGGTCATCCACCCAGCATCAGGTATCATCCTTGTGTTTGGTAGCAAGCCATCATGATTAATGGTGAGAACGTTGCTCAAACACTGAAATATCTTAAGATATGCATCAGTCAAAATACAGTATGTTTTCTAAACACATTCATAAACCCAGACTCATAAACCACAAAGGTTTTCAGTTTGTTTTGGAGTGAAAAGATTTTAATTACAAGCAAGCCAGGAATTTTATATACACAATATCCTTCATTCCCTGAATATTTAAGCAAGATATTATCTGGCTATAATAAATAAAAATACCTAACTTCTATTTTGATTTGTCAGATAGATAGTTATTGGACAAATTTAACTGTTCTTTACCTCCACACCAATCTGTTAGTAAGTGATCATCAATCCTAACTCAGAAAACGTCTCTTTTCCTTGATCCGTTAGCAAGCAGAGCCTAAGGTGAGAACTGAAGTGCTGAAACTTTTAGAGGTATAGCTCTGGGGCAGCAAGGCTGAGGAAGAAGACAAGTGGGCCAAAGAAAGATGTAATGCTGTGTGACGTGATATATTTTCATACTGGCTACCATGTCCCAATGAGTCACAAAGAGAATTGGCAAGTCATTCAGGAAGCATGCTCACTTAGCAAGAAGGACCCTCCCGAAGGGCTATGAGGAGGACATGCACCTCAAGGTGGTCCAGACAAGTGGGAAAGGAAGGCAGATTATCCATCTGACACTCTGCTGTTCCCCATTTCCCACTGGTCAGGTTTCACTATGTAGGGACTTAACTCTCCACATTTCTGGATTGTGTCATCAGTCCCCTGGGAAGCAGAGGAAGCCACTGCATGGCTTTCATGTCCTAAAAGGCAGGAGTAATTTGCATGAGGGTCATGGGGCCATGGAGGCCTGAGAATTTAACTCATACCTTCCATCTCGGGGAATTTAGTGGAGCAGTGGTGTGGTCCAGGAGATAGCCATTGCCTTAGAAAGCAGAGGGCAGTCAGCCCATTGGAGTTGGCATACAAGGTTCAACGTGATAGAAAATCCTACTGTCCAATTTGAAACTTTGTAACATGAGAACTTTAGAAAAAGTAAAAATATAGAAGAAAAAGCATGAAAATGATTACTGTTTAGGAAAATAGACTTATTCATAAACAGGATTCTCTGTAGAAACAGAGCCAATAGGAGATATCTATATCTACGTCTACATCTATCTATATGCCTATCTATCAACATACATATAAGTACAGAGATTTATTGTAAAGAATTGGCTTATACAATCACAGAGGCTGGTAAATCCAAAATCTGCAGGTTGTCCAGTGGTGCAGGAGACCTACAGAGAGCTGATGTTTCAGTTCTAGATTGTCAGACAGAAAGAGCCAATGTCACATGAAGTCTGGAGGCAGTCAGCTAGAAAATTCTCTTACCTTGGGGGAGGGTCTTTTTGTTCTATTCAGGCTTTCAACTGACTGGATGAGACCCACCCACATTACTGAGGGCAATCTGCTTACTCTTACTATTAAAATGTTAATCTAATGGAATGTTAAACTCTAGTGATTTAAATGTTAATCTCATCTAAAAAACACCCTCCAGAAACACTCAGAATAATGTTTGACCAAATATCTGGGCATCCTGTGGCCCCATCAAGTTGACCCATAAAATTAACCATCAAAAGTGGTCATCTGTCTTACTGGAAAGTTCTGTGTGAAACAGTAGGAAGGTATTAAAGCTAAGCAGTTCTGAATTCAAGCCCAGGCTCTGCCAGTTATTAGCTTTTTGACCCTAGGTAAGTCAATTTATGCCTTTGGGCCTTGGCCTCCTCATCTATAAAATGTGGGGTTAGATGTCTAAGGACTTGGTAAGTCCAAAATTTTCTGGTTATATAATTCTTGGTAGTTACCTACAAAAGCTGTGTAATAAAGAGATTAGAGGCCATAGTCTACCTACAGTTAAAGCCAAACACAAGAAATCTATGTAAACTTGTAAAGCAAGATAAATTTATGTCAGCTCGATGGCAGAACCTACTGATTTACTGAATGGGATGAGAAAGACTGAAAATGGAACTAGATTTGAAAAGGACAACTGTTGGAACATTAAGTGAGATGCAGTTTTCCTCTCCTGTCTTTTGTGACTACACTATAAGACCAGTGGCATTTACTTTGCCAATTCTCTTTCTGGGTTCTTGGTGATAATTTTCTTCGCACCTTTCTCTTCTTGTCCCAGTTGTTTTCTGTCCTGTTGCCTTTGTGTGGAAGTGGATGTGTTAGCGCACAGAATCTAGCCCTAAATGTACTGCCAGCTATAAGACAGAATACATCCTCTTAGATAATGATCATCAGGTCTGAGTATATGTAACACTTATAAGGAGATTGTACCGTAGGTGGTATGCATACATGAATAATAATAAGTATTGGTATTAATATGGCAAGTTGGCTCTGTTATTCCAGTCTGAGAGTATGTGAGATTGATAGGTTTGGTAACTTTGCATATAAAATAGTAAACTTGAGAAATAGCAGATATTTGGTCATTTGGGTGCAAAAATTTATTTTTATTTTTTAAAATCCAAATATGCCTTCTTAAGGCAGCTTATTCTGCAACCAGTCAATTTGCCATCCTCTGTGCTGGATACCGTCGGTGCCCAAAGCACATTCTCTAGAAACTCCTCTCCCTGTTCATACATCAGTGGTGCCGAGAGACTTTTCTCTCTGTGGCTAGTTATTTCTAATTGGAACCGAAGTGACAATGTGTGTGGCAGCCATATTTCACAATGGGGACAGTAAAACAGAGAAAGCCAAACCGGAGGGAGAGGGAAGGGGGAGGAAGAAAGGGAGAGGGGGAGGGGAGGGGAGAGAAGGAGAGAGGAGGAGGGGAGAACAGACTCAGCCCTGAGGAGCACAAGCGAGAAATGGCAGAAAAGCACAAGGCAACTGTTAGTTCATGTCCTTGTACCTTGTATCTAAAGTAAAGATGGCGAAGGGAAGGAAATTCATTGGTTAGATCCAGCCCGTAGAAACATTTTGTTTGATCTACATAGCTTAAAAAAATAATTTGCAACTGAGAGATTTTATATAAAAGATCCACATTCATAACTTGTTTTTAAAAAAGCATATGTTCTGGCAACATTTTTTTTTTTTTTTCCGGTATGCAGGCCTCTCGCTGCTGTGGCCTCTCCGGTTGCGGAGCACAGGCTCCAGACATGCAGGCTCAGCGGCCATGGCTCACGGGCCCAGCCGCTCCGCAGCATGTGGGATCTTCCCGGACCGGGGCACGAACCCGCATCCCCTGCATCGGCAGGCGGACTCTCAACCACTGCGCCACCAGGGAAGCCCTGTTCTGGCAACTTTTGACCCACATTCCGTCATGGCAACGATGGAGCAACGGGCTGCAGGTGAGCTGTAGGTAACTCCTTTAGACAGAACAGGAACTCTGTCCTCTTCACCGCAGTCACCACCACCCGCAGTGACTCCTTCCCACCTGCTTAACTGGCTTAGGATGGCTGCCTGGCCTCTCTGAGCTTTTGAGTTAAAGACCTTTGTAGGAGTCTCTTCTATGGTCTAATCACCTTTAAATACTTCTCTCTCTAATCTACTCAGCACATCATAGGTGCCAATGACTAACTGTGACTGATGCCTAGAGATATTGCTGGAAACAGGCCTGCTCCAAACATCGGAGGGTCCTGGAGCAATACTGGTATTTAAAAGCAGTAAAGCGAGTTAGCAGGCTGTCAAATAAAATCCATTCTACCCTCCACCTGCGGCACATATATCTTTGTAATAATAAATCAAGAATATCCTTTAAGCTTTCATAGAATCAAATCTGGCAACGTGCCAAAGATGGCTGATTTTTTTTTGTTTTGTTTTGTTTTTTTTAGAATTATTTTTGCACATGTCTGGTGGTTCTTTGAATGAGATAGTGGGAGCAGTAAAATAAAGACCTACAGAATTTATTAATTGCTTTATATTTATCCCATAAAATTTATTTTCTGCTTTTATTTCAGCAAAACAAATACGTTGTTAAAACAAGATTTTCAAATAATTGTGGTCTATTCTTGGCCATGCCATCTTTGTGAGCTATTGTGGTTCTAGATAGTTTTTTATTAACTTTATTTCAGAGAAACTTTGTGTTCTTAAAGTAGTAGCAAGTGGAATTGTCCAAAAAATGCTTAAAGCAATATTTCAACTTGGAAATAATCATGAACTTTACATGTACAAGCCATGAATTTACAGATCATGTTTAAACATTGTAATAGAATTACATGTGGTAAAATATGATCACAGACAATATTATAAAATACTTTAATTTCATTATATAAATCTATTATACTTATTCCTTAATTTTCACACTATCTTACAGCAATTTTAGATCCACACAGTAAACTAAGGAGTTGCTATCATGCATGTATGTCTTTAGATATGGCAGGGTGTGTGTGTGTGTGTGTGTGTGTGTGTGTGTGTGTGTGTGTGTGTGTGTGTGTGTGTATTTGAACCATGCAGGTTAATCTACCAGAAAAGGGAAAATTTTGTATGGTTCAACCTGATATGTCTTTAAGTTATTTGAATTGTTTCATGTTGTAAAATGGTTCTCAGCTGCCAACACCTCACTAATTTGTGTCTCTTGAACTACGAGTAGGAAAGAAAAGAGGCGAAATGGGTGATCCACCTTAAACCAGACCCCACAATCTCCTAAATATCCCAACTTTGCCGTCCTCCCTTAAAGAGGGTAGTAAGACTCTGGGACGGTGGTATTCTCCCTTATCAGGTAAGAATAAATTCACCTTTGTCTTATGAAAAGGCCGTTTTGATGATATTTTGGGGGGAGCCAGCATTTGGCAAAAGAAGAATGGCTGAACACTGATAACTGGTGAAGCTGAATATATAACAAACACATATGGTGTTTGTTATACTGGTCTCTCTACTTTTATGTGTGTTGGAAAAGTTAAAAAAAACCTAAAATGCTTGCATTAAAACCTAGCTGGTCTGCAGGCCAAGAAAAGGAACTGATGAGTGAGTAATGAGAGCTCAAGACAATGTGATACGTAAGGCAGAAAATAGAGCCCTGGTGGCAGCCCCCTGTGGCCCCATCACAGGGTCTCCCTCAATTTGAGGAGTGAGAACATGAAACTCCCAACCCCATTCTTGACAATGTACAGCGCAGCCAAGCATCCCTGCTCACTCCTGAGTGGTACAAGGCAGACCCCTGGCCAGCCTACAGTTCTCATGAGCGTGCTCTCTGTCTGTGGTGGTACTCACTCCAGAGCTTGGAGAGTGTGAGGTAAACCCTCTTCCACGGTGTTATTTCTTTTTCTTTTTAAATTTTATTGAAGTATAGTTGATTTACAATGTTGTGTTAACTTCTTGTGTACAGCAAAGTGACTCAGTTATACATATATATATTCTTTTTCATGTTCCTTTCCATTATGGTTTATCCCAGGATACTGAATCTAGTTCCCTGTGCTATACAGTAGAACCTTGCTGTCTATGCATCCTATATATAATAGTTTGCCTCTGCTCATCCCAAACTCCCAACCCTTCCCTCCCCCGCCCCCGTCCCCGTCCCCCTTGGCAGCCACAGGTCTGTTCTCTATGTCTGCGAGTCTGTTTCTGTTTTGCAGTTATTTCTTACTATAGTAGGAAGAAGGTAGATACATCAGTAAGGGGATTGTTAGCATGTGAAACAGCATAGGAGCCAGGCAGTTGGGAGAATCCCAGGGCCTGACTGGAAATCCAGATACCCCCACTGACTCTTAATATCTGCATGTGCTTTGCCATGTCTTTCCTCACTTCCTTTCATAACTCTCATAATCCTCAGTTTTCTCCTGAGCCTTCTTTATGACCTCAGCAGCCTCCAAGCAGTTCCCTTCCTCCACATCTACTCCCAGACCTTTGGTAATTACCATGGGGATGGGGTGCTGGGAGAGGGAGCTGTCCTCTTACTCCCTTCAGCTTCCTCCCGTAGAAACGACTCCAGGAAGCAACCTACATGCCCATCGACGGAGGAATGGATAAAGAAGATGGGGCACATACGTACAATGGAATATTACTCAGCCATCAAAAAGGATGAAATAGGGCCATTTGCAGCAATATGGATGGACCTAGAGATTGTCATACTGAGTGAAGTAAGTAAGACAGAGAAAGACAAAGATATGATAGTGCTTGTATGTGGAATCTAAAGGAATGGTACAAATGAACTTATTTACAAAACAGAAATAGAGTCACAGATGTAGAAAACAAACTTATGATTATCATGGGGGACATGGGGGGAGGGATAAACTGGGAGACTGGGATTGACATGTACACACTACTGTATATAAAATAGATAACTAATAAGGACCTGCTGTATAGCACAGGGAACTCTACTCAATACTCTGTAATGACCTATATAGGAAAAGAATCTAAAAAGAGTGGATATAGTTATATGCATAACTGATTCACTTTGCTGTACAGCAGAAACTAACACAACATTGTAAATCAACTCTACTCTAATAAAAATTAAAAAAAAAAAAAGAAGGCAAAAGGCCAAAAAGAAAAGAAAAAAGAAACAGCTCCAGGAATGGTGGAGTTGTAGGCAGCCAGGCCCAACCACAGAAGCCAGTTTACCCATAATGTAGCAGCAGTTGAGGAAAACAGTATTGAAACAGTCCCATTCTGTTTCCAAAAATAGAGCCCAATTTTCTGAGTGGATCATTGGGGCTTCCTAGAAGTTAAGTAGCACCCACAAGTCAATACCAAGTAGTAAGCCGAACAATGTTTAGTAGTATTGTAGTACCATTAGTTCAGATTCTTATCCCCTGGCCAGTCCCTTACCACTTTCATTAAGTGATTTATTGTGTTGATGTGGTCATTGCCTAGATAGAGTTTTAACTTCAAAGTTTTTTTCCCTATATCTATGCAGTTTTTTTCCTCTTCTTTCTTTCTTCTCTATATCCCTTCCCTCTCTTGCTCTCACATTTCCCCTTTCCCCCTCCCTCCCTCCCTCTCCCTCCCTCCGTCGCCCCCTCCCTCTTTCCCTCCTTCCTCTCCATCTCTTTTTTTCTTTGTTTTCTTCCCTCCCTTCCAAAAGCAGGCCATGCAACTTTTTCACATTTCCCAAGAATGACAAAATTTAAAGCTGGCCAAGTCACTAAAGACTGTCAAATCTAGCTGCTTCATAACTGAGGATACTGAGGTCTAGGAAAGTTTAGCCACTCACCACCCATGGCTGAGCGTATTCATGGTAGAACAGAGGCAGCTTTCAAGCCCCAGAACTCTCCACCTGTACATTTTTTTGCATTATGCTGCTTTCTAGGCTTTTCAGCTTTCAGCATTTTAGTTATTAAATGAACAGTATCTCTAATGGGTGATAAGCCTTTTCTTTTCTTTTTTTTTTTTTTTTTTTGCAGTACGCGAGCCTCTCACTGTTGTGGCCTCTCCCACTGCGGAGCACAGGCTCCAGACGCGCAGGCTCAGCGGCCATGGCTCACGGGCCCAGCCGCTCCGTGGCACGTGGGATCTTCCCGGACCAGGGCACGAACCTGTGTCCCCTGCATCGGCAGGCAGACTCTCAACCACTGCGCCAGCAGGGAAGCCCCAGTGATAAGCCTTTTAACATTTATATTTCTTTGTAAGTTGATTCTAGATATTCTATTTTTGCTCACTGGATTGACCATTTCTGGTCAGTTTTGTGGTAGTAATTCATGTCCTCTTGTTCCAGGATTTGATATTTACTGTTGTAGCTGAGAGGCACAGTATCACACATGAATTTTTAATGATTTCTTGAGGAACATTAAGAAGTTAGGTGGTTTCTGTGCAAAGTCCAGTCCAGTGACAACACGCCCAGCAGTGAGCTGAGTTGAATCCTGCACTGAGGTATTGATACCAAATATAGATACAGAGCAGCCCTGACTGCTCCAGGGCCCAAGGGAATGCATTCTCTCTGGATGTATGTAAACCACTTGCAAATGACAGGCAGCTCACAAGGTCCATGGAAGGTGGAGCTAAACCCTTGTCTCAAGGAGGTGATAAGGGCAAATTTTATTTTATAACAGTATGTCCTTAGTAATTACAAATAGTTGTAGAGTGAGACATTATGCTTTTGGAACTATAAATAATCTGCTCTTTTTAGTATTAGCAAAGAGTTTTCCTGCCTAATCTTAGCAATGTATGAGTTCTGAGTTATTTTTTTTCCCAGTATGATTGGTAGCTGGTACATTTTATTAAGTTTCACTAGCCTACATTTGTGAGCCCACTGGGGAAAGGGCTGGGAGAAGGAGAGAAAAGGCCTAAGAGACAAGGGAGGATATGACTAGAAGGGTTTTCTTTGTTGCTACCGAGCAAAAGAAAATTCAAAATTGCTTCATGTTTGGATTTGACCCAGCTTTTATCTAGCTAGCTAATACTGGCTTCATTAGCAACATGCTCTAAGCTGGGAGTTCTTAATCTTTTTTTTTTTCCCTATAAGCCATGCAGGATGCGTGATGGCTGGGGTATGGAATTTTCCCATCGTGTGCCAGGGTTATGAGCAGTTCCCAGTGGAAGAGCTGCAACAACTCCACCCCTTAATCTCCACCAAAGAATGCAGCTGGGAATGCGTGGGAGACAGAGTGATGCCGTTAGAGAAAAAAGCGTGGATCGGCTCTAATTTATTATTTAGAAATTCAATTATTCACAACTGTCAATATTTGACAAATGACTTGCAAGTTGCAACATGCCAGGGTGTTGAAACAACACTGGTGAGGACTGTTGCTTGAATTAGCTAAATTAAGTAGCCAGACATTTTGTTTCTTGGGAATATCAGAAATCTTGTCTCTCTTGTAATTAATAATTATATCATACCCCATATCATATATATATGATATATCCCCCAAAATTATAGATTAATGGTCCATTGAAATGAGAAGTATAACTATGTACTGTCATGAGTCTAAGGATGAGGAAACCAACAATCAATGTAAATGTCTGTGGCAGATTAAAAATGGATACAAATTCTTTGATGCTCCTCTCATTAGGAGGTGCGTCTATTATCCTGCCCTTGAAAGTGAGCTGACTCATATCTGCTTTGAGTGATAGAGTATGGCAGAAGTGATGTTATACCAGTCCAGGGGAAGCCTTTCAGTGTACTGGCACCTTCTATCTTGGTCTCTTGGAGGTCAGCCACCATGTAAAAAGAGATGACCCTGAGACTACAGTGCTGTGGGAAGTTCAAGCCACATGGAGAGACCCTTAACGAAGAGATGCCATGTGGAGACAGAGGCCGGGAACATAGATCTGTTGGCTATTGGAGTGAAGGAGCCAGCTTGGAACGTGGTCCTCCCATCCCACCTGCCCCAGCTGACACCACATGGATCAGAACTGCCCAGCTGAGCTCTTTTGGAATTTCTGACCCTCAAAATCATGAACAAAAATAATTTTTTTTAAAAGCCATTAAAACAATAGATAATCAGAACAACCTAGGTTGAGAATTTTAAAGAGATACAGAATATTGTGTTGTAAGCATTGGCATTTATATAAGGAGATTACCAGTGGAAATGTGAGCAGATTTTTTTTTTTTTTTTTTGCGGTACACGGGCCTCTCACTGCTGTGGCCTCTCCCGTTGCGGAGCACAGGCTCCGGACGCGCAGGCTCAGCGGCCATGGCTCACGGGCCCAGCCGCTCCGCGGCATGTGGGACCTTCCCGGACCGGGGCACGAACCTGTGTCCCCTGCATCGGCAGGCGGACTCTCAACCACTGTGCCACCAGGGAAGCCCTGTGAGCAGATTTATATGGACCAAAGCTCAGAGAACATGTACAAAGAGGATGCTATTGAGACTGAAAAGCAGAGTAGTTAAATGGAACCGTGGGAGGAGAAGGAAACACTCAGAAATTTCTCTTGGAAAGTGTAGGAGGAATTACGGGGAGAAAAATACACTTTCCCCTTCCTAGAACAAAGGAGGTTTCACTGAGTGGGCCCCAGGTAGCTGAGATGTGTTCTGCTTATGGGTACCCATGGAAGTGTGGGGCTGTTGTTCTTCAACGGGATGACTCATTAAATTGCTATCTGTGTCTGACTAGAGCTTCAGCTATACCACTTTAAAAAAAAATTTTCTTTAATTTTATTTACTTTTTAAAAATTTTTAATTTTTTAAAACATCTTTATCGGAGTATAATTGCTTTACAACTAACAGCTATACCACTCTGCTGGGAGGACGAGGGTGCTGAAGAGGGTGGAACTGCCCCTCCTACCTTGAATCAGTTTACGACTTCAGGCTGCTACCTGGTAACCGTGGGGCCCCTACCCTGGTGTCTCTCACCCTAGTAGCACCCCAAATATTGGGCCCAAGCCCTTTTTCTCATTGCTTCTCTGCCCACCTACCCTACTCTGCCCATAAAGTAACATAACTTCAAATATGCTAAGTTTTACTATATTAAATAATTATTTAATACATTTCTCCTGATTTATATAAATGAAAAAATTACAAATTGACTAAAAGTATATTTATTGTATGCTCCAGTTTTGGGGAGGGGTGTACCTACAGCATACTGATTCCATGACACTGGAAGAGAGAGCCAACATAACTTTTGCTAAAAATATATATTCTAAAAAGATGTGAAAGGTTGGATTTGATTGTATGCAATGTCAGACGAAACAACATAGAATTTCATAGGAATGTATGCAGAGCTGGGACTTGGGTTCCACACACCAGTTGCTCTCCTTTGGAAGGCACAGGTGTGGCTCTGGAGTAGCAGTTGACTCCAACCATCTGGGTCCATGGGGTGATGTAACCACCAGAACCACACACAGTTATCTTGGGCCACATGCAAAGAGTATAATGTTGAAAGGAGGAGGTGCGAATCCCATTTCAGTCTTCACTGAACAAACCATGCCTGGAGTAATAACATGTTCAGGGTAGTAGGTGCACTTTAAGAGGATACTTTCACAGTTTATCCAGTTCTATACAACCCAGAAAGACGCTGAAGGGATTCTAAATCACACCATGTGAAAATGTACTGAAGGAATGGGGAAGATTTGGCCAGGAGACCAGAAGATGGAGTAGATTCATTTTTAGGGGTGTTCATTCACGGTTGAAAGTAACAAGAGGCGGGGGAGGGATCAAGTGGAAAGAAATTATTTTCAAGAATTAGAGGAGTCCAATAAAGGAGTTTGTGGAGTGTAAATTTCTTGTTCCTGAAGGTTTCAAGCAGCAGTTGGGGGATTGCCCTGGTACGAGTTTAGATATTAAAAAAGAATTAGACCAGTTAACTCCTGAGGTTCTTAAGAATCCCATCAATAGGAAGGATGTATTTGATCATCTGAAAATTAATTCAAGCTAAGGTGTTAATAATGAAATGTGTTTTTTCCCAAGAAAATTTTTGTTTTAATAAGGCGTTCTAAATCAATAATTCTACTACCATCTTGTCCCATAGCAAACACTGGTGATTGATCGATCCCCTGTTGTCTTTCTGGCTGGACTGGGACCACACCTCAGGAACAAACAATGTCTTGGGCAACTGGCACCATCAGCTGTGTTGGCATAACAGCATGAAATCTGTTTGTTATTCCTGCAAAGCCAAGGAAGAAAGGTCTGAAACAGGAAAGCCTCATTATCCGAAGGTAACTTGTCTTGGAAAAAGCCCACTTAAGGTGAGTCACTTAAAACAGGAGCTAACATGTCAAAGTAAATAGAAAAAATAAGGGGTGAATAGAGCTTTATCTTGGGGAAAAAAACGGCGGAAGTGAATATTCACTCATTTCATTTCACAAGCGTTTACCGGGTAGCTACCATGGTAGACACCATTTTCAGCCCTGGGGGTACAGTAGTGAATAAGACCCACAAATCTTTGTCTTCAAAGAGCTCCCATTCTAGTGGGGGAGGCAATTATAACACAAATAGACGAACAATTATTACACATCAGGTCCTATGAAGAAAATAAGACAGAATAAAGTGATGGGAGCTGCTAATTTAGGGAGTGTGGTCAGGGACATTTTTCTCAAGGAAGCACATTTGAGCAGATCTGGGGGTGGTGTTCCCAGCAAAGGGAATAGCAAGTGCAAAGGGCCTAGGGAAGGATCAAGTTCACCTGTTGTAATAAGAGCAGGGAGGCCAATATGGTTGGAGGGAAGTTCAGAGTTGTCTCAGGGCCAGGGTGCATAGGGCCTGGTAGGTCATGGTAAATAGCAAATATGTTATAAAAATGTTCTTCCTTTCCATTATGGATATAATTGTCATAGCTAATTCTTAGAAACAATGAAAAATAAATTATGCCCATTGGAGGGGATTTATATATAATTTTTCTGCAAAAATTTTAATAGCTCAGAATGATCACCTTCACTTGACATTTGACATGTACTACATAATTATTAAAAGGTAACATTTACAAAATTAATTAAGGGCTTCATACATTTTTCCAAGAACCACTCTTAATCCTTTGATATTTAACTCATTCCCTTCGGTATTGACATGTCACCATCCTTGTCAATTTTTTATTCTTGTTATTGCCAAAACCTCGTTTATCACTGGTCTTGAATGTGATTCAGACCAGTCTCCACCATCACTTCCACTGACTTCATGGAATCCTGAATCTTTTACACAAATTAAAACTTTGATTAGCAATCCGTTTACATATCTGCATTTTGTTGTCAGATGAATCAAAGAGAGATTGTCACACAGAGGTGGACTTGCTGTACACTAGCATTCGTTGGAGGGTGGGGGGATGTTTGCATGGAAACCAATATCATAACCAGTCCTCCACTGGTTTATATTTTTGGTATCTCAGCTTTGCCTCGCTGGACATCTTTGAATCTTCGGGAGCTCCGAGCGGTCGATCACTCAGATGATGAGGCCTCTTTGGTTGCCACATCAGGTACTGGGGCTGGAGAGGGAAAGGACAAGAGGACAGAGAATTAGGGAGAGTTTCCTTAACAGAACATTATCTTTTCAGGCAAGAGCTCTCTCTTTGCACAGGGAAGCCTGCTCGCTCCCAAGGCTGTGGGCAGGAAGCTCTGAGGCGCTGTGTGCCTACCAGCGGGGCAGGCCTCTGCTGACTTCCTGGCATTGTTAGGGTGCTGGCTGCTTGCCGCAGGAGCCTGCAGAAGGGGATTTCTCAGAATGGAATGTTCTTCCAGGGATGTGTGGGTATTTTACATCAAAGAAATGTAAAGTGAGCACAGAGCCAGTCTGGAGGGAGCTCATTTCATTTTTAAGAGCAGCCCATCTGCATTTAGTAAAGTTTTCATTTTTATTGTTCTTAAAAAAAAAAAACCTATATAAACAGTGTGCCGTTATGAGAAATAGAAAGAAAATATCATCTTTTAAACCTACTACCCAAGCACAGCAGTTTGTTCATCCTGTTCCAGACTTTGCTTATATATTCTTGTTTATTGTAATAATAATAAAAATGGATGACAACATTTATGGACTTTTTTCTGTCATTTTCAGTTACATCATTTAGTCTCCATTAAAATCCATGAGATAGGTCATTATTACCTCCAGTTTTACAGTTGAGAAAACTGAGGCATGGAGTGGTTGTCCAAGTTCAAACTACTAGTAACTGGTGGGTCTTGAACGCTGGCAACTCTAGACATTTCTTTCTTGACCACTATATTATTGCTTTATATTTTGCATATAGCCAAGTCCATACATTAGAATTAATTTATCTTCAATTATAATAAAGACTATTAAGTCTGAAATTCAGATGTTGATTTTAAGAGTACTGATAGAAAAAGTAAAACATTGAAACTTTTAACATTTAAGTGAATTAACCATATTAAATCTAGCATCTTTATTCCCCCCTTATTCTACTTATGTTGTATAAAATAGGGTTGTGCATAAAATATATACTATATATTATATGTGTATACATACATTCATAATTACTCTAAAAACATCATGATGACAGGGACAGTGTCGGGCTTGTTCATAGCTATGGAATAGTGACAACCATGTGGCATCATTTGTTCAATTAATAATTATACCAGTTAATCTGTTTTGCATTTTTTTTCCCCTGATACACTCGGGAACTTTTCCCTCAAAATTCCCAGTTCAACATGATGTTAATAGATAACATTGAACAAAAAACTGGTCTTCATTGAGTTTGAGAAATGTTGGTTGAAAAACAAAATACTGCCTAATATGCATTGTGAAGTTATAATATACATCCTTTCAAAAACTTATTTCTGATCATGTAACTCTCTTTTTTTCTTTTCTTTTCTTAGACCATCTGGGAGACTAGAATTCCACTGAGGACACTTTGGGAAACACTGATCTACAACTTACTTCTAGAACTCCAGGACTGTAGGTTTTCTGCTTCTCTTTTTAAACTCATCTTGAACTACTATTTAGTCAATTAGTGTCTCCAAAATAACCGGATGTTGTATGATTATTCACCAGTATTTTCCTATTCCAAGTTGAATAATACAAAATATCAGAACAAAACAAAGCCCCAGACACTATAAAGATAAACTTTTAACCTGATTTAAAATGAAAACAAATAATGTTAGAAGAATTGGTTAAAAATAAGAATTAAATGGTTGAGTTTTTTACATGCTGCGAAAAACAAGTATTTTTTTTTTCTGGGTCATTTTTGTGTTTGTTTTAACCATAATCAACTATATCAAAAAATGAGAATGAGAATACTACCTAAAAGCTAATTTTAGTCCATACTATTCATGGAGCTGCTGAAAATCCTTCTTTCTTATCCGTGGACATTATTGAATACCTGCACTTATTTTATACAGTTGTTATTTCACGTTATTTTTGAAGGGCCCACATTACTTCATACACTTGTCCAAGTCCTGTTTCAAAGTTGAGAGCATTATATTTTTCCATTCCAAATAGATCACTAGGAATACGTAAATGAGAAAAGTATGATCTTTCTCTGCATTAGAACATTTGGAATCAGCACCATAGACAATGAGTAAAAGAGGTTTCTGAAAACTGGCAACCTTTGAAATTTTAGAGCCAAGAAGAATGCTGAATATAAACTTACCTTTTTTGGTCTCAATAAAACAGAAAGAATAAACCTCGTTTTGTGATTTTTAAATAATGTGTACACATACATAGTGTACATAGAAGAGGCCACGTCTGACACTCCTGAACATAACTCGTATGAGGCAGTAGGTGGCTTAGGAATGTATTCACACTATATATTAAATCATTCAAGGGCTGAATACTTCTAACGTTATTTCAGTCCATAGAGTTCAAATCTGAGACCATATAGACATACCTCATTTTATTGTGCTTCCCTTTATTGCTCTTTGCAGACACTGCGTTTTTTTGTTTTGTTTTGTTTTGTATTTTTGCGGTACGCGGGTCTCTTACTGTTGTGGCCTCTCCCGTTGCGGAGCACAGGCTCCGGACGCGCAGGCTCAGCGGTCATGGCTCACGGGCCCAGACGCTCCGCGGCATGTGGGATCCTCCCGGACCGGGGCACAAACCCGTGTCCCCTGCATTGGCAGGCGACTCTCAACCACTGCGCCACCAGGGAAGCCCAGACGCTGCGTTTTTTTTTTAACAAATTGAAGGTTTGTGGCAACCCTGTGTCAAGTAAGTCTTTTGGCACCATTTTTCCAACAGTGTTTGTTCATCTTGTGACTCTGTCACATTTTGATAGTTCTCACAATATATCACACTTTTTCATTATTATTATATTTGTTATGGTGATCCGTGATTAGTGCTCTTTGATGTTACTATTGTAATTGTTTTGGGGCACCACGAATTGTGCCCATAGAAGATGATGAACTTAATTGATAAATGTTCTGTGTGCTCTGACTGCTCCACCAATTGGCCATTCCCTGTCTCTCTCCCTTTCCTTGGGTCTCCCTATTCTCTGAGACACAACAGCATTGAAATTAGTCCAGCTAATAACTCTACAATTGCCTCCAAGTGTTCAAGTGAAAGGAAGAATTGCACATCTCTCACTAGCATCAAAAGCTAGAAATGATTAAACTTAGTGAGGAGGACATGTGAAAGCTGTAGGCCTCTTGTGCCAAACAGCCAAGCTGTGAATTCAAAGGCAATGTTCCTGTAGGAAATTAAAACACAGCATCCATTCTTCAGCCCATGAATTGAGGAGTACTTTAGACTTTCAAGCCTTGTTGTCTAAGAAGTAGATCTTGTAAGGCTGTAGCTGCCCTAGGTTGTGATTCCTCTGATGGATCTGGGCGAAGTAAATTGAAAACCTTCTGGAAAGGATTCACCATTTTAGATGCCATTAAGAACATTGGTGATTCATGGGAAGAGGTCAAAATACCAACATTAACAGCAGGTTGGATGAAGTTGATTCCAACCTTCACGGATGACTTTGAGGGGTTCAAGACTTCAGGTGGTGAGTCAATAACTGAAAATATGGTGGAAATAGCAAGGGAACTAGAATTAGAAGTGAGCCTGAAGATGTGACTGAACTGCTGCAATCTCATGATAAACCTTTAACGAAAGAGTTGCTCTTATGGTTAATAAAGACAGTGGTTTCTTGAGATGTAATCTACTCCTGGTGAAGATGCTGTGAAGATTATTGAAATGGCAGCAAAAGATTTAGAATACCACACACACTTGGTTGAGAAAACAGTGGCAGGGTTTGAGAGGACGGACTCCAATTTGAAGTTCTGTTGTGGGGAAAATGCTATCAAACAGCATTGCATGCTCCAGAGAAATCATTCGTGAATGGAAGCTTAAATTGATGTGGCAGACTTCCTTGTCTTATTTTAAGAAATGACCACAGCCTCCCACCCTTCAGCAACCACCACCCTGACCAGTCAGCAGCCATCAACATCGGGGCAAGACCCTCCCCCCGCCAGCCAAAAGATTACAACCTGCTAAAAGCTCAGGTGATGGTTAGCATTTTTTAGGAATGAAGTATTTTTAAATTAAGATATGTACATTGTTTTTTCAAACATAATGCTATTGCACACTTAGTAGACTACAGTATAGTGTAAACATAACTTTTTTTTTTTTGTGGTACGCGGGTCTGTCACTGTTATGGCCTCTCCCGTTGCGGAGCACAGGCTCCGGACGCGCAGGCTCAGTGGCCATGGCTCATGGGCCCAGCCACTCCGCGGCATGTGGGATCTTCCTGGACCGGGGCACGAACCCATGTCCCCTGCATCGGCAGGCAGACTGTCAACCACTGCGCCACCAGGGAAGCCCCTAAACATAACTTTTATACATACTGGGAAACCGAAAAATTCGTGTGACGAGCTTTATTGAAACATTTGCTTTATTGTGGTGGTCTGGAAGCAAACCTGTGATATTTCCAGGGAATTCCTGTGTTAGGCTTTTATTCAGCTACTTTTAAAAATATTTAGAGAGAGGAAAGGAAAATTGCAAAGGACCTTAAGGAAACCTGTTGGTCTTTGAAAACTCTATTTTGATTTTTCAGAGTATAACTTTGAAAGTTAAAGATATGACTCTGATACAAATTTAGGGGCATGTCAGAGATCTGTTAACTTTAATAAGGGGATCCATAAGAGGGGATCTGTGAGATGATGATGCTCTTGGTTCCAAGAACGTTTTGAGGATCTGAACGTTTGCAGGCATTTAGAAAGAATGTTAGTATAAGCTTGTTAGGTTAGATGCAAGATTGGTTAAAGCTGCACAACGCAATAAAACCATCAATGCTGAGGTTATCTTTTCCTCTGGACAGATTGGACAAAATGTACCATGTTAACACGTAACTCCACCGTGTCAGGAATCTAACTTAAGAGTGAATAGCATGTCAAACACAAGTCCATTTTTTTTTTTAGAGAATTAAGCAGTCCTTGGGTGGACCTGTGAAAAATGTCTCGTGACACTGAAAGGTCTCGCTCTTTCCCCTTAGTACCAAGTTTTGAGTAATTTTTCTGATAACCTGAAAATGAAATTTTGAAATTTTTTGCTATCGTTTAACTCACCGTCTGATATAATTTTGACCAAAAACCATCTCAGCTGCTTCTGGGAGTGGAGAAATTAAAAGAAGGGAATGGGGAATCTTCTTAATTCGAAATTCAAAATAAGCATCTTTCCCAGGTGACTGTTCACTCCATATCAAGGTCAACGGGCAGGAGAAATTAACGATGGAAAGAGTTCAGGACAAACATCTCCAGGGTAACGAAGCAAGTAGGGGCTAACAGCCTTCCCCTCCCCCAGCAAGGCTGCCTTTATTTAAAGGCGGTAGCGTGGGTGCATTTGCTCTCTCATCTTTTGTAAAGGTGGTTGGGAGTGGAGCTCGGGCGGGCTGCTCTTGCAGAGGAAACCCCATCTCGCTCACGGTCCCCCCACCCAGTCACCAGCTAATGCCTGGAACAAATTCTTCACCCGCCCTGCGTGGGCTCATTCACAGCTCTGCAGTCCGGGGCTGGGCGCTTCCTCTTCGGGACTGAAATAACAGAGTGCAGACAGAATTGGTGTGATGCAGCTAGCTCTCTTTCAGAGGCTTTTCTTTTTCCTGGGCAATAAACACACACCCACACATCCACACCCCCAAAACAGCAGCTATGTTTCCCTCCCCCTTCTTGTTCCCTTCCAGCTTTTTCTGAACGGTTTCTGAATCTCTGCGAGCCTCCATCCCTAAAGGGAGGTAGCTCTGTAAAACTGGTAGGAGACGTCTGGAAGAAAGCAAGTCGCCCGCGGATTTCAGCACCTAGGCAGAAACAGTCAGGCTTTCCCGGGGGTGGCGGGTACCGGGAGGCCCGGATTAAACTCGGCGCCCGGCTGGCGAGATTGGGGTTGTGCGGTCACGCTCCAGGTGCTCCTCGAGGGGGTCCCGGGGTCCCGGGGTCCCGGCCCCGCCGCCGCGCCCCGCCCAGCTCTGTCCCCGCAGCCTCGCGGGCTGCCGGGCTTTGTGGTTCGCCCGTGCGGCCGGGCCCCTGCTGGGGGTGTCGTTACGAGCATGTGCAGACAGCAGCCCAAGGTAGAGCGAGTGTGCCGGGGAGCCCTGAGACTTGCCTTGCAATGCCATGTTTGTGTATGTGCTCTAACTCCCGGAGAGCAATCAGGGAGACGGCTCCCCGGCCGGACTTGGCTGATGTTTTCTTGTTTCTGTTTCAGCCTTCAGGATAATTCCTTCAGCAGCACCGCTGTAACAGAGTAAGTGCTTTTTGTCACTAAAATAAGATTTGCATGCCTTTCTCAGGAAGCAACTATCGGAAAGGTATCCTCTACCGTTTCCAGCCGCTCTGGGTACTAGATGCATTGTCTCCTGTAATCTGGGGTTGTGAAGACCGCGAGATGTGGGGACTGATGGGGCCCAGAAATCTTTACAGGTTGAAATCAGTCTTTTAGCAACTACGGGAGAGTGATTAAAACAAACTGATGGCCTGCGGGAGCTCAGTGCTCCAAAATACGTGTTCTTGGAGTTCAGATTTTTTAAAAAAATAAATCTCTCTGACATGTCAGTAGGAAAGCTTTGTTGTATTTTGCCAACGCTGGTGTCTGTTTTCATGGAGCATGCTGTGTACATTTACGGCAAATAGGAGATGGATGTGAAATGAGTTGGATTCCAGCATGTGATAAATAGGCTAAACTTAGTCTCACCCTCTGCTGTGTACAGACTTTTAAGACACAGTAGAGTAAACTTTTCTTGCATGCCCTTTGTCAATTTTGTCTTCTGCCCTCAGAGATCTGGCTATAGGAGGAATGCGTTATCTAGTTTCATGGTTAAAGCTTTCGATTGGGACGACTAACACCGTTCAAACATGGAATGAAGGAGTGAATATTTTACTCAAGGCCAGCATGCATGGTATTTTTTTATTAGATATTTATAGTTTGTGGTTTTAATTCTTGTCATCCCTTCCTTAATATGTTTTTCTAATACTATGTTATATGTATATGTTAAAAATTAACAGGTAGTATATTATGCTAATACTATATGTCACTGATATATAATTTACATATATCCATATATGTATGAAATGTCTATACTTTATTTAGTAGTCTTTCTCTAGGCTAACTCATTATGTTTACTTCCGGGACCTTATGATAGAAGTCACTCTAAACATTTTTTCAGGAAAAAGGGGGTGTAAGGTTGTATACTCAACTACATTTAAAAATGCTGCATCAAAAAAAGTTTGATACAGAAGTCCCGGTAACTTGGGAGTTATTTGCTAAAGTTCCCTAAAAGGCAAATAAATTATGTGAGTTTCAAGTCACTGTCACGATGACTTGGTCATGGAGGGCTGCAGGGCTTCCCGGGCCCTCTTGTTTTTCACATTCCTTTGTTTCTCTGTTTGGATATGCTGCGCTCTCAGTGTTGAGCTTTGGGCTCACTTAAGTTTAGTTACTTTTTTTTTTAAAAAAAAAGGCCTAGGGTTGATTTTAGAAGATCCAATGTAGAATACTCATTGGGACCTGCTGTGTCCCCTTAATGAGATTGCTTGGTAATGGTGCTACAGCTTTGCTTTTCTAAAAGCCTAAGAGTGGGGAGAGATGCAGGCCAAAACATGCAGGCCAAAGATGAGGCTGTGACTCCCTGGTTCAGGTGCACAGGTATTGCTTTCCTCCTTGTGCTGTGCTTACAGCACCAGATGCTTTCTGGGCCTGATTCTCAGGACCCCTGTGTGGCTGAATCCCCAGAGTCAGCCATAGGCATCGCAGCTTCAAAATGGAGTCACTTAATTCTAGATTTCACATGGACAGTTTTTTAAAAAATGGCTTTATAGTTAAATGCTGGGGAAAGTCTGGTACCTTGTCTTTGGACACTCCCCAAGGAGTTCTGATTGCATAAGGTCCTGTTGTTGTTTTCACAGAAGTGACAGTGATTTATTTTAAAAGGCACTGAGTGACAATGGGAATGCCATCTGGCTAATCTAAAAACCTGAGGAGAACATTTGAAGCATACCAAATCTTCATAGGTGTAACAGTACAGACGAGGGTCATTTAAAGCTAGTCATCCTCTAATATAGTATTTTCTCCTCCCCTCAGTAATATGAACCGTTTTCCGTGGTTCTCTGGGCATGACCCTAAAGTCAGCAGGACCAGGATGCACTACATTGAGACAAAGAAGTAGCATGTAATCAGTAAATGTTCACGTCTGGTCTCGGCATGCACAGAGGAGGCGCTTGCCTCTCTTACATGTTTTAGATACGAGAAGATGTCCCCTTTCTCCTATCCCCACCTCACTCCTACTTCCTCCTACCCACATGTACTTATCTTTTTTAGTGCCTGAAATTCTACCTAGAGATGATTTTGTTTTTGGATGAAGAACTCTGGTGGCGACCCTTATTAAAATGGAAATTAAAAAGTCTGTGCCCCCGGGAGGTGGATTCAAATTGTCATTAATACTTTAATATAAATTATGTTAGCAGCTAGTCTAACCTAAGAGGGTTCTGCTTTGCCAGCTGGGGGTCTTATAAGAGTCAAGGTGAAGGGGAATTGGGAGGGACTCAGGGATGTATTTTATGCTTTTCTCAGTTTCTCCCATGCCTGGTCCTGTCTGTGCAGCTCTGGACCAGTTCAATTTCTTTTGCTACCCAAATTCTTCTGAGATCAGAATGGCCTTGGCCTTGGCCTTCTCTTCTGTATCTGCAGCGCCCTTTCATCTGTTATTTTTCCATGGTCATTTCCTCTGTTGCCCTGGCTAACCTGTTATTTGAAATGAAGCCTGCCCAGCAATGAATTCTGCAACAAATTAGTTACCATGCAAAGCAGTAATTCTCAAAACCACAGTAATTCTCAAAACCAGCTGATTATCAGTATCAACTGGGGAAGGGAATGGGGGCTTGTGAAAAATCCAGCTTCCCAGGCTTTTTCCCAAGTGGGAACCTAGAAGCGGGTGATTATGTTGGAGTCAGCCCACTTGCTGGTCTGGGTTTTTAAACCTTTAGGTCAGTGTTGAACTGTTCAGAAGCATACTAGTTATGTGGGGAGAGGGCAGAAAAACTTGCATGCCTGGGCTCCACCCCCAGAGAGTTGATCTAGTGGGGCTGCGGGTGGGGATGAGGCTGGAACTTGCTATTTTTTTTCCATTTTTTAAATTAATTTATTTTTAAAAATTGAAGTACAGTTGATTTACAGTGTTGTGTTAATTTCTGCTGTACAGCAAAGTGATTCAGTTATATACACACACACACACACACACACACACACACATTCTTTTTTATATTCTTTTCCATTATGGTTTATCCCAGGATATTGCATATAGTGGAACCTGTATTTTAATCAGACACACTTTGAGAAATCCCACAGGATTGCAGGCTATACCCCTGCAACTTTGCCTTCAAGGGACATGGTACTGCAGGGAATAGAATTCCCCTTCCGGGTACAACTACATTTTATCTACTCACCAGACTGAGATTTCTCTTCTTATTTACCTCAAGACAAAAAAGAGAACCTCTCATGGGTACTTCTTACTCCACCATTATCCTAAGAAACAAGTCTTTCTCTCTCTTGTGAACCCCTGGGAACGTAGACTGAAGAGACTGTTCAGCGGGCTTAGTGTGGTGGAGCAGAAGTGACAGAGGCATCACTGCTTTACGCCTCGGAATCCTGGGAAATTCCTCAGCCCCTGTGTGAAGGTAATTCCTACCTCACACCATTGTCAGGCTTAATTGAGATCATATGAAAGAGAAGGTGAACTATAAAGTACCATCTAACTTTTTCTTGTTTGTGGTTGATAGAGGAAGCAAAAGTCCAAATAGAAGAGTTACGACCCTGAGCATTTCACAAAGAAATGATGGCAAGGACAAATTATCCATGTATTGTCTGGGCAACAACAAATTAAGAACTCTGGGAACTTAGAATCTAGTTGATGAGAACCTCAAAGGAAGTCAGTTAATAGAGGTGTCTTCACATTTTTTACTGTGAACAACAATAAACACATTTTATGTCGCAGTCCAGCACAAATGTATAGATATGGTTTATTTAAACAAGTTTCGTGAAATAACACTTAACCCTCACTGTACTGATATTTTCTATTCTGTTTCTCTACCAATAGTAACAACAAAATGCTGGTAGCTGCTCTCTAATTTCAGGACCTCCTAATAGGTCACAATTTATAGTTTGAAAAAGTTTGTACTAGAAGATGCCTGGTTTTGATAATTTACAAAGAACATCATTAAAGGGTTGGTCTTTAAATTCTTTTATTGGAATAACATGTAGGAAGAGAATCTCATGCCCAAGACCAGTTGGACACTTGATCTGAGTTGATTTTTTTTCCAGGAGTAGGAATATTTGGATATGGGTTCCCAGTGTGGAATCCAGTTTTATAATTGGGCCAGTATTGTGCATTTGTGGGAGGCTCCTGGGCGAGGAATCAGTAGAACAATCAGAAAGATGTTAATTGAGTAGAGCTTGATGGTCTTCATCAAAGCAAATGGAAATTGAACTAAAAGAGCTTGCATATGTGTGCCACGGAAGCCATAAGGAGATCTGTTTCATCGCTATGTCTGCAGTCTAGGAATTGTGTTTTCTTGAGTGATGACTGGAGTTGCTCAGTAGTCCTTAAAATCGGATCAGCTAATTAGGTCTGGCTTCAGATTTCAGAAGGCATCTGCAACTTTGTATGTTCTGGTGCCGATTTCTTATTTTTAACTAATTGTACTTTGGGAAGAAAAATTAATAAATCAAATGATGGGGAGAAAAAATAGTTCTTGCCAAATTCCCAAACAATAGGTATTGTTGAGCTCTAAGGTTGAAACTCTGTTTGAACCCTAGTTCTTTGGAAGCAACAATTCTAGATTTCTGTTCTTCATTGGCTTTTCTACTTAGCTAGGTTGTTTTTATTGGGAAACATTTTTATTCATTATACAGCTCCGACGATCTATTACAGTAAATGCCTCTAATGGAGGAGAACAAGACAACGTTTAGGAATTTAATTGTTGTTTTCCATGAGATGGACAAAGTGGATTATTGAGAGTCAAAAAAAAAAAAATGGGAAAGCAAGGAAATTGGGTTCATTTTGTTAAGGAGAGCATTTTGTTAAGTCGATGCATTTTTTTTCCCCAGCTGCCAGGGTAAAGAGGGTTAGAGTCTGTTAGGTTAGAGCCTTTGTTTAATTCATTACAAAACCATAATTTAAAAGGGATAGTAAGGGAAGAGGACTGAAGCTTTCATCAGTTTGTTTTGTGGGTAAATTATACACCACTGCTGGTAAGGAATATTTTAAATTTCTAAAAGATTTCATGTAGTATAAATACTGTATTATGGTTATATCTATGTATGTAGATATTTATTTATTTATGTCTACTCATTACATTGGGACTCTGTCAGAGCAGGGGCTAGGTCTTTCTCAACTTTCTGTTCTTTAGCAGTAGTGCTACTCAAAGTGTTGTTCACATTGTAACTTGTCTGAGACAAGAACAGTACAGAAATAGGGAGAATGCCTTTAATAACTTTTATAGGAATTTGATATTCCTGCGACCTTTTTACCAAATTATCTCTCCACAGTGAATTGGAAATAGAAAACCAACTGGTCAATCGTGAATCCCAAAAAGTTTGAGAAGCACAGCTCCAATGCCTAAGGCAGTACTTGGAAGGTAGCGAGTGCTCAATAAATGCTTGTTCAATTATTCCAGGGAACAGACTTGCTGAGGGGCCCGAGTTAATGATTTGATTCAAGCATTTATTGAGTGTCTACTCTGGGGTAACATTGTAGGCACTGTGGCAGTGTATCTAGAAAAAGAAATGATGGTTATTTCTTTTCATGGAATTAACAACTAATTTAAAAGATCTCAGAGGTACAAAGGAATTACATAACAGTGCCAGGCAAGATCTAGTTGGTTACTAAAACCTCAGAATGAAGAGTAAACCATTCTGTACTAAGGTTAAAATGGGAACATGGTACGTGGGTGAACGTGGCGAGGAAAGTTCACAGAGCTTGTGAGGCTGGAGCAGTGAAGGCTGAGTAGGAGTTGAAGATGGAAAAAAGCATTCCAGGCTGGAGTGGTGTGGGGTGAGGCGGAGTGGGAAGGGCTGAGAATAGGAACGAAGGCTCCCTCATACACTAGAGTGAGAGAATGGTCCTCCTCCAGAGGCACTTAGGCAGCGTGGAACACTGGAGAGTTTTGAATATGGAAGAGCCAAGAATTTTTCACGAGGTTATTTCAGAAATTTTGTGAAAAGGAAGGATGTCAAGAAAGTCTGGAGGCCAATGGAGTGAGCCAAAGGGCAGCTGGTGTGGTTTGGGACTGCCTTGAGGCAGAAGAAATGCCAAGAGGCATGTAGCGGAGTCTCTTTTGAGCCGACAGCAATCCACCAGTGTTGGTGTCAGATGTTCCCTCAAGTGCTGTGAACACTTAGGTTCTTGCTAAGATCTTGTTTGCTTAGGTGATGCAGAGTAGTGGACGAAAAAGGAGTGTTACCTCTGGTTCTAAGCGTTTAAGCTCACGTGATATGACAACATTGGTATCATTACCTGGTAGACGTCGGGGAATTGACGCTGGCTTGAGTGAGAGTGGTAAAGATTGTTCCATTTTTTAGTTTCCTGTGCTAATCGTCAGATAATTTTAGACTGTTGCTGCTTCTGCTGCAGCAGACAGTTGGATCTGATGTGGTTTTATCTCCTCTCTCCAGGTGTGACGAAGACACGGTCTCTCTGCATGAAGATCAGACTGACTGCTCTAGTCTCAGGTAGGACTCACCATTGCTTGGTTCTTAATTATGAAGGACAGAAACCATCTGGGTCTGGTATCTTAAGTCTCTTCTTTGAATTCTAATACTTCGTTCTCATGTTCTGTTTCTTCTAATAGATTATCAGCTGTTGAAGGAAGTTTTGTCTTGTCCACTTTTGTATACTCCCCTTAGCACTCAGGACGGTACCTTTTCTATGGAGAATGCTCAGTAAATGCCTATTGAATTCAACATTGATTAGCACATCTGTTCCCATCATAGACCTTAAGGAGGAACTTCTAGATTTATTCACCAAACGTGGCATTGAGTGTCTGGATCTTGGTCATCACCGGGTTCATGATATGATGGCAGAACCTTCACGTTAACCATTTCTTCTACATTTGCTTCACTCAAGCACTTTCACATGCATTTTATTATTTAATCTAAACAACTGAAAGGAAGCTGATGTTTCCCTCCTCATCCTAGATGGAGAAACTGAGGCTCAGAGGGATTATAGCTCATCCAAGGTAACACAGCCGCTATGAGGCAGCATTTGGACACTGGTCTGTGTGACACTTGTTGGATAACAGACATTTGTTGAAGGCCTTTGTTTCATACATTTTAGTGTGCCAGAAACCAGTGGAGATACGGGATGGAGAAATTCAAACCAATCCCTGCTCCCAGGAATTCAGTTCACTGGAGGAGATAGGCCAGAATATAGATGATGATGCTACAGTGCATTAAGTGCTGTTTTACTAGCGGGAAACAGAGGATTCACTTAGGATGACCAAATAGCCCAGTGAGGTTTCTGGGATGGATTCCTGAAGAAAACTCCACATGTCACATGACTCTCTTTTTGGTGGAATATAAGGCCGAAAAACCAAGCAGAGGGAGCAACTTACTGGTAAGCCAACAGAGGGCAGAGAAAATAATTCAACTTGAAGGTATAGCAAGCAGTTCAGGATGGCAGGAACCCTGAGAGCTGAGGTGCCAGGAGTGGTAAGAAATAAAGTTCCAGAGATAAACAAAGACCTGATTACAAAGGGTTTATATACCCTGCTAAGGAGTTTGGAATTTATCCTGGAGGTATTGGGAAGACTAAAAATAACCTTCAGTTTTTTCTTTGCAAATAACCACTCGCCCAAGGCCCCAAGTGAGAGTAGCCCCCATTTATTGGCTTGTGGTCTTGAGCCAACTTTCTTTGGTAGGCATTTCACAGAGACCGTACTGCCTTTGTCACGTAGAGATGCCAGCATCTTCTGGATGAGGGTCACAGAGGTGAGGTGGTGTGGCTCCGGCTGCATTTCTAACAAGTAGGAGGATATTTTGGACTCTTGTTCTTTTCAGAACACCGTGCTCGTTCTCAGTTATGACTGATTCCAGTAAGCGGTGACATAAATTACGTCACCTATATTCTGTTTTGGGGATTCTGAGGAACCAGTAATAGGTTGGAAATGTATTTCTAAAGATGACTTTTCTGTTTAGGTTTTATATTTGTGTAATGAGAGAAAGATGCTTTTTGCCCCGTTTTTCAAGTCAAGGATGACATTTATAGCTTTTGGGCACCTTGAAAATATGATATGTAAAACAAAATTCAGGTATTATTTTAGGAAGGAGTCTATCAAAAGCGTTGTTTTAGATTTGAAAAGTCATTTTTATTCTTGAGTGTGCTAGAATCCTCCTCGAATGAGGAGCACTTAGGTTATGGTAGAGGTCGCTGTTGCTTCTTCCGTTGCTCACCCAGGAGCATAGGGTGTATGGATGAGTAGTAGTTGTCACTAGTGAGAGACGTGCATTTCAAATGAACTAGTGTAGTTCCAACTCATGGTGTGATATTGGTTTCCAAACCCATTAGTGACATAACAATTTTTTTTTAATTACAGATCTTAAGGGAGAATATTAACCAGTGTCACTGACATTGTTTTGTTGTTTGTGTTTTCAGTTACTATCATGAAGAATTATTTCACCCGTTGGGTTTTCCTTTACCAGATACTAAGTTTGTCCTGAGGCTTAAGTTTAACTCTTTCACATCATTTTATTTCCACATCTTGTCCAACGACATGCACCCCGGCCATGTTCCAGACATCCTGGCCCAATGTTTTCTCTGCTCTTATCCCAGAGACTAACTGGAGCTCATCTTCCTGATATCAGCTTAGTGAGTTTAATCTTCTATTTGTAAAAAGGCATCCTGAGCAGTCGACATAGAAATCTTTCTTTTGCTGTTCTTGTCTCTTGGCTTTATGTATCCTTGAGCCATGAGGAATTGCTTGCTAGCTGACCTTGCCAAAATCTCTTTTATGGGTACTGCTGGTCAGGGCACAGGAGGGAAAAACACCACCTGGGGGAAGTGGCCAGTCCTACAGAATTGCATGATCTAGTAGTGAATGATTGCTAATGGGTTAAGGACAATCATATTGATCGTATAAAGGGAATGCTCCATCTGGCTATGGTAGTTGCTGGATTCTTAGCAAAATAAGAAAATAAAATGCATCTAGATTTAAGAGGGACAAATGACTTCAAATAAGAGTGTTATTATGTCACTATTTTTGAGGCAATTGAAGGGGCAGGGCAATGCTGTGTTGAATTTGATTGATGCGTGAAAATGAACACTGCCCTCCCAGCGCTGAGTGTGTGGAGGTAACGCCAGCCAGGTCAGTCTTCTCCAGCCGTTCACACCCTCAGGACCCAGATACTGGGATCTTTGGCTTTGCGTTGAGAGGGTTGTTCAGATAGATGGCTTGGCTGGGTAAAACTTGGCTCTTGTCTTAACTCTATTGAGGTAGTATGTATTCTATTAAAATAGACCCCAGTTACACTTTTAAATGAGTCTGCAAGTTGTAAGGAGATGGTTAGAGACTTGCCAGTGAGGAGGAAGCATCATGCCTTGAACCAAGGACACATGCATGAGAGACTGGGGACCCACCTGACCACTCCAGGTCTGGGTGAATTAGCCCTTTATTTAATCTCTGGGGTTTAGAGTGTTAATCTATAATGTAGGAATGACAATAACTAACTGGAATATCTCACATTATTATTGGTGAGAGAAAAACATGACATATGTGAAACTATCTTGAAGTGAAAAATGAAAAACAAGTATGATAGTATGTGCAAAGCTACAGCTACAGAAAGTATGTATCCACTAGCAAAGATGGGAAGGGAATGTGGTGTGATCTAAAAAGTGACATTCAGTTCTTCTGAAGCAGCCTACACTAAAATGTTTGCTAGGTACCGTGTAAATGAGCAGCAGTGAGTGTCACCAGCCTCTCTTTCCCAGGACGGATTCTTAGACTCTTCTTGTTTTTGTTTTCAATTTGAAAGCAGTCACTGTTTATTAACTGACCAGATTACAAAAATAATCATGGTAGATACCTTAGTTCATCCTTCTAATGATCTGGTCTTCCCTGTTGCCAGCATGTCCACCTTCTACAAAATGGGTGCTTTCTAAATTGGGTCTTTCCTGTTCTAGAGATGAAGACGATAAAGAAAATTATCCCGATGCCGGGGCTCCGCTAGAGGAGCCCGTGCCGTCCCGCGAGCCGCCGCAGCATGTAGAGCAGCCCACGAGGCTGGACGTGCTGCGACCCAGCATGGGCAACTTCAAGTCCCGGAAGCCCAAGTCCATCTTCAAGGCCGAGAACGGGAGGAGCCACGGAGAAAGTCAGGTAGCGGGCCCCACCTCCTCAGACCTTGGCCAAGACGGGTGCTCCTCTGGCGAGAGCACCATTCCGGTGACGGTGATGGTCTGAGCACGTTATTTTGCAGGCGGAGATTAGCGTGACTTGTCATCGCGCACCTGCGACCTGGGACGCGTGCGTGCGCCCCTCCCGTGGGTTAATAGAGGAGTGCGCTGGGCAGGCTGCTCGTTTAGCGCCCTTTCAAACTGATACTCTTAAATGCCGGACTTTGACATTGATTTAGGGGAGCTGCTGCGTCCTTTCTGGGGGAGGGTGGAGGAGGATTTCCAATGAGCTTCACTTATCTAGGGTGTGTAACTCTGGCCCCAAACTTGGAGCCTCTTCTCAGCAAATCAGAAGTCCCAGGTTTATACAGAGCCATTCTTCTTAGGTTTCAGTTTAGTGGCTTTGGAAAAACACTCAAGCGTGTATGTGCATGATTGTACGTGTGTGTAGAATCTGGTTCTTTGACGTAGATAAGTATTTAAGTGTATGAATGAAGCATCTTTCCAACTTGATTCAAGTAATACATTTTATACACAATTATTTATTTTACTTTTCTAGTCGTAGAGGGATGTATCAAAGAATGTGATTTTTAAAACTCTTAAATACCCCTCAAATAATTTATGGTGCTTTTAAAAGAGATGAAACGAATATAATCCATTTTAATCTTACTAGGAGGTTAATGGTCCCAGCATTAAGATACTTGTAATGCACCTTACACAGTTTTGGGGACATAGGTGCTTCATTAATGTGACCTTTGCTTTTTTGTTAGCACCTAACTGTTAACTTTAAAAATAATGTGGGAGGCTCTCAGTGTGATACGTTAATTATCTAATAACTTGAAGTCCAGTCCAACTTTGCAAATGGGCACCAGGTGATCTTCCTGCTGAAACAACTTTGGCTGGGCAGTTTATTTGACCTTGTAGTTTTCTTATTTGCCTTGTGTTTTTTATCTCATTTCTTTTTTGGCATTGTGACCTCTTATTTAGTCAGTTAATTTTGCAATGAGATGAAATGCCGTGAGCATTTATGAAGTTCTGTTGTAATTTTCTGAAACTGAGTTGAATTGTAGAGAGAGGTTAAGTGTGAAATATCATTTGAGTTATGATTAACTTGAGACCCTGCCTATTACTGAGTGTACCCAACACTTGTTTGATTAGAGAGTCTGGTGCTGGGGAGGACACAGGTACCCAAAGGGCTGCCTGCAGAGTCTGACTGGGTCTGGAGAGACTCTGACCTTGAATCTCCTACTAAAGGTCACCTGTGACATTGTGGGCTTTGGGTGACCAGCTGTCTCTCCTAGAATGCCCTCTTTCTTGTCATCGTTTAGTCTGACCTCAGAGAAATTACGCAGTCGTCACTTGTAGTAAGGTGCTAATGGGGCATGTGATTTCCAACGTGTTGCTCATGCACAGGAAGATTCCAGGAGAGTGAGATGCTTGTGCAGTCTTTGCAGATAATACAGCATTGGAATCTGAGACTGCACGTAAAATTTCCAGTTCATTCCAAACATCCCAGTGTACACAATGAGATTGTTTCCCTGTAATGACTGAGAGAACTTCGATAATATCGTTTTAGGTCTTCCATATTTTGGAGAAATTTGAAACAGATTTCATTCTTCCCATTTTCTTTGGAGAGATATAATTGACAGTGGTTGAGTACTGATCAAGAACTGAGCATCTAGGGCTTCCCTGGTGGCACAGTGGTTGGGAGTCCGCCTGCCGGTGCGGGGGACACGGGTTCGTGTCCCGGTCCAGGAGGATCCCACATGCCGCGGAGCAGCTGGGCCTGTGAGCCATGGCCGCTGGGCCTGTGCGTCCGGAGCCTGTGCTCTGCGGCGGGAGAGGCCACAGTGGTGAGAGGCCCGCGTACTGCAAAAAACAAAACAAAACAAAACAAAAAAAGAACTGAGCATCTATAAATAATATTATTAATAAAATCAGCTGACACTTATTTAAGCATTTACTGTGCTCCAGGTATGTACCATGTTTACGACAATCCCATGGAATGGTTATTATTATCTTTTTGTACAAATGGGAAAACGAAGGCTCAGAGGGATTACATAACCTCTTTAGTCAGATTTGGAAGAACTTGAGTGGAATGTCTTTTACATAAAAGCACAATATTTCTAACAAGAGGTACCCAGAACTTCCAAGTATGATTCTGGTGATTTACTTACCCCTTTTTATACAAAACCTTTTATTTCACTCTGGAATTTTTTTCCTTTGGTCATATATTGTGTTGCTAAGCAGTAATTAGTTATTGAGAAAGGATTACTTTGGAGAGACTTTTATAAGTATGTTTTTCTTCTCTGCCTTAAAGCTTTGTGATGTTGGTCACATAAGCTAGACAAACATTGTTTGAGTGAATGTTAGCTCCGCTAGGACTTAGGTTCCTTGAGGTCAGTGAGTCAGTCTTTCTTGTCCACCTTTGGATCTCTGGCACTCAGTCACTCGGTATTATTCAATGAATGACTCAAAACTGTTTATATATACACACACACACACACACACACACACACACACACACACACACACACGTTATATATACAATTACATATATAAATTTTTTGTAAAATGGTACATATATATATTTCCGTAAAATGGAAGCATTATATCTTTATTCAGTTATAAAAAGTCACATTTCAAAAGAGCATTTAGAGAGATTGGTTCAAGATGGCAGAGTAGAAGGACGTGCTCTCACTCCCTCTTTCGAGAACACTGGAATCACAGCTGCTGAACAGTCATCGACAGGAAGACACTGGAACTCATCAAAAAGATACCCTACATCCAAAGACAAAAGAGAAGCTACAGTGACATGATAGGAGGGACACAATCACAATAAAATCAAATCCCGTAACTGCTGGATGGGTGACTCACAAACTGGAGAACACATACCACAGAAGTCCACCCACTGGAGTGAAGGTTCTGAGCCCCACGTCAGGCTTCGAAACCTGGGGGTCCAGCAACGGGAGGAGGAATTCCTAGAGAATCAGACTTTGAAAGCTAGCGTGATTTGATTGCAGGACATTGACAGGACTGGGGGAAACAGAGACTCCACTCTTGGAGGGCACACACAAAGTAGTGTGCACATTGGGACTCAGGGGAAGAAGCAGTGACCCCATAGGAGACAGAACCAGACCTACCTGCTAGTTTTGGAGGGTCTCCTGCCGGGGGGAGGGGGGCGTGGCTGTGCCTCACTGTGAGGACAGGGACACTGCTGGCAGAAGTTCTGGGAAGTACTCCTTGGCATGAGCCCTCCCATAGTCCGTCATTAGCCCCACCAAAGAGCCAGGTTACGCTCCAGTGTTGGGTCGCCTCAGACCAAACACCCAACAGGGAGGGAACCCAGCCCCACCCATCAGCAGACAAGCATATTGAAGCTTTACTGAGCTCTGCCCACCAGAGCAACAGCCGGCTCTTCCCACCACCAGTGCTTCCCATCAGGAAACTTGCACAAGCCTCTTAGATAGCCTCATCTACCAGAGGGTAGACAGCAGAAGCAAGAAGAACTATAATCCTGCAGCCTGTGGAACAAAATCCACATTCACAGATAGATAGACAAGATGAAAAGACAGAGGGCTATGTACCAGATGAAGGAACAAGATAAAACCCCAGAAAAACAACTAAATGAAATGGAGATGGGCAATCTTCCAGAAGAAAAATTCAGAATAATGATAGTGAA
Source organism: Leucopleurus acutus (assembly GCF_964270905.1). Lineage (NCBI taxonomy): Eukaryota > Metazoa > Chordata > Mammalia > Artiodactyla > Delphinidae > Leucopleurus > Leucopleurus acutus. The sequence continues at coordinate 73,015,417 of NC_139156.1, forward strand.
GATGACCTTGGACCTTGGAAAAATAATGGAGGCAAAGATCGAGAAGATACAAGAAATGTTTAACAAAGATCTAGAAGAATTAAAGAACAAACAAACAGAGATGAACAACACAATAACTGAAGTGAAAACTACACTAGAAGGAATCAGTAGCAGAATAACTGAGGCAGAAGAATGGATAAGTGACCTGGAAGACAGAATGGTGGAATTCACTTCTGTGGAACAGAAAAAAGAAAAAAGAATGAAAAGAAATGAAGACAGCCTAAGAAACCTCTGGGACAACATTAAACGCAACAACATTTGCGTTATAGGGGTCCCAGAAGAAGACAGAGAGAAAAGACCCAAGAAAATATTTGAAGACATTATAGTCAAAAACTTCCCTAACATGGGAAAGGAAATAGCCACCCAAGTCCAGGAAGCGTAGAGAGTCCAATACAGGATAAACCCAAGGAGAAACACGCCAAGACACATAGTAATCAAATTGGCAAAAATTAAAGACAAAGAAAAATTATTGAAAGCAGCAAGGGAAAAACAACAAATAACATACAAGGGAACTCCTATAAGGTTAACAGCTGATTTCTTAGCAGAAACTCTACAAGTCAGAAGGGTTTGGCAATGATATACTTAAAGTGATGAAACGGAAGAACCTACAACCAAGATTAGTCTACCTGGCAAGTATCTCATTCAGATTCGATGGAGAAATCAAAAGCTTTACAGAGAAACAACAGGTAAGAGCATTCAGCACCAGCAAACCAGCTCTACAACAAATGCTAAAGGAACTTCTCTAAGTGGGAGACACAAGAGAAGAGAAGGACCTACAAAAACAAACTCAAAACAATTAAGAAAATGGTCATAGGAACATACATACCGATAATTACCTTGAATGTGAATGGATTAAATGCTCCAACCAAAAGACACAGGCTTACTGAATGGATACAAAAACAAGACCCATATATATGCTGTCTACAAGAGACCCACTTCACACCTAGGGACACATACAGACTGAAAGTGCGGAGATGGGAAAAGATATTCCATGCAAATGGAAATCAAAAGAAAGCTGGTGTCGCAATACTCAGATAAAATAGACTTTAAAATAAACAATGTTGGGCTTCCCTGGTGGTGCAGTGGTTGACAGTGCGCCTGCGGATGCAGGGGACACAGGTTCATGCCCCGGTCCGGGAAGATTCCACATGCCGCGGAGTGGCTGGGCCCATGAGCCATGGCCGCTCAGCCTGCGCGTCCGGAGCCTGTGCTTCGCAATGGGAGAGGCCCGTGTACCGCAAAAAAAAAAAAAAAAATGTTACAAGAGAAAAGGAAGGACACTACATAATGATCAAGGGATCAATCCAAGAAAAAGATATAACAACTATAAATATATATGCACCCAACATAGGAGCACCTCAATACGTAAGGCAACTGCTAACAGCTCTAAAAGAGGAAATCGACAGTAACACAATAATAGTGGGAAATTTAACACCTCACTTACACCAATGGACAGTTCATCCAAATAGAAAATTAATAAGGAAACACAAGCTTTAAATGACACAAGACCAGATAGATTTAATTGATATTTATAGGAAATTCCATCCAAAAACATCAGATAACACTTTCTTCTCAAGTGTGCATGGAACATTCTCCAGGATAAATCACATCTTGGGTCACAAATCAAGCCTCAGTAACTTTAAGAAAATTGAAATCATATCAAGCATCTTTTCTGACCACAATGCTATGAGATTAGAAATCAATTACAGGGAAAAATGTAAAAAACACAAACACATGGAGGCTAAACAATACGTTACTAAATAACCAAGAAATCACTGAAGAAATCAAAGAGGAAATCAAAAAATACCTAAAGACAAATGACAATGAAAACACAAGGATCCAAAAACTATGGGATGCAGCAAAAGCAGTTCTAAGAGGGAACTTTATAGCTATACAAGCCGACCTCAAGAAACAAGAAAAATCTCAAATAAACCATCTAACGCTACACCTAAAGGAACTGGAGAAAGAAGAACAAACAAAACCCAAAGTTAGCAGAAGGAAAGAAATCATAAAGATCAGAGCAGAAATAAATGAAATAGAAACAAAGAAAACAACAGCAAAGATCAATAAAAGCTGTCTTTGAGAAGATAAACAAAATTGATAAACCATTAGCCAGACTTATCAAGAAAAAAGAGGGAGAGGACTCAAATCAATAAAATTAGAAATGAAAAAGGAGAAGTTACAACAGACACCGCAGAAATGTAAAGCATCCTAAGAGACTATTACAAGCAACTCTATGCCAATAAAATGGGCAACCTGGAAGAAATGGACAAATTCTTAGAAAGGTATAACCTTCTGAGACTGAATCAGGAAGAAATTGAAAATATGAACAGACGAATCACAAGTAATGAAATTGAAACTGTGATTAAAAATCTTCCAACAAAGAAAAGTCCAGGACCAGATGGCTTCACAGGAGAATTCTGTCAGACATTTAGAGAAGAGCTAACACCCATCCTTCTCAAGCTCTTCCAAAAAATTGCAGAGGAAGGAACACTCCCAAACTCATTCTATGAGGCCACCATCACCCTGATACCAAAACCAGACAAAGATACTACAAAAAAAGAAAATTATAGACCAATATCACTGATGAATATAGAGGCAGAAATCCTCAGCAAAATATTAGCAAACAGAATCCAACAGCACATTAAAAGGATCATACACCATGATCAAGTGGGATTTATCCCAGGTATGCAAGGATTCTTCAATATATGCAAATCAATCAATGTGATACACCATATTAACAAATTGAGGAGTAAAAACCATATGATCATCTCAGTAGATGCAGAAAAAGCTTTTGACAAAATTCCACACCCATTTATGATAAAAACTCTCCAGAAAGTGCATAGAGGGAACCTACCTCAACATCATAAAGGCCATATACAACAAACCCACAGCAAACATCATTCTCAATGGTGAAAAACTGAAAGCATTTCCTCTAAGATCAGGAAAAGACAAGGATGTCCATTCTCACCACTATTATTCAACATAATTTTGGAAGTCCTAGCCATGGCAATCAGAGAAGAAAAAGAAATAAAAGGAATCCAAATTGGAAAAGAAGAAGTAAAACTGTCACTGTTTGCAGATGACATGATACTATACATAGAGAATCCTAAAGATGCCACCAGAAAACTACTAGAGCTAATCAATGAATTTGGTAAAGTTGCAGGATACAAAATTAATGCACAGAAATCTCTTGCATTCCTATACACTAATGATGGAAAATCTGAAAGAGAAATTAAGGAAACACTCTCATTTACCATTGCAGCAAAAAGAATAAAATACCTAGGAATAAACCTACCTAAGGAGACAAAAGACCTGTATGCAGAAAACCATAAGACACTGATGAAAGAAATTAAAGATGATACCAGCAGATGGAGAGATACACCATGTTCTTGGATTGGAAAAATCAATATTGTGAAAATGACTATACTACCCAAAGCAATCTACAGATTCATTCCAATCCCTATCAAGTTACCAATGGCATTTTTTACAGGACTAGGACAAAAAATCTTAAAATTTGTATGGAGACAAAAAAGACCACAAATAGCCAATGCAGTCTTGAGGGAAAAAAACAGAGCCTAGGAATCAGACTCCCTGACTTCAGACTATACTACAAAGCTACAGTAATCAAGACAATATGGTATTGGCACAAAACCAGAAATATAGATCAATGGATCAAGGTAGAAAGCCCAGAGATAAACCCACGCTCTGACGGTCAACTAATCTATGACAAAGGAGGCAAGGATATACAGTGGAGAAAAGACAGTTTTGTCAATAAGTGGTGCTGGGAAAACTGGACAGCTACATGGAAAAGAAAGAAATTAGAACACTCTTTAACACCATACACAAAAATAAACTCAAAATGGATTCGAGACCTAAATGTAAGACCATATAAAACTCTTAGAGGAAAACATAGGAAGAACACTCTTTGGCGTAAATCACAGCAAGATCTTTTTTGGTCCACCTCCTAGAGTAATGGAAGTAAAACAAAAAATAAACAAATAGGACCTAATGAGACTTCAAAGCTTTTGCACAGCAAAGGAAACCATAAACAAGACGAAAAGACAACCCTCAGAATGGAGAAAATATTTGCAAACAAATCGTCGGGCAAAGGATTAATCTCCAAAATACATAAATAGCTCATGCAACTCAATATTAGAAAAACAAACAACCCAATCAAAAAATGGCCAGAAGACCTAAATAGACATTTCTCCAAAGAAGACATACAGTAGGCCAAAAAGCACATGAAAAGCTGCTCAACATCACTAATTATTAGAGAAATGCAAATCAAAATATTGTAATTTTGTGAGGTATCACCTCACACCAGTTAGAATGGGCATCATCAGAAAATCTACAAACAACAAATGCTGGAGAGTGTGTGGAGAAAATGGAGCCCTCTTGTACCATTGGTGGGAATGTTAATTGATATAGCCACTATTGAGAACAGTATGGAGGTTCCTTAAAAAAACTAAAAATAGAATTAGCATACGACCCAGCAATCCCACTACTGGGCATATACCCAGAGAAAACCATAATTCAAAAAGACACATGCACCCTAATGTTCATTGCAGCACTATTTACAATAGCTGGGTCATGGAAGCAACCTAAATGCCTATCGACAGACAAATGGATAAAGAAGATGTGGTACATATATACAATGGAATATTACTCAGCCATAAAAAGGAACAGAATTGGGTGATTTGTAGAGATATGGATGCATCTAGAGACAGTCATACAGATTGAAGTAAGTCAGAAAGTGAGAAACAAATATCGTATATTAACGCATATATCTGGAACCTAGAAAATGGTACAGATGAACCGGTTTTCAGGGCAGAATTTGAGACACAGATGTAGAGAACAAACATATGGACACCAAGGGGAGAAAGCGGCGGGGGGTGGTGGTGGTGGTGTGATGAATTGGGTGATTGGCATTGACATGTATACACTGATGTGTATAAAATTGATGACTAATAAGGACCTGTTGTATAAAAAAGTAAATAAAATATATAAAAAAGAAAAAAGAGCATATAATCATGACTCTTAGGCAGACATGAAGTAGAGACATATGAAAAATTTCATTTAAATCATGAGTTAATGAGGGAACAAGTAAGATATTACAACCGGTTCAAAAAAGAATGCAAAGTATCGCACATTTATAGTCTGGCAAGGAATGGTGAGATAAATTTTTAGATGCACACAAAATTGGCAAAACTTGGTAAATCTGTAGGGTTATAACTACTTTCCTGGGGGCACAGTTTGCATTTCTGTGGAGGGAAATTATTTGCACTGTCATTGGTTTCTACAAGCTAACTGCTATCTGCATAACCTTGTAAATTAGCCTAGTCATAGACAAACAAAAGCTGAGATTATCCAGATGGATGAGCTAGCCAGAACATCCACTAAATTTCAAAGTCTTTTATAATTTTTTCTTATATTCTCTTCCTCCCTCCCTTCCTTCCTCCTTCTTCCTTGTTGTCATAATAATCTCAAAGGGATATTAACCTTGATCACAAGGTAAGACTAGTCTCATTAGGTTTGGCCTTATTATTTACCTAAGTGTAGCAAGAGTGTTCATTTATCATGTAGGTATTCTTACATATGCTTTGCAAAATCTAGAGCCATATGGTTTTGAATAATTACAAAGTTAACATCTCTCTGGAGGTTTTCATAAGGAATCTCAGCTTGGACCTTAAATGCCTCTATTATTTGCACTCCTAAGGCAAATCAAGTTCAAGAAATTCTCTCCACCTTATTTCACCTGCAGTACTTATGCATTTGGGTAAATTCCTCTTCTCTTGAAGTCCCCAAAATAACTTCATGTTCCTGGACTGCCAGGGAGCGATGGTCCTTACCGCCTGTAAGGTTGGATCCTGTGAACTAGATAGTAGGGCGGTTATCCTGAGAGTCCTTTGTAGGCATTGGTGCCATAATAAAGCCACATTAGTTCCTCACAATCGGCCTGTTCTACCTGATCCAAGGAGCATCATTCTCAATATGACATTCTAGGCAAGATGTTAGTTACATAACAGATTTCTCCAATTATATCCTGGTTAAAATGAAGACATTATTACTGAATATTTTAAATAACCCGATCACCATTGAAAGTAAGGACATTTGGTATGAGTTTCTGAACTCTGGGGGTCAGTGAGACTCAGATATCATTTTTAAATATTTCATTTCAGTTTATATAAACAGTGGTTTTTAAACGTAGGTTCTGTTATCATTCAGGTATGATGAGACCAACAGAACAGAAGATGACTGCCATTTGGAAAGGTTTCTACTTGCAGTTCTTAAGAGGAATGAGGCATGCCATGTCATGCAGGGCCACATGGGGAAGCACCAGGGTTGATCCAGGAGGAAGATGGGGCAAGGAGACAGCATGGGTGGAGACTTTATTGTGTTTTCTATTGGAAAGGTGAGGCAAGGCAGAGTAAGCAGGTTTAAAATTGGCTGGTCTGAATGATTTCAGTGGACTCTGAGGTATGGGGTTCTCACTCGTGGTCTGGTACCTGGCCCTGGGTCATAAGGTAGAGGAGAATTACCTCTTGGAGCATATGAACCAGATAGAGGAGGTGGTTGAGAGTATGGATTCTGGACTGGTTAGTTTGCACATGAAAGGCACACTCTGGGGCAAGTCATTTGTCGTGTTTGCTATCCCTAAGAATTGGTTAGTCCTGGGAGAGACAGTCTCTCCCCAGTCACTGAGGCTGGAAATGCCAGAGCATCAAGAATAAGGAAGATCATCAAAAACCGTTAATACAAGAATCTACTAAATTGTATGGGTAGCAAATCATTGAAGTAGAGAGAAAGAACTTTCTTATAGATCCATAAGAGAGAACATTAAAACAACTATATTCCAGTCAGATAACCACTGTAAAATTTCCCTTATCAGTCCATTCACTATGGACTGTGTAATTAATTCTTGTTCCACTTGATCTTGGGTTAGCAGTAGCATGAAGTTGTCTGCTTCTTGACTGAAATTCTGCACGTCCTGACTCAGCCCATTGGTGTCATCAGATGCCTATACCCAAGAGTCTGTTCCTTGACCTGTCAATTATTTAAAATATCTGGGCCTTTACCATGGGACTCCTGAGAGTATTCTTTGTTGAAGACACAAACTCTGGCGTGAAGCTGATAGTAGAACCTTCAGGCAAGTATCTGAGGAAAACAAACATCTGTAGATGACAGAAACTGAAAGTGATTTTGGTTAATTTACTACTAGTAATTTTCAAATGTGAAAAGTCTAATGACATTTCATAATAAAAATGATACATTAATGTGACATGCAAAACACGATAATAAAACCATTCCCTCCAAGTTAGAATGTTTCAAAGGATAATAAATAAGCCTGTTTTTAAAGAACTCAGAGAATTTAGTTCTGGTTTTACAAAAATGGAGGAATATAATTCTTACAGATGAGAAAAACCTTGAAATATAGAATAATAATCCTAAAAGAAGATGCCAAGATTATCAAGTAAAAAATTCATTAAGTCTGGTGTGGGTCTTAGACATCTGCATTGTTATTAAACTGCACAGACAAGTCTGCAGTGCATCCCTAATTGAAAACCACTGGCCTGGATGGTGCTAGATTTAAATGAAAGAAGTAAGGCTGTGGACAAGTCAATGTTTTAAATAATAACCACAGTTATCACTGATAATATTAGAGTGTTGCTGTCTAATGTCATCACACAAAGCTCCACAGGACCAGAACAGATATACAAGAGTTTGATAGAACTATGTATTTCATAAGAGTTTTGATCAAAGGGTAAGTGACCCATTAACTACATTTACCATCCACTGTGGTAGAGAGTAGTTCTATTCATAAAGCTGGATTTATTTGGGGAACTTGAGCTTATGCTACAAATCCTGCCTGAGACTTCTTGCCATCATCAAAACACAGTTCTAACTGGTCTGTTACGAGAGCATTATTCCCCAAAAGTACCTGTGAAGAACCGATGGTCACAACTTTTATAACTTAGAAGCAACCCTCTTTGAAGCTGAAGGTTTAGCTAGTGCCATTTCTGGGTTCTCTTGTCACAAAGTTTGTATTCAGGACCCCAGAGTGGATCTTCAGTCTGATTCTAACCATTTTGGGAATGACAGTATGGGCAAGGGAGAAACGGCCAGATAGGAACCATTGAAAGTTTTGATCAGTCTTACCTTCCTGATCAACCCCAAAGTCAGAATCAGAAATTCTACTTATAGAGGGTCAGATTAAATCTAATTTAGAGCAACTTTCATTTAATCCGTAGAGTAGCAGAATCTGAGGTTTTGTGTGGTATGTCTGAATGTGATTCCAGTTTTGTACCTACTGTGAATGATGTAAAAGAGGGGGGCTTTAGGTGTATTTGCTGATCCAATAAAAGTTCAGGAACCAGGAAGGCAAGGCAAGAGTCTCCTTAAAGAAGTTAAGATATTTAATATCTCAACATAATAAAAGCCATTTATGGCAAACCAACACCAACATAGTACTAAATGGTGAATACCTGAAAGCCTTCCCACTGAATTCTGGAATAAGACAAGGATGCCCACTCTAACCACTTCTATTCAACCTAGTTTTAGAAGTTCTAGCCACAGCAATCAGACAAGAAAAATAAAATTATCCAAATTGGAAAGGAAGAGGTAAAATTATCTTTATATACAGTTGACATGATACTCTGTATAGAAAACCCTAAAAATGCCACACAAAAACTATTAGCACTGATAAATGAACTCAGCAAGGCAGCAGGATACAAGATTAATATACACAAATCTGTTGCATTTCTTTACACTAGCAGTGAAATATCAGAAAAAGTAAAAACAAAATCCCATTTAAAATCAGATTAAAAAATTATCTAGGAATAAACCTAACCAAGGAGGTAAAAGACTTATATGCTGAGAACTATAAAACATTCATAAAGAAAATCAAAGGTGATTCAAGGAAGTGGGAAGATGGAACAATATCCATGCTCTTGGATTAGAAGAATTAATATTGTTAAAATGGCCATATTACCCATAGCAATCTACAAGTTTAATGTGATCCCTATCAAATCACCTATGACATTTTTCACAGAATGAGAACAAATAATCCTAAAATTTATATGGAACCATTAAAGACCCAGAATTGCCAAAGCAGTCCTGAGGAAAAAGAACAAAGCTGGAGGCATAACCCTCCCAGACTTCAGACAGTACCACAAAGGTACGGCAATCAAAATGGGGCAGTACTGGCACAAAAACAGACACATGGATCAATGGAACAGAATAGAGAGCCCAAAAATAAACCCACACACCTGTGGTCAATTAATCTTCAACAAGGGAGGCAAGAATATACAATGGGGGAAAGGCAGTCTTTTCAGCAAGTGGTGTTGGGAAAGCTGGACAGCCCCATGTAAATTAATGAAATTAGAATACTCCCTCACACTATAGATCAATACAAAAATAAACTCAAACTGGCTTAAAGACTTAAATATAAGGCATGACACCATAAAACTCCTAGAAGACAATGTAGGCAAAACATTCTCTGACATAAATCTTAGCAATAATTTCTTAGATCAGTCTCCCAAGACAATAGAAATAAAAGCAAAAATAAACAAATGGGACCTAATCAAACTTAAAAGCTTTTGCACAACAAAGGAAACCATAAACAAAATGAAAAGACAACCTGTGGACTGGGAGAACATATTTGCAAATGATGCGACCGATGAGGGATTAATTTCCAAAATATATAAACAGCTCATGAAACTCAATATCAAAAAAACAAACAACCCAATCAAAAAATGGGCAGAAGACCTAAATCGACATTTCTGCAAAGAGGCCATACAGTTGACCAACAGGCACACGAAAATATGCTCAACGTCGCTAATTATTAGAGAAATGCATATCAGAACTACTATGAGGGGGCTTCCCTGGTGGCGCAGTGGTTGAGAGTCTGCCTGCCGATGCAGGGGACGCGGGTTCGTGCCCCAGTCCGGGAAGATCCCACATGCCACGGAGCGGCTGGGCCCGTGAGCCATGGCCGCTGAGCCTGCACGTCCGGAACCTGTGCTCCACAACGGGAGAGGCCACAACAGTGAGAGACCTGCATACGGCAAAAAAAAAAAAACAAAAAAAAACTACTATGAGGTATCACCTCACACCGGTCAGAATGGCCATCATCAAAATGTCTACAAATAAATAAATGCTGGAGGGTGTTTGGAGAAAAGGGAATTCTCCTACACTGTTGGTGGGAATGTATATTGGTGCAGCCACTATGGAAAACAGTATGGAGGTTCCTTAAAAAACTAAAAATATAGTTATCATATGATCCAGCTATCTCATTCCTGGGCATATATGCAAAAAAGAGAAAAACTCTAATTAAAAAAGATGCATGCACCCCAATGTTCATAGCAGCACTATTCACAATAGCCAAGGCATGGAAGCAACCTATGTGTCCATCAACACATGAATGGATAAAGAAGATGTAGTGTGTGTGTGTGTGTATACATGCATATATATACACACACATATATATGTAATGAAATATTACTCAGCCATAAAAAAGAATGAAATAATGCCATTTGCAGCAACATGGATGGACCTAGAGATTATCAGACTAAGTGAGGTAAGTCACAGAGACAAATATTATATGATGCGTGGAATCTAAAATGTAATACAAATGAACTTATTTCCAAAGCACAAAGAGACTCACAGACAGAAGACAAACTTATGGAACTTCACTGGTAGTGCAGTGGCTAAGAATCCGCCTGCCAATGCAGGGGACACGGGTTGGAGCCCTGGTCTGGGGAGATCCCACATGCCGTGGAGCAACTAAGCCCATGCGCCACAGCTACTGAGCCTGCACTCTAGAGACTGCAAGCCACAACTACTGAGCCCTCACACCACAACTACTGAAGCCCACACACCTAGAGCCTGTGCTCTGCAACAAGAGAAGCCACCTCAATGAGAAGCCCGCGCACCACGATGAAGAGTAGCCCCTGCTCACCACAGCTAGAGAAAGCCCGTGCACAGCAGTGAAGACCCAATGCAGCCAGAATTAAATAAATAAATAAATTTATTTAAACCCAAAAAACTTATGGTTACCAAAGGGGAAGGGGGGAAGGGTAAATTAAGAATATGGGATTAACAGATACATACTACCATATATAAAATGGATAAACAATAAGGATTTACTATATAGCACAGGGAAGTATATTCAAGATCTTGTAATAACTGATAATGGACAAGAATTGAAAAAAAGAATATATTGATGTATATATATATTTGAATCACTGTGCTGTACATCTGAAACTGACACAGTATTGTGAATCAAGTATACTTCAAGAAAAGAAATAGTTGAGATATTTAGAATAAGGAGAATGTTCATTTGACCAGGATCGGCTGCAGGTTTCCTTTCTGCTTTTGTATTCCTGTCTTCCTGAGAGGGCTTTGTGAAAGAATGGCTTGGATAAGGACCATTTTAATGACCTGTCTCCTGAAAGATCAAGTTTTATTGATGATGATATTAGAGTTTACTGATACGATGAACTTGAAGTTAAAACAAGACTTGTGAATTTGTGCTGACCAGGAACGGTTCATCGAAGTAGAATCCTGTGAACAGTTTGCTATCCTGTGGAATGTCATATTAAATAGCAAACACTTTTTCTAGGAAGGAGAACTAATTGAAGGCAGTAGAGTATATATGTTGTAATATTTTGTGAAAAATTACACAAAATGTGGCGAGTGGGTGAAATGGGTGAAGGTGGTCAAAAGATATAAACTTCCAGATATAAATAAGTCCTGGGAATGTAATGTACAGCATGGTGACTGTAGTGAATAATACTGTGTTGTATATTTGAAAGTTGCTAAGAGATTAGCTCTTAAAAGTTCTCATCACAAGAGAAAAAATATTTGTGACTGTGTGGTGATGAATGTTAACTTGACTTATTTTGATCATTTCACACTATATACATATATCAATTCATTATGTTATAATGTTATGTCAATTATATCTCTATAAAAAATATGTGTGCCCTATCTCATGATGAACAATGAGCTCTGGAGGTTCCATCTCTCCCCTTTAGAATATTTAGGTAATTTTTCATCTTGGAAAACTTTGGAATTGATTGACAGTGAGACCCCCACCCCTGCCCCAAAAAGCCCCAACATGTATACTTTTTATTTATCGTGTGTCACCACCAGTCTTGATCAGTCTTTCCTGTTTTGGGTACAGTTTCTACCATTTTCTAGAACTATTTGTCTCACATTAATCTTTTGTATTCACAGTTTCCCGATTACCTAGTAAAACAATATAGAAACCTACTATTTAATTTAAAAAATCCCTATTTATTGACATTTCTCTGCTGATTAAATTAACATATGCTAAACAGGAGTTTGGGGTTAACATATACACGCTACTATATACAAAATAGAAAATCAACAAGGACCTACTGTAGAGCATAGGGAACTCTACTCAATATTCTGTAATAACATAAATAGGAAAAGAATCTGAAAAAGAATAGATAGATGTATATATATAACTGATTCATTTTGCTGTACACCTGAAACTAACAAACAATTGTAAATCAACTATACTCCAAAATAAAGTAAAAATTAAAAAAAATAGGGAGTTCCCTGGCCTTCCAGTGGTTAGGACTCGGCGCTTTCATACCGAGGCCTGGCTTCAATCCCTGGTTGGGGAACTAAGATCCCGCAAGGCGCGTGGCATGGCCAAAAAAAAAAAAGCAAACAAAAATAAATAAGTACAATTTATCAGTATTCCAAAAAAGTAACATAAAATGAACATATACTGGTTTTTAAAAAGGCAATAGATTTTATATGTTGTAATACTTTGTGAAAAATTAAAATCACTTCTGTATTGCTATAGTATTAATCCCTAATAACCTGGTTTGGGGATGATTAGATTTGACTAACAGAGCCAACTTCTTGTATTGTACCTAGTAAGTGTCCAGAGGGCATTTAGAGTTAGCCCTGGTAGATCGAGTCTAACCATCTTCACTGCCTTCCAGCTGGCATCAGGCTATGCACCAGCCTTCTGTCCTCCCCCTCTGGTGACTATTTTAGCAGAAGACAAAAAGTAGAAGGCTATATAGAGAGTTTTCTGTGTGAGCTGTGTATACTGTGATCGTGCTGCTAGTCCACTTCCTTGGGGAGACCAGCTGTTCGGTCTGGTGTACATCAGCATTAGGTTTCTTCCACTTGGCTCTAGTAGATGTGTTAAGAAGCTGGAAAGGGATCTAGGTCTGATTGTGAAAACTGCATTTTTATCTTTTTGCAGAAATGAAAACCCCCTTTGCAGGCAAAATAACCTAACTTTGAAGTACTTACTACATTTCTGTTTTTGGAGAGTATAGCCCTTATTTTGACTGTGTTCGACTCTTAATTAAAAGAAAGACAATAGTTAATTCTGTGTCATTTTTTTACCCAAAAAGGAACTAGGGTTCTGTTTCCAATTGTAAATCTACTTTATGTACATTGTTCTTAATATATTACTGAACCACTGAGCTAGTGCAAATGGTAAAAGCAAGAAAACCGGTACAGCTGATTGACTTTGAAATTGAGAACCCTGGAAAGCTATGAACTTCAAATAGAATTTCACCTGCTTTTCAGTAAAAGGAAGACGTCTGGGTTCTGCATATGCCTTTGAAGGCTTTTTGCAGTTGTGTCAGAAGCATGAATTCACTGTGATTCTAACAATTGGTCTTAGATAATTGTTTTGACACATTAGTTAGTGTTGCATTATTTCTCTTGTATGGTTTTGCAGCTCTGGTGTAGAGGTTTTACTTCAGTGCTTGTTGAGGTATGGTTTTTGGGAAGACTTGTTACTGGTCAGGATGAAAGGTGGTCCTCTGGATTTTTTCCCCAGGTTCCCCATCACTCCTCCGAGAGTCAAATGGTTGAGATTCAGGGGGACAGAGTGTTGAGAAATTCAGGGTCCTTGAAAGCGAGCCCATCAGAGTCAGTGTTTGGATTTACTTGTTTCTCATGGTGTATCAGATTCTGATTCTCCTCCTTGAAATAACGACCCACGTATTCTTAGTGATTAAGCTGATGAAGCAAGATATTTTTAGGAAGGAATCTGCGATGTCTGTAATATAACTTGATTACTTTTTTCAAGTAAGCGACTATATTCAGTTTAATACTGAGAAGAAGGAATCTTAAAATTAAGCGATGTGCCTTTTTTGCCTGGGCACTGAATCTCAAAAGTTAAAAAAAATTGTCAGAGGGAATCTGTGTTTACATAACTGGTTTGAGACAAGCTTATGAGCAATGGGACATTTTAAATGTTGGCATTGTAGTGCTCAAGGCCACATCATCTAATTGGTGTTCCACTTATGATGGAAGTAACAGAATAATTCCCCTTAAAAACATGAACAAGATGGTATTGATGGTGTTGGTTCTTCTGAGTACAGCAATGGAAGATGGCAAGGAATGATCTCCACTGACACGCTGACTATATTGTTTAGCAGAGATGCAGGTGGCTCCCATATAGGATGGCTCTTAAACTCGTTTATCTTCTTCTTTTGCATCCTTTGCATAGGTAAATAAATTCCGGTTTAAAGAATCTCTGACTCCCTTACGTAGTTCCAAAGATGGTTTCTAACATTATACATGTAGCCCTATAAAGTCAGCCCATAGTCAAGACCTGTCAACATATAGAAAGGGGAGTAAAGCATCCATGGGATACCATTGTCCCTGTTGACACCTGCTGCCCTTCCGTGGCGTTCCAAGACTTGCTCCCTCTACTATGGAGGATTTTCCTTTAATAATTCCCAGAGATAAACAATTGAATGGCAGTATATAGTGTGGTAGTGGAAAGCATGGTCTATAGTTCCTGATGGATATGGGTTCAGATTCCTTCTCAGTCACTTACTTTCTGTGTGGATTTAAGCATCTACTTACTAGCTTGTGTTAGTTTTCCATCTATAAAGCAGAGATGATAATTTGTATTTACTTTAAGAGTTTGTTGAGAAAAGTGATAACCATACAACCTTAACTGTTCAGCAAGTTTCAGGGGGCTAAAAAGAGTATATAGAATGTTTTCTTATAGACTCATTTGGCTGGATATACACTAAAACTTCAATAATTGCATGTCTCCTGAGTTAGGCTAGGCTGGGCTCTGCTGCAATAACAAATAATCCCAAACCTTTGTAGTTTAAACCAACAAAAGTACATTTCTTATATACGTTATATATCCATCATTAGTTACCAGGAAGTGTGTTCATGGCAGTCAATTAAGGACTCAAACTAACCAAACAGTGACAATCTTCAACATTCTGGTTTTGAGTCAGAGAAAAAAGAGAGCTCTGGAGGATTCTGGACCAATAATTAGAAGATTTAGGCCTGAAGCCACACGCAGTATTTCCATTCTCTACTAATTGGCCAGAGCTGGTCATGTATTTCTCCTATGACCACAGCTTTGTAACATAGGGACAAGGTAGTCTAAAACTACAATGTGTCCCCAGGGGGAGACTGAAATCCTGGCCAGCAGCACTAATGACTTCCACATCTCCTTTCCAACTAGCATATAACCTAAGGCAAGAAGAAGTTAATTGGTCTTTTTCTCTTCCAGTTCTTCAAAATACTGAGGTATTAATGTTCTTAATGTCAAAGACTGGAAGAAGAAAGAGAGCACTAATTAGGCTACTTCGCCAAAGGAGATACATGGCATTATATTATTGTTTTGTACAGGAATTGGAGTTTTAGATAAGCATCCCATCTGCTAAACACCTGCTTCATTATTATCAGGGAAAAAAAGTAGGTTTAGTTATTGATTTTTTTCCTCTATTGCCAGTGAAACTTCAGAGTTCATCAACTATCTTTTATTTAGGAATAATTGTGGTTTTAGTCTTGCCAGAAGATGGTACTAACTTGGGGATATGCTAGCTAAACGTGTGGTACTATGGTTAAGAGGCATTTTAAAATTTGATCCCCAAATAATCCTTTGTATAGAAAGTGGATTTGACAGTTGGGATCTTGTCAGCTGGGTTTCTCCATACACACAGATATGCAAATTCACATCCTCATGTATTCAGTGGTATTTATCCAAGAGCAGGGTGTTCTATAAGCAAAGAAAACAGCTTAGTGAGGACTTAGCCAGCCTGTTTTGGAACTTGGAAGCGAAGCTGTTTGAGAAGTCTGGAGAGCAGAAACATAATGAACTGACATTTTGGGGAACTAAGAATTGCCAATCTAAACTTTATCAAACATGGTTAAATATCACTTTGGGACTGAGACATAACATATCAACCTCAAGCCTGTAATTTTAGGCTCCATATTTTGCAAGAGATGTAGTTGCTGGATTAGAATATGGGCTACGCTGTTAAATTTGAATTTCAGATACACAATAATTTTGCAGTGTAAGTATGTCCCACGTAGATATTGCTTTGAACAGGAATGGGAGTTCTGTGCGAGCAAATATCTATATGGGATATACTTATACTACAGTGTTGTTCATTGTTTATCTGAAATTCAAATTTAACTGGACATTATGAGTTTTTATTTACTAATATGGTGACTGTATCAAGAATGAATGGCATGAACATTTAACCTCATTCACCTCCTCTTCCAAGGTAGAAGTAACAGTTGCTCCCATGTGGCCTGAGAGTATCAGGATGAAATTTTTTTTTTTAGCTCGATCCTTCTAAGATAGTTAAAACAGGCACAGGAAGGGAAGTCAGCATCCTGTCCAGATCTCGAGGCTTATTGCTGTATATATTTTACATCTATAGCTATTTTTCAAATAACTTGAAACATTCTGAAAAAAACAGATGATAGAGCCTTAAAACCTGGATAGAAGTGCAAAAAAGTTTGAAAATCTGCCCTCAAAGTCTGCAGACTATCTCACTGGACCCTCCTTGCCGTGAGTAGTAGCTGTCATCAAGTCAATAGAAAGGCTGACTTTGATGAGCCCGTTTCCATGTTAAAATGATCAAAAACAACATAATTGATGTCAGACGCAGACAGAACAATAGTGCTGTGTTTTGAGGATTAACCCTCCTGGAGATAAGCAGAGACAGAGGATTGCTGCCTTGAACATTGCTGCTCTAGCCTGAGGCTACTGCCACATACAAGAATGGCTTTTCTATCTCAAGCATCCTTTTGTCACGTAGTTGGTTGACTCTGGCACAGGTAACCGGTGGTTTTTGAGTCATGGCACTTTGCCTTCCCACCCAATTGTAAACCCTGCTTAGTTTTGTTATGAATCTTTTTTTATTTTTTAAATAGCTGAGTCCTCTGCAGTGTTAACTATTGCTTAATAAGCTGTAGCCACAATTAGGGGATTTCTTGTAGGAACAGAGATGTTCAACTCTGCATCTTTTGTTCCTTAACACGCAGAACTACAATATGATGATTTGCTTGGCTTGGTAATGTTGCTGTGTGCCAGGGAAATTTCCAGTAGAAAAGGTCATCCCAGTGTTAGATTTTCAGACTTTTCAGCTGTGACTAACATTAAATGACCAAAGGGATACTGTCAAGGTTTAAAAAGCTCTCTTAATCAGTCTGCCAGTGCCGTGGGCGTAAGGGGTTGGCTTTTAGTGTGGTTTAATCCAGAAAACGCCAACTGTATTGAAGTTATGACCTGCCAGATTTAAAGTCCACCAGGGGAAAATTGTTGAATGTTGTGCTTGTGGAGCCATAGAAGGGCACTGCCCCCACCCCGCTGACCTCTTCTCTGTTCTCTCTGCTGTCTTCTCAGTTGTATTGAAATGGACATTTGATTTAGACACCGGGACAGCCTGGTCCAGATACCGCTCCCTCTGAAAGACAAGGGGACTAAAAAAAAAGACTGAATTAGTTTACCTCTAAATAAAAAACAGGCAGATACTCATGATTTAAGGCTCCTTTAAAAATTCTATTTATTTGTTTTTTTACTGATTACTTATAAAGACTTCAACAACTGTAATCTTTTCTACCTGATGTGAAACAGCAAGGTGGAAATAGAGAACAAATCAAAACATATCACCCTATTAAATCTCTGACTGTCTCACTTCCACCTCATGCTTAAAAAACAGGATGGGAAGTCAGTGATTGGTTCCCGATGTGATAGAGTTTGGAGGAACCAGGGTCTGGATGTTAGAGCCTTCCCTGGGCCATCTACAGGGCAGGAATCTGGTGAGCTCTGCTATAGCTGATGCAGTCTTGGGGGTCTCTAGGGTTTAGAGGCAAGTGAGGGGCCCAGCAGACAGTTCCCCCCAGAGGAAAGCAGATACTGGGGGGAAGTAGGCATCAGGATGAGAGGGCAGCAGGGAGCTCACGCTAGGAGAGAGACAGGGATCTAACCTCTGGGAGTGGAGATAAAATTCTAATTCAGAAAACAATGGAAGTCTTTGCAGATACTATTTTAAAAGACTTTTAAATCAGAAAATGTAGTAGCTGCAACTGTACTTGAGCATTATTTTCCTGTCATTGAAAATTCCATTATTTGATTAAAATTTCTGAAATGACACTTCTAGAATTTATTACAGTGTCTGATTGCAGTGCTGTAACTCTGAACACATTTTGTCATAGACTAGGGTACTTTTGAAGTTTGTTTATTTTGGCTTCCTCTTACTTGTGACCTAACTGCTAAAAGCGATTTATCTCAGAGCCTTTTAAAGTTGTATTCTTTAGGAGGAGGTTTTTCCATTGCAAACAGTACTAAAGAGTCTTTAACACACACACAAATGATCCTCTGTCTCTTTCTTTCCTTCTTTTTTTTTTTTTTTGGCCGCACAGCGCCACATGGGGGATCTTAGTTCCCTGACTGGGGATTGAACCCATGCCCCCTGCAGTGGAGACACGGAGTCCTAACCACTGGACTACCAGGGAAGTCCCTCTTTATTTCTAAGTGGATGATTTTAATGTCATCTTCTTTAGCCTTAGCGATTTCAGGACCTACATTCTATTTCAAAGATGGCCTTATCTATGCAGACTGACCTGGCCTTTTCTTTCACTTCCCAGGCTGTCGGTTTCAATAATAGTCCCTTCCTGGGCAGCAACATCATCTATCAATTTTGCTTGATTTGCCAAAACAGGCTCAGTAACATGGTGTTTCATCAGTGATGCTGGGCTGAGTATGCCAGACGGGGCCTCTGTTTCCCCTCTTGTAACTTGAGGAGTGTCATGTGTTGGATACTCTCTTCCCCAAATTCACGTCCACGTGGAACCTTAGGATGTGACCTTATTTGGAAATACGGCAGTTGCAGATGTAATTAAGGTAAGAATTCAGAGGAGATCATCATGGATATAGGATGGGACCCTAAAGCCAATGACTGGTGTCCTTCTAAGAAGAGAGGGAGTCGGGGGGGAAAGAGAGAGACACACAGGGAAGAGGCCATGGCAAGTTAGAGGCAGAGATTGGGGTGATGCTGCAACAAACCAAAGAACACCAGGAGCCTTCCAGGCCTAGAAGAGGCAGGGAAGGATTCTCCCCTAGAGCCTTTGGAGAGAGCGTGACCCTGCTGACACCATGACTTCGGACTTGTGGCCCCTACAACTGTGAGAGAATAAGTGCTATGTAAAGCCGCCAAGTTATGTTACTTTTTATAGCAGCCCTTGGAAACGAACACAAGAGGCTTTGTGAAGTTAGACTGTGTAAGGCTGGCTTCTCTGTGCTCCAGGGGACCTGGCCAGAGCTGGAGGGGATGCCAGTCCATGTGGTTGCGGGGCACCGAGCAGACTGGCAGGGCAGAGACGCAGACATGGAGTGTTACGACTGGGATCCAGTTACTGAAGTGGGGTACAGAGTGGCATTTGGAGACAGGGGCAAGGCAGACGGAGTAAAACTTCAGGGCGGCAGCTGCAGCAGGACACATCTGTTGCCGCGTTACCCACACTGACTTTCCTTTTTCCTTTGACAGAGGACAGAGTTGCCCTGGGTCCTATTGGAACTGAACCTGACAGAGGCCAAGGGGCAGATGGGCCCTTCTAGGGGTAGAGCAAGGGGCCCAAGCAGCTCATCACCAGAAGCAGTGGGATAACTGAAGGTTTCTGGATGTACAGTCAAGTGTTCACTACCTGCACAGTTGTGTAGCGCCGTGTGTATTCCATGCGTTTTTAGAAGTGGATAGTGGGTGAGTTGAAGGCTTTTGTCCTCAGCCCCAGAGTGTTGCTCCCAGGTGTCCTTTTCTTGACAATATCACTGCAGCAGCCCTGGTTCAGACCTTCTAGGTCATACTGGAGAGCGGTACTAATTATGAAAATATTACTTCTATGGTTATGACCATGCACAGCCTTGTCTTTTTAAAAAAATTTATTGAGGAATAATTGACAAATATAACTGTATACATTTAAAGGGTACAGTGTGATGATTTAAAATACATGTACATTGTGGAATGATTGCCAAGGTCAAGAGAACTAATATATCCATCACCTCACATAGTTAAAACTGTGTGTGTGTGTGTGTGTGTGTGTGTGATGCGAATGCTTACGATCTACTCTCAGCAGCTTTCAAGTTTACAACACTGCATTATTTTTTTTAATTTTATCAAAGTACAGTTGATTTTCAATGTTGTGTTAGTTTCTGCTGTACAGCAAAGTGATTCAGTTATGCATATATATATTCTTTTTCATATTCTTTTCCATTATAGTTTAGCACAGGATATTGAATATATCAGTAGTTCCCTGTGCTATACAGTAGGACTTTGTTGTTTATCCATCTTATATATAATAGTGTACATCTGCTAATCCCAAACTCACAGCCCTCCCCCACCCCCTGCCCCACCAGGGCAACTACAAGTCTGTTCTTTATGTCTGTGAGTCTGTTTTGTAGACATGTTCATTTGTGTCGTATTTTAGATTCCACATATAAGTGATATCATGGTATTTGTCTTTCTCTTTCTGACCTACTTCGCTTAGTATAATAATCTCTGGGTCCATCCATGTTGCTGCAAATGGCATTATTTCATTCTTTTTAATGGCTGAGTAATATTCCATTGTATATATGTACTACATCTTCTTTATCCATTCATCTGTCAGTGGACACTTACATTGTTTCCATGTCTTGGCTATTGTAAATAGTGCTGCTGCGAACATAAGGGTTCATGTATCTTTTCAAATTACAGTTTTGTCTGGGTATATGCCCAGGAGTGGGATTGCTGGATCATATGGTAACTCTATCTTTAGTTTTTTGAGGAACCTCCATACCGTTTTCTGTAGTGGCTGCACCAACTTACATTCCCTCCAACAGTTTGAGGGTTCCCTTTTCTCCACACCCTCTCCAGCATTTACTATTTGTAGACTTTTTAATGATGGCCACTCTGACCAGTACAACACTATACTATTAGCTGTAGTCACCATGGGAACAGCCTGGTCGTGAGTGCTTTATCATAGTAATAAATTTATATTTAATATTTATATGATATTTAGTATATAATAAACTATATAAGAATTCACTTAATTCTCATAACAACCCTATGAGGTGCCGGTACTCGTTCCTTTTTGCAGAAGAGGAAACTGAGGCACAGAGAAGTTAAGTAACTTGCTCAAGACCTCAAAAATGGAATGAGTAACTGAACGGTATTAATTATTAGGTATTAATTATGGTTGTATTAAAATTGATTTATGTTTTTTATTGATTGAGGAGTGGATTAACCACATTTGGGTCCTCAATCTACACAGTAAGTAGATTACTGCAGGTTTTGAATGTGTCCGGGGCCTTGGAGGATAAGACCTGGCTGGGCTCAAGAAAAGGAGGGATCCAGCATTCCTCTAACTTGTTGGGATGAGAAGAATATATAATTTTTAATAAAGGAATCAATCGCAGAGGGATTTCCTCGTACTTGCTGAGGAGTGATGGGAGGGAAATAGAGATACTTTAATGGCATATCTTTGTTGTTAATGACAGGGCCTTTGCCAGGTGAATGCTGTGGTTTGGATGCTGGTTGGTATGTTTCATACGACTTAATTTTTTCAGGCTGTGTGCGAGTGCTTTTCTCTAGGCATGTGATTGGGGCAGTCCTGTTTGGGTGTAGGCATGTGAGCAGGGAGTGGCAAGACAGTCAGCTGCCACTTTGCTGCAACTGGTGTTTTCTGACTGTGTTTGGGTTCCTGGAACCTTGCCACCTTGGGGAATCTGAGGCATGTTGGTGACCCATCTTTTAGGCTTAGCAGTTGCATCAGAGATGGAGAACTGGCTCCAAAGTAATTAGAAACCAGGTAGAATATATTATCTTCAAGCCTGGCTTTCTTTTAATTAATTAATTAATTAATTTTCCTGCACCGCTTGTGGGATCTTAGTTCCCCTACCAGGGATCGAACCTGGGCCCACAACAGTGAAAGCCCACGTCTTAACCACTGGACTGCCAGGGAATTCCCAAGCCTGGATTTCTTAACATCACAGATGTTGCTGACAGTTTGTACCAGGTGTTGGTTTATCGTCCACCTTGGCTGTGGTTGGATGGCAAGATGCAGAACTTTTGACCTTCAGATCAGGCTGTGAACACATGGAGTGATGCAGGACCCTCTCTTTCTTACTGTAACAGCAGGCATTGAGGGTGCCTCTGCAGGAGAGGCCCCAAACCAGGGTAGTTGTGGGACTACTTTGCTTGAGGGGAATGTATGATTACTGGGGAGAGGGCGACAGGAGCCACAGTGGGGTCTCTGTAGTGCCCTGGGTGAGAGTGCAGCCTCTGTTGTCATTCTGTGTGTGCTTGGATCCCCGTGAGGCCCCTAAGGTTACCCACAGGTGAAATGGTGGATAATAGTTTCCTCCCCCGCCGATAAGGTTGTTCAGGGATTGAGATAATCCTTGTGAAGTACTTACTGGAATGCCTGGTACATAGTAAAAGCTTAATAAATATTAGCATGTCAGCTGTCAGTAGAGTTCTTATACCTAATACATTGCTGTAATAGAATGAAAAGTTCCTATCCTTTTAGGAAAAGACTGATTGTTCTGTGGCCATGGTTACCGGTAACCATCAGAACCTGGTTTTTTTTTTAATTAATTAATTAATTAATTTTTGGCTGCGTTGGGTCTTCGTTGCTGCGCGCGGGCTTTCTCTAGTTGCGGCGAGCGGGGGCTACTCTTCGTTGTGGTGTGCAGGCTTCTCATTGCGGTGGCTTCTCTTGTTGCGGATCACGGACTCTAGGCGGGCGGGCTTCAGTAGTTGTGGCTCGCGGGCTCTAGAGCGCAGGCTTAGTAGTTGTGGCGCACAGGCTTAGTTGCTCTGCGGCACGTGGGATCTTCCCAGACCAGGACTCGAAGCCATGTCCCCTGTGTTGGCAGGAGGATTCTTAACCACTGTGCCACCAGGGAAGCCCCAGAACCTGTTTTTATATTTGTTTAAACTGATCAGTGACAGCAGCTCACCAGCCTGCTAACACACCCAGTTGTAAAGCCAGTCAGCAACGGCTTAGCCGGTCAGCTCCGTTCTCACTCCAGCTTTGCTTCTGCACCTAAAGGTCAGCGGATGCCTTCATATGCCAGCCTCTGGAAGTCTTCCAACCCTCGAACTCAAAGAGTCTCCAAACCCTATATAAGACCAGCCCTCCGTGCATTGTTTAGGGAGAGTGTCTGTTAAAGTGCAGCTCTCCCGTGCTCGGCAAGCTATCAATTTGGCTTTTTGTTCAGATATTGAGTTGAGATCTCTGCCTTCAGCAGTTGAGATGTGTGTTATGTGCTAAGGGATCATAAAGATGGGGATATAAGGAAGAGTTCACATGAGGGGTGATTTCTGGTCCAAGTTGTCTGATAGGAGTTAAATAGAGAATAATCACGGAAGGAGGGAGGTCTTCTGACTTGAGGGAACACACCACGAGTGATAATGGCAATTTAAGGGCTGCTACCTAATTTGTCATCCCTGGACTGTAGGGTGTGCACAGGGTAGGGTGATGGAAAGTAGGACTGGAACAGTTAGTAGGGGCTGGATTGTAAGGGCCTTGGATCCCGGCCTAAGCAGTTTTCCTGTTCCTCTCAAACATATTTCTAACTTTCTAAGTCCTAACCACAGAAGAGACTGAACTTTTTCCATAAGAGGGTGTTTCTTTGAAATCTCCCTATAGGGGATATTTGGCATTCTATTTTGGCTTTCCAGCATCTGAACTCTGTTCTTGAGCTTGGAGAATTTCCCACATGAGGGAAAAAAGCAGAATCTTTTTTTCCACTATAGAAGTTAAAAATGCCAGTATTTGCTTTTCCACCCTCCCTTTCAGCTAGGAGACGGGCAGAACCTGGGGTGGGAGCTGATACAACAGGAGAGGAGACCTGGGCTGTGTGCTGTGGTCATGGTGGTGGTGCCCATTGCTACCGTGTGGGTGAACATTGCACGCTGCAGAATCCAGTGCCCTTCATTAATCCAGAAATTCACATATTCCCAAAATTTTAGTATTGAAATCAGGGTGATCCTGAAAATCATTGTTGTGATAGAGTTTGACAAGCTGTATTATCTACTTTTTTCCTTAAGAAAATAAAATAATAACATAATGGTCTTAGGGTCAGCAGCATTGGAGATACTCAGTGGTGGCAGAAGTGTCCACGTTGGACCAGTTCTGAGCACAGTTTTGGCCTCATAGCCCCACAACGCGTTCTCCAGGCCTTTGGGTTATTTTCTAAGCTTCCCAAGAAATTTATTCTTTGATTAAATTAGAGTTTGTTTTTATTGTTTGAAGCAAAGAATCCTGACTGGTACATGCAAGTCATCTTAAAAAGCCTTAAGAATGCTGCAGTTTATTAGTATAATGGTTTTAATGGAAGCAGGGTTTTTTCTCCCCAAATCTTCACTTAAATTTGATGTCCCAAGAAACTATGCCGTGTTAGTAGCTCATCATTCAACCAATATTTATTGACAACCTCTGTGTGATATTATGGAGAATGAGCTCATAATGGAGCGTTTATTCCAACATGTATCTTGCGGGTTTGCATCTCTCTGGCACAGCACCTGATACCTGTCATTCGTATCCTGGGGGATTTGACCCAGGTTAAGAAGCACAGTGCAGGCAATGGAGAGCTGGTAGATGCTTTAACGTGAAGAACTGATGTGACCTGATTCGTAGAATTGCTTCTTAGGGGCTTTCTTCAGTTATTCTCATCATCACTCATTTGGTGGAATCCTGTCTCCCTTCAGGGTTTCCTGTATCTTGAAGCTCTATGGAAACAAATTCGGAGCAGGGATCTATGACTTTTGGGTCTGAGACTCCAGATACCTGTGGAGCTCCAAATGCTTTTGAGTTCACATGTTCTGGATGTTAAGCTCTTTTTTCTTTCCAGGTAATTGCTGGGTTTCCAAATTAAAAACTTCCTCAAGCATGAGTGGTGCTACAATAAGTATTTGGGTCTAACAGATCCTTAGACTTCTCCCAGGTCCACATAAAAGCATTTTCATGAGTTACTTTTTTTTTTTTTTTTTTGCGCTATGCGGGCCCCTCACTGTTGTGGTCTCTCCCGTTGCGGAGCGCAGGCTCAGCGGCCATGGCTCACGGACCTAGCCACTCTGCGGCATGTGGGATCTTCCCAGACCGGGCCACAAACCCGTGTCCCCTGCATCGGCGGGCGGACTCTCAACCACTGCGCCACTAGGGAAGCCCCATGAGTTACTTTTACTTGGAATATTCAGTTCAGTCCGTGTGTGTCATCTGATCTTATTGTGTGGAAGGAAACACTCTTCCTAAATAGAGCCCCCCTTTGACGCAAAAACTTTACATATTCTACAGTGGCTAAAAAGTCTGATAAAGGTCTTAGAAATAAACAGTCGTGGTTTTATCAGTCTAAGTTCGCTGAGAAATTAGACATAGAGGTTGCTTGTGTGGCCTTTGATAAGACAAGTCTTGGATTCTAGAGAGTTTGTCTTGGTTTGTACTAACATTGTAGATGGAGATCTTTTAAGAGGGAGCTAATAATTTACACCTTTGTGGGATCCCCTAAAGTCTGGTATGTGGGGTATTACCAAGGAAAGCTAGCATCAAAGACTTGGCATTTTCGACCACTCTTAAAATGGACCAGAAGCCACAACGCAAGTGGATGTTAGGTATTCACAAGATAGCACTATTTTCAATGTGTCTGTTCTCTTTAGCTATCTTAGAATAATTTTGTTGGGATTTATTGTCTTACTGCTGTTATTTTAAATTTGAGTTTGTATAGTACATCATAGTATTTCATTTTCACTTCAGCTTATTTTAATTCCAGTTGTAAAATGCTTTTTAAAATAAGTTTCTGTGAAATTAAAATCCATCCAGGCATTTCTGGTTTCTGAGATAACATTATTTCTCTTCCTCTTTCCACTGCCTTCTACAGCCTCCCTCAAAAGAAAAGAAAAAAAAGCCTAAAACAGAACCATATGTTTCAAAGATGGGAGAGATCTGGTGCTTCCACAAAGTCTTTAAAAGGAGAATGTTCGAATGACATGATTCTCCTTTCTGTTAACTGTCCCACATTTTGTGAGAACAGTTAGACTTCCCTAAAAGTCCTCAATGAGTGGTTCAACAGGATGAAAGACACATATTCCTTGTTAATACAGGAAGGCACTTAGAGCCCGATGTTGAAAGCTGTGAAACACCCTTGTCGAATGCTGTGTTTTGTTCAGCAGTTGGATAGCAGTTCAGTGTTCCATAGGAAGACCTGAAGTTTTCGTTTGTTCAGAATTTGTAAGAAAAATTCTGGGTGGAATTCGACATGACCATCAGCTGTGAAAAGCTGTTCAACATAATAATGATGTAGACAGGATTATAGTAATTACAATATTACAACATTATTATAAACATTATAATCATAATGTATAATGTATTCTTTTCAAGTACTTAGATGCCCTTATTTTAAGAAACATACTTGATAAGTTGTGCTCATGGATGGGAAAACAATTTGAGAAGTTTACGTGCTGCAAATGCAAGCTGCTGTTAGTGTTTGGCAGTCTCTGATCTATTCAGTGAAAGAGCTGTTCAAGGCCCTTCCCTAGGCCAAATTCTCTTAGCCTCATCCCAGTTACAGAAATGAGCACGCAAGCCGTGAGACGCTGGCACTGCAGTAGAAGTATTTAGTTCTTTATGTTGCGGAGGGTGGTGTGTGTGTGTGTTTAGATTTCCCCAATCCACAAACGACTGTTCCTCAGCATCAGGCTCTGGTACTGCGTGGACACGTTATGACTGAATGAATGAATCAACACAATTTTGTACAGTGCTGGAACACTTTGAGAGACTGAAAGAAATGCGAGACACAGACATCCTCTCTGGGGGTGCTGGCTTACGTTTTAACTCGAGGGACGCGAGCTAAGCACACATTCTGCATAGACTGTGAAACAAGGCTGTACTGGATTAAGCATACAGAGAACGAGAGGAGAGTCCAGAAGGAGAGAGATAGGGCTGCTGATGTGGCCTAAAGTCATCAGAGGACATGGGATTGGAGGAGGACCACCCAGGATCCATGGGCTATGGTATGCATTGTATATTTGTGTACCCCCCAAATGTGTATGTTGGAACCCTAACCTTTAATGTGATGGTATTTGGAGATGGAGCCTGTGGGAGATGGATTGGTGCCCTTGTAAGAAGAGAAAAGAGAGGGCTTGCTTCCTCCCCCTCTGCCATGTGAGCCTAGAGCAAGAAGGCATCCATCTGTAAACCAGGAAGGGGGCCCTCACTAGGAGCCCGCTTGGCTGACCCCTTGATCTTGGACTTCCCAGCCTCCAGAACGGTGAGAAATAAATCTCTGTTGTTTAAGCCACCTCGTCTATGGTATTCGTGTTAACATCTGCCTGAACTAAGACAGGACATAGATAATACTGGAATGAGGCAGACATCCCGGGAATGAGAAGACTGCATTGAGAGGGCAAAGGATATGAGTTGAAAGGTGATCAGGGCACAGAGGGATCTTCTCAGAAGATATTATGTATCTTGTGGTGCTCCTAGGCTTATTGATTTGATCATCTGCTATTACAATAGGAGGTTGGAAATGGGGAGGAATATGCATTGACTTGGCAAAAACTAGAACTGTCTTCTTTTCCTTTTTTTCTTTCTCTTCTTCTTCTTCTTTTTTTCTGTTGGTTGTTATTTTCCTGAGGGATGATCTGTTTTATTTTCCACTATGGTCCCACGGCTAGAACCATCCCTGGCACTGTAGAAAGTATTCATTATGTATTTGAATAAGTAGCTATCAAGAAACCACAGAGTTTAGACCCCCTTTGCCACCTGCTCATTGCGTATGGAACTTTTTCTGAATTTGAGTAGCCCTAGTTCTCCTGTGCTTGGCGTGAGTGGGGAAGCTTGAGGAGCTGGGGCCATTTTCGTGATGGTAATTTTGGATTCTTCTCGTGGCTGCCCTGGGAACTGAAGACTGATTTGATTCTTGCTAAACTACATAAAATAAACAAGGGAGCTTGTGAAATGGAACACTGAGGGATATTTGAAAGCAAAGAATAACAGACATAGTTTCATCATTTCAGAAAATAACATGGTAGAGTTTCCATATCAACAGGCTGCTCACTTTCTCTGTGAAAAGGGGAATAAAAGGTGATTTTTTTTTTCCTGGGAAGGAAGTATTCTATAGTAAAAAAAGGCATTTAGAGGAGTTTAAATCCCAACTCAGAGGGAGATGATTTAAAATCTGCATAAATATTTAATTTATATTAAAATCACAGAAATTATAGTGATCTTTTAAAGTCGAAATGAGGCACTAGCTTAAGTCGTAGGCTTAAGAGGCAATGGGGCGAAGAAGGGAGTGTACCCTTTATAAAGGCGCCATCATGTCTTTCACGCCTCTGCCCTGTGGATATGACCGGGTTCTAGTAGGAGGGCTTATGCTTGTGTCACCATAGTTATAGGTGCTGACTCACTGCACCCCTTGTCCCATTTGGTCATAATTTTTGATTCCTTGCTGATGGAAATTGTGTGTCTTTACTAAAACTTAACATACCTAGAATGTAAGAAACAGTGGCATCTATTTTAGAGAACATTATTTATAACATTTTCAAACACAAGTCATACGGTTGGGTGAACTCTTACTAATATTTATTGTTTCTTTTTTTCGCCTTACCCTGATTTCCCACAGAGAGTTAAAATCCTTTAGCATTACAGTGAGATAAGAAAGTAGGATCAGGCAATAAGCCTCCTTCTCTGCATTTTTTTCCCATTTCTCTTTCTTGGTCTTCTTTGCAGTTTCCTTCCCGTCTGCCTGTTTCTTAAAGGTTTGTAAAATGAAATACTGTTATGTTAAATTATAAAAACAATATATGCTCATTAAACAATTCAGACAATAGAGTATAAATTAACACATCCCACAAAAAAATAAGTACACAACAGTACACACTGTCAGATATACACACATATTTGGTCATCCCCTCCACCTTTCCCATGAACGCTTACTAGTGTTTTTGTTTTGGGGTTTTTTTTGGCTGACCTGCATGGCTTGTGGGATCTTAGTTCCCTGACCAGGGATTGAACCCATGCCCTTGGCAGTGAAAGAGTGGAGTCCTAACCACTGGACCACCAGGGAATTCCCTTCCATGGGGTCTTATTGTATATACTATTTTGCAGCTTAATTTTTTAATTAATTAATTACTTTTTTAACATCTTTATTGGAGTATAATTGCTTTACAATGGTGTGTTAGTTTCTGCTTTATAACAAAGTGAATCAGCTATACATATACATATATCCCCATATTCCCTCCCTCTTGCGTCTCCTTCCCACCCTCCCTATCCCACCCCTCTAGGTGGTCACAAAGCACGGAGCTGATCTCCCTGTGCTGTGCAGCTGCTTCCCACTAGCTATCTAATTTACATTTGGTAGAGTATATATGTCCATGCCACTCTCTCACTTCGTCCCAGCTTACCCTTCCCCCTCCCCATGTCCTCAAGTCCATTCTCTACGTCTGTGTCTTTATTCCTGTCCTGGCCCTAGGTTCTTCAGAACCATTTTTTTTTTTTTTTAGATTCCATATATGTGTGTTAGCATACAGTATTTGTTTTTCTCTTTCTGACTTACTTCACTCTGTATGACAGACTCTAGGTCCATCCACCTCACTACAGATAACTCAATTTTGTTTCGTTTTATGGCTGAGTAATATTCCATTGTATATATGTGCCACATCTTTATGCATTCATCTATAGATGGACACTTAGACTCTTAGCTTAGTTTTTAATTTAACAATATATCATCAGTCCCGTAAATACTGGTGTTTCTCAGGGTTCTCTTCTAGGTTTTCTCTTCTCTCTCTGCACATACTGAATGGAATTCTTCCGCTTGTAGTTTTAGTCACCTTCATGCTTATTTCCAAACATATATTCCCAGCCCCTATCTGGCTCTGGGACCCCAGCCCATCTATTGCCCACTTGGATGCTGTACAGGCACGACACCCGACTTTTCCTGAACACCGTTTCTCTTCCTGTTTCCATCTCAGGGAGCAGCGATATTATTCACCCCATTTTCCAAGCTCAAGATTTGGCCTCATCTTCAGTCCATCCTCTTTTTCATTCAACCACATCCTGTCAATCACCAGGCCTATTGTTTCCACTGATTCAATATCTTTTAAACCAATGAGTCTTTCTCCATTCTGACTGCCACCTCTGTAATGCCAAGTGACAGTCATCTCTTGCTTGGGGTGCTCTATTGTCTAACTGTCCTCCTTTCTGTCCCTTTCCCTCCTCACCTTCTAATTCACTTGCCTCACAGGTCCCAGATGATCTTTCTCCAGTGCGAATCTAAACACGTCTTACTTACAATATTCAGAGAACTCTCACAGGGCTCATACGATCTGGCCTCTGCCTGTGCCTTGCCCACCGCATTGGTCTCACCTCCCCACCCGTGTGACTCTCACTGCAAACACCGCCAACCGCTCTGAGTTCCTGGAACATGCCAATTTCTAGTTGACACCTGTTTGCTTTGGTACATTCTGCCTCCCTGTTTCTGCTTCATCCTTTAGACCACTTCAGGGATGCTTCTCCCATGAACTGGATTTGGTGTCATTCCCACATGTTCCCAGAGCGTCTCACACAAACCTGTATCCTATTGTAGCACTGCTCATACTGTACTGTAGTAGCTTGTATGTGGCTGCCACCACCATCGCCACCATTAGACTGCAAGCTCCCTGAGGGCAAGAATGAGGAAGAGCACAGAATGTAGCCCCTGATAGAAGCCGCATATGTGAACGATAAATGAATGTACAGATGACCCTTGAACAGCATGGGTTGGGCCACTTATATGCAAATCTTTTTCAAAAAATATAGTACCTCCGTTTTCATTTTACAGGTCTTTAAATGAGCTAATTGTGGGGAAAAGTTTGTGTTGATTAGAGAGCACAATATGTGGAATCAGAAGAACTAGGGTTCAAGTCCTCATTCTATCCAAATGGTTTCAACTTCCCGCCCTTGGGTGAGTCACTTATCAATTCCTTGGTTTTTGAGGCAGAGATGATAGTACACAGATTTTCGACTGGGGGTGGGAGTAGGGCATCAGGTGCCCCTAACCCCTGTGTTGTTCAAGGGTCCACTGGAGTCAGAAACCCAGGAAGCCCCTAATGCTGAAGACGTGGCCTGTCCCTGAATCCTAGGAGGTAGAATGGTCAAGTCAGAAGCTTCACACGCCTTGAGGGATCAGGCGGGTTCAAAGGTCAGCATAAGCACTTTTCAGGGCCTGGGCGTGGCGGTTTGAGATACCAGTGCTACTAGGGAGTAGAACAAAGTAATGGTGACCAGAATCTGCCTTCTGCTTTCCTTCGAGCTTCATCCTGTTTGCGGCCTTCTGTAGACTCAGTGACATGTTACAGTTGGAGTGAGTGGAAGAGTTGGAGGCTTGTACAAGGTCTAACTCCTCAGTGGGGCAGGAGCGACGTGAGGCTTCCTGGAACGGGGTACTTGGATTTGGGGCAGTCACAACACCCAAGGCGGCTAACCTTGCCTCTCGTGCAGCTGGTTAAACCTGCCACTCCCCGCTGGCTGCCACCTGTGTAAACTCACGTTCGGAAGACCTTCATTTCCTATGAACCTCTCTCACTTTGGAGTCCCGTGTCCTTTATCCACATGCTGCAGAGGAACAAAAATCAGTACCACTGAGAACCCAAATGCCTGGAGACCCTCTCTGCTACTCTGTTGTACGCTCTCGAGATTTTACACTGGAACACCACCCACCCCAGCTGTTACATGTTGTTAAATGTGACTGCTTTCACGCTGATTTGCATGGGATGCTTCTCGGGTCTGCAGTGATCACGTTAATTTGTTTATCAGGACCCATAAAATAGAGGCCGCCCAGGGGCCCGGATCACCTCACCAACCTAAACCTGCCCTTATGGGAAACACCTGTCAAGGAAATTGAGCACAAACCAATCACAATCCTCTAACTCAGCTTTAGCTAGTTTATCTTACCCTAGAAAATAGGACCCACCAGCCTTATAAGGAGTACCCGTCCGCCTAGCCGAGCATGCGCGCCTTCCACATTGCTGTTTCGAGCGCTCTTTGAGACTCACGCTCGCCCAGTCTCCTTTGGGAAGAGCGGTCCACTGATTGTGAGGCCCTGGACTTTCCCAGTCCACGGATTGTAGTCCCTTGGCTGAAAGATATCACACTCGTTACCAAGTTGCTTTAGTTTGGTCATTGGACAGTGGTGATGAGATGGGACTGGAAGACAGGTGCTGAAGATTCCGGGGACGGCTCCTAGATGCAGATGAAGGTACCAACAGAGCCCTCTTGATTCGCTACCTTTTGGGCCTCTCTGCGGGATCTCCAGGAAGCTTCTCTCAGGTGGAGCTCTGCTGCTTTTGCATTCTGAGCTCTTTGAGTTTGTTTGTCCTACTTCTTCCAGGTGGAAAATTGGGGTGTGAGAGACTCTAGGTTTTCATGGTGAGGCTTAAGGTCTCAGGAACTGTGCACAGGCAGCCAGAAACAGTAAATCTGGTTGAATGAGGGAGGATTATTTCAAGGGAAAATAATAGTTACCCCTCAGTCTAAAGAAAGCAAGATGGAAGCTGTCAGGGAACTCACAAAGCTGCCAGGTAAGCCTCCACAGCATAAACTGCTGGGGGATTTGGGGAAATAAATAAAGAGAAGAAATTCAGGCTTTTTTGACCAAGGGAACATCAAAATCTAAGTAGGCACAAGTCAGCTATTAAAAACCATCAGGGAATCCTCCACTATAAAGAAATCTTTTTGTTTTCAATTGAGGTAAATTTGGTATATAACATGTTAGTTTCAGAGTATAACATAATAATTTGACCTTGGCATACACGACAGAGTGATCGCTACAGTAAGTCTAGTTTCCATCCATCACCATAAAACTGACCTCCTTCACCATTTTTGCTCACCTCCAACCCCTTTCCCCTCTGATAATCATTGATCTGTTCTTTGTATTTGAGTTTTGTATGTTTGTTGGTTTGGTTTTTAGCTTCCACACATAAGTAAAATCATGCAGTATTAATCTTTCTCTGTCTGACTCATCTCACTTAGCAAAATACCCTTAGGGTCCATCCATGTTGTTGTAAATGACATTATTTCATTCTTTTTTATGGCTGAGTAGTATTCCATTGTATATATGTACCACGTCTTCTTTATCCATGCATCTGTCAGTGGATACTTAGGTTGCTCCCATATCTTGGCTATTGTGAATAATGCTACTATGTACATTGGGGTGCATACATCTTTTCAAGTTAGTGTTTTCCTTTTCTTCAGGTAAATACCCAGGAGTGAAATGGTTGGACCTTTAGATAGTTCTGTTTTTAGTTTTGGGAATAACCTCCATACTGTTGTCTAGAGTGGCTGCACCAATTTATGTTCCCACCCACAGTACACAAAGGTTCCCTTTTTTCCACTTCCTCCTCAACACTTGGTACCTGTCCTTCTAATAATAGCCATTCTGACAGGTGTGAGATATTATCTTGTTGTTTTTACTTGCATTTCCCTGAGATTTAGTGATGTTGAGCATCTTTTCATGTGCTTGTTGGCCATTTTTATGTCTTCCTTGGAAAAATATCTTCTCAGATCCTCTGCCCACTTTTTAATTGGGTTGTTTTTTTTGTTATTGAGTTGTATGAGTTCTTTATATTTTGGATATTATCCCCTTATAGATTCATGATTGACAAATATCTTGTCCCATTCAGTAGATTGACTTTTTATTTTGTTGGTGGTTTCCTTCACTGTAAAGATGCTTTATAGTGTGATGTAGTCTCATTTGATTACTTTTGCTTTTGTTGCCATTGTCTTTGGAGTAGATCCAAAAAAATATGGCTAAGAGTGATGTCATGAAACTTACATGTATGTTTTCTTCTAGGTGTTTGATGGTTTCTGGTCTTACATTCAAGTCTTTAATCAATTTTGAGTTAATTTTTGTGTATGGTGTAAGATAGTGGTCTAGTTTCATTTTTCTGCACATCGCTGTCCAGTTTTCCCAGCACCATTTATTCTTTTGCACATGGCTGTCCAGTTTTGCCAAAGGAGACATACTTGTCTCCTTTGTCATAAATTAATTAACTACATAAGCCTAGGTTTATTTCTTGGCTCTGTTCTGTTCCATTGATCTATGTGTCCGTTTTTATACCAATACCATACTGTTTTGATTAGTAAAGATTTGCAATATAGTTTGAAATCAGGGAGCATGATACCACCAGCCTTGTTCTTCTTTCTCAAGATTTCTTTGGCTACTTGGTGTCTTTTGTGGTTCCATGCAAATTTTAGAATTACTAGTTTTAGTTCTGTGAAAAATGCCATTGAAATTTTGACAGGATTGCATTGAATTTGTAGATTGCTTCAGGTGATGTGGAAATTTTAACACTATTAATTCTTCCAGTCTATCAGCATTGAATATGTTTCCATTTATTTGTGTCTTTTTCAATTTCTTTCATCAGTATCTTATTAAGGTACAGGTCTTTCACTTCCTTGGTTAAATTTATTCCTAGGTATTTTATTCTTTTTGATGCAATTTTAATGGGATTGTTTTCTTAATTTATCTAATAGTTTCTTACTAGTGTATAGAAACACAACAGATTTTATTTTATTTTTTGTGGTACGCGGGCCTCTCACTGTTGTGGCCTCTCCCGTTGCGGAGCACAGGCTCCAGACGCACAGGCCCAGCGGCCATGGGACATGGGCCCAGCCACTCTGTGGCATGTGGGATCCTCCTGGGCTGGGGCACGAGCCCGCATCCCCTGCATCGGCAGGCGAACTCCCAACCATTGTGCCACCAGGGAAGCCCACACAACAGATTTTTCTGTATTGATTTTGCATCCTGCACCTTTACTGAATTTGTTTATTAGTTCTATTTCTTTGCAGAGTCTTTAAAAAAATTTTTTTTAACATCTTTATTGGAGTATAATTGCTTTAAAATGGTGTGTTAGTTTCTGCTTTATAACAAAGTGAATCAGCTATACATATACATACATCCCCATATCCCCTTCCTCTTGCATCTCCCTCCCATCCTCCATATCCCACCCATCAAGGTGGTCACAAAGCACCGAGCTGATCTCCCTGTGCTATGCGGCTGCTTCCCACTAGCTATCTGTTTTACATTTGGCAGTATATATAAGTCCATGCCACTCTCTCACTTTGTCCCAGCTTACCCTTCCCCCTCCCCGTGTCCTCAAGTCCATTCTCTATGACTGTCTTTATTCCTGTCCTGGCCCTAGGTTCTTCAGGACCTTTTTTTTTTTTTTTTTTTTTTAGATTCCATATCTATGTGTTAGCATACGGTATTTGTTTTTCTCTTTCTGACTTACTTCACTCTGTATGAAAGACTCTAGATCCATCCACCTCACTACAGATAACTCAATTTAGTTTCTTTTTATAGCTGAGTAATATTCCATTGTATATATGTGCCACATCTTCTTTATCCATTCATCTGTTGATGGACACTTAGGTTGCTTCCATGTCCTGGCTATTGTAAATAGAGCTGCAATGAACATTGTGGTACATTACTCTTTTTGAATTATGGTTCTTCAGGGAATATGCCCAGTAGTGGGAGTGCTGAGTTATATGATAGTTCTATTTTTAGTTTTTTAATGAGCCTCCATACTGTTCTCCATAGTGCCTGTATCAATTTACATTCCCACCAACAGTGCAGGAGGGTTCCCTTTTCTCCACACCCGTTCCAGCATTTATTGTTTGTAGATTTTTTTTTTCTTTTTTTTTCTTGCGGTACGCGGGCCTCTCACTGTTGTGGCCTCTCCCGTTCTGGAGCACAGGCTCCGGACGCGCGGCCTCAGCGGCCATGGCTCACAGGCCCAGCTGCACCACGGCATGTGGGATCTTCCTGGACTGGGACACGAACCCATGTCCCCTGCATCGGCAGGCAGACTCTCAACCACTGCACCACCAGGGAAGCCCCCTTCATTGTACTTTTGATTTGCATTTCTCTAATGATTAATAATTTGAGCATCCTTTCATGTGTTTGTTGGCAATATGTATATCTTCTCTGGAGAAATGTCTGTTTAGGTCTTCTGCCCATTTTTGGATTGGGTTGTTTGTTTTTTTGATATTGAGCTGCATGAGCTGCTTGTAAATTTTGGAGATTAATCCTTTGTCAGTTGCTTCATTTGCAAGTATTTTCTCCCATTCTGAGGGTTGTCTTTTGGTCTTGTTTATTGTTTCCTTTGCTGTGCAAAAGCTTTTAAGTTTCATTAGGTCCCATTTGTTTATTTTTGTTTTTATTTCCATTTCTTTAGAATGTGCGTCAAAAAGGATCTTGCTGTGATTTATGTCATAGAGTGTTCTGCCTATATTTTCCTCTAAGAGTTTTGTAGTGCCTGGCCTTACATTAAGGTCTTTAATGCATTTTGAGTTTATTTTTGTGTATGGTGTTAGGGAGTGTTCTAATTTCATTCTTTCCCATGTAGCTGTCCAGTTTTCCCAGTACCACTTATTGAAGAGGCTGTCTTTTCTACATTGTATATTCTCACCACCTTTATCAAAAATAAAGTGACCATATGTGTGTGGGTTTATCTCTGGGCTTTTTATCCTGTCCCATTGATCTATATTTCTGTTTTTGTGCCAGTACCATACTGTCTTCATTACTGTAGCTTTGTAGTATAGTCCGAAGTCTGGGAGCCTGATTCCTCCAGATCCGTTTTTCTTTCTCAAGATTGCTTTGGCTATTCGGGGTCTTTTGTGTTTCTATACAAATTGTGAAATTTTTTGTTCTAGTTCTGTGAAAAATGCCTTTGGTAGTTTGATAGGGATTGCATTGAACCTGTAGATTGCTTTGGGTAGTATAGTCATTTTCACAATGTTGATTCTTCCAATCCAAGAACATGGTATCTCTCTTCATCTGTTTGTATCATCTTTAATTTCTTTCGTCAGTGTCTTATAGTTTTCTGCGTTCAGGTCTTTTGTCTCCTTAGGTAGGTTTATTTCTAAATATTTTATTCTTTTTGTTGCAGTGGTAAATGGGAGTGTTTTCTTAATTTCACTTTCAGGTTTTTCATCATTAGTGTATAGGAATGCAAGAGATTTCTGTGCATTATATTTTGTATCCTGCTACTTTACCAAATTCATTGATTAGCTCTAGTAGTTTTCTGGTAGCGTCCTTAGGATTCTCTATGTATAGTATCATGTCATCTGCACACAGTGACACCTTTACTTCTTCTTTTCTGATTTGAATTCCCTTTATTTCTTTTTCTTCTCTGATTGCTGTGGCTAAAACTTCCATAACTGTGTTGAATAATAGTGGTGAGAGTGGACAACCTTGTCTGGCTTCTGATCTTAGAGGAAAGTTTCAGTTTTTCACCTTTGAGAACAGTGTTGGGTTTGGGTTTGTCATATATGGCCTTTATTATGTTGAGGTAAGTTCCCTCTATGCTGACTTTCTGGATGGTTTTTATCATAAATGGGTGTTGAATTTTGTCAAAAGCTTTTTCTGCATTTATTGAGATGATCATATGGTTTTTATCCTTCAAGTTGTTAATATGGTGTATCACATTGATTGATTTGTATATATTGAAGAATCCTTGCATTCCTGGGATAAACCCCACTTGATCTTGGTGTATGATCCTTTTACTGTGCTGTTGGATTCTGTTCGCTAGTATTTTGTTGAGGATTTTTGCATCTATGTTCATCAGTGATATTGGCCTGCAGTTTTCTTTCTTTGTGACATCTTTGTCTGGTTTTGGTATCGGGGTGATGGTGGCCTTGTAGAATGAGTTTGGGAGTGTTCCTTCCTCTCATATATTTTGGAAGAGGTTGAGAAGGATAAGTGTTAGCTCTTCTCTAACTGTTTGATAGAATTCGCCTGTGAAGCCATCTAGTCCTGGGCTTTTGTTTGTTGGGAGATTTTTTTTTTTTTTTTTTTTTTTTTGCGGTACGCGGGCCTCTCACTGTTGTGGCCCCTCCCGTTGCGGAGCACAGGCTCCGGACGCGCAGGCTCAGCGGCCATGGCTCACGGGCCCAGCAGCTCCGCGGCATGTGGGATCTTCCCGGACCGGGGCACGAACCCGCGTCCCCTGCATCGGCAGGCGGACTCTCAACCACTGCGCCACCAGGGAAGCCCTGTTGGAAGATTTTTAATCACAGTTTCAATTTCAGTGCTTGTGATTGGTTTGTTTATATTTTCTGTTTCTTCCTGGTTCAGTCTCAGAAGGTTGTGCTTTTCCAAGAATGTGTCCATTTCTTCCAGGTTGTCCATTTTATTGGCATATAGATGCTTGTAGTAATCTCCCATGATCCTTTGTATTTCTACAGTGTCAGTTGTTACTTCTCCTTTTTCATTTCTAATTCTATTCATTTGAGTCTTCTCCCTTTTTTTATTGATGAGTCTGGCTAATGGTTTTCAATTTTGTTTATCTTCTCAAAGAGCCATCTTTTAGTTTTATTGATCTTTGCTATCGTTTCCTTCATTTCTTTTTCATTTATTTCTGATCTGATCTTTATGATTTCTTTCCTTCTGCTAAATTTGGGTTTTTTTTTTAATTCTTCTTTCTCTGATTGCTTTAGGTGTAAGGTTAGGTTGTTTATTTGAGATGTTTCTTGTTTCTTGAGTTAGGATTGTATTGCTATAAACTTTCCCCTTAGAACTGCTTTTGCTGCATCCCATAGGTTTTGGGCCATTGTGTTTTCATTGTCATTTGTTTGTAGGTATTTTTTGATTTCCTCTTTGATTTCTTCAGTGATCACTTGGTTATTAAATAGTGTATTTTTAGCCTCCATGTGCTTGTATTCTTTACAGCTTTTTTCCTGTAATTGATATCTAGTCTCATAGCATTGTGGTCGGAAAAGATCCTTGATAGGATTTCAATTTTCTTAAATTTACCAAGGCTTGATTTGTGACCCAAGATATGATCTATCCTGGCGAATGTTCCATGAGCACTTGAGAAGAAAGTGTATTGTGTTGTTTTGGGATGGAATGTCCTATAAATATCAATTAAGTCCATCTTGTTTAATGTATCATTTAAACTTTGTGTTTCCTTATTTATTTTTATTTTGGATGATCTATCCATTGGTGAAAGTGGGGTGTTAAAGTTCCCTACTATGATTGTGTTACTGTCGATTTCCCCTTTTATGGCTGTTAGTATTTGCCTTGTGTGCTGAGGTGCTCCTATGTTGGATGCATAAATATTTACAATTGTTATATCTTCTTCTTGGATTGATCCCTTGATCATTATGTAGTGTCCTTCCTTGTCTGTTGTTAACATTCTTCATTTTAAAGTCTATTTTATCTGATATGAGTATTGCTACTCCAGCTTTCTTTTGATTTCCATTTGCATGGAATATCTTTTTCCATCCCCTCACTTTCAGTCTGTATGTGTCCCTAGGTCTGAAATGGGTCTCTTGTAGACAGCATATATATGGGTCTTGTTTTTGTATCCATTCAGCCAGTCTGTGTCTTTTGGTTGGAGCATTTAATCCATTTACATTCAAGGTAATTATCAATATGTATGTTCCTATGACCATTTTCTTAATTGTTTTGGGTTTGTTATTGTAGGTCTTTTCCTTCTCTTGTGTTTCCTGCCTGGAGAAGTTCCTTTAGCATTTATTGTAAAGCTGGTTTGGTGGTGCTGAATTCTCTTAGCTTTTGCTTGTCTGTAAAGGTTTTAATTTCTCCATCGAATCTGAATGAGATCCTTGCTGGGCAGAGTAATCTTGGTTGTAGGGTTTTTCCTTTTCGTCACTTTAAATATGTCCTGCCACTCCCTTCTGGCTAGCAGTTTCTGCTGAAAGATCAGCTGTTAACCTTATGGGGATTCCCTTGTGTGTTATTTGTTGTTTTTCCCTTGCTGCTTTTAGTATTTTTCTTTGTATTGAATTTTTGATAGTTTGATAATATGTGTCTTGGCGTGTTTCTCCTTGGATTTATCCTGTATGGGTTGCTCTGTGTTTCCTGGACTTGATTGACTATTTCCTTTCCCATATTAGGGAAGTTTTCAACTATAATCTCTTCAAATATTTTTTCAGTCCCTTTCTTTTTCTCTTCTTTTCTGGGACCCCTATAATTCTAATGTTGGTGCATTTAATGTTGTCCCAGAGGTCTCTAAGACTGTCCCCAATTCTTTTCATTCTTTTTTCTTTATTCTATTCTGTGGTAGTTTTTTCCACTCTTTTATCTTCCAGGTCACGTATCCGTTTTTCTGCCTCAGTTATTCTGCTATTGATTTCTAAAGAATTTTTAATTTCATTTATTGTGTTGTTCATCATTGTTTGCTCTTTAGTTCTTCTAGGTTTGTCTTAAACATTTCTTGTATTTTCTACATTCTTTTCCAGGATTTTGGATCATCTTTACTATCATTACTCTGAATTCTTTTTCAGGCAGACTGCTTGTTTCCTCTTCATTTGTTTGGTCTAGTGGGTATTTACCTTGCTCCTTTATCTGCTATGTCTGTCTCTGTCTTCTCATTTTGCTTAACTCACTGTGTTGGGGGTCTGCTTTCTCAGCCTGCAGGTTCGTAGTTCCCGTTGTTTTTGGTGTCTACCCCCAGTGGCTAGGGTTGGTTCAGTAGGTTGCATGGGATTCCTGGTGGAGGGGACTGGTGCCTGTGTTCTGGTGGTTGAGGCTGGATCTTGTCTTTCTGGTGGGCAGGACCGCATTCTGTGGTGTGTTGTGGGGTGTCTGTGAGCTTATGATTTTAGGCAGCCTCTCTGCTAATGGGTGGGGTTGTGTTCTTGTCTTGCTAGTTGTTTGTCATAGGGTGTCCAGCACTGTGGCTTGCTGGTCGTTGAGTGGAGCTGGGTCTTAACATTGAGATGAGCTTTTGCTGTTTGATATTATGTGGAGCTGGGAGGTCTCTGGTGGACTAATGTCCTGAACTTGGCTCTCCCACCTCAGAGGCACAGGCCTGATACCCGGCCAGAGCACCAAGACCCTGTCAGCCACACGGCTCAGAAGAAAGGGGAGAAAAAAAGAATGAAATAAAATAAAATAAAGTTATTAAAATAAAAAAATTTAAAAATTGTTAAAAATAAAAAAATTTTAAAGTAAGAAACAAAAGAAGATAGTAACCAAACCGAAAAACAAATCTACCAATGATAACAAGTGCTGACAACCAAGCTAAAAAAAATAAATGAGAAAAAAATGGATGGACAGAATCCTAGGACAAAGCTATACAGACAGAATCACACAAAGAAGCATACATACACGCTCAGAAAGAGAGAAAAAGGAAAAAAAGGAAAAAATATATATAAAAAGAAAGGAACAGAGCAACCATATCAATAAACAAATCTATCAATGATAATAAATTGTAAATACTAAACTAAGATAAACATAAAACCAGAAAAAAATTAGATGCTGAAAGCAAACCCCAAGTCTACAGTTGCTCCCACAGTCCACCGCCTGAATTCTGGGATGATTCATTGTCTCTTCAGGTATTCCCCAGATGAAGGGCACATCAAATTGATTGTGGCGCTTTAATCCGCTGCTCCTGAGGCTTCTGGAAGAGATTTCCCTTTCTCTTCTTTGTTCGCACAGCTCCTGGGGTTCAGCTTTGGATATGGCCCCTCCTCTGCGTGTAGGTCACCTGAGCGTGTCTGTTCTTCGCTCAGACAGGACGGGGTTAAAGGAGCCACTGATTAGAGGGCTCTGCCTCACTCAGGCCACGGGGACTGGGGGTGGGGTATGGAATGCGGGGCGAGCCTGAGGCGGCAGAGGCCGGCGTGACGTTGCACCAGCCTGAGGTGTGCCGTGCGTTCTCCCGGGGAAGTTGTCCCTGGATCACGGGACCCTGGCAGTGGCGGGCTGCACAGGCTCCGGGGAGGGGAGGTGTGCAGAGTGACCTGTGCTCGCACACAGGCTTCTTGGTGGCGGCAGCAGCGGCCTTAGCCTCCCATGCCTGTCTCTGGGGTCTGCGCTGTTAGCCGTGGCTCGTGCCCGTCTCTGAGGCTCGTTTAGGCGGTGCCCTGCCTTCTGTGGGCAGACAGGGAAGGAATCCCCTCTCCTCATGAACCCCAAAACAATGGTCTCTTGCCTCTTTGGCAGCTCCAGACCTTTTCCCGGACTCCCTCCCGGCTAGCCGTGGCGCACTAGCCCCCTGCAGGCTGTGTTCATGCCGCCAACCCCAGTCCTCTCCCGGCGCTCTGACCAAAGCCCGAGCCTCAGCTCCCAGCCCTGCCCACCCCGGGGGGTGAGCAGACAAGCCCCTCGGGCTGGTGAGTGCCAGTCGGCATCGATCCTCTGTGCGGGAATCTCTCCGCTTTGCCCTCCGCACCCCTGTTCCTGGGCTCTCCTCCGCGGCTCTGAAGCTTGCCTCCGCCTCCCACCCCCCCCACCCTCATCTCCACCTGCGAAGGGGCTTCCTAGTGTGTGGAAACCTTTCCTCCTTCACAGCTCCCTCCCACTGGTGTAGGTCCCATCTCTATTCTTTTGTCTCTGTTTTTTCTTTTTCCTTTTGCCCTACCCAGGTACGTGGGGAGTTTCTTGCCTTTTGGGAGGTCTGAGGTCTTCTGCCAGCGTTCAGTAGGTGTTCTGTAGGAGCTGTCCCACATGTAGATGTATTTCTGATGTATTTGTGGGGAGGAAGGTGATCTCCACGTCTTACTCCTCCGCCATCTTGAAGGTCTCCCCTTTTTGTAGAGTCTTTAGTGTTTTCTCTGTATCATGTCATCTGCAAATAGTGACAGTTTTACTTCTTCCTTCCGAATTTAGATGACTTTCATTTCTTTTTTTTGCCTAATGGCTCTGGCCAGGACTTCCAATGCCTAAGTCAGCCTGCAGTTACCGGAAGCACCTGTCCAGGAAACCTAACACACATCAATTACAATCCTCCAACTCATCTTTAGTTCTTTCCCTTACACAAGAAGGTAGGCCCTGCTAGCCTTATAAGGAAATCCCCATCCTGTTAGCCAATCATGCCCTGCTTCTGTGTTGCCTCTTCTAATGCTCTATAATACTCACTCTTGCCTAAATTCCCTCAGGAACAGTGTTCTGTTGCTTAATAGGTACTGTATTCCCCAAGCCATGGTTTGTTTCCTGTTGAGTAAAGGACATCAAGCTAGTTACAAATTGTTTTAGTTTTGTCATTTGACCATAGTAAATTTGGGATGTTGGAACATAGTGGACAGAACTCCCAATTCGGATTTAGGAGGTTGGGATTAGAATCTGGGTTCTCTAGCTCAAGTGGAGCAGTGTGGTCCTATTTCATGCAGTTTTGAATTAAATATTGAATATAAAGTATTAAGTCTCTCAATGCAAACAATTTGAAATAGTGTAATTCTCCCCCCAGATTTATCAAGACTTGCATAATTTCAAAGCTGTTTGGGTCTATTGAATTATAAGCTGTGTTTATTTTATTGAAATGTTTCCACTTTAGCTAGTGAACAGAAATACCCAATATTTTCTGTTATGGGAATGGTCTTAAAATATATAAATCTCAGTTAGATTTTGCAGGGTCTTCAGGGAGGCATCTCTTGTGTAAAAGACAATCTTTCTGTCCTAGGTAAGTCATCTATCTTGTCTTCTCTTTTTTTTTTACCTCTTTATTAGAGTATAATTGCTTTACAGTGGTGTGTTAGTTTCTGCTGTATAACAAAATGAATCAGTTATACATATACATATATCCCCATATCTCCTCCCTCATATATCCCCATGTCTCCCTCCCACCCTCCCTATCCCACCCCTCTAGGTGGTCACAAAGCACCGAGCTGATCTCCCTGTGCTATGCGGCTGCTTCCCACTAGCTATCTACCTTACGTTTGGTAGTGTATATATGTCCATGCCTCTCTCTCGCTTCGTCACAGCTTACCCTTCCCCCTCCCCATGTCCTCAAGTCCATTCTCTAGTAGGTCTGTG
Organism: Leucopleurus acutus; assembly: GCF_964270905.1. Lineage (NCBI taxonomy): Eukaryota > Metazoa > Chordata > Mammalia > Artiodactyla > Delphinidae > Leucopleurus > Leucopleurus acutus. The sequence goes on from NC_139156.1 coordinate 73,059,518, forward strand.
TCTTTATTCCTGTCTTACCCCTAGGTTCTTCTCTTGATTATTCTTATTCTCACTGTAGAAAACGGGGAGAGTAAAATCTACCTCCTAGTTTTAAATGAGGAAATAAAGGTTAAACGTGCCTAGTTTAGTGTTGGTACAGATCAGGCACTCAGTGAATGTTATTTGGAAAGTGGACAAGATAGACAATATAATTTGAATGTCTGTTTTCTACTAGAAATTCTTACAACTCTTAAGCAGTAAACTAGGTGATATCTCTGTATTACAGGTAAGGAAATAGGATCAGAGGAGAGTCTACTTTGGGGATATGTGTGGACTTTGAACCGACGCCTGCCTTCCTACATGACTGACTTTATTCTGTGTTGAAATAGTGACTAAGGTAGGCAGAAATTATTTTAAAAATGGGACTGATAGGTCTGAAGGAATAGTGATCTACGTTCCCTGTTTCTTAAGGTGTCAGAACATTAATAATCAGATGCACATTTTTTAAAAGCAATTTAAATAATCTCTTCCAGGGCTTCCTTTCCCCCAATTATGAAATGAATGTGATAAATAACAAGTAGTTCTTTTAATCAGGGGTGAAAGTCTTTAAAACTCCCAATTATTCAGAAGGACTTTAAGTCACTTTCACAGACATGTGCAGGTTTAAGATAATAGGAACTTTAGGGTGATAGGATAGGGTGTATTTATAACACTTCCTGTTTGTTCTGAGAGCTGAAAATGTGCTCTTCTGAAGTATGGAGATATCAGATGCATTAATCATGTAGTAATTAGAGCTCTTGGGAAGAACACGCTCTGATAAATGCAAGATATTTTTATTAACAATGGAGTGATTAGTTATAAAGCCATTTAATTTAAGACTTAAGCCAGCAATCGGAGGAAATAACAGTTTAAATCAATTTCAGAATAGAATGGTCATAGATAAACCTCAAGTGTGAGAAGATTGAAAAAAGTGACTGTTTTGACTCGCCACATCTTGGAAGGAAGATTTAGAGGATGCATACGTCTTTGAGGCCCAAGGGTAATACTCTGGACATACTAGAGCAGAGGGGCAAAAACTGGAATGAGGATGGAAAATTCGTTCTTCTGGGTCCTGGATTTGTACAAATTGGAAAACTTGGAAGGGCCTGAAGCAGTGGACATGCCATTGGATAAAAACTAGATTCTCTCAAGTTCTTTATGAGCCAGCTGAACTCACTAAAATCCCAACAAGGACAAAATACCATATTTCACCATTTCTACTTAGGGACACCTGTTTTTTTCCTTAACTCAGCTGGGGTTTTGACCCTCTGAGCCTGATTCGTAGACAGCTTTGCTCTTGTCATTGTGTATACTATCCTAGCCTCTGCTCATGGATCAGAATATAACCAAAGTAACATTTGTTTTAGTATGAAATATCTTTCTTCTGAGAAATACCTTTCTTACGAAATATCTCAGATCTTAATCATTTTGTTTGTTCCTGCATATAAGCAGAAAACCCACAAATCACTTTACTGAGGCTGGGCTTGGGACATGCAGGAGGTAAGGTTGAAGGGTAGAAGAGTATGGTTGGGAGCAGGAAAAGATGTAGGATGACTCCTCTTACAGGTGCCCCATCCAGACTATGCCTGACCAGGTGGCAGGAAGACAAACCTGGAGGAGAAGTTCTTGGCTTCTACTTCCCTTGTTCCGTTGGTCAGTTTGGACCTGCCCATTTGACAAGCACATTAACACAGAAGTAGGCAAGTTAGTGTCTGCCCTCTCACACTTCAGTTTTTGTTAGAAACAGATTTTAAAGTTCTTTGGGGCAGGGATGTCTTATTTACTTTTATATAACCCTCTTAACTATCAACATCCTCTTAACTATCAACATCCAACTATCAACATCCCAATCCTGGTGATTGCTTTTTTTATTGAAGTATAGTTGACATTTTATGTTGTATTGGTTTCAGGTGTACAACATAGTGGTTCAACATTTGTATGTATAACACATTGATCACCATGATATGTCTACTAACCATCTGTCACCGTACAGAGTTGCCACAATATTGTTGAATATATTCCCTATGTTGTACGTAACTTACCTGTGACTTATAACTGGAAGTTTATACCTCTTGAATCCCCTTCACCGATAATTGCACGATCTCCCACCCACCTGTCTTCTGGCGATCATCAGTGCTTTTCTCTGTATCCATGTGTCTGTTTCTGTTTTGTTTTGCTTGTTCATTTGTTTTGTTGTTTAGATTCCGTATGTAAGTGAAATCATACAGTATTTGTCCTTCTCTGTCTGACTTATTTCACTTAGTGTAATGCCCTCTAGGTCCATCCATGTTGCTGCAAATGACAAGATTTCATTCTTTGCTTACGACTGGGTAATATTCAGTGTGTTTGTGTGTGTGTGTGTGTGTGTGTGTGTGTGTGTGTGTGTGTGTGTGTGTGTTTATACCATCCTTTTTATCCCTTCTTCTATCGATGGACACTTAGATTGCTTTCATATCTTGGCTATTGTAAATAATGCTGCAGTGAACATAGGGGTGCATGTATCTTTTGAAATTACTATTTTCATTTTCTCTGGATAAATACCCAGAGGTGGAATCACTGGGTCATAAGGTAGTTTTAATCTTTTGAGAAAACTCCATACTGTTTTCCATAGTGTCTGAACCAATTTACATTCCCACCAACAGTGCATGAGGGTCCTCTTTTCTCTACATCCTCACCAACATTTATTTGTTGGCTATTATCAAAAAGACATTCTGGCAGGTGTGAGATGATACGTCACTGCGGTTTTGATTTGCGTTTCCCTGATGATTAGTGATGTTGAGCATCTTTTCCTGTGTCTGTTGGCCATCTGTATGTCTTCCTTGGAAAAATGTCTATTCAGGTCCTCTGCCCATTTCTTAATCAGATTTCTTTTTGTTATTGAGTTGTGTGAGTTCTTTGTATATTTTGGATATTAGCCCCTAGTTGGCTACATGATTTGCAAATATCTTTTCCCATTCAGTAGGCTGCCTTTTCATTTTGTTGTTCATTTTCTTTACTGTACAAAAGCTTTTTAGTTTGACGTATTGCCATTTATTTATTTTTGCTTTTGTTTATAAAATCCATGGGAATCCAGCAGTGTGTGGCCTGTAACCCTTCTCAACCTCCGTGGGTTCAAAGGATTAGATAAAACACTGTCTTTGGGAGAAAAAAACTACTCTTTCTTAAAAGGGTTAGGTTTTAAAGGAATGGAAATTTCTGGTTTAAATTGTTTAGAAATGAGAAGGGCCGTTTCTTTAGATCTACAAGTAGGGTGGTTTCTAAATACGATGTTTAAAATAATATTATTAGTATAGAAACCTGAAACAAGCATCCCACCACAAAAATAAGTTTGATTTTGTTGAACTCACTTGGGTTAAGTCTCCAAGGATTTCCTTACCACCAGTTTCAGAATACTGAGCTTTGACGGAATTTTTGTAAAAGAACTATTATCATCATCAACAGCTCCCATCCACTGTGTGCCTCCAGTTGGTAACTAGTAAAAGAGCATCTTGTTCAGCAACCTTGTGAGCTTGGAGTATTATCTCCATTTTACAGACAAGGAGACTGAGGTCCAGATAATGGATGTGATTTGCCTAAGGTCACATACCTAGTATACTTGCAAGCAGTGCTGTCTCACTTGAAAACCATTGTTTGGGGAAACTTGGCCAGTATTTGAATAGCTGTAGAATTTTTCACAAGCAACTACTATGTCTAGGGAAGCATTGGATACTAATGGAACCCTTTCACGTGGTATGTCTTCTTGCCTGAAGCTGGAGGCTTAGAAAAATTAAAGAAAGGCTCTTGGTAGTTCTGATTCATTCCTTTTCCTCAGCTCTGCTCCCACTTTCCGTTTTACCCCTCTAATAGGAAGGCATTCCTGTGATTTTGCTCTAGAATCTTGTGATGGCTACTTGGCAGAGAGCCCCACCAAATTATTCTAGTACAATATTTTAGAAAAATGATTTCTGACATGTTGAGACACCTGACATATTGGCACTTGTACTGACTTCAACCCATACCCCTAAGAGAGGAGCTCGGTCTGTATTGTCACCACAGGATACTGCACCGTCAGACCCAAGTTCACTGTATCCCATGAATATTTTGACTGCCTGACAGTAGCCATCTGGATTTTCTGAGTTTCTCACTGAATTTGGTCTTAGTATTTCATTTATCAGGTAAAGAGGGGCTGTTTTATCCTACGGAAAATTTGTCAGAGCTTTGGCATTGTTCAAATACTGTAGTGGTTCAACTGCTGAACGTATAAAAATCGTTCATTTTGGGTTTGTGTGTCCTTGTATTGAATACAGATTCATTTTAGCTTTGGTGTGTTTATGATACTCTCTAGAATTAGCTTCTGGAGTTTTTGTAAATTAATGAGTGGAATTTATCATGGGATAATGGGACCAACATAGGGATTTCTTTGGATTCAGTGTAGCCAATGACAGGTGTAGGAGAGTGTGTGCACGTGTGTTTGGGGGGGGAGGGGAGGAGAGAGTACCAAGCATACTTGGGATTTGGATTTTATAAAAATGACTTGTTCCTTGGTTTTCAGATTAACTTAAAGTTCTTTCGTATTATAGGAATAATGTATGATTGATTATTGTATAAAAAAATATAGATGAGTACTCAAAAGAAAAAAAAATAACATCTTAAGTGTTAGTCACTGTTAAGATTTTGGTTTACTTGATGCCAATTTGTGTGTGTGTGTGTGTGTGTTTGTGTACATTCATACATGTTTGTGCAAAAATGAGCTTATGCTATAAATATTCTAGAAATTGTATTTGCACATCTATTGATTAAATATTCTTCTCTCATATTTTTAATATAAAAATAAATTGTAAATTTTAGGTTATTATTTTTTCTTTATTCTGAAATCTTGCAGCAACTGACTGTTAGAAAGAGGCTTTTTAAGTTTCGGATCACTCGTGGGCCCCCTTCCCCACCGCCCTTGGTAGCGTGTGTGTTGCATGGCTGCTGCCCTGCCCTGTGATCCACACCCGGCCGGAGGACACTGTGGAACTGATGGCTGCTGACAGTTCATCTACTTTTCCTATTTTTCTTGCAGGAGACAGAGCATGTGGTACCCAGCCAGTCAGAGTGTCGGGGGAGAACAGGAACGCCAGCTCAGGAGAGTCCACAAAACCACACCTTCAGGTGCCAGGAAACCGTGCGAGCTCAACGAAGGTGGGCCCTTTGTTGTCAGAAGTTGCACTGGGCCTTGGGTTCCTTTCCCAGAAACGCTAACACCTGTGCTTGCTACCCCTGCACAAGAGGCAAGGCTTTCTGACTTTCGCTGGCATCCCTTGAAGTCAGAGAAGCTCCTTAAAGGGGGAGAATCATTGAGTCTAAGGGAAATGTACATAACCTACTTTCTCTGCCTGCAGTTTGAAGATAATCGGCCTTAAGGCTCAGAGAGGAGCGGAGACTCTCCTGCCCTGAGAGAGAGAAATGCTGATTTCATTTTGTCTGCTTTCATTCCATGCTAGAGAGGACTGGGTTTTCTTCTGTGATAATGGTAATTGCTGATGACAGTGTAGAAGTCACGCCAATTGCTTTTCACAGATTCTGTCATTTCGCCCTCACCCCTTCCCCGAAGCCGGTACTCCTAGCCCCATTTTATGGAGAAGGAGCCTGAGGCTGAGTCGTCAAGGCACTTGACTGATATTCTACAAGTAAAAAAGGCTGAGCCAGAATTTTTTTTTTTTTTTTTTTTTGCGGTACGCGGGCCTCTCACTGCTGTGGGCTCTCCCGTTGCAGAGCACAGGCTCCGGACGCGCAGGCTCAGTGGCCATGGCTCACGGGCGCAGCCGCTCCGCGGCATGTGGGATCTTCCCGGACCGGGGCACGAACCTGCGTCCCCTGCATCGGCAGGTGGACTCTCAACCACTGCGCCACCAGGGAAGCCCCCTGAGCCAGAATTTGAACCTACAAATGTCTGATTACAGCATAGCAGCCGTGGCTCCTGTGCTGATCCAGGTGGTGTCTCTAAGCCTTGAAGTGGCCCTGGGGCTGACCCCTCTGGTCTCCCGGACCTGCTAGAGATGGCCCTGGATCAGGGCAAGAATGTGGGTGGGAGGCTGTCCGAAGCAAGGTTGGCATGGCATTCGGATGGGAGCCTGGCCTTGCAGCTGTCTATGGAAAGTCTCTTCTGGAAATAAACAGAAGAAAGAATTCAACTGCTAGTTGTGTCAGCTGTCTTTGTAGGATCTTGTGTACAGTGTAATCATAGCTCTCACTCAGTGGAAAGGGAGGGCTATGCTTCTGGGCATGACTTTTCAAAATTTTTTCTAAGGCAGCAGAGTCTAAATGAATCAACGACGACAGACAAGATTGGCTGTGCTATGAAATTGTGCTTTTTAAAACAATTTTGTCAGAGTATCGTTGAGTTACAATGTTGTGTTAGTTTCTGCTGTACAGCAAAGTGAACCAGTTATACATATACATATATCCACTCCTTTTTAGCTTCTTTTCCCATATACATTACAGAGTATTGAGAAGATTCCCTGTGCTCTACAGTAGGTTCTAATTAGTTATCTATTTTATATATAGTGAAATTGTGCTTTAAAATATTCAACGTACTAAATTTAGAATCAGAGCCCCAAAGGGTTGATGGAGACCCCAAAAGTAAGGTGATCCATTATCCAGTTGGATTCTTCAAAACCTTTTCTCACCTCCTCGCTGGTTGCCATCTCTTGTCTGTTTATTGTTACTTGACCTCAGAGCGGGTAAGACTCAGCCCTGTCATTTCTCTGCTAATCGGGACACTCACCTTCCTGTTGGAGGCCTTACTATAGCAAAGCTGTTTTAGGTTGATTAGAATCAATTTAGGCAGTGACCCTGTCTCCCCCACCAGACTGGTGACTGCATCTCTCAGCAAGAATAAGGCCAGCTATATTCCCATGCATATTTCAAAATCATAAAAAAGACAGAAAAAAACACACACAAGAAACAAGACGAAATCCTTCATGCTTGCATATGAAATGTATGGTGCCCTTTGGGCTGGATACTCCACAGAGGCTGATAGGGGAAAATGACATTAGCAATCTACCTTCTCAAAGACGCTCGATGTTTGGTAAACTTAAAACCACTCTATTTCCCATCTGCAGTGGAGAAGGTAAGTGGTAATATTACTGTTATCAGAGGGCAAGTCAGAAATTTAATAGGATTCTGCTCTGGGGATCATTCACATATGACTAGGGAGAGCTAAGTGTATCGAATTAGAAAAGTCCTCATGAGGAAACATACAGAGCAGCAGCTCCTACACTTGGGGGTGGGGAGTTATAGTTCATTCAGATTCTCAGATTTACGGCACTTTTCCTCAGAAAAAAAGAGATACACATACACACAAAAGTTTGTGTAACATTTTAGGCTGTTCCTAGACCTCTTCTGCATGTCAGGAGAAGGAACCAAATACATGGTCACTGGGCAGCCTTCCTCATTGAGTCAGGCTTGTCTTCTCCAAAACAGATCTGGCCTGTCTTCCTCTGTACTTTAGCAGACCTCCATAGGACCCCAAATACCTTGTTGTTCTCTTCTTCTTTTTCCTTTCTAGCCTCCATGTTCTACTTTGACAGGATCTAGCTTTCTGAGCTAGCAGCATTCCAGAATTGCCTGTGCACCAGAGTTGACAGTCACAGCGTGTGGTGTTAAGTTGCAGATCAGGAGTTGTGAGGCCGTTACGTCTGGTATATTAGGTTGAGTATTTAGATCAGGATGGTAACCTTTAAACTACAGGTTTTTTTTGTCACAGCCATGGTGGCGTCACCTAGGATCACTCTAATGGAACTTAAAAAGAAAACTCTAAATATTACAGGGATTGTGAAATTTGATGAACTGGTGAAATGAGAGCTGAGGCTAAAAACAACTTTGAGTCAGGTAGCTCACATTCCTGATAACATTGCTCTTCCATTTTAAAACCAGCAAACGGCCAGGTGCAGCCATATTGTGTCCAATAAGATCTCGATAGAGACATGAGGACTGTAATAGAACACTCCAGACCTAAGTCTGGCTCAAAGTGAGGGAAGAAGCCAGGCTAAATCTTAGCAGGTGTAAAATGCCACCTTCTTGGGGAGGAGGGCTGGGGAGGAGCATGTTCTTATCATAATGAGCACTTTGAGAAAGGAAGGAAAGATCTTTCTACAGCAAGGAGCTGTCAAGGGGTCACATGTGGTTTGGGTGGGACTCAAAAGGGTACTTCAGAGAATGAATCCATCCTTGTAGAAGTGAGGTTTTGGAGCTGCTTGTGTCGTGGGGTGGTATTGATCTTCTCACGCGTGCCAAAGAGAAATAGTTTCATACCTTCAGCTCAGAGAGCATGTTGTTGAGCTCTTCCTAGGGCACGGGACGTTTATCTGTGTGTCTAAATGCGCTTTAGGGAGGTCTATGAATGTTTTTTCCAAAGTTTGAGTGTCTGTATACTATATTGGTTTTCTGTTGCTACTGTAACAAATGACCACAAACCTGTGACTTAAAACAGCGCAAATTTATAATCTTACGCTTCTGTAGGATACATGACCAACATGGGTCTCTCTGGGGTGAAATAAAGGTGTCAGCAGGCCTACGTTCCTTTCTGGAGGTTCGAGGGGAGAATGGATATATTTCCTTGTCTTTTCCAGTTTCCCGGTGCTGCGTACATTGCTTCCTTATGGTCTTTTCCTCCATTTTCAAAGCTAGCAATGTTGCATCTCTCTTAGCATTCTTCCATATGTTTCCTTCTGACCATTACCGAGTCCAGGCTCCTACTGCTTGTCTCATGAGAGGCCGGTACATCGAGAATGAGGTTTTGGGGCAAGGAAGAGTGACTTTATTCGGAAAGCCAGCAGACTGAGAAGAAGGTGGACTCTTGGCCCAAAGAACCATCTTCCTTGAGTTAGAATTCAGGCTTCTTTTATACTAAAAGGGGAGAAGATGTGGCTGGTTGCTGTACACTTCTTGGTGCCGGAATCCTTTGCCCTTGCAGCTGTCCACGTAGGTCTGATCACAGTGTTCCCATGAACCTCCAACAAGACAAAGGTTATTCTCTGTTCTGCAACTTTTAATCTCTGTATGAATGGAAAAGTGTTAAACCTTTAAAGGTCAGAGCCTTGAGAATGAGCTACCATGAATATTTCAGGCTATGGGCAACATCTTTTTATTTTTACAAAAGTGCAGAGCCAGCATGACTAAGCACAGCCAGCAGAGCACAGGGTTAGAGCTAAAGGAACAGATTCAATATGGGGTCAGGTTTGTTCTTTTCTTACAACCAAGGGCAGGAAAATTGTTCTGATTTTAAGGATTCAACTGATTAGATTGGGTCCACTCAGATAGCCCACTATAATCTCTCCATCTCAAGGTCCTTAGCTTCATCACATCAGCAGAATCCCTTTTGTCATGTAAGGTAACAAGGGGAGGGGGACAAGGAATGAGCACATAGACATCTTCGTGGGCCACGCTTTTCTGCCTACTGCATATGTTTATTTTTCCAGGTAAACGTCTCTAAAGCATTTGTCAGAACTTCCTATGCTACCCATGGTCCCCCAAAAGGTTCAGACTCACTGTCTTAATCTCTTCCTGCCTCCAGGTTTGCTTGCTCTTCTGAATTCCCTCAACAGAGCCAACCTCAGATACTGATGCAGCCCACTCTGCTGTTTCTTTGCACCCTTCCTTCTATTTACCAGCTCCCCTCATTTTCTGTTATATTCCTTGGCAGTATAGTGCCCCACATCAGAGATCTCAAACTCAGTGTCCTGCACGTGTATCTAGTGTGGAGGTCTATTTGACTGGTAGACTGTTGTAAAAGTATTTTGATTCAGTGTTTAAATATTAGCGTCTTTATGGCTTTTTTACATTGTTTTGAAAAATCTGAAAATGGGATAACCCAGGATGTACATTCCTACAAGGCAGCCGATAGCTGGAGTTGAGAAGCAGCTCTCCATTTTTTCACAGCTCCTACCCAGATCTCTTTATTAATTTATGCTTTTGCCTGGCTCCTATAGGCATTTGATTTAAAATGCCTGCTTCCATCCTTTTCTTCCCAGCAACTGCTCATCCTTAGGACTCTAGCTGCCTGGAGCTAAGCCCTAATAAGGTGATGGCTGATAATACCTTAATGCCTCTTTCTCCAAGATGATGTGTTTACATTTTTTTTTAACAGATTTATTGGAGTATAATTGCTTTACAATGGTGTGTTAGTTCCTGCTTTATAGCAAAGTGAATCAGCTATACATACACATATATCCGGATGTGTTTACATTTTAATTTGGATTCTCAGTGCATCTGAGTGGTGAGGCTGCATATTCCCCTTCTCTGGCATGCTGCCGCGTACCTGGAGCTTTTCAAAACACGGAAAAGTATAGAACTGCATTTAGTTAGAGCCAGAATGAAGCCTTAGTAATCATTAAATACAACCCTCTCATTTTCTAGTTTGACCCCCAGTGAGGCTGTGATTTGGTTAAGCCCTCAGTTCCCTTGTAATAGAACCAAGATAAGCACCATCCGTCTGTTTCGAGCAGTCAGTTCAGTGTGATTGATTTCTATGGCTAATGTCAGTGCCAATTCTGTAAACGGCTCAGATATGACAAAGGGGAATTTATGAATGTAAGAGAATACAATGAAGTTGGGGATTTCTTACCCAGCTAAGTAAATTTACTTTTGAGAGTGATTAACTCCCTTGTGTTTAAAATATTGTATTAAGATTTATGACAGCATTAAGCCTTTTAGTGTCGTTAAAGACCTCGCCTGTATAAACAGGAGCTATCCTGTAGCAATGTGTTGCTACTAATTAAGTTGGTGGTTACATTTGTGAATTAGAGTTCATTAGCCTCTTCATCCGGAAGTCCCCAGTTAGAGGGGGTTGAAGATTGGGGTATTAGCAAGGATAATGGCCTTTGATGGCTTTGACTATTTTTGTAACATTCCAGATAAAAGAAAAAGCTTTGCTGCTTTATGGAAAGAGGAAGTTTTTGTTGCCAGCAGCTTTTCCATGGGGGATAAATCCTTTCATCTTTTGTTTTTGAGATAGACAACTTGTGTGTGTTTTAATAGCTGCTTGTTTCTTGTTCAAATGTTTTTTGAGAGGTAGGCAGAGTCTAAATGGGCTCTGCTAAAAAGAGAAAGAATGAGTAAGGGAATGAGCAGCCAGAGAGTTTTAATAATAAAGAGCTTAAGATCTGCCTTCTTGGACTGTACCAGAGCAGGAGCTCCGCGTGCTGTCAGCGTGTTCTTCTTGTTAGTGTGCTTTTAGGATTTGTTAAATGGGGGGTAGGGGTATAGTAGAGATAAAAACATGAGTTTGTCTTGCACTCATTTTGAGAGTCCCTGGTATGCAGTTGGGCAATGAGTGGGTTCTAAAAATAGCTTTCTTTGCTTATACTGCATAGGAAGACAGCCGTACAGTGAGGGCTCTTCTCATCCCCCCATCCTGCCTTCACCCCCATGGGTGCAGAAGCAAGCTGGTGGAATGGAAAAAACATTCAATTTAAGAAATGCAGGGTCTTAAATACCATATGATACCACGTATATGTGGAATCTAAAATATGACACAAATGAACCTATCTACGAAACAGAAACAGACGCACAGACATAGAGAACAGATTTGTGGTTGCCAAAGGGGAGGTTGGTGGGGGGGGGAGGAATGGATTGGGAGTTTGGGATTAGCAGATGCAAACAATTACATATAGGATGGCTAAACAACAAGGTCCTACTGTATAGCACAGGGAACTATATTCAATATCCTGTGATAAACCATAATGGAAAAGAATATGAAAAAGGATGCATATATATAACTGAATCACTTTGCTGTACAGGAGAAATTAACACAACATTGTAAATCAACTGTACTTCAATAAAATGAATTACCAAAAAAAAAAAGAAAAGAAACGCAGGGTCTTACCTCATGTCTATCAGGTGACCTTGGTCACGTCACTGAAATCCCTAAGTCCCCTCCCCAAACACAAGTTTGGGTCAGATGATTTCTAAAGCCCCCTCTGGCTCTAACACTGAAAGCGCTCCACACTCTGGATGTTTAAAGGATTAGACACAGGAAGACTTTAGCTTAATAATACAAGCTCTTGCAGTCACAGATAAAAATAATTCATCCTCCCTGCTGTAGAGCACAGAAAAATCCCACACCAAATCCTTAAACTGTTGATTGAAAAAGAGCCCACCCTTGATTATTCTGGGAACGAAGCCCTGTTCTCCTTCTTCTTTTCTTTTTTTCTGAAGGAGTCTGCCCTTGATCACTTGATAAAATGTTAGCTCGTTCGCTGGACAATGTTTAGCATAAAGATAAAAGGGAAACTCATTCTTTCATTTAAAAAAATAATAAAATAAGTGAAACATGGTTTTATTGGAAAATACAGTAAATTCCAAGGAAATAAAAATTTATTGTAATTGTACCACTCATATATAACCTCTGTTACCACTGTAGTATATGTTTTTATGTCGTTGCTATTGTTTTAATGTGGGCATAAAAAAGAATGGTGTGTGAAAGGGACTTCCTGATTCATTAGGGTTTGAATCTGTTAGAAGTACTGTTTATTTAAAGCAGGCCCCAGAGTATAAAGCTAGACTAGAATGCATTCTGATGATACAGTCTTTATACAGAAGCTAATAGAGTAATGGTTTAATTATCACAAGGCTGCTGAGTTCATTTATAACTAAGGTGAACAAATTTGATTTTCTATAACAAATACTTTAACATACAATTTTCTATAAGAGACTTGTTTTACAAACTTCGGTGTCATTATAGCCCTGTGTTAGAAATGATATTTCTAGGAGATGGAACAAAAAACTTCGTCCTTAACATCTCAATATCTTGGAAAGCTTCTTGGCCTAATTTGGAATAGATTTAAGAGAGGAATTTCAATAATGATTATAGGAGACAGTGTGTGTTTAAACTTAAATCTAATTTAGAACTTTGACTATAGCTGTTTAAATGTGCCGTGTTCCTGAGACCATAGGCTGTTTTTCAGGTTACTCTTCATCTTCCCAATGAGCCAGTGGTTCTGTGATGTATTATCTCACACACACACACACACACACACCCCTATATAATGACACACACAGCTCCCACCACCCCCCTCTATTTTTTTCCTTTATCAATGCTAGATAAAACATTTTTGATGTAATTTATACATATGTATATATATGAAATATATATATCAGTTTGCTTCATATATGTGAAATCTTAGGGACATATTTCTGTGTAACTTTTTTGTCCCACTTAATACTGTATTTTTCAACGTCATAAAATTTTCTAAAGTATTCATGGCTGGAAATATTCTATTCTATGGATATACCATCATTGATTTAACTAATTCCAAATTATTTGATATTTTGGTTAGTTCTACGATTTCTATCTGTAGATATTTCTGTAGTAACAATTGTTGAAAAGTATTTTTAAGTACATCCATTGTAGTTTCCTTGGTTTGTACTTAAGGGTAATAGCTGTCTAGGTGTAGGATTTGAAGTGGGTAACCCAGCTGAGATTTAGAATGTAAATTTTTCAATTATCTGATCATGGAAGGAGATAGGAATATAACGGATAATTGATACCTCTGAGAGAACTAGATAGAAAGTCACGTGGCTGGATTCCTATATATGGTGAAATCATAGGATAGTGGCTCTGGGTGAAACACTTGAGACAGTCCAATCCAACCCCCTTCTCCATACTTGAGTACTCTAGATACTTCTATTTCATCCGCTAGCCGTCATCGTTTTCTAGTTCAGATTGTGCTGAGAGCAAGTGCCTGTGACTCTCACATTCCCAGAGGACATTTGGAAGTTCTGCAGGGGTGGAACAATTCTTTGTTGTGTGGGGCTTCCCCACGCATGTCAGGGGCAACCCAACGTCTGTGCCCATCACAAATAACCCTCAATTGCCTAAATGCTCCCTAGAGGGCATACCACCACCCACTTAAGAAATGCCAATCTGCGTGATAGATGTTTAAAACCACATTTTGTGGGAGTCTTTACTTACATGGGCGCATGTTCATGATCTAGTGGGGAAAAAAGTAATTACATAACAGTATTACATTGTGATTCTCAGAAAGTCCTCAGACGTATCCCTCTGAAAGTTGGGGATCACAGTGTTTATCCACACGCTCTCCTCCGTGTTCCGCTGGCTAAGGATTGCCCCCAGCAGAGGTTAACTCTCCCACCCTTTCAGGCTAAGGGATTGAGCTCTGCCTTGAAAAAACCTTGAGGCAGAAAAATGAAGAGACTCGGCAGGTGCTTGAGGCGGATGATGCGAGTGCGCAGAGCTGTCCGTGGAACGGAAGCGTCTGCTGAGATCACGCTGCCCCCTGGGCTGAGCATTGCTTGCCCCAGGAGCATTCTGTACCAAGTGAGTGGAATAGTGCGATGATGAAGCAGAGAGCTTTGTGTCCTGCTCAGCAAACCAGGTGGTGCTATCATCATTATTAATGAAAATGCATTATTGGGACGTCTGCTCCTGCTGGGTCTCCTGTCCTAAATATCCTGTCCCAACTCTACCTTCTTACCTCTCCCAGTCCCGATATTGTGGGCCTGACTCACTGCTCAGTTACTCTCCAGGCATTAGTGTGGTTCTGGCTGTTTCTGGGCTCTGTTCCAGCCCACCAAGGAGGGGTGCCTATTCCAGGGTGGCTGGGCTGCCTTGTGTTTCAAGTTGCCCAGAGCGTCTCCAGAGACTTAGCCTTTCCCTCTTCTGGAATGTGTCCCCTGGGAGGCCAGGCTGGAAACACCCAGGTCACTCCCGTACTCCCAGGAGTCCCTCACCTGCGCCCTTCAGCCGTTGGTCTTCTCCCATGTGGTTGCACCTGGGCCTTGAGGATGATGTTTTCCGGTTGGGATGCCCTGGAGTACTTGTTAATTTCACATTACCAGTCCTGACCTAGTGAGTGTGGGCCCAGGAATCTTTGTTTTTTTAAATTAATTTTTATTGGAGTATAGTTGCTTTACAATGTGTTAGTTTCTGCTGTACAGCAAAGTGAATCAGCTATCCGTATACACATACCCCCTCTTCTTTGGAGTTCCTTCCCATTTAGGTCACCACAGAGCACTGAGTAGAGTTCCCTGTGCTATACAGTAGGTTCTCATTAGTTATCTATTTCATACATAGTATCAATAGTGTATATATGTCACTCCCAGTCTCCCAGTTCATCCCACACACACCCCTTTCCCCCTTGGTGTCCCTATGTTTGTTCTCTACGTCTGTGTCTCTATTTCCGCTTTGCAAATAAGATCATCTGTACCATTTTTCTAGATTCCACATATATGGGTTAATATACAATATTTGGTATTCTCTTTCTTTTTTAAAAATTAATTAATTTATGGCTGCGTTGGGTCTTCATCGCTGTGCGCGGGCTTTCTCTAGTTGCAGCGAGCGGGGGCTACTCTTCGTTGCGGTGCGCGGGCTTCTCATTGCAGTGGCTTCTCTTGTCACGGAGCACGGGCTCTATGCACCGGTGCTTCAGTAGTTGTAGTGCACGGGCTTAGTTGCTCCGCGGCATGTGGGATCTTCCTGGACCAGGGCTTGAACCCGTGTCCCCTGCATTGGCAGGCGGATTCTTAACCACTGCGCCACCAGGGAAGCCCCTGTTTCTCTCTTTCTGACTTCCTTCGCTTTGTATGACAGTCTCTAGGTCCATCCACATCTCTACAGATGACCCAGTTTCGTTCCTTTTTATGGCTGAATACTAAGGAATCTGTTGTTAATAACACTGGTTGATTCTAGTCTTCAGAGAAGTGCAGTGGGAGGTGGGAGCCACGCTTGGGTCCCTGCTCCTGGGGGGCCTATTCCTGGGGGTCAGCATTCCACCTCCAGCCCCAACACCCTTGTCCACCTCTTGAGAGTTCACTGGTCTGGACAAGGAGCTACGTGGATGGAAAAGTCAGCTCTCAGCATGTAGTTTTGTTTTCTGTCAGCCGTCTCTTTGAAAGCCATTTTGAACTCTGGGCCTCGGTTTCTTTCTCTTTGGAGTTGGCTGCCCAATACTTGATCTCAGTCGTTTAGCGTAGAAATTTGGTAAAAAGCAGTAAGAGAATGTCTTTAATAGAGTCTACACTCTGCAGGGAACGGGGCTTTATATTTGCCGGTATCGAGGGCTGTTACTATTTGTGATAATATTACTGGAATTCTTTGGCATCTTGCCTGTGTCTGCATATAGAGCAATTGTTTGTATATAATGAATATTGTGCTCAGAGGGTTGTCCTCTTGGGATATACCTTTTGTTTTCAGAAGAGTTTCAGGAAGCAACAGTCGTCCAGCCAGCAGGCGGTCATCCGGGTATACATTAGTGTATCCTGTGTTGTTTTCTAATACAGAGGCTCATCCGAGGCAGTGGAATAGCTTGAACTCTTAGGCTGTGAGCCGTGGTAGACGCTGTTTAGCTTTCAGGCTCTGGCTCTTTATGAAGGACTCTGAAAAGTGTGTTGGATGCTCTGCTTTTACTGGCTGCCCAGATTTTCTAAACGTGGGTTGCAAAGCCACTTGCTCAACTTTAGCAGGTCTCCTCAGGCAAGAAACGCATCTGCTTGTGGGAGTGAGAGTCATGCCATCCTGCCAGTACTGCTACATGCCACAGGCGGAGGAGGGAGTATGAGTCTTATCCTAATCATTAAACACGTTCAGGAATATACCGACAGCAGCCCGTGACCCTGGGACTAATCCTTTCTTAGCAAACATGTGAGTGCCTACTGTGTGCCAACTGCCAGGCTTAGCTCTAGAGAGAAAACGTTGCGCAAGACTCATATGATCCCCGCCCCATAGAGCTTTTGCCATCATGAGAGACAATCAGATAATTAGACAGATACACAATTAGGGACTGACACGTGCTACGCGGCCTATGTGAAAGATCAGAATACAGCAAGTCCTATGACAGGGAGGCCTGAGTGGTCTGGTACCTGGTGTCTAGAGGATGCGTGTGTTAATTAGGAGAGAAAGTGGAGAGGGAAGAGTTGTTACGGGCTCAGGGACAGCACGTAGAAGGCCTGAGGCGGAAGGGAGCGTGGAGGAGGAGAATGACGTGAGTTGAGGTTGAAGAAGTGGACAGATGTAACTCCTTCAGGATGTCACAGGATGCTGGAAGAATTTCGATCTGTATTTTAAGTGTGCAGAAGGGTAGCGACAAGGTTGCTGTGTGGGCAGTGGTTTGGAGAAGGTAGAGGAGAAGTAGAGAGACCAGGAAGGTAGCCCAGAAGACAGATGATGGCGACTTGGCCTAAGGTGTGGCGGTGGGAGGAGAGAGGACAGATCTAAACGTGATTTGGGATAAGAAATTGGACTTGGTAATGGCTTGGCTGTTGGACTTGAGAGAGAGGAGGGTGTCAGATAACTCTCAGATATCTTCCATGAGCAATTGGAGAGGTGGGGAAGCTTTTTACTGAGACAGGGAACATTTTAAGCTGCTAAATTAATTACAGTAAGTTGATATAAATCAAATATCCTATGCTAAAATACTGCTCCTTCACGGATGATCACATCTGGGGTTTGACATTATCTGTAGACCAAGAAAAGTATCTTAATGCTTTGTTCACTTTGCTGTTTTAAATTCCAGTCCACCTCCCAAGGAAAGGTCACTGCAGGATGAGCCTACAGGCTGGCTCAGCACAGGCTTTGGGGTTCCAGCAACGTGGGAGCACCAACAAGTTTTAGAAAAGTTGCACTTCCATGGGCTAGCCACAGTTTTGCAGCCACAGGGTCCAGGAAAAAGCTCGTTTAATATCAGCACACAATTATGTTTTATGTTCCTCTGTTAAGAAGTGTTTTGTTTTGAATTATGTCATGGTGGGTGGCCGTCATGGTGGCATTGGTGGTGTTGCTGGTGGTGATGGTCATGGTGATGGTGGTGACAGTGATGGCGTGGTGGTGATGGGGGTGTTGGGGGTGGTGGTGATGGGAGGCATCAGTGCTGAGAGCTCTGAGTCCAGGCTGCAATTTCCTGCTTCCTTGGGCATGAGCTAGAGAGCAGGGTTGTATCGGAGTTGGCAGGATTGTAAATGGTTCAAACACTACCTTTAAAGATCTTAAGAAGAAGGGAATTTGAGACACCTAGCTCCTGTTCCAGTTCTCCTCTTTTCGTTGCTAAACTTCTCTAGTGAGAAGCTTCCGTTTCTATTTCCTCTTCTGCCATGACCTTTATCTTTTCTGATCCAGTGACCTTTCTGTTTCTCTGCTTTCATTCTCATTATCTCCGGATGACTGCGATTTTCTAGCAGCGTGAGCTTGGGCAGTCCTCCTGCACGTCCTGTTCTCCTTACCTTGCTTTCTTTTCCTCTGTAATATTTAGCATCTGGTGCACCAGGTTTGTTTCCTTATGGTCTCTCTGCTTCTATGACAGTGAGGCAGAGACTTGTTTTATTCCCTGCTTTATTCCCAGCACCTGCAATCATACTTGACATAAGTTGCTGTTTAATAAATCTTTGTTTATTCATGGATAAAATTATTTAATTGCCTTAACTGTTTCCTATTAGGTCACATGGGCCTAATAATGCTAATCTCATGTGGTTACCATGAGGATTAGATGAAATAATGTAAATAAAGTGCCTGGCATTTACCTGAAATTGTTAGGCTCTTCTTTTTTTTAAAAATCTTATTGAAGTATACTGGGTTTTTTTTAACATCTTTATTGGAGTATAACTGCTTCACAATGTTGTGTTAGTTTCTGCTGTATAACAAAGTGAATCAACTGTACGTATATTTATAATCCCATCTCCCCTCCCTCTTGCGTCTCCCTCACACCCTGCCCATCCCACCCCTATAGGTGGTCACAAAGCACTGAGCTGATCTCCCTGTGCTATGTGGCTGCTTCCTACTAGCTATCTATTTTACGTTTGGTAGTGTATATATGTCCATGCCACTCTTTCACTTTGTCCCAGTGTACCCTTCCCCCTCCCCGTGTCCTCAAGTCCATTCTCTATGTCTGTGTCTTTATTCCTGTCCTGCTGAAGTATAGTTGATTTACAATGTTGTATTTAATTTCTGCTGTACAGCAAAGTGACTCAGTTAAACATATATTCTTTTTTGTATTTTTTTCCATTATGGTTTATCACAGCATACTGAATATAGTTCCCTGTGCTATACAGTAGGACCTTGTTGTTTAGCCATCCTATATGTAATAGTTTGCATCTGCTAATCCCAAACTCCCAACCCTTCCCTCCCCCCACCACCTCTCCCTTTGGCAACCACAAGTCTGTTCTCTATGTCTGTTTCGTAGATAAGTTCATTTGTGTCATATTTTCGGTTCCACATATAAGTGATATCATATGATATTTGTCTTTATCTGGCTTACTTCACTTAGTATGATAATCTCTAGGTCCATCCATGATGCTGCAAATGGCATTATTTCATTCTTTTTAATGGCTGAGTATATTTCTGTTAGGCTCTTCTTGACACTCTTTTTTCTTATAACATCTTTCTCTTCACTATTCAAAGTGCTGTTCTGGTTGCCTTCTTATCTCCTTAGTGATGCATCTGTATTTTCTTCACGGCCCTTTTTTCTTCTGTCCCCTAATTGGCCAATTTCAGAAACCTGCCCAGTGGTCCTGAGTAAGGATGACTCAGCTTTTTATTTCTTCCTGCTTATTCACAAGGCTTCAATTATTATAATTAAATATACCATTAATTATCATTTATAATTCTATTATGGTATTTTTTACATTTGATTATAGAATCCATGTGTTATTTGTTTTTTTTTTTTAAATTTTATTTATTTATGGCTGTGTTGGGCCTTCGTTTCTGTGCGAGGACTTTCTCTAGTTGCGGCAAGTGGGGGCCACTCTTCATCACGGTGCATGGGCCTCTCACTGTTGTGGCCTCTCTTGTTGCAGAGCACAGGCTCCAGACGCACAGGCTCAGTAGTTGTGGCTCACGGGCCTAGTTGCTCTGTGGCATGTGGGATCTTCCCAGACCAGGGCTCAAACCCATGTCCCCTGCATCGGCAGGCAGATTCTCAACCACTGTGCCACCAGGGAAGCCCCATGTGTTATTTTTAATACAGCCAACAGTAGTCATAAACATTTTTCATGAACTGTCCTTCACATCCTGAATTATCCTGTGCGGTAGCTGATATTATCTTCACTTGACAGATGAGGAAACTGAGGCTGAGAGAGGTTAATATCTTGCCAGTGGGTACACACACCTAGTAAGT
This sequence comes from Leucopleurus acutus, assembly GCF_964270905.1. Classification (NCBI taxonomy): domain Eukaryota; kingdom Metazoa; phylum Chordata; class Mammalia; order Artiodactyla; family Delphinidae; genus Leucopleurus; species Leucopleurus acutus. The sequence goes on from NC_139156.1 coordinate 73,079,623, forward strand.
GGTAGATCAAGAAGTCATTCTTGGGTCTGGGTCCTTCTGTTTCTTCATCTTTTCATCCAACTGAAAGGCATGTAGAGAGCATGTGACATGTGCCATGCACTGTGCTAGGCTCTGGCCACACAGCAAGTGAAAAGCTGATGGAGAACCTGTGACCACTGTGAGTCACTGTTGTTATCTCTGCCCTCACTCTCTGGAACACACCGTCGAGTGCCCCGTGCTACCGTGAGCCCGGCTCAGGTATTTTCACTTCCCTGTTTTATCCTCAGTTCAAGCTTCAAATGTCTAAATCACAACTCATGCCAGCTGCCTGCTCTCCCCTTCCAAATGACCTATTTTTCTTTCTCCACTGGAAAAACCATCATCTATCATCTTTCTCGTCACACAGGCTCAAAACTTTGGATTAGTTTTCATTACACCATCTCTTTCATTCCATACTTTCAATTCACACCCAACACCTCTTGTTGTTTTTCTCCTTGAAAATGTCTCTTTCGTCTGTCTCTATTTCCCCAGCCCCTCTCCACCATTCTCATAGCAGCTCCTGTGCGCTCATTCCTTGATTTATGGAAAGAACCTCAAGACTGGGTTTTAATTAGTTTTATTCTCTGCTTCAGGATCCAGTAGACTGTAAGTTTCCTAAAGGTCTAGGGTCTGCTCATTGATTCATTTTCCCCAGCACTGTACCAGTCACATAGGAGACATTCAGATGGCTATTAAATTAAAGCATCTTTGATGCTTAGACCACAGTTCTTTTTTTTTTTTTTACATCTTTATTGGGGTATAATTGCTTTACAATGGTGTGTTAGTTTCTGCTTTCTAACAAAGTGAATCAGCTATACATATACATATACCCCCATATGTCTTCCCTCTTGCGTCTCCCGCCCTCCCGCCCTCCCTGTCCCACCCCTCTAGGTGGTCACAAAGCCCCGAGCAGTTCTTACAGTTGATCTGGAGATTTATCTGGAGATGACAAGTAGTTTTCATTGAAGATCACGTGAGTGTGTTACATGTAGCTGTTCTCTGCATCACAATAATATATACTATATATTCTCTGCATCGCAATAATATATACTATATATTTTAAACAAAGTCTTATTTCTGCTTTCTTCCATTAATGTTTGCTACCATCTATTTGTTTTACCATTTGCTGACATCAGAGCCCTGGAGAAATTTATGGTTGAAAACTGTAAAGTGGTAAATATTCTTTCCATTAGAGAACACAATTCTTTCATTTTTCTGGGGCTACTCTAACTCTATAAAAACACAATTTGAGAACCACTTTAGGTTACAGGGAAATTATGAGCCATTCAGAACTTTAGATGTTACTGGATAGGTCAGGTTACCCCCTCTCCATGAGAGGGTTTCTCCCATTTTGCAGGAAAGAGCTACTTGGTATTTTCTGAAGCCCTGGAGTCACTGTTTGTGGCCCAGCGAACTCATGGGCAGAGGGTGGGTGTGCCAGCGCTTTCTTCCCCTAACTAACTTTCTCACCTGGACCATCTCTCCGTGGGCTCGTGGTTGGGACCCTTAGTCTTCTCTCACACCCAGGAGGGACGTTTGTGCAGACGTGGTCAACATCAGTGTGACCGTCCAATTCTGTTTTAACATCTCCTCAGTTTCTCATTAGAAGTAAGTTGTTTGCACAGTTAGCAGTACTCATGGACTGAAGGAACTTTTCATTCCTAAGAATACTTTGAAGAAGTTAGGCTCATGGCATTTCTAAATGTGCATCATTACTTTCAGAAATCATTCATCTTGATGACCATTCAGAGGACATATATACTTTTTTCAGGACTCAAACCAAAGCAGAATAATAACTGTAAATAATTATATCCCCAAATAAATCTTTTTATAAATGACTTAATACTGACTAAAGCTTTTATTCCTTAAGAGAGCAGGCCTTTTAAAAAGAATAATTATAACTTAATATATTTATTATATAATAGCATGCAAACTGCTACAGAAAAACTTGAATGTTACGTGGTAGATGCCATTGGACCATAGCATTTGATGAATCATGATTTAGAGCTTAGCATCTGCCAGTAGTGGAGTTTTGTTTTTTTGTTTTTAACCTAAAAAAATTTATTCAGAGTAGATTTGCCTTAAGACCTTTTTCTTCTGTTGCAAGCTATGAAATGGCAAAACCTAGCTTTACCGTGTTACCCAGGAATTGCTGTAACTTTTATTTTGTTAGGTAAGTGATAGAATGAAATTTCCAAAAGCTATCTTCAGTGCACAAATGGTATCTTTCTGTAAGAACTGTATCAGATCACATTTGGTCGTAAAAATACTGACTTTGCACTGGGTACTGAGGATTCAGCAGTGTAGAAGATGGACAGAATCACTGATTTCTTGGAGCTTACATTTTAGCATGGAAATGCAAATAAACATCATAACTTTAGGTAGTGACAGCGCTAAGAAGAAAATCTAAAGACAGCGCAATAGAGAGTGAAGGGGAGGGATAGATTGATTAGAGAGATCCGGAAGGACTCATTGGGAGGTGACATAGGAGCTGAGCTGATGCTCTGTGCTGGGCAGAGTCAGCTTTGTGAAAATCGGGGGGAAAAGCAAGTGTGAAGATTTGAACAGGGAGCCAGCACTGTGTGTTCAAGAAACTGAAGGCCAGAGAGGCTGGAGGGTAGAGGACAAGGGTGAGAGTGATAGGAGGTGGGACAGGAAGACTGGCAGAGTTCAGACACTGTAATGTGTTGCAGACCGTTACAAGGAGTCTGGATTTTGCTCTTCGGGCAGTGGGACACCACGGAGGGTTTTTAACAGGGGTGTGGTCAGATCTGTAGCTGCCAACTTCATATGTACATTGTTGAAAGGTTTCTTTTAAATGGAAATACTTTTTCTTTGTGTTTTATAGAATAGACCAGAGGGCGGCCGTGTGGCCAAAGGATGAAACTCGGCAGGACCTCAATGAGGTAGGTGCAGTCATTGCTGTTTGTATGAACATGAATTAGCTAATCGTGAAATTTATTATTCTTTTTCCTAGTACTAGGAATTTATTCTGATTAAAACTTTAAATGTTTTTGCTCTTAAGTAAACGTGTTTTCCTTGCACTTCTTTGGAAACGTGTTTCTCCTTGCTCTGGAGCAAATACATTTAAAATATAATTTGCAAGACTGCTCAGTATGTCTTGGAAGTAAACCAAGTCCAGCAGTCATTTCATTACACTTCTTTCAACTTCGCTTCAGGATTATATAACCATGGCTGTGACGGTTACATTTGTAAAATTTTCTCTTAGTTTTGTTATCTTCCCAACCCCTGCTTTTTCTAATGCCCTTTGCAGTCTCAAATATGATCATGCTTACCATTTTTCCATGGAGTGTGATATAGTTTGGTATTTGCAAAATGGTCCTCTGGTATGCTTTGAGACATTGAAGCCACATTTTCCAATGCAGATGGTTTCCCACTGAACTGGACATCACAACGTTAATAAGCTTGTTCTAGATTTTCTTTGAAATATATAATTTAATTCCCCCATTGGAAATCAGTATAATGTAATTAGGATCCCTGTTGTCGTGAATGCCTTAGCTTAAGACGTTGGTTTGGAATACTCTAATTTCTCTTGCCCTCATTGTATAATTAAGGAGCAGTGGGTGGTATGTCTAACTAATAAGATCATGACAAAAAGAATGAAAAGACTTGACGTTCAGACGCCAGGAAGAGAAATGATGGGCTTCGGGCAAATTTTTCATCATTTGATGCCATCTCTCCTCCACCTCCAAAAACATGACAGCTAATTGAACTTAGGTGATTTTCCTTTTTCTTTTTTACTGTAGAACTTGGCATAAATGAGTAGCCAAAGGTAAACCAGGTGCCTAATTAAACCCAGTTAAATAAGTTACTGAAGTTGTGGAAAATGTCCTAAAGATAACAACCCAGAACCCTGCTTGTTATTCCTTTGTGCATTGGAGACAGCCTTCATATTCCACAATCTTGCCTGTGGTAAAAAGAGTGAAAAAAGGTTTGAGAGAAAAAAGGCAAGAGCCTGAATCCGTGAGCACAGCTGTTTGCCCCACTGGGAATAAGCAAAATGCTGGTTGTAAAGAAGCACTGACTTGTTTTGACATAAGTGACTAGAAAAATGAGGTGATTGTAAGAGTCAAGTAGTGATAGCTTTCAAGTATTTGGGAGAAACTCTGATGTGTGAGCTGCAACCCCGTGAGAATGTGAAGATGACTTGAGCATTCTCAAATTACAGTTGCATAACGCTCTCTTTGAAAATCTGCTTTTCTGTATTCCTTCATGCTATTGTACTTGCAAATTACATGAAATGTGCTAGTTCACTGCTCTGGGATTGCATGGGTGCCGGAGTGCTGATTGGAGACAGGTCTCTGAAAGAGCAGTCAGCAGCATATTGTAAGTATGCGCTCTTCCATGAAAAACTGGTGATGCTCATCCAGACTGGTTGATAGCAGTATGTGCTCAAGTGGAATTGTTCCAATCGGGATAAATCAGATGTGCAGATCACATTGTGGCTAAGATTTGGGGGCTGGAGGAAACCTTAGGAAAGCTTGAACAGGGGCAGCTCACGGTCCAAGGCCATGGAGGGAGGGTTGACTCATTCAGACTCATTGATGGAGACGTCGTATAGAGTGGGAACATAATTAAACTTGGTCTTGCCTAGCATTTCGCAAACTTAAGAGAACACCAAACTCTTTCATGGAATAACCCCATAATAACATTGCTTTAGGCAACAGACTCCTATGGAATAAAGGTGGGAAACACTACCTTAATATTTTAAATGCAAATAGAAAATACATATAGAAAAGTGCACATATCATAAGTGTATGGCTGGATGAATTCTCACAAAGTGTGTAACCAGCATCAAGAAACACAACATTGTTAGCATCCAGGCACCCTTATTTAATTCCTTCCGGTCACTCTTCCCCTATAAGGATAACTGTTCTTTGGACTTAAGTAGATTTGTTTTGTCTCTTTTTGAATTTCTTATAAATGGGCTGTATGTACTCTTGTGTCTGGTTTCATTTACTCAGTATTATGTTTATGAGATTCATACATGTTTGGCACGTAGTTTTAGCTTTCACTCTCCTTGCTGTAACCCATTGTATGGTTGTTTCTAGTTTTTGACTCATGATCAGTTGCTACTAATTGTACTTTTTAAAAATGAACTCTCTTTCAGTCTCTTTGTACAGCTGATTTTTTATAGGAGTATTCCTTCCATCTCCAAGTGGATATGTAAGGTAGAATTTTTTGTTATGTTACCTATCTTCATTGCTCTTTGCCCCTTTTTATTTATTTATTTAATTTTTATTTATTTATTTATTTTTGGCTGCGTTAGGTCTTCGTTGCTGCGCGCGGGCTTTCTCTAGTTGCGACGGGGTTGGGGGGGCTACTCTGTTGTGGTGTGCGGGCTTCTCTTGTTGTGGAGCACGAGCTCCAGGCACGTGGGCTCAGCAGTTGCGGTGCATGGGCTCAGTAGTTGTGGCCCACGGGCTTAATTGCTCCGCGGCCTGTGGGATCCTCCCAGACCAGGGCTCGAACCCTTGTGCCCTGCATTGGCAGGTGGATTCTAAACCCCTGCGCCACCAGGGAAGCCCCTGTCCCTTTTATTTATACACCACAGCCTCCAACACACAGCCTTCTAGTTCTTTAAAAAGAACCCACTAGTTCCATATCTGCTCTCTTCCTTCCATTCCAACTTGCAAGTCTAAAGTAAAAAAGCAGTTTCTTGAGCATTGTAAGAAGCATGGTCCGCAAATACTTTCCAGATGTTTCTATGGACCCTAATGTTGTAATTGTCGATTGTAGCACTTTTAAGATGTTACATATGTGCTTTATATTTTCTCCAAATTTCACATCTCGTATTTCACATCTGCTTTTTAAACTTCTTAATTCCACTTGCTCTGTCACAGATAGATGGGGCTCAGCTATATTTGATCCCAGAGCTGGTGCTTGACCCGAGCTCTCCTGTATGTAGTAAGGTGATACATGATGTGACATAGCTACCTATGAGCATCTGTCTCTGGGTGTGTTCCCAGTACTTTCCCAGTGAACTGAAAAACTCATTTCTTATTTCTGCTGGGTGTGAGTGTAGATCTGATTCCTGCCAGCCTCACTTTTCTTCGGCCAGTCTCAAGCTCCTAGTTTTTGACCTTGGTTCTCTTGATAGGACTTGCCTCTCCGTTCCATGAGTTTTGGTGTCTGTGGGAGTATACTGTAGGAGTTGGTTTCTGAAAACCTGATTACGTGTCCATTCTGGCGTTGAGCTGAACTTTCACACTCTGCCTCTATAAGACATCAGGAGATTTTATTTGTTGGGGCCCCCTGGATCCTGGTTGGAAAATATCTGCCTCTGTAAAACATCAGAAGATATTATTTGTTGGGGTGTCGTAGATCCTGATTGGAAAATATTCTAGACTTGAGATCGTCAATGTCTAATCCACCTTCATCCTTGGTTTTAGTCATTTCCCTGTGTCCATATAATCAATAAGCAATCAGTAGTTCAAAAAGTTGCTTGAAGGATAAAATGAGAAAAAATATCGTTTTCCCTCTCCACATCCTAGTAGATCGCATTCCTGGCTTCAGTTTCATTTAAGTAAAATAGGAGATGTATGAAGAAAATGAACGGGTCTCCCCTTCCCTGAGAAAACATGCCATATTGGGTCCTCCTCCTCCTTTTTCCAGCTCCCAGACTGCATATCATAAAGCAGCCCATCAACTTCTTGTAGTTTTTCATTTGTGAAATGGAGGCAGGTTTTGAATTGGGTTAACTCTAGGACTGCTTTCAGTTTTAACACTCACTGATTCCACCTTTTTTTGTTTTTCTTCATTCTCCCAGCCCTTGTAGAATTTAGTCATAGGTTCCCATGACGGATGGAATGAGGCAAATTGCGCCCCTTTTTGAGTGTATGTGCACATGTCTACGTGTGGGTCTCCATGTGAAGGATTTGATTGTCTTTTTATTACCATCCATAGTTTAGCATATAGATACGTTTTGGCGTCAAGCCATAGCAGACCTCCAGATGGTACTTACTGTTTTGTTTGAGATGTGTTTCTCCCTCAAAATTGTTTTAATTTTGAGAAAATGGTCTAGCAGGAGGCTTATTCAGGCCCTTGATACTCCTGAGTTGGCTGAATGGTATTTCTTTCTGTAGGAATAGGCAGCTGTCTTTTTCTATTGAAATGCAAACCCAGTCTATAGGGTTGGGCCTTAGATCAGAATTGACTGATAATTTTTTTTCCGGTATCTGGGTTTTCTTCCTTTTGACTGAAAGTCGATTCAAGCTGGCTTTCATAAATAACAGGATTTTATTGATTCAAACGCCTGAAACTTTAGGATCAGGATAGGCTTCACAAATGGCTAGTTCCAGGGATTAATATTGACCTTATCTTTGGGTTGACCAACCCTCTCTAGGGACACACTGTTCTTACAGCTAGTAATTCCAGTGTATATTACTTTTCTATTACTGTGAAACAAATTCCCAAAAGCTTAACAGCTTCAGACATCCATTTATTAGCTCACAGTTGTGTAGGTCGTAAATTTGAGTAGACTGCATTGGCTTCTCTGCTCAAGGTCTCACAAAAATGAAAACAAGGCATTGGCTGTGATAGACTCTCATCTGGAGGTTCCAGAGAAGAGTCCATGTCCAAGCTCATTCAGGTCATTGCCTGAATTTACTTCCTTGAGGTTGTAGGACTGTAGACCCCATTTCCTTGTTGATCAGCATCTGGGGGATAGCTCTCAGCTTCTAGACACTGCCTGCGTTCCCTCTCACATGGGCCCCTTCACCTTTGAGCCAGCAGCACCAAATCCTTCTGTGCTCCAAATCTCTGTGATGTTGTATTCTGCCAGCTGGAAGAAACACTCTGCTTTTAAAAGGCTCACCTGATTGGGTCAGGCCCATCCAAGCAATCTCTGTATCCTTGGTCACCTGAGTTAGGACTTTAATTATATCTGCAAAATCTCTTCTTAGCAGCATCTAAATTCGTGTTTGATTGAGTAACCAGGGTACAGGAATCCTGGGGGCCATCTTTAAGATTCTGCCTATCACACAGTAGAAATGGAGTCCTTTCTAGATCCATAAAGTTCCATACTTGAGTCTCATTTATCTGGCTTGTGACTTGTAGCCCATTCTTGAACCAGTCACTATGACCTTGGGAAACTATTGAAGTCCATTCCATGAGTTGAAAATGAGACATATTCTATTTTTCGAAAATCCACATCTTACCATGTAGAAAAGCTCAGAGTCCTGTTTTAGAACGTGAGTTTATAGAACTATATTATTCTCTCCCAAACATCTTGTTTTTATTGTTTATTTAATAAAGTAAGCCTATTGAGGATATCACAAACAGGTAAAACTAAGTACACGACTCCCTCTTCCTAGGTTGAAATCTGATCATCTGGCTGGAAGGAAATTTGGTTTGGGTTACATGTGTGGTGGCAAGATTGCCCTTGTTCAAGAAAGAAGTGCCGCTATTATCAGAATAAGACCTGGATCCTCTTGTCAGCAGAGGACTACTTGAAGTGAATAGCTTGTTCTCTTATATTGAATCTCTCCATTGGGTAGTGCAGGACAGTGAGGGCTGACCATCCCGAGGAAGCTGGGATGGGCTGAGCCGAGGTGTACTGGTCTTCAGTTAGACTTGGCTGCAAAGCATACTGGGACATAAGCAACACAGGCCCCACAGGGATTAGCCAAATGCCCAGTGTCCCTAGGGATGGGGTGAATTTGGCGTTTTTTTGTAGCCATCACCATTGGAGGAAGTCCCACTTCTTTTGGCAAGAACACCCAGAGGACGGCAGCAGCAGTTCAGGAGGTAACACTGCCTTGCTTCTGAGCACCCCATACTTTATACTTCCTGATGTGGAGGTCCCGCTTCAGGGGGTACCAGGGCTGGAGGCCAGTGAGGCTGTCAGAAGGCTGGAGGTCAGGGAAAAGCTATTGTTCCTGGGACAGGTAGCGCTAAACAGGCAACCAAGGCAGCATTTAGGGTGGATCAAGTCCCTAGGGAATAGGGCAGTATTTCTCAAAGTGTGGACCTTGGACCTCCTGCATCTAAGTGACCCTGCCCCAGGCCACAGAATCCGTGTCTGTCCCTGCCTGGGAGCGTAGGTCTTTAACAAACTCCTCAGTGATTCGTAAGCATTTTAAAATGTCTGAACCAGGGCAGCAAGGAGGCTTGAAATTGGATACTCAGAAGGGCCTCCCAAGTACTGCCTAAAGGGTCCAGGCAAACAACACTAATATTCAATGCAGGATTTTTATGGTTGGCCCCTATTCTACTCATTGTGCTAGGTACAGCCGTGAACAATGGCAGTATGCTTCCAGCCCTTCTGGAGCTGGAAGGAGCCAATAAACAAGTGGAGAAATAAATAAAATTCTATATTATAGTGAGTGTTGGGAAGGAAAAAATCAAGATGCTAAAAGAGAAATTGGGGGGCCCTCTTTGGATGAGGTAATCAGAACTGGCTTAAGATTTGATGGAAATTTGACTGTGAAGCAGCTACAGCTGGATTCAAGGCCTGGGGAGGTAGGAGCAGGGAGTAGATGGAAAGGAGGGGTGGGGTGCGTGTGCGTGTGTGTGCACGTGTGTGCGTGTGTGTATGCGCGCGCGCGCGCGTGCGTGTGTGTGTTGGGGTGGAGCCTACACAGGACACAGGAGAGCTCAGGGAAGAGAGTGGTAAATAGAAATGGGGTTGTTTGGGACCCTCTTGTTATCCTCTGTTTTGAGCAGATTCCCAGTTCGATTTTGCCACAGAGAATCTATGCGCAGTTCTTGGATAGAGGGATGGGAGAGGGTCACGAAACCGCTTCACAGAAATTAAAAGTAAGCTGTCTGTCCTCTGCAACTGGTGAATTGCAGACAAACGCATCCTAGAATAGTATTCCACCATCCAGCCTGTGTGGGTGTTCTCCATTCCAACCAACTAAAGTGGGACCCGGTAATTGTAGAGGAGAGAAAATGAGTAGAGTATTTTCTAAAACAAGTCGCATATTTTCCATTATGTAAAAGAGAAAAATTAGCTTGTAGAAAACCACACCTAGGTTTCACGGACGTCTCTCTGGTTTCTTTGATGACCAGATGGGAGAACTGGGGAAGCAGAGGTAGGCATTGTTCTTTAGAGGATCCATCAGCCTTTGTTCAGTTTTCCTGCAGATTGTAGAGACCCATTCAGGGAGACTTTGGATGTAAACCTGGAAAAGCCAGCTGGCAGGCTGGCCTCAAGGGAGGGGCTGGGGGCAGCCTGCCAAGGACCAGGAGCCCCCCCACCCCGCGGCCCCCGAGCAAGAGAAGGGCCGGAGGTAGCACTGGGACCACAGGGGTTGGCTGCCCTTCATTTTTCTGTAGGGGTAAAGCTCATTCCTGCATAAAAGGTCACCAAGTCAGGCAAGGTTGGAGAGTGAAACAGCTGCTTATTCACTCTGTCTGCGGGCTTGTGGTGTCTTTCCTCCATCACCCTATGACAGTGTAGTAGCCATCTCCCCACTAGACTGGAGCCCCGCGAGGAAGGGGCTGACATCAGTCTCATGCTCCAGAGCCCAGTGTATCTCTTTGTGCGATGAGAGTTGCCGGAGCCTGGGAGCTGCACGTGTGCTGGTACAGCTTCTGGGGGCATGACCCTCACGTGTGTGATGCAAGCAGTGCTCCAGCCTTCTCAGAGGAGGCTCTGTGGGGCTCAGCCCTGATGGGACAGGCTGGATTCCTCCTGTTGCCCACTGGAAGGACATGTATGTGACAGTGGCATAGATTGCTCATAGGTAAAGCCTCCAGCTTCCCCTGTTGTGCGTTCTCTGGTCACCAGGCTCCGTCCCACACGGGGCATCCAAGCCTCCACTCTCTGTCCCTGCGCTGAGGAACAGCAGGTGGTCCTCAGGGAAGGGGTCAGTGAGGGTTGGGGAGGGACATAGCTGATGACAGTCGGTGAGCAGAGTTTCTTCCATTCTGCCTCCTCAATTCCAGCAGTTTATGTTTTCCCTTCTCCTTGGATGTCTTCTTGTCCCTCGAGACCTTCATCTCCTCTCTCCTGTTCCATTTGCCACTCTGCTCTCCCCCATGCCTTTAAGCTTCCTCCTTCCTGGTGTCTGAGAGAGGAGCAAACCAGCCGTGCAAATGGCTCTCCTTCGACGCTCGGAGCATCGGTTCGGTTTCAGTATGAGTACAAGTGAGGGAGGAGGAGGGCGGGAAGACGGGTGAGAACCACCTGTGACTACTCCCAGTGGTAACTGGGTCTCAGCATTACACCCCACTCTCTGGGGGAGGAGAGAGTCCTCTGAACGTGACCTGACGAGCTCCTCTGCAGTGAGAGTCTTTGCTGTTGATTTGGGTTGTGTGAACACTTGCTTCAGTTCCACAAACACCTTCCAAGCATCCACTCTGTCAGGTTCTGTGCACCAGCCCCAGTACACGGACATGTTTGCTTTTCTTTCCTGGAAAGCTGGAAGGGAACTTTCAAGTCACGTAGTCTCAGGTTCTTCCTGGGCAGATGCAGAGTGAGGCCCTGGGGGTAGAGTGATGAGTCAAGGTCAAGAGATGCTATGGGGTCTGGCCTCCCACACCACCAGCCCTCTGCCCAGCAGCCCCTGGGGTTTGGAGATGAACGTAATAACCACGGAGTCCAGTGCTTGAGTGTTTCCCACGTGCTGATGCTGTGCAAAGTGCTCTCTGTGCCTTCCCTTGTTTAACTCTTCAAACAGGTGCCACTGTCACTGTCGTTATTGCCTCTTTTTATGCATGAGGAAACTAAGGCTTAGAATAGCCAAGATTCTTGCCCCAAGTTAGCTGCACGGTATGTAGCAGAGATGGCCTCTGGTTCGGTGTGAAGGCTGTGTCCTCCTCTGCTTTGTAGAATCTACAAGAGCACGTAGAGTTTACAGGAGGCGGCTGGTTCCACGTCCTCCCTCTAAATGTAGAGAAGGACTGGTTTTCTTTCTTTTTTACTTTTTGTTTTTAAAAATTGTGGTAAAATAGGTATAACATAAAATTTAACGTTTTAACCATTTTAAAGTATACAGTTCAGTGGCATTAAGCACATTCACACGGTTGTGCAACCATCACCGCCATCCGGCTCCAGAACTTTATTTATCTTCCCAACCTCACACTCTGTACCCTTTAAACACTAACTCCCTTTCCTTCCCCACCAGCCCCTGGCAACCACCATACTACTTGCCATCTCTATGAATTTTACTGCTCTAGATACTTGTCCTTTTGTGACTGGCTTATTTCACTTAGCATAATATCCTCAAGGTCCATTCATGTCGTAGCGTGTGTTAAAATTTTCTTCCTCTTTAAGGCTAAATAACATTCCACTGTATGTATCTTTCACAGTTTATTTATCAGTTCATCTGCGGATGGACACTTGGGTTGCTTCCAACTTGTATTAATCTGCTGATACCCTGTTAGGACTGCCGTTAACAAAAAGATACCAGAAACTCGGTGGCTGAAACAGCATTTATTATCTCGCAGTTCTGGAGGTAAGAAGTCCAAGATTAAGGTGCCGGCAAAATTGGTTTCTCCTGAAGCCTCCTCCTTGGCTTGCAGATGGCTGCCTTTTCACTGTGTCCTCACATGGCATTTCCTCTGTGTATGTGCATCCCTGGTGTCTCTCTCTCTCTATGAGGGCACTGGTCATATTGGATTAGGGCCTCACCCTTATGACCTTATTTTACCTTGATTGCATCTTAAAAGCCCTGTCTCCAAATATAGTTACATTGTGGGTTAGGGCTTCAATATATGAATTTGGGGGAGACAGTTCAGTCCATAATACATTTCTTGGTTATTGTGAATAATGTTGCCGTGAACATGGGTATACAGATATCTGTTAGAGTCACTGCTTTCAATTCTTTCAGTGGCTTTGCTGGATCATACAGTAGTTGTGTTTTCAGAATTACCGTATTTGAGGAACTACCTATTTTTAGAAACACCTGTTTGTGGAACCACCATACTGTTTGCTGTTGCAGCCGTACCGTCTTACATTCTCACGGCATTATTTCTTAATTTTCAGAGTAGTTTTGCTCTTTTTGAGAGGTCACTCCAATATCCAAAGTCCTTCAGTTGGAAGCTTGCCTGGAATCATTCTTTTTGCTTCCCAGATGCTTGGGTACTAAACCTTTCCAGAAGCTTGGTGCCCTTGCTCCTTCTGTACCACCTGTCAGTAGCCTTGGGCTCTTGCTTCCACACTTAGCTTCTGGGAAGACATCCCAGAGAGGAAGAAGAAGCTATAAAAAAATGGCCTGGTGTCGGGCAGATGCTTCATCCAAGCTGTGGGCTCCCAGGCAGCAGCCCCTGAGCACAGGGAGGTTTGTACTAGGTCTTGCTCCAACCCTGAGCTGAGCAGAGGAGGGGTCCTGAGCCTGCGAGGGGCCTGCCGCTTTCAGACTGGCCAAGAGACAGCAGATTTAAGACATTCCTCAGTGAGCAGCTGTTTTTTAAAATTTTTTTACTTATTTTTTTTAACATCGTTATTGGAGTATAATTGCTTTACAATGGTGTGTTAGTTTCTGCGTTATAACAAAGTGAATCAGCTATACATATATCCCCATCTCTCCTCCCTGTTGTGTCTCCCTCCCTCCCTCCCACCCTCCCTCTCCCACCCCTCTAGGGGGTCAGAAAGCATCGAGCTGATCTCCCTGTGCTATGCAGCTGCTTCCCACTAGCTATCTCTTTTACGTTTGGTAGTGTATATATGTCCATGCCTCTCTCTCACTTCATCCCAGCTTACCCTTCCCCCTCCCCATATCTTCAAGTCCATTCTCTAGTTGGTCTACATCTTTATTCCCATCTTGTTCCTAGGTTCTTCTGACCATTTTTTTTTTTTTAGATTCCATATATATGTGTTAGCATACGGTATTTGTTTTTCTCTTCTTAGTGAGCAGCTTTTAAAACACCGCTGTGGGTTCATATGTACTCACATCAACAGTATGATGAGGGTATGCGTGCAGGGAGGGGTTGGGATGGGAGGAGGTGCGGGGCGTGGGTGTGTACGTGAGGTAAGGTGTGAGGGTGTCAGGGCACAAGGGGTGGGGTAGGGTGTGAGAGTGGGAGATGGGAATGAGGGTGCATCTGGGGCGGAGTGTGTGTGTGATAGGGCGTGAGGGTATGTGTGGGCCATGGTCTGGGGGTGTGTGTCTGGGGTGGGATGTAGTGGTGGTTATGAGGGTGTGTGGGGAATAGGTTATATGAAGGCGGGCTGTCAGCAGGTGCTTGGGTGCGTGTGTGCGCATGTGTGTGTTGCAGGGTCAGAGCAGGGAAAAGGACACACGACTCCACTCTGGGTAGCCCCCCGTCCCCCACCAGGAGCTCTGGGGCCTGCAGAGCTGCCCTGTTGCAGGGGACTGGGGCCCAGCCAGGGACTCGGCGTGACTCACTTTGACCTGGTTGGGGGAATGAATTTGCCGGGGCGTCTGCATCACAGCAGCATACGCATACGTGCGTCAGTCTGTCTGACTTTGCTCGTATTAAGAACCGCTGGAGGAATTTAAAATGAGAAAGGAGGAGGGGGAGTGGGGAGTTTGTGCTGGCAGTGATGAATGGTAAACTGCTTCTCCCTCAGTGGCTGGGTCAGACTAAGGGACCAAGGTCATCTCCCTCCATCCCTCCACTCTGTTCTTGGTAAAAGGCAGCTGTATCCATTCCATGTGAGAAAAGTAACTTCAGAAGATACACGTACAGACACACACACACACACACACAAACACACACCCCTACACACCTACAGGCACGCACACACCCCACACGCAGATGCAGATAAGGGAGCCCCGAAGCACCTCCCAGCTGCCAGGCGGCCTCTGCAGCAGTCACTGTGTGCACTGCGGGCTTTTATGAATGGTAGCCTGGGAGGGGCCTAATGTCATTCGCTCCTGATGTCAGCACAATGAATGAAACACTTGCAAAGCGTAAAGGCTCAACCACCGGGGAAGCAGATACCTTCTCAGACTGGTTCTCCGGGTGCAGTGTCTCTTGCTGACGAAATCATCAGTCCCGTGTGTCACAGATAATCAGTATACGTTAGGATTGATATGAAGCAGAAACAGAGACTGCCCGTGGAAGAGCGCGCCTCTGATGCCGGCACAGCCAGCCCTGCCTGAAGCAGCTGAGGCCGAGACCCCCTTCCTGCCAGGCGCCGGAGAAAGAGCTGCAGACCCAGCGTTGCTTCAGGAGCTGACTGAGCCAGCCCGATGTTCTGCTTTTGCTGGCAGAACCCCTTGCTGAAGCTCCAAGCCCTGGAAACTGATGTGTGCTCTGCCTTTTTGACACACCAGGAAGAAGCCGCTCAGGTGCACGGCGTCAAGGACCCAGCCCCAGCGTCCAGCCAGAGCGCCCCTGCTGAGGGGGCAGGTGCCACAGGTAAGAGCCTGGGCTCGAGGGGGCGGGCTCCCCGTCTGTACTGTCAGGGTAGTTCTACGTCTTGCTGCTTCCTCCTAAACCTGGCCCCGTGGGAAACAGTGCCTGGTGCACCGGGGGGCTGAGTGGGGGCGGGGGCAGGAGGCATGAAGATGTGCTGGAATCCACATCTCCCTCTCCAGCTGGGGGCCAAGGGTCAGACTTCCAGAGATGGTGTCAGGTGAAAAGCACCCGTAATACCTGGTCTTCGCTTTCCTATTTGGTCTCCTGTGACACACAAGCGGCATGTTTATATGTCACTGGATTTAGATCATCTGTGCTGTCTTGAGACTCAGCTCATGATATTTTTGAGGGATTAGGGGAGTTTCAACATTGCTGCTTCGTTTCTTCTGTTAACTGCTTGTAAGATGATCCATCACCCCAGGGAAGGTGGAGGTGAGTGACACAGCTCCTTCCAATGCTATATTGTCTTTTTCTGTCTCATTTTTTTAGCATTAATTTCTGTGTTGAAAAGTCTCAAACTTGGGTCTCATTTGGCTGTTAGTTTCTCTGGTTTTAATCTCGGGAATAGTAGGTTGGCTAGCAAGCAGAACGCAAATCAATGCTCCCAGGAAGACTTTGATGGGAAAGAAGTACTAAATTTATATGGGCAGAAACGAGAGCACAGCTTATCTTGTCTAACATCAGTGGGTCAGAGGTTTGCACACTGGTTTCTGAGTGGGTGGTAGAAATAGGCTTAGGTGAGCTTGCTTCATGAGATGTCCTTTATCTCCAGGAGTTGAAGGAAGAGATTTACAAAGGTAATCTGTATCCATACCATTAGCAATAGTGCATTGAAGATATTACTGTTTAAAACAGGCCCACATGGCCTAAGTAGGCAAAACAGCCATCTCCAGTGTTTGAATATGTATTAATAACAGTGGCTAATAATAGCTAGTAATAGTAGCTACTATTATTATGGAAGACTTTCTGTGATCCAGGCACTGTTCTAAGCACTTCATAGCTATTAATTTAAATCGTTAAACCTGTGAAATAATACTATTCGTAGTAAGGACACTGAGGCCTAGTGTGGCCCTCCTGGTAAGTGGTAAATTACTTCCCTGTGGATGCAGGTAGCCAGTTGGCTGTCCTTGTTGCCTGGTGAGCTCCTCTGCTCTGTTGGCCATTGTGTTTGGATGAGATGCAAGTACAATCAGGTAGGAGCCAGTGTCAAGCCAGTTAGGGATTGGAGTCAGATTATTAGACAATGCCCTTCTTCTTCTACCAACCCCATATTCCACACCCTGTAAACAGCATACAAAACACATAGAGAAGTCCCAAGCCAAATACAAATTAACTTTTGAATTATCTGATGCTTTGTATAGCTTCACAAGTATCTGGCAAAGACTGTTTAATAAAATATTTGCTGCCTGTTGGATATGGAGATGCATATATAGATATATACACACACACATATACATATATGTGTATATATACATATTTTAACATGACTTTCATGTGTATGTGTCTTATTTTTTCCAAAGGTCAATAATAGTTTTACGTTTTCTCATTCTGGATGGACGGGATTTTGAATAAACTTATTAACACATTCTTTATAAAATAGAAATATGTACTAAGTTTATGTAGGGATCACCCACACAAAAGAACCATCAATATATTTCATGTTAGGTGTCAAATGGCAGAAATGGGCAAAAGGCTCTTTATAGAGGAGGCCTGTAGGCTGGATGCTGGATTTTCCAAAATGTAGGTGAATCTGAGATACGCCAGAGTCCTTCCAAGAGAGTTTATGAAAAAGAGAGGTTTCCACTCTGGGGTGTGTGTGTGTGTGTGTGTGTGTGTGTGTGTGTGTGTGTGTGTGTGTGTGCACGCGTGTGCGTGTGTATGCACGCACGCGCACAAGTGCACACGTGCACTAGGCAAAAACAGCTCCTGCAAGTTTTCAAAGATAAAACCTATCCTGATGTTTTTGGCCTTTGCAGAGCTTATGAATAAGGAGTCTCGTTTAGCTAAACTGACTGCATGGGAATGGATGCAGGGAAAGTGAAGAAGTCCCAGCCCCGATTTTGGACCTTGGAATGCTTTATTTTGCCCATGTTTCACTGTAATTTTATTAAAAAAATATACCTTTGACACAATCTATAAACCACCTACTCTAGATGTTTTCAGGGACCTAAGGAGTTTCTTCATTTGGCAGGAATATTGCCAAAGTGATAAGCATTTCAAAGAGGCTTTCACAGTTCAATTTATGGGATAGTGTGGTCTCATTGTCTTCCAAGACACACTCTTCTAGGAAGGCCCTGCATTTTCTAGTCCACGTGTCACTCAGAAGGGAGAAATTTATGCTCATACTAGATCAGCTGGTCTTAACTCAGGGCCTGTGAATGGATTTCTTGAGTGATCTTTGAACACCTGGAAACTATAGTTTTGTGTGTGTGTGTGTGCATAAAGCCCTGATGATAGTGTGATTGCATAGATTAGCACAGATGTCGTAAGTCTGTAAAAAGTTACAGTAACTTAAAAAAATTCTTTTTCTCTTAAAGTCTGGAATCTAGCCCTGGGCCTTAGATGTCTATAAATATTGGATTATTAATTGTTGATGTGACTATTTGGTATAAGAAGGACAAAATCCAACAAGGGATTTTTACAGGAATATCTGGATATAATGTGCTACTAATTAACCATTCAAAGCAAACATTCAGAAATATAACTTGTGATTTAAGTAGGTTTCAGCCTTACTTTCGACTTGATTTAAGGCATGACTTAAGTAAAGTTGTTTAACTTTTCTTTAAACATCAAGGTTAGATTTTTAATTTTTAAATTTATTTTAATTTTTATTTTTTTGGGCCGTGCCACATGGCTTACAGGATCTTAGGTCCCCAGCCAGGGATTGAATCCAGGCCCTCGGCAGTGGAAGCGCCAAGTCCCTAACCACTGGACCACCAGGGAGGTTCCTGAAGTTGTTTAACTTTTGCAGGGGGCGTCTGAGATGCTGGTCTGAGCAAAGTACCGTATTCTCTATGTCTTGAGATCAAATATTGTGTTTTAACTTGAGTTTACAGGATATGAAGATTAGTCTCACCTAGTAAAATACCTGAGATGCTCCCTTGTTCTAGAAATCCAATTACAAACTGCACTTGCAACAAGAGCAGGTTTTGTGGCACCCTGAAGGGACACTGTGTTCTAGAGAGTGTTCCTGAACCTGCCCGCACATCACAATTAACAGCAAGCTTTTATACCTGGGGATTTTCGGTCCTCATCTCTAGACCGTCTAGGGTTGGAAGTCCTGGAGTCTTTATATTTCGTAAACATTCTTGAGTATTGGGAGCCACTGTTTAAGTGGACAGTGTCTTGAGTTAAGAGAGAAAGAAGGTCAGGTTCTCTTAGGTTTTCTTTGACTCAGTTTCATCAATGGAAAGAGCTCACAGACCACATGGACTTATACCTTAGGGTCTGTGACCAGTTGGCTCAGTCCATTCACTTCAGGAGAAAGGTGCTCAAGCTAGAGCTCGAGGTGGGCGGGCTGGGGACAGGGACAGATCTGAGGGATGTAGAGGGCTTTAGAGAAAAGCGATACAGAAGGTACCAGCTGCGAGGCAGCTTCGGGACTGTACAGAGGGTAACCAACTGCCCCAGTTTTAGCACTAAAAATTCCACATGCTGGGAAGTCCTCAATTCCAGGCAATCCAGGACAGCTGGTCACCCTACCTCTAGGTTGCAAACCGCATAATGCGAGATGGAAACCCACATGATAGTGAGGCTTAAATTCCTCTAACTGAATCAGCAGCCCTCTCTTACAGCTGAAGCAAATGTTTCCACCAGACATTAGTAAGCATCTATTCTGGTGGTGTTGATGGGAAAATGGAATGAGGATTGTCTTTTCACCAGGTTGTCATTTTCAACGTATGTACAAGGACCATTTGACGTTGCTCCCCATGACTAAGCATAGTAACCCCTGTTCTGTCTGAGCACAGGTGATGGAATTTTTAGCAAAAGCTGTCACTGGAGATAACTGAAGACTTATTACTGTAAGTAATAATTCTAAAGCAATACCTAATTAATTATTTTATTATAAAATCTTGACTTTCACATTGAACTTTCCATTTGGGTAAAAGTCTTGTTGCTAACGTTGATTGAAAGCACTAATGTAGTATATCTAGGTACAGTCTATAATTATTCCCATAAAGAATACTGTATGGTCTGTAGGTCTCTTCCTAAGGTTGAAGTTGAAATGGGGCAGACTCGAAGAGAGCCTGACCTTCTCTGTCGTATTTTAAGACACTGTCTACCTGACCAGATGTTCCCAATTACTTGGCAGTGCTTATTAAACGTACAGATGTCTGGGCTCCCCACTCTAAGATGCAAAATTAAAATGTAGAGATGAGGCCTGAAACTTTCCACGTTTGAAAAGCTCCCCTTGATGATTCTGATGTTCAGGGAGATTCAGGAACACTTTGTAGAACCCAGTACCCTCCAAGGGCTCCACGAAAGGGGTTTTTGCTGCAGGTGCAGTTTATAATTGGGTTTCAGGAACAGGGAGCATCTCAGGTCTCCTACTAGGTGGGTCTGAGCATCCACATAATGTTTCATCCTATCTGGCAGCAGCCCCAGACAGTCTTTTCAAGTCAGTAAGAGGGAGTCTGCATTACCTCAGCGTCAGAAGTACCCAGATTCCAAATGTCTTTTAGAAACTTTATACATTGAGTTTGTGTGTGTGTGTTATTTCTAAATCCTTCTTGAACCTTTTTATGTTTTTAGTATATAGCACTGGTTGCTTTAACTAGAAAATGGCTATCACTGTAGAAAGTAGTACTTCATCTTCTTGTCCTAAACTGGTTCCTTTAAAACAGCAGTCAGTGGTTTTCAACCTGGGTGTTTTTGTTTGTTTGTTTGTTGTTTTTGTTTCTTTGCCCCCTGTGGAACATTTGGCAATATCTGGAGACATTATTTTCTTGTCACAGCTGGAGTGTGAGTGCTACTGGCATCTAGTGGGTAGAGTCCAAGGGTGCTGGTAAACACCCTGCAATGTACAAGACACCCCTTGCCCCAACACTGCCGCAACAAATTGTTATCTGGTGCAAAATGTCAAGAGTGCCAAAGTTTAGAAACGGTGCTTTAAAGGTCTTTAAATGAATAATATCAACCTTAGCTAACAGTAACCTCTTCATTTGCACCAGGCATTGTTGCATGAATTTTCTTACTTTATGGCCATAACCACCCTAGGAGGAAGGTGCCATTATTATCCCCAGATGAAAGGTGAGGAAATGAACTTAGGGAGTTAATGTAACTTGTGGGCGGTCCCACAGTACTGAGTGGTGGGGGGTTGGGAGGAAAGGGGAGGTGTTGGGGGAGTTTCCTCAGACTCTGTGGTCTAAGTGTTTCACATGATATCATTTGCCATCCTGTCTAAATGTGAAGTCCACATGATTCTCATATTCTAGAATCTGAAATTAAGCCCAAAGACATGCCCTCTGTATAACTAATAGGTTTTAAAGTCATTTTAAAAATCCATCCCTGACTTTGTTTTGTTAGACTGGAGGCATCTAGATTTGTAGTTGGTTAACCTATTGCAGCCCCTCTGTTCCTATAGTTATTTCAGCTCCTCTGATCTTAACCATCTCTAGGCCCCTGTGCCTTTCTTGATGTGTATTTCCCTGACCTGCATAGTGTTTTCCAGATGGAGTCGAGCAGTAGAATTTTGTTTGTAAATATGGGCATAGGTCCTATACTTTTGCAAAATGATACTATTGGGGGAAACTGGGCAAAGCGTACAAGCGATCTATTGTTTCTCACAACTACATGTGAAACTACAGTGATCTCAATAAAAGATGAATTAATACCTAAAAAATATGGGCAGCGGGAGTGTTTCATAAACTAGTTACAAAGTAATTATGCTTGTTGGATTGCTTTCCATAGTCTTCCTAGAAATGTACACTGTCTTCTAGACCTTTTTGTCATATCAATATAGTCTATAAGAGCTCCAAAAATCCCATTTCCCATAAAACTAATAGTCCAGTGCTTCTTGTGTGTTAAGTGTAGATGGCTAGTGTTGTCCAGCCGAAGAGCCTGCTGGCCCACAGTGAAGGTCACCTGCCGCCGTGGAGCCGCCTTACGGTTTGTGAGCTCCTTCTGTGGTTGCTTTGCATTTTACTCTTTGAAAAATACTAACGTCATCCACAAACTTAGACTTGGGACTCTATTTCCACTTCAGGGTTATTTCTGAAATGTGAAATAAGGTTAAGCCAGGATCTGTCTGCAAGGATTAGTACTGACACATCTGTCATCAGGATACTAATTCAGCTCTTTCTTTGGGGCATATTATTAAGTGAATTTTTTATCCATTACAAAACATTTAGCCCAATCGTCATTTGGTTTTGTTTTTAAGTAACTCTTGGTACGAACACCATGCCATAGACTTCTTGAAAGCCCAAATAAATTACATTCATTGGCTCTGCTTTGTTCAGAAACATAGCTCTTTGTAGAACCTGATGTGCTCATTGGGTGATCTTGTACAGGTTATTTGACCCCTCTGCCACAGTTTCCTTTTCTTTAAAAAGGAAAAAAGGGTAGTATCTACTTTTTAGGGTTGTTGTGAGGATGACATAGCATAATACCTATCAAGGTCTTAACACATCACCTGTGGTAAATGCTCAGTAAATGTCAACCATCATTATTTTAAAAGCTGGGCATTCAGAGCTTATATGCCTTTCCTCCAGTTGATAACGCTTGCATTTGTCTTTAAATGTCTATTCTATCATAATTTCTAATGACTTTCAAGGTGTGGAAATGACATTTAGTACTGTTTATTCCCTAGGTCCTCTCTAGAGTCCTGCATTTGATTGACATTACACTAGTTCTCTTAAGCAAAAGGTATTTATAACAGTGATAATCTACAATGCTGATGGTTGAGTAACTACCTCTTATTAAAGGTGAAACTACATTTGTTACCATAAAATCTATCCTGTGCTAAACCTATGACATAACTTGGTTGGAAAAGATCTTTACTGTTAATAATTTTTCCCTGATGCTTTTATCACCTTCTTCATAGTTTCTGAAAGAGGGAGCTTCACATTAACCCCTTGTTTTCCAAAGAGAGCATTTAAAAAAATGATTTCAAAATTCATAGATGACAGTATAATTCTCTGATGCCATTTCTATAACTGCCTTATAAGGAAGGAAAAATTCAGTCCTGTGGCCTAAACCACCAGGTGATTATTAAAAATTTTTTTTAATTCAGTTGTTAAGACAGGCCGAGGACCATGGTGTGTGTATTTGTCCTATTTGTCTTTGCCACACTTTACAAAGGATTCTGAGTGTGAAGAGGCTCATCTGGCCAAGGACCTAATAGCTGTTAGTAAGTGGCATCTTGGACCAAGCCCAGGGCTCTGACTCCATAGCCCAGGCTTTTAACCAGTGGGCTTATAGACATGTTAGTTTTTTAATTAATAGATTTTATTTTTAAGAGGTTTTAGGTTTATAGAAAATCAAGCATACAGTACAGAGAGTTCTCATATGCGCACATAATTTCTCGTATATTACAGTCATTTAAATACCTTGCTTTCTGGTTATTCTTTCATGCTTATGAAGGAGAGTCTAGAAGTGATCAGTTTGCCTAGATGCTCAGTGTCTGACACTGCTCTGAACAGCCCCCAGACCCAAAGTGGACAACCTCTTCTGACTCTTCCAGGAACCTAGAATTATACTTTTCCACGTCTCTGTGTGGAACTGCGGGTCCAACTTTTTCTGATTAATTTTTCCTTACTGACATTGAATGAGCCTGTGAAGATACGGCCTGCAGCAAAGGTTGGAATTTCTTTCCGTAGTCTTCCTGTTTGCTTTGTATATAAGTTCCCTTTTGCTTTTCAAAGCACGTCTGCTCGTAAATGAAAAGCCTCTTTTGAAAATGGCCCTTGTTACCTTCCCAGCAGATTTTTCTCAGCTTTCCCGCTGAGGTGATCAGTTGCACAGGAATCAACCAGAAGACACGGAAAGCTGTTTGGGCTGAGAAATGATCACATCCCGGCACCCAGCCTTCTCTCTGTACCGGCAGGGTGCTTCTGAATCTTGGACGCTATCATGGGTGATATTTGCTCTTTCTTCCCCTTCCCCACCCTCACAGCTTAGCTGAGCACTCGGCTCCACTTTTGTGACACAGGGAGGGGAAAAGATGTTTTCAGAGATGAGACACCATCGGCCATTTATTTCCCTTGGTTATTTCTCAGTGGTTCTTTGGCAGTGTGCATATAGGCAGAGAAGTCAAGTCTTGAATAACCAGAGGAAAGTGCAGACATTCATGTAGTCGCTCAGTAGATTTGTCTAGAAGATCATTTCTTCTTTTCTCCCCAAGTGGTGCATTTGGTTTGGTGCTGTGAAGAAACTGCTTCCAAAACGATGAATGATCCCTGCCTCATATGTGCTTCTCCAGAACAAGGCAAAGAATAGACTTCTTCCCTTTCCCCATACAACAGAGATCTGGCGACCTGACCCTGTCCTCAGTGTGGCTCACACTGCTGTAGCCCACAGCACGGTTCTGAGTTCTGGTAGAAGTCACTAACGTGCAAAGACCTCAGTCTGCCTCGGGCTAGAGGTTTGCTTCCACCGCCTGTTTCCTGAGAACGAGCTCAGCCTTTGTCACCCTGCCTTCTCACCCACCCTCACCGTCGTGGTGTCTGTGTTTTTCTTCTTCTTCCCCCACAGCTTTCCGGCTCCTCGTCTTTCTCACCCACTACCTTGCCGCGTTGTCTTCCTCTGTCTCCATTCAATCTAGAGGTCTCTACACCCTCCTTTTCCCTTGGCACTGTACTTTGCTAAGCCAGTTTCCATGTGAAATGAAAGCATATTTAAGATAGTTATTAAATTTCATCTAGACACTTACATTTATTGAATATCACTATAATACTGAAAATTTGGGTGAGTTCAAATCGTTTACACCTCCCCAAATGAAACTGTGATCTTCCTTTGCTTGGGCCTTCGTTGATACTACCTATTTTAAACTGGAGGTCATTTATTCCTTATTTCTACCATTGAGACAGTGAAAATACTTAAAAAGAACTGCAAAAGTCTCTTTATCAGAGTGCATAGACGTTATTATTGGACTTCTAAAATAATCAGTGACAGTGTACCCTGAAGATTTATGTATTTATGTATTTCTGTGATTTAAATGTTACGTTTACTTGGCAAAAAGCGTTGCATATGTTAGAAATAATAGCAGTGACTCAAGAAAACAACATTCCAAAATTGTCTTTCCATAATTCTCTAGGGAACAGGAATGATAGTATTAAGTTTGTCTTAAGAACTACTCAAAAACCTAAAGCCTGGATCTCTATTTACTGATGGAAATTTAAATAGAAGATTGTAGTCAAAAATGCAGAGGCAAGGAATAAGTTTAGATCTGAGCTGAGGCTGCTTGATCCATGTAGCTTTCTGGCTTTCAGGAAGGATTTTGGAATTTCTCATTGCCCAGCTAACCCAGTGCTCTAATCTACCGGTTGTTCATTTTAATTGAAATCAGTACATTGGCTCCTTCAAAACAAAAATGGCGCTCACCGTCTCAGCCCCTACTCCGGAAGGGGCGTTTAAACAGGGCAGTGTATGATGAGGTCGGACCCAGTTAGATTATATCTCTTGAGCTGCACGCCTACACGTATATAGGGGCTATTGGGCACCTCCACCTGGATGACCAAAAGTGCCTCTTAACTCAGTGCATCCAGAACTGAACTCATTTCCCCCTTCGGCTCCCCTCTTTAATTCCCTAACTAGGTCAAAGGTACCACCATAAATATAAACAACAACAGCTGTCATTTCCTGGTGAGTTACTATTATGCCCTGTCCCCCAGGCACTATATGAAGCCCTTGAGATTCCTTATCTTTTTAAAATCCTTCCAGCAGTTTATTTATACTGATGTCATTTTCACTGAAACAGATGGGAGAACTGAGATTGAAAAAGATTGAATAATGGGTCCCAGGTCACACATCTGACAAAATTGGGACTTGAATCCAGGTGTTTCTGAAACTATAGCCCATGCTTTTTATTCCTGATGTCAGACTGCCTCTTGGGATCTGCAGGACGCTTGCCATGGAGCCAACCCCTGTTTGCACGGTGACAAATTCCTCACCCCTCTAGCTCACTGATGTTTTGGTGGTCCTCCACAGAAGCTGGCACATAGAAGCCTGCTTGGAGTGCCAATCTTGTCCCACTCGGTGGCTCGGTCGGCCTCATCTACCAGAAATCCGTCTTCATCTGCTCTCATTCCTACCCACCCATCCTGACCTCAGAGATACTGCTTTCCTCTCGCTGGTCTCTGAGCAAGCAGGCCCATCTGTTTCCTCAGGCTTAGTTACTGGGATGACGTCAGGCTACCTGTATTCTCTCTCTTGTGAACTATTAGTGCCTTAGGTTAAATTCAACTTAAATTCAACACACCTACAACTAAATCCATTGTGTGTCCATCAGCTGTTTCTGAGCTGTTTTTCGGTTTTATCTTGGTGGCCCTGTTTGTGTGAGGCTGGCCGGGAACTCTGATGCTTGAGCCTCATTAAAATCCTGTACATGTTTCTGACTCATTTAGTTTTTAATACCGTCAAAGGCATGGTGTGGTAATACCATCCAAGGCATGATGTTTGGCATTTTGGAATGTACCTGAATGCTGCCTATGGGTCCACCATGATGGTAAACCCAAAAGTGCAAATTAACAGACCCACAAGCCTGTGGCTAATTTGTGACTCATCTCAGCAGTCCATCTCAAATGGTTGCAGATAGAGATTTATTTAAACTTTAAATCACTTAATTTATTAATTTACTTTTTAATTAAATTTTTTTATTGAAGTATAGTTGATTTACATTTGAATCACTTAAAAATCCACATTAGAAAAACGTTTTTTAAAATCTGACTGATTCATTTAACAGCTGTAATACAGCATCTGTTCCTGCCTGGGGTTGCACCCAGATCAGAAGTGGGCTCTGGCCTTCACACCTGATGATAATGACTTCTCTAAGCTGTGGTCCCTATTGCTCAGTGAGTGGCCTGCTAGAAATACTCTCTGGCCTCCAAGGTCGGAGACGTGGAGTCTTCTACCACGGGCATTGGTCAAACCCTCCCTGACTGGAGCTCACGTAGTCATACCACCTTCCCTCCTGAAATTAAAACGCAGATCGCATTACTCCCAGCCTCCTGTGGTTATTATGAAGATTAAATACTTGGCAAAAGCTCTTATTGCAAGCTTGAGGACATAGTGACTCACTGCATAAGTATTAGATATGATGATTATTCTTACTTATTTATAAATAACTGGTAGGAGGTACAATATGCTGAGAGTGTATTGGTTCTCATTTCCCACGTTAACCCCATAAGGACTCCTGGTGGAGTTGGTGGTCAGTAAGAGAAGATGATATTCAACTTCCTTATGTTGATATTAATAATTGTTAAAATGATGGTTCTCATGGTTACCAATTCAGCAGTGTCTGCGCCTTATCTCAATGTTTCGCCAACTATACTCTACAGAGGATGCATGGGTGAACGTTGTTTTAATAGGAATTTATTTTAATGTGTATTAGTTGAAGAAATGTAACTAGCACATCAAATTTATGACTTCTTGGCCATTATTGCCTAAGATGAAGCTGACATTTGGGAAAACTGTAGGTTGAAATTAAGATTGTATTTAATATATAATCTTGTATATATTATAAGGGGGGAGAGATAAATTAGGAATTTGGGAGTAACATATACACACTACTATATATAAAATAGATAAACAACAAGGACCTACTGTATAGCACGGGGGACTATACTCAATATTTTGTAATAACCTGTATGGGAAAAGAATCTGAAAAAGAATAACTGAATCACTGCTGTACACCTAAAACTAACACAACATTGTAAATCAGCTATACTACACTAAAAAAGAACTTAAAACAAAGAAATTAAGATTATGTATATACACATAAACACATATATACACACATAACATACATATATACATATATATTAAAAATAAGTTTATGTGGATATGGCAAAAATTTGTAGGGGATACAGTTTTCCTATTTCATCCTCCCTTAGTCTTGAGAGGCAGGGAGAGGCCTCCCTTAGTCTTATTCTCCCCATTTTACAGATGAAGAAACGGGGGTTTAAAAAAGGCCCATTTTTGCTCAAGTGCCTCTTAACAGGTGGTGGACCTGAGATTCAAATTCACAATCTTTGTTCTCTCTTGTTCTGCCCGTGGGGTGGTTTCTCACTTCTCTTCCGAGAAATGCATTTTTTCCCCCAAATTTTTATATTAACTTTTATTGGTTTTTTCTTCCTATACAGTTAAGACATTCATTACAGAAATTGTAGAAAATACAAAGAAGGATAAAAGAAAACAATTTTTTTTTATTGTGGTAAGAATACTTAACATGAGATGTACATTCCTAACAACTTTTTACGTGTGTAATACAATACTGCTAACTAAAGGCATGAGGTTGTACAGCAGATCTCCTTTGACTTTCCTGTCACAGCCCTGTCAGGTGGTCCAAACAAGGACACAGAGAGAGGTCAGTGAACTTGCTGGAGCCCCACAAGAAAGTAGGAGCACCCTGAGCCCTGGCTCCCAGGCCCTCCCTCTAAAGCATAGTGCATCACAGCATGGGCTCTGGCAAGTTGCGCCTTTCTTTGGAAGAAAAAGCAGTGTGCTCCCAGGGTCCCATCAGAAGCCACCCGAGTTTAATATTGCCATAAGCTTCTCCCTGTCGGGGAGCAGGGTCTGTAAGTGGTGGCCTGGGCTCTGTTCCCAGGATGGCAGCGACGCTGGTTGGCTCTGAATCTACCCTGGTCTCTTCTGAGCAAAGATCTCAATAATCCTGTCTACACAAATGCGCACACATAGGCATGCACCCACTGATTTAATTAAGCCACTTCTCGACTCAAATGGTTAGTTTAGACAAAGAGCTCAGGCATTACCAGATTACCAGGTTTTTTTTAACATTTTTTTTTTTTTTTTTTGCGGTACGCAGGCCTCTCATTGTTGTGGGCTCTCCCGTTGCGGAGCACAGGCTCCAGACGCACAGGCTCAGTGGCCATGGCTCACAGGCCCAGCCGCTCCGCGGCATGTGGGATCTTCCCAGACCAGGGCACGAACCCGTGTCCGCTGCATCGGCAGGCGGACTCCCAACCACTGCGCCACCAGGGAAGCCCTAACACTTTTATTGGAGTATAATTGCTTTACAATGGTGTGCTAGTTTCTGCTTTATAACAAAGTGAATCAGCTATACATATACATATATCCCCATATCCCCTCCGTCTTGCATCTTCCTCCCACCCTCCCTATCCCACCCCTCTAGGTGGTCACAAAGTACTGAGCTGATCTCCCTGTGCTCTGCGGCTGCTTCCCACTAGCTATCTGTTTTACATTTGGTAGTGTATATATGTCAATGCCACTCTCTTACTTCGTCCCAGCTTACCCTTCCCCCTCCCCATGTCCTCAAGTCCATTCTCTATGTCTGCATCTTTATTCCTGTCCTGCCCCTTGGTTTTCCATAACCATTTTTCTTTTCTTTTCTTTTTTTTTAGATTCCATATCTATGTGTTAGCATACGGTATTTGTTTTTCTCTTTCTGACTTACTTCACTCTGTATGACAGACTCTGGGTCCATCTACCTCACTACAAATAACTCAGTTTCGTTTCTTTTTATGGCTGAGTAATATTCCATTGTATATATGTGCCACATCTTCTTTATCCGTTCATCTCTCGATGGACAGTTAGGTTGACTGTCACTTTTCAGCTGGTCACTTTGGGATCTTTCGGGCTCGCTGCTTCCTTTCGTGGTGAATTGGGGGGAAGAAAGGTCAGGATGTTAGGCAGCACTGGTTTTTTGAGTGCCCACAAAAAGCAGATGCCGTGTAAATGGAGGTTTGCAGTTACTATTGCAATGGCGTTCATAGTGGCCTGTGATTCTGTGAAGTCATATCTTAGGTCTCTGTGGGTTTCTGAAGCTAAGCTCTTATATCCACATTAGTCATATGGCTAGGAGCCCAAGTGCCCACATTTTGTCATTATAAGACAGCACCAAGAGAAAATTAAAAGGATTAAGTTAAATTTAAAATTAAAAGGAAAATTAAAAGGATTTAATTTTGACCCTGGCACCACAGATGAGCTGAAGAGACGGACTCCAGTCTTTACAATTTCAACAAAAATGTGCTGGTCCCAGGTGCTTGTTAAAGATCTTTTTCTTTCCCATCATTATTACCAAAAGATGCTGCCCAGAAAAGGGTGACATGAATAAAATACATTTCTTCTTAGAGTCTAATGGTTTAAGAAAAGGGTTTGGTGAGGGACTCAGACACTTCCTGGTGGGTGTTGAAGGTCATTGTTAGTATATGCTGTCGTTTACTGGTTAGGAACTATCATTCGTGTTTCTTCTTAGGGCTCCCGCCACATGGCAGCATTTTCTGGCTAAATTATTCTTAGCCAGGGTGTTGCCTGTGGCGAGCTGTGTCGGGCACACCAGCACACTTGCCTGTGGGCCTGGGCTTTGGCATTCATCTGGCTCCAGCTTTCCCCAGTCTTCACCCCATCCGCTTCTGACCAGCCTCAGCTGCTGACAGAGGTGTGTCGATCGGCTTCAAAGGCCCGATGGGAGGCACTGTCCACCCTCCCAGTCTACAGCGCAAAAGGGGAGAAGCCAACTGAAAACACACAAGGACCTAATCAGAACTTTGATGTTACGCAAAGGAAATTGCATTTCAAGCTCTAGACAGCTCGAGCCATTCTAAACCTGATTAAGATTCATCCAGTACCAAATTGTGATAAATGTTATTTTGGAAAAGTGGATTGTCAGTATTTTCAGATTCATTTCTTCACCCAGAAAATCTGTGTGTTTTCCTCTTTCTTTAGGGTAGTCAGAATAAGAGAAAGCCTTGGGTCGTCCTCATTTATTTGCTGGGCAAAATTGAGACGGTGTTGGCTGTTCCTTGAGTAGCTCTGTACAGCACGCCAGGATGGAGGGACTGTCACTCTGGCCACCGCCAGTCAGCACCCCGAAGTTTCTCATTCCCCTGCCCTCACCTCTGTAGCACAGGGGTGCCCACTTTCTGGACTGACCTGGTTGGGGAGCCAGTGAGCTCATATAAAAGGGGAATGATCCCAGTGAGAATTCAGGCAGACAGCTGCCAGGCTGGGGAGAGGGTTTAGAGCAGGTTTTGTTGTTGGTTTTTGTTTTTGTCCCAAATAAAATGCTACATAAAATTTTGGAGAAGAAATAGAATCTTTCCTAATCCCACCATGCTTTGTAGTTGCTGTGTAGCTTCTTTGATCTTTTAGTGCATTTATTTGTAGACATAAATGTATGCTGCTTCTAGCAAATGGAATCATTACTGTTCTGCGTTGAAATGTGTGGTTTTCATTTAGTATATTCAGAGCATCATTCCATATTGATATTGAGTTCTCCATCATTTTTAATGAGTGCTGAGTAATTTTCTATCTGGGGACTCCTCACCCCTCTCTTCCTCCTTTGTTTTCTCTTCTCTTTTCCTCCCTACACCCTCCTCTCCCTTCCATCACTCGCAATTCTGTTCTAACTATTCTCCCTCATAATCTATCATCTTTTTCTCCAGTTCCATGTAATTGTTTTCTTTTTTTCACTCTAACATGTTGTTAGATACTCTCTGACATATGCAAATAATATGAAATAGAGGATTTTTGTAGTTTTGGACCATGCTGACTTCTGTAACTCAGACCGAAACAATCTCTGTTTCCATCTTTTGGTGTGTGTTGGCTTTGTAATATTTTCTGTCCAGATTCCGTGAGAACGAACACGACAGAATATTGAAAGGCTTTCATATCCCCAGAGGCAAGACATTATAATGAATGTTTATAATCTTTGTTTAAGAACATGACAGTCTCAAGCCCTCTGTCACTTCTAAGTCTCGATGATTTATCTTGTTTCCTCAGACCCTGTGCCAGTGCACAAAGATGTGCAGAGTGAAGCGGACAGTGCACCAGAAGACCTCCAGTCTGTTGAGACTAGCAGGCTGCTCTATCACATCACTGATGGTGACAACCCGCTTCTGTCACCACGATGTTCCATCTTTAGCCAAAGCCAGAGATTCAACTTAGACCCTGAATCAGCCCCTTCTCCACCCAGCACTCAGCAGTTTATGATGTAAGAAAACCTTGTTTTGTTCTTGTCTTCATTTCATGCAGTTTTTTAAAATACTATTTACAATACAACCCGATACTTTTATAAATTCAGTGAAGTGTGTGTCTAAAATAGAGCAAACATGCCTACCAGAAGCAGCTGCAAGCCCTGAACAATAAATGGCAAAAAATCAGAGTACTTTCTAGTTAAGAATGCTGTTTCAGGCCTTCCTGAATCAGGAGGAGATGGTCTCGAGACACAGGCTGCCCTACGGCTCACATGTCTGAACATTTTTGGTGAAATGACCAGAATCCTAAGTCTGTGTACATGCAAGTACCAGGAATTTTCGATGAGCTCGTAAGCATTCTTTCCATGTCCAGCAGTGGCCTCGATGGATGGATTGTAGCAATGCTTGTGAGTCGTACATCTCAATTTCTTCTTAGATTCTAGAAAAGTGGTAGCTTACAGTAGCTCCCCTAGACAAAAAAAATGTGAAACTATGTGTTCTTTTTTTTTAAGTTGCGTAAGTAGTTTTGATGCGTAGCTAAAATGAGTCTCCCTTGACCAAAAATACGTGCAGGGAATTCCTAGTTTCTCCTTAATAACTCCTGCTGTTACTCATGAGTTTATCTAGACCAGGGTTCATGGACTGTCTACTGGTGGACTTGAGGGATTCAGTGCATTATTACTGTTGTAAATTGTGTCAGGTGAGAAGGTGAACACGTTTTCTGGAGAGGGGGGGTCCATTCCTTTGATTAGATTCACAAAGGCTCTGTCGTAGAAAGAAGAGTTAACTACTCTTCTGAATCTTCCTTGAAATTGTTTTTAGGTGGGGCTCATGCAACTTATTGAGGATAACGGTACAGTAGGGCTCTCTCATTAGTCTGAAATTGGTATCCTCCAAGCTTTAGGAAATACATTTCCTAGACTAATATTCTGACGTCTGTAGACTAAAGTCCCTGATGACATTTGCCCATAATGGAGTTCTGTGATCAGGGATCTCCAGTAATGAGCAGATGCTACCATAGTAGACTCATTAAATAATGAGCTGGCCTCTGGACTTCTCTGATAATCTAGGAAGCTTGGTTTGTAGACCAGCAGCAGTGTTTACTGGAAGACCATTTTTTAAAAATTTATATCATTAAAAATTTTTTTTATTGGAGTATAGTTGATTTATAATGTTGTATTAGTATGTGCTGTACAGCAAAGTGAATCAGTTTTACATATATCCACTCTTTTTCACATTCTTTTTCTCATATAGGCCATTACAGAGTATTGAGTAGAGTTCCCTGTGCTATACAGTAAGTCCTTATTAGTTACCTCTTTTATATATAGTACTGTTTTTGATGATTCTTTCCCTCTCTGGAATCATGGCAGGCCCCGAAGTTCTTCTCGGTGCAGCTGTGGTGATGGCAAAGAGCCACAGACCATTACCCAGCTCACCAAACACATCCAGAGCCTGAAGCGGAAAATTCGGAAATTTGAAGAAAAGTTTGAACAAGAAAAGAAATACCGGGTAAGGACCCTGTGGTTTGAAATGAGTGGATTGTGTCAGAAATGCATGGGCTTTTCTGTCCTTCCTTTTTGAGTACATCTCTGTGCCAAGGGACAGCTCAGTTTCCATTGGCCAACCCAGGACCTATCATAAATTAAGTTTCCATCCTGGGTCTGTCTTGTTCTCACATGCTGTTAGCTGATCTCTACTAAGATAATTCCTAGTAGCAAATTACAACTCTAATTTCTAAACTGATTTGATTATTGATCTCTCCTTTTTTTTTTTCTGAGGAACCTTCCTATCATTAGTGTTCCTAGGACTAAAATTTAGAAAGCTTTTGAATTATGGTCTTATTTTTTCTTTAGCCTTTTCTCATTTGTATTTGATAAGAACCTATTAAGGACTCAAAAGACAGAATCTCTCATTGTGGAACAGAATGAGGGAGAGTTGTCTTTGACAATAAAGTACTTTCTGGTTGATGTGTGAGGACCTATCACGTGACATCTATTCAGGCCACTCTTAAGAACAAACCCTGATCCCATCCTTTCCTGTCAGAGAGACAGCAGCCTTCTTGCTGGTACTGCAGTGTTACAATCATGAACCTTTCCTTTTCTTACTTAAGAAACAATAGAGTCAGAGGTAAGTGTCCTGATGGCCAATGCTAGTTTTATTTGTTGTCTCTAATGGTGACCGTGGCATAGAGAAGAATCATATTCATGTAGAATTGCACAAAGATACTGGGTCTTTGGCAGAGGGTCCAGAGCAGCTTGTTATTAAAATAAATGAGACCAGGGAATGTCTCAAACATCTTAAAATATTTAAAGGCTCAGTAAGCTCTTGGTCCAGAGGCAACCTGCATGCAGGTCCCTGTAGTGTGGGTAAGTTCTGGGGAGGGAGGTGAGAGTAGGTAATATTCCACTCTCCTGTTCTTCCTGTCCTGTGTTGCCCACAGTGACTTCAAATTCACTAAAAGAGGGGTTTTATGGAGGGAGTTTTAGCTTTGCTAAAAATGGAAGAAAAATCAGATTGGCTTTCAAGACAACCTTAAGGTGTTGAAGATTCTTCTCTTCCTTGAGGTCAGGCAGTCACAACTACTTATTGTCTTTTATAGAGTAGGAGGGTGCTCTACACATTGTGAGTACAGGCCTTTATTTTACAGGTAAGGAGACGGAGGCCCAGCAAAGACTTATAACCTTCTTAAGGTGGTTGGGTTCTATCAGCTCAGGCTTGGGGTGGTTAAGGATGAGTAGTTTTTGCAATGGAGAAGTACAAGTAAAATTCATTAAGTGTCCACTGCAAGTTGAAAGCTCCAGATAGCCTGAGAGAAGTTGATTTTCCTTACTTGCTGCTGGAGTTTTATTGGATCTGTGATGCCCTCCTATTGGAATCTGTAGAGAAACAGGGGCTCCGTCCCCAGGGCCTATTAATATTTCTTATCTGGCAGTTCTTGAATCAGACTGGTCTGGATTTGAATCCGCACAGCCACTTAGGAACTCTGTGACTTTGGACTTGTTACTTTATCTTTCTGAGTCTCAGTTTGTCCATCTGTAAAGTGGAGTTAATATTAGTAGTGACTTCTTAAGTTTGTGAGTATTAAAGGAGGGAGTGCATATATTATGCTTTTTACAGTTTTGGCACAAGGAAGTAAGTGGTCTTAGATATTATTAACTTTTTAGTCTGTTTGAGTGATATTTGAATAGGCTATCCCATGGCAACCTCTGCCTTGTCAAAAAACAAAGGAAAATTATAGACATAAATTTTCCATTGGATTTTTCTACCTGCAGCTGCAGACCCTGGATTACTTTTCTCAACTGTAACAGCCACCCAGCAGCTGAGTATTTCTCCTGGCACCTCCTGCCTTTGTCTGGAGAAGCTTTAGGGCCAGAGTAGACACATGCCTGCACACTTAAACATGCAGATGGATGAATTTGGGAGCAGTAAAGGAAGAAGGCTTCATGGTCACTGCTTCTGTGTGTATGAAAGTCTTTGAAGTAATCAG
This sequence comes from Leucopleurus acutus, assembly GCF_964270905.1. Taxonomy (NCBI): domain Eukaryota; kingdom Metazoa; phylum Chordata; class Mammalia; order Artiodactyla; family Delphinidae; genus Leucopleurus; species Leucopleurus acutus. Next base: position 73,114,537 of record NC_139156.1, read on the forward strand.
AACCTTCCACGTCTCAGGAAACAGGGCTTCCCCTCACCCTTCCTGTCTGGGTGCCAGGCTGTGGTAAGAGGTTTGACATGTTAATGGGCTTTAATTGGTTGCTGTGTGTATGGCTTTCCTTCCCGGCAACCTGACGACGGGGTTAATAGCACCCGCTGCTAATCTTTGAATCCGAGCTGCTGGGCCTCCATGCTAGTCTGATGCCCTGGTATAATATACATCTTTCCTTCTCTATTGAATGCAACCATTTCACTTCATATCCAGAACTGTATTTATTCCCTACAGTTGATTTTACATTTAACTATTGTTAGACTCATGGACTTAGAAAAGGCTGTTTCAGCCAGATGTTCACTTTCAGTAGAATTAGAGAATCTTAGAATTAGAAGGGATCAGTTAGTCTTCTCTTATTTGACCATTGAAGAAACTGAGGCCCAGAGAAGGGAAGTAACCTCTCCAGGTTCATACAGCAAAGAATTGATGTAGCCAAGACAGCAACATAGGTCCTTTCATTCCTGCTCCATAAATCTTTCTAAAGTGTCTTTTGAATCATCTTTGGCAGACCACAGATCTGGTGCAGTCGTACCCTCAGTTATGTGACTCATGAGCTCCATTTTAATTACACTGAACGAAACCTACACTGTGTAATTTTTGGGTGTATGGTCCTTGGGGCCTATTAAACTGAAACAGTTCAGACGTTAGAAGGCGTGAAGATCCACAGCTCGTATATAAAATCTTTCCATATGATCTGAGAGCGGCCGTCCTTGTGAGCTTGATTTAACCTCTTTTGAAAGCTCGCCCAAGAGCAGGGAAACACAAAATTCATTTCAGAAAATGATCTCAGGCTTTAAAACGTTTCGTCAGAAAATTCAGCCTTAAATTTCTCTTAAGTCCTGTTTGCAGTGGTGAAAGCTTCTGTGATGGTCCTTGGCTTAGGGTCTTAGGTTTTCATTTTTGTTTTTAACAGTGTTTCAGAAGATTGCATTAACTGTGTGGAACATATCCAGTGAAAAAGATGTGTTCCAGAGAACAAGATGTGTTTTCAGATCAGAGTGAAGAATTCTGTGAGGATTTCGAGAAATCACATGTAAAACATTGACTGTTCATATAACCAGACTGTTACCCAAAGCCAAAGTACTAAACGTTATATCAGGGAAGTAGTCCAGTGCATTATTCTAGCAGACCACGGGTAGGACCAGGCACAGCAGTTTGGAGGTGTGCCCTTTGTGTCACTGTCCATGGTCCTGAAACCAGGGCTTCCCTACTGGAAACCAGTCTCCCTTCTGGGCTACCCTAGGGGAAAAATCACTGTCATTTCCCCGCAGTGTTATTTTTCATCTTGATTTTAAACTGTATGGCTTTTATATCACTATAGAAGTGACAGAACCATGTCTTGTGTTTCACAATTAAAACATCTAATCCCATGTACATTTGATGATCCTCTTACACAAGCACTGTTTTTTCCTTCGAACTTGAGAGGAGCACACTCCTCTCCCTGTGTCTCTCTCTCACCAACATCTTGCTGATGTTATATGGATTTAATGGATTCTTAAACATGGCAGAGCCACTAGACTTGTCACTAACATTGTACACGTTGAGCGTGCTTATATAGCTCTTTGTATATCCCCAATTCAAAGTAACCACTAATCTTCTTGAGCCTCCATTTAAGTTACCAGGGTGGCCTCAATTTGTTTAAGAAAGTTTCCTACTGACCTGTGGGGCTGGAGGCTAGGTATGTTTGGCTATTCTTCTCTCCCAGTTTCTCTTTTTGTAGAAAATTTACTTTTAGGCTCTGAAAAGAAATCCAGAAATTAAGGTGAATGATTTGTATGAACAGAGTCATATCCTTCTAAAAGTAAAACTATATTCTTAATTGCCACATCCAAGTGCGATTAGCTACTAGGTAGGACATACATACCCCTACGTGTATGTTTGTTAGTGAAGACTTATTCACCATTCCTTTGAAGGTCTGGTAGTTAACACTACTACTGCTACTGCTATCACCTCTGCCAGTAATAATAACAATAATACTATTTTAAATTCTAGCTAACACCTCTATAGTGTTTAGCATGTGCCTGGAACTCTTTTCAGTGTTTTACATATATTCACTAATTCATCCCTCACAGCAACCGTATGAGGGAGATGGTATTATAATCCTCATTTGGTAGATGAAACTGAGGCATGGAGAGGCTAAATAATTTGCCCAAGTCCATACTCATGTAGTTAATTTCTACTTTAATGCTAGCCCAGTAGAATACTGAGTCTGTAAACAGGGAGAGCAGTGAAATCTGGGTATCCCCCTTACATACTGACTTCTCAGACTGTTGTCAAGTTTTAGAGATCCTGGGGTCTCCTTTCTTCAGCTTGGAGGATATGACTGATAGGAGCTAAAGCTTCCAGTTTATCAGTGTTCCCCAGGCAGGTTTTGGTCATAAGTCATGAGCAGAGGCAAGGGAGGAAGCGCTGGTTTGTATCAGTAGAGCCATCTACATTGATACAAAGAATGACCTGGCAATGGGGTGTTGGGTATGGGTAGCCCACAAGGTGATTGAGGGTTAGACTGTAGGGGGCACTGACATAGTTAGGACTATGTAAAAAATGCTGGGTGACCAGGTGTGTTTAGAAACAGTGTCCATGGCAAGGATGAAAGAGTGGAGGAGGTCAAGAATGTTCACTGTTTTTCAGAGGCAACTCCATCAACTGGAGGTATCACGCCTGAATCTCTCTCCCAGCTTTATATGTTGCTGAACTACCTTCGTGTGCCTTAGCTGTTTAAAATTTTGTTTTTCCTTTTCTCTCTTTCTTCGCTCCCTCCCTCCCTTTACCTCCTTCCATCCCCATTTTTCCCTCCCTTGCAGCCTTCACATGGTGACAAGACATCTAATCCTGAAGTCCTGAAATGGATGAATGATTTGGCTAAAGGTCGTAAACAGCTCAAAGGTAAATGCCAGCCAAGGGTCTCCTTTCTCAAGAAGGAAGCAGATAAAATCGTGATAATGTGCTCCAAGGAGTTCTTGATTCTCTTCCACCTGTGCCCTCTTTAAGCTTGTCTCCTGCCTAGATCAGAGGCCCCATCTTGAAATAAAGTGTCCTGGGTCCCCTTCATTGTTTGATCCCATTTAATACATCTCCTTGTGAAGAGACTGAGGGACTCCAGACTCCCAGGTGGAATGATTCACTTCAGTGCCAGGAACATTTCAACATGTGGAGTATTCATTTCCCTGGGTTATTGGTTTCTTGTCTGTTAGAAACAGAAGAGGCCTGAGCAATCATTTATGCCACACACCCCATTGCACAGATGAGGGCATTTATGTCGAGAGAGGGGAAGGTGACGTAGCTGGGAGGTGGTGACCTAGGAGTAGAACTTGGTTCTCCTTCTTCCTAATCCAGTGTTCTTCTTTCTCTGTCTCTCTGGAGATGGTGGTGTGAGTATTAATTAACTCTAAAATCTATCTTAAGGGATGATGGTTATTTACCAATAAAAATTTATTTTCTTCCTCTCTCTACACTTTTTATTTCAATACTTAGAGACATGGGAGTTTTTCCAGATTTCTAGAAGGATGGTGATAAAGAACTGAAAGGAATATTAATTCAGCGGTATTGAAGTGTAGTGATGTAGCAGGTTTATAATATATGCGGTGTTTAAACACCACGCCAGAGCCTAACTAAAAAACAAACATCAAACAGAGAAGATGAGCAATGTATGTAATTGAGAAATCAATATAAATGGCCTCATTCAAACGAGCAGTCCCCTAGCATATTCTGAAATCTAATTTCTTGATAAGTCCCAGGTGGCCTTTTTATTTTTAATTACGTAGGTTTATATAAAGTCACATTGCAATAATGGTGATTTCTGGATTTTAAATACTGGCATTAGACAAAATTGTGAAATCTGTCAAGTTGGGGCTGGCATTCCCATGTCCCCTTCCCCACCCCTCCTATGTATCCTCAGACGTCTGCACTGTGTAATGCCTTCCAGAAGTACTTGCATTTCTGCAGGGGCTCTTAATGGCTGCACAACTTTCAAAACCCAAGTAACTGAATCTTTGAGTATAGAATCTCAGGCGTCATGATAGATAACAGGTGAAAACTTTGGGGCCAGGTACCACTGGTCTTCCTCCAGGAATCCTCCTCGGGAATCTAGACCACTGAGTTACTCCCACAGATGATGCTCCACCTCCATGAGATCCCAGCCTCGGGAGCCCTCTGTTTTCACATCTGGGGAACCATCATCGGCACTGTTCATTTCCGCTCACTTGGCATCAGGGAAGGAATTCCTGAAAGGCTCTCTGCTCTTATTAGGGCCAATGAGTCCTCCCTGCTCCTGGTAACTCATGGCATCTCTCTTAGAACTAAAGCTGAAGCTGTCAGAAGAACAAGGGAGTGCTCCCAAAGGCCCACCTAGAAATCCATCCTGCGAGCAACCCACAGTCCCCCGAGAGAATGGGAAGCCGGAAGCTGTGGGCCCTGAGCCAGGCTCCTCTGGAGAGGAGACTCCAGATGCTGTGTTGACATGCGTGAAGGAGAAGAGAGAGCAGCTTCCTTCTCAGGAGGTTTCTAAGGTACCTCGCCAACCTTCACAGGGCCCCACCACTCCACATGGTGCCACTGAGATCGTGATTTTGACCAATTTGTAAGAGCACTTTGGTACCACATAAAGACTGGCTCTGAACTTTCAGTCAGATGAGTTCCTAGTGGGTTATTAGCTATGACCTAGGGCATTGCCATTCTGGAGGTTACAGTGTCACATGCTGGTGGGAGACGCATGGTAAAGACACTAGGGCATTTCATATTCCTTTCTCCCCAACTTCCCCTGATAAGTTAGCAAATGAACCCAAGACTAGGATTACAGTCTCATTTTACTGTATGTTTTATTAAGAAATAATAAAGCAGGGATGAGGTATAAATAGTAAGGAAAGTGGTTTAGTATTTTCTATGATAAGAATAGAGACGTAGGGTTTCTTGAGGAATGTTAGGTGAGATGTCTAAAGACTTCAGCTTAGACATCTTGGCTTTGAAATCTTTGTGAGATACCCAGATAGAGTTGTCAATTATGCATTTGGATATGGGCGCCTGGAGCTCAAAGAAAAGATTATATTTTATAAAAATGATGATGAAAGCAATTAGTATTTAGTACTTACCTGGTTAATCCCTCCTCCTGCATATCTGTGCTTAACATTTTACTTACGCCAAGGAACCTTCCTTGTAGTCCTTCCTGTCTGAACTCTGAGTGATGTGGTTGCCTTTCATTTCTTGAATAATCTGTAGCTACCTTAACATAGCTCTAACTATGCTCTGTGCCATTTTCTGTCTCTCATTATAGTACTTGAAACTTCTTGAGAGAGTTTAGGCTGTTTATTGTTCATGATCCTTAGTGTCTGTACAAAGTAAGTATTGAATAAATGTTGGCAGAGTGAATGGATATATGAAAGAACAAACTAGCATGTTTGACTTTGAAATGAAGTCTTCTTGAGGAAATGCTGGCTTCACCTGTTCTATTATATATTATCTAGTCTTGATCATAAGGTGGCAACATTTACCAAATCCCAAAGGGCTTACCATATGCCCCCGGACTAGTCCTTTACACGTGATCTACAAGTAGAAATGGGCCCTTGGCTACCTCTGTCTTTATGAAATACCTTTAAACTTAAAAATAACCAATATATGTTGTGACTAGTGGTTTTCATCCACTCAGCCAACCTGTCCCCTCCTCCCACCCCCAAATACTCTAGACTTTGTGATAGTCAGTGGATAACTAACTTCTCTCTCTCTCTCTCTCTCTCTCTCTCTGTGTGTGTGTGTGTATAAACACACACACATAGTCAGGCACATCTGTGGTTTTCCATCCTTCAGTGCTTCTGATGGTCTTTCCTGTATTTTATAGTTACTTTGACCACGTCTATAAAAGCAGCTTGGTCAACACCCAAGTCCTAATTCTGTGTTCTACTCAGTTGACTAAGGAGTGAGGGATGAGTTGGGACTGGTATAATAAGCTTAGAGCAGGATTCAGTCCTTGAACAAGACACTTTCTAATCATACACACTTGGCAAGTGAACTAATTCTCTGATATTCAACTTCCTCATCTATCAAATACAGATAATACCTATTTATATAATTATTGTGACAGTAAAAGGAGATGCCTGGTGACCAGTGGGCAATCATTCATTTGCAAAAAGATTTGAGTGCCTACTGTGTGTTGTGAACTATGATCCATGCTGGATATAAAAAATAAACAAGACAGAGAAGTGATGTGGGTGACCGCCTTCACGGAGCTCATGTTTTTCTGGGAGTTGGGATACAACAAGAAATAACTCAATAGACAAAATCATTAAAATTTTGTATAAGTACTGTGCAAAGAAACAAATGATATGATAGAAAATAATGAGTATGGATGGTTTCTATTTTATATAGGGTGATTAGGAAGGCCAATAAGATGACATTTAATGCAGAAGAATCAGCAGGCGAAGAGAGCAGCAAAGAGCCTTCTAGACGGAACTGCAAGTATGAAGGCCTTTGAAGGGAGAGCTTGTTTGTAGTTGGAGTTCTCAGGTCTGAGGGCTGGAGCACAGGATGGCACGTGATGAAGTCAGAAAAGATAGATCAGGGCACATAACACAGGACCTTTTAGGCCACTGAGAGGATCGGGAAGCTGTTGAATGGTTGTAAGTGTGAAAGTGACATGGTGTGATTTACACTTGAAAGATCTTTTTGATTGCTGTATGGAGAATTAATCATAGGGGAAAAGAGTGGAAAAGGGAAGATGAAATGGGTGGCTTGGACTAGTATGGTAGCCTTGGAGATGGAAAGAAGTAGACACATTCAAAGTATATTTTGGATATAGAATCAAAAGGATGTGCTGAATCGTTGGATGGTAGGGAGTGAAGGAAAGGAAGATGGATCCATTTACTGAGATGGGGAAAAACTAGAGGAGGAGCAGATTGAGGGTGAGAGTGAAAACTCAGGAGGTCTGTTTGTTTTAAGATCTTTCAGGAATAGGGTGACCGACCATCCCAGGTTTCCCTAGACTTTCTAACTTTAGCACTGAAAATTCCATGGCCCACCAGAAGCCTCAGTCCTGGGAAAACTGGGATGGTCGATCACCCTCCTGAGGTAGTCACGTCAAATAAAAACATGTAAGTGAAAATCTGAAGGTCAGAGAAAAACTCTGAGTTCTTTAGAAGTCATCTTTATTTAAACGGAAATTTATTTCTGTTATTTTAAAAGAAATACCCATTAAACTGTTTAGTGTCAGAAGCCCCTTCAAATAAACCTATCTTTGCAGTAGGCTAAAGTGAGGCCCTTTAAATAGAGAGCATCTGCAGTAGAACATGTACGTCTCAATATCTAAAGCTGCAGTATTGGTCCTGGGAGAGCTTAACGCAGCAGACCATGAAGTGGCTAGGCAACTATTAGGTGGTTCCTAAGGGGGAGTCCAGAAGCCACAGAAGAAGCAAAGGGAGGATTGAAAATATTCACAATAGTATTATTCCTGGCTCCTCAGTGAGCTTATTCACATTTGAGATTATCTCATTAGGTCCCAATTCTTTAAACTCAAATTGATGGATGATTTTCATCTGGAGTCTTTGCTCTACTGCTTAAAATGCATTAAATATTAAGCTTCCAAGATGAAGTTATTTCTTTTCTAGCGAGACCTTCGTTATGACTCCTCTTGAACTTTTTGCATTTGGTGTTTAGTCAGAGCTCATACTAAAGCTGATAAACCCTACAGCATTGCCTTGTCAGTTCGGATACTGCTACCGGGTAATCTTCTTCCTCCACCATCTATGGATGATTTTTGGAGATAATCACTTTTCGGTCACAGGGCATCCGTTGAGCACTGGAAATGAATGAATCAACCCTAGGTCTGATTGTGGTGCTTATTTATGTCCTTTTCTTTTGAAAATCCTGAATTGGTACTGGCATATATCCCCTTTTTATTGTCCTTTCCAAGAACTGTAGGTGGAGTCAGGTGCACAGCACAGATTACCAACTGGGTGAGTAATGGCAGTTACTTCTTCTGGCCCTTCATTAACTGCAGCATCTTTGAGGAGAAAAGCAGATTTTTTTTTTAACATCTTTATTGGAATATAATTGCTTTACAGTGATGTGTTAGTTTCTGCTTTGTAACAAAGTGAATCAGCTATACATATACATATATCCCCATATCCCCTCCCTCTTGCGACTCCCTCCCACCCTCCCTATCCCACCCTTCTAGGTGGTCACAAAGCACCGAGCTCATCTCCCTGTGCTATGCAGCTGCTTCCCACTAGCTAGCTATTTTACAATTTGGAAGTATATGTAAGTCAATGCCACTCTCACTTCATCCCAGCTTACCCTTCCCCCTCCCCATGTCCTCAAGTCCATTCTCTACGTCTGTGTCTTTATTCCTGTCCTGTCCCTAGATTCTTCAGAACGATTTGTTTGTTTGTTTTTAGATTCCATATACGTGTGTCAGCATATGGTATTTTGCTCTTTCTCACTTACTTCACTCTGTATGACAGTCTCTAGGTCCATCCACCTCACTACAAATAACTCAATTACATTTCTCTTTATGGCTGAGTAATATTCCATTGTATATATGTGCCACATCCTCTTTATTCATTCATCTGTCAACGGACACTTAGGTTGCTTCCATGTCCTGGATATTGTAAACAGAGCTGCAGTGAACATTGTGGTACATGACTCTTTTTGAATTATGGTTTTCTCAGGGGATATGTCCAGTAGTGGGATTGCTGGGTTGTATGGTAGTCCTATTTTTAAGTTTTTTAAGGAAACTCCATACTGCTTTTCATTTCTAATTCTATTGATTTGAATCTTCTCCCTTTTTTTCTTGATGAGTCTGGCTAATGGTTTATCAATTTTGTTTATCTTCTCAAAGAACCAGCTTTTAGTTTTATTGATATTTGCTATCGTTTCCTTCATTTCTTTTTCATTTATTTCTGATTGATCTGATCTTTATGATTTCTTTCCTTCTGCTAACTTTGGGGTTTTTTTGTTGTTTCTTTCTCTAATTGCTTTAGGCGTAAGGTTAGGCTGTTTGAGATGTTTCTTGTTTCTTGAGGTGGGATTGTATTGCCATAAACTTCCCTCTTAGTACTGCTTTTGCTGCATCCCATAGGTTTTGGGTCATCGTGTAGAAAAGCAGATTTTTAAAAAACATAATAATTAATTTTATTTTTTTAAATCAAGTAAAAATTTGATAACTGATTAGTGAGTAGTTGTGCACTGGAGAGAGGGAAGACTTACAGGTAAAATGCACCAAAAGGAAGACCCCGTCAAGTTCTTCTACTTACCTTTTTAACAAAAATTTAATTTTCTGAATAGGTAATACTTTCTCACATAGTTCAAAAAATATAAAAGGTTACACATTAAAAAGACTCCTTCCCACCCCATCTGTCAGCTCCAGTTCTGAGGTCTCCCACTCTAAGCAGGTGTAACTATTGCTATGAATGTTTTAGGTGTCCTTTTGGAGTTTCTATATAAAGCATATACAAGAAAGCATCAATACACATTCTTAATTTGCCCCTTCTGAAAAAACGTAGCAGGCTACATAATTATGTATCCATTTTTCACTTTGCATATTCTAGATAGCTTTTTATATCGACATAGAGTGCTTCTCAATTTTTTTATCTTTAAAATTTATGCTTTGATAGCACCATGGTATTCCTTTATTAGTAATTTACAACATTGATAGTAACCTCAAATCAACTAGTTTGATAGCTTAAATAACATTTAGTATGCTCTGTGCCAGGGACATTTACATAAGATAATTAAAAATCCTCATTCTACATATTAAGAATTTACACATTAAGAATCTAAGGTTCAGAGATTCCATAATTTTCCAAATTAAAAATAGTGTGTAATTCTTGAAGCCAGTTATCTGAACTCATGACCTCTGTTTTCAAGGCCAGTATTAATTGGCAGTATGCTTAGAAATCTGAATTGACCAAGCCGTTCTCTTCAGCAGTTGCTTTGTATGATTATGTTCATTATTGACTTCCCATGTTGTTGGACTGACTGGTTAGTTCAAGCCCTCAGACTTGTTCCACATATACTTTCTCCCTCAGTGAGGGGCTGGGGAGACTTAGACACAGGGAAAGTTTGGCAAGACCTGAGTCCCTAAAGCTAAAGAGTAATAGAGTCTCATCACTCACTGTCCAGAGAGGAGAATGTCAGTTTTACCTCCCTCTCAAGGAGAGAGCTTGTTTATGGTGACGGTTCGACTGATATTTATGTTTCCGTGGTTTACTGTGAAAGAATACATGGGACCAGTGCCATGGGGAGAACGGATAACAAGCATGGTGGTAAAAGCACTTAAGCTGTGGCAGTTTTTTCCCCAGACAACTTTCTGACCAGGGCCTAGAAAGAAATAACACTTGGGCTGACCACTCAGCAGCAGTTCTGCTTGGAAAGCCAGCTTGTTTGGGGGGTACCATTCCAGATCTTGATAATTCGAGTAACCTACTGGATAGGGGGCCAGGAGTTTTTCATGACGGAATTGTCAAGCTATCAACAAAGTATATCAAATTTTGTTCTATGAACAGTCCCTTCTTGCTCAACCTCCTTTAAGTTACATTTCTTCTGATGCCATATAAAATGGAGGAGCAGGAAGTAGGGATAATTAGCTTTGGGGTTTACCTCCTTATATTTATCTTTAATATCTGACAACCCATTCATGTGCTGGATATCTCTCTCTGGCTCTTTCAGGTTATTCAACACAGTCGTTGTTTTCTCCATTTAAATAAAAATCATGTTAGATACTACTAACATACCATAGTCAGCCACCAATATGCAGAATTAGGGAGGGAGGATGCACTTCAGAAACAGAGCCATTGAATTAAGAGGAGAGAATGGTCTGATTCTTAGTAGAAAGTGGCCGAGGAACAGCAAAGTCTAATGTATTTCTGCCCCTTAGATTTGACGTACCTATCCTGCAGAGCCTACGTCTTGACTCATTTTCCACCATGAAGATTGACATTGCAGGCCTCATAATAGCTGGTGTCCATAGGCCCCTGAGTAGAAGACAGCTCCTGGCACATAATCTCACCACTAACCCTTCTTCCTCAGGCAGCATGCCTTCCTGTGCACATATATTTGAGGATAAGCACTTATGGCATTGAAGTCCTGTACTTACGGCCATTGAACCCTCACATCTGTCTTTGGGGATTACTTTAATAATGATCCTAAAAGTAAAATCATAGAATCATGAGAGTGAAAGATGAGTGCCATACATTGTACCTGTACCCCGACTTTTATCTAGCATCTGTGGAAGGAACTTTTCTATAATAGCATTCATCATTCTAACTTGCTTTTTGGTCACTCTTTTCTTTTTCTAAGACTAAATTTAGCTTTTCTAGAATCCAGAAAATATAGTAAAAATAAATAAAACCAAAAAAATCAAACTGTAATAGAGATGCCAATAATAGTTAAATGCATCATTTTCTGAAGAGCTTTCTATGGAATATAAGTCCCAATAAGATACTGAATAAAAAACATTATTTCAGTATTTTCTGAACTTAGAAATTTATTTTTCTTTGTCACCTATTAAAATCCCATGGAATATATGAAATAATTTTTTATTTTCTGTGTAAAAATGTATCATGACTAAGAAAATGTTTAAGGAATGATTGAGCTAGAAAATGAAAGGCTCTTGGGGTTACTTAACCAATACTTAAAATGCTCTACAGAGAGAGGTGGTCTTTCTACTGAAAGAAAAGACCTCTAAAAATTATACTACTTTTGCATATAAAGCTGGGTTGTTAGATGGGTAGTAGGAAAAGGGGATACATTGGGTACTGTGAGAATTTGAAGAAATATGTGATATAATTTATTTGGGCAGACAAAACTGAAACACAGAAAACAGTTAAGGCCCAGACAGTGAGACACAGAGAAGTTCAGAGAAAAGGAAGATCAATATGGGCCAGACACTTAGGTTGCTTCCATCTCCTGGCTATTGTAAATAGAGCTGCAATGAACATTTTGGTACATGACTCTTCTTGAATTATGGTTTTCTCAGGGTATATGCCCAGTAGTGGGATTGCTGGGTCGTATGGTAGTTCTATTTGTAGTTTTTTAAGGAACCTCCATACTGTTTTCCATAGTGGCTGTATCAATTTACATTCCCACCAGCAGTGCAAGTGTTCCCTTTTCTCCACACCCTTGTTTCTAGATTTTTTGATGATGGCCATTCTGACTGGTGTGGGATGATATCTCATTGTAGTTTTGATTTGCATTTCTCTAATGATTAATGATGTTGAGCATTCTTTCATGTGTTTGTTGGCAATCTGGATATGTTCTTTGGAGAAATGTCTATTTAGGTCTTCTGCCCATTTTTGGATTGGGTTGTTTGTTTTTTTGTTATTGAGCTGCATGACCTGCCTGTAAATTTTGGAGATTAATCCTTTGTCAGTTGCTTCATTTGCAAATATTTTCTCCCATTCTGAGAGTTGTCTTTTGGTCTTGTTTATGGTTTCCTTTGCTGTGCAAAAGCTTTGAAGTTTCATTAGGTCCCATTTGTTTATTTTTGTTTTTATTTCCATTTCTCTAGGAGGTGGGTCAAAAAGGATCTTGCTGTGATTTATGGCATAGAGTGTCCTGCCTATGATTTCCTCTAAGAGTTTGATAGTTTCTGGCCTTACATTTAGGTCTTTAATCCATTTTGAGCTTATTTCTGTGTATGGTGTTAGGGAGTGTTCTAATCTCATACTTTTACATGTAGCTGTCCAGTTTTCCCAGCACCACTTATTGAAGAGGCTGTCTTTTCTCCACTGTATATTCCTGCCTCCTTTATCAAAGATAAGGTGACCGTATGTGCGTGGGTTTATCTCTGGGCTTTCTATCCTGTTAAATTGATCTATATTTGTTTTTGTGCCAGTACCATACTGTCTTGATTACTGTAGCTTTGTAAACAGAATTGAGTTATTTGTAGTGAGGTGGATGGACCTAGAGTCTGTCATACAGAGTGAAGTAAGTCAGAAAGAGAAAAACAAATACCATATGCTAACACATATATATGGAATCTAAGAAAAAAAAATAGGTCATGAAGAACCTAGGGGGTAAGACGGGAATAAAGACACAGACCTACACAGAGAATGGACTTGAGGATACGGGGAGGGGAAAGGGTAAGCTGTGACAAAGTGAGAGAGTGGCATGGACATATATACACTATCAAACGTAAAATAGATAGCTAGTGGGAAGCAGCCGCATAGCACAGGGAGATCAGCTCGGTGCTTTGTGACCACGTAGAGGGGTGGGATAGGGAGGGTGGGAGGGAGGGAGACACAAGAGGGAAGAGATATGGGAACATACGTATATGTATAACTGATTCACTTTGTTATAAAGCAGAAACTAACACACCATTGTAAAGCAATTATACTCCAATAAAGATGTTAAAAAAAAAAAATGGGCCAGAATGTTTCTCAACTGGGATGGGGGTAAGGTAGCATGAGAATAACTAGAAAGCTTAAAAAATACACCTGCTTGAGCCATTTTCTTTTCCTTCAGGATTCTCAGAGGGGATCTGGAAGGCAGAGTCAGATAGGACACTTGGGCAATTATGCTATGTGCTATTTCTACCATTTCCTTCCCACTACCTGCTGAGTGAGAACCATTGGACTAGAATGAAAAGGAGGTTGTTTGTGGTAAATATGTAGAAAACTTAATGCAGGACACACATCAGGGAGGAAAATGAAGGCAAGCAGAGGAGTTTGGTCATTTTGGCTGTAGAGGTAGATAGGTTGGGATAGGTAGGTAGGTAGATGATTAATAGATCAGTAGGAAACTGTTTAAAATTTTATGTACTTTGTGACATGTTAAAAATGGTGCTTAGGGATGAGTCAAAGAGCAGCAGGGTAATAGAATACATCAGTAAACAAGAGGTTATGAAGGTTTTTGTTTGGAAGGAACTTTTTAACTCCAACTTCCTTGTTGTATAGGTAGGAAATTGAGAATTCAGAGAGGTTAACTGTTTTATCCAAAATATTTAGTTTATGTCAGATTTATCCAGTAAGCTAGCATATAATCCAAGTATGTAGTGATGAAGACCTGGACAAGGCTGGTGTCTGTAGATATAAAAGATCTTGAAAGTCAGATAAAATACATGTTTCAGAAGAAAAATCAATAGCTCTTGGATCACCCATTGGTTTTTTAAGAATGAGGAAGTAATTAAAAAAACAGGGTCCTTACCATTTAAACATTGAGGAGTCCTTCAGTAAGCTTTAAAAACGTATTTCTAAACTTGGACCTATCCTTTAAGAAACTTTCCTAGAAGAAAATTGGCGTGTGCTTCACACAGTGTCTTATAAATGACTTACCTTTTTTAAGATTACTGTTGCATTTTAGTATTGTAATCCCTTAGAGGCTTCAAAACTTTTTTTTTTTTTTTTGCCTGCTAAAAACATTGATGTGGTTTCATTCTTGTTCGAGAAAGGAACAATAATTATTCATGTTTTCCAGGTAACTAAGCAAGACAAGAACCTCATAAAGCCTCTTTATGACAGATATAGAATTATCAAGCAAATCTTGTCCACGCCTTCCCTTATTCCAACAATTGTAAGTCGGGATGTTTGCATTAACTAGAAATCTGTCCTTGTGCTTTGTATTGATGTTTAGTTAGGGAGGCAGCACCATGAGAGTTATAAAGGAGCCTTCTTTGCAAGATATGCTGCTAACAAGGCCAGTTGTTTTTTCACAAAGTAGAAACGTGGTCTCCCTCAACTCCAGTACTATACTTAACAGTGGCTGATAATTAAAACTATTGTGAAACAGGAATAGATAGCAATTCTATCTTTGAAGCCAGTTATTACACTTGCTTTCATTGCTTGGGTGAGGAGAACAACTGATGGATTTTAGTTTGGCATTACCTAATTTACAACAACACAGCTAGACAGAACAGAGCTGTTCTAGTCTATGTGTTGTTAATTCTTCTCCTTTAATAATAAAATTGATAGTATGTTCCTTGATATAATGCAGCATTTGTTTTTGGTACCATTTGACCATCTCTGTGCAAGATATAAGTAGATTTATTTCAATAGAAAATATGAATACTGAAACTGAGTTAGACTACTTTTAATAAAGAATGATTTATGGGAATACAGAACTTGAAAAGCACCACACATCCTACTCCATCAATATTAGAACAGTCACTTGCTCAAGATATCAATATTAAAAGAAATATTAACAAATTCAAATTTAAGTATACTTAGTACATTTATATTTCCACAACTCTAAAGACAAAGACAATAGTGATTCATACTCTTTGAAATTTTCCAATTAAGGAAGCATAATTTAAAATGGGGTATGATTTTCAGATTTCCTTGCAAGAAAATCTTTTGGTTGTGATAAGCATTACCTGAACAGGTTAAGCAGTAACTCGATTTTGTTCTGGCCTTCATAGAGCTCTTCCCTGAATTTGTCAATTATCTGAGTATTCTCTGTATCTGAAAGTGGCCCACACCAGGACCTGATTTGGGGTATTACTGGATGACGAAAGAAGTCTATGGTCCATCTCATCCTAACCCATATAACTGTTAAGAAGCTGGGGCCCAGAAGGCCTGGGTGAAAGGGAAGAATTACTAGGCAATGCAGCCCAGATCGGAACATATCCTAGACATCTGTGCCTGCTTTGGCCCAGCAGAGATCTGAGCTTGGTGAGCATTTTAGCCCAGGATGGGTGCTTCTTTGCTCATTAACTTCTGCAAGTTTTTGATGCAACTGAGCAAGAGTTCCTCTTGGTTGCTTTCTTCTTGGTTCCCAGTAGGCACAGGGATCATCTGCTGTTTTCATTGTGTTTATTTATGGTTCCCCTTCCTGGTTTTGCCTCCTCAAGAGGCACTTAGCATTTTGTAACTTTATTTAATTCTTCCTATGATAAGCAGGAGGAAGAAGACTCTGATGAAGACTGTCCACAGGGAAGCCAACAACTTTCTTTGCCAAACCCAGCATCCCACCTTCCTATTGGCGACCACCTCACCTACTCTAATGAGACTGAGCCTGTCAGGCTCCTGCTACCAGATGAAAAGAAAGAAATCAAACAACCAGCTCTCTCCATGTCCAATTTACATGAGGCCACCATGTGAGTATGACTCCTCCGTGTGGAGTCTCCTTTAACTCCTTCTGGTCTGGGGGACATTATATGTTCGTACACACAAAATGCAGAAGAGCTATTACACGCTCTAAAAAATGCTATCCAGCAGAAAGCATAATCTGGTTATCCTTTTAACAGGAAAATTGAGACGACAAAGCCATGAGGAACCAAGGCTCCCAATAAGGTCCCAAGGATGTCATAAATGCTAATGGTCCATTTGCTACACTTGCACATCTTTTCAGCAGGGTCTGGCACCAATCTAATGCTTGGCAGTGTGTAAAGCAGAGCTGGCCTTTGAAAATGCTGGACCAAAAGGAATTGGGATCCTGTGCTGGGTCAGCAGTTGTCAGGGCCTTTATCTTAGTCTATTCTATTTAGATAAAATGTTTTCTCCAGACTGGGACTTAAGTAAATGAGCTGACCTTTTTCTCCTCATGGCCACTCAGTCAGGAGCCATTTGGATTTTCATTAGTAGTATTATTGTTGTTATTATCATTATTCAGTAGCTGACACTCCTCTTGATCATTTGGCCTTCTTTGGTTTGTATATTACAGGCCAGATCATGAGATTTTCTTTAACATGTATAATAGTGTGGTGAGTATATGCCCCAAGATAGGGATGGAGTCCCCATAAATATGAGGCAAGACCAAGCACTAGGTTGCAAGCTGAGATTTTACTGTGCATATATCACCTGGTACCCCAGTTTCAGCCCAGAGAAGAGTGACCTGTTTGGAAGCAGAACATCAATCCTTCCTTCTTCCCTCCCCTTCCTCCTCTTTCCCTCCCTCCCTGGCTCCCTCTCTCCTTTTCTTCTTCCCTCCTTTTCTTCTCTTTCTTTCTTGGTTGGTTGGCTGGCTGGCTGGCTGTTCTAAAGCAGCTGTTCTTAACTTCTTGGGGGGTGTTGGACTTTTTTGAAAGCAATGGAATTTTTTACTTTTTAGAAAATGCCCATATATCATTTCAGGGAGTTCACAAACTTTCTGGAACCAGACACAAGTTCCCCAGATAAAAATTCCTGCTCTGAAGTATATGACTTTTCTCTCTTGTCTTAGAATGAAGTGAGTAGAATCTGTGACATAAGTATAGCTTTCTCTGGGTCTTTGTTTCATTCCTAAGGGTTTTGCCATTCCCCCTATACTCTAGGTTAAGGGTAGAATTTTCTTTCAAATCTCTCCCTTTTGTGCCTCTTACGTTTAGTCTGTCACCAAATACTGATGAGTATTCCTCCAAAATGTCTGTCTCTCCCTCATGTATTCATGTGGCCTTTACCCTCACCACTTATTATAATGGACTCAGTCTGCTTGCCTCCTGTCTGCCCTTTCCATTTTCCTAGGACATTATTTTCATCAAGTAATGTTCTCAGTGATGTGCTCCCCTATGGTCACGCTCTACATGTGTCATATTTATTCAAAAGACACACTTTTAGGCAGAACACTTCTGTATCATAATATGCTTTTGCTAAATCGGTAACTCTGCTCATGATGAGCTCTCAGTTATGCCAGAGCGTATATATTTTACCTGATACAGGCCTGTACTTCTTGACCATCTCCGAGAAACTAGGGCTGACAAGAAGAGACTCCGGAAAGCCTTAAGAGAATTTGAGGAACAGTTTTTTAAACAAACAGGAAGGTAAGTGTGGGCAGAGATATTTTTTAAGCTAATATTTCCTAGAGAACTGCTGTTAAGAGTGAGCTGTAATTTTTTCAGGAACAGTGACTTTATATAAGACATAAATAATTTCCAAAGTGACTTAGACCCAGGATTTGTCTAATGCAACATTTGGGTAGTATCATTATTGGGTATGTTTTATGGGAGGCTGTAACTATCAAGTATGAGACAGCAAAGCTTTAAAAAATAAAAGATGAACTCCCCAAATCCCTAACTTTGCATAATAAATCTCATTACAATTGAATGTACCTAAACCTTTAAAAAAAACTATAATATTTAATGTTTCAGCCCATATAACTTCTTTGTTCTTGGTTACTTAGTTCTACAGGTTACTCCCTACTTTATTAAATAATTCTTCATTTGCTTTAAATATATTCTTTAAGCTTCAGGATCTGCCCTTAATTATTTTATTTCAGGATTTGGTCAAGAGTTCATTCCTATTCTTTCTATCCCTTAAATAAATGTTTAGCTATATCCTCTCTTTTTCTGTGTCAACCCAGTCTCACTATGCACTCCATTAGTTTCTTCTAAATTTTGGTGTATTGTGAACAAAATTATATATTTGCATATATATAAAATCATGAGAAAAGGATTATTAATCTAGTTCTGGAAGAGAGAGAGAGACAAGCCAATTAGCTATCCTGAGCCTGTTTCCACCGTTGGAAGAGGAAATAATTAGAGTTCCTGGCATAACTTTGGGAAGCTATAGTTGTCGTGTGGGACGTCAGTCTTTAAAAAAATTTTAAAGGGTGTAACTTTGCCAAAGTCACGGAGTTATTAGGGTGGCAGAGGTAGGAGTCTGTGATACACTGGCTCCTCAGTATTCTTCTCCATCTAGGTATCTGCCTTTCTTGAATCGCTTTGATTTCAGCAGCCTGAGGGCTGCCCTGATGGAGAAGAGACTGTTTTCTAAAAGCATCCTGAAAGTTTGGTCTACTCACCTCTTAGTCAGTAACTTTCTATTTCAGTCCTCCAGGGCTGTTCACTAAGACTGGACCTCTCAAACATTTTGCATTTAGCAAGTACAGATGTAACCCACCTAGTTATCTAGTGGAATCTTCAAGTTGACTGTTATAAGTCCAAGTTACTTACCTTTCTGCTGATGTTATCTAGTGAGAAATGTTACACAGTTGTTAAATTTAGAATATAAAACATCATTTCTTGTTTTCTTTTTCCATTTCCATTTTTTCCTTTACAAAATTTCCATACAACTTTTACATTTTTTTTAACCTATCTGAACCCAGAAATTTACTTTAAAGAGTTTGAGAACTTCCCAGTATGTTAACTAGTCCTGCCAAATGGGTCTGCAATGGAACTTGGCATGCCTTTGCTATACAGGGAAGTTAGTTATGTTATGTGTATAGCATTCTAATGCACCAGTGAGTCCTGAACTCACTTCAGATATGCCTAATACTTGATTGAGGTTATATGCCCTCTTGTGGTAATACACTTAAACTAAATGCAGAAGTAGTGCTATATTACAAGTAAAATCAAATGGTTGAATGGCTAGGAAATATGGATCTTGTTTTCCTAAAATATTTCATTGGGAAGGGTTAACTGTACATAGCTAAAATAACCAGGCAAATGGATTACTAAAAATTTTAAGGTACTATAAGTATTCTTGGTAATATTCATCATGTGAGAAGCATAATTATCTAGATATGACATTAACAGTTATGAGCCAGGAACTGTGCTAAACACTTCAGTATGTTTTATATAATGAGAAAACTGCTTAAGGAAATACTTAGCAAAAATTTTCACTCTGGCCAATGAACTCTTGTTTATTAGCTAAAATGGAGTATGAAGGACCAGGGACAATTGCATAATGGCTTATACTATTTCCCTATAAATCAGAACATTTCTTCACTTAGATATGTTTACACAAATTAAGGTGGTATTTAGACACCCAGTTGATAAGTTTGGCTCAGAATATTGAAGGGAGGCAAAGCAATTATGTTAAATAATTGAGGCAGCATTTAAGAGGAACCGTGTCCAAAGATTTGTGTGCTGTTCTGAGTTCTGAACTAGAAATTTCAGGGCAGTATATGTAGTGTTAAAACATAAGTAGGTAACTGCATTCATAGGGAATCTTTATAGATTAGCTGTTCTTTTATTTGGAAGTAATATAAATGTATCTTTATCAGTACTGGGAAAAGAGAAGGGGTGTAGGTAAAATATTAAGTGTTTTCAGCCATACTAATATTGGAGAGTATCTGTATTTATATTCAGTGGCAATTGTGGTGACCTCACCTGTGTACCCACCCCTTGTATTTCAAAGTCATGGTTGGAAATATTTTAAGAGCAGTTGGCCATCTTTATTAACAAAGGAGGAAAGACCCTTCTGAGATCCTGAAGTAACTACTTTCCTTTAGAAAACATATCCTGGCAATGTATTTTTCTGGGAAGGCAATGGTTTTAACTCCAGATGCTACCCAATTATTCTTCAAAATAAGTGTCAAGAACATCTGGTAGGTAGAAGTCATATGTATAAAAATATGTGCATCATCATACGCCTAGTCTTAGTACAAATAGTGTGCAAAGAGAACCACTGAAATTTAGACTCAAATTCCTTAAAAAAACTTCTCAGTGATTCTTCTACTATACATTAGCAGAGTTAGGTATTATAATTACAGGAAAACTTAGAAATATTTCATGTTTGTAAGGTTAACTACTTAGTTTCTTCTCCTATTACCATAAATTTATAAGTTATTTCTGTTAATGTAATTTCTGTTGTATCTTTAGGTTAATATTTTAAAATGCAACTATCACTGTAAGGGCTGAACATTCTACACAGGCATGGATCATGGGAGAATGACTAGATAAGAATGCCTTGAGGGTTCTGGTTTTTATTTCCCTCGGAACTTTTCACTTGCCCCAACGTTATATGTTTATGTGCTGGATATATTTGCAAAACACTTAAAATATTTAACTTCTCAGAGTACTGTTACATTGAAACCTAGTAACGTGGAAGAGGGAGTGAATGAAGGTAAAAGGGAAGGGAAAAAAAGACATGATGAAAAAATCAAGTGGAAACTGCTACCCTGTACTTTTCTCATGTAAGAGTTAGAAAAGGATTTTTAATGACTTGGTTCATTATTAACTAATGGACGATATTTTCTTTTTTGCAGAAGTCCACAAAAGGAAGATAGGATACCAATGGCAGATGAGTACTACGAATACAAGCATATAAAAGCCAAACTGAGACTATTAGAGGTCCTCATCAGCAAGCAAGATATGGCCAAAACCATTTGAGGTTCAGGAAATGTTTGTGATCACTTTGACCCAAGATAAGTCAAGTTTATTTTCCTCTGCCGTTCTTGCTAAGTAGTTATGACAAATGAAAATTGAAGCACTTTAGTGTATTAGCTGTTTTTAAGAATGGATGGCAAGTGTAATTATAAATGAGTAGAAGGGATTAAAAAGGGAAGAGATACAACAAGGAGCAGTATAATTGGAAAATAAAATTCAGTCTTCTCCAGGCCAGGGAGAAAATGCACAGTCAATATAATTATTTCAGAAAACATCTATTTTATCAAATCTAAATAACACAAAGCATCCACCTGTTAAATGGGCTACTGGTTAAGAAAGTCTACTTAGTGTCCAAAGATTGCTTATATTGACATATGGAAAAGAGCATAATTTTAAAAAATCAGTAAGAGGAAGAAAAACTTTATTTTATGTAGGAAGGAATACAGCTAGTAAGAATGTAATTTATTTGAAACTTCTAATAGATTTTTAAGCGATAAAAAAAAATCTACTACCTTGTTCCTTAAATCTGCTAGGCTTTCAGCACCCTAAAATATACGAGAATGTGTCACTGATAATTTTTTATTTCTATATAAAAATAGCACATTATTTTATCTGTTACTTAAAATTTTACATTTCTGATTACCAAAGTTCATTCTGATAGCATGTACTTTGTGAATTATCTTTGTCTAGATAACAGATGTTTATATTAAAATAAAATATATTAAAATTTGAAAATAGGTATTTTGGATAGATGTGTCTGTAGTATATAATCTAATGTGATCATAGTTATGATTGCTAATCTTTGTTTACTATAAGATTATATAACTATTTTTCCATTGGAAATTTTTTTTTTAATGTTCCAAGGTCTATACTTTGTGAAGTCAAAAAACTTTCCCATGAACTATATAGTTGTTCTCCATTCCGTATAAAATGAAAGGTTTAGAAATTGTTGCTATGACACCTTGGGAAAGAAACCAGGATATTTTATTTGCTTCATCCACTTTAGCGTGTGCAGTTTTGTACTAAACCAATCACCTGTTTATTACTTTTGCTTTTGTAAAAATAAGTAAGAGGTCCACATTTTCTCTTGTACCAACCATGTTTGTATTTCTCTTTTCTGTAATGTTTAAGCATGGTGTTGAACACATTCACACTTTCACATAGTTTGGATGGGAAGAATATTGACTATTTCTGAAGCAGACTATTTCAGAGGCTTATTGTTTTCTCTGTATTTACCTGATATTTTATAAATCAGAATAATGTCCTTCATAAATTTGTTTAATTAAAGTCATCTACTTGTAACAGAACAGATACACAACTATTTGAGGTTTACAAACTACATCTTTGATAAGGGAAATGGTTTCGTGACATGTATACAATTGCTATTAAAATGTAACTCTATATATTCTATAAGATTGTAAATATTTTATACAATACAAATAAAATATTTTTCTATTATATTTATTATGTTGAAACACAGTAGTTGTTTCCTGTTAGCTAATATAAATAACATAAATAACACTGTCAAACAACAAGTTGGAAGTGCTGACAATTCTAGGCTTCAAGATTTAATTCATGCTGCAATTACACCCTTTCATGCGGTTTGGAATAATCCCAATATTTGCTCAGTAGATTAAAATGAGTGCATATTTAAACACCATTTATAAGCCATTATTTTCCATTACTTTGTATTTTGCTAAAGCAGTTTATATAATTGGTTATGTTTGGCATAAAGGAAAAATTAAAACATTGCAGCATCTAGGCAACAAAGTGTCAGAAGGACAACTTGAGGATATTTCGGCATTGAAAGGAGGGGGAAGGGTAGGGAATAGGAAACACTAAAACAGCTCTGAATGAAATTTGATAAGTGGCAGTTTGCTTTTGGTGAGAGCGGCATGTGCATGCTTCAGTGGAAGACATCTGGTGATGAAAATGGACAACAGAGGATCAGTGCTCCTAAGGGAAGAAAGGGGACTAAGAAAAGTGGGCATTAACGTCCAACACTAATATTACAGGTTTTGCAGCTGGGATCTTTCTTTGCATTTGCAGTAGATAAACTCATAAGCTGATGACCAGTGATTTCTGCCACAGTGCCTAGAGAAAGATCCACAGGGTCAGTGTAAATGACTTCTAAAATGACATCCTGGGCATGGTGGTAAACCAGCATCCCATCTTCTTCTCTGCAGGTCAAAAATTTATTATCCTTGGAATTTAGTTGAGGAAGGCGCTGCTTACAAAATTCATCTCCTGGTGATCCCACAGGGGCAATGACAAGAATCACATAATGATAAGCAGTGTACATACAGTAGAAGTCCCCAAAGTATAAGTTAGTATTGGGGTTAAAAAGTTTTTCTGCTGTAATCTCAAACCTGTATCTTCCATAAGGTGAATCCTGGGGTGGCTTCCCAGTATTGAATTCAGTGCTGCAGCTGAAGAAGATGCCTTCTAATTTTCCACTGATAGGAGAGCCATGGCTACCACTGTTATCCTTGACAGAGGGCTGCATAGCATTCCCATGATGTTCTCTGCAAGAGAAAATAAATGGTCACTGCTTGGTAAGACAGTGGTAAAGCTACTGATTTACAGAGTTTAATGGTGATAGGCCTAAAGGTCTACTGTCTACTATTAAAAGCCTGAGTGCTCATCCATCCTACCATCAGATCAAGGAGAATGCATCATTTAACATTTCCTATAGAAGGCTAAATTTTAGCCTTGACTCTAAGGTAAGGATGCTCTGCTACAAACCTCAGAGGTCTTTTACATAATAAATTTCCTGACCAGGAAAACCAAAGTGAAATTAGAAATCTTATGGCTGAAACCACATCCATTATATGCCTACTGGATTTTAGAAGTGGCTTGGTGAAGAGAAAACTGGATTAACAATACTGGTTAAATATGTTGAATGTTTCTTTAAAGGATGCCAGAATTTAGATCTAAAATGAATGTTGTCCATGTACATTGGTACAAAAGCATCTTGTTTCTTTTTTTGCTTTAGTTTTTTTTTTTACCCAGACACAGTTTACTAATCAGGCCCTCTTGCCTACATTTTCCTTACAACAGAGCTGGTTATCTCCCTTTACCCCACTCTCAGATCTATTCTCTACCCTTTTCACCTTCCACTGTGGGCTAGGACTGTATCATCCAGTTCTTCCTGTTCCTTGGTCCCTTCCATTTCAGTTATACCAATGGGAGGCACAGTAAGAAAAACGGAAGGGTATCCCATGCTCTTGGATTGGAAGAATTAATATTGTTAAAATGGCCATACTATTCAAAGCCATCTACAGATTTAATGTGATCCCTATCAAATTACCCATGACATTTTTCACAGAACTGGAACAAATAATCCTAAAATTTATATGGAACCATAAAAGACCCAGAATTGCCAAAGCAATCCTGAGGAAAAAGAACAGAGCTGGAGGCATAACCCTCCCACACTTCAGACAATACTACAAAGTTACAGTAATCAGAACAGCATGGTATTGGCACAAAAACAGACATATGGATCAATGGAAGAGAACAGAGATCCCAGAAGTAAACCCACACACCTACGGTCAATTAATCTTTGACACAGGAAGCAAGAATACATAATGGAGAAAAAAGTCTCTTCAGCAAGTGGCATTGGGAAAGCTTGACAGGCTCATGTAAATCAATGAAGTTAGAACACTGCCTCACACCATACACAAAAATAAATGCAAACTGGCTTAAAGACTTAAATATAAGACAGGACACCATAAAACTCCTAGAAGAGATCATAGGCAGAACATTTTGTGATGTAAATTGTACCAATGCTTTCCTATGTTAGTCTCCCAAGGCAATAGAAATAAAAGCAAAGATAAACAAATGGGACCTAATCAAACTTATAAGCTTTTCACAGCAAAGGAAATCAAAAACAAAATGAAAAGACAACCTACAGACTGGGAAACAAATATTTGCAAACAATGTGACTGACAAGGGCTTAATTTCCAAAATATACAAACATCTCATACAACTCAACAATAAAGAACAAACAACCCAATAAAAAAAAATAGGCAGAAAATCTAAATAGACATTTCTCCAAAGAAGCATACAGATGGCCAATAGGCACATGAACATATGCTCAATGTCACTAATTATCAGAGAAATGCAAATCAAAACTACAATGAGATATCACCTCACACCAGTCAGAATGGCCATCATCAAAATGTCTACAAACAATAAATGGTGGTGAGGGTGTGGAGAAAAGGGAACCCTTCTACTCTGTTGGTGGGAATGTAAATTGGTACAGCCACTATGGAGAACAGTATGGAGGTTCCTTAAAAAACTAAAAATAGAGTTAGCATATGATCCAGCAATCCCACTTCTGGGCATATAACTGGAAAAGATGAAAAAAATATTTTACACCTGAAGACAAGAAGCCACAATGAGTCGGTTGGAGGGGCGCTTCCGTGGTATAATCAAATCCCATACCCTTTGGGTGAGAGACCCACAAATTGGAAAATAATTATATCCCAAAGGTTCTCCCACAGTAGTGATAGTTCTGAGCCCCAGGTCAGGCTTCATAGCCTGAGGGTCTGGCATCAGAAGGAGGAGCCTCGAGAGCATTTGGCTTTGAAGGCCAGCAGGGCTTGAGCGCAGGAGCTCCACAGGACTGGGGGAAATAGAAACTGCACTCTTGGAGGGTGCACACAAGATTTCCCGTACACTGGGACCCAGAACAAAGCAGTGACTCCACAGGAGCCTAGGCTAGACCACCCTGTGTGTTGTGGAGGGTCTCCTGGGGAGGTGTGGGTTGGCTGTGGTGCAGAGGAGGGGCAAGGAGACTGGAGGTGGAGGCCCCATAAAATATTGATTGGCACGAGCTCTCCGAGAGGTGGCCATTTGGGCACTGAGACCTGGCTCCACCCAACAGCCTGCAGGCTCCAGTACCGGGATGCCTCAGGCCAAACCATCAGCAGACAGGCTGCCTAAAGTTGTACTGAGCTCACAGCCACTTTAAACACACCCCTTGACATGGCCCTGTCAACCAGAGGGACAACACACAGTTCCACACACCAGTGGGCAGGCAGCAGTCCCTCCCTCCAGGAAACCTGCACAAGCCCCTGACCCAAACTCACCCCCACAAGGGTGCAAACACCAGAAGTAAGAGAAACTATGATCCTGCAGCCTGCGGAAAGGAGACCGCAAACACAGAAAAGTCAGACAAAACGAGACGGCAGAGGAGTATATTCCAGATGAAAGAATAAGATAAAAACCCAGAAGAACAAGTAAGTGAAGTGGAGTTAGGCAATCTTCCCCCAAAATAATTCAGAGTAAAGATGATCCAAGATCTTAGAAAAAGAATGGAGGCACAGATCGAGAAGACACAAGAAATGTTTAACAAGTCCTAGAAGATTTAAAGAAAATCAAGATCCACTGATGCTAATACGGCTTCAGTTAATAGAGCTTTTTAAAAAAGCAATGTTGAAAAACTGTACCCATGCCTTGGCAAGTATATATTTTATATATATATGTATATATACTGCATCAAAATATAACTCACATGAATTTTACAACTATCATAGAAAATCCAACAAAGGTAAATTTCCTTGTTAGTAAATACATCTTTTATACTAGTATATTAGAATCAATCATACAATAATTTTTTTCCATTTTCCATGCTCCCCGTCTTTATCTTTTTTCTTCTTGGAAGAATTTTTGAAGACAGATGGAGCAAATTCTAGAGTATCTAAGGTCCTGAAAACAGGTCAATTCCCACCCAAAGGACAGAGAAAAATCAGAGAAATAGTGACCTCCAGTGGCCACCTAAAATAGACACTGGCAATGTTCCGGGAATCTAAACCTAGTACCAAACATGTATTTATTTATTCTATTGATGTATTATTTACTGTTAAACAAAATAGCAACTGTGGATCTTTTTTATTTCTAATTTTATGCTTAACAAATATAAAGAAGTACCTTTTTTGTTAAGTCATATATGGTCATTCCCATTCAGCAGTTGACAAGTATAATAATTTGTGTTCTATCTCTCAGCTCATATTCACTTAATTTAGTGAATGGCATCTACTATGAATTATATAGATTGAAGGGTAAATAATTTGCCAGCAAACAGAATTATGGACTGAACTTTATAGGATATTCAGACATAAGGCAGGAATAGTTTTCACGATCAAAATATATCAAAATACATGATATTGCAAAGTACTTAATTTGAAGAACACACATGCCTAAATTCACCTTTCTCTCTGATTCTCTTTGCATGTTCCACAGCTTGGAGTTTATTTAGATCTGTAACCATGATCTTGATTTAAGAAAAACTGGAGAGTTATGAAACAAAAAAACCACAACAGAACTTCCTAATTTTTTTTCACATAAAATCCTGTCAAGAATACTTTAGAGTTTACAAAGTGAGATCAAGGCTTTAAAAATGACAAATTATAGGGATTGCTGTGTAAAAGTTTTAGAACCTATATCAATTTAAAAGCTTCAGTCTCACTTTAAAACACACACCTGCCTATTTACTCTCTTGAAATTTTCTTCTACAAATATGAAAGGGCTGTAAGTATTAAAACTACTTGTGACATGGAATTCTTTTGAATTCTTGGAAACTGCTTTCAGGGACAAACATAGGATATCTTAGAAGTACTACTGAACACTAGAATTCAAAGGTAAACAAAGGAGATTTTCCTCATGAATAATTAACCCAAGATAATGGCTGAGAGATTTCTACGTAGGCAGAAGCCCGAAAATCCCACCTGATTCACCGTGTTTCATGAACCAGTCACCCTTTTATTCTCTCATTTTCAATGACCCACAGGAAGAGGAGAAAATTTAGTAGTTGGTATGAGACAGAAGGCACTGAGTTATTGGGAATTGGAGGAGTGTGTATCTGTACAAGACATGCTCACCAATCTTAACCCTGGAGGTTTAAGATCTTCCACTCAAATAGACAGGAACTGGTATTACTAGTGATCATGGAAAGGAATCTAAGTGAAGTGGAAAAAAAATCCCATGATCTGATTTTTTCTACTTAATTTTTCTGGGAAATAAAGTCATAGTACAATTATTTTGAGAAGAAAACTAAGAATTGCTATTCCACAGAAGCAGACTCAAGAGAAACCTGAGCCTAGAATTCGGAATGGCACTTAGTAAAGCAAATCAGTATATATATGTTTGGATTCTTACCGAATATAGTCAAAATATTCTTTGTGCTGGTTACGATAAAAAACAGAAAATTTAAGCATCCGTCCTGCAATCACTTCGGCCTTCTCCAACAGTTGTGTTAGATGAACTTTTGAATAGTCTGAAAAAAACAAAAAGTCTGTTATTAAAAATACATTATCAAAAGTATCAACTACATGCTTAATAAATTGTAGATTATTAAAATTTACTTTTAGGAAATTCATCTTAGTGAATAGGAAACTGCACTTAAAAAAGAAAACATTGTCTTTGGCACATTTTTTCTTTCTACAAAAATATTTTTGTTATAGTTTATGGTTGCTTTTATGAATACCCTTGCATTTTTTTCACTCGTTGAAATTAAAGATCCTGAAACCAAAATGTTAAATAAGGAACACAGACTCTGCATAACCCGAGTAATGTCTATCAGCACCATAGTAGCCTTTCTTCAATCAGCTGATGAATCAAATAAAAGAAACTTGTAACCTGCAAGCAATAGCAAACAGAATTTAAAGGAGTAATAATAATAATGTTCATTTAATTTACTCCCTAAATCTATGAGGTTGGCAAGGTAGATTAAGTATGACCATTTTATTGATGCAGAGATTGAGGCTTGTCACAGTTTAATGATTTGCCAAATGTTCATAAAGCTAGTAACTTAGAGAATAGGTCTCTGGCTCCTAGTTGGTAGTTTCTGAGTACATAAGACTCGTGAAAGTTTAAAGCACCTCTCAAAGTAATCTGATCTTTTCCCAACTTTTTGTTTTGAAAAATGAGGACTGTTGCCAAACTCCTGTACTAGAATCTAAGCAAAAATTTTGGTCTATAAAGATTTTAAGACTTTTCAAACAAAAGCAACCTAGTTGAACTACTCATGGCAGCATAGTTTGTTTACTCACTGCTTCAGTGGCTCAACAAATATTTATTTAGATCAGAACATGATGTACAAGGCATCATGCAAAATTAAATGATCAGGTTAAAAGATAAAAAAATTATTCTTCTTTCTCTCAAAGAATTCACAGTCTAAGGGAAGAAGTAAATATATAGACAACTATGACTTATTATGGGGTTTCATCTCTGTCATGGATTAGCCTAGAAGTAGTCAGTGGCATTCTGTTTTATCTCCAATACTTTGCACAGTGCACAGCATACAATATGTGCTCAATAAATTTTGAGTGAATTAGATGTCTAGATTAAAAGACAATATATATAAAATAGCTTTCTCAAAATTTACGCAATGTTATTGATAAAGCTTAGGTGAAACAGGGCTCTGAATTATTTTAATAAACTGAAACAACAAGCTTTGAACAGCCTAAAGTTCCCCTTAGATTTTACTCATAAAAATAAAAATGCAATATAATTTATAGAAAAATATTGTAGAACATTTAAAATAAGCTGGCATTTTCCTTATTATTTACCCCATAAATTCCTTAGAAGAATTATGGGATGTATTTGAATAAAAGAGCAATAGGGGATCAATCTAAAGGAAAGAAAGAAGACAAAAAGGTTTTTCTTTATATACATAGAAATAAAACATGTACTCATGTAGTTATATAGATTATAGAAAAGAGTGAATGTGTGCATCTAGATAGATGGATATTTCTGAACTGAAAATGACAAAGGTCTTCCTTAAGCTAAAGAAAAAATACTATTTCATGCCTTTCCCTAATGTCAAATGGGGTTTTAGCAGGTAAATAGTAGCTCTTTTTTTAAAAAATGAACAAATACTATGATGCTGTCCTATGGAAAATAGCATGTATTAAAATAATGTCAAAAGATACCATGTCTTTTACTGTGTCTACCTCTCTGGTAGGATGCAATAAAAGTAAATAGAAAGATGTGAAACATAAGGTAGATTCCAAGGAGGAATTTTAATTCAGGAAAAAAGTTGAGGGGATATATTAATTCTAATGTGACACACCAAATACAGGTAAACATGAGAATTCTTTACACACTATTAATACAGCATTGAAATATTTAATTACTGATTACTGGACTATGATATATACCATATTTCATCTATTATAAAATGTATTTTTTTCACATTTTAGCATCTCTGGCATGAGTGTGACAATAAATGTGATAAGAAAACAGTTTCAGTTTAATTGGCAGTTTAATGTTTTCTTAGCAGTACCTAAAATGGTGGATCTTATAATCAATGACATCTTAGGAAGAAATATAGTACCAGAGAGGTACTATTTTCCTTGCTCTAATACACTGAGATCCTTATCAATAAAGAATGTTGCAATCCTTAGCAACTTCCTCATAGAATAAACAAAAGGGGTTTGAAGATAAATTAATGTTTTCTTAGCAATACATAAAATGGTGGATCTTATAATCAATGACATCTTAGGAAGAAATATAGTACCAGAGAGATACTATTTTCCTTGCTCTAATACACTGAGATCCTTAGCAATAAAGAATGTTGCAATCCTCAGCAACTTCCTCATAGAATAAACAAAAGGGGTTTGAAGATAAATTTGAAGTTAACTTAAAATTAAACTCTCATCCGTTCTACATATCCACATGAGAAGTTTTATACTGAGTTTGAAATTAAGAAGAAAACAGAAGATATTGAGATAAAGCAGTAGCTAAGCACATCCTGAGTCTGAAATAAATCTAATGTGAGGCTATGGGAAAAAAAATAGCTGATTTATCTGAAGGATGCCTCAGCTGGGGAAAGTTGCTAGGCAACCTGCAATAGGTGAGGCAAACTGTTTTTATGACTTTTTCTACAAGCTCCTGTGTGTTGAAACAGCCTCTCTCTCTAAGAGACAAAAAGAGTGGGTGACAGATGTGTTCAGGTAGAGATATTTTTGTGTCCCTTCACCACCTATTTAAGTGCTCGATAAATATTTGTTTCTTGATTGAATGAATTTAAAAAATAGATAAATGCATAAGATGAATGGTAACATTTACAACCCAGTGGGCTATTAAGGTATAGTTCAAGATCAAAGGGGATGGGCTTTCTACATCAGATATCCCAATCCCAAATGGCTATGAGGTCCTTTTTTTTTTTTTTAACATCTTTATTGGAGTATAATTGCTTTACAATGGTGTGTTAGTTTCTGCTTTATAACAAAGTGAATCAGTTATACATATACCTATGTTCCCATAGCTCTTCCCTCTTGCATCTCCCTCCCTCCCACCCTCCCTATCCCACCCCTCTAGGTGGTCACAAAGCACTGAGCTGATCTCCCTGTGCTATGTGGCTGCTTCCCACTAGCTATCTGTTTTACTTTTGTTAGTGTATATATGTCCATGCCACTCTCTCACTTCATCCCAGCTTACCCTTCCCCCTCACCGTGTCCTCAAGTCTATTCTCTATGTCTGCGTCTTTATTCCTGATCTGCCCCTAGGTTCTTCAGAAGCTTTTTTTTTTTTTAGATTCCATATATATATGTGTTAGCATACAGTATTTGTTTTTCTCTTTCTGACTTACTTAACTCTGTATGACGGACTCTAGGTCCATCCACCTCCCTACAAATAATTCAATTTTGTTTCTTTTTATGGCTGAGTAATACTCCATTGTATATATGTGCCACATCTTCTTTATCCATTCATCTGTCACTGGACACTTAGGTTGATTCCATGTCCTGGCTACTGTAAACAGAGCTGCCATGAACACTGTGGTACATGACTCTTTTTGAATTATGGCTTTCTCAGGGTATATGCCCAGTAGTGGGATTGCTGGGTCGTATGGTAGTTCTATTTTTAGTTTTTTAAGGAACCTATGCAGTACTTTCTAATGAAGCAAAGACACACACACACACTCTCTCTCTCTCTCTCTCTCTCTCACACACACACACACACACACACACACATGACACTAGTTTAGAGATAGATTATCAGCATTCAAGTCAAAAATCCAGTAACATATCTGCTAGGTAAAGTCATTGCAATCTGCCTCCATTCCCTTAAATTAGAGAATGATGTTCCTGGCTTTTTTCTTTCAAGACTGTGAAAGTAAGAAATGAAAAAAAAAAGAGGAAGGAAAAAGCTCTCTCTCAAAATGAATTGCAAAATATGCTGAGTATATTTTTATACTGCATCAATTTTTATTTGCAAAGCCTTTACTTTGAAAAATCAGACTGTGCATGTAGCACAGAAGTAATTTAATGCCATTACCCAGTTTTTGCTGAGAACCTCCACTCCTTCTAATCAATTTGTTCTGTTACATGATGCTACTGGCAATGCAAAAATGACCAATGCAATACATATCACTTCATAATTATAAAAAAGAATGTATTTTCTCTAATTAGTTTTCCAGGAACTATTAAATAAGGTGTTTTTTTTTTCTGTATTTATACCCAGTTCTCTTACCTGCTGTGCAGAATTCTATAATTTCACTCCATTCAGACACAACATAATCACCATCAACTTGTTTTGAGGCGGTCTGCACTGCTACTGTATACTCAGTTCTTGGGCTCAAAAACCAGTGTCCACGGACAGTCATCGGCAAGGGAACAGCTTTTGCCACCAGTTTTGTTGGAACATCCTAAGCAAGGAAGAAAGGAAAGTAGAAAGAAAGGAAGGGAGGGAGGAGGGAAATGAATTAATTTAGTAGTATAACTTGAATCAATTGTAAACAATGTGGAGTAACTTATTAAATTCCTGGCTGATGACACAAGTTTCCTTTTTAAAGGTATTTAGCAATTACTATGTTCAAATCTCTTATTCTTCAGATGTACAAATTAAGGCCCAATTTGATCAAGAGACATGCCAAGATCATACAGCTAAGCTAATGACATAAATGTACTTGGATTTGTTTTCTTGATTTCTAGTATAATGTTATTCTCTGTACACTCCTTAATATGCTCCTTAAAATGCAATATTCTAATACTAAATGATAAAACAATACAAAAAACAGAAACATGAAATAAAAATTCAACAGATTTAGCATTTTAAAATATTATATTTGTTTAATATATACTATGCAATAATTTTATCAGAGTAGCCCATTACTAAATATTTTATATGTCAAGGGACAGAATGTTTTTTAAATAAATATTTTTAAATGATTCTGTTTTACATACAAATGAGGTAACATTTGCTTTACTTGTATTCAAGTATGGAGCCTATGTGTCACAGAAAAGTTTAGGTATTTTTAAACAATGATTAATAAGGTAAATAAACCTGCTAGTTGAGTATTCATTATATTTCCAAAGATTAAGTATGGAATGAAGAAAGGGGGTCAAATCTTGACTCCTCACCATTTAATACTAAATATTTCAAAGCTAATTTAAGAAAGCAAATGTCAGCAAAGAGGATATCCAACACTAGAAGGAATAATTAAAATTGGAACATGGGAAAATAATGACATCAATCTTGTTCTCTCTGTCACACTTATCTGTGTGTATAAGCCTCACTTACCATTAGTATGTGTAATTACACACCTAGTAAAATGCATAATTTCCAGATAAGACAATTCTTCCAAAAGATTTGCCAAGTTAAAATTTATTATCAGTATTAAAATAAGATCAGTTTCATATCAGTGAAAATACTGAAACATAAGAAAGAATTCTTAAGCCAGATTACTGTTATCCTCTCTACAGCTACATCTGAAGGAATGTATGTATCAGAAAAGATATGTGATAAGCAGACAGGTAAGAGAATAAATATCAGAGAATTGTTACATGTCTAAAACACCTAAAGGTTAATTTTTATTCTCAAACCATAAAATAAAATTGACCACATAAAGCAATTTTCAGCCCTTAGGTATTTTAACAAATATCCTACAGTCTATAAGCTGCCATGACATTCTTCATTTGGCAGTTATAGGGAAAAATGTGTGCTTCAGTGGAAAACTGTGAATTGACTACAGCACACTCTTCTGGCTATCTTCTGATTTTGTGGAATCTATTTTACAACTCTGTAATTTGTAGACTACTGATAACAATTCAGTTATTCTTGTCTACGTACATGTAAGTGAATTTTGCCCAGTGGAAGTAAAATCTTCCTTGCCTGCCCTTGCTCTTCACCCACCCCATACCAGTTTTGCCTCCACTTAAACATTTATTTCAATATCCTGATCCATAAAAATGTCTTTTTTCTGGATCATCCTTTGAATTGGCTGTAATACCTCATCAGTTACCTCATTAATGTGTTAAAGAAAATCTTTAACACATGTTAATTTTTATGTCTGTATGAGAGTCAAGATTTCAGCTTTCCCAGAAAAAAATGTATTTTACCCATATATTTGGCATTTCATTTTCTTACACAATTTCTTGAAGGAATAGGGCTTTTAAATGACATATAATTTTTATTCTTCCCAATGTCAAATATATCATATTAGTAATTAATAGAACCTTATTCCTTCTTTCAAAATGTCCTCATACTTAGAAAGCTTTAAGATACAAATGAATACAAGGATGTTTAGAATTTTACCTTGTGTTTAAATTTATTGGAGTTCTTGTTCTCTTTCTTATTGAGGTCAATGAAATAGTGTGTAATACGGTCTTTTGATTTTGAATCCATTTCCCATGAAATCTTGAATGAGTCACACGTAATGTTGCTTATTTTGATGTTATGTGGCACGGGAAGTTCTTCCATCTCTGCTATGCCACTGTCTTGTGATTTGTTTCCTGCAAGAAAACAATGCACAGATAATTTCCAACTAATGGATTTTTTCTAGTTTGCAAGACCATTAGCTGTGTACCTGTTTCTGAACTCACCTAATTACTAAATTTGAGATTTCATTTTGTTCATGAAGTAATTTGAGTGTTAATGATAGTAAAACTATCATTACAAGATCATATTACCAACAAAATGCATAAATGAATTAGTCCTTACCACCTCTACGTTTTCAATTCCTTTTCCAATTTCTGCGTTCACAGAAATAAAAACAATAACACTGGTGATCCATCTTTCTAATCTATGAAAGATTAGCCGTACATGGTAGGTTCTGCTGAAAGACCCCAAGCGACCATTTTTCTTACATGACCAATCGATTCTGCTCTAAAGTAATAATACTAGGTGTTTTAAGCCAGATGAAATCAGAAATGTTGATAATGAAATGAAACAATCCAGTCAAATAAAGGCAATGTTTCTTTTAAAAAAAATCTGAGGTATCAGTGAGTCAATAAAAATTACTCTCCCTTCCCTCTTTTGGAAATTTATATATAGAAATAGCATGTAATGTTTATGCTACGTACATAAATAATATCAAAGACCATTCTCTTAACAGTTACTATGTGAAGGATTACTCTAGGAATCTTTTTACCTGTTGTATCTTCCTAAATTTAATTTTGAATGCTGAAACAATAGATAAGGTTAAAAGAAAGAAAATGACTGCCATGTTGATTGATATCATTAAAATCTTGAAGAACGCATCTGACGTCTAGTTACTTTACAGACTATGTCCTACATTTCCAATTAGAGAAAATGTTATCACTTTGGCTAATATTATAGAGCAGAATATGATGGATGACAGGACAAAAAGAGAAAATATAGACTTGCCAAGTTTGTTTCATATGTAGGAAAGACATACTGAGTGAAATTTTACTCCACTTCTCCTTCCTATGTTCCCTTCCCCCAAGCCAACATAAAATTCAGTGCCCAAGAAAAAAAAAGTGTAATTGTTATTTATGTTATAAAAGTTGTAGGTCATAAATCAGCTACATAATTTGTTCCTTAAAAGAATAAACAGGGACTTCCCTGGTGGCACAGTAGTTAAGAATCCGCCTGCCAATGCAGGGGACATGGGTTCGATCCCTGGTTCGGGAAGGCCCCACATGCTGCGGAGCAACTAAGCCTGTGTGCCACAACTACTGAGCTTGCACTCTAGAGCCCCTGAACCACAACTGCTGAGCCTGCGTGCCATAACTGCTGAAGCCCACGCACCTGGAGCCCGTGCTCCGCAACAAGAGAAGCCACCGCAGTGAGAAGCCCGCACACCGCAATGAACAGTAGCCCCTGATCGCCACAACTAGAGAAAGCCCGCGTGCAGCAACGAAGACTCAACAGAGCCAAAAATAAATAAATTAAAAAAAAGAATAAACAAATCTTGATCGACAATAACTGAAAGGAACAACAATCAATGTAGCAACACCTTCCACTTCCATATTAGCTTGTGCTCTCTGCCCCCATACTCCCATCTCAATTACTGATATAAATCTTTTGATATTCCCAGTCTTATTAAATCATTCACCTATGTTCTCTCATCCCAAGCTGTGTTGTGGCCAGAGGAACCCGATGACAGTCAAAGACTAATTTCGAAATAACTGAAGTTCTTTATTGTCATTTCTTGAACAATACTTTTAAAAATCCTTCTTTCTTCTCTCATGTACTCCCTCACACCCAGGCTTTCCCAGATTCCCACTCCATAAAACTCCCAGAAAAATTACTCCCTCACCTTTTTTCCCTCCCCACCTGCCCTCGTAGAATCTCAAAATTGCTTCCTGCTAAAGCCTTTCAGAAGTCAAGTGTAGGGAAGAAACAAAGTGGAATCTCTTTAGTGGCCTTGGGAAAGGGAAAGGCAATAAATATACAAACAGTAATTTTTGTTCTATTTATAAAAGCTCACATTTTAACCTATTATTCTGACTGCAGTTATCTTTAAAACATAAGCAATGTTAAATGAAAAACTTTCTGGACTAATAGCAGAAATTTCTGTACAAATTATATGCATTATGAGGAGGAATCAAGATGCCTGAGGAGTAGGATGTGGAGCTCACCTCCTTCCACAAACACATCCGAAACACATCTTCAAGTGGAACAATTTGCACAGAACATCTACTGAACACTGGCAGAAGACCTCAGACTTCCGAAAGGGCAAGAAAACCTCCACATAAGGACAAAGGAAAAAAAAGAAAAAGGAGTTGGGATGGGACCTGTGCCCCAGGGAGGGAGTTGTGAAGGAGGAAAGGTTCTCACACCCTAGGAAGTCCCCTCACCGGCAGGGAGATCAGCCTGGACGAGGGGGAGCGTCAGAGCCTCTGAGAAGAGTGCAGCAACCAGTTTGCGGAAGGCAAAATGGAGTGACCTACTGCCACCCTGTGCTCCCTAGCCTGAGATGCTCATCCACTGGTATGGGTGGGGGCTGCGTGCTGAAGCTTGGGCTTCAGAGGTCAAACCCAGGGAGAGGAACAGCGTTGCCTGTGGGGAGACAGCCTGAAGAGGCTGGACTGTGGCAACTGAGGGTGTATTTGGAAGAACCTGGGCATGCCAGAGGGGCAAGTCACCATTACTGGGGGGTGCACGAGGACAGGGTGGGACTGCCATAGGAGCTTCTTTCCCTGTGTGCATGCTCTCAGGCAACAGAACACCACATATATGAGCTGTTGGGGTGGGCATGAGCTGCTACCGTCACCGTGGGCTCCAGAAGTGGGCGTGGGCTGCTACCAAAACTAGGGGACCTGTGTGCAGGCGCGAATTGCTGTCCCCACTGTCCTGGGGGTGAGTGGGCCCTGCCGCAGCTAGGAGACCTGGGAACAGAAGCTAGTTGCTGCCCCTGCCGTATGGGGAGCACGCACGGGGGGTGAGCAGGCACCAATCACTGCCCCTGCTGTCCTGGGAATGCGTGGGCCGTAGCCACCACTGGGAGACCCAGGAGCAGGTGCCCATTGATGCCCCTGCTGTCCTGGGGGCACATAGCCAGTGCTGCCACTGAGAGACCCATGGTTGGGGGCGGACCACTGCTCCTGCCATACCAGGAGAGCATGCAAGAGCTGCTGCCCCTATGCATCCCATATCAAGGGGATAATGGCCAGTACACACTGACGAAAGAGGCAGAAAGCATCCAAACTAAAAGTAGCCCCTCAATTCTGGACAAGATGGTGGAGTAAAAGAACTTCAGCTCACTTCCTCTTACAAAAACACCAAAATCACAACTAGCTGCTGAACGACCATCAACAAAAAAGACTGGAACCTACCAAAAAAAAAATTTTACACCCAAAGACAAAGAAGAAGCCACAACGAGTCGGTAGAAGGGGTGCTTCCGTGGTATAATCAAATCCCATACCCTTTGGGTGAGAGACCCACAAATTGGAAAATAATTATATCCCAGAGGTTCTCCCACAGTAGTGATAGTTCTGAGCCCCAGGTCAGGCTCCATAGCCTGAGGGTCTGGCATCAGAAGGAGGAGCCTCGAGAGCATTTGGCTTTGAAGGCCAGCAGGGCTTGAGCGCAGGAGCTCCACAGGACTGGGGGAAATAGAAACTGCACTCTTGGAGGGTGCACACAAGATTTCACATACACTGGGACCCAGAACAAAGCAGTGACTCCACAGGAGCCTGGGCTAGACCACCCTGTGTGTTGTGGAGGGTCTCCTGGGGAGGTGTGGGTTGGCTGTGGTGCAGAGGAGGGGCAAGGAGACTGGAGGTGGAGGCCCCATAAAATATTGATTGGCACGAGCTCTCCGAGAGGTGGCCATTTGGGCACTGAGACCTGGCTCCACCCAACAGCCTGCAGGCTCCAGTACTGGGATGCCTCAGGCCAAACCATCAGCAGACAGGCTGCCTAAAGTTGTACTGAGCTCACAGCCACTTTAAACACACCCCTTGACATGGCCCTGTCAACCAGAGGGACAACACACAGTTCCACACACCAGTGGGCAGGCAGCAGTCCCTCCCTCCAGGAAACCTGCACAAGCCCCTGACCCAAACTCACCCCCACAAGGGTGCAAACACCAGAAGTAAGAGAAACTATGATCCTGCAGCCTGCGGAAAGGAGACCGCAAACACAGAAAAGTCAGACAAAACGAGACGGCAGAGGAGTATATTCCAGATGAAGGAATAAGATAAAAACCCAGAAGAACAAGTAAGTGAAGTGGAGTTAGGCAATCTTCCCCCAAAATAATTCAGAGTAAAGATGATCCAAGATCTTAGAAAAAGAATGGAGGCACAGATCGAGAAGACACAAGAAATGTTTAACAAGTCTTAGAAGATTTAAAGAACAAACACTGATGAACAATAACTGGAATGAAAAATACACTAGAAGGAATCTATAGTGGAATAAATGAGGCAGAAGAATGGGTAAGTGAGCAGTATCAGAGACCTCTTGGGCAGCATTAAATGCCATAAATTCACATTATACGGGTCCCAGAAGGAAAAGAGAAAGAGAAAGGTCCAAGAAATTATTTGAAGAGATTATAGCCAAAAACTTCCCTAATGTGGGAGAGGAAACATTCAGTCTCGAACGCATAGAGTCCCAGGCAGGATAAACCCAAGTAGCAACAGGCCAAGACACATGTTAATCAAATTGACAAAAATTAAAGACAAAGAAAAAATATTAAAAGCAACGAGAAAGCATAAGTAACATACAAGGGGTGGTGACTTCGCTTCACTGTGCAGTACTACCGTTAGAGGCTCTAATTCCCTGAGACTTTAGAGTCTCAGGCCACTTGAGGCATGTGAGGCGAAATGGTTCTGGGCAAGAGGATCAGGTGGTGGCAATGGAGGGGCCACCGCCATCTCAGGATACCTGTAGGGAAAAAGCCTGAGGGGCCCTCTCAGTCGTTGGAGACTGCGCTTTCTTCCTTTGCCGGGCCCTGCCTACCGCGAAGATGAGTTCGGCCTGGGTCACTTCTTTCGAGAAGGAGCATATCTGGATGTATCTGCAGGCACTCAGCTTCGAGCCGGGCTCGGTGAGTATAGCCAGTGGAAAGATCGTGTCGCACACGCACCTCGGAGTGAACACGTTTGACAAGTTGAACAGTGATGCCTTTCAGATAGCTTCTTATTTTTTGTTTCAAACCCTTGACCAGTCTCTCACTAAAGAAGTGTTCAAACTTTGTTGGCCTCCATTTGACCAAAAATGTGATACTGAATTCCGAAAACATTGCTGTGAATGGTTAAAAAAGATTTCTGCTGAATGTGGAAGTAGCTTTCTTCAAGTTGTTGGTTCACTATTTCTTTCTCCTGGTGGTCCTAAGTTTATTCATCTGATGTATCACTTTGCAAGTTTTGTTGCAATAAATTATATAAAAAGCCATTCTAAAAATTCTTCTATACATTTTAGAGATATTTAACATAAAGCCACAAGATTTGTGCAAGTGCATTGCCAGATGCCATGTAGCACATAACAGAGTTTTACAAATTTTGCAAAGAGAAGACTGTTACCCGAAAATGCACAACTGTCAGTTAAACAAATACGAAATTTGAGATCAGAATGTATAGGACAGCAAAACCAAATTAAAAAAATGGAACCCTATGATGACCAAATTAATATACAAGAGAAAATTCAAAAGGTTCGGTCTTTGTGGGCTTCAGTGAATGAAACACTCACGGCTTTGGAAAAAGAGAAGTTGTTAGTTCAGTCCTTACAACCAATATACTTTAGATGGAACTAATGTTGCTATCAATATTCCAAGGCTCTTACTTGACAAAATTGAGAAACAAATGTGTCAGCTGCACATAGGAAATGTTTAAGAGGCTGGAAAATTGAATCTCTAAACAGTTATTCAGTTATTAAATGAAATCTTGAAAGTAATGAAATATGAACATTGTCAGGCTAACCAAGCAAGACTGGCAATAGACCTTCACTTCCTTGAAAAAGAGACCAAATTTCAGAGAGAAAGATTCATTTGCCTGAAGAGAAAGTTGTTTCAGATTGCCTCAAGTGTGTGCTTCAGAAACCTGTGCTGACCAGTTGCATAGGTGAACCAACAAAACAAAATCTGTCAGATTTGTTAAATAAGGACATAATTTGTAAGCAAGATTTCTAATGTACAGCTTTACAGAACAAGCTTTTAGAAACTAGCCAAATAGAGACATTCTCCCCTGCTGTAGGCAATAGGAGAAATGTCATAGGTAGCAGTGAAGAAGAGTATATTAAAATATCAGACCACTCGAAAGCTTCTTACAAAGATCTTTCCATGCATAAAAGTATGTTATGGAATTCTTTTCAGATATCAAGTGGAATTAGTTCCAGTTTTAAAGGTAGTGATTTTGGCATATTACATGAAACTCTTCCAAAAGAAGTTGGTCACTTAAGTCTTAATAGCTCCAGTAGTACAGAGGCCAATCTTAAACTGGAACCAAATAGTCCTATGCACAGTGGCATTTTCCCAGAAGGTGTTGTGGGAGGAAGACAGAATACTCCAGAATCAGACTTTAATTTACAGGCTACTTGCAGTGGATATGAAGCTCTGAAGAAATCTCTGTCCAAGCAAAGGGAAGAAATTTGCCTCTCTAATCCTGAAACACTTGAAAGACACAAACCAGAATTGAGCCTTACTTCCCAATACATGCAAACTGATGATATGCTTAACTTTTTGGGCACTCATGATTTGCACATTGACTATACAAAACCATCTTCATGCATGTCCCTTGGTGAAAGAAAACAGTCTCTTTCACCACTAATTAGGTTTTCTCCAGTGGAACAAAGATTGAGAACCACAATACCATGTAGTCTTGGAGAACTTCTACCTAATTTAACAGTCAATTTTGCTGAAGAAGAAATCTTGAATAAGAGTCTTGACGCAAAAGAATCTCCATCTGACTTGAAAGATGAAGCAGTAGCCCAGTCAATTTAACTATGATGAACTTAAGTTGAAGCAATGTCACAGGATAAAAACTGATTTGTAATTTAAATACACATTGGAAGTGTAACTGTTTTTCAAGGTCTAAAAAAGTCCTAAATAATGCTTTTTAGCCCTCTCTACTGATTTTAGGTAAGGAGAGTATGTTTGGATTTTCTCTCTCTGTATAGATATGGGGTTGAAATGTGAAGTATTTGGAAAGCAAACAAGTTATGAGAAGCCATTTTGGTTTCTTGCATAATCTTGTAAGCATGAAGTGAATGGCAAAGTATTAGGTTAACTAATTCACTATGTTCTATGTTCTATGTTTCAGATAATTAACATAAGGATGAGTAGTTTTTGATGTGTTTTATTAAGTGGATAACTTAATAGCCATTGGATATACTGATCTTTCTTTTTAGGGAAATAAACAACTTTTATTGTTTCTTTTTAGAACATTCTGGTACTAAACAAAAAAAGTGAGGAAAGTAATGCTTTGGGGTATATAATCAAAATGACAATATTTAAGTTTGGGAAAGCTCTAAAGAGGCTTAATGATTATTCAGGTAGGTTGATCCTGAAAAATGATGTTTGATGGAATAAAGTGCATGTGATGATAGTGAAGACTGGAGCAGGATGAATTTAGAAAAAAGGAAAAAGGTGGAAGATGACTAGATACTTTTGAGGGACACTAACTATAAATCCATTCAGTGGGTTGTATAGCAGTTTTATATTTAGTCTAATTTAGACTTTGAGAATTTAACTCTAGTTTTTTTTTTTAACAGAAAAAATGTAAATTAAAAAATTAGTCTGTGTTTTTTTTTTTTTTTGGAGGGCCACTGTTTTGGGGGAAGGGAGCTCATTTTTTCTTTAATTTTTTAATTTAAAAAATTTTTTGTTGGAGTATGGTTGCTTTGCAATGTTGTGTTAGTTTCTGCTGCACAGTGAAGTGAACGTGCCATAATCATACACACATCCCCTCCCTCTTGGGCCTCCCTCCCTCCCACCCCCCATCCCTCCCAACTGGGCCATCATAGAGTGCCGAGCTGAGCTCCCTGTGCTATATAGAAGGTTAAGGAAGCTAATTTTTAAATTTTTTTTTAAATAGTGATCTTGGGGTCTTATTTATTTATTTTTATTTAATTTATTTTTGGCTGTGTTGGGTCTTCGTTTCTGTGCGGGGGCTTTCTCTAGTTATGGCAAGCGGGGGCCACTCTTCATCGCGGCGCGCAGGCCTCTCACTATCGCGGCCTCTCTTGTTGCGGAGCACAGGCTCCAGATGCGCAGGCTCAGTAGTTGTGGCTCATGGGCCTAGTTACTCCGCGGCATGTGGGATCTTCCCAGACCAGGGCTCGAACCCATGTCCCCTGCATTAGCAGGCAGATTCTCAACCACTGCACCACCAGGGAAGCCCAAGGGAGCTAATTTTGATAGTTACTTTCCTCCTCAAAAACCATCAGGTCCCCACTGCCTACAGAACAGCTTCAAATTTACTTGAGAAAATTGAATTTGGGGTTAAATAACTTGTGCAGTGTTACACAGCTAAGTCAGTGGTGAAGCTAGGATTTGACCCTATTTTCCTTCCTTAATATACCAACAAGACCTCCTAGAAGTAACTAAAGGGCCAGGATGTAGGATATGGCTGCAAGAGTGGGCCTTCTGTATGCTAAATGGGAGTCAGATGTGAGGCCTCTTGTACAGTGTCCTGCCCCATGTAGTCAGACCCCCCTGGCCAAGAAACGGGCTTGTCTTTAGCATCCAAGTGAATACATGCCATTGCCCTCTGTGAACCAGGAGGTTAAGCACACTCTGGAAGGGTGATAGCACCTACAGCACCCCCGTGTCTAGCCTCAACTCTTAACCATCACAGCCTTGTCCAATTTGCCAAGAAACTGGCAAAAAGAGGAGAAAAGTTTTAGGGAAGAGTTCTGGAAGTGGATGGGCTTAATAGTTCATCTTCTCTCACTCATTTTGGCTTACTTTCTCTCTGTTGCTTGTTTGATCCAAGTTTGAAGGCCAGTCTTTTTTTGTGTGAGGAAAGACAGAAGAAAAGCACAAATAACTACCTTCTTTGCAGTGGAAAAGAAAGAGAAAGAGAAAAGCTTCTCCTAAGGTGCCATATTCTTTTATTAGTTAATAGAACAAATAGGGATTCTAAGTCTACTGGGAAACTATCCTTTAGTCTTAAGAAACCTAGTATCGGTAAATCCAAAATTAACACGTTAAGGAGAAGGTAGAGCTATCATATTAGCATCTACAAAGTGCCAGAACTATTCCTGGATACTTAATAATACATATCATTTAATTCTTACACCTCTGTAAGACAGTGATATTGTACCTATATTACAGGTAATGATACCAAAGCTAGGGAGCTTAAATGACTTGTCTAAGATGGACTCGAGGAATTACCTGGGATACATCTTAAAAAAACGTATATTCTGTAGGTCTAAAATGAGGATTAGAAATCTGCATTTTAAGTAGCTTCCCTGGTAATTCTTTGGCTCAATAAAAAGCTTGAGAGCCACTGCTAGGAGATACAGATTCACATTTAGCCCTGGGGTATCTTCAAGAAGCTAGGTACACTATTACATACATACTGCTTTAGAGATTTTAGCTCTCTGATGAGGAAGCTGAAGTTCACCCATAAGTGTGGGCCCTGAATTATTGAGAATCAAATGATCAAAATATCTTTGGATATTAATGGATTTACAAAAAACCACAATGCTGTTAAGTGAGTCATACCTGTGATAGGCTGAGAGGAAGGGAAGAAAAAAGACCTACAAAAACAATCCCAAAACAATTAACAAAATGGCAATAAGATCATACAAATCGATAATTGCCTTAAAGGTAAATGGATTATTAGGCTCCAACCAAAAGACACAGACTGGCTGAATAGATTTTAAAAAAACAAGACTTGTATATATACTGTCTACAAGAGACCCACTTCAGACCTAGGGACACATACAGACTGAAAGTGAGGGGATGGAAAAAGGTATTCTATGAAAATGGAAATCAAAAAAAGCTGGAGTAGCAATACTCATATCAGACAAAATAGACTTTAAAATAAAGACTGTTACAAGAGACAAGGAAGCACACTACATAATGATCAAGGGATCAATCTAGAAAGAAAATGATACAATTGTAAATATATATGCACCCAACACAGGAGCACCTCTATATGTAAGGCAAATGCTAATGGCCATAAAAGGGGAAATCGACAGTAACAAAATAATACTGGGGGACTTTAACACCCCACTTACAACAGT
Organism: Leucopleurus acutus; assembly: GCF_964270905.1. Classification (NCBI taxonomy): domain Eukaryota; kingdom Metazoa; phylum Chordata; class Mammalia; order Artiodactyla; family Delphinidae; genus Leucopleurus; species Leucopleurus acutus. Next base: position 73,159,415 of record NC_139156.1, read on the forward strand.
GGACAGATCATCCAAACAGAAAATTAATAAGGAAACACAAGCCTTAAATGACACATTAGACCAGACAGAGTTAATTGATATTTATAGGATATTCCATCCAAAAGCAGCAGATTACACTTTCTTCTCAAATGCACATGGAATATTCTCCAGGATAGATCACATCTTGGGTCCCAAATCAAGGCTCGATAAATTTAAGAAAATTGAAATCATTTCAAGCATGTTTTCTGACCACAACACTATGAGAGTAGAAATCAATTACAGAAAATAAAATGTAAAAAACACAAACACCTGGAGACTAAACAATATGTTACTAAACAACCAATGGATCACTGAAGAAATCAAAGAAATCAAAGAAATCAAAAAAAAAAAATACCTAGAGACAAATGACAATGAAAACACGATGATCCAAAACCTATGTGACACACCAAAAGCAGTACTAAAAGGGAAGTTTATAGCAATACAATCTTACCTCAAGAAACAAGAAAAATCTCATATCATTGAAACTAAAAGCTGGTTCTTTGAGAAGATAAAAAAAATTGATAAGCCTTTAGCCAGACTCATCAAGAAAAAAAGGGAGAGGGATCAAATCAACAAAATTAGAATAGAAAAAGGATAAGTTACAACGGACACCACAGAAATACAAAGGATCATAAGAGACTACTACAACTATACACCAATAAAATGGACAACCTAGAAGAAATGGACACATTCTTAGAAACGTACAACCTTCCAAGACTGAACCAGGAAGAAATAGAAAATATGAACGGACCAATCACAAGTTCTGAAATTGAAACTGTGATTAAAAATCCAACAAACAAAAGTCCGGGACCAGATGACTTCACAGGCAAGTTCTATCAAACATTTAGAGAAGAGTTAACACCTATCCTTCACAAACTCTTCCAAAAAATTGCAGAGAAAGGAACACTCCCAACCTCATTCTACGAGGCCACCATCACCCTGATACCAAAACCAGACAAAGATACCACAAAAAAAGAAAATTACAGGCCAATATCACAGATGAACACAGACGCAAAAATCCTCAACAAAATACTAGCAAACTGAATCCAACAATGCATTAAAAGGATCATACACCATTATCAAGTGGGATTTATCCCAGGGATGCAAGGATTTTTCAATATCCACAAAAATCAGTGTGATATATCACATCAACAAACTGAAGAATAAAAATCATATAATTATCTCAATAGATGCAGAAAATACTTTTGACAAAATTCAACACCCGATTATGATAAAAGCGCCCCAGAACGTGGGCACAGAGGGAACATACCTCAACATAATAAAGGCCATATATGACAAACCCACAGCAAACATCACTGTCAATGGTGAAAAACTGAAAGCATTTCCTTTAAGATCAGGAATGAGACAAGGATGTCCACTCTTGTCACTATTATTCAACATAGTTTGGAAATCCTAGCCATGGCAATGAGAGAAGAAAAAGAAATAAAAGGAATCCAAATGGGAAAGGAAGAAGTAAAACTGTCACTGTTTGCAGATGACCTGATACTATGCATAGAAAATCCTAAAGATGCTACCAGAAAACTACTAGAGCTTATCAATGAATTTGGTAAAGTTGCAGGATACAAAATTAATACACAGAAATGTCTTGCATTCCTATACACTAACAATGAAAGATCAGAAAGGGAAATCAAGGAAACAATCCCATTTACCATCACATCAAAAAGAATAAAATACCTAGGAATAAACCTATCCAAGGAGGCAAAAGACCTGTACTCAGAAAACTATAAGATATTGATGAAAGAAACTGAAGATGACACAAATAGATGGAGAGATATACCATGTTCTTGGATTGGAAGAATCAATATTGTGGAAATGACTATACTACCCAAAGCAATCTACAGATTCAATGCAATCCCTATCAGATTAACAATGGCATTTTTCACAGAACTAGAACAAAAAAATTTTTTAATTTGTATGGAAACATAAAAGACCCCAAATAGCCAAAGCAATCTTGAGAAAGAAAAACGGAGCTGGAGGAATCAGGCTCCCTGATTTGAAACTATACTACAAAGCTACAGTCATCAAAACAGTATGGTACAAACACAGAAATACAGATCAATGGAACAGGATAGGAAGCCCAGAGATAAACCCACGCACCTATCGTCACCTAATTTATGACAAAGGAGGCAAGAATATACAATGACGAAAAGACAACCTCTTCAATAAGTGGTGCTGGGAAAACTGGACAGCTACATGTTAATGAATGAAATTAGAACACTCCCTGACACCTTACACAAACATAAACTCAAAATGGATTAAAGACCCAAATATAAGGCTGGATACTATAAAACCCTTAGAGGAAAACATAGGCAGAACACTCTATGACATAAATTGCAGCAATATCTTTTTTGACCCACCTCCTAGAGTAATGAAAGTAAAAACAAAGATAAACAAATGCAACCTAATTAAACTGAAAATCTTTTACACAGCAAAGGAAACCATAAGCAAAATGAAAAGACAACCCTCAGAATGGAAGAAAATATTTGCAAATGAAGCAACTGACAAGGGATTAATTTCCAAATTATACAAACAGCTTATGCAGCTCAATATCAAAAAAACAAACAACCCAATCAAAACAACAACCAAAAAAAAGACATACAGATGGCCAAGAGGCACATAAAAAGATGCTCAACAACACTAATTATCAGAGAAATGCAAATCAAAACTATAATGTTGTATCACCTCACACCAGTCAGAATGGCCATCATCAAAAAGTATATAAACAATAAATGCTGGAGAGTGTGTGAAGAAAAGGGAACCCTTCTACACTTTGGGTGAGAATGTAAATTGGTACAGCCACTATGGAGAACAATATGGAGGTTCCTTAAGAAACTAAAAATAGAGGGACTTCCCTGGTGGTCCTGTGGTGAGACTCCGCACTCCCAACGCAGGGGGCCCAGGTTCAATCTCTGGTCAGGGAACTAGATCCCACATGCCGCAGCTAAGAGTTCACATGCCACAACTAAAGATTCTGCATGCCGCAATTAAAAAAACAAAGGAAAAAACCCAAAAAAGATCCCGCACGCCACAACAAAGATCCTGCACACTGCAACAAATATCCCGTGTGCTGCAACTAAGACCCCATGCAGCCAAATAAATAAATAAAATAAAGATTTAAAAAAAACCCTAAGGCTTCCCTGGTGGCGCAGTGGTTGAGAATATGCCTGCTAATGCAGGGGACACGGGTTCGAGCCCTGGTCTGGGAGGATCCCACATGCTGCGGAGCAACTAGGCCCGTAAGCCACAACTACTGAGCCTGCGCATCTGGAGCCTGTGCTCCGCAACAAGAGAGGCCACGATAGTGAGAGGCCCGCACGCCGCGATGAAGAGTGGCCCCTGCTTGCCACAACTAGAGAAAGCCCTAGCACATAAGTAAAGACCCAACACAGCCAAAACAAAAAAAAAAACCAAAACCTAAAAATAGAGCTACCATATGATCCAGCAATCCCACTCCTGGGCATATGTCTGGAGAAAATCATGCTTCGAAAAGATAAATGCACCCCAATGTTCATTGCAACACTATTTACAATAGCCAAGACATGGAAGCAACCTAAATGTCCACTGACAGAGGAATGACTAAAGAAGATATGGTACATACATTCAACGGAATATTACTCAGAAATAAAAAAGAATGAAATAATTCCATTTGCAGCAACATGGATGAACCTAGAGATTACCATACTATGTGAAGTAAGTCAGAGAAAGACAAATATCATATGATATCACTTATACATGGAAACTAATTCAAAAAATGATACAAATGAGCTTATTTACAAAATAGAGACTCACAGACTTAGAAAACAAACTTATGGTTATCAAAGGGGAAAGGTGGTAGGGAGGCATATGTTTGGAGGTTGTGATTAACATTTACACACTACTATGGATAAAATAGATAATGAACAAGGACCTACTGCATAGCACAGGGAACTCTACTCAAATATTCTGAAATAGCCTATATGGGAAAAGAATCTGAAAAAGAATCGATATATGTATATGTATAACTGACTCACTTAGCTCTATTCCTGAAACTAACATAACATTGTAAATCAACTACTCCAATATAAAATAAAAATTAAATTTAAAAAAGGAATCGTATGCATTATGACTGTCTACATAATTTCACACAACAGTGAAAAAATTGTTTTTTAAGAAAAAAATAAAGCTATTTAGCATTTGACCCAATTTAATGACAATACTTCAATATACTGACAGTAACTAAAATACTATATTTTGCCATTTAAACTTCCAGCATGTTATCTTTTCAACCTTAAAGTTATAAACAATTATTTTCTAGAATACTTTATTTTATATGGTTTCTCTTCTACTTATTAAAACTTGATTAAAATTTTGTTACCTTTATTGAAAGGAGGAAACTTTTGCTCATATCATATTTTGCTATTCAGAACAATATAAAGCTCAAACCTATAAAGGATATGCTATATCAAGAACCCTCATTTTCAAGCTACTTATCATAATCCCAGTTCTTTACAAACCTACTTAGCCTCTATGCAGCTTTCTTACTTGGGAAGAAAAAGATAAGAATTTAATTTAATAATTCCTACCAGTTTACATGTAACTTGCTTCCTACTCATGCTGTGTGAATCAATTTTTAACTGAGATTTTGAGATAAGTGACAGAAGACAGTGATTCTGTCTTTAAAACCGGTGAAACAACAGTGATCCACATGTTGTTAATATTCAATAACCAGCCAATACTATCTTAGATCTATACGATCAAGTGTATTTCCAAATGCAGCTTCCCTTTTTTAGTAAGACTTCATCTTAAAGGTAATTCTAGCTACATTTCTCTACTTTACACACCAAATAATTCTAATAACTCTGGCTGTGCTGCTCACTGGTAATACTGAATGGAGAACAAATAAGTGGCACTTTCTATCCATCCAAAAGATGAAAACTGCTTTTTCAGAACAAACATTTCAAAAGCACTTTTCCAACAACAGCAATTATTAAAATGTAAACTGAAAACATAGCCAAATTATACTGATATATTTTATATGTTCGGCTCTTCTCTCAATGAACTTAAGTTGTCTTGCAAAAAATGATCAGATATTAAAAAAAAGATTTATTGAAATATAATTCACATACCATACAGCCACTCGTTTTAAGTGTACAAGTCAATGGCTTTTAGTAGATTCAGAATTGTGCATCTGCCCCACAATCAATCACAGAACATCTTTTTTTTTTTAATAGCAGAATAAACCCTACACACCTTAGTTATCACTCTCCAAGCCCAACCTCTCCATGTCCCCTCTTCCCTCAACTACTAATCAGTTTCCTGTCTCTAGATTTGCCTATACTGGGTATTTCATTTAAATGGTATCATGTAGTAAGTAGTCCTTTGTTATTGCCTTCTTTCACTTAGCATAATATTTTCAAGGTTCATCCATGTTGTAAAAAGACTTTATTCCTTTTTATTGCTGAATAATATCTCATTGTATGGATATACCAGCTTTTGTTTATTTACTTGTCAGCTGATGGACATTTGTTACTACTTTTTGGCTATCATATATAGTGTTACTATGAACATTCATGTACAAGTTTTTTTTTAAATAAATTTATCTATTTATTTATCTATCTATCTATCTATCTATCTATTTTTGGCTGCATTGGGTCTTCGTTGCTGTGTGGACTTTCCCTAGTTGTGGCATGCAGGGACTACTCTTCATTGCAGTGCACGGGCTTCTCATTGCGGTGGCTCCTCTTGTTGCAGAGCACGGGCTCTAGGCATGCAGGCTTCAGTAGTTGTGGTACACGGGCTCAGTAGTTGTGGCACATGGGCTTAGTTGCTCTGCGGCGTGTGGGATCTTCCCAACCAGGGCTCAAACCCATGTCCCCTGCATTGCTTAACCACTGTGCAACCAGGGAAGTCCTCATGTACAAGTTTTTGTGTGAACGTATATTTTCTCTTCTCTTGAGTGTATGCCTAGGAGTTGAACTGTTGGTTCATAATGGTAACTTTGTTTAACTCGGTAAGGAACGGCCAAACTGTTTTTCAAAGTGGCTACGCCATTTTACAATCCCACCAGCAGTGTACGTGGGTTCCAATTTCTCCACATCCTCATCCACACTTCTTACTATCTAACTTGTACTTTTGGTGTCATATCTAAGAGACCATTGCCTAATTCAAGGTCACAAAGATTTACACCTAAATTTTCTTCACCTAAATTTTCTTCTAAGAGTTTTACAGTTGTAACACATTTAAGTTTTGGATCCATACTCAGTTAATTTTTATACATGGTGTACAGTAGGGGTCCAAGTTCATTCTTTTCATGTGGATATGCAGTGATCTCAGCACCGTTTATTTTAAAAGATTATTTTTTCCTCATTTAATTGCTTTGGCACTATTGTCAAAAATCACTTGGCTATTGTATGATTTATTTCTAGACTCTCAATTCTATTCCATTACCACATTGTCTTGAATACTGTAGTAGCATTGTAGTATATCTTGAAATTGAGTAGTGTGAGTCCTCCAATTTTCTTCTTTTTCAAGATTATTTTGGCTATTCTGGGCCTCTTGACTTTCTACGTGAATTTTAGGATCAACTTTTCAATTTCTGCAAAGAAGTTAGGTGAAACTTTGATAGAGATTGAGTTGAACCTATAGAGCAATTTGAGTGATACTGTCATCTTAATGATATTATCTTCTAATCCATAAAGATGACTGCCATTTATTTAGGTCTTTAGTTTATTTCAACATGACCAGATATAAATGCCTTAGAAGTATTTAATGAGGAAGTAAATTTACATTATCGATGAAAAGATCACTGTAAATTCATTCCTTGTTAAAAGTCTTTTATGGAAGTTAACAAGCATACACCAAGTTTAGAAACGAATATAATGAATCCCCATGTACATATCACCCAGCTTCAACAATTATTAACATTTTGCTAGTTTTGTTTCATCTATTTACCACCTACTTATATTCACCTTTTAATTTTTTTTTTTTTTGTGGTACGCGGCCTCTCACTGTTGTGGCCTCTCCCGCTGCGGGGCACAGGCTCCGGACGCGCAGGCTCAGCGGGCATGGCTCACGGGCCCAGCCACTCCGTGGCATGTGGGATCTTCCCGAACCGGGGCACGAACCCGTGTCCCCTGCATCGGCAGGCAGACTCTCAACCACTGCGCCACCAGGGAAGCCCCGCTTTTAATTTTTTGATGGTATTTTAAAATATAATTTCAGACTTACAGAAAAGTTGCAAGAATAGTACTAAGTGCTCCCGTATCTTTCCTAAAGATTCTCCAATTATTCCATCTTAGATCCTCCATTCTCCTCTTTTCTCATTCCTCAAGTTTCGCTGGATCTCCCCTTCTCTTTCCAGTTGCTCTAGGGATGGACTTTGGAAAGGAGTTTGAGAAATAGTTGCACTGATTTTTTTTTTTTAACTTAGAGGTAATTTGAAGGTTATACATTCTCAGTTTAAAGTTATTCTGAAGGTGTGGGATTTAGGTCATGATATGTATTTTTTGTTGTTGTTGCTGTTAATCTCTACCTAATATCTGGGTTGGGAGATTCAGATTCAGCTATTTAGAAATCAGATTCATTCACTTATTTTTACCTTGTGTTAAGTTAAATCATTGTTGGAAAGAATTTTTAATTTTAGTAAAACTTCCTGAAAGGAAGATTTTGCAGTGAAATCTCTACCTTGGATGATTTTTAGCTATATTTTTAGCAGGTGGTTGAACTAAGTAAGTGGCTTCTCACATTGACTTTGACAAATCATTCAGATTTGTAAAACTGGTTGAGGATGCGTATCATTCTGCTACTTAAATGTGTGTCCCTTCATATTTTTTTTTTACTTATTACAACTTTTATTAAGTACCAATTATTTACATATCAAGAGCATGCAATACAAGAGGTGCAAAGATGTATAAACTAGCTACTGTCTCAAGAATATAAAATGGGGAAGAATGTGGAAAATGCAATATTAAAAGTTATCACATAATCTAACTGAAAGACAACATTAAGGGAATCAAGAAGTGTTTCAGAAAATATGTGACACTCTTCCTTGTAGGAGAAGTAAAAACAATTTATTAGCATCAATATATAATTGACATATAACATTGTTTCAGGTATATAACTGTGTTGATTTGATACATATGTTAATATAATTTATATATTGCAATATGATTACCACTGCAGAGTCAGCTAATACTCCATCATGTCCCATAATTATCATTTCCTTTCTGTGGTGAGAACAATTAAGATCTAGCCTCTCAGCAACTCTTAAGTATATAACAGTATTATTAGCTATAATAACAATGCTGTGGGAGAAGCAGAATTTCAACAGGTGAAGACAGTAGTGAAAAAACTGAGGACATGGCATTCTAAATGGAGGCAACAGAAAAGGCATTAAGAAAAAGTATATTTTCATTTTAGTTAATTCAGCATATTGCATATGAAGAAAATACTGAGTTAGAATTCTAAAAGAGACTAGAAATGTTGTCATCAAAGTTGAGGAATTATTTCTAAGAGAAAAAACTAATGGTTGCTTTAACATGGAGTTCAATAGGTACAGCACAAAAGATAAAATTTCACTAAAATGTATCCTCAGACTCATAGTTGGTTCAAATGTGCCCTTCAAATATACCAAGAAAGCAATTTTTAAATATCCTGAATATCCAGTGTAATTCCATGTATTTAAGAAGACATCTGTGAAGTGCACACACAAACTCTGTATCTAAAGGAACTTAAAAGGGTCTAGACTCACTAAAACCTTTTAAGTGTACAAAAGGATAATAAACCCACTTTGCATCTACCTTTAGTATCACATACTACAATCTATGCACATAAAACCAGTGTTAGTGCAGCATTATGAATTTATATATATCGCTAGAATACTATATATTCAATATATTCCATAAATTATCCATTTTATAAGAAAGAGATTCTTCAAGTTTGCATATTTTTCCTTTTCCCTCTCAAGAATTAGAAAAGTTACTCTAAACAAACATTATGCATTATAATCCTTACTCCTTCATTTTAGGGTCATGTTCAGAATAGAAATCTTGCAACATAATCTTTTTGTTTCATTATATACATGTATGCACATTCATTTGTTTGAATATATAATACACACATACGTAATACTTTTTCTTTTTGATAGCTTTGGACAGAAATTTAAATTATTTACCTATCAAAGTCCTTAACTAAATTCCTTACAACCTGAGATGTCTTTATCTTTTTGAAAGATATATAAAAGAAAAAAGTTACTTGGTTATCAAGATTACCTCGTGAAGTATATCGCCAATTTGATTAATCCAAAAATGCAGTTTTACCTTGAATAAAGATTAAAAATTTCACCCACCTAATAAACAGATGTACTCGGACAAACACTGCAACAGAACATGTTTCTATTTATTGAGGACCTCTATGTTTTTAGCAAGAATTTTACACCATTGTCCCGTGGCCGCCCTAGTTTTGTAAAAATGAGTAATTTTTCTTCCTCATATTATCTTCTCTAGAGTGCTATAATAGAAGCCAATCTAAAATCTTAGTTACAGTAGATAAAAGGGCATAAGTGACTCAGTTTGAATAAAGTAAGAGTGTTTTAAAAAGTTAATAAATGTAGTTACTTTTAAAAATAAGTGTTGGGCTGTTCTTCTAAGAAAAAAATTGCAGGTGTTAGGTTCACTTCCCTTAAAAACAGCAATTAGGAGCAATTTCCTCATACCTTATCTTTTTTTCCTTCCTAAAGTTTTAGTGATGAAAAATCAGCTAACATAGTACAAAAAGGAAGACATTTTATAATTAAAATTATATATGTATATATGTTTAAATAATTATATATGTTAATAATTTTCATTATAAAAATAAGAGATACAGTCTGCTAGGGTAAAAATACATTTCTCTTCATAAAAACAACTTTAAAATGTTGCAATACTTTTAAAGTCATGAAAGAAAAACTCATTAAGATAGTAATAAAACTCAAAATAGTAACCACAACAAAACCTGAAACTGTTCTCTGCTTTATTCACAGTAAACTCCCAAAATAAAAATACTTAGTGGTAACATTGAATATTGTTGGAACTCTTAGGAAAAAACACAAAGAAGAAAATAAAAATCATTTGTAATTCTCTATACTATTAACATACTATAGAATATTGTTTTGTAACTTGTTTTTCACTTACTATATTATGAACAATTTCCTATGGCTACATACCATTCTAATCTTGTGTATTCTATTCTACCAATCAGTCATCCTAACACTGGACATGTAGATTGATTGTTTCCAGTGTTTTCCTGTAATAACACTCAGTTAACACTATTCTATGTAAATTTTTGTGCCTATCTATGATTATTTATTTTTGGATAAATCCCACAAACTTCAAATGTTGAATCACATTAGGTTTCATCAATTTGTATTTGCAACTACAGTTTTTCAGTGCCTATTTTTTGCACCTTTATCAATTCCATTTACTACTATTTACAATGTCCACGTGTTTTGATGGGCAAAAATTGGAATCTTTATCTTAAAAAAACAAAAAATGAGACTTTAACCTGTACACCTTACACAAAAATTAGCTCAAACTGATTAAAAAACTTAAATGTAAAACATAAAAACCACAGAAGTGCCCTTCTACCATTGTTTTAGCTAATTTCTCCTTTTTACTTTCTATATCTTGATGTCACATTGTGTGTGTGTGTGTGTGTGTGTTTGCGTGTAATTATAGCTTCATTGGGCATTACAGCCTTTTTAATTAAAAATGACCATTTTCATCTTATTAAGTGTAATACATTAATTATACTCTGAAATAATTTATATCCTGTTTTATTTCAATTTGCGTGTGTATGAAAATTTTTGCTCTTTCCTGCATTTTATTTTTCACTTTCAATCTTTTTGGCTAAATTTGTTTTAGGTGTATCTTTTGTTTAGGTGTATCTGTTTCTGACCTCCATATATATACTATCTTCTATTTTCATTTTTGACCTTCCCTTTACATTCTCAGCAAAAAATTCTAAGTGTTTCCTCCATATCTCTGATTTATTTTCTTCAGTGTGCCTTCCATTCTTTGCTGCTAATGGAATTTTAGTTGGTATAGCATTATTAATTTTCTTATATTCTCTCCTGTTCACAATTAGGTCTCTTTATATATTGGTTTATTATCTAATCTTTCATTTTTTTGTTTTATTAAATCTAATTTTGAATTTTACTGAGAATATATAAATCAGAATCTATAAAAGTTACATGGTTTTACTACAGAAAATCTTTCTCATAAATGCTATTCTGCTTCTTATTGCTAAAATTTTCTCAACCTATTTCTTTGTAGAATCTTTTCATAGCTAGGTCTCATTTTAACTTTTCTGTGTATTTATCCTTGAAAAAGAACACATCTTTAGGTTTGGCATAGGACAGATCTCCTCACTTGCTGTAAGAGAACACTATCAAAATTTTTCTCTTAGATCTTAATCTGAAGGGGCAATTGTATGTTTATTTTTCTGGTTAAGTAATTCTGAAGTCTGTGTGAAGGGGAAAAGAACCAGAGACATGGATAATTTGAGGACAGAAACTTCATCTTAGATTATTTTCTTGGTTTTGGCTAACCAATGAGCAGGGGCAGGTTTGCCACCTCTAGCATTCTGTGTGGTCTGTTTCCTCCAGTTACAATATGTAGCTATTTGGATTTTGGATTCTTTTTATTAAATTGCTGGTTCTCACATTATAAAAGTATCTTACTACTTTAGGGATATGCCTCATTACCCACTAGGTGGTACTGGTGGATAACTTCACTTTCTGTGGCCCCTGGCACACCTGCTTTCAAGAACTACTGATCCACAGCAACAAGAGAAAATTCAAGTGGAGTTGTGCTCCCTATCCATCCCTCTATCCACCAAATCAGAGGGTTCTAGAACAGGTCCCTTCTAAGAGCTTCTCCACTATTTTTCCTGCAATACCACATGGTTTTCTGAGGAAAAGGAGTCAAAATTATAAGCTCCTTTCTACAATGGGGATTTCATGTGTAAATTATATAACAGAGACACCCCAGTGAGTGGAATGCCGATGGAAGTTTCCCATAATGTTTAGTATTAAAGACATTTTTCCCCTATTTTAATTTTTCCTTATTCATTTTGGCCAAGATCTTGTAGACAAGATTACTTTGATATTTATGCTCAAAATGACCATCTTACTGAGATTCTTTAATTCACTTAAAAAGTAGTAACTTCTCATCCTTTTTGTCTTTTTAACTTAAATTCTTTGTGGCAGCATTCTCCAGACTACCCTTATGCAATTTATTATAATATTATCAGATAAAAGTAAACAGTAGAGCTATATTTACATGTTTGTAGAATTATACATTCTTTCTGAGACTGGCCTTGGAGATCCAGTCAATAGTTCTCAAATCTTTTCATTCAACAGATTAGCAAAATTTCATACAAAACTAAGAGAATTGTTTTTATTTTGTGAAGAGTAAAAACAAAACTGTAGTTTATTACAATCACAATTATAATAAAATTACATTTTAACATCAAATGTCAAAATACCTGATCTCAGAATAAAAAGTCTTCTAAAATTGAATAAGTTAACTTTATGAAGAACTGACTAAATTTTCTATATTTTCTCATTTAACAGAAGACTAATGAAAACTTCTCTATGGCTTGGTACTAGTTCTAAGGACTGATATTTGAAAACCATTTGATACATAGTTCAATTTCCCTTCTTTGTAGATAAATAAACTAGGGCTTAGGGAAACTAAATGATGTGGCTACAGTTAAAGACTGGGTAATTAAATGAACAAAAAAATGTAAATCCATGTTTTTTGCTTTTTTTTTTTAATCCAAGTCGATGGACTTTTTTCATTACATTATGTTGTCTTTCCCAGTTTAGTTTCTTGCTGGTTTTCTATTTTCAACATTGTGTGTTATATATGTGATCAGGAAAGTGTGGGCAAAGATGCCAGTGGTAAGATCAACTAAATTATTTGGGTACTCTAGAAGCTGTTTTGCATGAAGTCTAAACGATGGTCACAGCCCTTAACATCCTTGCAATCTAACTGAACAGCTTAATGGTAATTCATACTGAACTCGTCTAATTTCACATGGTACTGTTTCTCTGACTCTTTCACTGAATTCATTAATTTAAGTCTGGAATTAAATTGAATGAGTTTATAATAAAAATGTATATTAGTCTATACCTTTACTAATTTTGACCCCTCAGCCCCCACCCAGGGGATATTTGGCAATGTCTGGAGGTATTTTTGATCAGTACAACATGGGGAGGGTGCTGTTGGCATCTGGTGAGTTTACATTGTGAAGCTTCATCAGTCTATGACATAAAATATCTAATCAATTCAGTCAGTTAAGTTAGAAACCTCAAATAAGTCAATTGCTTAATGTTAATGTATATATCCTTTGGAAAATATACTAAACAGTTAACAATTTAACTGATGTTTTTGATATCACTGAACTCATTATTATTTTTTAATATATTATTGTTTTACTATAAATTATTTAGTGGTAGCCCATCTACCTGAATATGTGTTTTTCAGATTTAAGATAAATTACAATTCTGGATATCCAACTTCCAGAATTAAAGGAATCTAGGAACTGAGGATAAATGTTCCTTAGTTATTAAAATAGACAGAAGATAAGATGCAGGACAGAAGGCAAGGATTATACTACACTACACAAGAGAGGTAAGAATAGACTTGCATATTGAGGCAGCATTCAAAAGAGGACAAAGGGGAAGAGCCAAGAATGAATTTCAGGACTGATCCAGGAAGGGAAATGTGAAACAGGACACAGTTAAGAAAAGAAATAGAACCCATGAGCAATCTCAGAGGTGGGCCAAAAGCAATTCAATTTTTTTAAGTCTCATTTTCAATAAGGTAAACTGCATTTGTTTGTATATCTCTGAATATTTATCACAAATTACGCACCTCCATTTTACTAATACTCAAATTAATTTCCTATGTTGATGGGTATATCTCACATAAATAAGTATACAACTATTAATTACAGATTGGTTAAGATCGTTTATACTAGTTAGACAAGGGTTTGAGTTCTAGCTATGCCACAAGGAATTGTCTGATCTTGTGTAAATATTATAACTTGCTAAGCCTCCATTTTCTCAGAGGGTCAATGAGTATTAAATGAGGCAATGTAGACATACAAAACATTTAATATAGTATCTAGCATGTAGTAGACAATAGATGTTGGCTAACTGAACATTACTTTGATAGAAAAAGCAATACTAATTGACTCTATCCTTTAGTCTAATTAATGCATAACTTTTCTAATTCACTCCAGAATGTCAGTCTTGAATGATTATCCCTTCAAGTCTTGAATGATTATTTTCTTTCGAAATCCTTTAAATATGCCGACATTCATTAGTGTCCAGATATATGCAAGTATTTTTGAATAAATACATATATGCTGAAAAAGGCTATAATTTCCTAATCTTGATGTGATATTTGAGTATAAATAATCTCTAAATTACCTCATGCTTCCCGCTCAAATATACTCTTAACCATTTTTTAAAACCAAATCACTGTAGATCACATCTAATTTCCTGTTTTTAAAGTGTTATTTAATCTTATAGCTTGCCACCCTGCTTGCAGTATTCTTTCTTTCCACAGGCCTCTAGTTTTTATTTTTTCACAGTATATCACTTCTTATTAACTTCTTTTCTATGCACTTAATCCTTAAACCTCTCTTTCTGAATTATTTCTCTTAGATTAATGCTTATAGCACATCTTAATTATCTGTACAATTTTCATTATTTCATATCCAAATCATTAATAAAGATTTTTTGAAAGCATATTTCCCAATAACCATAGTATCCAAATAGCATTTCACCCCAATTTTGGATCTTAAATCTCTTTTCTGTGATTATCGTTCCTGGGGTTGTTTTAAATCCATGTAACAGCACTTCTTTATTAAGGGAATTCCAGTTCACTTTTCAAGAAACTTTTATGAGGTACTATTTTATTCTTCACCAATAATGAAAACTGCATTTGCTGAACCAGCTGCAGGGCTATTGAAACCTCTTGATATCAATACTTTTTCACAGCTTCTCATTACTCTAGAGGTTAGGAGTTACAAATGGAGGACACAAAAATTCAACTGTCACAATATTAGGAAAACTATTGTACAGGGAACACTGGCACCTGAATATTAATGAAAACTTTTCCTCTTTGTAAAGGCAATCTATGTGGTCAAAAGCAGGGGAATATGACCACCCTGGAACCTCAGACTCTGAAGTCCAAGTCACCAATATTCAAAAGAATCTGAATGTAGTTTAATTACAATGCTCATGGACTTTACAAAGTTTTGATCTTTTGTGTAAAACCAAGAAAACCGGTTGATCTCTGTGGTGCTGACCCTTCACAGATAGCACTGGATACTCCAGTTCACAGCAGAAACACAAGATGCTGGCTTTCACTGACATAAGAAGCAGCACAAGATTAATGTTTCACACTATTTGTGGGCTTATCTCTTTTGGCCATATCCAGTGTTAAATTCCAAATTAAATTGTCTAATCAGTTTTATAATGGATGTGATCCCTGCCACTAAAGTTGAACTGTAACACTAGTAAATGAGTAGTAAATGAAAAAGTGAAACTAATTCGGTATCTATTGTACAGTTAAATTACTCAAAATATATATACATGGCCTAAAAATAGTAAATAAAATACCAATGATTTCTTTTGTCATTTCTTATAAAAGCCAAAATGGCAATGAGAAAATGAGTGCACTTTGTTAAACAAGTTTTAAAGATAAGATAAATTTGTTTTTTACTACTCAAACGTTAAAAGTATTCAGAGAGTAAAACTGAAATAAACCTTGGCAAATGATTACGTGATAAAACAAATCTGTAACAAAAGAAACAATTTTATATGATTGAAAAGAAAAACACTAGATGACAACTGTAGACATCAAGGGTCTAGCCTAGGTTCTCCCAATAACTAGGCAAATCAAGGTATAAAAGGATTTTTGGTTAACTAAAATAGACTATATTTAAATAGAGCATTCAATCAAAATCTTTTAGTAATAGAAACATTTACTGAACACATACCTGCTATGCAGTGTTCTGAATATATTTTTTAATCCTCATAAAATTTATGAATTAGTAATTATTATTATTATCATCATCCCATTTTAACAGATGAGGAAACTGAGATAAAAAGAGTTTACAGGATTTGCACAAGGTCAAATAACTGATGTAGAAGCCAAAATTTCAACCCAGGAGGCAGGCATTAAATTGTAGTCTCTGAACCACTGTAACTACAGCTGCCTTCTGATAGTTGCTCTAGAATTATCTGTATTGTTTTGGGTAAATCACCTAACCTTCATTGTTTCCTCATTTGTAAAATAAGAGAACTGATCTGCAATAGACTCTCTCTAAAGTCACTTACAACTCCACACTTAGCTATCACAATTTTTCTCAAGTGCAATTTAAAGCTTCTTGTATGTATTATTAGTTAATAGTATTTTCCATTACCTCATGACCAAATTAAATATCTTTATATGCAGGAACTTAATTCTTTTCTGATATTTCCTTGCCATAGGGCAACTAATTGGGACACCATGGTGTAGTGCAGTAGGAATAGAGAAGCTTAGTATCTAGTCAAAGCTCTCTTACTGACAACGATCTTCATTAGCTAAGTCACTTAACTTCTCTCGAATTCAAGTTCCTCTTTAAGTTGAGGGGACTTGTCAGTGTGTTCCATTATTTTTAGAGGTATTATATTGTTGTTCTTGATTTAAAAAATCTTAAATGACAAAAACCAGAACTGATCAACTTTAATTTACTTAAAAGTTGACCATTTCTGCCTAACTTTTTGCCATTTTATAGTATTAAATACAAGGACAACCAGGGGCCGATAAAATAGGCAAGAGGCATATCAATTTATTTTGTTAGTTATTAGCAATTCGGCATAAAAATGGTGTGAAAAGAGGCAGAATCTACATTAAACTTAAGATCTGAACTGCTTTTGCTGCTCCTTTTGCCAAGACTACAGAACAAACACAACTTGTTTGCATAATCCTATTCTCTGCTTTTTTCAATTTACCTGGACCTTTGTTATTTTTATATGAATTCAGTAAGGCCTGTGTTTTGTGCTTAATATCATGTAGTATACTAGAAACTCAGAGGAAGATATGCATTTGAAGTGGAATTATTGCATGAAATAATTCTTTCTTAGGGAAATAGATACTGTCCATTATGGATGCCAACTAAGAGTTCTTCCCTCCTTCCCTTTCTCTAACAATGACCCTTGTTCCCCCCGTGTATTAATAATCTTGAAAAATTATCAACCTGTAAGCAAATTCATTTAATTGACATACATGAAGGTACTTCCATGTAGTAAAATAATGAGCATCAATGATCAAGTCTAAAACTTCCAGCAAAATAGTGGTCACAATTCATATCAAAGTGGAAATAAATTAATAACTTTACATATAAATGGATCCAATTAGCATTATGTTGTGACTTATAAAAGCAATTATGGATAGAACAGTTTGGGGTATAAAATAAGCCTGCTGCATGAAACTATGTGGAGAGACTAGTTAGTGAGCCAAATTTTAATTTACTTATTCCCACCTAGGTAACTAAAAGCACTTTTATTGTAGGAAACCTATACATGGATACTTCAGTTTTACATATCACACTTCAGAATATAAATATAAAACTATCTAAAAAATACCTACATATGCAAGGCATTAAGCTATTAACACTATAATTTATTCATAACTCTATTTGGCTTTCTACTTTTTATAATTTTTTAAATAGTACTTTCTTATTTATTTATGAATACATGCAGGAAACAGTCTCAACATGATAAAGGGATATCAAAAAGTCTCTTAAAATACTTAGAATATAATTTTTCTGCATGTGGTCAACACCAGCTAGTTTCAAGCAAGCTTACATAGTATGATAATTCCACAGCTTCCCTGCCCCCTCCCACCAAAATACTGCATACAAAATCTGTACTTCTACATTGTAATGAGATGCTTTATCATAAGGTTAATGAAGCTTAATATTCAGGGCCCCTCATTCACATGGTCCTCTTACATGGCCCAATACATAATATTTTATTTATAATTATATATTTTTTCTAAAGAGGGTCTTCCAAATTATAAATATAACATTGAAGTGACACAATATTTAGATCCACTCCTCCAGAGTAGGATTAAATGTTTTTTGAATGAATCTAGCCAATTTTTAACCTATTCTTTTTTCATTTTAAAATAAAAATACACCTTTATACAACTGTATACAAGGTGTATACTTTAATACACTTTTATATAAGGTATACAACATGATTATTTGATACACATATACATAGTGAAATGATAATTACAGTCAAGCTAATTAACATAAAATCTCATAGTTACCTTTTTTTTAATGGTGAAACACCTGAAATCTTCTCTTAGCAAATTTCCAGTACTTGATATAGTATTGTTAACTATAGTCATCATGCTCTACATTAGATCTCTAAATTCATTCATCCTACATAACAGTAACTTTTTACTCTTTGACCAGTATCTCTCCATTTCCCTTACCTTCCTGCCCCTGGTAACCATCATTCCTTCTACTCTCTGCTTCTATGTATTCAACTTGTTTAGATTCCACATATAAGTGAGATCATATACAAATATTTCTCAACTTACAATGGGATTATGTACTGATAAATCCATTGTAAACTGAAAATGTTGTAAACTGAAAACGCATTTAATATGCCTAACCTATTGGACATCATAGCTTAGCCACCTTAAACATGCTCAGAACAATTAGCCTACAGCTGGGAAAAATCACCTAACAGAAGGCCAATTTTATAATAAAGTGTTGAATATCTCATGTAACTTACTGAATACTATACTGAAAGTGAAAAACAGAATGGTTTTAAGTGTAGGGAGCTGTGGCTCACTACTACTGCCCAACATCGTAAGAGTGTATAGTACTGCATATTGGTAGCCCAGGAAATGACTGAAATTCAAAATTTGAAGTACAGCTTCTACTGAATGCGTATTGCTTTTGCACCATCATAATGTAAAAAAAAAGAGAAAAAATCCTAAATTGAACCACTGAAAGTTGGAGACAATCTGTAGTTATTTTCTTTATGTGTCTGGCTTATTTCACTTAGCATAATGTCCTTCAAGTTCATCAATGTTGTTGCAAATGACAAGATCTCCTCCTTTAACGCTAACATTCCATTGTTTATATGTATAGCACAATTATTTTATCCATTTATTCATTGACAGACACTTAGGTTGTGTCCATAACATAGCTACTGTGAGTAAGGCTGCAATAAATATGGGAATATGGATACCTCTTTGAGGCACTGATTTCATTTCCTCTGGGTATATATCCAAGAGAAGAATTGCTGCATCATACAGTATCAAGAGCAATCAGACAAGAAAAAATAAAATGCATCCAAATCAGAAAGAAAGAACTAAAGTTACCTCTGTTTACAAATGACAAAATCCTATATGGAGAAAATCCTAAAGGATCAACAAAAAAATGGTTCAAACTAATAAATGAATTTAGTATAGTTATAGCACATAAAAATCAACATACAAAAATCAGATGCATTTCTTTACACCAATAATGACCTATCTGAAAAGAAAAGCAAAAAAATAATCTCATTTATAATACCATCGAAAAGAATAAAATACTTAGGAATAATCTTAACCAAGGAAGTGAAATATCTGTACGCTGAAGACTATAAAACACTGACGAAAGAAACTGAAGAAGACACAAATAGAAAGATATACTGTATTCAAGAATTAAAAGAACTAATATTGCTAAAAGGTACACACTACCAAAAACAATACACAGATTCAAAATAATCCCTATCAAATTTCCATTGGTAGTTTTCACAGTAAAGAAAAAGCAATCCTAAAATTCATCCGGAACAACAAAAGACCCCAAATAGCCAAAACAATCCTGAGAAAAAAGAACAGGGTTGGAGGAATCACACTTCCTGATTTCAAGTTATATCACAAAGCTTGAGCAATCAAAACAGTATGGTAATGGCATCAAAACAGACACACAGGCTTCCCTGGGGGCGCAGTGGTTGAGGGTCAGCCTGCTGATGCAGGGGACATGGGTTCGTGCCCCGGTCCGGGAAGATCCCACATGCCATGGAGCGGCCAGGCCCGTGAGCCATGGCCGCTGAGCCTGCGCGTCCGGAGCCTGTGCTCCGCAACGGGAGAGGCCACAACAGTGAGAGGCCCACGTACCACAAAACAAACAAAACAACAGACACATAGACCAACAGAGCAGAACAGAGAGCCCAGGAATAAACCCAAGCATATACAGCCAACTAATGTTCCACAAGGGCATGAAGAATACACAATGAGGAAAGGGTAATCTCTTTAACAAATGGTGCTGGGAAAACTGAATGTCCACATGCAAAAGAAAGAAACTGGACCCTTATCTTAAATCATACAAAAAAATCAACTCAAAATGGATTAAAGACTTACACATAAGACCTGAAGCCATAAAACTCTTAGAAGGAAACACAGGGAAAAAGCTCCTTGACACTGGCCTTGGCAATTATTTTTGAATATGACACCAAACGCTCAGGTAACAAAAGCAAAAATAAACAAGTGGAACTATATTCAATGAAAAAGCTTCTGAACAACAAAGAAAACTCAAAATGAAAAGGCAACCTACAGATAGGGAGGAAATATTTGCAAACCATGTATCTGATAAGGGGTTAATATTCAAAACACATAAGGAACTCATAATAGCAAAACAAACAAAATCCCAAAAACAAACAAATAAAAAAATCTAAGTAATTCCATTAAAAATGAGCAAAGGACCTGAATAGACATTTTTCCAAAGAAGACACACTTAATGGACAGGTAGAGGAAAAGGTGCTCAATTATCACTAATCATCAGGGAAATGGAAATTAAAACCACAATGAGATATTATCTCACACCTGTTAGGACGGTTACTATGAAAAAGTAAAAAGATAAGTGTTAGGATATAAAGAAAAGGGAATCCTTCTAAACTGTCGGTGGGAATATAAATTGGTACAGCCATTATGGAAAACAGTATGAAGGTTCCTCAAAAAATATAACCTATTCTTCAAAGTTGATCTTACACCACATCTCTGAAAGTCTATCCTGATGACTCCAGGATCTACAAAAGGCTTCTCTCAGAACTCTTATAGAACTTTCTGTTGTAACTGTGTAGTCCACAGATTTTTCTAGGCTACTCTATTTCTCTATTATATGGGCTTTGAAATCAGACAAGACTTTGATATCTCTGTCACTTTTAGTTCTGTGATTTTGGGGATATTAAATTATTTGTCCTCAAGTGATTCACCTTGAAAATGGGGAGAATAATACTACATCATGAGAGGAATTTACCAGGAAACTAATGAAACTTAAGCTTCTAGGGCCCTTTACTTGTTCTTGTTTCTGGTACTTCATTTTACACCCATAATTTCATATTGCTTTTTCTCAAATAAGACACCTAAACTTGTATAAACTTCAATCACCATGAAATTTGGATCCATTCCTGTCTAGAGTAAAAAAAAATATATATATATATATAGGGCTTCCCTGGTGGCGCAGTGGTTGAGAGTCCTCCTGCCGATGCAGGGGACACGCGTTCGTGTCCCGGTCCGGGAAGATCCCACATGCCGCGGAGCGGCTGGGCCCGTGAGCCATGGCTGCTGAGCCTGCGCATCCGGAGCATGTGCTCCACAACGGGAGAGGCCACAACAGTGAGACACACGCATACCGCAAAAAGAAAATAAATTAATTAAAAAAAAGAAAAAAATATATATATAAATATGCAAACCCAACATGTTCAAAAACAAGGATAGCTAGTTAAGCAAAAATTCTTAGCTCAGGGACTTGGATGACTCAGAGCATTGGCAGTGGAGTGGCACTCTTGGTTTAGATTTCAATAAAACTTATGTTAATGTTAGAAAATTACTCTCAATTTTTATACACCAGGTCCTTATTAGTCATGAATTTAATACACATCAGTGTATACATGTCAATTCCAATCGCCCAATGCATCACACCACCACACCCACCACCCCACACCTTTCCCCCCTTGGTGTCCATACGTTTGTTCTCTACAAATGTGTCTCAATTTCTGCCCTGCAAAGTGGTTCATCTGTACCATTTTTCTAGGTTCCACATATATGCGTTAATATACGATATTTGTTTTTCTCTTTCTGACTTACTTCACTCTGTATGACAGTCTCTAGATCCACCCACGTCTCAACAAATGACCCAATTTCGTTCGATTTTATGGCTGAGTAATATTCCATTGTATATATGTACCACACCTTCTTTATCCATTCTTCTGTCGATGGGCATTTAGGTTGATTCCATGACCTGGCTATTGTAAATAGTGCTGCAATGAACATTGGGGTGCAAGTGTCTTTTTGAATTGTGGTTTTCTCTGGGTATATGCCCAGTAGTGGGATTGCTGGGTCATATGGTAGTTCTAGTTTTAGTTTTTTAAGGAACCTCCATACTGTTCTCCATAGTGGCTGTATCAATTTACATTCCTACCAGCAGTGCAAGAGTGTTCCCTTTTCTCCACACCCTCTCCAGCATTTGTTGTTTGTAGATTTTCTCATGATGCCCATACTAACTAGCGTGAGGTGATACCTCATTGTAGTTTTGATTTGCATTTCTCTAATAATTAGTGATGTTGAGCAGCTTTTCATGTGCTTCTTGGCCATCTGTATGTCTTCTTTGGAGAAATGTCTATCTAGGTCTTCTGCCCATTTTTGGATTGGGTTGTTTGTTTCTTTAATATTGAGCTGCATGAGCTGTTTATATACTATGGATATTAATCCTTTGTCCACGGATTCATTTGCAAATATTTTCTCCCATTCTGAGGGTTGTCTTTTCGTCTTGTTTATGGTTTCCTTTGCTGTGCAAAAGCTTTGAAGTTTCACTAGGTCCCATTTGTTTATTTTTGTTTTTATTTCCATTACTCTAGGAGGTGGATCAAAAAAGATCTTGCTGTGATTTATGTCAAAGAGTGTTCTTCCTATGTTTTCCTCTAAGAGTTTTATAGTGTCTGGTCTTACATTCAGGTCTCGAATCCATTTTGAGTTTATTTTTGTGTATGGTGTTAGGGAGTGTTCTAATTTCATTCTTTTACATGTAGCTGTCCAGTTTTCCCAGCACCACTTATTGAATAGACTGTCTTTTCTCCATTGTATATCCTTGCCTCCTTTGTCATAGATTAGTTACCCATAGGTGTGTGGGTTTACCTCTGGGCTTTCTATCTTGTTCCACTGATCTATATTTCTGTTTTTGTGCCAGTACCATATTGTCTTGATCACTGTAGCTTTGTAGTATAGTCTGAAGTCAGGGAGTCTGATTCCTCCAGCTCTGTTTTTTCCCCTCAAGACTGCTTTGGCTATTCTGGGTCTTTTGTGTCTCTATACAAATTTTAAGATTTTTTTGTTCCAGTTCTGTAAAAAACACCGTGGGTAATTTGATAGGGATTGCATTGAATCTGTAGATTGCTTTGGGTAGTATAGTCATTTTCACAATACTGATTCTTCCAATCCAAGAAAATGGTATATGTCTGCAACTGCTGGTATCATCTTTAATTTCTTTCATCAGTGTCTTACAGTTTTCTGCATACAGGTCTTTTTTCTCCCTAGGTAGGTTTATTGCTAGGTAGTTTATTCTTTTTGTTGCAATGGTAAATGGGAGTGATTCCTTAATTCCTCTTTCAGAATTTTCATCATTAGTGTATAGGAATGCAAGATATTTCTGTGTATTAATTTTGTATCTGGCAACTTTACCAAATTCATTGATTACCTCTAGTAGTTTTCTGGTGGCATCTTTAGGATTCTCTATATATAGTATCATGTCATCTGCAAACAGTGACAGTTTTACTTCTACTTTTCCAATATCTATTCCTTTTATTTCTTCTTCTCTGATTGCCGTGGCTAGGACTTCCAAAACTATGTTGAATAATAGTGGTAAGAGTGGACATCCTTGTCTTGTTCCTGATCTTAGAGGAAACTCTTTCAGTTTTACACCATTGAGAATGATGTTTGCTGTGGGTTTGTTGTATATGGCCTTTATTATGTTAAGGTAGGTTCCCTCTATGCCCACTTTCTGGAGAGTTTTTATCATAAATCGGTGTTGAATTTTGTCAAAAGCTTTTTCTGCATCTATTGATATGATCATATGGTTTTTATTCTTCAATTTGTTAATATGGTGTATCACATTGATTGATCTGTGTATACTGAAGAATCCTTGCATCCCTGGGATAAATCCCACTTAATCATGGTGTATGATCCTTTTAATGTGTTGTTGGATTCTGTTTGCTAGTATTTTGTTGAGGATTCTTGCATCTATATTCATAGGTGATATTGGTCTATAATTTTCTTTTTTTGTGTTACCTTTGTCTGGTTTTGGTATCAGGGTGATGGTGGCCTCATACAATGAGTATGGGAGTGTTCCTTCCTCTGCAGTTTTTTGGAAGAGTTTGAGAAGGATGTTAGCTCTTCTCTAAATGTTTGATAGAATTCACCTGTGAAGATATCTGCTCCTGGACATTTGTTTGTTGGAAGATTTTTAATCACAGTTTCAATTTCATTACTTGTGATTGCTCTGTTCATATTTTCTATTTCTTCTTGATTCAGTCTTGGAAGGTTATAGCTTTCTAAGAATTTGTCCATTTCTTCCAGGTTGTCCATTTTACTGGCATAGAGTTTCTTGTAATAGTCTCTTAGGATGCTTTGTATTTCTGCGGTGTCTCTTGTAACTTCTTTTTCATTGCTAATTTTATTGATTTGAGTCCTCTCCTGCTTTTTCTTCATGAGTGTGGCTAATGGTTTATCAATTTTGTTTATCTTCTCAAACACATGGTTTTAGTTTTATTGATCTTTGCTATTGTTTTCTTTGTTTCTATTTCACTTATTTCTGCTCTGATCTTTATGATTTCTTTCCTTCTGCTAACTTTGGTTTTTTTTTATTCTTCTTTCTCTAGTTCCTTTAGGTGTAAGGTTAGATTATTTATTTGAGATTTTTCTTGTTTCTTGAGGTAGGCTTGTATAGCTATAAACTTCCCTCTTAGAACTGCTTTTGCTGCATCCCATAGGCTTTGGATTTTCGTGTTTTCATTGTCATTTGTCTCTAGGTATATTTTGACTTTGTCTCTAGGTATTTTTTGACTTTGATTTCTTCAGTGATCTCTTGGTTACTTAGTAACGTAGTGTTTAGCTTCCATGTGTTTGTGTTTTTTACGTTTTTTCCTCTGTAATTCATTTCTAATCTCATAGCGTTGTGGTCAGAAATGATGCTTGATATGACTTCAGTTTTCTTAAATTTACTGAGGCTTGATTTTTGACCCAGGATGTGATCTATCCTGGAGAATGATCTGTGGACACTTGAGAGGAAAGTGTAATCTGTTGTTTTTGGATGGAATGTCCCATAAATATCAATTAAATCTATCTGGTCTATTGCATCATTTAAAGCTTCTGTTTTCTTATTTATTTTCATTTTGGATAACCTGTCCGTTGGTGTAAGTGAGGTGTTAAAGTTCCCCACTATTATTGTGTTACTGTTGATTTCCTCTTTTACAGCTGTTAGCAGTTGCCTTATGTATTGAGGCGCTCCTTTGTTGGGTGCATATATATTTATAATTGTTATATCTTCTTCTTTGATCCCTTGATCATTATGTAGTATCCTTCCTTTTCTCTTGTAACATTCTTTAAGTCTACTTTATCTGATATGAGTATTGCTACTCCAGATTTCTTTTGATTTCCATTTGCATGGAATATCTTTTTCCATCCCCTCACTTTCAGTCTGTATGTGTCCCTAGGTCTGAAGTGGGTCTCTTGTAGACGGCATATATATGGGTCTTGTTTTGTATCCATTCAGCAAGCCTGTGTCTTTTGGTTGGAGCATTTAATCCATTCACGTTTAAGGCAATTATCGATATGTATGTTCCTATGACCATTTTCTTAATTGTTCTGGGTTTGTTTTTGTAGGTCCTTTTCTTCTCTTGTGTTTCCCACTTAGAAAAATTCCTTTAGCATTTGTTGTAGAGCTGGTTTGTTGGTGCTGAATTCTCTTAGCTTTTGCTTCTCTGTAAAGTTTTTGATTTCTCCATCGAATCTGAATGAGATACTTGCCAGGTAGAGTAATCTTGGTTGTAGGTTCTTCCGTTTCACCATTTTAAGTATATCATTGCCAAACCCTTCTGGCTTGTAGAGTTTCTGCTCAGAAATCAGCTGTTAAACTTATGGGAGTTCCCTTACATATTATTTGTTGTTTTTCCCTTGCTGCTTTCAATAATTTTTCTTTGTCTTTAATTATTGCCAATTTGATTACTATGTGTCTCGGCGTGTTTCTCCTTGGGTTTATCCTGTATGGGTCTCACTGCGCTTCCTGGACTTGGGTGGCTATTTTCCATGTTAGGGAAGTTTTCGACTATAATCTGTTCAAACATTTTCTCGGGTCGTTTCTCTCTCTCTTCTCCTTCTGGGACCTCTATAATGTGAATGTTGTTGTGTTTAATGTTGTCCCAGAGGTCTCTTAGGCTGTCTTCATTTCTTTTCATTCTTTTTTCTTTATTCTGTTCTGCAGCAGTGAATTCCACCATTCTGTCTTGCAGGTCACTTATCTGTTCTTCTGCCTAAGTTATTCTGCTATTGATTCCTTCTAGTGTAGTTTTCATTTCAGTTATTGTATTGTTCATCTCTGTTTGTCTGTTCTTTAATTCTTCTAGATCTTTGTTAAACATTTCTTGTGTCTTCTCGATCTTTGCCTCCATTCTTTTTTCGAGGTCCTGGATCATCTTCACTATCACTATTCTGAATTATTTTTCTGGAAGGTTGCCTATCTCCACTTCATTTAGTTGTTTTTCTGGGGTTTTATCTTGTTCCTTCATATGGTACATAGCCCTCTGCCTTTTCATCGTGTCTTATTTTTCTGTGAATGTGTTTTTTGTTCCACAGGCTGCAGGACTGTAGGTCTTCTTGCTTCTCAGAAAATTATTCTTTACACAGCCAACTAGAACGTAACACTGAGTGAAAATAAAATAAATGTCTGATCTAAATCAAGGTCATAAAGGATTATGCTGGCACCATACCTGAAACTCTTAATTCTGGTAAATATCCTTAAAAAGAACTGTTTCTCAAATAAAGGTAAGAATGATGGAATACTATTACATCCATTTAGTAGGAAGTGTTATACATTCAGTTTTCCTAACATTTTTGGTTATGAATCATTGTACATTAAAATTATCCAAATTTCATTTTTAAAAGTGAATAATGATTTATAAGATGTAATTTGTTATGCACCATATTTTTAGATATTTTCTCCACATCTGCCCCTTCATTGCGATGCAAAATAACTTTATGCAAAAATATTTAAAAATCCAAAATACATTAAGAAACGACGAACATCACAGGTATCACTATGCACAGAAACAGCTAAAACATTTCCAAAGCAAATATTTCTTTTAACTACAAATACCATAACTGTGTTTTATAGAGAAGATAGATGAGGAAATTTTATAAAGAAAATTTATGAGGAAAAAAGATGTATTTTTTTTCAGCATTAGAAATTCCATAATTGAAAAATTGAAAAAAATATACATAATAGTGATTGGCAAATTACTTATTCATTTTCTTTTACTCCAGTTTTCACCAGTAAGTATGCTTGTAAACACTAGAGAAGCTACTACATCATAAAGTGTTTTCTTTTAAAACTGAGCCTCTATCTGTATTCAGAGCACTGTTATAAAACTGATCAGCACAATGAAATTTATCTTCCTAAAAAAACCCAAAAATGGACCATTTTCCCTTCTCACTTCAAATTCCCTTTATACTTGAAGGCTAAAAAGTATTTGGTTGCAAAATAAATATTGGAGAAAATGTGTTTTTGTAAAAGGTGGTCTAGTATACTATTACTTGTCATCTCAAGAATATGAAAAGGCAGTTCTAAGGGTAAAAGGATTAAAAGATGAATCAATGACAGGCCAGAAGTGCGTGGCACGATATATTTAAAGTGATGAAAGGGAAAAACCTACAACCAACACTACTCTACTCAGCAAGGCTCTCATTCAGATTTGATGTAGAAATCAAAAGCTTTACAGACAAAAATTTAAGAGAATTCGGCACTACCAAACCAGCTTTACAACAAAGGCTAAAGGAACTTCTCTAGGCAGAAAAGAAAAGGCCGCAACTAGAAACAAGAATATTAAGAATGGGAAAGCTCACCAGTAAAGGCAAACATACAGTAAAGGTAGGAAATAATCCACACACAAATATGATATCAAAACCAGCAGTGATGAGGAGAGTACAAATGCAGGATATTGGAAATGCATTTGAAATTAGGAGATTAGCAAGTTTAAACAATCCTGTATATATATAGACTGCAATATCCAAACCTCATGGTAACAGCAAACCAAAAATCTACAATAGATACACAAAAATAGAAAGGAATCCAAACACAACACTGAAGATAGTCATCAAATCACAAGAGCAGAAAACAAAAGAGGAAGGAAGAAAAAGACCTACGAAAACAATCCCAAAACAATTAACAAAATGGCAATAAGAAAATACATATCAATAATTACTTTAAATGTAAATGGATTAAATGCTCCAACCAAAAGATAGACTGGCTGAATGGATATAAAAACAGGACCCATATATATGCTGTCTAAAGAGATCCACTTGAGATCTAGGGACACATACAGACTGAAAGTGAAGGGATGGAAAAAAGTATTCCATGCAAATGGAAATTAAAAGAAAGCTAGAGTAGCAATAGTCATATCAGACAAAATAGACCTTTAAACAAAGAATGTTACAAGAGACAAAGAAGGACACTCCATAATGATCACGGGATCAATCCAAGAAGCAGATGTAACAATTGTAAATATATATGCAACTAATATAGGAGCACCTCAATATGTAAGGCAAATACTAACAGCCATTAAAGGAAAAATCAACAGTAACACAATAATAGTGGGGGATTTAACACCCCACTTTCATTAGTGGACAGATCATCCAGATAGAAAATCAAAAAGGAAACACAGGCCTTAAATGACACATTAGACCAAATGAACTTAAGTGATATTTATAGAGCATTCCATATGAAAGCAACAGGATACACTTTTTTCTCAACTGCATATGGGACATCCTCCAGGATAGATCACATGCTGGGCCATAAAGCGAGCCTTGATAAATTTAAGAAAATTGAAATTATATCAAGCATCTTTTCTGACCACAACGCTATGAGATTAGAAATCAATTACAAGAAGAAAGCTGTAAAGAACAGAAACATATGGAGGCTAAACAATATGCTACTAAACAAACAACCAAAGGATCAATGAAGAAATCAAAGAGGAAATCAAAAAATACCTAGAGACAAATGACAACAAAAACACGATAATCCAAAACCTATGGGATGCACCATAACAGGGAAGTTTATAGCAATACAGTCTTACCTCAGGAAACAAGAAAAATCCCCAATAAACAGCCTAAACTTAAACCTAAACCAACTAGAGAAAGAAGAACAAAGAAAATCCAAAGTTAGCAGAAGGAAAGAAATCATAAACATCAGAGTAGAAATAAGTGAAATAGAGACAAAAAAAAAACAATGGAAAAGATCAATGAAACTAAAAGTTGGTTCTTTGAAAAGATAAACAAAAATGACAAACCTTTAGCCAGACTCATCAAGGAAAAAAAGGGAGAGGGCTCAAATCAATAAAATTAGAAATGAAAAAGGAGAAGTTACAACAGACACCACAGAAATACAAAGGATCATAAGAGACTACTACAAGCAACTATATGCCAATAAAATAGACAACCTAGAAGAAATAAACAAATTCTGAGAAAGGTACAAACTTCCAAGACTGAAACAGGAAGAAATAGAAAATATGAACAGACCAATTACAAGTACTGAAATTGAAATTGGGATTAAAAAAATCCCAACAAACAAAAGTCCGGGACCAGATGACTTCACAGGCAAGTTCTATCAAACATTTAGAGAAGAGTTAACACCTATCCTTCACAAACTCTTCCAAAAAACTGCAGAGGAAGGAATATTCCCTAAGTAATTCTATGAGGCCACCATAACCCTGATACCAAAACCAGACAAAGATAACACAAAAAAAGAAAATTACAGGCCAATATCACTGATGAACACAGACACAAAATCCTCAACAAAATACTAGCAAACAGAATCCAACAATACATTAAAAGGATCATACACCATGATCAAGTCGGATTTATCCCAGGGATGCAAGGATTCTTCAGTATCCACAAATCAATCAGTGTGATATACCAGAGTAACAAACTGAAGAATAAAAGCGATATGATCATCTCAATAGATGCAGAAAAAGCTTTTGAGAAAACCCAATATCCATTTATGATAAAAACTCTCCAGAAAGTCTGCATAGAGGGAACCTACCTCAACATAATAAAGGCCATATATAACAAACCCACATCTAAAATTATACCCAATGGTGAAAAGCTGAAAGCATTTCCTCTAAGATCAGGAATGAGACAAGGATGTCCACTCTTGCCACTTTTATTCAATATAGTTTTGGAAGTCCTAGCCACGGCAATCAGAGAAGAAAAAGAAATAAAAGGCATACAAATGGGAAAAGAAGAAGTAAAAATGTCACTCTTCGCAGATGACATACTATACATAGAAAATCCTAAAGATGCCACCAGAAAACAACTAGAGCTTATCAATGAATCTGGTAAAGTTGCAGGACACAAAATTAATACACAGAAATCTCTGGCATTCCTATACACTAACAATGAAAGATAAGAAAGAGAAATTAAGGAAACAATCCATTTACGATCACATCAAAAAAAAAATAAAATACCTAGGAATAAACCTACCTAAGGAGGCCAAAGACTTGTACTCTGAAAGTCAGGCTCCTTGACTTCAGACTATACTACAAAGCTATAGTCATCAAAACAGTATGGTACTGGCACAAAAACAGAAATATAGATCAATGGACCAGGAAAGAAAGCCCAGAAATAAACCTACGCACCTATGGTCAATTAATCTACAACAAAGGAGGCAAGACTATACAATGGAGAAGAGACAGTTTCTTCAGTAAGTGGTGCTGGGAAAACTGGACAGCTACATTTAAAGAATGAAATTAGAACACTCCGTAACACCAGACACAAAAAATAAATACATACTGGATTAAAGACCTATCAATAAATCTAAGGCTGGATACTATAAAACTCGTAGAGAAAAACATAGGCAGAACAGTTTTTGACATAAATCGCAGCAGTATCTTTTTCAATCCACCTCCTAGAGTAATGAAAATAAAAACAAAAATAAACAAATGGACTTAATTAAACTGAAAAGCTTTTGCACAGCAAAGGAAACCATAAACAAAACGAAGACAACCCTCAGAATGGGAGAAAATATTTGCAAACGGAGCCACCAACATGGGATTAATCTCCAAAATATACAAACAGCTCATGCAGCTCAATATCAAAGAAACAAACCAATTGAAAAATGGGCAGAAGTCCTAAATAGACATTTCTCCAAAGAAGACAGAGCAGGCCAAAGATGGCCAAGAGGCACACGGCAAGATGCTCAACATCACTAATTATTAGAGCAATGCAAATCAAAACTACAATGAGATATCGCCTCACACCAGTCAGAACGGCCATCATCAAAAAGTCTACAAACAATAAATGCTGGAGAAGGTGTGGAGAAAAGGGAACCTTCCTACACTGTTGGTGGGAACATAAATTGGTACAACCACTATGGAGAACAGTATGCAGGTCCTTACAAAACTAAACATAGAACTACCGTATGACCCAGCAATCCCACTCCTGGGCATATATCTAGAGAAAACCATACTTCGAAAAGATACATTCACCTGAATGTTCACTGCAGCACTATTTACAATAGCCAAGACATGGAAGCAACCAAAATGTCCATTGACAGAGGAATGGATAAAGATGTGGTACATATATACAATGGAGTATTACTCAGCCATAAAAAAGAATGAAATAATGCCATCTGCAGCAACATGGATGGATCTAGAGATTATCATACTAAGTGAAGTCAGACAGAGAAAGACAAATATCATATCACTTATATGTGGAATCAAAAAAATGATACAAGTGAATTTATTTACAAAGCAGAAACAGACTCACAGACTTAGAAAACAAACTTATGCTTACCAAAGGGGAAAGGTGGGGATGGGGAGGGATAAATTAGGAGCTTGGGATTAACATATACACATTACTATAAATAAAATAATCAACAAGGACGTACTGTATAGCACAGGGAACTCTACTCAATACTCAGCAATATCCTCTATGGGAAAACAATCTGAAAAAGGATAGATATAACTAAATCACATGGCTGTACACCTGAAACTGACACAACATTGTAAATCAAATATACTCCAATATAAAATAAAATTAAAAAAAACATGATTCAGGGCTTCCCTGGTGGCGCAGTGGTTGAGAGTCCGCCTGCCGATGCAGGGGACACAGGTTCATGCCCTGGTCCGGGAAAATCCCACATGCCGCGGAGCAGCTAGGCCCGTGAGCCATGGCCGCTGAGCCTGCGCGTCCGGAGCCTGTGCTCCTCAACGGGAGAGGCCACAACAGTGAGAGGCCCGCGTACCGCAAAAAAAACCAACCAAACAAACAAAAAAAACCATGATTCAATGAGACACTAGAGTTCATTCTTTCAAGGAGCTTACATTACAATCTAGTAGACACATATGTATGCATATATATGTACATAAGTGTTTGTGTGTTTATTTATAAATATATATGTCAATTTTTAAAGCTCTTACTCCTACATACCCTTTCAGATAGTGATCTATTTCATTGTTTCCCTTCATAACCAAACTTCTCTGAACTGCCAAAATATGCTATCTCCATTTCTGCACCATCTATTCACTTTTAAACCCAGTTAGATCTAGTTTCTGCCTCTACCAGCTCAGACAAGTCCTCTTGTCATGTTGCCAATAAACTACATGGTAGCAAATCCAATGGAGACTCCCCCGGACTTTTCCTCTCAACAGCATTTAACACAGTTGACCATTTGCTGCTTCTTAAAACATGGTCTTAGTTTTTCTCCTTTTTCACTACTCCTTCATATTCTCCAGACCTTTGTGCCTAACCAGAAGTTAGTGTTTCTCAGGGATCTACACTAGTGCTGTCCAACAGAACTTTCTGCAATGATGAAAATGTTTTTATATGTGCTGTTTAGTATGGTTGCTACCAACTACATGTGACCGTTGAGCACTTGGAATGTGGCTACAGTTGATGAAGAAATACACTAAGTTTGATGTAATTTTAATTAATTTAAATTTGAAGAGCCATTTGACCCTAATGGCTACTACACTGGACAACACAGCTCTAAAGAATGCCTGCTTTTCTTTCCTCTCCTTAGAACCGATCTATCATCTGTTTGCTTATAATTTCCAAATTTATATCTCAAAATCTAAAGTGTATTTAAACCTCCACTTGGATATCACACAGACATCTAAAATTTAAAATATCTGAAAGAGAACTCTTGATTTTCCTTCTCAGACTTATGCTCCAACCCAGTATTCTCCCATTTTAGTAAACGGCATCAGCATCTATCCAGATACTCTATCTAGAAATTTTATACTTCAACAACTAATAAAGGTTAACTAATCTTTTTTCAATTCTTTAAAAATCTAAGCTCCTTTCTCCCTGAAGGCCGATTCTCCTGTCTTATAATGCTTTACCTCCAGTTATTTAAAAGCTACTTCTCATTCTTCAGGTCTCTTATCTAAACTAAGTTTGTCCCCACAGTACTGATACTCTCCATAAGCTCTTTATTTATTTTCTTCACGGCACTTCCATAATTTGTATTTGTCTATTTTTATCTGTTTTTCCAACTTGATCATAAGATATGAATGCAGGGATCATGTCCATCTTGTTACCAATATTTTCACAGTGTTAAAATAAATATTTATTGAATACATGACTACTTAAGTAAAGGAATCCATCCATTCCTCAAATTCAGAAATAGGACATTATTTTTATGGTTCTAAAATACCACTTTATTAATTGACAAAGGAAATTTTAATTATTAATCATTTGATTCCCAAACGTTCATAATAAATTATCCAAATTTTTTCTTGTACTACTCATGTGGTAACCTATTAGAAGGTAATGCTCACTTCTGTAGATCCAATAAAGAAGTTAATAAGTATACTTTAAAACACACATATGACACTACAATGTTTTTCTATCACATTATATGGGTAAATCCTGCCAACCTCAACCCCAAGTAACATGCTCTTTCAGGCAGACAATAACAATGAGTAAGAATTTATCTCTCCAAATGATTTTTAATGATTTTATCATGCTGAAAACAAAGAATGCAAAATATGCAAAAAAAGATAGCCCTCAGTTCCCCTCCCCAGCAACAACCGTTATTAACAGTTTTTCTGTGTACTCTTCCAGAATATTCTACACACATAGCCTTGTTATCTGCCCTTTCCAGGTCTGGAATCAACCATTTTTTCTAGGATCCCTAGAGGTTTTTCATGGAAAATGACACTTTAAGAGCATAATCTGGGCACTAAGGATGTTCATTCCTATTGGATTGATTTTTGTTTCTAGGATTTTTCATTTGACAGAGCTAGAAAATAATTGTTTTATTCTTAAAGAGAAAAGTTATTATGAGTTCTACTAATACTTGTAATTCAAGTTCAGTACTACAGGGTTTTAATTTAACCCTTCCATCTTATATTCATATTTCCTTTCTCCCATGCCTGGTTCTCAAGGGGACCAGGATGATAAAATTAGAATACTGCTTATTTACTCATTTTTTAAAAATCCCACAATCCACACATAACAGTCTGAGAATAACAATACTAACACTACTATCAACTATATGATTTCTGTAAATAATTGTTAAAGTTTCTTTTTTCAGTTCTTTTTTCTGTAGGGTATATGTCACTTAGGGAGGTGCATTCTAACAGCTGTGTTTTTAAATCACTTGGAATACTTCCTCTCTGTGTGATTATGCCACCAATTGGATACATTTTGAGGTTCAAATTGATTTACTTTATTTTAAATTTTAGGGCTCTTTTTGTTTTTGTTTTTACTGTAGCAAAAGGTATCTTTCTTACGATTTCTTGGCTTTGTGTCATCCCTGAGTATCTTCTTCATTCCAAGAGTATATATTTAAAAATATTCATTCATGCTTTTTTCCTTGTACTTTTATGATTTTATTCTCTACACGTTTAAAACTTTGATCTGTATGGAATTACGGTAGAGGAGGAATCCATTTTATTTATTTTTTTGTCCAAATGGCTATCTAGTTTATTTTATTGAATAATCCATATTTTTCCTCATAGATTAGAGATATCACCATTTATTAGGAGTCCAGACTCACAGCAAGAGTTTCTAGTGGCAGGACAGTTAGTGACAATGGCTGAGAGTATCTATTGGCAATGGCACTAGTAGTAGTACCTAAAGTAGACTATTGCTGTGGCAGAATCTTCGCTGTGTTGCATCCTTTGTTTTCTGCCCAACCTAGATCCTCTGGATTTAACACTGATTAAGAGTCACTTGAATTTTGTCTAATATATTGTGGGGGTTTTTTGTTTTATTTTTTGTTTGTTTTTTTTTTTTTACGGTACGCGGGGCTCTCACTGCTATGGCCTCTCCCATTGCGGAGCACAGGCTGCGGACGCGCAGGCCCAGCGGCCATGGCTCACGGGCCTAGCTGCTCCGCGGCATCTTGCCGGACTGGGGCACGAACCCGCGTCCCCTGCATCGGCAGGCAGACTCTCAACCACTGCGCCACCAGGGAAGCCCTGTGTGTTTTGTTTTTTAATCGAAGTAGTTTTGGCTGTATGCAGCCAAGAAGCCTAACTTACGCAATATGATTTTTCTCCCATAGGTCAATGGTGAATATTCCCAAAACTCTAGCCTATGGGTCTCTGCTCTACATTCTGTAGCTGAAACTCATGTCCGTAATTATAATTACCAGAATTTTCACTACTATCTTTAGTAATTGACTCTTAACATGTATCACTAACCATAAGCTCATATCACCTCATTTTATATATATATATATATATATCAGGACTAGAATGTCTGGCAGGGCATATGATGATAAATACATGATAAGAACATTCATAAATATGCTCTCTCTGGTGAGATGACAAAATAGGTGACTATATTAAGGACTTTAAAAAATAAAATGAAAACAATATTAATAATGTGAGCAACTGAGATATCTTACATTTGGTGAGAAGACAGCAATGTCATAATTACAAAAAATCAGGGAAAATTACTCTGTGGAAAACAGATGGATCAAATACTTCCCTTTTGGTCCCACGGCCAACACTTGCATAATCTCACATTCATGAGAAACATCCATCTAGCATGTCACATGGACAAAATAGAGCTGCTGCACCAAGATAACATGAGTAAAATGTCCACAAGGAACTGGGACGTCTCATAGTCTAACTTTAAGTACAATGACTATATTCTTTTAACAACTTTATGAGACTCCTTTCTACTGATCCTGAGTGCCTGGCACTAATAAATATTTGTTGAGTGAATAATAAATGCATGAGGACTTCCCTGGTGGCACAGTGGTTAAGAATCCGCCTACCAATGAAGGAGACATGGGTTCGAGCCCTGGTTCAGGAAGATCTCACATGCTGCAGAGCAACTAAGCCCATGTACCACAACTACTAAGCCTGTGCTCTAGAGCCTGCAAACCACAACTACTGAGCCCGTGCTCTGCAACAAACAGAAGCCACTGCAATGAGAAGCCCGTGCACCTCAATGAAGAGGAGCCCCTGCTCGCCACAACTAGAGAAAGCCCACACGCAGCAATGAAGACCCAACGCAGCCATAAATAAATAAATAAATAAAAATAAATGCATGAATGAGGAATATGAAAACATGAATATACAACTAAAGCATACTGGAGATGGCACTCCCTACCAAGGCTGGCAGTACTTAATATGTTAAGAAAAAGATTTCAGATTAAAAACCAATAAAAAGTCACACAGAAGATATTTACTCAAAAGGGAAAGAAATCTACATTAAGTGAGAAGCTGGGCCTCCAGTTCCCCCAGATGACATGGGAACGGAACCAAATTAAATTTGTACTAACCCAGGGACTTTAAAATTAATGAAACTCTTCATCCTTCTCCTTCTTTTTTAAATAAATGAATTCTCATTTGACTGACAGGGGAAATATAAAGCCTCATAAAAAAGGGATCTGTTAAAAGTCATCATACCTAGACTCACTATATAATAAAATATGACTTTTAACATTATAACTACTTAGACTATTTAGAATGGTTATGAACTGGCCTGTCAAAAAATACCATGTACCCTAATAGTTACATACAATTTAAATAGCAGCAGTTAGTTATGAATTTTCATATTTCAGGTTTAACTTAAGGTCTGGTCTCCCAGCAAGTTAGAACTTTTAAAATTTAATATTTGGATATACTGAAAGCATATTTTGTGACTTGTTTTACCTTCTTTTGATAGGTCTTTTTATAAAGTAGATCAGAAACTTGGTTTATCTGCATAAATCCTATCAACATTCTATAAACACTACACATTCTATAGCTATATGAAGACTTCTCATGGAATTTGACCTTGATGTAGATTTCTATAACAATGAAACCGTTTAGCCCTCTTTTGCTCCCTTTCCAGTCACGGGAAAGGAATTCTTCTCCATGCAGCCAACTGATCAATTTATCATAATCTATGGTCTCTTAAGTAATCACTAGTCTGTCAAAGTTGAGATGCGTACTGCAGTTTATGTTAGTGACTTCTAATCTGTGAACTACAATATGTACATAGTGGTGTAAATTGCAAAATAAAATCATATTAATAAAACAGTTTGAAAAAAATGTCTCAAGTATACCTATTATTGATTTTATTTTGTGGGATGATATATTGGTTAAGAGCATAGGAATTAGATAAAACCGATACAAATCCTGACTCTGCTATTTACTAGCTATACAACATTAGAAAGGTTGCTTAACTTTAGTAGTCCTTGATTTTCACATCTAAAAAATGGAAGTTTGAATTAGATCATTTTTAAGGTATTCTCTAAGCTCTAAAGTTCTGTTTCATTAATTCTAGTTATAAATTTAATACTACTTAAGCATTCAATGCACCAAAATGGTATAAAAGTGAAGTAATATCATTCAGAACAGGGAAACACACACACACA
This sequence comes from Leucopleurus acutus, assembly GCF_964270905.1. Taxonomy (NCBI): domain Eukaryota; kingdom Metazoa; phylum Chordata; class Mammalia; order Artiodactyla; family Delphinidae; genus Leucopleurus; species Leucopleurus acutus. Next base: position 73,197,623 of record NC_139156.1, read on the forward strand.
CACACACACACACACACACACACCCCTAAATTAGCTAAGTCATTTAGCAATAACTTAGTTTTAATTATCTGAACAATTGTTTAAACTCTTCTCTTAACCATTCATTTGAAGATAATGTTACTCTCATTCTTTAAATCCTTCCTTGGATAACCTTGTGATATAGTTATTAATATGGGATAACTATCTCAATTGGCCCTTCAGGATCTGGTATATTGTCCTCTCTGGCCTAAGCTCTGCTAACTCCCATTCTCACCCTCAATAGTCACTATTAAGCCTCTGTTGGAGTGATTTCTCATACCTGGCCTAGTACTGCCTATCTTATTTCTCTCTCTCCCTATCAACATCTCCACGATTTTTTTGCCTTCCTAATCTCTACTCATCCTTCAAGTTACTTTACTCTCCTGACCCTCACCCAACAAGTCACCTAGGAGACCTTCCTACCTATTTCTCTGTTAGATGAATAAAGAATAAATGATAAACCTTTAATCTTCAAATAAGATTTCACATACATTTTTAAGTAAAAACCAAAGGCCCAGATTTATCTCCAATATTTTCAATTTATAATTTTCATAAATTATTAAGTTTTTCAGTTTAATTTCAACTTTCATTATTCAAAGGCTAAAACTGGAATGGGAAAGGCTTTATGACATCCTGATTCCTCAAAATCATTTTTATCATAGCCAGATTAGTTCAAGGGAGATCTGGCATCTACAAAAATGAGAAGGCAAGTATCATACAGATCCAATTCCAACTCTTCTTCCTATGCTCACTCTTCCTTAGTGTTTCATCCCACAAGAGGGCACAAATGCAAATCAAGCCTCAGGTACAACCCTGAGTACTTAGCAACAAAAACACACAAATGCAACTGTATTTGACCTTATAAGATAAAATAAAAAGTAATTAATACAAGTAAGAGGAGCACAAAATAATTTTGGCAACAGAATAAATGATAATTAAAATAGGGGTAACTGTGTTTTAAGACTGAATTTAAAGGAAAGCAGCCTCTTGAATTATGGAGGGGATCCAACATGTACAATCCCACAGAAGTAGGAAGTAAAGCCTTAAGCAAAAGACAATAAATCTGGTAGCACAGCCAGAATAGAAGATGACATTGGTAAATTGTGGGACAAGAGTGAAAGTAGGGAATGCTGGCCTGGCAGTGTGGTACAATGACTTGTACATGGTAAAGCAGCTCACTTCGAACTTGGCAAAATTTTGGAAGAAAACACATGGAATGTAGGGGGAAAAACAGTACAGGTGACTAGTCAGCTAGGTGAGCTTGGTGAAAAATGGGGTGACATGTGCCCAAACCAAATAACCCTAAAAGAGGGAAGGTTGAAATAGCCTTCATGAAACTCTGCAAGTGTTTTGCAGTTCAATTAAAGTTTGTTAACAGGGAAGACAGATACTGAAAACCTCTTGCCAAAAAAAAAGATTACTTTTAGACCAAGAATAAGATGTGATTGGAAGAAAGACTAGTGATATTAGATCATCAAGGAGGCTTTCAAAGTTATTCAGTTATAAAGTTATAAAAGATAAAATCAGATTAGGCCAATGAAGAGAAATAACGCAAGGGATATTATCTTAAGATTTTATATTAAAAATGTCTCTAAATATCAATGCCTTGGTAGTTGGGGAAGATAATGAGAACATCTGGAAAAGAGAACTATTAATGGGAGTAGTGGATAGCAAGATGTTTCTAAATTTGTTGTGGTGTTTTAGTTCCTTGATGAGCACCTAAACTTTGATTTCAAACACATAACTAATGTTTTTTTTTTTTAAACCCAAGGAATTCATCATACAGCATCATGTTAAAAAAACACATTTAAAGTTCCGGTTCAAGATGGTGATATAGGAGGATCCTAGGCTCACCTCCACCCATAAACAGACCAAACTTGCAGGTAATACAGAACAACTTCCTCTGGAAAAAACCTAAAAGCTGTCTGAGTGACTCCTGTGCATTGGATGAAGGAAGGAAGTCTCTCATCAAAGTTGGTAGGAGAGTCTGGGACACAATTTTGCCATGAAATCCATCCCTGTTGCAGTGACCAACAATCAGGAGGGAACTTAGAACCCAGAGCTTCTCCCTGAGCAGTAAAGGGTTTGAACCCTAACTGAGCACCCCAACTTATAAATCCTGCACCTGAGAGATGAGCCCCAAAGAATCTAGCTTTGAAAACCAACAGGGCTTGCATCCAAAAGACTGTAATGACTTGAGAAATGGCTCTTAAAGGGCTCAAGTGTTCAGACTCATCCACCCCAGGGCTCAGAGCAAGTGGCAGCCACTAGAGAAGCACCCAGACTTCACGTGAATGACACCAATTTGCTAGTCATAAAGCTCTGGCCTGAGCTACAGATGCAGGCATCTAATTTACCACACGTCTAGGGGCCTGCCGGCTGGGGGTCACCATCTTCACACTCTACCTCAGCTTTGCTCTCTGGGCGCCATCTTTTTTTTCTTAAGCTATGCTTTTTTTCTTTTTTTTTTCCTGTTGGCACCATCTATATGCTCTCCTTTTGTCTCATTCCAGGCAGCAAGTGTTATCTTTGTGCTCTGTCTAGCCAGCAGGCACCCTCTTTCCTGGTGGGTGCCATCTATATACCCTCCCTCTGCCTCATTCCAGTCAGTGGGTGCCATCTTCACACCCTCCCTCTGTGGTGCTCCAGACCATGAGTATCTCCCTGAGGTGAGCTTTTACACAATTCTGGTGCCCCAGTTTTTGCAGCTGCCACCCAGTGGATGCTCCTTGATGATCTGGCTCTGGTGGCCAAGGGGCTTTGTGTTCTTGGGTCCTATGGGATTGTTCCAATAAGAGAGACAGTTCTTGGCAGGCCACTACTCCCAGGGTACTGCGCAGACAGTTGACTGAAACACACTCCAGTCTTTCTGTGAAAGATGCTTATTTGTCCTAGGGCTTTGACCTAAGGGGCAGGCTTCAGGACTGGCACACAACAGGGACCTACGGAGGTGTTCACAGGGAACAAAAGCCAATGGATGCCATCTTTGCAGTCTCCCTCTACCTTCGTACACATCACCAATATGTCCTAGAAAGGAGGTTATACACTCATCTGGAGCCCCAACTTTTGTGACTGCCACTGAGGTCACACGTCCAGATCACCTGGTTCTGGGGGCCAGTGGGGTTTACACTAGTGGTCCCACAGGACTGTATATATTTGCATACTCTAAAAGCTGCTTTTTGAGGGTCTGGCTTCCAAATCAGCCTGAATCTAGGTGCTGACTGAAATCCTCCCCTTTGGGACACTGACAGGTCTTGGCACACCGTCAACTACTGGGAGCCGTTAAAAATAAATTAGTCTACTTGAACAATCACAAAGATTTGAGAAACAACCAAGAGCTAGGGCATGGTTGGATGACAGCGTTCATCTCCTGCATGAGACCACTCCCACGAGACTGGAAGAGGCAGCTGTTTAATCTAATGCTTAAAAGCCAACACAGACAGTCAAGCAAATTGAAGAAACACAGGGATATGCTCGAAATAAAGTAACTAGATAAAACGTTAAAAAACCTTAATGAAACAAAGATAAGTAATTTATCTGATAAAGAGTTCAAAGTAATAATCATAAAAATGCGAAATAAACGTGGAAAAAGAATAGATAAATGTAGTGAGAACTTCAACAAAGAGAGATAATGTAAGATAGTACCAAATAGAAGTCATAGAGGTGAAGCATACAGTGGCTGAACTGAAAAATACACTAGAGGGGTTCAAAAGCAGACCAGATGAAACAAAGAAAGGATCAGTGAACTCAAGGACAGGACAGTGGAACTCACCCAATCAGGGCAGAAAAAAAAAATGAAAAAAAAGTGAAGCTAGCTTAAAAACCCATCTATATGCTGCCTACTAGAGACTCACTTCAGATGTAAGGACACACACAGACTGAAAGTTAAGGAATGGAAAAAAGATGTTCCATGCAAATGGAAACAAAAAAAGCTGAAGTAGTTACAGTTATGTCAGACAAAATAAACTTTAAAACAAAGACTATATTAAGAGACAAAGAAGAGTGTTACAAAATGATAGAAGGGTCAACCCAACAAGAAGATATAACATTTGTAAATATTTATGCACCCAACATAGGAACATCTAGATATATAAAGCAAATATTAACAGACCTAAAGGGAGAAATAGATTGCAATACAATAATTGTAGGGGACTTTAATACCCCACTTATATCAATGAATAGATCATCCAAACAGAAAAGTAATAAGGAAGCATCAGCCTTAAATGACACCTTCTACCAGATAGATGTAACAGATATACACAGAACATTCCAACCAAACCAAAAGCAACAGAATACACATTCTTCTCAAGTGTACATGTAACATTCTCTAGGACAGAATATATGTTAGCCCATAAAACAAATCTTCATAAATTTAAAAAGACTGAAATCATAATCAAGCATCTCCTACCACAATGGTATGAAATCAGAAAACAATTAGAAGAAGAAAAATGAAAAATTCAAATATGTGGAGATAAAACAACATGCTACTGAATAGTTAATGGGTCAAAGAAGAAATCAAAAGAGAAAGTAGGGCTTCCCTGGTGGCGCAGTGGTTGAGAATCCACCTGCCAATGCAGAGGACATGGGTTCAAGCCCTGGTCCAGGAAGATCCCACATGCTGCGGAGCAAGTAAGCCCATGCACCACTCCTACTGAGCCTGTGCTCTAGAGCCCATGAGTCACAACTACTGAGCCCGCGTGCTGCAACTACTGAACCCTGCATGCCACGACTACTGAAGCCCGTGTGCCTACAGCCCATGCTCCACAACAAGAGAAGCCACCACAATGAGAAGCCTGTGCACCACAATGAAGAGTAGCCCCTGCTCGCCGCAATTAGTGAAAGTCCCTGCTCAGCAATAAAGACCCAACATAGTCAAAAATAAATAATAAAATAAATAAATTTATTAAAAAAAAGAGGAAGTCAAAAGTACCTTGAGAGTAATGAATATGGAAATACAGGATGCCAAAACTTACAGATTCAGCAAAAGCAATTCTAAGATGGAAGTTCATAGCAATAACTACCTATATCAATAAACAAGAAACATTTCAAATAAACATCCTAACTTCACATCTCAAGGAACTAGAAAAGGAACAATAAATGAAGTCAAAAGTTATGATGAAAGGAAATAAAGATCAGAGCAGAAATGAAGTAGAGACTAAAAAGACAGAAAAGATTAATGAAACTAAGCTGGTTATTTGAAAAGATAAACAGAACTGACAAAACTTTAGCTAGACTCACCAAGAAAAAAAGAGAACACAAATAAAATCGAAATGAAAGAGGTGACATTACAGTGGATCCCACAAAAATACAAAGGATAGTAAGTGACTACTGTAAACAACTATATGCCAATAAATTTGAAAACTTAGAAAAAATGGGTAAATTCCTAGGAACATACAATCTACCAAGACTGAATCATGAGAGATAGGAAATCTGAACAGACTGATTACTAGTAAGGAGATTGAATAAGTAATAAAAAACCTCTCAGCAAACAAAAGTCCAGGATCAGATGGGTTCACTGGTGGATTCTACCAAACATTCAAAGAATTAATAATAGTCCTTCTCAAATTTCTCCAAAGAATAGGAGAGAACACTTCCAAACTCATTTTACAAAGCCAGCATTACCCTGATATCAAAACCAGACAAGGATGCCACAAGAAAAGATAATTACAGGCCACAAGAAAAGATAATTACAGACCAGTATCACTGATGAACATAGATACAAAAATCATCAGCAAAATAATTTTAAACCAAATTCAACAATACATTAAAAGCATCATGTACCATTCAAGGATGTATCAACATTCACAAATCAATATAACATACCACATTAACAAAATTAAGGATAAAAATCGTATGATCATATTAATAGATGTACCAAAAGTGTTTGACAAAATTCAACATCCATTTATGACAAAAACTCTCCACAAAGTGTATATAGAGGAAATGCACCTCAAAAATAATAAAGCCATATATAATAAGTCCACAGCTAGCATCATACTCAATGGTGAAATCCTGAAAGCTTTACCTCTAAGGTCAGGAATAAGACAAGGATGCCCACTCTTGCCACTTTTATTCAACATAGTATTGGAAATCCTTGCCTGAGAAATTAGGCAAGAAAAAGAAATAAAAGGCATCTAAATTGTAATGGAACAAGGAAAGCTATCACTATTTGCAGATGACATGCTATTATATATAGAAAACACCAAAAAACTGTTAGAATAAACGAATTCACTAAAGTTGCAGGATGCGAAGTCAATATACAGAAATCTGTTGCATTTCTATACATTAATAACACACTATCAGAAAGAGGAATTAAGAAAACAATCCCCTTTACAACTGCATCAAAAAGAATAAAATGCCTAGAAATAAATCTAACCAAGGAAGTGAAAGATCTGTACACTGAAAGCTATAAAATGTTAATGAAAGAAATTTAAGACACCTTTTATTTCTTTCTCTGGTCTGATTGCCATGGCTAGGACTTCCAATACTATGTTGTATACAAGTGGGAATCCTCTTCTTCCAGATTTTAGCAGGAAGGCTTTCAGCTTTTCACCTTTTAGTATTATGTTGGCTGTGAGTTTGTCATAAATAACTTTTATTATGTTGAGCTATGTTACTCCTAAACCCACTTGGGTAAGAGTTTCTATCATGAATGGATGTTGAATTTTATCAAATGCTTTTTCTACATCTCTTGAGATGATCATGTGTTTTTTGTGTTTTGTTGATACGGTGTATCACATTGATTGATTTACATATGTTGAACCATCCATGTGACTCTGGGATGAATCCAACTTGATGTGATGTATGATCTTTGTTACATGTTGTTGGACTCAGTTTGCTAATATTTTGTTGAGAATTTTTGCATCTATATTCAAAGATATTGGCCTGTAATTTTCTTTTTTGGAGGTGTCTTTGGTTTTGGTATCAGGGTAACGGTGGCTTCATAGAATGAATTTGGGAGTGTTCCCTCCTCTTCAATATTTTGGAAGAGTTTGGGAAGAATCGGTTTAAGTTCTTCTTTGTATGTTTGGTAGAATTCCCCAGTGAAGCCACAACCCGCCCCCCCTCCCCCCAAGAATTGCTAAAGCAATCCTGAGGAAAAAGAACAAAGCTGGAGGCATAACTCTCCCACACTTCAGACAATACTACAAAGCTACAGTAAACAAAACAGTGTGATATTGACACAAAAACAGACATATGGATCAGTGGAACAGAACAGAGAGCCCAGAAATAAACTCATACGCCTATGGTCAATTAATCTTCAACAAAGGAGGCAAGAATATCCAATGGAGAAAAGACAGTATCTTCAGCAAGTGGTGTTGGGAAAGCTGGAGAGCTGTACGTAAATCAATGAAGTTAGAGCACACTCTCACACCTTACACAAAAATAAACTCAAAAGGCTTAAAGACTTAAATATAATACATGACACCATAAAACTCCTAGAAGGGAACATAAGCAAATATTCTCTGACATAAATTGTACCAATATTTTCGTAGGTCAGTCTATCAAGGCCATAGAAATAAAAGCAAAAATAAACAAATGGGACTTAATCAAAGTAACAAGCTTTTGCACAGCAAAAGGAAACCATAAACAAAACAAAAAGACAACCTATGGACTGGGAGAAAATACCTGCAAATAATGCAAATAACAAGGGCTTAATTTTCAAAATATACAAACAGCTCATACAACTCAGTAATAAAAAAACCAAACAACCAATCAAAAAATGGGCAGGGGCTTCCCTGGTGGCACAGTGGTTGAGAGTCCGCCTGCCGATGCACGGGACACGGGTTCGTGCCCCGGTCCGGGAAGATCCCACATGCCGCGGAGCGGCTGGGCCCGTAAGCCATGGCCCCTGAGCCTGCGCGTCTGGAGCCTGTGCTCCGCAACAGGAGAGGCCACAACAGTGAGAGGCCCGTGCACTGCAAAAAAAAAAAAAAAAAAAAAAAAAAAATGGGCAGAAGACCTAAGTAGACATTTCTTCAAACAAGACGTACAGATGGCGAACAGGCACATAAAAAGATGCTCAACATCACTAATTATTAGAGAAATGCAAATCAAAACTACAACGAGGTATCACTCACACCAGTCAGAATGGCCATCATGAAAAAGTCCACACACAATAAATGCTGGAGACTGTGCAGAGAAAAGGGAACTCTTCTCACACTGTTGGTGGGAATGTAGTGGTGCAGCCATTAGGGAAAACAACATGGAGGTTCCTCAAAAAACTAAAAATACAGTTGCCATATGATCCAGTAATCACACTCCTGGGCATGTATGTGGACAAAACTCTAATCTGAAAAGATATATGCACCCCTACGTTCATAGCAGCACTACTTACAATAGCCGGGACATGGAAACCACCTAAATGTCCATCAAAAGGTAAGTGGATAAGGAAAATATGGTATATTTACACTATAGAATATTACTCAGACATAAAAAAAGAATGAAATAATGCCATTAGCAGCAACATGGATGGACCTAGAGATTATCACACTAAGTGAAGTAAGTCAGAAAAGGAAAGACAAATACTGTAAGGCCAACTGGCCCGAGGCAGGGGAACACAATTAGACTAACAGGTTGCATCAGACCGAAACTTTCCGGACCACCCAGTTCCAGGAACTGACCTGGGGACTTTCCACCCGGCCCAGCCTTCCCACCTTTCGAGGGGCGGGACTAACGGTCCCAAGACTGATGCAACCGGCACCCGGATAGTGCCACGATACCCGAAGAGACCACCAAATAAAGAATAACCTGCACCCTCCCAGATTCACCACAGCCCTTTCCCTTCTTCCCCTATAAATTCTGCCCAAACCCTCGCCCGGGTGTGACTTCTCTGGCCCCTTTCTCTCGGACCAGTGAACCTCGCCCGGGAGCGTTCCCAAATAAAGCTTGTTTAAAAGCTCTCCCCCGTTTCTTGGTGCCATTCCTTACATTTGGTGCCGAAACCCGGGAAGGGTACCAAGCCCCGCGGGTTACCGTGCGGGCCGCTCCTCCCCTCCCCCGGGAGACAACCAGGGGACCTCTACTCATCCACCCGATCCGGCAGAAAATGGGTTAAGTCCCCCTCCATTGTTCCCTCCGACCCTCAGAGTCCCTGCCCACCGGACTCCCTGTCCTTAATCGCGGCCGCGTCAGGGACTCCTCCGTCCTCTCTCCAGGCCTCGGGCAACTGTGGAGACGTCCCAATTGCCTGACCGCTCTCCGGACGCCGGGCCTCGGGTGATTGTGGAGACGTCCCAATCGCCTGACCGCCCTCCGACCTGCCGTGAATTGGAGACTGAGACCAGGGACGCCTCTCTCCCTCTCCATTCACTCAGGGACAGACTGGGGTCATGGGAACCTCACAATCGAAACCAGATCCTAAGACGCCCCTGGGGTGTCTCCTAGCCAATTTTACAGCCCTCGGGTTCTCCCAAAATCTCCGTCGCCGACGGCTTATTTTCTATTCCACTGTGGCCTGGCCACAATATCCTCTAGACAATCAATCCAAATGGCCTCCTGAAGGGACTTTCGATTTTTAACATCCTCAGTGATCTAGATAATTACTGCCGCAGGCCGGGCAAATGGTCTGAGGTCCCCTATGTCCAGGCCTTCTGGTATTTACGCTCCCGTCCTTCCCTCTGCATCGATTGTTCCACTTCCCAGATCCTTCTTGCCAAACAGACATCTCCTACATCCAAGCCCCTAATTTCCTTTGACGATGACCCCTCTCCACTAGCCGACCCACCCGAATCTCTCGTCTCTCCCCGCTCCAGAGCTCCTCTCCAACCTCCACCCTACCCTGAAGCGGTCCCTCCTCTTCCCGAACCCGCTCCGGCCCCTCCAACCGCTCCCCCGCCTCCCTCAACGGTTTCTCCTCCCATGCCCCTTGCTTCGCCAATTAGTGCACATACACGCTCTCACGATTCCCAATATCCAAATCTCCTCTGCCCTCTGAGGGAGGTAGCAGAAGCGGAAGGATTAGTTAGAGTTCATATCCCTTTTCCCTCCAAGATCTCTCTCAAATAGAAAAGCGATTAGGCTCCTTTTCTGCTGACTCCTCCCGTTACATCAAAGAATTTCGCTACCTCTCTCAAGCTTACGATCTAACCTGGCACGATATCTTTGTGATCCTATCAGCTACTCTGACCCGACGAGAGGGAAAGAATTCAAACTGCTGCCCGAAACCATGCAGATCAGATTCACCTTACCGACAACTCCATGCCTGTCGGAGCAACTGCTGTACCTGGCACCGATCCAGGCTGGACTTATCAGGATGGCCAAGATGGCCGTCGTAACCGCGACCTCATGATCCAATGCCTCCTGGCTGGCATGCAGGCTGCCGCTCATAAGGTAGTCCATTTTGAAAAACTAAAAGAGATAACCCAAGAACCTAACGAAAATCCAGCTATCTTTCTCAATCGCCTTTCAGAGGCCTTAACTCTCTACACCCAGCTGGATCCCGACACCCTGGCAGGGGCAACGGTCCTAGCCACCCATTTTATTACCCAGTCAGCCCCGGACATCCAAAAGAAATTAAAACGGGCAGAAGACGGCCCTCAAACCCCTATTCGAGATCTGGTAAAGATGGCCTTTAAAGTCTATAATGGTCTTGAGGATTTGGCAGAATCCAGCCGACAGGCTCGGATGCATCAAAAGGTGGCCCTCCAAACCCAAGCTCTTGTAGCCGCCCTAAGGCCGGCCATCTCCCATGGATCACAGCATCCACGGGGTCCGCAAAAGGCAACCCCGCCAGGGGCCTGCTTCAAATGCGGAAAAGAAGGCCACTGGGCTCGCCAATGTCCCAATCCCCGACCTCCTTCTAAGCCCTGTCCCAGCTGCGGGCTAACGGGCCACTGGAAGAGTGACTGCCCTATGACTGGCCCTCCCTCAGCGTCTCCACGCGGGGGGCAGGCCGACCAAACGGCATTACCACTCGAACTGCTGGGATTGGCTGACGACTGACGGCGCCCGGACTCGAAGACCCCCATCACCCTCGCCGAGCCCAGGGTAACGCTACAGGTAGCGGGTAAGTCCATCTCATTTCTGGTGGGCACGGGGGCTACCTATTCGGTCCTGCCTACCTATTCTGGGCCAGTTTCTCCTTCCCAGATCTCGGTCATGGGTATTGATGGCAAACCATCCTTCTCACTCCAGACTGGCCCACTCCCATGTCATATCGAAGGACTCCCTTTTACTCATTCCTTCTTAGTCATACCATCCTGCCCAGTTCCCTTGCTAGGCCGAGATGTCCTTTTCCACTTAGGGGCCTCCCTCCAGCTGGTTAGACTTGACCCTAAGGTCCCCTCCTCCCAACTCCTGCTGCTTCTCGGTCTGTCTCTAGAACCCTCCCCCTCCTATTCCCCTCTTCCAGCCACACCGAACCCAATCAATCCCCAAGTCTGGGATACTTCTAAGCCCATAATAGCAACACACCATTCCCCCGTCCTCATCCGCCTAAAGGACCCCTCCAAATTTCCATCAAGACCCCAATTTCCCAGCTCTGAGACTCACCTTAGAGGCCTACAACCTATTATCACCAGACTCCTAAACCAGGGACTCCTTATCCCCACTGACTCTCCCTGCAACACCCCCATCCTGCCTGTCCGCAAGGCCTCTGGAGATTATCGCCTAGTCCAGGACCTCCGACTAATCAATAAGGCCGTAATTCCTCTCCACCCAGTAATACCAAACCCATACACCTTGCTCTCCCATATCCCCCCATCCACAACCAACTTTACGGTTCTGGATCTCAAAGATGCCTTTTTCACTATCCCCCTACATCCCGACTCCTATTTCCTCTTCGCCTTTACCCAGACGGATCCGGACACTCATACTTCCAGTCAGCTCACCTGGACAGTTCTTCCCCAGGGCTTCCGCGACAGTCCTCACCTCTTCGGTCAGGCGCTGGCACGGGACCTCACTTCCTGCTCCCTTACCCCCAGCACACTCCTTCAATATGTAGATGACCTCCTCCTTTGTAGCCCGTCTCTCAGCCTCTCAAGACAACACACTGCAGATCTCCTTAATTACCTTGGCTCTTGCGGTTATCGGGTCTCCCCAACCAAGGCTGTTATCTGTATCTTCTGTAACCTACCTGGGGCTCCACCTTACCCCTACCACAAAAGGTCTAACAGCCGATCGCACCCAGATTATCCGTGAACTCCAGCCTCCAGAAACAGCAGAACAAATTCTCTCCTTTTTGGGCCTTATAGGATTTTTCCCTAACTTTGCTCTCCTCGCTAAACCCTGATATCTAGCCGCTAAAGAAACCCCTCAAGGACCCCTCACCTCTCCTTCCGCCGTTCGACAGGCCTTTCTCACCCTCCGTAACGCTCTGATATCTTCTCTTCCCCTTTCTCTGCCCAACCCAAACCGACCTTTTCACCTTTTTGTGGATGAATGGGCCGGAATAGCCACTGGACTCCTTGCCCAACCTGTAGGGCCTTCCTACCGCCCTGTGGCTAACCTCTCCAAACAGCTAGACCCAACCATTCGGGGATGGCAACCATGCCTTCGGGCCCTAGCAGCAGCAGCCAAACTGACCAAACAAACACTCAAACTGACTTTGGCCCACCCACGAACCGTGTTTTCCTCCCACCGGCTGGTTGACCTCCTAGGCCACAAGTCTCTCTCCCTCCTGGGCCCCTCCCGCATCCAGGCGTTCCACCTACTATTCATTGAAAACCCAGCTGTTTCTCTTGATCTCTCCCCTCACCTGAACCCGGCTTCCCTCCTGCCTATCTCTGGCACCAGGGGTTTTCCATCCCATTCCTGCCCTCATGTCATAGAAGCCTTCAAATCACCGAGAGAGGGACACCCCTCTTTCAAACCCGGACCGCACCCTCCTCGTAGATGGCAGCTCAATACTCGGTGCTGACAGACGCTGACGGGCAGCCTATGCAGTGGTAACTATCTCACCTATTATCGAGGCTAACAGCCTCCCAGAAGGGACAACCTCTCAAAGGGCTGAACTGATAGCACTAACGCGGGCCCTCGACCTCTCTAAGGGCCAAAGGGCCATCTTTCTCCCTATGGTCGCAGGCATTTCCCTCGCCTCCTCTCTCGTTGCTGCGGGCATCGGGGGAGGAGCCCTAACACACAGTGTACCTAGAACAGAAACTCCAGCTAGCCATCGAGGCTTCTGCCGCCTCCATCACCTCCCTCCAGCGCCAGATCACCTCAGTAGGCGAGTTGCCCTCCAAAATCGACGAGCCCTGGATCTCCTGACGGCCGCCAAAGGAGGTACCTGCCTCTTCCTACGGGAGGAATGCTGCTATTACATCAATGAAACAGGACTCGTTTAAGACAACGTAAACGCCCTCCATCGCTTAAGAGCAGAACTCCAACGCAAACACCAACAGTCCGCCTCCCCAATTCCCGATTGGTGGCGATCCACCCTCTATACCTGGCTAACACCAATCTCAGGCCCCTTAATTCTCATCTGTATCTTGTTCATGCTTGCTCCCTGTTTTCTTAGGTTCCTTCGCAGGCGCATGGAGGAAGTCTCTCGGGTGGCCACAAACTAAATGCTCCTCGGCCCTTACACCTTGCTTCCTACAGAACCCCCCACTGGTCTCCCTTAAGCCTCGGACCTCTGGTCGCCCGACTCCCCTTTCAACGCCCCCATTCAGCAAGAAGTAGCCATATATCAGAACGCCGCCCCATTACACCAAAGATGTCGGGATGTAAGGCCAACTGGCCCGAGGCAGGGGAATGCAATCAGACTCACAGGTTGCATCAGACCGAAACTTTCCAGACCACCCAGTTCCAGGAACTGACCTGGGGACTTTCCACCCGGCCCAGCCTTCCCACCTTTCGAGGGGCGGGACTAACAGTCCCAAGACTGATGCAACCGGCACCGGATATTGCCACGATACCCGAAGAGACCACCAAATAAGGAATAACCTGCGCCCTCCTGGATTCACCACACCCCTTTCCCTTCTTGCCCTTTCCCTTCTTCCCCTATAAATTCTGCCCAAACCCTCGCCCGGGCGCGACTTCTCTGGCCCCTTTCTCTCGGACCAGTGAACCTCGCCTGGGAACATTCCCAAATAAAGCTTGTTTAAGCTCTCCCCCGTTTCTTGGTGCCGTTCCTTACAAATACCATATGGTATCACTTATATGTGGAATCTAAAATATGACACAAATAAACTTATCTGTGAAACAGAAACAGACTCACACATATAGAGAACAGACTTGTGGTTGCCAAGGGGGAGAGTGGGTGGGGGGAATGATGGATTGGGCATTTGGGATTAGCAGATGCAAAATATTATATACAGAATGGATAAACAACAAGGTCCTACTGTATAGCACAGGGAACTATATTCAATAAAACAATGATAAAGAATATTAGAAAGAATATATGTATATACATATACATATATATATAAAACTGAAGCACTTTGCGGTATACCAGAAACTAACACAACACTGTAAATCAACTATACTTCAATAAAATAAATTAAAACAAAACAAAAAGAAATCTAAGACAATAAAAATAAAGGAAAGGTAATCTATATTCATAGATTGAAATAATTAACTTTGTTAAAAGGTTCACACTACCCAAAGCAATCTGCAGATTCAATGCATTCCCTATGAAAATATCAATGGCATTTTTCACAGAAATAGAAAAAAAACAGTCCTAAAATTTACATGGAACCACAAAAGAATTTGAGTAACCAAAGCAATCTTGAGAAAGAACAACAAAGCTGGAAGCATAATGCTCCCTGATTTCAAACCATATAACAAAGCTATAGAGATCAAAACAGTATGATATTGAGCATAATAAGACACAGATCAATCGAACAGCATACAGAGCCCAGAAATAAACGCATGCATATACTGTCAATTAATTTATGACAAAGGGGCCAACAATATGCAATCAGAAAAAGACAGTGTCTTCCATAAATGCTGTTGGCAAAATGGACAGCCTAAACTACTATCTTTAACCATACATAAAAATTAACTCAGAATGGATTAATGACTTGAATGTAAGACCTGAAACCCTAACACTTTACAAGAAAACATAGGCTGTAAGCACCTTGAGAGCCATCTTGACAAGGATTTTTTTGATTTGGTAATGGAGGCAAAAATAAATAAGCAGGACTACATCAAACTAAAAAGCTTCTGGGAAGTCCTTGGTGGTCCAGTGGTTAGGACTCCACGCTTTCACTGCCAAGGGCCTGGGTTCAATCCCTGGTCGGGGAGCTAAGATCCCACAAGCCATGCAGAGCATCCAAAAATAAATAAATAAATAAATAAACAAAAGCTTCTTCACAGCAAAGAAAACTATCAACAAAATGAAAAACACACCTGTACTGAATGGGAGATAAAACCTGCAAATCATATATTTGATAAGGTATCTGATAAAATATATAAAAAACTCACAAAGTTCAATAGCAGAACAATAAACAATACCAATTAAAAATGGGCAGAGTGTCTCAATAGGCATTTTTCTAAAGACATACAAATAACCAAGAGATACATGAAAAGATACTCAATATTACAATTCATCAGGGAAATGCAAATCAAAACCATAATGAGATATTGCCTCACATCTGTCAGAATGGTTATTATCAAAAAGACAAGAAATAACACGGGTTTGTGAGGATGTGGAGAAAAGGGAGCTCTTGGGCACTGTTTGTAGGAATTCAAATTGGTGTAACCACTATGGAAACAGTACTGAGACTCCTCAAAAATTAAAAATAGAAGTACCATATGATCCAGCAATTCCATTTCTGAGAATTTATCTGAAGAAAACAAAACCACTAATTCAAAGAGATAATGCATCACCATGTTCATTGCAGCATTATTTACAATATTCAACACATGGAAACAATCTAAATGTCCATCAATGGATGAGTGGATAAAGAAAATGTGTGTACACACAGACACACGGTAGAATATTATTCAGCCATAAAAAAATGAAATCTTGCCATTTGCATCAACATAGATGGATTATGAGGGCATTATGCTTAGTGAAGTAGATCTGATAGAAAACAACAAATACTACATCTCACTTTTATGTGGAATCTAAAAATACAAAAACAAAAAGCAAACAAACAAAAAACTGACTGTAGTTAATACTCTATTGCATATTTGAAAGTAGCTAGATCAGGACTTCCAAGGTGGGCCAGTGGTAAAGAATCCGTCCTACAATGCAGGGATGCAGGTTCAATCCCTGGTCAGGGAACTAAGATCCCACATGCTGCCAGGCAACTAAGCCTGTGTGCCACAACTACTGAGCTTGTGCTCCTCAACTAGAGAGCCTGCATGCCACAAACTACAGAGCCCACGCACTCTGGAACCCGGGCGACACAACTACAGAGCCCACGCACCCTGGAGCCCACAGGCCACAACTAGAGAGAGAGAAAAGAAAAAAAAAACAACCCGTACGCCATAACTAGAGAGAAGCCCACGCACCGCAACAAAGAGCCCGCGCCGCAATGAAAGATCCCGCATGCCTCAGTGAAGATCCCACATGCTGCAACTAAGACCAGATGCAGTAAAAAATAAATATAATAAATAATATGATAAAATCTAAAAAGCAAAAGAAAGTAGCTAGATCTTGAAAGTTCTCATCACGAGAAAAAAATTATAACTAAGTATGGTGATGGATGTTAACTGGACTTATTTTGTGATCATTTTCCAATATATACAAATATGAAATCATTACATTGTATTCCTGAAACTAATATAATGTTATGTCAACTATACCTCTATAAAATACATTTAAGGAATGTTTTTGATGGTAAAGAATACTTAATTATGTTATGTAATCTTAATATCCACCTTTGAACATTGAGTGGATTTATACAGATATACCTTGCTATATAAAGCAAGATGTGTAAAAACAGAATATAATAAAAATTCACTCTTAAAACTTTTTTTGATCCTGTACTCCTATACAAAAAAGCGCTGAGAGTGTACTCATAAGTGCAGGTATTTCTTCATAAATTATACACAAATACTACTGTACGAAATATACAGTCATCCCTTGGTATCTGAAGGAGACTCATTCCAGGACCCACTGCAGATATCAAAATCCACAGATGCTGAAGTCCCAGAGTCAGCCCTCTGTATCCGAGGTTTCACATCTGGGATTCAACCAACTGTGGATGATATAGAACTGTAGTATTCATTGAAAAAAATCTGTGTATAAGTGGACCTGTGTAGTTCAAACCTGAGTTGTTCAAGGGTCAACCGTATTACAAACATTAAAGATTAAGGACAAAATAGAAATTTAAAATAATAAAATACATATTTAAAAATTTTTATTACTAAAGTATATGAGTATTGTGTTATTTTGATAATCTGTTTTAATATTTTGTGACATAGCAATTCAAATGACAACCTCTAAACTTGACTTATTTTTTACCTGTTTTGAGGGCTGTCACATTTGCAAAAGATATCACACAAGAATGGGTACATCAGAATGGAGAAAGTGCATCAGTAGGTGCCTTACTAAATATTAATATTTTTTTTATTTCTCAATTCCATACACCAATCATATAAAGTCACCCCAGGCACATACAGTATAGATGACAGTTGGATATACCAAGTACTAATCTATATAAGTAAAATTAATCGAACTTATTTTTTCTTATATTAGATAAGATAAAAATAAATATTACTAGAACTTCTATTACTTTCTTCCATGGCCCAATTAATTATATGACCTCTAGCGTTCATAAACAATATACCCATAGCATTTACACAACACTCTTGAAAGTCCTTACATTGTAGAAACAAACCATATAACTTTCCCATAAAAAGTAGCAGAGTATAACAGAAAAATGGAAGTAAGCCATTTGCAGACTCTTAATGATAATACAGGACTGTGAAAGTCATTTTAAAAGCAACTAAAGTAAATTTTGACACCATAATAAATTATGATACCTTATACTGTTAGTATAATAACATTAGTCAATGCAAAAATTTTACAAAACTACTTTTCAATTTAACAAAAACTATTCTGGGTAAAAATCCCTCTTCTCCTTTCTGCTTTCTTACATCATCACACTTCGCTTTCTTAGGAGTCATTTTTTAGTTAAAAACAATGTTTTTGACATTTCACAAGAGTTCTGTGTGCTCAAAGAAAAAAATTAAAGAAATGTTGATAGAAATGCTGGGCAAAAAGCTTTGCAAACTCATAGGTAAATGATACAAATGCAGCATTCTAGAGTGTTTTTGAAATTTAACTATCAGCACAGTAACAATTTAGCTATCTTTGACATGGTCTATAAATAGATGAAGATAAAAATGTTATATCTTTGTATTTCCAATGTCTACTATTTACTTTCCCTCATAAAAATTTCAGAAATAATTTAAGAAAGCATAGTTTAAGACAATTTAGTTGGTATTACATCTCACTGCCATTTTGCCCTTCTGTCAAATTTTTCAGAAGGAAACAGAACACTAGAGAAACGGCAGCAAGCACTATTGTGGTTGATAAATGTGTTTTGTAAGTTTAGATTTCATATTTTGGATTTTCTTAAAGGACAGCATATCTGCATTTTAAAGTGTAATGAATATAAGTAAGTACACACACATACATTTTGTTTGTGCTAAATATCATCATGCATGTATCCAGGAAAATACATTTAATTTTTTTCATTACAATATTAATACATCATAATGAAACTAAGTGGTCTTTGTATGTCAAAAAGTTTAAATAGTAATATATTAATACTAAAAGCAAAAAAACTGGTAAAAATATTTTTCAAATTACTGTGAAATCAGTGAAGAAAAAGTTCAGTGACTACTGACCTATATTGAAGCTTTTAGAAATATTTGTGAAGCTCTTAAAAATATTTATATAAATGAAGATATACTTCTATAATACATAGTGCAGAATAAAAATTCTGGTAGAAGTGGCTAGATTGTATTTGGAACATTTTTCATTATTTCAACCTCAAATTTTATTACTGTAAATTTTATGATTACGACTTGAATGAATAAAGCTTTTAGCAAAACAAATAGTGCAAACAGGAAATTCCAGAATCACTGCCTTTTTAGTCATTAGGCTTTCCTGTTTTTATTTTTCTTTAATCACTAAAAATAACAACCAAAAAAGCATAGCAATCTCCAGGGAAATTAATATTGGACATACTGAACTGTACTAAAATATGTAAAAATAGGCTCAAATACGCAACCTTAGCACAGCTCGAAAAAGTTATGCAAAAACTATATGTATTAAAATGGTAGGTTTACCTAAACTCATACCAAAAAATCTGCAAAGAACAAAAATTAAGTGAAAAAAGACAATGTCTTATTTAGGCTAACATTCAATACATACCACAGCAAACATTAAATTTAGTAGGTTCGAAGTCAAAAGAAAATCTTGGAAATACAGGTTCAGTATGAAAGTTTTAGAAATAGCTTTGGTGAAGATTTTAGTTTCTGCAGGCTCAAGTGTTTACTTTATGCACTGTAGGCTGTTGTCAAGGAGGGAAAAATGAGTCCAGTGTATTTCCACAGTAAGCACAGAAAATCATATACTTAACTCTCTTTCCAGTGGATATAAGGGAGAGAAATCTATCAAGTATAGAGCTTAGGTCAATTGTATTTCCTCCATGTTAACTGCCCCAAATAACTACTCCCAAGCCAAATTTAATTATATAAAAGTAATTAATTTTCAAACGCTCCTTTTAGACACCACAAAAAAGGACACCAACATTTGAATTTATTCATTCTAATGAGCAGTTCAACAATTTGGCATGAGTCTAAAAGACTGACTAGAAGATGAAGGAAAAAACACTTGATAAAGGAGCAATAGAAAACAGCTGGAAAAGGACTACCAAATTGCATCTTTATCCTCAAACGCACTCCCTATGAGACATAGATACTTCTAACAGCCTCCTGGATGTCTCCATCTAGGTATTCCACAAATATCTGAAACCTAGCTTGTCCAGAAAAGACTTTAATAGCTTGTTAACAAGGCTTCGCCTTCACATTCACTCCAACCAACAATTACTACTTTATTTACTGGCATCAAAATGTACCCAATCTCCCAATCTAGAAAATTTAGCCATCAACAACTCCTTTTTCACGTCTCACACTTCCAATTTAATCACAAAGTCAACAGATTTTTACTTCAAAAATGTTATTCAATTCCACCCCCAATTTTTATCTTCTTTTTCTTAACAATCCTATTATCTGTAACTGCCCTGTAACTACTTACAAAGTAGTTAGACTCCTGAGCTCAGTATCCCAGTTCATTCCTCAAATGAGTATATTTATTAAAACAAATATGCAATATCTCTTCCTTACCTAAGAACTTCTTTGGTCGTGCTACCTACTGCAGTGGTTCTCCAAGTGTGGTCTCCGAATCACCAACATCAGCATCACCTGGAAACTTGTTAGAAATGCAAATTCTTGGGCTCCACCCCAGAACTAAAGGATCAGAAACTCTAGGGGGTGGGGCGGAGCAATCTGTTTTAGGAAGCGCTCTTGGTGATAAGTGTTGAGATCCCATTGTTTAAGTTGGTTCTGACAAATTATTTATTTTTAACACAAAGGTGATTAAGATGTTCAGCAAGCATTATCATTAAACTTTCTTCTTAATTTTAGAACTATTTTGAAAACTGAATACAAATAGCATATATTAAATTGTGCTGTATCATGTGATTCGGGTTAAAGATCAAAATAAAATTTGCCTGCTACTTCAGTGCACGAAATGGCACAATGTATAAAAAGGTTACGGCTCTGATCATGTTTCATGTTTGTTTTTTTAATTCAAATCAGCAAGTATATACTCAAGTAAAATTTTGCAAACATTATGTGTTTGCATGCAGTATTCAATTAGTTGCAGGCAAGGCTCAGGTGCATCTCTTTGTCCCTTCAGCTCAACAGGACAAATTAAATAGAAGGGCTTATTATGAATTTTGTGTACTTCTTGATGTCTGTGATAAAGTTATTCTAAGTTTGGGTTATAGTTACACTTTTTTCCAGTATAGGTTATGAAATAATTACCTATAAAACTAGAAATGGATCCCTAGTTAAAAGCAGGAATGTTGAATAAATGTTAACATGGATGTATTGAGACTGATGTGGCTCAAGACGTCTCAAAGTCTTACTACTAATTAGTAACAGCTGATCTTTCAGCTAACATTTGGGAGCTCTCACCAAAGCTAAAACATGATGCCAAATTTCAATGACAGTCATCTGGTCAGTAGAATTTACATTGTAGTGATAAATTTTAAATGATAAATTTTCATTGGGTTTCATACGTCAAGGTTTGCAAACAAAGATACCATCTGCTTTCCAAAAGTTTGCTTTATGTCACTTCACTTTTACGAAATATCTACACTAGTACCTGTTTTTGCCAACCAAAAAAAATCCAAAGAGGATTTTTCCCTTCTACAAAAAGAGGCAAAAAGCAAAGCATAGCTTTCAGCGTTTGTTTTACAGGGAGCCATTATTGAGGCAGTGTGCACCCCAAACCAGGAGAGCTGCACCGCCAAGTTCCCTCCCTGGGAACTACACTCTGAATCTCAGCATCAAGCCTCCAGAGCTCTGAACTGTGTCTGTGAGCATCTGTGCTTTATCTGGATTTATTTTGTGCATCATTAGCAAGATGTGTCCTAAGGTAACTGCTTCTTCACTTTACACCATTTTGGCTTACTAAAGCTTTCAGAAGAAAGCTCTACTTTTGGATATCGAGAGGAACCTGTAATGATACAGTCTTTGACAAGTTCCATAATTTTGAAAAAAGTGTGCCTGAAGTTATTGTAAATCTAGGAATTAAAATAAAATGTGCTCAGAACAAAGTCACCATATTACCCATGAACAACAGCATATATGGAGAAAAATCTTATTAAATCCTGCATGACAGTGTAACAAATATGTTAAATTAGTAAACTTATCAAAAAACTGAAATAAATATTTGTACATGTCTAAAAATGCAGAGAATACAATATATTCATCACATATGCTTGATTAGTTCAAATACTGAAATTATATAAACTCTTTCCAATTTAACGGCATTAGAATGAATGTGGCAGATCTCTCCATTTACTTTTGTAGAAGTTTCTCAAATAGGTCAAGGATGCTAAAACAACACACAATGGACAAGACAATTTTAATGTCTACATCAGGTTTTTACACATCATCAACTAAACTGTCAGAATTGTTGAGACAACTCTATTAAGGGAAGCAGGTAAAATTTTTAAAATCTCAGGAGTGGTAGCTCCTATAAAAGCTGTTGTCAGCTTTCATTAGGTAGCAACTGTTCACTAATAAGGACTGGATATTAAGATACTTCAAAATAACTTTGCCTCATCACATACAGACTATCATTTAAATTGATGGATTTTTCTCCTTTTTTTTTTCTGAAGTTAGCTGTAATGTTACAGATAGAAAATTTCAAAATTCATTTTTTTTCACACCAAACTTAGGTAGGTGTCCTGAAGCAAGGTATAAATATTTCAAAAGAAATACTTTATTTATTCATTAAAAATCCTTTTTATAAATCTTTCAAATGTAAATAATAGGCACACTAATATGATTATATAGCTTTGTAACAAGTTGAAAAACTCAAACTGACAAAACAGTCACAAACGTTACCAAGCTTATAAATGCAGATAAAGTATCAGTAATGAAACTGATCCTTACAGTTAAGAGTCATCATCCAAGTAAATTAAATTAAGCTGTTCTGAAATTTTAAGAGATCAGTGCAAAAATATGAGCATTTAAAAATGTTGTCAATGAATATCTTAGAATATTATAAGATACATTATTTTTGCACTGAACAATGAAAAAATGAACTGATGGATGAATCAATTCTATCACTTCCCTCCAAAAGGATTTATTCAATTGGGACTTAATTTGATTCATTTTGGGGGAAAAAAATCTTACTATTTCTCTAAAGTCTGAATCAATTTATTTTAAGAGTATCCTGAGAAGGCAAAATAAGTTTTAAAAAAAAATTACCATTTGCCACTACTTATCTGTATGAACCAGAATTTCCTAGGGACAATGCAATAAAAATAAAATTCAGAAATAAAGTGGATGCTGAGGCTGATATTAAATAACAATTTTCAAGTATAACCGCTAATTTTAATTTCTCACTTAATTGACTTAATTTGAAAAATGATGCATGTTTGAAATTCCAGGATAAATGTATACTTATAAAATGCTACTTTTACTTGTTAGAGTTTTGTAAAATGTGGTATTTTTGTTTTAAAAGGTTTTCTACAAATTAGAAAATTTGAAATCTACTAATAAGATTTCAAACTAGATAAATCCAAACTATAGATCATGGCATAATCTAGCTAGCCCTAACTAGCGTTTAGTTTATTTTCTCACAAGTAACACTTCTTTCCTTCAGCAATACTAAATGCTGTGTATTCCTAGGACATACATGGTGTTATACCTTTATATACGCACTTACCCTGCTGGAAATGCCCTTATGTTGCTTCTAGAAATTTTTTACTTTACTTTTAATACCCAGAAAAAATGTTGCTTCTCTCTGTGAAGCCATCTGAGAGACTCAGGACAGAATTACCCACTTTTTCTTCTCTACTCTTATTTATTTTTTAACATCTTTATTGGAGTATAATTGCTTTACAGTGGGGTGTTAGTTTCTGCTTTATAACAAAGTGAATCACTTATACATCTACATGTGTCCCCATATCTCTTCCCTCTTGCATCTCCCTCCCTCCCACCCTCCCTATCCCACCCCTCTAGGTGGTCACAAAGCACAGAGCTGATCTCCCTGTGCTATGCGGCTGCTTCCTACTAGCTATCTATTTTACGTTTGGTAGTGTATATATGTCCATGCCACTCTCTCACTTTCTCCCAGCTTACCCTTCCCTCTCCCCGTATCCTCAAGTCCATTCTCTATAGGTAAGCATCTTTATTCCCATCTTGCCCCTAGGTCCTTCTGACCAATTTTTTTTTCTTTTTAGATTCCATATATATGTGTTAGCATACAGTATTTGTTTTTCTCTTTCTGACTTACTTAACTCTGTATGACAGTCTCAAGGTCCATCCACCTCACTACAGATAACTCAGTTTCGTTCCTTTTTATGGCTGAGTAATATTCCATTGTATATATGTGCCACACCTTCTTTATCCATTCATCTGTTGATGGACACTTAGGTTGCTTCCATGTCCTGGCTATTGTAAATAGAGCTGCAATGAACATTGTGGTACATGATTCTTTTTGAATTATGGTTTTCTCAGGGTATATGCCCAGTAGTGGGATTGCTGGGTCGTATGGTAGTTCTATTTTTAGTTTTTTAAGGAACCTCCATACTGTTCTCCATAGTGGCTGTATCAATTTACATTCCCACCAACAGTGCAAGAGGGTTCCCTTTTCTCCAGACCCTCTCCAGCATTTATTGTTTGTAGATTTTTTTATGATGGCCATTCTGACTGGTGTGTTATCTCATTGTAGTTTTTTTTTTTTTTTTTTTTGCAGTACGCAGGCCTCTCACTGTTGTGGTTTCTCCCGTTGCAGAGCACAGGCTCTGGACACGCAGGCTCAGCGGCCATGGCTCACGGGCCCAGCCACTCCGCGGCATGTGGGATCCTCCCAGACAGGGGCATGAACCCACGTCCCCTGCATTAGCAGGTGGACCCCCAACCACTGCGCCACCAGGGAAGCCCCTCATTGTAGTTTTGATATGCATTTCTCTAATGATTAATGATGTTGAGTATTCTTTCATGTGTTTGTTGGCAATCTGTATATCTTCTTTGGAGAAATGTCTATTGAGGTCTTCTGCCCATTTTTGGATTGGGTTTCTTGTTTTTTTGATACTGAGCTGCATCTACTCTTATTATATCCTTATCACATATTATATTCATCTATTTAAATATATCATCTCCCTAATTGTCAGCAAATCCTCTGAATGCAGGATCCAAGTTACATTCATTCTTGGGTCCTTTCCCCCCTGTTCTTAATATAGACCCTAAAGTTGCGATACATGTATAAACAGTAAAAATACCAGGCAAGTAAAAAAAAAGAAGGAGGGCTTCCCTGGTGGTGCAGTGGTTGAGAATCTGCCTGCCAATGCAGGGGACACGGGTTCGAGCCCTGGTCTGGGAAGATCCCACATGCCGCGGAGCAACTAGGCCCGTGAGCCACAACTGCTGAGCCTGCGCATCTGGAGCCTGTGCTCCGCAACAAGAGAGGCTGCGATAGTGAGAGGCCCATGCACCGCGATGAAGAGTGGCTCCCGCTTACCACAACTAGAGAAAGCCCTCGCACAGAAACTAAGACCCAATACAGCAAAAATAAATTAATTAATAAAAACTCCTATCCCCAACATCTTCTTTAAAAAAAAAAAAAAAAAAAGAAGGAAACAAAGTGCGAATATTAACTGGTTAAGTTTAGTACCTAAAAATTAACCTTTGAAAAAGAACAGAATGGCACTGTCCTCTAGCTATTGTACTCAAAGTGAGGTCTGCAAACTATTTACCAGTCTGTGATGAGATAAATATAAAAATTAAGATTGAGCATTTAGAAACTTTTATAGGAATCCGACAGTAAGTTTTATGTCTGCTGAATCTTTTTGGATCTTTTAAATTTCATTTTTCTAATCATTTTTATTGTATTTTTATGTCTAAGTGATAGATTGAATATTGAAAAAAACCCAACAAAATACAGATAGCTTGGGAAGCAGTGTATGAAACTATGGAAATAGAAAGATGAGTACGATCTTGACTCTTTTTCAATGGGAATTTAGTTTAGAAGGAAGAATATGATATATACATAAAATTTTATAATGTGTATCAATATAACTATCAGTATTTCTTAAAGTTCATGTTATCATCTTTGATACTTTAAAACATATTTGTTAATGGAATTGTAAACATACCTGGAAATACTAATGTATAACTAGTATTTCTTTCTAAATGATGTTTTAGTAAGAAAGCAGCCATAGACAATATATAAACATATGAGCATGGCTTTATTCCAGTAAAATTTTACTTTAAAACCTGGCAGCAGGTTTTTGGATTTGGTCCAAGGACTGTAACTTGCTGATCCCTGTTCTACATCATAGATATAACTCTAAAATGCAATCATAAAGAACATATCACATACCTGATGCTCAAAAACTGTCATTTTTCTTTGCATTTATCAACAACTTTAAAAACTTTAAAGACTGAGAGATTTACCAACATTCACTCTTAGAGAAGGTAAGACACTATTTTTCAAGAAAAATCACAGTAAGTATATTGAAAAATATTTTGTGGCTTGTCTTTAATGGCATATGTCTAGGAAAGTTATAAGCCTTTCATACCATTATTAGATAGCAACACTCATATAGGCTATAGAAAACAAAAAGACAGATTTATTTCCAGTAGTTGCCACTACCACTGCAACTAGTGGTGTATATGCAAAACTCCCACAACCCCTTTAAAATGAACCACAAACTTGGTCCAGATAGTCTAATATCACAAACAAAACTAACCACGATTCACAGTATGATGCTTTTTGTTCAACTCACATCTAGTGAGGGACTTCAAAATGTAGAGCACTTGTTTGCATTAACAAGCCTGGATCGTAGATTTATTTCATCTTTGGGGTTTAAAATTGGCCTTCCCCAGGATGTGATAATTCCTTACCTTCAAGGGGTGAGACACAAAGCTCATCAGAGCTCTAAAACTGAAGTCAAATTCTAGACTTTCTTTTTCACCTAAGTTCTAGCCTCCCCAGTGAAATATATAGTTCTATGAACAATTCTCTTGCTCATTCTAGAACTCTTTTCCCCAGAACATAAGAGGAACTGCTAAAGGTTTAATATAAGTTTCCAAGGAAGTCTCTTATGTTAGATTTCAAATGTCTTAATGTACATGTTCTTTTCACTTTATACTAAATCCCTGTGAAAAGTCTCCGAAGACTCCAAAACTACCTTTATGCAGATGACTCAAAAATCTCTATTTCATAATCCTCTATAAGGTATCAAGTGGTTTAGTACTGATTCTCAAAATATTATCACTGGATGGTAAGTAGCCCTAAAGAGTGGGAATAGTGGGAATCAAGAAAAAGGAGAGTCTAAGAAGAATGTAAATGGGTTCTCTTGTGGGGATCCACATTGAAACAATAATGAGAAGGCAGTATATAATACTGTTCTGGGAATGATTTTTCTGAGAGGGAAGCACCCCTAGAAAAGGGATAGGGACACATTTAGATGTCCACTGAGACCTAAAATTTGAGATGTAAAATACTGTCATCACAATGTCTCAATACTCTTTCCTTTCTCCTTTTTTTCATTCTTGTCAATGATTCTTCAGATTTCCTAGACTTAAAATCCTAAAGTTACCCCCTGTCACTTTTTTTTTTTTTTTCGGTATGCGGGCCTCTCACTGTTGTGGCCTCTCCTGTTGCAGAGCACGGGCTCTGGACGCGCAGGCTCAGCGGCCATGGCTCACGGGCCCAGCCGCTCCGCGGCATGTGGGATCTTCCCAGACCGGGGCACGAACCCACGTCCCCTGCATCGGCAGGCAGACTCTCAACCACTGCGCCACCAGGAAAGCCCCGTCACTTTTCATTTTGCTTGAAAATTCAATCAGTCACAAATTATTGGTAATTATTTTTAGATTTTTCTTATACCATTGCCACTCACTATCCTCCCATAGATAACAGGCTGAGGCTGCCTACTTTTCCTTGTTGAGACTCTTCAAATCTTCTAATACATTTCTGCTAGAAGTCCTCCCCCAATACTAATTTTACTTCTCAAATGTATGTGTATAAAATACAGTCTTCTTAATAAGACAGTTTAACTATTGTCTAGTAATAATAAAATACTTTAAACAGTTAAAAATGGGCAAATGCTTTACAGTAGTAAAGACAGAATTTCAATAATTTATAAATAATAAAAAGATTCTTTACAGAGAAAGTTAAAAGAAATGTAAAACAAATCCAAGAAAGAGGCAAATCCTATAAGGAGAACTTAAATTATACATTTAAGGGCAGAGAAGGAAAACCAAAAACTAGAAGGATCATGCTTACTGCAGTAACTGATGCAGCCGCTGTTATTACCGTAGCCCAGGATAAAACATAAACGTCATCATGAAACTCTACTCACATAAGTTAAGGGAAAAATCAAGCTTAGGCCTAAAGAGAGGGAAACATCAGCAGCAATTTTTTTTTTTTTTAAAGTGACTTGGAAGTTGCCTAGATAGTGTTCTATAGAGTGAATTTCTAACTGGCTTACTTACCTAGGCAAGAATGTTACCACTTACAACGTATTGGTCATTCTACCACTGGAGGGAGCCTGATCACATATCCTTTGATGTGACTTTTACTCTAAAAACTTCCTGGTCTCCTCTGGGAATGAATCAGAACCTCTACCAAGAATATAAATTCGTTTAACATAATGTGATGGTTTTCAAGCTTTTTGCTTGTTTCTTTTAGTTTTTCTTTTCTTTTTGTTTTGTTTCATACTCACTAATGAAAATTTACAGCATCTCTATAGTCAAATCAGGGTCAAAGAAATGAACCGGGAGGTCACATGTGTTGGTATAGATCTATACTTAGAAAAAAATCATAAAGAAAACAATTGATAAATCAAGAACAGAGAAGGGCTCTGATGCAAATACCTACCAAAGCAGGTATCAAGGTCACAAGGTACATGAAAAACAGCAAACAGTAGGTTCGAAATAGAAGCTGAAAATAGCTTTTAGGATTAATGCTGAGAAGGATATTACTGATGTGATAGAAAAATATAAGCAAAGGATAGAGTACTGTAACTGTGATTTTACTGTTCTTTTCAAATTCAGAATTTACAGTTTCCATTGACTACTCATGAAGTTGAAGTGACATAAGAAGGATTTACTATCTAAACAAAACACAACTGAAATTTTAAAAAAGATCTAAACATTGGCCAAAAAATAAGAATTAAAAAGCAGTTCAACTCAAGAAGGTATGTGAAGAATAACAGTCCATTAAAAATAATTATTATTCTCTATTTTGTTTCAAGAACTGTGAGAAATGGTATATAATACTTTACTGAATATCTCAGCAATCCTACAGGACTGACATTATTATACCCATATTACATGAGAAAGCTTGAGGCTAAAAAATGGTTAAGTAATTTGCCTAAGATAACATATCTATCAAGAGTAAATATTGTATGAGAGGTCTGATTCTAAAATGGTATTACCACCATGCTATTTGCATGTCAGTGAGACTGAGTAATGCCTACCTTACATTTTTGTACTATGAAAGGTAATAATTAAGGCTATTTGTCCTAGATGTCTGCTTTAGAAAATATCTCCAAGAATTATCTAATATAGCGTTGTTACTAAGCACTCCTGTATTACCATGTTTCCAAAATTAAAATTTGTTTAATTCACACATCAATAAGCATAAAGAAGAACGTCTCAACTGATTTATAATTTAAACAAATATGATAGAGTCCAAATTCAAAGGAATTTATCTTTTAAAATATGTTAAAAAAGAGAAGACCTTTTCCCTTTTCTTCCGCAAACTACTGGTAGACAAAGACAGGGAAATGTCAGCTTCTGCCTGTGCAATTCCTTTAAAATGTGTTCCCTTGCTGACTAGCATCATACACTCCACAAACCGTATCTAGGCAGTCATAAAATGCCCGAATCATGGAAATAATACTTATTAAAGCTAGAAAGCATTGGGGGTGGATTCAATGCTATACAGCAAATTAACTTTGTATTTTCTTCTTTACTATTATAACAAGAGTTCAGGGAGCTTGGATGCATATAAAGCAACATAAAGATAAATCTTTCCTTCTCGGCAAGGAAATAAAGCTTCAATATGTATATGCATGATGAGAAAAGATGAAGAGAAGTAACGTAGAATTCTATGTGTGGGGTCAGAGCTGTTTTGTTGTGTCACAGGTCAGTGAGGGTCTGAAGTATCTATGTGAAGAAACAAACTGGAAATAAGTTCCCATATTACTAATGCTTCCCAATGACAAATTAATGTTTTTCTCTTGGGTTTTTTTTGAAAAGCCACAATTAAAGTACATCATATACGCAACTTGAGGCTACTTCAGCACAGCAGAGGCGAATAACAGAAACACTCTTTTACTTACAACAGAGATTATAGAAACTACTAGATTTACAGCAGATCTTCAGAGGTTTCCTAATAGAAGTTGATCCAGAATCCTCATGTTGAACTACAAGTAACATCTAGGCAGGGCCATGTATTAGCAACCAAAGCACACATGCCTAGGATAAAAGCACACATGAGATAATGTGTGTGTATAAGAACCCTCTTGCTTAATTAAAAAATCCAATTATATAACCACTTGGACTCTATTCCATATTCTTCAGAGACTATTAAATATTTTGAGGAACGATGAGAAAAAGAAGCATTGTGAATTGTTGCTAATAATGTAAATAGATTGTAAGAAAAAAGGCAAGTGACAGAAAAAAAAAACATAAAAGAGGAGATCCAGGGAAGCATAAGACATACAGTTATGTTTACCAGCAGCTACAGATCTTAGTTGATGCAATATGCAAAACATTATAAAATTAAAAATGTCTATCAGTGGAGAAGGTAAAAGGAAATGTTTATTAAACAATCATATGATACTTTCTCTTATTCTACTTTATTCCACTTCTAAGGAATTAATATTGCTCTAATTTTTCCCATCATCAGATTAATATTAGGGTAAAATAAAGTAAGTAAAGAGCAAACAAATCTATTTCTATAATAAAATTATGAAAGTATAGCACTTATTATGTACTTAAGCACATAATAGATCTACCACATACTAATTTTTCTATGTTATATATTTTCAACAGTAAAATAATGAGACCTGAGAGGGAGTGAAAGTAAGGGAGTGAAGGAAGCAAATGCATCTAGCTGAAAATTTCTCAATATAAAATTATGATAAATAAGATCTGGTTGAAAAACTTAATGCAGCATTTAAAAATTGTTCTGTAAAAATAACCATATCACCTTCTCTAAATTATTCCTATGACACCAACTTAACATTTTTGGATTTGACATAAAGTAGAGTCACAAAATGAAAAGTTAGGCATTTAACAACATCTTTACACTAGCTATTTTCAAATTTTACACATCTTTTAATAGAAGAGTTAGCCCTCTGTATTTGTTGGCATAAGCTATTTTATAAAATGAAACCCTATTTAATTAATCTGTGTTGACTCAGAACTCTGTAAATAAGTATTAATTTTCATAGATACTGCCTAGTGCCAATACCCCCGCCATTAAATGTTATGTAATTTGCTCATTTTGCAAGGATTAGTAATGTGAACTAAAACAACTAAAAAATATTACCAAAATAAAATAACTTCTACTCTAGGAGGGGAGACCATGGTAAATGCAGCACATTAATTTTTGTACTCTGCATTATTAACTCTGTAAAGGTCATTTTTAAAACTTTATTTTTCTTAGTATCTTTGAAACAGGTGGTAAATGCAATTTTAAGTATTGATTACTGGCTTCTGAGGAGCAACCATGAATTGCCCATTTCCAATAACTACAGGAATGAGCTTTTGATAAATCACTGAAGTAAATGAAAATAAAATCTGCCTTTATTTTATTAGATTCTGGTTTTCTGTCAAACCAGTCTAGGAAAATAAAAATATTTACAGTGATAACATTACAGAAAGTCATTTCACAAAAGTATAAACAAA
Organism: Leucopleurus acutus; assembly: GCF_964270905.1. Classification (NCBI taxonomy): domain Eukaryota; kingdom Metazoa; phylum Chordata; class Mammalia; order Artiodactyla; family Delphinidae; genus Leucopleurus; species Leucopleurus acutus. Next base: position 73,229,219 of record NC_139156.1, read on the forward strand.
CCCATAGGAGTACAGGACTTCCTATGTGCTATGTTAAAAATAATCTGTATAGTCTAATAATGTAACCTTATATATGGAATACCAAAACAATGAATCTTTTTAATGCCATAAATATGTGCACTTAATACTATGGTGACCAAAACAATTTAAGGATAAAGAAAATATAAGCAGCTTTTGCAAGAATATTTATTATCCATACTACACCTGTTTCAGAATTATTTAAAGAGACTCTGGCTTCAAAGAGCAATTAATCAAAGACCCACTGTCCTAAATTTGTTATTAAACGGAAACTCGGTGTTCGGTTGACCTAAACCGTACTGTATAGCAACGCCTAACCAAGTTATTACTATTTAAATGGACTGGAAACAAAACCTCTGCTCTCTACTTGGATTACATACTGATCAATTTTATGACCTTATTGTGAGTATATATCTACATAACCTTGGCTAAAAAACCATTGTAAAATCATCGTCTCTATATACAGTTAAACATTAATTTCATGTATAGCCAAAACTGTTCAGGATCATCTTGACAACACATAAATTGTTTTTCCTTTGTCACATGTATAATTTTTACAATTATTAGGCCAATCAGTACGAATCAGATGAGTTCTTTACAAATGAAGTTTTTTTCCGCATTACTGAAATAGCACTGACTCTCCAACTAATACAGAAGCAGTGTGAGTACCCGTGCTGCACGTAGTACCGGTTTCTCTCTTTAACGCTCGGACCGACGTTTAATCAATGTCCTTCTTCAGGAGACTGCCAACTTTAACAACAGAATACGCGGTATAATATCAAGACACAATGGCGAGTACTCGCCCCGTATTCTGAATCACGGCAGATGTACGAGGCCACTTCCTTCACAGATTTTTGACAGTTTCTGAATCACAGCCCCAAACGGCGACGCTGGTGGCTGTCCGTGGTGCTGAAACGCACTCTTTTTCTGCCCCCTCACTGAAAAAACTGTCACCCCCATCCCATTTTGAGAGGATAAACAGACTTCTAAATGTAGATGTTCGAAAAAGGAACTGTTAAGTTTCTGGTCAGAGACCGCTAACTAGTGTGTGTGCGGGGAGAGGCGGCGGGGCGAGCAGGCTGGGAACCCCTGAGGGCATCTCCCCTTCGACGCCGGGAGACCCAGGACTGCGGGACTGCGGCAAAGATCAAAAGCGCCGCGTCCCGGGCGGGAGCCGCGGGCGGGAACGACGCCCTCGCGAGGGCAGCCCTCGGCCGGGGCCAGGCGGGCGAGGCCGGCGAGGGGCGCCGAGGCCGGGGACGACGGCGACTCTCCCCGCCAACGCGCGAGCCCCGGGGTGCTTTTGTTTTTGGGGTCTGAGGGGCGGGAGGGGTGGACGAAGGGGAGCCCCCACCGACATTCATTTGCACAGGTGGGACAACAAAAGACCCTGCCGCCCGGGCGGGCAGGGGCGGCTGAGCCAGAGCGGCCGCGGTGCCTGGCCGTGGGCTCGACCCCCCCTCCTCACCGTCCCGGCCACTCTTACCGTCCCGGTCGCACAGCTGAATGGCCTCCAGGCTGAGGTTTTTGATCACCTCCTCACAGGGGCTGGTGGGGCTGCTAAGGGCATGATCCAGGCGCGGCACCTCCATTTTTCCAACCCCCTTCTCACGTCCGCCTGCTTCGTATCCAGGCTCTCTCCGCGGACCGTGTGAGAGAGAAGGGCGGGAAAGGGAAAGGGAGTGGCGGAGGAAGGGAGGAGGCCTGGGACGCGGCACCGAGGGGCCGAGGCGACGGCAGTGGCGGGAGCTCCACTGAGCGTGCGGCTCTGAGAAGCCGAGACCGACCCGGCGCGAGAGCGGGAGGCGGCGCGCTCCCGGCGGGAAGAGGACGCGGCGCGCGGGGAACGTGAGGGAGAAGGCACGGGGCGCGCACGCGCGCGAGAGGACGCGCCCACCTGCTGGCGCGAGACGCTCCCTGCCCCCCAGCCCCTCGGCCTTCCGTGCGTACGCGGCCCGGGGGGCCCTCGCGCCTCGGCGCCAGCAACCCGGCGCGTGAGGCGTCGGACGGCTGAGCGCGCCGGAACGGCGGGCGTCGCGGGGCGTGGCGGAGGCGCTCGCCTGTCCCTCTCTGCTGGTGAGGGCGGTTCGGCGTTCCTTCCCTCCTCACAGTGTTAGTCGGAACCAGGTTGGCACTGCGGCGTCTGCACGAGGAGGTGAGAGTGAGCAGTTTGTTTGTTTATCAAGGATTGGAAGAATGAGAGTCCAGACCCTTTTATATAGGGTTTTGGAGCCAGCGGGCTGCCTTCGCCCCCTCAAGGTCCCGGGCTACTCGCAGCCCAGACTTAACGTGTTCCGCCAGCCGTTCCTCAGAAACAGCTGCGTCTGTGTGAGAAACGAGCGGATTAACTGAGGAGTGGCGTGGTTTAGGGACAGGATTTTGGTCGTCCTGAAGGAGGGGCAAACGGGAATTCAGACCTGCCAGGAAAGTGAGGGAATGAGGAGATGCCCGCCAGCCTGCTGGAAAGGCAGCAGACGTGCTTCGGGGGCCCCAGCTCCCCACCCCAAACTTCTCAGTCTAGCTTACATTCATTCATCCATTTATTCACCCAACAAATAAGTAACAAGCGCTTACTCTGTGCCAGGCTTTGTTCTGGGCGCCAGTGAAGGTGGAAGAGACGGTGCCCTCAAGGATATGGAAGGAACCTTTTCCACGTGGAAAATGTGCTTCCTTAAGTTACCCTAAACTTGTCTGCCCATTTTTTTTAAAATGTCACTTAAGATTTAGCAATAAATCACTCAGTGGAGGTGCAAATGATTTTTAAAAAGAAAAGAGAGGTCACAGCCTGTTGATCTCTGTTGCCATTTGCATCTTTGGAATAGTTTCTAATTTCGTAGCTATCTGGGGATCAAAAGTAGTGCCCTCTCCCCTTTTGAGTGTGGATTCCCATTTGAAATTAAAGTTTCTTTTCACTGATTTCCCAACTTCAAACCTAAATGTTAACTAGTAGAGTAACAATTTACATAAAGATTGCTGTATGCTACCCTTTCTAGTCACATCCATTTAGCCATGACAGAACTAAATCTAGTTAATTGAAGCCTAATAAAACAGATGAACCAGCTTAGGGTAAAACAAGCCTGTGAGACAATTTGGCACGACTGCAAGTTGTTAAAAATCTGTGGAAGATAACTGGGTCTCTTAAAGGGAAACGTCCTCATTATGAACAGGTATTAACGAAGATGGATCTCCTAAGTGTAGTTTGAGAGAACTTTTGTGTCAAGTGAGGAGTGTCCCCAAGGAGACGATAAATTTTTACTTGTCAAGAAATATGACAAGATGGGGCTTATTAGTGAATTTCCTGTGTTCCAAAGACGAACACAGTTTCAACTAGAAATTGATGTTGTCAGCCCAACCACAGTGGGTTCATCTTTCAGAGTGGTGGTAAATTTACAAATCTTAAAAGGAACTGTGTAAGATAGGTTACCAATTTATTGATGTACAGATGAGACATATAATTCATGCATATAATTAAAATTATAACTTATACAGATATTTAGGAAGCACCTGCTGTGTCCAAGGACAATACACTAGATGTTGGAAATTTTGAGTTCATATCTATGAGCAAAGATAGACATTGAAAAAGTAAAATGATGAGTGTAATGGGGAAGAGGAAGTATGGGAGCTTGGGGAAGTGCACACAGGGACCCCACCATAGTTTGGTTAGTTAGGAAAGCCTCTAAAAGGATTTTATGTTAAAGGAACGGGAAATGTGTGAAAGGCTTTAAAAAGGAAATTACCACGATCAGATTTTTTTACCATTACACAGAAAATTTGTGTAATGAGAAAGGGGGTAATGTTTTGAGAAATAGTAATGCGATTTTCTGGGCATAAGACCTCTTCAATCCCAAGCACCTTTCTGCTGAGGATTTAGATTATTACATAAGAAAATGAAAACTCTTTTCTTCTCATACCTAAGTTGCAGAGGGAGGAATTGTAATCCCCATACACTTACATCATTTAATTGTTAGCTTGAGGTGCCCACTATTACAGTCAAGATCCTACCAATCATTCAAGCTCGAACTCAAATGGTACATTCTCTGTAAAGATTATTCCCACTGCCAAAAATCTTTTTGTTTTATTTACATGGGGCTTTATATTTACCTACAGACATAGTCACACTATGATTTATGTTATTATTATACATGAAAAATCAGGCTCAAATTTGAAAAGGATCTTAAATATATCCTAATTCAATCCCTTATCCAGTGTTGAAGCCCTTGACAAGAAGTTGTTTACCTTTGAATAAATGGTAAATTAAAATCCTAATGAAGTAATCTAAAGTCTTACTCATTCTGAGCCCAAACATGCCTACTGTAAGGTCAGTACAAAGGCCTTAATTTTCCCCTCTGTCGATCATACACAATAATGATAATCCTGCTTCCTTCTGCACACATATATTCAATTCTCTGGGTAAATGCTGCTAGTTCTTTCAAACATTTCTGATATCACATTGCTTTGAGTCCCTCTCTCACTCTGGACAGTGTCCTCTGGATAGCTCTAATTTTTGTAAGAGTTCATAGGTGAACACACTAGGGGTAGAAATATAATAATATATAATACAAATATTATAAATTATATTACAAATATATGTAGGGGAATACACAGTAGTCTATCACTGTCTTTGCTCTATATGTCAGACGTCTTGTAACACAGCCCAGGAACACATTAGCTTCTCTGACAGTGTTATCACTCTGCTTACACGTCCTGAGCTTACAGTCACATAAAACCTATCCTTCTTCCCTGAACATTTCTTAATTCCCCCCTTGACGTTGTAAGTTTTGAGTACATATTATAGTATTTGCATAGAGAAGATACTCAGTACAGTTTGCTAAATTATTTGATTGAAGTTCATTCAGTACTTTTAATGTGTTTAATTATATTGTTGCAACTAGCCTAGGATTTTCTCAAACCCAAAGAAGAAGTAGGTTACAAAAGTCCTTTAGGTAAGTTTTTAAGTGCAGAGGTCATGCTTATAGGACCCACAGCTGTAGGCACAACCCAGTTTTTTTATTATTAGGCAGAAGGCAAAGAGTGAGAACCAAAACCATAGGTAGAAGCAAACTCCAAAAAATGCATAGTAAATGGAGTGTTTTTTCTTTATCTCATAACATTACCGTAACTTCTCCTAAGCTCTTATTATAAATGGTAGCATGAAAGAAAACTCATGATTGATAGAGACAAACTTGAAAGCAACTCAGATACTCTAAATTCTTTAATTTGATTCAAGTTGAGTAGTCTGGACTTGTGAAGATCAAATGAGATAATGCATATGAAAGTGTTGTGTGAGCTGTGAGGCACTTCAGAAAGTTAGGATGTTGTTATTACTGGGCACTAAGAGTGCCATTACGAAAAGATTTCTGGGCTTCCCTGGTGGCGCAGTGGTTGAGAGTCCGCCTGCCGATGCAGGGGACTCGGGTTCGTGCCCCGGTCCGCGAAGATCCCACATGCCGCGGAGCGGCTGGGCCCGTGAGCTATGGCCGCTGAGCCTGCGCGTCCGGAGCCTGTGCTTCGCAATGGGAGAGGCCACAACAGTGAGAGGCCCACGTACCGCAAAAAAAAAAAAAGAAAAGAAAAGATTTCTTGTCAATTTTACAGTACAAATTTCTGGATATATTTTAATAGCTATTTCAAAACATTAAGAACTTCCATATTTAGAATATCTTTATGATTCAGTGTGTTGGGGCCCTTAAAAATTATGCCTCATTTTGTTTGCTTTGGGTTTTATCTCAATGATAGGTTTTTGCCAAACCCATAAGCAAATATTCAACATTGAATCTCTGCCCAGTATTTGATTTCTACACTCCTAATTCTGTATCACCAAACACCAATGGGAGAAGGTAGAGAACTATAATGACTTGATCCATTATAAATCCATGCTGTCAAAATTCAGCTTGCTTAACAATTCAATGGCTATTGCAGACCACTTCTCTTTGAAATCCCCCAGCTCTACTCTCACTTTCAAAGGATGATGTCTCTGTCTCTCTTTCCTGGAAAAAAAAAGGAAGGCAGAGTGAAGTTTCTCTTTTGTTCTTACCTTTAGCTCAGTAGGTCCTGGTAAAACTTGCTACTTTGCCTTCCTTCATCTGTGCTCTCCAGTCAGTGCCTGTGTATTGCAGAATATAGTTAACTCCCTATTTTTACCCCCTCCAGCTGTTTTGGTCTTTTTCTTTCCTCTGATTCTCTTTTTTGTTTTTAAACATTACCAAATCTCCTTGATTTTTTTTCTTGATTAAACATCATTTTATTTTAAATTAAGGTTTAACAGATAAATTATTTCTGAATGGTCACAACTAAATCCCTTGCTAGTATGTTAGCATTATACATAAACATAAAATACACCCTTGCCAGAAACACTTCAACGTTTAAAACTAGGTACCATGAAGCACTGACACAGTATGCTGGATTATAACTGAATTTTGATTCCCACAACACACTTCAGGTCAGTTCACTCTGCATTGCTCTCCAGGGCTGAATGGAAGGGGACATACCACACAAGGGTCAGTGGAAAGGATGGAAATGTTTCATCTTCAGCGCTGGCCCTAATGCTCATCAGATCTTATAAATCCCAAGATAAACGTGGAAGAACATCAAACTCATCTAGGAGAGCTGCTCTTTCCCAAGGTTTCAGTTCCAAAAGCTTCTTCCTCAGGTGGAAAGTAACGAAGGCAGGGTTTCTTTTTAGAACTCAGTTAATATTTCAATGTGTTTTCTGCCAGCATCTCATAGATATGTGTGCATAAATATATGCACATTTATAAATACACACACACACACACACACACACACACACACACAAATTTGCTCCACTATCTAATGTCATCTAATGTCACCTTGCTTTATTTTTCTCAAACAAATAAAGCCTAGCTCTGGGTATGTGTTTACTAACAGTATTTGTTCCAAATCTCCTGGATTTAAAAAATTATCGTACTTGAACCAACCAGTTACTATACAAGTTTTAAATTTTCTTAGGTAAATAAGGATCCCATTGTAAATTGTGAAGTGTCATAAAAGTGTTATTCATTGCTTTTATTTCCTTTTAATCCTCATACAGTTTAACACCCATTTCTACCACTCTGATTCTTACTCTTCAAAATCATCTTTGGATTTCGTGAGATTTTTCTTTTTTTTTTTTTCTGCAAGATTTTTCACATCACCAAGTATAAAGGCCTTTTATCATCTGCATCCTCTTTGATATTTCAGCAGTTTACTTCTGAACTTCTTTAGCACTGAACTCTATTTGGATCTCTTCCTTCACATGTGCTTAATGTTTATCTAGCTTCTAAGCTACCCTCTTGAGTGTAGGTGTTTGTTAAAGTTCAGCCTCTGACATTATGTTCTTCCCTGTTTAAAGCCATTTCCTCTGAGAATGCATGCATTCCCATGAATTTTAATGTCTTCTTAATGTTTAAATTCTCACCTTTAACGTCAGATCTGTATCTCAAGTTCCCAACTATAAACGAAAGCCATTGCCCTATTTCCAGTTAATGAGCATTTTTTATTTACATTCGCATAACCATTTCTAATTGATCTGTTCATCCCAAAAACTGATTACCTTTTCTGATTTCTTCCATTATAATCACTGGCAACAGTATCCTTTTAGTCACCCAGTGTTACCCAATTTTCTGATTTTCTCTTTTCCTCTTTAAATGAAACTATCCTGAAAATAATTAAAATTTTGCCATAGTTCTTGGATGTGTGATTTTTTTCTGAATTATAAATACTGCTAACACATTAAGTTCTCATCATTTTGACCAGATTTTTTGAAATTACCTTGTGAATAGTCTTACTACCTCCCTTCTTCAATCATGCTGCTACTAAGATTAGCCCGCTAAAGCACTTTATTGATCAGAACTTGCTTGATAAATTACAGTGGCTACTTATTTTTGTTCTGCAGTTACTGAAGTTTTTTAGGCAGTTATATGACAATTGCAAAGCAATGTTGTAAGAAGATTAATCTGTCCATGTTTCGTGGGATAAACGTAATGGAGGAAGACAGGCGTTTAGGAGATTATTATAGTCCAGGCAAAAAACATAATGTATTATAGACTAAGACATTAGAAATGGGAATGTAAAGGAAGCAATGGATTTGAGAGTGGTGTTATACTGTTGTTTTCTGAGGTTATTTTTAAAAATCACAAAAGGAGAGGTCCTTCAATATTTTGACACTTTAGAAGATTAAATTGTTCACTCATATTATTGATGGCTATATACTATAAATATTAATATTATAGTACAGCATCCTATAGCAAATGAAGCAAGAAAAATGTATTGAACATACTTCTTCCATCTGTAAACCCAAGTCAGTGCACATTATTGAGCGCCGTTAGATTTTCTGGGATGATACAAAGACACTGCCCATGTCAACATTTCCCCTTACACCATGTTATTGCTGTTATCCTATAATACAGATAAATGGAGTTGCTTCTAGCTAATTTTAGCAAGAGTAGGTGGCATCATAAAAATTAGCGCAGCAGCTATTCACAGGAGGGGCTTCAACTAGAAAGTGGCAATAGTGAGGCCATGGAGACAGATAGCTATCACCTTCTGCTCTTCCTAATAAATCCCCATCATTCAGACACATAAATGAGACTATTTATTGTCCCAATATGTGTTCATATTCATTGTATAATATTCATAAAGGTGTTAAATGCTTCAAAGATTGGAATATTTGTTTTACCATTTCCTTGTTTGAAACTTCTCCACAATAGCTAAGCCAAATTGTATGTGATTATGCCTTGCAGCTAGAAAACTATTTCCTTTTGAAGTAGTCTGTTGTATCTAGAGAGAGCTCCAGAGTCAGCATTGTATGGAATCCAAAACTTCCTCCACTGTCAGTGTTTCCCCATTTATCTTGAAGACACAGAGAACAGTTAATTCTTCTTCACATGACAGCCGTATGTGTATAATGCAAAACATGGTTGTCTCTTCTGATTCGTCTTTTCTCTAGTCTGAATCTTCTCATATTGCAGCTTGACTCAAAGCATATTGAGTCCTTGATTTCCTCTGAATATGCTCTAAAGTTATATATTTCATTCTGAAAATACAATGTCCAGGACTAAACACAATATAATGGAGGAGGTCTGATTACAATAGAGCAACTTATCTGAACTGTTTAATTATAAATAAGTACGTAAATTGCCAGTGCATTCACATTAAAAATGTTATTTGATTATTATTTGACAGTGTATGTCTATTCATATTTGGAAAGTCCTTCACAGTAACTTTCATTTATTATTCCTCACAGCAACTTTCTTGAACTTTTGTTTTTAAAGCTGAAAGAAATGCCTACTGTCATTTTTACAAATCACAGACGATATTAAAGCTAATTATGCATAACATATAAAAATGAGATAACTACTGCAATATGGTTGTATTTTATGTAGTCTCTTGATTACTCTGTGGTCCTTAAGACCTTTAAATGACACATATGTCATGAAATTTGATCATAAGATTTTCTGTTTATGATAAGTGTCGTATAACCACACAGTATCTGTGGATTCACACATTTTGTGGGACAGATCATGGGCTAATCTTCCATGGTGTGGAAGGTATTGACAGTTCTTGAAATGCGATAAAGAAGCCTTATTTCAGATATTCACAGGAAAAACCTGACAGCCTTATAAAGATTTAGTGGATACTGTTATAATGATAAGGGAGAATATTTCTTTGGTCTCTTATGTGATGCTTATTTATTACAGTGTAGTCTGACAGTGCATTCACTTTTTCCTCCACAAAAATGTTGCTCAACTAAACTAGTAGTTTGACTGTTTAAGATATCACAAAACTGAGGAATAAAGGGAATAAAGGGAATAATCAAACATAGCCGAGAGAGAGACTAAGTCTACAGAGACACTACATAGATAGTAAGCCTACTGAAAAGGTCTTAATACTCCCAGGAACCAGACTGATACAAATACAAAGTTAAAGTCTAAGCCATCACCTGGCAAAATTGAGCTTTTAAGAGACTAGGCGCATTTAGTTTTATTCTTGCCACCCACTACATTTTGTTGCCCTGGTTTCTATTCCATATTATTTCACTGTTTTACACCCATGCATCAATCACTCTTTCTAGATCTTTTTCTTTCTTTTATATCATAGAAACTAAATATCCCTAGTGGTATGGGGGCAGGGGGAGGAAAAGAAGACAAAACAAAACAGATATGATACTTAATAGGACCATTGTAGGCCCTCAGTAGTCAGCTCCTCTATTTCTCTTTCTTAAGGATGTCTTTATAGGTGGCCCAAACAACTGTTTACTTCAGGAAATATATTAATATGTATTCAGTCAAACTAATTTGTATGGTATCATATGAACAAATCAAGTATCTAATTTGTTTTATAGCTTTAAAATACTTTTTTGAACATCTTTTTGAAACTGTGCTAGAGTTTCTTAAGGCAGCTCATAATGACTTTGTCTCATGTCTTCATAAGAGGCTGAGAATCTCTAGTAGTAAATGGTACAAATGATATTTTTACTGGTCTCATTCACCTTATGGATGAGCAGAAAAACCCTTATAGGTCAAAACCTATGATTGATTTTTTTCTTCTGCCACCTCACAGGAAGACTTAATTTGGATATATTAAGTTTCTTTTTCAAGGCACTCTTCTTTCTCACTACTAAGGCTTCAGTGCCTTTATCAAGATAATGGCCTCTGAATGATTTGAAAGGGTAAACTTGTGGAATTGTTTTTATAGCTGAGTTATAAGATAATTTAGCTTTCAGGTTTCATCCTTGACCCCTTGACTATATCTATCTGTTCTCTATCCTTTAGTTTCTCAGACTACAAAGAAGACAGCTAAAGCTAAATCAGTTAAACACTTTTTTTGTTTGTTTTTGTTTTTTGTTTTGGATGGTAGTGGCCTGTGGATACTGAGTAGAAGGAGAATGTTTGCCAGGTCATTGACTTATAGACTAGAATCAACAAAAGTAAACTCCATTGGTTTGATTAATGCAATTAACAAAGATTTTTAGTACTTCCTATGTAGGGCACTAAGAACTAGGACACAGAGTATAAGACTTTATTCTGAGATTGAATTTACTCAAGAGAAGGTAACAGTCTCCTGCTATTGAAGAGACCTAAAATTCACACAAATAATTTGCTTTTCATGATATAGTATATGCTATAACCAATTTTTGGTCAGAAAGAAAGACATTAATAGTTTTCTGGTGTGCCAGTGTATAGCCTAAAATATATATAAAATATGACACTTCATCCTAATTCACTCTTCTTTCATTTTCCATACTGTTGGTTTGTTTTATAGTGGTAATAATTGATCTGTACTTGAATTCTGTGTAGCAAGCATGTGCTTTATAATACTGATTTAGAGGAGAAGGGCATATGGAGAAGGAGAGAAGATACAGAAAAACCTTAAAATTTTTATCAAGATATTTGTAAGTATTGATGTTTCACCTTTTTACACAAAAAAGTAGAGCTTAGAATAAAGCAAAATGTGGCAAATGCTGTAGGAGGGGAAGAAATTGTGTGCTGTGCAAGCACAAAGAAGGAAGAAATTAATTTCAGCTAGGGGAAATCTATGTGAATAAAATGCTTGTCCTGAGTGCCATTAAGTACAATAAACTAAAGTGCCATCAGGTTGCTTCTCTAGGCTCTGTGTTGTACTCAGTGCTGCTGAGTCAACCGTTTAATCTGTAGAGGTATCCACAGAAGCATTCATCTTATCCCCAAAACATTTTTTCATTTTTTTATAGATATATCAGGAAAAAACAGTTTGATTAAATGGCCCATTGTCGACATACCTGATATGTTCTTTCAGGTTGGGTCCTTCTAATGAGTAGGGAGGATGAGCGCTCTATGTGCAGAGGCCATTTAACAATGATGAATAATGAAGGCAGTTATACAGACAACTTTAATCTCATTTAATGTAATGAAAGTACTTGTATATAACATAAAATATCTCCATACTATTATAAAGGCTTATATTTAAAGTCTTTATTTTCTTGTTTCACCTATAAGGATTACATTACATTACATTATAAGATTGGTCTGGCAGTGCTATTCTTCGAAAATCTGGGCTTCTGAATATTGACTCTGGTTGATTCTGAGTGATCACCTATGATACCATAAGTTTTAATTTTTAAATTAAAATTATCAAATATTGTTTTCTTACGATATATTTTGTGACTATTATAATAAAAGTGTCTGAGGCTATTTAATCTCCTATAAATATAAATATGATTTATATTTCTCTTAACTAAAATATAAGAATAAATGTATATTCTATAATTTAGATAAACATATATCTATATATAATTCTATATACCACATAAGAGTATATATTTATATTAATTAAAACCATAGCAGTTTCCATGTTTATAACCTCAATAATTCTGTTCTCTGCCCATGTCTTCAAATAAAGCCTAGAAAAACAAACAGGACCTGTTTTATAGACGCTACCTAATAGTGCCACAGCACATGACTTCCAAACAGATTTATAAATAGCATCACTAGTCTATATTTTGCTCTAACTACAAGCAGTGTTTAATAAAATAATTTTAGAGGATATAAATTTTCAACTGCCAATTTTTACCTCAGTGAGTTTTTCATTGAGATATGCATGTCTTTGTCTTACATGTGAAATTTCCAACTACCTATTCTATATATTTAAGCTCCACACTTACAAAATGTAAAAGTCTTTTTTATCTCAGCTCAGTACATTATAAAATCATCTTTTATAATAATTCATATTCTGTTACCAGGACCATTCATTCTTCTCTTTTCCCATTATGTCTTCTGGGCTTTTGCCAAGCATATACCATCAAGAGGTAACAGTTCACACTTTCTCTTTGACCCCAGTGTGAAGTTACATTTATGAAAAGATAAAAATACATGGAAATATTTCTAATACATCTAAGATTTTTTTCCTAGTTAAAATATATCTAAAGTAAGAATAAATAATAAGCACACATAGATCTATTCTGTATACTATAATTTCAGGGTTATAAGATTATAAAGTGACACAGATATCACATGTTTTCATAAAGTATTATATATACTTCTGTATATATTAATATACATGACCATCAAAGCTGAAGTGGGAGGTCCTTGTCTTTACCCTGAGTCTGAGCTGCTGATGCCCTCCTCAGACTGTGTCTACACATTCCTAAACTATGGTGGTGTAACACAGAGAACTAAAGAAATATTGAGAACTAAAGAAATATTGAGGAATAAAGAAATATCTTAAAAAATGACAACTAATATGATTAAAGTTTCAGAGTTAATTGATTGTTTTTTTAAATTTTATTTTATTTTATATTGGGGTATAGTTGATTTGCAATGTATTAGTTTCAGGTGTACAGCAAAGTGATTCAGTTATAAATATACATATATCCATTCTTTTTCAGATTCTTTTCCCATATAGGTTATTACAGAACATTGAGTTCACTGCGTTATACAGTAGGTCCTCGTTGTTTATTTTGTATACAGTAGTGTGTATATGTTAATCCTAAACTACTAATTTATCCCTACCCCCCACCTTTCCCTTATGGTAACCATAAGTTTTTTCGAAGTCTGTGAGTCTGTTTCTGTTTTGTAAATAAGTTCATTTGTATTTGTATCATATTTTTAGATTCCACATATGAGTTATGTGATATTTGGCTTTATCTGACTTACTTCACTTAGTATGATAATCTCATCCATGTTGCTGCAAATGGCATTATTTCATTCTTTGTTTATGGCTGAGTAATATCCCACTGTATATGTACATCTTCTTTATCCATTCCTCTGTCAATGGACATTTAGATTGCTTCCATATCCTGGCTATTGTAAACAATGCTGCAGTGAAAGTTGGGGTGCATGTATCTTTTTTAAGTAAGGTTTTCTCTGGATATATGCTCAGAAGTGGGATTGCTGGATCACATGGTAGTTCTATTTTTAGTTTTTTAAGGAACCTCTATATGGTTCTCCATAGTGGCTGTACCAATTTACATTCCCTCCAACAGTGTAGGAGGGTTCCCTTTTCTCCGCACCTTCTCTAGCATTTGTTGTTCATAGACTTTTTGATGATGGCCATTCTGACCAGTGTGAGGTGATACCTCATTGTAGTTTTGGTTTGTAATTCTCTGATAATCAGTGATGTTGAACATCTTTTCATGTGTCTTTTGGCCATCTGTATGTCTTCCCTGGAGAAATGTTTATTTAGGTCTTCTGCCCATGTTTTGATTGGGTGGTGGTTTTTTTTTGTTTTGATATTGAGATGCTTGTATATTTTGGAGATTAATCCCTTGTCAGTCGCTTCATTTGCAAATATTTTCTCCCATTCTGTGGGTTGTCTTTACGTTTTGTTTATGGTTTCCTTTGCTGTGCAAAAGCTTTTAAGTTTAATTAAGTCCCATTTGTTTATTTTTATTTTCATTACTCTAGGAGTTGGATCAAAAAAGATATTGCTGTGATTTATGTTGAAGAGTGTTCTGCCTGTGTTTTCCTCTAAGAGTTTTATAGTATCTGGTCTTACATTTAGGTCTTTAATCCATTCTGAGGTTATTTTTGTGTGTGGTGTTAGAGAATGTTCTAGTTTGAGCCGTTTTTTAAAACTGACTTGCATGAAAATGGTTTGGGTATCATAATGCACACAACATTTTTTCAGAATTTATAGGCACTATTCTAAATACTTTATATGTATGTATTCTTTTAATACTCATAACAACCCTTGAAGTGAATACTATTTTTATCCTCATTTTACAGATGAAGAAAATGAACACAGAGGTTAAATACTTGCTCAGAGTCCCAAAGCTTGAATCTGAACTGAGATAGTTTGGCTTCAGGCATAATTTAAAAAAAAATTTTTATTGGGGTGTAGTTGCTTTACAGTATTGTGTTAGTTTATACTGTACAGCGAAGTGAATCAGCTATACGTATACATATATCCTCTCTTTTTTGGATTTCCTTCTCATTTAGGTCACCACAGAGCACTGAGTAGAGTTCCCTGTGCTATACAATAGGTTCTCATTAGTTCTCATTAGATACTGTCTATTTTATACATAGTATCAATAGTGTATGTATGTCAATCCCAATCTCTCAATTCATCCCACCCCCTGCCTTTCCCCTTGGTATTCATACATTTGTGCTCTATGTCTGTGTCTCTGTTTCTGCTTTGTAAATAAGATTGTCTATACCAATGTTTTCAGATTCCACATATGTGCGTTAATATACGATATTTGTTTTTCTCTTTCTGACTTACTTTACTCTGTATGACAGTCTCTAGGTCCATCCATGTCTCTACAAATGACCCAAAATATTCCATTGTATATATGTACCACATCTTCTTTATCCATTCCTCTGTTGATGGACATTTAGGTTGCTTCCATGTCTTGGCTATTGTAAATAGTGCTGCAGTGAACATTGGGGTGCATGTGTCTTTTTGAATTATGATTTTCTCTGGGTATATCAGGCATAATTTTTATCTTTATATTCAAAAAAGGGAAGAGAAGAAAAGATACACACACATACAGGCAGAGAAAGAGAAAGAAAGGGAGGAAGAGAGAATATGTATATGTGCTCAAACTCAGTGTTTTCATTTCTTAATAAGAAAGAAATACTGGGTACAGTTTCATAACTTCCTACCATAGTTAAAATTTTCATAGAGAAAGAAGACTCACGTCACACTTTCCTTACCCACTGAGGAAAGAAAAACACTAATAATAGTCATTTTCAACTCTTTTCAGTATTATTTAATGTTTTGAATTGTGGCCTGTTGGCAATTTTCTTCTCTTTTCTTTCCCCTTCTCTTTCTCCCTTCCCCCTCTTCCTTCCTTCCTTCCTTGAGGATGACAGTGATGGTATACTAGAAACTTGGGGAATGGCTAAAAGGCTAGAAAAGTTTTAATTTCCTGCCTCCCCAGCCTCATCAGGCACAGTTTTGTGAAACAGTTTTACTTGTATTTGAAATAGAATGAATTTTTGTTTTGTTTATGAAGAAAGACACACCTATGTGCAAAGCCTTGAGTGATAGAAGGAACTCCACATATGATCTGTGATTCTAAGTCAGTCTAAATTACTATTTCAACTGTCTTCAGACAAAATTAATAGATTCTGTAACCTAATGCTGCCCCTGGGATTATCTACAGCAGATTTGCTGAAAACACAGAATGAATGAGAATTAAAATACCCTTAAAAATAGCAAATTGGAATCTTTAGACTCATAAGTGATTTCTTTGATGATGTTTACTTAATTACTGTTGTTACACTACCTTTCCAAGGAATGATGAGCCATCTATCTTTAGAACTATCTTAACCTATCTGCATACATAAAAGGTAACTAAGGAAAAGAAAACATAACAGCAACCTGATAATAATACAGATGTAATTTTCTGACACAAAATAGAAATGTAACTTGATCACATAATCACTTGAATTTTTCTATACATAGGAGAAGCATTAGACTTAAAGTTTTGAGATGCATACAGAAGTGTGCTGGTAAATTGGCTATACAAAGCCTTGATTTGTAACATTTGACTAGTTTTGTGATATAAATGCTCTTATCATGGGTTGATTTCAAGCTACTAATGGTTTAGCAACTGCCTTGCAAAATTTATGAAAATTTAGTACTCAGCTCTCTCATACAACTAATATATAATTATATGACTTGGTTACTTAGTCCCAATGATATAACTGCAGTAGACTGATTATGTTATGGCCCCAGTGCTTCACCCCTTGTGTATCCACATCCTTTGCCGTGTGGCCTTTGTAACGTGCTCCCACTGATATTCTTGAACCAGCCAAGTGACTTGCTTTGACCAATGGGATGTTATCAATCATGATTCAAGTGGAAGCTTGAAAAAGACCATATTTCCACTCTTTCTCTTGAACTTCTGCTATTGCCATTAGAACATATTCAGTCTAGCAAAAGCCAAATTTTCCTGCATTGAAACTAATATCATCCTAAGTCAGTTGACAGTCAGCCAATCCCAAGACATGTGAGTGAGCCCCGCCAGAATCACAAATCTGTTTACCTGACCTACTGATGAGTACAGATGCATGAACAAGCCCAGCCCAAGTACGTGGAGCCGTAGGGACATAGGAGATAAATACATTTTTAATGTATTCACTGAGGTTTTGTGGTTTTTTGTTATGTAGCAATATTTTGTTAATAGATAACTGATACAATGATGCTCTTAGTTGTCCAGTTTTAATTAGGAATAAAATAATTTATACAAGAGGCAATATGCTTGTGGAAAGAGATCAGTGAAACCTAGGTTTGAATCTGAGATCTACCACTTATAGGTGGATGACCCTGAGAAATTTATTCAACCTCTCTCTGCTTAAGTTTTCTCATTTTTAAATTGTGGATAACTAGCCTTGCAGGGTTATTGTGAAAATTAAATATATATCATTGATTAATAGCACAGATCTGGAATCTGACTGACTGGTGTTGATTTCCAGCTCCACCATTTTAATACTTGAAAGCACTTAGAATTATGTAGTTTTCACTTACAGCAAACATTGTAAGAGCTATCTAAACTAGAATTTGATAAATAAAGTACCTGGGACACAGTAGGTATTCATTAAATGTCAGAATCATGTAACATAGCTATTTGTTTACTAAGGAAAAGTGAAGTTGATGTTCTGGTAAAATTAGTTATAATAGTTATTTTTAAGTGTTAGCAGAGATTATCTGGAAGGGGAGCAGAGTGGCCAAGCAAGGTTAAAGCAATGTTTGTAGAGTCCCTTTGATCTCCAGAAAACAGGCCCCCTAAATCGTTACTCTAACAGTTTCTAAGGAGAGAATTTCAACTTGGGATCCATAAGTGTAAATTTAGGGGATCTATTTAAATTACTAGCAGAGATACGAATTTTTGCCTTTCTATCTAACATATTTATGCAAGCTAGCTTTCTTGCTAAGGGCGAAATTGAGGGAATTGAGGGATGCCTGTAAACACCTGATTTACATGTTAGGACAAACTCTTCTTAGATAAGATGGGAAGAAAATCAGAAAGCAAGTCAGAAAGAAGGAAGATTCAAGGAGATAAAAAGCAATCAAACTCAGTGCCAAGAGGGTAACATGGAGTAGAACCTGCCACAGACTAGAAGGAGGGGTAGAAGTGCAGTACGTTAATTGTGAATTTGTACATTCTGAAGATGACTCGACGTTCCTTGCTTCACAGACCAAGAAAAGGAGGGCCATGGGCAATAACAAGTGTTTGGAATCAAGTTACCACTTCTTGGAGGAAGAGAAAAATACTGTATAGTATGTAGCTCTTCAATGGAAAGTGGAGTGAGGTAGGCATATATAGGCCTGAAATTGAATTGTCATTTGGAATGTGTGCCCCCTTCCTGGAGTAAGCACCTAAGATGTATGAGAAAGCTTGCCAGGATACATGAAACCTGCCAACTGCTCTTCATGGAGACAAGTTTACACAAGTATTGAGGGAGCCAGAAGGAACATGGAACATAGTTGTAGTGACTTGGAGATTTGCGGAGGGAATCTGGAAGACTAAGGGGAGCACAGATGGATTTAGATATCAAGTTGAAGGTTGTGACTTTGGCACAAAAAGCAGAATGCAAAAGTCATATACTGCTTATGCAGATGCTATTGAAAAATAGGGGTTTATTTTCTTTGTGATGATTTGTTATGGTATTATGATGGATTCCTGATTTGGTGTAGGATAGTAGGCAGTGAAAGACTGGAAAGAGCATACATGAAAAAAAATTTAATCTGATTAGGAAAGATCAAATTTGAGGAAGAAAATATATGAAGGAAAAAACTATAAAATCTGATACTTTGATAAATATCAAGGAAAAACAAACATATTGCATGTCTAGTAATTCTTGAGAGAAAATAATAGAGATGAGAATCAGGAGCAAGGCTAGTTCAGATGTCCCACGTTTCCTGACATAATAGGTGCTCAATAACTATAGTTATTAATGTAAATGTGTATATAGAGCTTCAAAAAACTTTTAAAATATCAATAAAGCCTATTTTTAAAGGCCTATACAAAAGCAAATCAAAACATTTAAACTAAGGGGAGAAACACAGTCTCATAAATACCAAGATTTGGTGAGATTGAGTTTATAACTAGAAAATGGAGATTGTTAGGAGAGCCATCTGCCATGGGCCATTAAGGTTCCTGTATTTTCTGACTTGGTATGCAAAGAATGCAAGACCCTGACTACATTTTGCTCAGGCCATTCCTCAGCTTTGTGTTTGCAGTGAACAACCTTGAGGGATGAGGTGATGTCTTTCTTTACACAAAGAACAAGTTTACTTTTACCTACTATGAAAGTAGTAAATTCCCCAAGCTCAGTGTTCCTCTCCAGAAATGCAGCACCTGTTTATGAAGGCATCCATTTAGGCCCACTTGCATTATCCCTGTGTGATTTGGAAGGGCATGGGGAGTGAAAGCAAACTAACAGGAAGTTCTGGCTACTGCTTTGTCATGTGTAATAAAGTCCTTTGTCTCTGATCTAGGAATCTTGTGTCTTCTGCTAGCATCCGTGAAACAGTATCAGATTATTAGCTTGTAAGCAGGGTAAAATCTCAGCGCTTTTGTACTTTTTGACAGTAATAGCATATATCTCTCCACAAGAAGCAGTTCTAATAGAATGGAACAGTGTGTGTCAAAAAGAAGTTACTGAACATGAGTAATTTTGCTCAATCTATGTCCTGAAAGCTATCAATGTATTAGATGGAGTGAGGGTCTTTCAAAAATTATTGGTGCCCTTTTGCTGTATGAGATTCAACTGAAATGCTGTCTTTGGTAATTTATGTTTTTCAGTGGAGTATTGCTAAATTATATTCAGCAATTATGTTTGCCTATTCTGTTTGGATAAAATTGAATTTTAACATCTAGTTCTTGATTTTATAAACTTTAGTCAAACTCTTAAAAAAAGTACAATGCCCTTAGTAACTCATTTATAATAAAATTTAAATCACATAAGTTAAATAAATTATGGTGGTAATAAACTATAGAATGATGCTCACAATATAAATTAAAAAGCCTGTAGAATTATATACAGCATTAACTTCCAAATTTCAGATATATGTCTATTTATTGATATAGTATAGCTTGGGATGATACATATCAAAATGTTCATAGTGGTGGGATTGAGTATGAGTTTAATGCTTTCTTTACATTTTTCAAATTTCTACAATTAATGTGTTACTTTATAATCATGAAAGTTCTTTAAAATATTGAATCAATATAATCCATACTTGAAACTTATCTCTAGTTGTTGAGTATAATATATGGCGTGTAAAGTAAAAAGAAACTTCCAGGGGTTAATATCCAAAATATATAAGGAACTCACACAACTCAACAACAACAACAAAAACAATTAAAAAATGGGCAAAGGATCTGAATAGGCATTTTGCCAAAGAAGACATAATATAGATGGCCAACAGATGCCTTAAAAGATGTTCAACATCACTAACTATTAGGGAACTCACACAACTCAACAACAACAACAAAAACAATTAAAAAATGGGCAAAGGATCTGAATAGGCATTTTGCCAAAGAAGACATAATATAGATGGCCAACAGATGCATTAAAAGATGTTCAACATCACTAACTATTAGGGAAATGAACTTGGTTTTTCTTAAAACCACAATGAAGTAACACCTCACACCTGGAAGAATAATTATTATTGAAAAGACAAGAAATAATAAATGTTGGAGAGGATGTGAAGAAAAGAGAACCCTCATACACCATGGGTGGGACTGTAAATTTGTACAACCAGTATGGAAAACAGTATGGAGATTGCTCAAAAAATTAAGAAGTACCATATGGCCCAGCTATTCCACTTCTGGGTATTTATCTGAAGAACATTAAAATTGTAATTTGAAGAGATATATTAATCCCTATGTTCATCACAGCATTATTTACAATAGCCAAGAAGTGGAAAAGCCTAATTGCTCATCAACTGATGAATGGATAAAGAAGATGTGGTATTTATATACAATGGAATATTATGCAGCCATAAAAAAGAATGAAATCTTTTTCATTGGCCACCAACAACATGGATGGACCTTGAAGGTATTATGCTAAGCGAAATAAGTCAGACAAGAAAGATAAATACCGTATTTTTTACTCATGTGTAGTCTAAAAAAACAAAACAAACAAACAGAACTTTAAAAAATAAACTCATAGATACAGGGAGTTGATTAGTGGTTACCAGAGGGGAAGGGGATTGGGAGGTGGACAAAATTGGTGAAGGGGGTCAACCATATGGTGATGAATGGTCATTAGACTTGTGATGATCACTTTGTAGTGTATACAGATGTCAAATTATAATGCTGTACACTTGAAAATTATAAAAAGTAAAAAAGAAACTTCTGTATTTATTCTTCCATACTCATTTTATCTTCACATTTATTATTTTATATATCCATTTTTCTGTATTTTAAATAATTGCTAATTCAGTTTGGAAGAGGTAGGATGTAAATAAACAATTGAGAAGTTTACTTTTTTTGCAAATCTATATATTTTTAAATGAAAGCCCAGATAAAAAGCGTGGGTAGGGGCTTCCCTGGTGGTGCAGTGGTTGAGAGTCTGCCTGCCGATGCAGGGGACACGGGTTCGTGCCCTGGTCCAGGAAGATCCCACATGCCGCGGAGCAGCTAGGCCCAAGAGCCATGGCCGCTGAGCCTGTGCATCCGGAGCCTGTGCTCTGCAACGGGAGAGGCCACAACAGTGAGAGGCCTGCTACTGCAAAAAAAAAAAAAAAAAAAGCATGGGTAGACAATAAAATCCCAAAGAGAAAATTGTGATTGTGAGAAAATAAGTATGGGGTAAGCATTGCTATAGGTTGAATGGTATCTCCCCTAAAAAATTCATATGTTGAAGTCATAACCCCCAGTACCTCAAAATGTGACCTTATTTGAAAATAGGGTCTCTGTAGATCTAGTCAAGTTAAGATTATTAGAATGAGCCCTAGTCTGATATGAATGTTGTCCTTATAAAAAAGGACAAATTTGGACACAGAGATAGACATGCACACAGAGTAAACACCATGTGAACATGGTTTATAATGTGTGGCTGTGACTCACTGAGATAGGGATGATTAGGTAGAAATAGAGTCAGGAGAATCAGGAAAAATTGTGTCACAGCAACCATGGAAAGAATATTTCAAGAATTAGGTTGTGATCAAGAGCATCAAATTATGGGATATTATAGACAGGCAGTGTTAGATAGGGAAAAGGTACATTCAGTCTTTGGAGGCAGAGAGAACTGAGTTTAAATTATCGTCACTACCTACTAGCTGTGGCAGCTGTGAAAGTCATGTTACCTCGCTAAAGCTCATTTTTTCTCACCTATAAAGAAGAGGTAATATATGTTTTTCTTAAGTTTGGTTGTAAATTATGAGCAACCATGCACGAATACACTCATGACACACACATATATACATGAAAGGCTTAGTAAAAATAGGTTCTCAGTCAGTGGTGGCTGTTACTACTGCTGAATGACACTAAATGAAGGAAAAGATCAGAAAAAATGTTAAAAAATAGTACAAGAATATATTTTCTTAACAGTAGGCGATCACTAAATGAGTGCTTACTATGTGCTAGGTACTGTTTTCAGAACTTACATGTATTATTTCATTCTGACGACAGTCTTTTGCAGTAGATACAATACTATGTTGATTCCCACCTGACAGGTGAAAAAAAATAGACACAGTTATTTGCTCAACTCCACACAGATAATGAGTGCAAGAAACAGGATTTGAAGCCAGGTTATCTAACTCTGGTGTTTGTGGTTTTCAATACTATGCTACACTTTGTCTCTTTTAGAATCAGTGTTGTGTTATCAGCCAGTTATATAGTCTGTGATAGCAAATCTGTATTCCTTTTCTAGTGATTATAGAATTTCTAAACACTGAGTTGTTTCAGTTAAGACAATTCTGGAAAATAGTTTTCTACCAAACAGCATCTTCTACATTAAATATTCTTGGCTAGGAGAACATTCTTAATAAACATTTTTGCCTTCTCAGGGATTGATTATAATACAGAATTTGTTTTTGGATTCCAGAGTAAGACAACTAGGAGATGTGTCCTACCTATAATTAGGTATTTGATATCAGGCCCATGAAATTTAGCGGACTTTTATTTTTTGACATTATGCCCTGTAAAGTCATCTCTACACTTTTTGGTGGCAGTAGAGTGTTGTAGTCAGTTCGTATCAGCTCCCAAGAGCTGATTAGTAAATTTCTAGGAATTTTGCAAGCTGGTTGCTAAACAAGCCTTTATTAAAAATTAAATTATATAAACATACAAATAAAGTATACACAAAGGTTTTAAATACTCAAAAAACATTATTTTGCTACATTTTACTATTATCTTTGTTTTTGAGTTTATTGACATCTATTTTATCTGTATGGAGGAAGCACCGTATTTTTAGCTGTAAAATACAGATTTTATCTGTATGGAGGAAGCACTGTAAAACAGTGTGGTGTTGCACGTCTCTTCTAAACTCTGTGTTCAGTGATGTCAAGTTAGTAGCTTGAAACTAGCCATAGTGGGAGCATTTATTCCACAGAAGTCAGTTAACTAATGCTACAAGTCAGGAATCCTCCTACTCCCTCCCAGCTAGTTGTTAAAACCTTTATCAACACACCACTGCAAAGCTAATCGGCTGTTGCTCTATGCCACTGCTAATCCTGCACCCTAGTGCTGTCACTTGAACTACCAATTGTAGGATTTCAGAAATGTATTTAAAACATGATTTGCCAGTGGTTGGTGTTTTTAGAGATTCACATTGCTTAATGAGGATTTCTGTGCCATCCCAGGGATCTCAGATAGATCATTAAATTGCCCATGTTATGTATCCTCTTGTTTGGAGAAACTAATCTCCAACTTTTTTGACTTCCTAAATGGATAGCAGTGGTGAAAAGTCTCTTTGGAAATCAGAGTGACGCTTAAACTTAGAAAGAGGGAAATTAGAAGAAGGAGGCAAAAGGAAAGAGAGACAGTGTTGCCTAATGGTTGAGGGCGCAGGCTCAGAAGTCAAACTGTTAAGATCCAAATTCCAGCTCTGCCAGTTATACTGTGAGACTTTGAGCAAGTTATTTAACCTCTTTGTGCCTTGGTTTCCACCTCTGTAAAATGGGATAATAATTGGATCCATTTCATATAGTTGTTGTGCAATAATGAATGTAATGAATGTAAAATGTGTAGAAAACTACCTGGTACATGGTAGGTATTATGTAAATATTTGTAGCTATTCCCTCTTTGTATCAAAAGATAGGGGTTTTCTTCCCCAAAGCAACAGAAAGGTGGGTCTGTCATTTACACATTTTCAGTCAAGACTTTGTTTAGTTAATAATATTTAAAGTAGCTTATATTTCTGTTCTTCAGAAAAATTTAAACTTTGGGGCAAGTGTCCCAAACTATTATTCCTCAATTTTTAATTATGCACACATTGCACGAGCTTTTGGCAGTTGAAAAATGACCAAACATAATGGAACTGGGGAATTTATTCAACCTATTTGAATGTGTCTCATACAAATCAATTGTGCAGTGACCTATTTGGATCATTAAGAGAGCCAACTAAATGATGTCCTGTGCGAGCAGGTGGCTGTTTGGCCAGAGCCCTTGGGATGACCTAGTTGGGATCAAAACCCAAAAGGGCACCTTGCCCTAAGGTGTATGGTGCTTATATTTTTAAAATACGATTAAAGAACTATTGAGTCTTTTATTGTATAATTAAATATACAGGATCCCAATGGAGTTGTCCCTAATTTTTTACATGTCTCTTTACCTAGTGACTCAGAAGTAATTATGGGTGAGAATAATTTGATTTGAGGTTTTAGATGTAACCAAGGTTTGAAAACATAAAAAATGTATAAAGCAAAGGACAATCTAGTTGTGTTTTATAAAATACTGATAATTGCAGTGTACTGTTTACTTTTGCTCTAGGCTATTGAGAAACCCGTTGGCTGCGACTGTAATCTGTTTTTATTCTCTTATTTAGCAAGTATGATTATTAGTATGGCTTGAGTGTATGTAGCGTCCTAGGTGATTTGTTTCCATAGGAGGAAAATTATGGACATTTGCTCACTAAGTTGTATCAAATATGAACCTCATGCATTGTTATTCTGATGATATAACTATCACTTAAGTTTACATATAAAAATAGTAGGCCAGAGCTTCCCTGGTGGCGCAATGGTTGAGAGTCCGCCTGCCGATGCAGGGGACACGGGTTCATGCCCCGGTCCGGGAGGATCCCACATGCCGCAGAGCGGCTGGGCCCGTGAGCCATGGCCGCTGAGCCTGCGCGTCCAGAGCCTGTTCTCCGCAACAGAAGAGGCCACAACAGTCAGAGGCCCGCGTACCGCAAAAAAAAAAAAAAAAAAAAAAAAGTAGGCCAACTCATTATCATTATTGATTTCTAATGATAATGCAAGATTTTAAAATTCTGACCCCCTCCCCTCAGCTTTTTGTGGTAAGGAGCAAAAGTACCTTACATGATGAAAACCATAGATAAGAAAAAAACCCCACACAAATCAATTAGTTTAGGGCAGAATTTATAAGTACAGATATTGACTCATGTGGATGACTTAGGGAAGGGTTAGTTATGTTATTTCAATAGAGTCTTTTCCACCTGTAACAGCATTTAGCAGATAATAAGAATTAAATTAATTTGTTTCACCTGTTGGGTTCTGTAATTATTTCTTTATAGGTATATTTGAGGTATATTCAAATACCTCATCAAGTGGGGAGAGGAGTGGAAGAGAGGGATTACAAAGGGGCATGAGAAAACCATTGGGAATGACTTTTTATTATGTTGATGGTTTCATGGGGAATATATACATATGTCAAAATGTGTGAAGTTGTATGTTTCAAGTTTGTACATTTATTGTATGTTGACTATACCTCAAAAAAGCTACTAAATTATGCATTTTGATCTTGCGAATTTTGTTTTCTTTTTCTTTTTTTTTTTTTTTTTGCGGTATGCGGGCCTCTCACTGCTGCGGCCTCTCCCGTTGCGGAGCACAGGCTCTGGACGCGCAAGCCCAGTGCCCATGGCCCACGGGCCCAGCCGCTCCGCAGCACGCGGGATCCTCCCGGACCGGGGCATGGACCCGCATCCCCTGCATCGGCAGGCGGACTCCCAACCACGGTGCCACCAGGGAAGCCCTCAAGTTTGTACATTTATTGTATGTTGACTATACCTCAAAAAAGCTACTAAATTATGCATTTTGTTCTTGCGAATGTTATTTTTTACAACAGATACTTTATTTGTAGCAGATAAACAATGATTCTTTAAATGGACCCCAGCTATAGGGCATTACAGATTTGTTTACGTTTGTAGTTACGAAAACAGTAGCGCTGAATAAAGTCTCTGAAAAGTTTATTGCTAAAGGATAGTTGTTATTTTAGAAAATTTATTTCCCATTAGCAAATAAGGAATGTCAACTAGAGAGCAATTTTGTAAAACACAGTGATTTTGTCGGAATTATGAAAGATGTTTTGGCTTATTGCTAGCCCTGCAATTCACAGTGTTAAATGGAATAAATGCAAATATAATCTAAAACGTTGCTATGCTTACATTTGCATTGCAATCCTAACAAATTTATGAGCATAATATAGACCTTTGGACACCTGGGAAAATTGATGAATAAACTTAACTTGGCAAATATAATTTGAAAAAAATGGGGCTGGGTCATGACCAACTGATTTAGGTTCAGTGATTGAAGAGAGAAACCCAGAGAAACCTAGAGAAATTAATTTTATTTCTCCTAAGGATAACAGGCATAGGAGATGCTATTACTAGGAGAGGTTTAAGTCTCAATGGAGAAAGCCAAATGCGGGTACATACATTTAACTAATGAAGAAACTCTGGGCAGGGGCCAAGCTTCGGGAGTCTTATCTGTAGTCACTTTTAAGGACACCTTCTCATCTGTCCCGTTGAGTCATGTTCCAAGTGTTTTATTATGGTACGTGAAAGGAAGGGGAAAAAAGCCAAATTGCTGGAAAAAGAACATTTACAACTTTCCCACAATAATTTGTCAAGGCAACTCAGTGTACAACTCAGTACTATGACAGTTCTAAACCTCCATTGAGTTGGTGATAATAAATTATATAGCCTGTAGAATAAGAATTCAATGCAGTTACTAAACTCTTTTCACTAAATCTTATTATCATTTACTCTTAAACTGAAATTATGCAAAAAAAAATAACTATGACCAGTATTTGTTAGGTACCTAGACAAAGCAATGCATCCTGCTATGGACTTCCTGATATTTAAATTTAATCTTTACAAGATTAGGGAGCTCTGTGTTGTTTGCCTTCTATTTTTTTAAATTTGAATTTTATTTAATTTTTTTATACAGCAGGTTCTTATTAGTTAGCAATTTTATAAATATTGGTGTATATATGTCAATCCCAATCTCCCAATTCATCCACCACCACCCCGCTTTCCCCCCTTGGTGTTCATATGTTTGTTCTCTACATCTGTGTCTCTATTTTTGCCTTGCAAACTGATTCATCTGTACCATTTTTCTAGATTCCACATATGTTCAGTAATATATGAAATTTGTTTTTCTGACTTACTTCACTTTGTGTGACAGTCTCTAGGTCGATCCATGTCTACAAATGACCCAATTTCATTCCTTTTTATGGCTGAGTAATATTCCAGTGTATATATATATACCACATCTTCTTTATCCATTCATCTGTCGATGGGCATTTAGATTGCTTCCATGACCTGGCTATTATAAATAGTGCTGCAGTGAACATTGGGGTGCGTGTGTCCTTTTGAATTACGGTTTTTCTCTGGGTATATGCCCAATGGTGGGATTGCTGGGTCATATGTTAATTCTATTTTTAGTTTTTTCAGGAACCTCCATACTCTTCTCCATAGTGGCTGTATCAATTTACATTCCCACCAACAGTGCAAGAGGGTTCCCTTTTCTCCACACCCTCTCCAGCATTTATTGTTTGTAGCTTTTCTGATGATGGCCCTTCTAACCGGTGTGAGGTGATACCTCATTGTAGCTTTGATTTGCATTTCTCTAACAATTAAGTGATGTTGAGCAGCTTTTCATGTGCCCCTTGGCCATCTGTGTGTCTTCTTTGGAGAAAGGTCTACTTAGGTCTTCTGCCATTTTTGGATTGGGTTGTTTGTTTTTTTTAATATTGAGCTGCATGAGCTGTTTATATATTTTGGAGATTAATCCTTTGTCAGTTGCTTTGTTTGCAAATATTTTCTCCCATTCTGAAGGGTTGTCCTTTTGTCTTGTTTATGGTTTCCTTTGCTCTGCAAAAGCTTTGAAGTTTCATTAGGTCCCATTTGTTTATTTTTCTTTTTATTTCCATTTCTCTAGGAGGTGGGTCAAAAAGGATCTTGCTGTGATTTATATCATAGAGTGTTCTTCCTGTGTTTTCCACTAAGAGTTTGATGGTGTCTGGCCTTACATTTAGGTCTTTAATCCATTTTGAGTTTATTTTTGTGTCTGTTATTAGGGAGTGTTCTAATTTCATTCTTTTCCATGTAGCTGTCCAGTTTTCCCAGCACCACTTATTGAAGAGACTGTCTTTTCTCTATTGTATATACTTGCCTCCTTTGTCATAGATTAGTTGACTGTAGGTGTGTTGGTTTATCTCTGGGCTTTCTATCCTGTTCCATTGATCTATATTTCTGTTTGTGTGCCAGTACCATATTGTCTTGATTACTGTAGCTTTATAGTATAGGCTGAAGTCAGGGAGTCTGATTCTTCCAGCACCGTTTTTTTCCCTCAAGATTTCTTTGGCTATTCAGGGTCTTTTGTGTCTCCATACAGATTTTAAGATGTTTTTTGTTCTAGTTCTGTAAAAAGTACCATTGGTAATTTGATAGGGATTTCATTGAACCTGTAGATTGCTTTGGGTAGTATAGTTATTTTCACAATGTTGATTCTTCCAATCCAAGAACATGGTATATCTCTCCATCTTTCTGTGTCATCTTTGATTTCTTTCATCAGTGTCTTATAGTTTTCTGAGTATAGGTTTTTTACCTCCTTAGGTAGGTTTATTCCTAGGTAATTTATTCTTTTTGTTGCATTGGTGAATGGGATTTTTTCCTTAATTTCCCTTTCTGATCTTTTGTTGTTAGTGTATAGGAATGCAAGACATTTCTGTGCATTAATTTTGTATCCTGCAACTTAACCAAATTCACTGATTAGCTGTAGTAATTTTCTGGTGGCATCTTTAGGGTTTTCTATGTATAGTATCATGTCATCTGCAAACAATGACAGTTTTACTTCTATTCCAATTTGTATTCCTTTTATTTCTTTTTCTTCTCTGATTGCCGTGGCTAGGACTTCCAAAACTATGTTGAATAATAGTGACGAGGTTGGACATCCTTGTCTTGTTCCTGATCTTAGAGGGAATTCTTTCAGTTTTTCACCATTGAGAATGATGTTGGGTTTGGGTCTGTCATATGTGGCCTTTATTATGTTGAGGTAGGTTCCCTCTGTGCCCACTTTCTAGAGTTTTTATCCTAAGTCAGTGTTGAATTTTGTCAAAAGCTTTTTCTGCATCTATTCATATGATCATATGGTTTTTATTCTTCATTTTGTTACTATGGTGTATCACATTGATTGATTTGCATATATTGAAGAATCCTTGCATCCCTGTAATAAACCCCACTTTATCATGGTGTATGTTCCCTTTAATGTGTTGTTGCATTCTATTTGCTAGTATTTTGTTGAGGATTTTTGCATCTATATTCATGAACGATATTGGTGTGTAATTTTCATTTTTTTGTGGTATCTTTGTCTGGTTTTGGTATCAGGGTGATGGTTGCCTTATAGAATGAATTTGGGAGTGTTCCTTCCTCTGCAAATTTTGGAAGAGTTTGGGAAGGATGGGTGTTAGCTCTTCTCTAAATGTTTGATAGAATTCACCTGTGGAGGTATCTGGTCCTGGACTTCTGTTTGTTGGAAGATTTTTAATCACAGTTTCAATTTCAGTGCTTGTGATTGGTCTGTTCATATTTTTTATTTCTTCCTGGTTCAATCTTGGAAGGTTGTGTTTTTCTAAGAATGTGTCCATTTCTTCCAGGTTGTCCATTTTATTGGCATAGAGTTGCTTGTACTAGTTTCTTATGATGCTTTGTATTTCTGTGGTGTCTGTTGTAACTTCTTTTTCATTTCTAATTTTATTGATCTGAGCCCTCTCCCTCTGTTTCTTGATGAGTCTGGCTAAAGATTTATCAGTTTTGTTTATCTTCTCAAAGACCCAACTTTTACTTTTATTGATCTTTGCTGCTGTTTTCTTTGTTTCTATTTCATTTTTTTCTGCTCTGATCTTTATCATTTATTTCCTACTACTAATTTTGGGTTTTGTCTTTCTTCTTTCTCTAGTTCCTTAGGTGTAAGGTTAGATTGTTTATTTGATATTTTTCTTATTTCTTGAGGTAGGATTGTATTGCTATAAACTTCCCTCTTAGAACTGCTTTTGCTGCATCCCATAGGTTTTGGATCGTCGTGTTTTTGTTGTCATTTGTCTCTAGGTATATTTTGATTTTCTCACTCATTTCTTCAGTGTTCTCTTGGTTATTTAGTAACATATCGTTTAGCCTCCATGTATTTGTGTTTTTTCCCTGTAATTGATTTCTAATCTCAAAATGTTGTGGTCAGAAAAGATGCTTGATATGGTTTCAGTTTTCTTAAATTTACCAAGGCTTGTTTTGTGACCCAAGATGTGATGTATCCTGGAGAATGTTCCATGTGCCCTTGAGAAGAAAGTGTAATCTGCTATTTTTGGATGGAATGTCCTATAAATATCAATTAAATCTGTCTGTTGTGTCATTTAAAGCTTGTGTTTCCTTATTAATTTTCTGTTTGGATGATCTTTCCATTGGTGTAAGTGAGGTGTTAAAGTCCCCCACTATTACTGTGTTACTGTCAATTTCCTCTTTTATAGCTGTTAGCATTTGCCTTATATATTGAGGTGCTCCTATGTTGGGTGCATATATATTTATAATTGTTATATTTTCTTGGATTGATGTAGTGTTCTTACTTGATCATTACGTAGTGTTCTTCCTTGTCTCTTGTAACATTCTGTATTTTAAAGTCTACTTTATCTGATATGAGTATTGCTACTCCAGTTTTCTTTTGATTTCCATTTGCATGTAAAATCTTTTTCCATCCCCTCACTTTCAGTCTTTATGGGTCCCTAGGTCTGAAGTGGGTCTCTTGTAGACAGCATGTAGATGGGTCTTGTTTTTGTATCCATTCAGGGAGCCTGTGTCTTTTGGTTGGAGCAATTAATCCATTCACATTTAAGGTAATCATCAATATGTATGTTCCTATTACCATTTTCTTAATTGTTTTTGGTTTGTTTTTGTATGTGCTTTTCTTCTCTTGTGTTTCCCACATAGAGAAGTTCCTTTAGCATTTGTTGTAGAGCTGGTTTGTTGGTGCTGAATTCTCTTAGCATTTGCTTTGTCTGTAAGGCTTTTGATTTCTCTATTGAATCTGAATGAGCTCCTTGCTGGGTAGCGTTATTGGTTGTACTTTCTTCCCTTTCATCACTTTAAGTATATCATGCCACTCCCTTCTGGCCTGTAGAGTTTCTGCTGAGAAATTGGTGTTATCCATATGGGAGTTCCCTGTTATTTGTTATTTTCAAATATTTGTTATTTGTTATATGTTATTTGTTGTTTTCATCTTGTTGCTTTTAATAATTTTTCTTTGTCTTTAATTTTTGTCAGTTTGATTACTATGTGTCTTGACGTGTTTCTCCTTGGGTTTTTCCTGCCTGAGACTCTCTGTGCTTCCTGGACTTGGGTGGCTATTTCCTTTCCCATGTTAGGGAAGCTTTCAACTGTAATCTCTTCAAATATTTTCTCTGGTCCTTTCTCTCTCTTCACCTTCTGGGACCCCTATAATTCGAATGTTGGTGCATTTAATGTTGTCCCAGAGGTCTCTTAGGCTGTCTTCATTTCTTCTCATTCTTTTTTCTTTATTCCTTTCTGTGGCCGTTAATTCCACCATTCTGTCTTCCAGGTCACTTATCCATTCTTCTGCCTCGGTTATTCTGCTATTTATTCCTTCTGGTCTATTTTTATTTCAATTATTGTATTGTTCATCTGTGTTCTTTAATTCTTCTAGGTCTTTGTTAAACACTTCTTGCATCTTCTGGATCTTTGCCTCTATTCTTTTTCCGAGGTCCTGTATCATCTTCATTATCATTATTCTGAATTCTTTTTCTGTAAGGTTGCCTATCTCCACTTCATTTAATTGTTTTTCTGGGGATTTATCTTTTTCCTTTATCTCGTACATAGTCCTCTGCCTTTTCATTTTGTCTATTTTTCTGTGAATGTGGTTTTCATTCCACAGGCTGCAGGATTGTAGTTCTTTCTTCTGCTGTCTGCCCCCTGGTGGATGAGGCTATCTAAGAGGCTTGTGCAAGCTTCCTGATGGGAGGGACTGGTGGTGGTTAGAGCTGGGTGTTGCTCTGGTGGGTAGAGCTCAGTAAAACTTTAATCTGCTTGTGTGCTGAGGGGTGGGGCTGAGTTTCCTCCCTGTTGGGTGTTTGGCCTGAGGTGACCCAGCACTGGAGACTCCAGGCCCTTTGGTGGGGCTAACTGTGGACTCCGGGAGGGCTCATGCCAAAGAATACTTCCCAGAACTTCTGCTGCTAGTGTCCTTGTCCCCACGTTGAGCCACAGACACCCCCTGCCTCTGCAGGAGACCCTCCGACACTAGCAGGTAGGTCTGGGGTCAGTCTCCTGTGGGGTCACTGATCCCCTTCAGTCTCCTGTGGGGTCACTGATCCTTTCCCCTGGATCCTGATGTGTGCACTACTTTGTGTGTTCCCTCCAAGAGTGGAATCTCTGTTTCCCCCAGTCCTGTCAAAGTCCATTTCATTGCGGCTTCTCCTTTGTCTTTGCATGTGGGTTATCTTTTTTTGTGAGCTCCAGTGTCATCTTGTCAATGACTCTTCAGCATTTAGTTGTGATTCTACTGCTCTCGCAAGAGGGAGTAAGAGCACATCCTTCTACTCCACCATCTTGAACCAGTCTCTCTATGAATTTGTTTCTTAGGGAAGCTTTCAGTCAAACAGAAACATCGCTAACGGAGAGCATGCCTGTAGAAACCCTCTGGTAGTTTCCATTCTGTTTGCCTTCTTTTTACAGAGAATGAACCTGGGCACAGAGAAACTAAGTAGCAATTTGTTCTGGGTTAGACTGCTACTGAGTTAAAGTCATGATATGAGCGCAGATCTCTGACTTTCAACTACATGCTTTTCCCATTACATAATTCTCCTTTTCCTCTACCTCTATCAGTAAGTACCCTTTGATTGTTTGGGTCAGTCAGGAAGAGATATACAAATGAATATCCATAAAAGATATTTTTGAGCTGTGGGTAGAAAGCTAAAATCATCAAAAACCTGAATTGAGGTAGTTGTGAAGTGTTGGCAAGAAATCAAAGGAGGCATGGCTGATACAACCGAAATTTGATTTTACTTCCCTTCGCTCTTTTGTGGGGGCAACTTCTTTGGACATCTGCTAAGTAAGAAAAAGTGGGGACAACTACCTAAGATATTTTTTTCTGTATTATTGCATAAGGTGGTATGTAAGTTCTTAGTACTGGGTCTAGTATAACATGACAAACAATAGAGTCACTACTGTTTTCTACACTAAGAAAGAAACATATCTTTTAAACACCCAAGAGAAGTGAAAACATATGTCTACCCAAAAGTTTGTACATAAATGTTCTGTTCATAGTAGTATTATTCATAATAGCAAAATGTGGAAACAACCAAAATACCCATCATCCATCAAAATATCCATGATAAATGGATAAGATACATACAGAATATCTATATAATGGAATATTCATATAGCAGAATATTTTTAATTAATAACTTTTATTTAGAATGAGAAGGCACTTAGTAAATATATGTTGAACTGGAAATGTTTTACTAATTCTTTTTTATTGAAATATAATTGGTATGCAATATTACATTAATTTCAGATGTACAGCCTAGTGATTTGTCATTTAAATGCACTGTGAAATCACTACAATAAGTCCAGTAACTATCTTTAACAGTATTAATTCTTCCAATGCATGAGCACAGTATGTCTTTCCATTTGCTTGTGTCATCTTCAGTTTCTCTCATCAGTATCTTATAATTTTCAGTTATAGGTCTTTTACTTCCTTGGTTAGATTTATTTTTTTACAGTTAAATATCTGTTACATTTTTAAGTAAGTTTATGTCAGTATATTTCAACACTAGATGTCAATATTTTAAATTCACAGACCACTGTTTGCTAAAAGATACTTTCATGATATTTTTTCTTTTTTTCCCTTGGTTAGATTTATTAGCAGGTATTTTATTCTTTTTCATGTAATTGTAAAAAGGATTGTTTTCCTAATTTATGTTTGTTACTGTGTTATTAGTGTATAGAAATGCAACAGATTTATGTATATTAATTTTATATCCTGCAAATTTACTGAATCCATATAAATAGTTTTTTGGTAGAGTCCTTAGCATTTTTCTATATATAATATCATGTCATCTGCAAATAGTGACTGTTGTACTTGTTCTATTCTAACTTAGATGTGTTTTATTTCTTTTCCTTGTCTGATTGCTGTGGCTAGGACTTCCAATAGTTTGTTGAATAAAAATGTGAGAGTGGGCATCATTCCCTTGTTTTTAATCTTAGCGGAAATGCTTTCAGCTTGTCACTGTTGCATATGATATATGCTTTGGGTTTGTCATATATGGCCTTTATTATGTTGAGGTGTGATCCCTGTATACCCACTTTTTTGAGAGTTTTTATCTTGAATGGATGATGAATTTTTTCAAAGTCTTTTCTGCATCCAGTGAAATGATGATTTTTATCTTTCATTTTGTTAATGTAGTATATATCACATTGATTCATTTGAAGTTATTGAATCATCCTTGCATCCCTGGGATAAATCCCATTTCATCATGATGTATGATCCTTTTAATATATTGTTAAACTTGGCTTTCTAATATGATGTTGAGGATTTCTGCATCTATATTCATCAGTGATATTGGCCTGTAATTTTTTTGTGTGTGGTGGCTTTATCTGATTTTTGAATCAGGGCTGGCCTTGTAGAATGAATTTGGAAGCATTCCTTAAAAGTTTTTTGGAGTAGTTTGAAAAGGATAGGTGTTTACTCTTTTGTAAATGTTTGGTCGGATTCACCTGTGAAACTGTTTCTGGAATTTTGTCTGTTGGGAATTTTTTGATTACTGATTCAATTTCATTACTAGTGATTGGTCTGTTCCGATTTTCTGTTTCTTCCTTATTCAGTCTTAGGAGATTATACATATCTAAGGATGTACCCATTTCTTCTAAGTTATCCAGTTTGTTGGCATTTAATTGTAGTAATCTCTTATGATCTGTTATATTTCTGTGGTATTGGTTGTAACTTCTCTTTCATTTTTATTTGGGCCTTCTCTTTCTTGATGAGTCTGACTAAAGGTTGATCAACTTTGTTTATCTTTTCAAAGAACCAATCAACCAGTTTATTTTTTATTTTTTTAGTCTCTATTTCATATACTTGAGTATATATTATTTCCTTTCTTCTACTAAATTTGGGTTTTGTTTGTTCTTCTTTTTCTACTTCCTTCATGTGTGAGGTTAGATTGTTATTTGAGATTTTTTTTATTTCCTGAGGTGGACCTGTATGACTGACTGTAAACTTCCCACTTAGAATTGCTTTTGCTGTGTCCCATAGATTTTGGTATGTTGTGTTTCCATTTTCATTTGTTCAGTTTTTTATTTCATTTTTTATTTCTTCAGTAACGCATTCATTGTTTAGTAGCATATCATTTAGACTCTATATGTTGGGGTTTTTTTTCATTTTTTTCTTATACTTAATTTCTAGTCTCATACCATTTTGGTCAGAGAAGATGCTTGATAGGATTTCAGTCTTCTCAAGTTTACTGAGAGTTGTTTCATGGCCTAGCATGTGATCTATCCTGGAGAATGTTCCATGTCCACTTAAAAAGAATGTGTATCGTGCTGTTTTTGGATGGAATGTTCTGTATATATCTATAAAATTTATCTAGTCTAATGTGTCATTTAAGGCCAATATTTCTTTATTGATTTTCTGTCTGGATGATCTTTCCAGATGTAAGTCGGGTGTTAAAGTTCTCTACTATTATTCTATTCATTTTTCCCTTTATGTCTGTTAATATTTGCTTTATAAATTTGGGTACACTTATGTTGGGTGCATAGATATTTGCAAGTATTATATTTTTTGCGGGATTGATCCCTTTATTATTATTTAATTCCATTCTTTGTCTCTTGTTACAGTCTTTGTTTTAAAGTCTTTTTTCTAATGTAGTACTGGTATCCCAGCTTTCTTTTCATTTCCATTTGCATGGAATATCTTTTCCCATCCCCTCCCTTTCAGTTTGTGTGTGTCTTAAGATCTGATGTAAGTCTCTTATAGCAGTATATACATGGGTCTTCCTCTTTTTAATCCATTCAGACACTGTATGTGTTTTGATTGGAACATTTAATCCATTTTCATTTAAAGTAATTATTAGGTATGTAATTTTTGCCATTTTATTAGTTTTTTCTGGTTATTTTTGTAGTTCTTCTCTCTTCCTCTCTTCTTGCTCTCTTCCCTTGTGATTTGATGAGTATCTTTAGTGTTATGTTTGGCTTCCTGTCTCTTTATTTTTTGTGTATCTATTACAGATTTTTGGATTTTGGTTACCATGAGGTTCATATATATCAACCTATATATAGGTACCTATCTTAAGTTAATGATTCCTTAAGCTTGAACACATTCTAAAAGCTCTATATTTTTACCACTCCCCACATTTTATGTTTTTGATGTCATATTTTATGTCTTTTAATTTTGTATTCTTTACTTATAGATATAGATTATTTTATTACTTTTGTCTTTTAAGCTTCCTGCTAGCTTTATAAATGGCTTATCCTCTACCTATACTATATATTAGCCTTTACCAGTGAGATTTTTCCTTTCATAATTTTTTAATTTCTCATTGTGGCCTTTTCTTTTCCACTTAGAGGAGTCCCTTTAACATTTCCGTAAGGCTGGTTTCGTGGTGATGAACTGTGCTAGTGTTCGCTTGACTGTAAAACCCTTTATCTCTTCTTCAATTCTGAATGATAACCTTGCTGGGTAAAGCATTCTTGGTTGTAGGTTTTTTTAATTTTCTTTTAGCACCTTGACTTTATCATGCCACTTTCTTCTGGCATGAAAAGTTCCCACTGAAAAGGTAGCTGTTAGTCTTATGGGAGTTCCTTTTTACATATCTAGTTGCTTTTCTCTCACTGCTTTTAAGATTCTCTCTTTATCTTTAATTCTTGATATTTTAATTACAATGTATTGGTGTGGACCTCTTTGGCTTCATCTTGTTTGGGATTCTCGGTACTTCCTGGTCTTTGATGTCTGTTTTCTTCCCAAGTTAGGGAAGTTTTCAGCTGTTATTTCTTCAAATAAGTTTTCTGCCTTTCTCTCTCTCTTTTTTCCTTTGGGACTCCTATAATGCAAATGTTAGTACACTTGCTGTTGTCCCAGAAGTCCCTTAAGCTGTTCTCATTTTTTTTAATTCTTTTTTTTCTTTTCAGCTTGAGAGATTTCCACTACCCTGTCTTCCAGATCACTGTTCCATTCTTCCATATCATCTAATCTACTATTGACTTCCTCTAGTCTATTTTTCATTTAGTTATTGTATTCTTCAGCTCTGATTGGTTCTTTTTATATTTTCTAATTCTTTGTTGAAGTTCTCACTGTGTCATCCATTCTCCCAAGATCAGTGATCGTTTTAATGATCATTATTTTGATTCTTTATCAAGTAGGTTGCTCATCTCCATTTCCTTTAGTACATTTTCTGAGGTTTTTGTCTTATTCCTTCATTGGAACACATTCCTCTGTGTCTTCATTTTGCCTAATTTTCTGTGTTTTTTTTGTGTGTATTTGTATTTCTATGTCCATCACATCTCCCAATCTTGGAGAATTGGCCTTATGTAGGAATTGTCCTATGGGGCCCAAATCACACTCCCCTCTGGCCACCTGAGCTAGATGCTCCCAGAGTGTCCCCTTTGTGAGCTGTGTGTGTGCTTCTGTTGTTATGGTGCCAACTATTATGGGCCTGCTGGCAGGTGGTGTTGTCCCCTAGCCCAGCTGGCTCTGAGGCCCTGCCTTGTTCAGTGGCTACAGGTGTGCTGAAGGGTGGGGCTGGCTCCTTGTTCATCTGGCCATGCAGTCTGGTTGTGTGTGACTGCTGTGGGCCTGTGGGTGGGTGGGACAGGCCCCCAGTGCTAAAAGGCTAGAGGGGAGATCCCAAAATGACACTTACCAGCATTGTGTCAGCATGGTAGAGTGAGATTCCCCAAAATGGCTGTGCCATCATTGTCTCAGTCCCCAGGCAGAGTCCCAGCTACCACTTGTGTCTCTGGGAGGCTTTTCAGGGTCAGCACATGGGTTTGACCTAGGCGTCTTTCAAATTACTGCCTTTGCTCTGGGAGTCAATATATGTGAGATTTTGTGTGTGCCCTTTAAAAACAGAGTCTCTTATAGCCCTAGGGCTCTCCCAAACATAAGCCTTACTGGTTTTCAAAGCCTGACTTACTGGGTGCAGGACCACTGAGCTAGGGAGCCTGATTCAGGGCTTGGACCCCTCTCTGGGAGGACCTCTGTGGTTGTGCTAGCCCTCCTGTTTCTGGGTTGCCAGCGTGGGAGTGTGGGTCCTGACTAGACCACATCTGTGCCCCTCCTACATGTCTGTTTTGGCTTTTCGTTTATATCTTTAGTTGTGGACAATCCTTTCTGCTAGTCTTCAGGTCATTCTCATAAACAGTTACTCTGTAAGTCGTTGTAATTTTCGTATATGCCTGTGGGAGGGTGTGACTTCAGTGTCTTCTTACTCTTCCATCTTGATCCTTTCCTCCATAATGGAATATTATCCATCAATAAAAAGGAATGAAGTACTGATAGACACTACAACATGGATGAACCTTGAAAACACTATGATAAGTGAAAGAAGCCAGTCACC
This sequence comes from Leucopleurus acutus, assembly GCF_964270905.1. Classification (NCBI taxonomy): domain Eukaryota; kingdom Metazoa; phylum Chordata; class Mammalia; order Artiodactyla; family Delphinidae; genus Leucopleurus; species Leucopleurus acutus. Next base: position 73,268,190 of record NC_139156.1, read on the forward strand.
AATGATATTCGATGAATCCATTCACGTGGAATGTCCAGAATAGGCAGATCTATAGAGATGGAAAGTAAATTGGTGATTACATAGGGCATAAGGGCATGGAAGTGGTGGGGAACGGGGAGTGACTGCTGATGAATACAGGCTTTCTTTTTGGGTGAACAAAAATGATTTAAACTTAGGTTATGGTTGTGGTTGGACACTGTGAATACACTAAGCAACATTTTATTGTGTACTTTAAATGGGTGAATTTTGTTATATGAGTTATATCTTAAAATTGTTTTGAAAAGATAATTGTATAAACAAAATATGTATAGTCATCGTAGGTCAAAGTAACCTGAAAAACAAACAAATACCTTTAAAAAATCAATAACAAAATGAAATAAGTAAAACTAACTCTATGTCATGTTGGTAGCTTAGTCACACATAGAAGAAATCTTTCAAGTATCTACAAAACTCAGTAATTTGAATGTACATTCCTAGGAGATATATCCTCATGACAAAAAGATAAAAAAGAAAATTAAAACATACTTAATAATCATATTGGTATTGCTACTTTATAATGAATATGTATTAGGTTCTCATATAATTCATTAATTTCATTACTTATTTTCTTTATCCATAAATAGTTATGTTCATATCTTTTGGAATTATTATTTCAGAGTAAGTGAAAAGAGTTACAAATACTGATACTAAATTAGTTAAGGAAAAATCCTTAATCTTAAATTGGATTGTTAATACCACTATGGATTCATGATGCATTTTTCCTTTTAAAAAATATTTAGTTGCTTGCACTATCCATGGAAAAGTTCCTGGAAGTAATATCAACACGGTAGAAATAAATCACTGACCCTGGAGTGATATCTCTAAATACCTGTTCTTACTAAGACTAGGAGAAACTTAGGAGAAATGGCTAATGCCACATACTGGCAAGAAACGTACAAGATTACCTTAGGACATCTTATTATGCTGGAAAGCATGAACGTGATCCAAGACGACTGTGGTTGTGTTAGGAGAAGTCAGTATACCACTTTGAAAGGGCTGTTACAGGCCAAAGATGGGTATTTGTGCATCAAAAGAATAATGACTCCAATGGATTGAAGCAAATGCGTTAAAATGCATGAGTTTAAAACAAAACCTGCTGGTCACCTTCAAAGGTTGCTAGGTCACCAAATCATTATTCTAAAAACTGGAAAATAAAAGGAAAAGAATGAAGCATTTATTTTTCTCTTGCTATACAAACTGTGTAATCAATAATATTAAGAGAAGAATTTCAGCTAATAAACGCAGAATTATAGAATTAGGAAGTAATCAGCTTGCAACACCTAATGAAATAATGCATTTTGAATGCTAAAACAACTACAAGAAAGATTCATGGGGAACTTTATATCAATACTTGGGAGATTAGGCTGATTGCACCTGAACCCACTGATAAATTTTAAATCACACAAAGAGAGACAGCCAGTGATTATGTGCCTCCTGAAGTGATTTGATCATAAGCATCCAACACCACCAATGATGTATTCATGCCAGGAAATTTAATTAGGCATGAATTACCATTTTGCAGGAAATATAGAGGATAGAGGAACATGTGAAACAACAATCCCAAGGAAGCAATAAGCCAAGTTCAGAATGGGGGAATTTCTATAAGATAAATGAGCCAGTTTCTTTATCAAATAAATGGCAAGTAATAAAGAGGGTAAAAAATTTTCTGTTATTGATTAAAAGGTGAACTTCTCAACTAAATGCAATTTGTAGATCTCGTTTAAATTCTGAGGAAATTACAATAGTCCGAATATGAACTGCTTCTTGAAATGTTTCTTGCTCTATCACAGTAACTGTTGAGCATGGAGAGGTTAACAATCTGCCAGAGACGTTATATATAGTATTATTGATAGGTTTACATGTTAGGCTAGGCAACTTCTAAGATTCCTCTGGGTTTTTTTGTTTTTAATTTTAACTTAGGGTTCTTTGGATTTTTTTTTAACATCTTTATTGGAGTATAATTGCTTTACAATGGTGTGTTAGTTTCTGCTGTATGACAAAGTGAATCAGCTATACATATACATATAACCCCATATCTCCTCCCTCTTGCATCTCCCTCCTACCCTCCCTATCCTACCCCTCTAGGTGGTCACAAAGCACCGAGCTGATCTCCCTGTGCTATGTGGTTGCTTCCCACTAGCTATATATTTTACATTTGGTGGTATATATAAGTCCATGCCACTCTCTCACTTCATTCCAGCATACCCTTCCCCCTTCCCGCGTCCTGAATTCCATTCTCTATGTCTGCATCATTATTCCTGTCCTGCCCGTAGGTTCTTCAGAACCATGCTTTTCTTTTTTTTTCTTTTTAGATTCCATATGTATGTGTTAGCATACGGTATTTGTTTTTCTCTTTCTGACTTACTTCACTCTGTATGACAGACTCTAGGTCCATCCACCTCACTGAAAATAACTCAATTTCGTTTCTTTTTATGGCTGAGTAATATTCCATTGTATATATGTGACATATCTTCTTTATCCATTCATCTGTGTCATCTGGACACTTAAGTTGCTTCCTTTATCCATTCATCTTAAGTGGATAAGTTATGATGGATATAATGGATAAGTTCCTTTATCCATTTGTTCCTTTAGGTTTTTTGTTCCATAAGTTCCTTTTGTTCCATAAGTTCCTTTATCCAACTTATAATGGATAAGTTCCTTTATCCATTCATCTTAAGTGTCATCTGGACACTTAAGTTGCTTCCATGTCCTGGCTATAGTAAATAATGCTGAAATGAACATTGTGGTACATGACTTTTTGGATTACGGTTTTCTCAGGGTATGTGCACAGTAGTGGGATTGCTGGGTCGTATGGTAGTTCTATTCTTAGCTTTTTAAGGAACCACCATACTGTTCTCCATAGTGGCTGTATCCATTTACATTCCCACCAACAGTGCAAGAGGGTTCCCTTTTCTCCACACCCTCTCCAGCATTTACTGTTTGTAGATTTTTTGATAATGGCCATTCTGACTGGGGTGAGGTGATACCGCATTGTAGTTTTGATTTGCATTTCTCTAATGATTAGTGATGTTGAGGATCCTTTCATGTGTTTGTTGGCAATCTGTATATCTTCTTTGGAGAAATGTCTATTTAGATCTTCTGCCCATTTTTGGATTGGGTTGTTTATCTTTTTGATACTGAGCTGCATGAGCTGCTTGTAAATTTCGGAGGTTAATCCTTTGTCAGTTGCTTCATTTGCAAATATTTTCTCCCATTCTGAGGGTTGTCTTTTGGTCTTGTTTATGGTTTCCTTTGCTGTGCAAAAGCTTTTAAGTTTCAGTAGGTCCCATTTGTTTATTTTTGTTTTTATTTCCATGTCTCTAGGAGGTGGGTCAAAAAGGGTCTTGCTGTGATTTATATCACAGAGTGTTCTGCCTATGTTTTCCTCTAACAGTTTTATAGTGTCTGGTGTTACATTTAGGTCTTTAGTCCATTTTCAGTTTATTTTTTTGTATGGTGTTAGGAAGTGTTCGACTTTCATTCTTTAACACGTAGCTGTCCAGTTTTCCCAGCACCACTTATTGAAGAGGCTGTCTTTTCTCCATTGTATATTCTTGCCTCCTTTATCAAAGATAAGGTGACCATATGTGCTTGGGTTTATATCTGGGCTTTCTATCTTGTTCCATTGATCTATATTTCTGTTTTTGTGCCAGTAACACTCTCTTGATTACTGTAACTTTGTAGTATAGTCTGAAGTCTGGGAACCTTACTCCTCCAGCTCCGTTTTTCTTTCTCAAGATTCCTTTGGCTATTTGGGGTCTTTTGTGTTTCCATACAAATTGTGAACTTTTTTGTTCTAGTTTTGTGAAAAATGCCAGTGGTAGTTTGATAGGGATTGCATTGAAACTGTAGACTGCTTTGGGTAGTAGAGTCATTTTCACAATGTTGATTCTTCCAATCCAAGAACATAGTATATCTCTCCATCTGTTTGTGTCATCTTTAATTTCTTTCATCAGTGTCTTATAGTTTTCTGCATACAGGTCTTTTGTCTCCTTAGGTAGGTTTATTCCTAGGTATTTTATTCTTTTTGTTGCAGTGGTGAATGGGAGTGTTTTCTTAATTTCTCTTTCAGATTTTTCATCATTAGTGTATAGGTGAAGGCAAGAGATTTCTGTGCATTAATTTTGTTTCCTGCTACTTTACCAAATTCATTGATTAGCTCTAGTAGTTTTCTGGTAGTGTCTTAAGGATTCTCTATGTATAGTATCATGTCATGTGGAAACAGTGACAGCTTTACTTTTTATTTTCCAATTTGGATTCCTTTTATTTCTTTTTCTTCTCTGATTGCTATGGCTGAAACATCCAAAACTGTGTTGAATAATAGTGGTGAGAGTAGGCAACCTTGTCTTGTTCCTGATCTTAGTGGAAATGGTTTTATTTTTTTTATCATTGGGAACAATGTTGGGTGTGGATTTGTCATATATGACCTTTATTATGTTGAGCAAAGTTCCCTCTATGCCTACTTTCTGGAGGGTTTTTTTTTTTTATCATAAATGGGTGTTGAATTTTTTCCAAGCTTTTTCTGCATCTATTGAGAAGATCATATGGTTTTTCTCCTTCAGTTTGTTAATATGGTGTATCACATTGATAGATTTGCGTATATTGAAGAATCCTTTCATTCCTGGGATAAACCCCACTTGATCATGGTGTATGATCCTTTCAATGTGCTGTTGGATTCTGTTTGCTAGTATTTTGTTGAGGATTTTTGCATCTTTGTTCATCAGTGATATTGACCTGTAGTTTTCCTTCTTTGTGACACCTTTGTCTGGTTTTGGTATCAGAGTGATGGTGGCCTCATAGAATGAGTTTGGGATTGTTCCTCCCTCTGCTATATTTTTAAGAGTTTGAGAAGGATAGGTGTTAGTTCTTCTCTAAATGTTTGATAGAATTCGCCTGTGAAGCCATCTATTTCTGGGCTGTTGTTTGTTGGAAGATTTTTAATCACAGTCTCAATTTCAGTGCTTGTGATGGTTCTTTTTATATTTTCTATTCATTCTTGGTTCAGTCTTGGAAGGTTGTGCTTTTCTAAGAGTTTGTCCATTTCTTCCAGGTTGTCCATTTTATTGGCATATAGTTGCTTGTAGTAATCTCATGATCCTTTGTACTTCTGCAGTGTCAGTTGTTACTTCTACTTTTTCATTTCTAATTCTATTGATTTGAGTCTCTTCCCTTTTTTTCTTGATGAGTCTAGTTAATGGTTTATCAATTTTGTTTATCTTCTCAAACAGCCAGCTTTTAGTTTTATTGATCTTTGCTATTGTTTTCTTCATTTATTTCTGATTTGATCTTTATGGTTTCTTTACTTCTTCTAACTTTGGGGTTTTTTTGTTAGGTTGTTTATTTGAGATGTTTCCTGTTTGTTGAGGTAGGATTTCATTGTTATAAACTTCCCTCTTAGAACTGCTTTTGTTGCATCCCATAGGTTTTTGGTCATTGTCTTTTCTTTGTCATTTGTTTCTAGATATTTTTTTATATCCTCTTTGATTTCATTAGTGATCTCTTGGTTATTAAGTAGTGTATTGTTTAGCCTCCATGTGTTTGTATTTTTTACAGATTTCTTCTGTAATTGATGTCTAGTCTCATAGCGCTGTGCTCGGAAAAGACACTTGATATGATTTCAGTTTTCTTAAATTTACCAAGGCTTGATTTGTGACCCAAGATATGATCTATCCTGGAGAATGTTCCATGTGCACTTGAGAAGAAAGTATATTCTGTTGTTTTTGGATGGAATGTCCTATAAATATCAATTAAGTTCATCTTCTTTAGTGTGTCTTTTAAAGCTTGTGTTTCCTTATTTATTTTCATTTTGGATGATCTGTCCATTGGTGAAAATGGGTGTTAAAGTCCCCTACTATATTTGTGTTACTGTCAATTTCCAGTTTTATGGCTGTTAGCAATTGCCTTATGTACTGAGGTGCTCCCATGTTGAGTGCGTAAGTATTTACAATTGTTATATCTTCTTCTTGGATTGATTCCTTGATCATTACGTAGTGTCCTTCTTTGTCTCTTGTAATAATCTTTATTTTAAAGTCTGTTTTGTCTCATATGAGAATTGCTACCCCAGCTTTCTTTTGATTTCCATTTGCATGGAATATCTTTTTCCATCCCCTCACTTTCAGTCTGTATGTGTCCCTAGGTCTAGAGTGTCTCAAAAGTAGACAGCATATATACGGGTCTTGTTTTTGTATCCATTCAGCCAGTCTGTGTCTTTTGGTTGGAGCATTTAATCCATTTACATTGAAGGTAATTATTGATGTGTATGCTCCTATTACCATTTTATTAATTGTTTTGGGTTTGTTATTGTAGGTCTTTTCCTTGTCTTGTGTTTCCTGCCTAGAGAATTTCCTTTAGCATTTGTTGTAAAGCTGGTTTGGTGGTAGTGAATTCTCTTGGCTTTTGCTTGTCTCTAAAGTTTTTAATTTCTCCATTGAATCTGAATGAGATCCTTGCTGGGTAGAGTAATCTTGGTTGTAGGTTCTTCCCTTTCATCACTTTAAATATGTCCTGCCACTCCCTTCTGGCTTGCAGAGTTTCTGCTGAAAAATCAGCTGTTAACCTTATGGGGATTCCCTTGTATGTTATTTGTTGTTTTTCCCTTGCTGCTTTTAATATTTTTTCTTTGTATTTAATTTTTGATAGTTTGTGTGATAATATGTGTCTTGGCATGTTTCTCCTTGGATTTATCCTGTTTGGGACTCTGTGCACTTCCTGGACTTGATTGACTATTTCCTTTCCCACATTAGGGAAGTTTTCAACTATAATCTCTTCAAATATTTTCTCAGTCCCTTTCTTTTTCTCTTCCTCTTCTGGGACCCCTGTAATCCGAGTGTTGGTGCGTTTAATGTTGTCCCAGAGGTCTCTGAGACTGCCCTTAATTCTTTTCCCTTTATTCTGCTCTGCAGTAGTTATTTCCACTATTTTATCTTCAAGGTCACTTATCCGTTATTCTGCTGTTGATTCCTCAGTTATTCTGCTGTTGATTCCTTCTAGAGAATTTTTAATTTCATTTATTGTGTTGTTCATAATTGTTTGTTTGCTCTTTAGTTCTTCTTGGTCCTTGTTAAATGTTTCTTGTATTTTCTTCCTTCTATTTCCACGATTTTGGATCCTCTTTACTATCATTACTCTGAATTCTTTTTCAGGTAGACTGCCTATTTCCTCTTCATTTGTTTGGTCTGGTGGGTTTTTACCTTGCTCCTTCATCCGCTGTGTGTTTGTCTTCTCATTTTGATTAACTTACTGTGTTTGGGGTCTCGTTTCGCAGGCCACAGGTTTGTAATTCCCGTTATTTTTGGTGTTTGCCCCCAGTGACTAAGATTGTTTCAGTGAGTTTTGTAGGCTCTCTGGTGGAGGGGACTAGTGCCTGTGTTCTGGTGGATTAGGCTGGATCTCGTCTTTCTGCTGGGCAGGTGGTCTGTTTTGGGGTGTCTGTGAGCTTATTATGATTTTAGGCAGCCTCTCTGGTAGTGGGTGTGGTTGTGTTCCTGTGTTGCTAGTTGTTTGGCATAGGGTGTCCAGCACTGTAGCTCGCTGGTCATTGAGTGGAGCTGCGTCTTAGCGCTGAGATGGTGATCTCTGGGAGATCTTTTGCCATTTGATATTACATGGAGCTGGGACGTCTCTGGTGGACCAGTGTCCTGGTCTCTTGCCTCCTCGGCTCTCCCACCTTAGAGGCACAGGCCTGACACCTGACCGGAGCACCATGACTCTTTCAGCCAAATGGCTTAGAAGAAAAGGGAGGAAAAAAGAAAGAAAGAAAATAAATGAATTAATTAAATAAAACAGTTAAGATAAAAAATAATTATTAAAAATAAAAAATTAAAAGTAATTAAAAAAAGAAAGAAAGAAGAGAGCAACCAAGCCACAAACCAAATCCACCAGTGATAACAAGCACTAAACACTGTACTAAAAAAACCCAAAGCAAACCAACAAAAAAACGGGCAGACAGAACCCTAGGACAAATGGTAAAAGCAAAGCTTTACAGATAAAATCACACAAAGAAGCATACACAAACACACTCACAGAAAGAGAAAAATGAGAAAAATATATATATTGTTGCTCCCAAAGTCCATCACCTCAATTTTGAGATGATTCGTTTTCTATTTAGGTATTCCACAGATACAGGGCACATCAAGTTGACTGTGGAGATTTAATCCGCTGCTCCTGAGGCTGCTGGGAGAGATTTCCCTTTCTCTTCTTTGTTCACACGGCTCCTGGGGTTCAGCTTTGGATTTGGACTCACCTCTCTGTGTAGGTTGCCTGAGGGCGTCTGTTCTTTTTTCAGACAGAAGGGGTTTGAGGGAATGGCTGATTAGGGGCCTCTGGCTCACTCAGGCACGGGGGAGGGAGGTGTACAGAGTGTGGGGCGAGCCTGCGGCGGCAGAGGCCAGCATGACGTTGCACCAGCCTGAGGCGCACCGTGTGTTCTCCCGGGGAAGTTGTCCCTGGATCCCGGGACCCTGGCAGTGGCGGGCTGCACAGGCTCCTGGGAGGGTAGTTGTGGAGAGTGACCTGTGCCTACACACAGGCTTCTTGGTGGCTGCAGCAGCAGCATTAGCATCTCATGCCCATCTCTGGGGTCCGCGCTGATAGCCACAGCTCGCGCCCATCTCTGGAGCTCATTTAGGCGGTGCTCTGAATCCCCTCTCCTTGCGCACCCTGAAACAATGTCTTTTGCCTCTTTGGCAGCTCCAGACTTTTTCCCGGACTCCCTCCTAGCTACTCGTGGTGCACTAGCCCCCTTCAGGCTTTGTTCACGCAGCCAACCCCAGTTCTCTCCCTGGCATCCAACCTCCGAAGCCCGAGCCTCAGCTCCCAGCCCCCGCCCGTCCTGGCCAGTGGTGAGCAGACAAGCCTCTCGGGTTGGTGAGTGCTGGTCGGCACCAGTCCTCTGAGCAGGAATCTCTCCGCTTTGCCCTCCGCACCCCTGTTGCTGCACTCTCCTCGTGGCTCCAAAGCTTCACCCGCGCTACCCCCATCTCCGCCAGTGAAGGGGATTCCTAGTGTATGGAAACTTTTCCTCCTTCACAGCTCCCTCCCAGAGGTGCAGGTGCCGTCCCTATTCTTTTGTCTCTTTTTTCTTTTGCGTTACCCAGGTACGTGAGGAGTTTCTTGCCTTGTGGGAAGTCTGAGGTCTTCTGCCGGCGTTCAGTAGGTGTTCTGTAGGAGTTGTTCCACATGCAGATGTATTTCTGATATATTTGTGGGAAGGAAGGTGATCTCCATGCTTACTCTTCTGCCATCTTGAAGGTCTCCGATTCCTTTGCTTTGGAAGGTACTTATCCCAAAGTTATTTGAAGAAAAGTACCCAACAGGAAATGTACACAAGTGTGGTAGATTTTGTTTCCAAAGATGGTTACAACTATATCTCATTCCACATGCTCTTTTTCAAGGAGGCCTTTCCAGTCACCCATTGAGAAGCAAAGCCTGTTTCTCTGCTGCTTGATTCTGAGCTGGCCTTGTGACTTGCTTTGGTAAACAGAATGTGTTGAAAGCAGGGCTGTGTAACTTCCAACTCTAGACCTTAAGAGAGTTGGTTCATCCTTCTTAGAGCCCTGAACTACCATTTAAGGAGATCCAGCTACCTTACCGGAGAGATCAGTTAGAGAGATGCCCATCCATACCCAAACTGTTCCAGGCATCCCAAGTGAGTGACCACATATGTCAGTGAAGCTGTCTTGGACAGTAAAACCTCAGCTATTTCAGCATTGCAATTAAGCATAGCATACAACTGATCCATCAGCTGAATGCAACCAAGGGAATGACCCCAGCTGATGCTACAAGGTGAAGAAAAAGTACTCAACTGAACTCTATCTGAATTCTTGAGCAAATATAATGGTCTTTTCTTTAAGTTACTAATTTGGGAGTAGTTTGCAATGCAGTAACATTGCGTTAGAAAACCTGATGTACACATGATAAAACAACCAGATGTACTGGCCTCTGTGAGTCTTTAACTTATACTTAAGCCTGATTTAAACCCCACAAAAAAATGCTGATAAACTAATGGACATAGTTTACATATTGAACCAATAAGGGTTTGCTTCACCATTTAACTAGCTACAGATATGTGAAGTTTGAGGAAAGAGTCATAACACTGAATCCAAAGACACCCTGCAAGGACTTACTCTTTGGGTTTGAGTGAGTGAGATGGTCCCTACCTGGATTAATCTTAAGCCTTACACAATAGCACACAGTTGAGAGGAACAGAGACATGGCTATAAAATAGCCTTCTCTTTCTGATGTGTTGAGATGGTGGGACATTAACACTGTACAGTTTTCTTTTTTTCTTTTATTTCTCAAAAAGAGAAGGCTGTGGGTAATTAAATAATATCATAGGATTTAGAAAAATTTCCAAGGACAAAAAAAATACAGTTCTCTATATTTAAGGAACCATGACCATGTGTACTTTCATTTCTAGTATTCCCACCCTGATTATCCAGGTGAAACACCACACAATGTTATATTCTTAGCGGCGGTGGTTGTTGTCGTCATCACCATCACCACCATAATCATCCTCCATTTCAGGAAGGAGGACCCAAGTGGGACATAATGAATCCAAAGAGAAAAGGTAAGGATGCAGAGAAGGGGACATAACAAAGGAAGAGAAGAGGTGGAGAAAGGAATGGAATGGTAACGCTCGGTAAAGAGTGAGAGAGGTGGTGGTGGGGGTAATATAAAAATAAAGTGGCATAAGATTTGCAAAACAATTTGCTCATTATAAAGAACATTAATGTATGTTATCTAAGTTAATCTTTTTAATACTTGCTAATGATGTTTTATTATCCACATTATGTAGATGAGGAAATATAGAGGTGAAAGAATACAACTGATCATTAATTTTTTCCATTAAAAATATTTACTGAATGCATACTTTGGGCCAGTCACTATGCTGAGTGCTGGAAATATATTTGTTAGGAAAATAAACATGCTCTCTGCACTTAACACTTAAAGTCTAGTAGAGGAAAAAGGTTATTATTCAAATAATCATAAAAACAACTCTAAAATTGCAACCAATTCCAGGAACATGGTACTATGGAAACGTAGAATAAAAAGGTTTGATCCAGTCAGATAATGCTGATGACAGGTTTTTAAGGCAAACAAATTGCATTTACCTTGCTCGAATCTGTCTTACGAATATATTTCACCCAGGTTTGGTTGCACATTAAGTAATCAATAACCACTTTCAAACCACTCTTACTTTTTTAAATTAAACGAGTTTTCCAAGGAAGAAATGAAAATTTTGCTTTATTTCTTTTTATTTTATTTTTTTAGTATTTTTAAAAATTGGAGTATAATTGCTTTAAAATGTTGTGTTAGTTTCTGCTGTACAGAGAAGTGAATCACCTATATGTTGTATACATACATATGTCCCCTCCTTCTTGGACCTCCCTCCCTCCACCATCCCACCCATCTGGGTCATCACAGAGCACCGAGCTGAGCTCCCTGTGCTATACAGCAGGTTCCCACTAGCTATCTGTTTTACACATGATATTGTATTTATGTCAATCCTAATCTCCCAATTCATCTCACCCTCCTCTTCCCCCCCCAACCATGTCCACACGTCTGTGTCCATGTTTCTATTCCTGCCCTGCAGATATGTTCATACATAGCACTGTGTGCTTCTGATGCCATGATTTATTGTATCAGGAGTCTCTACTTTGTAACCTTTAGTCAACAACTAGCTAACAAGGTTGCTTGGGGAGGTGGAGGCTGGTGGAGCCCATTTTAGTCATGAGAATTTAACCACTACTTACTTGCTCAGCTCTGAAAGTACAACTCATAGCCTGTCAGCTAGGAGATGATTAAAGTCTGTGCCTCTAATCCCTAGGGTATCCCTTTTTTTAGACTTCTTGGTGTAAATGTTAGCTTTATGCACTACCAGATAGAAGAGACTGTGATCAGATAAGAATTGTATTCGCAGACTTCAGCTCTAGAGGAAAAGCATACAATATAACCACTGAACATCCAGTAGTACTTATACTCTAAGGACATAAAACCCAAATGAACACCATCTTCTCAAATAACCTGAAATGGTTTCAGCTTGTTAATTCATTAATTCTTCTAAGATCTCATGACCAAGGTTGAAAAGAATAAACAGGAAAGTAAAATACAAAGAGTTGAATTGATGCCCTCTAGTTTCCCCAGATTGAACAGGAACCAGCTGTGAAGTTCCTTTTTCTAAATATAGAAACTCTACAAGGGCTTCTGAATGAAATGGCCACATTTGTCCTTTCCTAGAAATGTACATTTTTATCATAAGTTCTAATTAATCTTTTTGATAGTTCCTCTTCCTTCGACATTTAATTTGGGAATCTTCGTATTTCAATATCCCTTGCTTTGATTATTACCTAAAATTGGAGTTTGGGTATTTTATAATACTTTTGTATTATTTTGATAAATAATAATTCCAGGTGACAATATTTGAACATATGTTTCAACGCTACTATCTTTCAGTCCATCCTATAGTAGCTTGAGTTCTCATATCCATCTGGTCTCCCCCCAGTAAATTCTTAGATACCTTACAGATATTGATTTCTTTTTAAATTCTGTTGTGGTCAGAAAACATGCTTTGTATAATTTATTTCCTTTATTATTGTACAAACCATGTACACTTGAAAATAATGTGTATTCTGTAGTTATTGGGGGTATCATGTAAGTCCAGGTAATTCATATCACTTATATCTTTATCGAATTTTGCCTAGATCTATCAAATGCCGAAAGAAGGGTGTTGATATCTCTTACTATGATAATGAAATTGTCTGTTTATGTCTCCCTTTAATTCTGTCAATTTTTGCTTCATATACAGTTGACCCTTGAACAACCCAGGTTTGAACTGTGTGGGTCCACTTATATGCAGATTTTTTTTCCAGTAAATATATAGTACAATACTACATGATCTACGGTTGGTTGAATACACAGATGCGGAACTGCAGGTGCCAAGCACCAACTATAAAACTATACACAGATTTTCGACTGCTCTGGGTCAGCGCTCCTGCATTATTCAAGGGTCCACTGTATTTTGAAACTCTATTATCAGGTATACACATATTTATGATTATTATTTCTTATGAGCTTTATCATTATGAAATGTCCTTTTTATCTCTGGTTGTATTCTGTCTTAAAGCTTATTTTATTGGATATTGAGTCCCTCCAGCTTTCTAATGCTTACTGTTTGCATAGTAAATTTTTCCCATCCATTTACTTTCAACCTATTTGTGTCTGTATTTTAAAGTTCATTCTTGTAGAGAGCGTATATTTGTGCCTTTTTTGGTTAATCCTTTATGGTTTTTTGCTAATTTTTAATTGGATCATTTAGTTCATTGACATTGATTGTAATTATTGATATGATTGAATTTGGATCTCATATTTTATTATTTGATTTTTGCTTTTCCCTTCTGTTTTGTTTTCCTTTGTTTCTCCTTTGCTACCTTCTTTTAGATTACTTGAATTTTTTTAGAATTCCATTTTAGTTTATTTATTGACTTTTTAGCTATATTTTTAAATATAGACAGTAAACATTTTACAATATGCTTAGAGTTAACATTATTTTGTATAAAATGTAGTAATCTTGTACCTATGTAGGCCATTTATTGTAACTCTCCATCCTTTATACTGTAGGCATCATTATTACATCTATAGAATTAAACTCCATAACACAATTAATAAATAAGAGGAGAGTATAGTCTTTTATATGTACCAATATATTTACAGTTTCAGGTTTTTTTCACTTCTTCCTCAAGTTCTGAGCTTCCATCTGATTTTGCAACCCTCCTACCGCCACCTCAGATACTTATAGGTACTTTCTAGTGGCTGTGGTTGTCCTCGACTTTGTCCTCTGGTTCTTCGTGCCAGGAACAGTATGGGTTCTCTGCAGAGTTTTAGTCACTCCACGAAGTGCGTACTGTGGCTTGACCCCAAGCTAAAAGCTTTTCTTTGCCTTGCTAATTTTTACTCATTGATCAATACTCAGATTAATCATCAACTTTTCTAAGAAGTTTCTTTGAATTCTAGATCCAGCTGAATGTGTCCATGAGTTTGAAATGCATTTGGCTTCATTTAATAGGAAATCATACTACAGTGACTTGAACAAAACCAGGTTGGATTTCCTCACGTAATATGAAATTTAGAGGTAGCTGATTCAAAGCTGATATGGCTGCTCAGATAGGGAATTAGGGACCTAGGTTTTCCCCTATCTGTTTTTACTTCTGTCTGCATAAAGCTTTTGCCCTTATTGTCTTAAGATGAAAGCTATATCCCTAGACATTACATTCATTTCTGGGATAGGAGAAGAGGCAAGGATAATTAGTGGGGTGACCAACTCAACCCATTTTGCCTGGGACTTTCTCATTTTTAACACTGAAAGCCACAGGTGTCATTAGTTGAACCAAAAAAATCACATGAGAGTCACCCATGATTTTTGCGTTTCATGCTTAGAAAATATCCTTGGGATTACAAAATAGCAATCAGATCCTGCTCATCTTCCTGCAGAGATAGGATCTGACCAAGCTGTGGTCATGGCTCCTGTTCACCATTTTGCATCATTATTTGATATAGCTAGATTCCCTAGGTTATGGCATTAACAGTCTAGTTGATTATCTCCAGAGAATGCTATTCCAGAATTTACCTAAGTAACTTATTCCTAGGATCTTTCTCTAAGAATGGCTTAGTTAAATATTATCACTCATGGTTATTTTACCAAGTTTTTAAAGTAGTAGTTCAATATTTTGTTACAAAACAAAGTGTATCTGGTAAAAAGCAAAATCAAAATACATACTGCTTTAATGTTTTCACATGTAAGTAAATAAAACCAAATAAGCTCAAAGAAATCTTAAAGTTCTGATAGATCCAATTAATAAATCAAAAAGTTGAAATACAGATATACTGAAATTAAAACAGGATCATTTATATTTATGTTAAATATACTAGAACAAAATTTAAATGTTGTTTTAGAAAGGAAACATATGTCTTTTATGTGGGTGAAGTTGCTTTAATTAGACTGTTTCTGTTATCAGAGGAGTTGGAGGAATCCAACAAGTCATCAGTATTAGTTATGAATTCCAAGGAAATTAAAATGTATTTCTAGCCTGTTCATTACTTGCTTTTTCCAAGGCATAAAATAGCATTTCGTAGCCTAACAGCAGAATATAGATCTTTCCATGGTAAACATAAGACTACATAATCTGGCTAATGATCATGTAAGATTTTATATAACCTGCTATTATGTAAGCATAGTTAGGGATGTGTAGCATGTGTACAGTGTTGTAAAAACACAAAACAAACATAAAAACCATTAGCATTTTCTCTTTCCTTGCCTCACTTTTTTCTTCCCAGTTTTTCTATGAACCAATGATTGCAAAGAGTGAATACTAGTAAAATAACCCGTACCTCTTTTTTTAATTTAATTTTTATTTTACCTTGGAGTATAGTTGATTTATAATCTTGTGTTAGCTTCAGGTGTATAGCAAAGTGATTCAGTTACACGTATACATATATCTATTCTTTTTCAGATTCTTTTCCCACTTAAGTTATTATAGAATATTGAGTAGAGTTCCCTGTACTATACAGTAGGTCCTTGTTGATTATTTTATATGTGATAGTGTGTATATGTTAAATCGCAAACTCCTAATTTTTTTTATCTTTACTGGAGTATAATTGCTTCACAATACTGTGTTAGTTTCTGTTGTACACCGAAGTGAATCAGCCATATGCATACATATGTCCCCATGTTCCCTCCCTTTTGAGCCTCCCTTCCTTTTGAGCCTCCCTCCCGTCCTCCCTATCTCACCCCTCTAGGTCATCGCAAAGCACCAAGCTGATATCCCTGGGCTATGCCGCTGCTTCCCACTAGCTAACTATTTTACATTCGGTAGTGTATATATTTCGATGCTACTCTCACTTTGCCCCAGCTTCCCCCTCCCACCCCGTGCCCTCAAGTCCATTGTCTTTGTCTACAGCTTTATTCCTGCCCTGCAACTAGGTTCATCAGTAGCATATATATGCGTCATATGAGTTAGCATACGGTATTTGTTTTTCTCTTTCTGACTTACTTCACTCTGTATGACAGACTCTAGGTCCATCCACCTCACTACAAATAACTCAGTTTCGTTTCTTTTTATGACTGAGTAATCTTCCATTGTATATATGTGTCACATCTTCTTTATCCATTCATCTGTCAATGGACACTTAGGCTGCTTCCATGTCCTGGCTATTGTAAATAGTGCTGCAGTGAACATTGTGGTACATGTCCCTTTTTGAATTATGGTTTTCTCAGGTTATATGCCCAGTAGTGGGATTGCTGGGTCATGTGGTAGTTCTGTTTTTAGTTTTTTAAGGAACCTCCATAGTGTTTTCCATAGTGGTTATATCAATTTACATTCCCACCAACAGTGCAAGAGGGTTCCCTTTTCACCACACCCTTTGCAACATTTATTGTTTCTAGATTTTTTGATAATAGCCATTCTGACCTGTGTGAGGTGATACCTTACTGTAGTTTTTGATTTGCATTTCTCTAACAATTAGTGATGTTGAGCATCTTTTCATGTGTTTCTTGGCCATCTGTATGTCTTCCTTGGTGAAATGTCTATTTAGGTCTTCCGCCCACTTTTTAATTGGATTGGCAAACTCCTAATTTTTAATGAAGGTACTTTTCATACATTCTCTCTTATGCCTAAGAATTATTTGATACAAATGTCTCTCACCTGTGTTTTCAGCAATGTAAAATGTGTTTTTTCATATAAGTTAAACCAAGTAATTCTTTTTAATGCTAAGGGTCCTTTGGTCCAGAAATGAGATATATATTTAGCAATACTCCCTGACCCCAAGACTCCCATGGAGCCACTCCTCTGACTTCAGTTGCCAAATTAACATAAGAATGTAATTGTTTTGCCTGAAGGACTTGGGAATAAACCCTGCTAGAAAGCTTGGTTTAGACATGTGGAGGTATTTGAACAGAATGTGGCCTTCCTCAGTAAATTTTAACAAGTGATTAATTGAGGATGTATGAGAGTTCCCAATTATATAGCCTCATTGGTGACCCTTATCTCAAATCCAGGCCATCCCTTCCTGTCAGCCCTATGCCACAGCCTGGTCCAGGCCCAGAGAGCTTTCACTCTTCTCAGCTTGTTAAATTTAAGTCTCGAATTCAGTCCTCTACTTCCAAATCCAACTCTATTTTGATCCCATGGTTTCGGATATCATCATGTCTCCCTAGTCAGTGCTCTTAACTACTAAGCTGTTCTTTTCTCAAGGTCCCTATATTTTCAGTTCTCTATTAATAATGAAGAGAAATATCATTTAGGAACTGTCTTTCTCAACTTTTCCCAGCTACAGATAGCTTAACAGCAGAAATGTTGTACAGTAATTATACTGGTACACGACATGTTCAACTCCAAGTGGTCTAACATGCAAAGATTAGGTGATCTTTCTATCACATCAAGACAGTACATGTTATGGAATCTCCTTTAGTGAGTTATTCTTATTTGTGAAATTGCTCTATTTCATCAGAACTTCTCTCAAGCCTACCATCGTTGGATAGGTGCCAGCACAACCAAGACTTTATCTTTACCATCTATCATTTTACATTAGCCTAATAGCACAAAGCAGCCAGTTCCCATGTATAAGAGCCAAGCAGCCACACATAGAAAATAAATACATAATACTATACCTTTCCTGTTTATATTTACCTTTTACCACATCTTTAAATCAGTGCATAACTATAAGTAAACTCTAAGTAATGTCAAAGAAGGCATTTTTTATCTCATAGCATATGGAAGGGGTAGAAATTAGGAAGACTAAAAATTAGTAAGGTGGGTAAGTGAGGGTAAAATATTATCGACTGGTGGAAACTTCAGTTTTAGAAACATGTCTATGGATTCATAGTTGCTTTGTAGAGAAGTATCTTGTGGTGACTTGGATACGATTAACATAAACTCAAAGCCCAGTCCAAGTGTATGATAAGTATTCAGTAAATGTTTATGAAATAATATGGTTGGCTGAAGAATAATACTTTCATTTTCCATTTGAAAATGGTATTTATGTGGACTGAAGAGTAGAATTTACTGTTAAGACAGGTAGAGTAGAAAGGATGGATTCAGTCTTTACTAGTGATGTAGCTTCGAGCAAGTCATTTCACCTCTCTGGACTCAGTTACCTTGTCTGAAAATGGAGACTAAAATCCTTCTCACAGAGTGTAGTGAGAAAAAATATAAAATGAGAGAAATTTCCTTTAAAAGCCTAAGATATACGCAAAAGTGAAATGTTTTTTAGGTTAGAACAGTAAGAAAATAGGTTTAAAGTTTTATCTAATAATAAAGATTCCCTGAAGTCTTTTTACACTTAGAACTTTGATCACATAAAAAACATTGTCTTAAAATTCATTGGAATCTTAGATATCAGATTTTAGTTTACCATCCTTGTTTTACAGTCAAAGAATTTAATGACTAGTGATGATAAGTTCATTGTTCAAATGTATGAGCTGTATTTGTTTTTGTGTTAGGGTCCCTTTTTCCCTAGTTGGAAAAAATCATTCTTTATTAATGTATTATGTTACTCTGTCTCAGTGTGATGTTATGGGAAAATGTTTGTCAGTGCCATTCTACTTAATGAATATGGAGGCCTAGACACAGAGAAGTTAAAATATTCCCCCTTAGGGCACTCTGCACATTCAGGATATAACTGGAGGAATACACACACACACACACACACACACACACACACACACACACACACACACACACACACACACACACACACACACACACACACACCACAGCCCCATAGCTCCTCTTAAGACACCTTTAAACATGCTTCCAAAGCTACTTTCAGAAATTCATCAACATATTACTTTAATTCAAATATAAGTTGAGAAAGTTACTATTTCTCAGATTTTTTGTGTGTGTGTGGTACGCGGGCCTCTCACTGTTGTGGCCTCTCCCGTTGCAGAGCACAGGCTCCGGACGTGCAGGCTCAGCGGCCATGGCTCACAGGCCCAGCCGCTCCGCGGCATGTGGGATCCTCCCGGACCGGGGCACGAACCCGTGTCCCCTGCATCGGCAGGCGGACTCTCAACCACTGCACCACCAGGGAAGCCCTGTCAGATTTTTAAATACTCTCTTGGAGAATACTATTCTTCTACTAGCACCTTCTTTGCATCCACTGCATTTTTTCTAGCCCTAATTCAACCACTACATTGCTTCCTATCATGTGTGATATGTGGGTTTCCCAGGACACACTGTTCTTTCTGACACTCAGGAATGTACGCCTGAGGCACTGACATCTCCAGAGATGTTGCTGTAGGTGACACTGCTTTTAGAACATGTGCACCCAGAACTAACTTGCTAACCTATAGTCTTCTATTCCTTCCAACTGATGTGCATTCTTCAGCCCCCTCACAACTCCCTCTTCTTTTTAAGTTGTTAAGAACTGACTGTGTCCCCCTCAAATTCATGTTGAAGCCCTAATTCATGTTGAAGCCCTAACCTCCAGTGTGGCTATATTTGGAGACAAGCCTTTAAGGAAATAATTAAGGTTAAATGAGGTTATAAGGGTAGGGCCCTGATCTGAAAGGATTAGTGTCCTTATGAGAGGAGGTACCAGAGAGCTATCCCAGTTCACAAAGAAGAGGCCATGTGAGCACACAGTGAGATGGCAGCTTGCCTACAAGCCAAGAGAAGAGGCCTCAGAATGAAACCTTCCTTCCCAGCACCTTGATCTTGGACTTAGCCTTCAGAACTGTGAGAAATAAATTTCTGTTTAATCTGCCTAGTCTGTGGTATTTTGTTGTGGCATCCAGAGTGGCCATAACAAAATCCCATAGATACATGAATAGTAGTTCCAGATTTTTATCCATTATATTAAAATATTAATATATTTTCCTTGGTTGAATTAGTGGTGGTGGTAGGAGAAATTACTGTGTGTGGACACATGGGAAATCTTATTATGGCTGCTTTGTTGGCTTCTTGATTGACTGCATACTGTTGGAGCACCTGAATACAGCTGAATAGTTTTTTTGTGTTAAATTCTGGCTGACTTTTTTTTTCCTCGGTGGTTCCAGCTAGTTGGCACAGTTGGTGCTATTAACTTGTTGAGAAACACAGATGCCTCTTCCTGGTATTCAGAAGCAACTGAGTCTCTATGTTCTTTTTATTTGTTCCTTTTTTACCCTGCTAAATCGATGATGCATGGTTGCCTTTTCATTGTTTTGCTGAGGTTTATTTCATTGCCTCACACTTTTTGTTCATTAGACAAACATAGAGCAGATGATAAATAGTCATAGAGAAAATAACGTGTTAGACAAAAATGCAACCATGTGTTTCACAGAAAATGGCATATCATAGGTGCATTGTGTCTAGTGTAGAACAATTTAAAGATCCTTTGTGTGTAGGGAAAAAGCGTCTGTTTTTTAAAAAAAGCCATGGGAAAGACACCATTTTAATCTGTTTTACAGGTGTTTTAACACTGGGCAAAAAATGATTAAACGTGCATTTGACCATAGTCCCTACACCTGTCTCGTACAATCCCATGAGACCCTATATGTACTTCTCTGATAGCACTTAATTCATTGAAATTAACTCTTTTCCTCTCTGTGTTCTCCCCCAAATGGAGTCTCCTTGAAGTCAGGGATTTCATTTTAGTCAGCCTTGTTTTCCCATCATCACTCAGCTCAGCCCATGGCTCATAAAAGACTCTCAATAAACATTTGTTGTATTGGATTGCATAGAAATGTTCAATGGATCTGTTTTCAGTAAGCCAGAGAATATATTGCTTAAACATTGAAAAAGCAGTATTTTCTTCCTCGACTGTTCACATTCCAAGTCATCCATTTAATAACATGTTAGATATTTTCCCACCTAATTAAACTGAGTGTGCATAGATAGGATCTTAGGACAAACTGTCATTTTGAAACAAATTTGAACAGCACGGAAACGATTAATTGCTAGGTTACCTTAATTTCTGAAAAAGGTTAAAAAGGAATCTTTTTTGCTCCAGGAAATAGAAGCACTAACTCAAAAATATGAAAGGGTAAATCATGGTCATCCAAGCATTTTGCTTTCCCCATGAGAGAAAAGAAACCTGGTCAGAGGGATACCAAGGTAAATGTAAAGGAGGACTATGGTAATCAGGGAGATGAAATGGGAGAGTAGACTTACTGAGGGACCAGGTGGAGTCTTTCTTTCAAAGTGGGATGGGTCAGCACTTAGTTTTCTAAAATCATATTTGAAGGTTTGATGATTCTTTTTCAAGATCTATTTTAGTTCCTCCATTTAGGATTCTTTTTTAAAAAGTTTTTTAACCTCTCAGTTTGGATTTTAGCTTTACAGAAGTGTTGCAAAGATAGTACTCAACTTCCCCAATCTCAACATCTTATAGGACCATATTTATGAAAATTGATAAATTAACCTTGGCATAATACTATTCACTAAACCATAGACTTTATTCAGATTTCCCCAGTTCTTCCATTGATTAACTATTTTTGTTCTAGGATCCAACCTAGAATCCTACATTTCATTTAGTAATTCGTGTTTCTTCAAAGCAAATACTGCATGGTAACATAACATATATATGGAATCTAAAAAAAAAAAAAAGTCATGAAGAACCTAGGGGCAAAACGGGAATAAAGATGTAGACCTACTAGAAAATGGACTTGAGGACATGGCGAGGGGGAAGGGTAAGCTGGGATGAAGTGAGAGAGTGGCATGTACATATATACACTACCAAATGTAAAATAGATAGCTAGTGGGAAGCAGCCGCATAGCACAGGGAGATCAGCTCGGTGCTTTGTGACCATCTAGAGGGGTGGGATAGGGAGAGTGGGAGGGAGGGAGACGCAAGAGGGAAGAGATATGAGGATATATATATGTATAGCTAATTCACTTTGTTATAAAGCAGAAACTAACACACCATTGTAAAGCAATTATACTCCAATAAAGATGTTAAAAAATAATCTCACTTTTGAGTCTTAAGGTTTATGTTCTACAGAGCCCTTATATCAAGTCAATTGTGTGTTTTGGAGATTTCCTGATTTTAATTCTCTGAATTTCTTATGTTTATCATTTATTCACCATATATAATAGGTTTGTAAATCTTTCTCCAATGCACAGTCCCTCTCTGTCCCCCTTTCTTTCTGCCCTGCCTCTTATCTCTGAAGACCCTGTGCCTCTGACCAGGCAAGCAATGTATATAAAGTAGGTCAGCTGAAATGTACAGGTTTCACTTTACTGGACACAATTCAGACCCTTATAGAAAACACTTAAGCAGAGGTTGCCAAGTCAATCTGAAAGCCTTGTTAATGTTATATTAAAGTTACTTAAAGTTTGGGACTAAGTAAACTTTCTGTCCTTCCCATTATTTACCATCTGAGAATATCGTGATTCCTTTCTGAAAATGATGATTTCTTTTATCTAAGACATCAGTCAAATGAGGGTAAAAGATGTTATTCCAATTACTTTATCTGAGAATATTGGAGTCCATGAATAAGCTTTATCATGTCCATATGCATAAATGAATAAAATTCTGTGTGTAATGTTTTGTTTATAAGTGTGGGTTTTTTCTAAGGAGGAGTGTCCACAACTCTCATCAGATTTTTGTTTTTTGTTTTTTTTTTTTTGCGGTACGCGGGCCTCTCGCTGTTGTGGTCTCTCCCATTGCGGAGCACAGGCTCCAGAAACGCAGGCTCAGCGGCCATGGCTCACGGGCCCAGCCGCTCCGCGGCATGTGGGATCTTCCCAGACCGGGGCACGAACCCGAGTCCCCTGCATCGGCAGGCGGACTCTCAACCACTGCGCCACCAGGGAAGCCCTCATCAGATTTTTAAAAGCATCTCAGGGCTCCAAAAAGCTGAAGAGCCATTTCTCTGGACTAGGAGTTGTAGGGGAATCTGTATCATCAGATTTGATTTCCAAATTTTAATGCAAAAAATATTTGGAGCTATGAAATAACTCCAAATGCCTTAAATTCACAAAATAAATATTCTTCCTTCTCCCCATAATAATTTAGGAGCTTAAAGTTCATTGTGATCCATCTTTGTATTAATAATTATTGTATTTTTACCCTGATGTTCTTTTATGGTAAATTCTTTCTTTTTCCCTTTATTTCCAGAGTCCTTTTAAGCCTGGTCATTATTCCTCCTGCCTTTGCTTGTCTCTGTTTCACAAGCCATTCTTTCATCTCTCATTCCTACCCCATTACTGTCCCTTGACAAGACTGCTTGCTGGGCATTTGCCCACCACCTCCTCTCTGATTCCTACTCTTCTGCTTGCTCACAGGAAGTGCTCTGGCTAACAGAGTGTGTAACCATAGGGACTGTCAGTGCCAATAGCATACCAAAAACACAGTTCTGGAGAAAACATTAGCCTGACCCTTTCATGGGATCTTCTTAACAGAAAGCAGCCCATGTCCCAGGGTAGAGTCAGAAATTTATAGCATGGAACTAAATTTAAACCTAAGGAAAACAGACTCTCCCTTTTTATTTGAGAAGGCATACTTTCCCTAGTCATTGGAAGGGAAAGGGTGGGAGGTTAAGGGGATAAAGAATGGGATATTGCCTCTCACTCATCCATATTCAGGTAAAATGCTTCTATGCTGGTTCCCATAGAACGGTAAGTCCCCTACCCACCCCAGCCCCTATCAAAAACCGTGTGGTATATAAGCAACTTCATTTAGTTGTGCATTACTTTTAACAGCAATAAAGCATTAATCTCAAATATGGTTTCCAAACATAAAGTGTAAAATATATGCAATATATTATGATGGTTATCATTAGCATAGCATTCTGTTTATTGAGCAGTACTTCTGTATCAGATACTCTGTTATGTGCTTTATATACATTACCTCTAAATCTAACAATAGTCCTAAGAAAGAAACACTATTGTTATTTCAGCTTTGCCAGTGAGGAAGCCAAGGCTGAATTGGCCAATGGTTACTGTGCTGGCAAGTAGTAGAGCTGGCCCTGCTTGTAGTTGAGTCCCAAGGTTGCAAACCCAAAGCTACAGTGCATTTTAATGGCCAGTTGAAAATGAGCTGTTGTTGTTAGGAATTGGAGACCAATAATGGTGGCCAGGCGAGGGAGAAGGGACAGCAGAAATAGTAGGAGGCATGTTCCAGACACTTACTGAAGGACTATAATAACATGTCTGTGTTCCATTTGCTTAGTTAGATTTTCTTTTCCTTGAGGTCAGTAATTTGATTCCTTTTGAGTGTCTTACACGTAATAGGTGCTTAATAAACAGTCTAAAAATGGGAAGGGAAAAGGGGAAGGAGAAGGGACAGATGGGCTAAAAAGGACGTGAAGAGAGAATGAGAGATAGCTCTGAAGAAGGAAGAAAGAAAATGATGGGGAATGAGTATGTATGTGGGGAAAGAGTAGAGAAAAGAAGGTGGCAAAAGGAGAAAGACAAAAAGTGAGACAGGAAGATGAAGGGAGTAAAGCCCAGTTCATCTAACTTCCTGACGCAGACAACTTACTGTTCACTTAAGAGTCTGAGCTTCAGGGAATTGTCTTTATGACATTCAGTCCTTTGACATATTAGCTAGAGAACCTCTAAGTGCAGCTTTTCAATGATGATTTCATCCTTCAAATAATCCACAATCAACAAGGATCCCTAGGTCCTGTAGGACTGGCACAGCAGTGGAGGAGATAACCAGGAGTTTACAACACATACATAGGTAGCAATAGCCCAAAGGGAAAGGTCTTGCAAGTACTGTAAGTGGGCTGAAGAGGGGAAATGACCTCTGGTTTGGTTGGAGAAAGTTAATAAAAGACTTTTTCAGTGCAGAAGTAATTCATTATTTGCCAAATGGATAAAATTACAAGGTTAGCAGTGAAACTGAGGGGGAAGATACTTTAAGAAGAGGGATCATCGTTAGCAGTAGTGCAGAAGGGGAAAAACTTGTGGAATGACTCATTTGCTTGCCACTCCCCACCTTCAAGCCCTCCCTCACCCCTACCTTTCTAGCAGTTTGTCAGCCTTTTTAATATCACTTATTTTCCTCTGCCCATCCCCCTAGTTATGGTGTTTGCTACATTCTGTCCTAGAGTGTACGGACACTTTTTATAAACCAGCTTAAGCCTTCTTGACTTCACCTGTCTCTGAAGTCCTTGCCCAATTTTTTCAGCCCTGCCACTCTGTAGTGACCAACTCTGGGTGGGCTTTGCCAGCTGCTACACTACTGACTTCACATGGGTGTGACCTGCAGTGCCTTGCCTCATGCCCACTCTGTGCCTCTTGCCTCCCAGTCTGGGACTTCCTTATGGCCAGTGACTCATCAGATACCACAAAAATCCTAGTGGCCACCTATGCAAGGAGGAACCCAGAAGTGGAGGAGATGTATGTATTGGAGGGTGAGAAAGGTGGAAAGTTAAAGTCACTGGGGCAAACCTTTGACCAATGGGAGGTGGGAGCTATGATTTGAGGTTGATATATTTTTCTTCCCTTTCACTCCTCCCCCATACAGTGCTGCTCTCCAGTCTCCTGAAAAATAGTCCAATTTGATATTAAGCAACAACCAGCTGGGTAAAGCAAACTCCTATTAGTCTTTCTTTCTTCCTTGACTCATTTCCCTTTTTCAGCTCATGCTTTCATTCGATTGTACTTGCTGCAAACGTAGTAGCACAGAAACTTCTGCCTGAGTTCTACTTTCTGGAGAACTAAGGCTAAGACAAATATTCTGTCTCTCTTTCTCTCTTTTCTCTCCCCCTCTCCCCCTCTCCCTCTGCCTATGTACAGACATATTTCCAAGCTACAGCAAACCCTTCTATTTTTAATAGCCAGATACAGCTGTTTAAATGTCTTACTAGTACTTCTGCGTGGATTTCTGACAGGTACTTCAAACTTCTCTAAAGTCAAATTAACCACCTTCCACCATCCAACTGCCTAAACTACATACCTGAGAGTCAGTCTTAGCAAGTCCCTCTCCCTTACCCTTTGATTCTATTTATTACTAAAGCTTGCCATTTCTCCTACCTGGAATCCTTCCTGATTCATCCATTCATCCATTTCTCCCCATTCCTACTGCCCATGTTCAGGCAAACATGTCTTTCCCAGATTTCTACAACATCCTCCTATAGGTCTCTTGGCCACATGTCTTAATTTCCCTTAAATCCCTACTCTATATGTGAGCCAGATTGATCTTTCCAAAATTATAAATTTTATCTTGCTACAGCCCTGCGAGAAATCCCTCAATAGCTTTGAGATAAGGTTCAAACTCCTTAGTGTGACTTCTAAGGCTCCCAGTGCCCTGCACTGTCTTCCTCTTTAAATGCTTGATTCTACTCCCTCATCTTTACCCTGCTATGTTGAGTGTCTTTCAGCTTCTTAAAAGAGCAGGGCTCTCTTTCATTCATTGGTGATTCTTTAGAGATGCAGATCCCTTTCCCTCAGTTGTTATTCCTTTGGGCTCTCTGATTTTATTCATTCTTTATATCTCAACGTGAATGACACTTCACATACTGGAGTTTGAGGTTCAGGATCTGAAGCAGTTTTTAATAATTTTGATCTCTAAATTGGGGACTACAATTTAGATGGTTTAGGCCAGAGTTGGAAGAGTTATCAAAACTTATTATGAAGATGAAAGGGAAGATGGTGGCAGAGGGAAAAACTGAGCCACCTGCCTGACAGGCATTTGAGGAAGGTGAGAGAATGTCTTGGAGATTAGTATACAACAAAGTGAAGATTCTGTTTTGATATGGGATTGCCATTACAGATTACCACAGAAGAGGTTATTCCTGAGCTGCCAAGTCAGCAACTACTACAGCAATGAGATTGAAACAAGTCTAGCTCTGATCCTTGTGTAATGATCCACTTGCAACAGAGCCTCAGCTATGTCCAGAGGGAACTCAGCAGCTACAGTTGGATTCCTGTGTAGTTCCAGTGGCACAATACAACAAAACTCTGGAGGTAGGCAGAGACTCTTGCTGTTGTGTATACTTAAGTGCACATTGGAAAAAATTAGGTGCTTCCACCTACAAGACTGATTAGAGGCCAGATTGAGGGGCATGGGTATATTTTTATTGATGATTCAATTCTGTGAACATAACCCAATTCAGACCTCCGATCTAATTAGCCTATGTAAATAGAGTCTTTTATTTATATTTTTATACCTCAGGTTCAACATTTGTAGGCTATATAAATTCCACTTAGAACACTTAAACACCAAAAAAAAAATTAAAAAACAAAAAACCCAGAAACCTTCCATCTCACTAAAGATAAGACCAACTGCCACTAAAAAAATCTGTGCCTGCCTGCACACACCAAATGGTAGTTGTCAGCTGTGCCAACAACACTTGACAAGTAGAATTGAATGTTCAACTCCTGAGTATTTTGGAATCCCTGACAAAGCAAAATCCTGATAATCAGTTTTACTTTTAAAGCATATTTTGGTTGTTTAATTAAAAAGTCATTTTTTCACTTATTCATTTAACAGATATATGTAGAACACAACAGGACACCAACTCTGCTTTGATGGCACTTACTGTAAGTCTAAATCATCTGTTCATTAATTACAGTGTCACTCAGTGGTACAAGGAGAAATATCCTTAAATTCTTTTGGCCGTATGGGCTCCAGGCTAGATTAACCCAATTTTGTAACATCATAAGTTATGCTAAACTGAAATTTACCTAACACATTTTAGATAAAACTTTTTAAAGTTTCTATGTGTAAGTTCTGTTTCCTGAAAGAATTGACTCATTTATGATTTAGTTAAAATTTCTTTTCTAAGTTCCATGCGTGAGTTCTGTTGCCTAGAACAATTGACTCAACCTATGAGTGATGTGTGATCATATCCAGAGAGCCATTTCCCTGTTTTTTAGCTCAGGTTCCTGACAATGGATGAGCTACAAAACACAATATGTTAGGGAAGTGATTTAGCAGTTTATTCCTCAACTGAAACCTGAGAGGCAGTTCATCCTCACTTAACAGGCAATGTATTTCTAGATGGTTTTTTTGACGTCCTGTCATGAGTCAACAACAGAATTAGGACTAGAACGTGTCTGTGCTTGGAGTGCCAACCTTTTATCATGAATTCTCTCAGGCCATCCCTCCTCTTAAAGAATGTTAGCTCTTATTTCCAGAAAGAATAGATCAAAATAATTGACTCCAAAGAACCTTCCTAATGCAGTGTACCATAGAAATGACCCTATAATGAAGCAAATGGAAAACGGAAGCATTCTTATTGCATTTATCATTTATTGAACAGTAGGGCCCTCAATTGAGGATTAGAATTAAATGACTTTAAATAAATAATCCATAGTGTATATTGGCACAGAAGTGATCAAAGATAGCTGAGAAAGGTATGAAATAAGTTAGGAAGAAACTAATTGAAAACTTACTGTAATCTGGAGGAAAAGAAAAGTAACTCAAACGAGACTCAAATGTGACTTGTGGAGTTTAGCTAACAGTGGTGCCAAGGCTCAAAGTTGAGAAACGTGTCTTTAGGGCTGACAACAAATTGAGATGAAATCATCAGTGGAGGAAGGCAAAATTGGAGGAGCTCTGTGAGGGCCTTCAGAGGCCACAAAGAGAAAAATAGCCCCTTCAGCGTTGGCAAGGCTTGCCTGGCTGACAGTGGGAAGTGTCCTTGACTCGAAGCCTGAGGCTAAGGTTTGGGGAGAGTTGGAGGCGGGATGAGATACAAAAGAAGACGAGAGATCAGGAGGCCTGGAATTGAGAGTCCTTCAAGTCTCAGGAGGAAGCAAGTAGGGAGAGAATAATGTTCATAATTCCAAAGTGCCGAGGGGAAACTAGAGAAGGCCAGGGGAACAGAGGAACTTGTTGGGGGAGGGTAACTGATAGGAGGCAAGGTCTCCTCGCAGGATTTTAAGTCTGTGGCTATAAATCCACCTCAAGTTTCTGGCACTTATATCAGTACAAACCATGAAGGATCTCTCTCAATTTTATGGAACCCTTTGGTGGGACTGATGCCCAATAATTCAGTTTCCCTCTATTTATCTGTATGTAACACGTTGTTTCCTGTAGTGAAGGGACCACTGAATTTTCAGACAGCACAGAAAAGTTACACTTTTCAACTGCAAATGTAATACCTTTTTTTTTGTTGTTAACAACTGTCAAAAATCTATTATTGGGGGGCTTCCCTGGTGGCGCAGTGGTTGAGGGTCCGCCTGCCGATGCAGGGGACACGGGTTCGTGCCCCGGTCCAGGAGGATCCCACATGCCGCGGAGCGGCTGAGCTCGTGAGCCATGGCCGCTGAGCCTGCACGCCCACAGCCTGTGCTCCGCAACGGGAGAGGCCACAACAGTGAGAGGCCCGCTGCAAAAAAAAAAAAAAAAAAAATCCATTATTGGGAAATCAATTCTCCACCCCATTTCCAACAACAGATTAGAGATACCCAGCAAGTGACTTTCAGCACACCGTGGAGTGTATTTTCTTATTTTTGGACCAGGCATTCTTCCAGAATCTTTGTTGAATCTCCTTGTTTTCCTCTCGCATCCACAGACCATCAAGTTGAGAGTCATACTGCCAACATTGCTATACTATTTACCTCCTGGAAAGAAATATTTTTTGTCTCTTTAGTGTGAAACCTAATACCCTTTTCATGAGAGTGTTAGAAGAGCTTGATTTGCATTTTCGTAATGATTAATGATGTTCAGCATCTTTTTGTGTGCTTAATTACTATCCATACTATACACACCTATTATAGAATGTCTAATTTTAAAACATATAGTAACAAAATACTCCAAAATTGGCACTCTCAAGGTCTGGCAGGGGTGAGGAGCTCTGGGGACTTTCCTACATTGCTTGGGGCACAGCCACTCTAGAAAATGGTTTAGTGGTTTCTTGTGAGGTTGAATGTACGCTCACCATTATCATCAGTAGTCTCACTCCTGGGTATTTACCAGAGAGAAATGAACACTTACATTCACAAAAAAACTTTTACAAAAATATTTAGGCAGCATTACTTATGATCACCCCAAACTAGAAACAACCCAAACTTTCTTCAACAGGTAAAAGACTAAAGAAACTATAATAAATTCATGCAATGGAATATTACTCAGCATTAAGCAGAAGCAAACTACTGATACCTGTGACACCATGGATGAACTTCACATGTATTCTGCTAAGTGAAACAAGTACACACTGTACAATTGCTTTATATGATATTCTAGAAAAGGCAAAGCTATAGTGATGGAAACAGATCAGTGGCTGCTGGGCTTACGAGGTTGGGGAAAGGTATGATTATAAGAGGTAGCACGAGGGAACTTGGGGAATGATGGCACTGTCTGTTCTGATCATCATGCTTGTGTGATCCAGACGTGTTAAAACTCATAGAACTGTATACGCCTCAAGAATGGGTGAGTTTTAATGTACATACGTTATAAATAAATAATGTTGAGGAAGTTTGTCTTTACCAAGTAAGTAGAAGTGGTCCCCACACAGATTAGTTCCTTAATTGTGGATATTCACACATTATTTAGACTTAACATTCTAACTTGGAATGCTGATTTAAGGCCTCATAAAGGTGGAACCCAGAGTCAGGTCTTCTGTTGTCATTATATTTATATCTTTCATGAACAGAGAACTAATGGGTGATTTCATTACTACATAGACAACAGCTCCATTTGAAACAAAAATTTTAATATATTCTTTTGAAACAAAATTTACATCACATGTTTGATTTGCTCTGTTTTTGGTACAGACCAGTGGGTCTTGGTGGGCTAGAGCAGAGAGTGGGCAAGTCCACAATCATAGTGAAGTGACACCCCTCTCCACCTAACCCTTGCCCCTGCTCAGGTATCTCTTTGCATCTGCTGAGTCTTCTGGAGGTGGGTGGGGATGCTGACTGGAGGGAAGAATGGGCGCTAGCTGTAGCTTGGTTGGAAGGAATGACAGGGAGTCTGAAATCGAATTTATCTTTAGATAAGAAAAATCTGGTCCAGTGAGAGTCAGCAACAGGACCTGAGGGTAGGAGAGGAGCAGTTGGTCGGAGTACAGACCAGTGGCTGATACCTACTCCAATGTGGAGAACACTGAAAGAATCATCTTTAGGCCCAGGGAACTGCTTTGTCCCTCTACCAGCACCTGAGTGTTACACAGAGGAAAGAATCCTCTCCTTCTGGCATCACAAGGACTGCAAAGCTGTGCATCATTAAGACTGAATGAGGAAGAAATAGAAAATATGAACAGACCAATCACAAGCACTGAAATTGAAACTGTGATTAAAAATCTTCTAACAAAAACCCAGGACCAGATGGTTTCACAGGCGAATTCTGTCAAACATTTAGAGAAGAGATAACACCTATCCTTCTGAAACTCTTCCAAAATATAGCAGAGGGAGGAACACTCTCAAACTTATTCTACGAGGCCACCATCACCCTGATACCAAAACCAGACAAGGATGTCACAAAGAAAGAAAACTACAGGCCAATATCACTGATGAACATAGATGCAAAAATCCTCAACAAAATACTAACAAACAGAATCCAACAGCACATTAAAAGGATCATACACCATGATCAAGTGGGGTTTATCCCAGGAATGCAAGGATTCTTCAATATACGCAAATCAATCAAAGTGATACACCATATTAACAAATTGGAGAAGAACCATATGATAATCTCCATAGATGCAGAGAAAGCTTTCCACAAAATTCAACACCCATTTATGATAAAAACCCTGCAGAAACTAGGCATAGAAGGAACTTTGCTCAACATAATAAAGGCCATATATGACAAACCCACAGCCAACATTGTCCTCAATGGTGAAAAACTGAAAGCATTTCCACTAAGATCAGGAACAAGACAAGGTTGCCCACTCTCACCACTCTTATTCAACATAGTTTTGGAAGTTTTAGCCACAGCAATCAGAGAAGAAAAGGAAATAAAAGGAATCCAAATCGGAAAAGAAGAAGTAAAGCTGTCACTGTTTGTAGATGACATGATACTATACATAGAGAATCCTAAAGATGCTACCAGAAAACTACTAGAGCTAATCAATGAATTTGGTAAAGTAGCAGGATACAAAATTAATGCACAGAAATCTCTGGCATTCCTATACACTAATGATGAAAAATCTGAAAGTGAAATCAAGAAAACACTCCCATTTACCATTGCAACAAAAAGAATAAAATATCTAAGAATAAACCTACCTAAGGAGACAAAAGACCTGTATGCAGAAAATTATAAGACACTGATGAAAGAAATGAAAGATGATACAAATAGATGGAGAGATATACCATGTTCTTGGATTGGAAGAATCAACATTGTGAAAATGACTCTACTACCCAAAGCAATCTACAGTTTCAATGCAATCCCTATCAAACTACCACTGGCATTTTTCACAGAACTAGAACAAATAATTTCACAATTTGTATGGAAATACGAAAGACCCCGAATAGCCAAAGCAATCTTGAGAACTTAAAACAGAGCTGGAGGAATCAGGCTCCCTGACTTCAGACTATACTACAGAGCTACAGTAATCAAGACAGTATGGTACTGGCACAAAAACAGAAAGATAGATCAATGGAACAATATAGAAAGCCCAGAGATAAACCCACACACATATGGCCATCTTATCTTTGATAAAGGTGGCAGGAATGTACAGTGGAGAAAGGACAGCCTCTTCAATAAGTGGTGCTGGGAAAACCAGACAGGTACATGTAAAAGTATGAGATTAGAACACTCCCTAACACCATACACAAAAATAAGCTCAATATGGATTAAAGACCTAAATGTAAGGTCAGACACTATCAAACTCTTAGAGGAAAACATAGGCAGAACACATAAATCACAGCAAGATCCTTTTTGACCCACCTCCTAGAGAAATGGAAATAAAAACAAAAATAAACAAATGGGACCTAATGAAACTTCAAAGCTTTTGCACAGCAAAGAAAACCGTAAACAAGACCAAAAGGCAACCCTCAGAATGGGAGAAAATATTTGCAAATGAAGCAACTGACAAAGGATTAATCTCCAAAATTTACAAGCAGCTCATGCAGCTCAATAACAAAAAAACAAACAACCCGATCCAAAAATGGGCAGAAGAACTAAATAGACATTTCTCCAAAGAAGATATACAGATTGCCAACAAACACATGAAAGAATGCTCAACATCATTAATCATTAGAGAAATGCAAATCAAAACTACAATGAGATATCATCTCACACCGGTCAGAATGGCCATCATCAAAAAATCTAGAAACGATAAATGCTGGAGAGGGTGTGGAGAAAAGGGAACCCTCTTGCACTGCTGGTGGGAATGTGAATTGGTACAGCCACTATGGAGAACAGTATGGAGGCTCCTTAAAACACTACAACTAGAACTACCATATGACCCAGCAATCCCACTACTGGGCATACACCCTGAGAAAACCATAATTCAAAAAGAGTCATGTACCAAAATGTTCATTGCAGCTCTATTTATAATAGCCAGGAGATGGAAACAACCTAAGTGTCCATCATCGGATGAATGGATAAAGAAGATGTGGCACATACATACAATGGAATATTACTCAGCCATAAAAAGAAACAATATTGAGTTGTTGTTAGTGAGGTGGATGGACCTAGAGTCTGTCATACAGAGTGAAGTAAGTCAGAAAGAGAAAAACAAATACCGTAAGCTAACACATATGTAGCAAATCTAAAAGAAGAATGGTTCTGATGAACCTAGGGGCAGGACAGGAATAAAGACGCAGACATAGAGAATGGACTTGAGGACACGGGGTGGGGGAAGGGTAAGCTGATGCAAAGTAAGAGAGTAGCATTGACATATATACACTACCAAATGTAAAATAGATGGCTAGTGGGAAGCAGCCGCGTAGCACAGGGTGATCAGCTCGGTGCTTTGCGACCACCTAGAGGGTTGGGATAAGGAGGGTGGGAGGGAGACGCAAGAAGGAGGATATATGGGGACATACGTATGCATATAGCTGGTTCAGTTTGTTATGCAGCAGAAACTATCACAACACTGTAAAGCAATTATACTCCAATAAAGATGTTTAGAAAAAAAAATTAAACTTGTGAAATGGTATTGTATACAATCTGTGAAAAAACTTACAGGTGGTTAATATTTTTAAATGTGTTACAGAAGGGAAGCATAACAGTTTCAGAAAAATCGCTGTCTTTGGAGAGAGCAGAGAATGAGATGGGAAAAGTCTTCAACTGTAAGTTACATTTGATTTTTAATGGAAAAAAACTTAAGTGAAAATAATCTGAAAATGGCAAAATGTTAATAATTCTTGATTTTTGGTGGTGATATGATTCTGGATGGTGGATATTTTGTGCAGTTTTCTGCATGTCTGAATTATTTTATTATTTGGATTTTTTAAAAGTTGAAAAGCAGTGACATGTAGTAGAAGCCAGAAGTGAGCAAGAGTGTTGGACTCTTTTTGTAAGCATTTTAAAAACATCCTTTGAGTTTTGAAAATGTTTTTAGGGAATTTTTTTTTTTGAGATAAAATTTACATAATGTAAAATTCACCATTTTAATAATTTTAAAGTGTACAGTTGTGACTTTTAGTATATTCTTAATGTTGTGAAACCTTCACCACTATCTAATTCCACACTTTCCATCACCTTTTTGAGGAATCTTGCAAGGAACCAGAAGTCTCCATTAGCAGTTGCAGCTTGGGACAAATGATGAAAATATTAATATTAAGTGATTTTATATGACTTCACCAAGAGACACCTGGGATCATTGAACTTACATGTTTAAATTGCTGTGTAATTAGAGATTTAAGGTCTTAATACTTCCCTCATAGACAAGAATAGCCCTTACCAACTTTGAGAGTTAGTAATGCCTTTTCCTGGGTGGTAACTTCACCCTCTACCCTTTGTGATTTTATCTTTTTTGTAGCACTGCCCAGAAGAGAGAAATAAAGACATGTCTTCTGCCTAAGCCTTCTATGGATATTCTCTCTTGCCTTCCCATGCTGTGTTGGTACACTTAGGAACTGCTATAGACTAAATGTTGTCTTCCCCCTCAAGGTTCATGTTTTGAAATCCTGATCCCCAATGTGATGATATTTGGAGCTGGAGCCTTTAGGAGGTGATGAGGTCATCAAGACAGAGCCCTCATGAATGAGATTAATGCCGTTATAAAAGAGGCTCTGGAGAGCTCCCGTGTCCCTTCCACCATGTTAGGACACAGAGACAGCTGTCTATAAAACAGGAAGTGGGCCCTCACCAGATGCCAAATCTCCTGGCACCTTGACCTTGAACTCCCAGGCTCCAGAAATGTGAGAAATGAGTTTTTATTGTTTATAAGCCACCCAGTCTATGGTTTCCTTTTATCACCCTGGTGGACTAGGGCAGGAACCTGTCTTCTGATACTTGCACTGCACTGTGTATTGATTTCCATGATAACGATTACCCTTAGTTTTGTTATTACTTATGACGCAATCAGCCTATCACTTGAGGAAGCTCTTGAATTCTGTGATCATATCGTTTTACCTTTGAATCCTCAAAACTTAGCATCATTTCTAGAACTTAGTAGATGTTCAAGTAAATGTCATTTGAATGAATGGCTTTAATGGATGAAGTGTCTGTGACTCAGTTCAGGTCTTTGCAAGTCCAACAACAGAAGTTGGTCAGACTTCTCATTTTTTATCAACTGTTGAATATGGGACAGTTGGCCTAAGATTTAGCATACCTCCAGTAAACAAGCCCAAGAGAACAAATAAATGTTAAAATCCTTCCCTCCCTGCAAGGGTCAGCTTGATCAAGGGCCTTGGATTAGTGGTTGATTTCTGCAATAAGATGTCTCTCACAATCTTACGTCAGATGTCCTTTCACATGTTTTGTTGATTTTTAGCAAAACTGAAGAAAGAATAAGAATTCTTTAGAATTTTTATGTATTGTCCCATAATTGCGTTCTTAATACGGAGGAACATACAAATCCAGGCGAAGATTCTTCTGTTCGGCCCTGGAACAACTGAAAGCAGATTACTGTAGTGATTAGAAGTTTGGCTTGCAATCAGATGGATTGTGCTTCAAATCTCTGCTCTGTCACTTTCTAGCCAGAAGTCCCTAGGCAAATTACTTAACTTCTCTAAGACTCAATTTTCTTATCTGCAAAGTAGGGATAATAAAAGAATGAACTTCGTAAGTTTTCTTTGAGTACTAAGTGAGGTAATACACATAAGAAACTAAGCATATAGCCTAGCGCGTAGTAAGTGTTCCCTTAATATTAGTGATTTTTATCTGGAACTTGGAGTGATAATTTTTGGTCATGGAAAGGGTCTCTGAAGAACCACCAGGGTGTGTGCAATGCAGGAGAGTGTAATGTGAATCACGTCAAGGAATTCAGGATTCAAAATTCAATTTCACCTGAAAGACCTTTGGCAACTCACTTACTTGGCCTCCTTTTTCACGTCTCTCACTATGTATTTTCTTTCTTTTTTCCCCTCTTTATACAAACTTCCTGAGAAAATAATCTGTTATGTTTGTTGACACCTTAACCAAGAATTCCTTCTCTGCACAGGAATTTGTTTTTTGATATAGTCATTCAGTGAGTAATGATAAGCTATAGACGTATTAAAGGAATGTCACGTATCAAGACCTGATGATGAGAGAAGGGTTTTTAAGTGGGTGGAGACTTCCAATGACTCTGGAATACTTTTATATGTATATTCTTCTTTTCTGCCTCTATATAAAGCTGGATAAGAAAAAAACAAAAAGAAAAACAAGCAAACAAACATTTCATGCTACCCTTTCTTTCTGGGTTGCTTGACAAACAAGATTAGTTTCTAAATCAGTTGAAAATCTTTTTGTTCTTTTGGTAAATTTTCAGTCTGGCAACAAGCAGAACAGGATGAAAGTCTCTTAGTCTTTCTTTCCAGGCCAGCTCTGTCATCTTGTTTCTACATATCTTCTTTGTCATTGTGTATTCACATGAAAATATTTGGCCCTCTAGGACTACGGAGACATTCTGGAATGACTGTACTCAGAGTTAGGGATCAGTCTAAGCCCTGTAGCTGCTTGGAAGCCTCTGTTCCCATATCTGTAACAGTAAGAGAATGGACTAGGTGCTGAATTGCAAGTAGGATTTATTTTACAGTCCTACTTTGAGTGGTTGGTAGTAGCTAACTGGGGTACTGAGTTGAGACAGTGAAGATGAAACCTGATACAGTGGGAGAATGTTTTGTGATAAATTAGCCATAAACATGGGACAGAGGAACGAGGGCCCTTATGCCAGAATCTTACCACCTGCTATAATAGACTAGAATGCTGTTTACATGCACAGCATGTATTATTGTCCATTTCTTTCCTAAAGAATTTGAGATACCATAAGTACTTTTTAAAAGCTAAAAAAAAAGAATTCAGAAAAGGTAATGGGAAATGAGAGTAAATATATGAAAAGCAGAAAGGAAGTGTAAGAACCAACTATGAAATTTGAGGTTTAATTTTAATATCCCTAACTTTATTCTCTAGTACTCTTTCTTTCTATTCAATGCCCATAGATCATGGCATATAAAAAGGAGTCATTTTGGCCTGATGGTAATATGTGAAACTCTGGATATTTTTCATATTTTCTCATGAAAATGTCTGGTAGAAATCCTGAGATTTGTTGAGGATTCAGCATGATGGGAGAAATGCTTTTGCAGGCTTACTGAGTCAGACTTAAGCAATCAAAATGATTGTTCTATTTAAAATTCATCAACAGTAATGAGCTCTTGCGTCATTCTGCAAAGATGAGACTTGGGTCTCGTGAAGGCTTTCAAAACCTCATTGCCAAAACTGAAAGAGAAATTAAGGAAACACTCCCATTTAACATTGCAACAAAAAGAATAAAATACCTAGGAATAAACCTACCTAGGAGACAAAAGACCTGTATGCAAAAAACTATAAGACATTGATGAAAAATTAAAAATGATACATACAGATGGAGAGATATACCATGTTCTTGGATTGGAAGAATCAACATTGTGAAAATGACTATACTACCCAAAGCAATCTACAGATTCAATGCAATCCCTATCAAATACCAATGGCATTTTTCACAGAACTAGAACAAAACAATTCACAATTTGTATGGAAACACAAAAGACCCTGAATAGCCAAAGCAGTCTTGAGAAAAAGAAACAGAACTGGAGGAATCTGGCTCCCTGACTTCAGACTATACTACAAAGCTGTAGTCATCAAGCCTGTATGGTACTCATAATTCAAAAAGACACATGCACCCCAATGTTCATTGCAGCACTATTTACAACAGCCAGGTCATGGAAGCAGCCAAAATGCCCATCCACAGACGAATGGATAAAGAAGATGTAAATATATACAATGGAATATTACTCAGCCATAAAAAGGAACAAAACTGGGTCATTTGTAGAGACGTGGATGGATCTAGAGACTGTCATACAGAATGAAGGAAGTTAGAAAGAGAAAAACAAATATCGTATATTAATGCATATATGTGGAACCTAGAAAAATGGTACAGATGAATCGGTTTGCAGGGCAGAAATAGAGACACAGATGTAGAGGACAAACATATGGACACCAAGGGGGGAAAGCAGTAGGGGGTGGGGGTGTGATGAATTGGGAGATTGGGATTGACATGTATACACTGATGTGTATAAAATGGATGACTAGTAAGAACCTGCTGTATAAAAAAGTAAATAAAATAAAATTCAAAAAAAAAAAGACAGTATAGTACTGGCACAAAAACAGAAATATAGATCACTGGAACAGGATAGAAAGCCTGGAGATAAACCCACACACATATGGTCACCTTATCTTTGATAAAGGAGGCAAGAATATACAATGGAGAAAAGACAGCCTCTTCAATAAGTGGTGGGAAAACTGGACAGCTACATGGAAAAGAATGAAATTAGAACACTCCCTAACACCATACACAAAAATAAACTCAAAATGGATTAAAGACCTAAATGTAAGGCCAGACACTATAAAACTCTTAAAGGAAAACATAGGCAGAACACTCTATGACATAAGTCACAGCAAGATCCTTTTTGACCCACCTCCTAGAGCAATGGAAATAAAAACAAAAATAAACAAATGGGACCTAATGAAACTTAAAAGCTTTTGCACAGCAAAAGAGACCATAAACAAGACCAAAAGACAACCCTTCATAATGAGAGAAAAAATTTGCAACTGCCAGAGGATTAATCTCCAAAATATACAAGCAGCTCGTGCAGCTCAATATCAAAAAAAACCAAACAACCCAATCCAAAAATGGGCAGAAGACCTAAACAGA
This sequence comes from Leucopleurus acutus, assembly GCF_964270905.1. NCBI lineage: Eukaryota > Metazoa > Chordata > Mammalia > Artiodactyla > Delphinidae > Leucopleurus > Leucopleurus acutus. The sequence continues at coordinate 73,307,386 of NC_139156.1, forward strand.
CATTTCTCCAGAGAAGATATACAGATTGCCAACAAACACATGAAGGGATGCTCAACATCACAAATCATTAGAGAAATGCAAATCAGAACTACAATGAGGTATCACCTCACACCGGTCAGAATGGCCATCATCAAAAAATCTACAGGGCTTCCCTGGTGGCGCAGTGGTTGAGAGTCCACCTGCCGATGCATGGGACACGGGTTCGTGCCCCGGTCCAGGAAGATCCCACATGCCGTGGAGCGGCTAGGCCCGTGAGCCATGGCCGCTGAGCCTGCGCGTCTGGAGCCTGTGCTCCACAACAGAAGAGGCCACAACAGTGAGAGGCCTGCGTACCACCAAAAAAAAAAAAAATCTACAAACAATAAATGGAGGAGAGGGTGTGGAGAAAAGGGAACCCTCTTGCACTATTGATGGGAATGTAAATTGGTATAGCCAATATGGAGAACAGTATGGAGGTTCCTTAAAAAACTAAAAGTAGAGCTAACATACGACCCAGCATTACCACTACTGGGTATATACCCTGAGAAAACAGTAAGTAATTCAAAAAGAGTCATGTACCACAATATTCATTGCAGCACTATTTACAATAACCAGGACATGGAAGCAACCCAAGTATCCATCGACAGATGAGTGGATACAGAAGATGTGGCACATAAATACAATGGAATGTTACTCAGCCATAAAAAGAAACAAAACGAAATTTGAGTTATTTTTAGTGAGGTGGATAGACCTAGAGTCTGTCATACAGAGTGAATTAAGTCAGAAAGAGAAAAACGAATACTGTGTGCTAACACATATATACAGAATCTAAAAAAAATTGGTTCTGAAGAACCTAGGGGCAGGACAGGAATAAAGATGCAGACATAGAGAATGGACTTGAGGACGCCGGGAGGGGAAAGAGTAAGGTGGGACGAAGTGAGAGAATGGCATGGACATATATACCCTACCAAATGTAAAATAGATAGCTAGTGGGAAGCACGTATAGCTGATTCACTTTGTTATACGGCAGAGAGTAACACAACATTGTAAAGCAATTATACTCCAATAAAGATGTTAAAAAAAACAAAAGAAAACAAAAACCTCATTGCCATCTACAGTGCCCTTAGATGCAGTTACCCAGTGCATAGTAAATGGATCCGCACAGCCACGTTGGGGCAGGGGAAATAGTCACACGTTTTAAAACTACATAGAGCTTTATGACTGGGATGATATTTTCCCTCTTCTATTTTGCATTGAGAATATATAAAAATAATGATATTGGCATGCTTGTAAATGATATATTTCTAGAAGCTACTCTTGAACTTTTCTGCAAGGTGGATTTTCAAAGTCTTTGCTATTTAACTTATATATTTAAACAAACATTTGCTCATTTACATTAATTAGGGTTATTTCTTTCTCCAAAATGCTGTAGAATTTTTTTCCTAAGTGATTTCTGTGCTCCTACCCTCTCTTCTATTTAGTATAGTCAGGTTGCTCTTTTTTAAAAGAAAGAAAGCAGAGAAGACTTCTGGTTCTGGCTAAGAAGTAGTAATAAGAATTGAATTTATGCCCTTGCCTGAAATAACAAAAAAAAATCAGAGTAAGTTAAGAAATGATTTTCAAGTTATTGGATATCAGGCAATGAAAGATAGTGATCTCAGAGAGATGGAAAACAAATGAGGGAACCCTAGGATTGCCAACAGTTGTTGCTTTGAGAGAGTTTCTGGACCATTGCACACTGAGGAGAAACACAGGCAGAGGCTGCAAAACTCTGGAGTTGAGATGGAACTGAGAATCTAGAGAAACCAAGGCACTTACATTTGGAAGGCAGAATACTGGAGAGGAGAGGTCTGCAAAGAGAGAGTTCTCTCTAGATTGGCAGAGGGTCTTCCTCAGTTATTCAGCCAAATAATTACCAGGGCATACATGTGCAGAAACTGTTTTGAGTCTAAGAAAAGAAATACTCAAAAAGATTAGAGACAACAGCACCCAGATCCCAAAATGGGGCCAGGACCAGCAGGATAAACTAGGGAATAGGACTAGATCCATCCCCTACCGGAGAGGAACAACTCATAATTCATGAACCGTTGGATAGAATACTGAGAATAGTCTTGCTTCAGTAGTGGAAAATAATTAGACCTAGGCAAAACACTGCTCAGATCTTGCCTGAGAAATCTTGTAAGCAGTGGCAGAAAGGATCAAACGATTTCCATATTACTTAACTGTGTCCCAGAAAAAAAACCCAAAATAGTTATAGGAATACAGAAATATCCAGCATCCAACAAGGTGAAACACAGTATCTTGCATCCAATCAAATATTGCCAGGCATGAAAAGAAACAGGAAAACCTATAATAAGGAGAAAAACTAATCAGCCAAAACTGATCCAGAACTGACAGAGATGTTAAAATTAACTGACAAGGACATTGGAAAATCATTATACTATATTTCATATGTTCAAAAAGCCAGAGGAAAAATTAAACATTCTAAATAGAGAGATGAAGATATAAAAAAAGACTCATATCAAACTTCTAAAGACAAAAAAACAGAAAAATCCTAGAAGTAAAACCTAGATGAAAAAAACATTAATGGGGTCATTACAGATTAAATAGTGTGGAAGTTTAATGAACTTGAAGACATAGCAATAGATATCCAAAATGAAACAGAGAGGAAAAAAAGACTAAAAAATTACAAAGACAGTAAAAATCAGTAAACTGTGGTACAACTTCAAGTGACTTAATATATGCATAATTGGAGTTCACCGGAAGGTAGGAACCAGAAAAAGATAAAGGAATGGTGAACAAAAAATTTTCAAATTTATGAAAACTATAGACCTTCACAAAGTTCAAAAACCCCAAGAATAAGAAATAGAATACTACCCCAAGGTTCATCATAACCAAATTGCCCAAGAACTGATGATAATGAGAAAATTTTATAAGCAGCCAGAGAAAAGTGTTACATTATATACAGAGGAATGCAGATAAGGATGATAGAAGCTTTCTTGTCAAAAACAGTGCCAGTGGAAACACAGCAAAGCACGATTTTTAAATTTCTGAAAGAGCAAAAGAACTCTGTCCATCTTGAATTCCATACCCAGTGAAAATATCTTTCCAAAAATAAATGTTACACAAAGGCTTTTTCCAATATCCAAAAACTGAAATAATTGAATATAAGCAGTAATCTTGTACTACAAGAAATGTTTTAAGAAGCCCTTCAGGTCAAAGAAAAATGATGCCAACTGGAAATTTGGATCTACACAAAGGCAATAAAGGTTTGTATTTTATTATTTAAATATCTTTACAAGATAATTGCATAAGTAAAAATAATAACAGTGGGATGTGGGATTTATAAGATACGTAGAAGTAAAACGTATGACTGTAATAGCACACAGACTAATAGGGAGGAAATGGAAGTAAACTGTTATGAGGTCCTTATAAAATCATTTGAAATGATATATTATCACTTGAAGATAAATGTGGTAAGTTAAACATGTATACTATAAATCCTAAAGAATCCCTTAAAATAACAGAACAAATAGTAAGAATTGTTAGCAAAAAAGCTAACAAAGGAGATAAAATGGAATCATAGAAAATACCCAGCTTATCCAAAAGAAGGCAGAAAAAGAGGAAAAGGGGAACAAAAAGCATAAAGGACAAAGAGAAATTAAATAGGAGGTTGATTTAAATCTTGCCATATTAATGATGTACCTGATGTATAAATAATCTAAATACCTCAAAAGGCAGAGATTATCATATTGAATAAAAATTTGAGACCCAAGTATATGATGCATACCAAACGCCTACGTGAAATATAAAGACACAAATAAGTTAAAAGTAAAAAAAAGTATGGAAAAAGATATGCCATACTCACACTATCATTTCTTAATGATAAATGGATCACACATTGCTGGTGGAAATGTTAAATGCAACAGTCCCTTTGGAAAACAGCTTGGAAGTTCCTTATAAAGTTAAACATATACCTGCCATATGACCCAGCCATTTCACTCCTTGGTGTTTATTTATCCAAGACAAATGAAAGTATATGTCCATATAAAGACTTGTATACAGATGTCTATAACAGCTGTACTTGTAACAGCCCCAAACTCTCATCAACCCAAATGTCCATCAATAGGTCAATAGAAAAACAAAATATATTATATCCATACAATGAAATACTATTTACCAGTAAAAGGAATGAATTCTTGATGCATATAACAGTATGGATGAATCTCAAAATAAGTGCTCAGCTTAAGACACCAGACAAAAAAAGAATACAAACTACTATGTAATTCTATTTACATAAATTTCTAGTAAATGCAAACTAATGTATAGTGACAGAAAGCAGATCACTGGCTGCCAGATGGGTGAGCAGGACGGGGTGTTGTGGGGAAGGGTGGGAGAGATGACAAAGGGGCAAAAGGGGTCTTTTGAGAGTGCTTACATGTTCAGTATCTTTAGTGTAGTGATGGATCCATAGGTCATATTTAACATGTGGACATATGTCATATGTCAAAACTTATAAGATTGTATACTTTAAATATGTGCAGGTTATGGTACATCAATAAAACTCTGTACATCAATAAATACCTCAAAAAAGCTGTTCAGAAACAACTGGAATATAATAGTATGCACAGAAGGTTTCACCTCAGGGTGATCAGGATGCAAATATTTTACCACTTTCTCCTATCCACTTTACACATTAAACATTAGCATTTTATTTTATCAGCAGAACAACTAACTTGATAACTGTCTCAGAAACAGACAGATGCTGACTAGGAGCCTTGATTAGACTCCTATTAACTGAACATATTATCTAAAATAATCACTATCAACTTGGCTTTAAGTATCTTCTGGTACAATCATAATTTTTCATCAGTGTAAACAAACTTCTGATAACCTCACTCAGAATCTCCTAATCCACCAAAGAAAATATTCAGACTCTCCTTGTGGCACAATTGTAAATGCAGACACAGACTCACAGAGCTTGAAAGAGCCTCAGTACTATCTGCTTTACTTTCACAGAGAAAGCGATTGAGGGTCAGAGGAAATGAGTGACCATTTTGAAGTCATACAACTAATTGAGATTAGAACTGGTGTGCCCTGATTCCCTGAGTAGGAGTTCAGTATTTCAAAACTCAGAGGACTTTAATATAGAAGCCATGCAATAAATATTTGTTACATTCAGAATGAATATCCCAGATTGAACTGGTAACCTTACACTCTCCTATTTTAAAATACACTGAATTATTAGAAAAGGAAACCCAAACTGGTACCAAAATCTAAACCTCCAGTCTTTCTACATTAACAAGTTTCCCTTTTTGGAAAGGGACACAGTAGGAAAAAGAATACACTGCCCTTATCTCTTTTCATCCTGTCGTTTCTGCTCTGTTATATTTAGGGCATGGCCCTTTTATTTGGGTTTATGGAAAAAATGGCCCAGTACAAACTCTCTCATTGTTTTCACCCCCTTTCTTATGTTTTCTTAATTTTGCCTTGCACTTGATTTCTGTCTGTATTTAGGTTTTTATTAAATTTCTGGTAATAACCTTTCCAGGTATTCTGGAAACATTCATTCAGTCTTCTCAAATTCTAAGCTATTCAAGGAATAACCTATGCATAGCACAGAAGAAAGAGAAAGAAAGAATAAAATAGGACTAGCACACAGCCACTGATCCATCAGAATGGATGGAGAAAATCTATGCTTGTATGTTAAAACAAGTATCAGTAGTTAAGAGGCCACAGTAAACAGATGCAGCACAGTCATGGTTCTTATCCTGAATGCACACACAGAAAATTCCTCAACTCTTATTCTTCCCACTCCATTGTTGTTTTGTATGACTACCCCATAAACTTAGTCTAAGGAGAAAATGCTAATTCTTTGTGACCCCATTTGAGTCTAAAGTGTGATCTTCTGATATTTTCTGTATGTAGTTCCCCAAAATTGTGACTGCATACATGGAGAATGAGAAATAGAAGTGATAAAACAAGGTTAATCTTGAAGGAAGTTTAATTGAAGGGTAATACCGTGTATTCTGCAAAATAATTGCAGCACAGTTTACAATTACCATATAATGGTTCTCAAACTCTGGGGTACATAAAAGTCACCGGGTATTCCCTGGCCTTTCTCCCAGAAATTCTGATTTAGTAGGTTGGGAATGGAGCCCTACAATTTCCACTTTTTAACAGGTTTTACAAGTGATTTTGTTGCAAGTGGACTTATGTTGGTAAAAATTGTTCAACCTCTTTCTTTTTTGGTTTCTAGCCAAACTTTGTTTAAAATTCAAGCTCCACAGCTTACTAGCTAGAAGTCCTTAGAAAAGTCACATGACCTTTCTGGATCTTGACTTTAAGAATAATTCAGGGGTTTTGCGGGGATTAATGAAATAATATATGTAAAGTGCCTGGTACATTGTAGACATTTAACTAATGTTCATCTCTTTCCCCAAACACATATTATGTTCCTTCTTAATCTGAGCCTAAACTAGAATGTGTTTCTCCTTTAATTCTTAACCTGAGTGTAAACAACTCCACTGTTTCAGATCGTTAAAAAATCACATACCTCAACTCAAATGACCAGTTTCTAGTCCCAGAAGCATTTTTGCTGTGTTTGAGTGACTAGGCATGACAGAACAGTAATGCATGCATATAATTAGCCATGCTACAAAAGCCAGCTGATATAAGATTTTGAAACTTATTCAAGTGAAAAAAATGTCATTACTAACCCAAACTTATCACCATGCCTTGGGTCCCATTTTGCAAACTGAGAAAAATTGCTTTAAGGATGAATAAGAAGGTATAGAGCATGTCTGCTCACAGACAGGTGTTCAAGATAAATCCTTGTCCATTTTTTTTCAAAATGCGTTCTAGTTCCTCAACCTCTTGTATCCATATTCATCCAAAGACCTTAGATCCAGCAAGGTGCTTTGACACATCCAAGAGTTAAACACAAGCCCATTGCACACTCAGGTGGCCTGGAAGAACATTTTTCATAATGAGAATTATGTTTGGGCCAATAGCTAATAATGGCAAGGAAAAGCTCAGCAGCCCAGAGGAACACACAGAACTCAGCCCTCTGAGGTTGATGAAATTCTCTCTCCTTATACATCAGGGCTGGATCAATGCCAACAGAGGTTATTAACAAAATTTGACCAGGGCTCTTCCAGACAGAACCCCAGTCCTAAGGCTCTTCCTCCATCCTACCAATCCCACCAAAGTCTTGCTAGGCCATATGCTTAAAAAGGCAATCCCCTCCTTCAGCACTGCTCCACAAACATTGAGGAAAACATGCCAAGCTTGTACTTATGCTAAAAGGGCTAGAAATACAAACTTGTATTTTAAATGTTTAATTTTTAAATCAAAATCATAGAGGTACAGAGTTTTAAAAGTCAAATAGTGTTAGCAGCTTACACTAAAACAAAACAAACAAACAGCTGCTCCTCCAGCCCTAGCAACATGAACCCCATTTTCCAAAGGCAACTGCTTTCAAGTATCTTATCTGTTTCTTATGGTATTTATGTCCATGTTTTTAAGAATTAACTTTATGTTAATGTAATTATATAAATATAATTCACTGCTGTGCCAAGTCATGATATTATTTTCTTTCTCTGAACATAATTTTTGCTTTTCCTAGAGTTATTTATTGCCTCTTTTAAAAGAATTCACTTGGTTTTCTTTGTGTTTATACTTAAAGTCTTTTTACATCCTCTAGCAGCCAGCATTTCAATAGAATTGCTCACAAATGCAAGCTGTCACAAATAAACCTACTTTATTTCCATTTTTTTCTAGACTTTCCTTCTAGAGTCAGTTTGGGCCTCCTGTTTCAATTTGAACTGGTTTCCTGAAAGGGAAGCTTCACAGCTCTTATCCTTTGTCATTCCGCTGGATTGAATCCTGTAACCAGGGTACATGTCTCCATTTTTGTTTTACCTTTTTCTTTTGGTGGAGGAGACTAACTCATTTTTTTAATTAAAAATTTTTTATTTTTTATACAATTTTGAGATTTACTTTGCATTTACAGTTATTTCAAAATATTGACATGTTTCCCGTTTTATACAATACATCCTTGAGTCTATCTTATAGTTTATTCCTCCAATAGTTTATTCCCCCAATAGTTTATTCCTCCCACTCTCCCACCCCTGTATTGCCCTACCTCACCTTCCCCACTGGTAACCACTAGTTTGTTCTCTATATCTGTGAGTCTGCTGCTTTTTTGTTATATTCACTAGCTTGTTGTATTTTTTAGATTCCACATATAAGTGATATCATACAGTATTTTTCTTTCTCTTATTTCACTTAGCATAATGCCCTCCAAGTTCATCCATTGTTGCTGCAAATGGCAGAATTTCGTTCTTTTTAATGGCTGAGAAGTATTCCATTGTGTATGTGTGTGTATACACACACACACACACACACATATATACACACACACACACCACATCTTCTTTATCCACTTATCTGTTGATGGATACTTAGGTTGTTTCCATATCTTGACAATTGTAAATAATGCTACTATGAACATTGGGGGCTCATGTATCTTTTCAAGTTAGTGTTTTGGGTTTTTTTTTGGATATATACTCAGGAGAAAGATTGCTGGGTCATATGGTAGTTCTATTTTTAGCTTTTTGAGAAACCTCCATACTGTTTTCCATAGTGGCTACCCAATTTTTGTTGTTGTTGTTTTACTTTTTTCTTTTGGTGGAGTCTAACTCATTTTTAATAGCCTGATTTAAAGATCAACTCCAAAGGACCCCTGAAAAAACAATTACTCCATTTATAATTTAGAGATACCCCCAAATAGAAAATTAAACCAATATACACATTACTCTTAATAGTGGCAACTGATATGTTCTCAAAAAAGGCAAGATCAAAACTACCTGATAGAGCAACCTAAAATTGTGACAAGCTTTCCAGAATAGAAAGCCAAGGGCTGGGATGTTATCCATGGAGAAGGCTTAAAAATCTGTATTTTCCCTTCAAGTTCTACAGTTTCTCTGATAGCAGGTTGTCATCTGATTCTGGCAATGCACTATAATTGAATGCCAAGCAACAAGGAAACATTAATTCAGTGACCATGAAAAAAAGAGAAATGAGCTATAGACTCACTAGGGAAGTTTATAAAGCTTCTCTGTAGGGTTGAGTTATTGGTTTTTATTCTGAAACAGCAGCACTGAGGCACAAAAAATGCCAGTAATTGGGGTCAGTGTTCAGTCAGACCCCCCAAAAAAAGGATCTTAAGCCAACCCTGTTAGAATAAAACTTCAAATAAGCATGTGATGCCTCTAACATTTCCATTAGGAAAAGTTAATGAGTTTCTTTTGACAAAAGTGTTACAAAGGTGTGATTCTCAGAAATGAAAGTCTAGGTATCTTAAACTCCATGTGTAAAAAAGGATACTCTTGAAAGGAGACAAAATGTACATTAATATTGGCTTTTTCTTTTCTGTATAAAACCCTTAGGTCCAATAGCAAAGAAACTGTGTCGAAATGAGTAGAAATGAAATTACTTGTTCTTACTGAGAGAACAGTTAAGGACTAATTTCAATTCCACATACAGAGAAGGAGGCTGTAACCTGCTAGAAAGAGGATCAGGCCATTAGAGGTTTGCCCAGCTGCTTATGGGAAAGTTTGTCCTTCCTATGTGACCTAGAAAGAGACCAAAAAGGCAAAAGGAACACTGACTTTTCTGAGAAACATTGGCAAGTTGCCTGAAAATAAGATCCTCAGAGGTTACATGCTTGTTCCCTCAAGTCTAATATGCACCTGCCTATATACCACACTTCCTTAAAGCTATCACTTACTTCTAAGTGTCAGTTTCTTAAACAGAGAATAACAGTAGCATTGCATTCAAGAGCTGTTCTGAGAATTGAAATTTTACAGAAATAAATTATATTTACAAAGGTTTTGTGGTGTCTTAAAAATTTAGGCCACAAACATATGAGAGTTTCAAGAAGCCCCCCATACTCCTGAAAATATGTCCCAAAGTTGATGTGAAAAAGTCAAGGATGGCATTTCTTGACTTCATATCCCTCTAAATCTTCAGTGACCTCCCTCCTCTGCCATGAGACCTTTGGCTATTCCAACTTCCATTGATTTCTCACCTCTAAATTTCTGCAGCATTTAGTTTCTACCCACACATACAACCACCACTTGTACCCTTCGGCTATTTTTTTTTTTTTCCCCAGTGGAAGTTTTCTCCTACAAGTAGCTGAAAGCTCCTTGAGTACAGAGACAAGTTTTGGTTGTTTTTTGTATCCTCTGTGGTACCTAGAACAATGCCCTGCAATGAAGGTTTATTCACTGCCTGTTTATTCTTAGTCAAAGGAGCATCTCCTTGTAGTTAGTGATTGCCAAAAATCTACCCACACATTACTTTCACCTGAGGACATTACGTAAAATACCAATGTCCAACCCCATGTCTAAAGATTCTAATATTTTTTGTTTGTTTTTTCTTTTCTTTATTGGTTTCTTTTTAATTTTTGAATTTTATTTTATTTTTTATACAGCGGGTTCTTATTAGTCATCAATTTTATACACATCAGTGTATACATGTCAGTCCCAATCACCCAATTCATCACACCACCATCTCCACCCCCGCGTGCCTTTCCCCCCTTGGTGTCCATACGTTTCTTCTGTACATATGTGTCTCAACTTCTACCCTGCAAACCAGTTCATCTGTACCACTTTTCTAGGTTCCACATATATGCGTTAATATACGATTTTTTTTCTTTTTCTGACTTACTTCACTCTGTATGACAGTCTCTACATCCATCCACATCTCAACAAATGACCCAATTTTCATTTTTATGGCTGAGTAATATTCTATTATATATATATACCACACCTTCTTTGTCCATTCATCTGTGGATGGGAATTTAGGTTGCTTCCATGACCTGGCTATTGTAAATAGTGCTGCAGTGAACATTCGGGTGCATGCGTCTTTTTGAATTATGGTGTTGTCTGGGTGTATGCCCAGTAGTGGGATTGATGGATCATATGGTAGTTCTATTTTTAGTTTTTTAAGGAACCTCCATACTGTTCTCCATAGTGGCTGTACCAATTTACATTCCCACCAGTAGTGCAAGAGGGTTCCCTTTTCTCCACACCCTCTCCAGCATTTGTTGTTTGTAGATTATCTGATGATGCCCATTCTAACTGGTGTGAGGTGATACCTCATTGTAGTTTTGATTTGCATTTCTCTAATAATTAGTGATGTTGAGCAGCTTTTCATGTGCTTCTTGGCCATCTGTATGTCTTCTTTGGAGAAATGTCTATTTGGGTCTTCTGCCCATTTTTGGACTAGGTTGTTTGTTTCTTTAATATTGAGCTGCATGAGCTGCTTATATATTTTGGAGATTAATCCTTTGTCCGTTGATTCGTTTGGAAATATTCGCTCATTCTGAGGGTTGTCTTTTCGTCTTGTTTATGGTTTCCTCTGCTGTGCAACAGCTTTGAAGTTTCATTAGGTCCCATTTGCTTATTTTTGCTTTTATTTCTGTTACTCTAGGAGGTGGATCAAAAAAAATCTTGATGTGATTTATGTCAAAGAGTGTTCTTCCTATGTTTTCCTCTAAGAGTTTTATAGTGTCTGGTCTTACATTTAGGTCTCGAATCCATTTTGAGTTTATTTTTGTGTATGGTGTTAGGGAGTGTTCTAATTTCATTCTTTTACATGTACCTGTCCAGTTTTCCCAGCACCACTTCTGGAAGGGACTGTCTTTTCTCCATTTTATATCCTTGCCTCCTTTGTCATAGATTAGTTGACCATAGGTGCATGGGTTTATCTCTGGGTATTCTATCTTGTTCCATTGATCTATGTTTCTGTTTTTGTGCCAGTACCATATTGTCTTGATTACTGTAGCTTTGCAGTATAGTCTGAAGTCAGGGAGTCTGATTCCTCCCGCTCCGTTTTTTTCCCTCAGTACTGCTTTGGCTATTCGGGGTCTTTTCTGTCTCCATAAAAATTTTAAGATTTTTTGTTCTAGTTCTGTAAAAAATGCCATTGGTAATTTGATAGGGATTGCATTAACTCTGTAGCTTGTTTTGGATAGTATAGTCATTTTCACAATGTTGATTCTTCCAATCCAAGAACATGGTATATCTCTCCATCTGTTGGTATCATCTTTAATTTCTTTCATCAGTGTGTTATAGTTTTCTGCATACAGGTCTTTTGTCTCTGTAGGTAGGTTTATTCCTAGGTATTTTATTCTTTTTGTTGCAATGGTAAATGGGAGTGATTCCTTAATTTCTCTTTCAAATTTTTAATCAGTAGTGTATAGGAATGCAAGAGAGTTCTGTGCATTAATTTTGTACCCTGCAACTTTACCAAATTCATTGATTAGCTCTAGTAGTTTTCTGGTGGCATTTTTAGAATTCTCTATGCATAGTATCATTTCTTCTGCAAACAGTGACAGTTTTACTTCTTCTTTTCCAATTTATATTCCCTTTATTTCTTTTTCTTCTCTGATTGCCATGGCTAGGACTTCCAAAAGTATGTTGAATAATAGTGGTGAGAGTGGACATCCTTGTCTTGTTCCTGATCTTAGAGGAAATGCTTTCAGTTTTTCACCATGGAGAATGATGTTGGCTGTGGGTTTGTTGTATATGGCCTTTATTATGTTGAGGTGTTCCCTCTATGCCCCCTTTCTGGAGAGTTTTTATCATAAATGGGTGTGGAATTTTGTCAAAAGCTTTTTCTGCATCTACTGAGATTATCATATGGTTTTTGCTCTTCAGTTTGTTAATATGGTGTATCACATTGATTGATTTGCGTATATTGAAGAATCCTTGCATCCCTGGGATAAATCCCACTTGATCATGGTGTATGATCCTTTTAATGTGTTGTTGGATTCTGTTTGCTAGTATTTTGTTGAGGATTTTTGCATCTATATTCATTAGTGATATTGGTCTGTAATTTTCTTTTTTGTAGTGTCTTTGTTTGGTTTTGGTATCATGGTGATGGTGGCCTCATAGAATGAGTGTTGGGAGTGTTCCTTCCTCTGCAATTTTTTGGAAGAGGTTGAGAAGGGTGGGTGTTAGCTCTTCTCTAAATGTTTGATAGAATTCACCTGTGAAGCCATCTGGTCCTGGACTTTTGTTTGTTGGAAGATTTTTAATCACTGTTTGAATTTCATTACTTGTGATTGCTCTGTTCATATTTTCTGTTTCTTCCTTGTTCAGTCTGGGAAGATTATACCTTTCTAAGAGTTTGTCCATTTCTTCCAGGTTGTCCATTTTATTGGCATAGAGTTGCTTGTAGTAGTCTCTTAGGATGCTTTGTATTTCTGCAGTGTCTGTTGTAACTTCTCCTTTTTCATTTCTAGTTTTATTGATTTGAGTCCTCTCCCTCTTTTTCTTGATAAGTGTGGCTAATGGTTTATTAAATTGTTTATCTTCTCAAAGAAACAGCTTTTAATTTTATTGATCTTTGATCTTTTAGTTTTATTGATCTTTGCTATTGTTTTCTTTGTTTCTATTTCATTTATTTCTACTCTGATCTTTATGATTTATTTCCTTCTGCTAACTTTTGGTTTTGTTTGTTCTTCTTTTTCTAGTTCCTTTAGGTGTAAGGGTAGATTGTTTATTTGAGATTTTTCTTGTTTCTTGAGGTAGGCTTGTATAGCTATAAAGTTCCCTCTTAGAACTGCTTTTGCTGCATCCCATAGGTTTTGGATCATTGTGTTTTCATTGTCATTTGTCTCTAGGTATTTTTTAATTTCCTCTTTGATTTCTTCAGTGATCTCTTGGTTATTTAGTAACATATTGTTTAACCTCCATGTGTTTGTGTTTTTTATGTTTTTTTCCCTGTAATTCATTTCTAATCTCATAGTGTTGTGGTCAGAAAAGATGCTTGATATGATTTCAATTTTCTTAAATTTACTGAGGCTTGATTTGTGACCCAAGATGTGATCTATCCTGGAGAATGTTCTGTGAGCACTTGATAAGAAAGTGTAATCTGCTGGTTTTGGTTGGAATGTCCTATAAATATCAGTTAAATCTATCTGGTTTATTGTGTCATTTAAAGCTTCTGTTTCCTGATTTATTTTCATTTTGGATGATCTGGCCATTGGTGTAAGTGAGGTGTTAAAGTCCCCCACTATTATTGTGTTGCTGTCGATTTCCTCTTTTATAGCTGTTAGCAGTTGCCTTATGTATTGAGGTGCTCCTATATTGGGTGCATATATATTTATAATTGTTATATCTTCTTCTTGGATTGATTCCTTGATTATTATGTAGTGTCCTTCCTTGTCTTCTGTAACATTCTTTATTTTAAAGTCTGTTTTATCTGATATGAGTATTGCTACTCCAGCTTTCTTTTGATTTCTATTTGCATGGAATATCTTTTTCCAGCCCCTCACTTTCAGTCTGTATGTGTCCCTAGGTCTGAAGTGGGTCTCTTGTAAACAGAATATTTATGGGTCTTGTTTTTGTATCCATTCAGGGAGCCTGTGTTTTTTGGTTGGAGCATTTAATCTATTTATGTTTAAGGTAATTATCGATATGTATGTTCCTATGACCATTTTCTTAATTGTTTGGGGTTTGTTTTTGTGCGTCCTTTTCTTCTCTTGTGTTTGCCACTTAGAGAAGTTCCTTTAGCATTTGTTGTAGAGCTGGTTTGGTGGTGCTGAATTCTCTTAGCATTTGATTGTCTGCAAAGCTTTTGATTTCTCCATCGAATCTGAATGGGATCCTTGCCGGGTGGAGTAATCTTGGTTGTAGGTTCTTCCCTTTCATCACTTTAAGTATATCATGCCACTGCCTTCTGGCTTGTAGAGTTTCTGCTGAGAAATCAGCTGTTAACCTTATAGGAGTTCCCTTGTATGTTATTTGTCGTTTTTCCCTTGCTGCTTTCAGTAATTTTTCTTTGTCTTTAATTTTTGCCAATTTGATTACTGTGTGTCTTGGCATGTTTCTCCTTGGATTTATCCTGTATGGGACTCACTGCGCTTCCTGGACTTGCGTGGCTATTTCCTTTCCCATGTTAGGGAAGTTTTCGACTATAATTTCTTCCAATATTTTCTCTGGTCCTTTCTCTCTCTTCTCCTTCTGGGACCCCTGTAATGAGAATGTTGTTGCATTTAATGTTGTTCCAGAGGTCTCTTAGGCTGTCTTCATTTCTTTTCATTCTTTTTTCTTTATTCTGTTCTGCAGCAGTGAATTCCACCATTCTGTCTTGCAGGTCACTTATCCGTTCTTCTGTCTCAGTTATTCTGCTGTTGATTCCTTCTAGTGTATTTTTCATTTCAGTTGTGTATTGTTCATCTCTGTTTGTTTATTCTTTAATTCTTCTAGGTCTTTGTTAAACATTTCTTGCATCTTCTGGATCTTTGCTTCCATTCTTTTTCTGTGGTCCTGGATCATCTTTACTATCATTATTCTGAATTCTTTTTCTGGAAGGTTGCCTATCTCCACTTCATTTAGTTGTTTTTCTGGGGTTTTATCTTGTTCCTTCATTTGGTACATAGCCCTCTGCCTTTTCATCTTGTCTGTCTTTCTGTGAATGTGGTTTTTGTTCCACAGGCTGAAGGATTGTAGTTCTTGCTTCTGTTGTCTGCCCTCTGGTCTCTAATTTTTTTTTTAATGAAGTTCTATTTTTTTAATTATTTATTTTATTTTTGGCTGTTTTGGGTCTTATTGCACACAGGCTTTCTCTAGTTGTGATGTGCATGGGCTACTCTTCATTTTGGTGCGTGGGCTTCATTGCGGTAACTTCTCTTGTTGCAGGGCACAGGTTCTAGGCATGCGGGCTTCAGTAGTTGTGGCACACAGGCTCAGTAGTTGTGGCTCATGGGCTCTAGAGCGCAGGCTCAGTAGCTGTGGCGCACGGGCTTTGTTGCTCTGTGGTATGTGGGATCTTCCCGGATCAGGGCTCGAACCCAGGGACCCTGCATCGGTAGGTGGATTCTTGACCACTGCGCCACCAGGGAAGTCCCTAAAGATTCTAATTTAATTGGTCTTAGATAAAATCTGAGCATTTGTGTTTTCTAAATGTTCCTCAGGTGATTCTAGTCTGCCACTGCTGCATGCCCTTTTTCAAAAGAACAAGTTCTGTAAAATTGGGTAGAGAAAGAAACATGGTGAATGGTGAGAGGAAAGCAGTCTGAGTTTTTTCATATTGACCTGGAAGAAAAGGCTTCTCTTATTTATTTGCTGATTATTTGGCAATGTTAAAAGTTCTCTGACACCTCATTGACCTCTCAAGACACTCAGATATCTCAGCCTGCCTCAGAGGTCCCAGGTAGTAAGTTTGACAAAGTTAAATAGGTTTCTTTGTTGTAGGCCTTCTCAGAATCTCCACTAATCCAATGTTTAGTGAGTCTCCAACAGGTACGTTGTGTACAGTAATCTGAAGTTACTTCTGCACAGAGCTTATAGAGACTCTTATGTTTCTCATTTAGGAAATACTGCTTGTATGTAGGTAAGTGTAGCAGGGACTAGATGGGTGGGGAATGTTGAAGTGGGGGGTGAGTTGAATAATTTTGTTCTAGAAGTTACGAAGATTGATAATAAATCTTCTAAAATCCAGAGATCATTTTAATCTCTGCAGGATTTTGAAAGGGACCTCAAATTGGAATTAATGGCTGTTTACATAAATGACACGTAATACCACACAGTAACATGTTCTGTTTTGTCAACTGGCTCGTCACCACTTAAAGAATTATTTAATTATTTATTCCAGTTTCCAAAAAAAAGAGGCTTTTTTCAATATTTCTAAACATAAAAGGCAAAATATAATTGTAGGGGGAATTAATTATATTCATGATTGGAGCTAGAATTAAGGATAAGTATTACTAATCTTTTGAGAACAGCCTGTGTTCTTAGTCCACTGAAAAATAACTCATAGTTAATGTGCACTAAATGAAAATTTAGAGGAAGAACTTCAGGAAAACTTAGAGAGAGGAAATGCATGAAATTGACTTTTATGGATGTCTTCCTGTACAAACGCGACTGCAAAGATTACTCACTAATTAACCTTTGCATATTAACTATGCCCTAACTGGAATTTGAAAGTCATTAGTCTGTTTCATTTATATGGTTTTGGAAAACATTTTGACCTATTTATGTAGTTGAGTCATAAGCCTTAAAGTAGGAACTTCAGAGGTTTAAAAAAAGAGAAGTCACATTCAGTGTACTTCCTGGATATTGATAGAATGGGTCTTCTACTTTATTACTGTTACACAGTAAGCAGTTCATACCCTGGCTCTGCTAATTCCTTAAAAAACATTTTTTAAACTGTTGTTGAGTGTGTCGAGGTAAAAGTAATTAATGGTCAATCTAAGAAAGAAATAGATCAGTCTATTCTAGTCAACCGGAGGATTATAACCTGGGAGACAGTCCTTCAGAAAGCTCTGAAGACTGTTCTGAAGAGGTAAGGGGAGAGGGAGGCATATATGTAATTTTGGTAAAAAGGTACACGTGGTCAAACACACGTCTTAATAGAAGGTTACTACTGTTCGTGAGGAACAGATATCTTAGTTAATGGTTTTAGTACTTTCCTAAGTATGGGAAGATGCAAGAAACTGGGTTCGTAAAATTTTCTCCTGAAAATATTTAACTGTTTGAGGGCTAGTTGTGCCAGTTTTCCTAGAGCACAAAGTAACTCATCCTGATCTTTACCCTGAATTCCCATCAGGGTGTATTGTAGGTCAGCAACTGCAGTGGCTAATGACTTGATTCTTATGAACTGAATGGTGGGCAGTATTCTTTATTTTACAATCCCCTCCCTTTTTGCCTTCATTTTGTCCAAGGTTTGGGAGACATTTTGTGACCGATGTGTTCCATGGTGCTAGGAATGCTTGTTCCCAGGTCAAGCAAGTGTTTCATCGGTAGTCCACTTAGTGTCCTACTACTGGACTAGGCCCTGTTAACAGTAGCCCAAAGCCTCTGGACCCCCTGTTTTACTAGTCTATTATGTTCCAGGATATGGTTCCCTCTTGTTGCTTCTTCCCATATCTAGAGTTACACTATTACAGTTATTGATCTTATAAAATTATATATTTACTCAATCATTTCAAGTCACCTGGTCATCATTATTTTTATGAGAGACTCAGTCTCACATTTGGTAACGCAAGGAACAATAATCTTATAAAATAGGCAGAATACAAGTAACATAGCTAGTGACATTAATCAGGTCATAAGTAAGTATTTAAGCTAAGAACTTCCATTAGGTGGGGTCCAGAATTTCCCAGGTTGTCTGACCCCGTCTGTTCCATACCAGTCACTATCTTTAAGGGAAATGATATGTTGGCATAGTACATAAGTTTTTTTTTTTTAACATCTTTATTGGGTATAATTGCTTTATAATGGTATGTTAGTTTCTGATTTATAACAAAGTGAATCAGCTATACATATACATATATCCCCATATCTCCTCCCTCTTGCATCTCCCTCCCATCCTCCCTATCCCACCCCTCTAGGTGGTCACAAAGCACCGAGCTGATCTCCCTGTGCTGTGCGGCTGCTTCCCACTAGCTATCTGTTATACATTTGGTAGTGTGTATATGTCCATGCCACTTTCTCACTTCGTCCCAGCTTACCCTGGGAACCCTCCCCATGTCCTCAAGTCCATTCTCTATGTCTGCGTCTTTCTACCTGTATGTAAATTTCACCAAAGATATCTGCACGTACAAGGCAAGTGGTGGGCCATCGGGACCCCTTACAGGATTGATAAAGGAGTGTTGTCTTCTCGGGAGTTACATCATTGGCATCCAAAGAAGAAAAATGGATCTTTTGGGTTGAGCAAGTATTTCTGCCATTGGGGAGGTCTGGTTAATGCATAATGCAGATGCACAATGCACACTACAGGGGAGGGAGGAGGCCCAAACAGGCAGAGAAAAAAAATCTGTGTTTAAATTTATCTTGCCTTACATGACAAGGTGCTTAACATCGTTAATTATCAGAGAAATGCAGAGAAAAACTACAATGGAGTACTACCTCACACTGGTCGGAATGGCCATCATTAAAAAGTCTGCAAATAACAAATGCTGCAGAGGGTGTGGAGAAAAAGGAGCCCTCCTACTCTATTGGTTAGAATGTTGGTGCAGCCACTATGGAAAACAGTATGGAGGTTCCTCAAAAAACTAAGAATAGAGTTGCCATATGATCCAGAAATCCTACTCCTGGACATATATACAGACAAAACTATAATTTAAAAAGATACATGCACCCCTGTGTTCATAGCAGCACTATTCACAATAGCTAAGACATAGAAACAAACTAAATGTCCATCAGCAGATGAATGGATAAAGAAGATGCGGTATATATATATATATATATATATATATATATATATATATATACACACACACACACACACACACGCGCAATGGAATACACTCAGCTGTAAAAAAGAATGAAACAATGACATTTGCAGGAACACGGATGGACCTAGAGATTATCATACTAAGTGAAGTAAGTCAAAGATAAATACCATACATCACTTATACATGGAAACTAAAATATTATACAAATCAACTTATCTGTGAAACAGAAACAGACTCACAGACATAGAGAACAGACTTGTAGTTGCCAAGGGGTGTGAGGGAGGGATGGGTTGGAAGTTTGGGATTAGCAGATGCAAACTATCAATATTATATATAGAATGGATAAACAACAAAGTCTTAATTTATAGCACAGTATTCAATATTCTGTGATAAACCATAATGGAAAAGAATATGAAAAAGAATTGTGTGTGTGTGTGTGTGTGTGTGTGTGTGTGTGTGTGTGTGTGTATGTGTATATATATATATAACTGAATCACTTTGCTGTACAGCAGAAATTAACATTGTAAATCAACTATATTTTTTTTTTAAAAAATTCTTTTGCCTTAAAATACAAATTTTATTCACCACATATATCTTAAGTTTCAGAATAGCAGTAACATGTCACATAATCCCACAACAGTTTAATGAGGCAGGTATTATTAATAGGGCGGGCAATTTTTTGCCTAATGTTACACAGCTAGTAATAGCTAAACTAGGATTAGGATCTATGACTGACTGATTAGGATCTATGACTGACTGACTCTAGAGCCTAAACTCATGTTAAGGGATAATTTTTTTAACAAGTATACAATGAACACATGTCAAAGATTTTTATCTAACTCATTAAATAAATAAGAGAACTGGTAACATGTTTTAACCAGTTCAAAAAAGTGTCTGAAGAATAGACATTATTATAGATCAGGAATGTTGAAATGAATTTGCAAATTTCCACTATGGAAACAGCCACAACTGGCCTCCATAGTGGAGGAGGGAAGTCTTTGAACTTACACTGGACAGAATTTATTTACGTATCTATAGAGAAAAATTCTTTTGTACTGCTTTCAGTTATCTACAGCTTATTGTATCTACAATTGTATCAACTTATTGTAGATTAACTGTTATTTTATAACGGTGTTATAGTTCAAAGGCAATAAAAGAGTCACAGTCCCCATAAAATAGGATAAGCTGGGATATGTGCTTTAAACAATGCATATATACTGGCAAGGAGCCCTGTTCGTGAAGAGAGTAAACACATGTTGATGTTCACTTATTGCTGGCCTTTAGGGTTTTGCTTTTGTTTTCAGGAATGACTGGTGTATATATTTTATTTCATTTATTTATTTTTTAAATTTATTTATTTATTTTTGGCTGTGTTGGGTCTTCATTGCTGCACGCAGGCTTTCTCTAGTTGCGGCGAGAAGGGGCTACTCTACGTTGCGGTGCGCGGGCTTCTCATTGTGGTGGCTTCTCTTGTTGCAGAGCAGGGGTTCTAGGCACGCAGGCTTCAGTATATATTTTAAAAGATATGTTTACATCACACAGTTGTTGACTTCCAAACCAGGGTCTAAAACTTAGTAGCATTTTCAGAGTCCTACTTAGTGTTAAGGCATAAATCAGTATTTAAATTGAGTCGTGAGCTATACAATAATATAGCTAGCTGTGCTTATCAAAAACAACATTATCAAGGTCTGTCTGAGGGTTTAGCCCTATCTAATAGATAGATGCAAAAGGTTTAATGAATTTATATTCTGTTCTCTTTGAGATAATGTAGAACACGTCTTTCTTATAAATTCTTTGAGTGGTAGTTGTCTGGAATTGGCAATAAATAAGTTTAACAAATGCCCTACTCTTAGCCACTATCATCTCTTCCCTTTCTCATTAAAAAAAAAGGAAAGAATTGGAAAACCATGGACATACCTACTGATAATCAGCAAGGTTTATCTCTGAGTTTTAAGATTATGATTGATGTCTGTGTGTTCCACTAAAACTTTATTGACAAAAACAAGTGGCAGGGCCGGATTTGGCTTTTGGGATGTAATTTGATGACTCTTAGTTTAGGGTATGGGCTCTGGATTCAGACTGCTGGGTTTGAATTCAGGTCCTGTCCCTTACTAGTTTTGTGACCCTGGGTGAATTACTAAACATCTTTGACATTTGTTATTTCTATGATAGGGATAACAGTACCTATCTGGGGTTGTCAGAAGGATACTTGCACAGTGGTCAGAACAATGTCTGGCACATGGTAAGCTCTCAGTGAGGGTTAGCTCTTATTATTCTATATTCAACTGGACCCTTTTAAAGGACTAACATTACTTATCTGATTTATTATTTTTTTAATATTTATTTTCTCGGTTGTACCAAGTCTTAGTTGTGGCAGGTAGGCTCCTTAGTCGCGGCTTGCTGGCTTCTTAGTTGCAGCTCCTGGGCTCCTTAGTTGTGGCACATGGGCTCCTTAGTTGCGGCATGCATGTGGGATCTAGTTCCCTGATGAGGGATCGAACCCAGGCCCCCTGCATTGGGAGCGTGGAATCTTATCCACTGCCCCACCAGGGAAGTCCCCACTTACCTGATTTAATCTTCACTGGTCAGTAAGGTAAGGTCAGCAAGAATGATGATAAACCCCATGGTTAGTCCAAGTTGATTGCTTTTTTCATCTTATTTCATTTCTGTTTAGCAAGAAACATAAAATGTTTCTACTAAAACCACATACCATCTTTGTAATAATACTTTAAAATATTTTTAAAGAAATTAGAAAAATTAAAGTTTGATGATGGGGAAGAAAACTAATGAAAATCTGTTTTTCAGCTACTAAATCAGACTAAGCCTCCTAGAAGAGTGGTTTTGGCAAAAACAAAATATTCTTGATGCTTTTAGATTTTCAGTGCTCATGTGCTAGTTTTTTGTTTGCTTTTTTGTTTGTTTGTTTGTTTTTTGTCTATTTATCTTCCTCTGACTTCCCAAAGGAGCAAGACTGGTGCTGAGAGTGTAATATAAATGGAGATACGGAATCTTTTCACCCCTCCTACTGCAAACTGCCTAACGAACAGTTGACCGTTTTTCAGAAACACACTGCATGTCCCAAATTTCCAAGTATTTGGTCATCAAATGAGGATGGCTACAAATATCTTTATAAGAGCAAACTCTGTGCAGAGTCACTACGTTTCCTAACTAAGGCCAGAATCAGCTAAATGCACACTGCTATTATTTAATCCAAGATTCCCCTAATTGAAGCTGGTTCCCCTCAGCCACAGCTGACTAATTACATGCTATCTGCAGATTATTTTTCTCTCATTTGAACTGTTTTGGAATCCTCATCCCAATATGGAATCAGTAATAACTCTTTGACTTCCTGTGTGCATGCCTGAATATTTCAACTTCTGAAACCTGAGGGAAATAGGAAGGGGAGAGGAAGTCTGCAAATAAAGGTAAACTCTTCTTGCATGATTGAGTGCTGCTATGGCTCAGGGAGGTTATACAGAGATACTAGACTCCAAAATTAGAGCCTCAAAATGTCCTGGTCACCATTTTTGGTCCAACCAAGTAGTAACAAATGACAAAAAGGTTTAATTATCATATATTGATAAAAGTTGTTAAGAACAACAATAACCACAAACATGGCTTAAATTCCGCAGTACTATAATAATAATAATAAAAGAATCTTTTGCGTTCGGAGGTGATTTGGGTTTTTCAAATATTATCTGATCTCCAAAGTAAAAGTAAAACTCAGTGAGATACCAGAGGAGATATTCTTTTCTTTTGATAAAAGAAAAACATAGGGACTTCCCTGGTGGCGCAGTGGTTAAGAATCCGCCTGCCAATGCACGGGACACGGATTCAATCCTTAGTCTGGGAAGACCCCACATGCCATGGAGCAACTAAACCCGTGCGCCACAACTACTGAGCCTGCGCTCTAGAGCCCCCAAGTCACAACTGCTGAGCCCGCGTGCCACAACTACTGGAGCCCACGCGCCTAGAGCCCGTGCTCCGCAACAAGACAAGCCACCGCAATGAGAAGCCTGCGCACCGCAACGAAGACCCAATGCAGGAAAAATAAATAAATAAATATTTTTTTAAAAAAAAGAAAAACATAGAGTGAGAAGTTAGTGACAGAGGCCAGAGAGAAACCAGAATTCCTGACTCCAAATTTGAGGTTCTTTCCATTAAAGCTAATTCCCCTCAGCAATGCTGGTACCAGCATATCTACACAGTGCACTAATTAAGTCCAGATGGCTTGTGAACTTCCTTCAGTTCCATCTGAGTTAATGCAGAAAATGGAGGAGAAGCAGTTCCTTTTCTTGGGTATTTTAAGGGGGAGTGCTAAGTTTTGATTATCAAAGAAATTTAGAATCATCTCTTTCTTTACTGTAAAAAGTCAGTATCCTTACATAAGTACATTAATGCTCCTAGCAAGCCACAGCTGCACAAGTCAAAATATTTAAAAAAATAGATGCATAAAACTCCAGAGTACAAATACACTTACTAAACTCCCATTGAGAATTAAGATCATTTCCTTATGGATCTTCATGAACCGAAGATGAGGTTTCCTTACTAATGTTTATGTAACAGGCATTCCAAGCAACTTAATCAACTGGTGGGCAAATTGCAGAACTCAGGAAGCAAGGATACCCAGGAAGCTTCCAGGATTCACTGAGCATTGGAACATGGGGGTCTGGTACTGTGGTTCAAAACCAATCTGCCTGAGTTCAAACTCCCCCTCTGCTGCTTAATAGTCACGTGATGTTAGACAAATTGTTGTCTCTCTAAGCCTCAGGGCTTTATTTTTCCTAAGTATTACTGTAAGTGGGGATAACAGCATAACCTTCTTCAGAGAGCTATGGTAGGTTCAAATGAGATACAGCTCATATTCCCATGCATTGCATAAAAGCATTAATGCTTAGTATTCAGGGAATATTAATTTGAGCATCTCCTTAAACTAGATGACACATATGAAATGTCCTCATTTTTACAATCAGAGGCAACGAAATTTGAAGCTTAGAATTTTATATAGGTCACAGGCATTCTGTCCACTGAAGAGGAATTTGGGTATATTTTAACCCATAAATATCAGAAGAATATCCTCTATGTGTTAGGAAATAAGAAATAAACCCTCACTGAGCACACTCTCAGTGTACTATAAAAGCTTGAAAAGTTCCTAGCTCTAATGTATAGCACACAATATAAGAGGTACTACCAGACTTTATAAGAGTTTATTGCCAAATGAGTGGTATTTAACAGTGTTTCTCAAAAGCGGGATCCATGAACCTCTGTATAATCCATGGTTACATTATTATGGAAGGTCCCTGTGTGATTTTGTAATACTTTTATGAAAATCTTTTAAAATTAATTAATATATTCTGGATCATTTGGGGGATAACATATAATTGGGTACTGCCACAACATTTCAGTGCTGAAGTTTATATTTGTAGTTGTGATTATAATAGCATGGAGTCCAAGTTGTATCACTTTTTTGTGCTTACTAGTCAGGAGTCAACACACAAATGAAGTATTCAAGTCAATTAAAATGCAAATAAATTGCAGAAAGCTGTATAAGTAGCTGAAATAGAAAGAGCGGAAGAAGAATTGGAGTTATCACTTGGAACAGGGTAGTAGACATGCTCATCTCAAAACAATGTAGGATGATATAGTGGTCTGATATTCATGATAAAGCAAAGAAAAAGAGAACCCATCACATAAAAATGATGCTGTTAATTTTATTATATTTTGTTTTTATTTCATTTGTAAATGTATTTTGATCCCATTGTTATGTAAGTGTCATAAGCTGAAAGTTTATATATATGTGTGTGTGTGTGTATATATATATATATATATTCTATGGCCTTTCTAAATTCACTTCTTGGTTCTCATAGAGTTTTTTGTGGATTCATTAGGACTTTCTACATAGATAAGCATGTCTTCTGCAAATAGTTTTATTTCTTCCATCCTAATTTGAATACCTTTATTAATTTTTTTTCTCATATTGCATTGGCTAGGAACTACAGTACAGTGTTGAATAGAAGTTTCCATTTTGATGGAAACTGACTTCTATTCTTGGTATGAGTTTTGTCTTTTTTTGCCTATAGATCCTCAGTCAGCACAACTATCTGCAGGCTTACAGCCTGATCCATTGACCACTAGACATTACACAGATCAAGGGACCTATTTTAAAGCAAAGAAAGTACAGCAATGGGCATATTACAATGGGATCTACTAGTCCCATCACAGTGTACCACCTTGGACCTGCTGGCCTGAAGGAGTGACAGAACTGCCAGTTACAGTGCCAGCTTAGAAATGATACCCAGTGAGGATGGGATGCCATTTCCAAGAACAGTATATATCCTAAATCAATGACTATTACATAGCTCTGTTTCTTCAATTAGCAAAATACTTGGGTCCAGGAACCAATAAATAGACACAGAAATGGTCCTGATTACCTGTTTCTCATCACTCCTAGTGACCCAGTCAGAGAACTTTTGCTTACCATTCCTACAGCTCTGGATTCTGTAAGTTTATAGAAGGAATAGCAAGAGTCCCATTGAACTCCTTCTTCCAAGGCTACTTCTGTCAAGGGATCAGCTGGCAAAAAGAGGAATTATCATTCTGGCAGGAATATCGACAATAATCAGGAAGAGATTAGGGCTGTTATTACACTTAGAAGAAACACATAAAACAAACAAGAAGATCTTTAGTCTAAAACACTGTATCAGTTTGAGTTCAAACACCTTTTTAATCATAGTTTTTACCTATTGAGTGCTTCCATTAGGGTCTGAGGGTCACTCTGCATATCTAGACCTGTTAAGAACACAGATGCAAGACACCAAACATTTGCCTGCACATCTAGGGAAGTAGAGAGGGAGGAAGAGTAGCAGAAAGGTTACCAAACCAGGGGTAGGAATGATTGGAGATGTTCAAGTTTGTATAAAAATTTAAATTCTTCCATCATTTATTAAGCAGTATAATGATAACTGAATGGAGAGAAACACAGATCAATAGGACAACAGCTGGTCTTCAGCACTAGCTACTCTTCACTTTTCTATTCTCATTTGTCTTGTCTAACCTGGCTGCCAAGGCCTGTTTTCCTAGAGGGTGTTAGGCTATTGCCTAGTCTCTCCTACTTTATTTATTTTCTTTGTTGGTCTCTCAGACTTCATTAGGCAGTTTCTTGCCTACTTATCTTCTTCATATTTTATCCCTAGCACCTAGCACAGTGCCTGACACATAGAGGTTTACTATATTTATTAAATGAATTAATGACTCACTAATTGTAAAGCCATACAGTAGAATGCTGTTCTATTTAAAATTATGCTGTAGATGGATAACTAAATTTTATATATTATTACTTTAAAAGTAATCAAGTTTCTAAGCAATATGTACAATATAATCTCATTTTGAAGTTTGATCAAAAATATTAATACATAAATAATAATGCTGGTTGTTTCTGAAACATGGAAAAAGAGTGAGTAAATAATTTCTGATAGTTTTACCTGTATTTCTGCTTTTATCTGCAATGGACATATATTGCTTTTTCTTTTAACAAAGATAAATTTTTTTTTAATAATGATGGTGACAGACTTGTCCATTGAGTCTTATTCTTACATTTGTCACATGGAAAAACAAATAATATTTTGTCTGTAACTGAAAGCAGAATAATATAGTCTTGTCTCTGGGGCTGTGGTGCTCAATTGGAGGCAGTTTTGCCTCCTTGGGGGTCATCTGACAATGTCTAGAGACATTTTTATTATCATAATTTTGGAAAAGTAGGGATCAGTTGCCACTGGCATTTAGTGGGGAGAGGCCAGAAATGCTGCCAAACATCCTACAATGCACAGGACAACTAACTCCCTACAACAAAGAATTGTCTGGTCCGAAATGACAATTGGAGTGTCAAGTTTGAGAAACCCCACTCTAGAGTAATTAGCATTTTGATACTGGAAGCCTCTCTGATGGCAAAATGTAAGACTTCAGTGTCAGATTAGTGGAGGAAATGTTTTTAGTGGCCAACAATGTAACTTATTAGTTATAGAGAAGTCATTCAAAATGGAGTTCATAGACATATATATTTTAAATATATTCCTTTATTTTACAGCTGTTTTGTACACATGGTTCACTATAGAGAAGGGAGTGGCAGTATAAAAGAAAGAGCTAAATAATACAAGATTATATTGGCTATTTTCATTTAGTAGGTTCATGATAAGGCTAAATTATTGTTATGATAGTGGTTCCTTCAGAGCCAACATAATGCACACCAACCAAAGGCTCAGTTTTATTCAGATTTCCAAAAGCCAGTCCTGGCAGTCAGGGTTGTGGAACACTTTGCAAGCACATTTCTCAATTTCGCTATCTAAAAGTCTTTAAAATAGAGACTAGATGGGTGTTTGGACATTATCCCTGAATTCAAGTGCTTTTAATTTACTTATAAATGACATTTATTAAAGGGAAAGTACAAGATATGATCCAGATGAGTCATAAGAACATGTTTGCACATTTTGTTGCAATTTAACTGGATTAATTGATTTCTGTAATATGCCATTTGGTGCAAAAACAACATCATAGACTCTTTCCAAAAGATTTACTTCTCTCCATTCTTACAGAAAAATAATTCCTCTCAGCTAGATTACTGCAGAGGAGTCCTAACTGGCCTCCCTACCTCTGCTTTATATTGTAAACATTGCGCATGAATCCAGGTTAACCTCTCTGTTAATTCCCTCAAATGCAAGATAAGGACAGCATCTTTTCCACAGGATAATGGGAGAATTAAACGAAATGGCATATATAAAGCACCTAAACACTGTGTGTGTGTTGAACACATAGTGGATGCTCAGTAATAAGAATTTAAAACAAAATAAAAATGTCCATGCTTATGGAGTGATGCCTTTCACCACCTCCTCAACTGGCCACTGGTATTTATGTTTATATACTAACATATTTATATATGACTGTGTCTGAAATTCTAGGGATTTGCCAAACTGCAAGTACAATAAGCTTTTAGCTCACAGGAGCATGAAAATTACTCGCTCCAACCTCTTTCTGCCTCTTCCATTTTCTAGGAAGTAATATATCTTGGGCTAGTGAAAACCCTCATCTGGAGTAGAGATATCTTTTTTCCAAGCTGTTTGTTCCCTGGGCAGCAAGGGTAACTAAATGAATAAGAAAATAACTCTTCTTCTAGTCACTTCCAGAGACAATGGAAATATACTGACAGTGCTGAGTCTTAGAAAACAATGTGTTCATCAGAAATTTAAAACTACTGTTTATTGAGGTTTATCTTTTTGCACTTACCTCTCATGCCAACCCTAAAAATAGCCTTGATTTATACTATTTAACAGATGAGGAAATTGAGGTTTAGAGAGATTGTGATTTGCTTAAAGTCGCATGGCTCTAAACTACACGGTTTGGTTTCTTGGACTTGTACGCAAACTGCTTCTCAGCAGCAAAGTATTAGAAAGAAACTAGATAAGCTAAATCTATTTAACCTGCCACAGGTAACTGAGAGGAAGCTGAAGTTTTTCTCTGAACCAAATAGAGTTCTTTGCTTTTTTAAAAAACTCAGAATCGTTGACTGATTTATGAGCTCTCCTTCATCGTGCTAAATTTTCTTTTGCTTCACTTTTAAACACAAGGTATTGTTTTTGCCTAAATTTTCTCTCCTCAGTGCTAATGTTTCCCTCCTCAATGCTAATGTAGTTTTGTGTTATCCCAAGGAAGGAAAGAATCACCCAGAAGGATATGGACCTGTAGCCTAAATCTAGACTCTATGTATGTTTGCTCAAATTCATATTCCCTGGCCCAACTATGTCTTTCTCTTTATTTTCTCAGTGGGAGACCATATCCCTTGAAGTCACTTGCAATAAAAACACACTTCATTGCTCAGATGAGCTACATGCTACTAAGGAATAATCAGTATCATAGTTAACATGAACCCTTAAAATATCTAACTGAACAGAGTGTGTAAACATTCTGAAAAGAAATTACTGCTTCCTTACTTTCCCCTCTAATCATGAGAATCACTCCCCCCATCTTTACTTGCCTTGGCAGCTAGTCAAGACCATCTTTCATTGCTATTCACTCTCTTTGTTATATCTGTAATATGTTTCAATAGTCATGGTTCTATGCTCAGCTTTGTAATTAGATGAAGTGATGAAAATAACTTTTACTTGAGTCCAATTTTCTCTGCATAAAAATAACTCTTTCAATCTTCTGATGTAATAAATTATAGGAAACTTTAGGTAGGACTATGTATAAAATTGGAGTCTGTTTAGGGCCAGATACTTCTAAGCGGTATCTGAACCATCTTTTACATTACCTTCTTTCATTGCAAGCTCAGATGCTATACCGTAATTATTCTAATGGGTTCAGCAATTTGGAGATTTGAAATTGATGACCAGGAGGACACTATTGTCATCTCATGCACTAACTCATATCCAGTAATTACTCTGGGTTATAAATAAGATAGCTTATTTATAAAGTCAAGGATTGGGATCAGATTGCAAAGCTCTTTTCAGTCCTGCTGTTTGCAATTCTGCTTACCTCAATTTCCATATCCAGATATCTAACATAACTAGTCACAGTGGAATTTGGAATTTGGGTCCTGCACTTTTTAAAATCTCACATTTTCTAATACTGTGTCAGGAAGGAATGGAAAACTCCCTTCACTCAGCTTACTGGAGGCATTACATGGTACTGGAATTAATACCTGAATTCATACTGTAAAGCACTTCAACTTCATCCAGCAGTAACAGCAATGGTGAACAATTTACATCTTCCTAGCCCTGTAATTTACAAATTCAGTTTGAGATGGCAAACCGCAATCCCTACAAGCCTGGTCAGTTGACCTAAATGAATGAAGCTAGGTGGGGACTAATGTAAATGAGACATGGCATGTGTGAGATGCATTGGAACATTTGATACAGTTCAGCAGTACACAAAATAGCACTTCTTTTTTTTTCCCCAAGATTCAAAGCTATGAATTCTGAATGAGTAGCAAACCTCTCAATGGCTGGAAAGCCATCTATAAAAGTCCCTGGGAAGAGAGGAGTGACCCCAAAGAGTCAAATTCCCTTTATTCCCTACAACCCCCCTCTGTGTGCCAGGGACACTAGGGCTGCTGGGCTGCTTTCATTAGGAAAGTGCAAAAGAACTGGAACATTTCCTTGCTGAAGTACAAAGGCCCTTTGCCTCTTTTTGTTGGCTTAGAAGCTTCAATCAGCCTCAGAGTTTCAAAGGTTCAACCAGCGGCGTTCCAGCTAGGCTGGAATTGAGTAGTGCCCTGGGTACTGAGTAGGGAAGCAAGTGTCTGTGCCCACTCAGTAACCCTGGACTGATGAGATCTCCCTACAAAGGTTGAAACTCAATGTTTTATGATTTGAGCCATCACTAGAACACCAGAGAACAGGGTGATGAAATACCACTTTACCCTTCACTTTCAGACAACTATTTATTACTTGGCAACCTTTGAAAGAATATAAACAACTGTTCTTAAGGACTTACCAAACCCATTCTCTAGCATCACACATTCAGAGCAGGCAGCTTCCTTTGAAAGTTAAAAAAGAGCCAGGCCATCCTAGCTGGTAGTTAGTCAGTGATGGACAGATGTATAAAAGCTGAGTTAAGTGAAAGGGAAAGAGAAATGAACCATTAGAAAGGGGCATGGCAGCTCAGAAGGAAAGTCATAGAGGAAGGACTAGGGACAGTAAGCTCCATTGTGTGTTACCCCCAAGACTCAGCCAATCAGGGGGGAGATAGAAGATGATCAGCATACAGAGAACCCACTTATTGTCAGTTTTTGTTACACTCCATTATGGTTAAGAGACCAGATAAGCTTTTTTTCCCCTCTATGATGCTAAGAGAAGGGCAATTATTTATAAAGGACAATTACACAGAGGAGGCTTCGTGCCAGATAAAATTCACTAACATCCCCTGGCATGTTCTCATTACTCAGTCTCCACTCACATGAATTAAACTATTAAATTATTCTGTTAATTTTGTTAATTCCACAAATATCTGTTATCTACTATATCTGCTATGGGGAAGCCACTTCACAAAGCACTGGTGATATAAATGAAACGTTAACCTTGTAGTCAAGTAGACCACAATCTAGTGGCTGAGACACAATAATGCAATAATGGTAGTATGCGAAAGTAGGAAGAGCTCAGCCTTGAGACCCTGACAGAATTGGATTTGAATCTTTGCCCTGGTTCCTCCTTTCCTTCCTCTCTACCTTCTTTCCACAATTAAACACATATTTTCCAGGAGCCTTAATATGCAGGCCTGTGCTAAGTACACAAGAGTATAATGCTGATGATACATAAAACCTGCACTCAGGGATAACTAATCACAAAACAAAACAAAAACAGTATAAAGAGAGTAATACATGTATGGCTTGCTTTAGATGATGTCGCCTCTGAAGTGAAATGGCTCTGGCTTCTCAGAGCTGAGCCTTTTAACACAGTGCTGGACTTTCAGTGCCTAACTGTCAAATTAGAAAAATGTGGGTTTGGTTGTGTAGGTAGTGATTTTTCCCAAAATAGAATCTCTCAACAGAAGATTCAGAGGGTCCCCCACCAAGGCCAAACCTTCATGGAACATGGTGTGAGAAGAGGTGATCTTTAAAGTCCCTTCTAGCTCTGACATCCTAAGATTTTATGTTCCCAGAACTAAGCAGAGCCAGGAAACCAGGTAAGAAGGCTGGACAGGAACCAGGAATAACATGTGAATGAGAGTTAGCCACAGCAGGTTGGAATTTAGGAGTAAGAGCTAGCAGAATGGAGAGCCTATATCAGGACGGTGACTTGGGAGCTATTAAATAAATACTGGCTTATGGTGGTTAAGTAGTTGAGTGGATCTTCACAGCACTTGGAACACTGTGCCTGGACTCTAAAATATGTAGAAGTCCTTAAACTTTGGAGTACATAAGAATCTTACCAGGAACTTGTTTAAAATGCAGATTCCCTGTGCAGAATTTCTGATACCATATATTAAGGGCAGGAACTAGGAATGTGCATTTTTAACAAGAACTTCTGGGTGATTGTGTCTCAGAAACCTTGAAGTTGAGATTACATGTCCCAAACAGCTACTGACTACAGTGAGGAAGTTCAGAGGAGTCAGGCATCCCAGGCCTTTTCTGTCCTGTAAGGTGTCCTGTGGCAGACCAGTGGTGATCAGTGACCTGATCAAGTTTTTAATTTGAAGCATATTAGTGCTATGGCTTGCCAGCATTTGCAGAGTAGTTATGAGAAAAGGGAAGATTGCAGACATACTTTCCAGCTGGATCTTTGTGTTGGCACACATCTGGATAAAAATTAAAAGAGACAAATCAATCTAAGAGACAGCTGTTTCCCAACATCTCCCTGTGGGCAACACACCTGGATTCAGGGCTCTTTATTCCCATTTGAATGGAAAATTTAGTATCACAGAGGCGGTGTTTTTCTTACTTTAAACAGTTTGCAAAAGTACTCTCCTAGTAAGGTTGACTTGTACTCAGAGCTGCCCTGGGGGATGGAAAATTAGGTCCATTCCCACATACCACAGACTTAGGCCACCTAGAGCTGCAGATGCTGCAAAGAAGGTCCTGCACGTGACCACATGGTATGCAGCTGACCTTCCTCCTCCTCCCAAATTTATCAGACTATGTTTGAAAAAAAAATTTTATTTTCCTTTCAGGGATTGCCCTAAACCCTTATTGTAGCTCAGCTTCACCTGGAAACAGATGCTAACGGTGGGGGCCAGGACATTTCTAGAACCATCAGATCCACAGCATAGTCAAGAAAAACATCTAGAACCTCAGATCCCACCCAGCAGTTCCAATTACAGTACACCGTCTTCTTGGTAAAATTCCTTTTTGGCTTCAATTTCATAATATGAACCGGCTGCTATAGTAGAACCCTAAGTGAACGAGTCCTCATACACAGGGAAATGATGCCTTGTAAACTGTGGATTCTGAAAATATAACTGAAATACGCTTTTGTGTTACACCTGTATCTGTGAAAGAGAAAATATTTAAGTGAAGTTTTAGCTTTTATCAGAGATTGCCAACTTTCCTTTTGACTGTTGCAGACTCCACAGTTAATTGGGGCCACCGATGACTATTGGGGAGGATCATCCCATCAAGTTGTGGGATCTCTGGGTTTTGAAAACATAAGGATCTGGCTGTAATCCAAATGCAAGTAAAAGGAAATTATCCAGAAAGAATACCTCAAATGAGGACAAATCTTGACATGTTATTTTTTTCTTTACTGAGAAATTGATTGTATCCTTCTCACAATTCACATTGATCTATGTGGCATTTATGCCAAGTGGAATGGGTGGCCAGCACCCAGGACCACTCCAGAGACAAGACGAGCAGAATCTTCAAGTTCTCATATTGTCCTATTCATAAGGGGGCAGGCAGACAAGGGAACAATATGGAACATGTGGGAAACCCCTACATTTGAATCTTTGACTGTCATCCACAGCTCAGGAAGTAATATTACATAGATTATTATGATTCAGAAAGCAACAGACCCGGGAGCACCTCCCCATCCTGTATCTGCAATGGCAACCAGTGTCTAGCCATGGTCAGAGTAACATTTTTACAAGCCGTTAGCTTCTGTAATGAGAGATAGGACCATACCTTCCACTGAGTCTTGGAAGAGGGTTCAGATGCTGAGCAGCAAAAACTGATGAGTATCCACTAAGTGACTAGGAACAGAAGAACAAAGGGAGGATGAGCAAATGAATGGAGAATGAGATACAGTGATGCCTAATTTGGCCTAAGTTAAAATTTTGTGTACGGAGAGCTTTGAGTTTATTCATTCATCCATTTAATAGGTATTTATTAAGTGTGTATTATGAACCGAGTACTAT
This sequence comes from Leucopleurus acutus, assembly GCF_964270905.1. Lineage (NCBI taxonomy): Eukaryota > Metazoa > Chordata > Mammalia > Artiodactyla > Delphinidae > Leucopleurus > Leucopleurus acutus. The sequence continues at coordinate 73,341,458 of NC_139156.1, forward strand.
ACCAGGCATTGAGAATATAGTCGTAAACAAGCCTCATTTGTGGTGTGTCATAATCTAGTGTGTTAATTGCTATTATGGTGCTATGGGGATCCATAGGATGGGCAGCTAATGGAGATTTGAGAGATCAGATCAAGAAGGCCTTCCAGGAGGAAATAACTTTGGATGAGTCACTTTTTGGGGTCTCTGTTTCTTTATCTTTAAAACAGGAATAATAATACTGCCTTATAAAATTGAGGTGAAGATTAAATGAGATTACATATGTAAAGCTCTTGGCATAGTTGCTGGATATAGTAAGTTCTGCCAAGACATAGTTAATACCATTATTTTTGTTAAACTATTATTTCTTAAACTATTGTTACTAATATACTATTACTATTGTTTTATTGCTCTTAATTATTTGGGACTTGAAGGATGAGTAGGTGAGAACCAGGGGAAGGGTGGAGATCATATCAGACAGAGAAACAGAATGTGTAAGAGATACAGTCAAGAGTCATCAGAGCTTGGGATAACTGAACATTTAATATTTATAGAAAACGTATATAGTATACATGTATAGTATGTTCATAATATACACATATACATACACATACATGTATACATATATATATATATAAGGTAAGTGACAAGAGATGAGATGGAGACATAAACCACATCTGATCATGAACAGTTTTATAAGCCAAATCTGAAGAGCTTGGATTTTACCCCAAGAGCTGCTGAAGGATGTTATATAGTGGAGTAATACGATCACACACAAACAACCCCCCATCCACGCCACCCCCCCCACACACACACACTCATATCCATAATTTACAAATAATCATGGCATAATACAGCTAGGGCTTACAGACAGTATAATTCAAGCCTTTTATTTTAACGTTGAGGAAATTGAGTCCAAAGGGGTAACGTGATTTAACCAGGATAATACAAGTAGTTACTGCATGTCTTTTGACTCCAAATACTTTGTTTTTTTTTTCATCATACAACACCACTTTCTTTAACATTTTTTCCATTGTTATTACTCTGCTGTTGGCCAAGCTGGAAAACTTTCAGGTTGAGAGTAATTCCAACTAAGCTTTTTCCTCAAAAAGTCTGTAGGTACCTGTAGAAAATTCTGGCACTGATGAATTGCCTCTAAAATCCAGGCTCAAATTTCACAAAGCATACCACAATGGGTCCTTGGGAATCCAATGTTTTAAATTTTTAAGGACTCAGAATCAGCTCCACAAGGGTGTGGATCTGGGGCAAAATTTCACTGCATGACCATTTTCCAAACCCCACCTCCATTCCCACGTAGATAAAATTAAGTACAAAGTGAACATAAAGACCAGAGGGGAAATTGTCCCAAAGGAGTACCCTGCAGATTTCAGGAGGAAAAAAATCTTGCTGGGGAATGAATTTGCCTTAGTATTGATCCTGGGCAGTTTTAGGGCTTCGTTGTGTATAACTGTTCTTTGCTAGCCCATGGCGACAAAGTCCTTGCTACTCTTAGGTGCCTTCCTCAATCACTGACCATCAGATTGTGAATTTGATCCGTCTTGCTCCCACAAATTTGCCCTTCCCTCACAAACAGTTCAAGGGTTACTGTCGTGATTTTCCATATATTAAGAAAAACTTTGAATGTACCACCAAAATGTGTCTGTACTAGACATCTCCCTATAGAAATGCCTTTATTGAACCACAATTTAATATTGTATTTTTAAGAATTGTGGATTCATGTGAGAAATGGCCCCCAAAAATCATCCTCTGGGTAACTGCTATTGAAGATATTTCACATGATTTGGCTTGTGACACTCTTATGATTAATTTCTACAAAACTCAGTGTCAGAAAGAAAGTTCATTTCTTCTGAAATCAGGTATTTTTTCCTTTTATTAGAACGAGAGTTATATCTAACTTTGTTTATCTCCGCTCCCCTTTTTTTTTCTTTCTTGGTTTGGCTCTCAAGAGCTTGGAGTTAACTCAGTACCTGTTTAGAGTCAATACCTGTTAATAGCTCATCCTCAGTTTAATTCTCTACTTCTTTATCTTGTTCCCACTAACTTCCCAGATGACCTGGGTGAAGAAGGGGTCATCTATGGAGTGATCATCTAGTTGAGGCTGGGAGTCAGCCAAGGCCCCGAGAGTGGCACTTGTTTTTTGGACGATCATCTGGACTGCCACATGAAGGCAGCTTTTATTCTCTCAGTGAAGCCCTTGGAGACTTAGGACCTTCCTCTGTGTGACATTTGCTGTCCTTTTCTCATTTATTTTAAAATCCATGTAAGAGCATATATTCATTTTTATTGCAAGATGCTTAAAATTACTTTTGGAAGAAGAAAGATTATAAATTATAAATAAATGGTCATGAATTATAAATCTATTTCAGCAATCATAAGCTATCTCCCTGAGACATGCATTCAACCCACCACCAAAACAAAGTGGCCATGAAGGAGCACCAAAAAGCACTGAGTTGCTACAGCTCTTACCTAGTGAACAAATTATTTTTGTACCTTGGGTGGCACTCAGACCCAGTAACCCAATGTGAGCATGGAGACAGAGCCATGAAATTGTACATCTTAACCTTTTTCCCCCTGCAAAGGGAAGCAGAAAACTGTGGCTTTATCTTCTCCTCAAATTAAATGAATACAGTTTCACAGTTTTTAGAACTGCTTCTAAGATGAACAGGAGTGAAATGAGAACAATAGCTGGCATGTTCTTCAGCCTGGGCAGCTTTCTTTAAGATGTTTTTGTTTGGTGAGCAATTACTTCTTATTTCAACTCCTGCTGTTAGACTGAATGTCTATGTGAAATTGAAATGAAAATGAAGATAAGTTATTCTAACTTCCCTCACACTTAGGTGACCTCTTGTCACTGTTCCTTGGTGCTATCCCAGTGCCCTAACACTGAGCCCTGGGAGAATGGGCCTTAACTGTGGACACTTAGGCATCTAACCATGTACAAATGCAGAGGGAGTTATAGGAGGGAGAGACCAGAGGAGTAGTTGAAGTTGGTGGCAGTTGGGAAATGAGAACACTATAGTTTGATAAGGAAAGAGAAGAACATTCCAGATGAGGGAACTTGAGGAAAGAATAGTCAGTAAAGAAAGTGTCTGGGAGGAGCGTGAGGATGGGCGGGGAGGAGTGAGCATACAAAATTTGGGTATCTAGTGTGATCGGAAATGGAGAATGTGTGAAAAATAGAATTTGAAGTAGTGAAAAATGAAATCGCATATGTAGGTTGGCACTAGATTATCAAAGGCCATAAAAATGCAGTATTGTTTCCAGAAGGGTCTGTGGAGTATACGGTATGGATTAAAGGCCATAAAGATAACAGCAAGGAAAGAAACGAAAAGCTGTTGTGAAAGTACAGCAAGAGATGAGGTGAGGAGGCGAGGAGGTCTTGGACCAGGGTGGTGATGACAATAAAAATGGAGAGAAAGGGCATATTTTTCAGTGAAGGAAAGAGCCAGCATTTATTGAGCATCTATCATGTGCCTCACCCTTTACATGCATTATCTTATGTACTGATCATGACAACCTTGAAAGGTAGGTAAGATTATCCCAAGTCTACAGATAAAGTAGAATAGGAAACACTTTTAGAAATTCATTCAGCTACTATGAACAGCCAAGATTTAAATTCACTGCTTTCTAACTCCAAAAACTATGATCTTCCCATTTCAACTTTTGCTCTCCTGAGAGATAAAAAAAAAAGAAAAGATGAAATTTGCTCTCAAAGCTGTTGTCTTCCTCAAAATAAAAAGATGATTCCTAGCTGTATAGACAGACTTTATTACTTCTCCATTAGCCTGCTATCCCAAGCACAAACTCCTTTGTTTTGTTAAATCTTTACAAATAATTGTTTCTTTTTCTAAAAATGATATATAAACAGCCTGCTTTGGCCACTTCAGGAATCCCATTTCTGTGAGACCTCTGAGTGTACGAATTAAATAGTTCTTTTCTCCTTTTTTAAAAAAAGATGATTTCTAGAGACTACCTATAATATAAGAAATAAAAATGGTGTCATAGATGGAGACAAAATAGTTCTGAAAAATTAAAGAAAGATATAAAAACAACCTGTGTCTATCAATGGATGAATGGATAAAGAAAATGTGTGTGTGTGTGTGTGTGTGTGTGTGTGTGTGTGTGTGTAAAACTGAGCCATAAAAAAGAATGAAATCTTGCCATTTGTGAAGACATGGATGGATCTTGAGGACATTACAGTAAGCAAAATGTCGGACAGAGAAAGACAGATACCATGTGATCTCACTCATGTGGAATCTAAAAACAAACAATAAAACTTATAAGTTCATAAATACAGAGAACAGATTCTAGTTATAAAATAGGTCATGGGGATGCTATGTATGGTGTGGTGACTATAGTTAATAATACTGTATTGAATATATGAAAGTTGCTGAGAGTAGATTTTAAAAGTTATCACAAAAAAATCCTTTTCTCTAACTATGTATGGTGACGGATGCTAATGAGATATATTGTGGTAATCATTTCACAATATATAAAAACATCAAATTATTAATGCTGAAGAGGGTGTGGAGAAAAGGAAACCTTCCTACATTGGTGGTGGGAGTAAACTGATACAACCACTATGGAGCACAGTATGGAGGTTCCTTAAAAAACTAAAAACTGAACTCCATATGATCCAGCAATCCCACTCATGGGCAAATATTTTGAGAAAATTCTAATTTGAAAAGATACATGCACCCCAATGTTCATAGCAGCACTATTTACAATAGCCAGGACATGGAAGCAACCTAAGTGTGTCCATTGACAGATGGTTAAAGAAGATATGGTGTATGAATATATGTATATGTGTATATATACTCCTATAACTCCCCCTGCATTTATACATGGTTATATATATATGTACACACATACACGCGCGCACACACACACACAATGTAATACTACTCAGCCATAAAAAAAGAATGAAATAATATCATTTGCAGCAACATGGATGGACCTAGAGATTATCACACTAAGTGAAGTAAGACAGAGAAAGACAAATATAATATGATATAACTTATATGTGGAATCTGAAAAATGATACAAATGAACTTACTTCTAAAACAGAAACAGAGTCATAGACATAGAAAACAAACTATGGTTACCAAATGGAAAAAGGGGGGATAAATTAGGAGTTTGGGATTAGCAGATACACACTACTGTATATAAAATAGGTAAACAAAAAAGACCTGCTGTATAGTACAGGGAACTATATTCAATATCTTGTAATAAACTATAATGGAAAAGACTCTGAAAAAGAATATATATATTTTGATTTTGGATCCTACAGTGAATTTTGAAAGGGTTTATTTAGACTACATGTGAACTTATTATATGTTGATTAATAAAACTGAATGGTTTTTAATGAAAAAAAAACTGAATCACTTTGCCATACACCAGAATCTACACAACATTGTAAACCAACTATATTTCAATTTAAAAAAATCAGTTTCCAGCACCACTTATTGAAGAGACTGTCTTTTTCTCCATTGTATATTCTTGCCTCATTTGTCCTAGATTAATTGGCCAGAGGTGTGTGGATTTATTTCTGGACTTTCTATCCTGTTCCATTGTTCTGTATTTCTGTTTTTGTGCCAGTACCAGACTGTTTGGTTGACTGTAGCTTTTTAGTGTAGCCTGGAGTCAGGAGCCTGATTCCTCCAGCTCTGCTTTTCTTTCTCAGGATTGCTGTGGCTATTGGGGGTCTTTTGTGTCTCCATAGAAATTAAAAATTTTTTTGTTCTAGTTCTGTGAAAAATGCCATTCATAATTTGATAGGGATTGCATTGAATCTGTAGATTGCCTTGGGTAGTATATTCATTTTGACAGCGTCAGTTCTTTCAATCCAAGGATATGGTTTATCTTTCCATCTGTGTCATCTTCGATTTCTTTCATCATCATCTTATAGTTTTTGGAGTACAGGTCTTTTGCCTCCTTAGGTAGGTTTATTCCTAGGTATTTTATTCTTTTTGATGCAATGATAAAGGGGATTATTTCTTTAATTTCTCTTTCTGATATTTTGTTGTTAGTGTCTAGAAATGCAACAGATTTCTGTGTATTAATTTGGTATCCTGCAACTTTACTGAATTCATTGATGAGCTCTAGTAATTTTCTGGTAGCATCTTTAGTACTTTCTATGTATAATATCATGTCATCTTCAAACAGTGACAGTTGTACACCTGAAACCAATATAATGTTATATGTTAATTATACTTCTATAAAAATTTTTTAAAATAAATTGAAGAAGGGAATAATAGTAACCCTAACTTTAGTTGATCCTCACTTTGTTCTTGGTGCTGTTCTAGGCACTTCACCTTCATTATCACACTTAATACTCAGAAAAAGCTTATAAGGTAAATGTAAGTATTATGCTCATTCATGTTAAGAAGCTGAGGCTTGTTTGAAGAAGTGAAGAAACTTGCCTAATGCCTTAGGCTGGGATCCCTCAAGAGCAGAATCTGAAACAAGTGCTTGCCTGTCAAGTAGTTTACTTTGGAAAGTGACCCAAGGAACAGGAATGGAAGACTGAGAAAAATTAGAGAGGGAAGCAGAGAAAGCCTGTCCAATCTGTATAACTGACATGGTAACCGAGTGGGCAACAGAGCCTCAATTAACCTGAGAGGAGGAGCTGAGGAGAAGAAGGCACAAAATTGTCCTCAAAGGACAGAAGAAGGGACTATTCAATAATTGGCTCCCATCTTCCCACTGGTCGAAGTTCTCTTCATAAGTGTTTCACTCCCCTGCACTTTCAGGTTTGCACATGCATTAGAAAGTTGAACAGCTTCTAACAGGTGTCCCGTGAGGGTAATGACAGAGCAGAAAGCAAGAGGTAAGAGCGCAGCTGAGGCAAAGTGTGGTCAAGATAGTTATCACAGAAATGCAGGAGTTACCATGCAAGCCAGCAGGATATGAGGTGGGGCACAGAGGTGTCAGAAAACGCACGAGGTACAGAGGCAGAATGAGGATTTGGATCTTGGTAGTCTGACTCCAAACTCTTACAGAAGTAATTCTCAAATGTCAACAAGTATCAGACTCACCTGGAGGGCTTGTTGAAACACAGTCTACAGAGTTCCACTTCTAGAGTTTTCTATTCTGTAGGTCAGAGGTGGGACCAGAGAATTTGCAGTTTTCTCAGTTCCCAAGTGATGCTGTCAGTGCTTCTCCAGGGACCACACTTTGAGAATTGCTGTCTTACACGTACACTGTGCTATCTTGCCAAGAGTCTCTGAGATAAGCAAAGGAGAAACGCCTTACTATGGGGGAAGCTGTGTCCAATTCACTGACTTTCAAGTTCTTGAGAAACAGCTTGGATGCCTCTCAAAAGGAAAAACTTCTCTTCTGCATGAAAACAAGGTTTAGATCATAAGCACTTGTATGAGAAGTGATAAGCCTGGTTCAAGAGGCTCTAGATGATCAAAGAAGTGGTATGATGGACTGTCACATTTCAGGCAGGAGTCCTAAAGAAATAATTGCGAAACTTGGAAAGTCACGAAAATCTAAGAGATTTAAGTATGACGAAGCTTCACTTCAAAATGAGAGCACATGAGAGAGAAAATAGAGAAGCTGCTATAGCTAAATCTTTATATCTGAGGTGCTTCGTAGCAATCTCTCAGTTTTTGCTACATTTAATGAACACCTATCAAAAACGAGAGTGTAAATAAATGAAAAAGTAAGTAAGCGTTCTTATTTTCAAGGAGTTTATAGTCTAGTGAGGATGAGAAACAAGACAGCAATTAATTAAAAAAACTACCTGGTAAACATATAGAGAGAGGAACAAAAATCTATAAGAGCATAAAAAAGAAAGTAGCAAACTTTGCCTCAGAGAGCTAAAAAGGTGTTCATAAGGATGTAGTAATTAAACTGGATATGAAGGAGGAATGGGGTTTGACATACAAAGAAGGGAGGACAGAATATTCTAGGCAGAGGAACACCATGCACTAAGGAATCATGAAGGACCTGGAATGTGCTGGGAACCATGTTGAGCTCAGCTTCATTGGAGAGTATCATGATATATGTTGGAACCAGAGTGTGAGGTTTTTATGTGCCAACTAAAAAGTTGAACTTCATCTAGTCAGCGGCAAAGAGAGAGTAGAGGTGTTAAAATGAAATGTGGCACAAGCAGATGTATTTTTTTAAGATTTAATTTTCTAGAAAGATGTTGAGATGAAGTGTAGAAAATGAAGTTGATTGGAAAAGTGAAGCATGGAAGATGAAATGAAGATTCTGAAACAAAGCATTGGCAACAGGGATACTCTATTCTTACTGAACAGGTCAGATCTGAGGGCATAGAAAGATCAGAAGCTAGAGTCCAAATGGATTTAGGAAGTGGGAGAGAGGGAAGTGGGAGTTCAGGAGTTAGTTATTAGCCTGAAGATCCTTCACAAATGTGTGTCTTTTATCTGGCTGTCAGGGTAATGCTCTGTGGTTTTCCCATATGCTTAAGGTGTTTTGTTATGAAGCATCTAGACATAAGTAACTCAAGGAAGTTAAGACAAGACTCCCTATAGCGTTCTTTAAAATACTAAATATAGGTAGAAAAATGTTTCGAGGTCAAACAAGTTCTCGAGGTCTTCTTAAATGTGTTTTGGGACACTGGTTTCTGAGTTACCCAGCCCTAGGATCCTTTTTCAAAGAGGATGTCTCAAGACCAGTGTTCCATTAAGCACAGTCTGGGAAATCCTGGTTTAAGAGGTCCAGGAACTCTTCCTCTTCACAGTGAGGTAACTCTTGGCAGACAGAAAAATGGAAGGAGACCCCCTTCCTCAAAAGACCATTATGGTAGAGTGGACAGGTCATGGGCTTCAGAGACAGTCAAATCTGGGACAGTATTCTGATTCTGCCGTTGGTATGTCTACAAATTGGGGCAAGTTAGGTAAACTCTGGGTCTCAGTGTGCTCATCTGTGAAAAACAAATAATGATGCCCACCTTGCAGGGTGGTTAGGGAGTTTGGGGAAATATATATAAAGTGTCTATTACTTAAGCAACAAATTATAGCTGCTAATTTTGCATTAGGGAGGTTCAGAATTTTAACTTATAAGGGAGTTTGGGGAAATATATATAAAGTGTCTAGTACTTAAGCAACAAATTATAGCTGCTAATTTTGCATTAGGGAGGCTCAGAATTTTAACTTATAATATTGCCACTGCTCCTGTTTTAACCTTTGAGTGGGTTAAGAATGTCCTTATTCCCCTTCATCTTCTGATGCTTCATCTTTTGTTTCTGATTCTTCACATTGTTCATAAGTATTATTTCTGCCTACCACCTATTGGTGTCTGCTGTTGGTTGATTTGGCTTTTGTTTGCTGACTCAGGTGGCCAGTTCATTGAAAACATGATATGGCTCAAATGGTGCAGATCTAGACTTGGTTCTTTTAGGGTCAAATCATAGTTAGGAGAGTTTGCTTTTCAAAAATAAGTCAAAGCAGAGTGAGAGATCTGGGAAGGTGAACTGTGAGCTATTTCTGTACATTTCCATGGCTCTGGATCCAGTTTCTGTTTTGCTAAGAAGGATGACTCATAAGACTAAATCGTAAGCATGTCAGAAAAACTAACTTTTATGACCTCTTCAGGTTGTGGTTGAAAATGATTAACACGCTATTGTGAGGATACTTCCTCTGGCAGGAAGGTTAGGGTTAGGTTAGATGCTGGTTTAACTGGAACACATAATTAGTTGTAGCTGTATTCTATTCTCGATGATAAGATTTTAAACCAGTTAATTTTTTTAAATGGTGCATGATATTTGCTCTAATAGAAAATTATCAGCTTCTACTCAGATTCTCTCTCAAGCCAAAGCAATTTAGAAAACTTAGTGCAACAAGATTACTATTGGTCATCAAAATGAACAAATTTCAGCTATGTGCTCTTTTACTCTGCTGCTCAGAAATTTTCCACGACTCCCTGTTTACTGAATAACCACAAACTTATTAATGTGCAATTTAAAGCTCTCTGTAGACACCATGAAGCAAAGGGAAACTAAATTATGTGTCTTCAGCCAGGGCTTCTCAGACTTTAATGCATATATGTATATCTGGGGATCTTGATAAAATGTTGTTCTGATTCAGTAGGCCTGGGGTGGTATTGTTCAGAGCAGGGCCATGGCAAGATCTTAGGTGATGAGAATTAAGGAAGCAAAGAAGAGCCTTAAGCATTAAATCCCTGGGGGTGGGGTAGGTGCGGGTAGGAAAAAAATAAATAAAAAAAAAAAAGCCAGTGAACGGCTCCAGTGGAAACTAGGAGTAAGAGATGAGCAAGTCCAGAGAGATTCCCAAGAGATTTTCCCTCTAAATGTGACCTTCTTTCAGACACAACCAGTGGGGCTCAGTATTTGACTTGCTATTTATGGTTCACATTTCTCTGTGTTGGGGTACTTCATACCAAGTTTGGAACTAATAGCCTGAGACCACTTGAGGCTTTTTCATGAAACTTAAAGCAGTATTCTAAGATAGGGAGTATATGCCTTGACTCTCTTATATTTTAGAAAAGACCTGCTGCTTCCTGAGGTGGAGGTTAGGGCAGTCATCTTTCTTTGGTTTGAGAATTTTAATTGCGTTATTTAGGAGCCTGGCCATCAGTCACAAAGTCTAGTGCAAGTTCATCTGGGAGCTTTCATGCACATCAGACTTGTTATAAGATTCCAGAATCCTAAGTTGTTTTTTTTTTCCCCGAGAAAAGGTTGACATTTATTTTCTTTTCCTTTTTGAATTTCAACCCCCAAAATATTCCAACAAAAAATGGGGGAGAAGTTGGGCTGGGTCTCCTTCAATGGGCATCCACTGCTGAGGATGGTGGACTTGCCCACAGCAAGGCCACCCCCAGCCCATGTCCCCCCTGCCTGGGTTGGGAAGGGAGACAGTACAGCTAGTGGGGGAGCTGGGAGGTGGGCCAGGGGAGCAGTGCTTTGGGGTAAGAAGTTAGGCTGAGGCTGAGGGGTGGGGGAGAGCTGCCCAAGTCCACTCATCTTTGCTCAGTGACGGAGCCTCAAAGCTTGGCCGCAGCTGAAAGAAGTGCACAGGTGTGAGTGAGGTGGACTAGGTGGGATGGCTGCAGCCAGCGAGCTGGACAAGGGCAGGTTTGGGGGCTGACCCTCCCCCCCTAACTGATGCTGCGCTGAGGTCATCTGCAGCCTGTCATGCCATCCTGGGAGGCCCCTCTGTTGATGCCTATCTGTAGGCCAATCTAGGCTAATTTATTAAACACTTAATATACAAGGGATACCATGATAAGGTAGAAATTATCTCATATGAATTATAGTAAATAAGCACCAGATGAGTTATCTGTTCAATTAAATTGAATGTTTAATAAGATAATACTAAAACTTTCTTCAGGGTTATAGTTTTAGCCTGTCCTTCTCATAAATGGTACCTAGTTGTGGTTTTTCTTTGTTATTGGATATTGATGTTTAGCTTCTCTTCATAACTTTGAGAGTAATAATTACAGAAGTAATTACTGAAGAGTCTTTGTCTATAACTGGAGGTGGTTTTGAGCATTAGTGATGCATTTGAATTATTCTTGTTTGGTGCTAGGAGAACATACTGCTCTAAAATGTTTGAGTCCCTGGCACCATTGTTCCTTTTGGGATTTCACTTAGCTCCTTAATTGAGTCCTTTTCATTTTAATCATACTCTTGCTTGGAGCTATGATAATACCATAGGAAGTCCTAGCATGGATCTCACTTTGGCCTTTACATAGCTGATACTCCATGTTGAGATTCAATCCATGGGTTATGTTTCCCTTCACTGACTTCCATGAAAAAGAAACATTAACAAGTACCAAATTGTTACTTGCTTACTTGCCATTTTCAGAGGAATCCAGAGGTTTAAAAAAATGGAACTGCTTTCTCAACAAAGCTGGGTTGTAATATTTAACTTCCAGTTTGTTTGTGGGATCACATCCACAAGGAAAGCTTTCCCCACTGTGTGGCATTATTTAAATATGGCTGCTCTTGGTCCTGGCCTCTGCTGCAGAGGTTCTAGTCATGGCTGTGTGTAGAACAACCTTGGGAGATTTTTGAAAGTATAGATATTCAGTTCCCACCACAGCGGTACTGAATATGAGTCCCTGAGGTGAGACCTAAGCATCTGTATTTTAAAACCACCAGCATCACTAACCACCAGCTTACTGAGTAATTCTTGTACCCAGCCAGGTTTGGGAACCACTGCCTGGAGCAAAGAAATGGTCCCAGCTGATCCCAAAGTGAGGAGAGCCATGCCTTTACTTAGCCAAACACTTTAGAAAGTCAGAAGTATGCTCTGGGGAACGTAAGACTCTCCTGTTAAGCTAATTTAAAAGGCCAATTCTAGGACTCTAACCTGGGCTTACTGAATCTGAATTTCAGTGTCTCAGAAGTCTCTTCTCTATGAGGTTCTCCAAGAGATTTCCATGCATGCCAAGGTTTTAGAACCTCTCTATATATGAATGGATGAACAATCAATTGCTTGGATGGATACTCTACTCAGAGTTCTCCGATCATATTTAATTCTATCCCTGATCTGCAGGAACCATCAGAATCATTCTAAGGAATTGTTCTCAAATTTTTCTGAATAATGAGTCCCCTTTAGTGAAATCTATGAATTCTCTCCCTAAGAAATTTCACACAGGCACATATGCACATTTACATTTTACATTTCATGAGGTTCACAGACTTAAGGCCAATTCGTTTATGCCAGATTAAGAGCTGGTGCCCTGGGAAAGATAACTGAGTCAACCAACTTCAGTAAACATTTTGTCTTGATGGGTCACAGGACACAGTAGGGTTAAGGAAATCTGGAGAAGTCTGGCTTAGAGAGCTAGAGTGGGCTGAGAACTGTGGGGAGGAAGCTCATCCCTGAGTTAGGGCCCTGGTTAACGAGGAGTATAGTCTGAATGGAAGCTAGTTTTTAAGACCCCTAGACCCAAGAGTGTGCAGAAACTCTTCTTCTCTCTGGCCCAAAAGGATTGTAATAGGTAATAGAGGTTACTTCAATGCAGTACACATTTTTTTAGCCCCTATGGTATGCTAGGTCCTGCCAAGAGCTGGAAGTATAAAGATAGATTAGACACATGTTCTGATTTCAAGCAGCTCACAGCTAGTGACATATTCCATATTGCTGGGGTTTTATACCCAGCTGGCCGCCTCATAAATATCACTATCATGGTCGTGAGATATCCAGCCAAAGATATTAACTGCAGTTTCAGAGAATTTCCTGACTGCTATCCTATTTTGTCTTTCAGCCCAATGCTCAGTACATTCTTCTATTGGTCCTCAGCTCCCCAGCTCCATCCCTAGTTCTCCATACCTATATCTCCCCATTTGAGTCTGATGACTCATTTGGATTTCTTTCTCTGGCATACCAACCTCATATTTCCCCTGGACATTTGGCTCTAAATGCTTCCATGGCTTTGGTGCCCCTGGGGCTCTGGCCTTCAACATCAACGGTCCTGGCCTTCAGAACCTGCAATAGGACTGCATTTCCCAACCTGGAGAGAAAAGCACCTTCAGTCAGCAGTATTGAGTGTGACAGGTACTATTCTAGACACTGGGAATACATCAGTGAGATAAACAGACAAAAATCCTCAGGCTCATAGAGTTTACATTTTAGTAGGAGGAAACACAATAAATGCATAATAGTTATATACACAAACATGTAACTAATATATGTGGTAAACACAGTCCATTCCCATTTTTCGAGGATTCCATATTTGCAAATCCGCCTACTTGCTAAAAATTTATTTGTAATTCCCATATCAGTACTTAGAGCATTTCATGGTCATCTGTAAACATGCCAGAGGAGTGAAAAACTTGAGTCACCTGACAGGCATGTTCCTAGGTGAGGTCAAACAAGACAATACTCTGCCTTCTTGTTTCCACTTTCATACTATCTAATACTAACAAGTGTACTTTTATTGGTCTATTTAGCACCACATTTTTCTCATTTTTGTGTTCTTAGTAGTTTCACTGTTTAAAATAGCCCCACAAACATCGTGCCAAGGTGCCGTCTATTGTTTCCTAGTGCAAGGAGGTTGTGATATCCCTTTCAGAGAAAATACATGTGTTAGATAAACTTTGTTCAGGCATAAGTTGTAAGTTCAATGTTAATGAATCTACAATATATATTAAGTAAAGTGACCATAAACAGAAGCACACATAAAACAAAGTTATGCATTAGTGGTTGAAGAAAGTATTATAACTGAGGCTCACAGTAAGAACAAGGGTTCAGTGTTTGCTAATTTAGCGTCCACAGTGATGTTACTACATGAATAACAAGAATCAACTGTATATATTAGATCAGGTTTTAGTTAATGTTACAGATAAAAAAATAAGGTTACATGTTGTATAGGAAGTGTTCAGAGCGGGGGTGTGCTTTTCATTTACAGTTATATGTTCAGGTGACATTTGAGCAAAGATGTAAAAGAGGTGAGGAAAGGAACTATCAGAATATCTGGGATAAAGAGCACAATAGGCAGAGAGAAGAGTAAGCACAAAGGCCATAAAGCAGGAGCATGGCTGAGGATGGGGCATGGAGAGAGGCCAGCGGAGTAAAGGGGCAGGTGGTAGAAGCTGGAGTCGAAGACTTGATGGGGAGCAGAAGAGCCTGTAAAGGCTGGCATCTTCTCTCAATGGGAAGCCAGTGGAGAGTTTTGAATGAGGTGAGTGATATGGTCTGACTTATATTTTTAACAGCATCCTCTGTGTTGAGCCTAGAGTAAAGAAAACAAGAGTGGAAGCAGGTGCCCATTTTGGAGGCTCATATAATAATCCAGGGAAGAAGTAATGGTGGTTTCGTCCAGGGTGGTAACAGTGGAGGTGCTAAAGAATGATTGGATTGGGGCTATATTTTGAAGGCAGAGCCAACAGGATTTGGTGCTGATAAAATGTGAAATATAAGAGATAAAGAAGAAGCAAGAATAGTGCCAAGGATTTTGGCCTAAGAAACTGGAATAATAGAGTTGCCATTTGATGAGATGGGCAAGCTTATGGGAGGCGCAGGTTTAGGGGTAGGATAGTCAGGAGTTCTGTATTGTACCCATTAGGTTTGAGATGTCTAGGAGACACTCAAGAGGAAATGTGGAATAGGCCATTAGATTATTAGTCTGGATTTCAGAGGACAGACCCAGACTGGAGAGTCATCATCTCATTGATGGTTTTAAAGTTATAATTCTGGATACTCAAGGGTGATATATATTCAATCCTGGTTATATATGCTGGACATAGATATCCTTCTATATCCTGGTAAATAAAAAAGAGAAGGGGCTCTAGTTCCGACCCTGGAAGCTCCAGCATTATGGAAGATGAAAAAAAAAAAAAAGCCAAGAAAACTGAGAAGGTACAATAGGTGAAGTAGAAGGCAAAAATAGGAAAGTAATGTTGTCCTAGAATTTCAGGGAAGATGTTTCAGTGAGGAGGGAGTGATCAACAGTGTCAAATTCTGCAGATGGGTCAAGAAATATGAAAAGAGAATTGAGCTTTGGATTTAGTACACAGATATCATCAGTGGCCTTGACAAAGCAGTGTAGGGATGAAAGCCTGATGGTAGTGTGTTCAAGAGAGAACAGGAGGAGATAAGTCTGAGTCAGCAATCATCGAGTCGTTTGAGGATTGTCCCTATAAAGAGGAGCAGAGAAATGGGGTGGTAGGTAGACAGAACATGAGGGTCAAGAAAGATGTTTTTATTAATGATGGGAGAAATTAAAGCACGCTGTTGTTGGAAGGCAAATTTCCACGTGTCTCTTGCATTTCTGTATGTATTGTGAGCAGAAATACTGTTGCTTCTCTTCTGGACTTTCTTTTCAAGGATACTTGCATAATGAACAACTTTTGAAGACAAAGAGGGTGTTTCCCTCTAAAACAAAGAGCAGGCATGTTTACTGTCTAGTATAATAAGTAATTCAAGTTCCCTAAGCTCAGGGTTCCTCTCCTGTAATGCAGTTCACTGTGTGTGCAGGGGTTACCTGGCTCTTTTTGCATCACCCTGTGGGGATTGGGGCTCAGGGAACCAGCACAATAAAATGCTGATCCTCTGGCTACTGCTGTTGCTGTCAGTAATAAAGTCCCTTGTTTCTGACCCAGGAGTCTTGTGGCTCCTGCCAGCAGCCATGAAACTGTGGCAAGCTAATCTGTGATTTGCAAGTAGGGTAAAATCACAGAACTTTCATAGTTCTTGATATTTGTGTATTGATAAGAACAAATAAGTAGAGAAGAAAAAGCCACTGATGGAGGAGCAAGAAGGGAGAATTTTTTAAGTAATACCTTGTGTAGGTAAAAGGGCCTAGAATCTAGTGCACAAGCAGAGTCTCAGACATTTCATTCATAGTAATAGAAGAGAAGGCAGAATAAATGGGAACTGATGCAGGCAGGTGAATTAGTGTGGTTATGGGAGTGTGTGGACATTCTCTCGTCATTGCTCTTGTTTCTTCAGTGAAATCAGAAGCATCATCATTAGCTGAGAATGAAGTTGGAGAGGAGGTATTCGAGGCTAAAGAGAGAAAATGTTTACAGAATAGTCATCTACGTGTGTGGAGAGAGAAGGGACAAGAGAAAAATAGTTGGATTGATGAGCTTCACTATAGTCCTAGTTCTAAGAGTGAGAAGTCTTAGCAGGATACACTCCTACTTGCCCTTCATGAGTCAATCATAATAAATGAATGCTGATAAATGTTGCCCTCTGGGCATCAGTGACCCACTGTGGTCAATAAGTCCCCTTTCTCATCCCAGGAACATCCAATGCACAGTCAAGTAAAGTGAATCCAGTTCACCATTTAGGCCCTGGAACTTTTGCCCAAATGTTCTGAGGTTTATGTCTCTGTGCAAATAAAGCTTTAGATTCATATCTTAGTAACAAGTGGCTCTCCTGTTTACATTGTGAAATTTTAATTGTGTTACTAGAAAATGCCTGCTCAATTTGTGTCTTTTATTGGCGATGTTCTGTTTTCTAGCTTACTAGACATTTACTTTACTTCCAGATAATTACTGTGGCTTAGATTTTAATGTCTTAATTAACTATCCTTATTAACTTTATGGCAAGAGCTGCAGCATAACAATAATTTCTTACAAAGACATGCTTGATGATAAAAAAATATTATACCCCTTTCACCTGCAGGGAGAGGAAGACAGCGAAGCAGGCAGCATTCAATTGAGTTTGGTCCCACTGAACTAATTTCTTTTAAAGCCCAAGCAACATGAACCAGTTCAGTGTCATGACGAGACAGCCTCACCACAGCAGCTGTCTTGGCTGGGCAGCTTCTTCTCAATCAAAACATTCAAGCTCCAGACACTTTTTAAAACTAGCTAAGCATGCCAAGAGGAAACATAAAGATGCCTGTTTTTCTCAAACAGTCTTTATTCAGTGAGGACTCTCTGATATTTTTATTTGTTATGATGATTTAATTAGCCAACCAACAGGGACTTCTTGGTACCTCCCCTTTGTCCATGTTGCTTTGTACATTAGTCAAGATAGGCTAGGTTCTGCCGTGGTCATAAATACTGCCCTCCCACCCACCCAAATCTCAGTGGTTAATATAGTAAAAGTTTATTTCTCACTCATATAGAGTCCTACATAGATTGAGTCAAGCTCCTTCATCTTGTATCTAATTTAGTCGTGGGCCCCCAAGTTTGGCATGGGGTTCACAAGGTTGCCATGGCATGGGAAGGAGCCCCTGGAGGGTTAAGAGGACGGATTGGGCTAATATCACTTCTATCTATAGCAAACTGACCAGAATCTAGTACAAGACCCTAACCCTAAATGCCAGGGAAGCTGGAGAGCATGGGGGAGCACATGGATGGTTGGGGAGCCCCAGTGGTCTTTGTTGAATTGTTCATGTGCTGAGAAGGAGTACAAGGAAGACAAAGGCCAAGTCCTTGCCCCTGAGCAGATTTTAACTGTTAGGGTGGTGAAAGGGAAAGCTATTGACATTCACCAAGTATTTCTTCATGTCAGATAGTTTGCTAGAGGTTTTAAAATATTTTAGTTCATTTTTATATTAATGGACTTATCATTTACCAGCTAATTATTGGGCACCTACTAAGGACTGAGATGTGCATGGGATTTCAAAGATGTCTCAGACTCAATACCACCTTTCAATAAGGAAAGAAAGAGATAAGCAAAAATGCCCAGTCAATATAATATAATGCAGTAAGTACCACAATGGGAGTATATTAGTTTCCTAGGGCTGTTATATCAAAGTGCTGGATGGCTTAAAAAACAAATATATTTTCTCACAGTTCTAGAGGCCAGAAGTCTGAAATCAAGGTGTCAGCAGAGCTATGTTTCCTCTGAGGCTCTGGGTAGAATCCTTCCTTGCTTCTTCCTAGCTTCTAATGGTGGCCATCAATCCTTGGCATTCCTTAACTTGCAGGTGAATCACTCCAGTCTCTGCTTCTGTCATCACATAACATTCACCCTGTGTGTCTATGTCTTCACATGGAATATTTCTCTTCTTATAAAGACACTGATCATGGGTTGTGTTGGAACAGGGCCCACCCTAATGATCTTGTATTAACTTGATTATATCTGCAATGACCCTATTTCCAAATAAGGTCATGTTACAGGCACCAAAGGTTAACACTTCAACATATCTTTCGGGGGGATACAATTCAATCTGTAACAGGAGTAAGCCCAGAATGTTAGAAAAATACAAAGGAGTGACACTTGGCTCAGAGAAATTTCGTAGAAGAGATAACGGCTAAGCTAAATCCTCTAAAACCAACAGTGGACAGTCAAGGGAAAACATGAAAGAGGTATTTTAGGCAGAGGAACCAGCATGTGCAAAGGTCCAGCAGCAGTGGAGAATCTTATGTACTGTACAAGCAGTTCAGTCTGGCTGGAGATGAAATTCAAAATGGGAGAGAAGGAAGAGATGGGGCTGGAAGGCTGGAAAGGGACTTGATCATGAAAGGGCTTTGAACAGGTTGGACTTTTATCCTGAGAGCCAAAAGGTTTAAGCAGGGAATTAATAGTATGAAGGACAGTGACAGTATGAGATTTTAAGAATGATCATGCTGGTTGCAGAATGGAGCAAAATTGTTAGGAAGTTCTTAAAATAATCTAGGTAAGAAGGGGTGGCAGCCCTAAGAATAGTAGCAGGAGTGGTGGTGAGAGAAGTGGGTGGGTTCTGGCGATGTTTAGGAGGGAAAATTATTCTTTATAATTGTCATTATGTGAGGGAGAGATGATGGTAAAAGATGACCCCTAGTTTTGGCTAGACGTGACACATAATTTAGTGCAACAGGGAAAAGAGGATGACGAGCAGCTTTGTCGGGGTGTATGGAGGGTGGGAGACTTGCAGAGCTGGGGACGCCCGTTAGACGTATCACAGGGGACCCAGGCACTTAGTGACGTCGGCTTCAATCCCTGTGCTCTTGCAACCACATCCTTTTACCTACCAAAGCCACGCTAGCAAAATTCTAACTAATGGACAACAAAAATACCAGTATGTTATTTAGTACCAAGTATAACAGGAGTTCACTGAAGAGAAAGTCCTGAGATCCGAGAAGAGACAACAGTCTTAAAGAAGGAGGCACACTCTCAAGCTTGGTCTTCGAGTGACAGAATTTAGAGAACCAAAGAGAGGTTGGGAAGGCATACCAGGTGGAGCAAAGCAGGAAGAAAGGTGAAGAGGGAGAACGGGCCTGGCCTCCTGGGGCGGACAGTTCAATTTGAGAAAAAGTAAGAGAAGACAGGTAGGTGAAGACAGGTGAGGGAGGCCTTGGCAGCCAAATAGCAAGCTCTCTGCAGTGTCGTCTTCCCTAAATGTCACTGCCTCTCTCTTGAGAGCATTTCCTGCTCTCTCTAGGTATGAGGAGAACTATCATTCCACAATACTTATTGAATGAATGAGTAAATGATTCAATGACTATTTCAGCCTGAGATCATCAAATCATTTAAGTTTCCTTTTGGTCCTTGAGTCAGCATATTTGTTTATATTTTTTATTTTAATGACTATTTCAGTGAGAGGGTGAGGCTACTTGTTAAGGGGGAAAAGATTATTTTACCTTTTTAGTAGTGGGAATTTATTCTAGTCTCAGAGGAGGCACCATAGAAAGGACCCTAGGCTGGAAGCCTGGACACTTTGGTTCTCAGCCACTAATGAGCAGTACGACCTTGGTCACTAATCCTCTCCAGGCTCTGGTTTCTTCATTTGTAAAATAAAACACCAGACAAGGCCATTTCTAAGGCCTCTTCCAGCTCTGTTGTTTTATAATTCCTTCTTAGTCTTTATGAGCCATGTTTGATTTATTAGTCACCCCAAAACAGCTCCAATGATGCAAGGCATTATAAAGAGCTGAATGTTGACTGTGTTTTCAGAATATCAAAATAACTTGATTCTTTTTATTCACTTAACCAAATATTCAGGTATTTTTACAGCTGGCCTGTTCTATTCATTTCCTTAATGAAACTGCACCTGGTTAGGGGCCAATTCTGTTCAACTTTCATACCAGTTCTGTCCTATCAGATTGGTCCCAGAGTGAGTTCCTAGTTCAAGTATCTTACTTCAACAGTACCTGAAGAGGGCTGTTTAACCAGAAACTTGAGAATAGGCGTTCTTCAGCTTCCATGTGCGTAAGAATCAACCTGTGTGAGCTTATGAAAATGCAGATTCCTGGGCCCTAACCTGAGACAGTCTGATTCTGAAGGCTGGAGATGGCACCCAAGTCTCTGCATTTTAACAAGCTCAGGTAAGAGTCTGATGGAGGAGTTCTTTGGTGATTATATGAGAAATATTACCTTTGTTCGGGGGAAAGGTTTTGTCAAGAAACACTGTCAACACCGGCTGAATTGTGTATCAATTTTAAGCCAGTATAGCTTAACTGCAGGTATTTGTGTGTGCAATTATTGGGGTTATTGGTAGCTAGGACTACAGTATGGCTCTGAAATCAGCAAATCTCTCTGAGAACAGCTTGGGGAAGCACAAAGCTCTGAGTAGCTACCAACATTTGCCTCATTCTGGCTTTACTGCGCTGCTCTGCCTGATTCACGTTGTCCGCTTCTCATCTGGGATCCTCAGTTTGCCCTGATGCTGAGGCGCCCACAGAGAAAAGGCCCGTCTCTCTCTGAAGCATCCAGTCCTCCTAGTCCAGGCTCTGTGCCTCAGACAAGGAAGTGCATCAACTTCCCAGCTTGCTCTCTGCCTTCCTCACAGCAACTCCGCTGTCACGCAGGCCTGTGCAGTGATACAGCTGAGCTCAAGGATGGAAGGACTTGGTTGAGCAACTCTGCGGTGAATCTCTTTTGAGACCCCTTGAGAGAGTTTAGTGCTGCTGAGCAGGGAGAGATTTTACTCACGATTCCCGCTATTATATGAGAAGAAGATTCTCTTTGGAGCAGAGAACAGTCTGGAAAAGATTTTCCCATTTTCAAACAGGCTGAGCTGGATATTTGCCTTTTGACTCTTTCAATTTACAGTAAGTGCGCTTCTGTTTACAGAAGTTTTACAATTTACAATAATAAATTTACAAACAGTGAATTCTGTTTGTTTGATTGAACACATTTGGAACTGAATTGACCAATCTGTTTGACAGTATATAGGCACATAACCACAGTACAAATTGGAGTCATAAATCAGTGTCCTTCCCTGTATTCCCTACCCTATCTAGAACAGCCTAAATCAGATGATCCTTAACCTTTACTCATCACACTCTCGGGGGGCGGGGGTGAACTTCTAAAATTCAGATTCCTGATTCCCACTTTCAGATATTCGGATTCACTGGGTTTGGGGATCTAACCCAGGGATCTAACCCTTCAGGTTTACAAGTTCTTTGGACATACCACGCACTTCCATGTCTCGAGGTCTTTATTCAGTTTTCCTCTGCTGAAATGCCCTTTCCATCCTGGTCCAACCAGGAAAATTTCAGTTCACCTTTTGAAGGCCTGCAAAAGTGTCATTTCTCCTATAGGTTTCTGTCAAACTTTCTCCTCTTCTCCACCACAGTTCTCTGCTACCTCATCTGTAATCCTATTGCAGTTTCTAAATAACTAAGCACAGTGTTCTACAGATAGTGTTTCATATACCTACCTTTCTAGCGTGTGAACTTCTGGAAGGCAGGGGCCCAGTCATCTTTGTTTCCTCAGTGCCCAGCATCGTATCAGTTATGTTAGGTACTTTAAAATGCATTAATTCTAATAAACTCATACAGCTACAGGTATATGATACACCTGCACAAACAGATACAAAAGTAAAGTTTTTTTTTCTTCCAAGTATTATAAAGTATAAGTTAGACCTTTAGAGTTCTCTTAGCAATATAGAGTCACAACAGGAGATGATGAAATCTTAAAGTAATCAGGAGGCCCTATCTTTGTGTAGATCACGATTTCCACTTTGGTTGTGTTGATCAAAATTGGGTTATAGAATCAATATTTTCTCTATTGTGTGTGTTGCCTTCTGAGGGAGCGGGTGCTTCTGGGTGTGCACAGTAAAGATCAGAGGCAGAAGAGGGAGATTTTAGTGACAAGACTTGAGAACTGACTTCCTCATCAGGACAGCTTCTCTCCAGCCAGGAGGCCATTTTCTGCCTTGTCTTTGTCTGTTGTGAGCTTCCTTGGAAGCAGCGGCCCTGTGGGAACAGGCATTGCAGTCACATGTCAGGCATTTAGGCATCTATTAAAGGGAGATGAAAAGGATATTAGATGTGGCAGGCAGAGTAGAGGCAACGGAGAAAAGTGCAGAGGACAGGATTTTGATTTGGGATAGACCTCTCGCTAGTGGGAGCAATGTGTGTGTGGCTGGAGGGGGACACAGTGGCATCTATTATTAGTTCTCTTAAGATTCAATTATCAAAGGACCCGAAGCTGTCCCTCCTTTACTCCAGTCAGCTGCAAAGATCCCAGTGTGAGGAGCACCAAGCAGAGAGGTTTCAAAATCTGAAAGTGACACAGCACTTGAAAAACTTCAGGTTAATTCTATAGTCTGCTTCCCTCCTATATCCCTCTAAAGGTCTGAAACTCAGCTTGATTTCAGCCCAGAATCAAAATATGTCTGAATCTCTCCTCCAGTAAGTATTTTTAGAAGATATTTACATCTACTACATCCCTCTTCACAACCATGCTTAAAGGAGACAGGCACAGTAAGAAGTTTTGCAAACGAAGAATCCAAGGTTCAGTAATTTTCCTGAGGTCTCTTAATGATGGCAGAACTATGGCTGAGTGAAATCTCCCCTCCTCTAGCCGTGCTTAGAAGATGCAGGCTTGGAATGTGCAGAGGTGGAGGCCTATTATTTTCCCTCCCAGAGAGAAAGCATGAAAGAATAATAAAAGTAAGAAACTAAATGTCCAGCTCAGTCATTTCAGATCTGTGAACACTGAAGTCAGGAAAGGGGGCTTTAATCTGAGGGTAATGACAAACCCAGTGTGGGAAGAATCAATAGATTATTATGTGAGTCATTGAGCTTTGTCATGAACAGCAGACTTTCACAGCAAGCACCCTCTTGCCACCACACAGCAAGATAAACAGGGCTTCTTATTCTCCAGATCATAGGAATTAAAGCTATTGCCATGTTAGGCAGAAATTATTTTTAAAAGGATTTGTTTATCACCTATCTCCCAGCTATTGGGTACAGAGAACAAAAGCAAGCATTCTCTTACACACCTCTAAGTGCAGACTCTCAGGCACCAGTTAGTATTTCCCCAAACCTCTGGTAGGAATTGGTATTAGACTACCCACCTCTGAGCCTTTTGGGGGTTAGATAGTGGTAGGAGTTTAAAGTGCTGAACCTCAAGAAAATGATCCCTTTTAAAAATCAGCACACATTTATCAGAGCCTGAACCATACATTGTATTGTTTCTTTTGGTGGAACTGAATGGGTTCATAGGAGTACCAGACTAATGATAATCTATTTAGACTTTAGTGAAGCTCTTGACACTGTTTTGGGATGAAAGTCTGTGAAAACGACATAGTTACATGGGTAATATAGCTGAAAGTGACATAGTAACTAACGAATTGGTTTCTAAAAAGGCCTAGATTAACAACAGTGCTGCTGCCTATTACCTTTCTCCTTTTAAAAAAATGACTTTATTAGGCATATTTTACATATCATATAATTCACTCACATCAAGTGTACAATTCAATGATTTCTTAGTACATTTCCCATTGGGCAACCATCAGCATAAATCTATTTTAGAACATTTCTATCACCCCAGTAAGATTGCTTATGCAATTTTATGGGTTAATTCCCCTCCACCATTCACCATCCCCATCCTACCCAGACAATCACTAACCTACTTCCTGTCTCCATAGATTTGCCTTTTTTGGACATTTCCTATAAATGGGATCATACAATACGTGGTCTCTTGTGTCTGGTATCTTTCACCTACCATAATGTTTTTGAAGTTCATCAACATTATGGGATATATCGTCAGTCCGTTCCTTATTACTGCTCAATAGTATTCCACTGTGAGGATATATACATTTTGTTCATCTACTCACCAGTTGATGGGTCTGCAGGTTGTTTCCAATTTGGACCTATTATGAATAATGTTGTTAAGAAACTACCATGCAAGTCTTTGTGTGGATGTATGTTTTCGTTTCTCTCGGGTATATGCCTAGGAGTGAAATTGTTTTCTTGAGTTATCCTCACCTCCTTTACCATGGAATTCCTTTAACATGGTGAATCACTCTATGTGCCATCTGACTCCTCCTTTTGAAAGTCAAAGTGAAAAAGGGGGGTGGATCAGGTAGCCAAAAGATATTTGGGGGCGGAATTCCCCCAAGGTGCTAGAAATAAATTTTCCCTGAGGAAAAAAAAAAAGCCAGAAATGGGTAAAACATTTTATCATAAAGTTGAATACTGAAACAGTTCCATTGTATTATGGTAACATTTGCTGTTCCTCATGCCCTCTCATTTGTTTCTCTTGTCCAGTGTCCACACTGGGACCACTCATTTTCCTTAAACACAGTGTTCCCAACATTAAAGCATAAAATGCAAACTCCTTAGCATGTTTTTCAAGGTCCTATGATGTAATTTCAACACCCAACTCAGTCAGGATCTAGTCAGAAAAAGAGAGTCCTTGCGAGGTAGTTCAAACGAGGGAGACTTAATACAGGAAACTTTTTACACAGGTGTTGAAAGAACTGAAAGACCAAAAGAGGTGGTGGCTAGGCAACATAGATGTTAGCACACAGACACAGAGAGAAGCTGCCACCATCCCTAGTGCTGGTGGGACAGTGGGAAGAACAGTGGTGTTAGAGTCAAGAGGTAACTGTGCACTTTTGTCCCCAGCTGGCTGGCTCTGGAATGAGGGAAGAGACAGCCTCTGTCTTCCTGAGACATCACCCAACACAGAGAAAGAGGATTGAAATGTTCTGGTTTACATTTTTTCCTGTCTTCCAGTCTCCTGCCAGTGCATCATTTTGGCCGAACCTAGCTGGCAGCAAGTTGGCAAGTGCATCTGAAAAACAGAGCAGGGCAGGGAAAAGATAAGATAGAAAGCAGGTAAAAGTCCAGCTCTGTCTGCCTACTTGCCTGAATTCACAGTCCTCAGAATATATATACCGTGAAACTTCCAGCCTCCTGAATAGAGCCAGTACAAATTTATTAAAATTTTCTGTGCCTTGAACAGAATTCTAGTGCTAGAAGGGACATTATCAACCATCCGGGCCAGTGGTTTCTGAAATCCTGTAGGGGCTGCTGAGCAGAAATCAAAGCAGAGCTGGTTTTTTTGTTTTACATGTTGAAGCTTCCAAGTAAAATTCTCATTGAATAAAGGAGTCTGTGATTGGTCCGGCTCAGCATTTTACAAATGGGAAAAATGAAGTGTGAAGAGTTTAGTGACCTTTTCAAGATCCTGCCGAGTTTCCTCCTGCAGCACAGAAATATTTGTTGAAGCAGAGCAAGGACTCAGGGGCCCTGTCCAGTCACCACTGACCTCCACGCTAAAGCAGTGGCTCTCAGCCTCTGATGTCCCTAAGAGTCACCTGAAGAATTTTAAGTACATATGTAGATACCTCCCCTTCCCACATCATAATATCCAGGGTCAGGACCAAGGAATACTTTATATTTTTCAAAGTCTACGAGCATTTAGGTACAACCCCTAAAACAACTGCTCTAAAGAGAACTGTTCACTAATCACCAAAGCTCCTCAGTCAAGAGCAAATTCAATTACAATCAGTCCACCTTACATTTTTATAGCACTTTCCCATTTATTACTTAATTTAATCGTAGCAGAACCCTAGGTGGTAGAACACAAAGGAAACTAAGGCTTGCTCAAAGTTGCACAGCAGAAAATGAGTCCCAGGATTAGAGCCCAAAATTAGAATACTAGGTTCTGATGTCCAGTCTGATGTTCTTTCTTATCACTGCAAGTTGACCTTCTTTACTCCCAATTACTATGGTAGGAACACAGCATTTTAGAATGATTTCCAACAAAGAAACCATGGACAATCCCTGTTTCCTTAGGCATTATGAATCTCATGAAGACAGTGACAAAGGAGTACTTCCCCGGTTTGATGCATCTGCTATCCACAAGAAAACCACCCACTCCAAAAATCTTCCCCAAGGATTTCAGAAAGTCCCTAGCACTTACATCTCATGTGCTAGGAAGAATGTTATCCTTTCAGCATCTCACAGGGCTCACTATGCTCTTCCCTTCAAATTCTAGCCACAGTGGACTTTCTTCTGACTTTCTCAGTGTTCGTATGTGTGAATCCCCTCCCACTTCTCCATCTTGGTGAAGACTGGACAAGCGGAAGCCACTGTTCTCTTTGTGCTATAGTGTGCATTTAACCAGCTCCCTCAACGTTGAAAATCAACCATATTTACTGTTTTTCATTTGTTGGTGAATAAAGCTCGTACTTTTACCTCCTCCCTCTCCCTGCTTGCCCTCCCTTCTGGCATCAGCCTATTGCCTTTGGACCAAGTTTGGGTTCTTCAACTTCTCTCCCTTAAAGATGGTCTTTCCCAGGAAGCTCATGGGTTCTGCTTGTAAATAAAAGCATGGTAGGCCTGTTCTGGAAATTTCAGAATTTATGATTAGCCACAGAAGATGGGAGCCCTCTTTGTTCAGTTAAGGATGAATTTGCCGCAAAATTAAATTTACTAGAGTTCCCAATTCTCTGAGCATTCTGGTTAATCAAGATTCTATATATATATATTACTAGTCATCAATACTTACTGATTCTAAATCAGAAATGTATTAGTTGTGAGTCCAAAACCCATGCATTCGCATGGAGTGCATGAGATTTACCTGGGGAATATATTTAAAATGCAGATTCTTAACCTTTCCATCCAGAAGCTCTGATTCAATAGGCCCCAGGCGGGACCTGAGAATCAGCTTTCTTTTAAGCATTCAGATGACTCTGATTGGGTTAGATCAGAACCATATCCTGAGAAACTCTGGTTTATGAGCACAGTCCTCTGGATTGGAACTACCTAGGAAGCTTTTCTTAAATGCCTTCACATAGGTCCCACTCCAGAGCTATCTAGAGCCAGAATCTAGTGAGAACAGGAGGTAGGATACTGGTAGAGTATCTCTTCAGTAGACTTAAAAGATCTTCTAGGATTAGGAACCACCATTTTTAGTTTCATTTTTCCCCAAAATTAAAAATCATTATCAACATGTGGAAATTCTTTGATTTGGGGTCCAGGCTGCCAATAAGTCTGGCAAAAAACAGAAGGAAATAATAGGCTTTTCTTAGTGAAAATGAGTGCTTATTTAAGATATCAAGTACCCCAGTAAAATGTGATACCCTGATGCTTTATCATTAAATGATAACATTGGATGTTTAATAATTTCCATAATTTGCTTCTCTCTGCCTTGTATCAACAGACTATTCTACTTGCTGAAAGGTTCAAATTAGGAGAAATTCGTATCATTCCCTTCAGTCCCTTTGTGCCTTCACTTTCATGCCTCTCTTTTCTTTCTTTTTTAGAAACTAGACAGAGAGATTAATTTTACGTATTGTTACCATATTTCCCTGCCCAGATATCAGAACAACAATCTAACAGAAACTAGTATGTTTATGGAGACAATGGGACAGAATGTTTAAAATCAGAACTGCCCTGGAAAATGCAAAACATATGCTTTCCTCTGTCTGAACTCCTGTGATTTTCTTATCCTCAATTACATCTCTCAGTTGCTCCAAGCTGCCTCCCCTGCTGCCCTACCCCCAGCACACCAGCTGCTAGGTGTAGCTTAATTATTTAAACACAATGTTGGGGATTGCTCTGCAACTACTGCCCTGCAGTTTACAAACATGGGTCCAGTACAAACTGCTTTGATGATGTAAGCTTTGGAATTATAGAACTTTCTATAAATTCTTTTCTGAAGCACTTACAAACCTGGTCAGATTTCAAGGGTTTTCCTTTTTCCCTCCCTCACCTTCCATTAATTTATTCACCTGCACATTTTACAGACATCTAGGAAGTGCCAATGACTGTGTTAGGCCCTGAATACAAAGATGAATAGAGCTCAGTGTATCCCTTTGTCTGGAGGAAGAGAGAGTAAAACACATAAACAAATGATTATGAGTCCTAAGAACTACAGTAATGTGAACAGTAAGTCATGGTGACCCAGAGGATGAAGAATTGCAGGAATGTCTCTCCAAGGAAGTGACACTGGAATGGAATCTTCAAAGTTACACAGGAGTGTGCTTAACGGGTGAGACAGAGGAGTCCAGAGGGGAACAGAATGGCTTGACTGAGGAAGTGAAATTCTTTCAGAACCACAGAGGAAGGCATGAAAATACAAAGGCAGACCCAGAGGAAGACAAGCATGCTTGTGAGGAACGTTCTGTAGAGTGGGGAGCCACTGAAGGGTCTTCTGTAGGAGAGTTGCAGAGGACTTTTGGAGTCCATCCAGCACTACCCTGCTCCTGGGGAACCCCTTTAACAAGTCCTTGAAATGAGAGCAGAAGAAATGAAATCTTCTCACAAGACCTCATGACCCTGCCTTCTTGGCCCCCGTGATTGGTCTGCAGGTGGAGGACTGACCAGCAATGCACCATTCACAGGACCTCAGCTCCCCTGCCTCAGTGATTGACCAGGGGCTTGTGTGTAGTTACACAGGCAGGCTCAGAGGAGGCATTCTTTACTTGATCCTGAGAAAGCTTGGAACACAGGGTTGTGCTGCCAGAGGACATTCCCCTACCTGGTAGGGAAAGTCATTTCTGTCTAGAAGAGAATATACAGTTCGGAGCACACACAGAGAAGCAGAAACATGAGCCACTGAGAGAAAGAGAATTGTGACAGCTTTTAATGCCCTCCTTCTAGACTGGGTGGTCTCCAAAGCTGCCTTGTTTCCCCCTTCCTAAAACCTAGTTCTTCAGGGATTTTTTCTACTCTGTGTCACCTCCTCCCCCAAACCCCTTCCCCAAGTCTTCTAATTGCTTGAGCTACTTCGAGTCCATTTTTGGCAGGGGCACCCAGGCTCACTGACCAGTGGTGAGGTCCTCATTCAGCCTCCTCTACTAGAAATGCCCACAGCTCCCCACCCTGCAAGGAAAGAGGGGTTTTACCTAAAGCCCCTATATGTCTTAATAAATCCATGTCCAAAAGTTCCATGTCAAAAGAATACTTAGGGGGAAAATGCCGTTCTTGGAAAGAACCCTAAAAACAAAAAGCAACAGCCATCGTAAGGATAGTCCTGATCGTTTCCTTAAGCTACTAACTCAGTTGCACAAGAAGCAAGAGTACAGTTGTAACTCTAAAACACCAAGCAGACAGGGACACAGGGTTAAAAAATTAAAATTAAACTTAAAAATGAAGTCTGATAGGGGAAAAAAACACCCATTCTTATTTCCAAAGAAACACTGACCAATACAGAAATAAGTATTGAGAACATATATTAAGATGCCAAATCAAAGTGCATTCGTTTTCTATGCTCAAGACCAATTGCTTGAAAAAGTGCCCTGGAACTAAACTTGGCTTCTTGTTCATTTAGAAAGAAATAGGTGATCTCTGTCAACATTAGGGGTCAGGTTGGAAAGGCCTTTGCAAGCAAAGTGCTGAATTACCCAACTGAGCTGACTGGAGCCTGGCTGTCTCGAGCCTTGGGCAGATAACACACCAAAGCACTGGCCTCAGATTCTCAAGGGCAAACCCCAAAGAGACCACATTCTTGTAACTTGGCCTGAGTGTTCCCACAGCACAGAGGGAAGTGAGACTATCTCTGACTTGCCAAATCCATCTGAAAAGGCATACCCCACTGGCAGCAGCCTCTTCTCCTAAGAATTCTGGGAGAAGATCCAGACAGAAGCACTTTATGTGGGGCAACGAGGCACTACTTTAGCATCCTGTTTCCTCTCCTGGCAGGCGGACATTTTTCTTTTTGTCTGTTGTAGAAACAAGAACTGGATTATGTGCCTAGGTTACCTAAAAGATGGAAATCGGTGACTGATGGAAAAACTGCACAGGAGGTTATTGGGAGGCAGGGAGAGAGGAAGGAGGGTGAAGATGACTTTAGATCAGCAAAGCATATCCCATGAGACAAGCTAATACTGACAAAGGACCTCTGCAAAGAGGACGAGGTGGATCTAGCTTGCTCAAGGGATTTCCACTGGCACAGGAAAGCAGGCTTTGGGAACTGTTGGCACCACGTGCCATGTTTAGGGTGAAGGTCTCCTGTTTTTCCTGAGGATGAAGTGGTTACCTTTTTGGTGGCAAGAGAGCATTGATCTACCATTGAAATGAAAACCCATTCTCGCTGGTTGGCTGTGTGAAAGCCCTTCCTCCTCGGGCTTGGACTACTCTGGTATCTCTCACACATCCCCCACATCTGACCAATAATTATCCAGCTACAAAGCTTTTATTTATTAAAAATAGCTTTGTTATTGTTTTTCTAATTATACATGCTCCATGGAGGGAAAAAATCAAGGACCTATAGAAAAGTACAATGTTAAAAGTAAAAACAACCCAAAGCCTATAAACCAATATAAACATTTTGACAAATAATTTTTCCGTTCCTTCCTCCTACACTCCCTTTTCCTCCCTCACATACTTATTGAATACCTACTGTGTGACAGGCACGGCAAGAGAGAATAGTGTCTCTGTCCTCGTGCCTTAGAATCTAACGGTCCTCGAGCTTCCCTGGTGGCTCAGTGGTTGAGAGTCCGCCTGCCAATGCAGGGGACGCGGGTTCGTGCCCCGGTCTGGGAAGGTCCCAAATGCCGTGGAGCGGCTGGGCCCATGAGCCATGGCCGCTGCGTCCAGAGCCTGTGCTCCGCAGCGGGAGAGGCCACAACAGTGAGAGGCCCGCGTACCGCAAAAAAAAAAAAAGAAAAAAGAATCTAACGGTCCTCGAAGATCTCCACCTCTCTGTGCATAAGCACACACATAGAGTTTTATGTATATATGTATATATCATGTTATATATATATATATATAAAAAAGTTATATGTATAACATGTTATATATATCATTTTAATAATTATACACAAATGAAATTGCTTTAAAATCAGCCTATAATCTACTTATGTCCTCCATTCAGTAATAAGCCATAATCATTCCATCAATATATATCACCATCTTAATGACGCCAAAATGAAATTGCTCAGTAAATGAACGTTTTATATTTTGGCACAAAGTGCTACACTATTCTCCACAAAGGCTGTACCAGTTATAGCAGTCAACAACTATGGTTAGAGAACTTAGTGCCCCACACTCAGTTTACCATTGTCTTTCAGTCGTATTTATAATGTTTTTTCTTTTTACATTCATGTTTTTTTCACCCCCATGGAATCAAATTTATCCATCTTTTCTTTCATAGTTTCTTTTTTGTGATGTTTAGAGAGGCTTTCCATACGATCACCTTATCTTAGAAGGTATTTTAATATTCTTCTGGTTTCTTTTTTTATATTTAAACCTTTGATCCATCTGGAATTTAGTGTAATGATTTACTTAAGGCTACAGATTTATTCTTTCCTAAATATACTTAAGAATTGTTATTTCACAGGGCTTTTTTAATGTATAGAGTGCAAGCTTCATGGTGTAGTTTTGTTTTTATTTCACATGCACACTAATGCTAGAAATTCCACAATTAGAGACTAGTGTTTCAGTCTCCATTAAAATATAAACATCCTATGAAGAGGAAATACCTCAAGGTTTTAGCAACCATTTCTTTGACTTAGTGTAAACTGAAACTTTTCTAGGAGCAGAGCAGGACGTATGAGATGGATTTTGAAGTGAGAAAGTGCAAGATACAGCACTTTTTGAGGAAAAGAGACACTAGGAAGAAAATTTGGCATTGGAGTGTGGAGATAGTAGTGAAAATAATGAGCAATGAGGCCAAATGGGAGGACAAAAAAGCCAGACACTGGTGGGTTTTATATACTGTTTTCAGAGGCTTAGACTTTCTTTTAGAGGAGGTGGGGAAATGGAAATGGAAATGGTTAAACATGGCAGAAACATGGCAGATTCTGGTTTAGAGTAGATCATTCTGATAGCTTTATGGATGATTTATTTGGGGACTAAGAGAAGGGAAACTACTTAGGAGGCCGTGGAGGTAAACAAATTGAGAAGTAATGAAGCTCTGAATGAAGGTTTTGGAATTAATT
The DNA here is from genome assembly GCF_964270905.1 of Leucopleurus acutus. Lineage (NCBI taxonomy): Eukaryota > Metazoa > Chordata > Mammalia > Artiodactyla > Delphinidae > Leucopleurus > Leucopleurus acutus. The sequence continues at coordinate 73,373,909 of NC_139156.1, forward strand.
GATAGCAGTGAGCTGAAGGATTTGAGAAGTATTTATGTGGTAAAATTAGCATATGAGGTAAAGGAAGGAGAGAGTCATAGGTGAGGCCCCGATTTCTAGTTCTAGCACCAATATAATGAAATAGAACTTGCAAAAATGATTAGTGATTAGTCTTCAGGAAAATGCAAATTAAATGCACACCCACCAGAATGGCTGAAATGAAAAAAAAGACAAGCAATATCAAGTGTTGATGAGGATGGGAAAATTGAAACTTTCGTATGCTGCTGGTAGTAGTATAAATCGGCACAATCCTTTGGAAAAGTGTTTGGAAATATCCATTCAGGTCAGACTTACACATAACCTTGAGCCAGAAATCCCACTTCTAGATCTATGCCGAACAAGAATATGTAATAGGCCTTCCCTGGTGTTGCAGTGGTTGAGAGTCCGCCTGCCGATGCAGGGGCCGCGGGTTCGTGCCCCGGTCCGGGGGGATCCCACGTGCCGCGGGGTGGCTGGGCCCGTGGGCCATGGCCGCTGGGCCTGCGCGTCCGGAGCCTGTGCTCCGCAACAGGAGAGGCCGCAACAGTGAGAGGCCCACGTACCACAAAAAAATATATATATATGTAATAGGTTTGCCAAAAATCATGTATGACAATTTTACAGCTTCACTAGTCATAATAGCCCCAAAGTTGAAATAACAAAAAAGTCCATCAGTAGCAGAATAGAAAAAAAATTGTGGTTTACTAATATAATAGAATATCACATAATTATGAAAATAAACATGCTACAGCTACATACAACAACATGGATGAATCTCATAAACATACTCTTGAGTTACAGAAGCCAGGTACAAATGGAACATGTACTCTATGATTCCATTTATGTGATACTCAAAAAAAACAAAATTAATCTATGGCTTTAGGGGTCAGGATAGCAATACGTTTAAAATGCAGAGGGTAGTGATTAGAAGTGGTCATGAGGAGGGCTACTGGCTGCTGGTATTTATTGGCCTATTTTTTTTTGACGTGGGTGCTGCTTACATGGGTGTGTTTACTTTCTGGAAGTTCATTGATATGTGATCCAAGCTTATGACTTGTGCTCTTTTCAGGATGTATATTTCAATAAAAAGTTTAATAGATTCCTTTCAAAAGTAAAGTAGTTCAGTACATGTGTGTGAATGATTAGTTCTGTTTGGGGTATGTTGCATATTGAAGTAATGGATCAGTGGGTAGGTGTGTGTGAATCTCTGGGCAGGAAAAGCAAACAGCAGGTAAGAGGTCGTAGCAACCCTGTGGGAAGAGAGTATGAATGAGGGGAGCAGTAGGCCTTGGACATAACTCTGGAGAATATCAGCATTTAAAGTGTAGGCAGAAGAAGGACTTGTGTAGAGGATAGAAAAGAAATAGCATGTAGAATCATGAGCAGGAATTGCTACTCCTGGTAGCCAAGGTAGCAAAATTCTCAAGAAGGGAGTGATCAGTATCATCAAATGAAGGTGAGAGACTTTAAAATCAGGAGTGAGAATGTCCATTGGAGTTAAGTTGCAGCAGGTCATAGCATACCTCAGCTAGACTGATTTCTGTGGAGCAGTAGGTTTAGTAGGGTTAACAGTGGTAGAGACCAGCTGGTTGGTACTATGGCTCCAACGTTACCTGCGATGATTGTTTAAAATGCAGGTTTCTGAGATCCCCCCTCCAAGATTTTCGTCCCAAAGATCTTGCTTGAGGCTCTGATGATTCTGAAAGTCTATAGCACCTGGAACACACCTTGAGAAACTCTGGATTAGAAGGGGGCATGTGTCTTCCTATAAAACCTAAAGCTTCCCTCAAAGCTGGACAAGTCAACCAATCTCTCTGAATTTTGGCTTACTCATTTTATTAAAATGAGGGTGCCAATACCTAATAGGATTATATGTGTGAGAATAAAATAACTTAATGTTCATTTCATAATGAACATTTCATAATATATAAATATATCAAATCATCATGTTGTATACCTTAAACTAATATAATGTTATATGTCAATTATATCTCAATAGAACTGGAAAAAAAATGAGTTAATGTAGGTAAGTGCCTATTATTGTGTGTTTTTCCCTCCCTCCGTAAGCCCATGACATTCTCTTTCCTGAAGGGAAATGTAAAAATAAAAATGACAGTGTATACACTGCCAGAAAACAATGTCTAATGGGAACCTGGCCTGGAGACAGTTCTTGATTTTGAACAATTTATAATTGTTATTGGCAGTAATTCTTGAACTAGTATTTACTGTATCTTATAAAAGTATCTGATGAAGGAACTCTGAGATAACCCAGAATAAAGTGCTTTTAATAAGAGAAAATGGAAATTTTCTGACTAGAATAAAGAAATAATTGAACCATGAATTGATAAATAGATAGATTATCAGTAGGACCTTGCAGGCATAAGGTGGCATTAGGGCCATCAGTTATTGCTTGATAACTCTTGGAGGACTGAAAGAAGCCCTGGGCACTGGGAAAGGTAATTTTATGCCTTAGGGTGGGTATGTCCATTAGATAGCAGTTCATTTAGCTTCCTTGATAGGAAAGATACTACAAAAACAAAACAAAGACTACAATGAATCGAATACTGGTGTGTAGCATATTCCCTTGTGAAACCATAAGTAATAGTCAACTACCAGAGCTTTCTATGTGCCAGGAATGGCGTTAGGTACTTTTGCCTAAATTTTACAGTTGAGCAAATTGAGGCTCATAAAGATTAAGTGAATTATTCAAGGTTGTACCCGACTCTGTTTGATCTGTTGCTTCTGCAGTGACTTTAATAAAGCTTAAGGATCTATGCTATTTGCACACTAAGGAGATATGGTACAGACTAGATTCTGAACTTATCTTACTAAGTACAATTCTTGCTCAATGTGCCAAGCAAATAGTATAGAAAAATCACTTCCGTGGCATAGAATGCCTAGGTGTTCACCAAGCCTATTTTCTCTTCTTTCTGGAACTACAGCTGGACTACATTTCCAAAACTTCTTTCAGGAGGTGTGGTCATACAACTAAATTCTGGCCAATAGACGATGGCTGGACGTGATGTGTACCATCTCCATGCCTAGCCTAATAACAATAAGGTGAAATAAAATTAGATCTCTTGATCACTCCTCAGAGGAGAGTCAGCCTGCTGGTTAGGAATAACTATTTTAGTTTTGACCGAAGTAAAAAAACAATAACAACAACAACAAAAACCTTCTATTTTGTTAAGTCACTGAGATTTGAGAGTTTATCTGTTATGGCAATTAGAGTGACCTTGGAAGGCTTTTTCATTGGTGTCACATTAAGCAGTCCTGTGATTGATATTGACAACTGTTAATTAAGATGCCATCTGGATTAACTTGACAAGGATTACCAACACTTTAAAAGACAGGAATCAAATTTACTGTAAATTGTTTTTGAAAAAAATCCTTCAAAAATAAAATGGAAATTCAATAGTTATATAGAGTACAATTAGGAGCAAACACACACATACTGAGATTTAAGATGAGAAAGTGACTAACCACTTTTTTGCTGAAAAAAAAATCCCACGGTCAAAATAGAACATAAATTGGATATGAATAAACAATGATGTTGCTAATTTAGATGTAATTTTTGGTAAGTAGACATACACACAAACACTTAAGGTATAGGAAGGAGAAAGTCACATTGGTACAGGAATTGGCAGGGGTGGGGCAGAGGGCTTTTTTAAATTTGAGAGCCCACAGCTCTTACCCAAATCTAAAAATTAGTCATAAGTGTCACCAAAAAGCAACCTGAAATTAGATAGGATAACATTAGGTTTTTAGTATAAGCAACCATCCTTGGCCTTTAACTCCATGTGAATAATTGGTTATGGGTAGTGTGACCGTGTGTCCCAGCTTGCCCGGAACAGTCCCAGTTTATGACTGTTGTCTAGGCCGAATTATTAATAGTGCCCCCTTTCTTTCTCCAGAATGCCCCAGTTTGAATGATAGATTATAAGATCACCCTTGCTTGGGGCCAAACTTTAGGAGCTCAGTGCAGGCTTTCCTCCCTGCTCCAACAACCAATACTCACGGAGAGCTACTGATACCACTAATACAACCATGAAAGTAGGGTGATGAAGCAGAAAACATTTTCCTTTTCTTTTAACTTCACACTATTGTTGCAAACTCAGAATGAGCTTAACAGCCACTTCTTCCATAATATTTAATTATTACCACAATGAAAGGCAACAACAGATCAATCATTTTAAAATGACAATCATCATTTTAGGTAGATGTCCCTAAAATTTTGCCTAGATTATTCTAAACAACCCCATACCATAGGCACTGAGTTATATTAGCAGGTATTTTGCAAACAGTGTATATTAGAGGGCACATAAGGATGTAATTCTGAGTGATGCTTGATCTCTTATGGTGCTTTGCTAAGATGATTGGGGAGGGGGTTCTAAGGAAAAGCATTACAACTTCTTTGAAATATTTCCCATGCTAAAGTTATTGTAGCCAGTGCTATGGCTCTAATTCTCCATTTGGGCTTCCCGTAGTCCTAGAGAACTCAAAGTGTCATAAATATGATGTACCTTTTTAGAGATTCAATTTTACTTTGGTGTTTGTAATTTTAACTTTTTTATATTCGAATAAACATGAATATATTATTAAATGGAATACAAGATATACATGAACTTTTAAAAGAAAAGATGAATTCTCCAAGCATTTCTCCCATTTCTGATAGACTACATAGTGATTCTCCCCAGGTCTTCTGAATACTAGGGTGGGAAAAATGGGAGAAGCACTGCTCTAAGGTAGAGCATTTTGGGGCCTTGATCATCCAATCATCTGTTTGTTACCATGGTCCCAAACTCAACAGACTGGAATATAACATGGGGGTTAAAAGCACAGGTTTTGGTATTGAACAGATCTAATAACTGTCCTGTGTATCCATTTACTAGCTCTGAAACTTTGCATACGTTTGAAATAGGGATAATAATAGTTAATTCATAGAAGTATTTTGACTACTAAAGGATGTATGTAAATTGTTCAGCACAATACCTGGGACATAATAAGCACTCCACAATTGTTCATTATTATTATTTCTTGAGAGGCCTCTTGGCCTATTCATGGGAACTCCCTATGATCACCTACTCTGTATAATTTTGTTCTAGTAAGTATAAAAGGGAATGTGGAGAAACTGATCCCGAAATAAAGCAACAACAACAACAACAACGACGTTTTTAAAAGCTGGGACGCTGTAAAGAAAGATGAAAGGAGCCAGGGTGTTTTTAGCTTGGAGAGGAAGAAGCCAAAAAGTGACAATAGCATTCAAGTGTAAGAATTATTATGAGGAGGAGGCTGACAGGTTGTTTTCCATTTCTACAGGGGTTAGCAATGTAAATACTACAGCAGAATAACTTGATTTGACACAAATAAGGATGTGTTGTTAGGGAGAGTGACAACACTAGAACAGCGAGCTAGAGAGGGTATGGTTGTATCAACCTGGTGCATCTAAAAATATCCTGGCTAATTTAGGTGAAAATCTAGTTATAGCTGCCCTGGCTGTTCTTTTAAATCTGAGTCCCAGAGATCAGTTTTCAATCAGTTCAGGGACACAGTCTTTGGCAGATGTTTATATCAGACTCTATAACATATAAGGCAGAGATATATACTCTTGGAGACATATAAAAATCCATGTGATGTATAATTGGAAGAATAGTTTTATAATGATGATAACAATGTTAATAACAATAGTTAACATTTTTTAAGTACTTACTGTGGGAAAGATTGTATTCTAAGTATGCTGTATGTCTTATCTTTTGCTGTTCAATAATTAGTATTTGCACTTAATTCCAGGAACTATTCTAACCTTGGAACTTCTATTTTTTTTTAACACCTTTATTGGAGTATAATTGCTTTACAATGGTGTGTTAGTTTCTGCTTTATAACAAAGTGAATCAGCTATACGAATACATATATCCCCATATCTCCTCCCTCTTGCATCTCCCTCCCACCCTCCCTATCCCACCCCTCTAGGTGGTCACAAAGCACAGAGCTGATCTCCCTGTGCTATGTGGCTGCTTCCCACTAGCTATCTGTTTTACATTTGGTAGTGTATATATTTCCATGCCTCTCTCTTACTTCGTCCCAGCTTACCCTTCCCCCTCCCCGTGTCCTCAAGTGGACCTTCTATTTTAAATCTATCCAGGAGTGAATACCTGATGAACAACACCCCACCTAGTCAAATTGTACTCATCTTACCATGCCCAGCTTAAATTGCTCTTTCTCTGTGAGAACTGCCTGAGTTTCCCTAGTTACTTATTTTTCTCTAAACTCACAGCTTTTATCCTCAGTATGACTATTTATGCAATATATGAGATTTAATCAGACCATTACTTTGAGGTATTTGTGCTGTTAATTTGTTTGGCTATTCAACCCTTACCCCTTTAACTCTTCATGAGCATATGTGACATCTTCCAAGCCCAATTGTAAAATCTTCAGGGAAACCAGCTGTAGTAGTCATATGTTGGTTTTTGGCTACCGTATCCATTTTCCTACTTTAGAAACAGAAGCTTGTTTCTCTTTTGGGAAGTTATCTTTCTTCCATTGTGTGTGGTCTTGATAGGACAGTCTATCAGAGCTTTCTGCACTTCCTCTCCCTAAGGGTAAGTAAGTGACTCAAAGGCTAGTTGGAATTCTTTCCCAGGGCTTTGAAACTTGAACAAAGTGTCACAAACATAGGGAAAAACAGTTGATTTGTTCTAGTGGCAGTGTCCCGGGGAAGTTTTCTATCTTCTGCTAACCTGGCCCCCTAGATCTACCAGATCCTGTTCTAGTCAAGCCTGCTACTCTAGATTTTCTTTGAACAACCTGATAGCCTTGCAACAAGTTAGTCAATTTTTCTGTTGCTGGCAACCCAAACATTCTGTTACAGGGGCAAACCCTATACTTGTTTGCATGGCCCATCACACAAATCACAGTGCTTGTCACAGGGTAAGTGTTCATTAGTGACATTCTAAAGAACTTAAATGGAAAAACAAGCACTGACCAAAATAAAAAGGATCTATGGAAGTATTTCATAAATAGATAAGAGGTATAAAAATTCCACTGGAGAGCTCAGGAATGCTATATTAATGATCAAATTATTAACTAGTGAATTTACATAGTCCCAACATCCACCCTAGCTGCCTTTGCTTTGCTTATTAAAGTACTTGGGAGGGGCAAGTGGCACATTCTGCAAAATCCCACAAAGAAGCCCCAAACATACTGATTGTACATTCTTACTTGTAGAACTCTCAGCACTTCCTGACCCAGAAGGCCCTCCTTTAAGTAATGCTAAAGAAGTTGATCTGAGCCAAGATGAATGACAGTCACTGCATCACACCAGGAATTCATCCTATTTTTATATTTTCAAATGAATGTAGTAGAGTCATACAGATGTGCACCACTCAGAGCTGGAAAGAAATGAGGACAGAGCTCAGTGAAGTCAAGCACGGGGGTCAAGCATGAGACCAAAATAGAAAGCAGTACTCACAGTAGTTGTACTGTTGTTCACAGTACAGGGAGTTGGATCAGATGACCTCTAAAGCCTTCTCCAACTTGGGTATTCTTTGTTTCTACTTCTTTCAGGTTTTCACTGTTGTAACTCTAGAATCAGCCCCACTAAGAGGGACTGGTAATTGTAGAAAGATCTAAGAATGTGGAAAATGATGTTTCAGCAGTTGGCTTAAAAAAAAACTCTACTAGCCTACAAATAGAATTTTCATTCAGTACACATTTGTTACTAGCCTATTGTGTACAAATAACTGTGCTAGGTGCTAGGAGGAAGAGCAAGCAGAGATGCAAAGAAAACTAGTTACAGCTGCTGCCTTTCAGGAGCTTATAATTTACTGAAAATGATGCTGTGCTACTTTGCACTTTTTGCACCAAGACCATTCTTTGTAAACGGTAGCCTTTCATAAATTGATCAGTGACAAAGAACTCTTCTTGCCTTCAAGGAGCTTTTAGTTCTTTATTTGATCACTGATTAATTCAACAGTCTACCCTGTACTAGGCTCTGTGCTAGGTGCTGTGGACACCATCAAGAGCAAGATTTACAAGGTCTCTCCTTCAGGGAGCTCAAAGGCAAATGGGATGACCTAAGGCTCCTGTTTAGTTTTGCTCTGCCAGTTCTGAATCTTCTCCAAGCCTTTTCCTCCTGTAGTCATAGTGCCATTTTGGAAAATCAAATCTGATCAGGTCATATTTCCCCTGCTTCAAACTGTAATGGTTTCCCTCAGTATGTAGTTCAAACTAATGCAGATAAGGTTCTGCATCATCTGGCTCTTGGCCATTTTCAGTTGCAGGGCCTTTAAATGGCAGGGTGGTAGCCCCTTATAATCTAATTCAGCCTGGACAGATTGCAGTTGTTGGAATAAGGCTGAAGTGCTATCACCAAGCTTATCATAAATACCCGTAAGTATAAAGTAATCATCCCTACCCACCGAATCCAGGGGGGATGTGATAAAGATCTAGAATTGAAGCCCATGGAGAAGTAGATCAAAAGCAATGCAATCATCTAGCACAAATGATTTAACTTTTATTGCTCCAAGGTAAGCACTCTAGCCTCAGTGAAATAGATTCATGGGTGGAAGGAGACTTAAGAAATGAGAAAACGTGATATCCTGAAAGGATAATAGTGGCAAGGATTTTTATCACCTTGCTAATCTTTGAAGCACCGTCTGAACTGTTACTTGAGATGTTCTTGGATCCTCTTAGGCTGCCATTAAAGATCACGGGCAGAATTTGTCTCTTTATCTGAGAGATGTTCTAAACAATAAAAGTGCTTCAAAGGGTCTGTGACTTCTGTTGCCATCCATACAACATTCATCACATTCCCTGAGGAATCTGTAGCTCAATAAAGGTTAAGAACCATGATAAACAAACCAAGGCTATGGACATAATTCCAATACCGAATTCAGTTCTCTTTGTTAATAAGAAGGGCAAACCATATTCTCAGGTTAATATATGAGGCAAGTGGTCACTGAAATTTTTGAGTGTCTAAAACTCAGTTTCCTTAGCTATAATTTGGACTATTAATACTTATTTCACAGGGTTATTATAAGGATGAAATGAAATAATGTTTGTAAAGCACTAAGCACAGTGCTTGAAACTTGATAGGCACTCAAATGGTTGTTCATGCTGTTATTATTTCTCTGATTCTCACGTAGTGTTAGTGCCCGTGATACTGTGAATTTTCATATTGGGGCCCTCCTATGCGCTTTCTATGCTCCTTTTGTCCCTCATGAAAAACACTCTTCTAGGTCTTCAGAGGCTATGTAAAAATATAGAATATTCAACCTGGAAAGAATTTGGAGGAAACTCTTTATTTTAAGGAAGAATATGCTAAGGCCTGAAGGCTTATCCAAGGTCACATGGCTAATTAGTGGCAAAACTAGGTCTTGACCCAATTCTCCTGACTCCTAGTCAGTGGCTTTACTGCATTATTATTATTATCTGAAATTGTGAGGGGCACCCCAAATCAATACATTAGTATGTATTTACTGAGCACCTACCTAAATGAACCTAGAACTGCTAAAAACTTTGTAAAGTATTAAATAAGTATGAGGCACATTCTTCACAATTAAATTATTATAATTTATTACACAAATGAATCAAATTGCTCCTCTCATTGCAGATGTCTTTCCTCATTAATTTTACATGAATTTTGAATTCTACTTTTTATGTTTCTATCTTCAACAATGAGAAGAGGGAAAAGCAATTGTATACATGAATCCTTGCTAAGCGATTTATGGCTGATTATTGCTATGCAGAAAACTCCATTATTAGGGTCAGGCCCACGTTCACACATCATCCAATTAGATCTCCCAATAATCCTATTTTATAGATAAAATTAAAAAGGCATGGAGACATGAAGTAACTTGCCCAGGTCCCTCTCAGATGCCAAAGCCCATGTTTACACCATGCAGATTCCTTTGAACTTTTTAACTTCAATATTAATCCCTAGAAGCAGAATAAATAAAAAAGGACAATACACAAGTATAATACATATAAATTGCTTAATTAGTAGAAATTTATTCCACAAACATTTGTTAGGTGCAGATTATTTCCAAGGCTACATCTTAAGAGGGTAAAATTAGCATCACAGCAACAGCCACAAATGGCGTTTCCTTCACTCCATCCATACCCCCAGCACGGCAGCTCCCACCCCTGGGTCTTGCCTGTGTTTGTGAACTGGTCCTCCCAGCCACCAATTTCTCACCTGTTTCTCCTTCTGCTGTTTCATTTTCTTAGTGATCAAGTGCATTGCTCAGGCTACCGTGTTTTTGACTTGTTTAGGTTCTAGGAGTTTTCTCAAGGGGAAAAGTTTAGTTCACCCTGATTTGTAATGTTAAGCTGGTTACAAAGCCATGTGGCCTTGTGCTCTGAATATCCAACAAAGGTGTAAATGAAGGTCATTTATCTTTTAATCTTAGTCTAAGCATGAGACCCACAGTCTGGACCACAGGACGTTTGAGTACCAGATGCATTCAATGTCTCCTTCCTTACTGAGCCTGGCCTGCAGCTTCCAGTCCCTCAAACCTGGATGAGTTCTTGCCCAGGAGCCTCCTCAGGCCTTCACGCAAATAGACAGTGGTGGACCAGCCCCTGAGACCTTCAGATGTGCCCAATCCCAAGTGTAAAGAATGTGCCGGCTCTCAAACTGTTAATTCTTTCACACTCTCCTATGTGATGCAAAAGAGAGCTTGACCCCATTTCCACCAGCAAATAGTCCACTATTTTCCCCTGCTAAACCAGGCTCCCAGATCTCTCTTGGGTTTATCTGCATATTAAACTCTTCTTCTATCTCGACATCTGAAACAAAGATGCTGAAGAGTGGTGTGGCTGAGAAGTCACTCTCTCCTCACCAAAACACCTTTTTTGAACTAACATTAATTAGCCTTTGCTATGTGTCAGATACTAATGGTGCATTCTTTGCATGTATCATTTAAACCTCGAAAGAACATAATAGCAGGTATATAAAGGAGGGCTCAGAAAGGTTAAATAATTTCCCCCAGGTCACCTAGGTTCTAGGTAGTAGAACTGGCAATAAGACACAAGTATGACCACAAAACCCCTTTCCTGACTACTAAGTTACATTGCTTTCCTATAACTGCCTTAGTTTAATACTAATTTCTAAAATGCAAAATAGATAAAAGAACAACATAAATAAGAGGACTACAAATGCATAATTAGCATGAGTAAAGTGTGCATTATCATTTTTATGTCAAGCCCATTTCTGTGAATGTTCCATTATAAGAGCATTTTAGTTGATAAAAATTCAAAGATGCACATTTGCTAGTTGAAGCAAGAAAATGTCAATAATCCCACTTTATTTTATTAATTTAGATATGGCTCAGGCAAGTACAGCTGGTACTGCTATTCTTAGAACTGGAAGGAATGGGGTGGGGGGGGCGGAGTATTTCTGTTAACAGATAGACTCAATCAGATTCAGGAGAAGACTCCACTACTCCAAATCTCTAGTCATCTCCCATCGCGCTCTGCCCCTAGCAAATCATCCACTGCAAACTGTGCCAGAGAGATGAATGTGAGAATGGAATTAATCAGAATAAGAGGAGGGACCAGCAGTCTATCACAGGTGGCAGTTTGATTAATGAAAGCCAGAAAGCAGCAAGTACAATTTGGGAAATCAATGAGACCCAGCCAAAGGCAAAAACAACAGGAAAGCTCTAGCTCTCCCTAGAAAAAAATAAAAACTCCTTGGTATTTGTTTAGATCCTTTGTCCTAAGAATGTCAAGGCATTTCACAAGCAATTTCTTTTATTCTTGTCTCTGTAATGGAGAAACCCACAAGGACATTAATGAAACTTTCCCTCTGAGCTAAGAAAGGAAATAGGAACAGAGACGAGAGAAAACGAGTCAGGGTTCTCACAACTTTCCCTTTAATTAATGCCTCCATGAATGGGCAACTAAATCTTTGTTTAGTCACTTTGATTAAGGTTGAAGTAGATATCTTTGGGGACTTCTGCCAAATTCAGAGCAGTTCTTCTCTGAGAACTACTACCTTTAGTCACAGAAGTGAATCATGGCTGCCACGTTTGTTCTGTGTATCTTCCTTTATCCCCCACCATGGTCATGGTTGATAGGATTATGGGTGGTCACCTGACTCAACTGGGGCCAATCAGATTCTTTTTCTAATGACTTGGAACTGGGATTCAGAGAACTACTCAATAGGTAAATCAGACACTGTGAGGTGGGCAAAAGCAAAGAGTCTGCAGGGAGATAAATGAAGCACTTGCTTAGAAAACTGAGCAGATATCCCCCTTGGTGCCTGACAGCTGTCCAGTTCCTGATTTTAGCCCCCTGTGAGGCCCAGCCACATGGTCTGCCTTTAGATTGAGTGAAACACTCCTGAATCTATTTATTAAACTCTCCTCTTCCACTTAAGTTAGCTCAAGTGGATTTCTGCTACTTGCAGCTGAAAGTATCATAATAAGTACTTTATTGATGGGTGTGTCGGGTGCACATTCTCCTAGAAATGTCTGCCTTTCAATCTCTTTTAGTTCTTCTCCTACCTCTCCATCTATTTCTCAACCCCCATTAATCGTGCCTCTTTTTCTGCCCACCCCTTAAATGTAGGAATTCCCTAATGCTTTGTGCTCAACGCATCTCTTTGTCTCTCTGACCTTTACAGAGAATCTCACCTCCTCCAGTTTCAGTTAATACCTGCAAGTGCCTGAATCCCAAATTTATATCTCTAGCCCATACCTCTTGACTAGTATTGCCAAGCCACTCTGGAAAACTTCACAGGCTGCTTAAATTCAGAAAATCTGAAATCATTCATTGTCCTGTTACTCATCTCAAAAAATCTGCTCTTTCTCCCATATTTTCTGTTAGAAAATGTCATTATTCTATTAGCAGTCACCCAAGCTAGAAGCCACGGAGTTATTTTCAATGGTTCCTCTCTCTTACCCCTTGTCACAGTTCAGTCTTCTTCATCTCTCAATGGGATAATTTAGTATAGTTTCCTAAGAATTTTTCCTTCTACAGTCTCATATAATCATCTCTAACCATTGACAGTCCATCCTCTCCTCTATACTCTGCCAGAGTGTAGAGAACTTTCATTTCTGTTCCATTAATCTGTATGTCTCTCCTTATGCCTGTACCATACTGGCACTGACTCCTGTAGCTTTCTAGTAAGTTTTGAAATTGGAACATATGAGAATATTTTTTAAAATGTAGATTCCTGGACCCCACCTTCAGAGATTCTGATTCAATCAGTATGAGGTAGAATATGAGTTTGATTTTTCACAAGTTCCCTAAAAGTGTCTGTTGCAGAGTTCCAAGGATTCCATAGAGTAATGGTTAAGAATGACTGAATTCTGGTTCTGCTCGTACTTGCTGGGTGACACTGGGGAAGGACATATGCTTCTCCTTCAGTAAAATATGGATGATAATTATAGTACTTTTCACATGAATTAAATTCATGTGGACTAGAAGAGTGCCTGGGACTCCATAAATGTTATGTAATTATTTTTTTTTACTAAAAGTCATTCAGAGGATTAGACAATGGGGAAATGCAGAAAGAGAAAAGAAAATGTGTGCCTATCTGATGACATCAAAAAAATTTCCAGTGACTTGGCAGAATCTAAAAAGGCTGCTTGTGAATAGCAAGGAAAATGAATGCTCACTGATTTTGATTAACTGATCTTTTTTTGCGTGTGGTAAAATATATATGGCCTAAAAGTTGTTGTATTAACCATTTTTAAGGGTACAATTCAGTGGCATGAATTACATTCACAATGTTGTGCGACCATCACCTCTATTTCCAAAACTTTCTCAGTGCCCCAAATAGAAACTCTGTAATAATTAAACAGTTAACTCCCCATTCCTCTCTGCCCTCAGCCTCTAGTAACCTTTAGTCTACTTTTGTCTATGATTTTGACTATTCTAGATATTTCACATAAGTGGAACCATGAAATGTGTGTTCTTTTGTGGCTGGCTTATTTCACTTAAAACAAAGTTTTTGATGTTTATCCATATTGTAACGTATATTAGAACTTCATTCCTTTTTATGGCTAAAAAATATTCCATTGTATATACATACTGCATTTTATTTATCCATTCATCTGTTGATGGACTTTTGTGTTGTTTCTGCATTTTAGCTATTATGAATAACGCTGCAGTGAACACTAACATACATGTATCTGTTTTAGTCCCTGTTTTCAGTTCTTTCAGGTATATATCTAAGTGTAGAATTTGAGTAACTGATCTTTTAATAGAAATAAAATTCTGCTTTGGAGTAGAGAAAGCCTTTGGCACTCTGTCTCTCACACACCCTGTCCTTAGGACATGAGACTAATCTTGTCAGTCCTCCCTTGACCCGCATGTCGGCAGCTCATTGTAGTTGCTGTCTGGGCCATAGAGCTGTGAGTGCCTCTGGAGGAGGACAGGCTGGGAAAGGGGGATTTCAGACTATTGCCAGGTGACAGACATCAGTGACAAGACTTGAGGGAATGAGGGAGTCTGCCCTGTAACTCTTCTTTGCCTCCTTTTCTCTGATCCCTTTTGCTTTTGACAGGATTTCTGTTCAGCCCAAGAGACTATGAGGTTATGTAAGGACTCAGAACGGAGTGAAGAGAGACTGTATAACTGTGCACATCTCTTGACCCTGCCAGCTGCCAAGGCTATCATTCCAGCAATGGGAGCCACTGAGGGAAAAATAAAGGACATTGGGTTGAGGCTGGTAGGGCAAGGCAGCTATGGCTTGCTAAGGACACTCCCAAGGAGGGAGGAAGTTCCTGATACAGATGTCCCTCCCACCCATCTCAGCACTGAAGGCCCACCTCGGGAACTGTCCCAGTGCCACTGGTTTTATCCCTTTCCCACACCTGGCACTGCACCTTCTGGTGCTGCTGTCACTTTCCTGGCTCGTAGCAACCTTTCCCCTCAGCTTGGTAAAGATGAATGCAGATGGCAGTGGTGCTATTTATTGTATCCTGAGATAGAGAGATTGTTACTCTAAGCAATACGAAGAGAAATGTATATTCTCTACATAAAAGGCATGATTCATGTGGTTGTTCGTGATTGGAAATAATTTATGTTATATTTTTTGGTAGAATAAAATATATTAAGGAGGTAGAATTAAGCAAAAAAATTAGTTCATCAGTAATAAGAACATATCTCTCCTACCTATACGGGTACACAGGCTTATTAAAGAAGAAGGATTATATAGAGGACTTGAAGAGCTGTGGTAGGTTTGGGGGGAGTTTGGGCTCCATTACCGAGAGTTGATAGAGAACATTTGGGGCTGTGAATAAAAGGGTGCCCGGAGTGACACACTTGAGACCTTCTGGGCATCATGCCTGCCTATTATTTGCCCATCAGCTTAAGGAACAGCATAAGTACAGTGGTATCTGTAATTTCCTGTCCTACCTGCCACCATCATTGCATGGCAGAAACCTTGGAGTGAAAATAGGAAACTGATCCTCCTAGTGGCTCTTGGTAGATGGCTTGGGTTGCAGGCCTTCTTGGTAGCTCACTTACTTGAATGCTTGTCTTGTTCCTTGCTTGTATCAGAGAGCCAGGCCCAGCTAGAAAGGGTAGGTCAACAGAGACAAAGGGGAAAAATACAAACTGAGCATATAAAATTTTTTTAAATGTCTAAGAGATCATGGATTTTATAGAGTATAGGACTTTATTGCCAAGATTATTAAATATTGCCAAAGACATTTGGCCAACATACATTAAAAGATCCCTCTTGGGGCCTTGGTGGCACAGTGGTTGAGAGTCCGCCTGCCGATGCAGGGGACACGGGTTCGTGCCCAGATCCGGGAAGATCCCGCATGCCGCGGAGCGGCTGGGCCCGTGAGCCATGGCCGCTGAGCCTGCGCGTCCGGAGCCTGTGCTCCGCAACAGGAGAGGCCACAACAGTGAGAGGCCCGCGTACCGCAAAAAAAAAAAAAAAGTTCATACTCTTGTTGGGAGGCCTTTGAAAATCATGTTTTCTTGAAGCATATTTAATGATATGAGGAAATGAACAGAATATATTAGTGAAAGAGGAGATAAAGTATACAATATAAGTATAGTTCTCAGAAAATAATATATGTCTATACATTTATGTATGTGATACTTGTTGGCGTCATATTTGCCTTCACCTGGATATTACATGGTAGCTGTTCAGCAAGATACCAGCCTTTTATTTTCTGATTGTGGTATTTGTAAGCTAAGAAGAGAAGCAGAACTTCCTACATGGGGGAAAATACAGTGGGAGAGAGGATTTAGCTAGGAGCTAAATAGAGGAAAGGAATTTTTAAAGCAAAATGCTACATGCTCTCTGAGGCAGTTTCTACCCTTTTATCTCATCTGCTTGAAATTATCAGTAAAATAGAAATTGCTCATCATGTGTGGAATGCTACATACAAGATGAGTGTGGGGAAAGCCACAGGCTGCTGATGGGCTCCAACTATGAGAGAGAATAGTCACACACACATGCACACACACCACACACACACACATGCATTGAAAAAAGATTAGGAATAAAACAAAAATGTTAACAGTGATCGTTTCTGCATAGTGATACCTCCTATTGAATTGTACTTTCCAAGTTTAAGAATGCCTCTTGGACTTAGATTATTTCACAAGCAGAAATAATGGATCTACCATGAGACCCAGGAAAAACCAAAGCTGTCAGAGGTCAGCGTTCCCATCCCTTCGCTTCACAGGTACTTTGTGCTCTTGATGGCTTCTCAGTAGAATTGTGTTGTCTACTTTTGAATTTACAGTTTTTCAACACTCAGTCTTTCTGAACACACAGCAACATACTACTTGAACAGGAGGTCACTTTTCAGAGAGACTCGCCCAAGGCCACACATAATTAGTGGCAGAATGAACCTGGAAGCCTTGACTCCATGTTACCTCTGGGCTTCTCCTTCTTCCCTTGTTGCTTTTGGTATTGGTATGCACGAGCCTTAGAAAAAACAATGTGTGTGTGAACATGTGCATGTGTGTGTGCATGTGTATAGAAAGAGAGAAAATAAAGTGAGAGAAATTACGTATATATTTATCAATACATACATACATGAGTATATATATATTTTTTTTCCTTAAGGATGCTACAGTCTGTACTTCCATGTGCCAGAAATGTATCAAAACATCTAAACCTCTATCAGGTTTACCCCATGATGGAGCTGGCTCTTAGGAAGCCAATCAGGAAGATGGGATCAAGAAGCAATTCTTAGGACTTAATCTTTCAAATAAAGGCCTCAGACATCCTGTAAACTCTTCAGGGCCCAGTCTCGGAAAGAGCCGATTTCCTCTTCCGGGATTGCCAGCAATCAGTCTCTGCTTGGTTTGGTTATTCCATCAGGCACGGGCTCTACTGGAGTCTCAAGCAGACATTCAGTCTCATTTTCAGCCATGGATCCAGCCCCCTTCCGTGGGTAGGCCCAGCCAGTCCCTTACACGAGAATTCCCCTGTCCAAAGGGAGACTGACTGGGTTGGAGAGGCTCAGTTGCTTAGTCCAGCCCTCTTTCACTCCTGGACCAATAGCTAAATCCAGTGGTAATCTCTCCTCTTTTTGCTTCACCCGCTCCAAACTTCACCTGGGTTTATATTATGATTATGTTACAAGACAAACCTCTAAGAGAAAGTTAGGGCCCTAGAAGGAAAACTAAGAAGGGTAACCACGCTTCCCAGGTGGCGCAGTGGTTGGGAGTCCGCCTGCCGATGCAGGGGACACGGGTTTGTGCCCCGGTCCGAGAAGATCCCACATGCTGCGGAGCGGCTGGGCCCGTGAGCCATGGCCGCTGGGCCTGTGTGTCCGGAGCCTGTGCTCCGCAACGGGAGAGGCCGCAATGGTGAGAGGCCCGCGTACCGCAAAAAAAAAAAAAAAAAAAGGGTAACCTATCTGCCCTTCTAAAAATAGGGACTATCCTATATTAATAATTAAAGATCAGCAACGGATAGATGCAGGTTTAATGCTGAAAAGTCCTTAATTAGAGATCATCTAGATAGGAACTTTCAAAACTGTTTTGTGGTGCTCAAGGCCTCCTTGGATGCTTGCTAAGGATCTGTGAGTTGTTCTGCAAAAAGACTTAGGCTTTTGGCATTTTTGTGAAATTACAAACCTTTAATAACTTACATATTTGTGCAAGGGCTCTTGTTCTGTTCACAGCCTCATTCTCCTCTTCAATTCCCAAATTACGCTCTGTCTGTCTTTCTTTCGCTATATTTCCAGTGTTGAAGCTTTTGGCATTTTTGTGAAATTACAAACCTTTAATAACTTACATATTTGTGCAAGGGCTCTTGTTCTGTTCACAGCCTCATTCTCCTCTTCAATTCCCAAATTACGCTCTGTCTGTCTTTCTTTCGCTATATTTCCAGTGTTGAAGCTGCATGGCGCAGTGGAAGGAGCATAGGCTTGAAGGCAAGAAAACCAGGCTCCATTTTCCAGGCTGCCATTCATTAGCCTGGTACTGTTAATTCTGCACCTCAGTTTCCCTGTCTGTAAAATGGTGTGTGTGTTGGGGGAGGGTATGTGAAGGATTAAGTGAGATCATTGTTTAGGAGAGTGCCTGCTCTATGGTAAGAAATGTCTGCTATTATTATTACTGTTGGCCCAAGTGTCTGAGTCAGATCACTCTACATTGCCACCTGGAAGTGGAAAATCAATGCCTAATTTGACACACCTCAGAAAAGGAATGACATGAAAAGGAAGGAGAAAAATATTACAACATCCACCCCTAACCTTATACTTAGTACTTCATTAACATTGTTATTATTATTTTTGGAGTCTCCCAACCATTTCTGCAGAATTTTTTTTTAACTCATGGATCATAGGATTCAAATTGGTATAATTCTTTCTTCATTATAATTTGCCATATGTGAGCACGTTGGCTATATTTAGCCTATGAATATAAAAATTTTACCATGTTGCCAAAGTGCCAGGATTTTAAAAAATTTGAATCTAGTCAAAAGTGTTTGGTTTGCAGAGGAATCAGCAGGCCCAGAAAATTTAAGATACTTGCCAAAATAGATTGCAGACTAGAATTTGGATTTTCTCATTCCTTAACAACTAGTTTATGGAAAACTTACATAAGACTCAAAGAGCCTCAACTATAGTAAGATACCTAAGAAACACATTTAATTGTGATGCGAGTTTGAAACAGATGTAAATTTAAATGGAAATGAATCTGTCCTTCACCCAGATGGTATCAGCTCAGTCCCACATTTTCCCTCAAGGGTTACCAGAAGAAGTAGCCTCAAGAACTAGGATCCAGTGCTCCTTTCTTAAGTCCAGGCCAGGTTTTTCTTTTCAAAATCTGGATTTTAAAAAAAAAAGAAAGAAAGAAAAAGGAAAATGGGGTGGGGGAAAGCCCTTTATTGTTATCTGGCTGATTTCCTCACAGTCTTTTCCTAAGAATATTCCTTGGTTAGTCACTCTTCATGGTGTTGCATTTATTTTCTCATATGATGAAAGGTTAGGAAGATCCTACATATTATAAAGATGATGTCTAAATAACCACTCCATTGAAAATCTAGTCTCCCTTTTTTAAAAAGGGCTTTTTATTTTTATTGTAATGATTGATTTGGGTGAGGGTTTTAAAATTTATTCTTATTGTTGTTGTTGGTTGTTTGCTTGCAAGTAATGAGCTTATTTTTCTAAAGAATCATCTTGATAAGGTAGCTGTCGACACGTTTTAGGAATCCAAAGGAAGCTTAGGAAGGATGCTTTCTAAAAATAGCTTCATACACACTAGAAGATTGATTAACACCACAAACGTGTACACATACACACATCCCCCCCCCCCCCCCCCCCCCGTCTCCCTCTCTCTCTCTCTGTCTCTCTCTGTCTCTCTGTCTCTCTCTCTCGGGATTGCTAAGCCAGCAGTTTACTATCATCAGTAAACGTGACTGGTATAATTTGCCTGGTGCCTTCTCCCACTGCCCTTCTCTCCTTCCTCTTAGTGCAGCACCTGATACCCAGCTGCAGCTCGGTATCCCCCAGGCTGGTCAGAGCTCTCTGGGTGACAGGGAACCATGCCATGCTTCCTTGCTAGCCCATTTCTAAATTTGAGCTACAATTTAGTTGCTTGGATTCTGCCTTGTTTCTGAGTTCATTTCCACTTTGTGACACTTTTCCAGGACCCAGGCCCTTATTTTTTTCTCCTGTGCTACAGTCATTATGTCTATAACCTGTAAGATATCACAGCTTTCCAGGATGGAAATTCACTTTTATTCCTGTCAAAATCTCCTAAGAACTAGATTTTCACCATGCATCTGGGATTTTGCTTCAGTCCTCCCTAATATCAGTGACTAGCCGGTTGCCTGGATCACTGCAAATCACCTGCTCCTGGACTTAGTGCTGATAATTCTGCCCTGCAATTTCTTGAGCATCAATTATGTATCAGACACCAAAACTGGTGATTACCTCACTATAGGTAGTATACAGTCATGTGATTAAGAACACTGACTCTGCAGGGGAGGTTCAAATTGTAGCTCCATGAGTGATTAGCTATATGAGAGCAAGACACTTAATACTTCAGTGCCTTAATTTCCTTATCTATAAACCTAAGGGGGGGAGGGCATTATTATTATCCTCAAAATCATTACTATCTCACATAGTTACAATCACATAAATTTTAATACTATATTCTTTTAGAACCAGTTCTGGGCACACAGTAGGTGCTTAATAAATAGTTGCAGAATGAATATATAATCCATTGTTGCAAAGCAGACTTTATTTGTTTGCTTGTTTATTTATTGTGATCAAAGAAAAAACAAATCCCAACCACAGTTAGTCTCAGTAAACTAAAGGAGGAGAATAGAAAATCAAAAGCAGATGATCATATCTCAAAAAATATTATTTTAGTTTCAGAATATCTTTTTGCTTTCAGCAGATCCTCATTTATAGAAGAATAACTACTGGGGTCATAACCTTAAGATATAAGCCCCACATTATATCTGATTTACTTCCTAAATTAAATTTAGAATAGATTGGTTTTAAAAAGACATTTACAAACTGTGACCCACTCATACTTCCTTGGTCTCCTATATTGGTTGTAGAAAGGGAGGGGATAAAGGAAAGAGGGAACAAGGACGAGTCAGGGATTACCAGCTGAAAGGCCAGGCAAAGCATCACAGTGTGACTTTGAGGGGCATAGTGGATATTTATTGTGTTTTACCTGCCTAGCTTCCATTCTTCCTTCACCTGGCATTAGTACCTCTACTTTCTATTTGAGAACTCCCCTTCCCCTAATTTCCTCATGTATTGGAAGAGGCCATCCAACCCTCCAGCTGCAGTGGAGGTCTAGGATCCAAATCTCAGGCCAACTGGAACATTCTGTTTTCCTAGCCCCAGTGATTAGTTCAAGCTTAGTCGCTTGACCCAAGTCAAGCCAATTAGATATGGGTCCAGGATTTGGAGGTAACTGTTGGAAACAGGGATTCATTTCTCACTGGAATGTCTTAGAATTTAGAACTAATTTAGATCTGTTGACAACCATTTTATCAAGACAGAAGGAAAGCCTGAATAAAAATGGAGCTAATGGAGGGTAAAGCAGAGCCTAGCAATGAAGATTGCAATATTCCTAACCAAATTATTCAAGCCTCTGGATCCAGCTTGTCTGAAGGATGTGTCACCTTGAACTTCTAAGTGAAATGAGCCAGTAAATTCCTGCTTTTGCTTAAGCAAGTTTGAGTTGTGTTTCTGTCACTTGAAAACTAAAAATTGAGGTAAGGTTCATAATAGTAAAATGTATAGATCCTGAGCATATAATTTAGTGCATTTTGACAAATGTGTATACCCATACGGCCAACACCCAAATCATGAAATAGAACATTTTCATAACTCCAGGAAGTTCACAGAGGTTCACTTTAATATCCAAAGTTTCACAGAGTCCAAACAGTATTAGTTGTATTCTCAGTATTCATTGATTGAGAAAATACATATTGACAGAAAATTGTTAGTAATTCAGTCATGTTTTTACATAATTATTTGTTTTAGTAATCATAATCATTTAGAAATATTTGAGTAATCAAAGAACTGTTCACATGTATTTGAGATCTTACTTTTTTCGTGTTATGGACTGAATGTTTGTGTCCCCTCAAATTCATATGTTGAAATTCCTAACCCCCAATGTTATGGTATTAGGAGGTGGGGCCTTTGGGAGGTATAATTAGTTAATTAACGGGATTAATGTCCTTATAAAAAGAGACCCTAGAGAGCTTTCTCTGCTCTCCAGCAGACTGCAGCCTCGAAGAGGGCTCTCACCAGTATGCGATTATACTGGTACGGTACCCTCATCTCCTGCCTGCAGATCAGTAAGAAATGAGTTTCTGTCGTTCATAAGACACCCAGTCTATGGTACTTCGTTAGAGCAACTTGAACTGACTAAGACATTTAATGAACAGATATTTCTTAGTGTCCATTAGGATTCAAATGCCTTCAGAAATAACCTTCCAACAACCTCCCCAGGGGTCTGCATCTTACGGATTAACAGCTTCTGCCTTAGCTCTTCCAAAACGGGTATGATCAGGAGCATTTGGTTGAAAGGCGCATGGCAAAATACAAAAAGATTCCTAGTATCATCATGACCACTGGCAGTTCACAGTGGGGTAAAAATCAAGAGTATGAATGCTAAGATCCATCTCTGCTACTTATTAATTATGTAAATATTGGCAAGAAATTAATCCTTTTACAATCTCACTTTCTTCTGTTAAACTGGAATGATGACTTAACTTACAGAGTTTTTATGAGGATCAGATAATGTGTGAGAATCTTGAAAACTCTAGCTTTTATTCTTTTATTGCTACTCATTAATAAATATAGTATTTGAAAGGATATATTTTATTGAAGTATTCCATACATGATTCTTTTACCTGGCAAATCTCATGCTGATTTATATGAGTAGAGTCCCTTAGAGAAAGGTTAATGGAGTTTAATCTCAATCAAAAAATCTCAGCTTGATCACATGAGACTTTCAGAATCTCAGACAAGTAATCTTAGAACTGGACTCTATTCCATAGATATGAATCTGAAATTTACAGATAAGGGGAAAAAAAGACTAAAACCTAAGTGATTTACTCAGGTCAACACAAAGCATTGTAGTAGGATCAGGGCTCAAATTCCATTCTCCCAACTTCAGTGCTTTTTACTGCTACTTGTTAATAAACTATTTAAGGGCATGTGTTTTACTAAAGCATTTATCACTGTATCACCAAACACACTAAAAGTTCCCAGGATCCTCTTTGATATATGGAATCATATTCCTACTTAAGAAAATATATGTGTGTAAAATTGCCTTTCTGACAGTTTCCACTCTCCTGGTTGTTTTGTCTCAGGAGTAATTTAGTGCCCAAGAGGCTAAAACATGCGTTCTCCCTGCATCTCTATCATTCACTTGGAGGATGGAGTTTCTCCAGGGTTGATTGGGCACCTAAGAACATTAACAGTGTATCCCAACATCATAAGCTTTGCCATCACCATTCTCTACCTATGTATGAACCTTTAGAGTCACAGCTGTGCTCCACTTCTGATGTCCAGAGGTTTAGTAACCACCTAACACACCATGGAGTCCACAGGGGAAATATTAAACGGAATGATTTCATAGTAATCAGAGCTGATTGCAGTGGAAGCAACATGCCTACTGAAGTCATAAACTATACCTTCATTGGTACCCTAGGGAGCAAGAAATTTGGCTTTCTCAGTCTTCAGATCCACAAAGGTAGAAATGAGAGGGGACATAAACAGAAGCCAACTTTATATTTTCTAGTATTTGATTCAACTTTGGTCCCAAGGCTTGAAGAGCAGGCAGCAGAGTTGGTAATTAAACTACAATGGAAATGAATAGTGCTGCCAAGTTGGCCCCATTGTCATTTGGTGCTGTGTAATAACTTGTAAAGTCCTGGTGTCTCCTGGTGAGGCAAATGTACTTTACATTAACCCTGGAAAGCTAAACAGTATTGCTAGTAACTCGGAAGAGATTATGTTGGACAAACTCTACTACCAGAAGTATAATCAGTAGCTGCAGTCTCAGTGTCACTCACAGTCATTCTATTTGGAACTGCTTAAGATGATTAATGATAAAACTTATCAGACCCATTCATACAGTATATTTTCACCTGTGCTCTCTATATGGCTACAAATTATATCTATTGAAACCTACAAATTACAAATGTAATTAAGCCCTAGGTAAGAGATTAAATTCCAACTCACATACCCTCTAAGCAAATTGTACCTAATAAAAGTAGCTTACATTTGTTGAGCACCTATATGCCAGGCAGTAAAAAAATGTATCCTGTGTAGCTCGTTATTCATGAGAACTCTGCACAGTTGGTCTTATCAGTAGCATAAACCTGAGGAAACTGAGGCTCAGGGAGGCTATGTAAAGTTGCACCCAGTTACTAAGGTGGCAGATGGTAGACCAAGGATAGAACCCAGATGTGGCTGATCCCAAACTCCACCTTCTTTCAACCATGGGCAATAGCATTTGGGCATAGGTGTTATACAATTCACTCATCTTTCAAAGCCCATCTCAAGTCCCACCATTTCTATGGAGGCTTCTTTGAGTATTTCCTTAAAAAACAAAACAAAACACACAGGCCTCAGTCAGAGTCAAACAGACCTGGTTTGAGTACCCCAGCTCTGCCATTTGTTGACCATTTGGCCCTGGATGATTCATTTAACCTCTTTAAACATTACTTTCCTTACTGTAAAATGGGGGTAATAATACTACATCATGAGACTTTCCAGAGGGTAAAAGGAGATGCCTGAGAAGCATGCATGTAGTGTCTGGTACATGCTAGCGGCTAATGTTTTTTGAGGATTTTCTCTGTGCCAGACACTGGGGTAAGAGATTTCCACTCATTATTTCACTTAGTTCTCACAGCCACCCTATGATGTAGTTACTAACACCATCCCCATTTTGTAGATGAGGCAGTGAGGCTTCACAACATTGGATGTTGGGCCAATGTCACACCACCAGTAAGTGGCAGAGCGAGTGGGCAGTCTGACTCTAAAACCCACACTCCTCACTGCTATTAGGGAGTTCTTCAGAACTATGAGAGAGATATGAGATCAATTTAGGTGGTCATGACCAGCATTTTTTAATGAAATATAAGAGAAAGCGTAAAATAGATTAGAATAGAAATATCAGTATATCCCACACGGTAGAGGTAAACATTCTGTGAAAATTTTGTTTAAGCTGTGTGTGCATGTGTACTTGGTATTGCTGTGGAGTATATTTTTTTACTATAGGTTACGAAAAATTTTACATACACTGCATTATACTCTTTCTAAATAACAGGTACTCAGTAAATGATCATTCTCTTCCTTTCCAAGTAATATGTCACATTGTTTTATCCTTAAGGGCAAGGATAATGTTACTGTTGCTGTCGCTGTTGTTTTTAGTTTCACCTGGTCACGTATAGTTTGATAACTACTTATTGATCCATGCTAATATTCAATGACAGTGACTTAACTTGAGCTGTTTCATTATTTGTTCACTTATTCAACAACTATTTATTAAGTGCTTACTATGTTCCAGGTATTATACTAGGGACAGGGGGTTCAATGGTGAAAAAAAGACATAGTTCCTGCCCTTAAAGAGTTTACAACCCCATCGGGAGACCAGACATCAAACACACAATAACACCTAAAGCAGTAAGTTCTCCATCAGCATATGTGAGGGGTCCTGTAGTATTGGGTTGGCCAAATTCATTTGGTTTTAGGTAAAAATGAAAGACATTTGTCATTTTCATGAAGAATTTTATTGAACAACGTATTTACTAGCCAAATGAACTTTTTGGCCAACCCAATATATTATAACCTAGTTTTTAGGGTAAAAGGAAAAAGACACTACAGTTGTTTTTTGTATCAAAAACAAACAAACAAAAAACAGTTGAATTAGTTCAGGAGTAACACAGAAAGCTTCACAGAGAAAAAAAAAACATTTAAACTTTATAAAGTTTATAACAACTTTAAACTCAAACTTTGTTTAACCCAAGGCAAAGATCACTGAAGAAAAATTATCTTACTTGGTTGTATATTAAGCAGCGCAAGGAGACCCCGAAATCAAAACTAAGCCATGTCCAATTAAGCTAAGGAAGACAGTTTAATCTTTATCAGTGGGTTGCAATATTACTGTCCCTCTTTTTCCCTTATATACAAATATCCCCACTTGCTTTTTTTTTCCCTAGGATGGAATGGTGTATGATGAGGGTTTTCAAGTACTAGTGAGATTGAAGTATTTTCCTACATAATGTACCACAAACAGATTTAGAAATGTCGGTTTTAGATGCTATGATGCATATTCAAATTTTCCATGCAATGGATTAGAAAGTAGCATGACTAAGTTGAAGAGCCAGTGAGCTAAAATACCTCCTGTATGCTTCATAAACTGAAATATTAATAAAGTGGAAAATCAAAATAAGGGAAATTTAGGGATTCTCATGTCCCCTTATTACAGGCTTATTTCTGTGGGTCCAATTTCAGACAAAGAAAAGAGTTATAATGGAAAAGAACACGGAGTAAACAAGAATGAAAAAAGGAACAGAAAAAAAGAATAAAAGCAAAACTGAAGAGTCAGCATCAAGATACCCCATCTCCATAAAACAATGCTTATTATAGTCTTCCCTCTTAGTAGAATCTCCAGCTGAGCTACTGGGCTGCTCTATCAAAAATTGGCAACCTTTGTATACTGCAGTGCATCATTCACTGTTTATTGCCAATTGGAAAGAAATCTTCAGTTACATTTAAAATGTTCTAGTTTGAGGTGACTTTTCCGTGACATCTGAGAGCTGAGTTTTTCAGGAGAACTACAGGGTCTCTGCTTCTCACCAGTTTTTTTGGACCCTATCAGGGCTGTGAATGCCTTGTCCCTACGAGTCAGCTGGTGAGCTAGAGGAAAAGTCTTTCTGCTCCACACTGAGAGGGTCCATAATGGAGTAAGGCTAGAGCAGTCCTGACATGGCAGAGTGTAGTTTTCTTGGACTTTGAATGTGGAAAACAACAGTGCAAAGAGAATGGTCAATTCCATTGGAGGCTGAAGGACAACCCTGCCTCAATCAGGTTTCTTTATGGTGCCAGTGACAATACCCTAACTCAAACATGTAAGAAACAAAGTAGCCTTGATTGTCTCACATTGCCCAAAAGTCAAAATCAGAATACCTGGATCAGACGTTCAAATGCTATTTTTTTGGACTCTCTCCACCTTCGGGTCAGTTGTCCCCTACGTTGCTTTATTCTCGAGCAGGCTCTTCCCAGTGACGGTGTGAAAATGACTATAAGCAGCACTAAACTGACTTCAAAACTTCATCCAGAGGAATTCACCTCTTTCTTAGTAATTCTAGCAGTAGTTTTGAGACTAAATCTGAGCCACGCGCCAGCAGTGGGTATGGAAATTTCTCTAAAGGAAAACAGATTCTGTTACCAGAAGCAGGAGAGATTAAATTGGGGCCGTAAAAACCAACAAAACCACTTATCTGCTGTGCCCCTCGGATGATCGTTTTGATCATCAACTAAAAGCAGAAATTTCACAATCAGAGATAGCCTTTATTCTCCCTTTTGTAAATTGACTCGTAATCTATGATGTTTCCTCAGGAAAACGTCAAAGGCACTGTGATATACTAGGGTACCTGAGTGCCATGCCATTTTGAAGCTTAGACAGAATACCAGTAGAATTGACAAGTTCTTCCTGTGAGTTTGCTGACACAGGGTACTTTAACACCCTTGGTAAATCAAGCAGCAGGCTTCCATAGCTCCAAGGTAAAGCAAGGATGTGTCAGCCAATTTCCTGACAGGAATTGATAGCTTTGGGTAGGGACCTCCTGCTCTTTTTTACTGTGGAAATGCCTTCATATTTCTGAACTCTTTCACGTTTCTTCCCATTTTGCTGATCATACATCATTATTTAGATTAGTGATTTCCAATTGTTTTAAAAATGAGAACTCCTTTCGAACATAAGAGTTTATAAATGTCTCATGATAGCAGTTGAATGTCTTGCCTATATTGATATATTGACTAAAAATACATAATATCAAGTAAATTTAGTAAAATTAATATTTTTAAAACAATTTGTATCACATTGATTACAACACATGTGAAAATGAATAGTATATGCATGTGCAAGTTATAATATTTATTCAATCTACATAGGGATATATAGATTTCTTATAATAATTCCATAAACCCTTTCTTTAATAGGGTCAAGAAATTGGGGACAGATGGCTTAGAATGATTCTTTCTATAGCTCTGCTGTTTGTCTTAACTGTAAAGGCCCAGGCCTCCAAATGTAAGATCAGAGTCCCACATTCAGCATCCTCTAACCCTCTGTTTACATTTCCTTGAAACAACTAGCTCAAACTCTAATTTCAATTGGGAGAGAACTGACTAGCTGCCAAGGGAATTTACACTGACCATCACTGCCAAGATGATGAGTTACAACCAATTCTAGACGATGGAAATGAAAGTGACCGACTCAACATGTACTCCATGTTGAAGGCATCTGCCAAAAAGAAAACTAGGACACGTTGATTTAAGACCTGTCTTTCAAAGAATAATGATGAATCTCATCAGAGGCATAGCATTTTACTTTCAATCAGGATTCAAAGCTAGTACAGAAACATTTATACCAAAAGGTAAATTTGTTCAAAAGGTAGAAATTTAATATAAAGATCATTTTGGAGGTTGTATACTCGACAGAGGAGCCACCAACTGCATTTGGAGTTCCTTACACGCGCTCTGTGTACCATTTATCACTGTCACGCTCTGAGGAGCTCCAAATCTGCCTCCTAAAGCCTTCCTCCAGCCTCACAGAGGAGACCCAGAGGAGAGGAGTGAGCTACTCAGAGGGAACACGCTCAAGATTGTAACTCCGGGCCACAGAATTTCCTCTGATCTTTCAGGAGGAAAACAGTAAATAGAATTAATTAATGAATTAATTAAAATTTTGAATTGCCTCCCCAAATCGCAAGCATTTGTATTTGGGAAGTTCTAGTGCTAATTTGTAGACAACTGGCCAACATTTGGTAACTAGTACGCTAATGCAGATCTGGGTCCATGTTACATTCAGCTAAAAAATCGTGTAAAAAGGAAAAAAAATTTAAAGGATGGCATTAAATTATATTTCTTATGTAAAAACCAGTGTCATTGTGTTTAAATGATTGCTTTATTCTCAGTATAACTTCAGCCATTGGGGATGCTGATCCCTGAACTTGTGCTGGTTAAGAATAGGGACTTTGGAAGGAGACTAAGGCCAAGAAATCCTAGTTCTGCCCTTAACCAGCTATGTAACCTTGGGCAAGTCACTCTCTTGCCCCTTAAACTACAGTTTCCTTGTATTTACAGTGCTACTACAAATCCGTAAAATATTAGACTTATTATGACATAATTAATGTAAAAACATTAGCAAAATAAGTGGAACATGTTAACTACTAATAAATGTTGTCTCTTATTACAGATTGTGTTAGGGACAAGATATCTTAGAAGTAATTTCATATTCCCGGTCCCACCCCAGCTAATAAGAGAACTTTGTCTTTATCTGCTCAGATTCTTCCCTTGCCCTTGCCTTAAGCTCTAAGAGAATTTTGCCAGAGTAGTTCCTAACCTTTTTGTAAGTATAAGCAGAACCACATTAAACAAAAGATAGAATTAAAAAAAAAAAAAAAAAAAAAAACAGAGCTTCCCTGGTGGCGCAGTGGTTGGGAGTCCGCCTGCCGATGCAGGGGACACGGGTCCGGGAAGATCCCACATGCCGCAGAGCAGCTAGACCCGTGAGCCATGGGCGCTGAGCCTGCGCGTCCGGAGCCTGTGCTCCGCAACGGGAGAGGCCACAACAGTGAGAGGCCCGCGTACCGGAAAAAAAAAACAAAAAAACAGGCTGAGTAAACCTGCAGAATGAAGAGCTGAAAGTCCATGTGTTACATGAGAAAAGCATTTGGGGGGTCTCAGCAATATATTTGGAGTCTGAGACACTGAGAAGGAAGCAAAGGGAGTTTTGAAAGATATTTTACTGTGGATTATAAATTGAATCTACTTTCATGATTTTTAAGGGATGAAAGTAACAATTAGCTTTCTGTTGTAATTTGGTTTTGGGTCCATGAATTTTTTTAAAGATTTTTTTTCATGTGGACCATTTTTAAAGTCTTTATTGAATTTGTTACAATATTGCTTCCGTTTTATGTTTTGGTTTTTTTGGGCACGAGGCATGTGGGATCCTAGCTCCCTGACTAGGGATTGAACCCGCACCCCCTGCATTGGAAGGCAAAGTCTTACCCACTGGACCACCAGGGAAGTCCCTGAACCATGCTTTTTAATGAAGCATCATGTGGACATTAGGCCATGAGGGGCTCCAGTTTGTACTTCATGCCATCACATTTTCTGAATTATCAAGTGGTACTTCTCTAACAGTGCTGTGACAGGTTTACCCTGACATGATTTCTCCTCCTCACAGCTTCTAATGTGTTAGGTGAACTACACCTTAAACTTAAAGAAGTGAGCCTTTAGTCTCCCACCTTCACCAACAAGATCTTTTCCACCAGCAACTCCCCATAGAATAGCACTGGCGCATCAAAGGAACAAGCAATAGTCAGTGGTCCAGTTCTAGACACCCAATCTTTATTGCCACTACCCCAGATCCCAAACCTAGCTTTAACCAGGTTGGAGAAAGTGACTAGAGAAGGCAGAATAATACAGCTGTTCCTCTCCGATTCCTTCTACGACAGTGAAGTGCTCAAATAATCACTGGCATCATAGTTTTGAGTTAACTTCCGAAAGATACAGTTGATGTTTCTCTTCAGAAACACACATCAGAACTCTTTTTTATGAATCTGTTCCAGGTAATTACTATTTTGCTCAGAACAAAATATCACCTGTTAGAGAGCTTTGGGTACTACTGAACACTTTAAATTCACATAGTGACCAATATGATACCAGGAGTTACAGGAGGAAGAGATCACTTATATTTCAAATACACAACTGAATAGTCAACACAATTCAAATGTTTCAAACATTTAAATCGTTGCCACCCTGATTCATCCTTCAAATAGCAGACTCAAGACTGGTGGTTATTACATCAGCCTCTAAATCACTCTTGTGTAATCAATTAACCTCATCACATTCATATATTCAAACAGCTTCCACCAATGTACAATTTTATCATCACCAATACAATTTGTTTTCAGTTACCAGCTTCACTAATGGCCTTCTGAAATTAATGCTTAGGGAAGTATTGGAAAGTTTCCTGTGTTGTCTGAGGGCTGTATACATTTTCTACACAGCAGCAAAATGATTTGATACTATTACATTTCAAGACTTGGGGATTTTATCTTCTCATATAAAAATGTGCAAGTCAAACAACCCAACCTACCCCATTCTACACAGGGAACTTCAAGTACCCACTCTACTTTCCAAACAAATCAGAAGGTCTATACAGGTTCCTAACACAAAGGACTTTGTGGTGTGCGTTGTAAATAAGTCAGTGGATAATCATAAAACACCTCTTGGCAGTAACTAAATCAAGGAGATCAGTGATGGCTGGCCTAAGCCAGCTATAAATTTTATGGTAATTTTTTAATGAGGCAAAGGAAGGGAGCTTATTAGCACTTTGTCTTTCAGGGTCAAAGGAAAGAGAGCAGGAGAGAGACAGAGAAAGGAATCTAGAGTACCTGGTATTTGGGAGAAGAGGGGAAAGAGTGAGTAAAATAGGAAAAGAAAATAAAGCCAAACAGAAGCCAAGTACCTAGAAGTTTATACAGCTTTTAGCTTCAGGGCAGAAAGTTTCAGTTTGATTTAGTCCTCTAGAGAAACCTGCAGAAAGATTTCTGTGCCAGTGTGACCTTGGCAAACATAAAGAAGGCTCACAGCTTTGACATTTGGGGTGAAATATAGGGGAAAAAAGAGGGAGAGAGATAAGAAATAGATTGAGGAGAAAGAGCAAATGGCGGAAGAGAAACCGTGCCTAAAAAGATAATAACCAGAACCAGGTCAGAATTATTACAACTCATAGTTCTTTGACCAATTCTAACCACTGTGGGACCTCCTCTGGAAACTGGTTTGAAAACCTCTTTGGTAATGGAAGCCCTTTTGCCACCTTGATGGAGAAAGTTCGCATTTCCATTAAGGACTATGAAAATGTATTCTGATTCAGTAAAAGAACAAACCAAAATAGAATTGAGGTTCACTGTTCCAAATTAAATTAGACATTTCATTAGTCCAGTTAGATGTCATTGGCTAAATATAAACCCATTATGGTGATTTTTGAAGGAAAAGAGGTGGGAACAGGGACAAATGCCCTGAGAATCTAGCCTTCCTTTGTAGCTGCATAGGCAAAGCCAGGTGGATAGGAGCCTTGGCAAAGGGATGCAGATAACACGGACGTGTCTTTGGTGAGTTAGCAAGTAATCAATCCTTAAAGCAAGAAGAACTTGTGTCAATGCAGAAAGCAACCAGCCTCTACACAGCAAGAACTCTGCCTGGATTCAAGCATTAGTGTTCAGTTAGCATAACCTTTGATGCAAAGCTGAGCTCTATTCCTCATGACATCGCCACTGGCTTTCATGTGTGTTCTCACAGTTGTTTCTCATCTCTGACTTTTGCCTTTAGTGATGTGACTAAAGGCAAAAGTGACTTTTGCCTTTATCATTTAAGACCTTGCCTTGTCACTTTCATTGTCTTTAAAAACAAAGGAGGTCACGAAAACCTTGTCTTTTCTCAAAGAAATTTTTTTAAATTCACAGACTCATCTCTGTAACCTGAGGCCCTTTTGAATTCCCCTTGATGAGAGAATGAGAAAAAACTTAGAAAGCCTTAAAGAAAGCCCAGTTCTATTTTCTTTTTAATTAATTATAAAATAAAATAATGGAGATGGGTTTCCTACAGAAACAAAGATTCGAATAACACTTAACTGCAGGGTCTTGCATAAGTCAAAGAGAAGAGTGTTCAAAGTAGTGACAAAGTTGGTTAAGGATAGGGTAACGCACATACTAAGCTACCATTTTCCCAGAGCTCTAAAGGAAAGAGAGGAGTTCAGAGCTGTTGGAAAATTATTAATGTCATAAGTAAAGCAAAACTTAGGAGAAATTAAAAAAATTAAATCATTATTTAACACCTGAGAATTTTTTACTTACAAAAAAAAAAGAAAAAAGAAAGAAAGCAAAGACAGGAAAAGAAATAGCTAAATAGACAATTCAAGTAATTTATTTTAATGAACAGCAGTCAACTTCCACAAAGAAAATATCATAAAGATATAATTGGACACAGAAAATATTCAATGTAAGAATTCTAATTTCAGACTTTCCTTGCTTGAATCCAAATTCCCATGCTTCAGCACATCCTATGAAGAATTATAAATTCTTCCCTCTGAGTCAGACCCCAAGCCAGCCATACTGTTTCTGGTTCAGATTTTCTTTCTATCAGTCTGTCAAAAAATGAAGAAAATAAATCACTGGAGTAGGAACTAGAGGCCTTAGATTCTTGCCTTACATCTTGAACTAGCTATTAACAAATAAGTTTTACGTTTTGGCAAAAGTTAAACAGATGGACTTTTGAAGGGGCATTATTAAACCAATTGCTTAACTCCAGGCTGGTTTCAGAGCTGAAGTACAACCCACGAGTTGCAGAAGTGTCCCACACCTAGAAGGGACAAGCACTTGGTTCAGAGCTCTGCTGTCACAGTCTTAAAATTCTTAATTTTTAACAAGGGACGTTACATTTTCATCTTGCACTGGGTCCCTCAAATTTTGAGGTCGATTCTTCCTTAACACTGCCTAGCCTCTGTTTGCATATCTTGTAAGTTCAGGATTGGAAGATTTCCAGCATCATTTCAACTTCACCGTGTGATGACACAAATGCCTCAGGATCATCTGGCATTGAGGGAGCACAAGACCACAATGGCTCTGAGCAGATTTTTCTGGAATTCCATTTCCAGCATTTCCATTCTCATCCTCTAAATTGGCCACTATTCCCAAATGCTGGAAACTGCAGGATTAAACACGGGGGATTATCCTGCTCCTTCCTTCTCTCCTCAGTGAGCGACCTCTCATTACAGCGCCACTGACTAGTTACGTATTGCCACAAACAAACTACCCCAAAGCCGAGGGGCTTAGAACAATATCCATTATTATTGCTCACAATCCACAGTTGGCTGGCTGCTTCTGCTGATCTTGGTCAGGCCTGGCTGGGCATTTGTCTGGTTACAGAGAGGGATACAGAGAGGGGAAGAATTGGAGCCACTTTTGCAATAAATCTGCCACACTCACTTGAACCAGGAGTTCTACTTGCTCTAAAAACTCTACCCTAACAACATATCATTGTGTGACCCTAAGCAAATCACTTGGGGTCTCCCTCCACCGCCTCAGCTGTATGAATGAGGGCGTCCAGCCCTATTACCTCGGAAGCCCCTTCTGCTCTCACATCCTCATAGTCACCCCATTTCAGCCAGAGTTTCCAACCTCCTCTTCCTCCTCTGGACCAGGCACTCATCTCTATATCCTACAGGGCATTGAATCACAGATGGATCAAATTGATCAATTTTTAACCTATTTTGATCATTATAGTTTTGTCAGGCCCTGAAAACATAATTCCAAAAACAAGAGTTCAGAATTCTCAAGGGAAAAGTGTAAGTTCTCAGCCATGCCAGAAATCTTCTTGCTACGTCAGGAAGGGCAGCAAACTGTGAATCCTCCAGGTCCAATGTCTATGGCTCTGTGGCTCCTTTGTCTCTACAGAGCAGAATCCTTTCTCATTTGAATGCTCTCTGTCCCACTCCACCCTCCCACCAGACTGCATCAAGCACTCGTGGCCCAAGCAGAACGCTCTGGCACGGCTCACTGGAGGCCTTTGAGCAGGGGCAGCGTTCTCTTACATAAATGAGAGGGACAGCGTGTTCTCTGTGAAGCCTGCAGGTCCTGTCAGCTTTCTGCTGGCCAGTACACATGCCTTTTAAAAGACAAAAAACCATGAAACGTCACTCCAGAATTAACTCTGGACAGCCAGATCTTTGCCCAGGCTGGACAATGTTCATTTATCAAAGTGACTAACGAATAGTTTAATTTTGTTGGGATCCCCTTTGCTCTTCATAACTCACAATACAGCTCTTACTCTCAGTAAACTCTCTGATAGGACTCTGTAGGGATCAAGATCATGTTTTATTTTTCTGTAAAACATCACTATAGCACAGGAACAGTTCCTACCAATATCTGCAGTCCAAATGTACAGGGCCAGCAAATGCACCCCAGAGGTGGATCGGCATGCTGGATGTGGCTTGCTGGGCACGTGCAGTGGCTGCTTTTTCAGCTGGTTCAGGGAATGGGAGCTAAATTTGGTTTGTGTCATTGTGTTTTAAACTGCAGACTGCTTCTTATGCTGCCAGATATGCCTCTTGTTTGTGCATTCATTTGTGTTTCACTGTCTCCAAAATAAACCTGTCTCTTCAAATCAGGAAATCTTCCACTAAGCCAAAAAAAAAAAAAAATGAGGGATGATGATAGAAGGCCAGCTAGTCTGTCTTTCACACGATGGCATGCCTGTTTTCTCTTCAGTGGCTTTTGTCATTTTGCTGAAAATGTCCATGTTGGCGTTAGGTTGGAGCAACACAGTGGGTTCTTTGGTTGGCCCTCAAGTTGTCTTTTGAAGGTCACTGATGTTTGGTCATTGACCTTGCATACCCTTCAGTCAGTGTTGCTTCTTTTTCCTGTGCGGTCTAATGCTTTGTTTCTCCAATAATTAAACAAGAAAATAGGATTTCCAAAGCTCCTGGATCAGGGCCTATTAGGATGGATGGGTAGGAAGGGCAGGGGATGGGGTGGCAGTTTGCCCTAGCCTTACATTTACAAGAGTCCTCATATTTTCACTTGTTGTCTATAAATTGGGTTATATATACAGCCACGGAGATACAGAATTGAGAGCAGGCATTAATCTTATGCCCCATTCTGCTTCTAATGTACTTTAATGTTTATAAAACTATAATTATCTCTAAAATAGCATACACTTGTAGTCTACTTGTTATGGTAAATGTTTTAATTATTCAAGGGAATATTTAAAATATACTATAAACTTGTCACCTTATTTTGACTCATGTTTTTTTTTTTTTTTAATAAATCAGAAAACTCAAATACTGGAAGTTGCTGGAGCTTCTCTTAACCTCTGAGAGGCCCTACTCTGGGCATTACATCCTCTTTTAAAGAAAATCATTGGAGCATCAGAGCTTTCCATGTTTGGGTGGGGCTGGGGAGTGGGCACCAACTCAGATAGAATAAACAAGGGCTGAAGTCCTAGAGAGGAGTCGTCATGGTCATCTGCAAGTGAGAGCACAAGGTGGAGGACACACCACTTAGTTAGGGGACCTCTGAGCTGTTTCTGGATTCCCCTCCCCACCTCACCTTAGCTTTCAGGATGTTATGCTTAGCACACAAGGCCCTCTGGACCTGGCCCCTGACCACTGTGCAGCTCTTTTTCCCTCCACGCTTCTACCCAGAGCCTGTGCTTTGACCAAATCCAAGACTTAAAACAACCTTTAGGATGCTGTTGAACACTTCCAGACCTTCACACATACTGTTTCTCCTGCCTGAATTGCC
Source organism: Leucopleurus acutus (assembly GCF_964270905.1). Taxonomy (NCBI): domain Eukaryota; kingdom Metazoa; phylum Chordata; class Mammalia; order Artiodactyla; family Delphinidae; genus Leucopleurus; species Leucopleurus acutus. The sequence continues at coordinate 73,410,435 of NC_139156.1, forward strand.
CCATCCCTTCACTCTCCACAGCAAGGAAACTCTTATCCATCCCTCATAAATCAGCGTGCATTCTGTACCTCTAGGCTCAGAAAGAAGCTTGAGAATAGTTCTATCAGTCATGAAGTTATAAATCTTTGTTTTACCTGTCCTCTTCTTGAAGGATAGGCTGTATTTTAGTCATTATTTTATCCCCAGTGTATAGCACAATGCGTGGTGTGTGGCAGATTCAATAATGAACAAATGCATGAATAAACGAACTGGACCAGAAGCTTGTTAGAAATGCAGAATCTTGGGTTCCACCCCAGACCTACCAAATCAGAATCTGCATTCTAACAAATGCTAGGGAGATTTGATTGCACATTAAAGTTTGAGTAACACTAATCCACCTTACCCTGATTTCTCACTTGCGTAAACATCTGAAGCATTGACTGTCCAAGGCTCTGGGTTTGGTAACCATGAATGTACCTGCCCTGCACCGTGCTGATACATGTGCCTGTGTGTTTGTGTATACTCACACATTTCCATTCTTGCCTCCTCTCCCAGGAGACCATAAGGGGACTCTTGGCATTCTCTCACTATTCTTTATGGCACCCAGCACTAGGCTATGCCCAGAGTAAGTGCTAGGTACAAATTTATGCAAAAAGCCAAGGGCCACTGAAAAAAATAGGTTTTATAAAACTGTATCATTCATGTCTCTACCACAGAACAGACAATGTCAAATTAAATCTGATGCTGTTGGGAAGGAGACTGAGGTAAATTACCTTGCCTGTAGAAAGCATCAAGTAAAATATAAATTCTTAGTAGACACTACTGGTGGCTCTCACCAACTTGGTCCCCAGCTTCCACTGCTGTCCTTGAAGGGACATATGGCAATCCATTAGCATCGCATTTCCTGTTTCACATTCTATATTTAACTTTCCTTAATCCTGTCATGACTAAAGATTTAGTGCAGTTCAACAACCCATATTTTTCCTTGGGACCCTCAGGAAATGCTTGTCTACTTCATTTCATCCCACATTCCTTGAGTCCATACTTCGCAATCTAATGGCCTCAAGAGTTAATGCTGAATAAAGGTAACTGTTAGTTTATTACTCATTGCACTAGGTAGACCACAACACATATGCACACCGGCTAACTAATGAGGGGCAAGAGAAGCAAGCTCAATTAAGTGGGCAATACTTTATTACCTCGTGGAAAATTTTTCCATAGGAAGATAAAATCTGATACCAAAGCAGTGGGGAAAGGAATTGCTGGAGGAAAGTGATAGAAGTGGGAAAAGAACACTAGCTTTTACTGAGATTCTTCTGGTGGGAAGTACTGTTCTTGGCACTTTATGTACATTATTTCATTTTACCTAATCAATCTAATGAGGTTAGAATCCTAACCCTGATGTTAACAATGAAGGAAACAAGGCTTCTAGGCATTCTCAGATTCACACAGTTAGTCATGGAGCTAGGTTTTGAATGACTTTTTCTTCTTTTTTAAATTTTTTAATTATGGTAAAAAAAAAAACCCACATAACATCAAATTTACCATTTTAACTATTTTTAAGTATCTAGCTCGGTAGTGTTAAGTATATTCACTGCAAAAGCTCTCTAAAACTTTTTTATCTTGGAAAACTGAAACCCTATACCCATTGAACACCACCTACTACCCATCCTTAACCCCAATTACTTTGTCAACTAATCAAAGGCAGTATTTTTGCTCATCTTTTTCTTTTTCCTTACATTTCTTCCACTTTCTCCACCTTCTCATGGTACCATATACTTTTGCAGCTCTGGTATATCTCAACAATGAGGAAAGTGGCCTAAAGATTCTAAAGTCGCAGGGTGTTACATTCCCTATGGCGTCTGTGAAGCAAGCAACAAAGAATAGATTGCCAGTGGAAGAAAATCAAGAGAAGACTATTTGGATCTTGTAATTCTGGAAATCTACCTGCACATTCTGCCTGTGTTAAGGGACGCTCTCTCCATTGACCATTGTTGCATTGAGAAATCAGTTTTTCCTGTCCAAAAGTCTCAATTTGCCACTCCACACACCTGCAGCCAGGATTTCAGCACTGCAGCCTCAGCAACAGCACCATTCCAAATCTCCATGAGACTAACATACACATGCTCTGCCTTGTGGCCATGGCCCTGGAGTGATGCTGACTGTCCCTGGCATCAGACATGCATTCCATGAAGATGAGACAGTGAGAAAGCATTTTGGCCTGAAGTGCAGGTTGACACAACTTTGAATATGGGAAATTTGTAACTTTGTCTTATACAATCTTTGCATAGTTCTGTTTAAATGAGTTTATTAAATATTCAAAGAAAGGGAAACATATACATTGATGTATTAGAAAGCAATCACCAACAAACCAGCTTTACAACAAATGCTAAAGGAACTTCTCTAGGCAGGAAACACAAGAGCATGAAAAGAGCTACAAAAACAAACCCAAAACAATTAAGAAAATGGTAATAGGAACATACATATCGATAATTACCTTAAATGTAAATGGATTAAATGCTCCACCCAAAAGACATAGACTGGCTGAATGGATACAAAAACAAAACCCATATATATGCTGTCTACAAGATACCCATTTCAGATCTAGGGACGCATACAGACTGAAAGTGAGGGGATGGAAAAAGATATTCCATGCAAATGGAAATCAAAAGAGAGCTGGAATAGCAAGTCTTATATCACACAAAATAGACTTTAAAACAAAGACTATTACAAGAGACAAGGAAGGACACTACATAATGATCAAGGGATCAATCCAAGAAGAAGATATAACAGTTGTAAATACTTATGCACCCAACATAGGAGCACCTCAATACATAAGGCAAATGACAAAAGCCATAAAAGGGGAAATCAACAGTAACCAACAATAGTAGGGGACTTTAACACCCCATTTTCACCAATGGACAGATCATCCAAAATGAAAATAAATAAGGAAACACAAACGTTAAATGACACATTAAACAAGATGGAGTTAATTGATATTCATAGGACATTCCATCCAAAAACAACAGAATACACTTCCTTCTCAATTGCTCATGGAACATTCTCCAGGACAGATCATATCTTGGGTCACAAATCAAGCCTTGGTAAATTTAAGAAAATTGAAATCGTATCAAGTATCTTTTCCTACCACAGCGCTGTGAGAATAGATATCAATTGCAGGAAAAAAACTAAAAAATACAAACACATGGAGGCTAAACAATATGCTACTAAATAACCAAGAGATCACTGAAGAAATCAAAGAGGAAATAAAAAAAAATACCTAGAGGGCTTCCCTGGTGGCGCAGTGCTTGAGAGTCTGCCTGCCAATGCAGGGATGCGGGTTCATGCCCCGGTCCAAGAAGATCCCACATGCTGCAGACCAGCTGGGCCTGTAAGCCATGGCCACTGAGCCTGCGCATCCGGAGCCTGTGCTCCGCAACGGGAGAGGCCACAACAGTGAGAGTCCTGCGTACTGCAAAAAAAAAAAAAAAAAAACCTAGAAACAAATGACAATGAAAACACGATGACCCAAAACCTATGGGGTGCAGCAAAAGCAGTACTAAGGGGGAAGTTTATAGCAATACAATCCTGCCTTAAGAAACATCTCAAATAAACAACCTAACCTTATACCTAAAGCAATTAGAGAAAGAACAACAAAAAAACTCCAAAGTCAGCAGAAGGAAAGAAATCATAATGATCAGATCAGAAATAATTGAAAAAGAAATGAAGGAAACGATAGCAAAGATCAGTAAAACTAAAAGCTGGTTCTTTGAGAAGATAAACAAAATTGATAAACCATTAGCCAGACTCATCAAGAAAAAAAGGGAGAAGACTCAAATCAATAGAATTAGAAATGAAAAAGGAGAAGTAACAACTGATATGGCAGAAATACAAAGGATCATGAGAGATTACTACAAGCAACTATATGCCAATAAAATGGAAAACCTGGAAGAAATGGACAAATTCTCAGAAAAGCACAACCTTCTGAGACTGGACCAGGAAGAAATAACAGTGGTAAATACTTATGCACCCAACATAGGAGCACCTCAATACATAAGGCAAATGACAAAAGCCATAAAAGGGGAAATCAACAGTCACAAGCACAGACCAGTCACAAGCACTGAAATTGAAACTGTGATTAAAAATCTTGCAACAAACAAAACCCCAGGACCAGATGGCTTCACAGGCGAATTCTAGCAAACATTTAGAGAAGAGCTAACACCTATCTTCCTTAAACTCTTCCAAAATAGAGCAGAGGGAGGAAACTCCCAAACTCATTCTATGAGGCCACCATCACCCTGATACCAAAACCAGACAAAGGTGTCACAAAGAAAGAAAACTACAAGCCAATATCACTGATGAACATAGATGCAAAAATCCTCAACAAAATACTAGCAAACAGAATCCAACAGCACATTAAAAGGATCATACACCATGATCAAGTGGGGTTTATCCCAGGAATGCAAGGATTCTTCAATATACGCAAATCAATCAATGTGATACACCATATTAACAAACTGTACAATAAAAACCATATAATCATCTCAATAGATGCAAAGAAAGCTTTCCACAAAATTCAACACCCACTTATGATAAAAACCCTCCAGAATGTAGGCATAGAGGGAACTTACTTCAACATAATAAAGGCCATATATGACAAACCCACAGCCAGCATTGTCATCAATGGTGAAAAACTGAAAGCATTTCCACTAAGATCAGGAACAAGACAAGGTTGCCCACTCTCACCACAGTTATTCAACATTGTTTTGGAAGTGTTAGCCACAGCAATAAGAGAAGAAAAATAAATAAAAGGAGTCCAAGTCAGAAAAGAAGAAGTAAAACTGTCACTGCTTGCAGTTGACATACTATACATAGAGAATCCTAAAGCTGCTACCAGAAAACTACTAGCGCTAATCAACGAATTTGATAAAGTAGCAGGATACAAAATTAATGCACAGACATCTCTTGCATTCCTGTACACTAATGATGAAAAACCTGAAAGTGAAATTAAGAAAACACTCCCATTTACCATTGCAACAAAAAGAATAAAATACCTAGAAATAAACCTACCTAAGGAGACAGAAGACCTGTATGCAGAAAACTATAAGACACTGATGAAAGAAATGAAGGATGATACAAATAGATGGAGAGATATACCATGTTCTTGGATTGCAAGAATCAACATTGTGAAAATGACTCTACTACCCAAAGCAATCTACAGATTCAATGCAATCCCTATCAAACTACCACTGTCATTTTTCACAGAACTAGAGCAAAAAATTTCACAATTTGTATGGAAACACATAAGACCCCGAATAGCCAAAGCAATCTTGAGAAAGAAAAATGGAGCTGGAGGAATCAGGCTCCCAGACTTCAGACTATAGTACAAAGCTACAGTAATCAAGACAGTATGGTACTGGCACAAAAAGAAATATAGACCAATGGAACAGGGTAGAAAGCCCAGAGATAAACCCACGCACATATGGTCACCTTATCTTTGATAAAGGAGGCAGGAATGTACAGTGGAGAAAGGACAGCCTCTTCAATAATTGGTGCTGGGAAAACTGGACAGCTACATGAAAAGAATGAAATTAGAACACTCCCTAACACCATACACAAATAAACTCAAAATGGATTAAAGACCTAAATGTAAGGCCAGACACTATAAAACTCTTAGAGGAAAACATAAGCAGAACACTCTATGATATACATCACAGCAAGATCCTTTTTGACCCACCACCTAGAGAAATGGAAATAAAAACAAAAATAGAGAAATGGTACCTAATGAAACTTCAAAGCTTTTTCACAGCAAAGGAAACCATAAACAAGACAAAAAGACAACCCTCAGAATGGGAGAAAATATTTGCCAGTGAAGCAACTGACAAAGGATTAATCTCCATAATTTACAAGCAGCTCATGCAGCTCAATATCAAAAAAACAAACAACCCAATCCAAAAATGGGCAGAAGACCTAAATAGACATTTCTCCAAAGAAGTTATACAGATTGCCAACAAACACATGAAAGAATGCTCAACATCGTTAATCGTTAGAGAAATGCAAATCAAAACTACAATGAGATATCATCTCACACCAGTCAGAATGGCCATTATCAAAAAATCTACAAACAATAAATGCTGGAGAGGGTCTGGAGAAAAGGGAACCCTCTTGCACTGTTGGTGGGAATGTAAATGGATACAGCCACTATGGAGAACAGTATGGAGGTTCCTTAAAAAACTAAAAATAGAACTACCATATGACCCAGCAATCCCACTACTGGGCATATACCCTGAGAAAACCATAATTCAAAAAGACACATGCACCACAATGTTCATTGCAGCTCTATTTACAATAGCCAGGACATGGAAGCAACCTAAGTGTCCATCATCGGATGAATGGATAAAGAAGATGTGGCACATATATACAATGGAATACTACTCAGCCATAAACAGAAACGAAATTGAGTTATTTGTAGTGAGGTGGATGCACCCAGAGTCTGTCATACAGAGTTAAGTAAGTCAGAAAGAGAAAAACAAATACTGTATGCTAACACATATGTATGGAAAAAAAAAAAAAAGGTCGTGAAGAACCTAGGGGCAAGACGGGAATAAAGACACAGACCTACTAGAGAATGGACTTGAGGACACAGGGAGGGGGGAGGGTAAGCTGGGAGAAAGTGAGAGAGTGGCATGGACATATATACACTACCAAATGTAAAAGAGATAGCTAGTGGGAAGCAGCCGCATAGCACAGGGAGATCAGCTCGGTGCTTTGTGACCACCTAGAGGGGTGGGATAGGGAGGGTGGGAGGGAGGGAGACGCAAGAGGGAAGAGAAATGGGGATATATGTATATGTGTAGCTGATTCACTTTGTTATAAAGCAGAAACTAACACACCATTGTAAAGCAATTATACTCCAATAAAGATGTTAAAAAATAAATAAATAAAATAAAAAAGAGAGAAAGCAGTTAGAGCCCAGAGAGAATAGTTAATAAATCCCAGGAGGAGCAGCAGGCATCCACCAAAGCCTGCTCTCTCCAGAGTCCTGTGTCACCCTTGGACACATTATGCAGCCGTGGGCTCATGCTAGGCAGCCAGCATCCACATGCTCCAGCCTATGGGAACACAAGGCATCATTTCTCCCTGAGTTTCATGTCACCGAAGATGATGGACTCTCTTCTTTCAGATTCTACAGCACAGTTTTTTGAGCTTGGTGAGAGAAGGAGCTTCCTACCATAGTTCCAAAGCGTTGAGGGCTTGCTGAAGTAGGCAGACTTGGTTTAAACCCAGCTCTGCTACTAATAGCTCAATGACCTTGAATGAATGGGGTAACTTTTCTGTGTATAGGTTTATTAAATGAGATAAATTAGATGAAGCACATATGTTTCCTGAATTGCATAATAAATGTGCTGTTGTTGTTTTTATTGACTTACTATTTCCATTTCTCATAATATAGCCTGGACAATGGCAGAATTGAGGAGCTGTATGATGGAGATCATATGGCCTGCAAAACCCTAAATATTTACTCTCTGGTCCTTCACAGAAAGATTGCTGACATGTAAAGGATAAAGGATTTTCTAGAATAAGATCAACATAGGAGCAGAAGTAAATTCTAAGGACAGGGATTTGATATTATGAGGACTTAGAAATTGCCTAGACTTAGGAATGAAAAGATAGGATTCAAGTTCCACCTTTTCTCTCCTTAGCTGGATAACATTGGACAAATCATTGCAATCTGCACTTAAAGTTCTTTCTCTGTAAAGTGAGATAATAACATATACATTGCATATTGATAGTGAGAATTAAATTAAACAATTTACATTCAAGTCCTGTATAAATATTCAAGTCCTGTGAGAATTCATTCATTCATTCATCCATTCATTCATGTGACAGACACCAAACCTAAGACAGTAAAAAAACACTTTCTCTGACCTTATAGTACTTATTTTCTGACTGGGAAGACAGGGTGCTTGATGTAAGGTGTATTTCCTAGGTAAGCAATCTTTTTGTAGTAACTTTTAAAGATATCCAGTTTAAATTGTGAAGTCATACACTACAGAAAAATGCTTATATTTTATAATTCTGCCTTTGACACAGCGTAGGTCAGAAATATTAAGTTGTACATCTTTCAGTATAAAGATGATTCTTTGCTTTTATTCACAGAATGGCTCAGCTGAATCCCTCAGAAGAAACACATTCACAGAGTTAGACAAGTTGTCTGGTGAATGTGACACATGCAGAGATGCCCACAGGATGATTTAAGCCTTTGTGCATTTACAGAACAAAGTTCAACCAAGCAAAATGGTGCTCTGTAGCAGAAACCCACAGACCACATACAAATACACATCCATCTGGCTCAGACTCATAGAACTCGACTATGAAAAGAAAATAGATGTCATCAGATGTTTTTCTGTGGATGTTTTTAGTTTTTTCATTTAGATAGCGTTACTTTTTTGAAAATTACAAAGAATAAGCAGGCAAAATGTAACTGATTTTAAATGTTCACCTCTAAATCAACGTTTCAGATGAATGATAAAGAACTGCTTATTTGTTCTAACGCTAGGCCAATGTCCTATGATGCTTCTTTTTTTTGGGGGGGGGTATTGGGTCTTCACTGCTGCGCTCGAGCTTTCTCTAGTTGCGGCGAGCGGGGGCTACTCTTCGTTGCGGTGCGAAGTCTTCTCATTGTGGTGGCTTCTGTTGCAGGTCACGGGCTCTAGGCGTGTGGGCTTCAGTAGTTGTGGCATGTGGGCTCAGTAGTTGTGGCACGTGGGCTCAGCAGTTGTGACTTGGGGGCTCTAGAGCACAGGCTCAGTAGTTGTGGCGCAAGGGCTTAGTTGCTCTGCGGCATGTGGGATCTTCCCAGACCAGTGCTCGAATCCGTGTCCCTTGCATTGGCAGGCAGATTCTTAACCACTGTGCCACCAGGGAAGCCCCTCTGATGCTTTTATAGGTCAATTTATCTAGAGTAAATATGCATTAAGAACACATCACTTCTCACTAATTTTATTAAAAAGTTTCTTCTCGTTGAGTTTTCACTGCAATGTGGAAAGACTAATGTTGAAGATTTATAGTCTAGTATAAGATCTACCAATTTCCCTATGTAAAGGGTATCACTTTCTTCAAAAGAAAAAAGAAGGCTCTCAAATGCTGGTCAGTCTACAGGCGTGTCTCCCAATTCAGTCATCTGACCATGGTTTTTACACCCTCTGCACAAAAGGGATATTTAGTATGAAAGCAGTAAATGAAAAGTAGAGGCTGTTGTCAAATTGTCAGCCATTATGCTCATATTAATAACCACTGCAGCTGTCTGAGGCTCAAATTAGCATATCTGAAACAAGTTATACACTTCTAGCACTATTTAGAGCCATTTCAAAGAGAACAAAAGTTTATGTTGAAATTTTTTGCTAGATGGCCTTTAAAATAAAAATATCTTCAGAAACCTAAATTACCCTTTTTTTAAGATGCTACTATGAAATTACCTGATAAATCCTCACTTCCAATTAACTAAATATTCCAAAATCTGGACTCATAGGCACATTAATTAATGCACATATGATCACATGAACTCATGTAAATTCTTGTAATTTTAAGATAGATGAGAACTTCCCCTAGGACAGGCACACTTCTCACTTACCAGATACCCCAATAGAGCAGTATTATTCCTGGCTGCTTACCCTGGCATTGGAAGAGAATAACCATTTCTAGCAAAGACAGCAATTCAGGTTAGAGCCAAGTGAGTGTGCCTCCCTGGATCTCCTGGATTGAGGAAGAGGACTAGCTTCCCTTCAAAAGAACTGTTCCAAATGCACAATAACTGCACAAAAAAATGAGTCCCTATTGGGAATTGAGAAAACCAGAGACTTGATACAGATGGGCTGGCAATGAGTAAGTCAGTCACTGTGTCAACTGCCCCAGAGGAGCCTGACAGCACTGACTTCAAGCTATACTGCTTGATTTTTCATATGGCCTCTTGGGACTTATACAGGGGAAACTTGCTGCGCTAAGCTCCTGAAATGAGCTTCCCAAATTGGACAGTGGTAAGACATAGCCCGATACCTGGGAGCGAATGAATTTATTTACTAAATATGGAGAGACAGCTGAATATTTTATTCAACTGGCCAGTCCATTTATCCTCTGTCTCAATCTAACTTTTAAATTTTCTAAGTAATTAAGTAGATGGATGTGCTATCCCATTATTCCCATTACATTTACACTATTGGGAAACACCAGATGTACTCCTGGGAAGTCAGAAGTCCTGGTTTCTAATCTTGGTCCTGCCCTCATTACCCTGCCTATCTCATTGGAGACTTAGAAGAATAGTGGATAATATATATAAAAGCCTTTTGAAAAATGTAAAGTAATGATTATTTATTAGATAAATATTTGTCAGCTCCCTACTATGTTCCAGGCATAGCTATACGTGTGTCATCTCATCCTTAGAACAATGCTGTGAGATACATATTTTACAGATGAAGAAAATGAGCATCAAAAAAGTTACGTAACTTGCCCCAGATCATTACAGCCACGACATGAAAAGCTGAGGTTTAAAATCGGGCCTTTTCAGTCCAAGTCTATACCCACTTGCTTCTATGTCAAGTCGCTTCTAAATTTACACTAATATATTAAAGATTGCTAAGCTTTAAATGTTTTATATGAAGTTATCTGGTGATTTAAATGCATTAACTCAAGGAGCCCTTTCTTGTGTAGAAGTTTCTATTCATTTCCTTAAAACCTGGAGGGATGGTGCTCACAGGAGCTGGGCGATAGAACAAGTGAGAGGGCAGTGCTGTCCTGCACGGCACTCCCTGAGATTTCCAACCAGGGAAGACAGAACACCAGGGAAGACAGAACACCATTGAAGATGGTGATGGCAACTGGCTTGGAGAGCTACCATTTAGGCTGCAAAGTTTATCGGTAGCTTTACATCTCTTAATTGGGGAGCCCTGACTTTCTGCAAGGAAATGCAGGCTGTGAGAATTTTGTGGAGCCCTAGTGGAAAAAGTTTTGCAGGGACCTTTTCTTAGGACATCTTAAATTTCAGTATGTAGGAAACTCCCAATTCTTAGTAAGTAATGCCAACATAGTTGCAACCTAAAACTTTTGAGTATATTCATCCCATATGAGTCATATAGTCATATGGGCATGAGGGTATAGTTGTGTATTTTTTCCTTTTCCCATACAGCTCAATAACCTTTCTTCTGATTTTCATATGTGTTGCTCCTGACCTCCATTTCTCTTTATTATCTCTACTTCTCCTCTGCTCTATACATCTTTATCTCTTTGATCCTGGCCCTAGATCCTGGCAACCTCTCTTCATTGAGAGCTTGGAATTAGAGTTGTCAGCTTAAAATGTATCATGCCTACAAATCCCAGTGGAAATAAAAGCTCTTTGAGTAAGAACTCAGTCTATTCCTAGTCAATGACCAAATAGCAAAGATGTTTCTTTGTTTCGAGTATTTACATGGACTTAAAAGCAGTTGGGTTAGAACTAGATTTAGGAAATGTTCTAACAATTCTTTTAACAGAAAAAATAATAATAATAACCAGATCAAAATGTTCCAAGGAATCCCAAGGGGCCACTTAACCGGCTTCTCTGGAATTCTGTGCCTTCTCACATTGACATTCAGGTATTGAGGACAGAACAAAACTGATGACTGTGTGGCTCTGTGAAGCCAAATAACGTCTTGTGGTCAAATAAGTATTCCAATGTGTGGGCAGGAAAAAGAGCTCTAAAATGAGCTGTCTTTACATGTACTTTGATTGCTACTCTTTTTTCCCTACAAACTGGCCATATGCTCCCAGGGCATCTGTCTTGTCAGTGTAATTTAATGCCTGTCAGTCTGGTGATGGAGAAAGTGATGAGGTGTCACCATCCCTTGTTACTCAGCTATTCTTTTACCAAGTAGAAGTACAACTCTAGAAAGAATAATTTATAGGTCTGTAAATGAAGAGGTAGGAAAAATGGATCTCAAAAGTGTGGCCACTGCTGCTCTCATGGGTAAAATAGCTTTAAGCAAAATGGAAGACAGCTTTGCACAAGATATCTGTAGAGCGTTGAATTGTATTCCCCGAAAAAGATATGTTGAAGTCTTAACCCTGGTACCTGTGAATGTGACCTTATCTGGAAAGAGGGTCCTTGCTGATGCAATAAAATTAAGATGAAGGGCTTCCCTGGTGGTGCAGTGGTTGGGAGTCTGCCTGCTGATGCAGGGGACATGGGCTCGTGCCCCGGTCCGGGCTGATCCCGCGTGCCGTGGGGCGGCTGGGCCCGTGAGCCGTGGCCCCTGGGCCTGCGTGTCCGGAGCCTGTGCTCTGCCGCGGAGGAGGCCGCAGCGGTGAGAGGCCCACGTACCAAAAAAAAAAAAAAAATTAAGATGAAATCATAGTGGATTAGAATGGGCCCTAAATCCAATGACTTGTGTGCCTGACTCAGCTAGGTTTACCACTGAAAAACAGATGTCGTTAGGCTTCGATTTTCACATGAAGCCCCGCAATTTCATGGGGTCGTTTAGGCAAAATACAAGAAGCCTACACAAGTTCCTCTGCTTAGTCCAAGTTTCCTTGATGATGGAATCCTCTGTTCCATCACCCTTCACCAGTTAGCACATGATCCCTATCTGCTCTCTCATTGATTTTACTTTAAATGGATATCCTAATGGATCTGAGCTTTCAAACTTAAAGTGTGCATAAAAATCAACTCAGAAGTTTATAATCTTCTGAAGATTTTTAGGTTCTGTGCTCAAAGATTCTGGAGTGAGTTTGGAGTGAAGAACTCAACATTTCCCCTTCACTCCCTTTTTCTTTTAAATTTCTCTGTCCAATTGTTCTTTTCAATTATTCTTTCCCTTTTTCTGTTTGCCTCTTTCTCTTAAGCCTGATGAGAGACCCAAATGAGTTTGGGGAATAATAGAAATGAAACTCACAAACATTAAACATTTTTATACACAAACATTATTGAGCATAGAAGAAAAAGATATAAGAGTACAGTCCCAAGATTCTCAGACCTTGTAGAGTCACCTGAGGAACACCCAGTTCACAATAGAATCATCTGGGGAACATTAACAAATACCAACACCTGGCCTCACCCCCGACCACTTAAATCAGAACCACTGGTGGGGGAGCCTAGTCAGTGGTAAATTTTTATTAGCAACCCAAGTGATTCCCCAGGTAAGGAGGAGGCAGGGTTGAGACTGAGAACCCTTGCAGTAATCAAAGGCTATGTCTGCATAAATGTGGGTCCACAGTGTCCTCCTGTTCCCCACAGTGATGCCCCCAGCATAGTGACATTGGACAGCTGCTGAGGGGTAAGGAGTCAACCAAGGCTGAGAAGCTCTCTGCAAAGGAATCTCAGACTTTTACCCCTTGCCCCTCCTCCCATCCACATCAGCACCTGGAAATATCTTAGGCTACCAGATAGGCAAGATACCAAATATCTTAGGCTACCAGAAGGCAAGCACCGTGCTTCCAGCAAGCCATAGACCCTAGGCCTAACTTCTGGAGTCCTGGCCCTGACAGTTTGCTATGCCATATTGAGGCCACCTCTCTTCTTTTTGTGTTGCAGGTTATACAACCTCTTACACAATTGGACCTAGGGATTTTCCATTTATGTCTCCTTAGGGATTTTCCAGGAACATTCCTGACTATGACATACATCTTTTTCATCCTCTCCTTGTCACTCACAGGGATGTACATTAAAGGGCAGGCACAATCTATGCATTCTGCCTGTCTAAAATTTAATGAATTATCCTTCTAATGAATTATTCTTTATTATAACAAATTCAACTGGAGAGAGAAGTTACCACTCATAGTCCCTCCCATCTTCCTGATAACTTTTTGAGATTTTGACAAAAAGAAAAGAGACCTTGGAGCTGTGCAGTGGTCAAAACAGAGCTAATATTTAAAATTCATTAATTTTAATAAATTTTAATAGCTGCACATTATATGCATCCACCAAGTTTAATTAACCAGCACCATACTGCCAGACATGTAGGTTGTTTCAATCTCTATTATAAACCATCATGGAATGAATATGTTTCTACGTATTCTACATATGTATGTGCTGGTATATCTGTAGGACAAATTCTTAGAAGTGGAATTCTGAGGCAAAGGGAATGTGCATTTATCATTTTGAAAGATATTGCAGATTACTTTTCCACAGAATTGTACCAGTATCTGTCCCACCACTGATGTCTGATGTGGACTACTCCTCATATCTTCACTAATGCAATGCAATAGCAGGCTATATCATTGCCATTCTGATGGGGGAAGAAGAAATATCACTGTAGTTTTGATTTGCATTTCTGTTGTGATCAGTGAGACTGGACATCTTTCTAAATGTTTAAGAACAATTTTCCTATGAGCTATTTTTTTCATCTTTTCCAATTTTTCTATTGAATTTTTTAGTTTTTTCTCACATTGACTTATACTTAATAAATTAGGAAAATGAGTCTATGATATGATACAAATACTTTTTCTTGGATGGCCATTTAACATTATCGTGCTGTTTTTTTTCTTGCAGATCAAAGATTTATTTCAATAAATATATTGGTAGTTTTTATGATTTCTGGTTTTTTGTTTCATACCTAACAAAGCCTACCCCTCTCTGCAAATATATAGTAATATATATTATATATAATAACTTACATAGAGACTATATTTTACACATTTTATATATGTTTCTATATATATACTGTTATCTTCTAGTACTTCTTTTTTTAATTGAAGTGTAGTTGATTTACAATGTGTTAATTTCTGCTGTACAACAAAGTGATTCAGTTACACATATATATACATTCTTTTTTTTATATTCTTTTCCATTATGGTTTATAATAGGATACTAAATATAGTTATCTGTGCTATACAGTAGGACCTTGTTGCTTATCTGTTCCATATATAATAGCTTACATCTGCCGACCCCAACCTCCCATCCCATCCTTCCCCAATCCCCTCCCATTTTTCATATTCTTTTCCATTATGGTTTATCACAGGATGTTGATACTGGGCTATACATTAAGACCTTGTTGTTTATCCATTCTATAAATAATATTGATAGTTTGCATCTGCCAGTCCCAAACTTCCAACCCATCCCTCTCCCCGCACCCCTTGGCAACCACAGGTCTGTTTTCTGTGTCGGTGAGTCTGTTTCTGTTTCATAGATAGGTTCATTTGTGTCATATTTTAGATTCCACATATAAGTGATATCATCTGGTATTTGTCTTTCTCTTTGTGACTTACTTCCCTTAGTATGATAATCTCTAGTTGCATACATGTTGCTGCAAATGGCATTATTTCATTCTTTTTTATGGCTGAGTAGTATTCCATTGTATATATGTACCACATCTTTATCCATTCACCTGTCGATGGACATTTACGTTGTTTCAATATCTTGGCTACTGTGAATACTTCTGCTATGAACATAGGGGTGCTTGTATCTTTTTGGATGAGAGTTTTGCCTGGATATATGCCCAGGAGTGGGATTTCTGGATCATATGGTAATTCTATTTTTAGTTTTCTGAGGAACCTCCATACTGTTTTCCATAGTGGCGGTATGAACTTACATTCCCACCAACAGTGTAAGAAGGTTCCCTTTTCTCTACATCCTCTCCAGCATTTGTTATTTGTAGAGTTTTTAATTGTGGCCATTCTGACCAGTGTGAAGTGGTACCTCATTGTAGTTTTGATTTGCATTTCTCTAATAATTAGTAATGTTGAACTTTCTTCTAGTACTTCTGATTTCTTTTTCTACTCTTCAGTGTTTACTGAAAAATCCCTTTTTCTTACTGATAAGCAGTGCCACTTTTATCATATACTACATATGTATTGGGGTCTATTTCTGGACTATAGTTTAGTCCATTAATTGTTCTATTTTAATTATTGTCTTTTTATAATTTACATCTGATAGGACTAGGCCTAACTCATTACTATTCTGTTTCATAATTTATCCTGGCCATTATTGCTTTCTAGTTTTTCCATATGAATTTAGAGTCAGCTTATCTAGTTCTTTAAAAAAGTCCTGAGAATATTTTGATCATGAATTACATTAAATGTATACATTAAGTTAAAAGAAATTGATATATTTATGATGAGTCTTTCCAAAAGCAAGGTATATATGTATTTTCATTTGTTCAAGTCATATTTTGTATCCCTCTTTAACATTTAAAAACGTTCTTCACATAAATCTTACACATATCTTGTTTAAGCCTAGTTTTTAGTTATTTCATGGATTTGGGTTCTTTACCTTCTTTGATATTTTGAAAGAGATAATTTCTTCCCTTATAAAATTTAACTTGCTGGAATTTGTATATACGAACCTTATTGATTTTCATATATTAAATTTTACTCAGTATTCTTATTTTCCAGAAAAGACAATAGCCCCAAGATATAGCAACATAAAAAGTCACTAGGGGAGTAAGAGGAAAAGATAGACACGTTTGCCAACTAAAGAACATCAGATTTCTCCTTTCTACCTTTCTTAAAAGGTATTATTATTTGCTGCAAATGGCATCATTTCATTCTTTTTATGGCTGAGTAGTATTCCATTGTATGTATCTACAATGGAATACTACTTGGTAAGGCAAGGCAATTTAGACAGTGACCATATCTGACAAACTGAAAATATAAATCGATTTCAAAAGGGTTTAGATAAAATCATAGATTATAGCTCAAATAATCAAAACAAGTAATGCCTCATGCTTGGCCTTGCATTCAGAACTTTCCCTGCAGGATAGCTTCCTTGTCCACTCATCTCTTGATACTCCTCAGCATCCCTATGTGATCTCCCATACAGTCATGGCAGGCTCCATGCTGTGGCTGATACCCACCACCACCACTTGCCATGCCCACAAAGTTGAACTTCCATACCATTGCCCACGTTACCTTGCCTAGAATGCCATCCTGCTGGGTCTTGTCAATTCCAAATCTTATCCTCTCTTTGAAGACTGGCTTCTCCTCTATGAAGAATTCATGTGCCAACATCGTCTATAGTCTTCTCCCTGATATTACTTCTTAATGGTAGCATTTGTTTCTAAATAATCACCAGATTTTGGAGTTGGATATCTCAGTCTTCAAGTTCCAGCTATACCACTTACTGATTCTGCCATCGTAGATAACTTCATTAACCTCTCATTCATTAACCAAGAGCCTTGGTTTTCTCCTGTATACAATGAGGGTAATACTGTGTTAACCCACTTCTCACCCATGGTCATTATTAGGGTTAAGTGCACTTTAAAATATTATATAAACTGTGAAGTGGTATCCAAGTATCAGATATAAGGAATCATCTACAGACTAGAAAGTCACTCTACAAAGAGAAAGAAACAGAGTCCTTTCCTCTTGCTTTAAGAGGGATTCAGGAAGGGTACAGAAGAATAGCAGCTCTTCTCCTTTTGAGATTCAACTGATCAGGTCAGTCAGGCAGTGGGCTGCACTATTCTGCTGGAATAGCAGATATCACACGTGCCACCACTAACAGGCTATGAATGGCTGCCCAAATGCTGCATTCAGGAATCTGAGGACCCATCTGGGTAAAGAGAGGAGATAGCTGTTGTTACTTAGTAATGACTATATGCGCAGGAAGAGAAATGGCAGACGTCCGCTTTTCTTTGCTTAGCTTTGGAATCCCATCATGGGAAAGCAAGGAGCTGACTCCTACCACTATTGACCCTGTGATGTTTCTCCAGCATCTCTATTGCCATTAGCCTGATTGTGTCTTAAATCTGATTTGAGTTCCACTTGTTTCTTCAGTGTCTAACTAGAAAATTTAGGCAACCCCCTTAGGGAACTCATCTCAAGGACACACTTCAGTCACATCAACAATTATCTGTTGTTCTTACACTATGTAGGACACTCTGTGCTGGGGGCATGGGAAAATCAATAGCATTTATTGAATACTTCCTATGTGCCAAGCCCTGTATCAAGGTACTCTCTGACCTTTTTCTTTTCATCCTCAATAGACTCTGTCCATTTTACAGATGAGGAAACTGAAATAATTGAGGTCAAACATAATGTCCTTGAACCTGCAGAACTCTTTTCACTACAGTATAATGTCCCACCCTCAAGGGGCCTCTGAGTGTGCTATATCCATTCATCCACTGCAAACTGAAAGAAATTTATTGACTGTTGGGTCAGCTGACATATAATTCTTCTACCTGCTAATAATAGGGCTGAAACTCTTCAGATCTTCCAATTATGAGACAGTAATTTTTCTGTTGTCTTCACACAGAGAGAGAGAAGGTCAAACCAGAACAAACCTTGGGACATTTGCAAGATTACCTGATGATCTAAATTTATATTGCAGGAACTGCTAATGGTTATTTTATTTACATCACTCTGGATTGCAATCTCCTTAGTTTCATTACTCCCAATTAAGCTTATGTGTGCTCACAAAGCATCATTACCTGGTTTAATGACAGAGAATTTTGAATTAATTATATGCAGACATTTTATAACATATTCTATAACATTCCCCTCAATTTAGCCAAATGGCTTTTTCAACAAATATTCTTACAAGACAAAACTCATCAAATATGATACTAAACTTAGATGCTGCAAAATTGTACACCTTCTCAATTTCATTCTAGTATGGTACAGAATATAAAATTATCCAATTAACAAAGGGATCAGCTCTTCGAAGGAAAGTCACTGCAAATCTAGATACTTCCAAATGACATTTAACCACACCTTCTGCCACTGTCCACAGCCAATCATCATCATCTAGCAAACATCTCAAGACAATCTTTAAAAGTATTTTCAAATAGAGTCAGAAACTCAGTACTTAATTTTTCTATTTTTAAATATATACTTTCTTTTTTAAATTTTATTGATAATGAAAGGATTTATTGAAAATTTTAAAAACATTAACAGAAAATTAAATCACTATATAGTTGTAAGTTTACACCATATAATAAAATCGCTAAAATTGGACCTGTTTTTTTATAGATGTACAAATGAGAGTGGCTATGTTACTGAAGTTCCATTTCTGAGAATTATCCCCTGCTTAAGGTAAAATGTACATGCCTCTATATGTATGTTTTTAGAATTTCATGATTTAACACATAGCTGTTTACTCTCAGTAAATACTTAACTAGAAAGAGAAACCTGACCAGGCTGAATAAATTAAAGCATATTCAGACATTTATTAATTACTGTCCTTATCCTTTTGCTGGTTATTGATGATGGATGAGGTGATGTGGAATGTGGCATCATTCCACAGTGGCCATAACAACATTTGAGGCAGGAAGGTTATTAAGGCTCTCAAAAACACAGAGGGAGACTTCCCTGGTGGCACAGTGGTTAACAATCTGCCTGCCAGGGCAGGGGACATGGGTTCAAGCCCTGGTCCGGGAAGATCCCACATGCCGTGGAGCAACTAAGCCCGTGCGCCACAACTACTGAGCCTGCGCTCTAGAGCCCACAAGCCACAACTACTGAGCCCATGAGCCACAGCTACTGAAGCCCATGCGCCTAGAGCCCGTGCTCCACAACAAGAGAGGCCACTGCAATGAGAAGCCCGCATACCGCAAAGCAGAGTAGCCCCTGCTCACGGCAACTAGAGAAAGCCTGTGCACAGCAATGAAGACCCAACGCAGCCAAAAATAATAAATAAATAAATTTATTTTTAAAAACATCACCCGTCCTGTATCTTATTCTTTCAGGGTTCTCCTCTCTAGCAGAAAATGTGATCAACAAGTTAATGCTAGGTACAGATAACTGATGATAGATCAATGTTTATATTTCAACAAGTGATTTTATTTTTTTAACATAGCTATTGCAGTATAATTGCTTTACAATGGTGTGCTAGTTTCTGCTTTATAACAAAGTGAATCAGCTATACATATACATATATCCCCATATCCCCTCCCTCTTGCATCTCCCTCCCACCCTCCCTATCCCACGCCTCTAGATGGACACAAAGCACAGAGCTGATCTCCCTGTGCTATTGGCTGCTTCCCCCTAGCTATCTATTTTACATTTGGTAGTGTATATATGTCCATGCCACTCTCTCACTTCGTCCCAGCTTACCCTTTCCCCTCCCTGTGTCCTCAAGTCCACTCTCTACGTCTGCATCTTTATTCCTGTCCTGCCCCTAGGTTCTTCAGAACCTTTTTTTTTTTTTTTAGGTTCCATATATATGTGTTAGCATGCACTATTTGTCTTTCTCTTTCTGACTTACTTCACTCTGTATGACAGACTCTAAGTCCACCCACCTCACTACAAATAACTCAATTTCATTTCTTTTTATGGCTGAGTAATATTCCATTGTATATATGTGCCACATCTTTATCCATTCATCTGTTGAAGGACACTTAGTTTGCTTCCATGTCCTGGCTATTGTAAATAGAGCTGCAATGAACATTGTGGTGCATGTGTGTTCTTGAATTATGGTTTACTCAGGGTATATGCCCAGTAGTGGGATTGCTGGGTCGTATGGTAGTTCTATTTTTAGTTTTTTAAGGAACCTCCATACTGTTCTCCATAGTGGCTGTATCAATTTACATTCCCACCAACAGCGTAGGAGGGCTCCCTTTTCTCCACACCCTCTCCAGCATTTATTGTTTGTAGATTTTTTGATGATGGCCATTCTGACCAGTGTGAGGTGATACCTCATTGTAGTTTTCATTTGTATTTCTCTAATGATTAGTGATGTTGAGCATCTTTTCATGTGTTTGTTGGCAATCTGTATATCTTCTTTGGAGAAATGTCTATTTAGGTCTTCTGCCCATTTTTGCATTGGACTGTTTGATTTTTTGATATTGAGCTGCATGAGCTGCTTGTAAATTTTGGAGATTAATCCTTTGTTAGTTGCTTCGTTTGCAAATATTTTCTCCCATTCGGAGGGTTGTGTTTTGGTCTTGTTTATGGTTTCCTTTGCTGTGCAAAAGCTTTTAAGTTTCATTAGGTACCATTTGTTTATTTTTGTTTTTATTTCCATTGCTCTAGGAGGTGGGTCAAAAAGGATCTTGCTGTGATTTATGTCCTAGAGTATAGAGTGTTCTGCTTATGTTTTCCTCTAAGAGTTTGATAGTGTCTGGTCTTACATTTAGGTCTTTAATCCATTTTGAGTTTATTTTTGTGTATGGTGTTAGGAAGTATTCTAATTTCATTCTTTAACATGTAGCTCTCCAGTCTTCCCAGCACCACTTATGGAAGAGGCTGTCTTTTCTCCATTGTATATTCTCGCCTCCTTTATCAAAGATAAGGTGATCATATGTGCATTGTTTTATCTCTGGGCTTTCTATCCTGTTCCATTGATCTATATTTCTGTTTTTGTGCCAGTACCATATTGTCTTGATGACTGTAGCTTTGTAGTATAGTCTGAAGTCAGAGAGCCTGATTCCTCCAGCTCCGTTTTTCTTTCTCAAGATTGCTTTGGCTATTTGGGGTCTTTTGTGTTTCCATACAAATTGTGAAAATTTTTTTGTAGTTCTGTGAAAAATGCCATTGGTAGTTTGATAGGGATTGCATTGAATCTGTAGATTGCTTTGGGTAGTACAGTCATTTTCACAATGTTGATTCTTGCAATCCAAGAACATGGTATATCCCTCCATATCTTTGTATCATCTTTAATTTCTTTCATTGGTGTCTTACAGTTTTCTGCATACAGGTCTTTTTTCTACTTAGGTAGGTTTATTCCTCGGTATTTTATTCTTTTTGTTGCAGTGATGAATGGGAGTGTTTCCTTAATTTCTCTTTCAGATTTTCATCATTAGTGTATCGGTGAATGCAAGAGATTTCTGTGCATTAATTTTGTATCCTGCTACTTTACCAAATTCATTGATTAGCTCTAACAAATAATCTTAAATAAAAAAACACATACACTGATTGACTATGTAAAACACACTACATGTGACGGAGAAAAGCAAAGATAAGTAAGAAGTCATCTTGTCCTTCATCTCTCTTATTTTTTTTAGTACAAATAACAAAAATGACATCATGTAATATCATCCACTCAGTCTTGACTTCAAATGAACTTGACTCTCCCAAATTAAATCTACTTAGAAAGAACAATGGTCTGCTACCAGTGGAGTTATTTAAAGGAATATGCCACCAATTCTGAAGTTAAATTTCAAAAGGGATAGCTTCTTTAGTTGAAAGAGCACAGACTTTGGCATATCTGGACAGATATCAGCTTAAATTTAAGCTTGCTAAATGGCTAAGTTTAGGTAACTCAGCAAATATTTCCAAGGCTCAGATTCCCCATCTGCATAAAGAGGATAAAATTTCCTACCTCATAGATTAAATAGACAAAAATTAAATGGTAGGTAGAATATTTTAAGCAAAGGCAGCATCTTAAATATGTGAAAAGTTTCCCAAGGGTCAACCTTCTTTTTTACAATTACTTTCTTGTATGTTCATTTATACAACAAAAAAGTTGATATTCTTTATAGTTATGCCTACTACAAGTGACCAAAGACCCATATGTTGGCAATCTGCTACTTAACTGCACATTCAAAAAATCATTAACTCTTCCGAAAACTCCCCACAGAGCAGAACAGCTGGTCTTCTTGTGAAATTCTTTGAGCCCACAAATATTGGCACTGGAGGGTAGCGACAGAATGTCATCTTGTAGCAATAGAATGCCTACATTCTAGCTCTCCCCTGGGTGAATCTAGAAATTGGCAGTTCTGTGCTTTCAAGTAGGATCCATACTCTTTTTAAAGATGGCTCAACGCCTACTGTAATCTATGCTTGTGCTGAGTGAAGATTTTCAGTCTGGGGCTTTTGGATATATTCTCAATGACCATATGAGGGCTAACAGCTTTTCAAGGCTTTATGTGGGATGGAAGGTTGCTGCTGCTTTCCAAGGCATTCCAGGGCACAGTCCTGCTGTGTCGTGGTACCATCAGGAGGAGAGCCTACCAGGGATCAGTGGAATCTGTTTAAATTCCATTTCAGCCCCTTACTATTTGGGGGCAAGTTGTTGAAAATTCTAAAGGCTCATTGTCCACATTGGGAGAGTAATAATCACAACATAGGCTGTTATGAAAAATGACAGAGTGATTAGGTAGTTAGAGGACAAAATGACCAGGGTCAAAGTGAGTATAGCCCCTGGCACATAATAAGAACTCGGCAAACTCTGGTTTCCTTCTTTCATCTAGCTCTAATCTCAGATTCAAGATCAGTCTTACCCTTAGCCAAGTAAATTTGCATCTATTGATATAATTTTAGAGGTAACAGGAAATTCCCAGAAAAATAAATATTCTAACAAAACATGACTGATTTGCTGATCCTTTCCAACAGAGTCTTACTTGACTCACTCCCTTATTTCACGCAAAGCTCTGTGCATGTGTCCACTCCTTAGAGATACCTTCCCTGACCATCTTATCTAAAATAGTCCTCCTCTGTATCACTCATTATCTCTTTACCTTGCTTATTTTTCCTCATAGCACTTAGTAGTACCTGAAATTATATTATACATGAATTTGTTTACTTCCTGCCTTCCCCCACTAATATGTAGGCTCAGTAATAGCAGAGTTTGTCCATCTTGTTCATAGCTGTTCTCCCAGCCTAGCCCTTAGAACAGGGTGTGGAAGTATTTGACGGGTGCTCAATAAGAACTTGTTGAATAAATAAATAATGATGTTTTAAATTCCACAGTTAGTCTTAATTTCTTTCCCTTAAAGCTTTATTTATAGCAAGAACCATCATTTATTAGGCATTCACTTGATCCCTTGACACTTTATATGGATAATATAATTTAATCTTTTGAACATCCTGTATGAGATAGGAATAATTATGTTCCCCTAATATGGGTAAGAAAATTAAAGTTTAAGGTTAAGTATCTTACCCAAAAGCAAGAGTGCAGATGGTATTCATTCTAGGTTATTGGACTATAGAATCATCTGTATTTTCAATTCCTCCCATCCCTTACTGCTTCTACACTTAAATTCTACTGTATTTTTAACTGCCTTTCTATTGCATGTCAAAATGCAAATACCTGTGGGGATAGGTAACATTAAACTGTTGTTAGTCATTTACGCTCTTTGGTGCATTGACATGCTAGGAAATACAGTTAGGGAGAAGGAGACAGAGGTTGGAAATCTGAGCACCTGAGATGGGAAATCTTAGAATACTAGCATATAAGAATATTGAGATCTTGCAGCATTTTTCCAAAGGTTACTGCACCTTATAATCATTCCACATCCAGAGTGCTCTTCTTCCTTAACACTAAGCTGTTTTCCCTTTTCAATTTAGCATCTCCAAGACAGCACGGCTCTGGGGGATTGCTAGTTTGACAGTACCTCCCTTGGGTGTAAAAGAAGCCAATCAGACACAAGATGAGAAATTGCCAGAGGTTGTTTTATTTTGTTTTAACTCCAGTGTCAATTCTTTCTGCATTAGTGAGAGTCCAGGAAAAGGTACTAGGTAATTGGATTTGAATATCACCTGTACAGTCACAGCACTCAGTACCTCTCCATGGGATAGACCACAGCCAGCATGTCACTGTTATCACAGCACATAGGACATAGTTGTTTAGCAAAAGGAAAGAACCAGAATAACAGGTACCAGGTTGGCTATACATGTAGGTAGGAAGGAAGACTGTTTCCATGTGGTAATTTGAGAGGTACCACAGGCTACCTGTTTCAAAATATCAGTCTTAACTTTTAGTTTGAGATTCCCCCATTAGTGTCATTTCACTTCCAGGAAGAGATGTCTCCAGAAGTCTCCCTTGCCTGAGAAGGCAGGAAGGGCACATTAAGCTCAGATTAGCTAGCTGTTACCTTAGCAACTAGAAGCATGGCCCTGGGGGGAGGGGGATGAAACTTACCCTGGGCTGGTAAGTTTTAATGAGGAGGAAAAGGGACAGAATGAGAGGTTAGATGAGGTGGCACTGTAATTGGTAGCCCTGGGCAGCTATGCAACACTCATCTGTAAAACAAAAAGTTACTACTCATTTTAGTCAGGTACAGTCTTAAAGTTCTCCATCAGGAAGTTAGCTATGGTTCACCTTGAAATGGTTACCGCTCACTCTGTTTTTTTTTTTTTTTTTTTTTTTGCGGTACGCGGGCCTCTCACTGTTGTGGCTTCTCCCGTTGTGGAGGACAGGCTCTGGACGCGCAGTCTCAGAGGCCATGGCTCACGGGCCCAGCCGCTCCGTGGCATGTGGGATCTTCCCGGACCGGGGCACGAACCCGCGTCCCCTGCATCGGCAGGCAGACTCTCAACCACTGCGCCACCAGGGAAGCCCCCGCTCACTCTCTTGAACAATACATGGGTTTTTAAAATTCTTAGCCCTCCTCACTCTTTAGTCCATTTCCAAGACAAATACAATTTAATTTTCTCAAGCAACAACAACAACAACAAAAATTACATTCCACCTCTAGCCTTGTACATGAGATCCAAAGACAATTGACCATATACCAGCATCTTTCTTATTATGTTCTCAGATTCATCTAGAACAATTGATTGGAGTAGGAAATAGATTGTAGTTTATTTTTTTAAAAAGTGAATTTGACAGAAGTATATTTCAAAAGAAGGTTTCCAATGAAAAAACACATAACATCTTAGAGCAGGGAGGAATCTTAAATGTTTTCCAGATTCCATCCCCTTCTCTTACAGAAAAGAGTGCTGAGAGTCAGAGAGGTTAATTATGTCCTCATAATTTATTCTCCTTACACATTTATTCTCTTACAGTTCTGGAGGTCAGAAGTCTAAACTGGGTCTGCAGGACTGTGTTCCTTCTGGAGGGGCTAGGAAAGAACCTGTTTTTACCTTTTCCAGCTTCTAGAGGCTCCCCACATTCTTTGGCTCACAGCCCAGGTCACTCTGACCTCTGCTTCCATTATCACATCTCCTTCACTGACAGCGGTCTTCATGTCTCCCTCTTATTAGGGACCTTGTGATTACAGTGGGTCCATTCAGATAATCCAGGATAATTTTACCATCTCAAGAAACTTAATCATACCTGCAGAGTCCCTTTTACCATGTACAGGGGCCAGGGATTAGGCACTGGATGTCTTTGGGGGGGTCATTATTTGGCCTACCACAGGCTATAATGACAAGCTTGAGTATCTCACATTTTTGTCGAGGTGGGGCTGTCTGCAATAAGGATTTGAGTCCCTCCCACATACTTTTCTCTCTCTTCTCTCCACAGTCCCTCTCCTGTCCTTCTACTCAGCTCTGTCTGGATTCAAATACTGAGTCATCCTTTCTGGTTTTCTCCTTCCTCCCGCCTGCAGCAAGACATTGGTAACAGAGTTCTGTTCCAGCTACTCTTCCTTATTTATTTCACCGTGACCATTATTATTGCTTGAGAAGCCCAAGGACACATTGAGTAATTGGATTTGTGCTCAAAACTACCTACATAAGACTCTTGAAAGGAGACTTAGTCACTGAACATTTATTTTAGCCATATAATTGCAAATTTCTGGTTGCTTAATTTTGGGAAGATGAGCCTAAGTATGGAGCTCCGTTTAATTTTCAGAGGACGAACCTACCAACAAAGGTGTGTTATCTCTGGCAAAAGGTCTGCAGACATTTTGGTAACTGAGGCAAGCCAGTGGAAGAGCATTTCAATGCCACATGAATCATACACTGGCCAGTTCCTTAAAGGACCTAGAAAAAATACCACTACTGACTTCCCTTTTAGATTGAAAGCTCCTTAGCAGAAGCGTCTAAAGCAAAGATCATTACATCGAGATTATTACATTAATGTCCGTGGTGGTGGTGCCCCTACAGAAGGAAAAGCATCCCAAAGCAGAGGTGACAAATAGGAAGCCCATGCACTGCCTTTATCATCCAACACCAAAGACAGACATCAGTAATCAGTCAAGCACTATTCCTCCACAGAGCCTGGATCTGCCTTTAAAACCATTCCTGACTGAATATTCCAGCCAGCCACTGCCATTCAATTGGCATTAGCAAGTAAATGGAGCTCTATCTGACGTCCCTACGTTAGAGAGCCAATGCCCTCTTGTTTCCAGACATTCAGGAAAATTCCTTCTACAGCAATCTAGCAATAAAACACTCTGGTGCCTAGAGCACCACTTGAACTCAATTTCTGGAGCTGGCCAAATCCTGAGAGAGACTGATTTCAAAGTGAAGCAGATGCTTCCCCTTCCCGGCTCCCTGTTTTCTGTTTGGAGACCTTAGGTGGGGATCCTATCTCAATGTCTCCAGCTCCTCCTCCGGAGATACTGGGTAATGGAGCTTTGGTCACTGTCCCCTCCATGGAACTTCTGTGCTTTGAATTCCTGCATTAAATGTGCAGCCCTGCGCCCAATTTCTGCTTTTTCTTCCTTAATTATGTGGCTCTTCTCCTCTTTCCTCAAACCGTCCCCAAGAGTACCCACCCCAAGGAGTACTGAGCAGTATTGTCAAACTCTTCAAATGCAAGGAGGGGAGAGAAGCACAAGCTCATCCATCCCTGTCACCTTTTTCACCTGTGGTTTTCACTCACAATAAGCAGCCTTAGAGGTTATCAGACACCCCACTGTGCTTTGACAGCTATTCATCCATTAAAGCCTCTGATTGCCTGACATAATTGCAACTGTCCTCCAGCTCCGTGAACATGGTCCGTCAACTGTTCTCGGGCACAGGCTTCCTTTTACACCAGAACTGGCTAGGAAAGAGGAAAAACCTTTTCCTAGCAGTGGGAAAAACCATTCAAACAGCTCAGTGACAGGTGAGCCAGCCACATCAGACGTGGGAGGGGAGTAAAACCACGTGCTACCGTGTGCTTGCTTTTAATTAAGAGAAAATTATTTATGCAGCTCACTCTCCCAAATTTCAGCTTAGGATCATAGGGAGATCTTTGCTTTGCACCAGAGCCATCAAGAGTCTGCAAAATCCTGGAAACCCGAATCAAAAGAGCAGATCTCTTCAGTCTCCCGATTTCAACGCCTTTCTCAGCCCCAGTCAATAATGCAGCTGCACGCTCTGCCACGAAGCACGTTCATCCAGCTTTGTATCTGAATCGCTGCCTTCAAGAGGGGGCTTTTCAGCGTAGATACAAGCCTCCTGATTGCCTTCCTTGCGGCGTTCCCGCCTGCGAACGACCACCTGAGCGCCGGCTCTGCGAGGCAACTGCTGCAGCCTGGCCACGGTGTCCGGGAGCCGAGCTGCCCAGAAGGATGCACCGGGCTGGGGCTCCGAGCGTACCACCGCTGCCGCACACCCTGTGCTGGACAGGCACCAAGAGGGAGAAAATAGCCTGCAGCCGCCCCTGCGTCAGGGAGGCTGTAACGTCTGTCAGAGGAGGCAGTTAAGGGGATGCTGAGATGGCGCGCTGAGAAGGGATTTCCTCGCACCACCACCTGTGACTCAGCAGAGGTCAATGGCAGAGCCCTCTGGTGGGAGTCCAGAGGCCCAGGCCCTGCCCCTGACATGGTTATCACTTCAGGTACTCTTCAGGGCCTCATACTTCTCATTGAGAAAAACCTAGATGCTAGATCTTTATTCTTTAATTATCATTTTTGTCTTGAGAACGTTTAAAAAAATAGAAAAGTACAAAAGAATATGATTATGTACATACCTTCTAGCCAAAAGAGAACATTGGTAGCATTTTGTAATGTTTGTTTCAAGACCTGTTCTTAAAATAGAAATGAAGTACAGCCGGAAGATGGACACCCCTTCTAGCCTATTATCCTCCCTCCTTAGCCCTTTCTTCTCCCTCAGAGAAAACCACCTGAAAGGAATTAAAACACTTCTATCTTATCCACTTGCAGATTTTGTTTTTTACCTACACAAAAAAAGAATATATAATATTGGGGGTGCATTTTATAATTTGTCTCTTTCTGTACTTCCGCAACTTGCTTTTTTCCACTCTGTACTGTAATGTTTTGTTCTGTGTAGAGAACTCATGTTCACCACTGTATGGCATTGGGTCAGGTGATTTCTAAGCCCCTACCTGGTCTTAACACTCAGCCAGTGGTTCTCTAGCTGCATATTAAAGTCACCAGGGGAACTTTAAAAATGCAGATGCCCAGGCCCTGTTCTTAGAGATTCTGAATTTGTTGGTATAGGCATTTGCCTTGGGATTCTGTGATTCCAGGGAGGAGAATTATGTATGTCCACTATGTCTCTCCTAGTAGATTAGAAGCAATTTTACATCTTCCAACAGAATTATGCCAACCAAAATGAATTTGCTAGGGATACTGCCTGAAACCTGCTGATAGCTGTGTCTGAGGGATGGCAAGTGTCTCTCTCCCTATATCTTGCTGCTAGAAAAGATGATGTTTATGGTCCCTAGCGATCGACACATCCCCACCTCTGTTCCCTGGCAGAAATGGAGATGTTCCTATTGAGAGAACAATCAGGGAGATGACCCCATCAGGTAAGGGAGAAAACCTCAGAGAGTGGAGTGTGAAAGGAATCTGAATCACTCTTTCTTTTCATCGTGTTGCAGCATAAGAGGGAAGAAACTACTGCCATGTTGCGCAGAAAATCTATCTGACAACTGCCCCTCCCCCTTCCCCAATTTTTATTATTGCCAGACTCAGCCTCCTCACAGAAAGACATTTGTTCAACTACAATTTGTGGTTCTCTCAACTGTTCTGCTTGAGAGAGGAATTATGGAAATCTGAGCCCTGCCCTCTAAGGGCCAATATTTGGAAGAGTTCAGGCACCAAGGTGACCTTGATGGTATTTTATAATCTGTTCTTTCTCTTCATTCTTTATGCTAGCCACAGAGGAAACTACCTGGGAGGAATGACACAATAATGTGCATTTAACTTTCTATCCTTATGTCATACATTATACAAATATGTGTTGAGTGCTTATTAGGGCCTGCCACTGAGCTGCTCTGTCATGGGGATCCCAAGGGCCCAACAATACAGACTTTTCCCTCCACGGGATTACAGGGCAATGACCAGACAACTAAATAGTATGTATAAAATGTGCGACAGCAGAGGGAAGCACAGAATGCTCTGGAAAAAAGCAGAGGAGGCTGGAAAGAGAGAGAAATCAACTTAATCTTGGGGTTGCAGAAATATTTCCTAGAGGAGCAGTTCTCAAAGATGAGCGTGCATAGGATGACCTGGAGGGCTTGTTAAAACACAGACTGCTGGTCCTCACCCCAGAGTTTCTGATTCAGTAGTTCTGGGGCAAAACATGAGAATTTGCATTTCGAATACATTTCCAAGCAGTACTGATGCTGTTGGTCTAGAGATGACACTTTGAGAACCACAGTCCTAGAGAAACCAAAACCTCGACCTGCACTACTCAAAGCATGGTCTGCAGACCAGCAGCCTCACAACATGGGCTTCACCTGGAAACCTGTTAGAAATGTGGAAATTCAAGTCTCACCCCAGATCTACTGAGTCAGAGTCTGCATCAAGACCCCGGGTGATACCTCTGCACACTAAAGTATGGAAACCACTGGTTCTCCAACTTGACTGCACACTGGAGTCACCTAGGCAGGTTAAAAAACTAGTGATGCCAGGCTTCCACCCCTAGCAAGTCTGGTTTAATTGGTATAGGGTGTGAAAAGTTTCCCCAGATGATTCTAGTATTCGGCAAATTTTGAGAACCACTGACCTAAGGTAAATGCAGCCTGAGTAGGAGTTAGCCCCATAAAGAAAGGCAGGAAGATTGTTATAGAAAACAGACTATGCAAAGGCTCACTGGCAGAGAGAGCAAAGTGGGTTTGGTGACTGGAAAGGGGTTTAGTGAGTTCAGAGCGGAGTGTTAGAAACAGAGGAGAAGTGATGAGTTTTGAGGCTAGAGGGTCACAGAGGCCAGTAGTCGAAAAGCCCAGAACCTTTCCAAGGACTTTGGGTTTTCCCTGAGGGCTGGACAGACTCAGATTTGCATTTTAAAAGTGATCACTCTGTTGGCTGTATGGGGACAATATGGCTGGTATTAGGCTGGGATTTCTTTGATTATAATGAAACATATATTATTGCTCTAACTGAAAAACTCTGCTGTTTAAAAATGGGGGCAAAAGGATGGGGATGGGGACAAAGAAAAACAGTATTGAAGGATAGCAGAATATGTTACCCCGATATATGCCACTTCGGCATGAGAATTGTTTTGAGAGGAAGCAATTGAGAAGAAGCAGATACAAGAAAAGCTCTCTGCCCTCTCCCTATTTGCCTAAAAGCGGGGTATAGATTTGTAAAAGAGCTCCCATAACCAAGAAGGACAGAAATTAATCAACAGAGACAACTCTAGACCATTATCAGCCCAGAGACAGCACCAGAGGAATCCACATAACAAACCTTACTAAAACTAGCACTCATCTGCCGTTAGTCTCCCCATGTATTTGTCTTCTCACAGTTTGCCACCGCTGGAAACAGTCTTATTCCTTTGTCTTGTCCTTTCTCTAAAATGTATTGTTCTTTAGTCAAGATGATATATAAGCTCAAGTTCTAACCACTCCTTTGAGTTACTCATCTCTGAGTATTCCGCGTGTATGCGTGATGCACATGTTAATAAACTTGTGTTTGTTTTTCTCTTGTTAATCTGTCTTTTGTCAGTCTAATTTACAGGGCTCCAGCCATAAAAGCTAAAATAGGTAGAGGAAAAAGATTTCTTTTCCCTCCCCTAGAGTCCCAACCAATGTATAAGACTTTATTTTGGCACTTTGGCTTAAATCATTTTGTTTAACCAACATTTACTGAGCACTGTGTACCAAGCCCAGTGCTGGCACTGTGGGGCAGAGCCCTGATCCCTGATGCTCCCTTGCAGAGTTGCAAGGTGGGGAACTCAGACAAGCTAGTGACTTTTCCAAAGAGCATTAGTTTGAGGCTGGTTGAAGATTTGACAATGCTGTTAAATGGGAGGATTCTGTGCCATCCAACCCCACTTAAGCCCTCAGCTAAACCATCCAATGGCCCCATTCATCCTGCAGCTGCAGGATTCCTGAGGTCATGCCAGTGGGTGCCGGGAATGCAAACGAGGGCTCAATCTTAGCTTCTAACACCCTGTGAGCTTTGAGGAAGAACAAGTAGGCATTTGTTAGGGAAGGACCCACAAAGGCACCACAGGAGAGGGGATTGAATGCCCCATGGGATCCCAGGCCAAATGCAAAAAGCTGGTGTAATCTCTGCCACCACAGCTTGTGTGACCTCACTGGCTCACTGGCTGTGGAGGCAGGTGATGGCCCAGCAACCGAAGCAGGGTCCCTAAGCAGAGTGAGGATGGCAGCTGTTCAAGAATGGAGTTGGTGCTTTGTAATGCACAAG
Organism: Leucopleurus acutus; assembly: GCF_964270905.1. Lineage (NCBI taxonomy): Eukaryota > Metazoa > Chordata > Mammalia > Artiodactyla > Delphinidae > Leucopleurus > Leucopleurus acutus. The sequence continues at coordinate 73,442,537 of NC_139156.1, forward strand.
GTGAGGACTGTTAGGCCAAGCCAGGTTAAGGAAACAAAGGCTCTGCAAGGCCAGGGGAAGATAAAGGCATCTTTTGCTGGGGTCCCTGGACCATTCCTCTTCACATGTACCCAAGAGGGAGACAGTGAAGAAAGAATACAGGTGGCAGGGTAGAATTCCCTTAAAAAGCCTATAGAGAGAAGCAAAATTTCAAACTCTTTCAAGATCATTTTTCGTGGAACTCAATTCCCCCAGTAACTCAGATTGTTAATTTGCTCCTAAAATTTGATTCTGCTACCATTATTAGTGATACAGTTGCTTATGTTACTCAAAGGCCATGTCCAGGCGTCACTTAATCAACTGCCCATTACCCTCTGGGTATTAGCACTTTTATATATTGTAGTGTGATTTAGACCATGCGTATAGAGCAGGATTACTCAATCAGCACTACTGATGTTTTGGACCACATGATTTTTTGTCATAGGGGGCTGTCCTGTGCATAGTAGTATGTTCAAGTAGCATCATGGCCTCTACCCATTAGATGCCAATGGCATCTCCTAGTCATGTTGCTGAAAATATCTCCAGGCATTGCCACATGTCTCCTGGGGGTAAAATTCCCCCTCCCAACGTGTGCCCCGCTGTTGAGAAATACTGGCATAGAGTAAAGGTAGAAGAAGGTTTTGATAGGAAATTTTCTAAGAAAACACAAGAGGGATCAATAGTCTTTGTTGCTTAGAATTAGCAGTTTCCATACAGGAAAGATGTCTCAAGTGACCATAGTCTTGAGAAGGATTTTAACCTTCAACATAAAGTAAAAGACCTATGTAATACTAAAACAGCAAGCCACGTATCCAGTCAGTCAATTCAGTCACATCAAGGGTTTACTAAATTACATTCAGTAGGTATCATCTGTGCTTTGACTATATGCTTAGTATTGTCTAGGTCCTCATGCAGCCCACACACTATTGGAATGAGGTGATTAAACAGTAATGCCCCAAACGGCTGCCTATGGGAGAGATTTAATGGTGCTATACAGAAAGTATCATGAAGCTGCAGAACACAGAAGTCAGTTCCAGCTGAACTCTGAGATGGAAATGACTTTTTCCATGTCCAAAATGTTCAAAAGCCTTCTCTCGTTGTCATAGTTCACACACACACACACACACACACACACACACACACACAAATGACTGATCTGGGACTTCCCCGGTGGCGCAGTGGATAAGAATCTGCCTGCCAGTGCAGGGGACACAGGTTTGATCACTGGTCTGGGAAGATGCCACATGCCTCAGAGAAACTAAGCCCGTGTGACCCAACTACTGAGCCTGCACTCCAGAGCTCGCGTGCCACAACTACTGAGCCCGCGTGCTGCAACTACTGAAGCCCGCATGCCTAGAGCCCGTGCTCCGCAACAAGAGAAGCCACTGCAATCAGAAGCCAGCACACTGCAACAAAGAGTAGCCCCTGCTTACCACAACTAGAGAAAGCCTGCACACAGCAACAAAGACCCAATGCAGACAAAAATAAAAATTAATTTTAAAAATGTTCAAAAAAAACCCTCAGGAGACCAAAGAGATACAAACAGAGACAGAAAGAGAGAATATCTGGCAATAAGCCATCTTAATTAAGAAAGAAGCAAACAGCCTGCATTTTTTTAACATCTTTATTGGAGTATAATTGCTTTACAATGGTGTGTTAGTTTCTGCTTTATAACAAAGTGAATCAGTTATACATATACATATGTCCCCATATGTCTTCCATCGTCCCACGTCTCCCTCCCTCCCACCCTCCCTATCCCACCCATCTAGGTGGTCACAAAGCACCGAGCTGATCTCCCTGTGCTATGTGGCTGCTTCCCACTAGCTATCTGTTTTACATTTGGTAGTGTATATGTGTCCATGCCACTCTCTCGCTTTGTCCCAGCTTACCCTTTCCCCTCCCCGTGTCCTCAAGTCCATTCTCTAGTAGGTCTGTGTCTTTATTGCCATCTTGCCCCTAGGTTCTTCATAACCATTTTTTTTAGATTCCATATATATGTGTTAGCATACGGTATTTGTTTTTCTCTTTCTGACTTACTTCACTCTGTATGACAGACTCTTGGTCCATCCACCTCACTACAAATCACTCAATTTCATTTCTTTTCATGGCTGAGTAATATTCCATGGTATATATGTGCCACATTTTCTTTATCCATTCATCTGTTAATGGACACTTAGGTTGCTTCCATGTCCTGGCTATTGTAAACAGAGTTGCAATGAACACTTTGGTACATGACTCTTTTTGATTTAATGGTTTTCTCACGGTATATGCCCAGTAGTGGGATTGCTGGGTCATATGGTAGTTCTATTTGTAGTTTTTTAAGGAACCTCCGTACTGTTCTCCATAGTGGCTGTATCCATTTACATTCCCACCAACAGTGCAAAAGGGTTCCCTTTTCTCCACACCCTCTCCAGCATTCATTGTTTGTAGACTTTTTGATGATGGCCATTCTGACTGGTGTGAGATGATATCTCATTGTAGTTTTGATTTGCATTTCTCTAATGATTAATGATGTTGAGCATTCTTTCATGTGTTTGTTGGCAGTCTGTATACCTTCTTTGGAGAAATGTCTGTTTAGGTCTTCTGCCCATTTTTGGCTTGAGTTATTTGTTTTTTTGATATTGAGCTCCATGGGGTGCTTGTAAATTTTGGAAATTAATCCTTGTCAGCTGCTTCATTGGCAAATATTTTCTCCCATTCTGAGGGTTGTGTTTTCGTCTTGTTTATGGTATCCTTTGCTGTGCAAAACCTTTTAAGTTTCAATAAGTCCCATTTGTTTATTTTTGTTTTTATTTCCATTTCTCTAAGAGGTGGGTCAAAAAGGATCTTGCTGTGATTTATGTCATAGAGTGTTCTGCCTATGTTTTCCTCTAAGAGTTTGATAGTGTCTGGCCTTACATTTAGGTCTTTAATCCATTTTGAGTTTATTTTTGTGTATGGTGTTAGGGAGTGTTCTACTTTCATTCTTTTCCACATAGCTGTCCAGTTTTCCCAGCACCATTTATTGAAGAGGCTGTCTTTTCTCCATTGTATATTCTTGCCTCCTTTATCAAAGATAAGGTGACCATATGTGCATTGGTTTATCTCTGGGCTTTCTCTCCTGTTCCATTAATCTGTATTTCTGTTTCTGTGTCAGTACCATACTGTCTTGATTACTGTAGCTTTGTAGTATAGTCTGAAGTCTGGGAGCCTGATTCCTCCAGCTCTGTTTTTCTTTCTCAAGATTGCTTTGGCTATTTGGGGTCTTTTGTGTTTCCATACAAATTGTGAAGTTTTTTGCTCTAGTTCTGTGAAAAATGCCAGTGGTAGTTTGATAGGGATTGCATTGAATCTGTAGATTGCTTTGGGTAGTAGAGTCATTTTCACAGTGTTGATTCTTCCAATCCAAGAACATGGTATATCTCTCCATCTATTTGTATCATCTCTCATTTCTTTCATCAGTGTCTTATAATTTTCTGCATACAGGTCTTTTGTCTCCTTAGGTAGGTTTATTCCTAGATATTTTATTCTTTTTGTTGCAATGGTAAATGGGAGTGTTTCCTTCATTTCTCTTTCAAGTTTTTGATCATTAGTGTATACGAATGCAAGAGATTTCTGTGCATTAATTTTGTATCCTGCTACTTTACCAAATTCATTGATTAGTGCCAGTAGTTTTCTAGTAGCAGCTTTAGGATTCTCTATGTATAGTATCATGTCATCTGCAAACAGTAACAGCTTTACTTCTTCTTTTCTGATTTGGATTCCTTTTATTTATTTTTCTTCTCTAATGCCTGTGGCTAAAACTTCCAAAACTATGTTGAATAATAGTGGTTAGAGGGGGCAACCTTGTCTTGTTCCTGATCTTAGAGGATATGGTTTCAGTTTTTCACCATTGAGGACGAAGTTGGCTGTGGTTTTGTCATATATGACCTTTATTATGTTGAGCAAGGTTCCCTCTATGCCTACTTTCCAGAGGGTTTTTATCATAAATAGGTGTTGAATTTTGTGGAAAACTTTCTCTGCATCTATTGAGATGGTCATATGGTTTTGCTCCTTCAATTTGTTAATATGGTGTATCACATTGATTGAATTGCATATATTAAAGAATGCTTGCATTCCTGGGATAAACTCCACTTGGTCATGGTGTATGATCCTTTTAATGTGCTGTTGGATTCTGTTTGCAAGTATTTTGTTGAGGATTTTTGCATCTATGTTCATCAGTCATATTGGCATGTAACTTTTCTTTCTTTGTGACATCGTTATCTGGTTTTCATATCAGGATGATGGTGGCCTCGTAGAATGAGTTTGGGAGTGTTCCTCCCTCTGCAATATTTTGGAAGAGTTTAAGAAGGATAGGTGTTAGGTCTTCTCTAAATGTTTGCTAGAATTCACCTATGAAGCCATCTTGTCCTGGGGTTTTGTTTGTTGCAAGATTTTTAATCATAGTTTCAATTTCAGTGCTTGTGATTGGTCTGTTTATATTTTCTATTTCTTCCTGGTTCAGTCTCGGAAGGTTGTGCCTTTCTGAGAGTTTGTCCATTTCTTCCAGGTTGTGCATTTTATTGGCATATAGTTGCTTGTAGTAATCTCTCATGATCCTTTGTATTTCTGCCGTATCAGTTGTTATTTCTCCTTTTTCATGTCTAATTCTATTGATTTGAGTCTTCTCCCTTTTTTTCTTGATGAGTCTGGCTAATGGTTTATCAATTTTGTTTATCTTCGCAAAGAACAAGCTTTTAGTGTTATTGATATTTTCTATCATTTCCTTCGCTTCTTTTTCATTTATTTCTGATCTTATCTTTATGATTTCTTTCCTTCTGCTAACTTCAGGGTTTTTTTGTTCTTCTTTCACTAATTGCTTTAGGTATAAGGTTAGGTTGTTTATTTGAGATGTTTTTTGTTTCTTAAGGTAAGATTGTATTGCTGTAAACGTCTCTCTTAGAACTGCTTTTGCTGGATCCCATAGGTTTTGGGTTGTCCTGTTTTCATTGTCTATTGTTTCTAGATATTTTTTTATTTCCTCTTTGATTTCTTCATTGATCTCTTGGTTATTAAGTAGTGTATTGTTTAGCCTCCATGTGTTTGTATTTTTTACAGATTTTTTCCTGTAATTGATATCTAGTCTCATAGCGTTGTGGTCGGAAAAGATACTTGATATGATTTCAATTTTCTTAAATTTACCAAGGCTTGATTTGTGACCCAAGATATGATCTATCCCGGAGGATGTTCCATGAGCACTTGAGAAGAAAGTGTATTCTGTTGTTTTCGGATCGAATGTCCTATGAATACCAATTAAGTCCATCTTGTTTAATGTATCATTTAAAGCTTGTGTTTCCTTATTTATTTTCATTTTGGTTGATCTGTCCATTGGTGAAAGTGGGGTGTTAAAGTCCCCTACAATGATTGTGTTACTGTCGATTTCCCCTTTTATGGCTGTTAGTATTTCCCTTATGTATTGAGGTGCTCCTATGTTGGGTGCATAAATATTTACAATTGTTATATCTTCTTCTTGGATTGATCCCTTGATCATTATGTAGTGTCCTTCTTTGTCTCTTGTAATAGTCTTTTTTTTAAAGTCTATTTTGTCTGATATGACAGTTGCTACTCCAGCTTTCTTTTGATTTCCATTTGCGTGGAATATCTTTTTCCATCCCCTCACTTTCAGTCTGTATGTGTCCCTGGGTCTAAAGTGGGTCTCTTGTAGACAGCATATATACAGGTTTTGTTTTTGTATCCATTCAACCAGTCTATGTCTTTTGATTTGAGCATTTAAGCCATTTACATTTAAGGTAATTATCGATAAGTATGTTCCTATTACCATTTTCTTAATTATTTTTTGTTTGTTATTGTAGGTCTTTTCCTTCTCTTGTGTTTTCTGCTTAGAGAAGTTCCTTTAGCATTTGTGTAAAGCTGGTTTGGCGGTGCTGAATTCTCTTAGCTCTTGCTTGTCTGTAAAGGTTTTAATTTCTCTGTCAAATCTCAATGAGATCCTTGCTGGGTAGAGTAATCTTGGTTGTAGGTTTTTTTCCTTCCTCACTTTAAATATGCCCTGCCACTCCCTTCTGGCTTGCAGAGTTTCTGCTGAAAGGTCAGCTCTTAACCTTATGGGGATGCCTTTGTGTGTTATTTGTTGTTGTTTTTTTCCCTTGCTGCTTTTAATATTTTTTCTTTGTATTGAATTTTTGATAGTTTGATTAATATGTGTCTTGGCCTGTTTCTCCTTGGATTTATCCTGTATGGGACTCTCTGTGCTTCCTGTACTTGATTAACTATTTCTTTTCCCATATTAGGGAAGTTTTCAACTATAATCTCTTCAAATATTTTCTCAGTCCCTTTCTTTTTCTCTTCTTCTTCTGGGACCCCTATAATTCGAATGTTGGTGCATTTAATGTTGTCCCAGAGGTCTCTGCGACCATCCTCAATTTTTTTCATTCTTTTTTCTTTATTCTGCTCTGCAGTAGTTATTTCCACTATTTTATCTTCCAGGTCACTTATCCGTTCTTCTCCCTCAGTTATTCTGCTATTGATCCCTTCTAGAGAATTTTTAATTTCATTTATTGTGTTGTTCATTATTGTTTGTTTGCTCTTTAGTTCTTCTAGAGCCTTGTTAAACGTTTCTTGTATTTTCTCCATTCTATTTCCAAGATTTTGGATCATCTTTACTATCATTATTCTGAATTCTTCTTCCAGTAGACTGCCTATTTCCTCTTCATTTGTTAGGTCTGGTGGGTTTTTGCCTTGCTCCTTCATGTGCTGTGAGTTTCTCTGTCTTCTCATTTTGCTTAACTTACTGTGTTTGGGGTCTCCTTTTTTCAGGCTGCAGGTTTGTAGTTCCCATTGTTTTTGGTCTGTCCCCAGTGGCTAAGGTTGGTTCAGTGGGTTGTGTAGGCTTCCTGGTGGAGGGGACTGGTGCCTGTGTTCTGGTGGATGAGGCTGGATCTTGTTTTTCTGGTGGGCAGGTCTACGTCTGGTGGTGTGTTTTGGGGTGTCTGGGGCCGTATTATGCTTTTAGGCAGCCTCTGTGCTAATGGATGGGGTTGTGTTCCTTTCTTGCTAGTTGTGTGGCATAGGGTGTCCAGCACTGTAGCTTGCTGGTCATTGAGTGGAGCTGGGTCTTGGTGTTGAGATGGAGATATCTGGGAGATTTTCGCTGTTTGATATTACATGGAGCTGGGAGGTCTCTTGTGGACCAGTGTCCTGAACTTGGCTCTCCCACCTCGGAGGCACAGCACTGATTCCTGGCTGCAGCATCAAGAGCCTGTCATCCACACAGCTCAGAATTCAAGGGAGAAAAAAGAAAGAAAGAAAGAAAGAAAGAGAGAGAGAGAGACAGAGAGACAGAGAGAGAGAGAGGGAGGAAAGAAGGAAGGGAGGAAGGAAGAAGATAAAATAAAATAAAGTTATTAAAATAAAAAATAATTATTAAAAGAAATTTTTTTAAGTAATAGAAAAAGAAAGAAGACAGCCACCAAACCAAAAAACAAATCCACCAATGATAAGTGCTAAAAACTATACTAAGAAAAAGAAAAAAATAAATAAAACGAACAGACAGAACGTTAGGACAAATGGTAAAAGCAAAGCTATACAGACAAAATCACACACAGAAGCATACAAAGACACACTTACAAAAAGAGGAAAAGGGAAAAATATATATATATCATTGCTCCCAAAGTCCACCTCCTCAATTTGGGATGATTCATTGTCTATTCAGGTATTCCAGAGATGCAGGGTACATCAAGTTGATTGTGGAGATTTAATCCACTGCTCTTGAGGCTGCTGGGAGAAATTTCCCTTTCTCTTCTTTGTTCTCACAACTCCCAGGGCTCAGCTTTGGATTTGGATCCGCCTCTGTGTGTAGGTCGCCTGATGGCGTCTGTTCTTCGCTCAGACAGGACGGGGTTAAAGGAGCAGCTGATTCGGGGGCTCTGGCTCACTCAGGCCGGGGAGTGGTGGGCAGGGAGGGGTACGGAGTGTGGGGTGTGCCTGCGGCGGCAGAGGCCAGCATGACGTTGCACCAGCCTGAGGCATGTCGTGGTTCTCCCGGAGAAGTTGTCCCAGGATCATGGGACCCTGGCAGTGGTGGGTTGCACAGGCTCCCGGGAGGGGAGTTGTGGAGAGTGACCTGTGCTCACACACAGGCTTCTTGGTGGCTGCGCAGCAGCCTTGGCATCTCATGCCCGTCTCTGGGGTCTGTGCTGATAGCCGCAGCTCACGCCCGTCTCTGGAGCTCCTTTAAGCAGCACTCTTAATCCCCCCTCCTCGCGCACCATGAAACAAGGAAGCAAGAAAAAGTCTCTTGCCTCTTCTGCAGCTCCAGACTTTTCCCCAGACTCCCTCCTGGCTAGCTGTGGCGCACTAACCCCCTTCATGCTGTGTTCACGCAGGCAACCCCAGTTCTCTCCAAACAGGCTGCATTTTATTTATTTATTTTTGGCTGCATTGGGTCTTCGTTGCTGCGTGTGGACTTTCTCTAGTTGTGGCGAGCAGGGGCTACTGTTCGTTGCTGTGCGCGGGCTTCTTATTGCAGTAGCTTCTGTTGTTGCAGAACACGGGCTCTAGGGGTGCGGGCTTCAGTAGTTGTGGCACAGGGCTCAGTAGTTGTGGCTTGCGGGCTCTAGAGCGCAGGCTCAGTAGTTGTGGCGCACAGGCTTAGTTGCTCTGCGGCATGTGGGATCTTCCCGGACCAGGGCTCGAACCCATGTTCCCTGCATTGGAAGGCGGATCCTTAACCACTGCACCACCAGGGAAGCCCAGGTTGCATTTGAAAAAGCAGAACACAAAATCTCTACAGAAGCAGAAGATGAAGCCTTGGTCTTTTGAACAACGTGAAAAACTATGTAAGCAAAATGTGAGAACGTTCTCACTAGAATGTAAATTCTATAACATAAGGGATTTTTTTCCCTTCTTTCTTCACATTTTTGTCTAGGCCTGTATTCCAGTACCTACAACAATGCTTAGTGCTTATAGGTACCCAATAAATATTTATTTACAGAAATTTTTCAATTATTAATAAGGGATCTGAAGCAAGAAACAGAAATAAATCCCAGTGCTGAATAGATATCTATGGGATCCACAGAGCAGACCTAGGCTGAACCAGCATTAAGATTATTCCCTCAAAATGCTCAAAGATCATTGTGGGTATTTCCAAATGACACAGGAGATATTTCTTAAAAGCAGGATTGTTCTCAGTTAAAGGACACCAAAGAGAAACAGCCAAATGTGATGTGTGATCCTTGATTTGATCCTTGAATGAGGAAAAAAAAAGCCATGGAGGACATTTGGGGGACAGTTGGGATAATCTGAATATAGACTATGTATTAGGCAATATTGTATCAATGTCCATGAAACTTTGTACAAGAATGTTCATTAAAAAAGAAAAAAGAACGTTCATAATAGCCTAAGAACTCAAAACAGTCCAGATGAGATAGATAATAAACTGAGCTATATAGATAATGTAATACTAATCAACAATATAAAGGAATGAACCACTGATACGCCATAAAACATGAATGAATCTCAGAAATATTACGAGATGAAAAAAACTAAACAAAAAAAAAAGCTAAACTAAAATATGTATACTGTATGACTCCATTTATATGAAGTTCTAGATGAGGTGAAATGAATTTATGGCGATAGAAATCAGATCAGTGGTTGCTTCTAGGGGTGAAGAGGATTGACTGGAAGAGGGCATGAGGGAATTTTCTAGGGTGATGGAAATGCCCTTTATCTTGATAGAGGTATATCTTGATAGGGGCATGGATTATATGCATTTGTAAAAACCAGCTGAACTGTACACATATTTATATATTTCTCTCTATATAAGTTTTATCACAATAAAAATTTATTGAAAAATATATCAGTGTTAAATGACATAGGTATAACAATGATACTGAGGTTAGGAGAAATACCCTAAAGTATTTGTGGGTAAAGCAGCATCACGATGTCTGTTTTCAATCATTCTGAGGAAAAGGGGGAAATAAAAAGGGAGAGATGAAGCAAATGTGGCAAAATTTAACAGTTAGTAAATTTGGGTGAACAATAGACAGTAATTCATTTTACTTTTTATAAACTTTTCTGTATGTCTGAAAATTTTCAAAATGAAAATTTGAGGTAAAAATCATTCAAAATAATAAAAAAAATTCCCTTAGCCATCATTTCCTCAGTAAGAGGAATGAAAAACTAAAATCAACTACTACTACACATTCTCTCTAATTTACTGTATGTAGGAATGTTTAATGCATCTATATGTTCTTATTATGGAATGTTGTTTAGCTATTCAGCCCATCCTTTTTTTTGTTTCTAACATCTTTATTGAAGTATAATTGCTTTACAATGGTGTGTTAGTTTCTGCTTTATAACAAAGTGAATCAGTTGTACATATACATATGTTCCCATATCTCTTCCCTCTTGCGTCTCCCTCCCTCCCACCCTCCCTATCCCACCCCTCTAGGTGGTCACAAAGCACCGAGCTGATCTCCCTGTGCTATGCGGCTGCTTCCCACTATCTATCTATTTTATGTTTGGTAGTGTATATATGTCCATGCCACTCTCTCACTTTGTCACAGCTTACCCTTCCCCCTCCCCATATCCTCAAGTCCATTCTCTAGTAGGTCTGTGTCTTTATTCCTGTCTTAACAGCCCATCCTTTTGACAGGGCAAAAAAATTTAAAAATCATAGTCTCGGAGGAACCCTGATCAAAGGTAGTAGGAGATATGGGATTGCTTTCTAGAAATTTTCTGGGCAACTACCTGATCTTAAACAGGTCCCCTCTAACATTTACTGGACACACATTTACCTAAACTTTTAATAGTTTTCAAATCCTTTCCTCTCCCTGGAAATGTCTATTTCCCAAGAGTTCCACACAACTGAGTTCAGATGATCTGCCAAGTGATCAACACTTGATCTGATTTGTATTCCAAGATTTTCCAGCATAAACTGGATCTGGAAGGAGGTAAACATGATTAGTTGAGCTCTTTCCATAAATGTCACAGGTAAGAAAGGGGCAGGTGCATGGCCTGTGTTTCAGATGGCATCCCATGGAGGGTAAAGGCAGAGCAGATTTAATTCACTATGTAAATTACACCATCTGTCAGGATTTCAGATGGGTGAGAAAACAAAGATGTGAGTTTATAGGGTAAATGTGTGAAAAGAAACGGATATGCCAGATTCAAGAGAGATTTACTACAAAAATTTGTTTCAGAGGAAATTTGTTCAGAGAATACAGACACCAAAGTTTGGTAGTCTTGGCTCAAAAGGCAATGAGAAAAAACATTTTTCTTCACTGTACACATGACAGGTGAAGAAGTGGAGATAGTAGATGAAGTTTCTGTCAAAGAATTAGCAAGATAGTCAAGGAGGACACAGGAAAGTTTTTAGGCATCAGACAAACATCTTCTGGAAAAATAACAGCAGAGACAACCCACATGGTTTCCTGATAGTGAGGAAAAGTTGGTTCTTTCCTGAATCACCTCTCCTTCTGGGTTAGTAGCAGCAGTGGGAAGAGGCGATCTCTATGTATTAGGGATGGTGTAATATTTTGTATCTCCACAAAGATGGTGATTCTCTTAGTCAGAAAACTTAGAAGCACAGCTGACTGTGTGTGCAGGTTGAGCAGGGAGTCACCACGGCCTGGATCTTAGGAATACTTAGGAGTTCTCCACAACTGGCTTCAGATTCCTACCACGGCATGACTCCTAGGAGCTACTAATAATGCATTGAATCTACAAGGTGCTTTAAGTTTACCAAAGCACTTTCACATATCTCTCCACATTGGGACCCCACCACTCTGTAACGCATGGCAAGTGGGGGGTTTTAATCTGTGTTTTATAGATGAGAACATTAAAACTCAAAGACATTGAGTCTTGCCAAAGGTCATTATAGCTAAGACTCAAGTTCTATCTTCCAATTCCTTTTTCCGTTCTGCTGCTGGACATATAGGCAGGGCATGAAAGCTAGGTAGTGAAGGATGGCTCTAGGAATGCCTTTTAGACCCCCTCAGCATGTTGACTTGAACAGGATTAACAGCCTACATAGCTAGAGACTTGCTGGGTAAAAGACATCTGGTCTTGAAGGATAAAATTGAAAAGATGTTATGTTTCAGATGGAAGCAACTATTTGTTTTGGCCAAATGAAGGAAGAGATCAGGCATAGGTGGGGAATTCCAGCAGACACATGGGGTCCAGGATGGTGTGAGTATGAACAGGTGGACAAAGAGAACTGGTCCCAGGCTAACTTAGGAGAGCACCGTAACCAACAGCTCACACCAAATGTTTCATGTCCATTATGTCATTTAGCCAAGGGTAATCTGAGGATTGCATTTTACTGTTTCTTCTGAAAGCATCCATTTCAGCAAGCTAAGGAAATCCTGGGCATGCCACTAAACTGTGGTTTCTTTATTCTCCTTGCTTCTCCTGCTTGCTTTAATATGCAGTGTGAAGGAAATTGGAACTCACTGGTAGTTAAGAGAAGCTGGTTCAAGCCACAGCCCTAGCAGCTCTGTGTCACAACCCCTGTGTGACCATCAGTCTCTCTGGATTTGGTTCAATTATCTGGAGAGTGAGGGAGACTTCTTAAAATAAGTCCCCCCTAGCTCTAATGTTCTGTCAGCCTTGGTGAAACAAGATGTAGAAAATAGCTCTCCTTGGTCCCTCCTGGATCCAACCTTTCAAAGTCATCTGGTCACTACATGTGCCCCCATTTTGTCCAGCCAGGGACACCTGGACATATGCAGAGAAAACTCCAGTCTTGATGATCACAGTTCTGTTGGGAAACTTCTCTCACCTTCATTTCTGATTTTTAAGAAGCTATCCAGTGCTGCTTCTGTCCCTGCCCCCGCAGCATTCTAGTGACAGTAACTGCTACGAAGTTATTCATTATTCATTATTCTTCAGATAGTCAGTGAAGCCCTTTAGGCTCCTTTCTGGAATCTCATCTCGGTCTTGAAGACCCTGACCTGGCATCAATAACATGGGATATATTAGAGGTTATTATTCTTTACTGCTACTCCTTTATGTATGAGCTTGCTAACAGTTCACTTTTTATGTAAATGAGAGTGAACATAATTATATATTTTGAGTGGGAAAGAAAGAAAGTGGTGTTTAATTATCACACTGAGAAGTGTGCCTAACTTTAGATAACCCATAGTTGTGTGTAATACAAGGGAAGGTCATCCCTCATGTCTCCTCCAGTGGAAAAACAGTCTCTTAACTGATGGTACTGTCCATGATTGTCTCTAAAGGTGATTTCAGGCCAGGAAGAAGAGTGATATGGGGAGAGGAGGGCGTTTTGATCCACCAGTGGGTCAGGCTGACCCTAAGCACTATGGTTCTATTAAAAATGGGTTCTATTTGAAGCATTGTGGCCAACATACTGATAGGTCTTCATTTTTATCATCTCTAATATATTTTTCTGCCTAGGAGTGGGGGCATGGTTGAGTTAATAAAATTAGTAGCCTGTGAATTTTATGTGCATATATACAAAACTATAATAATACAATCATATCTGGAACATAAACATTTATGAATACTAATAAAACTGTCTAAGACTCTGGGCTCACATCCCCAAGTGATCCTCATTATATTTATAGTAACCTGCAGTTAGATGTATGGTTAGATCAAGCAAGGAGGTGGGCAAAAGTAAATGGCTGCCCACTGTGTTCTGCCAAACTGCAGCCAGGCCCTGAAAATAAACAGTTCTTGATTTTTTGCTGCATGGTCTAAGAATGTCACTACAAGCTAAATGAAAATTTTCCAGTAGCCCCAAAGCATCTCTGATTTCTCAGACACAGAATTGCATTATGTAAATGTGCTTAGTTCCACATAAAAGCAGTGGAGAAAGATTCATTGACTTTGGATTTTGCATGCCTTCAAGCAAATGTCTAGGTACACAATACTCACTATTCTGGGCATTTAAACAGACCTGGGGGAGGAGCAGTGAATGGACTAGTCATTTGAGTTCACAGACATAACTTTGTCTACCTTCAGCTTTGTGGCCATTCCAAGACTCACAGCAGATTACAAACCTAACTTGGCTTTTAAAACTAAGTGATCGCCTGTCTGCAGCCTGTAATTCTTTAAAATCTAATACCTGTCTTGGTTTTACGGCCAGAAAATCTATACCGACATGTTGTTTGTTCCCTCTACTGTGTAGAAACACTTCAGGAGCTAATTCACAGTGTCATTTGCTAAGCAACCATGCTATTAAAGAACTGGGATTTACAGAGAAAAACAGTTGCTTAATTGATACTGAGTTATGATAAGTGAGGGGATGGTGGGCAAATGAGGGGTGACACAGGCCTCTTCAGCCAACCTCTGTGGTTCCACAGTGCTGCAAATTCTTGCATTGCAAGGGTCAATCCCAGTGTCTGGCACACAGGTAGCTATGATTAGTGTTAAGAAGAATAGAGCCAAGAGTACACAGACATTATACAGTTGGTTGTGTCACTTTGACAGGCTAACTGCTACCATCTTGGGTGCTGGCCAGCAAGGGATAGATTAATGAATCCCAGAAATACAGTCAATATTCTTTTGATATAAACTGATACAAGCCAGTTTTGATTCTCAGATCTCCACGTTCCTCTCTTCTACTTCGCAGTCAAAATGAACCTGTTCTCTCTTTTACTATCATTGGACCAGGCTTCCCTACCCACCAAGATGCCAGCTAACTAGTCTGACAAAAGCACCCTTGCCGATGGAGTCATGGGGAAGTGAAGAATTCTGTGAAACCAGTTTTCTTCTTTTCATCAATATACCACCCTCTGCCTGGTTCTATGCCACAAGCGTTCTGGCTTCTTTTGCGCCTGGAATGCTTCTCACCCTCTCTTGCCTATGAATCTTGGCACATGCTGTTCTTCTGCCTGGACCACTTCTTTCCCCAACTAATTTTTTTGTTTGTTAAATCAGACTTTTCTTGTTCTCAAATATCCAGTACTTCACCAAGGAAGTTATCCTCAACACTCTTTACCTCTCAGCACCCATGTTACATAATCTACCTATAGACTTGTCTGTAGACTTTTGCCTCAATAAGTGCTTGTTCAATGGTATAACCCTCCGGAGGATGAGCTTCCTGAGTGCTGATATTATATTGTCTTTGTTTATCTCTGTGTCCTCAGGATTATCCCAGGACCTGGAACATACTGGACTTGACAAATAGTCGTTGAATTAATTAATAAATGAGAATGAGTAAGAGAAGAAATACATAATTTGCTCCAGTGGGTATATTGCCTTTCAAAATATAGTTTGAAAAGATGCCAATTGTCTAAGTGTGGAGTCCCCATCGGGTTTAATGGTAACCAAGGATCTTTGCCTAGGGGTCCATGAATCTGCTGGTTAAGAACAACCTTTTATTTACTTATTAGTCGTTATACTGTACCTACCTTGATAAGCTTCATCACCATTAGGATTACCGGTATCACATCACAGTATCCATTTCAGATTACAATGCGACTCTGCCATCTACTGGTGATATGGGGTAGCACTGTGAAACCTGTGACAAGGTATTTTCATTTTCGCCGGAATCTTCTGGGTCCAAAAGCTATGAGAGGCTTAGATTCCAACATACCCAACCATTTCATTTTACCAAAGGGGAAGCCATTTCCCATAAAGAGTATATGATCACCCAGGGCCATACAGCTTAGTCAGTGGAAGGGCTTGAACTCTAATCTAGGCTTCCTGACAAAATCAGGCTCCTTTTTGTTCCAGATGCTCACAGCAGTACATCTGGTCAACAGTGCTGACTTCTTCCAAAAAGAAATAAAACAATTAAAACTTGGTCCAGGTTACATGCCAGGAATCTCTTACCCCCTTGTATAAAGCTCCTCACATTCCAAAAAGCAGAGTATCTGATTTTCTGCTTTCTGTCCATAGATTTCTGGATCTGAGGACAGCTGTATGGGATGATGTGGGAAAGACTAGACTCACAAAACTTGGAATTCCACATCAAAAAGTTAGGCAAAGATATGGAGCGGGTGTGTTGCATGCCATTGGATTGCCTGCCATCAGCAAGACTTGGAGGGATTAGAAACACACCAGAAATTTGTGTTCTGAGAAGCTGTGATCTTTAACGGAAAAACTGACAAACTATAACTGAAAAAGCTAGGAACTGCCACTCTAATCAGAATAGAGAGGATTGGTGTAAAAACCTTCCAGAAAGCCCCCCTCTGTGAACCTGGCAGAATTGGCTACAGAAGCATTCGTTTTTCCAACATATACATATTTTTATTTTTTAGCTACCCCATGGGACTGGATCTAACCATAGTCATCTTTTTATTAAAGTGTGGTTTGCATGAAAACATGCCTCTTAACATTCCTGGGATCAATGCAGAGTCAAAACAAACCAGACATCTCAGTACCTGCCAGAAAGAGTTTCATCTTTTCCTAACGATTCTTAGAACCGAGCACTTCAGGGACTGGGCTTATAAAACAAAGGAAAAAAGATATGGCTATCTGGAGTTCTCACTGGGTACTTCAGAAAAAGTTCCCTGGAATTCTTTGGCTCTGAATGTATTTTTAAAAATCTTCTTTACCTAAGATAGTACCACCAGCTCATGAGCATGTTCAGGCTGATCATTTCATTCTGTAAATTGGAAAAGTAACTCTTTTACTTCATATTCCTGGGACAAGCCTGGTGAGGAAAATAGTACCGGGTCCTGAAGGGTTAAGGATCAGAGTTGAGGTACCATTTTAGTCCCTCAGTGATGGGAAAAAAAAATTTTCCCCTTGAAAAACAAAAGAAAAAAATGCTAAGGAAAATGTCAATACTCAATTAATTCTTTCCTATGATCATCTCTCCTCCAGTCTCAACCACTAGTGTGGGGAATAATGCTCACCACTACACCATCCCTAGACGTGATCTAGAACGTCCTTAGTTTGAATGTGAATCCTTGTGCACCCTTTCCATCTCCCCACAGTGCCCATGGCTGAGGGCACAATCCTGATGGCAGAATTCTAGAGCACAGCACTGAGGTACTGAAGACTTTTCTCCTGAGAGAAGGAAAGAATGAGAACATTTACCCAGAATTTCAGCGTGGTGGTTATAGGACTAGGAGGTCCAAATGAGCGCTCAAGACCAGGTGAAAGTTCTTGTGAATTGATCATGAATTACCACTGCCAACTTTTTCCTCTTAGGGATAAACTCAGAGTTCTTGGAATTCCTGGACTGTAAATAAATTACGCTTGGATATCCCCAGTAGCCTAGAGACACTGCTCAATGCAAGTGACAATTCTCCCCTTACAAGATCCATGAGGGATGGGACAGCACCTCCCCTTTCTCTGATCCACGTTAAGGAGATGCAGGCAACTAGAACCCCTGGTTCCTCCTTTCTAGCCCTCCCATCATTCCACACTGCCAGAATAGTTCCTTTTATTTCCACCTACTCCAACTATCAGCTACATTTACTCCAAATTCATTTTCATCTCTTCCCTGACTTCATCTCTTCCCTGACTTCCCTGTTATTTCGGAGTCATCATTCATGATCAAACAGTCCAAAATAGCTTTGCAGACTTGCCTTGAGGCGCAAAGCTCAAAAAAATTAACTGGCTTTAATCCCCCTTCCTGGCCCTATAAATAGGGTATGATGGTAGTGTGATTTTCATACTGAAAATAACATAAAGACTACAATTTTGAGAATTTTTATATTTACCCCCAAATTTTGCCTAACTTAATTTAGGCTTAGTTTAAATGATTTCATAAGAAATTCCTTTCTTGAGTTCATTCATATGTAACAACATGATAAAGTTGTTTTCAAAACAAATAGTCAGCTTATACTAGTGTTTAAAAGTGTGGCTTCTGACCTCAGACTGCTGGGGTTCACATTTGATACCTCTGAGCTGGGAGACCTGTGCAAGTTACTTAACCCCTCTGAAACCCAGCTTCTTCATTTTTAGAATACAGATAATAATAGTGTTTGCCTATCCAACTATTAGGATTAAATGAGATAATGCACAAAATGTACTTAGCATAGTATCATGTGCATTGTAAATTGTATTTTTTAATAAATAAAACCATTATTTTATATGACAGGCATTTCCACATACACTATTGCATTTAACCCTGGTAACTCCATAATGTAGGTACAGCCCTCCCTCGGTTTCTGCAGGAATTAGTGCCAAGACCCCCATGGATACCAAAATCCCTGGATGCTTAAGTCAGTTATATAAGATGGTGAAGTATAGTGGGCAGGCCCTCCAAAATCCACACATTTCACATCCCAGTATTCAACTAACCGTGGATCAGTCCATGGTTGGTTGGCCCTGTGAATAGAGAGGGCCGACTGTATTTTGTTTCCATTTTGTAGAGTGCTGGCTCACTCCTGAAGATATAACTTTCTACAGAGCTTTTCCAAGGAGAATTTGCTCAACCGCATATCCTAGAGTCTGGAGGGGCCTCCTTGTTCCACGTAGACATTTCCACACAACTGTTCTCGCACCCTCTTGTAAAAACCCCTGCTCCATTAAGACTCTTGCTTTGGGCTCTACCATCCCTCTACTCCTCTTTGTCACTATTATCCACCAAATCTTGGTCTCTATACCCAGACTTTAACGTCAGCATCTCGTGTGACTTCATTTATGTTAATACCCAGTATCCTGGCAGCTGAGTTCCTTGAACTCTTCGTCTCCAGTCATCTTTACTTCACTCCCAACTTTGGTCATGTGTTTTTATGGCCACTCTCTGGACTTTGTTATCACCCAGAACAGTTTTACCTTCAAAATCAACAACTCAGACACCTTACAACTCTTTTCCTTCCAGGTGGCTCATTCAGTTATTTCTGTTAAACCAGCTCCTTGAATTCATTGGACTGCCCTTACAATTTCTCACTTACCAGTGTCCTCCTTTCTTCACTTTCTTCCCTATCCTACTTATATTCAATGTTCTGTCACTTTGACCACTCTCACTAATTTCCTCAATTCCCTTGCCCCGTTGTCCTTTCAACACACCTACTTGGCCTTTCTCAGTGAATCCAACTATTGACCAAGGTTGCTGAGCGTCATTGCAGAAAAAGCAGCAGGGCAGAGTGTTGTCATTACGTGTTCATGGTCAGCATATTCAACAGGACAAGATGCACTGCCAAGAAATTCTATTCGCTTTTTAAAAATATTTTTAGTTGAAGTATAGTTGATTTAAAAAGTTGTGCTTCAGGTGTACAGCAAAGTGATTCCGTTTTATATATATATTCTTTTTCAGATTCTTTTCCATTATAGGTTATTACAAGATATTGAATATAGTTCCCTGTTCTGTACAGTCCTTGTTGTTTATCTATTTTATATATAGTAGTGCTTATTTATCTATTTTATATATAGTAGTGCTTATATGTTCATCCCAAACTCCCAGTTTATCCTTCCCCTTTGGTAACCTTAACTTTGTATGGTATATCTGTGAATCTGCTTCTGTTTTGTAAATATGTTCATTTGTATCGTTTTTTAGATTCTACATATAAGTGATATCATGGTATTTGTCTTTCTCTGACTGACTTGCTTCACTTACTATGATAATCTCTAGGTCCATCCATGTTGCAGCAAATGGCATTATTTCATTCTTTTATATTGCTGAGTAATATTCTACTATATATATATGTATATATATACATATATATACATATATATATATATATATGTATATATATATATATATCCATTCACCTGTCAATGGACATTTAAGTTGTTTCCATGTCTTGGAAATAGTGCTGCTGTGAACACTGGAGTGCATGTATCTTTTTGAATTATGGTTTTCTCTGGATATATGCCCAATAGTAGGATTGTAGGATCTTATGGTAGCTCTATTTTTTGTTTTTTAAGGAATCTGCATGCTATTCTTCACAATGGCTGCATCAGTTTCCATTCCCACTAACAATGTAGGAGGATTCCCTTTTCTCCACACCCTCTCCAAGATTTATTATTTGTAGACTTTGTGTTGATGGCCATTCTGACCAGTGTAAGGTGATACCTAATTGTAGTTTTGATTTGCATTTCTCTTTTATTGAATTTTTATCAGTTCTTTCTCCTCTTCTCTACAGTGAGGATTTCTCCATTGTCCTTAATCCTCCAATTTCCTCACATCCCTCCATACTCAAAGCAGGTGGCATCAACTCCTACCTCATGGAGAAGATAGAGACCCTCAGAGGGGACATTCTTCAACTTCCCACCATCACATTTACAAACCCATGTGCTTATGCAGCTGTTCTTCCCCCTTGTCTCCTGACGCTATATAAGAAGCACCCTTCTAATCATTTCTAATTAGGGTTTAACTGTCCACCAGTCCCCTGCCATGCTTTATCCAGGATGGACCATGCTTTATAAATTATCCCCTCTCTCTTCTATCTTAAACCTTTTGCTCTATACTGAATCTTTCTCATCAGCTTTTAAATATGTCGTAGACTTGTTTTTATCACTTAAACCTGAAAACAATCATGAAATGCATATTGCCTTTCTCGATTTCACAGATGAGAAAATGGAGGCTCATGGAGATTAATGAGGAAAAGATAGAGTAGGGTCCAGACCCAGGACATTACAGCCATATACGATGCCTTTCATTATGTGTCATGCCATGCTCTGTAGCAGCTGGTCCTGCCTAAGCTCTCATCTGTGGGCTGTGGAGATCTCTCTCTTTTAGGTATATTCATTACAGGATTGGATTGGCTTCTTGGCAAGCCAATCTGCTGATCAATGCTCCAGCATTATGGCTTCCCTTAAGGCCCCTAAAGGGAAATAGTTGGGTAGACCCAATCTGTACGTGGGTTGCTCCATCAGTAAAGTGTAACTGATAATATACCTTCTTCCCTCCTTCTAGAAGCATTCTATTTCTGCCTCCATTTCCCATCTGCAGCTTAATAAAGATGGCTAATCCCTCTCCCATGGAAGGTTTTCAATAGCTGAGGGGGAAGGTGCTACATAAATGCTCGATATAGCCATCTTTTGGAGGAAGTTAACTCCTTGCCTGAGCTGACAGAAAACTGTGATGTGGATGGGGCTGGGTACATTTTCTTTAGAAGAGAAAAAATAGAGCAAGGAGGAGAAAAATTAGGTAAGCATCTGGAGGAAAGACTCAGAGAAGACCCAAGTAAGAACATGGTCAAGCAACTAAATCAACATCCACTGCTGCAGCTATTTGTATCTGCCCTTTGTTAGTCTCAGACTTACAAAGGGGAAGTGAGGAGGCATGTAGAGTGTGGAATATTATTAAAGAAAGAGAACTAGAAGTGAAGAGGAAGTGAGGGGAATGTGAGTCTTACAAGGAAGATAAAAAGAACAGATAAAAAAAGAAACATGGGCCAACAAAGCTAATCTCTCCTTGTAAAAAGAGGTGATGTGTGTAGAAAGAGACTACATGTCAATGTTTGGTCCTTGAATGTTACTTTTCCAGCAAAGATAGTAAAGCCTCTAAAATATAGGACTAAGCCAAAAAAACAAAAAACCCAAGAAACTTAAATGAAAAATTATTTGGATTTAAACAAAGGAATAATTAAAATCCTGAGATAAAATTAAATTTGGATCTAAATTGATGTGGAGTCTAAAGCTTGTAAGTGTAGATAGAAGTAGTATTGGGGTCAAATCCTGGATTTTGAGCTAAGTAGCTATGTGATATTGGTCAAGTTGCACTTAACCTATCTGAGTATCAGTTTCCTAGTTCATAAAATTATGGAGATTGACTAGATCCACTATTCTCAAGCTGTGATTCCATTAAGAAGCAGTTATTTTAATGAGAGATGTTACTGAGGAAGATTGACTGAGCATGGGACCAATGTGTAAAGAGGACAGAAGTTTGAGAAATACTGGACTGTCTCAAAGATTTCTTCTATGTGATAGAGAATAAGATAATTTAAAGAACTGGTTAGGAATCAATTTCACCTTTAGAAATTCATATAATTAAGTCAGTTAAAGGGGATATATGTAGAAGCTATCATATGTTTTTATGTGCAATTAACTGAAAAGCAAATATAAGGAAAGTATGGCAGTAGCTGGCAGAAACAAAGGCTTCACAGAATCTGGAGGAAGGCATAGTCCCTTTTATCTTGCTCTGTGTCCAGATAAGCAGTGAAAAGGAGACTAATTGCTTCTTTTTCTTAACACCTTTATTGGAGTATAATTGCTTTACAATGGTGTGTTAGTTTCTGCTTTATAACAAAGTGAATCAGTTATACATATACATATGTCCCCATATCTCTTCCCTCTTGCGTCTCCCTCCCTCCCACCCTCCCTATCCCACCCTTCTAGTGGTCACAAAGCACCAAGCTGATCTCCCTGAGCTATGTGGCTGCTTCCCACTAACTATCTCTTTTACGTTTGGTAGTGTATATATGTCCATGCCACTCTCTCACTTTGTCCAAGCTTACCCTTCCCCCTGCCCATATCCTCAAGTCAGTTCTCTAGTAGGTCTGCATCTTTATCCCATCTTGCCCCTAGGTTCTTCATGACCATTTTCTTTTTTTTTTTTTTTCAGATTCCATATATAGGTGTTAGCATATGGTACTTGTTTTTCTCTTTCTGACTTACTTCACTCTGAATAACAGTCTCTAGGTCCATCCACCTCACTACAAATAACTCAGTTTTGTTCTTTTTTATGACTGAGTAATATTCCATGGTATATATGTGCCACATTTTCTTTATCCATTCATCTGTTGATGGACACTTAGGTTGCTTCCATGTCCTGGCTATTGTAAACAGAGCTGCAATGAATATTGTGGTACATGACTCCTTTTGAATTATGGTTTTCTCAGGGTATATGCCCAGTAGTGAGATTGCTGGGTCGTATGGTAGTTCTATGTTTAGTTTTTTAAGGAACCTCCGTACTGTTCTCCATAGTGGCTGTACCAATTTACATTCCCATCAACAGTGCAAGAGGGTTCCCTTTTCTCCACACCCTCTCCAGCATTTATTGTTTGTAGATTTTTTGATGATGGTCATTCTGACCTGTGTGAGATGATACCTCATTGTAGTTTTGATTTGCATTTCTCTAATGATTAATGATGTTGAGCATTCTTTCATGTGTTTGTTGGCAATCTGTATATAGTACTTGCAGACATGTCTATTTAGGTCTCCCATTTCTGGACTCGGTTGTTTGTTTTTTTGATATTGAGCTGCATGGGCTGCTTGTAAATTTTGAAGATTAATCCTTTGTCAGCTGCTTCATTGGCAAATATTTTCTCCCATTCTGAGGGTTGTCTTCTCGTCTTGTTTATGGTTTTCTTTGCTGTGCAAAAGCTTTGAAGTTTCATTAGGTACCATTTGTTTATTTTTGTTTTTATTTCCATTTCTCTAGGAGGTGGGTCAAAAAGGAGCTTGCAGTGATTTATGTCATAGAGTGTTCTGCCTATTTTTTCCTCTAAGAGTTTGATAGTGTCTGGCCTTACATTTAGGTCTTTAGTCCATTTTGAGTTTATTTTTGTGTAAGGTGTTAGGAAGTGTTCTAATTTCATTCTTTTCCATGTAGCTGTCCAGTTTTCCCAGCACCACTTATTGAAGAGGCTGTCTTTTCTCCATTGTATATTCTTGCCTCCTTTATCAAAGATAAGGCGGCCATATGTGCATTGGTTTATCTCTGGGCTTTCTCTCGTGTTCCATTAATCCGTATTTCTGTTTCTGTGTCAGTACCATACTGTCTTGATTACTGTAGCTTTGTAGTATAGTCTGAAGTCCAGGAGCCTGATTCCTCCAGCTCTGTTTTTTGTTCTCAAGATTGCTTTGGCTATTCGGGGTCTTTTGTGTTTCCATACAAATTGTGAAGTTTTTTGTTCTAGTTCTGTGAAAAATGCCAGTGGTAGTTTGAAAGGGATTGCATTGAATCTGTAGACTGCTTTGGGTAGTAGAGTCATTTTCACAATGTTGATTCTTGCAATCCAAGAACATGGTATATCTCTCCATCTATTTGTATCATCTTTAATTTCTTTCATCAGTGTCTTATAACTTTCTGCATACAGGTCTTTTGTCTCCTTAGGTAGGTTTATTTCTAGATATTTTATTCTTTTTGTTGCAATGGTAAATGGAAGTGTTTTCTGAGTTTCACTTTCACATTTTTCATCATTAGTGTATACGAATGCAAGAGATTTCTGTGCATTAATTTTGTATCCTGCTACTTTACCAAATTCATTGATTAGCTCTGGTAGTTTTCTGCTAGCATCTTTAGGATTCTCTACATACAGTATCATGTCATCTGCAAACAGTGGCAGCTTTACATCTTCTTTTCCAATTTGGATTCCTTTATTTCTTTTTCTTCTCTGATTGCTGTGGCTAAAACTTCCAAAACTATGTTGAATAATAGTGGTGAGGGTGGGCAACCTTGTCTTGTTCCTGATCTTAGTGGAAATGCTTTCAGTTTTTCACCTTTGAGGACAATGTTGGCTGTGGGTTTGTCATGTATGGCCTTTATTATGTTGAGGAAAGTTCCCTCTATGCCTCCTTCTGGAGTGTTTTTATCATAAATGGGTGTTGAATTTTCTCAAAAGCTTTCTCTGCATCTATTGAGAGGATCATATGGTTTTTCTTCTTCAATTTGTTAATATGGTATATCACGTTGATTGATTTGCATATATTGAAGAATCCTTGCATTCCTGGGATAAACCCCACTTGATCGTGGTGTATGATCCTTTTAATGTGCTGTTGCATTCTGTTTGTTAGTATTTTGTTGAGGATTTTTGCATCTATGTTCATCAGTCATATTGGCATGTAACTTTTCTTACTTTGTGACATCGTTATCTGGTTTTGGTATCAGGGTGATGGTGGCCTCACAGAATGAGTTTGGGAGTACTCCTCTCTCTGGTATATTTTGGAAGACTTTGAGAAGGATAGGTGTTAGCTCTTCTCTAAATATTTGATAGAATTAACCTGTGAAGCCATCTGATCCTGGGCTTTTGTTTGTTGGAAGATTTTTAATCACAGTTTCAATTTCAGTGCTTGTGATTGGTCTGTTCATATTTTCTATTTCTTCCTGGTTTACTCTGGGAAGGGTGTGCATTTCTAAGAATTTTTCCATTTCTTCCAGATTGTCCATTTTATTGGCATATAGTTGCTTGTAGTAATCTCTCATGATCCTTTATATTTCTTCCGTGCCAGTTGTTACTTCTCCTTTTTCATTTCTAATTCTGTTGATCTGAGTCTTCTCCCCTTTTTTCTTGATGAGCCTGGCTAATGGTTTATCAATTTTGTTTATCTTCTCCATGAACCAGCTTTTAGTTTTATTGATCTTTGCTATTGTTTCCTTCATTTCTTTTTCATTTATTTCTAATCTGATCTTTATGATTTCTTTCCTTCTGCTAACTTTGGGTATTTTTGTTCTTCTTTCTCTAATTGCTTTAGGTGTAAGGTTAGGTTGTTTATTCGAGATGTTTCTTGTTTCTTAAGGTAGGATTGTATTGCTATAAACTTCCCTCTTAGAACTGCTTTTGCTGCATCCCATAGGTTTTGGGTCGTTGTGTCTCCATTGTCATTTGTTTCTAGGTATCTTTTGCTTTACTCTTTGATTTCTTCAGTGATCTCTTGGTTATTAAGCAGTTTGATGTTTAGCCTCCATGTGTTTGTATTTCCTACAGATGTTTTTCCTCTAAGTGATACCTAGTCTCATAGCGTTATGGTCGGAAAAGATACTTGATACGATTTCAATTTTCTTAAATTTACCAAGGCTTGATTTATGACCCAAGATATGATCTATCCTGGAGAATGTTCAATGAGCACTGGAGAAGAATGTGTATTCTGTTATTTTGGGAAGGAATGTCCTATAAATATCAATTAAGTCCATCTTGTTTAATGTATCATTTAAAGCTTGTGTTTCCTTATTTATTTTCATTTTGGATGATCTGTCCATGGGTGAAAGTGGGGTGTTAAAGTCCCCTACAATGATTGTGTTACTGTCAGTTTCCCCTTTTATGGCTGTTAGTATTTGCCTTATGTATTGAGGTGCTCCTATGTTGGGTGCATAAATATTTACAATTGTTATATCTTCTTCTTGGGTAGATCCCTTTATCATTATGTAGTGTCCTTCTTTGTCTCTTGTAATAGTCTTTGTTTTAAAGTCTATTTTGTCTGGTATGAGAATTGCTACTCCAGCTTTCTTTCAATTTCCATTTGCATGGAATATCTTTTTCCATCCCCTCACTTTCAGTCTGTATGTGTCCCTAGGTCTAAAGTGGATCTCTTGTAGGCAGCATATATATGGATCTTGTTTTTGTATCCATTCAGCCAGTCTATGTCTTTTGGTTGGAGCATTTAATCCATTTATATTTAAGGTAATTATCGATATGCATGTTCCTTTTACCGTTTTCTTAATTGTTTTGGGTTTATTATTATAGGTCTTTTCCTTCACTTGTGTTTCCTGCCTAAAGAAGTTCCTTTAGCATTCTTATAAAGCTGGTTTGGTGATGCTGCTGAATTCTCTTAGCTTTTGCTTCTCTGTAAAGATTTTAATTTCTCCGTCAAATCTGAACGAGATCCTTGCTGGGTAGAGTAATCTTCGTTGTAGTTTTTTCTCCTTCAACACTTTGAATATGTCCTCTCACTGTTGTGGCCTCTCCCACTGCAGAGCACAGGCTCCAGACGTGCAGGCTCAGCGGCCATGGCTCACGGGCCCAGCCGCTCCACGGCATGTGGGATCTTCCCAGACCGGGGCATGAACCCGTGTCTCCTGCTTCAGCAGGTGGACTCTCAACCACTGCGCCACTGGGGAAGCCCCTGCCACTCCCTTCTGGCTTGCAGAGTTTCTGTTGAAAGATCAGCTGTTAACCATATGGGGATTCCCTTATGTGTTATTTGTTGTTTTTCCCTTGCAGTTTTTAATATTTTTTTCTTTGTATTGAATTTTTGATAGTTTGATTAATATGTGTCTTGGTGTGTTTCTCCTTGCATTTATCCTGTATGGGACTCTCTGTGCTTCCTGGACTTGATTAACTATTTCCTTTCCCATATTAGGGAAATTTTCAACTATAATCTCTTTAAGTATTTCCTCAGTCCCTTTCTTTTTCTCTTCTTCTTCTGGGACCCCTATAATTTGAATGTTGGTGCGTTTAATGTCCCAGAGGTCTCTGAGACCATCCTCAATTCTTTTCATTCTTTTTTCTTAATTCTGCTGTGCAATAGTCTTTCCCACTATTTTATCTTCCAGGTCACTTATCCGTTCTTCTCCCTCAGTTATTCTGCTATTGATCCCTTCTAGAGAATTTTTAATTTCATTTATTGTATTGTTCATCAGTGTTTGTTTGCTCTTTAGTTCTTCTAGTTCCTTGTTAAACATTTCTTGTATTTTCTCCATTCTATTTCCAAGATTTTCTGTCATCTTTACTATCATTATTCTGAATTCTTTTTCAGGTAGACTGCCTATTTCCTCTTCATTTTTTAGGTCTGGTACGTTTTCGCCTTGCTCCTTCATCTGCTGTGTGTTTCTCTGT
The DNA here is from genome assembly GCF_964270905.1 of Leucopleurus acutus. NCBI lineage: Eukaryota > Metazoa > Chordata > Mammalia > Artiodactyla > Delphinidae > Leucopleurus > Leucopleurus acutus. The sequence goes on from NC_139156.1 coordinate 73,469,899, forward strand.
CTTCTCATTTTGCTTATCTTACTGTGTTTGGGGTCTCCTTTTCGCAGGCTGCAGGTTCATAGTTTCCGTTGTTTTTGGTGTCTGTCCCCCGTGGCTAAGGTTGGTTCAGTGGGTTGTGTAGGCTTCCTGGTGGAGAGGACTAGTGCTTGTGTTCTGGTGGATGAGGCTGGATCTTGTTTTTCTGGTGGACAGATCCACGTCTGGTGGTGTGTTTAGGGGTGTCTGTGGCCTTTTTATGATTTTATGTAGCCTCTGTGCCTATGGACGGGGTTTTCTTCCTTTGTTGCTAGTTGTGTGGCATAGGGCGTCCAGCACTGTAGCTTGCTGGTCATTGAGTGGAGCTGGGTCTTGGCGTTGAGATGGAGATCCCCTAGGAGATTTTCACCGTTTGATATTACATGGAGCTGGGAGGTCTCTTGTGGACCAGTGTCCTGAACTTGGCTCTCCCACCTCAGTGGCACAGCCCTGACGCCTGGCTGGAGCACCAAGAACCTGTCCTCCACACGGCTTTCTCGCTGCCATAGTCTGGAAGCTCTAATTGCTTTTTAATTAATGTCGTACAGGGGTTAAGTTGCCTGGGGTCGGGGGCACCATTGAGGGTAATGAAACGCCATCAGTCCTCAATCACTCACTTTATCAATGAGCCACAGAGACCACAGACCAGCTTCAGCCCCCAAATAGCAGAGCACTGGCAAGGGAGTCAATCCAAACTGGGAAAGAAAACCAGAACCTTGTTCGAACGTGTGGCAGCCACACAGGGCCTTCCATCCATGATGTGGTCCTTGCGTACCTCATCAGAGTCATCCATGCCTGTGGTAGGCAGAATAATCACCCCTCCCACCCCCCCAACCCACCCAAAGATGCCCACACCCTAATCCCCTGAACCTGTTACCTTGAATGGAAATAGGGATTTTTCAGATATGGTTAAGGTTACAGACATTGAAATAAGTATATTATCCTGGATTATCCAGGTACGCCTTTTCTAATCACATGAATCATTAAAAGTGGGGAACCTTTCCCCGCTTTGTTCGGAGAAAGATATGTACCAAAAGCAGGGTCACATGGTGCTACATTGCTGGCTTTGAAGATCAAAGAAGGGGGCCATAAGCCAAGGAATATGGGTGAACTCTAGAAGCTGAACAAGACTTAACTCAAGCATCCCCTCTCTAGAGAGCCATTTCTAAAAACCCAAGACAATCTCTTTCTTCCCCAAACCCAGGGTGGACTCCATCACTCCCATCTCTTTGCTCCCACCACACAAAGCGCAAATGCCTATCACAAGACTGTATTCAAAGTGTCTATTTATAGTCTGTCTCTACTTCTTGAAATGGATATCCTTCCAGGACTGGCATCCTAGCAGACTGCCCATCAGCAGGCCCATGATGAAAGATGAATGAGAACCAATTTTTGGGGAATCACATGTCTTTAATTATATCCTCAAACCAAATGGGGATTATCAGATATTAAATACTCCCACTTTACTAGAAATACTGTATTTTATTAGTTTAGTGGGTTTTTGTTATTTCGTTTTGTTTACATTTTTGAAACACTCCCTTAGTACAGCTCTGTTTGGCTTTGAACTCTGTTAGAAGACAGGATACCACCTCCCTCCATGCCTGGAGGTACATGATCATTCACAGAAACAGCATAGTCTTATAAGCAGATCTGTTTCTAGAGTTTATGTTTAAGATCAAAGTTGAAAAAGAACTAAACTGAGCCACTTTTGTTCCCAGAGTAATTTCTTCACTCTCTCACAATTTTGAGAGGTACCAGTGTTCTTCTTTTCAGCTCAGACTGTCTTCTCCATTCAGTGTGTCCCATGCTTCCAGACCATACTTACGAGACACTTACCAGACCATTTGACCCACACCCGCTAGTATTTTAATGATTTCCTTTACTCTTGGAATAACTAGCCTGATTGTGTACTTGGCACAATTCTCTGGTCTTCTACCCACCCGCTGAACATTCTTCATATTTGGGAAAGATTCCTGGCTGCACAGCCACCAAATTGGGAATCTGTCTCCAAAATCATCTCCTTCATATTTGTTGGTCAGCTTGATGAGGCTCGGTCATACATCATGAAGGAGAAGGTAAAGCGAAAACTCTTTTTAACATAGGTTGTAGGCGTCAATAATCAATTAAGAGCGGAGTTAAGATTGCAGACTAGGAGGATGTGGAATTCCTGTCTCCGCACAACTAGAGTACCTACCAGGCACCGGTGGGGGACCATGGACACCTAAAGGGACGGGAGGAACCCCCAGCGACCAGCTTGCGGGATCTTGGTTCCCAGGCTGGAGGTCGGCCCGAGCTCCTGTGGTGGAAGCTCCAAGTCCAAACCTCTGGACTAACAGGGAACCACAGGCCCCAGGTAATATTAATTGGACTGAGCCCCCTGGAGGTCCTAATCTCAGCACCAACTATATCCAACTGCCTGCAAACTCCAGTGCTGGACGCCTCAGGCCAAACAACCAGTAAGACAGGAATCAAGCCCCACCCATCAAAAAAAAAGGAAAGGAAAAGAAACGACAAAAAAATGTTACAGATGAAAGAGCAAGGTAAAAACCTACAAGACCAAATAAATGAAGATGAAATAGGCAACCTACCTGAAAAAGAATTCAGAGTAATGATAGTAAAGATGATCCAAAATCTCAGATACAGAATGGAGAATATACAAGAAACATTTACTAAGGATCTAGAAAAGTAAAGAGCAAACAAACAGTGATGAACAACACAATTACTGAAATTAAAAATACTGTAAAAGGAATCAATAACAGAAAAACTGAGGCAAAAGAACACATAAGTGAGCTGGAAGATAAAATGGTGGAAATAACTGCCAGGGAGCAGGATAAAGAAAAAAGAATGAAAAGAATTGAGGACAGTCTCAGAGACCTCTGGGACAACATTAAACACACCAACATTACAATTGTAGGGGTCCTAGAAGAAGAGAAAAAGAAAGGGTTTGAGAAAATACTTGAAGAGATTATAGTCGAAAACTTCCTTAACATGGGAAAGGAAATAGGCAATCAGTTCCAAGAAGCACAGAGAGTCCCATACAGGATAAATCCAAAGAGAAACACGCCGAGACACATATTAATCAAACTATCAAAAATTAAATGCAAAGAAAAAATATTAAAAGCAGCAAGGGAAAAGCAACTAATAAAATACAAGGGAATCTCCAAAAGGTTAACAGCTGATTTTTCAGCAGAAATTCTGCAAGCCAGAAGGGAGAGGCAGGACATATTTAAAGTGATGAAGGAGAAAAACCTACAACCAAGATTACTCTACCCAGCAAGGATCTTATTCAGATTGGACAGAGAAATTAAAACCTTTACAGAGAAGCAAAAGTTAAGAGAATTCAGCACCACCAAACCAGCTTTACAACAGATGCTAAAGGAACTTCTCTAGGCAGGAAACACAAGAGAAGGAAAAGACCTACAAAAACAAACCCAAAACAATTAAGAAAATGGTAATAGGAACATACATATCGATAATTACCTTAAATGTAAATGGAGTAAATGCTCCAACCAAAAGACATAGACTGGCTGAATGGTTACAAAAACAGAACCCATACATATACTGTCTACAAGAGATCCACTTTAGACCTAGGGACACATACAGACTGAAAGTAAGGGGATGGAAAAAGATATTCCATGCAAATGGAAATCAAAAGAAAGCTGGAGTAGCAATTCTCATACCAGACAAAATAGGCTTTAAAACAAAGACTATAACAAGAGACAAAGAAGGACACTACATAATGATCAAGGGATGAATCCAAGAAGAAGATATAACAATTGTAAATATTTATGCACCCAACATAGGAGCACCTCAATACATAAGGCAAATGCTAACAGCCACAAAAGGGGAAATGAACAGTAACCAATAATAGTAGGGGACTTTAATACCCCACTTTCACAAATGGACAGATCATCAAAATGAAAATAAATAAGGAAACACAAAATTTAAATGACATATTAAACAAGATGGACTTAATTGATATTTATAGGACATTCCATCCCAAAACAAAAGACTACAGTTTCTTCTCAACTGCTCATGGAACATTCTCCAGGATAGATCATATCTTGGGTCACAAATCAAGCCTTGGTAAATTTAAGAAAAGTGAAATCGTATCAAATATCTTTTCCAACCACAACACTATGAGACTAGATATCAATTACAGGAAAAAAAACTGTTAAAAAATACAAACACGTGGAGACTAAACAATACACTACTAAATAACCAAGAGATCACTGAAGAAATCAGAGAGGAAATCAAAAAATACCTAGAAATAAATAACAATGAAAACACAATGATGCAAAAGCTATGGGATGCAGCAAAAGCAGTTCTAAGAGGGAAGTTTACAGCAATACAATCCTACCTCAAGAAACAAGAAAAATCTCAAATAGAAAAAAATCTGTCCTTACCCCTAAAGCAATTAGAGAAAGAAGAATAAAAAAATACCCAATTAGCAGAAGGAAAGAAATCATAAAGATCAGATCAGAAATAAATGGAAAAAATGGAAGAAACAATAGCAAAGATTAATAAAACTAAAAGCTCGTTCTTTGAGAAGATAAACAAAATTGACAAACCATTAGCCAGACTCATCAAGAAAAAAAGGGAGAAGACTCAAATCAACAGAATTAGAAATGAAAAAGGAGAAGTAACAACTGACACTGCAGAAATACAAAGGATCATGAAAGATTATTACAAGCAGGTATATGCCAATAAAATGGACAACCTGGAAGAAATGGACCAATTCTTAGAAAAGAACAACCGTCTGAAACTGAACCAGGAAGAAATAGAAAATATAAATAGACCATTCACAAGCACTGAAATTGAAACTGTGATTAAAAATCTTCCAACAAACTAAAGCCCAGGACCCGATGGCTTCACAGGCGAATTCTATCAAACATTTAGAGCAGAGCTACCACCTGTCCTTCTCAAACTCTTCCAAAAAGGTAGTAGATGGAGGAGTACTCCCAAACTCATTCTGTGAGGCCACCATCACCCTGATACCAAAACCAGACAAAGATGTCACAAAAAAAGAAAACAACAGGCCAGTATCTCTGATGAACACAGATGCAAAAATCCTCAACATAATACTAGCAAACAGAATCCAACAGCACATTAAAGGGTCATATCCAGTGGGGTTTATCCCAGGAATGCAAGGATTCTTCAATATATGCAAATCAATCAATGTGATACACCATATTAACAAATTGAAGAATAAAAACCATACGATCATCTCAATAGATGCAGAAAAAGCTTTCAACAAAATTCAACACCACTTTATGATAAAAACCCTCCAGAAAGGAGGCATAGAGGGAACTTTCCTCAACGTAATAAAGGCTATATATGACAAACCCACAGCCAACATCATTCTCAATGGTGAAAAACTGAAACCATTTCCACTAAGATCAGGAACAAGACAAGGTTGCCCACTCCCACCACTATTATTCAAGATTGTTTTAGAAGTTTTAGCAGCAACAATCAGAGAAGAAAAAGAAATAAAAGGAATCCAAATCGGAAAAGAAAAAGGAAAACTGTCACTGTTTGCAGATGACATGAAACTATACATAGAGAATCCTAAAGATGTTACCAGAAAACTACTAGCGCTAATCAGTGACTTCGGTAGAGTAGCACGATACAAAATTAATGCACAGAAATCTCTTGCATTCCTATATACTAATGATTAAAAATTTGAAAGAGAAATGAAGGAAACACTCCCATTTACCACTGCAACAAGAAGAATAAAATACCTAGGAATAAACCTACCTAAGGAGACAAAAAACTTGTATGCAGAAAACTATAAGACACTGATGAAAGAAATTAAAGATGATACAAACAGATGGAGAGATATACCATGTTCTTGGATTGGAAGAATCAACATTGTGAAAATGACTATACTATCTAAAGCAATCTACACATTCAGTGCAATCCCTATCAAACTACCAATGGCATTTTTCACAGAACTACAGCAAAAAATTTCACAATTTGTATAGAAACACAAAAGACCCCGAATAACCAAAGTAATCTTGAGAAAGAAAAATGGAGCTGGAGGAATCAGGCTTCCTGACTTCAGACTATACTACAAAACTACAGGAATCATGGCAATATGGTACTGGCACAAAAACAGAAATATAGATCAACGGAACAGGATAGAAAGCCCAGAGATAAACCAATGCACATATGGTCACCTTATCTTTGATAAAGGAGGCAAGAGTATACAATGGAGAAAAGACAGCCTCTTCAATAAGTTATACTGGGAAAACTGGACAGCTACATGTTAAAGAATGAAATTAGAACACTTCCTAACACCATACACAAAAATAAACTCAAAATGGATTAAAGACCTAAATGTTAGGCCAGACACTATCAAACTCTTAGAGGAAAACATAGGCAGAACACTCTATGACATAAATCACAGCAAGATCCTTTTTGACCCACCTCCTAGAGAAATGGAAATAAAAATAAACAAATGGGACCTAATGAAACTTAAAAGCTTTTGCACAGCAAAGAAAACCATAAACAAGATGAAAAGACAACCCTCAGAATGGGAGAAAATATTTGCCAATGAAGCACCTGACAAAGGATTAATCTCCAAAATTTATAAGCATCTCCTGCAGCTCAGTATCAAAAAAACAAATAACCCAATCCAAAAATGGGCAGAAGACCTAAATAGACATTTCTGCAAAGAAGATATACAGATTGCCAACAAAGACATGAAAGGATGCTCAACATCACTAATCATTAGAGAAATGCAAATCAAAACTACAATGAGGTATCACCTCACACCAGTCAGAAAGGCCATCATCAAAATATCTACAAAGAATAAATTCTGGAGAGCGTGTGGAGAAAAGGGAACCCTCTTGAACTGTTCGTGGGAATGTAAATTGATACAGCCACTATGGAGAATAGTATGGAGGTTCCTTAAAAAACTAAGCATAGAACTACCATATAACCCAGCAATCCCACTACTGGGCATATACCCTGAGTAAACCATAATTCAAAAAGAGTTGTGTACCACAATGTTCATTGCAGCTCTGTTTACAATAGCTAGGACATGGAAGCAACCTAAGTGTCCATCGACAGATGAATGGATAAAGAAGATGTGGCATATATATACAATGCAATATTCAGCCATAAAAAGAAATGAAATTGAGTCATTTGTAGTGAGGTGGATGGACCGAGAGTATGTCATACAGAGTGAAGTAAGTCAGAAAGGGAAAAACAAATACCGTATGCTGACACGTATATATGGAATCTAAGAAAAAAAAGAAAACGGTTCTGAAGAATCTAGGGCTAGGACAGGAATAAAGACGCAGACATAAAGAATGGACTTGAGGACATGGGGAGGGAGAAGTTTAAGCTAGGACGAAGTGAGAGAGTGGCATTGACATATATACATATATATACATTTACCAAACGTAAAATAGATAGCTAGTGGGAAGCAGCCGCATAGCACAGTGAGATCAGCTCGGTGCTTTGTGACCGCCTAGAGGGGTGGGAGAGAGAGGGTGGGAGAGGGACACAAGAGAGAGGGGATATGGGGATATATGTATACATATAGCTGATTCACTTTGTTATACAGCAGAAACTAACACAACGTTGTAAAGCAATTATACTCCAATATAGATGTTAAAAAAAAGAAAGAAAGAAGGAAAGAAACTGGCAGAAAGAGAAGGAGGAGTATGGCTAACAATAAGACAGTTCAAGAAAAAGGAACTACTGCCTTTCTGGGCCCAAGGCTCAAGTAAGGTAAAAGGGATTAAAACAAGGAGACAAGGAGAAAAAATGAGAGAGAAAAAATAATTTAGCTAAATGTTTACATGGGTCTTTTTTCCCACTACCACATATTTTAATAAAATTTCTTTATAGCAACCATTTTCTGTTGGGTACCTATCTAATATGTGATGAATCATGAAGGCTCATCAATTTCCATTCCCCAAAAAATACAGGGCTAGTTTGGGGGTAGGAGGCAGAGGAGGCTAATTCAGTCCTCTTTTCCCAGAATTTCCTAGTAGCCCATGACATTTAATGGATGTTCCAAAATAAGGGGTCCCATGATCAGAAATAGGTTAAGAAAAGAAAATACTGGGTTAATCAAAGAAAAATTAAGCAGGTTTCTTTGCTGCAAGACAAATCTGAATCTTCACTATTCTAATATGCTCTATGACTGCAAGAGGAGAGTTTATGTTGCAAACTCATTTGGCCAGAAACCGTTTTATCAATGGAACACCTATTAACATCTTGATATTCCGTTTGGAAAACACTGTCTTAAATATTCCCACAAAGTACATTATACCTGAAATATAATAGGGTCTCAGTAAACACTTGACCAGTGAATGAGAGCCAAAATTCCCAAAATGACCAACCAAAATCTTTTACCACAGCATTCCTCTAGTAGAAAATGCAAATGGGCTTCATGAATCTACTTTTCTCAGGTCAACAAACTTTTCTCAGGTTAAACAAAATGTTTGCAGGCAGTTAAACTGACTACTTTGGTCCAGAGCTAGTGAGAACTAGTTAGAAGGAGACCAACCATTTCCTAATGTCAATTACACACAGTATTCTTAACATTTTCAGGTGCCTTGTTGAATTCATCTTTAAGAGGAAGTGAAAATAATGTCAAACAGAAGCCATTTAAGGAGATCCTAGTAAGAACCCAGCAGCATCTAACTACAAAGTCTTGATATGTGACAAGTGAAATGTCATACAAAACAACCCCAGACAAAAACGCAACAAAAGTCTGGCCGAGGCCAGTTAATCAAGGGTAAAATCATAGAGAGCCTAAGGTCTTTGGCGCTTCTTCCAGGCTTACTTCTGGGAGTTTCAAACTATCTGTTTGAAACTAACCCCTTTGAATGACTGTTGAACCAATTCCAATTTTCTGAAAACAAGAGATTCTTTAAGGCTTTGCCAAGCTCAGTCAAATAACAAAATAGATTAAACAGCAAACTTGATGTTTTCTTTTAACATTGCATCAACTACTTTGATTGGTTGTTTTAGTTTCCTATCAATATAGCCTCAGTGACATGAATAGCCAATATTTTTCCCCTCCCAGTATTTTCTCCAGGGTTTTCTACCTTTGTTTCTTTATGGAAACAAAGTGTTTATGTTCTGTTCTCTCCTGGGTGGTCATGATGAAAAACATCACCCATTTGAGGACTCCCCTGACTTCAGAAGGCATTATTGTTCTCCTTTGTGATTTTGCTCCACATGACTGGAAGCTTATATTGACAATATAATGGCTTAATTATCTGCTACCTTGTTTTGTCCTCTGTCGGTTATTGGTCTGATCTCCCTAGCAGATCCGATTGTCCTGCTGTGACTTCAGGATAAAGTGAAAATGGGCTATTCTAGTTTTGGGGCCCTGATGTTGTCATGCCAGTGATTCATCCTATAGCAAGTCAATTTCAGCCCTGACCCTTACAGATTGTGCTTTAGTTCTTAGAAGATTGGGCATGAAAATATCAAGAGTCAGTAGGAAGAAGAAAAGTGGAAGCCAAGTTACAAGAACGTTGGACATATAGGAATGGTGATAGCTGGGGCTGGATCAATACCTGAGTGCAATTGTCATTGCTGGCACAGTGACATATCTAGGACAGTGGCAAATACTAGCTGTCTTTCCTCTCCCTACTTCCTAGATTCCTTCCATGCTCATCCCACACATTTCCCTTTGTTGCTCCCTACACCCCTGCCTCCAGCCAAGGTAATTTAAATGCTGCTTTCTTCAAACTGGTGAAGACAGAAAAGCAGTGAACTCAACTATAGGAGTCTAGACAGTCAAAGTGAAAGAAGCAAGACGGAGGGTGGCTCACTGTTGCAAACTAACATTAGACACCCAACTCAACTATACCGTCTCTGGAAAGCTGTACAAATACCCCCAAAACAAGTAAACTGCATGCAGTCAAAACACTATCCTTATGCCTCTGCTGTGTGCACTGTCCTAGCATTTACCAGAGTACTGGGCATTAGTAGAAGAGTTTGGATAACAATTGTGGTAATTTTCTTCAATGTTTGGTAGAATTTGCCTGTGAAACCATCTGGCTCTGGAATTTCCTTTTTTTTTTTCTTTTCTTTTTTTTTTTGCAGTATGCGGGCTTCTCACTGTTGTGGCCTCTCCCATTGCAGAGCACAGGCTCTGGACGCGCAGGTTCAGTGGCCATGGCTCACGGGCCCAGCCGCTCCGCGGCATGTAGGATCTTCCCGGACCGGGGCACGAACCCGTGTCCCTTGCATTGGCAGGCAGACTCTCAACAACTGCGCCACCAGGGAAGCCCGGAATTTCCTTTTTTAGTTATAGGAGTGTCCAGATTTTCTATTTCTTTTGATCAGAATATTTGTATATTTTTATCAGAATATTTGTATATTTGTGAAATGTATCAACACAAAGTTACCATAATATTCTTTGATTATTTTTGAAAGTAGGATCTTTCAAAAGATCCTACTTGAAAAAGGGTGGGGGCTTCCCTGGTGGCACAGTGGTTGAGAGTCCGCCTGCCGATGCAGGGGACGCGGGTTCGTGCCCCGGTCCAGGGGAATCCCACATGCCGCAGAGCAGCTGGGCCCGTGAGCCATGGCCGCTGAGCCTGCACGTCCAGAGCCTGTGCTCCACAATGGGAGAGGCCACAACAGTGAGAGGCCTGCGTACCGCAAAAAAAAAAAAAAAAAAAAAAGGGTGAAATTATCAATATCAGAAATTGATAATGATAAACAGAAATTATCAATATCAGACACCAAAAGGGTATCCCTCTTTTTTTTTTCATTTTAACATCTTTATTGGAGTATAATTGCTTTACAATGGTATGTTAGTTTCAGCTTCACAACAAAATGAATCAGTTATATATATACATATGTGCCCATACCTCTTCCCGCTTGCGTCTCCCTATCCCACCCCTCCAGGCGGTCACAAAGCACCGAGCTGATCTCCCTGTGCTATGCGGCTGCTTCCCACTAGCTATCTACCTTTCGTTTGGTAGTGTATATATGTCCATGCCTCTCTCTCGCTTTGTCACCGTTTACCCTTCCCCCTCCCCATAGCCTCAAGTCCATTCTCTAGTACGCCTGTGTCTTTATTCCTGTTTCACCCCTAGGTTTTTCATGACATTTTTTTTCTTAAATTCCATATATATGTGTTAGCATACGGTATTTGTCTCTCTCTTTCTGACTTACTTCACTCTGTATGACAGACTCTAGGTCTATCTACCTCATTACAAATAGCTCAATTTAGTTTCTTTTTATGGCTGAGTAATATTCCATTGTATATATTGAATATCAAACATTTTGCATGAACAACTTGTAAGATCTCTGGGTGGAGTAATCTTTCTCCTTGGAGGATTTAATTCTGTCTGACAGGCAAGTGAGTATGTGAAGATCAACTTCAGTCAAGGCTGGGCTCAAAGCTTTGTAAGAGCTAGTTCGTGGCATAATAAAGATGACCTCAAATTCTTTGACACTCCTCTCACTGAATTGACACTCCCCTCACTGAATTGACACTCCCCTCACTCTCTCCTTCCCTTACAACTGGGTAGGTCTGGGGACTGCTTTGACCAATATAATATGGCAGAAGTGATGCTGTACCGTTTTAAGGCCCAGGTCTTAAAAGACCTCCAGCTCTGCTTCCTGTCTCTTAAAATGCCCACTCTGATATAAGCCAGTCACCACATAAGAAGTCCAACTACACTGAGACTTCCAAGTGTGAGGAAGCCCAAACTAGTCACGAGGAGAGGACACCTATAGAGATGAATGGTCAGCCACTCCCCACCTATTCCATATTTCCCAGCCCAGGCTCCAGACCCCTGAGTGAAGATGCTTTCAAATGAGTCCAGCTTCAGACACTATCTGGCTGCACATGAAGGACATGAAACAAGAAACACACCACTGAGTCTCTCAACCTCTAGAACTATGAGAGATAATTAGTTATTGTCTTAAGTCTCTTGGTTCTGAGAAGGTTTGCAAAACAGTAATAGGTAATGGGAACATTGTCTACTTCAGGATTACCTTTAATGCTATTGTTTAGTCCTAGCCCTTAGGGAAGTTACTCCCCAGTATCTTCTATTGTTTTATCTAGCTTTTATAATTTGTCCTGGCAGGAGAGTTAGTTTGATACAAGTCATTCTATAATGCCAGAAACAGAAGTTCTAATGATCACACAACCTTCCTGACCCACTGCTTATAACTAGTAGACACTCAAATACTCTTACTACCCTTAGATACTCTTTGTTTCAATCACATACGGACGGAACTTCTGACACTGCCTACTTACTTCTACAACCCTCCAACATATTCAACACTTTCAGAGCACAGAGACTCACAACTGGATGCTAGTTTGGGTGAAATTCCAACCATGATGAGGTTGAAAAGAGAGAATTGCTTATCATATTTCACTTCTCCTCCTTTTGCTGGTGGATCCCATGATGCCTTCTGCCTTGCTAATCACCACACCACACTGGTAAACTATTCTGAATCCAAATAGCATATCTTTCATCCATTTTGTGCAGTGGGAAACAGTTTTCCAGGAATTATTCAGAAAAGTTGACCACCATCATCGTCATCATCATTATCACCATCTGCTCACTGAAAATATGTGGAGACTGCAAATAGCTTTTTCTAGAAGTGACTCAAAAGGAAGTCTCCATTTGACCTCGTCGAACCAGGAAGGAGCTTGGCCTGCTCTGGAAATGGAAACAGGATATTGCAACATATGATTTTTTTGATTCTGGCATTTTTAATTTTGGCAAACACAAACATCCCCACCCTGTGACTTGTAGAAAGCAGAAGCCCAAAAGGCAAGGCTTCAAACTCTGCCCAAATCCACAAGTAGTTAAAAAAACAAAAGTAGTCTGGGGCTTCCCTGGTGGCGCAGTGGTTGAGAGTCCGCCTGCCAATGCAGGGGACACGGGTTCGTGCCCCGGTCCAGGGAAGATCCCACACGCCGCGGAGCGGCTGGGCCCGTGAGCCATGGCCGCTGAGCCTGTGCGTCCGGAGTCTGTGCTCTGCAACGGGAAAGGCCACAACAGTGAGAGGTCCGCGTACGGCAAAAAAAAAAAAAAAAAAAAGTAGTCTGAAGCTCTCTTGCTTACCAAAAAATAAAAAAGAAAGAAATCCACAGTGTTCTATTTAAGGGAATTTCAACTGACACCTAGGACTTGATAAATTGATTTGCCTTTAGTTTCCAATTTAAAAAGTGATAGTCTACCACAATAATAAATGGGTATTAAGTTATACTTCCTTCTTTAAAGGTATACAATTTTTAATAATACATTCATCAGGTATTCAGTTATCATAATTAATTTTAAAACTCATCTTGCAGTCTGTCACATAAAAAAGGATGGTTTGGGAAATGTTACAAAGTTATTATATTTAACTTGCTACGTTGCCTTCATTGAGAGGGAAGTAGTAAGCAGAAAGAAATATAGAGAGCAAGTGAGGGAGAAGGAGAAAAGGGTGACAATTATAGAGAGAAAAGAAGTTGGCAGGTTTAGAAATAAGAGCATGTGCAAATTTTAAAGATATCTCAGAGCTTTCTAGATTCCTTGCTATATTAATTTCTCACTACTAACCAACTATGTTTTTTCTTTAGTTGATCAAAATAGGTTTGCCTTAAATTCTATAAATTGCTTTCCTGTTTCCATGTTCATCTTTGCCCCAAGGCCATGTCTTTCTGATACACCCTGTATTTGATCTTTGTCTGGCTTGAGAGGCTAGAGATGAGAAACATTTTTGTTTTCTGTTCTTCACATTTTGCAACCTGACCAGTTGTTGTTGTGTTGTTGTTTTAAGCTCATCTTCTTTTTCTGTACCTTATCTTTTCCATCAGGCAGCAACTAACTGATACCTTAAACATTGTGCCTAGAGATCTTCTTAGCCAAATCCAAAAGGTCGTTAGGGACACGTTCTATATTCCAAGTTTGCTAGTCATTTCATTGCTTTATAACACGAGTTGCTATTTTTCCAGACTCCCCTAAAAATCTCCTCATCATTTTCCAACCAGAGTTTACAGTTACCCATCATTTTTCTAGCCACCACTCGCCACTCAGACACAAAGCCAATGCCACATATTTTAGGATGTTGTTACAGGCATCAATTTCTGTATCCTTTAGTAATTGCTGTGCAATACATCATCCGTAAACTTAGCAGCTTAAAACAATAACCATTTTTTATTTCTTGTGACTCCAGGTTGACTAGGCGGACTTGACTTGTTGATCTGGGCCAGACTTCATAGTTCTCTTCTGGGCTCCTTCCTACATCTGTGATCAACTGGTGGGTTAGCCAAGAGCTCTATTTCTGGGGGTTGGCTCAGCTCTCCTCCATGTGCTTCCTCGCCCTCTAACAGGGCATCCCAGCCTGTACACATGGAAAAGGCAGGGCTCTAAGACACTAGGAGTCACAAGATCTCTAGATGTCCAGGCTGAAATTGGCCCATCATCAGTCAAGCCACTATCTACTGGATAGAGCAAGTCACAAGGCCAGCCCATGCTCAAAGGTCAGGGGAAATAGAGCCCACCTCCTGATAGGGCTGCAAAGGTACGTGGCAAAGTGCACGAATACGGAGAGAGATGGATGATTGGCAGACAATCAGTCTGCCATGAGCTATGTCAGAAGTCAGCACAGGGTGAGCAGAGAGCAATAAACCAAGAGCATCACATGCAAGGAAGTCTTCAAAACAAGATAGTATCCAAGCTAAGTTTTATAAGATGAACAGAAATCAGTCAAATGAATAAAAAGGAGAAAGCATTCCAAGTACAGAAACTGGCATGTGCAAAAACATTAAGCTGAGACATTGGGTTCTTGGAGCTTGGGTACAGAGTATTTTCTTGATTTGGAATGCCTCCTCCCATCCAGTCATCAGGCTTATGTCCTCCACTGCTTAAAGAAATTACAAACCTTCCTCCAGGAAACCTTTCTTAATCCACTCCTTTTCTTTTCTGATCTATCAGTGTAGCCTCAAGTGGCCTTAGTACTGGCATCAGAACGGCTGGATTTGAATCCTGTTTCTTCCACCTACCATCTGAATAGCCTCTCTGTAACTTAACATCTGTAAATGGCGCTAACAACTTATAGGGATATTGTAAGAATTAATTAAAATAATGCGTATAAGTGCTTAGAGCAATACCTGGCACTTAGTAAGCTCTTATAACTATTATTGGTTTTTAATGTTGTTATTAATATTGTTAATATTATGGCAAAATGCCAGTTAGCAATTCTGAGTAGAACTTGTTCTGTATGTTACTTGGTATGTGTTCCTTTCTCCCTGGACAAACAAGGCCACAGAGAAGGCAGAGGTTATAGGAGCCTGGGACTGCCAGTGAATGCAGAGTAAAGGCCAGTGGCAGATCCAGGGGGCCATCCTGTGGGATGAATCAGGACTGAGATCAAAGTGTTACTATGAAGAGTCTTACTTTTGATGCATCAAAGCAGGAATTGCTGCCTCTGAGGCAGAGCAAATGGGTTTGGGAGGAAAGATAGCAGGCAAGGGCTGAAGAGATCCCCTCCTTTCTCACAGGGCAGTCTCAAGGACTGTTTGTAGGACGAAGCTTAACTGTCTTAAGCTGCTTTCTCAATTAAAATAAAATTCCTTTGAAGGGTGGAAATAGGGACTGGAGACTGAGTTCAGACCCCCAATGACCAATTATTTAATCAATCGTTCCTACATAATTAGACCTCCATAAAAATGACTAAATGACAGGTGGTCTGGAGAGCTTCCAAGCTGATGAACACATTAAAGTGTTAGGAGGGTGGCATACTCCAGTTCCATGGAGATAAAGGCTCCTACACTCAGGACCCTTTTGGTGCTCACCCTCTGTACCTCTTAATCTGACTGTTTATTTTTATCCTTTATAATAAACTGTAATAGTAAGTACAGTAGTGCCCCCTTACCCATGGGGTGTAAGTTCTAAGACTGCCAGTGGATGCTTGAAACCGTGGATAGTACCAAACCCTATACATACTATGGTTTTCCCAGCATCACTACTCTTGTACTTTGGGGCCATTTTTAAGTAAAGTATGAGTTACTTAAACACAAGCCCTGTGATACTGCAAAAGTCAATCTGATAACCAAGATGGCTACTAACTTGACTAAGAGACAGGTAACATATACAGTGTGGATTCATTGGACAAAGGGACGATTCATCACACTACTCAGAACAGCATGCAATTTTTTTTAATTTAAACTTATGAATTGTTTATTTCTGGAATTTTCCATTTAATATTTTTGGATTGAGGTTGAACACAGGTAACTAAAACTACAGGAAATGAAACTGTGGATAAGGGGGGACTACTGTATAGAATTTTCCTAAGTTCTGTGGCTCATTCCAGCCAAGCTAGACAGAAGTGCAGGTATCCTGGGCACCCCATTGCAACTGGCATCTGAGGTAGGGGGCAGTCTTGTGAGACTGAACCCTTAACCTGTGGGGTGTGATGCTAAATCTGGGAGTCAGGATCAGAATTGAATTGAAATGTTGGACACCCAGTTTGTGTCAGAGAATTGGGAAATAAGAGATATTCATTTATTCATGATGCTCAACACTTTACTCAGGCTTTCAGTTTGGGACTCTGAGTCCTCCTCCCCTTTCCAAAATTAGCCTTTAATGTGGCCAGCCAAAATCTGTAGTAGTGTTAGATATCAAACTTGTATCTGGTAAAAACTTGACTTTGTCACTTCTCTCCCCAAAGTATGTCTATGTCAAATGCTACTCACTTCGCAGACTTCTGTGTTTCTCACCATAGTCCATTGCTCCCTTTCTCTACCTAATCAGAGAAGTTGATGAGGCTGGAGTTCCTCAATACCCAGCTCAGAGACTACAATGAATTTCCACAACTTTGCAGATTTGGAACTATAATCCATCTTCCCTGCCTTTTCTCCTCCCCTCTCTGCAATAAAGACTGGAACTACTGCTTTAATCCACTGACTTCAAACATGGAAGCAACTCTGGAAATAATTAAACCCAAATATAACAAAAAGACATTCCCCAAATAACCAGTCCTTAAGGCCTACAATCCTATTCAACATTTTATATTTTCTCAAGAGGTGAGTTAGTTGATATAAACAGGGAGATCCAGAATCCACCATCTGCCATTTAATTTGCTTGTTGGAAATATGAGATCTTCCACAAATATTTTAAGCCTTCTGTGATGCATCAAGATTATCAGAATATTTATTATAGATAAACTTAATGTCCAATTATAAAAGGATGGTTAATTAAAATATAGTGCATAAATAAAGGTAGCATTATGTAAACATTAAATTTATGTATTGAAGATATTTTAATAGCATTGGGAAATGCTTATAATCTAAGAGTGGGTGAAAAAAGGCAGTTTACAGAGGAATTATAAAATATGATGTCAAAAAACATACATGTACACATAGAAAACTGGCTGGAAGCATATGCATTAAAATGTTAATAATAATATTATTTTTCTCTTATAATTTTGTGTATTTTCCAAGTTTTTCTATGTTAACATCTGCTCACCTCCTCATGTGATTTATTTTTTTTTCTTTAGGAACCACCAGGCAAATTGCACATGCCAATAAGTTGGCTTCAACAGTTCATAAATTGGCTCATTAAATTGCTCCCTATCAGGATAATAGCAAGCAGTCTATACTTTTCATAATGAGTTATTTCATTTTTCTCTAAGATGGGCACAATCTAAAATTTATCTTAATCAATTTCCTCAAATTAAGCTGCAGCAAGACCTACTTGCCTCTGGCTTGTTACAAGTGTTATCTCTAATGAAAAATACAATTTAACAAATGCAAAGGATGGGACGCCTGAGCAGTGGTGAGCGTGCGACTTGCTTGAGCTCCCAAAATTCAAAATAAGATTTTCTAGAATCACACTGCCATGCCCTCCATTAGAAGTCAGCCAATAGGCTCACACATGACAATGGTCCTCACCCTCCTAGAAAAGGCACCAGACAGCTTTTCAACACATTTAATTTTTCTTCTATTATCTGAGACCATAATGCCATTCCCAGTTGTACTTAGCAAAAGCTAAATGGCAAATGAAGTAAAAAAGAAAATGCATTTGATGGGGTAAGTATTTGGGGGTGGATATGATGACAGTGTATCCCAAGGTTCCTCACTAAAGAAAAGGCTAAAATCTGAGGAAAAAGCAAAAGACAATACAGTATAGTGGTGATAACCAAACTGAGTTCACATTTTCCCTTGCTGGTTTCATAATAATTGTTATTTATATGTGAGAAACTAAATTGTTTTTTACATCAACCTTCTAAACATTTCACATTTTCTAAATATTTTCACATTCAGTCAGGACCCCACTAAATATAACTCAGTAGTCTAAAGAAAATGCAGTGGGGGAAGGATGAAAACTGAAACAGCTCCACTGCAGGGCCACACGTTGAGGTTTCTATCCAGTGCTTCAAGAGAGAGATCCACATGGCTGCCCAGGGATCCATTCCACTTCTTAGCTGCAGAATGCAATTACATTAGGTGCTTCAAGCTTCGAAGAGCTTGGCGTTTACCAAATGAATTGCATTTGTGGCCAGAATATGAATGACTATTATCATACTTGGCCCATAATAACTCTCCAGTGAATCATTTCACAAAACTTGTCATTTACAAAAAAGAAAAAAAAAGGAGTCAGTGAAAGGGAGAGTCATTTTCAGAGCTAGATTTTCTCCCATTCTATTCTAGCAAGCTCTCTTTTGCCTCACAGTGTCTGCATTGGTGAAGTTCAGTGTCTTTGCTAGTTTGCAGTTACAGGACATGTATAAACACAAAATTCTCAGAGATGATCTTACCAGGATTTTTAAGCGGGTCTTCTATGGTCCTGGCTACATTAGAATCATGGAAAGGTACTTATTTAAAAATATAGATTTGGGGGACTCACCCCAACGTTAACTACATACAATCTCTGGTGGTGGGAGGTCAAGGATCTACATTTTAATAACTTCTTCCCTGGGTGATTTTTATGCCCACTAAAATCTGAATATCATCACTCTAATAGATTTCCTTAGAAACAAACTGATGAGCAAATCATAAACTAAATGTTAGAAGAATTAACTTACCACAACTTATCCACCTTTAGTGGGTTTGCCTGAAGGTCTATCCTGAATGAAGAGGCATGTCCAAGTGCCTCTTGCTCCTGGAGCAGTGCTCAAAGGTGTATTAACTTCATCAATGTAGAATTTATAAAGACAAGTCGAGATGCGTTTTCATTTAATGATCTTTTAAAGCAAATTTTTATATTCCATATTTTGTCTTTGAAGAGATGTACATGCTTGACAAGCCAAATCTAAATCTATAGGTGCCAAGAAAGAATAGAATAAACAGAAGTAACAAAAGGAACAGAAGCGAAATATCCAGCTGCCTGTAGGCTGCCAATACACACACCAGAAAGCCACCATAAATGCAAAGGAATGTGAGTGAGCCTGGGGTTTAGATTTATATTTCATAGCCAACTCTAATCTAAGACAGAAGGGTAGTTTTGATTCTCAGATAAGTGAGAGAGGAGGCCATTGAAGAGAGGTTTCCAAGCTTGGTTGTATGTTTGAATCACCTACAGAGCTAAAAAATCAGTTGTTGGTTGTCTTATTATTGAATTTTGTGAACTGTTTATATTTTATAGATACAGGCCTTTGTCAGAAATGTGATTTGCAAATATTTTCTTCCAGTCTTGAGCTTAACTTTTTATGCATTTAACAGTGTCTTTCACAGATCAGAAGTTTTCAAATTGGATAGTATCCAACTTACAGGTTTTTTCTTTTATGGGTCATGTTTTGGGTATAATATTTTAAAATTCCTTGCCTCACCTGAGGTCACAAATATTTTCTCGTAAGTTTTCTTCCAGAGGTTTTATAGTTTTATGTTTTATATTTATGTCTGTAAAACATTTTGAGTTAGCTTTTGTATAAGATATGAGATACGGTTTCGAGTAGTTTTTTTGTTTTCGCCTGTGGATGTACAGTTGCATGTAATGTGTCTCTTTTAACTTTAAAATTTTTCTTGTCTTTTGTTTTCAACTGTTTAATTATGATATGCTTAGGTGTGTGCTGTTGTTTGGTTAGTATTTATCCTGTTTGGTGTTCTCTGAACTTCTTGAATCCGTGGTTTGGTATCTGCCATTAATTTTTGAAAATTGTCAGCGATTATTTCTTCAAATATTTCTTCTGTCCATTTTTCTCTTTTCTCCTTCTGGCATTCCAATAATGCATATAGACAATTTGATATTACCCCACAGTTCTTGGATGCCTGGGGTTTTTTCCTGCACTTATTCCTCTTTTGTTTCAGATTGGCTAATTTCTATTGACATATCTTCAAGTTTACTGATTCTTTCCTTGGCTGTGTCCAGTCTACTGATCAGTCCATACAAAGCAGTCCAGATCTTTATTATTATGTTTTTCATTTATCTCATTTCCATTTTGATTCTTTCTTATAGTTTTCATGTCTTGGTTGAAATTACTCATATAATCTAACCCATTGTCCAACTTTGCCACTGAGCCTTTTCCTTATTAATCACAGTTATTCTAAATTCTCTGTTAGACAGTCCCAGCATCTCTATAATAGCCACATCTGGTTCTGTTGACTCTTCTGCTTCTTGGGAGTGTGTGTGTGTGTGTGTGTGTGTGTGTGTGTTTGACTTGTGTAGGACAATAGAGACTGAGATAAGTAGGCTTTGAGCTTGGAAATGGGCACAGCTTTCCTTCTGCTAGGCCTTTAGTATTTAGGCTTTAGATTTGTGTTAATCAGAGTCAACTTGAATTTGAGGTTTGTTGTTGCTTGTTTACTCTCAATGCATGCAAGGTTTCTCTAATGATAACTTGTGTTTAGATTGAGGGCTGGTTGCCAAGGTGGTGTTTCTCATTATCTGTTCTACCCTCAGCTTTAGGTCTTTTATACTCTACTGTATAGAGGACCTGAATGTTACAGCTCTCCTGGCAGTAGTCCACTGTTTCTATTACTCAATGGTTTTTAGCATTGTGAAGGCAGTGCAGTAGGGGTGGTGTGCTCTGATATCCTGATTAAACCTTAGTCTTAGATAGGTACTGTTTCCCTGAGTTCGGGGAACGTAGCCTTTAAAATCCTCTTGCCTGTCCTCCAACTGTAGTTCTGGACCCAGCGTATATTCAAGCTCCTCCCTCAGGGTAGAAGGTACTTTTCCTATTTCCTTCTTCCAGCTACAAGGAGTTTTTACCATTACTCTAGGGGCAACAATTTTTCTTGCCCTCCTCCCCCTACTCTGTATAGTAAGGCTTTGTTCCATAGGGGAAATAGAAGAGAAAGATCTAGGCAGAGTTTTGTGCCCCTTCCACAGCAGCTGCTCTTCTCCTCCCCTGACCTACACCATGAAGGAATCTTTCTCAGGATTCTCCTTAGCCTTCCTGGTGAGTAGTTGTGATTTGTAGAGAAAAAACTTGCAAGAGGATGTAAATTCCTCCCCTCTCCCATATCTGTGGACCTCAGGGTCTTCCAACTATCTCTCTAGCCCACATTCACTTTTGCCAATTTATCAACTATTGTAGCTGAATTCTTCTTACTGGTGTCTGGCTGCATCTGCCCAGGTAAGCAAACTCTTGTGTCCCATCTCTGTCCATATTTCAGCTTTAGTTTTTCACCATGCAGTGTTAGCATTCTGTTGGGTTCAAGGAAAGTCGTGAACTTGAAAATTGCCCAGCTTTTTTTTTTTTTAATATTTATTTATTTGGGTCTTGGTTGCGGCACATGGGATCTTTAGTTGTGGCACACAGGATCTTTATTTGCAGCACGTGGGATCTTTAGTTGCAGCATGTGGGATCTTTTAGTTGTGACATGTGGAATCTAGTTCCCTGACCAGGGATCGAACCCAGGCCCCCTGCATTGACAGGCAGATTCTTAACCACTGTGCCACCGGGGAAGTCCTGAAAATTGCCCAGCTTTTTATGTTCTTATTGTAAGTGTGGGAGTAGCACTCTTTGTAATCTCAAGATCCCCAAGCCCATCCTTTCATTTTTGACTTTTCTGTAATGTTATTTAAAATTAAAATGTTTTACTCATAAGAAGCATATAGTTGGGTTTTGTGTTTTTAATCTAATTAATCTTCATTATTTAAATGAAGTGTTAATCCATTTACATTTAATTACTGATATAACTGATTTTTTAGCTATAATTTTTCCATTTGTTTCATTTCCCAACTGTTTTATATTTCCTTTTTTCTTCTTTCTATCATTTTGGATCAATCCCTTTTTTATTATTTCAGCTTTCCTCTCTTAAACAGTAAATATGTATTAAAACATTATTTTTTATTCCTTTAATGACTACTTTAGAGATTGCAGTATGCATTTTTAAAATTTATTTGTTTTATTTATTTATTTTTGGTTGCATTGGGTCTTCGTTGCTGCGCGCGGGCTTTCTCTAGTTGCAGCGAGTGGGGGCTACTCTTCGTTGTGGTGCACAGGCTTCTCATTGCGGTGGCCCCTCCCATTGCAGAGCACAGGCTCCAGGCATGCAGGCTCAGTAGTGTGTCTCACAGGCTCTAGAATGCAGGCTCAGTAGTTGTGGTGCACAGGCTTAGTTGCGTCGTGGCATGTGGTATCTTCCTGGACCAGGGCTCAAACCCGTGTCCCCTGCATTGGCAGGTGGATTCTTAACCACTGTGCCACCAGGGAAGCCCCTTTTTTTTTTCATTTTGATTTATTATAGCTAGCTCAAATAATTATCACTTCCCAAATTCTACTTTAGAACATTTTCACTCCTTTAATCCCCCTTTATCAAAATTTTTATTATTGTTCTCATGCATTTAGTTCTAATTATATTTTAAACTATATAAACATTACAATTATTTTATAATATTCAATATTTATTTCTATTTCTTGCATATTTACTCTTTTTGATATTCTTCATTTTCTCCTACATTTCCATGTTTTTGTCTGTGTTTATTTTCCTTCTGCTGTAAAATATCCTTTTCTTATTTTTTAATACAGTCATAATAACAGTAATTTCCCTCAGTACTTGTCTAAAAAGGTCTTCCCTTTCATTTTGGAAGGATATTTTTGCTATGTACGGAATTCCAGGTTGGCACTTAATTTTCTTTCAGCACTTTAAAGGCATTTTCCTATTTTCTTCTGGCTTCCATTATTTCTGTTCAGAAATAAGCTTTTCAGCTTGTCAGTCCTTGAAATTAATTTGTCTTTTAAGTTCTAACAACTTTTAAATTCATTTCTTTACCTTTGTTTTTCAGTATTTTGACTGAGATATGTCTAGGTTTTTTGGTGGGTTTTTTTTGTTTGTTTGTTTTTTTGTTTTTTAATCCTGCTTGACATTTGCTAAACTTCTTAAATCTGTGAGTTGATTTTTATCCATTTAGGGAAATTCTTGGATAGAACACCTAAGACTATTGCTACTATTCCCCTCCCTTTTCTTTACTCTGATGCTGCAATTACATGTACCTTAGACCTTTTGGGTGTGTCTCACCTGTCTTTTATGTCACATCTGAGTTTTCCCCGATTTTTTTTCTCTCTTTCAGTCTGTTTGGATATTTCCTACTTACCTATTTTATTCACTGATCCTGGGTTCTTCATTGTCCAATCTGCTGTTAAATCCATCCATTCAGTTCTCAATTTCAATTATATTTTATAGTTCTGAAATATCCGTTAGATTCCTTTTTAAAATTACAGTAGCCTGGTGAAATTCTTCATCCTTTCATCTATTTTATCTTTTCTCTCTTTTTTTCTTGAACATATTTATCAAGCTCATTTATATTCGCATCTGCTAACTCTAATATCTGATCTTTTTTTATTGTAGTATAATTGCTTTACAATGTTGTGTTAGTTTCTGCTGTACAGTGAAGTGAATCACCTATACGTATACATATATCCCCTCCCTCTTGGACCCCCCAACCTCCACCCCCCATCCCACCCATCTGGGTCATCACAGAGCACTGAGCTGAACTCCCTGTGCTCTACAGCAGGTTCCCACTAGCTATCTGTTTTACACATGGTAGTGTATTTATGTCAAACCTAATCTCCCAGTTCATCCCACCCTCACCTTCCCCACCCTGTGTCCACGCATCTGTTCTCTAGGTCTGCATTTCTATTCCTGCCCAATATCTGGTCTTCTATTGTTGTCTGGGTTTTTTTTTTTTTTTTTTTGATTATCTATTGTGTGGTATTACCTCTTCACCTGTTTCATACTTTTTCTTGTTACAAAGTGTGTATGAAAGAACGGGAAAGTCCCCAGCTGATGTTATGTCTCACCACAAAGGTGTTTTCCTTTGTTAGATAGGGTAAGGGACTACTCACCTGAATCCATTCAGGAATTGAGATGTGTCCTCTTTGGACTTCAGTTTTTCTAAAGTTCAGTCTACCTCGTATTTGCCAGTATTTCTAGGATGTGGTCCACTAGGATTTTTATTTTAAAGCTGCTGAGTCTTTGTCTTCTTGGCTCTATAAAACTCCAGTAGTTCTACTCTTCCGAGTTTTTCAGTTTAGCTTATTATCCTCCTGATATAGCTTCAAATACATCAGATGTTTGAGGGGGAGACCAGCAATGTGTCTGAGGCTTCTCTACTCACTAGTCCCTACATAAACAACAAAATCTATGCTAATCTCCCCCAACAGCAGCCTCTTGCCAGGGCCAAACCTAGGTTTTCAGCCTCTACCTGTGTCCTCCCTCCCACTCCCCACAGAGATGTCCCCTGGTAAAAAGAGTATATAGATCCTCAATGTCAATTCACTACTTCCTCTAAGGATTTCATCTCTTGCCTATTTTAATTTCAAGGTTGCCCTGGTTGATCTTTGTTTCTTAAGCACTGCAAGAGATTTCACTTTGCCTGTCAGATTTTTTCCCCTTATCTCTTAACACCCTATGCCACTTCAGATTACTGCAAATATCTTTTGCAGAAAACTGACCAAGTAGTTGGGGCCTCTAAAATCTCCAGTTTTAAAAGATTTAATGATTTCTCTATCAGCCTTATATATGGGTCAAGCTCCATTTATCAGCCTACACCTAAAATTGACAAGGGCCCCAGGGAAAAACTGGTAGCTAATTGTCTACTCACCTCTAAATGATTCTCTCACTCTGGAATTTTAGTCCAGGTAGTTCCTTAGATTTCCACATCTCTCTGACTTTTAAAATATGACTTTTATTATTCATCTGGCTTTTTCTAGTTGTTGTCTATTGGAGCATAACTTACTAAATCCTGACATGACCTATCATGAACTACTTAACTACATCCTGTTTGGAAATGGAGGACACCTGACTCATTCTTTAGAACATAATCGTAATTGGCCATTTAGAAATACTCTGGTAAATGAGAATCTCCACAGGATTCACCTTTATCTAGACATTTACTTTCTTTACCTTTCAACAACATATCTTTATGTACAAACCACTTAAGTATATTTACCCAATATTCATCTGAATATAATTTTTACATGAGCATGCTAACCAATGAATATGAAAGCATCCAGAAAATCACATGGGTTAATTAAGAAATGATGATACTGCTACTGACAGGTGAAGGTAGTCACTGGCCACTTATGAGAACTCGTTTCTGAACATTTTTTTGCTCAGTTCTTCTATTGGGTTGTTTGTCTTCTTATTATTTCATTATAAAAATTATTTATTCTTAGTAAGTCCTTTATCTGCTGTATGTTTTGCAAATATCTTTTTCAAGTATGTGGCTTGTCTTTTCATTGCGCTAATTTTATCTTTTGGAAAGCAGAAGTTTAGAATTTTGATGTGGTACAATTTACCAATTTTTTTGGATCATACTTCTAATGTATATCTATGAAATGTTTGCCTAACGCAAGTTTGCAAATTTTTCTGCAATGTTTCCTTGTATAAGTTTTATAGTTTGAGCTCTTTAGGTCTATCATCATTTTCAGTTAATTTTTGTGTTTGGTACAAATTATGAGTGAAAGATTTTGTATATATTATATGGATATCCAATATTCCTGCACTACTTGTTGAAAAGACTCTCCTTTCTCCACTGCATTGCCTTGGTACCTTTGTTGAATATCATATTGATTTGTTTCTGGACTCTTTATTCTCTTCTATTGATCTATATTTCTATCCTTATGCCAGTACCCCATTGTATTAATGCTTAATATTTTTGAAATGAAGGTTAAAATGTCTATAAATTAATGTATTTCACATACTTTGAAATCAGTAGTTTGTTGGGTTACAAACTTTTAAGGCTTAAAGATTTAAATGACTCAAGTCACATTTTAAAAGTCATTAAATTTAAAACTCTGATAACCCATAAACAGATGCTAACAAAACATAGAAAAGAGTCTTTTAAGATTAAAAAAATCATAAAGCTCTATGATCATACAGAACTGCAGAGAACTCTAGAAAAAAAAAAGTTATTGAAATTGTGGAAAAGGGAGAATTTATGGAAGACTTACCAGAGTTGTGCACATTAGTTACACAGGAGACCATTAGATTTTTAAAGTATCAATACCTGATCTGCAACCCCAAAGATATGGATTATTTTGGAACAGGGCTAGTTTGAGAATCATAACAACCAAACAGATAGTCCAGATACCGATAAATAAAACACATTTTATCATTTGGAAGGAGCATAAGAAAATAAATATGCAATACAGAAATGAGGACTACAATGTAAGATATTTGAGAATGAGCTAAATATCAGAGAAATACACTATTACTTTTAATAATTATTAACGCATTTTTGACCGGAGACGTATTACGGCCATAGGCATTAGTTTCTGCAAAAATCCCCCGGTCAATAATGTGTTAAGTTCTGTGGAATAGCCCACATTTACACAAGTACAGTTATTTTATATTAAAAGGTCTGAATTCTACCTAGTAGACTAGAAGAAGTCATTACATGGTAATAGCTACCATTTTTTAAATCTTAGTTGAGTTCCCCCAGAAGCAGATCCTAAGACAATAATTCAATGCAATTATTTTATTGGGAAACAACAGGAGAAGTGGAGAAATGATAAAAGAAAGAGAAAGCAGTCAATAAAGGATGTGTGGTCAAGCCAGCTATCACTGTGACTGGCTAGAGCTTAATCTTGTAGAGAAACACTAGGAAGCTTCAGAGTTATCCCAGGTGTCTAGGGAATTGGAGTATTTATGCACCAACACCCAGGAGTCACAATTTGAGGGCTTCTGGGGTGGGAATGTTATTTCCCAGTCACTTCTGTCCTTCCACGTCTTCAGAAATAGTCCTCAGACACGGAGCAGCATACATTGGTAGTTGGAAGTCCACCAGAGTACATACAATTGGCAAAGTCTGAAGGAAAAGGACGAGCACAGACAGATCTGCTGCAATGAACTAAAGGACTTTGAGATTCCATTTAATACATTATTCATAATCTTTACAAACTCTACAAGGAGGTTTCTTCTGTCTTCACTTTAAAGAGAAAGAAACCAAGACACATCTGATAATTATTGCGTGCCTTTTACGTACTAGACACTGTTCTAGACATTTGGGATAGAGTGATGAACAAAACAGACTAGAAATATGCCCATGTGGAGTTTATATTGTAGTTGGGGAAACTGGCAACCATATAAACTAATACACCTACAGACAGAGATAAGAGCTGAGAAGAAAAATAAAGCAAAGTAAGGTAATCGAGAATGACAAGAGGTCCTTTTTTTAGATAAATAATTTTGGGAAGCCTGATATTAAGAGATGAAATTGAGAAGAGAACCAAATGCAGTGAAGGAGCCAGCTGAGTAAAAATTGCAGGCAGAGGAAACAGCAAGTCCACAGCCCCAAGGTGGATCTGGGCTTGGTGTATGTAAAGAACAAGGAAGCCAGTGTGGCCAGAGCAGAGGGAGAAGGGGGACTAATTAGAAGTAACGTGAGAGAGGCCGATCCTCATGGGACATAGAAAGTACTTCATATTTAACTTTAGTTAATAAGTGTGACAGTTAAGGGTAGAAGAAGGAAAACAAGTTAGGAGTCGATTGTGCTAATTCAGGAACAGTGATGGTATTAAATGACTCTCCCAAGAAGGTAGAATTATTAATTGTTCAATCGTCAGTTCAGACACAAGTCTTCCTTCCAGGCTGATGATCTTTGCACTATATTACACTGCCTCTCCTTTACAGCATGACATTTTTATCTCTAGAACTCTTTATGAATGTGTGCACTTGGTGATGTCTGTTTGGCAAATCAAAACAAGGAAAATACCCCCAAATCGATAAATTTTTAAAAATTCCAGTGATAGCCCAAATTTAATAAGCTTATGTTTTCAAATCCTGGGAAGTATGAACATTTTAAATTTGCAGCACCAACACTTCACTAGTACCTTAGACTGCCAGCCCCCCACACAAGCACTGTCTTGTGAGACTCCTAGACTCATTGAATTCTCAAATTGCTGCTTTTCTGTCTGCTGTGTGCTGTGAGTTGAAAAGAACCCAGAATCATTTGTTTCCTCCAGAAGTCTGAGGTATTTCATGAATCCACATTTCAGGGATGCTTTCTTTCCCTTGTGGGAGACTTTTAAGTCTCAAAGGTCAACAGAAAGCCTTGGAATACGAAGCCTTTTTCATCTTGCTAACAGCAGGGAAAGAGTAGAAACAAAGAACCTAACAGTAAGAGGACACAAAGAACAAAAGGAATGGCATCGTAATTTCATTCATGTTTTTCAGTCAAAGAAAGAAAACAGAAAAAGAAAGAAAGCCCTAGCAGTAATAATTACCTGGTTAGCATTCTGGAACCTTGCTGGGTTTTTTATGCTACAGAAATATTGATGGTCCTGACTCTGGGGCAGTTTGGTCCAACTAATGACAGACAGGGTCATGGCTCCTCTTCACAAACTGCAGATTGGCTTTTACAGACTTCTGAGTCAGTCCTCACCAACGCTAGGCCTCCTGACTCTCCATTGAGGTATTGGAATTAGGGAGGTGACCATTTCTCCTTCTCCTCTTTCTTCTCTCAGAGAAGCAAACATCATCTTTTGTTTCCTACATCAATAATAAATCCATCTGCCATTACCAAACACTTGAAGAACACTGGTGGAAGGTCCCGGATAATAATTCACAAGGTAAATACATGGTTTGTCCTTGAGAATCATGGGTTAGACAAAAATAAAAGGGGCAGTAGAGTCAGACTGCCTGGGTTAGAATCCCAGCGCCTCCACTTACTAGTTATGTGGGCAAATTGCTCAGCCTTCAATGCCTCAGTTTACTGGTTTGAAAAATGGGAGAATAATAATAGTATTTACCTTGGAATTTTTGTGAGTTAATATAGAAAATAATTCCTGGAATAACTCTCCGCATGATTACAATGCACATTCGCACATAACCTGATTCACTCCCATCCTCTGTCCAGCCCATGTCCCCAGAATTCTACTGGCCACATATCCCACGATTGAGCTAAAGAAATGGGTGTTACCTAATTAAGAGATTCCTGGAATCATTCATGCTGTCTTGGAAGTCTCAGCAAGGATTTCAGGACCCAAAATCATAGCTCCCAGATGGCATCAATCCATAGCCAGAAATAAGAATAGATTATAATTGTCCCAGGGAATTCCTAGCCAA
Source organism: Leucopleurus acutus (assembly GCF_964270905.1). Taxonomy (NCBI): domain Eukaryota; kingdom Metazoa; phylum Chordata; class Mammalia; order Artiodactyla; family Delphinidae; genus Leucopleurus; species Leucopleurus acutus. The sequence goes on from NC_139156.1 coordinate 73,499,360, forward strand.
CTAACAATAAACTTTCAATCATGCTTCTCTGGCCTATTGAATTATTTGGCCCCCACTAACTGCATTAGAAAAGGATTTTGGAATATAAATAAAGCACTTAGAACGCAAAGTAGAACTACATATATAACTGTTCGTTACTACCATTGCTGTGCATCCTCTGGGAAAAAGAGACAATGTTGAGGCTAATACTCACAACTTCTATATGTCCATCTCATTGCAACAACAAAAGAAAAGCAGTCAAATAAACTATTGTGTAACATTAAGACTGAAAAAAGGATTCTTGATCTATAAAACGAGAGAGCAAGAGATGACCACGTAAATTTTCACATTTTAACTAGTTGTGTGGTATGAAGAAGGGAGAAGTAATTGGAATTTGGAAGAGAATTTGTATAAAGTCCATATCTTAACTGAAATGTACGTCTTGTAAAAAAATGAATTTTTAAAATGACAGTCCTTGCATCTTATTCGCCTCCTCTGGGCTCAGTAAGATAACTAGGACATCTCTGAGGCTATCAGAGTTGTCCTTTTTTCTTAGCTACATTTATTTTTATCACATTTTTGTGGCCAAGCTTTTTAGCATTAAGTATTAAGAAGTTAGCAGGATGATGGTGGGGTGAGAGGGGCGAGTATCACAAAGGGAGTGCCTGCCAATTTCCCAAGCAGTCTTTCTGCTTCTTGAGTGAAGGGAGTTCATCTCTTCAACCTGAGTGTCCTCATATATAAATAAGAGTGCTCTGACCCGCCCATGGAATTACTGTGAGTTAAGTATCTTACTGTTTGGTACTCAAAACAAATCACTTGCTGCCCCTCTCAGATCTGTAAATCAAACTTAGAAAATGAAGTATCACTGGTACAAATAGACTGGAGCCCCCCCCCTTATATTTATAGCGACCTGTAATCCCAGCTGGGTCAGGCAAGTGGGATCAAAGGCTCCTAAATCCAAATAGAAGATGGATTGCCATGAGTGTAGGAAGCACTTAACACACTCAGTGAGGCCTGAGTGACATGAACTGTATGGCTTCTTCTTATAAAGGGTATCTTTCTCCATTAGAACTCAGGTCTCTTACTTTGTACTGGTTTAGGGTAAATAATTAGTCTTTTCTGGTGTTCGTTGGATGATTGGCCTTTTAAATCAAAACCATGTTTTTCATTTTTTAATCCTCATTACCATAAACCAATATCAAGTAATTTTTCTTCCTGACTTTTCCTGTCATTCATGCTAGCAACTTTTTCATTACTTATGTATTACCAACCACATACACATTTGCTTATGCATTTACATATTTTTAAGCATAAACTTGTTTTATATATTCACATCCAATCCAATAGCCTCGGGTATGCATTCCAAATCTCAAGAAATAGAAGTTCAGCTTGATAATTCAGGTATTTATGAAAACAGAAAAGTAGCTCATTAGTGGGCAGAAGAGAAGGCAGCAGAAAAAAAATTAGAGAGCTTTGTTTTCCAGTGAGGGCTTTAACACTTAGCCTAAACTACTAAATTTATGAAAGTTTAAATCTGTACTTCTGAATATTTGGAGATTCAGCCCCAAAAGCAGAACACAGATTTTAGTTTTATTTATATAAATACATTTTTATATAATTTAATTATATATAATTTTAATTATATATATAAATCAGAACTTAAAATTAAAATATTTTCTGAAAAGTTTTCTAAGAAGAAAACTATTTTATTAATTTTATTTTAATAATAAAACATATTTGTTAATAACATATAATATAGAGGAAGATACTATTAACAGTCTTCCACCAAGGTACCTTGGGTGTATGTGCATGTAAAAATGCCAGAAATATACAGAGTTTAAGAGTGTGAGTTTTAGAGGCAGGACCTGTGTTTCGATTTTAGTTCTGCTAGTTACTTAACTTGTGTAAGTTACTTACCTTCTTTGTTCCTCAGTCTCCTCATTGATGAAATGAATAAAATAGTGTACCTACGGCACAACATTGTTACAAAGACTAAATTCAACAAATGCGGAAAAATTCCTGGCATAAAACAAGTACTCAGTAAACATCACCTATTGATGTAAAAGGCATATCAATGAAAAGTTCTCCTACTTTCAATTAATTTAATAGACTCAAAGAATGCATTCACCATCCTACTTATTTCAGTTCAATAAAATCAATTTTAGACACAGCTGGTACTTAAGTTGCTCTAAGTTGCTTTCTAGTTAGAGTTAACCCAAAACATATATGAAAAGATTTTCAACCTCATCAATATTTGAGCAAATTGAAATATAAAAATTCCTTCTTTATCTTAGCAAAGGTAAGGTAAAGAAGGAATTTTTATATTAGCAAAGGTAAAAGGGATTCTAAATCTCATTGTTGGTATGGGGTACGCTGTGAGGAAAGGGTCTTCTTCTACTGTTTCTAGGAGTCTAAATAGGCACAGACTCTCTGGAAGGCAATTTGGCAGTATACATCCAAATCCATAAAATTTATATTCTTTAGATCCAGAAATTCAACATAGAGAAATTAACCCTAAGAAAGTGTTAGACAAAGGGGCAAAGATGAATAAACAGGACAGTCACTGCAGTGTTATTTATAACAGCTTCAAATTAGAAGCTACTTCAAAAGGGGTACAAGTTATTGATATTGGATCAGGTCCATAAAGTAGAATTCAATGGAATCATTCATGAAGATAATAGATTTTATATAGAAAAGATGATCAAGAGAAAACAGCATTATTACATTATGGTTCGATTTTTTTGTAATGTGCACACATGTGCGTGCATAGAAAACATTAGAAAGGCTATACACCAAAGTATTACCAGTTGTTGTCTCTGAAAGATAGAATAAGTGATTTATTTTATGCTTTTCAGTAAACTATGGGCATTTTACAAAGAAAATATATGTTTCATAATCATAGAAACACCTGTGAAACTGGTTAATAAAAACTTAAATCAAGTGAAACTCCTAAATCTACAGAAAAACATCATGGTGTTAAACTACTGGACAACCGAGGCATTCAAAAATATAGCTTTAAAATATATATATATAGCTTTATATGTACTTTAGTTTTTTTTAATTCCCCTAGCCAAGTGGCCTTCAGTATGGGCAGAACAACTGGAATAGAATTGTGGCTTTTTGTCTCCCTCATACTAATACCCTCAGGGCAGTTTATTTCAGTTAATGCCCCTCCAGTCTGGCTGCTAGGTATAATTTGGAATTCATTGAATTGTTGACATGGTTGACTTGGGCCAGTGTGATTCAAGGTTAACAGGACTAAAAGTCAAAATGAAAAAGAAGTTCTATGGTATACAAGAAAGGCAATCATAGAAGGGCTATTCCAGAACAATGGAGTTAATGAAAAGCTGTCTTCTGTCAGTAACACCAAAATTCCAAAGATCCATGTATTTAACCAGTCCTAAATAATGGTTAAAATTGATATGGAAGTTTTACAAAAGGAGATTGACAGTCAAAATCAATGGTCCAAATTTTATGCTTGGTAAGGAAGGGGCATCAGGGGTACGCAAGTGTTTAAATAAAAGAGAATTTTAGTTTGGGTAACCTGAAAAGTATTAAACTTCTGAAGATTAGTTAATATAGGATCCTAAAATTTTTAAAAAGTTATCTGAAGGCATCAGAATCAAACAGCACTTTAAGAGTTTTCTGTGATTAGACTATTGTAAAAAAAAAGCCACATATAAACTCATATATTTTGTATATTATTCATAAATATTGTGTATTTAAATTATGGTCGACAGGGAGGCCCTTTTCAGAATATATTCCAAATAGAAATTTATCTCAGCCACTGATATTTGATAAGGCCAAGTTAGAATGTGCCAAGATGAATGTTTTAACAGAATCATCCCTGTGGTGATGTCTATGTGTGAGGGGAGAAGCAAATGAGAGTGACTTGAAGAGAGAAACGTTTAGTAAGTAGAGGAGAAGATAAAGACAGGAAAGATAAATTAACCCAGGAGTTAAGAACTCTGAGTTCTTCTCCCAGCTCTGTGGATCAATCTCCAGATCTTAGTCTCTCATTTATCATTATAAATAAAAGATGTGAACTATAGATGTCTAAAGGTCTTCATCACTCCAGTCTGTCCTTATTTTCTGCTTCTGTAGACTGCCATTTTTTTTGAGATGACAAACTACAAAATGTCAAATTTCAGTCAGAGTTTGAATAAATAAGCCATTCATGAAAATGCATTTCTCTTCATCAGACCACTAGGATCCCCACGCTAACATGATACAAATAGGGTCCAAAAACTAAGAGATTTAAGTAAACAAATGAAATGCAAGTGACCAAGCGGCTGGAAAGAACTCAGGCACCCACCCATTGAAGAAAACCTATTCCAGAGAGTAATAACCATGAAAAAGGTTTAGAGGTTTACAGCTCAGATTACAGAGACTACCACTTTTAGATGATCAATAATTTTAAATGGTTGAGATTAGAGAATATTCCAATCCATGGTTCCAAATGGCATTTCTTTAAGTCATGTTCCATCTTTTCTCAGTTTAATCAGTATTCAAACAATAAAAGGCTATATTTTAATTTTTTTTAAAGATATGCTTGAATGCAGAAGTGTACACTTTGGTGTCTGTCAGTTACCCTCCATGCCTGGAATAATTTGAAAAGGGAAACTTATTCTACCCTAAAAAGACAGAATCTTCCACCAGATGTGTTTCAACCAAATTCCATGAATATTGCCTAAGCAAAACTAGCACTAAAAGATAAATCTGCTAATGCAGCCTTAATATATAATGACCAACACACAACCATACATGAGGCAAAATAGCAGGGGCTTGATAGATTCTATGTCAGACATGACTTTTCTTTACCTCTTTTTCTCTCCCTCCGTCCCTATCTCTTTTCCTCTTCCTTCCCTCTCTTCCTTCCTCCCTTCCTCCCTTCCTCCCTTCCTTCAAGCAAAAGCTGCTATTAAGTTTCAGGACATTTTTAAAGTAATATTTTTATTCACAAATTATATATTCTACAGAATATGCAAGCCTGGGAAATTAATATAATAGGGTGCATATTTTTAACATATGATAAACAACCAGTTTGGTTGATGAGGTAATTTCTAAGTATTGTTTTAGACATTGACCATTCTAAATTTCAATAGCCTTTTAATGCTTTACCCCAGAAAAGATTAGTTAAAATGCACAGAAAGAAAGAATAATAATTAGATAAAAAAGAGCTCATTGCAATTGCAGAGTGATGATCATTATAAATAGAAATATACCCAGCCAGTGAGAAAGATCTGATGAAGCAGGTCAAAGATAGATGCTAAGTGCCATTTTCATCACATCTTTAAAGATGAGCTGCAAGATACAGAAGAAATAGAGAAAATACATTAATTTTATCCTCAAATGTTGTAGAACTAGGCATCATCATAAAAGCTGCACACATAAAGGAAAAATACAGGGAAATCTTAAAATGCACTGAATGATTTATCTTAATGAGTGGAGGTGCCTTCGAAATATTGTATAGGGACAGGGGTAAAATGATGGAGCTAGAAATAGCACATGACTACCTCCAATGCATGAAACTTTTCAGTGACCTCTCGTTTCTTACCATAGCAAATCATCCACTGCTCTTCAACATACACTCTACCAGAGTTTCTGGTGGAATCTGTTTCCTCTCTGTCCATAAGCTCACCAGACTCAACACTGTCTCTAGGCCTTCAATCCACTTGACCTTCTGCACCCCACCTTTTCTCTACAACCACCCCAACTTCACCCATTCTGCCCAGTCTCCTCTCTTGTCATTTAAACACACCCCAACTCCATCCTACTTCCTCCTGGAAGCCTTCATGGCCATTTCAACCTGCATTTTCTTCAAAGTCTCTGATCTACAGAACACTATATATGCTCTTGTCTTTCTCTCTTTTGTTCTCCTACTGTCTTTGCTGTGACTCTAGTTTCTCCAATTATAGTCTCTAATCTCTTCAGGGGCAGAGATTAAAAATCACGTGTTAATTTTTGATTGAACTGAGTTGACTCTACAATGGTAAGCATGTGGATTAATTGTTGCCAAGGTACTTTTAATATTAAATATAAGTATTTTAACTCATGTCATCCACATATCTGAGCTTTTTGGCATATTAATCAATTTTCACAATCATTTAATCAACAAACCTTTATTAAGTCCCTTGTACATTCCAGGCACTGTGCTATTTGACTAAGATACAGAGTTAATATGGTTCAGTCTCATAACTTAATAATAACAATCCTAGACAATTTATATGAATAGCATTTATAGTTTATGAAACAATTTGACATTTTATGTAACTTAATACTTACAGTAACTCTTTATTACTGACATTGAATGGAATCTAGGAATGTACTAATCACTCTCAGAAATCACTCTTCTATCAACTTCATTGCCATCAAGGGGCCCAGTTCTACATAACATCTCTTACTGTCAGCTTGACCTACAGAGGAAGAACATAACTAAGCATTTCATCAGTGCTATTCCTCATTTACTGGTGCATTCCTTATGACATTGCTAAGTGGGGTACCTTCTGGGCTCTACCAAAGAACATACTGGGCTGGTGGGTTTTCCTAAATTATATACTATGATACATCCACTCAGGCATGTCCAGTTCACTTAGAGTTTTGATATCTTTTCTATTTTTTGCCATGGTAGGTGTGGCATTTTTTACTTGGTGTTGTCTTCCTCCAAGCTTCTAAGAGCCATCCTCTAAGACAGCATCAACATCATCTCCTAAGGGACCTTCCAGGGTGCTAAATCCTGTGTTGCTCAAAAGTGCTCCTACATAAACTCTCTCTTCTCTGCCTTTATGTTCTCCCCTGCTTGATCCAGCAACCTCAGCATGAAGCTCCATATATGTTCTCCCAATTCCTGGGGCACGTGTTGGGCTGGAACCCACAGCTCCTCACAGTTATAGCCCCTTTCCTTTCTCATCAGTCCCCGCACTTCCACAGCAGGACTGAGTGGTGACTCAGTGCCAGTTACTCACCCAGTGCCAAGGATGAAAGTGAAAGAAAGGCAGAGGACTCCAGCAAGTGGAGAGAACTGAACTTCAACAGAGCAGTTTGGGCCACGTTTCAGGCCCAAAGAGTGAAGGAGAATATGGGGAGTCAAGATTTTTTAGAGTATCAACCCAGATTTCCCTGTGCCATGTCTCAGGGTCTTACATCTCCAAATATAGCCCTGCCATTGGCATAGAAAACATGCCAGATTTGAGAACTCTGTCTCTCTAGTTCTGCTACTTTTATAATTAAGGTTTGGGACGCAATCCTTGCTGCCACCAAGAACCTCTGGCTTTCATACTCTTTAATTTGGTGATTAAACGTGTCAATTTTCATTATCTTTTCCAATGTACTGATTGCCTCCATGCTATAGTCATCCAGTTCCACAGTTATTATAACTATTCTTTCTCTCTTGCTCAGTTTGTCTAATACTGTTTTTAAAAACACCCCCAAAATTACTGGTGTAAACAACAACAATTTTAGTATATTTACAGATTCTGCAGGATGAGAATTTGGAGATGGTACGATAGGGAGGAATTGCTTTTCTCTGTTTCATGATGTCTGGGATATATACTGGGAAGGCTCGCATATCTTAAGGTTACTCAAAGGCCTGAGAGCTGAATTTATTTGAAGGAGTGGTTCCTAACTGGGGGTAGTTTTGTCCCCATGGAATACAGCAATGTCAGAAACATTTTTGTTTGTCACAGCTGCAGGAAAGAGAGTACCACTGGTAGTAGTAGATAGAGGTCAGAGATACTGCTAACCATCCTACAATGTACAGGAAAGTCCTGTACACTGATACAACTTCCCACAATGAAGAATTGTCTGGCTTCAAATGTGAATAGTACTGAGGTTGAGAAATCCTAATCTGGAGGCTTCTTCCACCATATACTGGGCACTTGGGCGAGGACAACTAAAAAGTCGGGCTATTCTGGGACCTCTCCAGATGACGGGCTCCCTCGTAGCACGGCAGCCTCAGGGCAGCTGAATTTTTACGTAGCGGCACAAAGTTTCGAGAATAAACAAGGTTGTCACTGAACCATACACTTTAAATGATTAAAATGGTAAAATTACATAAACAAGTAAATAAAAATCTGTTGTTTGAAAAAAGAGTAAACAAGTCTAGTAAAAGCTACATGGCCTTTTATGATAGATTCTCATAAATCACATAGGATCACTTCTACCATAATCTATTGATCAAAGCAGTCAAAGGTTCATTCAAATTCAGGGATAGAAGACATAGTTCCTACTTATTAATGGAAGGAGTATAAAAAAATTTCCAGCCATGTTCTAAAGACACCATAACCCGTATCTCTTATAAATCTGAGATACACCTCTCAGTGCATTTTATTCTATCAGTATCATATCCCAGTTCCGTACCAATTAGTCATTAACAATTGCATTCCTATAGCATGTCAGGCACTACTCATCCTCCACCTACCACCAGTGATGGAGTTCTCTCTGCTACTCAACTAGGGGATCATCCAGCTCCCAAATCTCAAAATCCCTTAGGATAACTTCTGGTTCCAGTTGTCAGGGATCAGGTTCCCAGGAAATAAATACTGAAATTCTGACATCCGCAGGTGAGAGAGTTTTTGAGGGATGCTTTCAGGAACAGCACCTCTGAGGACATAAGGTAAAAAAGAACTGGGCAGAGGGAGAAGTTGAACTGTGTTGCAATTACAGTAACTTCGTGGATCCTACAGGTTGCTCCGAAGATGAGATGATCCTTTAGAGATGCTTGTACCAGAGGTAAAAGTTTCAGTCTTTTGTTCCCCTGCTTCAGCCGGTTATTGAATGCAGGCTGCTCCCTTGGAAGGGGCATAACCTTGGGCTAAGCAGTGTAAGTAAACAGAGGGCAATTCCCCCAATAGGGACATAGTCATGAGCCTTCAGCAGCTAACACTCTTGATGGCTGGAGGAATGAATTCCTAAAGGGGGATCTGGTTGGTGCATTCACTACAGGTCTTATTATTTTTTTTTTACCAAAGTAAGTTTTTATGATTCACATTTAATTTACTAGGGAAGAAAATTGCCACTTACCCTTAGTGCTTGCTCTATAATTGCCATTTGGTTTACTTTCAAGTCCAATACGTTTGAGATGTGCCACTTAATGTATTATATAATGACTCATCTCTGTAGGAATACAACAGATACTGGTAACAGCTTATAACCTGATGCAAATAATTCTAGTTGCACACCGCACAATTCAAATTTGAAGCAATCCATTGGGGGGAAAAATTTCCTTGTTTTTCTGTTCTGTGAAAAATAGTTGACCCTCCACCCATAAGATATTTCATTCTTCACCTTGGAAAGAGAGTTCAGTTCACTGAAGCTCAGCTCAGAAAATAACTACATGGGCTGTTTTTTATAATCCTTTCAATACAGAAAGGAACAAAATTGATGACAAAATTTCCAAACTATTTTTGTTAATTAACATTTATCAAGGTGAAACAAAACCTGTGGTTGATCTTTTTTTTTTTTTCTTTAGGATTCATTTAGGAAGACTTACTAAATGCTACCTCTCCATAGAAAATGCAACCCTATGGTCAGGTTTTTGGAACTCCTATGGAATTTTTGTCTTTGAAATACCAGTATTAGTGGTAGACACACCATTAAAACTCAAGTAATAGACGGTAAAAGGAAGTCAAAACAGAAGAAACTGCCTCTCAATAGCAGGGCAAGGACTAGGGTGAGGCAAATGAAGCGCCTCGGGTGCAAAATGTAAGGAGGCATTCACTCTTAGCCATTGATTCTGCCCTTGCAGGTCCCTGAAAATGAGTGCCTTCTAAAATTCTTCACCCAGGCCTCTCTTGCCTTATCCTAATCCAGCCCTGCTCAGTAGGACATCTGAATAGTAATCAGGTATGAAGTTGGTGGAATGGGCATGTGTCTACATGGAGTGTGTATTTAACAGTTCATACTGAGTGCCTGTCATTCTTCTAATCCCCTTTTTGGTGGTTCTTTGACCAAAAGTCACCCCCACTTTGTACCATGGGTTCCAGCTAGCTTAATCGTACCCAATTTGACCAGGAGTTAACATCTGAGCTAGAGACAGTTGTCTGTGGTCTGTGCCCTTTGATGTGATCTGTCTTGAGACCTCTGCCCAGCAGGGGCATTTTATACCAGATGGTAACAGTTCAAATCAATCTGATCATGTTTTGGAGAATTTGAATGGAATTTACAGTGAGAGTAAGCAGAGACCAAAGTAGTACCAAGTAGGAACTCTCAGAAAGAGAAGGTCACAGGTAGAAGTAGAGAGTCAACAAAGAGGTAGCTGGCAGCAGAACCAGAAGTAGCAGCCCATGGAGAGTAACAGGTTGAAGAGTTAACTCTAGAGCATCAAGCACTATTTGAGTCGTGTTCAGACCACTGGCTTCAGACTCCTGTGTCTACTCTTCTATCTTAAATTGTGATGATGACACCCTTGCTTTCACTGAAGCCTGACTACTCAGTACTAAAATGTTTCTCATCTTTCTTATCTTTTTCCTTCTAATAAACCACTATTAATAGAAATAAACTGTGCATTTTCCTGTACATTTCAGGGCTACGATTCCAGAGGCTCGCAATAAAAGTGTTTTGTCCTAAAATATCTTCCCCAGCTGCTGACCATAGTTTCTAAAATTCCATAATAGGTGATTCATTTGTTTGGGTCCTGAATGTATTTCAAGCTTGATGAATTCCCTGTTAAAAGGCAAGTACACCTGGAAGGGGGACATTTGAACTGCTGCCAGACAACCTCTTTGTTTTATTTGCTAGTGACACTCATGAGAATGAGATGGAAAAAATCCTCCTAATGGGAGGATTAACTGAGGGGGGAAGGGAAGGAGGACTCTCCTAGGTCAGCTCCATCCTATAAACTTTGGCCTCAGCAAACACCAGGGCTGGGTCCATCCACAGGTCATATTTTCACCTAGCTTGCATGATTTGGCTTAAAATACATTTTTCTCTTCTAAGAGCTGACAGCTTACAAAATAAGGTGTTTAAGTGACCGTTGACCAAACCAGAACTGCGTTGCCACCCTGGTCCTCGCATATGCAAAGAGCACAGGAGTCAGAGCCAGACTTGAGTTCAAATCTTGGTTCTGCTCTTTAGGCACTAGGTAACCTTTAGATGATAAGGTAATTTTGCTTCCTGAGGTGTGTCCTCATTTGTCAAATTTTGATAAGAAGATTTTGTAGGGTTATTTTGAGCGTTATAAATAACTTAGGTATCTGATCATAGCTATTATACAGGAATATTTTGAATAACCTGATGAGTAATACAAAACTTCTGCTTTAAGTTGAAACTTCAATACCAAATACTGAAGAGCCAATAAATCTTTGTTCTTCACTATTTCCCATCACAATCAAGTTGTCTTTGTTCTATCACTTCCACACACACTAGGCTCTCTTTAGCCTCTCTGCCTTCATTGGGACAATGAATGATGATAACATCATCACATCATTTATTATATAGTATTCTATAGTTTACAGAGGAATTTTCGTGTATTATCTCATTTGATCCAGTGAAACAGGTTTTATAATCCCTAGTTTTCAGATGAGGAAACTGAGGGCCAGAAAGTTTAAATAACTTTCTAAGGTTACAAAGTGTTGAGCTGCACTCTGAAGCCTAGGAGCCTTGTAATTGCCCAGCCACAAAAGTGAAGAAAGAACCCAGAGACAGTGATAGTGACATTCACTATTCATTGCATAAGGAATCTTACAAGTCAGAAGCAAAAGGTCCCAGAGCGATACCCCACCACCTAAGGCAGTGGGTGGGCAGGTGGGTGGGCAGGACACGACAACAGTCTTCACTGCTTGGAGGAGAGGGAGGCTACCATTTATAGGGGGAATTGACCTCAGATTGGCTCGTCAGTTATCTGGGAAACCAGCGGCTGGGGCAGGTGGCAAGCTTGTAGGTAGTTACTGATTAAGCTCTACAATTAAGAGGATTGGATATTCATGTGAGTAGGGTGTAGGTGAAGCAGGGAGTGGTCGAGCAGGGGATGTACAGAGAGTAAGAGAACCACCATCTTGAGTGACCTGATCATACACATAGTGAGTAAGCAGTAGGGTTAGGCCTAAATTTCTTTTTTTTTCTTTTTTTTCTTTTTATTTTATATTGGAGTATAGTTGATTAGCAATGTTGTGTTAGTTTCAGGTGTACAGCAACGTGATTCAGTCATACATATACATGTATCTATTCTTTTCCAAATTCTTTTCCCACTTAGGTTATTATAGAGTACTGAGCAGTGTTCCCTGTGCTATACAGTAGGTCCTTGGTGGTTATCTAGTTTTAATATAGCAGTGTATACATGTCAATCCCAAACTCCCAATCTATCCCCTCTGCCACCCTTCCCCCCTGGTAACCATAAGTTTGTTCTCTAGGTCTATGAGTCTGTTTCTGTTTTGTAAATAAGTTCATTTGTATCATTTTTTTTAGATTCCACATATAAGCGATATCATAATTGTCTTTCTCTGTCTGACTTACTTCACTTAGTTTGATAATCTCCAGAGCCATACATGTTGCTGCAAATGGCATTATTTCATTCTTTTTAACGGCTGAGTAATATTCCATTGTATATATGTACCACATCTCCTTTATCCATTCATCTGTCGATGGACATTTAGGTTGCTTCCATGTCTTGGCTATTGTAAACAGTGCTGCAGTGAACATTGGGGTGCATGTATCCTTTCGAACCATGTTTTTCTCCAGATATATGCCCAGGAGTGGGATTGCTGGATCATATAGTAGCTGTACTTCTAGTGTCTTAAGAAACCTCCATACTGTTCTCCATAGTGACTGTACCTATTTACATTCCCACCAATAGTGTAGGAGGGTTCCCTTTTCTCCACACCATCTCCAGCATTTATCGTTTGTAGATTTTTTTATGATGGCCGTTCAGACTGGTGTGAAGTGATATCTCATTGTAGTTTTGATTTGCATTTCTCTAATAATTAGCAATGTTGAGCATCTTTTCATGTGCCTCTTGGCCATCTGTATGTTTTCTTTGGAGAAATGTCTATTTAGGTCTTCTGCCCATTTTCTGATTGGGTTCTTTGTTTTTTTGATATTTAGCCACAAGAAAGTTTGGAGATTAATCCCTTGTCAGCCGCATCCTTTGCAAATATTTTCTCACGTTCTGTGGGTTGTCTTTTCATTTTGTTTAAGGTTTCAAACTTTCTGATTTCAAAGCCCATGAGGTTTCCTCAGTGGTTCTCAGTCCTGGCTATTCATTAGAATCACCTGGGTGCTGTAAACTATCCATGTCAGGGCTCCACCGCAGACCAATTAAATGAGAATGGCACTGGCCTGAGCCTTGGGAATTTTTTAAACTTGCCAGGACATTCTTAGACTGATTTAAACCAGTTCCAGTGAGAGTCCTGACTCTGCTATGAAACTTTCCTCAACAAAGTTAAGCCATCTTATCTCTCTAATGAATCTCTTATTGTGTTCATTAAAAATTCTACATAATTAGTACTTTATCTTAGAAGTCAGTGTAAATTCTGGAAGGAACTTCATATCCTTAATTAGTCTGGTTCCAAAACTTGGGTCTGAGGACTGGTCAGCAGAAAAGTAAGGACAACATAGCAGATGCAAGCTGATTTTCTTTTGGAAGAATTGATCATTATTTTAAAATTTGTTTGTGTTAAATGTCCATTCTTTTCAGAAATAATGGTTTGTTTTGCTCATATCGTCGTTTAGAAACATAAAACTTTGACAACCCTTTAATGCATACCAAATTATTTTTGGAAATTTTACTGGCTTGTAAAATCCAACAATTTCTGGAAAACACTGATCTTTCCCAGTCCCCTCACTTTGCAGATAAGGAAACTGAGGCCCAGAGAGAAGTTCCAGTACTCAAGTTCTGCTCTATGTAATGCCTCAATGATTTTAAACTTATTTTTAAAAGTAAAGTTTAATTGTGCCTTTTAATCTACATGTCATTCTGATGAATGCAGAGAAAGGAAACATGATTGGAAAAGAGAAAATAGAAGGGTAAAAAAAAAAAAAGCTGTAACTCAAGGACTCTGGAATTGTGACATAACAGATTTGAAAATAAGCCAAAGAGAAATTCTACAACTGTAAAATACAATAACCCAAATTAAGAATTCAATGGACAATAATAACAACAAATTGGTCACAGCTGAAGAAATAATCAGACAACTGGGAGGTAGACCAGAGGAAATAACACAACAGTAGACAAAAGTTATAAAATACAGAAGAAAGAGTGAAAGATGTAGGGCATAGAGTGAGAAGGTCACTGAAAGAAATAAGATAATGGGGCTTCCCTGGTGGCGCAGTGGTTGAGAGTCTGCCTGCCGATGCAGGGGACACGGGTTCGTGCCCTGGTCTGGGAGGATCCCACGTGCCGCGGAGCAGCTGGGCCCATGAGCCATGGCCGCTGAGCCTGCGCGTCCGGAGCCTGTGCTCTGCAACGGGAGAGGCCACAACAGTGAGAGGCCCATGTACCGCAAAAAAAAAAGAAATAAGATAATGGAGTGGAGGCAAAACTTGAAGAGAATTTTCAAAGAATTCTTCCAAAACTATTGAAAGACATCAAGCCATAGCTTCAAGAAGCCAAACGAATCAAAAAAGAGAAAAAAACACATCTAAATCCAATTCACTGAAAATGAAAAACAAAAGAAAGAACTACTTAACAGTAGTTTTAAAAAGGAGTATATCTTCAGTCGTGAAAATTAGATTAGCAGTGACTTCTCAGTAGCAATCATGAAAGCCAAAACACAGTGGATAGATATATTCCATATGCTGAAAGAAATAATAGCCAACTTAGAGTTTAATATCCAGCAAAAAAAAAGAATTTCCAAAAAACAAAGGCAAGAGAAAAACATTTTCAGACAAATGAAACTGCAAAAAAGTCTCTCAGAGTTCTTAAGCTTTTCTTGTGTCATGGCCCCTTTGACACTCTGGTGAGACCTGTGACTACTTTCTCAGAATAAGGTCCTTAAAAACATAAAATAAAATATGTAAAATCACAAAGGAAACCAATTTTAATCAAATATAAAATATCTAAAAAATCAAATTCATGATATAGTGATATGTTTATCAATATGCTGAATAACAAGACCTACATATAGATCTAAACAAGAAGATCTAAATAACAAGCGTGTATGGTAATTTCTTAGTTAATTACAGTAATTTCCAAGTAGGATAAGTTTGTAAAAAGTTTATCTCCTAGAGTTTAGTCAGAAAGCTAACTGCTCGAAGTTCTCTCATGCAGCAAGAAAGTGGAACAAAGCAATCAGCAGGAAAGCTGATACCTCCCTAAGGCATATCCAAGAGGCAGGGGCTGGGGTCACCCATATTACAAAGTGGTTGGTACAGATCTTTAATAAAGAGAATAATAAACAAATTAATAAATAATAATAAACAGTCAATCAATGCTTCTGCATAAAAAGAATGTGTAGGTTACACGGGTGTGTACCATTTCTATTAAAAAAATATCCTGACAAAGAAATGTCATCTTTCTTTTTTTTATTGAAGTATAGTTGATTTACAGTGTTGTGTTAATTACTGCTATACAGCAAAGTGATTCAGTTATACACACACATATATATATATATATGTTCTTTTTTTAGTATTCTTTTTCATTATGGTTTATCATAGGATATTGTGCTATAGGACCTTGTTATTTATCCATTCTATTTATAAAAGCTTACATCTGCTAACCTCAACCTCCCACTCTATCCCTCCCCCAGCCCCTCCCTCTTGGTAACCACCAGTCTGTCCTCTATGTCTGTGAGTCTGTTTCTGTTTTATAGATAGGTTCATTTGTATCATATTTTAGATTCCACATATAAGAGATATTATATTACAGTTGTCTTTCTCTTTCTGACTTACTTCCCTTAGTATGATAATCTCTAGTTGCATCCATGTTGCTGCAAATGGCGTTATTTCATTCTTTTTTATGGCTGAGTAGTATTCCATTGTATATATGTACCACACCTTCATCCATTCATCTGTCAGTGGACATTCAGGTTGTTTCCATGTCTTGGCTGTTGTGAATAGTGCTGCTATGAACATAGGGGTGCATGTATCTTTTTGAATTATAGTTTTGTCTGGATATATGCCCAGAAGTGGTATTGCTGGATCATATGGTAATTCTATTTTTAATTTTCTGAGGAACCTCCATACTGTTTTCTACAGTTGCTGCACCAACTTACATTCCCACCAACAGTGTAGGAGGGTTTCCTTTTCTCCACACCCTCTCCAGCATTTGTTATTTGTAGAGAAATGTCATCTTTCAACATTTTCTCTTTGAAAGTATATATGCAACAAAGTCAAGCTTTAAATAAATACTCACTGCTTCCTTCCATCTTATTTAAAGAAAATAAGAATTCTGCCTTTAATTTCCAAATGTTTTTGTTTGCTTTGGGTAGGAATGAATCTTCTCAAAGCAGTTAGTGTCTCCATATAAGAATTTCATCTTTAAGCTGTTATTAATGCTATTTCTGAGAAAGCAGGTTGTTGGTATTCTTGTTCAGATTATAGGGGGAAAAGATATATTGTATCAATGCAAAGAGACACTAGTTATTTAAAGTATTCCCTTAAACAGAGCATCCTTAATGTACTATGATAATCGCCAATCTGTGGGCTTCATTTAGCCATGAGGTACTTCTTCCTATTGGCATAAATGTTAATAGGAAGAATAGGTGTTTGGGTGAATATCTGATGATAAATAATTTGAAAAGCTTTTAAAGCTCTGAAGCGTTGAGTTTATTATTTTGCCAAGAATAAAAACTGGTCTTCCATCTGCTTGTGCTCATAGCTGGAGCTTCTGCCCTTGCTCAGACGACATGACCAACGTGATCATCACCTGCGGGTGCATGTTACACATCTGGCATTCTCCCCAGTGGTTTTCAACTAGCTCATCTTCTTCTTCCCCTGTGAAACCACATGGAACAAAATAATTGACTTCCCAATTTTGCTGGCCCAAATCTACACTGTGCATCATTTCCCCCTCGTGAAAGCTCTATCCAGGTGGCAGAAAATCAACTTTAGAATCAGAAATAAGGGTCTTTGTTTCCTTGCTTCCTTTATTTCCTCAATCCAACTCTCGAAACATTTTAGGATTCCTGTAAAGCCAGTATTGAAATGCCCACATTAGAGCTTCCAAAGTACCTTTGTGCCAGAGGCAGAATAAAAATCAAATTGGCTCTAAATGCTTCGAGAAGGAGGCCCAGCTATAATACTGTTACTCATCGTGGGTTCTGATAGCTCTGGATTATCAGGCTGTGCCACAGCCCTCACGGTAAGTGGGCAGCCTTCTTCCTGGGACTTCATTAACCCAGTGAAGCCTGCCAGATGAGGAAGAGGGAGCTAATTTCACACCCAGACTTCCAAAGAAATTCTGAGTTGTTTCAGATCAAGCTACCAAATCCATATAATGGGAGTAACAATCTCCTTTCTTATATGTTACCTGTATTACTTGTGAGATTTGGATTTATTATAAAGGTTTGAGCAAGCAGAACCATGTTCATAGATTCTATTAATGATTTATTTTCCATTTTACTTATCTTGGAATAATGCATAACTAATATCTGGGGGTATATACCCACAGAGATTTACAAAGAAATTAATGCTAAAATGCTCAGATGAATTTCAGAATGTCCTCTTCCCTTTTGTGAGAAGAAAGATATTTTTAAATGATTCTGTTCACCCGCCCACATTGTTCTCCCTAGGGTGTCCTTCTATTCAGCATTAGAAGGCCATTAGACAGGACCAGGGTGGCAGTGATGCAGGTTATCTACATTGAGGCTGACCAAACTTGGTGGAAGATATAAAAGGTTCTGCTACACTGAGCGGTTGCTGAACAGGAACCTTGTTCCTGTTGCCCTTGTTATTCACAATGAGTCCTTTGTCTCCTGTCCTTATCCTATCCCTGCCACACAAGGTAGTGCCCCCAAGGTAGTGCTAGCTAGGTCACCTGTTGCTCCACTGCTAACTACCACTTACTTCATTTGCATGTGTAGTAAGTTGCCTGTAACCAAGGCAACCAGGGATGGCACTTGTGCAGTCAGTCAAGCATTTCTCCCATCTGCAATAGCATTCTTACTCACCTCACTCTTGTGGCAGCAAGAAATACACGTTCAGCAGCATCCTTCTCCATGTGTCATCAGTTTCTCCACAAGGACTCAGGAACTATACAGTTTTCTCTAGGTTTGTTAATTAACTTACTTCTTCTAGCGAATCTTGGTATTTTTTCCTCCTCCAGTAGATTACACTTCCAGCAAGTTGGTACACTCAACATATTTCAAAATCAGAAGAAAAAATGTACAAACATACAGACTCACAGACAACACACACCTGTTCTTGGATCACCACCAGTGAATGTGTGTGCTCTGTGGAAATTAAAAAAAAAACCTTCAACGGGATGTTTATTCTCTGGGCATTTTCCCTTAAAGCAAGGACAGACTGCTATGCCAGTGAGACTTTTACAGTAACGGGACATAATCCATGAAAACTCTTGGGTGGATTAGACTACTATCCATGAACCTCCTCTCCTTTTAAGCTACACTCTTACTCTTTTGGAAATTTCATTCGTTCTCCCATATTTAAATACTATATATAATGAGGATTCTTATATTTGTATCTGCAACCTGGAACAGTTCCCTGAATTCCAGATCCATAAATTCACCTGCCTACTTGACATCTATATCTGGACAGCCATTAGGAATCCCAGTGTGACTTTATCCAAAGAAACTGAGCTCCTGATCTTGTTCTTATTGCAAATTTGTTCTACCCTCAGCCATTCCCTTTTCAGTTAGTGGCAACTCCTTTCTTCCAGTTTATTATGCCAAAATCTTGGATTCACCCTTTACCTCTCTTTCCCTCATCATCCCACATCAAATTGGTTATCAGATCCTGTGGGCTCCCCTCTCAAAATACATCCAGAATCCAAACAATTCTTTAATCTCTTTAACTGCTAGTAACTTGGTCCAAGTCACCATTATCCCTTTCCTAGGTTATTTCAGTTGGCTCCCACCCTTGTACCTTTCTTTGATCTTTGTTGGTCATAATATTATTCTCAACATACCTGCTAGTGTGGGTGACCTTTTAAAGATAAAGATTAAACCTGATCAACATCCTCCAGGGGCTTTCCATCTCAGTCAGAGTGAAAAACCAGAGCCCCTTCATAGCTTATAAAGGTCTAGTTGCTTTCTGACTTCATCTTTTCTACCCTCTTGTTCTTGTTCAACCTATGCCAGCCATGCCATGCTCCTTTTCAAGGATTTGAACTTGCTGTTTCCTCTTCTGGAAAGTTTTCTTACCAGATATTTATCCCTGTGGTTGGCTCTCTTATCTCCTTTAGGTCTTTACCAGATAAAGGGGAAGGGAGAGAAAACTAATGTAAGAAAGGGGAAGTGAGCAAAACATTCTATAAATGTTTATTTAATACAATAAAATCAGGCAGCTATATCGTTGTGTAGGAGATATACCACTGCTAAGAGATATATCATTGTCTAAGTGATAGACAAAAATCAGAGAAATGAATGAGCATCTAGAGGAATAAAAATGAAAGTAGAATGAAATCCAGGAGAGTGAATAAAAATAAAATGCAAAGACTTTATCTCCAAGGCCATGAGGGGTCCAGATGACATAACCTCAGAATTTCCCTTCTTGTCCTGATGAGCAGTAAATTGGAGAACTCCACATAGGTAGCCATTTCCATTGTTTCTACTATGTTCATTCTGGGTAAACCTTTTACTAGACTGGAACTCTGACGATCAAACAGAAAAACATAATCCCAAAGGTAAGCCAGAAAGTAGTGATTCAAAAGGTTAGGCTAAGAATTGAAATATTAAAAAGACCCAGGAGGATTTAAAATATTTTTCCAAAGAATCATTTAAAAGACAAGAAAGTCCTTTTCTAAGTATAAAAGTAGTGGCGGTAGACATATTTGCTGATTCACCGAATTGTGTTGGCTTGTAAGAAAGTTATTCCAGAGTGAAATCCAAGTGCTTATTCTCTTCCTCCTCATAGATCCTAACTCAGAATATTCTGGAAATGAAGCAGGACGAAGAATACCACTTTTATCCAGATATTTACCTTAGCAGACTATCCTTAACCAAACTTATTCAAATGTGCCTTAAAATTGTTTGAAACTGGACAGCCTCTCAAGGTCTTATTTGATTGTATTTATTTATTTTTGTAAGGAAGATGCCAATGGAGGATGAAAATTTAAAACATCAAATGACAATTTGAGTGCAGATTTTTTATTCTGTAGCAAAATTTCTGTAACAGAATTTGTCTTTGGGAATGGCCATTTGGGCAGGGTCTTTTACTTATGCAGATATAACACAGGTACTCACCCATTTCTCTTCTAGAACACTGCTTCTGACCAGCAATTAGTAATATAAACGAGATGTATGATTGTACCTTTACAGATTAAGACTTTTTTTGTTTTTAATCTAGACATCCCTGTCTACAAAGAAGTACTGTGTTGTTCTTATGAGGGGTATGTGTGTATGTGTGTGTGTGTGGTTAAGAAAAAAATTAGAAGCTAAGACTCATTGATGGCAGGAAAGATGAGATAGCAATTCTGGCATGTCTTCACCTCATGCTGGTGGTTGGATCATTAAGAATGGATGTCCCTGCCAAAGTGAGAGAGTGGCATGGATATATATACACTATCAAACATAAAATAGCTAGCTAGTGGGAAGCAGCCGCATAGCACAGAGAGACCAGCTCGGTGCTTTGTGACCACCTAGAGGGGTGGGATAGGGAGCGTGGGAGGGAGGGAGATGCAAGAGGGAAGAGATATGGGGACATATGTATATATATAACTGATTCACTTTGTTATAAAGCAGAAACTGACACACCATTGTAAAGCAATTGTACTCTAATACAGATGTTAAAAAAAAAAAAGAGAGAGAAAAAAAGAATGGATGTCCCTTCTAATCTTCTAAAACCCCCAAAAGTGACATACTTCCAACTGTAACAACTTTTGTCAAATATTTTACTTGCTCTATTCCGTGACTTGGGAGCTAAACCAAATCTTATAAACAAGGGTGGGGCATTCCCCTAAAGAAAAATATGTCTCCTCTGTCAAATCACCTGAAGGAGAAAAGGGGGAAGGCTTTAGTCTGGAGGAGGAAATGGGCTGTGAGCTGATGAGTCTAAATTGGGAACTTCTGATAAAAGGCATTTTTCTGAGAGGGGGTAGGCTTAGTTTTGGAACCTGGTGGCTGGACAATGTCAAGTAAAGAACCTTGTGGAAGGGCATTTCCAACAGGTCTAGAAAGAGTGATGTCTATATCCAGTTCCAAGCTTTTTTTCCTGCATTGTAGTTCTCTTCTCAGGTGACAAACAACCAGAATATTTAATTGTTCCTTGGAAATTCCCAGGAAATACTTGGAAAGTATGGATTCCATTCTGAAAAAATAAATGGATTTCTCAGGGCTCACCAGATGCGAGATGAGAATATTGGTTTGGGGAAAGGATTCCTTCTGAAGGCTGGAGAACCCATGGAAATCTGGGGCATGCTTAATTATGTGAAGGTTGCCAAGTTTAGAGTCCTCAAGTCCTTCAGCCTCCATATATTAGAAGAGGGGCAATACCCAGCAATAGGTCTTATCTCTGACACAGAATACCACCTCAGGGCCATGATCACTGGACAGATTCAGTCTCTAGCCTCAGTGATCAAATGCAAAGTCAGGAGTCACTTTGTGCCAGAGCAGTAGTTTAACTGTGTAACCTAAATTCTGTAAGTCATAACAGCATCATTAAAAGAATAACAAAACAGTATTTCTCTGGTTCTGCCCTCACTGGTATTTTTGCGATGCCAGCCAGTCCCACTTCTGACTGCCTCTGCAAACTTCCTTACAGAATGCATCACATGCTCCTTAGCCTAAACTCTGGGCCGCAGTCTAACTTCTGTCCTCTCTCTGCTCCCGTTCAAGCTATTGTAATCAGCTGTCTCTTCTTGTGTGGTAGCTGCCCCAAGGTTTAAGTCCAAGGCTTCTGTCTCCAGTCCAGATGTAAGCCGAACTGCTCCATGTGCCAAAGGCCTCCAGAAGGCAAGAAGGTTCCCTTCATCCCCACTTGCACATTTGCACACACTCTGCTACACAGCACTGTCTTCTGCTCTCCCAGTCTTACTGAGGTTTTATTAGAGTTGTTTTCTTTTTCCCTTAAACTGCCTCTGTATTGAACTAGTCTCTTTCCAGAAACAATCCATGACTGTGCAAGAGATGATCCAGAGGACATATTAAGAGGCAGACACTACACTGGACTCAAAGTTACCTCTGACCTCTGACTCCAACCTATTTTTCTTGGCCTGAATTTGTGAACCCGACTCCCCCTTCCAGTTGGATGAGTCTTTCCTATTCAGCGCCCTGGAGATCAGCCCTCCAGGCCCTCTGGACAGGCCCAGACTCTAAGAAAAGTGAGGTTCTGTTGGTGCTGGGAGTGAGAGCACTTGGGGTTGGGAGCAAGCACGTAAAACAGCCACCACCCTTTGACTGCATGTCTCACTATCTAACCGTTAATGTTTCATTGCATATTTCATGTAGTTTCCTCTAGAGCTTTTTTGACGGTTATCTTAAAAATCATTAAAAGATGATGATTTGGGGGAAAGGTTTTCAGAAGTGCAATCGCTGTCCTTCTCCCTCCCAAGCTACCTCCCTCTGACTCAAAATCTTCTGTATCCTTAGGCACACTGATCTGGAAACCCTGCCATAGGAAATATGAAAGTCTCTTCCCGATTAAACTTCTTTCTTCCATTGGATTGTTCACTAAGGGAAGGTGGTAGATGGCACATATGCCCTTTAACTCCCTGAATCCAGTCTTTTGGAAGAGTTAAACCCTCAGGTTACATGGCAGATTCTTCAAACCTTGAGCCCACTGGCCTTCAAATGAGCTAAGAAAGCATGAGAAGCAAAAAGGCCTGAGGCATATGGATAGACTTTAACATTTTACTGGCCATTGAAAAGAAATTGTGCACTGCACTATTTAGAAATTCACCCACTATTACATTTTGTAAATGGATATGTCTACATTTATAGATGTACAAATAATTTATGCTAAGTAAAGTTATGTTTGTTTTATGGGCAGGGACACTCACTAGGTCCTAGGAAATCCACAGAACAGCTGTAACAATAATTTCAAAGACTCTTTTGCTAGACCTTGGCACAGAATTATCTGATGGTGGTAGCAGTTGTAGCATTTTGCCAGTGAGATCAGAAGTTCACAGAAGCATAGGGCTTCATTCCCTGTTAATTTCCTGCAAAACTACGTCTGAACCATGTTTTTGGTTCTAATTAGAAAAGTAACTCATGATCAGAATAAAACACTTTGAAAACACATAGAAGTATGAAGACAACAAAAATAACTTACAATTCCAAAATCTACTGATAAGTACTCTTAATATTTTGGTGTATTCTATTCTATTATTTTCTATACTCTTTTACTGATACACATTTTTTTTCACATTTTAACATCTTTGAAACAGATGGTGACTTGCTAAACTTGTTAAAATAATTATTGAAAGAGTTTTTGTCTTTCTTAAATGTAGGTATATGAAATGATGATGCATCTTAAAATCAATAACCACAGATTAGGTAATCATTTCAGACATGAAATACAGAATATATATGTATGCATTTGTGAAGCTCTAATTATATTTAGGAGGATTTATCATGGTTCTCTCTTATTACTATTTTGTATTCAAAGGAAAACACTCTAGTAATCAAAACTAATCAAAATTTTCATTCCATTCTCTCAAAGGACATCAATATATAACCCCAGTTTACTTCTTAAAATTCTCTTTCCCAATTCCGTGCTTCCAAAGCTTGTTCTCAACCCTTCCCTATTCTCCCTTTTTCCCCAGTCTTTTTCATTACTCCTTTCTTTAACCTCCATCATTTTCCCTGAAATTATTACTCTTGAGAGTGAAACTGACCATATCTGATGCAGTTCCTTTCTGCATTACAAAGACCCAGAAACTCAGCACTCAAGGAGAATTTTCATTAGAGGCTAATAAGTGAGAGAAAGAGAGACGGGGGCAGGGGGGAGAGAGAGAGATGGAATATTAACATTAATTATTATTATCCCTGAGAAAACAAATACACAGATACAGAGATATATGTAATAATATCCTTCTTCTGGTTGTAAAAAAATATTCAGCTTGATGGAGCTTATTGATTTGAAGTAGTAAAAACAATACAAAACAAAAGAAACAAAACCTTTAGTTTGTACATAAGGTTTACATTTCCTTTAATTCTCTTACACTTGGCTTCTAATAATGAAATATAAGTTAGTAAACATGTATCCTTTTCTTATTTTTTTTTTTCTTGTGGTATGAGGGCCTCTCACTGTTGTGGCCTCTCCTGTTGTGGAGCACAGGCTCTGGATGCGCAGGCTCAGCGGCCATGGCTCACGGGCCCAGCTGCTCTGTGGCATGTGGGATCCTCCCGGACCGGGGCACGAACCCGTGTCCCCTGCATTGGCAGGCGGACTCTCAACCACTGCGCCACCAGGGAAGCCCAGTATCCTTTTCTTAATATGTAATTCTTTTATATAAAAAACACTTCTGAGAATATGTTATCACCTTGCTTTTCTCACCTATCCGTCTGAACAGAACCTACCCACTGCTCCCTTGGTACCTTTGATAGATCCCACTTTAGCAGACACAGGGGCTTGGAGGAGTTAATCAACTTTCATCAGACTTGACTTGTACCTCTTACCTTTTACTAAATACTTTCTCAGAGTATTCTCCTTTGACACAAAATGAGTAATGAAGTTCAAAATTCCTGCAAATGCTAACACAAAGACTTCCATTCACTTCCATTCCATGCCTGATATCAGTTCCTTCCAAGGGGGAGGTCTTGGTGAAGACAAGAGTACCTTGGAGGAGAAAGGGAGCATAGAAAGGGAAAACCAGGAGGAAGCAAACAGCCAGACCTACTACTTCATCCTCTGGACTCTGGCCACCCCTAGACCTAGATTACGGAGAGTTCACCAAAAAATGTGGCTGGTTACACCAGGACTTTATTCTTTAAATATCGAAATTACATGGGTTCCAAACTGTTTATACACAAGCCTAAATTTTAGATTCTTCAGAAAGCAGGGGAATCTTCCCCCACATCTGTTCCTCAAATTATAGTAATCATACAGAAAAGTCTCCAGACAACATTCCTCCCCATTACCATTCTTCACCTCTGTTTTCTTCAGATATTTTATTTACAAAAGAAACAAGAGTGAGAAGGACAGAAAGAAAGAGAGAGGCTTAATGCAGATAAACATCAGACAAATCAGAGCTGAGACTTAATCCAAGCAAAAAGGGAGTCAGAAGGGTGTAGCATAAATTGCTCTGTACACAACAGTACATTCACAAATAATGAACTTTAAACATTCTTTAATGTCAAACAACATTCTCCCCAGGCTTCTTTATCCTGCTGAGCACCAAGAGGTTGGCATCAAGCCCCAGGTGACACCGCCTCTAAGGCTAAAAAAGAAATGCAAGGCAAAGAAGAAAGAAAATACCAAAGTCAATGTTTGTGCTAGATACATTTCACCAGCAAAGCCAACAGTATCTGTAATCAATTGGGCTGGGAAACAGCTTTTCTTATAATATTGTTGTAAGTATCTGTAATAGCTACCAAAACTTAATAGGATTTTAATTATACATGGGGTTGCATACAAGGAAAGAAAATAGGGCACTGTCAATTCAAAGAGATAGTGTAAATCTCCCTTTTCTCACTGATGTCTGGGTAAGCTGAGAAAAGCACCCGAACAAGGACTGTGAAGAACTGGCAGAAAGATTCATTGAGAAAGGCACATTTGTCAGCTCCTGGCTGATGTGGATAAGCAGACAGAGTTAAATGAACCTTGGATAAGTTAAGAAAAAGTCTCATTTAGGCTCACCTGACCTACAGATTTCAGTCAGTTCCTCATGTGACGAAAGGACAAAGGCTTTGTCAGAGTTCATTGCAAGATGCAACAGACCCAAGAATAATGTGTAGGTAAACTCTTAACAAACCTGAATAAAACAATGAAATAATATAACAATGATAAACAAAAAGAAGGAAATAAAACTGTCCATAATCTCCACCCCACAGTTATAAACACTACAGACTTTTAACAGTTGGATCCATCCACTTATCCATCCACAATTTACTATGGAGTTTTGTGTCCTATTTTTGTAGTAAACCTCTCATTTACAACTGACCACCTGACCTGAAGAGTCACCTCCTTCTCTGCTTGTCACCCCAAATGCATCTCTTTTTTAATGTCACGCTGCTAATGTCTCCTTGTCTTCACATTTCCCTCCCTTCCTCAGCTACTCTTATTCATTGATCCCACAGATATTTATAGAGTACATATTGCTGGTGTAAGGCAGACACTCTTCCCTCCAAAGAGCCAGACCACTACCCCTGTTGATGAACTTAACCCCTGAAGCTGAAGACACACAAGGTCCCTGTAGAAGAGCTGCCTGCCCACCCCCATCACCCAGACTCTGCCTGTGCACCAGCAAAAGACCCTCAAATGAATGTTTCTACCTCCTTCCAATCTTACCTGACCCTTAGCATCCTAACCAGACTCCACCCTTAAGTGCTCTGTCAGGTTCACCTTGTCCCCCAAATTCCCTGCTCACATTTTCACAGCTACACCTGGAACAGTGTCACACTATATCATGTTGGACTAACCCAGTTGAATATTGTCGTGTAGCAACCTCAACGTGTACAATTATGAAGTGGAACCTTAGACCAGAATCTCTCAGACAGATTTCAGAAAGGGTGTCCTACTGCACATCATCACAGAAAAAGCCAAGGGCATTTAAAACTATTTTAGCCTCTGAATTTGGTGAGATACAGCTAGGGTGAAAAGACGTCAAAAAACAGAAGGCTAATGAGTCAGGTGTGTTTACTTTTTTGAGACTCTGGTATCAGCAGGGGTTTTATATGCCTGGAAGGTATGTGTGTTCCATTTGCCTAGTTTTTATTTCGAAAAACAAAAAAAGAAGGGCTTTTGTGGGCAGGAAGACTGACCTTGGGAGTCTGAACATGGGAGACAACATAGAATGGTATTGAGAGCATCAGGGATCAAGGCCAGCAGTCTGACCTTGGGCAAGTGATGGAACTTGACTAAACCTCCAAGTCCTCAGCTGTAAAGCAAGGAGACAATAATAATAATAGTTACAGTGAGCATTAAATACCAGACTTTAACACATAGTCAGTATTCAAACAATGTTAGGTGATATTAGTATTAATGTTAATTAATGGAAATAACACTCTAAAGCAAAAACTTCATAATCCCTTATCTGAAATGCTTTGTGCCTCTTAAACAGAGTAGGATTAGAAAACTTTACATCCCTTTCAATTCTATGGCTCTCTGATTCCCTATGACATTCTCAGCGTAAGAACAATCACAATAACCAAATTCGTGATGCTTAATGGAGCCTTGGTGAGTCAGGCAGTGGGCTAGATCCTTTACTCATGTCATTTTTTAGTCAAGCCCAAACCCTATGAAGTATCAATATTATCTTCATTTTACAGATGAGAAAACTAAAGCTCAGGAGAGCAACTAAAGTGCTAGAGGCCATACTCCTGAGAAGTGGCAGAGGTTTAATCTTAACCTGAGTCCTTCAAAGCTCAAAACCTGTGCTCTTTCCAATATGTTGCACTTCTATATGGAAACAGGAAATGAGTCATTTGTCCTCAGATGGTTTTCCAGGGGAGGAGTGTCTTTCCTCTCATTGGTCTACACTCATTTGTTGAGCTCCTTTTGTGACCAATAGTAATACAAAAGTAGCACCCATCTTCAAATTGATTGACTGGGCTGGGGCTGCCAGCTAAGGCTGAGGGTCACATCTGACTAGACACTCATCTAATGCACTTAGTAGTCTTAGGGAAATCTACGACAGATACTTAGATGGTAAAAAAAGTCAATTACCATTTCAATACAGTGGGTTTGACATGAACCAATAACTTTAAAACTTCTGTAAAACTGCAGGAATACGTATCTTCAGTGTTTTCACCTTTGAATAGGGAAAAAGTGACATTGAACTCATTTAATGCTGGCTCTGCTATCTGTGGAGCCACTACTTCCTAGACCTTAGAAGCTGTGGGGAGATAGTGAAGATCCCGGGGTAACAATAACAATGGAAAATATCTTTGACCAAGTCTCCAACCAATTATAGTCACTAGGAACTAGAGTATCCTCCCTTCCTTTAGCATGATCCCAAATGTCTCAGTGTACCCCTTGAGAGCCCGTTACCTTTATTTACTGTCAACATCAAGGTCATGTTTCACCAAACTGCCTGCTAGCCTGACTGGTGAGCCACTAGTTCTGCCCGTAATGGTCCTTCAGTGTCACAGCTGTGGCTCCTACTGCCATACGACTGCAACTCTCAGAGGCTAGGACTCCCAGCCTAGGGTTTATGTATGTTTATATTGGGCTCTCCAAAGTGTGGTTGCCTGTTTTCTTCTAATCCACTCTTGAGGCATATAGACAAGTTTACTTAGGAATGAGTTGGATGACACTTGAGTGGCACAGCCCAAATCACAACCAAAACTGTACTGCCAAGCTGACCATAAGAGAGTATCCTAAGAGAGAACTCTGCTAAAGAGCAGGTGTCTGGTCCAATCAGAATATTCCTTTTGGAGCATGATTCTTGATGCGTGTCTGTCTGTCTTCTGGTGAGATGAGCAGAGTTCTTCTGAGGAGCCAAGACCTGATCACCTGTTTCTGTTGGAAGAATGATGAAAAACTCAATGTACATCTTTATGTAAATCTAATTGCTCCTTACCAGTAAAATGACTGACTCATGTATTAAAAGTTTGACGTAGAAACTACCTAGTGGTTTATATTTCCTCTAGAACAGAATCATCAGCAAGATAAGAAAAAGGCAATTTTCTTCACGCTCCTCACAGAAATGGTCTTTGTGTGGCCTGTTCTGGGATTCCTGGATTTCCAGTGGCCAACAGACTTTTTGAGTTTCAGGATTTGTATAGAGTTATGCTGACCTGACATCAGTCCCTTCCTGGGCTTGGCTTGGTTAGGAAAGGTGCCCCAGACTCAAATGTTTTCTGGGGCTTTGATAAATGAGTGCAGTGTTTAAGACATAATGAGGAGGATGGTATCTGTGGTAACCCGGAGTAGACGGTTAGATGTGTCCTTTTTAAAAGAAATCTGCAGCTGCCACCAAGCTTTAGCTAATTATTGCCGTCTAGGAATACAGGTCCAATATTGTCAGGTCATCAAATTAAAATAGAAATCTGTAAATAATGATGGTATAGGAAACTTTTAAGTGTTGATAAGTAATGTACTTTTCTTAAACATTTAGTGAGCCAGTACTTTCTGGACCAAATAAAATACATCTGGGAGCTAGACATGGCTTATACAATTTGGGACTCAGTCCTAGTCATTGTTTCCCAAGGTATGGTCCAAGAAGCACCTGCATCAATGTCATTTTTTTTTTTTTTTTTTTTTCCGTACGTGGACCTCTCACTGTTGTGGCCTCTCCCGTTGCGGAGCACAGGCTCCGGACGCGCAGGCTCAGCGGCCATGGCTCACGGGCCCAGCTGCTCCACGGCATGTGGAATCTTCCCGGACCAGGGCACGAACCCGTGTCCCCTGCATCGGCAGGCGGACTCTCAACCACTGCGCCACCAGGGAAGCCCCCATCGATGTCATTTTTTAAATGAAGATTTAGAGGCCTACCCCAAACCTACTGAATCAGAATCTCCAGAATTAAGACCCAGTGATCAGCATTTTAAGTAAACATTCTTGGTGAAAATGATAGGGGAGATTGGCCCAACATTCAGGTATTGGATTTTCTAAGACTGGGAGATCTGAGAGATGGACATGTTCCTATATCACAAATAACACATTAGGACCCTACCTCTATTTTAGTTATCCCTCCTCTTCCTCGTCATCATCATCTTGATCATTTGACCATTTAACAGATATTTATTGAGCTCCTATTAAGTGCCAGGTTCTGTTCTAGGCACTGGGGGATGCATCACTGAACGAAAGATACTAAAACCCCTGCTCTCACGCAGCCTGATTCTAGTGGGGAAAGACAGAGGGTAAAGAAGTTAATAAGTAAAATCTAGTAGGTGAGATGGTGATAAGTGCTAAGGAGAAAAATAAAGCAAAGAAGGAGGACAGGAATTCTGTGTGGGGAGGGTAACGGGAGAAGGAAGTTGACATTTTAGACAGAATTTTCAGAGAAGGCCTCACTGCCTTGAGCTGAGACCTTTAGGAGAGAAGGGGAGTGCCATGTGGAAATCTGGGGAAGGCATTCCAGGCAGAGAGAATACCAAGTGGAATGGCCCTCAGACATTTGTGATGCAGTGAC
Source organism: Leucopleurus acutus (assembly GCF_964270905.1). Lineage (NCBI taxonomy): Eukaryota > Metazoa > Chordata > Mammalia > Artiodactyla > Delphinidae > Leucopleurus > Leucopleurus acutus. The sequence continues at coordinate 73,529,628 of NC_139156.1, forward strand.
TTTGAGGAACAACATGGAGGACAGATTGGCCAAGAATAATGACCAAGAAGAGGGTAGTAGGAGGAGAGGCCAGAGGAAAGGGGCTATACTGTGTAGGGCCTTGTGGGCCAGGTAAGGACTTCAGCCTTTTCACTCTCAGAGAAATCCTGGAGGGTTTTGAACAGAGGATGGCAGGATCTCTCTGGCTTCTGAGAAGGGGATGAGGAAAGACCATTTCGACAGGTATTCCAATAATCCAGGTGGTATGGGCCATGAGGATAGTGGTGGAGATGGTGAATTCTAGATATGTTTTGAACATAGAGCTAAGAGGCCTTGACAGTGAATCAGATGTATGATGTGAGACAAAGAACGGTCCAGAATGACATCAGGTTTGGGACTCAAACAATTATAAGAATGGAGTTGATACTTACTGGAATAGGAAAGACTGCAAGAAGAGTAGGGTTTGGAGGGGAGGTTGTCTGAAGCTCGCTTTAGGATATATAAAACTAGAAATGCCTATTAGATATCCAAGTGGAGATTTCAAGTAGGCGGTTGGGGGTTCAGGTAACCCATCTGTGTCAGTCACAGTTCTCCAGAGAAACAGAACCAACTGCGTGTGTGTGTGTGTGTGTGTGTGTATGTGTGTGTGTCTGTGTGGAGAGAGAGAGAGAAATTTATTTTAAGGAATTGGCTCACGCTATTGTGGAGAGCTTGATGAGTCCAAAACTGATGGGTAGGCCAACATGCCGGAGACTCAGGGAAGAGTTGAAGTTCAAGCCAAAGATTGCCTGCTGGCAGAATTCCCTTTTGCTCAGGGAAGGTCAGTCTTTGTTCTCTTAAGATCTTCAACTGATTGGATGAGGCCCACCCACATTATGGAGGGTAATCTGCTTTACTCAAATCCACCAATTTAAATGTTAATCTCATCCAAAAAATACCTTTGCAAAAATCATCCAGTATAACATTTGACTAAATATCTGGGCATTGTAGCCTAACCAAGCTGACACATAAAACTAACCATCACATCATCATCACCATAATAATCACAGTTACAGTTTTCTGGGTGTCTACTTGGTTGCCAGGTCTGATGCAGGTACCTTATGTTATTTATCATTAAACTACCTTCCAGAGCACCACAAGTAGATATTACTATTCCCATATTATAGATGATAAAACTGAGGCTCTCCGAGATTAAGCAATTTGTCCGTGGTCGTATGTCCAGGATCCAATTCCATTTCCAACTCCAGGGACTATAATCTTCCCCGCTACACCACACTGCCTCCCAATCCACAAGCTCCTTATTTCCCCAACGTGCTATTCCATGTGTTTATGTCTTGTCACATTCTGTTCCTTGTGCCTGAAAAACACTCTCTCCTTCATCTGAATAAGTTTTACCCCTTCATCAAGACTCAGCTAAATGGTCACCTTCTCTAGGAAGCCTTCCTTGGTTCCTTCTCCTACCTGGATTTTAGAACCTTTTCCTCTGTGCTCTCATTAGCAGTAGACTTCACACACCTCTACAAAAGGAATCATCAAGCAACAATTGCTGATCTGCTGACCTTTCTTCTACTTTAGACTGTAAACTTCTTGATGGAGGAGGAGCACACCTTGTTCATCATTGTATCTGCAGATCCTCAGCGTCTAGCCTGGAACTTGATACGTGCCCCGTAAATGTTTGTTTCATGAATGAATGAACAAATGTTGTGGAAAGGAAGGGAAGACAGTAGGGGACCCGAGAAAGAGCACTAACAGAGATAAGGGGCAACAAGAGAGGACAGAATCACAACAGGCATGGGAACAGAGGTCTCGTGAATGATGCTAAATGATGCAGAGATTATTGATAAGACTGGAAACTAAAAGAGGCTATTAGATTCACTGGGGAAAAACTCAGTGAATGCCATAGAGTATAAGTGGCTTGGTGGTTTGGAAAAAAGTTTTATATGTAGAAATTTTAATGATGCTGGCTGTACTAGCTGAGACAGCATCACAAAGAACTTGCAATCTGATCTGGGACTTATAGAAGGTAGAATCTGAATAGGTGTATGCTGGGTGGCTGAGGGCAGGGGATGAGGGCAGCTGTGATGAAATGGCAGGCAAAGAAGGACTACATCTTTAAAGTAAGTAGGGAGGCTGTTAAAGACATTGGAAAGTAATTGGGTAGCCCAGGTATGGAAGAAAACAATACAACTTGAAACAAAACATTATTCCCCTCATTCCCTGGCAGGGTTCTTTGCCTCCTTGACAGCTCACTGCCCATCAGCAAATAGGGAAGAGTGGATCTCAGCTCTCTAATATTCAGATCACTGTGGTATCTAATTTGTGTATATAATTCCTCTGATGAAAAGTGCAGTAAGAACAGTAATGAGTTTAGACGTATTCCAAATGATGAAAATACCAAATCTGGTAACAACTCATCTGTTTTGCTTCTGTGATTTCCTAGCCAATTCAAACGTGACCTAGACACTAAACATTTTTTTCCTCTGCTTACCTTTGGAGCCTCAGAATAAATTTGCAATGGATAAAAAATGATAGTCTCTCACTGAGAAATAAAATAAATGGCATGCTACCAATTGAGGCTGGTTAACCATTTCACATTCCTAAACTTACACTAGAAATGAAACATCACTTGATATTATAATTCTAAAAAAATGTGCTGCCTTAAATACATGCTTTAGCTTTTAGCTCAACCACTGCATTTCTTTAATACTCTCTAACACAAGCTCTTTGAGCCAACTGCATTTCATAAGAAAGAACGGTGAGAGAGATGGGAGGCCTTTGAGACTTCTGCCAAATTACAGGGCAGAGATCAATCAATTCACTGTGCTAAGTGGGGTCATTTTTGTAGTACTAGTGGAAATTATGTTCTTTTGGGATCCTGGCATTTCCATAGCAACTGCACAAGATCCCAAAAACACACAGATCATAGCAAATACTGGAGTAGGATTCGTTTACTTCTTACACAGAGGCAGTAGAAATTATTTTGTTTGAGGGTTTTGTCTTCTACACATAATGCCTTCCGTGCTACAAATGGTTCATGCAAAACTAGAGTTCAGTATGCAAAATAGTGTCTAAATATAATCTGCTAGATGTTGTGGGTTTAACAACCAGAGCCCAGCTGACCTTTGAAAAGAGAGCTGGTTTCCTTTGTTTTCAACTTTTTCAGCCTCTGTTGGTCACTTAGGAAAAGAGAACTTTATACTGAGCTTCCTCTGTGGCTAAATGGGCTGCAAAGGCTCACAGAGGAATTCTTCCCATCCACAGTTGACCTAATGAGAATTAGCACTTCTGCCAGAGCACCCTTGTTTTCTGGGGTATCTCTCCAGCCTGTTATGAAATATAGCTGGTGCCTGGTTTGCTAAACTTACAGATGGACAGCTCTGGGCAAAATTGTTTTCTTCAGGCTTGATGAGAAAATTTAAATGCAATTTACATTTCATATTCAACTATGACATGACACATATTTAAAAGTCTCTTCTAATACACCAGTGACTTACAAAATACATGATTTACAATGACCTCCTTTGCCCTGAACGCTTATAAACCTAAAAGTGATGGAAAACAATGCAGCTGCTTCTCATTATTTCCACTGTGTCTTGAGTTGAGGGCTTGAGAGCCCAGAGCCTCATGCTTTGGGAGTTCAAAGTCATTAGATTTTTTGGCTTTTACTCTAGCTCCCACACCTGTGCTCCCAGAACCCAATGGGCAAAATACTGTCCAAGTAGCCTCAGCAACAGCAAGAAACACAGGTGGCCCTTGCTGACATGAAATTAGCAGTGGATATGCAGAATTTGGTTACCAAGGGCTAAAAGTTTAAAAATACCCATTACTTATGGCCCCTTCTGCCAAATAAATCAAGTTCCAATTTAACCACATCTTAACCTGAATACTGAAGAGAGGGAAAGATGTGGATTTGAATTAGTAGAAAGTCTTGAGTTCAGACTCTCACTCCTTCGCTCATTGAGTTGATATTGAATTTTTTTTGAATTTTTACGTTAAATATTATACTGAATTTACATTGAATTTTTATATTGCTGAGGCTTTTTTTACATCTTTAAAATCCTTTTCCCACTAGGGTGTTGGGAAGATTGAATGACATAATATATTAGAGGCACCTGGAATGTGCCTCCCAAGTCAGACGCTTAATAAACAACTAGGTCCATCTGAACCTCTAACGGAGATTGGGTTCCACACTCGCTTATTAAGAAAGAAGAAACCGTAGTTCCATGGCAACATCCAATCAAGGCTTTTATAGAATCTCAGAGTTGGAAAGCAGTACAGATGTGTTTTAGTCCTTCCTGATGAATGATTTGTCTCTACATCATCTCTGTCAGTAATTACTCATTCCAGCCCCTCAGGTGTGAATATTTCCAAACATAGAAGAATTGCCGCTTCATCAATCAGCCATTTAATGGCGAAAAATCAAGTATTTTGAGGATCAACTGTACACCCAGCACTAGACTGATATTATACTTAGTCATATGACTACTCTGTAAGGTAGGTATTATCCCAGTTTTACAGACTAGGAAACTGAGGCTCAGAGGATAAATAATTTCACAAGCTCCCACAGCTTTATTTAAAACAGCAGTGATCACACATATATATGGAATTAAAAAAAAAAAAGGTTCTGAAGAACCTAGGGGCAGGACAGGAATAAAGACGCAGACGTAGAGAATGGACTTGAGGACACAGGGAGGGGGAAGGGTAAGCTGGGATGAAGTGAGAGAGTGGCATGGACATATAAACACTACCAAATGTAAAACAGATAGCTAGTGGGAAGCAGCCGCATAGCACAGGGAGGTCAGCTCGGTGCTTTGTGACCACCTAGAGGGGTGGGATAGGGAGGGTGAGAGGGAGACGCAAGAGGGAGGGGATATGGGGATATAAATATACGTATAGCTGATTCAGTTTGTTATAGAGCAGAAACTAACACAACAATGTAAAGCAATTATACTCCAATAAAGATGTTAAAAAAAAGAAAAGCAATGATCTCCAAAGGTGATATACTCACTCCAAAATGTAAGAGACCAGTCAAGTTTAGTAGAACTGTTCTTAACCATTTGCACAATTCCAACATGTCTGTGTTCTTAATGGAGATGGATAGAGGCATATGTTTCATCTTTTTATAGCTCAGACCTTCTCTCCAAGTATAACATTTATGATTACGTCAGAATCCCAGACACGCACTACCAGAAATTTGGAGCTATACTTTCTACAGATTCTGAAATGAGAGCTAATCCATGTCATTCTCAAAGATTCTGTTGCTAATTGGGAGATAACTACAAGTTAGGAAAGCAGAGATGATGTTCTTTCTTGTTTGCCCTAGTATCCCCTGTGCCTCATACAGTGCCTGAGACATAGTGGATAGTCAGCAAATAATTATTGATTAATAAAGCCTAGTATTGAAGCTCCAGTGTGATTTAATATAATCTTTTATTGAATTTTTAAGCATGCCAAATTGCCTTCAGAAAAAGGGAGACAGGACACTTTGAACCAAGGAATTGAGCTTTTAGTTTAATTTTTTTTAAAAATGACCTTCTTGCAGTTTGTCCTGAAAGAAGACACTGACTCATATCCATTGGATTCTCATATTGTTATTCAGACTTCACCAGTGATTCCATACACTTGACAGTCATTTAGCCCTCAGCCCTCCATTTAATTAACTCACTTACCTGACCTATAAAGAACCACTGATTATTTTTAAAATTTCTAAAAGGATAAATTTGTTCTGTGTTCTTATTACAAAATAATAAAAGAGGGCAGAAGGAAATTTTGGAGGTTATGGATAGGTTTGTGGCATGGATTGTGGTGATGGTTTCATGGAAGCATACTTATCTCCAAACTTATCAAATTGTATACATTTATTATACACAGCTTTTTGTATGTCAAAAAAAATGCCAGTAGTGAAAAAAAGGAACCATTTATTAGATCTCATTTCTGATAATGAAAGATTTTTCCATTATGGTCAAGATCTGGGAAAACAAATTCTACAATGCTTAGTTTGAGGTTGATAAATACACCCATTGTTCCCTCCTTTCATCCTTGGGTTACATTTTCCAACCCTCCAGCTTCCCACATTTGCCCTGTGTGCTCGATGTGCTCGGGAATTTGGGGAGTGGGCACCTTATGAGCTCTTCTATTTGTGGTGAACCTACCTTGCCTCAATCCTCTTTTTCTCAGCTCAAAATACAAAAGGCTGGGCTCCCCTGGTGGCGCAGTGGTTGAGAGTCCTCCTGCCGATGCAGGGGACACGGGTTCGTGCCCCGGTCTGGGAAGATCCCACATGCCGCGGAGCGGCTGGGCCCGTGAGCCATGGCCGCTGAGCCTGCGCGTCCGGAGCCTGTGCTCCGCAATGGGAGAGGGCACAGCAGTGAGAGGCCCGCGTACCGCAAAAAAAAAACCAAAAAAACAAAAAAAAAACCACAAAAGGCTCTGGGGGAATGACAAATCCCAGATGTCTTTTTCCTTGTTTAACTTTTATAAAATATTTTCCTTGGAGAGGTCCTGGACCAAATCTTCTCAAGGCATGTTCCTTGCCCCTTGTCCTTTCCACACCTCGTCTGAGGCCAGGACCAGTTTCCCTGATGAAAGGCTGACTCTTAATTCTCCTTTGGAACCGTCTGGTTCTTCCTGCTTCACAGCTCACCACTCATTCCTAAATCACTCTCCCTCCTCTTTCTTCTTTCCTCTCTCTGATGTATTTTCATCTTGTTTCTCCCCAAGAAAACATAAGCCATGATATCACCTGCCAAGATGGGTTTGGCCTTTGGAATAAAGTTTTTAAGTGTCCTACCACATTTCCTAGGGGATAGCAAGAATTCTTAAGCTCTAAGAAAGTGTATTTTTCACTGATATGTAAAGAGGGAGGGTTGTGCTTTCTGAAAATCCCTCTGTACCTCAGGAAGTGAAATTAAATAAATCCTTGGGGGGAAAAAAAGGAGCTTTTCCTCATCTTAAGAGCATTTCTTCTTTTTCCCCCATAAAACAGTACATAATTACAAAGGTTGGCTGAAGTAGTATAAACAGGACATTATTATACATTTCTAACTTGCCAGACTGTACATCTTTTTAAAGTGCATGCTGCCATTTTATCTCATGAGTAATGTCTTTGTGATTCAAGTTCAGGAAATCTTTTTTTTTCTAATCTCTTGCACTGACCACTGGAAGACGTTAAGCCATTTATTCAGTAAATGTGCATTAAATGCTCTCTATGTGCCATGACAAGAAAACGTTAACCACTGGACACACACAGAGCATGCTCCTTCATTCTGTTTCTCTGGAACCTGCTTAAATTGCTAAAATGGGTATCTCCTTACTATCAATACTGTTGCCCACTGCAAGCCAGTGCTGATTTAATGCTGAGTTCTCCTATGTTTTCCTAAATATGCCTGAAGAGCCTATCAGGTAAAAATAAGAAAAATTAAATGTCTACAACCCTCAATGTTCCTCCACAACCCTGATATAGATTGCTGGCCTGTGTAGTAAGTAGTTCAAGGACCTTATATTCACTTCCCCAAGACTCCTCCTCCTTCCACTTCAACAGGGAGAAATGTTTGATCAAAATCAGAGATCAATCATTTGGTCACATGCTCTAGTGACAGAACTTTCAAAGGGGTTGAAACAGGGATTCTCAAATTTAGTTGCTATTTGAATCATGTGGGGTGTTTGCTTTTCCCACATTGTCAGAACTTTATTAAGATCATTGTGCACATCTCTACTTACTCTTCTGGCATGGGCATTTTTTGGTCAATACTTAATCTGCTTTGTTTTGTTGTCATTTATGTTGTTGGTGTTTAAATAAAATTTTATTTGGGGACAATTTTAGATTTCCAGAAAAGTAGCAGACATAATGCAGAGAGTTCTCCTATACCCCTGAACCCCTTTCAGTTTCCTCTCATGTTATCATCTTAGATTATTGTGGTACATTTGTCAAAATTAGGAAACTAACATTGGTAAATTACTATTAACTATAATCCACACTTCACTCAGATTTCACCAGGTTTTACTTTATCTCTTCTAGGATCCAATCCACTGCATTGAGATATTATGTCTCCCAATCTCCTCAAGGAAAGTTTCTTTCCTTGCTTTCCTTGAAAGTCTTGAGGAGTACTAGTAGGTCATCTAGTACTAGTTCTAATACTAGTAGAACATCCTTCAATTTGGGTATGTCTGATATTTTTCTCACAATTAGACTAGAATTATAGTTTATGAAAAGGGTACCACAGGGGTGAAATGCCTTTCTCATTACATCAGAGGACCCTTGAAAGCCACATGACATCACAGGCAATGTTAACCTTCATCACTTAGTGTTTTCCGGGTTCCTCCACTTAAATAGTTATTATTTTTCCCTTTCCCTACTTTATTCTTTGGAAACAAGTCACGAAGTCTAGCACACCCTCAGCAGGTGAGAGATGAATTCAATCTCCACCTCCTGCAAGGGGTAGTATCTAAATAAATTACTTGGAACTATTCTGTAAGAAAGATTTGTCTTTTTCTCCTCACTTATTAATTCATTTGTTTAATTGTATCAGTATGGACTCAGGTGTGTTCATTTCACATTTTGAGTCATAATCTAACACTGTTATTTATTTTGTTTCTTAAATATTTCCAGCTTTGGCCATTGGGAGTCCTTTCAGTTTGATTCCTATGTCCCTTTAGCATGACCCCATCCTTTTATTTTTTGAACACTACCTGACTTTGTGGTAGTACAAAATGCCCTAGGTTTATTTTGTATTTTCCCTACCATTTCTTTAAAGTGACGTAGTTGCTTTTATAGGGGGAATGATAATTAGAAATCAAGATCTAGGAACTGGGAATGCTCATTGCCTCAGCGAACAGAACTAATACCTATTTGTATATTAGTCTATGTATAAACACATATCTGTAATTCTGTACTGTTCACCTGTGTCTCTGTGTGTGTGCTGTGTGTAGCTAAACATGACTTCATAGTGATGTCTCCAACTCCAGCCCACAAGATTCATTCTAGCCTTCCCTTCTTGCTTATCTATAACTTTCGTCTCCGACTGAGAAAAGTGACAGCCACCATCCACCAAACATTTACTTATTTTTTTGACTCCAGTATACAGAAAAAAGCGGTTTCAGAATTGTCAATCCATACCCCACCTGGGGAAATTTTAACACGCCTAATGTCCAAGGCACCTGAGAACAGTTAAATCAACTTCTGGGATATAGCCCAGACCTTAGCTTAAAGTTTCCCAGGTGATTACTATGTATAACCAGGCTGAGAACCATTGGGTGAAACAGTTGCAACACGTGAGTGGGATCTTTCTTGCCTCCTCCTCCTGCTGTTTGCTTCCATGTGACTGAAACTGGAAGGGCTGGAAGCCGCTTCAAAGTGGAGGAGGTAGAGGCAGCTCGCTCTCCCAGGTAAGCTTCACCTTCCTGCATCAGTTTGGCAGGAGGGGAATTATTTTTCTCTTGGGCTCTTGACTCTGAGGCTTCCAATTCTCTGGTGATGGCAAGTGGGCTTGGGATTAAACTTCTGTCGCATCAGCGTGTATGACCTGACTCTGGCATAGGTAGGGAAAAACAGAACAAGCCTGCCTCACAGCCTGTTTGACTGATTCCCAGATTATTTAAGGAAGGAAGTGTCTACCAGGTATGTCACAGCCCAGATAGCTAGCGTCACCATGTTGAGTACTAGTCTGTAGAATAAGACCACAGCTGATACTAAAGTGTTACTTTGCCTTCTGTTTGCTTTGCTTTGCCTCTTGTGTGCGTATTTCCTACTTGTGGACCCTTGGGGAAGAGTCATTGGTCAAGAATGAGGTTTCAGGATATACTAGCCTAAATTGATATAATTTCTTATTTAAAACATAAACATAGGGCTTCCCTGGTGGCGCAGTGGTTGAGAGTCCGCCTGCCGATGCAGGGGACGCGGGTTCGTGCCCTGGTCCGGGAAGATCCCACATGCCGCAGAGCGGCTAGGCCCGTGAGCCATGGCCGCTGAGCCTGCGCGTCCGGAGCCTGTGCTCCGCAACGGGAGAGGCCACAGCAGTGAGAGGCCCGCGTACTGCAAAAAACAAAAACAAAACATAGAGGACCTGAGGACACAGGGAGGGGGAAGGATAAGCTGGGACGAAGTGAGAGAGTGGCATGGACATATATACACTACCAAATGTAAAATAGCTAGCTAGTAGAAGCAGCTGCATAGCACAGGGAGATCAACTCAGTGCTTTGTGACCACCTAGAGGGGTGGGATACGGAGGGTGGGAGGGAGACGCAAGAGGGAGGAGATATGGGGATATATGTATATGTATAGCTGATTCACTTTGTTATAGAGCAGACATTAACACAGCAATGTAAAGCAATTATACTCCAATAAAGATGTTAAAAAAATAAACTAAACATAAGCAGGTGTGAACTAATAAAATGCATCTTTTGTATAATACAACTTATATTTTAATATTTAAACTAGGTTTAGTGTTTTTTTTTTGGAGTAAAATTGCTTTACAATGTTGTCTTAGTTTCTGCTGTACAATGAAGTGAATCAGGTATATGTATATCTCTATCCCCTCCCTCTTGGACCTCCCTCCCCCCCTTCCCGCCCCCATGTAAGTCATCACAGAGCACCGAGCTGAGCTCCCTGTGCTTTTCTCTTTCTGGCTTACTTCAATCTGTATGACAGACTCTAGGTCCTTCCACATCTCTACAAATGACCCATTAAATTAATAGCTAGATGTAGTTTGAAAAACTCAAACCATGCAAAAGAGTCTACAGTTTAAAATCCTCCTGTTTATCCCTCCTTCAAATCCATGTCTCCCTGAAGTAGTTGCTTTAGGCAGTTCCTGGTTTCTAGATTTTTCTGGCATTGACTATTACAAGTTTAAATAACATAGTAGTACTTCTCTCGCTTGAATTTCAATATCAAAGAGTTTTTATAATTCTCTTAAAAACTTTGTGTTTCCCTGTGAATCTGATTGGAAGTCACTATGTGCCCCAACATGCCACATGCATAATTTCTCAAGACAGTCTCCTCTCTACCTTGCACAGAATGTGAGGGCTGTGGGATGACATTAAGAGTCTTAGAAGACTTTTTGTCTAGCTGAGAGGAGCTACTAGGTGTTGACTGAAAAAAATGCACCACCTAGAAGTTGAGAGTTATGTTTTATTTGGCAGGCAAAACTGAGGACTTAAGCCAGGGACACAGCATCTCAGATAACTCTGACTGCTCCGAAAAGGCAAAGGCAGCAGCCAGGGTATATAGGAGTTTCTGCAACAAAGACCAGATAGTTGGAACATCAAAAGATTACTGTTAATTAAAGAAAACCAGATATCTCAAGGTAAAAATTAAAAAATTAGTTTGCTGACTTCCCACTACAAAAGACTGAACACATTTTATACATCCAACCACTTCCATCTCTTTAGCCTTATTTTTGTTAGTTATATGTATTTTTTCACAGTCAAGGTTGTAATACTTATTTCATGTTTTATAATCATAACTTCATCTTTTGTGCTTTTGTTAAGTCTGAGGTCAGTTTTTCTTTTTGCTCATCTTGGTTAATAACTTTTTTGCTGTTAGTTTTCTCCAATTGTTGTATGGTCCTCGTTCAGTTCAGGTGTTTTTAATGATTGAAGAGTTAGGTTGATTACCATAGATGCCTGGATTGGTTTTCTGTAAAGTTAGGATATTTTGGTTACAAGGAAAAGGTTAACTTAAGAAGAATAAGGAATTCACTAGGAAGATTCAGAGTGATATACAGAACTGAAGATAGAAGATTGCCTGTGAAGGAGAGGTACCAGGCAGCCACACTACAGAGTGTGGGTGCTACAGACTGAATATTTGTGTCCCCCACAAAATTTACATGTTGAAACCTAGTCCCTACTGTGTTGGTATTTTGAGGTGAGGCCTTGGGAAAGTGATAAGTGTCCTTATAAAATACCCCAGAGAGCTCTTTCTCCTCTTTCACCATTAACTCGGAGGCATGCCCTCACCAGACACTGAATCTCCTGATGCCTTGATCTTGGACTTTCCAGCCTTTAGAACTGTGAGAAATAAATGTTTATTGTTTGAGCCACCTTGTCTAAGGTATTTGTTATAGCAGCCCAAACAGACTAACACAGTGAGTCTATAAATAATTATCCAGCACTTTGCTGACTTTGAGCTTGGAGCAGTAAGGGTGCTCCCCAAAGAAGGAGTGTTTATGCCTCTGTTTGGGGGAAAACTGTGTGGCATCCCCTGATCTTTTTCCTTTTCTTTCATTAATCTGATTCCATCTACTTTATAGTTTCCAGGATTTCCTCACAATTTTCTGGTTTACTGCTAATTCTTTTTTATTCCAGAACTCTTATTATCACATGAATTTTCAATTCAGTCTCTTGTTTCAGTAGAAACTTGGGATGTTTGAGGTAGATGTAGCTGCTCAGTGCAGAATTTTGACAAGATTCCAAAAATATTACCTTAATATTATTTTCCGTTTCTTAAAAGCACCCTCTTTTCCATAAATTCTAATAAAAATAACAGGTTATTTGTTGGCCAGTTGACTAAACTTGCACATCTTTATATTAGCGTGTTCTTACGATACATGATAATAATACTACATTGAGAAATATTTTTTCATTATTGATACTAACTGGAATAAATTGCTTTTACTTTCTCTTACTTTAGTACATTATTTTTTATTTTAACCAAAGACTGCCAAAACCCAGTATCTCCTTTCTTTCAAAATTCTCTTAATTGGCATTTTCAAACATCTGCTATATAATTATTTGTTCATGTTGGCCCTAAGAAAAATTTAAGTCTTTCAAATGAATTTTAAATTCAAGGAATACTGATTTATCTGTAGTTCAATTCAGCATAATTTTATATGCCTTTTAGTATATCTTTATTTTTGGAAAAAAATTCAGATATATTAAGAATGATAAATAAAACTATGACATTATAAGAAAGTAGTGGAACACGTTAATGAAATTTTAATAGGAAAAGTCATAACAGGTCATAAAGTATAAATCAAAAAAATACATACAAATTTTTAGATTCTATAAGGCAAAAGATAACATCAACAGAATGAAAAACAAAAATAAGCCACAGACGAGGAAAAGGTGTTTGTAGTATATATTAGACATAGAGTTATATCCAGAATATGTAAAGAATTTTGACCAATTGAGAAAATAATATAACAAGAAAAATAATATAATAGAAAAATGGGCAAAGAACATAAATTCGAAAAGGAAGGGACTTCCCTGGTGGTCCAGTGGTAAAGAATCTGCCTTGCAATGCAAGGGATGCAGGTTCAATCCCTGATCAGGGAACTAAGATCCCACATGCCATGGGACAGCGAAGCCTGCATGCCACAATTACTGAGCTTGTGCACCTCAACTAGAGCTGCGTGCCACAGACTACAGAGCCCTTGCACTCTGGAACCAGCACACCACAACTACAGAGCCCACGTGGCCTGGAGCCTGTGTGCCACAACTAGAGAAGACCTGCATGCCACAACTAGAGAGAAGCCCGCGTGCCGCAAAAAAACCTGCACGCCCCAATGAAAGACCCTGCATGCCTCAACGAAGATCCCTCATGCCACACTTAAGACCCGACACAGCGAAAAATAAATAAAATAAAATGAATAAATAATAAAATAAATCGTTAAAAAAAAAAGGAGAGAGATTGGAATGACAAATATATGACAATATGTTCACCTTCACTGGAAATCACATAAATGTTATTGAAAACGAAACCAAAGAATATTCCATTTTTCACCCATTAAATCAGCAAAAATGGAAAAGTTTGGCAATATTAAGTATTTGGTCAGATTAAAAGGGAAATTAGTTGTTTTTGTATGTTGATGGTGTAAATTAAATTGATATGGTCACTTCGGAGAATAATTTAGCTCTACAATGGATAATTCACATACACTGTGATCCAGCAATTTCACGTCTAGTTGTATACCCTTGAACAGTGTTTCTCAAGCTTTGGTAAGCATCACCTGGGTTATTTGTTAAAACCACCAGTACCCAGGTTCCATCCCAGCTATGCTGTCTCAGAATAGTGAATGGAAGCCTCCTCGATACCTTCTGTTCATTCCTCCAAACCCACTCTCCACTTTGCCCACTCTACTGTCTGTTCCAGAAGGCTGGACTACTTGGTGGCATAACAGGACTCTATTGCCCCTGGCTTCAGGGTTGGCATAGCCGAATGGGGAGCACTGGCAGGAACTCAGAGGAGAAAGGTTCAGATATTTAATTCCTTCCTGGAAGGTCTCCATAGGCAGGCTCTCTCCCAGTTCCCCTCAAGCCATGTATCTGACTCCAGAGGATACCCTTTCTCTTTTCAACTCCCAGTAACCTGTCCCTTCCCTTCAGATCTGGGTAGTGAAAGCTCAGTTGCTACTGATTCCAAATAACTGTACTATTCCTCGCATCACCAAACCAGGGGTCAGCAAACTACCAGCCTGTTTTTGCAGAGCCCTTTTAAGTTCAGCATGTTTTTCACATTTTTGAAGTGTTGTAAAAGAGAAAACAAGGAAGACTACAGCAGATTGTGGCCCATGAAACTTAAAATATTTACTGTTTGGCCCTTTACAGAAAAAGGTATCCCACCCACGACCTATACCTTTACTTTTGAAAATAGTCTCCTTGTAATTTAACCTTTTGCAGCTTTTTGTTTTTTGGTTTTCCAAGTTTCCTCCTTGCCCCTTGACTGTCATGGAGGAGCCTGGGAAGCTATATTTGTAATAAATGGCCTTAGGTGATTTTACCTCCAGGGAATTTTCTTTTTCAGTTATTTGTGTAAATGTGCCCGAGGAAATATGTATAATGATATTAATTTTACCAGTTTTTATAATAAAAAACATAAACTATCCAGCAAAAGTGAATGAAAAAATGGGATACATTTAGATGGAGTTTACCAATGAATAATATATCATAATGAATAGGTCTTAAATATGTGAAAAAGAGAAATCCAATTATAGAAACATGTAAACAAAATGCAGTGTATGTAAATTTAAAATGTATATTATTGGGGCTTTCCTGGTGGCGCAGTGGTTGAGAGTCCGCCTGCCATTGCAGGGGACACGGGTTCGTGCCCGGGTCCGGGAAGATCCCACATGCCGCGGAGCGGCTGGGCCTGTGAGCCATGGCCGCTGAGCCTGCGCGTCCCGAAACTCTGCTCCGCAACGGGAGAGGCCACAACAGTGAGAGGCCCGCGTACCGCAAAAATAAATTAATTAATTAATTAATTAATGTATATTATTTACAGATTAATGTGTACATTGGTTACTTCTGTGAGAGGGCGGGTATAGGGTTACAGGGAAAAAGGGACTAGTAGTGATGATCAAAGGGACTAGAGAAATACTGTTGATTGGCTGCTCCACACTCATGCTATCCATTTCTAGTTTGTCTTGCAGCTGATATTCTTTGTGTGACCTAGGTTCTGCCAAGCAGAGACCCTGTGTGCAGTTGCAACAGGGGAGTGAGCTTTGTGACAGGCAGTTCTGCCTGGGGAAATGCATGATGGTGAAAGCATGTGATTCTTCTAAGGCATTTTAGCAAAATTTTAGCTTCGAATCCCTAGCATCATAGGTACTGAGTAACAGGTGGCAACAGCAGTAATGCTTCTGCTATAAGAGCCCCGTGGTATGGCTGGTCAGGTATTCTAGCTGCATTGATCCTGGCTATGTAGCATCCAAGCCTGGTACTCCACCCACTGTGAGGTTCTGTGAACTACCTTATTACCCTTTTAAAAACCCCTTTCTGTTTAAACTCAATAGAGTGGGTTCTGTTGTCTACAAATAAGAACAGTGAACACATGGAGACTTTAGTTTTATCTATATTGTTTGATTTCTTTAAAAAGCAAACATAACAAAACATAGTTATCTATGTGTTATGAAAATACAGTTTTGTTTAACTGTTCTTTGTAATTTTTAATTTTTTTGATATTCCTCAAAAAAATCTAATCTCTACATGGAACATATATTAATTCTTTACTATTACTCTATCACAGATTAATCAGTCATTCATGACAGCAAGCTATTTGTCAACACAACACAAAAAACAACTATTACATTCCTATATTTAATAAGATCCTAAATAATATCTGCTCTTACCTGTCTTCTCATCTTTTCCTGTAACATTTATAATTTATTAATAATTTCCCCAAATTAAACCATCCTAAGGATGTTCCTTTTTATTGAGATATAATTTACATATAGCATGATATTAGTTTCAGGTGTACAACATGAGAATTAAATATTGGTATATATTGCAAAATGATCACCACAATAAGTGAACATTCCTCACCACACATAGTTGCAAATCTCTCTTGTGATGAGAATTTTAAGATCTAATCGCTTAACAACTTTCAAATATTCAATATAGGATTCTTAACTCTAGTCACTATGATGTACATTACATTTCCAGGACTTATTTATTTTAAAACTGGAAGTTTATACCTTTTGACCTTCACCCATTCTGCCCACCTTCTAAACCTCACCTCTGGCAACCACAAATCTGTTGTCTCTATGAGTTCAGGGGTGGGAGAGTTGTTTGTTTTGGGAGTGTTGGAGTTTTTTAAATAGTCCATGTATAAATGAGATATACAGTATTTGTCTTTGTCTAACTTATTTCACTTAGTATAGTGCCTTCAGGGTACATCCATGTTGTCACAAATGGCAAGATTTCATTCTTTTTATGACTGAGTAGTATTCGTGTGCCTGTGCGTGTGTGTGTGTCACATTTTATTCATCAATTCATATGTTGATGGATATCTAGGTTATTTTTATATCTTGGATATTGTAAATAATGCTTCAGTGAGCAAGAGCTTTATATATCTTTTCTAGTTAGCATTTTTATTTTCACCTAATAAATACCCAGATGAGGAGTTGCTGGATCATATGGTAGTTCTATTTTTAATTTTTTGTCGAACCTCAATAGTGTGTTGCATAGTGGCTGCACCAATTTACATTTCCACCAACAGTGTATTAGGGTTCTTTCTCCCTGTTCTTGCCAAAATTTATTTCTTTCCTTTCTGAGAATAGCCATTCTAACAGGTGTGAGGTGATGAGATATCACCACTGGTGGTTTTAATTTGAATTTCCCTGATGATTAGTGATGTTGAGCTTTTTTTTTCATGTACCTCTCGGCCCTCTGTATGTCTTCTTTGGAAAAATGTCTATTCACATCCTCTGTCCAGTTTTTAATTGGATTGTTTGAGTTTTTATGAGTTTTATGAGTTCTTTATATATTTTGGATATTACCCCCTTATAAGATGTCTCATTTGCAAATATTGTCTCCCATTTGGTAGCTACCTTTTCATTCTGTTGACGGTTTTCTTTTCTGTGCAAATCTTTTTAATTTGAAATGGTCCCCTTTGTTTATTTTTTCTTTTATTGCTTTTGCTTTCGGTGTCAGATTGAAAAATCGTCACCAAGACTTATGACAAGGAGCTTACCACCTATGCTTTCTTGTAGAGTGTTATGGTTTCAGGTCTTCCATTCAAATCTTTAATCAATTTTGAGTTAATTTTTGTGTATGGTGTTAGGTAGTGGTCCAGTTTCATTCTTTTGCATGTGGCTGTCCAGCTTCCCCAACCCCATTTATTGAAGAGACTGTCCTTCTCCATTGCATATTCTTGGCTCCTCTGTCATAAATTAATTGGCCATACATGCTTGGGTTTATCTCTGGGTTCTCTATTCTGTTCCATTGTTCTTTGTGTCTGTTTTTATGCCAATACCCTACTCTTTTGGTTACAATAGCTTTGTAAAATAGTTTGAAATAAGGGAGAATAATGCCTGTAGTTTTGTTCTTCTTAAGATGACTTTAACTATTAGCAGTCTTTCATGGTTCCATACAAATTTTAGCGTTGTTTTTTCTATTTCTGTGAAAAATGCCGTTGGAATTTTGATAGGGATTGCACTGAATCTGTAGATCACTTTGGGTAGTATGGACATTTTAATAATATTAATCCTTCCAGTCCATGAGCATGGAATATCTTTCCATGTATTTGTATCTACTTCAATTTCTTTCATCAGTGTCTTGTAGTTTTCACTGAACAGGTCTTTCATCTCCTTGATTAAATTTATTCCTAGGTATTTTATCCTTTTTGATGCAATTGTAAATGGGCTTTCTGATAGTTTGCTATTAGCATACAGAAGCATAACAGATTTTTGTTTATTGATTTTCTGTATTGCAACTTTATTTAATTTGTTTATTCCAACAGTTTTTTGGTGAAGTCTGTAGGATTTTCTATATATAATATCATGTCATTTGCAAATAGCAATGGTTTTACATTTTCCATTCCAATTTGGAGGACTTTTTTCTTGCCTAATTGCTTTGTCTAAGACTTCTAAGACTATGTTGAGGTGAGAGTGGACATCGTAAGGATGTCCATTTTAAAAATGTATACATGTATGTCTTTTAATTGCCTTCACTCATTTAAATATTATAATTCCCACCAGATTCACTCATGGAAATCAGAATTTCAACAACCTTTCTCATCACTGCACCAGTAATTTTACTGTTAGAGAGTGACGATCATTTCTGAATGGGGTTATAAGCCATACATTCATGACATATTTAACCAATGATGACAAATGTCAAGACCTATTTTTTTCATTAAATTCTTGGATCTCGTGACTTTGTCAGATTACTTGATTTTGACAAAGTATCATCATCCTCATCTTTATAATTAGGGCTTATCTTGTGCAGATGGCTGAAAGCAAATAATTATGTTTTTGATTTTTGACATGTTGAGTTTGAGGAGCCTTTACTAATTGGAGGTACTTAGTAGGTAGTTTTTTGTATATATAAGATGGGGTTCATATGAAATTTCACAGCAAGAGATAGAAATTTGAAATTTATTTTTACATTAATGTATTTGAGACCACAGGCATAAATGATATTCCTTAGGGATATAGAGTAAAGTGAGAGAAGGACCAACCACCAAACTTCTAAGAAATCCACTATTAAGTGGCCGGATATATGAGCCTGCATTGAAGGCTGAGAAGAGAAGGCCGGATAGAAAGGGGAAACCCAGCAGATATAGTATTATAAGCTCAAGAAAGAGAGAATGTTATAATTGGGAATAATGAACACACTTAGAGGTCAAGTAAGTGGAAGATTGAAATTCTCTGATAATTTTAATGGAATGGAAGTTAGTTGGCAGAAGCCAGGTGTAAGTGTATAGAGGGGAAGGTGGGTCTTTCTTCTAAGATGTGAGTGAATTGAGAATGTTTGAATGTAAATGGAAAGGTTCCAGTTCCCCTGTTTCTACTGTTCTCTTTTCCTAAAATATCTTGCCCCATCTCTACCTATTTAAATTTACACATCCTTCATGCTCCATTTCTTCATTTTTTGAATGATGTTTTATGAGTCAAACTTTAATTGCAGGGACCTGAATATACTTTAGCTACTATAAGCAGAAAGGGATTTATGTAGGATATTATATGGATTACAAAATAATTGTTGGAAAAAAACAGATGAAAATCTTAGCTTCCTGGAATAATTTCAAACAAAACACCACAGAGCTACATTTTGAAGACAGCTGATCCTTTGGCCACAATCAGATATCTATGTACTGAACAAATATCTTAGGAAATAAAACTGTAAATATATGCTATTCTGAAAAGGTATCTGATTAACATGTTTCAGTTGGATGCTTATCATTCTAATAGAAGTTTTTATACTCATTCTCCATGTGTAGGTATTCAAAATTAGTATATAGTATTGATTTGCCTCTTTCTGAAACATATTTATCTTGTATGATAATGTATGTTATTCTACAACTTTTTCACTTTTACTAAGTGGAGATAAAGGAGGCAGCTGTATGTATTTCTCTGGTGCTCAAAATTGTATGTGATATTTTTTTATTAAAATTCAGGCTATAGTGTATATCACTGTATGATTATCTGAAAATGTCTTTATTTATTCTACTGACATGGGCAGTTTGTTCTCTTTACAATTTTCTCTGTTGAAAATGCTGCAATATCACTTCTACTTCCATCAAAGATAGAGTACTGGATTTACCCGCTCCCCTGCCCTTAACAATTAAAACACTAGACAAGATATATGACATTGGACACAAGAACAGTGAACCTTGAGATACAAGAAAAAAATGAGCCCTCTGATGCCATAGTTTATTGCTTTTAGAGAACTTTCATGTTGTGGCACAGTAAGGACTAACTCAGGCAAAGCTTGTTGTGCTCCCTAAGCTGAGGAATCAGAGCTGAGGGTCCAGGGAGATCCTAAGTAGCTAGGATTCATAGCACAGAATACCAGAGGAGAGAAATATAAACAGAGCGAGAACTGTGGAGATTTGCAAAGGGATACAGGAGAATACTAATCAGTGCATGCTTGTGATGAAAATACCCAAGGCTGGGGAACAAATATGCAAAAGGATTAAAAGAAATGTACTCAGAGCTCACACAGTACTGGGAATACTGCCTATTATTAAGTTTTTATATCTATATTTATGAATTTTTTTGACAGGAAACATGAGGTTTCTGGATCAGAGAAAAATGTTTAATTACTCAGAGAACATATGTTGTCAGTCTCTCATGCTCCAGTTCCCCATAGGGTAATGCAGTGAGGGCAGAAATCTCCTGTGTGTACATAGGACCTATACAAGAGAGCCGACACATCTGCTCCCACCACTCCTCCAGAGAGAGGGAGAGAGACTTTTGCCTTTTAACATAAACAAATGCTCTTTGGGGGGTAAAGTGTGAAGGTTCCTAAGTCAATTATATAAATAACACCAAGAGTCTTTAACTCCCAAGGCTTGTTTATCATTCAAATATCCATTCAGGTACCAGCAATCTTTGTTAAGAAAGCCCTTATCGGGTTTCCCTGGTGGTGCAGTTGTTGAGAGTCCACCTGCCGATGCAGGGGACATGGGTTCGTGCCCCAGTCCGGGAAGATCCCACGTGCCGTGGAGCTGCTGGGCCCATGAGCCATGGCCGCTGAGCCTGTGCGTCCGGAGCCTGTGCTCCGCAACGGGAGAGGTCACAATAGAGAGAGGCCCGCGTACCGCAAAAAAAAAAAAAAAAAAAAAAGCCTGTATCATTTAGCATTGTTTTCCTGACTCCTGTTCCCACCAGCCAGACTGGAGAATCTTATAATTCAGAAGAAATTGGATAGTCAGAAGGCTCTTACCTCAGCAGTAGGGATTAATAATCCCAAAATGAATGTGGTTATGGTCACACCTAAAAATTTTAAAGTGAGGCCTAAAATGATCAAACTTTCCAACAGGAATACAAAAGTATCTCGCACTTATCAAGGTAAAATTCACAAAGTCTGTCATCTAATTAAATAATTTCCAGTCAATAAATGAAAACAACAGAAAAACCCTCAATAAGAAGAAAAATTAAATATTGAAACTGACCCACACATAAATGCTTCAATTAGCATACAAGCAATTGAAAAAAAAAGCTTTTATAACTGTATTCCATATTTTCAGAAAACTAGAGGAAAATGAAACATTATAAGTATGGAAGACATAAAAAAATATCCTGACTGAAATTCTAGAGGTGAAAATTATAATGCAGGAGACGAAAAATGCACTGGATGGAATTAATAGCAGACTAAATATTGTGGACAAAAAGATAACTAAACTTGAAGACATAACAATAGGAACTATCCAAAATGAAACAAAGAAAATGGCTCATTTTAAAAAAGCAAAACATTAAATAAATAAACCATTAGTGAGCTATGCAATAATTTCAAGCAACTTTGAAACAAAACCCAAGAAACACAAAGGAACCTATAACAAGGTAAATAGTAAATATCTTAGAATCAGCAATAAAGAGAATATCTTATGCATCCAGAGCAAAAACATTTTATCTACAGAGGAACAAAGGATGACAGCAGATTTCATCTGGAAATAATGCAAGTGACAAGAAACTGGAGCAACATTGTTAAAGTACTAAAAGGAAAAAAAAGGAGACTTCTAAATCCAATGAATATATATTTCAAAGACAAAGGTGAAACAAAGATTTGTTGGGTCATACAAAAGCTGAAAGAATATTTTATTAGCAGACCCACCTGTAAGAAATGTTAAAAGAAGTCCTTTGGACTGGAAGAAAATGATAGCAGATGATATCATATTTCTGAGCAAAGGAATAAAGAGCACCCAAAATGGTAATATGTATGTAAATAAATAATAGTTTTTTCTTCTTATTTACATCTATAAAAGATCATTGACTTCTTAAACAGCAATAAAATGTGGGGTTTAGAACAATGAAGAAGTAAAATGTATAACAATAACTCAAAGATCAAGAGGAGAAAAGGGGAAATATACTGTTTCTACATGACATACAGGTGTTCTGTCCGCACTCTAGATGATAATCCTCTGTCAAGTGTATGTTTTGCTAACATTTTTCCAAGGATTATGGTTGGTTTTATTTTGCCTCCAGTGTATTTTTTTTAGATTTTATTAAAGTATAGTTGGTTTACAATGTTGTGTTAATTTCTTCTGTACAGCAGAGTGACTCAGTTATATACATACATACTCTTTTTCATATTCTTTTGCATTATGGTTTGTCACAGGATATTGAATATATTTCCCTGTGCTTTACAGTAGGACCTTGTTGTTTATCCATCCCATATATAATAGTTTGCTTCTGCTAATCCCAAACTCCAATTCCTTCCCTCCCTTAACCCCCCCTTGGCAACCACAAGTCTGTTTTCTATATCTGTGAGCCTGTTTTCATTTTGTAGATATATTGATTTGTATCAAATTTTAAAATTTTAATTGGAGTGTAGTTGATTTACAGTGTTATGTTTATGCTGTACAGCAAAGTGAATCAGTTATTCATATACATATATCAACTCTTTTTTTAGCTTCTTTCCCCATAAATGTCATTCAGAGTATTGAGTAGAGTTCCCTGTGCTATATGGTATGTCCTTATTACTTATCTATTTTATATAGAGTAGTGTGTATATGTCAATCCCAATCTCCCAATTTATTCCCCCCCCACCCCCTGCTAACCATAAGTTTGTTTTCTACATCTGTAACTCTACTTCTCTTTTGTATATAAGTTTATTTACACCATTTTTTAAGATTCCACATATAAGCAATATCATATGATATTTGTCTTTCTCTGACTTACTTCACTCAGTATGACAATCTCGGTCCATCCATGTTGCTGCAAATGGCATTATTTTGTTCTTTTTATGGCTGAGTAATATTCCATTGTGTATATGTACCACATCTTCTTTATCCATTCCTCTGTTGATGGACATTTAGATTGCTTCCATGTCTTGGCTATTGTAAATAGTACTGCAGTGAACATTGGGGTGTATGTGTCTTTCTGAATTATGTTTTTCTCCGGATATATGCCTAGGAGTGGGATTGCTGGATCATATCGTAGCTCTATTTTTAGTTTTTTAAGGAATCTCCATATTGTTCTCCATAGTAGTTGTACAAATTTACATTCCCACAAACAGTGTAGGAGAGTTCCCTTTTCTCCACACCCTCTCCAGCATTTATTGTTTGTAGAATTTTTAATGATGGCCGTTCTGACTGGTGTGAGGTGGTACCTCATTGTAGTTTTGATTTGTGTTTCTCTAATAATTAGCGATGTTGAGCATCTGTTCATGTGCTTCTTGCCCATCTGTATGTCTTCTTGGGAGAAATGTCTATTTAGATCTTCTGTCCATTTTTTGATTGGGTTCTTTGTTTTTTTGTTGTTGAGTTGTATGTGCTGTTTGTGTATTTTGGAAATTAAGCCCTTGTCGGTTGATCACCGGAGGTTGTCTTTTCATTTTGTTTGTGGTTTTCTTTGATGTGCAAAAGCTTGTAAGTTTCACTAGGTCCCATTTGTTTATTTTTCCTTTTATTTCTATTGCCTTGGGAGACAGACCTAGGAAAACATTTGTATGATTTATGTCAGAGAATGTTTTGCCTATGATCTCTTCTAGGAGTTTTATGATGTCATATCTTATATTTAAGTCTTTAAGCCAGTTTGAGTTTTTTTGTGCAGGGTGTGAGGGTGTGTTCTAACTTCATTGATTTAAATGCAGCTGTCCAACTTTCCCAGCACCATTTCCTGAAGAGATTTTTTCCCATTTTATATTCTTACTGTTTTGTCAAAGATTAATTGACCTTAGATGTGTAAGGTTTTTTCTGGGCTCTCTACTCTGTTCTATTGATTCGCATATCTGTTTTTGTGCCAATACCACACCATTTTGTTTACTGTAGCTTTGTAGTATTGTCTGAGGTCTGGGAGGGTTATGCCTCCTGCTTTGTTCTTTTTCCAGGGGATTGCTTTGGCAATTCTGGGTCTTTTATTATTCCATATAAATTTTAGGATTATTCTAGTTCTGTGAAAAATGCCATAGGTAGTTTGATAGGGATCACACTAAATCTGTAGATGGCTTTGGGTAGTATTGCCATTTTAACAAGATTAATTCTTCCAAGAGCATGGGATTATCTCTCCATTTCTCTAAATCATGTTTAATTTCCTTTATTAATGTTTTATAGTTCTCAGCAAAATAAGTCTTTCACTTCCTTGGTGAGGCTTATTCCTAAGTATTTCATTTTATTTTTTGTATGCAATTTTAGAAGAGACTGTTTACATTCCCTTTCTAATATTTCATTTTCAGTGTAAAGAAATACAACCAATTTCTGTATGTTAATATTGTATCCTTTTACCTTCTTGAATTTGTTTATCAGTTCTAGTAGTTTTTGTGTGGAGTCTTTAGGGTTTTCTATATATTGTATCATGTCATCTGCATATAATGAAAATTTCACCTCTTCCCTACCAGTTTGAATACCTTTTTATTTCTTTTTCTTTTCTGATTGTTGTGGCTAGGACTTCCAATACTATGTTGAAGAGAAGTGGTGAGAGTGGGCTTCCTTGTCTTATTTCAGATTTTAGCAGGAAGGCTTTCAGCTTTTCACTGTTGAGTATTATATTGGCTCTGGGCTTGTCATAAATAGCTTTTATCATGTTAAGATATGTTCCTTCTATACCCATTTTCATAAGGGTTTTATCATGAATGTATGTTGAATTTTATCAAATGCTTTTTCTGCATCTACTGAGATGATCATATGGGTTTTGTCCTTTCCTTTGTTGATGCAGTGTATCACATTGATTTGTGTAAGTTGAACCACACTTGTGACCCTGGGATGAATTCAACTTGGTTGTGGTGTATGACCTTTTTTACGTGTTGTTGGATTTGGTTTGCTAATATTTTTGTTGAGAATTTTTGCGTGTCTATATTCATCAGATATTGGCCTTTAATTTTCATTTTTAGTAGTGTCTTTGTTTGGTTTTGGTATCATGGTGATGGTTGCTTCATAAAATGCCTTTGGGAGTGTTCCTTCCTCTTCAGTCTTCTGGAACAGTTAGAGAAGGAGTGGTATAAGTTCTTCTTTGTGTGTTTGGTAGAATTTCCCAGTGAAGATATCTGGTCCTGGACTTTTCTTTGTAGGAGTTTTATTTATTT
Organism: Leucopleurus acutus; assembly: GCF_964270905.1. NCBI lineage: Eukaryota > Metazoa > Chordata > Mammalia > Artiodactyla > Delphinidae > Leucopleurus > Leucopleurus acutus. The sequence continues at coordinate 73,555,005 of NC_139156.1, forward strand.
ATTTGTTACAGAGTCTATTTCATTTCTAGTGATTGATCTGTTCATGTTATCTATTTCTTCTTGATTCAGTTTTGGTGGGCTGTATGTTTGTAGAAAGTTGTCCATTTCTTCTAGGTTGTCAAATTTGTTGACATGTAATTGTTCATAGTGTTCTCTTATGGATTTTTGTATTTCTGTGGTATCAGTTGTGATACCTCCCCTTTCATTTTTTATTTTGTTTATTTGGGTCTTCTCTCTTTTCTTGGTGAGCCTGGCCATAGGTCTGTCAATTTTGTTAACCAAGAACTAGCTCTTGGTTTTATTGATTTTTTCTACTGTTTTTTAATCTCTATTTTATTTGTTTCCTCTCTGATTTTATTATCTCCTTCCTTCTGCTGACCTTAGGTTTTGTTTGTCCTTCTTTTTCTAATTCTTTTAGGTGATGGGTTAGACTGTTTATCTGAGATTTTTCTTATTTCTTAAAGAAGGCCTGTATCACTATGAACTTCCCTCTAAGAACTGCTTTTGCTGCATCCCATAGATTGTGTGTTTTCATTGTCATTGGCCTCAAGGTATTTTTTAATTTCTTCTTTGATTTCATCATTGACCCATTGGTTTTTCAGTAGCATGTTATTTAGTCTCCATGTAATTGTTGTTGTTTTTTTCTTGTTCCTTTTTCTGTGGTTGATTTCTAATTTCATGCCATTGTGGTCAGAAAAGATGCTTGAAATAATTTCTGTACTCTTAAATGTCTGTTAGTTTTTGTTTTATGTATTTGGGTGCTCCTATATTGTGTGCGTATATGTTGACAAGTGTAATATCCTCTCCTTGTATTGATCCTTTTATCATTATATAGCGTTCTTCTCTACCTTTCTTCATAGCCTTTGTTTTGAAGTCTATTTTGTCTGATAAGAGTGTTGTGACCCCTGTTTTCTTGTCATTTCTATTTGCATGAGATACCTTTTCCATCCCTTCACTTTCAATCTATGTGTGTCCTTTGCCCTAAAGTGCGTTTATCCTAGGCAGCATATTATAGGCTTTTGTGGGGTTTTTTTAATCCAATCTGCCACTCTATGTCTTTTGATTGGAGCATTTAGTTCACTGACATTTAAGGTAATTATTGATAGACATGTATTCATTGCCATTTTAAACCTTGTTTTCCCATTGATTTTATATTTCTTCTTTGTCCCTTTCTTTTTCCTTTTGTGTTGATGATTTTCTTTTGTATTATGCTTATGTTCTCTTCTTTTTGGTTTTGTGAATCTATTGTATGTTTTTGATTTGTGGTTGCCCTGTTTTTCAAGTATGTTAACCTGTTTCTATATATACTTACTTTAGACTGGTGGTCATATAGGCTTAAACACATTCTAGAAAAATAATCTACATTGTCTTACTCTCCTCCCTGCATTTTATAATTTTGATGTCCTCTTTTGCATCTTCATGTTCATGCTTCTGCTGTTCTTTGTGATTATCATTGCTTTCACAGAAATTTTTTGATTTTTTTTTTTAATGTGTGTGCTGGCTTATTTAAGTGATTTACTTTCCAAATGTGATTTTCTCTTTCCTATAGATTCTTACTTCTTTTCTATTTAGAGAAGACCTTTCAATATTTCCTTTAGGATAGGTTTAGTATTGCTGTATTCTTTTAGTTTTTGCTTGTCTGAGAAATTCTTTCTCTCTCCTTCTATTCTAAGTGATAATCTTGATGGATAGAGTGTCCTAGTTTGCAGAGTTTTCCCTTTCAGGACTTTGAATATATCTTGCCACTCCCATCTGGCCTGCAATGTTTCTGTAAAGAAATCAGCTGATAGCCTTATCAGCTTTTTTCATAAGGGTTTTATCATGAATGTATGTTCCCTTGTAATTTACTCTTTGTTTTTCTCTTGCTGCCTTTAGAATCCTCTCTTCAACTTTTGCTGTTTTTATTATAATATGTCTTGGTATAGGTCTTTTGGGGTTTATCTTGTTCAGGACCCTCTGTGCTTCTTGTATCTGGATATCTGTTTCCTTCTTTAGGTTTGGGAAGTTTACAGCCATAATTTCTTCAAATACATTTTCAGTCCCCTTTTCTCTTTCTTCTCCTTCTGGGATCCCTATTATGCATATATTGGCACACTTTATATTATCTCATAGGTCTCTTATTTTGCTTTTATTCTTTTTTTTTATTTGGGTTTCTGTCTGCCATTCTAATGGGGTGATTTCCATTATTCTATCTTCCAGATCACTTATTCATTCTTCTGCATTATTCATTCTGCTATTCATAACCTTTAGTTCAGCTTTGGTCTCTTCAAATGAATTCTCTAATTTTTCTTGGCTCCTCCTTATAGTTTCTAGTTCCTTTTTACAATAATCTGCATTTCTGTCAATAGCCTTTCTTAATTCCTTCAGTATTTTTATTATCTCCTTTTTAAATCTTTATTGGAGTATAACTGCTTTACAATGGTGTGTTAGTTTCTGCTTTATAACAAAGTGAATCAGTTATACATATACATATGTTCCCATATCTCTTCCCTCTTGCGTCTCCCTCCTTCCCACCCTCCCTATCCCACCCCTCCAGGTGGTCACAAACCACCTAGCTGATCTCCCTGTGCTATGCGGCTGCTTCCCACTAGCTGTCTATTTTACGTTTGGTAGTGTATATATGTCCATGCCACTCTCTCACTTTGTCACAGCTTACCCTTCCCCCTGCCCATATCCTCAAGTCCATGCTCTAGTATCTCCTTTTTGAATTTGGTGTCCATTAGACTGAAGAGGTCTGTTTCATTGTTTGTTTTTTCAGGGGAATTCTCTCAATCTTTTAATGAAAAGTGGTTCCTCTGCTTCTTCATTTTACATACTTTTCTCTTGCTCAATGAGTTGAGAAGAAACAATTATTTACTGTGGTCTTGGAGGGTTTTTTTTTATCTGAGAACGTCCCTGTGTACTCTCTATGGGTTTAATGTTTTTTGGTGTGAGGGCTGTTTTTAGTATGGATGCCTGCTACCTCTTTCCTCAGTGCATGCTGGACGTTATCCCCTTGATAGGAGGTGTGACTGGTGTTGTGGTGACCAGAGTCTGCACTGGATATCAAGTGACTGCAGTGTCTTTTGATACAGATTTTAATTACATTTTTATGTAGTCAAACTTATTGTTTTGTGTAGTTTGTGCTTTGTCTTGAATTAGAAATCTTTCCTCACTATTTCCAAAACCATGAATATATTCTTTTATATTCTCATCTAAAAATATTCCCCCAAAAAACTAATAAAATAATATAAAAAATAAAAATATTCCCAATACCCTCATAATAAGCACCATTTCTGCTTAAATTAGCCAACTGATACAAAGTTCATTACAGGGGAGTGCTGTGATTGCTTTCCTTTTATTGAAAAATAATCCTCTCTACTTGCAAAAGTCATCCTTTCAGAACTTCAGGAGGATTCCTCATGGTGTGAGGAGTAAGGAAGAGGGTATGCCAGCCAGATCAGTCACATCAACCCTAGCAATCAGAGGGCTGACAGCTGTCTCATTTTTAAGTCCTTGTAATTACTGGAGGTGCCAGCCAGGAGGAAAAGTAGTTATGCCCATGAAAGAGTTCTGGATACATGAGAATGAAAGAGATAACATCCAGTGAGAGCTCAGGTCCATCAGCCTATGTTTGGGAAACCATTTCACCAATGATAAGAAATAAGGGCTTGCTGTTTTCAGTGTCTGAGCAGGAGCTGCTTAAATTTCCCCAGTCAATATATATCTGCCATTATTCAAGGTACTCCCCATTTTATTTTCTAACTCATCTTCTTTTGGAGGTCACACTCAGTTCTTATGTTCAGCTAGCTTCCTAATTCCTCTTTAAATAAATAGATAATTAGAAGGGGGGATGAAATCTTTATTCAGTCTCTAGGACAGACTCTGACAGAAGCAAAAATGGAACAGATCAGGTTCTGGAGGTGCTGAAATGTCAGCTATAGCTATTCCCTTAGATTGATAACTCTGATTCTGTTTTTGAAACACTCTTTGAAAATTTCTTACAGAAATATGCTACTTACTTTTAAACTATATTATTTCTGTTTTTTCTTGCATAATCATAATTTATATTACCATACTTTAAATTTATTATCCCAAGTAATTTCAGAGTTATTATCAACATTATTGTGCAACATTCTTTTGATTGGATTATTCTTCAAAAGGGAAATTATTTTTTCACCCGCTGTTTCCTCCCTGTGTTGCTTAAAAGAATTAGAATAGTTATCAGTTATGTAGTTTTGAAGTACATACAGTGGAAAAAGTTACTTTGACTAAAATTTTAAAAGTAAATTATCTTCTCTTCAAACATATTCTGCTAATGATTACAATAAGTTTTATTTTATTTCTCAGTATAATGGACTAAATTGCATTTTGTTTTTCATTTGAGTAGACTACATACCAGAACAATATTAAATAATCACAAACAGTCTGTGGTTTTTGTTTTGGACTTACAGCAGCATGAACTGTGAGGGGTGATGCAACATTTTCTCTAATTGGCCCTTGTCTGAAATTCTAGCACTGTACTCAAAATTCCATCCCAGCTCTGAATTTTGGGTAAGGTTATGTGAGGCTCTGCGGTTCAGATAATGGTTGGTTATGATAATAAACAGCTGGTGAAGCCTTGGCAAGAAGCTGGTGTTACAGAACTTAGAGTGAAATCAAACCCTAGTGGACAGGGGTACCCCACCCCAGCTGCTAGTTCATCCCATCCTGACCTATAGCTCAGCAGCACAGAAACTTCAGACCCAGTCAGGCCTAGAAGACTGCAGAGGGCTTTTAGTTTTCCAGGAACAATAGATATTTCCAGAAAATAAGGTCTGGTATTTTTGAATAGGAGCCCTTGCAATTCCACTACAAGTGCTGGTGTTGCTAAGGCCTGATTATCTCTTGAGAAATGTGATATCTCATTTCCTGTTGGCCAGAGCAACTTAGTTAAGTACCTAATCAGAACCCCACAAAAATGCCCCAGGGAAGACCAAGTTTATATTTGAAGCTACCTCATTTCCCTTGTAAGTTCCCTCTTTGTTTCTTCCTATATTCTCCTGAAATCCCAAACCCTTATACTGTTCTCTGACAACCCAGACATTTCTCCTGCCACTTACACAGGCCTGAACTCTCCAAGCAGAAAACTCTTCCCTCATGAAGTTTTCTTGTCCCATTTCCACGATTACAGACTCCCTGAGCAGGGCCAAAGATGAGGGTGCAGGGCATTGTAGAAATGGTATGTTTTCTAAAGTTCAGAGATCCAGGGTAATCTACTCCAGCTGCAACCCTAGTATCATGATGTGTTGGTTCAGAACAAACCAAAAACTAAAATTACAGGCCATGCCTGAATATAGGGTGAAGCAAAACTACCCTAAACAGTCACTGTTTCCTAAAGGATAGAGATTTTACTTTTTAAATTACACTATGAGAAGCAGGAATTTGCATTCCTTTATGTGACAATTCCAGAGTCCCTGATGCATAGAGAGAATGGGGATAAAGTATAGTCTATGGTAACAAAATCAGAAGGGACAAAGGACTAAGGGAGTTGTAGATCTCTCTCCCACCTGTCTTCATCCCTCTGGCTTTTATCCACTGCTCCAGTCAGCTTAGTGTGAGTGTTCCAAAATGTCCTCCTTGTCCTACCCGCCACCCCCGCCTCCAACTAGGACTCAACGTGCTCCCCTCAGTATGTCTTTGTCATACATTTTTACTATGTCCTGTCATCACTGATAACTTTCTCTCTCTCTCTCACCATAACGCAAGTGTCATGCACATATGTCATATCTTTTGTGAATTTTTCTCACAGGACTTGGCACAAACATGGCATGCTGTAGGTGACTACTAAAAGTTCAGACATTAGGGTAAAAAGGCATGATCTCATACCCATGAAACAACCATGTTGTTTATTCAGCTTTACATTCATATCAGATAACCAGAAGTGTGAACCGTTTAACGTAACGAAAGGATGCAAATGATATCACCTGGACATGATCTGCTATATTTAAGACTCAAGAATGTGACTTAGAACAGTTGGCTAGAATCCATGATCCACTTATCTGACCTTCTGATAAAAATGGAATCTAGGGCTTCCCTGGTGGCACAGTGATTGAGAGTCCGCCTGCCGATGCAGGGGATGTGGGTTCGTGCCCCGGTCCGGGAAGATCCCACATGCCGCGGAGCAGCTGCGCCCGTGAGCCATGGCCACTGAGCCTGCACGTCTGGAGCCTGTGCTCCGCAATGGGAGAGGCCCGCGCACGGCATTAAAAAAAAAAAAAAAAAAGGAAGCTAGTGAAAATAATGAGAGTATACATACACAGTAAAGATAGTTATACCATTAGCCTTTCTTGTGTGGTGACTGGCACTGGGCCCATTCATGCCTCATGTGTGCCGCAGGACAACTTTAGACTTAACTTCAAACCACGGTAGAGGCATGAACCCTACTCATGGATCAGGAAGGGTCTCATTTCTTGGCCCCTCAAGAAGTAAGAGATCAAGCCTGAAAGCTAGATTCTTCCCAGAAATAAGAGCAGGAGGAGCAAATAGACAATGTGATGCTATGAGGAAGCTGCTTTGTGTGGGGGGCGTGGTCAGGGAGGGCTGGGGATGCGCTTTTGTGAGCCAGAAAAGGTATCAGAGGAAAAAAGCAGGGGGAGTGTAAGGCCATGCCATGTAAGCAGGGGATAAAAGGGACAAAAGACACAAGGCAATGTTCTGGAACCAGGCAAGCAGTGATGGCACCCTCTGGGGAAAGATCTCGGTGCCCTAGTTGCATTCCTCCAGATACTGCATGGTAGTGAGCTGACTCCAGTGAGACAAACGCATTCATTTATGGCTGTCAAGCAATCTTGGGGCTGTAACCAAATCCTCCAGGAGCTGGTAAACAATTTCCATGCCTCTTATGAAAATACACTTTGTTCTGAAGTGAGACTGTATATTCTCAGGAGCTACGGAGTTCACAGAAATATTTTCAGTAGGCCTTGCCATTGAAGTTCCAAAGAGACCTTGGATGTTAATTTTAATCAAGCTTAACGGTTAGCACATACTGCACTCAAGCAGAAGCAGTGACAATCCAAGGACCAGCTTTGATCATCCCTATTAGTGCCTTGTATGTAATTACCTGAATAATGTGACTAAATGATTCTGGCACCAAATCTATGTTAACTTACTATGGATGGAAAAGTATCAACATGTATTGAGCAAGCAGGCTGCCGGACATTTTGCTGGATACTTTAACTAGTTATCTCCCTGAGTTCTCATAACAAACCTATGAGGTATGACTTTACAGATGAGAAAACCGAGACCCTGAAAGGTGAAATAAATTGCCTAAACCATACAGCTACCAAAGGGTAAAGGTATATTTTGGACCAATGTCTGCTAAACTCTTTCCAGTTGCAACATTAACAGTAATCATTGTAATAGTTAAAGCAAATGTTTATATAGCACTCATTCTGTGCTCTAAGCATTTTCTATACTTTCTTGGAGGTGACATCACTCCAGCCTCCATTTCCTCACAAAGATCAACAATTAGACAGCTATCCATGAACAAAAGCAGCTCTGGGAAAGCTCTGGAGTCTGCTTAAGGAACTTTAGCAACACGGTGGGAGGAAACCCTGAGAATAACCACACAAGAAGAGAAGAAAGACAGCTTCATTTTGCCTGAACCGTCCCATCCCCCAAGCGAGCATTGCTCCATGCCAAGAGGGAACTTCCCAGGTAGAAAGAGTCCCCCTTGCCAGGAGAAGTAGAGCGGGATGAGCAACCAGCTTCCCCAGCCTTTCCAGGTACCATGTGAAGGTCTCAATTCAGTTTTACCCGACCCAGACTGCCAAAGATGAGATGTATAGAGCCAGCTAAGAAAAGAAGAGCCAAGGAAGAAAAGCAGGGGCTACCAACAGCAGCCACATAGGAGGAGTCATTTCGGTTCACAGTGACCTGCTTTGCGGATAAACTGAGCAGATTTTGCCACTGAAGAAGCCAGTGGTCAGCACAACTGATGTGGACCCCCCCCTTACAGATTTCACCAGAATTTGCCCCACAGGTATTCATGTTCATTGATGCCAGCTGCCAGAGTACCTCCCTGCTCCCTCCCTCCTGTCCCTACTAGAGCCCAGGGACTGCACCTGCAGCCAGCCCAGACCTCTGTGGCTACGCAAATGCAAAACGCCAGCCTAGACTTCCACAGAGGAACCCCATCGCTGTGCATATGCTTGGGAATCACCCTCCAGATATGTGCTGGTACGCTGCTTGCCTGACACCTGTCACCAGCCTCCACTACTGTGAGCACACCTTGGGGAGACTGTGCAGCTACAGGATGGCATGCTGACAGCCGGGGTCCCTGCAATTGCAGCGGGCCCAGATCAGGCCGTTTTCTGTCCTGGCCTGCACTACCATGTTCATCTGCAGCAAGCCCCTCTAGCTGTGTACCTGAATGGCCCTGGCCCAACCCTCATCACAGGCTCCCAGTGCAGGGCCTGGTTGTGGAGGGACAACTATGTAGTCACAAGTGAGCACACTGACAGCAAAGCCCCTACAGCTTCCAGTAAGCCCATAGTTTGCCCTGGGCTGCACCACTACATTTGTCTGTAACCAGACCCTGCCACTACATAGGCACCCGTAGCTGGCCCCACAGCCAAGTGTGTGCACACCACCAGCTCCAGGCACCACCATTGCCTGCCCTCCTAGTCCATACTAGCTGGACCTGAAGGTGCCACTGAGGATCCCCAAAGCTCTTGCAGACACTGAAGACTCCCTGCAGTCACCAAGAACCATACATTCGTCCATGCTGTGGACCTCAGCAGACTGAGCCTAATGGACATCATGCCACCTTGGACCCAGTGTCATCACATGTAGCCCTTTGTACCACTGGACCTGGTGTCATGCTCCAGGATGCCCCCTCCTGTAGGTGAAAGTGTTCCTTTATCAAATTAAGTCCATAAAGCCTGGAAGAGATGACTGCTTCTTCAGATGTACAGACAGCTAAGCAAAGCTATAGGGATCATGAAGAATCAGGAAAACATGACTCTACCAAAGGAATATAGTAAATCTCCAGTTACTGGCCCCAAAGAAGTAGAGATTTAGGAATTTCCCAACAAAGAATTCTAAATGATTTTTCCAAAGTTGTTCAGAGAGCTATGAGAGAACACAGATAAACAATTTAACAATATCAGGAAAACAGTACAAGAACAAAATGAGAAGTTCAACAAAGAGATAAAAAAAGACCAAACAGAAAACTTGGAGCTGGTGAATATAATGACTGAATCTAAGAATTCAATAGAGAGCTTCAACAGTAGGCTTGATGAATCAGAAGAAAGAATCAGTGAACAAGAAAACAGACCAATTGAAATGATCCAATCAGAGGAGCAAAAGGAAAAAATGAAAAGGAATAAAGAAAACCTACTGTACATATGTGACACCATTAAAAGAAAAAAAGTTTTGCATCATTGGGGTCCCAGAAGGAAGAGAGAGAAATTAGTAGACAGCTCATTTAAATAAATAATGGCTAATAACTTCCCAAATCTGGGGAGAGATATATATTTCCAAGTTCATGAAGCTAATTGGTCACCACAAAATTTCAATCCAAAACAATCCTTTCCAAGACACATTGTAATAAAACTGTCAAAAATCAAAGGTGAAGAATTTTAAAAGCAGCAAGAGAAAAAAATTCTCTGATAAAGAGAACCCCCATAAGACTAAACCCTAACTTATCAGAAGGAAGGAAATAACAAAGATGAGAGCAAGCAGTAATAAAATAGAGATCAGAAAAACAACAGAAAAGATTAATGAAACTAAGAGTTGATTTTTGAAAAGAGAAACAAAATTGACAAACTTTAGCTAGACTAAGGGGAAAAAAAGACAAATAAAATCAGAAATGAAAGAATAGACATTACAACTCATACCACAGAAATACAAAGGATCATAAGAAACTACTATTCCAGGGAGGAGAGGGGTGGGAGAGGGATTGATTGGGAGTTTGGGATTAGCAGAAGCAAACTATTATATATACATATATATATATGTGTGTGTGTGTGTGTGTGTGTGTGTGTATACATGCACATACATATATATGTATATGTATATATATTATAATGGATAAACAACAAGGTCCTACTGTTCCCTGAATAAAGTACAGGGAACTTTATTCAATATCCTGTGATAAACAAGTGTGTGTGTGTGTGTGTGTGTGTGTGTGTGTGTGTGTGTAATTGAATCACTTTGCTGTACAGCAGAAATTAACATAGTAAATCAACTATACTTCAATGAAATAAATTTTTTTAAAAAAAGAAACTATTATGAACAATTTTATGCCAAGAAAATGGACAACCTAGAAGAAATAGAAAAATTACTAGAAACATACAACGTACCAAGACTAAATAATGTAAAAACAGAGAATTGGAACAGACCAATAATGAGTGAGATTGAATCAGTAATCAAAAACCTCCCAACAAAGAAAAGGATCAGATGGTTTTGATAGTGAACTCAACCAAACATTTAAAAAATTAACATCAATCCTTCTAAAACTCTTCCCCAAAATTGAGGAGAAGGAGGGAACTCTCCCAATCTCATTCTAGGAGGCCAGCTTTACATTGATACCAAAGCCAGATAAGGACACTGCAAGAAAAGAAAACTATACCAATATTCCTGATGAATAAAGATGCAAACATTCTCAAAAAATATTAACAAACTGAATTCAACAGCACATTGAAAAGATCGTATACCATGATTAAGGGAGATTTATCCCAGGGATGCAAAGATGGTTCAACATCTACAAATCAATCAATATTCCACCACACTAGTAAAAAGAAAAATAAAAGCCATATGATCATCTCAGTAGATGCAGAGAAAACATTTGACAAAATTGAACATCCTCTTGGGACTTCCCTGGTGGTCCAGTGGTAAAGAATCCACCTTACAATGCAGGAGATGAGGGTTCGATCCCTGGTCAGGGAACTAAGATGGGCAAGTAAGCCCGCATGCCACAACTACTGAGCTCACATGCCTCAACTAGAGCCCACATGCTGCAAACTACAGAGCCCACACTCTCTGGAACCCATGCACTACAGCTTCAGAGCCCATGCACCCCAGAGCCTGTGTGCCACAACTAGAAAAGAGAAAACCTGCACACCACAACTAGAGAGAAGCCTGCACACCACAACAGAGAGCCCATGTGCTGCAACGAAGGACCCCACATGCTTCAACGAAGATCCTGCATGCCACAACTAAGACCTGACACAGCCAAAAATAAATAAAATAATTTTTTTTAATTGAACATCCCCTCAATAAAAACTCTCTACACTAGGTATAGAAGGAACATATTTCAACATAATAAAAGCTTTGGGCAAACCCACAGCTAACATCATACTCAGTGGTAAAATGTTTAAAGCTTTTCCTCTAAGATCAGGAACAAGAAAAGAATACCCATTCTCACCACTCCTGTTCAGCATAGTACTGGAAGTCCTTGCTAGAGCAATCAGGTAAGAAAAAGAAATAAAAAGCATCCAAATCAAAGAGGAAGAAGTAAAATTTTCTTTATTTGCAAATTATATGATCTTATATGTAGAAAATCTTGAAAGCGTCACCAAAAAATGTTAGAACTAATCAATGAATTCAGCAAAGTTGCAGGATACAAAATCAGCATACAGAAATCACTTGCATTTCTACACACTAACAATAAAGCATCTGAAAGAGAAATAAAAACAATCCCCATTCACAATAATATAAAAAATAATGGAATACTTAGGAATAAATTTAGCAAAGGAGGTGAAAGATCTGTACACTGAAAACCATGAGACTTTGATGAAAGAAATTAAATAAGACACAAAAAATGGAAAGATATTCTGTATTCAAGGATTGGCAGAATTAATATTGTTTAAAATGGCCATACTACCCAAAGCCGTCTATAGAGTTAATGCAATCCCTATCAAAATTCTAATGGCATTTTTCACAGAAATAGAAAAAAAGATCCTAAAATTAGTATGAAACCACAGAAAACCCTGAATAGTCAAAGCAATCATAAGAAAGAAGAACATACTGGAAACATTACACTTCCTAATTTCAAACCTATAGTAATCCAAACAGTATGGTACTGGCATAAAAACAGACATATAGACCAATGGACCAGAAGAGAGAACCAGAAATAAATCCTAGCATATACAGTCCACTAATATTTCCCAAGGAAGCCATGAATACTCAATGGGTGAAGGATAGTCTCTTCAATAAATAGTGCTGGGAAAATTGGATAACCACATGTAGAAGAAAGAAATTGAACCCCTTACACCACTCACAAAAATTAACTCGAAATGGATTAAATACTTAAGCATACGACATGAAACAATAAAACTCCTACAAGAAAACATAAGAAAAACCTTCTTGAAATTGGTTTTGGCAGAAATTTTTTGTATGTAACACCAAAAGCACAAGCAACAAAAGCAAAAATTAATACGTGGAACTACATCAAATTTCTGCACAGCAAAATAAATGCTTCTTTTCAACAAAATGAACACTAACAAAATGAAAAGGAAACCTGTGGAATGGGAGAAAATATTTGCAAATCATATCTAATAAGGGGTTAATATCTAAATAAAGTTCTCATACACCTCAAGAGCAGAAAAAAATCTGATTAAAAATGGGCAGAGGAACTGAATAGACATTTTTCCAAAGAAGACAAGACCTACAAATGGCCAACAGATACATGAAAAGAAGCTCAACATCATTAATCAACAGAGAAATGCAAATCAAAACCACGATGAGCTATCACCACATTTCCTGTTAGAATGGCTGTCACTGAAAAGACAGAAGATAAGTGTTGGTGAGGGTGTGGAGAAAAGGAAACCCTTGTGCACTGTTGGTGGGAAAGTAAATTATTACAGACACTATGGAACACAGTATGGAGGTTTCTCAAGAAATTAAAAATAGAACTATCACCATATGATCCAGTGATTCCACTTCTGGGTATGTATCCAAAGGAAGTGAAAACAGGATCTTGAAGGGATATCTTCACTCCCATGTTCATTGGAGCATTATTAACAGTAGCCAAGATATGGAAACAATCCAAGTGTCCCTCAAGGGATGAGTTGATAAAGAAGTTGTAGTATACAGATATACAATGGAAAAATATTCACTTACGAGAAAGAAGGAAATGCTACTATTTGAGATAATATGAATGGACCTTGAGAACATTATGCTAAGTGAAATAAGTCAGAGAAAGACAAATGCTGCATGATAACACTTATGTGGAATCTAAAAAAGCCAAACTCATAGAAACAGAGAGTAGAGTGGTGGTTACCAAGGGCTGAGAGGTAGGAGAAATGGGGAGATGTTAGTCAAGAGTACTGTTTTATGCCTGTCTCAACCTATCAGTAACTAGTGTTGTTGCTGGACCCTTGTGGTTCTTATCATGACTGTAAGATGCCCTCAGCAATAACCAACAGGAAACTTTGGAAAAAAGGTTATTATTCAAAGGTTCTGGAAATTACACATTACACCTCGGGCCACACGGTGAAGTCAGGGGTAGAGAAAGAGAGGCAGCAGGCCTAGGGTTCTGCTTTTATTGGGATCAAGTATGGGGACCTAGGGTTTCAAGGGCCTTCTTTTTATTGGTGAATTTAAAACACAGAATGGGAATTTAAAACATGGTATTATGGAATAATAATATTTTGTTATTATGGAATAGTTCTTTATCTGATTGTGGCAGTGTATGTTACAATTCATAGAAATGTATATTCCCCCCAAAAAGTCAGTTTTATTATGTAATAATTTTTAATGAAAAATAAAGTGCAGGCTTTACAGACAGACTTCCTAGGTTTGAATCACGTACTAGCTCTTTATCTTGAGATATGTTACTTAATCTCCCTATTTCCTAATTTCCTCATAAAAATAATGGGAATAATAGTGACAGCACCCTCATAGGTTTGAAGTGAACATTAAATGGGGTAAAACATACAAGCATTTAGAACAACCCCTGGTATATAGTAAGTGCTCAATAAATATTAGCAATCATTATTAGTACACATATACATTATGTGGGATTGTTTCATGCTGTGTAATTTTAAAAGAGTATTTTCAACAATTCAGGTGTTCCTTAGTTGATGAGTAGATAAACAAATGTGGTCTAGCAATACAATGAAATAGTATTCAGAAGTAAAAGGAAGTAAATACTGACCCATGCTACAATATGGGCCAACCTTGAAAACATGCTAAGTGAAAGAAGCCAGACACAAAAGGTCACATATTGTATGATTCCACTTATATGAAATATCCAAAATAGGCAAATAACTAGAGACTTAAAGTCAATTAGTGATTGCCAGGGGATGGGAGAAAGGGAATTGGGACTGACTGACTGCTAATAGGTATGGGGTTATTTTTTTTGGAATGACAGAAATGTTCTGGAATAGGTAACGGTGATGGTTGCTCAACTCTGTAAATATACTAAAAACCACTGAATTGTATACTTTAAAGTGTGAACTTTATAGTATGTGAATTATGTCTCGATAAAGCTGTTATTTTTTTAAAGCTCTGAAACAAAGGAGGCTGGGGCAGTTGGGGGCAACCTAGCCTGGATCTTTATCTAGTCATGTGGCTGGCAAGGTGTTTATAAGAGATAGCTGTCTTTGAAGTGGATGCCTCTTTGAAGTGGCTCCCTTGGCAATCAAAGCTTAAGTCAGACACTTGCATCACAAAAAGAAAAACCAACTGTCAGGGTTTATGCTACAGGTGCAAACTGTCCCTCATAAGATAAATAAGGTGCTCTCTTCGGCAGCACATATACTAAAATTGGAATGATACAGAGAAGATTAGCATGGCCCCTGCACGAGGATGACACACACATTCATGAAGCAGTCCATATTTTTCATCCACATTTGTCAGACTCAAAATCCCAGTATTTTCTAGTATACCTTGACTATAAATTAAAAATTGTTAAAATAAATGATTTTATGGCATTATATTATGTTAGTAATTTGTTAGTTTATATCAGATATTTATGGTAACTCTAATATCTTTTTTTTATAACTTTATTGGAGTATAATTGCTTTACAATGGTATGTTAGTTTCTGCTTTATAACAAAGTGAATCAGTTATTCATATGTTCCCATATCTCTTCCCTCTTGCGTCTCCCTCCCTCCCACCCTCCCTAACCCACCCCTCCAGGCGATCACAAAGCACCGAGCTGATCTCCCTGTGCTATGCGGCTGCTTCCCACTAGCTATCTACCTTACGTTTGATAGTGTATATATGTCCATGCCTCTCTCTCGCTTTGTCACAGCTTACCCTTCCCCCTGATGGCTATTGTAAATCATGTAGAAATTAAATTTGAGTTATGAATTACCGCTTTGCAAATTCAGTTGTGGGTATTATAAATCCATAAAGTATAAATTCATGTAAGTAGGGGCTTCCCTGGTGGCCCAGTGGTTGGGAGTCCGCCTGCGATGCAGGGGACACGGGTTTGTGCCCCAGTCTGGGAGGATCCCATATGCCGCGGAGCGGCTGGGCCCGTGAGCCATGGCCGCTGAGCCTGTGCATCCGGAGCCTGTGCTCTGCAACGGGAGAGGCCACAACAGTAAGAGGCCTGCGTACCGCAAAAAAAAAAAAAAAAAAAAAAAAAAAAAAAAATTCATGTAAGTAATAAACTAATGCTACCTTAATATGCGTATGGAAAGAGTTAAATAATAAATTTCTTAGAACTAAAAAAAAATGAGATAAATAAGTTCGAGGGAATCTAATGTACAGCATGGTGATTATCATTAATAACACTGTATTATATACCTGAAAGTTGCTAAGAGAGTAAATCTTAAATGTTCTCATCACAAAAAAGAAATGGTAATGATGTGATGGAAGTGTTAACTAACACTATGGTGGTAATCATTTTGCAATATATAAGTATATCAAATCAACACACTGAACACCTTAAACTTATATAACATTAATGTCAATCATATATCAGTAAAGCTGGAAGAGATCTTTTTAATTAAAAAATCACTTTTATAAATTAGCTCATTTTATTCTCACAGCAACTTTATGAGAAAGACACCATTGCTATCCATGTTTTATAGGTAAGGAAACTAAGGTCAGAGAATTTGAAAAACTTGCCCAAGGTCATACGTACTAAAAAGGGAAAGAAATGGGATTCAAACCCAGGAAGTCTGACTCCAGAAACCATACTCTCAACACATTCTACTGTTCTGTTTTCAAATATTCTGGAACTAAGTGCTTTTCAGAACTTTAGACTTTCTAGCCAGACAATGTCAAAACTCCAAAATGGCATTGATAAGCCCTTAAAGGGAAACATACCTGACCAGAATCCTAGGGATGAGGGAGGTGACTCATCATCCCTAGGTAACTGAGTGGGAAAGACACCGAAACTTCTTGAAACATTATAATACACATCCCCCACTGTGACACCTCACCTCACCCAATACCTCTTGCTGAAACCCCAGAAGTTAAGGGCAGGCACCTGGAAAAGCCTCAAGGGACCTAGAGAAGTCTGGCTTCCAGTGTTGAGGCAGACTCTACTTCCAACACGGGTAGCTGCCCCACTTTAGGACCACCATACCTGCTGCTTCCTGGCCTTAGATCTGAGAGGTAGGAAAAACATATAAAATCTTCATAGCTGAGCACACACTTCATAGGGAGAAGCAAAGTTCAGATCAAAATAGCTGACTTGGCTTTCTTATTTTCCAGAGCTGCCTGAAATGTATCTCATGAGGAATTCAGCCATCTCTGAAGGACTTCTTTGGGAAGAGAGTGAGTCAAGACCTCCAGAAGCCAGGTAGGGTGATCCATCATCTCGGTTTGCCAGGGACTGGGGGACTTCTAGGGACACGGACTTCGATTGCTAAAACCAGGACAGTTGATCACCCTTCACTCTTGTTAGGGTTAGCAAGGACCCCTAGGATTCTTCTTCATTCCAGCACATTCCATTCATGCCAAGCTGTGCTACTCACAGATACAGAGGCATCCAAATGTGTTTTCTGATGGTGAGCATTTTATTTTGACTCCCCCTTCAGCTATTCCTGCTGTAACCCCAGCACCCATTTCCTTAGAATGGCTCCTTTATTCACTGAGCTGGGCTGCTTAAATAAGATGGGATTATTTTCACTAGTTGGTGCCTCCCAGCCAGAGGGGATGTAAAGCTTCCAGGCTTGTTTAGAATTTAACCCCATCTCTTTGAGCTGCTGACTTTCTGAACTGGTCACCAGATAGTCTGCTATCAACCTGGGATAAAGATGCCAGACATGAATAATGATGCATTTCACCATTTTAAAACTTCTCAGTTACAAAGCAGTAGCTGGAACTGGCCCCGATGAAGAGTCTTGACTAATTGTCTTTCATTAAGTTTTTCAATCCCTTACATAATCAGCTTCTCAGAAACACTTGTCTTGTGGGCAGGACCACCCAATGTTCCCTTGGAAGCCTGAAGACGGGGTACCTTAGTGCATGAGCATTTAGAGTGCAGTCAGTCCCATTTAAAATTCCCCATTATAAGTAAAGCTAAGCATGTAGTGACAGGCACAGCCCCTGTTTATAAGAGATGGTGCAGTCTAATTAAGGAACTGCACACACACACACTCCTGCAAGCCCCAGGGATTACATATGTCAGGAGCTGTTAGTACAGAAACTCATTTCTGACAGAGGAGGAGGGGAACCAGGTGTGAGTTCAAGCACCAAAGTCTCTGCCAACTGCAGCAGTTCCCTTCCAAATTGACCTCCTGACTTTGTGTCTTCTACTCTTTGGGAAGGCATCTGGATGCCCTGGGGTTGTCCCATGTGGAGGACTGAGTGACTCAGCCTTGGAAAGTGTGTGCAACCCCCCACCTTCTCCTCTACTCTGCTCACATCCACCCATGCAGTTCAGCCCCAGGGACATTGCTGCTCTTCTGTCTGGCAAAGGTGCCTGCTGGAGGCCCATGGTCTCTGATTCCTGTGATAATCTCTTGGTCTATCCATGTTGCTGCAAATGGCATTATTTCATTCTTTTTTATGGCTGAGTAATATTCCATTGTATATATGTACCTCATCTTCTTTATCCATTTCTCTGTCGATGGGCATTTAGGTTGCTTCCATGTCTTGGCTATTGTAAATAGTGCTTCAGTGAATATTGGGGTGCATGTATCCTTTCAGATTATGGATTTATCTGGATATATGCCCAGGAGTCAGTGTGCTGGATCATATGGTAGCTCTATTTTTAGTTTTTTAAGGAACCTCCATACAATTCTCCATAGTGGCTATACCAATTTACATTACCACCAACAGTATAGGAAGGTTCCCTTTTCTCCACAGCCTCTCCAGCATTTATTGTTTCTAGACAGTTACTCTTAAATTTTAGCTTTCAGAAGATCACTTGGAAGGATTTTAAAACACAAAGTAGGTCCAGGTGTGGGACCAGAGAATTTGCATTTTTAACAAGTTCACAGGTGGAGCCCATGGGTTCCGGAACCACACTTTAAAAGGCATGGGTCTACAGGAAATAATCCATATAACAATAAGTTCCTTCTGCAGACCCAGCCCACACAGAAATTGTTGTGAAGTGTCATATACCAACACACCCAGATAGTTGTTGGAAAAAGAGGGATGGAAACTCACAACCAACATTCAATCAACTAACTACCAAGTACTTATTACACAGCTACCATGTGTAAAACTAGGTCCTAAATTCTGTAAAGATTAAAAAGAAATGTCAAATTTAAATTGGAAAAATCTTTCTAGAGGCCATTTAGTCAATATATATAAAAAGCCTTAAAGCTTGCCACTTTTTCACCAAGCAATTCTGTCTAGGAATTTATCACAAGAAAATAATTTAAAATGCTGACAAAGATTAAACTAAGGAAATGTTTACTGAAGCTTTTTTAAAGTGAAAAGGTGAAAATCTGATCAACAAACATAAATGTAAATAACAAATACATTATATTCTCTCATGCACATCGTCTCTCTCTCCCTCCCTCCCTCCCTCCCTCCCTCCCTCCCTCTCTCCCTCTCTCTCTCTCTCTCTCTCTCTCATACACACACACACACACACACACACACGCGCACACATACACATGCACAGGCACACTTCCTCCCATGTTTCTCTGGACCAATGGTTCTCAAAATGTCTCGTCACATTTTGAGATTTTTTTTTTTTTGTGGTACACGGGCCTCTCACCGTTGTGGCCTCTCCCGTTGTGGAGCACAGGCTCCTGACGCGCAGGCTCAGTGGCCATGGCTCACGGGCCCAGCCGCTCCGCGGCATGTGGGATCTTCCCAGACCGGGGCACAAATCCACGTCCCCTGCATCGGCAGGAGGACTCTCAACCACTGCGCCACCAGGGAAGCCCACATTTTGAGATTTTTAACTGTCTTTACTTGTCACAGCTCAGGAGAAGGAGTGCTAATAGCATCTAGTGAATAAAAGCCAGGGATGCTGCTAAATATCCCACAATGCACAGGATGGCTCTCACAACAAAGAATCGTCTGGCCCAAAGGATCAGTAGTGCCGACCATGAGAAACCCTGATCTAGCCTCACTTGCCAGAGGAGTCTAGCAGAGCCACATTGACTATGATGACTATTTCATAGAATCAGGCCCCCGCTACATAGTGAAGGGCTTTATTCCCCTCAGAGTCTCATGCTGTTATTTCTGTGTCTCAGGGACTGTCTCAAGTGAATTCATGCATGGTTCATGTAGGCTTTCTCCCTCAGCTTCTGCCCGTGTTGTGGCAGCTCAGAGAGAAATCTCTTGGGAGCAGCCACTCACCTCGCACAGCTGCTCATCCCCCCCCCCAGGGGATGATGATGAGGCCTAGTGCACCACCGTCTGGTGCCCCCGTAGCTGGCTGATGCTGTCCTCAGTGTCAACATGGCCTTAGCTCTGTAGAGTCTAGTTACCTGGAAACCAAAGCACTGCCATTGGTCGGTCTCGCACAACACCCTATGAGAAGAGTTCCTTTGGCTTCTGCCTGCAGCAGCTCTCCAATACAAGCCTGTGGGGCCTGGCCAACAGATGAAGACCTGGAAGAAGACTGCATTATCCTCTCATATCTCAGGTACCTAAGCCAACCACTTTTCTCCACCTATGGACAAAATTCTGCAAGCAAATAAACATTTGCAAATCGATATACACACACGAAGAGTAAATACTGTGAGTTCAGAGAAAGAGACAATTATTCCAGTTGACATTCTCCATGGCAGCCTGGAGAGTCCCCTCGCCACCAGCCGCATGGGCCAAGCTAATTCCCATTCCTTTGCCTTAGCTTATCCTCCAACAGAAGATCTCCCTACCTCCTTTCTGCCTATGTAAATCTTGCTATCTTTTAAGACCTGGTTCTCATCTCTTCCAGGAAGTTTTCAAAATCAGCTTGAATGATTTTCGCTGTAGGTAGTAGAAGGTTTAAAACAATTAGTGGTCTTATTGTTTCACATAAAAAGAAGCATGAAGCTAGAGAGTTCCCGAGTTGAGACCTTCAACAATTCAGCGGCTTCTCTCCAATTCTCTTGATTTTTGTCTCATGATCACAATATGGCTGTCACAGCGTCTTATCATCATGAAAATATCAAAAGACAGGAAGTAAACAAGAGGTTCCCTGCCTCTCCCTTGCCGGGGGTGTAAGAAGGAATTTGATTAGAAGCCTTTTTCTTTCTTGTCAGGGAGGAAATTCTTTCCCACAAGTCCCCAACAGATTTATCTTTATATTTCATTGGCCAAAACTAAGCCAGTCATTGAGATGATGGTGATTGCTTCAGACATACCGTGGGTCATTCCTTGGGCCTGGAGGAGGGACCCATCTTACCTTAGTGCATTGCTGCTCAATGAAAAGAAAAGCACAGGTGCTTTGGGAGTACACAGAAGGAGACTGGCCAGGCCCTTTAGAATGCAGAGTAGGACCATACTATCTTGGATGCTACACATAGTAGCAGCAGAATTATTTGAACCTGTTGATGACAAAACATATCAAGAGAGATACATATTTAAGACCAACAAGTTCTCCTTTCTTTCCCATCATTGACCATGCAAGAAGCTCAGTGAAAGTTGCCACAATAGAGAGAATATTGAGAGTTAACATTGAGTTAATATTGAGAATAGTGACAGTTAACAAACTTAGATTTGGGTTCCACTCCTGACACTGATGAATGATCTTGGACAAGTCATTTACTCTCTCTGAGTCTTAATTTTTGTCACTTCTGGCAGTCTGTTATTCTTAAATACAGAAAATGGCACCTTGGGAAAGCTGGAAGCTGAAAACAAAAGTGTCTCTCATGGGCTGCCCCCCACTCAACCCTTCACCCTTCCTCAGCCTCCTCCATAATGGGATATTACCATGAACCACGGTCATGTCTATTCAGAGTTCCAGCAGAAGCTGGACACTCAACATTGAAACACTGAATCCTGGCCCTTAGGTACATTGAACATAGCAGCAAGGGCCAGCCAAGAGTAGAAATATTTAGAATGTCAAAGTCACCAAACTCAAGTAAAGGATCCTATTCAGGGCATTGGGAATTTTTTTCAAGACTTCGTCTTTTTTAGAGTAGTTTTAGGTTCACAACAAAATCGATAGGAAGGTGAGAGATTTCCCATATCCCTCCTGCCCTCATACATGAAGAGCCTCCCTGATCATCAAGATCACTCCCCAGAATAGCGCATTTGTTATTAATGATAAGCCTACATTGACACATCGTTATCACCCAAAGTCTACCGATTACCTTAGAGTATACTTTGCTGTTGTACATTCTATGGGTTTGGAAAAATATATAATGACATGTAGTCATCATTATAATATCATATAAAGTATTTTTACTGCCCTAAAGATTCTCTGTGCTCCACCTGTGTATCGCTCTTGCCTCTCCCCCCCACCTCTGGCAGCCACTGATCTTTTTATGGTCTCCATAGTTCTGACTTTTCCAGAAAGTCATATAGTTGGAATCATATAGTAGGTAGCGTTTTCAAATTGGCTTATTTCACTTAGTAATATGCATTTAAGTTTCCTACATGTCTTTTCATGGCTATAGCTCTTTTTTATGAGAATTGTTAGGATTTACTCTCTTAATAACTTTCATATATAGATCATACAGTGGTGATGACTATAGTTACCACATTGTACATTACATCCCTAGTACTTATTTATTAGTACTGGGGGGATCTTATAACTGGAAGTTTGTACGTTTTGACCACCTTTCTTCAATTCCCACTCCTCCAACCCCTGCCTCTGGTAGCCATAAATCTCATTTCTTTTGCTACGAGTTCTTAAAATTTTAATTAGATGCTACATGTAAGTGAGACCATACGATATTTGTCTTTCTCTGTCTGATTTATTTCACTTAGCATAATGCACTAAAGCTTCTTCCATGTTGTTGCAAATGATGGGATTTCCTCATTTTGTAGCTGAATAATATTTCATGGTATGTATAAAACAATTTCTTAATCCATTTATCCATCAGTGGACACTTAGGTTGCTTCCATGTAATGGCTGTTGTAAATAATGCTGCTATGAAGATGGGGATGTAAATATCTTTTTGAGTTAGCTTTCTTTTCCTTTGGACATATGCCCAGAAGTGGGATTTCTGGATTATATGGTAGTTTCATTTTTAACTTTTGAGGATCCTCCATACTGTTTTTCATAGCAGCTGCACTAGTTTACAACAGTGCACAAGGGTTCCTTTTTCTCCACATCCTCGCAAGCAATTTTTTTCTCTTGTCTTTTTGCTGATGGGCATTCTAATAGGCATGAGGTGATATCTCATTGTGGTTTTGACTGGCATTTCCCTAATTACTAGTGATGGTGAGCATCTTTTCATGTATCTGTGAACTATTCACCTATCTTCTTCGGAAAAATGTTGTTTAGGTATTTTTACCCTATTTTAATTGAATTATTTGGTTTTCTGCTGATGTTATTTGAGTTCTTGATATATTTTAGATATTAATCTCTTATAAGATATGTGATTTTTTATGCTTTTGTTGCTTGTACTTTAGAAATCATATCCAATAAAATCATTGACAAGATCCATGTCAAGGAGCTTTTTTCCTATATTTTCTTCTGGGAGTTTCATGGCTTCAGTTTCAGGTCTTATATTTAAGTCTTTAATCCATTTTGAGCTAATTTTTGTGAGTTTCATTTTTTGACATATGAATATCCAATGTTGAGGACCATTTATTTATTAAAGTCTTTTTTCCATTGAGAATCCTTGGATTCCTTGTCAAATATTAGTTGATGTATGCTTGGGTTTACTTGTGGGTTCTCAATCATGTTCCATTGATTTATTTTTTATAAATAAGGTCCTGTTTTTATCCAGGACCATACTCTTTTGATTTCTATACCTAAAGAGCATAGCTTGAAATCAAGAAGAGTGATGCCTCCTGCTTTGTTCTTTTTCAGGATTGCTTTGGCTGCTCTGGGTCTCTATAGTTCTCTATATAATTTAGGATTGTTTCTTCTACTTATGTAGAGTATTCCATTGGAATCTCAATAGGTATTACATCGAATCCATAGGTGGCTTTGGGTAATATGGACATTTTAAAAGTATTAATTCCTGCAATTCATGAATCCAGTATACCTTTCCATTTTTGTGTTTGCTTTGATTTCTTTTTTTTAAATTTTACATCTTTATTGGAGTATAATTGCTTTACAATGGTGTGTTAGTTTCTGCTTTATAACAAAGTGAATCAGTTATACATATACATATGTCCCCATATCTCTTCCCTCTTGTGTCTCCCTCCCTCCAACCCTCCCTATCACACCTATCTAGGTGGTCACAAAGCACCTAGTTGATCTCCCTGTGCTATGCGGCTGCTTCCCACTAGCTATCTATTTTACGTTTGGTAGTGTATATATGTCCATGCCACTCTCTCACTTTGTCACAGCATACCATTCCCCCTCCCCATATCCTCAGGTCCATTCTCTAGTAGGTCTATGTCTTTATTCATGTCTTACCCCTAGGTTCTTCATGACATTTTTTTTTCTTGGATTCCATATATATATATATGTTATAATACAGTATTTGTCTTTCCCTTTCTGACTTACTTCACTCTGTATGACGCACTCTAGGTCCATCCACCTCACTAAAAACAACTCAATTTTGTTTCTTTTTATGGCTGAGTAATATTCCATTGTATATATGTGCCACATCTTCTTTATCCATTCATCCGATGATGGACACTTAGGTTGTTTCCATCTTCTGGCTATTGTAAATAGAGCTGCAATGAACATTTTGGTACATGACTCTTTTTGAATTATGGTTTTCTCAGGGTATATGCCCAGTAGTGGGATTGCTGGGTCATATGGTAGTTCTATTTGTAGTTTTTTAAGGAACCTCCATACTGTTCTCCATAGTGGCTGTACCAATTCACATTCCCACCAGCAGTGCAAGAGGGTTCCCTTTTCTCCACACCCTCTCCAGCATTTATTGTTTCTAGATTTTTTGATGATGGCCATTCAGACTGGTGTGAGATGATATCTCATTGTAGTTTTGATTTGCATTTCTCTAATGATTAATGATGTTGAGCATTCTTGCATGTGTTTGTTGGCACTCGGTATATCTTCTTTGGAGAAATGTCTATTTAGGTCTTCTGCCCATTTTTGGATTGGGTTGTTTGTTTCTTTGTTATTGAAATGCATGAGCTGCTTGTAAATTTTGGAGATTAATCATTTGTCAGTTGCTTCATTTGCAAATATTTTCTCCCATTCTGAGGGTTGTCTTTTGGTCTTGTTTATGGTTTCCTTTGCTGCGCAAAAGCTTTTAAGTTTCATTAGGCGCCATTTGTTTATTTTTTTTTTACTTCCATTTCTGTAGGAGGTGGGTCAAAAAGGATCTTGCTGTGAGTTATGTCATAGAGTGTTCTGCCTATGTTTTCCTCTAAGAGTTTGATAGTTTCTGGCCTTACATTTAGGTCTTTAATCCATTTTGAGCTTATTTTTGTGTATGATGTTAGGGAGTGTTCTAATCTCATACTTTTACATGTACCTGTCCAGTTTTCCCAGCACCACTTATTGAAGAGGCTGTCCTTTCTCCACTGTACATTCCTGCCTCCTTTATTGAAGATAAGGTGACCATATGTGCGTGGGTTTATATCTGGGCTTTCTATCCTGTTCCATTGATCTATATTTCTGTTTTTATGCCAGTACCATACTGTCTTCATTACTGTAGCTTTGTAGTATAGTCTGAAGTCAGGGAGCCTGATTCCACCAGCTCCGTTTTTCGTTCTCAAGATTGCTTTGGCTATTCGGGGTCTTTTGTGTTTCCATACAAATTGTGAAATTTTTGTTCTAGTTCTGTGAAAAATGCCAGTGGTAGTTTGATAGGGATTGCGTTGAATCTGTAGATTGCTTTGGGTAGTAGAGTCATTTTCACAACGTTGATTCTTCCTATCCAAGAACATGGTATATCTCTCCATCTATTTGTATCATCTTTAATTTCTTTCATCAGTGTCTTATAACTTTCTGCATACAAGTCTTTTGTCTCCTTAGGTAGGTTTGTTTCTAGATATTTTATTCTTTTTGTTGCAATGGTAAATGGGAGTGTTTTCTTGATTTCACTTTCAGATTTTTCAACATTAGTGTATAGGAATGCCAGAGATTTCTGTGCATTAATTTTGTATCCTGCTACTTTACCAAATTCATTGATTAGCTCTAGTAGTTTTCTGGTAGCATCTTTAGGATTCTCTATGTATAGTATCATGTCATCTGCAAACAGTGACAGCTTTACTTCTTCTTTTCCGATTTGGATTCCTTTTATTTCCTTTTCTTCTCTGATTGCTGTGGCTAAAACTTCCAAAACTATGTTGAATAACAGTGGTGAGAGGGGGCAACCTTGTCTTGTTTCTGATCTTAGTGGAAATGCTTTCAGTTTTTCACCATTGAGGATGACGTTGGCTGTGGGTTTGTCATATATGGCCTTTATTCTGTTGAGGAAGTTTCCCTCTATGCCTACTTTCTGGAGGGTTTTTATCATAAATGGATGTTGAATTTTGCCAAAAGTTTCTCTGCATCTATTGAGATGACCATATGGTTTTTCTCCTTCAGTTTGTTAATATGGTGTATCACATTGATTGATTTGGAAATATTGCAGAATCCTTGCATTCCTGGAATAAAACCCCACCTGATCATGGTGTATGATCCTCTTAATGTGCTGTTGGATTCTGTTTGCTAGTATTCTGCTGAGGAATTTTGCATCTATGTTCATCAGTGATATTGGCCTGTAGTTTTCTTTCTTTGTGACATCCTTGTCTGGTTTTGGTATCAGGGTGCTGGTGGCCTCGTTTGGGAGTGTTCCTCCCTCTGCTATATTTTGGAAGAGTTTGAGAAGGACAGGTGTTAGCTCTTCTCTAAATGTTTGATAGAATTCGCCTGTGAAGCCATCTGGTCCTGGGCTTTTCTTTGTTGGAAGATTTTTAATCACAGTTTCATATTCAGTGCTTGTGATTGGTCTGTTTATATTTTCTATTTCTTCCTGTTTCAGTCTTGGCAGGTTGTGCATTACTAAGAATTTGTCCATTTCTTCCAGGTTTTCCATTTTATTGTCATAGAGTTGCTTGTAGTAATCTCTCAAGATCTTTTGTATTTCTGCAGTGTCAGTTGTTACTTCTCCTTTTTCATTTCTAATTCTATTGATTTGAGTCTTCTCCCTTTTTTTCTGGATGAGTCTGGCTAATGGTTTATCAATTTTGTTTACCTTCTCAAAGAACCAGCTTTTAGTTTTATTGATCTTTGCTATCGTTTCCTTCATTTCTTTTTCATTTATTTCTGATCTGATCTTTATGATTTCTTTCCTTCTGCTAACTTTGGGGGTTTTTTGTTCTTCTCTCTCTAATTGCTTTAGGTGCAAAGTTAGGTTGTTTATTCGAGATGTTTCCTGTTTCTTAAGGTAGGATTGTATTGCTATAAACTTCCCTCTTAGAACTGCTTTTGCTGCATCCCATAGGTTTTGGGCCGTCGTGTCTCCATTGTCATTTGTTTCTAGGTATTTTTTGATTTTCTCATTGATTTCTTCAGTGATCACTTCGCTATTAAGTAGTATATTGTTTAGCCTCCATGTGTTTGTATTTTTTACAGATCTTTCCCTGTAATTGATATCTAGTCTCATAGCATTGTGGTCAGAAAAGATACTTGATACAATTTCAATTTTCTTAAATTTACCAAGGCTTGATTTGTGACCCAAGATATGATCTATCCTGGAGAATGTTCCATGAGCACTTGAGAAAAATGTGTATTCTGTTGTTTTTGGATGGAATGTCCTATAAATATCAATTAAGTCCATCTTGTTTAATGTATCATTTAAAGCTTGTGTTTCCTTATTTATTTTCATTTTGGATGATCTGTCTATTGGTGAAAGTGGGGTGTTAAAGTCCCCTACTATGATTGTGTTACTGTCAATTTCCCCTTTTATGGCTGTTAGCATTTGCCTTATGTGTTGAGGTGCTCCTATGTTGGGTGCATAAACATTTACAATTGTTATACTTCTTCTTGGATTGATCCCTTGATGATTATGTAGTGTCCTTCTTTGTCTCTTGTAATAGTCTTTATTTTAAAGTCTATTTTGTCTGATATGAGAATTGCTACTCCAGCTTTCTTTTGATTTCCATTTGCATGGAATATCTTTTTCCATCCCCTCACTTTCAGTCTGTATGTGTCCCTAGGTCTGAGGTGGGTCTCTTGTAGACAGCATATATACGGGTCTTGTTTTTGTATCCATTCAGCCAGTCTATGTCTTTTGGTTGGAGCATTTACTCCATTTACATTTAAGGTAATTATCGATATGCATGTTCCTTTTACTGTTTTCTTAATTGTTTAGTGTTTATTATTGTAGGTCTTTTCCTTCTCTTGTCTTTCCTGCCTTGAGAAGTTCCTTTTGCATTGTTATAAAGCTGGCTTGGTGGTGCTGAATTCTCTTAGCTTTTGCTTGTCTGTAAAGGTTTTAATTTCTCCATCAAATCTGAATAAGATCCTTGCTGGGTAGAGTAATCTTGGTTGTAGTTTTTTCTCCTTCACCACTTTATATATGTCCTGCCACTCCCTTCTGGCTTGCAGAGTTTCTGCTGAAAGATCAGCTGTTAACCTTATGGGGATTCCCTTATGTGTTATTTGTTGTTTTTCCCTAGCTGCTTTTAATATATTTTCTTTATATTTAATTTTTGATAGTTTGATTAATATGTGTCTTGGCCTGTTTCTCCTTGGATTTATCCTGTATGGGACTCTCTGTGCTTCCTGGACATGATTAACTCTTTCCTTTCCCATATTAGGGAAGTTTTCAACTATAATCTCTTCAAATATATTCTCAGTCCCTTTATTTCTCTCTTCTTCTTCTGGGACCCCTATAATTTGAATGTTGGTGCATTTAATATTGTCCCAGAGGTCTCTGAGACTGTCCTCAATTCTTTTCATTCTTTTTTCTTTATTTTGCTCTGCAGTAGTTATTTCCACTATTTTATCTTCCCGGTCACTTATCTGTTCTTCTCCCTCAGTTATTCTGCTATTGATCCCTTCTAGAGAATTTTTAATTTCATTTTTTTTGTTGTTCATCAGTGTTTTTTTGCTCTTTAGTTCTTCTAGGTTGTTAAATGTTTCTTGTATTTCCTCCTTTCCATTTCCAAGATTTTGGATCATCTTTTCTATCATTATTCTGAATTCTTTTTCATGTAGACTGACTACTTCCTCTTCATTTGTTAGGTCTGGTGGGTTTTTGCCTTTCTCCTTCATGTGCTGTGTGTTTCTCTGTCTTCTCATTTTGCTTAACTTACTGTGTTTGAGTTCTCCTTTTTGCAGGCTGCAGGTTCATAGTTCCCGTTCTTTTTGGTGTCTGCCCTCAGTAGCTAAGGTTGGTTCCGTGGGTTGTGTAGGCTTCCTGGTGGAGGGGACTAGTGCCTGTGTTCTGGTGGATGAGGCTGGATCTTGTCTTTCTGGTGGGCAGGTCCACGTCTGGTTGTTTATTTTGGGGTGTCTGTCACCTTATTATGATTTTAGACAGCCTCTCTGCTAATGGATGGGGTTGTGTTCCTGTCTTGCTAGTTGTGTGGCATAGGGTGTCCAGCACTGTAGGTTGCTGCTTGTTGAGTGGAGCTGGGTTTTGGCGTTGAGATGGTGATCTCTGGGAGATTTTCGCCATTTGATATTTTGTGGATCTGGGAGGTCTCTTGTGGACCAGTGTCCTGAGGTTGGCTCTCCCACCACAAAGGCACAGCCCTGATGCCCAGCTGGAGCACCAAGAGCCTGTCATCCACATGGCTCAGAATAAAAGGGAGAAAAAAAGAAAGAAAGAAAGAAAGAAAAAGATAAAATAAAATAAATTTATTAAAAAAATTTTAAAGTAATTAAAAAAAAGAAAGAAGAGAGCAACCATACCAGAAAACTAATCCACCAATGATAACAAGCACTAAAAATGATACTAAAAAATAAAAATAAACATAACTGAACAGACAGAACCCTAGGACAAACGGTAAAAGCAAAGCTATACAGACAAAATCACACAGAAGCATACACGTACACACTCACAAAAAGAGAAAAAGGGAAAAAAATAATATATCTTTGCTCCCAAAATCCACCTCCTCAATTTGGGATGATTCGTTGTCTGTTCAGGTATTCCATAGATGCAGGGTACATCAGGTTTATTGTGGGGATTTAATCCGCTGCTCCTGAGGCTGCTGGGAGAAATTTCCCTTTCTCTTCTTTGTTCGCACAGCTCCCGGGGTTCAGCTTTGGATTTGGCCCCGCCTCTGCATGCAGGTCGCTGGAGGGCGTCTGTTCTTTGCTCAGACAGGACGGGGTTAAAGGAGCTGCTGTTTCGGGGGCTCTGGCTCACTCAGGCTGGGGGGAGGGAGGGGTACGGATGCGGGGCGAGCCTGTGGCAGCAGAGGCCGGCGTGACATTGCACCAGCCTGAGACGCGCCATGCATTCTCCCGGGGAAGCTGTCCCTGGATCCCGGGACCCTGGCAGTGGCGGGCTGCATAGGCTCCCCGGAAGGGAGGTGTAGATAGTGACCTGTGCCCGCACACAGGCTTCTTGGTGGCGGCAGCAGCAGCCTTAGCGTCTCATACCCGTCTCTGGGGTCCGCGCTGTTAGCCGCGGCTCGCCCCCGTCTCTGGAGCTCCTTTAAGCAGCGCTCTTAATCCCCTCTCCTCGCGCACCAGGAAAAAAAGGAGGAAGAAAAGGTCTCTTGTCTCTTCAGTAGGTCCAGACTTTTCCCCGGACTCCCTCCCGGCCAGCCGTGGTGCACTAACCCCCTTCAGGCTGTGTTCACGCCGCCAACCCCAGTCCTCTCCCTGCGCTCAGACCGAAGCCCGAGCCTCAGCTCCCAGCCCCTCCCGCCCCGGCGGGGGAGCAGACAAGCCTCTCGGTCTGGTGAGTGCTGGTCGGCACCGATCCTCTGTGCGGGAATCTCTCTGCTTTGCCCCCCGCACCCCTGTTACTGTGCTCTCCTCCGTGGCTCCAAAACTTCCCCCTTTCACCACCCACAGTCTCCGCCCGTGAAGGGGCTTCCTAGTGTGTGGAAACCTTTCCTCCTTCACGGCTCCCTCCCACTGGTGCAGGTCCCGTCCCTATTCTTTTGTCTCTGTTTTTTCTTTTTTCTTTTGCCCTACCCAGGTACGTGGGGACTTTCTTGCCTTTTGGGAGGTCTGAGGTCTTCTTCTAGCGTTCAGTATGTGTTCTGTAGGAGTTGTTCCACATGTAGATGTATTTCTGATGTATCTGTGGGGAGGAAGGTGATCTGCGCATCTTACTCTTCCGCCATCTTGAAGCTCCTTCTCCTCCATTGAATTCTTAAGTTCAGTTATTCTATTTTTCAACTCTTGGATATTTGTTTTTGTTTTATTATGGTTTCTCTTTCTTTGTTGAACTTCTCGTTTTGTTTATTCATTGTTTTTTTAATTTTTACTTGTCCATGTGTTCTTGTAGTTAACTAAACTTCTTTAAGAGGATTATTCTGAATTTCTTGTCTGATAGTTCATAGATCTCCATTTTTTGAGGGTCATTTACTGGAGCCTTATTAGTTTCCTTTGGTAGTATCATATTTATCTATTTTTTTATGATCCTTGATTCCTTACATTGGTATCTACGTATGCTCCTCTTCCAGACTTTACAGGTTCACTTTGACAGAGACAGTTTTTGACCAGTCAGCTCGGATTGGGTTCTGGGTGTGTCTGCTAGCAATTTCCTTGGGCAGATGGGGCCTGCTATTAGGATGTAATTTTGGTTAAGGCAACTATTTGAGCTCTGAGTTTGGTATGAGGGGTGTGCCACTGGCTGAGAACAGCTGGATAAAACTCTACCTTGGTTCCCTGCCCAAGTGAGGCTGTAGGATGGGCTCTGCAGTTGCCTGATTTCTCTGGTAATGCTTACTTAGATGGTCATGACTAGGTACTATACTCACTGGTAGGTGGGGCTATGAATTAGATTCCCTTCCCTGGCAGGGCAAGAGGACAAGACACAGGGCCTGTACCACTTGTTGTTTGGAGACTGGAATCAGGCAAGTGTGTGCACTGAATTTCCTGACAGGTGAGGCCACTGGTTTTTGCTCTGCAGATGGGGAAACTAGATACAGGGCTCTCTGTACAAGTGCCACTGTAAGCGGGACTGTTGGATGGGCTATGCAACCTCCTATGTGCTCTGGTTAAGTTCCCTGATTGGGCAGTCGGAAAGCTGTTTTCAGCAATAAGTGGGGCTGTGAATTATTTTCCCTGCCTAGGCATAGCAGTAGAAGCAGCTCTAAGGGCTTTTTGTTTGTGGTCTTAACTCAAGCTGACCCATGCCCCAAGTTCCCTGGTTGAATAGGGCCACTGGCTTGGCTTTGCAGACTATCAGCTCTGCCTGCCCATCTCTTGGCTTGAGCATTGCTGGGTTACCAACTTCCAGGTGTTCTCTGTGGCACTTCTGGTCAGATGGGGCCAGAAGCCAGGCCCCACAGCAGATGAGACCATGACTCATTTCCCTGCCTGGATGGGACAAGGAGGGTCCACTCCAGGAAACTCACAATTTTTCTGAACTGGCTTTCCAGTCAGGAGGCACCAGGAGCTACCCTCTACCTCAGGTGAGGCTATGGATTAATTCCCCTGCCCGGGTGTGGAAGGGGAACCCTCTACACCTGATACTGGCTTTGCTCTGGGGACATCAGCTCTGCCCAGTCACCTTTCAGCTGAAGTGTTGCTAAGTTACACAGGTCTCTCCAGCCCTTCTGGTCTCTTGGGGCCAGGAGTCATGCCCGCAGCATCAGGTGGGGCTGTGACTCAGCTCTCTTGCCTGGATGTGGGAAAACCAGTCTCTAGGGCCAGCAAAATTCCTTGTTTGAGGACCTAAATCAGGCAAACCTGCACCCCACTGAGTTCCCTGGTCAAAGTGTACCCCTGACTTGATTCTTCAGATGAGCAAAGCTGCTGTTTTGGGACTTTACAGGAAGGAACTTGGTCGGCCAAGACTTGAGTGCTGGTTATTGCAAGCCCCTCCCCTCTTCTCCCTCACAGTCAGATTCCCAGTGGTTGAGCCCTGCAGTCCCCATGGGGCAAGACCAGAGAGTAGTGGCTCCCACCAAGCAACCCACAACACTGGGGAGGCTGGGTGAATGTCCCTCCCAGATTCTCTCTTCCCACTGGAGGAATGGTAGACTCAGGGGAGACCTCTCCACATGGGTGCTGCACTGGCCTGGGGGCGGGCGGGGGCAGTGTGGTCAGCATGTAGCCACTTCTTCCCTTTCTGTGCAGTGTGTCTTGGTCTCTGTGGTGCAGGGTGTGCTGTGATCCTCTCTTGTAGAAGATGCTCTCACAGCACTTCTCAGCATTGCCTGGAGAGGGCAGGCTGCACAGAATCCCACCATCCTGTCTGCTCCCAAAGACAGAAAGATGTTCTTTTCAAGTCAGTCTTCTGACCACAGTTCCCCTCTAAAAACAAATAGGCAACTTATGATCAGCCAAATCAGCCCATGTTGCCCCAGATCTTTTGCAGCTCAGCCGACTGGAGAAGAGCCTAGCAAATTAGGTAACATGACTCTGCATCAGTTATTACCATCTGCAAGAGGGAATAACAATAGTGCCTCCCTATAGTGGAAGTTTTCTGTTTCCCCTGCTACTTCTTCCACCTTCTTCCAACAATAGCCCCTCTTTTTTGGGGAGCTAATCCTCCCCAGTTCAATCCATGTGGCTCTTTGGGATGCACCCACCGGTAGGCTTCATGGGTGGGCATGTAATCTAAGCCTGGCTAATTAAAGTCAAAGACTGGGTCAGAAATCATCACGTGATCCAATGTAAGCCAGTAAGAGTCTGCTTCAGGACTTTTGCTAGAATAATGTGAAAGACATCTTTCCATAGGCTATAAACTTGGAGGTGCTAATAGCCATCTTGAGGAGAACTAATGAATAAAGCCCACAGAAAGAAAGGCAAACCTGAGAGTTGGAGAAAACCAGATTCCTAAGAAAATTGAGTACAGGGATCTAGCCATGCCTGAAGCATACCCTGGTCTTTCCAGTTGTATGTATCAATGCATTCCCTTGTTTGCTTTAAATACATTTGAGATGAGTTTCTGTCACTTGCAACCTAAGGAGTGCTGACTAATACCTTCTTAAGGTTATCGTGAGGTGTAAATGAGGTAATCTATGTTAAGTACTTACCACAGTGCATGCACGGTACATGGCAAGAGCTCAATAAATAGTTGAAAGCCAGCCAGCCCATTTTTGGATCCTGGTGAGTGCAAAGCTGTCTGGAAGAGACTGACTCCCCTCTGCAGGAAATCCTCAGCACTTGGTAAATACCAAAACACTTACATCACCCTTTTCTCCTTCGAATCACTTCTGATCGCCGCAACTTTCAGAATTTAGCCAGGTACTATTCCTCTCAGTGCCATGACTTCTTGTCA
Organism: Leucopleurus acutus; assembly: GCF_964270905.1. NCBI lineage: Eukaryota > Metazoa > Chordata > Mammalia > Artiodactyla > Delphinidae > Leucopleurus > Leucopleurus acutus. Next base: position 73,588,763 of record NC_139156.1, read on the forward strand.
TGTTGACTATTTCATCTGACCTTTCTACTCCCTGACACATGTCATGCCAAATCCAGGATATCTTAGAACATAAAGATAAAGTGGGCTACTTACTTAAAGGGTTCAGGAAGCAATTCCGGGTGAGGGTTTGAACCTTCATTTGATTAAACACTACCTCCTTCCTGCCAATGCCCTAGGCAAGAGAAAAACACTTTTCCTTCTCCTCTCACCTGCTCTGTCCTAGTCTAACATCTCTTGCCCCCACCCCCACCGCACCCCATACTCCCATCTTGAATTTTATGCTTGAGGACCCATTTGATATTTGCTGAGAGTATGAAGCTGGTTAGGAGAAAAAGAAGTGAGTTTTAGCTTAAAGATCACAAAAAAGCAGATGATCCAAGGAGGAAGAAGAGTAGACGCGCAGGCTCCTTTGCAAAGGCACTAGGCAGAGCGAACAAGAATTTAGTGGCAGTCACTGGCCAGACCACACGGCCCTGAAGTCAGTCATTAACTTCACACACACACATGGCCCAGCCTAAGCAGGAGGCAAGGGAGAAAGCATTCTTTTATGATTTTGGCTTCCCTAAAACTCTCCACAGAAACAATAATGATAAAATTATATGCCAAATTGGCTGTTTATTGAATGGAGCCCAGTCTGTGGGCCAAGTGTGGCTCAGAGGGAGCTCTCTGTGTCTTGCCAAGAAGGGGAAGTGGGCCAAAGGAAGCATTCTCCCCATCACAGTTCCAGTGAGAAGACCTATGTCTAATCCCCCAAATCAGGTCACCTCTCCTCATTCATCTTGCTGCACAGTTTAATGTGACAGCCACAAAAATGGAAAGGAAGTTGGACTGGCCAAATGTTTCTGAGCATTCATAGGGAGCTGGATCAACCTTAGAGGCAGGGACAGCTGCATAATTTGTGGGCCCAGTGCAAAATGAAAATGAGGAGTCTCTTATTCAAAATTTATTAAGAATTTCAAAATGGCAATAGCAGAGCATTAAACCGAGTGCAAGGCCCATCTAAGCATGTCCATGAAGCTGACTGTGCCCAGAATCAAGGGATCCAGCGAGGTAGGAAGGATAAAAGGAGGCACGATGACACATATTTCCAGTCTCCGCATCTTACTTTTGTTTGTTAGGGAACATACCTGTCTTAGCCCAAAGAGGCAGATTTAATGGTGGACTTCAGGTACCATGACAGTCCAGGAAGAGAAACGTTTTAAGCCCCACGGGAGTGTGGGCTCCCAGATCCACAATGGGAGCTGCCTTCTCAGCGTTTTCAGCCCCCAGATGCCATTTTTCTGCTATAGGTCACAACTAACATCTCCCCTTCACAGGAAGAAAATTGTTGGTGTACAAAAGAAAAGAAAGAATGTGGCAATGACAGAATATGGCAAATCATTACTTCTAATGATGAACTTTAGGACATGAGAGGTTAGATTTAGCTTACAAAAAGAACTTTAATAACGTGACCTTCAGTTTTAAAGTGGTAGCATGGGGACTTCACGAACTGGGGGAAGGGCAAAATTCTAATAATGTAATTTTATTCCTTCCAAGGACAGTGTCCAACCCACTAATCTGTTCTTCAAACCACTGCCTTATCCAAATCTTTAGGAAATCTGTGACGGATTACTGGATTATCTTGCAACTGATGTGTACACAGTAAATTTTTTTAAAGTTTGAGGGAGTTAAAGTGCATTTTCCTCAGGATTGCCCCATTTAGAGCTCTTAGTTGCCCCTTGTTATTTACACTTTGAAGAATGGATTTGCCAAACAAAAGCAAACTGCAATTCATCCCCTACTCAAAATCTTTCAATATTATTCAAAAGATGGCGTTAGATGTCAATTTAGAATAGAAAAGTGTTAAATTGGAAATGATTATTTAACAATGATCTGGTCCATCGGTTACAAAGACTGGGCTTCCAGCCCTGATGTGACAGAACCATCTGGGAAATGTAGAAAAATATAGATTCCCTGAAATTTTCCCCAGAAATTTTTCAGTCATTAGAGTGGGGCTGAGAAATCTGTATTTCTATAAAACTATTGGTTTCAATTTAGTAAACATTAAAAAGAAGTACATAGGCATAAGCATCACAAGTCACAAAACCAAGCACAAAGTAGGAATTAATCTTTGTAACTCATAGACGGACCTGGGTCTGAGAGCCAGGAGTGAAAGTATCACCCTACAGGACCCTCCCCTACAGGGACGGGCACTGTATACACACAAGCCCACACAACCCAGCAAGACTGTCTACGTGTGGCTGCAGGATGCAGATATATCTATTTACAAAGGAAGACTTTGTGTCCAAGCTCCGATCATCACATAACTTCAAACTTGCCGTGGCGTCTTCCCCATTCCTCCCATCATGAAGACAGTGGTGCTCTTGTCTGTCCCCTCTCTCTCCCCCAGCTAACTGGGGGACATCCTGGAAGGCCTGAGCAGCCCTTGGAAAGGAAGCCTTTTCCCAGAGCCTTGTCATTTCAGGAGTTCCTTTTTTGACTGAAGCAGTTTCTGCTGCATGGCTGGAGGGTCTGGAAGCAGAACACATCCAGGGTCCACAGACAAACCCAGGGATTTCATTCTCTTGTGCTGTGGCATGTAGGCCTTACTGTAGCATGTTCCCCCAATTTCCCTCTTTCCCTTTTTAGTGTTTTATTTGGTTCCTTTCCCTTCTGTGTGAGCAGTTGGTCCTCATAATCCCCAGGGGGCTTGTAGTTGGTTTGTTACCGTCATTCCACATGGTTGCTCCGTTCGGTTCCAGCAGGCACATTGGTTTGGACATCCTCTTCACATAGCTGTCAACTTGTTTCTCTAGGCCGTAGGCTGGAGTGGCCACTGTTTGGGATTTGGTTTCCCTTTTTGCTGCTGAAAGTGTATCTGTGTCACTGCCTGCTGTGGGTAGTGGGATGATTCCTCTGCTTTAGCAGAACGTTGAAATCAATTCCCAAGAGCATCCTAAAGAGGTAAAGTTCTAACGTCTGCTACTAAAGAATGGCTCCGAACAAAGTGGCCCGGATTAGCCTTGCAAGGGTGAAAATGAAAATGGGCCTCCTTCCAAAATGCTGTAATATTACATGCGTGCCCTGCCAGCCTCTGCCTTGGAACCCTACAAGCCACCATCTTGAAAACATCAAAGGAAATATTTTTCGCTTCTAGAGCGTGCCAGATCCTAGAGGTACTGCCACACAAAATAAACTCTCCTCCAAGGGACTGAAAATGCTATTTCCCCTCAATTGTGGGAAAGCATAAATAAATGGGACAGCGTGAGATGGAGAAACCAGCAGAGGGAGAATTTGATACACTAAACACATGGGAAGCAGCAGTAGTAGCCACAGGGCTGGCAAAAGGACAGAAATCAAAAGCAAATCACGTTGACACTGAGCACATGGGAGGCACAGTCGCTGTTCCTCCAGGAGATTTACTCAACTTACTGCATCTTAAAGATGCTTGAAAGCACATCCAGGTTCTTTCTAGGCTGTTGCAGCCGCTAAAACATGTGGACGACACTCAGTAATTCCATGTGTATCTTTTTAAATACATTTTAAAGCTTTCTATTACAAAAAACTTATAATTGAGTCCTTCTCTTAACAGTGGTCTGTGGAGAGGTGTGCATTTGAGAACTGTTTATTCCTGGTCTACAATAAGTACAGGAAGTGAGAGTAAGCAATTAGAAATGATTATTCTAACTTTATACTGCCATATTGTTTTCACTATATTTTACAACTGTATTAGTTAAATGAATTCATTTTTTCAAATGAATTTTTAAAAACTGGCGTTTTAATCACATATGGTTTGGGAAGCACTGGAATAACGGCCATGTTTGGATCACCTAGATTTAATTGTTTCTAACAAACTGGGAGAAATACAGAATACTTCATAAAGAAATACTATACGAAGAGGACATAAAGTTATGCACCTAAGATTTGCTTTTAAATTATTTCTTTAACTTTCTAACTAGCTTCTCTGTCTTGTTAGCTTATCATTGCCTTGAAAATAGTGTGACCGAAAGTAAGGGATCCATTTTTCATATTTCCACTTCCTAATACATGGATATTCCAAAAAGTCTGTATATACTAGGCTTTTAAAAATACAAGGGAAATATGTATTACCTTTATCATTCCTGCAATACTCAGTTTCTAACTCAGTTCTGTGTTTTCTGATATTTTTAACAAGTCAGTTCTTTAAAGACATCATTATAGTGGAGTGCCTGATTTAAAATTTATTTTATGACAAGTAAAGCTGTAACTTTCCTTAAAGCTACCCTGTCCCAACATGTTTTATGGAAAATTTAAACATAGTTTTATGTGTTCTTAAAAGATTTTAAATATAGAAAAAATATAATAGGATGGACTTACCCCCCTCATTTAGGAATTTAATTCAGATTTGTGAAACAGAAGGTAGCCTGACTTTTCACTGTGGAGACTCTTTCAGCCCATAGGAAGAATTTAAGTAGAGCAACTTCATTTGGTTGTTATTAGTGTCAGTTAAAGATTCTGGCAAAGAGGGGGAAAAATAAAGGATGTGTCACCCACCCACATCACCAAACTTAAAAAGCTGGAGAACTTTATTCACAGTGACTTTATATCAAATTGCATCAGCCATTTGGACAAAGAGTCAGTAGTGCCTCAGTGAAAATTTTGTTTGAACATAAATTGTTTTCTAGATGTTTTGCTAAAGTCTTTTAATGTCCAATTCCCACAACCTCTCTGTGAGGGATTAAGAACCAGTGAACACAGTGAGTTCAGAGTCATTTGTTTCCTCTGGCCTTGAAAAAAGAAGGGGGCCACACACACCAAATTATTGAGCTACTCTTTTTTTTTCCTCTTGTAGCCCATCCAAACAGTCTATTGTGAAGTTGAAACATTTCAGTTACTGTAATTTTTTCCTAAAGATTCTGGTTCCCACACTGAAATTCTGCCTCCACAGTCAGATTCAGAATCCAGTTCCCAAAATCTGTTCCAAAACACATTCACGGCCTAACCCTTGAGAAAGGAAACTTCAAGCTCCACTTGTCTCCTTGCAGAATGAGTCAAAGTATTTTAAAAAGCAACAAAAATGTGAAATCCCTTGATGAAGTGTTTTTGAAGTGTCCTGGCCACGTCTGTAGAAATGGTCAAATATTATCTAACTCAGTTCACTTTTTAAAGTGGAAAACAACTAAACTTAGCACAAATCCAGGCAAATGACTCCTTCCAAAAGAGAAGAAAAACTCATTATACACACACAAAGGAAACTGGTATTAAACCCTGGGGTGGTGTGGGCCCAAAGGAATGAGAGTGGGGAAAATTGGGCAAAACCAGGGAGGAGCATTGCCTTTAGGGGGGAGAAATGCCATCAGGAAGTAATGAGAACTCTCTGGGAACATGACAATTGGGCCCAAAGTATATGACTATTAGAATTAGCTACTAATCCTCTCCACACATTTGAAGAATTCTGTTATCAATGTTCTGGTGAGTCAGATTTAAAAGAATCAAAATAAAGAGCAATCAAATACAGTACAGATTTCTGTACAAAGTGTAAGGCCCTCGACCTTCACCTTCAGGAAAGTGTTCTGACTCCGATCTTAATCAGTCTTGGAGGCAGGTCCCTGAGACTGGAGTTTATAGTTCTCATGACTAATGTTCTGGCACAGGAAATGGGAGTCTCCTCCTGATGCAGAAGGCAGTTGAACACAGTGAAGATCCCTGATGGGCAAAGAAACACCCATGCAGTGAAAGGAACACCCAGTTAGTAATAATAGTAGCTGCTATTGATTCACTGCTCGCTATGTGTCACATATTATGTGGGATGATTGACACAGGGCCTCTCTTTACCCTTTCAACCATTCTAGAAGGTAGGTATTATTTCCAGTTTACAGGTGAGGACTCTGAGGCAAAGAGGGATTCTCCTGAGATCTAAAGACAGGATCTAAATGCATGTTTGTCAAACTACGAAGTCCAACCTCTTCACCACTCAGCCAAATTACCTGAAATTTATCTGAATGGCTGTTGGAGGTGAGGAAAGGAAGTGACTGACCTGGAGCAGAATTATAAGAGAAAAAACAGGCTCATGGCCTCTGACAATGACTGGAATTCTATAACATTGAAAAAACTTCAGTGTATTATCAAAATTAGCTTAAATGCATGTTAACATAATCGAATATATTTAATTAATAAGTACTCAAGACAGGACAAATCCTAAGCCAGTTTAATAATGAATAACAAGTTTTACATAGCCAAGAGAGTGAAAGTTCCTTGGAAACAGTCATCCAAGGAGACTCCGTTTATTCCATTGTCCAGTGTCTTTTGGGAGGTCTATTTTTTTCTTATTATAAGATATTGACTACGTTCCCTGTGTTGTACAGTATATCCTTGTAGCTTATTTTATACATAATAGTTTGTACTTCTTAATCCCCTACCCCTATATTGCCCCTCTTCCCCTTCCGTCTCGCCACTGGTAACCACTAGTTTGCTTTCAATATCTGTGGGTCTGCTTTTTTTTTGTTATATTCACTAGTTCGCTGTGTTTTTAGATTCCACATATAAGTGATGTCATACAGTATTTGTCTTTCTCTGACTTATTTCACTTAGCATAATACCTTCCAAGTCCATCCATGTTGTTGCAAATGGCAAAATATCATTCTTTTTTATGGCTGAGGGGTATTCTGTTGTGTATATGTACCACATCTTCTTTATCCATTCATCTGTTGATGGACACTTAGGTTGCTTCCATATCTTGACAATTGTAAATAATGCTGCTATGAACACTGGGGTTCATGTATCTTTTTGAATTAGTGTTTTTGGAGTTTGGGGATATATACCCAGGAATGGAATTTCTGGATCATTTGGTAGTTCTATTTTTAAGGTTTTTTTTTTTTTTTTTTTTGCTGTATGCGGGCCTCTCACTGTTGTGGCCTCTCCCGTTGCTGAGCACAGGCTCCGGATGTGCAGGCCCAGCGGCCATGGCTCACGGGCCCAGCCGCTCCATGGCATGTGGGATCTTCCCGGACCGGGGCACAAACCCGTGTCCCCTGCATCGGCAGGCGGACTCTCAACCACTGCGCCACCAGGGAAACCCCTATTTTTAGTTTTTGAAGAAACCTCCATATTGTTTTCCAGAGTGGCTGCACCAATGTGCATTCCCACCAACAGTGCACCAGGGCTCCCTTTTCTCCACATCTTCGCCAACATTTGTTATTTGATGTTAGCCATTCTGACAGGTGCGAGGTGATATCTTATTGCGGTTTTGATTTCCATTTCCCTGATGATTAGCAATATTGAGCATCTTTTCATGTGCCTGTTGGCCATCTGCATATCCTCTTTGGAAAAATGTCTGTTCAGGTCTTCTGCCCATTTTTTAGTCAGGTTGTTTGTTTTTTTAATGTTGAGTTGTATGATCTGTTTATATATGCTGGATTTTTAACCCCTTACTGGTCATATCATTTGCAAATGTTTTTCTCCCATTCAGTAGGCTGTCTTTTCATTTTATTGACGGTTTTCTTTGCTGTGCTTAGGTCCTGTATGTTCATTTTTGCTTTTATTTCTTTTGTTTTAGGAGACAGGTCCAAAAAAAACATTGCTGTGATTAATGTCAAACAGTGTTCTGCCTGTGTTTTCCTCTAGGAGTTTTATGGTTTCCAGTCTTACATTTAGGTCTTTAATCAATTTTGAGTTTATTTTTCTATATGGTGTTAGAGAATTTCTAACTTCATTTTTTTACATGTAGCTGTCCAGTTTTCCCAGCACCACTTATTGAAGAGACTATCTTTTCTCCATTGTGTATTCTTGCCTCCTTTGTTGTAGATTAATTGACCATAAGTGCATGGGTTTATTTCTGGGCTTTCTATCCTGTTTCATTGATCTATGTTTCTGTTTTTGTCTGTTTTGTCTGTTTTTGTCTGTTTTGGTTACTGTAGCTTTGTAATATAGTTCAAAGTCAGCCTGATTCCTCCAGCTCTATTTTTCTTTCTCAAGATTGTTTTGACTATTCAGGATCTTTTGTGTTTCCATACAGATTTTTAAATTATTTGTTCTAGTTCTGTAAGATTGGTAATTTGATAGGGATTGCATAGAATCTATAGATTGCCTTGGGTAGTATGGTCATTTTAACAATATTCATTCTTTGGGACTACCCTAGCGGTCCAGTGGTTGAGACTTTGCCTTCCAGTGCCGGGGGTGCAGGTTCAATCCCTGGTTGGGGAGCTAAGATCCCACATGCCACATGGCCAAAAAACCAAAACATAAAACCAAAGCAATATTATAAAAAATTCAATAAAGACTTTAAAAATGGTCCACATAAAAAAAAAATCTTTAAAAAAATATTAATTCTTTCAATTCGAGAACACAGTATATCTTTCCATCTGGGTTGTCTTCAAATTTCTTTCTTCGGTGTTTTAGTTTTTTGAGTACAGGTCATATACCTCCTTTGGTAGGTTTATTCCTAGGTGTTTTATTCTTTATGATGCAGCGGCAAATAGGATTGTTTTCTTAATTTCTCTTTCTGATAGATCATTGTTAGCATATAAAAATGCAACAGATTTCTGTGTATTAAATTTGTATCTTGCAACTTTACTGAATTTATTGATGAGCTCTAGTAGTTTTCTGATGGGGTCTTTAGGATTTTCTATGTATAGTATCATCATCTGCAAACAGTAACAGTTACTTCTTCCTTCCCAATTTGGATTCATTTTATTTTTTTCTTGTCTGATTGCTGTGTCTAGGACTCCCAATACTGTGTTGAATAAAAGTGAGGAGAGTGGACATCCTTGTCTTGTTCCTAATCTTAGAGGAAACTTTTTCAGCTTTTCATCATTGAGTATAATGTTAGCTGTGGGTTTGTCATATATGGCCTTTATTATGTTGCACAATTTCTGGAGAGTTTTTATCATAAATGTATGTTGAATTTTGTCAAAAGCTTTTTCTAAATCTCTTAGGTGGTCATTTGATTTTTATTCTTCAATTTATTGGTGTGGTATATCACATTGATTGATTTGCAGATATTGAAAAATCCTTGCATCCCTGAGATATAAATCCTAGTTGAACATGGTGTATGATCCTTTTAATGTATTGTTGGATTTGGTTTGCTAATATTGTGTTGAGGATTTTTGCATCTATGTTCATCAGTGATATTGGCCTGTAATTTTCTTTTTTGTGATATCTTTGTCGGGTTTTGGTATCAGGGTGATGCTGGCCTCATAGAATGAGTCCAGAAGTGTTCCTTCCTTGGCAATTTTTGGAATAGTTTGAGAAGGATAGATGTTAACTATTCTCTAAATGTTTGGTAGAATTCACCTGTGAGGCATCCAGTCCTAGAATTTTGTTTGTTGGGTATTTTTAAATTACTGATGCAATTTCATTACTGGTAATTGGTCTGTTCATATTTTCTGTGTCTTCTGGCTCAGTCTTGGGAGATTGTACATTTCTAACAATTTGTCCATTTCTCCTCCAAATAGGTTGTCCATTTTATTGGCATATAGTTGTTCATAGTAGTCTCCTATGATCTTTTGTATTTCATGGTGTAAGTTGTAACTTCTTTTTCACTTCTGATTTTATTGATTTGGGCCCTCTCCCTCTTTTTCTTTTTTTGTTTTTGTTCTTCTTTCTGTGGTACGTGGGCCTCTCACTGTTGTGGCCTCTCCTGTTGCGGAGCACAGGCTCCAGACGCGCAGGCTCAGTGGCCATGGCTCACGGGCTCAGCCGCTTCGTGGCATGTGGGATCTTCCCAGACCAGGGCATGAACCCGTGTCCCCTGCATTGGCAGGCGGACTCTCAACCACTGCGCCACCAGGGAAGCCCTCCCTCTTTTTCTTGATGAATCTGGTTAAAGCTTTATCAATTTTATCTTTTCAGAGAGCCAACTTTTAATTTCATTGATCTTTTCTATTATTTTCTTAGTCTCTAATTTATTTGTTTTTGCTCTGATCTTTATGATTTCTTTCTTTCTACTAACTTTGAGTTTTGTTTGTTCTTCTTTCTCTGGTTGCTTTAGGTATAAGTTTTGGTTGTTTATTTGAGATTTTTCTTATTTACTGAGGTACGCTTTTATCCTTATATATTGATACTATTGATACTTCCCTCTTAGAACTACTTTTGCTGTGTCCCATAGGTTTTGGATTTTTGCGTTTTCATTTTTTCTCTAGGTATTTTTTTAGTTTCCTCTTTGATTTCTTCAGTGATCCATTGGTTGTTCAGTAACATATTGTTTAGCCTCCTCTTGTTTTTTTATGCAGTTTGTTTTTTGGGGTTTTTTTTGTAGTTGATTCTAGTCTCATAGGGTTGTGGTTGAAAAAGATGCTTGATATGATTTCAATTTTCTTAAATTTACTGAGGCTTGCCTAGCATGTGATCTGTCTTGGATAATGTTCCATGTGCACTTGAGAAGAAAGTTCATTCTGCTGCTTTTGGATGGAAAGCTCTATAAATATCAATTACGTCCATCTGGTCTAATGTGTTATTTAAGGCCAGTGTTTCCTTATTAATTTTCTGTCTGAGTGATCTCTTCATTGATGTAAGTGGGGTGTTAAAGTCTCCTACTATTATTGTGTTACTGTCAACTTCTCCTTTTATGTCTGTTAATATTCCCTTATATATTTAGATGCTCCTATGTTGGGTGTAAATATATTTACAATTGTTATATTTTCTTCTTAGACTGATCACTTAATCATTATGTAGTGTCCTTCTTTGTTTCTTGTAATAGTCTTTATTTTGAAGTCTATTTTGTCTAATATAAGTATTTTTACTCCAACTTTTTTTCTTTTTTTGGCGGTATGCGGGTCTCTCACCGTTGTGGCCTCTCCCGTTGCGGAGCACAGGCTCCGGACGCGCAGGCCCAGCGGCCATGGCTCACGGGCCCAGCCGCTCCGTGGCATGTGGGATCTTCCCGGACCGGGGCATGAACCTGGGTCCCCTGCATCGGCAGGCAGACTCTCAACCACTGCGCCACCAGGGAAGCCCTCCAACTTTCTTTTGATTTCCATTTGCATGGAATACCTTTTGCCATCCCCTCACTTTCAGTTTGTGTGTTTCTCTAGATCTGAAGTGAGTCTCTTGTAGGCAGCATATATACAGGTCTTATTTTTTAATCCATTCAGCCATTCTGTGTCTTTTGATTAGAGCATTTAGTCCATTTACGGTTAAGGTAATTATTGCTATGTATGTTCTTATTTTGTTACTTGTTTGGAAACTGTTTTATAGATCTTTTTCCCCTTTCTTCTTCTTTTGTTCTCTTGTGATTTAATGACTATTTTTAGTGTTACGTTTGGATTCCATTTTCTTTTTGTCTGTGTATATCTATGATAGATTTTTGGTTTTTGGTTACCATGAGGTTTTTATATAGAAATCTACATATATACATTATTGTTTTAAGTTGCTGATCTCTTATTTTCAAATGCATTTAAAAATCCCTGCATTTTACTCTCCTCCCCTCATTACTGCCACAACTAGAAACAAGAAAATTACAAATGAAAAGCTCATTGGTAAAGGCAAACATACAGTAAAGGAGGAAATTATCCATGCAAAAAGCTAGTAGGAAGGTTAAAAGACCAAAGTACTAAAATCATCTATATACACAATAAGCAGTTAAGAGACACACAAAACAATTGGGAGGTTTACTTTTGGAATTAACTTCTAAATGTTACTGTATTTTTCTGGTTTTATTGACATGTAATTGACATATCACTGAATAAGTTTAAGATGTACAGCATAATGGTTTAACTTTCATATATTGTGAAATGATTACTGCAGTAAGTTTGTGTAGCAGCCATCATCTTTATATAGATACAATAGAAAGAAAAAGAAAAAAAATTTATTTCCTTGTGAAGAGAACTTGGGATTTACTCTAACAGCTTTCCTATATATCATACAGCAGTGTTAACTAAAGTCATCATGTTGTACATTATATTGCTAGTACTTATTTATCTTATAACTGAAAGTTTGTATCTTTTAACCACCTTCCTCCAAATTCCTCTCCCCTACCCACTGCCTCTGACAATCAATCTCTTTTTCTATGAGTTTTTTTTTAAATTGGATTCTACATGTGAGATCATACTGCATTTGTTGTTCTTCATTTGACTTATTTCACTTAGCAAGATCAATCCATGTTGTTGCAAATGACAGGATTTTCTCATTTTTATGGCTGAATAATATTCCATTGTATATATTTACTACAACTTCTTAATCCATTCATCCATTGATGGACCCCTAGGTTGCTTTCATGCCCTGGCTATTGTAAATAATATTGCTGCTATGAACATGGGGGTGCAGGTACCTTTTCAAGTTAGCTTCTTTGTTTCTTTCAGATATATTTCCAGAAGTGGAATTGTTGGATCATATGGTAGTTTTATTTGTAATACTTTGAGAATCCTCTATACTGTTTTCCACAGTGGCTATACTAGCTTATAGTCCTACCCAGAATGTTCAAGGATTCCCTTTTCTCCACATTCTTGCCACATTTGTTTTCTCTTGTCTTTTTCATTATGGCCATTCTAACAGTCATGAGGTGATATCTCATTGGTTTTTTTTTTTTGTTTTTTTTTTTTTGTGGTACGCGGGCTTCTCAGTGTTGTGACCTCTCCCGTTGCGGAGCACAGGCTCCAGATGCGCAGGCTCAGCGGCCATGGTTCACGGACCCAGCCACTCCATGGCATGTGGGATCTTCCTGGACTGAGGCACGAACCTGTGTCCCCTGCATCAGCAGGAGGACTCTCAACCACTGCGCCACCAGGGAAGCCCCCCTCATTGTGGTTTTGATTGTCATTTCCCTAATGACTAGTGATGTTAAGTGTCCTTTCCTGTATGTGTTGGCCATTCCTGGATCTCCTTTGGAAAAATGTCTGTTCAGGTCTTTTACCCTAATTTAATTGAATTATTTGGTGTTTTTTTTGTTTGTTTGTTTTTTGCTGTTGAGTTGTATGAGTTCTTTATATATTTTAGATATTAACTTCTTATCAGATATATGGATTACAAATACCTTTTCTCATTCCTAGGTGATCTTTTCACTTTGTTGATTGTTTCTTTTGCTCTGCAGAAACATTTTAGTTTCATGTAGTCCCACTTTTTAATTTTTGCCTTTATTGCTTGGACTCTAGGAATCATAGCAAAAAATCATTGCCAAGACACGTGTCAAGGAGCTTTTTTCCTGGATTTTCTTCTGGGAGTTTTATGGTTTTAGTTTCAGTTCTTACATTTAAGTCCTAATCCATTCTGAGTTAATTTTTGTGAGTGGTGTAAGACAGGGGTCTAGTTAAATTCTTTTACATGTGAATGTCCAGTTTTCTGAGGATCATCTATTAAAGAGACAACCTTTTCTCCATTGAGTATCGTTGGCTCCATTTTCAAATGTTGGTTGGCCATATATATTTTGGTTTATTTATGAGCTATCAATTCTGTTCCATTGATTCCTCTGTTTTTATCCAAAACCATATTGTTTTGATTACTGTAGCTTTAGGGTATAGCTTGAAATCAAGAACAGTGATGCCTCCTGTTTTGTTCTTCTTTCTCAGGATTGCTTTGGCTATTTGGAGTCTTTGTAGTCCTATGTAAAATTTAGGATTGTTTTTCCTACTTCTGTAAAATGGAATTGGAATGCCATTGGAATCTTGATAGGGGTTACACTGAATCTATAGATGGTTGGCAGTAGTTATGAACATTTGAATAATATGAGTTCTTCTAATCCATGAACGTAGTGTACCTATCCATATGTTTGTGTCTTCTTCAATTTCTTTCATCAATATCTTCTAATTTTCAGAGTAGTTTATTCCTAAGTATTTTACTGTTTTTGATTGCTATTGTAAATGAGATCAACTTCTTTATTTCTTTTTCAGACAGTTTGTTATTAATATATAGAAATACAAAGTTAACCTATAAAAATAGCATCTTGCAGCTTTACTGAATTCATTGATTAGGCATAACAGTTTTTTGGTAGGGTCTTTAGGATTTTCTACATATAAAATCATGTCATCTGCAGAGACAGACAATTTTACTCCATTTAACAATTTTGATGACTTTTATTTCTTTTTCTTGCCTGATGTTCTGGCTAGGATTTCCCATACTATGTTGAATAGGAGTGGTGAGGGTGGGCACCCTTTTCTTTCTGGTCTTAGAGAAAAAGCTTTTAATCTTTCTCCACTGAGTATGATATTAGCTGTGGACTTATCACATGTGGGCTTTATTATGTTCAGGTATGTTTCTTTCATACCTAATTTGTTAAGACTTTTTATCATGAAAAGATGTTGAGTTTGTCACATGCTTTTTCTGCATCTATTGAGACGATCATATAGTTTTTTCCCTTTCACTTTATTCATGTGATATATCACATTGATCAGTTTACGTATTTTGAATCATCCTTGCATCCAGGGATAAATTCCACTTGACCATGGTGAGTGATAGTTTTAATGTGCTGCTAAATTTGGTTTGCTTGTATGTTACTGAGCATTTTTGCATCTAAATTGATCAGAGATATTAGTAGTTTTCTTTTCTGATAGTGTCTTTTTCTGTTTGGGTATCAGGTAATGCTGGCCTTGTGAAATGAGTTTGGCCATGTTCCCTCCTCTTCAACATTGTGGAATAGTTTGAAAAGGATAAATATTAGTTCTTCTTTAAGTGTTTGGTAGAATTCCCCTGTGAAGCCATCTGGTCCTAGACTTTTATTTGGGGTGGGGGGTGGGGGAATGACTACCAGTTCAATTTCATTACTAGTGATTGGTCTGTTCAGAGTTTCTATTTCTTCCTGATTCAGTCTTGGAATATTTTATGTTTCTAGGAATTTATCCATTTGTTCTAGGTTGTCCACTCTGTTGGCATATAATTGTTTGTAGTATTCTCTTATGATTGTTTGTATTTCTGTGATATAAGTTGTAACTTCTCCTCTTTCATTTCTAATTTTATTTGGGCCTTCTCTCTTCTTGATGAGTCTGGGTAAAGGTTTGTGTATTTTGTTTATCTTTTAAAAACCAGTTCTTAGTTTCATTGATCTTTTCTATTGTATTTTAGTCTCTGTTTTATTTATTTCTGCCCTGGTATTTATTATTTCCTTCCTTCTACTAACTTTGGGCTTTGTTTGTTCTTTTTTTCCTAATTCCTTTAGATGTAAAATTAGGTACTTTATTTGATATTTTTCTTGTTTTTCTGAGATTGGCCTGTATCACTATGAACTTCCCCCTTAGAGCTGCTTAGATTTTGGAAATTTATGTTTCTATTTTCATTCATGTCAAGGTATGTTTTTATTTCCTCTTTGATTTTTTTTTGTTGACCCATTTGTTCATTAGTTACATGTTATTTCGTCTCACTATGTTTGTGTTTTTTCCAGTTTTCTTCCTATAATTAATTTTAAGTTTCATACCGCTGTGGGCAGAAAAGATGCTTGATATGATTTCAGTCTTAAATTTTTGAGACTTGTTTTGTGGCCTAGCCTGTGGTCTGTTCTGGAGAATGCTCCATGTGCATTTGCAAAGAAGGTGCATTCTGCTGTTTTTGGATGTAATGTTCTCTCTCTCTCTAAATATATAAATAAATAAATATATAGAGAGTCCATCTGATCTAACGTGTCATTAAAAGCCACTGTTTCCTTATTGATTTTCTTTCCAGATGATCTATCCATTGATGTAAGTGAAGTGTTGAAGTCCCCTGCTACTATTGTACTACTATCAATTTGTCCCTTTATGTCTGCTAATACTGGCTTTATATATTTAAATGCTCTTATATTATGTGCATATATGTTAACCAGTGTTATATTTTCTTATTGGGTCGACCCCTTTATTACTTGTCTCTTGTCATAGTCTTTGTTTTAAAGTCTATTTTGTCTGATATGAGTATTGCTACCACAGATTTCATTTCCATTTGCATAGAATATCTTTTTCTATTTCTTTTCTGTCTGTGTGTCTTTAGCTCTGAAGTGAGTCTCTTATAGGCAGCATATAGATGGGTCTTGTTTTTTTTGATCCATTTACCCACTCTGTATCTTTTGATTGGGGCATTTAGTTCATTTATATTTAAAGTGATTATTGATAGGTATATACGTATTGCCATTTTGTTACTTATTTTCTAGTTGTTCTTCTCTGTCCTTTTCTTCTTTTAGTCTCTTCCCTTGTGGTTTGATGGTTTTCTTTAGTGCTATGTTTGGGTTCCTTTCTCTTTGTTTTTTGTGTATCTGTTATAGGTTTTTGGTTTGTGATTACCATGCAGTCCATATATATATGTTTATTTTAAGCTGTTGTATAAGTTTGAACACACTCTATAAGCTCTACATTTTTTTTACACCCCTGCAAATATGCTTTTGACATCATATTTTACATTTTATTTTGTGTATTCCTTAACTGTTTATTGTAGTTATGGTTGACTTTACAACTTTTTTCTTTTACCTTCCAACTAGATTTGTAAGTGGTTGATCCACTGCCTTTACTATATGTTTGCCTTTACCAGTGAGATTTTTTTTCTTTCATATATTTTCTTATTTCTAGTTATGACCTTTTCTTTTCACGTAAAGAAGATCCTTTAACATTTTTGTAAGCCTGGTTTAGTGGCAATGAACTCTCAGTTTTTACTTTCTGGGAAACTATTTCTCCATTAATTCTGAATGATAACTTTGCTGAGTAGAGTATCCTTGGTTGTAGGTTTTCTCCTTTGAGCACTTTAAATACATTATGCCACTCCCTTCTGGCCCACAAAGTATCTGCTGAAAAATCAGCTGATAGCTTTATGGGGCTGTAAGTATGTAAGTCCTTATTTTTCTCTTACTGCCTTTAAAATTCTCTTTAACTTTTGCCATTTTAATTATGATATGCCTTGGTGTGGCTCTCTTTGGGTTCATGTTGCTTGGGAATTTCTGTGTTTCCTGGATCTAGATATCTATTCCCTTCCCCAGGTTAGGGAAGTTTTCAGCCACTATTTCATCAAATACATCTTCTGCCCCTTTCTTTCTCTCCTTCTGGAACCTCTGTAATGCTACTGTTAGTATGTTTGCTGCTGTCCCATAGGTCCCTTAAACTATTCTCATTTTTATTTTTATTTTTGAATACCCAAAATAGTTTTATTTTAAACATTTACCAAATTTAAGTTTTGCTAACTTCTGATACACAGACATGTATATCTATGTGACTGTTTACATATGCATATATAAATACATAATTCACATCTATGATAATATTTTGAGCTTTACCTATGAAATTAATTTCAATTGGGGTCAAATATTTCATCTTTTGCCAGAAACCTAATTTGTTCATGAAAATCTTGAATCCATCCAAGGTAAGGAATAGAATCTCGGGTAGGACTGGGATATGGGAATGGGGTGGTCAGACATGCCACTAGCCCATACAGGGTGTATTGGTGCAAATTAGAAAAAGGAGCCACATCATCTGGGCAGACACGGCCATGCACCAATAAACTCAGCTTGGTGAGTGGAGCAGGACTTCAGCTCCCATTCCCTGACGCAGCTGGATGCCTTGCACTGGGTGCAACCGGCATGTAGGTGGCAGTCCTAGAGGGACGGCTCGGTGATGGTGCAAGCAGAAGATGGTGTTCTGGCCACCCTTGTACAGCTCCATTCCTTGCTAGGCTGATTTAATTTGTCTGGAGGAGGTCGGTCAGGTAGGGATCTTTTCTTCTCACCACTTCTGATGATTTAGCTGAATAAGGAGATCTCCCCGATTGAAAAAGTCCATTTTTCAGGTTCAACTGTGCAGATGGCCATGCAGCCTCCAAGTGGGCTTTCATGGTTTAATCTTAGGAAATAGCCCAGTGTTGATTCTTGATTCCTAAAAAAGAATATGCTGTCGATCTGGCTGTAGATGAGCTTTGCAATTTCCCGGCGCCTCAGCTCGGCCGCCTCACGCCCGGGGTCGTACGAGGGGCTGCATGAGGAGCGAGGAGCGGGTGGGGAGCCACCAGGCCGCGCCCCAGTCCCAGGCGGGCCGGCCGGGGAACCAGGGCCATGCACGCCTCTACCCGGACGGCGCGGCCAAGCTGGCGCGCAGCGTCCCATGCCCTCCAGGCTGGCTCCAAGGACTCCTATTCTCGTTTTTAAAAATTCTTTTTTCTTTTTGCCGTTGTGATTGGCTGATTTCCACTATTCTTTCTTCCAAATCACCTGTGCATTCTTCTGTCTTATCTGATCTGCTGTTGACTCCCTGTAGTGTATTTTTATTTCACTGATTATATTCTTCAGCTCTGACTGGCTCTTTTCTATATTTTCTAATTTTTTGAGGTTATTGCCATATTCTCCATTTTTCTCCCAAGATCAGTAAGCATTTTTATGACCACTGATTCGAACTCTTTATCAGGTAAATCACTTATCTCTGATTCATTAGGGGGGGTTGTGGAGTTCTATCATGTTCTTTCATTTGTAACACATCCTCTGTCTTCTCATTTTGTTTGACTTTCTGTGTTTATGAATTAGATGAAACAGTTACTCTACCAGTCTTGAAAGCATGTCCTTGTGTAGGAGCACCCTTATGCAGACTGCATGTCTTGTGGCTTTGGCAGGAGGACTGGAGCTGAAGTGGTCATGCGCCAGGGCTTCTCCCAGGGCATGCCAGGGCAGCCACCTTGGTGGGTGGGTCAGGGGGCGGGGGTGGCTGGGGCCAGAGCCTGGTGCAAGCCAGGGCTTCTCCCAGGTTACACTGGGAGCCACCACCTAGATGGGTGTGGGGAACACTGGAGCCCAGCACGGACCAGGACTTCTCCTGTGGTGCACCAGGGGCTACTGCCTTGGTGGGTAGGAGGGACTGGAGCTGGAGCTCAGAACAGCCTGGGGGGCATGCTATCTTAGCAGGCTGGCTAGAGTGGCAGGTGCCTTTCAATCTGTTGCCTCTATGCTGGGACTCAGAGCAAGTAACGCCTTTAAGAGCAAGTTTTGGTTTCTTGTTGTCCTCTGGCTCTCCTGGTCGCAAGCCCCACTGGTTTTCAAAATTAGTTAAGGGGGCTCATATTCCCACTTCTGGTCCCTAGGGCTAAGGTGCTCTATTTGGGGTTTGAAGCCCTCATTTCTTAGGGAGGACTTCCAAGTTTGTGATATCCCCTTCTGCTTGTGGGTCACCCATTGGGGTGTTGGTCCTGAATAGATTGCATCTGTGCCCCTCCTACCTGTCTCAATGGGTTTTTCCTTTACATCCTTAATTGTACAAGAGATGTTCTGCAAGCCTTCAGGTTGCTCTCAGAGAAAGTTGTTGTATATGTGGTTGTAGTTTGGGTGTGTCCATGGGAGGAGTTGAGCTCAGAATCTTCCTACTCTGCCATCCTGCCTCTCTCTCATTCTTTTTGTTCCTGTGACTTTTTGTTCAGTAACTTCTTTAAGAGGATTATGCTGAATTCTTTGCCTGACATTTAACAGTGCTCCATTTTTTTAGGATCCTTTATTAGTGCCTTATTAATTTCCTTGCATAGTGTCATATTTACATGATGTTTTATGGTCCTTGATTTCTTACACTGCTATATTTGAATAAGTGGTCTCCTCCTCCAGACTTTGCTGGTTCACCTTGGCAGAGAAAATTTTTCACCAGTCAGCTCAGTTGGGTTTCCAGGCGTGTCTGCCGGTACCATCCTTGGGCAGGTGGGGAGCTGCTAAGGGTCTATTTTAGGGCAAGACAACTGTTTGAGCTCTAAGGTCAGGGTGAGGTATGTGCCCCTAGCTGATAATAGCTGGATAGACTGCTGCTTGGTTCCCTGCCCAAGGGAGGCTATAGGATGTGCTCCACATTTGCTTGGTGATGCTTGTTAAGTGGTCATGACTGGCTTCTTTACTCAGCAGTAGGTAGGGCTATGTGCTAGCTTGCCTTGCAGGACTGCAGGACAGGACCCAGGGGCTGCACAGCTTGTTGTTTGGGGACCTGAAATCAGGCAAGAGTGTAAAATGAGTATCTTGGTCAGGCAAGGCCACCAGTTTTGCTCTGCAGATGGGAAAAGCCATGGATTGTGCTCATGGGTTTTAAGTGACACTGTAAGCAGAGCTATTGGAGCGGCTATGCAGTGTGCTCTGGTTAGGCTCCCCGATCAGGAAGCCTGAAGGAGCTATGAATGCAATTATGAATTCATTTCCCTTCCCCAGTGCAGTGGGAGAAGCAACTCCAAGACCACGATAAGTCTCTTTGTTTGTGGTGGTGACTCAAGCCAATCCACGCCCCAAGTTCCCTGGCCAAAGAGGGCCACTTGCTTTGCCCTGGAGGTCAGCTCTGCCTGCCTGCCTCTCAGCTTGCGCGTTACTGGGTTATGCAGCAGCTTCCAGGCGTTCTGCCAGCCCTTCCTGTCAGATGGGGTGGGGACTCACAATCCACAGAGGGGGAGGCTATGGCTCCGCTCCCTTGCCTGGGTGTGGGCAGACCAGGCTCCAGGGCCTGAAAAACTCCTCAGTTGAGCACTTGAATCAGGCAGACCTGCACTCCTCTAAGTTCCCTGGTCAGACTGTGCTACCGTCTTGGTTCTGCAGATAAGCAAAGCCGCTGCTTGGGACTACTACTTGGGCACTGCAGGTAGGAACTCACACTGCCAAGATCCGAGGGCTGGTTGTTGCAAGCCCCTCCTTAGTGGTGTCTTATCCATGAACAGTTGCTGGTTTTTCTTTTAGTTAGGGGAAGTGAAGTCAGGAATGACCTGTCACCATCTTGGTGACATCATTCTCTATGATTGCATTCTTGGAGTATCCTCAGGGGTAGCAACCTCATGTTCTTTCAAGGTAAATCTCATTTCTGAATACTGCAGAGTCACTGGGAGTCAAATCTAGGACGTGATGGGTCATCATACAAAGCTGTATAACCCTTTTGGCTTACACACTCCTTTCAAGAATGTGATTGAATCTATGAAACCTAGAAGAAGGAGAAAGGGAGGCTGTGAATAATATTTTGCATTGAAAGCACAGGCCTGTTTCTATGAGATGGGTACTTTAAACCATTTTGTCAAAAACCGGGGTTTCTAGACAGCACTCAAGAGCTAGCTCCCTTGGCATGCTGTAAATGCAAGGAGGCCTGTGTTGAAGGGTAGGGTATTCCATCCTTCATTCCCTCTTCATCAGTTCCATCTTTCTCCAGTTTGAATGTAAGCTTAGGGAGAACAAGGGTTTATGTTTCATTTACTAGAGTTCCTAGAACAGGGCCTAGTACTTAGCCCTCATTTAAGTATTTATATAATGAATGAATGAGTGAATTGATGAATAATATTGGGTTCACAAGTAATATTTCAGTTATCAAAAGAACTATTTGCTAGAAACAATTTTTAAGAACCACCAGCATAGGTAATTCAAGTGGCGATAACTCTAGGAGCATAATGGGTAGAGGGCTAGGGTTTCTTTGAGATTTAGACAAATCTCAGGATTAATAGTATAGTGCCAATTCCATGTAAGAATAAGTTCAGATACAATCTCAGAGCAAGGCACAGTAACCATGCGGTGTGATAGCACAGTCAGCCTCTGAAATGGGAACCTGGGTCAAGAAACCCTGCATCACTTTAGCAAGGAGCTCCTTTGCTTATGGATGAGGTCGTCAAAGCAGTCATAGACTTGAGTCTATTAAAAAAAAGAATGAACAAGAATAAAACCTGTTCCATAATCTTACTCTTTTTCTATGTATGTGTGGGTGGCCACAGAAATAATGATTGATTACTGGTCCTGGATTCTCTGGCTAAAATGAAGTGCCTTAGCTTCAGGTTGAAAATGAGGACTGTCAATGCAAAACAACAGGGCAGGGAGTGCGTATATAATTCTACTGCAGAAATGTCTTTCAATTCTGCTGAAAATATTTTTTTAAAAGCTAGAAACAAAGACACATTTCATCTAGCAAGGGCAATACAAAGGGGTTATATAAATTTATTTTTCATATAACACTTGATTCGTTTAGAA
The DNA here is from genome assembly GCF_964270905.1 of Leucopleurus acutus. NCBI lineage: Eukaryota > Metazoa > Chordata > Mammalia > Artiodactyla > Delphinidae > Leucopleurus > Leucopleurus acutus. The sequence goes on from NC_139156.1 coordinate 73,610,538, forward strand.
AAAAATTCCCATTTTCAATGTTTAGTTCCATCTCTCATTTTTTAAAAAAAATCACTAAAAGGACAAAAACCCACACAAAAATACAATCTGTATCTGTTCTATATTTACAGATAACCGGTCACTATTAAGGCACAGATTGATTAAAAACATTTATTCAAATAATCCAAATATTTTGTGCATCATATAACACTGACAACACCGTATACTGTAGTGTCATAATCCCTTCATTGCATCAAGAGAAAGTGAGAAAAGTAATTTCCAGTGTTTTTTATTTACTTTTTTAGCCACCCTATTTAATCTGGTTTAATTGGGACAATTTTCCCTTTGGCATAATATCAAAGCACTGTTCATAAAACCTATATCAACTCAATACTGCAAATCATTCCATCGTCCTCCTGTTGCAAATGCATGGTAAAGAGCTGGGGGGAAAGACTCCAAATGATTATTTTTTATTTGGGGAGGAGGTCTTATTAAAGAAATGGTAAAATTTAGAGCACTGAGTTGTTGCACAGGAAACAGATCTGGTATTCTTACTCTACTGCTGAGTGTGTAGCATGCTGTGTTCATATAGCCATATAAGGCAGGAAGCTCCACGTGATGACCTGCATACATGTGACATACACGCAGGATCATTCCACTGTACTTGTGAAGGGAGCGATTTAGTTCTACATCCATAAGCACATACAGTTCTGTTTGGGAACAGGCATCTCCTTAGTGCTGTTATAATTGATAATTTTATGACAGGCCCATTATCTATGCCTTCACGGTAACCAACTCTTTTTTTTTTTTAAGTGAAAATTTTTCGGTGTGCAAAATTTCTCTCCGATTCTTGTTCTTACTTTAATGATAAGACTTAATTAACCATGGAAAAAATCAGACAAGTATTTCTGATCCCACATTTGTATGAAAGTCCCCAATTGTTGTGTATGAATCTAATGCCTTCTGTGGAGAGCACGTGACAGTGGTTTATGTCCATGTAGAAAATCTCGAATACTGAACATAAATAAGTCATTACAGTACAGGTAAGTCACCACGTGTCCTATGGGAAAGTTTTCCAACAAATTAATACACTTGGAAATAATATTGCTTTGAAGAAAGAGAGGCACTTAGTGATTGTCTTCATGGATTGAAAACCCTTCATAAATCCATAATAAGATGTCTGAAAAGACCTAGGAAACAATGTTGCCTGATTTCTTGGACTTTCACAGTATCAAGATTGTAACAACGAGTTTAGCCACTTACAAAATAGTCTTTTATTTTTCCTCCTTCAGAACTCTGCTGTCTTTGTAAACTGTCACCCTGGAGACTTAAATAAAGCCTTTCCATTCTCAACAAACCCCAGTCTACTTCAAGCAGACAGATATGGTTTTAGGCGAGTCCTGTGACCACATGGAGCACAGCTAATGTGTACATAAGGACAGTGATGTATTTCTCCTCCTCATGGCAACAGTGCTGTCTTGTCAGATGATTATTTATCTTTTTTAAATAAAGTGACAATCTAGGGCTCCAGTTATTGAATGCCGTCCATTCTCTACCATAAATCTCTAGTAGATATCAACTTAATCAGTTATGTACGGTATGCTTATAATATCTAAAAATAAAAGTTTGATATAAATAAGTGTCCTTTAGTGGCAGTATACTAAAAATAGCCCTTTGCCTTCAGACAACCATTAAAAACATTTTAGCAATAAAGGCAGCAGCTAAATATGATAACTGCAAAGGGTTAATATTGCAAAGTCCATTTGGTGTTTCTTTGCTCGCACCTGTTACAGTGAACTAGGTTCATTGCTAAGTGTTTCTAGGATGCTGACATACATGAACAGAACTGGTCCATAACCAAGTGGAGTCACTTACATTTCCCAAGGTCACAGACTATTCTGCACAGAAACTAATAATCCAGTACCACCATGTCAAATAAAAATTTAACGCAGTCTGATTTGTACCAATACATCAGGTGACAAAAACGAGAGAAAGAGAGATAATTTCCACAGGACAAGAAGTAAGAAAGTGTAAAGTGCTGAAAGACCTCAATAATTATTTTAAAGCAGTACCAGAAAATCCCACTTTGATTATTTTTTTTAAAAAATCCCCAAATACCCAAACAAAATAAGCAAACAAACAAAATAACTTCTGTGTTTTCTGGCATCCCAGATGTCAACTCAGCCTTCATGTTAAGTAAAAAAAAATCAGTGCATATGTTATTATATAGGTAAATAAAAACAGGAAATAAAGCCCTACCCTCATATTGCAAATTCTGTCCAATTGCCGTTAGGAAAAAAAAAAGTAATCCTCATGTGGCATTCTGTATGATGACATAAGAACATCATCATCTCTCTCTTCGGCAGAAAGTTCAGGTGCGAATAAGATGCTTTGGTCCTGATACCAGACACCCGAGTGCTGAGGACGGTGTGCAGTGAAGGCTGTTCACAGATCTCCTGCGTCCGACTTGACAGAGTTGGCGGGCGTGTGCCTGGACGGTACTGCTACCAGCGGCCACTGACACTAGCAATGTCTGAGTGATACTGACGGGGTAGCCTCCCACTTGCTCCGCCTTCCAGGAAAGAGGTGCGTGTATTTGGCGGTTCAAAGAGCTTTCTTCGGTTTTTATTTAGTTCTACAGAGAGAGAGAAAGAGAGAGAGAGAGAATCAGCACGTGGCAGTAGAGCTCAGCTCAGAAAATGGTGATGTGGTAGGTTCTGGGGAGAAAGTCAAGTAGGTAGCAAAAGGAAAACCTTTAAGTTGACCGTCAAGACGTTTTTGAAATGCTAGAAAGTCTGATATGAAAGGTAGCCATTTGTAGCTGAGAGAACCAAGGACAGCGAATCACTTTTACTGCAGTTCGTAAAGTATCTGGGGACTATATCCTCAGAACACTCTCAAGTCCAAATATACAAAATAGTTTCACCGATCCCAAATGTCATTTCAGAGGCAAAGGGAGAGGCACCATCAAAGCTGGTGAAAGGCATATGAGAGGATGTATTACCAGTGATACAGAAAATTATTATAGCTCATTAAACTCATCCATGTCAAACACAGTGATCATTAAATTATTTAAGTCGACATGAAAAGAGGATCCCACTTCTAAACACCAGAATACTGGAAAAGCACACTGATCTGTTAATCCACAGCCCCGGGTACGAGGGAGACGCAAGAGGGAAGAGATACGGGGATATACGTATATGTATAGGTGATTCATTTTGTTATAAAGCAGAAACTAACACAACAACATCGTAAAGCAATTATACTCCAAGAAAGATGATAAAAAAAAAAAATCCACAGCCCCGTGGCTCCACTGACTCATGATGACTACACTCCTTGAGTCAGAAAGGGCTATATGAAGAAGCATATCGCATCAGCAGGAGGTTTCTTTGAATAAAAAATCAACTTAGTAAACATAGCAACAGTTAAGGAAATTAATACAATTGAAAACAACCAATATGTGAATCCAAATTTTCAGGGAAAAACAAAGATCCTCGATTTTCATTTTAAACAAACCAGAGTACTGGTTGTTTAGTTTATGTCTTTTCCCAAGTAAAAATTATTAACCAGAAAGGTGAAAAATGGAAGCAGCCTACCTTGTTTATGACTATGCAATACCCCATCCTCCCCTCCATACACACATTCTCAAATTCTCAAGTCAACTGATGTGATTATTACTAACGAACTCATACAAGTAAACAGAATTGTCAGACTCTAGAAAGCAGCGTTTCTGATAGCCACCAAATGCAAATATAGTTGACCTTCGAATAGCGCGGATTTGAACTGAGTGGGTCTACTTATACATGGATATTTTTCAATAGTAAATACTACAGTATTACACAGTTGGTGGCATCTGCAGATGCAGAGGAACTGTGGACACAAAGGGTGACTATAAGTTACATGGGGGTTAACTCCTGTGTGGTTCAAGGGTCAACTGTATCTTCAAACTTATTCACTCTCAAGTAGACAGAATATATAGTTGATGTGTTTAAAGCTGTTGTCTTTTTCTCTGGGAGGGTAGTGAAGCAAGTGATTCAGCACCTTTAATTATCTGCATGGAACTCAGGACTTTTTCAACCATACACACACAGCCCCATTCTGAGCTCTGAGATTACACAGCAAGCTATGGCCTGCTACAGCAACGCTGAGGACGAGAACAGAGGCTCAGGCAGGTTGCAGCGGGTCGTAGGTGGCCAGGGACAGCCATATGGCCAGATGTACTCCTGTCTCCCAAGTGCTAGAAGCAGGATCAATACCCTTAACATTTTACCCCACTGCTTTCCAAAATGTAACTGTCCGCCCTATAGGGGTGACGCAGGAGTGAAGACACCTCTTTTCTGTTCACATTTAAGTCTTAGGGGAGAAGAGAACCAACAGTAATTTATTAGAGCCTATTATACGACAAGCACTTTACATTCGTTGTGTCCTATTTAAGTCCTCCTTAAGGGGTAGATAATATTACCATCCTCCATTTTATAGATAAGGAACCTGAGTTTTAAAAATAGATGAAGTAACTTGCCCACATGCCTGTTAAGTAGATAAGGAACCTGAGTTTTAAAAATAGACGAAGTAACTTGCCCACATGCCTGTTAAGTAGATAAGGAACCTGAGTTTTAAAAATAGACGAAGTAACTTGCCCACATGCCTGTTAAGTAGATAAGGAACCTGAGTTTTAAAAATAGACGAAGTAACTTGCCCACATGCCTGTTAAGTAGATAAGGAACCTGAGTTTTAAAAACAGACGAAGTAACTTGCCCACATGCCTGTTAAGTGACAGAGTTGAAACCCTGCCTGCCTGATGCAAAGGTCTATGCTATGGGCTTCAGTGGTCCATCCATTGGGCGGAGATCAACCGAGGTATCAGGAATACAAATTTGAGAAATTGGTAGTTTCAGGTATGTAGATAACAGAGCTTTCCTTAATATTTTATATGGATATCAAATTTACTTTTTAAATAGATAAAGCTTAGAAACTCTGAAGAAGCAAAGAAGATATTACAAGCAAAAGACACATGCAGGCATGCGTATAGATGGCTATTGTTTCAAGTTCCTGAAGAAACACAGTAGCAATGACATTCCTATCACACGTATCTTGTTTAAAAAACAAACACATAAAGTTCAGAGATCAAGACAGAATTGAATATATTTAAAGGCAAATTTATAGGAGAGTTGAGAATAAATGAATCCCCTTAAACACAGCCTGGGAAAGTTTTATCACCTTCAAATGAGGAGAATTTCTTTGGCCTCCATTTTCTCATGGGGAAATAACCCATGAATCAGGAGGACATTCCCACACTATAGAGAAGGAGAAGAAAGGAGTAAGTCAAACACCGTTCTCCATGAGCACATGAAAACAGTTGGGCCAATGAAGACAAAAATTTTTGACAGACATTGAAAAAACTTCATTCTGAAAAGTCACATGAGCTAGATTTTTGAGAGGACAAATGATCATAAAGAAATTCAGCCACTCCCTAAAGATGTAATTTCTAAGAGTACATATATAGAGATATTCCAAGTGTGAAGCACAGAGATAAGTCTTCAAGATTATCAAGTCCTACTGAAGAGACTTTAGTTCTTGTTGTTTTTTAAATTAGAAAGCAAACTCCCTCTTCTGATTTTTTTCAGTAAGCCTAAGGGATAGTTTGAGAAAATACCAACCTTTTTCTTTGAAATTCCAAGGTTCACACAATCCTGGCAGCTCTCAGGATCTTGTTGCGGATCTGAACAGAGTCACAAACTAAAAGAATAGGTCAGGAAATGTTAGATCTACCTGAGGCTGTGGCGGAAAGCCTGTCAACAGGATGCTAAACTTCCTTTCACTGAGTCCCTGTACGTTTAGTTAACCAATCACTAAAATACTCAGAAATCCATGAATTTTCAAAAAATCGTGGATTTGAAAAAAAGATGAAATTTTTTCTCTGATTCATTCCTGTCAGAGATAAATCTCATCTCCTCCTATAACATTAAAATAAATGTCTTCTGGCCCAAGATTAAAAGCAAACCAAAACCTTATACTGAAAGAACAACTCCGATTTTCAGTTAAAAATCTACAAAATTTTAAAAAGTAGTTTGAGCAAACTCTGTATCTAACCAAACTATGTAACCACAAGACAAACCTAAGTCGAGGCTGACCTGATATCCTGCCTCTACCTGGAAATGAAGTATTCTGAGACTTTAAATGAATGTCTTTGTCATCAGAGGAATTGAACTGGAAAAAGCAGCTTTTTGATGAAGGGTTTCTCAATAAAAACTTATTCCTTGCAGAGAAAATGATTTACCAAGTTCAAACAAATGCACTTCAACAAAGTAAGGCAAAATCATCCTTAAATAATCAAATACTTCCCACTGTACAGAGCATTCATAAGGCATCTTATTCAAAGTCTCTAATTCCCTTTAAAAGCAAGAGGACCTGTGAACCTCACTGAGAGAGGCAGTCTATAGAAATAGGATATAACCTCAAAAGAACACATTGAAGATGATGATTAGAGAAAACATTCTTTTAAACGGGGACTCAAAACCCCTCCCGTTTTTGCACTCTACTCTCCAAAACCCACCTAGAATATATCACCAATGTATCCCAGAGTAAAAGTACTGAAGATCCACTTGGAATCTATGAAAATATTTAGAGATATCTGCTTGTTGCTGGAAGCTTTAGAGAGTTTGGAATTGGGTTGGTACACAAAGAAAAGACTTAATTTTCATTGTACTGTCACGGATATTCCACAAATCTCTAGTGAAAGATTATGGAGTTCTGAAACATACACTTCTTTGGTATAAGTGTGCGGCCCCATAGACATATTTTAACAGTATAGACATGGTGATTGAGTTAATAAAATTTCAAGTAGTATATCAATTCCATTTTCGAATTAATAAAATAATGTAAAAATATATAAAGTTAATTTGGATCCAGAAGTAACCCTCTGAGACTGAGCTTTAGGGTAAAGAAGTTGAAAACTATCCTATTGCCACAGATAGTAAAAAAAAAAAAAAAAAAAAAAAGAAAGAACAATAATAATACATATCATTAAAACTGCAGGTTATTTTCACTGTGCCTGATGATATACCACATGGAAGGACAGATTTTAGAAATGGAAGGTGACCTTACACAATCATCTACTCCAATCCACCTTCACAGTTAAGAAACCACAACCAAAAGAGGTTTGCAAACTCACCCAAGGGTACATGACTTGGAGAGGCAAATCTCACATCTCCTTATGTGAATATAGCGTTCTTTCCACTATAACCAAGCTGATCTGATGAGTGAACGGGAAGCAGTGGCTGCCCTGTGGAGCACCATCAATGCAGCCGCTTGGGTATATAGGGTGGAGGAAGACTTCTCAAACTGATGTGTGCAGGACTCTATCCAGACAGAAGCCTAACGGGCTGCTCAATGGCTGAATTTCTGCACCTATTTCAAGGCTACTATTTCAAGGCTTATATCTGCTTCAGATATATACGATTTCCTGTGGGGAGGTGGGCGGCGCTGATCAGCTGCTATAAAATAATGCAAGCGCAATCTGCTGCTGAAAGAAAACGGAAAACCACCGAGGCTTTTAGTTTGATGGTTCAATTAGCGAATGCTGTTTAGAAAGGGCTTTCACCGGTTGGATGCCACTGCTGGCCGCATAAAAGCATAGCCTACGAATTCAGTGTTTTGAAAAGCAACGTCATTTTCTCACCACACCTGACGTTTGGCTCTGTCTTTCTGAGAGACTGGCACACATATAAAACTGGCATTCATGAACTTGATCAGAAAGACTTCAAAAAGTAACCTCATTTTTCTGCCCCCCAGATTCCTTCCTCATATTTCTCTAAACACCTTTTTGGGGTACATTGTTATGTATTTGCCAACTCATCACGTGCCCATTCCTTCCACGTGGGAGGTACCTAGTAAATACGTATAGAGCATTTTCTTAGAACATGCAAAAGATGCACAAAGGCGGTGGTCTGGGAGACAGACCTTCAGACTTTCCTTCATTCTGTGACTACTTTTACGATACTACCCTCTTCTGTGACTCACAAATTCTATTAAAACTTGGGGTAGGGCTTCCCTGGTGGCGCAGTGGTTGAGAGTCTGCCTGCCGATGCAGGGGACACAGGTTCGTGCCCCGGTCCGGGAGGATCCCACATGCCGCGGAGCAGCTGGGCCCGTGAGCCATGGCCGCTGAGCCTGCGCGTCCGGAGCCTGTGCTCCGCAACGGGAGAGGCCACAACGGTGAGAGGCCCGTGTACCGCCAAAAAAAAAAAAAAAAAAAAACTTGGGGTAAAGTTAAAAAGCATTAAGACAAGAAATACCAATTCTCTTTTTCTCTGGTGCAATGATCTCAGCTGCTATGCAGGAACACATGCATTTAAAGCGTGACAGCCAATCCAGAATAATTATTCATGAACGCAATGATCACTGCTTAATACAACCGCAAAATGGAGAATTAACCTGCTCCCTCATCCCCACGTTCTGCAAAGGGCAGTTTTGGTTAGATCTTTCCGAGGAGATCTGTTTTAAGGAAAGACGCTGTCAAGGCAGGTTTTCAGGCAATGCCTTGACAAAGCAGTGGGCGTATTCTTGGCATTCGTCACACTGTTAGTGGGAAACACTCTGAAACCACAACCCCGAAGCTGCCAGGTAGTAAGCAAGGGGTTGATGGGCAGAAGCAGCCCCACTGGCTGGAGACCAACGACAGAGGTTCTTCAGACTTTAAAATATGAACAAGAACATTTCTATTCACCTGAGATTGCAAGCAGCATTTTCCTCCTGGCACCGAAAGTTGTAATTCCCAGCTCCTTCAGATCCTGATCTGTGAGAGTGAGGAATGTCTGAAGATCGATCTGTGGGTGAACAAATCATCTATAATCAATATATTAAGTATCTTTCTTCTTCAGCATAAATCCTACTCATTGCTACACTTATTTTATTTATTAATTACGCTCTGCCTACTTTCAAAAAAGAATGGTGGGGACAATACAAACCTAAGGGACAAGAGTTAAGTAATAAAGGTGGTAAAATGAAAGTGATGATTCCAGCAGAAGACTTAATCTAAGCCAGTGATTTACTGCAATGGAGATATAAACTTAGGCATCCTAAGGTCTTAGCATCCTGGCAGCCAGGGCAAAAAGGGAAACAGAAATTGCACAGTTTTGTGATCTGATGAAAGGAAGAATACATACTTGTCCAGAAGAGAGAAAGTAATTCTTAGTTTTAGATTCTGACTTGGTTAAGTATATCTCCATAAAAAGAGACTGAATAATACCATAAAGGGTATCTTCCATTGTGTTCTACATAAAAATGATAGCAGAATTCACAGTCTACCTCAGACCCATGACTCACTTTGCTTAACCCAGCAGGCTATCTCTGAAAGTGGCATACATCAAGTATTTCTAGCAACAGTATAAATGTACTTCCTGGCAACAATGTGTGAGGGGAAGTAGCTCAAGAATCCCACCGTTCCTTGTGAAGACTGTGTGAGGAACAGAAAGGCAATGGGCTCTGAAGCCAGAGAGACTTGGGTTCAGGTTCTGACTCTGCCATTACTAGTTGTGGGCACCGAGAGCTGACAATCCTATATACCTCACAGGGTTGTTTTGGGCCTCAAATATGATCTTAGATATAATGCAATGTGCTCACCAAAGGGGTAAAATGGTTGGCAGCTACAGTTAGTAATAATGAACACAGACATATCATCTGTGAAAGTTGCTAAATAAATTTCATCCTGGTTACAATACATTAAATCTCACAAGGTTACTTAATGGGGGATTCTTGTTAAGTCATATCTGTATATGAGAAAATATCCTACATAAAGGGAATAGTACCAAATTTCAACAAACCTGAAAACAGTAAAATATACTTTTTATTCAAATTATATAGAAATTAATTTGAAATTTTCTGTTTTGATATTGAAGGTTACATCCAGATCTTGAAAAACCTTTTCATTTACCATTTATCACAAATCTAGAGCTATGTTTTTTAGAAATTCTGTCCAGTGGAGACTATTTCAGGGATCCTCAAACTCTTTTTAAAGGGCCAGAGAATAACTATTTTAGGGTTAGTGGTCATCCTGTCTCTGTTGCAACTACTCAACTCTGCTGGTTTAGCTTGAAAGCAGCCACAGGCAATATGAGGCAATTGAGTTAGTGTGGCTGTGTTCCAAGGAAACTTTATTTACAAAATTAGGCAGCAGGTCTGCAGGCTGCAGTTCACTGACCCCTGCTCCAGTTAATATCAGATGAAGCCAGTCTGACTTTATATTATCACGTTGTCTTCCTTTTTGAAGTAACTAGATAAGAAGTACCCATAATAAATTTCTGTGCTTCTTCAAATAGGAAATAAGAGATTTAAAGCAAACCCAGAATATCACTGAATAACATCTAGTCACTTACTTCTAAAACCTTCTGTGCACGAGCAAGTTAAAATACCTCAGCCCTGAGCTTCTCAATCAGCCACCTGCGTCTAACCAGGAAGACTAAATAAGTAAATGCAGTTCTTTAATGCACTGATGATGAACGTGTTATTCAACTTAGAAAATCCTTGGTTACATGAACACTAATTTAGGTTTAGGGAAAAGAAAACAAAATCATTGTCCTAAAGTCCAAAATACACATGACAACGTTTTTCTTGGTGTTAAAGAACAAATAAGTTCAGCAATTAAACTTAAGTTAGGGGCAATACATTAGATTTATGATATAAAGTGCCTTATAATAAAAATCTTAGATTATTTACTGATTGATGCATGCCAGGGAATTACTGGCATGTAATCTAACATGAAATGAAGCCCAGCTAGCATGAAACTTGGACCATGTCAGGACTTGAAAAGCAGATACATTTAGAGAACTATTCTAACTTTCTGTTGCCTTGAGTTAGCTGTGCCCTGGTAATATGACAACACAATTAGAAAGAAGCACACTTAGGGGCTCTCTTCTTTATGCCAGTGCGTCACGGCCACGGCTGATCAGTCTGGCCAAAATCCACGGTAGGGATGTTTCAGAAGACATCTTAGTTCTGCCTCAGTTCAGGCAAAACCCAAACAGTAAATTAATGAATATGTTAACATGTATAAAAAGTGCATTATCTTCTGTGAGAACTTCAGTAACATGATTAGGATGGTGTCACAAACAACCATAGTTATTTATCTCAGACGCTGTTACTTACTTTTGAGTGCCACAAATAAAAATAAGAACAGATGAAAGAGTAAAATCTGATTAAATATAGAGTTATTGCTGACCTTAGGGAATTTGTGAATCAAAAGTTCCTATAAATCAAGACACTCATTAGGTCTTTTAGCTAAAACTGATGAAGGTGTTTTTGCAAACACAGCTTCCTACATTTCTGCGATCCTGTGTTTACCAGTTGCACTAAATAAGAAATAAGATGGCGACAATTTCCTTGGAAGCCAAAATAAGCTATGAGACTTGAATAAACGCTCAGCGAAAACACAGTCATAGATAAATGAGTGATTTCATTCTAGAAGTCATCCTACACACAAGCAAAACAAAGATGCCTGGGAAGATAAATAAATAACCACCGACCTCTTGTTGCTGGAAGACGTCTGTGTATTTGCCCAGGCCCAGTTTGCTGAAGAGCTCAGGGAGGTCAGAGCCTTTGAAGGAGCTGTTCAGGTTACAGCCATTGCTTCCTGTCAGCGAGGAAATGCAGTCCATGTAATTGCTACTGCTGAGATAGTGCTCCGCTGAAAGGCAGAGGGAAGACAGGCCTGGAGTGTAAGTGCCCAGGGAGAGCATGGCGTAATTAAAAGCTTTAATCGCTCAAATAGTTCAGACTCAGTGTTTTGGGCTGAACAGACCAGTAACTGCAGAAACGCAGCAGTCCTTTACTGAAACACTGGCTTTTCATTAAGGAAGTGCTGGTTACGGCTTTCAGGGAGGCTCTCCCCATTTAAAAGGTTACACTTGGGAGGGAGCAATTCGGCAACAGGGCCTCCGTAGTTAATAATCATTAAGCATATTCTCCCTGAGCATTCAGGAACATTGGCTCTTCACAACTGATTTGATGTTAATTAAACGAGGAAGTGGAAGCAGGACCCCTAGGACACAATAAAGGTAAGGAAAGTTACAGGCTCCTTTTAGATGCAGGCTGGCCCTCTGTATCCACACTTGTGCTTTTCTGTGGTCAAATAAATACTATGATACTATCACATATAAATCTCATTTCCCTCAAACATAATTGGGCAGTGAGTTCATGAAATAGAGAGTTTCCAAAATCAAGAGTAACATATGAATGAAAAGAATGATGCTGGAGTTCCTGGATTTAACTTACAACAAAAACAAATCCATCTGGGGGAAATTCTAAGACAGCCATGCCGAGCTTTGCCTTGGCTCTGCTACTGATCTGGTGGGCAAAGATTTCCCCATGTTGTCTTTGGTTCTCAGACCCAAGGACATGCAAAGCTGGGTGACAGACTAGTGAGCCACACCAAGTACTTGACCAAATTTTCAAACACTCTTCAGGAGCTGCTTTGGAGAATCTAGCAGAGTTATGCAGCCATTCCTACCACCCTGACCAACAACTGACTCTCATCCATGTGGAAATTCTGTTCTCTTATACTAAAGGTGCAGCTTCAGGGGGGTTCCCAGATTGATGCGGGCAGAGGACACTCACCTAGGTATCAGATCCATCTAGTCTCCTCTGGGATCAGTGCATTCAGCAAATCTAAGAATTTTGTTCTGCATTGCACTGGGTGCCACTAATCACTTTCTCCGGTTGTTTTCATCTCCCAATTGAGAAATCCTATATATGTTTCAACTGGAAGGAATTTCTTTTTTTTTCTTTTTTTTTGCGGTACGCAGGCCTCTCACTGTTGTGGCCTCTCCCGTTGCGACACGCAGGCTCAGCGGCCATGGCTCACGGGCTTAGTTGCTCTGTGGCATGTGGGATCCTCCCGGACCGGGGCACGAACCCACGTCCCCAGCATCGGCAGGCGGACTCTCAACCACTGCACCACCAGGGAAGCCCGGAAGGAATTTCTTGATAAGGTTTCTCTTCCTTTTAAAAACAGGTATTTTATCTCTTGTAGGAAGAATGTGTAGCGAAAAGGACCCAGGACCAAGCCCTGATGCGCTGAGCCCTGGAACACTCCACCAATTGAAGGTAAGGCCCCAGAGTCACCAAAAAAGATTGAGGAGGAATGACCAGTGAGGTACCGGTTTGAGGGTGACACAGAGCAGAGTGTGATGAGCACACTGGAGTGACCACTGGACTTGACAACACGGAGGTTACTGTCAGGCTGACCACATAATTTACTGTCCAAATGATAAATTTACTTTCTTCGAGGAAAAAAAAAAACAAAGAGGGAGTTACTGAGGAATTACAGTGGAACAACTGGTGAAACAGGGATACCCAGAGAAAACCTAGACATTGGTGACCTTGACATGGGTGTCAAGAAAACTTTTCTGAAGCTTTGTTGTTCAGTACACTAGCCATTGGCAACATGTGGTTATTGAGCACCTAAAATGTGCTAGTGCGGATTAAAAATGCACTCTAAGTGTGCAATGCCACACACCATATGTAAAGACAGTACAAAGACAGGGTAAAATATCTTTACGTTGATTACATGTTTAAATGATGATAATTTATATACGTTGAGTTAAGCAGAGAGATCAGCAAAAAGTGAAAAAAATATTTTAAAATATTCTTAGTGATAAATATTTATTATGGTACACAACTTTTTCTTACATTTCTTCTCATCTTAACTACTTATAGTATCCATATTCTCTTTTAACTCCCTAGGCTCTTAAAACATCGGACAAAGGCCAAGGAACAGTGCTTTTTTAATCAATCTTTTTTAATTAATGAATCCCCTATCTTAACCCTAATCCTGAATTTCAATGCAGCTAAGTCACACAGTCAATTTTAATTATCCAGGATTCAGTGCAGGGAAAGGGGATAAAGATAGAAGAAGAGAGGCACAAAGCTAATTGATACTGGAATATAAAACAGAGATCATTTCCACCCCGAGATGTGCACCTGGCACCAGCCTGCCTCTCAGCTCCATTGTCCTGTCAGCAGTAGAGGACCTAGCCCAGGACTAACAGGAAGACTCCAGGATACTACTGACAGTACGCCTGGGAATGAAAGAGTTGACCATGCTTTCTTATTTAGACTTGGCCGACCCCATGACTGGTCTTTTCAAATCTGAGACTCTTGACAACATGGCCCACTTGATTGATGGTAACAACTGGCTGTTACTGTTTACTAGGCTCATTTAGATTGCCTTTCTCCAAGTATTCTTCAAATACTCCAGGGTATGTGTTTCAGGAGTCCAGATTCATCAAAAACCCTGAAATAAGGCATTAGGGGAATATCTTGTGATTACTGTGTCAGTTCTTGTCTGTTTACCTATTTATACAGACATGTGGGTGCTGTTACAGACACAGCCACTGGACTCATGCTGCATCTTAATCATATTTGTTCAAAGCCTATGCTTTAAACGTTTTCTTTCCTGATACTTTCAGTTAGCGCTACATCTTGTCATCTTGAAAAATCTTGCTGTTCACCTTTGGTAGCCAAAGGTGACTGGGCAGACTTCTATTGTCTAAGATACTAATTTGATCACATTCTGCTCAACTCCTTTACATCCCTGCCTTTTCCGCATCATTCTGATGTTTGTGTGTGCATGACTCATTCGTATATTCATTCCACGAACACTTACCAAGCACCTACTAGGTGTCAGACACTGTTAGACATCTGAGAAGAAATAATAAGTTAAGAAAGAAGGCACAGCCTCCTGTTAGTGGGATTGTAAATTGATGAAGACGCTATGGGAAACAGTACGGAGATTCCTCAAAAAATTAAAAATAGAATTGCCATATCCAGCAATTTCACTTCTATTTACCCAAAGAAAACAGAAACACCAATTCAAAAGGATATATGCACCCTATGTCCACTGCAGCATTATTCGCAACAGTCAAGATATGAATGCAACCTAAGTGTCCATCAACAGATGAACGGATAAAGAAAAGGTGGTGTGTGTGTGTGTGTATATATATATGTATATATACACACACACACACACACACACACACAAATGGAATATTATTCAGTCATAAAAGAAAATGAAATCTTGCCATGTGCGACAACTTGGAGGGATCTAGAGGGTATTTTGGTAAGTGAAGTAAGTCAGAAAGAGAAAGGCAAATGCTGTATGATCTCACTCATGTGGAATCCAAAGACAAAAACAAAACAAAGTGAAAACAGACTCACAGACACAGAGAACAAAGGGTGGTTGCCAGAGGGGAAGTGGGGGTGGGAGTGAGATGAAGGGGATTAAGAGGTGCAAACCTCCTTAGTTATAAAATAAATAAGCTACAGGAGTGACACACACAGCGTAAGGAATATGGTCAGTAATATTGTAATACCTGTACAGAAACAGTTACTAGACTTATCGTGGCGATCATTTCATAATGCCTGCAAATGTAAAATCACTAGGCAGTACACCTGAAACTAACATGATATTGTACACCAACTGTATTTCAATTAAGAAAAAAGAAAGAAGGCACAGCCTAAAAGAATGCTCGGCACATGGGCACTTAAATAAGTGTTTATTGCATGTATGTAGTCCCTGACGTGTGGAGCTCAAATTCTACAGGAAAAGACAGTTATGTAAGTAAGTAATTGTACTTCATTCAGTACGACAAATGCTAAAATGAAAGCATATACAAAATGCAGTGAAAGCAGAGAACCATGTGCCCTGCTTCACTGGAAAAAAACAGAGAAGGCTTCTCAGAAGAGGTGGCCCGTGAGTAATCCAAAATCCAAAACACTTGAAGGCCTAGAGTCCAGAGTTGATACTCGAACATTACCCTAAACCAACTAAACAAATTCCAAGCTGATGACATCTAAAAGTATGACGAAAAGTCAAAGCTCACTTGATTTGTTCTGTTTACGCTTGGGGCTGCCAATAGAAGCTGCAAATTCACTATGACTTGCGGGTCCTATTCCATTTCGGTCTCTCCAGTTATCAGATTCGCTTCCACTTCCCAGGTGTTCACGACTGTTGGACCTCGAGAGGGACATTGATGAACCCTGAAAACAATCAAAGCCAGATAAGGAAATGTTTAATAAGGTAGGTTTCCCGGGGTGGGAGGAGAAAAGAATACACATTAGACCACTTATCGTTTATTTCGATTGCTGGCCAATGCAGTTACCCACGAATGCTGATTCTCAAGAAGAGGCTATGGGACCTGTCTATAGTCTTTGTCTTCCAGCTACCAAGGACACTTGGAAATACACACAGTGAAGTGTTTTTCCTTCATTATGAGGGAGCTGATGATGAGGGCGCCCAGAGGAGTTCTGAGAGCCCCCAGTATAAAGATTCATTCCTGTAAGATTTAGAGGATTCCTATTTTGGGGAACAAGGCACATCCTCCATCTGGTATAGCAGAGATTCTCTGCCTTGTATCACACAGGACGAGTAGGGAAGCGGGGCAGCTACACCCAATGCTTTGACAGGAATCGAACTCCCAGGCTCACAAGAGTGGAAGGGTGGAGAGGAATCTGGCATTATGTCCTGTGTTAACTCTCATTCAAATAAGTACATGATCTCTCCAACAAATTACAAGTACCTGGAAATTTTAACTTTTTTAATTCCCCCAAATCAAAATAAAAATAGTAATTTAAAAGATATCACAGTTTGCACTGAACTTGCATTTACTCATTCTTTATTCATTTATTTAATCACTGTATTACAGGTACCATACTTTGTACTATATCTACAGTATTAAAGTTAAGATTCTCTGGGGTCTAAAAGTTTTATGTTTACTGGGTAATTCCAAGAGAATCATTTACTCTTCAGGTCACTAAACCCACTTAATTCAATCCCGCAGCAGCATAACCACAGCTGACCGTACGGTGCTGTAATGCTTCTTTCTTCAGGGCATTATAATACCACTCTGGAGGCTTTCTACCTACCTCACTGTAGCCATTGTAGGATCTTCCTCCCCTTTTCTACTCCAAATGTCAGATTACCCTGGGACTTGGTCCCCGCATTCCTATCATCTCGCTCTACACTTTCTCCTTGAGTAATCAGTAATCGCAACCTCTGTCAAGGCTTAACAGCAGCCATGACTCAAATTTTTACCTCTGGGTTTGAATTCCCTACTGAAATTCAGCATCACAGAGCTGCCAATCTGACACCTCCATTTTACTGTCTCACAGGTATTTTAAACTTAGAGTGCTTGAAATCGTATTGTCGATGACCATCTCCCCAGCTGCACCCAAACCCACCCCTCTCCCAGAATTCCTAAATCTCAGTGGCGACCATTCATCCAGTTGCTCAAGCCAAACTTCAGAGAGTCATATTCGTTCCTCCTCCCCTCACTACATCCAATCTGTCAGTTAGTTTTATCAATGTCATATCTAAACCTACCCCAAATCTACCTACTTTTCTCCATCTCCACGACTGTCGCCAATAGCCTCCTTAATGGACATTTTGATTCTATCTTGCCTCCCACCCCAATAATCCATTTTCCATGAAGCAACTAGGTGTCTTTTTAAAATGCAAACTAGAACAAAATCATGCCTCTCATAAGTATAAAGTCTTTCCATGCTTTTCTAGTACTTTACCATGGGCTGAGGTGCTCCGTAACTGAGTCTCTGCCTCCCTCTCCAACCTTACCTTCAATGTTCCACCACCCCATCCACCTTCTGCTCCATGAACTTACCAGCCTGTTCTGACTTCAAGATGATAATGCCAGCTATTTCCCCGGCCTAATACTCTTTTCCTAGATCTTCACAAGGCTGGCCCTTTCTTGCCATCTAGGTCTTACCTTAAACATCATTTGCTCATTAAAGCCAGCTAAGACTACCCAGTATAAAGCAGCCTCTGTTTCACATTTATCAGGGACTTTTATTCCTTAATGCCTTCTTGTTAACTTGTTACATATTTCTTTCTACCCACCAAAAAGAAAGCGCTGTCCATGAAAGGAAGAATCTATATTCAAGCATTGTATCTCTAGTGTCTAGAATTGTGTCTGAAACACAGAAGGTCCTTAATAATAAATATTTGCAGAATACTGGGTCTCACAGATACCTTTTCGTACATCTATGGGATCCCCTTTGCTGAACTGTGGGAAGGGGCATAGGGAAAGGAAGGCTCCTAAGACCAAATAAATGGTCTTTTTCAATTAAAACCATCTTTAACATTATACTTCAACCTATCCCATGAAGCAAGGGAAATAAGAACATGCTCAAAATTGGTAATTACCAGAAGCATTAATGAATTATTATGTAGTATTTCTATATATTTTAAAACTTCCGTATCGAAACTCTTTTTGAGTACAAAAGAACCACTCATCTGAGCTCTAAGCTGATTTAATTCACACAGCTGTATCAGACCTGGCTAAACGATGTTTTCTAAAAACATTAAGTAAAACATAATCTTTTGATATTTATTACTTCGTTATCTACTAACTAGAGTATCACGAAGAGCAGCTCACCTCCACTCTTATGTCTGTAAGACTTACAATAACCAGACAACCTCATTACTCTTAGCGCTGGGGAAATTAAAAACCATTTTTTGATTCCCAATGCAGGTTTTATTTGCTCCAGAGAATATGTAACCATTCCTAATGCCTTTAAGAGACGACTAGCAAAAAGAAAAGGAAAATCCCAAACCTTTTGTAGTTCTGTTGATGTGACAAAAATATTGCGGGTCAAGTAGCCTTTTGTTTGACCTTTGCTGTCCCAGTATATCATCAAGTGGATAGGGTCATACTTTTGAGTCTTGAAGAAAACAAAAATAAGCCTCAAGCTACCTAACTTCTTCTCTAAAGGAGCTCTTTGGAAAAGGCTAATTAATTTCTCAAAAATGCCTTAACACTGGAAACAACTGCTCAAATCTGGCTTCTCAGAAATCTGAACAAGATGTTCAAGGCCTCGGTTTCTTGCCTTAAGCAAGCTTCCCAGCGCAGGAAACTCATGTGCCTTGATCCCAACACACCGAACAGCCCTCACCCATCAGGACCTACTGGCTAAGTGTGCTTCTCTAGAGCAGCATTCTACTTGTCTATTTGGTTTTGTTTTTCTTTGGAAAAGATTAAGGAAAAAGAGTGTTTCTAGCTACCCTCCAATTTAAAAATAGTGCTACAAGCAGAGATGTGGTCAATCTTTTAATAAAAATTGTTTAAGTTCTCTTCACTTTTCCCCAGGTCCTTCTCAACCCAACCCTGTCCCTGTGTTCTAACCCAAAGAAACCATCTTCACTAATTGCCCAGTTTTTAATCCCTCTGAGCTATAACAGAATAAAGAGAAGGGCAGGCACCTGCAGATAGCAGCTGCTTCAGAATATCAGATCACGCTGTGTAAGGGCCCTTTCACCTCCTTTCAATGGCTTTCGGATGCATGAAGAAAAGTTCAAGTCCTACACACCTGGAAGAATCTAGAACCATTCCCTAAGAAAGCTTGGTTATATTTCATCATCAGCAGTGTTTAAAGGGACCGTGAATAAAAGCAGGTAACGTGGCGAATGCCCTTGCACTGATCTCGCTGGTTACATCCTCTCCCCTACCTTTCAATGTGAATGAGCTGTCAGACATTAGCCAGGAAGGTAGAACAGGCTAGCCCAAGAAAGCCAAAGCAAAGAAAAGCCACAGGAGGGGATTCAGCCACTGAGTCAGGACCCCGCACGTTCCTGCCCACAGAAAGTGGTCTACTTGTCCTTGGACGAGTGCCAGAGCAGAAGAGTCTTTCAGCTTCTGACGTGATTTCTGTGCCATCCCCCTTATGTTACGTCCCTGTAGAGCACTGTTTGCAGAAGGGAGGCTGCGTCAGAAACAGACTAGACTGTGGCTGAAAATGTGGATTACTGGTTCCTGCTGGCTCCCTCCCTGATGAGTGGAGATCCTGGGGGAAGAATTTGCATTTTTAAGCACCCCAAATGATTCTTATGTCTCTTAAGGTACAATAACATGGCTCTAGAGCATTTATATATCGCCTTGCTACGTACCCTCTTGAGTTAAACCATTAGGAAGAGGAGTATAAAGAAACTTTGTAAAATGAATTCAAGTCCTCTCTCTGACAACTACTACCATGACCTCAAGTAAGACACTTAACTGATCTGGGCCCCTTTCCCTCACTGGGAGTTTATAGGTATCAAATAAGCTTGTGGATGAAAATGTACCATATAAACCCACAAAAAAAATGAGTGTGATCTGATAATTATTACTAGCACATTATGTGTTCATGTAACACTCTAAGGTATTCCTTTGGATATAAAACGCGTATCTAGTTTGAATGTGCAGAAATACTTCCAGCAATAAGCATTCATATATGTATATGAACACATCTTTCATCAGGCTCTTGGTTTTCTTCAGGGTAAAGTTCTTCAGTGGAAATAACAGTAGCTGCTAAATATTGCTGAGAACTTCCTGCACACCACGCTGAGCACTGGATGCCCTCTCCCACATCATCCTGAAACAACTGCAATGAGGAAATGGGCTCAGAGGTGTGAAGTCACTCATCAAAGCTGTACATGTGTCGGTGGTAGCTGTCAGGCCCCACAGCCCCTGCACCTGACAACTACGTTATTAGAATGATCATCATTTCAACCTGTCACACTACTGGTCTTTGAGAAGAGAAGTGAATTAGCATTTCTAAAGTGAAATATTTCATCTCTGACACTACAGAAACACAATCAACCACCTAACACTCCACTCCACCAAAGGTGAGGGTGAGCAGAATGGAAGGCTGCAGTATTCAAAACATCAGTGGAAGCCTAAGAATTAGCACAGCAGTTTTAAGGTCTCTGCCAGTGAAAGGAGATGTTTATTTTCTCTCAAAGCTACAATGGCAGAAAGAGGGGTGTACCTCCTAGAGCCTCAAATTTTTCACAATGGTTCCTACATTCTAGCTGCTGACAGTAACCTCAGTCTTTAAATACAGCCAGCTGGGTTGCTACTTTAAGTCTGACAATGAAATTCACAGGAGACTGTTCTTTTTAGTATTTCAATAGTATTTTCTTTTTCACTGACTCAGAGAGACAAAGGAAAAAATGTCATGTTTGCTTCTGCCTTTCATCAACATTCTAATTTATTACAAAGAAAACGGGTGGAGAAAAGAAGGTCACTCTACAAATGCTAGTTATTAGACTAACCCTTCACCACTATTTGTTTTTCAGCCTACAGTGTTCTGGTTGAACACTGTGATTCTTGGATTAATCATTTTCATCCACGTTTGAGTTTGCACAGCCTCACCAGTAGTGTGTGTGCACGTGCTCTAACTCCACCCCACTCACAAAAGGCTTACAGCCAAAATCTGACACTCTCCAACTGAAAAGGCCTTGCCGAGTGAGTCGTACAGCCTAGCTGAGAAGCAAGGAACCCTGGATCTCTTCTCCACGTGGTGAGGATACCAGCTTCCCAGTCTCACTCTGAGCTACAGCCAACATCGAGGAAGCATAACCTTTTGGAGCTCTCGTTTGTGATACTTCCTGCTGTGTTCCTGGCACATCTGAACACACTGAATTTTTAACTCATATCTGAGAACTTGTTTTTGTTGTTGGATACTTGCCTTTTCCTCCTATGGTGGGCTTGCGAGTGATACCCTTGGATAAAGGGATTCTTTATACATTTTTTATGGAATGTTACATCTGTCCTTTGCTTAATCTCAGCCCTGCTCTATCACTTACGACACTCTCCCCCTAACAAAAACAAGTTTATCCAAATTTACACCTCCTTCACAGCTGATCAACAACTGTGAGAGAAGATGCATAAAAGATCATAATATATTGGATTGTATCAATTTCATAGCAAAACGTTTACAGGAATAGAAATGAAAACAAATCACCATTAATAGATTGTCCTTATATAAATAGAGAATGGGAGAGGAGAGAAGATTGTTCTCTTCTGCTGAGAGAACAGACAGGAAGAATAGGTAGGGCATGACTCTACAAACCTCAAAAGTGGTTGTCATTGTGGGCTTATAGGACACATGGTTGGCCCTTCTCAGCTCCTTGATAGTTTCAGCCGGCATGGATTTAGAAAACCCGAGGCCACTCCAGGTATTTGTGGGTGTTCTGACCTCCGTCACCACCGGTTTCTTTAACATAGCTTTGGAAAATAGAACATAAAACAAATGCTTGGTATTTTTAATGAATTTCTTAAATAAGATATTGATGAGTATTGTTTCTTTGATATATGTAAAGAAATTATCACTGAATATTATTTCTTAACACAAAATGCCTTAAAATATCCTCATAAAACATTTTATACAAAATAGTGGTAAACTTTAAAATGATACATTATTTCTTAATTGATCTAATGCTAATCTACTCAACCTCAACAAAGTTTGTGCAACTTGAACGTAAACATTCTGGGATTCCTTTTATGAAGGTCCAATTTCTCAGTTCAACATCAACACTGAAAAACCTTTTATGTGTTTACTGAAAAAAAAATCAAAGTATAGATCATTAACGTGTCACATACCTTTGGTTGCTAGTAACTTTTTCTGTTCATAGTCAAATGCCTGAAAAAAAAAAAACAGAGAGAAAATATCTTTATTGTCAGTCTATCCAAATGTTATGCCAATACTTCATGAAAAGATTTTGACTACAGCCCATGAATCTGCCTGGGGCAAACGCTCAGCTCTGCACCAGAATGTGACTGTAATCCATGCAAGTCTGATAAACTGAAACATGTTTTCAAAACTAATTCATTGGGCTTCCCTGGTGGCGCAGTGGTTGAGAGGCCGCCTGCCGATACAGGGGACGCGGGTTCGTGCCCCGGTCCGGGAAGATCCCACATGCCGCGGAGCGGCTGGGCCCGTGAGCCATGGCCGCTGAGCCTGCGCGTCCGGAGCCTGTGCTCCGCAACGGGAGAGGCCACAGCAGTGAGAGGCCCGTGTACCGCAAAAAAAAAAAAAACAAAAAAAACCTAATTCATTATAATAATAAAGTACTACTTCCAACTTTAAGTCACGACAGTGACAAAAGTTAGAAATTTTCCTTCAAAAAGAAAAAAAATTCCTATTTACTATGAAATATTTAACACACCAGGACCAATAGATGCTAATGTATAGTGAATAACCTAGTAACAGTTATGCTAAGTTTCAAAATAATGTATTATCAGAATGCTTAAGCAGTACAGTAAAATTAAACCTAAATAAAAATATAAACCTAAATTAAAAAAATAAAAGTTATCTTTTATTGCACAGGACTAGGATGGCACCATTTATTCTTCCCATTCACATTGAATAAGTGACTATGACACAGCCGGGTCTACATAGGGACCAAGGCAGGTCATTTTGAAGAAAGAAGTCCAGATATAGCTACATCTCAAATGCTAACCCAGGGTTCTCAACTCGCCAATTCAGGAACTGGCTTAGACTTGTTTTAAGAATGTCTCTTGTAATAAACTGTAACGGAAAAGAATTTTTTAAAAAGTATATAGATATATACATATATGTATAACCAAAATCACTTTGCTGTACAACTGAAACTAACACAATATTGTAAATCAACTATACTTCAGTAAGTTAAAAAAAAAAAAAAGAATGTCTCAAAGGCCTATCAGATGGGTCAAGAACCACTGGCAAGAGCTCTTTGGACCTTCCTCCCAGGAGGACTATACCATCATATGCAGGGTGTCCGTATAATTTATGGTCTGAAACAGGATACTTCTGAAAGTGAAATATACTACAAATGATTAGGCCAAAATAATAAAAGTAAACAGGCTGACCTAGACCAACCAGAAGGAACATGGCAGTAAACTGGGAGAGCCAGATTTTTAGATAACACAGTTTGATAATGTTTTTGAAATCCTAGGTCTAAAATGATTCTGGGAGTTAAAATCAACTTGTAATGACTACTAAGGGCAAGATGTGGGGAGATGCTAAAGTTACTTGTTCAGTAAATATTTATTGAGTGCCTTCTGGCTAAAGGGACTGTGCTGCACTTTGTGTAAGAATATTACAATGAATCAAAAATAATCTATAGCCTCAAATCATAGAGAGGCTTAGCAGGGGTGAGTAAGAAAAATAACCACAAAATAAATTAGAAAGTGAGATAAGTGTGAAGAGAGAGCTGGAGATATAGAAGTCCAAGAATGATCAGGAGACAGAGATCATCTTCAGCTATAAAGCAATCAGGGAAGTCTTCAAACTATTATCATTGATTTCCTGGTGATTTTAAGAGTCACTTCTTCACTAATGGCGTAAATACATCTATTTAAATTGAAACTCTATCACCAAGAACATTTACATCCATCCTAAAAGAAAGGAACATGAAAGTGGTTCACTATAGGTATATACCCGATGGAAAAGACGAGAATCACAAGATGGATGAAAACCATAAAGGGATCATAAAGGAATTTGATACTTCTTAGATGAGAGAACTTTAATTTATAATAACTGAAAATAAATCCGCCAGAGAAAATGTAATAAATGTCTTTTTTTCTAACTTTGCACTTTATAAAGGCTATGGCTTTTGTAAAAAACATTCATCTAAAAACTCTTGAAAATGTTCAAATGCAAAGGATTAGAAAAACAGACAAGCAGGATTGTACTGTAGTTTTCACTGGAATTACAGAAGTATGATTTAGTCCCATGAATTAATTTCTTTGACATATCTGTGACAACTTCTTTATTTCTAGGATTTTGTGAAGTTTTTCCCTTTTTCGAAAGTGGGGGGAAGGGAGATGATAAATCTCTTACTACAAAGTAGGTAAGTCTACCCAGTAATTCAGACACTGAAATCAAATGTTTAGAGGCATCTCTAAAAGCACAAAATCCTTATCTTTCATATTGTGATCTATATGAAAAGCAGATCTCTGAATTTCATGATCAATAGTCTATTTTGAGTAATTAGCCTAATACTTTGAAAATGGATACAGAGAAAATCCCTGCTGAGGAAATTGTTCAAAATAATCATAAAAATCTGTGAACCAACATAACCATCAATAATATTTAGCATCTCCTTTCAAAACACTAAAGCTTTACATTAGTTATTTTTATAACTAAGGAACACCAAATTTATCTTCTCCATTTCACAGATAGAAGAATATTATATCTATTTATCCAAGAGTATGTCATGAGATAGTAAATGCTTAGAAATAACAGCTCTCATATTTATCTGCATTTTTTTAAACAGATGAAAAATGTCATTTGCATAAGACACAGTGACATAGATCATGTCACTTTTAATATTATATTTTAAAGACGTCTTCTCAAACTAAATCCTGCATTTCATTTTTTTTGCGGTACGCGGGCCTCTCACTGTTGTGGCCTCTCCCGTTGCGGAGCACAGGCTCCGGACGTGCAGGCTCAGTGGCCATGGCTCACGGGCCCAGCCACGCCGCAGCATGTGGGATCTTCCCGGACCAGGGCACGAACCTGTGTCTCCTGCATCGGCAGGCGGCCTCTCAACCACTGCGCCACCAGGGAAGCCCTGCATTTCATTTTTAATGTTTATAACAAAACCAATTCCTAACTACTGCATATATATTTAAATTTAATTTCTGGTCTACTGCTAAAAGCTCACTGAATTCCCCATTCCCCAACCTAGGCAGCCTACATTTGGATGACTTGTCCATTTTTTTTTTTTTTATCATTACCTGCATGTTGACATATGATGGCCGTGGGGCAAGGCGGGCCCTTTCATTGTTCTGCTGGGCAGCGGCAGCCCTCTCTGCAGCACGCTCACTCCCTGGAGCCTTCTTGTCAGCCAAAGGGCTTTCTGCAGTACTCAGCTCAGGCTCTGAGAGCAACCTGTCAGTGCTGCTGTGAAAGAGAGTTTGGGATTGAACACTCCACCATTACATACAAATGTAGCACACATTTCCTAGGTGCCACATTGACTATGTAGGTTTACCACTGTCAACCATTTACATGTATTATCTCATTTCATCCTCACGGTACTGCTATGAGGAAGGCAGTCTTATTATCCCTATTTTTCAGATGAGGGGAGTACCTTGTCCAAGGTCATACCTCTGGTAAATGGTAGAGCTGGGATTTGAACCCAGACTTTCTGACTCTAGAGATGGTGCCGAAACTATTTCATGATCTATATTCACACACATTAAATATAGCATGTATGATACACTGTATGCAGTACATATGAAATAGACATACAGACAAGATTTCTAATTTACATACATCAAGGAGATATCCCTGACCCATGTTTACACAGTCTAAACAAACTGAGTCAGTCGGAAGGCATGCAGATGATCCAGTTCTTTTGTGTGCAATATACATGATATTGCTAACAAATCGGCTATGAAAAAGGCAGCAGGTAAATATTCTTTAACATCTGTTCAGGGTGCAGGGAAAGAACACGAAAGTGCTTCTTAAAATGGGGGGCAATTATCTGAATTATAAGAATTTATAATGCCCTATACACGCACCTCAAGTTCACATCCAACGGCATGTTAGGCTCAAGTAAAACAGACATAACAAACAGTATTAGTCAAAGAGCTGATTTGCTCACACATTCTTCCTTTTATCATTCACTCTTCAGTTGTACCAGGGGAATTCAGAGGAATTTAGAAAGGACTATTAGAATACAAAAGGAGCAGCAAAGAACTTTGTTTGACAAAAGTTCAGAAAGGCTTCACACAGGCGTGTGACCTGGAATTTAAAGGGCATCTGCAGGTTCGCCATTGTGTAACAGCAACTCAGAGGGAACAGCATAAGCAAAGGAAAGGAAGTGTGCAGTCACTGGTGGTTTTAAAGCCAGAGTGTGACAAAAATTACTGGAACAAAATAAAGGACTGATAGAGCTGATAAGAGACTGGAGACAGGGAGACCATTCTGGAGGTTACAGCTTAATTCAGATGAGAGATAACCAGTTCACACTTACACACTCAATGAACACATTTAGTGATGAAAGGAACAGGTATATACTTCAAATGCATCGACACAGAGGGAAAACAAAATCATTTCTCTAACCTATAATAAATAATGTTAATTTGGTGTATTAGTATCATGTTAAGAAAAGCACAAGTAAAGCAGATTTGGACAAAATGGGAACAATGGTAGTTAATCAAAGAGTTTATAAAAGTAAAACAGATTTTGCTTTTTATAAAAGCAAAAGAGATTTTGCTAAGAAAAGGAGGAAATAAGAATATATATTAACACAACACTGGAAATCAACTATACTTCAATAAAATCAATTTTTTAGTTAAAAATAAATATATATGTTATATTTGCCTAAACACACTCTATTCTGTAACGATATAAAAGACAGTAGAGGAAATTGGGTAGATGAAGTGGATGGGAACAAAACCTTTCGATGTAGAAGCATTCCATTGTTTTGCGTTTTTAAAATGTGAATAGACTGCCTATTTGAAAAAAATAAAATAAATGGAAGAAGTAAGGATAACACATTTGTTATCCCTAATGGTGCTATGGTAAGGGAGAATTATATTTAATATAACATATGCATTTATACTCACTGTGATTTGTAATAAGTAAAATCATGATACTGCCAAGTATTTATTACCAAAGTGAACAATTCACTACCTTGGAACAAGGGAGCCATAGTTTAAGCTGGAAATTCAAAGCCAAATGAAGGAGAATTCACACTAAGAAAATTTCTTACAGCAAAAATCGGAGAGTTAAAATTGCCCTGCTGATTACTGAAGAGCAGAGAGAATGCTAAAGTTTCAGAGCAAAAGAGATGGTTTAGGGAATCCAGAAATAAACCCAACCAGCTAAAGGAAGGGGGGAGATGACAGAGAAGATTTAAGGGCACTAAAAAGGAGACAGCAGGCCTAAAATGGAGTCACTTGTGCTAAACCCCACATCAACAAACCAAGACTTGATACCTAACCTAACTGCAGTTTCAGCCTCTCCTAGGAATGTAATCTTAACCAGTTCTGTCTGGAATTTCCTGGCCAACACTAGTGAGGTAATCCACCAGACAGACCGCTGCCTTCTCCCAAAGGAAGGTAACCTTGCCTGAAATAATCCTTTCTTTTCTTTATGACTTCCTTGTCCCTCCTTTTTTCTCCTTTTAAAATGTTTTCTTTTCTGCAGCATTTTGGAGCTCCTTTCTATTTGCTAGATGGGATTCTGCCGATTCATGAATTGTTGAATAAAGTAAATTTGATCTTTAAACTTACTCCGTTGAATTTTTTTTTTTAAACAGATTTGATGGCAGTAATAGGACTGAAGGAGACTTCCAATAACTCTGGGAATGAGAAACACAGGTGTGGCACCTGCAAACCCTTTTGAGTTCTCTGTCTCTCTCACTGCTTCTGAGGACTGTAGGTAACTTCCTCTCAGTTCTGAGCTCTGCTCTCTTTGCACTGAGCTCCCAATCTAATTGGCTTTCCAATACAGGGCAGGTCAGCTGGATCCGCAGATGATTGAGATCCGCAGGAGCTCAAGCCCTTAGCCTTTATTTCAGACCACAATAGTCAATTAATTGGTGGAAACCCCCAGGCCTTGATTCTGTCCCAAGATCCATGTGGGAACTATCAGTTCTCCATGTATGTGGAGCCCCTAGTCCTCAGTCTCCATTTGTTGAGGTCTGTTGGTTCAATTCTTTCCCCAGGCCAAGGTCCCATGGCAGGAATTGGTGGTGGTATACACGAGACCTTTACCTGGCTGGGACACAGCAAAATCCTTTGGTTACTGCCAATTTGTTAAGGTGCATGTGTGTGTTTATCTTGTTTTCTGTAGATAAAAGCTACCACTAATAGGAATCTCAGAAGCCAAAAAGCCACAAAAATTCGTGGGCATGAGTGAAGCACTTAAAAGCTGATAAAGTACTCTCCACCTAACTCAAAGGACTCCCGTGTTCAAATAAGCTGGTCATGGAACAGGTTAGCCTGACACTAGGTCATCCACCAACCTCAAGAAGATTTCCGTGAAACAAGGTTCACTGTAAAATACCACACGATCCCCAGGCCCACAGCACATCCTTCTTAGATATTGATCTGGCTCCCCCAAACCCAAAACGGCTTAGCTGAAAGAAATGGGATCCTTAAAATTCAAAGAGTTAAGCACTCCACCTTCTGGTACACTTGCTTATTTTATATCTAAGAACTATGGTCCTGGAAGCTATAATTATCTATAAAAATGGCAAAGTGTTACTAAAGATGACCTACAATTAGAATGGCCATTATGAGTAATGTTCCAATTATATAAGATCATTTAAGAAGTGCACTTAAAAGCAAGGACTCCCCACTCCCCCCCTCAAAAAAATGGTATAGCTATTTTAATTGGAATGCAGAAAACTCCAAAAGGCTTCAAAATTCCAAAATAGCTTCAATGAAAGATTCATTGCAAAAAGACTAATGAAAAATTAAAGACACAAGAGGTACCTAAAACAAGAGACAATAAGACTGACATAACTACTACTGCTCCCCTCTATCCTCTTTTTTTTTTTTTTTGGCCATGCTGCCCATGTGGGATTTTAGTTCCCCAACCAGGGATCGAACCCCAGGCCCTCAGCAGTGAGGGCACAGAGTCCTAACCACGAGGGAACTCCCTATCCTCTTTTATATGAGTACTCACTCCAGTAATCCTGTCTAAATTTCCTTTCCACTCTGAAGAGACTAGAAGATCACAAACAAATGTCTGACAGGTTAGTGGTCATGCAGTGAAACCACTGGGACCCTGTGGGGCTCCTGGGCATGGAAGCCTTTCTGTGTCCCCTGTTTCTTGTTTGCAGGGAATAGACTCCAGCCTCTATGACCTTCCCTGGGTTCCAAAGGGCAGATTGGAACAGTTGCTAATTAGGGAAGGGAGGGGATACAGAGACAAGGGAGGAGCAGTCAAGAAACAATAGTGCAGCCTCGGGGCAGGGTGCTGATTCTGCATCAAGGGATACACAGAACATCTTTGAGCTCTTCTACAGAACTAAAGACTCCAACAACTGGAAGACAAACTGCCTGATGAAGCAATCCTCATTCCAGACAGAAACTCACGGTTTGACAGCCTTGAGAACCAGAAAAGCTCATCAGGGGACCACCTGAGGCCAGATTAAAGGAGTGCAGGCCCCGCACACACCCTGCTCCTATCAGCAACCCCACCCTTGAACCACTGCTATAACAGTCCTCACCAAATCCTCCCAGGTTAGGACACACAATTTTTCAGGGCACAAGCCCGCTGTGGCCCTCTTTGCCCAGCAGAGCAATAAAGCTGTTCTCTTCCACTTCACCCCACACTCTGTCTCCAAGATTCGCTTCAGCACTGGTGCACAGAGGCTGACTTTTCAGCATCAATAGACACCCTCATATCTACCCTCAAAGAGGGCCCCTGAATGAGCTCCTCCCAGAATTGATGAGATTCTGAGGGATTTTCTTGTAAACTGCTACATTATTCCCTTGAACAGCTAAGGGAAACTAAATTAAAATTCATGAAAAACCTTGCCAAATTCTGGTAGATACTAGAGCTACACCCTCTATTTTAAACCTCACTTGGAGCCTGTAGGTGGGATCCTGGGAAAACTGGCAGAAGCCCATGAAGGGAGAAAATTCTTACCAGAGTCAGCTCTCCTGGGTCTCTGTCTGTAGTACCCAATAAAGAGAGGAAAATAAAATATTTTTTGCACCCTCTTCTGGAATACCTCTTAAGTCTAAGGGGCTGTTCAATACTGCCAGAAATATTTACTGCTTGTCCACACCGAAAACTGACAAGATAGTTAAAAGATTTTTTTTTAAGTAGCTCTGCAGTCAACAGTTGGTCAAAAATTGGAAGCTGATATTCAGAGGCTGATGGGAATTTTTTTTACGTCTCCTCCCTTAAACTAAAATTAAACTATGCACTCAGAGGAGAAGAAAAACCCTCTAAAGCCTCTGTGAAAGGATTTACTAAAACATTCCAAAGGCAAACAGCTCTAAATCCAGAACACAGAAATCTTGTGGTTCCCACCTTAGTTAGAAATCTTCTCCCTGATATTTAAAAAAAAAAAAAAAAAAAGCAAATTAAGGATAATGTAGTTGGATGGGTGGCTCAAACTATAATGTCATTTAGGCTGCAACCCAATTCTTTGAGGAATTGAGAGCAACTGTCCTTATCTTACAAATCTTTGCAAAACTAGAAACTAGCTGTAGAGGCAGTTCAAAGTCCACCTATTCCTTTTACCAATCCTAAAACCTCCCCTATTCAGAAGGCTTGTAAGTATTGTAGAAATTCTGGCCTTATAGGAAGAAACCAAAGTCCTTGGAGGAACTTGCATTCTTTCTCTGTACCTTTGAGATGTAAATGTTCTACAAACTTTAGGGAGGTAATTCTTTTTTTTTTTTTCTTTTTTTCTTTTTTTTAGAGAGGTAATTCTTATCAGAAGATGAACAAAAGGGAAAAGGTCATTTGAAACTTAGGTGGACAAAAAAATTTTTAAGTGTCTTCCCCACAAATACAGTACAAAGCTTCAGCCGTCTGAGCAGGTAAACTTAACTTATTCCATCTACCAGAAAACGACTTAAATCCAACTTTTTTTTTTTAATAACTAGTGAAATTTTGTATTACTGTACCTGATTCACAGCAGTAATTAAAAAATGGAACCCAAAAGGTCTCTGTTTATGACTGTCAGTTTATGTGTGTCTATGTATGTGTTGCAGATATATTGAATTTTCCACCTCTGGATGGTATTGCCAAAATTAATTTGTAAAAGAGCTCTATGTAAGTGGCTTTAAAAAATTAAGTACTTATATAAATTAAGTAAATTGAATCCAGTAGTCCCCCTTTATCTGTGGATTCACTTTCCATGGTTTCAGTTACCCACAGTCAACCTCAGTCTGAAAATATTAAATGAAAAATGCCAGAAATAAATAAGTCATACGTTTTAAATTGTTTGCTGTTCTGAGTAGTGTGATGAAATTTCTTGCCACCCCACTCCACCCCATCGTGGAATTCCCCAACCATCAACATCATCATAGCTCAATGATCCAGGATCAGATCCTCCATCTGATATATCATCAGAAGGTCAATAGCAGCCTACCACTACATCACGATGCCTACATCACTCACCTCACTTCAGTTCATCACACAGGCATTTTAATCATCTCACATCATCACAAGAAGAGGAAGGGTAAGTACAGTACAATAAGACATTTAGAGAGAGAGGGAAAGTGAGAGAGAGATACCACATTATTATAATATATTGTAATAATTGTTCATTAGTTTTTTTTTTTTTTAATTTTTTTTAACATCTTTATTGGAGTATAATTGCTTTACAATGGTATGTTAGTTTCAGCTTCACAACAAAATGAATCAGTTATATATATACATATATTCCCATATCTCTTCCCGCTTGCGTCTCCCTCCCTCCCACCCTCCCTATCCCACCCCTCCAGGCGGTCACAAAGCACCGAGCTGATCTCCCTGTGCTGTGCGGCTGCTTCCCACTAGCTATCTACCTTACGTTTGGTAGTGTATATATGTCCATGTCTCTTTATCGCTTTGTCACCGTTTACCCTTCCCCCTCCCCATAGCCTCAAGTCCATTCTCTAGTAAGTCTGTGTCTTTATTCCTGTTTCACCCCTAGGTTTTTCATGACATTTTTTTTTTTTTAAATTCCATATATATGTGTTAGCATACGGTATTTGTCTCTCTCTTTCTGACTTACTTCACTCTGTATGACAGACTCTAGGTCTATCCACCTCATTACAAATAGCTCAATTTCGTCTCTTTTTATGGCTGAGTAATATTCCATTGTATATATGTGCCACATCTTCTTTATCCATTCATCCGATGATGGACACTTAGGTTGTTTCCATCTCTGGGCTATTGTAAATAGAGCTGCAATGAACATTTTGGTACATGACTCTTTTTGAATTATGGTTTTCTCAGGGTATATGCCCAGTAGTGGAATTGCTGGGTCATATGGTAGTTCTATTTGTAGCTTTTTAAGGAACCTCCATACTGTTCTCCACAGTGGCTGTATCAATTTACATTCCCACCAACAGTGTAAGAGGGTTCCCTTTTCTCCACACCCTCTCCAGCATTTATTGTTTCTAGATTTTTTGATGATGGCCATTCTGACTGGTGTGAGATGATATCTCATTGTAGTTTTGATTTGCATTTCTCTCATGATTAGTGATGTTGAGCATTCTTTCATGTGTTTGTTGGCACTCTGTATATCTTCTTTGGAGAAATGTCTATTTAGGTCTTCTGCCCATTTTTGGATTGGGTTGTTTGTTTTTTTGTTATTAAGCTGCATGAGCTGCTTATAAATTTTGGAGATCAATCCTTTGTCAGTTGCTTCATTTGCAAATATTTTCTCCCATTCTGAGGGTTGTCTTTTGGTCTTCTTTATGGTTTCCTTTGCTGCGCAAAAGCTTTTAAGTTTCATTAGGTCCCATTTGTTTACTCTTCTTTTTATTTCCATTTCTCTAGGAGGTGGGTCAAAAAGGACCTTGCTGTGATTTATGTCATAGAGTGTTCTGCCTATGTTTTCCTCTAAGAGTTTGATAGTTTCTGGCCTTACATTTAGGTCTTTAATCCATTTTGAGCTTATTTTTGTGTACGGTGTTAGGGAGTGATCTAATTTCATACTTTTACATGTAGCTGTCCAGTTTTCCCAGCACCACTTATTGAATAGGCTGTCCTTTCTCCACTGTACATTTCTGCCTCCTTTGTCAAAGATAAGGTGACCATATGTGCGTGGGTTTATCTCTGGGCTTTCTATCCTGTTCCATTGATCTATCTTTCTGTTTTTGTGCCAGTACCATACCGTCTTGATAACTGTAGCTTTGTAGTATAGTCTGAAGTCTGGGAGCCTGATTCCTCCAGTTCCTTCTTTCGTTCTCAAGATTGCTTTGGCTATTCGGGGTCTTTTGTGTTTCCATACAAATTGCAAAATTTTTTGTTCTAGTTCTGTGAAAAATGCCAGTGGTAGTTTGATAGGGATTGCATTGAATCTATAGATTGCTTTCGGTAGTAAAGTCATTTTCACAATGTTGATTCTTCCAATCCAAGAACATGGTATATCTCTCCATCTATTTGTATCATCTTTAATTTCTTTCATCAGTGTCTTATAATTTTCTGCATACAGATCTTTTGTCTCCTTAGGTAGGTTTATTCCTAGATATTTTATTCTTTTTGTTGCAATGGTAAATGGGAGTGTTTTCTTGATTTCACTTTCAGATTTTTCATCATTAGTATATAGGAATGCCAGAGATTTCTGTGCATTAATTTTGTATCCTGCCACTTTACCAAATTCATTGATTAGCTCTAGTAGTTTTCTGGTAGCATCTTTAGGATTCTCTATGTATAGGATCATGTCATCTGCAAACAGTGACAGCTTTACTTCTTCTTTTCCGATTTGGATTCCTTTTATTTCCTTTTCTTCTCTGATTGCTGTGGCTAAAACTTCCAAAACTATGTTGAATAAGAGTGGTGAGAGTGGGCAACCTTGTCTTGTTCCTGATCTTAGTGGAAATGCTTTCAGTTTTTCACCATTGAGGATGATGTTTGCTGTGGGCTTGTCATATATGGCCTTTATTATGTTGAGGAAAGTTCCCTCTATGCCTACTTTCTGCAGGGTTTTTATCATAAATGGGTGTTGAATTTTGTCAAAAGCTTTCTCTGCATCTATTGAGATGATCATATGGTTTTTCTCCTTCAGTTTGTTAATATGGTTTATCACATTGATAGATTTGCGTATATTGAAGAATCCTTGCATTCCTGGAATAAACCCCACTTGATCATGGTGTATGATCTTTTTAATGTGCTGTTGGATTCTGTTTGCTATTATTTTGTTGAGGATTTTTGCATCTATGTTCATCAGTGATATTGGCCTGTAGTTTTCTTTCTTTGTGACATCCTTGTCTGGTTTTGGTATCAAGGTGATGGTGGCCTTGTAGAA
This sequence comes from Leucopleurus acutus, assembly GCF_964270905.1. Classification (NCBI taxonomy): domain Eukaryota; kingdom Metazoa; phylum Chordata; class Mammalia; order Artiodactyla; family Delphinidae; genus Leucopleurus; species Leucopleurus acutus. Next base: position 73,645,270 of record NC_139156.1, read on the forward strand.
GGAGTTTGGGAGTGTTCCTCCCTCTGCTATATTTTGGAAGAGTTTGAGAAGGATAGGTGTTAGCTCTTCTCTAAATGTTTGATAGAATTCGCCTGTGAAGCCATCTGGTCCTGGGCTTTTCTTTGTTGGAAGATTTTTAATCACAGTTTCAATTTCAGTGCTTGTGATTGGTCTGTTCATATTTTCTATTTCTTCCTGATTCAGTCTTGGCAGGTTGTGCCTCTCTAAGAATTTGTCCATTTCTTCCAGATTGTCCATTTTATTGGCATAGAGTTGCTTGTAGTAATCTCTCATGATCTCTTTTATTTCTGCAGTGTCAGTTGTTACCTCTCCTTTTTCATTTCTAATTCTATTGATTTGGGTCTTCTCCCTTTTTTTCTTGATGAGTCTGGCTAGTGGTTTATCTATTTTGTTTATCTTCTCAAAGAACCATCTTTTAGTTTTATTGATCTTTGCTATTGTTTCCTTCATTTCTTTTTCATTTATTTCTGATCTGATTTTTATGATTTCTTTCCTTCTGCTAGCTTTGGGGTTTTTTTGTTCTTCTTTCTCTAATTGCTTGAGGTGCAAGGTTAGGTTGTTTATTCGAGATGCTTCCTGCTTCTTAAGGTGGGCTTGTATTGCTATAAACTTCCCCCTTAGAACTGCTTTTGCTGCATCCCACAGGTTTTGGGTCGTTGTGTCTCCAGTTCATTAGTTATTGTTGTTAATCTCTAATTAAATTTTATCATAGGTATATATGTATAGGAAAAACCATAGTATACACAGGAATTCAGGACTATCCATGGTTTCAGGCATCCACTGAGAGTCTTGGAACTTATCCCCAACAGAAAAAAGGGGATTACTATAGATGTTAAGTGGGATAAAAGTTTTTCAGTAAACTTTTTTTTTTTTTTTTTTTTTCCCGTGGTACGTGGGCCTCTCACTGTTGTGGCCTCTCCTGTTGCAGAGCACAGGCTCCGGACGCGCAGGCTCAGCGGCCATGGCTCACAAGCCCAGCTGCTCTGCGGCATGTGGGATCTTCCCAGACCAGGGCACGAACCCATGTCCCCTGCATCGTCAGGCGGATGCCCAACCACTGCGCCACCAGGGAAGCCCTTTCAGTAAACTTTTAAAATAGTTTCTCTAAAATCTTTTTGGTAACCTAAACCAAAGTTTTGCTAAATTAAAGTAAATGATGGATTGTCATTGAATATCCAGATCATTTCCAAATAAGATAAAATACTAAAACCTTAATTACTGAACACAGGTTTACCACTTTGGGCCTTTTTCTTTTTTTACAGAGAAACTAAAGATATTTGGATACATTAATAAATGTGTTTTGTGCCACACTGAGAAATTTACTATGGAAAAGCATATGTTTCTAGACATTGTAAAAATATTAATTTGTCAAGTCACACAATTGTTTACTTCTTTTCACTAAAAAGGTTGTTTAGGGTTAAAAATTAAATATATATTATATAAATATGTTTACAATATATATATGTATATATATAATTAAAGTTACTAGAAATAATAAGGAAACATTTCCATATTCAAGGAAAGTAGGATGTGTGTTTTCAGTAAAAGAAGGTATGAGGAATGGAGAGGAATTTTTGTTGATGAAAATAAAACTAATTTTGTCCTGAAGTGAGACTGGTTACTGCAGAATGGGAAAGAAGAAAACATAAGACCAAACTGTAGAAGGTTTGTGGGAAAGGAATCTTGGGAAAGGAATTTTATGTGTGGTCAAGCAGGCTAAAATTAGAATGAATTTATTTAAGTGGAAAAAAATGAGTTTTAATATCAAAAGTACATCAGTGCAAAATCAGAACTGATTTTCTCTCTGTTAAAAGAACAAGTGATTTTGAATTACTGGTCTGCTCTTAGTAAGAGATTGTAAAAGGTTGTTATTTACCTTTAAGTAATCTGCCTAGAAAGCAAGTATTTTGTGCTTTACCAAAATAATTTCCTGTAACAACTATTTAACTTTCTATATTTGCCTGTGTGGTCTTCAATTGTCACTTTGGTTAAATGGATACGTAAATGTTGTTTCACAGTGACCTATGATCCTATTTGACCAAGTGTTTTTAAACCTTTTGATATTTTTGACAAACTTCCCCCAAATCAAATCCCAAATGAAATCTTTCTGACCTCAAACTAACTTTGAGATTTTCCAGAGGGCTCCTGGGACACATCTCAAAAGATTTGTTCCCTCTTCTTATAAAAGGAGAGATCTTAAACTAATTAGGCTTCTTTGATGTGTTAAATTACATGGGAAGTATTGTCAAATAAAAGTAATACTAAGCCCTCTCTATTTTGTATTTGTATAGGTATATAAGTGTTCCAGAGCTGTGTGAAATTCCTAGAGATGTGATATGTCCAGGTATAATGTTATCAGTCATAATTAATATTAACGTAAACTGGTGTATATCACAGAAATAACTACATTTCTTTATCAAATGAAATCTCATCAGATCTTGAACAATGGGCATTTTTGTCTTTGTCATTTACAGAGACTTACTGTCTTAGATGCTTCTGCAAAAGTGTTCTTACAAAAGTGTTTCATCTTCAAGGAGATTCATGGGAAGGATTTTAACAAGTGCATGTTTCTGATAACATAAAGGTCATAAAACTGAAGTGGATTCAAGCAGAACAAATATCAATTATTGTACATGGGACTAAATGAACTGAGGAGAATGATTATAATTTTTTAATATTTTTTTGTTTGAAAAATTGCTAGATCCTTAATGTTTTGTTTTTCCAGATTTAAGGAAACCTTTTTTCCTAAGTTATCGATGACTTACAGCAATTTGGTAAAGTATACCTTTGCAAACAAAGACGAAACATTTACTTTTCTCCCTACCTGATCCCTCCAGAAACTCTTTGGAAACTCTTCTGTATTCTTTGCACAGCAATACAGTTAGTTATTTGCAAAGGTCAATAAGAATCTGTTCTCCTTGTAACAGAACACATTGGAAACACTGGCTATATTACCAAAGCTTTGACTGAAATGTCATATTTGAGAGAGACGTACACAGACTCAGATATGATCTGACAGCTTTAAGGAACTAAGGTTAACTTAATAAAGCCAATAAAGCCCCTTGAAAAAGATTGGCCTGGTACTCTGATTACAGGGTTCCTGGCAGCCGTACCCAGTGAGTAAGGAAGGTCATTTCCTGGCAGGCCCAGGAACTTCAGGTTATTTTGGGGACCTTATGAAGAGAGGAATTCACCCAAACTATAGGTATTGTAGGTAAAATCTGATGGCGAGTCCTTGGCTTGGCTTTCTGGCCTCAGAGGCTTTTAAGAGTTCAACCTGAGATTCCTTATGAAAAGTTCCTGCAAAGCAGTTTTAAAAAGTACTCATACAATACAATCAGTATTCTTGCTGCACTTATGTAAATAAGCCAATTTTAAAGCAAACAAATTAGTTTAACTGCAATTATCTTTTGTTTTAAAAAAATGGAAGTAACTGTAGAGAGAAAAATGTTTGTACTTTTGTAGATATTAGATTCTAGTGCTATTAATTTTGAGGTTTTGTTATATTCCTGTAAACTGGACTGGATCCTGAATTCTTCTAGTTCCCTTCAAATAACTAGCCACAATTCTCCAAACTTATGTTTCCAATTTTCTCCCACCCTTCTGATTTGGAATCACTAAGAACAAAGACGGTCCTTGAGTCTCCTTGGAAGGGACTATACCAGATCCTCTTCACTACTTAAGATGGCAGCCAAACTTCAGAGACTTAGGTACACATCTCACAGCTGAAGAAGTCCCCACCTGACATCTGGTCCTGTACAACCAGCTGGAGACCTCAAAATCAAACTGACTAGTTGGAGAAGTAGCTGACACTGAGGCAGACTGCTTCCTCCTGACACCCCAGATCAAGACTTCACATTTTAATTAAATATGAAACCTTTTTCTTCTCTTTTTCTTTCCTTTACTCTGTCTAGCATTGATCCAGAAAGATAATACAGTCATCTGAATCTCTCAGGCCATTGCTAAGGGAGGTAACCTCTGTAATTTAGACATTTTTTATTTCAGGTTAGGAGATTTACCTCCCAAATGCACTGAAAACTTAAATGACTCATGGCTTGAATGGGCAAATGCAACAATCCCTGCAAATGAATCCATGAACAGCACCACTTTAGTGGGAGTGGTTTGTGCCCCAACAGTATTTATCTTTGTCTGTGGTGGTTATCATTCTCCTCGGGCATATGGGTGCCTAGATGGCTCGTGCATAACAGGGCAATGCCTCTTGAGTTATCTAACTGTGTCCCTAACTATTTACAAACAAACTGAGACACTTCATTGGACAACTCCCCTGAAATTCAGTTATTTGGAGAGTTAGAAAAGTCCAGGAGGCTTTCATGGTTCAGGATTCACATTCCATAGCAGGTCCCTACTCCCAGGGTTAAGAGTAAATGTAAATGAAACTATAATCAGGAATCTCTCCTTAACTCTTGAAAATACTGCAAAATCTACCAAGACAGTAGCTGCCCAACAGAATTCCTTAGATTCTCTGGCCAAAGTTGTTCCTTTTTTTTTTTTTTTTTTTTGCACGGGCCTCTCACTGTTGTGGCCCCTCCCGTTGTGGGGCACAGGCTCCGGACGCACCGCGCAGGCTCCGGACGCACAGGCTCAGCGGCCATGGCTCACGGGCCCAGCTGCTCCGCGGCATGTGGGATCTTCCCGGACTGGGGTATGAACCCGTGTCCCCTGCATCGGCAGGCAGACTCTCAACCACTGCGCCGCCAGGGAAGCCCCCAAATTTGTTCTTGATAATAGAATAGACTTTGATTATCTTTTAGCTGAACAAGGGAATGTCCGTGCTGTGGCCAACACTACATGCTGAACCTGGATTAACATTCTGGGCAAGTGGAAACTCAGTTAACTAAAATCACTGAGCAAGCCACTTGGCTTAAAAAAAGGACTCCTTCCGCAGGGTCTTTCTTTGACTTATTTGATTTTGATTGGTTTGGGTCTGGGAGACTATGGCTCCGAACTGCCCTCCAAACATTGGAAATGATTCTACTTATAACAGTCATAGTAGTCTCCCTGGTGCACTGTATTCTCTCAAAAGCTTTAAATGTATGTTTGCAGCCACTAACCACTGAGCAAATGACCTCCCTAAAACTGGAATGCCAGAAAAGAAAGGAAGAAAATGACTGACTAAAACAACTGTGAGCCTGAAGTCATGACCTGTGAACACCACAGAGATTCAATAGCAGAAAAAAGAATCATGACCTGTGAACACCACACAGAGGATCAGTAAAAGCTATAAGAACTAAACTATAGAGAGGTAGCTGAGAGTGGTGCTAATGCCTTAAATTTTGATCACATCTCTCACTTGGGCTGAAAGTCTGATCAAAAGGAGAGAATTGTGAAAAAAGGGACAACAGGCCCAAAATGGAGTCACTTGTACTAAGCCCCGTATCCACAAACCAAGACCTGATACCTAACCTAACTGCAGTTTCAGCCTCTCCTAGGAATGTAATCTTAACCAGTCCTGTCTAGTGAGGTAACCCACCTGATAGACCCCTGCCTTCTCCCAAAGGAAGGTGACCTTGCCTGAAATAATCCTTTCTTTATGACTTCCTTGTCCCGCACCCTTTCTGCCTTTAAAAACCTCTTCTTTCTGCAGCTCTTTGGAGCTCCTTTCTATTTGCTAAATGGGATGCTGCCAATTCATGAACTGTTGAATAAAGTCAATTTGATCTTTACATTTACTCACCTGAATTTTGTTTTATAACAAGGGTGAAAGTTATCAGATACTATTCTTAATAAAATTTTTAAAAGTAAAAAGAGAAGGTAATCATAAAGAGAAATGAAAAACCCATGGATAATGTCAAATGCACTTGAACCAAAGAGCACTAACTATTGAGTTTAACACAAATCCAGCCTGTTATACACTTTCTTTCAAAGGATCAAGGGATTTTAAAATTAAAATACATACTGTAAGTGTGAGTTTTTTGTGCCCTGCAACAGTTCTACTGTCTGCCTCTTGGCACAGGAAACTTTGGAGGGACCCATCATCTGTTTCAAGTCACCAGCATTTCCAGAATGGGAAGGACTTCGGGGCATGCCTACTTCAACAAAAGCATCATTACAACCTGCAGAAGAAGAGAGAAAAAAGCAAAAATCCAGACATCATCTTACTATCAACAATCACCTGCAATGGAAACAAATCAGAATCCAATTTGATGGAGACAAAAGCATAACAGCTTTCAGCTACAGAGAAGATGCCTTAAATTCAGGCTACCTCAAAAACTCATGATGAAATTTGAAGACCCTCATGTTTCTTTAAAGATTGTTAAGGATGAAGGTATTATTAAAAGAAATACTCTACTTGGGAAAAAATTACACACACACACACACACTTAGTAAGTTAATGCTTTCCTGCTGCACAATTACATTCACTTTAATTTAGGAAGGGCCAATGTAATGGGAAAGTGGTTCTTTCTATGGCAAAGTGTTCTTTCACCATGTTCTTTGGAATTTCATTCAAGATACTGTCTCTCTGCAGTCTTGAGGCAGGGTGAATCATGACTAGTTAGAAAAACCCACTCCAGATCGCTGCACAGACTTTCTACAATCCCCTTTATCCAAGCAACAGAGCGGCTCAAGTTCAGAAGGACAGATACCTTCTGCAGGGTTTGATTTGGGGGATGCCTGTTCAGATGCAGTTGTTTGTCTGGATGGATCACCATGATTCGCACTCAGCACTTTTTCTCCAAGCGATGAAGTGGATATTGCACCATATTTTATATTCGGAGACTGAAATAATAATAGAAAACAACACAGAGATATGGTCACAATTCTAAAATTCATCTCAGGTGAAAGTTTAAACGCGTTACCAGTGGCTCATCTCTTACAAACAGCATAGATCACATGATTCTTGCCGAAGGGCATTACCTGTGTGTGTCCATTTAATGAAGCAGAGATTTTTTTGCTTTCTGTCTGCATACTGTTGATATGGACATCAACAGGAGTCAAGCCAGGAGGGGGAGATGGAGCTGTGTGCCCGTAGGTGGGCACTCCAGACAACAAAATATTGGTTAATGTGGCTTGGGCAGTAGATGGAATCATAAGGTGTGGTATAGCAGAAAAACCTACAACAGCATTTCATGAAGACAGACATTAGACAGGAATAAACTCAGAATCAACAAGCATTATTTTATTCTTTTCAGTAACAACAAAAAAAGTCATTTTTGTTGCTGCAAACTGAGAAGTCAATTTTGATACCTCTCTGTTAACAGGTTTAACGCATTACTATAAAAACACAGAAGAAGTATTAAAATGGAACAACATTTTAGAGAGTATTTAGTCCAAGCTCTTCACTGTACAAATGAGGAAACTAGCTAGATTTAGCGTGTGCATATGACTACCAAGCAAACTTGTCAAACTAGAACGTGCATTTCCTAATTACCAGGTCAGTGACCCTCGTGCACTTTTGCCACTGCTCCCTGCACATCATGCCCTTTTTCCTGATCTGCTTGTCACGTTTGAAGATTACATATTACTTTTATGAAAATCTCACTGCTTTATTATGCTTCGTTTTAGCTGATTTACACTTTGGAGAATTTGCCTGGCTGCAGTATTCTTTGAACCACAGTTCTGCCCTACGGAAACGGAACCACTAGTAAATTTTACTGAAAAACGGATTAATACCTAAGAATACACACCTTTGATTGTACTTAAATAATACTGACCTGTGGCACTTGAAGTACTAGCAAGTGGAGGTGCCCACAATGTGGGGCTAGGGGTACCAGAACTCGGACTTTGCAAAGGACTGACTGAGCTATTAAGAGCATTCAAAAGTGAGTTCGGGGTTGTCGAAGTATTGAGAGATAAGGCAGTGGGTCCCAAAAGACCTGTAATGAATGAATGTAAAGTCAATACACATGAACTCAAGATTTAAAAATACAGATGGCATCAATACTGCCATTTGGAATGCACATCCATGTAGTCTGATATTTTCCAAATATAAGATATGAGTGACAGATTACCTTCTTTCAAATATTCACATGAAATATTGCACGATACAACTCCAACACAGGACCCCACTTGCCTACAAACAGAAATGGAAGACAGATATGCCCAGACCAGGACAGTAGTCAGGGGCCTGGAGCACCAATCAGTTGCTTCATAATCACGTCAACTAGCCAGGATGAACAAAACTGTGCTCACGTGGAGACCCATTTTGTATTTCTCTGCCTAATTCACTTGTCACCTGCGTCCAAACAAACTCTTTTTAAACCACTTGCAATTAGCAGTGACTAGGGGACGTTTTCCTGCAACAGAATATCTCCCTTCGGGTCCATTTGCAGAGGCTGGCCCACCCGGAACAGTTTTCATACCGTCTATGACTGTCCATACATGACGTCTTTGGGTCCATCTCAATGCGTATGAAGACTTTTCTCAGAAAAAAAGAATTGTTTTTCCGCTTTTTGCTTGTTTTAAGGATTTAATCTTTGATTTAGTAATGAAATTTCCCTTCGGGCATTTCAAATATGTTCTAAAGTGAAATGTGAGTTTGTATAAATAAGTTCCCAGGAATACTTAAAGCATTAAGTATTAGAGGCTAGAGATAGCCATGAAAACATCTTAAAATTAAATCACTATGATCTTTGCTCACTTTTTTTCTCTCTAGTGCAGGAAGAACTCAGTTCCTGCTAAGTTGCCTGATTGGCATTTCCTGACTCACATGCATTGCTGTGTTATTACAACTCTGTTCAGAATCTCCAGTGGAAGGGACAACTTTGGGAGATTAGGGGCCAAGGGGGAAAAATCTGTCTTTACTTGTAATGGTGTCTGGGCAGGGATACTTGGAATCTTAATCATATTATAACCATATTACATTTTTAAAAAGCAAGAATAGCTATTAAAAATTTGAAAGACTGCTGAGAGTATTTTTTTCTGTCTCAGCACTGAACTTGGTAGAATGATCTGCGAGGGTTATTGCATTAACTTTTTATATAATGGCTACTGAAAAATGTGCAAAAAGTAGTGAACCTAGAATAACTGTAACATAGCAATGAACTTCCTCCTACAAGATGGGAATCCGTAAATGAGGCAATACGTATCACACCATGCCTATTAAGTGGCTCACCCTGCTTTCTTAAAGAACTAAAGCACCAAGATGATGTTGTTCTTTCATCTTTCTCTTCTTCACCTTAGATATAAATGCAGGTTGGTTTGTTTCCCATGGTGGCCGCAGGCTAGATCTCCTTTGTGTTTGGGCAAGGCAGGCCTAACCACTAGGACTGAGGGTTCTGCTTCCTTTCTCCTCCCCCCTCCCCACCCCTCATGCAGGTCTGCAATTACTTTTTGAAGAGCAAACTGGATAATCTTTATCTCTAGGGACTACTGGCAATATTGCAAATGCAAGAGAGAACAAACACATAAATTATAGTCAGCCGGCTCACTTCACTCTCAATGGCATTCTTAATTTAGAAGAACAAACAGAGCCACCGAAAATACAACAGCCAGACCTTGATTACTTATGCCAAAATAAAAAGAATCTGGGAGACAGAAATCTATAGAGTCTAACAAAAAAATCAAAATGCATTGATTCGAGTTTTGTTGCTTTTCACCTGATCGTAGTGCCTGAAGAGGAAAAAACAGCCTTTAAAATGTAGCCCCAAACAGTAGAAAGAAAGGAACCTGGATAAGCCATCCCCCAGAGGCTGAGAAGGGCTATAATAATAAATTTTATACCTAGTCCAGTGAGTCCGAGGCCTGCGGAAGCTAAGATATCCAGGCTGGGACATGCCAGGCCGGCAGGGCATGATGCTGGGGATGGACTGGTTGCTATGGTAACCCCACTGCTTTCAAGTCCGAGGAGACATTTCCTTGCTTCATACATATTTAACGCATTTCGCTCAACACTTTTCACAATCACAGACTATGAAAACACATAATGAGAAAGAAAAAAGTGACATGCAAGTAGTCTACAATGAATTGGGGAGGGGGCTGAGAAATGAATATGGTAATAAGAATTCCACTCAGGGAATGGATGAATGATGCTTTAGAATCAACTGCAAATTCTAACCACGTATTTCCTAAGTTTACTCCTTTTGGTAAAACCATAAAATGTTAGTTACCATTTATTGGGTGTGTCCTGTGTCCCAGGCACTGTGATGGAAGCTGCACATATATTCTAATTCCTGCAAAACCTCATGGGGTGGAATTATTATTCATGTTCAGTGAGGACAAGGGCCTTACCCAAGGTCACAGCACAGCTGTGGAGGAGCAGCTAGAGGACTGGAACTTGGGTCCTTCTGTCTCTACAGCCCATTCTCATTTATATCCTCTTGACTCTACATTAAAGCTTTCCCCCCTTTATCTCATCTTTACAAAACAAATCAAACATGTCACCATACACAGACTGCATAATAATAGTCACTTACATCTGACATTTACAGTCTACTAGTTAACTAATGGACCTTGAGGTACCACTCTTCCTCACTGATGACATATTTGTGGCAAAGCTTATAGTAAAATAAATTTCCAAACAATAAATCTTCTTTTTTTCTTCAGTGGACTCATCTGGAAAATTGGAAATGTGAACCCAAGGGGGAAAGCCTCCAGTGGACAATAAAGAAAATGTGTGGCTGAGACAGCAGTTAAAGCAGTAGTCAGCCTCGGGGCCTGTGAGGCATAATTAAACAGCCCTGGATGCTGCAAGGCTTCAGAGCTCTCACTTAAAATCTCTTTTCCCCTGACCTCTGCTCACTTCTTGCTGAACTCCAGAAATCTTCCTGTGCCTGTCCATCTTTACATGCAAAGTCTCTTCTGACTGTATCTTTTCCTTCTGGTACGTACAGTGACTCTAGTCAACTCAAATTAGTAAAGTACAAAGCTTCCCAATACATAAAGTTAACGTTCTATTCTCTAACTTTAAGCTCAATATATCAAGTTCATTTAGAATCAATCCTATCTTCTCCATTAAAGTTTTCTTTTGAAGAACGCATGATTCTTTTTCTTACGTTGGACACTAAATACCACATTATTTACATACAGACAAAACTGTATATAGTACTACATGTTATACATATACCATATGCATATATGCATATATGATAAAATTCAGTTTAGAAATTTTAAAAATGGAAGGCACAACTGTTTGGTGTTTTACCTACTATAATTAAAAATATACATAAATGTTATCATTTAGTACATGTTATTATGCAACTTGCTTTTTTTTTTTTTAATTTTTGGCTGCGTCGGGTCTTTGCTGCTGTGCACGGGTTTTCTCTAGTTGCAGCAAGCAGGGGTTACTCTTTGTTGCAGTGTGCGGGCTTCTCACTGCGGTGGCTTCTCGTTGCGGAGCATGGGCTCTAGGCGTGCGGGCTTCAGTAGTTGTGCCTCGTGGGCTCTAGAGCGCAGGCTCAGTAGTTGTGGCGCACAGGCTTAGCTGCTCCACGGCATGTGGGATCTTCCCAGACCAGGGCTCAAACCTGTGTCCCCTGCATTGGCAGGCAGACTCTTAACCACTGCGCCACCAGGGAAGTCCACAACTTGCTTTTTTTATTCAACACCATTCTTGTCCTTTGGCTTCTGATACAAAGGTGTCTTCGGCATGTATAAGTAGAAGTGCATCACTGAGGGTAGGGTATCCGTGTTTTCAGTGTGAGCAGATGATCACAAGTTGCTTTTCAAAGTGGCTGTATCAACTTACATGCTTTAATGTAGGAACACTCCTCTTTCCTCAAACTCTCACTAGCACTTAATAATGCCAGAATTATCCCATTAAACTTTGCAGCATCTTAGAGGAGAAGTTCCAAGAAGGCTGAACTGGAGATACTTCATTATTTAAAGTATATATGACAGGGCTTCCCTGGTGGCGCAGTGGTTGAGAGTCCGCCTGCCGATGCAGGGGACATGGGTTCGTGCCCCAGTCCGGGAAGATCCCACATGCCGCGGAGCGGCTGGGCCCGTGAGCCGTGGCCGCTGAGCCTGCGCGTCCGGAGCCTGTGCTCCGCAATGGGAGAGGCCACGACAGTGAGAGGCCCGCGTACCGCAAAAAAAAAAACCCCAAAACAAACAATAAAGTATATATGACAGACAATGGCGCCTATTCTTTAAATCTCCAGGGCTAGCACAGTGGCTCACAATTAGTAAGTAAACTAAGTATTTTTTTAATTGCCTTGGATGTGTACACATACACATATGCACATAACACAACATTTATTTAGCCTTACCAACTCTCCGGCAAGTTTGCAAATTAATAAGAAAATGTTTTCTCTTTCCTTCCCATATATGTCATTAAAATGATGGTTACAAATGGACTCCAAAAACCAACATATATATTAAAAAAAAGATCAATAATGAATGCTGTTACAAATTTACATTTATATAAAATAACTAAATATAATATATAACGATGTATATTATATAGAATATTTAGTTCCATGTATATGCAAATACACATTTATATGAAAATAACACTATACAGAACGTGAGGTGATACATGGTTCTCTTTGGGCCCAGACTCTGAACCAACCTTGCTCGGCTGTTTTGGCTTTGGTTTAATACTGATGAAGACGTCGAGCTGCTCCATCAACTGAGCAATGAACTGTGGGTCAACTTCAATTTCTTCCTTCATATCAAACATTAGCACAAGAGGAAGACAACCCTAGGAAATGTCACAGCGGAAAGGGTGAGAGGTAAAAAAGTTACTCATTTAAACATCCAATAATTTCACGTGCCTACAGATAATACAATCTTTTATAGATTTAAAGAGTAAACCAAAGTATTAAGCTAAATTATACACCTTCACATAGCTTAGAAGGCTGGTGTGCAAATAATGTTGAGGGGTAGAAACTATTTTTTGGATGACAAAAACATGTGTCTTACGTTTATTTTTGGCCCTGAATTCTTTATCTACTCTCCACCTTGGAAAATTCCTCCACTCTGACTTCAGTTTTGTTAGTGACACCAGAAACTAGATTCTCAGCCACATCAAGGATACTAATCTTGTGCCCTGGCTCAAAAACTTACAGTGGAGGCTTTTTATTGTCTCCTGAATGAAATCTAAACATGTATCAGCCTTTAAAAATCTCCACATTTCAGCTCGGCTTTGCTGGTGCAATCACAGGTTTATGTGTACATGTCTGCCCCTTCCTCCAGGCTAGATCAGCCTCTTGACTATCTTTTAAACAGGTTCTGACATTGGTATCTTAACTCATCAAAAGGCTTCTTTGCCAACCCAATTCCTACTTCTCTTCTGACACAGCTCAAACCTTACCTCCTTCCTGGAGTAAAATGCTACTATCACCCCTTCTTTTCACTATCTCACTCTTTAGCATGGCAGAGTCTAGCACTTTTTTTCTCTGATGTTGTCTTCCTGGCCCCTAATCTACTTAGTATAGGAACCAGATCCCATACATTTTTACGATGTACAGATTGATGGATTTGTACATAATTATCAGAAGAAATTACCATCAAACGTACTAGAATTAAAATGAAATCACCAAGTTCCATTTCTCGTCTGGATAAGTGATGTTTATAAGCACACTGCTATAAAAAAAATGGTGATGGTATTTATTTATTTTATTTTATTTACTTATTTATTTTTTTGCGGTACGCAGGCCTCTCACTGTTGTGGCCTCTCCCGTTGCGGAGCGCAGGCTCCGGACGCGCAAGCTCAGCGGCCATGGCTCACGGGCCCAGCCGCTCCGCGGCACCATGGGATCTTCCCGGACCAGGGCACGAACCCGTGTCCCCTGCATCGACAGGCAGACTCTCAACCACTGCGCCATCAGGGAAGCCCGGTGATGGTATTTAAAATGTAAGTTAAAGCCATGTAATTTATCTCTCCCTCATGTCTTTCAGTATTGTTTAATAATATGTCTCACTGCACACCTGTATTTTTGGCAGGTGTGATCAAAGTATGAATATGAATTCATAACTGTGCTGATGGCGTGAAAAGTTTACTAACTCAAAATAATATCTAAAGAACTTGAAAAGCACAGAAAAGAAAATATGAAGAGTAATCATAATAATCTTTGAATACAAATATGCTCTCTAACTAGCCATATATTAAAAGTAGCCTAAGTAAGCCTGGCTTTTAAGAAAATTAATTCTTAAAATTATATATTATAATCCTTAATGATTATAACAAGTTCTCATCTGTCAGAGGAATGGAATCAACAATACAAATCTGGATCTCCTGAAAGTTTCTCAAGAACAGATTCTGCAAGTTAATAACAGCAAATGTCACACCTGAAGCTTATGGATTCAAATGTCACTAAAGGTCTAGCCTGAACAGGAGAATATAATGGTGTTTTTAATAAGAATACTTGGGAGTCCACAGTATTTCAGTCCATTTTGTTACTATACATCAATCTACACACTGGGTTTTTAAATGAATATAGGAAGGATAGAAATATTGAAAATTATAAACTGGAAGCAGTAGTAAGTTACATAACTGTTATTTTTCTTCAATGCATGACACTCAAATTCATGGCTTAAACAGCATTTTTAAAATTTTATCAGAGATTTATGAAATGCTCAAATGTCTCATGCTACCAAAATTTACATCTTTGAGGGTAAAATTTTCAATGTGTTAATTTTTAACTTTTCTGTTTAAACAGAAGACTTCTTTGGCAAACACAAACTAATACTACACATTAAATAAAAATAACCATCTTCAAACTAATATTACACATCAAATAAAAATAAGCACCTTCCACAAAATACAGCCAGTTATTTCAATGTAACCTCTTCTGTTACTTAGTGTAAGTTAAAAAAATACTAAAAGGAAATTACTCACCTATCTATTGAAATTAAGTCTGTGAGGCACTATGTACCTTATTCTTTTATTTCCTTTTACCAAGTAAGTTGCTTATTTGACCAGGATTTCAAAGTGCTTCCATAAATACCACACTGGTACAGTACGTGCAGCAACAAACACTGTACCCAAAGAGGTAAAAAAAAAAATCGTACCATTAACTTCAGTAAACCTACCATGAGATATTGCCTTGCAAGACAGACAGACTCAATGGTGCCCTGGAGGTAGACGGTGGACTTCTTTTGTGGATTACTGGGATCGGGAAAGTGGATCTGAGCACCCGTTCTCTGCATGATATGTTTGATGTTGCTTCCATTCCGACCCATCATAAAGAGATGATGCTGAGCTGCGATATCTAGTTGCGTGCTCACGGGGATAGCTGACGCCAAGCTCCCGGCGAGATGTTCCAATAGCATGGCAGTTCCTTCCTAGAAGAAAAGGGTGGGAGAGAAGTAGGCCTATACAGTAACTGTCCACGTTGAAGGGAAAGATTCTACTGCACTTCTGACAGCTATGGAAAAACTCAACACATTCTAAGAACCAGAATGTACTATGAGAAAAAATTCAGGAAAACAAATTACTTTTAAAATCCTTTAAAAATAAAACTTGCGTGATTTGTACACCTACAATGTTCGGCATTACCTAAACCACTTACCTTCACAGCACTTGTGTTATTCTGAGACCCTCGTACTATCACAGTAGCACCATACATTCGGGACCGCTGTTTAAATGACACTGAAATGTTGTACGTCTGTGATATGTGCTGAATAGAGGGGGAATTAGGATCGGGCACTGGTTGAAGAATTCCAGCAATCGGCAGCTCAAACATCAGCACCAAAGGAAGCAGCTCCTAAAACGAAATTACAGAACCCAGGGCAGATAGTTAAGTCATTGTACATTTAGAGATGTGTGTAGTTCATTCATTCTTTTCTGAAGATGGAATTTTAAAACATAATGCTTTTATTACAGCCACAAGCTTGGGTAGACTATATAAAGGTTTTTAAATGAAAGGAGCCTTTTGTGAAACCTGAGAGTTTGTAACTTAAGCTGCCTGTGGCATTTTTCCTCAGGCGTCTTTTTGATCATTTCAAAATCATCAGAGAAATCAAGCCAGATAAAATCCAGAACGTCTCTAAGAAACACCTCTGATACATTAATACAATTTCTGTCACTATTTCCTACATGTTGAACATATGATTTGGTTATAAATTGATAAATTATGGTATTTTTATTGCCTTATAATGCAGACATCGCTGACATTGATTTACAGTACTAAAGGTAATAACAGTTACCCGAATTCTAACTCGGGCCGATTCTACTCCTGCCGGTTGTCCTGCTATAGATACCTGCAAAAAAAGAAAACACAGAGTTAGATTTATTGTACTTGAACCCACATCTGCTTTCCCAGTTATCTATACCCTCACTACTCAAAGTGTCGTCCAGGATAAAACAGCATCGCCTATCTGGGAGTTTGTTAAAGATGAGGGATTTCAGGCACCAACCCAGAGCTACTTAATCAGAATCTGGATTTTAACAAGCTCTGGTGATGTGTGTCAACTGAACAACGTCACCTCCTGGACTTAGCTAAAACCTCCCAGCCCCCAGGAGCCCATCCTGCCTTCTTCACAATTTCTCGTGTTCACTGCATTTTCTCCCTTTTTACAACAACTCTCTGAATACAAGATGTGCAATGATAGTGCCACACTAAGTTCTCAAAATAATGAACTCCTTCATGCTAGTTGGCAAAAAAAACTGCTGCTCCAACAGCCCTCTCCTGGGATCTCCTAGGCTTTCCTACGATCCATCAACTAAAGAATTACTCTTGGCGTTAGGGCAAGGGGGTGGGGCTCCAGGACAGTGCTCTCTCATGGGCCGTGCCCATGCCGTATCAGCCATCAAATATTTTGATTACTGCTTTTGCTTTTTACCATGGCTTCCTATCTAGTTCTTTATGTATGTGTCCCACTGTCACCATTAGTCCCCACAGAGAAAAAACTATATCGTATTCATCTTTGTGGCCAACACAGTTTCTATATTGTGATTAGAGGAGAGAAAACTTCCAAATGACACAAAGAACACCATCTGTTCTTCAAGTACTGACAGCGTTTTCATGTAGACAGGTGAGTTCCATTTGTTTCCAAACACAAGAACGAGAAAAAAATGTGTATAAAACAGAGCCATAATTCAGTCACTGTGAGGAAGTCAGACACTCATGCATTGCCTCTCAGAAGGTGCTCCAGTGTAGCCTGGAGGACCACCTGTGCGATGCTGCAGACAGAATCCCAGCTATCAGTAGGTGCCTGGACTAGGCAAGCTTTCAGGTCCTTTCCTAACTCACATGCCTTCCGAGCCTTTCATAGGGACTTCGTTTTATGTTGCCATGATATCCTTCCCTGTCTTCTACAAACCATTTAGAGATCAAGCATTTATGGCCCATCTACAACTCATCTCTTTAAAAAGGAAGAGCACCTTCAGTCTCCTTGGAGAGGGACATACAATCCACACTAAATGCCATCTTCATGATTACTCTTTTGCTCTCATCTCCCAAAAAAGTTATGCATACAGAAAATTCAAGCTTTAATTTGTCCCATAAAAGTTCATGTGAAAAGACAAAGCACCTGGTTGCTTTTTTCTGCTTGATTATTCCTGTTGGAATCTGGAAAGTGGATGTGGCATCCTGTTTCTTCCATCACCTTCTTAATATTGTTGCCACCTTTGCCGATTACATGAGAATGTTCTGTATGTGAAACATCCATCTTCAAGGTGACCCGATTGCTCTACGTGGAAATAATGTATTATTTCTTGATGCATGAAAACGGAAGGAACAACTCCTAAAAACCACTTTTCCCCCAAAGGAATAGGACTAACTAAAAGTGACCCAGTGGAAAATCTTACATTTCTTAATAAGATCATCTTAATCTATAAATTTTTCAATTTCTATCTATTTCTCCTTGGCTAATAAAAAAGAAATTTCCATTTAAAGACAGATTTGTCAGAAAAAATAGAAAGATATACTTTTTACCAAGATAATTTTTCGGACAGTAGTATTTAAGTAAAATTAGGTATAATTATAAAAAAATTACTCATTTTTCCTTTAATAGATATTATTCATGAAACAGAATTCAAATAACTAAAAACAGATGAAAACAATTACAAGAGTGAATACATGTATGTTAGTAGAAACGTTGAACAATGATAGAAAACTAGAAATAACAATAAAATTCAAAATGGAATAAAAAAGTATTTACAAACATTTCACAACTTCTCTATCACTGTATGTCAAATTTTACAAAGTAGATAAATTATTCTTGCCAGTAGGAGTAAGAGTGAGGAAGATACCACGAAGTATGCATCTCTAGCAGTAAAAAGGCTTAAGAAAACCAATACAGAGTGTAAGATTTGTTAGTTACATTAAAGCAAAATGTAAAATTCTAAAACATAATGAATAATTACAGTCAGACTGGAATCCATGTATTTAATTTGGGAAAATGCAGTGTTATAAAATTATAAAGACTGAGATGAAATGTTTTCTCATTTATAAAATTGATATTGAAATTCTTCAGTCCTTACAAAGTAAAATTAAAAAGTTAAATACGACAAGATGTTAAAAATATCAATAGGTTTACATTTTCTGAATTCTTAAATTTTAGACTTATATCCATTAAATACTTTGGATTTTAAACTTAGTTCTTCTTTTAGTTTATCCTCTAAAAAGAGAAAAAAAGATATCCTTTTTTGGATGTCCTAAAATATTTAATAATTATAAGGTGACTATTTCTTAAAAATTAAACAAACAACAAAAAAAAGGAACAGGAAAGGAAATAAAGAGGAAGAGATCAGAAACCATTTCAGTGAAATACCAGGTGGCAAAACATAGTGGTTAAGAGCCAGACAGCCTGGATTTGAATCCCACCTCCCCACTTTTCAGCTATTGGATCCTGTGCAAATTCCCTAACATCTCTGTGCTGATAGTTATAAGGATTAAACCAATTAATATTTGTAAAGGGTGTAGCTAAGTGCCTGGCATACAGTAAGTGATTTTGACGTGTTTATTAAAATAAATTCTCACAAACGAGTATACATTTTTACATATTTTAATTTCTCTATTGTCTCTCTCTACATATACTTGTAGAGAGACAGAATGTACAAGACAAATTGTGAAATTTCATGCCATCACACACACAGAGCTATACAGAAGATTATTCTGGTTTTCTACCGATATCATAAAGGTAAATATGCTACTTCTTGCAATCTTTATTACTTGTCCTATACTAATCCGGGTCAATATTTTTTAATATATATCTATATGGGGGGGGAGAGAGAATATTATTCAATCACCCAGCATGAGAGAACCTATTCAAATTTTAAACAGAACTTTAATCCACTGTAGAATCACACGTGCTTATTTCAAAACCCACCATTACTTTCTCCTGGTTTTTCTTCTCCAAATGGTTCTTTCACAACAGCATGAAGTAGCCCTTGCAGAGACAAGGTTCTGACATCTGAGTGTCCTTAACATTCACTTACTTTTGTGTCTAAGACAGACATGATCATTTCCTTGGCTTCCTTAACATCTTCTTTCTTTCCAGAAACCTTAATATGAGGATCTGTAAGAAATCAAAAACGAAGGACTCATATGAAACTCCCAGGCTCTGTCTTAAAACTGCTGTTACACTATAAGAAAAGAGATTACATAATAAATTTAATATTTGATTCATTCTAGGTGTGTTGTCACTGTAATAAAAACAGGAATATGGAAAATACCCAAACCGTGCATTTATTGATGCTTTTTTTCCTTCTGAACACTGGCTGACCTATTTAAATTTAATTGCAAAATATCATATAATTATTATTATTATTTTTTTTTTTTGCAGTACGCGGGCCTCTCACCGTTGTGGCCTCTCCCACTGCGGGGCACAGGCTCCGGACGCACAGGCTCAGCGGCCATGGCTCACGGGCCCAGCCGCTCCGCAGCATATGGGATCTTCCCGGACCGGGGCATGAACCCGTGTCCCCTGCATCGGCAGGCAGACTCTCAACCACTGCGCCACCAGGGAAGCCCCATATAATTATTTTTAAACGAGTAAAGAATCTATAAATTCAGTTTATTAATTCATCTCTTGCTACATTCCAGGTCCTGTTCTAAGGCTTGAAATGCATGGACTCATTTACTCTACACCACAGTTTTGTGAGGTTTTTTACAGAGGAAACTAAGGCACAGAGCAGTTTAGTAACTTGCCCCTAACTTGCCCCAGAAAACCATTCAGGGCTTGTTTACTGTAATCCAATGTCTTCCAACTCTGGATTCATACTTTAAACCATGTGATAATTTAGAAGATATTCTTACCAATCGAGGTTAATAGAAAAAAAACCCTTAATCTTCATTCAGGAATATTGAATATTTATTCAGAATTAGTACTACCTGACTAAATGTCTGCTATGTCTATTGCTTATTAGTGCCAGGGAATGTTGCACAGGAAAGCGTTCATTCATTCAGCAAATATTTTCTGAACCTCTACTATGTACCAGGCACTATTCCAGGGGCTGGGGGATATGTTAGTGACAAAAAAAGACCCTTGTCTGCATGAAGCTTACAGTCTTGTGCAGGGAGGCAAAAATCAATCAAATAAATAAATGACCTAGTATATTAGAGGGTAAATATTATGACAAAAAGGAAAAGGAGAACAAGACGAAGGATCGAGAAGACCAGCTGTGGACGGGGCAGGGGCATCAGGCCACACTGAGAAAGGAAGGCTTAAAGGGCGGGAGGCAGCTGGCCAAGCTCTGATCTTCCAGGAGTAGGAAACATCAGAGCCAACGCCTGCGTGGGGACGTGCCTCTTGGGTTCTCTCTTGAATCAGGTTTTCAAGTCCCCCCAACTATCTGAGTGTTTTATTACCCCACAGGTCAGCCTGACAGAGACCAAGACCATCCTGGGGGGTAAGCTGAACGTTCTATGCGATTAGCTTTAGTGAGAAAGCTGAGTAACAGAGAATGCATCATCATCTCCACCACCATCGTTAGTAACGCCAAGCTTACTGACTGCTTACAACGTACTGCCTTCTCTGCTGAGTACACTTCATAGACTCAAGTCAACGACAGAGTCAGCCAGTGTTTGCTGAGCAACTTTCACAATTAGCAAGCAGTTCTGCCTGAGTCCTTCTAAACCAGGACAAACTAGGATAAGAAAGTAAACTCACCTGGTGTAGATTTTATCGAACTACACGTGCATCCTCATATTGTGATTTAACCTACCCATCTCTACCTCACAGTCCTCAAGGCCGTGACCCATAAGGTGTGATTGGAAGATAGAGGGAGGGAGAGAGACAGAGAAAGGGATGAAGGATGGGAAGAGGGAGGAAACCATTTTCTAAAGCTCCCCGTTCTTAGGACAGGATGGGGCAATCCTCGTCAACAAGAGTGCACGTGGAGCCTCAGAGTTCGGGAACGTCTGGCCTCCTGGGGAGGCCTCCCAGCAGCAGGGCCTAATCGGAGACGGTGCCCTCACCTCCGGCCCCCGGCCTCTCCCCAGACTGTGTCTCCTGGTGGCTGCTCCTGGCTCAGGCACTTTTCCTTAGTCTGTTCTTTAATCCCTCTTCTGACAGTTGCCCTGTCAAAGGGATGTTGTGAAGATCAAAGACCTTAATGCTGGTTAAAACTTTCTAAAGTGTTTAAGCATCAGGTATTACGAGGCGAGGGGCTAAGTAAACGTAGGGCAAAATGGCTGTCCAACCACCACAAGCTGGGAGAGCCTCCGCGCTATTGCTGCATGATGTGGCGTCCGCTCGCTCCTTCAGGCGTCCTAACAGGGACCGCCTTTTCTGTGCAAGACTCTCGCCAACCTTAGCATACTTAAGTAACCAAACATTCTCTTTAATAATTCTTATTATATCCATTATGGCTCCTAGAGGCAATATTTACATAAAGAGCTGTCTACATTCAAAATTTTGGTCTCAACTCTCTTGAACTTTGGTTTGAATTACTGTAGGCTCTGACATTAATGTCTACCAGAAATGCTCACTGCTGCAGTGGGAGATTAGAGCTTGGTGCTGCTGTAGTCCAGACTCACATGTCTGCTCATCAGACTCACTTGGAGCACTTACTAAAATATAGGTTCCTGGGTCTCCAGGACCTGGCAATCAGCATTTTGTTGTTTTCCCAAGTGATTCCTAAATCAAGAATAGGACACAGCAGATCAAGCCACATAAAACGTGTAACTGTAATCTCTTACGTATCAGCCAAGTATATATATAACATAAAATGCTTCTATAGGAAAAAAATGTATTTTCTCACAAAATAAATTAACACTATGTACTGAGTGGTATGATAATCTGAAAACCTATTACTTTACAGGCTGGATAATCACATTAAAATTCCTATGCATCTGTAGAGAGGCAGGAAACCTCAGATCCAATTTAAGAAGGAATTTGATTTTCCACCATCTCTGCGTCAAAGGAACAATAAACAAAATAAAAAGCAAAAGACTCAATTAAAATAGATGTATACACTTTATTTCAAGGTGAAACAGCACCATCTAGTGGCCAAAAATATAAACTATCGATGGACACGAGAGAGAGACAGTAGTCACCAACAGCATCAAACTGTCTCCAGGACCCAAATCAGCACTCTTTTGGAAACTGGTGCTTTAAATAATCAACTCTCGTAAGTACAGAACAAAACATGACAAAATTCCAGTTTAGATTGCTGAAGTAGCCTGTAGTATTGTAGTTTTCATTCCCTCTTTGCCCTTGCTTAAAAGGTATCTACAGGATGTGAGTGGGCTCTTCTTCCAGGTTGAATTTAATGCGCTCATCTCAAATCCTGAAACACTGTTCTCTGCTTTCAATAAGTGCTACAGTTTACCCTTCAAGCTTGTCCATGTAGCACCACAAGGGACTAAGGTTTCATTCAGACCCATTCTGGAAATACTTGATGGAGAGATGAAAAATCAAAGTATGAACTATATTAATAAACATAAAAACAAGGAAAAGAACTGTTAGAAGATGGTGGAGAAACAGGAAATAAGTATGCAGTCTCCTCCTCCCCAAAACTAATTGCTTTGAAGGACAACTCTGATTTGGGCATGAAAGTTTTAAGACATTGCTCTAAAAATAATATTGACCGCTGTTGAATCAACCCTCAAGCTCTCTGAACACAGGAATTGTCTTAACTGGTTTTGTAACTTCCACAGTTCAAAATAAGTAGTAGATACTCAGTAAACTGTTGTGGACTAGATTGATGGCGCCCCTATTTTTGGAGATGGCAAAATACAGAGGGAGGAGATCCAAATCTGTGGAAAGAGCTAAACCTCACAACCAAGGTGACCGTATGTCCTGCACTTCCCAAAATATTCCCAATAGTTTTAATTTCAAATATTCTGATTTCAGTACCTCTATAAAAATACAGAGAACTGTCAGATATTCATCCAGATTTTGGGTTTTTAGATTCCTGTCCCATCAACCTGCTCTCATCTCTCTGGTGTCATCCTATGAAGACCAGACAGTGATCCAACCTTCAATAAGTAATATGAAGCTGTACGGACATGGGTATGATATGGGTATTTTATATGTGTACCCTGCAAAAGAGCTAAACCTTTGGGCGAAAAGAGGTTTTTTTATGACTCCATGTGGAAATTCATAAGGACTTGGTAAGGCAACAAATGTTTTCATAAGAACATGCTAAAAACCGTATTGTCAGAAAGATAAATATTTCAAAGAGTTGGGATGTTTATACGAGCTTAAATTATGGTTTTAAAAGATTATCTCTTCAAACTCTGGTCTGGTTTTCTATCCTTGGAAACATTCCCATTCCTGGAAGCATTAGTGAATATTTTATTGTCTTTGCCTTCTCTCCTCAAGATTAAATATCCTTTCCGTTTCATTCCTATCCCACAGCAAAAATCTATAGAGAATACTCATGTTAGGCATTTCATTGTATTTATTATGCTACAGAAAGTAAGATACTACTGACGCATGATGAATTTAAGCCATCAATGTTTCACCAATGATCTATTTGTAACTACTTTCCTGCCTCAGAAAAATTCAAAGCAATGCTTTCATTCTCAGCATGTTCTCTTGGAGAGAGAAAATAATAGAAAATCCCTTGTTTGACTAAACTCACTCCTCCCACCCTCAACACCCCAAAACAAAAGACATCATATCATATTAAAATTGGTTTTTTTGTTTATGGGGAAAAGTTCCGTATCATGGCCTAAAATCAGGATGGCTTTTGGTACATTTATGCATATAAACAAAAGTGTCAAACTGGCCTTAAATCCATTAAGAAGAGACCACTGGACAGAATTCACTTTCTCCTGGCTTGGAACTCTTTTCACTTTTATTTCATGTTCTTCCTAAAGAGTCTTAGCCTTTAAACCTGTCTAACCAAGGACAGGCTGGGGCCAGGTCTGTCAACACTGTTAGGAGTGGTCAGTGTTGACAGGCAGAGAATTTCAACTTCCTCCGAAATTCCCTCCAACCACTGGGACTATATCCTCCGCTGGCAAGTAGTATGGCCAAATGTTTTATGTAAGGAAGACTCTGGCTTTAGAGTAGGAATTCTGTCGAACAGCCAATATACATCGTCTCAAAAATCCCCACACATCTCAAGGGCACTGGCTGACTTGGATCACATAGGGAGATGCTAGGAAAAGAGAGCAGATACCACAGAGAAGGGATTAAGTTTCAGTATCTTCTACCTAGGCTACAGATTACCTTCATGTTGTGGGGAGAATACGTGGATTCTACTGCCATGATACTAAGTTCTGAATTCCGATTCAGCATAAACAAGCTTTGTTACCTTGGAAAGATCACTGAATCTCTGGAGTACACCTTCTTCCAAAAAAAAAAAAAAAAAAATGAGGGAGTTTGATCGGATCATTTTTACACTGTCTTATAAATCTGTATTTCTTTGGTGTAAAGCAGTACTATCGGGTTCTTAACTAAAACTAACCTCATAAACAGGTGTATTTTCCCTTTTTTTTGGTATCTCATGAAGTGGCTCACACCAAAGACACCACCGTCTAAAATGTTTCCAAGAACGTGAAGATGCAGGGAGCCACAAAAATGTGTCTGAAATTGCAACCTGCTTCTAAGTGGAGGAAGATGAGCTTCACAGACGGCAGCTCAGGCCTTCCTTTTGTTCGGTGCACCCTAGGAATGTGGAATTGTGTATCAAAGCAGGTGAAATTCAGTGCTCACCCCACTGCCACCTCCAGCAGAAGGTGCTTGTAGGCATATAAGAAAGGCAGTGACGACCACAGAGGGAGATGGGATTCTACCTCAAACCCTACTGAGCCATGTCACCATTCAAAGTTAGACACCATCCAATACGTCTGCTATTTTGATCACTTTTCCTTTAGGCTGGAAAGTCGCTTTGCTGATCAGCGAAAGTGAACTAAACTTACAGTCAGCTGGCCACAGCCCTTATTTTTCTGTGAAATTAAAGAGTTTCCCTCTAACTTCTTGAGAAACAGGCTTTCCTTTTTAGACAAAAATGTGATACGGGTCAAATAACATAGCAATATCACTTTTTTTGAAGTAAAGATATATATTTTATCAAGAGATAGGGAAAACCTGAACTGACTCATTAAACCTGACTGGAAATGACTTTAAAAGAACCTAACAGAGTAACAGGAAATCAATGCACTTTAAGCTTATTTTGTAGCCAGTAATACAGACTCCAGATTATTTCAAGGAATGCTCCTTTGACAATAAGAATTCCAATAAACTGAGTTAGAATAAAAATAAAAGAGCAAGGAGTATATTTGGACAGGGGGTGGAAAAGCCCAAGCTCTAAGTACTTAAGGCAAAATGTTGGTGGACAGCCGTAACAGTCAAATATTATAACTGGGCATAAGAGGAACAAACCCACCTGTTGCGGGCATTCCCTAAACCCACTATGCTGCTTTAGGATATGGCGTAAGCTCATCCTTATTTACTTTGTTTTAAAACAAAAAATTAATCTCTTTACTACTCAACTAGAAGAGAAGAGGGATGGACAGTGAGACATGAAAAAGCAAATGTATTTTAAATTAAAAAACCTAGTTTTCACGAGAAAAAAATATTTCCACTGGTACCCACCATCAGTTTATATACCATGATGCCCCTAGACAACTTCCTATCAAAATGCCATTTGGAAGAATGAAACAATACTCAACAGAGAAAGTGCATTCTGGACTTTACAGTGGCACGAATGACACAGCAAATCAAAAGACAAGGACGTATGGCAAGTTCCTCAAGACAC
Organism: Leucopleurus acutus; assembly: GCF_964270905.1. Taxonomy (NCBI): domain Eukaryota; kingdom Metazoa; phylum Chordata; class Mammalia; order Artiodactyla; family Delphinidae; genus Leucopleurus; species Leucopleurus acutus. The sequence continues at coordinate 73,671,293 of NC_139156.1, forward strand.
TTTTCAGCTCAACTATTCGGCAATGATTGGAATGAAGTGCCCTCACCACTGTGGTAATGAGCACTTCAAGCAAGTTCTTGCTGAACACAAGGAAGGGTGTGTTCACACACCAAGATGGACCACATGGACTCTTTATCAAGTTGGTAGGAAAGAGCTATCAGCCTGAGAAGATCCAAAGCTGTCTAGAAGATATACAAGAGCTTTTGCGGATGAAACACCAGCATTTCCAACAAAATCAGCAATAAAAGAATTCAAAATACAACAATAATGCTGTTATAATTGTTCTCTACTGATGTTTCAACTTTAAGAGTAAATAAGGCATAAGAGAGGAAGGAAGTGTACCAGGCACCTCTTTCCTTTCTGTTAAGATTTCTGTTATGTGCTTTATCAAAGCTACTTATTTAATCAGAAAGAGAGCTTTAGGAGCTCAGTAAAAACGCAGAAATAATCTCAGAGAAAACTAACGAAATGCAAACAAAGTATAAAGCAAGCTCGAAGCATAAGAGATGAGAAAATCAAGGACAGATGTATTTGAGGAGGCTGAGCACCGGGAAAGGGTTACTGACCTTGTTTTATCAACCCCCTTATCTTACGCAGTGTAATCTGAACTGCACGCGTAACTGCAGAGTTGCTGTTCAGGTAGAGCGAGGGAGAAAAAATCCAAAGCACAAGAGAAATCTCACTTTGGAATATGGAGGGTAAAAAAAGAAAGTTAAAAACACAAAGCCTAACTCAATTAGTTTCCTGAAGCCTTTGGCATCCGAGCTCTATACTTCAGAAGTAAGTAAGAGGACTCTGAGAAGACAGAGGAAAGGAAACTAAGTGCCAGGAAGAGATCTGGAATCGTGTGAAGCGTTGGTACATAACAGGTCTACAGCACGCATGAGCAGTTCTTGGTTACTCCGAGAGAGAACGTCCACATTTGTACGGACAACTCTTGTGACAGCAGGAACAAAGCCCGAGCCGCAGGGCATGACCAAAGCAATAATGCAAAGACCCGGGAGGAGGAAGGGGCATGTAAAAGAGAGCTGGACTGAACACCGGCCCTCTGGAGTGCAACTCGAGTTCCAGTCCGATACTCAGTGGTCCATTTGATAGAAGAGGGAGCACTGAAGTGGAGACGGAGGCTTGTGGCAGGATAAAGCATCCCCAGGAAACTGCATTGAGATAAAAGGAAGTTATGCAAGAATTTCTCAGAGCCAGAAGTGACTAATCTTCATTCTCTCTCCAAGGAATACTGATGATCACAGTGTACATGGCAGGTCCCAGCGGTACTGCCTGTGGTCTAAAACCCAAAACTCTGTAATCTGTGGCCAGGGCAGACTGTTCCATCTTACAACAGCTGGGACCATTCGTGCAGTCTTAACACATAGCTGCTAGTTGCAGTCACAGAAAAGTAACCACGCATTGAGGAGTTCACCCACAGTACATGAGGGAAGTCCCGTAAATGAAGATGTGACCCTGTCACACCACATACATGGTCTCTTTGTTTTACTTCTGGCCTACTGAGAGGAGGAATTTAAAAAACAGAAACGGTCTTATGAAGATATTTGAGGCACAGTTAAGGGTTTACATAAAAAACAGCAAAACTCTTCGGAGTTCAGTTCTAAAAATAACTTACCAGCTTGAGGGTGGCATTAAAATTCTCCACCTTTCTCATCTGTGTTGTAAGATCTAGTGAGGAAGTTTCACAGAATGCACTGAAGGGAAGTTAATTAAGGGTTCATACAACTCTGGGGGTTAAAGACTGTTTCAACCTTGTTCATGATCTCGAGAAAGTAATTCTCACACAAACTGAAAGAACCTAATATTTGGTAAATAAGCTTGAAAGAAAATTATCTGGAAAATGCCTATCTACCAATCCCTTCTTCTTCTTCCCACCTTCTACAGACAAGCTGAACAGCTGATTGTTAGTTTTTTATGCACACACATTGAAACAACAGTCATACCCCTGTCTACAACTCAGGATCATTCTGTATAGTGCTTGTTTTTCTCATACCTTTTTGGTAACTGTTTCTCAAGTAAGTAGGAACCAAGGGTCTTAATCTCTCAGTCCTAAGAGATTTCTATCTTCCGGGGGGAAATATAATTTCAATTATCAAATAACTTTAAAATGGTCCTTTATTATTCTTAATAAAAATATCTAAACTTACCTTGAGGCCCAACAATTTCTAAATCAGGATTCACTAAACATTTATCCAAAGGTAATACTCCTGCTTAAATATCTTAATTGATGAAAAAGTTGAAAGTTCAGTATTTTAAAACTGGCTTGCGTTTTGAGAGCAAGAATGTAGGGCCTTCTCCCCAAAAATCACAGAAGATAAACATCGTCTGATAAGGGTGACCAATATGTCCTATTTTTTCTAACAAGAAATTTGATCTTCTTAATTTGTTTCCGTACAAAGAGGTCCTCTAGAGCAAGGGGGAAAAAACAAACAAAAACAACACTAATTGTCCCACAGGAAAATGGGCAAAAGATGTGGATAAATAATTTAATAGAAAAATAGCCAATAAATGTATGAACATGAATAAAATTCAACCTTACTAAATAATATTTTATTTATAAAATTGGGAAAGATTTTTGAAATTTTAAGTCTAATAAGGATTTAGTTAGACAAACTAACATAATTTTGATGGAAATAAAAATTGATGCAAAATGCCTGGAGAGCAATTTGGAAATGCTAGGGGAAACACTGATTGAAACCGCCCACCCTGGCCAGGTACCACAGTAACCACTTGCATGAGTTATCTTAAAACAGGATGTCCTGGTAAGGAATGTGGAACTAACAAGCTACCACCAACTGGAAGAATTCAGGAAAGGTCAAAAGGAAATAGGAGACTCCAGTCCATATGTCCTACCAAGCTCCCAGAATCCTTCTCACTGGAATCCGCCTTGGCTGAGTGATGATGCGTGCACCACCACGAAGGACCCTGAATCAGAATGATTGGCCAGAGACAACCTGGAAACTAATCCCATCACCATAAAACCCGAGACTGCGAACCACATGACAGAGCAGTCCTCCTGGGTTCCCTTACCCTCCTGCTCTCCACCCGGGCGCCCCTTCCCAATAAGGTCTCTTGCTTTGTCAACACGTGTGTCTCCTCGGACCATTCATTTCCGAGTGTTAAACAAGAGCTCACTCTTGGGCCCTGGAAGGGGTCCCCCTTCCCGCAACAGAAATATTAACAAAGACTCATAATACCATAATTTCATGTTTTAACATACACATATATTCAGTGGAATAAAAAGGAAAACAACCAAATCGATAGTGATTACTTCTAAGTAACAGGGTCACCGGTAATTTTTATTTCATTTTATGCTTCCAACTTTTCTGTATTTTCTTCCATGAAGAAATATACATTTATAATGTGGAAAAATACTCATACCTTAAAAGGTTATCTGTATCAGTAAAATCTGAAATCTATTTGCTCCAATTAGATCCTTATACTGTAAAACAAAATGTATTTAAGTCAGAGCTCCCTGTTTTCCAAGCACAACGTTTCAAAAGAATTCTCTTAAAAACTGAGAGCTTTAAAAATGTTAATGATAACAACAAAGTGCTTTCTCAATTAGAAAAGTTCCTTCTTTCTCCTTTACAATTCTGCGACAGGCTTCTTGCCAGGCATTTTCTGAACTTTGTGCCATTACCCTTAATATTTTATCAGCGTACTTTGGCTCTGAGCACAGACTTCCCCTGTGAAACTGAAGCAAGAATATGATGAGAGGGTTGACTGCAGTTGAAAGACACAGCTGGAACAGCATCCAGAGAGTCGGGCGAAGCCCATATGTTTATGGCCACCGCTAACGACACATGGAATTCCTTCAAACAATTATGGCCACATCTCTCTTTTTCTTCAGCAATTGTTTCCAAAATAAATGGAAACGAGCAATCCTGGTAGTGGGAGTATAGTGCTCTTTCCTGAAAGAATTCTCCCATGTCCTCCACCAAGCAAGGACACATCATTCTCAGGGGTGATTAAACCACCCATTAATATAAGTAAACAATAACCTCAAAGGACAGTGTCCTCCAGACAAAGAGTTTCACCAGCATGGCAGTAACACTTTGTCTTCTCAGGAGAGAAGTCAAAGAGTTGGAAATGGGACGTGGATATGCTCCACTTGCCCCGCCCGGGCCTGCGCTCTGTCTCTCCTCCCCACTGCTTCGCGCCTGGGACGCTGACCCAGCGCCTGTGGCAGTCGCTGCCTGGCTCCATGGCCAGGGCCGCGCTGAGCAGCCTCTCGTCATGGTCCCCTTCTCACGGGGCTCCTGCCCTACTCGGTCCTCCCCTTGCCCCTTCAGCCCCTGGGCGCTCATGGCTTCCAGCTGTTGCCAGTTTCTGTGCCTTGGCATTTAACCCTTGACTCCGTCTACTCTAAGTAGCTCCTTCATTCAAGTTCATTTAAAGCATCTGGAGTTCATTCTGTTTCCCCTCAGACCAAGACTGATAGAACACCTGCCCCACCAAGTCCTGGGGTGGTGGAGAACCCCGCATTCAGTACCTGGGCTGCCTCTTTCTCCACAAAAGCACTAACTCTTAGTGGGCGGGCTCCATGCCTTACGTAGGTTAAAAGCCATATTCCTCAGATCTTCGCAGACATTGTTTTGAAAAGACTGACTTCTGATTGTTCAACCCAAGTCAATTTTACAACTACAGTAGAACCATAATACAGTTTTCTCTTTATTTTCTTTTTCTTTCCTCTTCCCTCTCTCTCCCCACCCTACCCCCATTTCTGTCTCTGTCTCTGTCTCTCTCTCTCTCCCTGCCCACCGGCTCTGCCAATGCATTTTCACCACATGGTCATGTTTACTCCGGTACATTACTGGAAGTATCTTGGCACCTTGTGATGTTCCTTGATAAATGTGCTGCAATGTTTATCAGACCTTTGAGAAATATGTGTGGATTCAGCAGCACTTAAAACTTTCTTTAGTATTTCCTTGGCTTCTATACAACTTTTACCTCTAAAGGCATTTGTTTACATGTTCCTCCACCAAAACCACTGTTTTAAATACATACATGCATCTGTTTTTGTGCCAACTTCAAATCTACGGAAGTGGGATTTCTGTAAACCACGGCCTCATTCTAAAGTTGGAGTTTCTTATTAGGGAGGGGAGGCCGATGGATTACCCTTGTGGGGGCCTGTGAACCTACCTGGAATCGCATTCAAAGAATGTGTACATATGCTTTGGTAAAATTTTAGAATACAGTTTCAGGAATATTTAACACATGAATGCTAACCAATAAGATGACACCAAATTTGTGTTCAGCATTACTTTCTTTCAGTTATCATGAGACACAGGAGAAAATAGTAACAAAGAATGGAAGGTCTGTGAAAGAAGACACAACTGAATCAAGTTCTCTTTCTTTGAAACTCCTATATATTTTATTAGAGTAAAAATCCTTTTATCATTCTGCTACAGAAATAGATCTTCATTCAACAGATGACATGAAATCTTATTTCAGAAGAACTCCTAGAATTCTATCAAAGAACTTCACACCTGGAATGGAACAGACTTCTAGCCTTCCTTCCTGTCCTTCATCAAGGTTCACTGAGGGTCCCCACTGGGCCGGGCACATCTTACAGAGCCCAGTTGCAGTGGAGATGACACCAAAGTCCGAGCCGTGTAGGTGACCACAGATTCTAAAACTTCCTACTCCCAGGATGCCTTCTCTGTAGAACACGCCTCCCAAACTGTCATCAAGACTGCCACACTTTTAGTGACAGAAAGTGTACTTTCTCACACAGCAGAAGTTAGCTGTTAAAATAATTCTCTTCAAACCACCTTTCTCATCACAAACCTCCAACGGTTCTCCAACCTTACAGAATTAAAAGCATGGACTGTTGGCTGTACTCTCCAAAGCCCTCGTGGTTGGGACCACACCCAGCCATTTCTCTTTCACTTCCCTTCTTTCCCTGTATATAACCTGCACTACAGCCCAGCCTGGACACTCACCATTACACCAGCATGTCCTACGACCTCCCATCTCCACGCCTCTGTGCCTGAAGCCATCAGACACTGCACTGTTCCTCCTTTCAGCTCCACCTGGTCAATCTGCACCACCTAAGGCCAACCCAAATGTCACGATTCATCAGGTCCCTCCAGCACGAAGTATACGTATCCCCGTTGATCCCCGACGAGCCCTGTCACAGGCTCCGCTATCATCCACACACCTACCGTTCTCGTGAAGTCTGCAGGCTCCTTGATCTGATGGGACACACTGTGTCCCCTTTTTATATCCTCTGCAGAACATACTGTTCACTGCATCTTAGAATACAGGTGTTAGATGACTCTGGATTTCGCTAGAGTGACCGGTATCTGCTTCCCGATCTCTCTCAAGCACTTACCCCTCCTCCTCTACACTGCACAGCCCACTCCCCTTGGATCACCCAGCACAGCCCTCCAGACTTTGGCACAGGTTTTGGGCAGTCGCCCCTGCTTGTTCGGCTAGGAACTGACGTTAAGAGAAGCAACTTTAATTTTCTGAATCCTCAATCTCTGGAACAAAGGAGGTGTCCCACACACAGAGTTGTGAGGAGGAAATGATAGTAAGTGGGACGGCATAACGGATTCAGGTCTGTAGAACCTTTCCATCCCTCCGTTAAAGCTGACGGCGTTGGTTTTTGTAACAGCACCAAGGACACATCACGGCTGGCGCAGTGACTTGAAGCAACCGAAACCCCAGAGCCTTCTCACATCTACTGGGGTGAGCTCTGCATTTCCCTTGCCCGGACTGGGCCAACAAGTGCAAACAACTTCTCTTCTTTCTCACTATGGTTTTAATATAAACTATATTAAAACGTCTCTGATTTGCTTTATTATGCTAGTGTCTGTCTTTCAACGGGAAACTTCTATTGGACTGTTAGCATCACCCCGAGAACGAGAGAAGATAAACAACAATGTGATAAGCTCTTATTCCTGGCTTTTTAGAAAAACTTTTACATGCGATGTGACACTTGATCTGTTTGTTTTCCCTCACTTGTAAGGAGTATTAGGAATGTACGGCATAGCAGCATGGTAACTTCCTAGTGAGGACAGATGCGCTCCGCAGCTTGTGAGAGGATAACACTTGAAAAGAGAAAGGCAAGAATTAAAATGAGATGTATTCACTTTGCCATCACTTCACTGTTCCTCTCAAAAAAAAAAAAAAAGGCAAACTATCAGCTTAGATCGTTATGGCCACAAGAGAAATTCTAAAACCTGGAAATCAATGACAGCAAATTTAGCAGAAACTCATCACATCTCTACAAGTTATATTTTTCACAGCAGAGTCTCTCAATGATACTTATAAATTAGAAAATACAGCAAAGGCGTTTGAAGCTAGACTTCTGAAAGTTAAACTAGGTCATATCTGCTAAATATTATAAATGATTCCTCAGGAAATTTTAGGAATTTTCATTTTGCAACTGTAATTAAAAACTTAACCACTAGTTTAGACAGCTTGGAAAGAACATATAAGAAAGACACGGAAACATGAAAGTTTTTGCAAGTCCTATTTCCAAAATTCTCCTATGTTCATACTAATCAGTACAAGTCTCCAATCCACACCACTTTATTTAATATTTCCTATTTTACTGCCCACTTTTAGGAGTTTAGGTGACGAATCTTAAATATCCTCTCAGCTTCCTAGCTACTAAAATATAAACCATGGCATATTGTTACTGAAGTAAAATATATGATGAAGGTAAAACCTCAAAACAAAAAGCCACCAATATTCACAAAAATATTTTCCAAAGACAAATAACAATTACTGAATTCTCAAGTTCAGAACTGTTCACATATATACAGTTGGGCCAACAGTACTTCAGAGAATACTTGTTCAAAGACAAAGACAAATAAGAAATTAAAAATCAAAGCAAATATGTGGCATGGTACTTACATGCCTAATGGTATAAAACCCTTCCCTAATGAAATATGAGCAGGAAAGGGGGGATTGCTTTGAAAATTATGAGATTTTATTGTTGAAGAAGATATCTTATTAGCACCTTCAGTTGATAACTCTGAGATGATCCAAATTTTATTATGAGTTACATAACAAACATTATGTGCTACCGACCTGCAACATTGCCCTGCACCAACACTCAATTACTCTCCCTACTCCATTTCAAGGGGAGCAATGAAGTTTAAAAATACACACATGGGGTCATTCTTCTACTGTATAGTTCCAGCAAGTTCCAGCTGTCCTGCCAGCCAGTGCCCCTGCCACCCCGCTCTACTCCCACCCCACTGCCCGACATCCAAGACTAGATTTGCCCTTAATCTGGTTCCCAGATCGGTCTCCTTGGAACACAGTGCAGCACGGACCACCTCTGCAACTACCAGACACTAAACAGCAATGTAACTGGAGAGCAGTCCTACTGTCCAGCCAGAAATGACCAAGATTTTCAAACCAGCAGGAGGCAGCTTTGGGGAGTGGGGCTGTGAGGCTGACTCATAACTGAGCCAAAAGGGAATACTTCCGGGCTGCATCCAGCAACACACACACTCTAATGTTACTGTGGACTGGAAAGATTTCATGTGCCCTGTGGACTAACTTTACTGTGTTCCTGGAAAAGACATGGGAGTTGGATTGGCTGGCAGCTTTCAACGGACCTACTCTTCTCTGTAACATCTGCTTCCACTGATGAAACTTTAACGGAGCTTTTTTCTCTTGATAGAGTTCAAGAGGAGACATGGAACAGGCACCAGCTTTTCTGACATAAGTATTAATAAGTACAGAAGCATTAGAAGTACCCTTTCAGAGCAGGAGAAAAGTCTTTTCCCCTCTGACTCGTTATCTTAGAATCCAAGATTTTAGTTGGAGAAAGGTTAGATTGCTTCATTTGTGCTCTGGCCTATCCAGAATTGCCGCTTAGGTAAGTTTTCCAATCTTAGAGAGCAAGGGGATTCTCATGGCCTTGACAAAGAACATGTTTCAGGATTCCCACTGGGAGTTTATTACGTGCAACCTCATTCATGTGGCTGTCACTCATTCACAATATCAAAGTTTTGAGCTAGGCTGGGCTTTACTTTGGGAATAAAGAAGGTGTGTAATAAGTAAATGAATGTAAAAAATGTGTGGGCAAGTGAAATGCTATTCACACACCAGCAGATCCTGTAGCCAAATTTACACATTTTAAACCATATAATACCTATAAAAACATAACAGCGAATCACTGAACTGGTCTCAAGAACATTAGGTCATAATTTGATAATGCAATCCAGAAGGAAAGAAAGCTTTCTTCTAATAATAGCTTTTGGATTCAAATTTTCCCCTAGATAGCACAGATAGCCCATTGATTATTCTAGATCAGCAAGGATTTACTGAAATGTCTGTTCTCACATAATCTGTTGATGATTCCCAGACAGGCTAATGAACTTGCCCAGTTTTATTCCATTTTCGTTTCCTCAGGGTCCCTGCATTTCAGTTCAGTGATTTTATACTTTTATCTCCATCAAACAAGGATTAAAGAAAATTCAAGGCATAAAATTTAAAACCAACTCGTTTTCCTGTTTTAGGAAGAAAGTGGAAAACACCCTACCTGGAACCAAAAAAAAATGGGAATTACGGATCAATTTCAAGGCTTTATGTTTCTCTTCCCTGAGTCTGGAGTGGGTTTTATGCTTACTCAGATCTTTTTGCCCTTCTGCTACATCAGCACATACACATGTATCACCTTCTTCACTTTCTGTATGCTTTCACTGCCTTAAGCATTTCTTTTGCTTTTTCATCCACAAGCGAATTACAAGTCCCTTCCAAGTTCATGGCTCTCTCTGCCAATAAGGTGTCCGGAAAAGGATACAGCATTCCAAGTACAGATTTTCCCCACAGTCACATAAACTAGATTTTTTCCACATCTGCTGATCACGTCTAAAGTCTCTGGGTAAGTAAGCTAAATTCTCATGGATCCTTGATGGAATTGTGTTTCTGGTAATCTGTGGTCACTTCCAGCTCTCTTTGTTTGATCATTTATCTAATAACATTCAAAAGCTTAAGGTGGGCAAATGGTTATTATCAAAGTAAAATCGGTATGAGTCCTGGTTGTGCTGATGTGAACTCTGTTTCCTCACTCATAAAATGGTTTTGATAAATTGCCTATTTCCTAATACATGCTTAGTAAACATTAGTATGTGTTACTACACCTGCACCCCCAAACATCACTAAACTTACAGCAGTTTTATGACTGAGTCTTCGCTTGGTATTCCTCCTCAGCCTCTTTTCCTGCCTTCTCTGCCTCTGCTCCCAGGGTATCCCCTTTGGCAACTGTCTGTGTCTTCTGCCTGGATAATCCATCTCCTCACGCAGCTTTAACTTCTCCCAACACCCTGACGCTTTCCAGTTCTGGTTTCCCAGCTTTGGCCTCCCTACAGTTCCAGCCACCCAGTAAACAACTTCTCACTCTTCAATTTCAACATGGCAGGTCCAAAATGTATTATTACTGTCCTCTCTCCTTTTGGGAGAAATGGGGATCTCAGCTTAGGAAGGAACATGCTTGTGCAAAAAGCCATTCAAAGATTAACAGATCACCAGCATGTGATACTGTCCTACTTGACAAGGTCTGTGCTCAGAACTAAGTTCCTCCTGGTTCTCTCCCATGTGAGTAATTCCTCTTCAGCAGTACCAGCCAGTGTGGCACTGTCCACTATTAGGAATCATCATGCTTATTTTTTGCTTTGAATAATTCCAAAATTTATGAGCTTCATTTATATCTGAAAACGTTTCCTTTCTTCACCTAAACCAGATTTAACTTGTCCTTTGGGGATGCTGTCATAGGGAAAGCTCAGGACTATACAGTCACAGTTTTAAAATCACCTTTAAAAGTTGATCAACTCGGGCTTCCCTGGTGGCACAGTGGTTGAGAGTCCGTCTGCCGATGCAGGGGACACAGGTTCGTGCCCCGGTCCGGGAAGATCCCACATGCCGTGGAGCAGCTAGGCCTGTGAGCCATGGCCGCTGAGCCTGTGCATCCGGAGCCTGTGCTCCACAATGGGAGAGGCCACAACAGTGAGAGGCCCGCATACGGTGAAAAAAGAAAAAAACGTTGACCAAGTCATGCTACCAGCTACAGTGGCTGGTATTAGGTACCAACATTGAAAAAAAAGATTAAATATATGTTAGGCAATAATTTTCCCAAGACCTCCAATATTTTTATACTAACTATCCTGTCTTTTCAGGGTTTATTCATTATTGGATAACTATTACTTTTATCCTTGGTAGAGGTGGTCATGATTGTGCAAGTCTGAAGATCTGACAGAACTACATCTGGGTATTAGGAGGGAAATCATGTCATGTTAACAACTCAATACTCAATGGCTTCCTCTATCTTTCCTCATTCAAAAAAGTATTGATGAAAGATCACAGGGGGCTTCCCTGGTGGCACAGTGGTTAAGAATCCGCCTGCCAATGCAGGGGACACAGGTTCGAGCCCTGGTTCGGAAAGATCCCACATACCGCGGAGCAACTAAGCCCGTGAGCCACAACTACCAAGCCTGTGCTCTAGAGCCCACGAGCCACAGCTACTGAGCCCACGCACCGAGAGCCCGTGCTCCACAAGAGAAGCCACCGCAATGAGAAGCCCGCGCACCCCAACGAAGAGTAGCCCCTGCTCGCCGCAACTACAGAAAGCACACGCGCAGCAACAAAGACCCCACACGGCCAAAAAATTTTAAAAAATTAAAAAGATCACAGGGCCTTGAAACAACAAACATAACAGAGCTGGCTTCATTTCACATTTAGAACCTATGAAATTCTGATAGACTTTTTATTCCGCTGAGTCTGACCAATACATGGGGATGTGCTGTGGCAATGAAGAATATGCTGAACTGATCCTTTGTTTATAAGGATGAAATCACTCAAATACTGCAGTATACTTGTAGGGGCTAATCTAGAAAGAGATTAATGCTCTGTCTTCTAAAGTTCCAAAGTACACTTGCAAGTTTGGCCAATGCCTTTTGACTTCCATCTCACAATAAAAACTCAGGTCAATTGCCATGTAAAGAAAATTTTGAAAAGAGAATGTACGGAAGCTTAATGCCACGTACACCTCCTGGCACAAGTGGCCCATCACGACAATCAATCCACTCATTTAACCAGACAGGCTGGACCTTACCTGCAGCGGCTGACCCACAGACCCCAGAGTTTGTAGAAAAGAATGCCAGCCACTTAATAACCTATCCCTCTTTCTTTTACCATATGATGTGGAAGCAAAAGAAAACAAAGTGGACTACATTTGGGGCCAGATACCACAATATAAATATATCATGTAAAACGTTATGGATCTTGATTTTGGCACTTCCACTGTATACTTTAGACATTTTTTGCTGTATTCAGCAAAACTGACAAGTGCATTCTCCAATATTTCACAGACATTCCCATCAAGCCTGGCTGCAAGTCAGATCTCAAGGTCTGACCAGATTTCCTCACTTCGGTGGCACCTCTTATAGTCTCTTGTTCTCTTCAAGTTTCCATGATTTTTGTTTTCCTATGTTTGTACATTCTTCAGCTTTCACTTACTTGGCCTTGAATTTGATCAGCTCTGAGAGTCTCCTGGCCACAAAGTTCTCTTAGAGTGAGGAGGAACTGGCCCATCCCAGGTTGGGAACACAGCACGTACAGGCTCTTTCTGACATAAATCAACAAAAAAAGATACGTGGGGAAACCAGTGTTGTGAGGGAAAGCAGTGCCAACTTAAAAGCAAACACTTGAAAAAGAGTTTGGTTTCCAACTGAATCCTGGACTCACACCTACAAAATGTTGACTTCTACCATTGGACCTATTTTCATCCGACTGTAGGCTCCCAATTCTTTCCTGATGGAAACATTTCCTAAGAGATTTTTTCCAGTCATTATGGAAATGGCTGCTTTTATCAGTGGCTGACATGAACTTCAAAACCCATGAGTTCTTGAAGTGTGTTGATGAAAAGGATTATACAGGCACTTACTCCAGACTCCTGGAAGATGAGGATGTGCTCCCAGGAATCAGTCCCACGCCAACACTTGCTCTGGAGTCTCCAGAAGAGTAGCCCAGCCACCTCCTTCAGTTAGTACTTTTTTTCTAAGACAGACTTAAGGAATCAATAGCCTGAACCATTTGTTAATCATCTACTCTCGACAACCCTTACCCATAGGAGCACAATGCCTTTTATAATATTTAAGCACACAAACACTTCTAAATTTTTCTAAGTGATTTTATCAAAATAAATAGACAGATGGAACTAATTAACACACAAGGGAAATCACAATAAATCATCTTTAAAACTCTGTATTCGGGCTTCCGTGGTGGCGCTGTGGTTAAGGATCCGCCTGCCAATACAGGGGACACGGGTTCAAGCCCTGGTCCAGGAGGATCCCACATGCTGCAGAGCAACTAAGCCCGTGCGCCACAACTACTGAGCCTGCGCTCTAGAGCCCGAGAGCCATAACTACAGAGCCCACGTGCCACAACTACTGAAGTCCACGCGCCTAGAGCCCGTGCTCCGCAACCAGAGAAGCCACCACAGTGAGAAGCCCGCGCACCACAATGAAGAGTAGCCCCCGCTCGCCGCAACTAGAGAAAAGCCTGTGCACAGCAACAAAGACCCAAAGCAGCCCCCCAAATTAATTAATTAATTTAATTAAATAATAAATAAATAAATTTATTTTAAAAACTCTATATTGATGGCTTTCTCTGCCAGTTCCTTCCGATGGAAACTGATTGAGGCCCCAGGGAGCTTAAAGTCCTTCACTGGCTCATTTTTTAGTGTTTATCTCACGTAGATTTTAAACTTTGTCAGTGTCTCCGCCTCTAGGATTTGTGCATCTCCTCTTGTAATTACAAAGGAAACAACTTTCTTTCCAGCCCCACCTATAGAGAGTTAGCGACTTCCATCTGCGTCTCGGCATCATCTAGTTTCACACAAACTCATCATTCTGTTCATAAATTCTTAGCATCTTACCTTACAAAATCTTAAATCATACCCCTGAAGAATGAACTTGACATCTTTTATAACATAGAATGAAGAAGTCTTTTTGTCTGTAAAGGAATTAAAATAACCTTTGACCTTTCAGGAAAAAACCTAAGGAAGCCTGCGTGTTACTTCTCAGCAAATTCCTCTGGTTCCAACAAATATTCATTTATGTCGATCATAACTAATGTAAGGAAATGATAAGCAAAACAGATCACCAGAGTCTCCAGTGGAAAACTATGCATGGTTTAGAGCTCATCTTTCCAGGTTCTCTGATGCTAGCCTTTCACTGCCTTTGAACTATTTATAACTCCTTAAATTTTATATAACTAAGAGCAAAGCAAAATAAGTGTTGTCTACAGACATGCAAATAAATTCTGTCCCATGGTGATTCAATTAACTTCATTTCTCCTTCCCATTAGAAAAAGCCAGCATCAGCTAACATTTATAAATTCATATGACATTCCTTTATTCCATATAAATTTGTGCTTCTCCTGTGAGAGGTTGTAACATCTGTCTGGTTCTCTCACTAATAATTAGATAAATAAAATCTCTAACACGTGTTCAATTTATATCTGTGTGAGAGTCAGGATTTTCCATTTGGCGGTAAAATTATCCCTGAACTCTAAAACAAGTAATTCCCAAGGCCATTAATAAAGACAACTTAAATCCCATTAAAATAGATTCTGAAAAGCATTTTTTTGCAACAGAAATTTCTCTGCGTTCAATTTTACTTTAAATAAATGTATTTAAAGACTTAGAAAATGTATTCTATGGTGTTTGGTGATGATGTATTTAGAGTGATGAGATTTCACCTGGAATGTACACGTGAGCTTCTCTGTGGAAGGTAACATAATATATGAGTTCTACAATTTAACAAGAAGCAAAACTATTAGGTACAGACACACCACAGAACTGGAAAATAGTGGAAACTGTCACTTGGGGACTCACCAATCTGCTGCGAGAATGTAACCTACAGTAATTTAACACCCTTGATGGAATAAGGGTTCCTTGAGAAAACCAATCCCGTTCTCACACCTGGCAACAACCAGGCTTCTTTTAGCATCATTAACTCTTCCCACAATATATGAATTCACGGTGGACTTACGATCAAAACCAAAAACAGAGCTAAGAATGTGTTTGCTTAAAACGTGCTGATGAAAAACAGCTAGCATTATGTCATGTTTCAAATGACCACAATTCCCTCAAAAAGGAACAATTTTTCTCACTCCTTTGCCCTTCTTCTTAGTATAATTTTATTTTTAGTTTCCATAAAACAGAGGGCCAACACTGAGTTTCTTTCACACTATAGAAAAAGAGGAAACAGAAAGTACTGTCTTAACAATAAAAGAGCAATTTAGCAGTTTTCATTCTTTCCCTACTGTGATTTGTAACTGGGTGAAGAATGTTCTATGGCACTATACCAATATATATGGTGAATACCCAAAGCTGTTCATACCAATTAATCCTTTCCATGTACCAGCAAAGGGGCTGAAAATGCCTCCTTCCCAGATATTTAGCCTGATGTTTTTCCTCTAGAAAATTTCACAAAGATTTCAGATTTTACAGATATCTTGTTCATATTGAAAATATTTACAGTTCTATTTTAATGCCCAAAGCTATTGTCCTTGGAATCTAAGTCGGGCTTTCAGTAAGTGGCCAGCTTTTATTTTAAAAAAAAATCCCACTGGAACAAATGCTCAGTTTTAATTTCAGTTTCTTTTCTCTGATCACACTTTACAGAACTTAATAGTTTTTATTCCCAAGAGCAACAGAAATTTTCAACAAGAAATAATAGAAGCTAGTCCCATTTGTCTCATTATCTTGGACCTACAGATAGTGAGAAGAAATGGCTGATGAAATACTTCTGATGCTTGACAGCTTTTGGTAATGATCTAAAGGGTTGAAATGGAATTATTATTTAGTCCAATAGTTTGGTTATTAGAAGTAAACTTGCCTTTGCCAGATGAGGGACAGGAAGGAATAATGGGCTGGCTTTCTGTCACAGCTCTCAAAGGGGAGGGGGAAAAGAAGTAAATGAACCATGTGCCAAGAACTGCTTTGTTACTGAGTATCATACTCACGATAGCAATATAATTGCCTCTACCAGGATCTGCCACAAATTCCATTTTTTATTCAGTAGAATTCATAGAATTTGGTAGGCAGGAGGGCAAGAGAAACGATCCAGCAACCTTTAGGTACCTACTGTGAGGGCCCCTACATAATCTAATATCTAATATGCGGCCCATGCTCAACACACAACTGGGGACTACAAACTTTGGAACAGGTAACATTCTATAAGTGTTTTTCTGGACTCGTACAAAATATGCAATATATTTTGCCAGTCAAAAAAGAATTTTTTTTTACATGATGGCTCTGGTCCCAGTTAAAAAAAAAACCTGGATATATAATTTTTTAACACAGTAGAGAAAACATATTGCAAATGCATGTCAGGACATTTTGTCTTCTAGCGAATGGCGTTGGAAACCAAGCACCATTCATAAGGTTCTCTCCTGGGGTTGTTTCTGACACAGGGAGTGCAGCTTCTCAGTGTTGCCAACTTCCAAGAACTTCAAACCTTTTGCTGTGCCAGCAAAAAGAAAAGCCTTTGATGTGAGAGCCAGTTGCTCACAGCTGATCTGAGTTGGAGGTTTCAGGCTTAAGGACAGACTACATCGGTATTTATGGCACCTCGGTTCTAACAAACTTTACCCACGAGCAACCTAAATCAACAAATAATCTTTGACGAAAGTCTTATACTGGTCCCTGTCCTGCCACCTCCTTTTTTCCTCAGAATACCTGGGAACGACTGACCTGAATGGGGTTCCAGCCTCTCTGATAGGGCGAGAAGTGACTTAGGTGTGTGGAGTTAAGAAAAGACCTGTTGTCATCAAAAAATCTACAAACAATAAATGCTGGAGAGGGTGTGGAGAAAAGGGAACCCTCTTGCAGTGTTGATGGGAAAGTAAATTGATACAGCCACTATGGAGAACAGTATGGAACAGTATCCTTAAAAAACTAAAAATAGAACTACCATACGACCCAGCAATCCCACTACTGGGCATATACCCAGAGAAAACCATAATTCAAAAAGAGTCATGTACCACGATGTTCACTGCAGCGCTATTTACAAGAGCCAGGACATGGAAGCAACCTAAATGTCCATCATCAGATGAATGGATAAAGAAGATGTGGCACATATATACAATGGAATATTACACAGCCATAAAAAGAAATGAAATTGAGCTATTTGTAGTGAGGTGGATGGACCTAGAGTCTGTCATACAAAGTGAAGTAAGTCAGAAAGAGAAAAATAAATACTGTATGCTAACACATATATATGGAATCTAAAAAAAAAAAGGTTCTCATGAACCTAGGAGAGGGACAGGAATAAACATGCAGACGTAGAGAATGGACCTGAGGACATGGGAAGGGGCAAGGGTAAGCTGGGATGAAGTGAGAATGGCATGGACATATACACACTACCAAATGTAAAACAGATAGCTAGTGGGAAGCAGCCGCATAGCACAGGGAGATCAGCTCTGTGCTTTGTGACCACCTAGAGGGGTGGGATAGGGAGGGTGGGAGGGAGACGCAAGAGGGAAGGGATATGGGGATATATTTATACATATAGCTGATTCACCTTGTTATACAGCAGAAACCAACACAATACTGTAAAGCAATTATACTCCAATAAAGATGCTTAAAAAAAAAAAGGCCTGTACCCTTCCTGCCCCTATCTGTGTACAAGACCTCTTGAAGCAACTGAAATCTAAGTCAGAAATCCTGAATATTCATCCTCTGAAACAAAACATCCATTTATTAATCATAAGCTACACTCTGGCAATGGACGCTCTGATATTTATTTTTGTATCTTTCAAGCATAAATCAAGGCCTACACAGAGGCACTTTAATATTTGTTGTACTTTTCACCACTCACATCTCAATTAGGGGTGCATTTTCCAACAGAAACACAGAAATGCAATAGTCGGGCAATGAATTGGAAAAGCCAAATACTCTTCCTACAGATAACGTGCTATGATTTCAAAGCACTTACTGAAATCTATATTTCACAACTGAGAAATGTCCACACTCATAAGCAAATATAAATCCACGGGCCACAATACTCAGGTAGTATAACATCCAACGTGGAGGCTAATTTCACACCAGGGCCAGAGAACTGACATTATTTTATATGTACCCCTTGTATATTCTAAAGTGAGGTATCTAATTATACATGTGAATTATGTTCAGCAGTGTGTATTTTAATTACATATGGTATTTCAATGCAAAATAAGTTTTCTTATCACAGCAATTAAGAAATTAAAGCACCAAGAAAATAAATTGCAATTTTTAATGTGAGCACCTATGAAAATTCTAATCTAATCAAAATCTAATAAATTCATGTTATCTGACTCTATTAGGTCCCAGAGTTTCAGACAGGTAAGTTTTGATAGCATGGTTTACACAGTACAGTACAAAGGCTAGAAAGTTATTTCTTTTCTTTGTGAGATGAAGCCATTTTAGAAGGCATCTCAATGTTGCTGGAGTGTTAACACAGATATATTTGCACAAATATGATTTTGTTGATTAAATACCTGCTTTTCTTCACAAAGGAATTAACTGCTAACTTAATATGTGACTAGAGGTATTACGGAAAACATTCTGGCAAAAACACTAGTAGGCGCTAAAGAGTCCTGATGACCAAGTACCTCTGTGGAAAGAGGTGTGGTCATATGGAAAACGTCTGGGGTAGAACCAGGGCAAGAGAAAAAAGCAAACCAACAGGGCCCTGCTAGAAAGAGAACCAGAGGTTAACTCAGGAAACTAGTCCCAAATATAAGAATAGCTTAAAATCAACAAAATGTTAATGAAAAACCTATGGGAGGTAGAGGCCAGAGACTCCAAATATTACCATGTCCCCCTCTTCTAACCCCACACACAATCTCAAAACAGCGAGTTTAATTTCACACAGGAATGCTTGTGGTTTCTAAGTAAGTAGCAACCCAGTCCACTTAGGAAAAGCAAGAAGAAGCCTTTCCAACTGGTCTTTAAGAGAGAAGAGCTACTGGTTTCCACACGATGAAAGGGAATTGAAAAAAAGGTCTCCATCTTGATGATGTCGGAACAGGCCACGGAAGAAAATAGGAACATTTTTTCAAAGGAAAAGATGCAAGACTTGAAGACACAAGTGAAAATGGAACAAGAGGTATGACCCTGGAGGGGTGAGAAGAAGCAGAGGTATACGGAAATGTGAGGGGGAAAAAATCTAGAGGGAAAAAGAAAGGCGGGCAAAACCAGACAGAGGGCTCACGAACACCAACGGGGAAAGTGAGATCGTCCCACGACGAAAACGGCAGAACTGAGAGGTGATCCATTAGCACAGTGTCCACAGGCACAGTCTCTCAGGTTGTTCAAGAGATAGGAGCGGCCGGGGCAGGGAAGCTGCCGCTGGAAACCCCAGAGTCTAATCCAGACTCAACCGCCGCTGCAAAGGTTTCCCCAAAACTCAACTGAAATTCACCTTCCAGAATGGAATTTAATACTCACACCAAAAAGGAAAAACAATTAAAAAGAAAAAAACATATCCAATCCAGGAATGTAACGGAAAAACATCCACTCAAACCTAAGGTGTTTCTTCCTTTGTCCGTTCAGAATGGTGAGTTTCCACAAACTCTGTGTAATTCTTCCTGAAGACCTCAGATGGAAAATCCCCAACATGGAGGAAGTGGTGCAGAGTTGCCAGAGCCCAACAAATAATTCCCCAAATGTACTGTAATGTGAAACCCAACCAAGTGTAAACCGAAATCACATGAAGAGTCTCAGCTATCCACCGAGCAACCAGCTTTTCTGTTTTTAACTTGACAGCCCCACTGACTTTGGGACCGCAGAGGCTGAGTACAAGTTAAGTACAAATGCTCTCACCTCCATCTTTCCTCAAGATAACCAAACGCAAAACAGTAGAGCTGGAGGTCAAAAGCGGGGTAGACACTAAAACGTGTGCCCTGGCAGTTTAGAAAAAAAAAAAAAAGGAATCAAACAAGCCAAAGTTCATAAGGCTAAAATAAGGCTGTCTACTTAGCTCCCTGCATTTGTACTTGGTTTAAGTAAATAGTCACCAAACCCAGAACAATTCCTCCATGAAAACAAAAACAAAGAAAAATCTTGTGATCTGGACACAGCTGCTTTTCAAAATTTTCAGAGTCAGGCTTCTACTCACTAGCAGTTTCGGTTTACCAAGGAACTTTAAGAGAAAGCAGATGTAACCTAAATACAGTGACTGCAATACATACTGTAATTCGTCTGGAATTGCAAGCAATAAACCCTAAGGGTCTGCAGGAGACCCACTCGCAATTCTGATCTGCCACAAGAAAAGCATTTACACAGCCAGAGTCCCTTTTCAGGCTTCCTCTTTTTTCTCTCGATTATTTGGAAGGTAAACAATTTCAACTTGGAAATTCGAGTTCAAGTACAGTGTTACACACACACACGCGCGCATGCACACACATGTTCGTCCCTAAAGCCGGTACAGTACAGACAGCCACAGAAGGAAAATCTCCCAGCCACGCCTGAGGTATCCCTGGGCTCCTCCGGGGGGACCACCCACCCCAGGCACAGATGAGACATCCCTCCGCTCCCTGCAGTGTGTGTCATCAGCTGAGCAGAGGCTGCCAACCTTCAGCAAGTTACGAAGAAATCAGAATAGAACTCCGAGAGATTCTGGACTTCTCTCCAAGAGGAAACGCCCACTTTAAAACAGCTGCAGGGTTTGGTGGTGTTGCTTTTTTCTAAACAACTTGTGACCAAAGGTACTTTATTCCTCCGCGACTCAATTTTACAGACCCCCACGTTTCCAGCCTCAGGATTATCCAGTTTGCTGATGGAACTGACTAAATTTATTCAGCATCTTTCAAGTACTATTTAACAGAATCAAAAACGTCCCTTTGTCCTTGGAATACAAGAAAATAAGCACTTCCTCTCAAAGTTCTTCACTCTCAATTCCCATACAATAATTATTTTTAGTCAGATAAGGGGTGACAGAGACAAAAATCTAAAATGGCAACACTGTTCAGGGCTATGTTGTAGTTTTAGGTGAACACACTGTTCCACCTGGCAGTACAAGGACAAAGCAAAACCTAACCAAGCCACAAACTTCTGTGGTGGACAGTGTGTTAAGATTTTCATATTACTGTTTTTAGTGTGCGACTGTTGAATCTAGGCTTCTCACATACCTAGTACCTCAAAACTGCTTTTTAAATTGGTGATCCATGAAACAGAAACACAAACGTTAATAAGCTCTTTAACATGGTGCACACGCAGAGACATCTCCACTGCACTGTCAATGATAAAATGGGAAAAGCAAGAAACAGAAAAGAGGAAAAGAAAACATCAGTACAGAGAGAGAACAGAAAATGGGAAGGACAAGGACAGGACAAGAAAAGAAAAAAAGGTCTTTGCCTACCACAAACTAAGACATATTGTGATATCTAAGAGACGAAAAGAACAAGTTCCAGAAAAATACAAGGGAGGGAGGAAAAGCGTGCATGTGTACGTGTGTGTGTGTGTGTGCACCAACTTGGTTAACAAGGGAAATCACAAATCAGTGAGAAAGCACAGCTTATCTAGAAACTGGTGCTGAGAAAACTGACTCCTTTCATGGAAATAAATTTGGATCCCTATCTCATGTCATATACAAAAAGACACTCCAGAGGGATCAAAGATCTACACCTGAAAGGTAAAATCAAATAGAAAAAAAACAAGATAACTCTGAGCCATTGGACTGGGGCTAGACCAGCACAGGCCGTCGAACTTTCCATTAGCAGAGGAAGGAGTGATGAACACCAGGCAGGCCTTCCTCCCCTCCCTCCTGACCACAGACGACAGGCAAGAAGATGACCAGCACGTAACAGAGAGAATGCCAGCACCTGGGTCCCAGCTGCTACTAATGAAAGTCTCAGTTAAAATTTCAGGAAATCATCTATGGTTGACATAGTGTTTTTGATATCTATATTTTTATTACAAATATTTACCAATAATATCCCCAAACTGATAGCACATTAGGCTGTGTGACATCCATCAAAATCACAGGAGAGACATTAGGAAATGGGTGTGATCAATATTTTGGCAACTGTACCATTTATGTTAGAATCACTTTACTAGTAGAGAAATTTCAAAGGAGATTTTACATAAGTTACGGGAACAGATGATTTAAAAAAATTAGTGGAGAAGAGAAAAACAACTTCAATCATTTGGAACCCATGGCCCTTCCTGAATTAAGAATCATTTCTGGAAGCCTGTAGCCCTGTTACACTTCCATTGCTATTGGTATGGGTGTGTGCATCTTCCATTTTAAACCTCTTCAATGAGCCCTGTGATTAATAGTTTATTCTCTAGAGTTGCGTTTCTATTTCACAAAGCCTTAGCATTTCTTTTTACAGAGAAAGAGAAAAAAATTGGGGAAGCAAACGTCTTTTCCAAAAAAGAAGACAAACATGAAATAGGAATCAGCTGTGTTCAGTGAGAACCCTTCACGTAAGAAAATACTTGTGGCTTCAAAAGAATAAAGACTGATTCCAATTAAAAAGCAGGTGCTTCAGATCTGCAGAACTTAGGTCTTCCGTAAAAGAACTTTCCACATGGAAGTGCTAACAGCTGGATGGTAACGTTAGTTATGATCGACCTGTTTCATTTCAAAAATGTTCTCAATCCAGTTTATGGGCAGGAACATAATATCTAGCACATAGAATTTTTTATCTATTGTATTTAATTGACTATAAGATGTACATTTCAACACCAACCAAGTTGTGATGGCCGTGATGCATCTTAAAATTGACAGCTGTCAAAACTACAATGAGGGGCTCCCCTGGTGGCGCAGTGGTTAAGAATCTGCCTGCCAATGCAGGGGACACGGGTTCCAGTCCTGGTCTGGGAAGATCCCACATGTCACAAGCAACTAAGTCCATGTGCCACAACTACTGAAGCCCGCGTGCCTAGAGCCCGTGCTCCGCAACAAAGAGAAGCCACCGCAATGAGAAGCCTGCGCACCACAACGAAGAGTAGCCCCCGCTCACTGCAACTAGAGAAAGCCCGCGTGCAGCAACGATGATACAACACAGCCCAAAATAAAAATAAATAAATTTATTTAAAAAACACAAAAAACTACAATGAGGTACCATCTCACAGCAGTCAGAATGGCCATCATTAAAAAGTCTACAAAATAAACGCTGGGAAGGGTGCAGAGAAAAGGGAACCCTCCTACACTGTTGGTGAGAATGTAAATTGCTGCAGCCACTATAGAAAACAGTATGGAGGTTCCTCAAAAAACTAAAAATAGGGCTTCCCTGGTGGCACAGTGGTTGAGAGTGCGCCTGCCGATGCAGGGCACATGGGTTCGTGCCCCGGTCCAGGAAGATCCCACATGCCGCGGAGCGGCTGGGCCCGTGAGCCATGGCTGCTGAGCCTGCGCGTCCGGAGCCTGTGCTCCGCAACGGGAGAGGCCACAACAGTGAGAGGCCCACGTACCGCAAAAAAAAAACTAAAAATAGAGTTGCCATATGATCCAGTAATCCCACTACAGGGCATATATACTCAGATAAGACTATAATTCGAAAGGATACATGCACCCCTATGTTCACAGCAGCACTATTCACAATAGCCAAGACATGGAAACAACCTTAATGTCCATCAACAGATGAATGGAAAAAGAAGATGTGGTACATATATATATACAATGGAATATCAATCAGCCATAAAAAATAATGAAGCAATGCCATTTGCAGCAACATGGATGTACCTAGAGATTATCATATTAAGAGAAGTCAGAAAGAGAAAAACAAATACCATATGATATCACTTATATGTGGAATCCAAACTATGACACAAATGAACATATCTACAAAACAGAAACAGACTCACAGACGTAGAGAACAGACTTGTGGCTGCCAAGCGGGGGAGGGAGAGGGATGGACTGGGAGTTTGGGGTTAGCAGATGCAAACTAGTATATATAGGATGCATACACAACAAAGTCCTACTGTACAGCACAGGAAACTATATATTCAAGGTCCTATGATAAACCATAATAGAAAAGAATAAGAAAAAGTATATACATATATAACTGAATCATTTTGCTGTACATCAGAAATTAACACAACACTGTAAATCAACTATACTTCAATAAAATTTTTTTATAAAATCGACAGCCATATAGCTCTTGGTCCTGTAGTGATCATGGATGGCACAGTTCCATTGTCTGTGCAAACTGGAACACAGAGGTTCATATTTTCATATTTCTTGTGTCAAAACACTTCTTACAGTTTGCAGACACAGAATACATGTTATGAACAGTGTTAGAGTTCTGGCACCCAGTGGAATTAATGCTCCTTAATTCTAAATGGAATTTTACAGAAAACCAGCAGCAACTCAGGAAGATGACCTTAAGAAGCATTAAGGGGGGGGGCAGGGGGAGCAGATAAATTGGGAGACTGGGATTGACACATACACACTACCATGTATAAAACAGATAATAAGGACCTACTGTATAGCACAGGGAACTCGACTCAATACTCTGTAATGGCCTATATGGGAAAAGAATCTAAAAAAGAATGGATGTATGTATATGTACAACTGATTCACTTCACTGTACACCTAAAACTAACACAACATTGTAAATCAACTATACGCCAATAAAAATTTAAAAAAAGCATTCTGTCCCCTAAGTTTAGGGTCAATTAAACATATTAGTACAGAGCACTTACTGCAACTGTGGACTTGGGATACAAACAGAAAATCATGAACAATCATGGCCTCCACCCTTAAAATTGAGCGTGCATTAATTTTCCCAAAGAAACTATATAAAATTTACTAAATGCATATCAATCCAAGTGACCACAAGAAGAGATTTTAGGATTCTCACTTCTTTGGAAGCTTTTCTTCAGTAAACAGTCCTGAATATTAAGTAGTCACCTTAGTCAAATCATTAGTGGGAACTTCTAGTCTCCTTCAAAGAGCTATAAAGCTTTTTCAGGGAGTCTAAAAATACTGGAGGAACTGGACGGGCCTCCAGGATCCTGGAGGGCAGCAGTTCTCTAAGTGCAGTTTCCCAAGCCAGCAGCAGAACTGGCCTCACCCAGGACTATGTGAGAAATGAAAATTCTCAGGCACCACCCCAGACCCACTGAATCAGAAACTCAGGGGGCGGGACAGCAATCTACGCTTTAACAAACCCTCCAGATGATTCTGATACACACTCAACTTTGAGAAGCACTTAGAGAGTACAGTCCCCTCCATGTTGCAGAGAAGTTAAGAACCTTCTTAAAGGCCATTCAGCCAAAAAGAGACTGAACAGGGACTAATACAACAGGTTTCCTGTTGCCTAATCAAATTTTCCCCTACCATACCAAAACACGCGTATCTTATTTGCCGTGTTATATCCGTGTATAAATGTAATTTCGAACCATATGTAAAAAGCTCAGAGAATTACTGGTTTGAGATATTTTCATTCTCCATGCCCCCCCTTTTTTAAAAATCTGAACCTCAGATTTTTAAAATTTAAATTTTAAATTTTAAAAATTTAAATTTAAAAATTTTTGCTCTACTAGGCTGCAAGCTCCATGAGGGCAGACACTTTGTCTTCTTTGTTTACTTCTACTTCTTTCACTTCAGAACAACGCCTGGCTCCCCGGAGGCAGTCAAAAATCACTCGATTTGAGTTAATGAATAAATGAATTTAAATTGACTTGTGCCATCACTTAAACTCAGGGATATCTTTTCTCCAACTATGTACTAAGTTACTAGAGACTCACCCTTTAATAATTTTTGAACCCACATCACCTAGTATGGTGTGATGTACCTTACCTGTCTAATAGTTGACACTATTTTTTCGTAAAGGGCCAGAGAGTAAATATCTTTGGCTTTGCAGGACATAAGGTCTTTATTTCAACTACTCAACTCTGCTTCTGTGGCAGGAAAGTAACCACAGACAATTCATAAATGATGGATGTGGCTGCATCCCAATAAAACTTTATTTACAAAAACTGGTGGCGGGGCAGATGTGGTCTGTGGAATGTAGTTAGCTGATCCCTGATCACAGCAAAAGAGCTAACAACTGTTATTACTTTTATATTTTAAAGACTAATTAAATTGACAGATACAAATTAAAGGCTATAAGCAGCTTTCCAATACCTATTTTTAGAAAGAGCACATTAGTGCCTGTTATTTAAAATTTATATACTCTCAGAAAATGAAAAAAGTTGTAGAGACTTACATCAATTATTCATTGACTTAGAAGCTGGTCAACATAAAGTTCATTCCGGTATCTTTTAACATCTTTAATACAGAGCTATAACCAAGGTGAACTTTAAGGAAGGGCTGCCTCCTTCACTTCATTGACCTTGTAAGTTTCAGGGCCAAGGAAGACAGTAGGAAAATGGGCATGACTTTATTATACACAATTTACTCCAGCACCCCAAAGCTATAAGG
The DNA here is from genome assembly GCF_964270905.1 of Leucopleurus acutus. NCBI lineage: Eukaryota > Metazoa > Chordata > Mammalia > Artiodactyla > Delphinidae > Leucopleurus > Leucopleurus acutus. The sequence goes on from NC_139156.1 coordinate 73,697,692, forward strand.
GTAATCTTCTACACAGCACCCCAAAAGGCTTTAATAACAAATATGTCACTTTGTCTTTCTCTTTTTTAAAAAAAAGAGTACTTCCTTTGTAATTACAGACCTGGCTGACGAACCACACTGTGTGGTCCCTCGAACCTCAGCGGCTGACATGAGCAAGGATAAATCACTTGGTGCTATTGTTGGGGAGAATGTCCTTTGGAAACAGAGGGAAAGAAGAGAGCCAAGAGCTGAAAGTCACCCTCTGGAGCATTATTCCATTGCCAGAATCATGGCTATTGTTATTGGCATTCACTTTTCAAAGAGAGAATGAATTATTTCGCTGCTGTTGACACATCAGCTAACAAAATTTTTTGTTTAGCGAGTTCTATGAACTCAGCACACATTTTTCCCTCCATCCCCTTTTTATTAAATGTAATCATTGAGTGTGCTGGTAAATGTACACTGCACTAGAAAACAACGGCTTAATATATTCCTGGCCTGGTTTAGCAAAGGAGAAGAATGCTTCTCTCTCCCATCCCACCCCTGCAAACTGAGTCACATCAAGGACCAAAGAGAACCAGACTGACAGAAACACAGGCACAAACAATGAGCAGCCATCACGTTTGTCCCCGTAGTTTCCTGGGCTGTAGAAATGGGAACTCATTTTTCCCTCTTCCCACTGATCCTACCTCTGCCATATTTTAATTAAGGAAGAAGGTAGGTGTTTTTCCTACCCCATCCTCTGGCAGAAGCAAGTAGCAGGCACATCTCTAGAGATGACTTTGTCGCCTGAACGATTTGGGCTGCTTTACTTCTCAAAATGCTGACAGGCGTCATAAAATAATTTTTATAAAAATATTTGTAAACTGTGAGCCACCTCGCAAATGTCAATACATTTTATTTCACTGTTTTAAGTCTCTGCCCGCTCTAAATCATAATATTTGATGTAATTAGTTTCAGTAGGGAAATGACCTCTCATGGATAAATGGATTAAATGTTGTTCGTATCTTCTTAGCTGCTGTTAGCAAACCTTCAGAGGCACTAACCAAAGGGGAAGGTCAATGTGGATGGTTATAAAGATATGACAACAGAATTATCTCTAATCTATGTAGATGCAAAAAAGAGCATCAGCACATAATTCTTCCCACTTTTCTCTCTTTCTTTCGCCCCTCTCTTCTGCCTGTGGTAACATACCTGCTCCGAATTGAAAAAAACTGTGGGAAACTATAAGCATCTACTCTGTAACACTAGGATAGCATGAGATGAAAAGGGAAAAGGGACAGAATAATTACCCACCCACCATAGATTTCCACCTCCTAACTCCCTGGATCCCGTGAAGGTGTCAGGTTACATGGCAAAGGCTATTTAAGGTTGCAGATGGAATCAAAGTTGCTAATCAGCTGATCTTAAAAACAGGGAGATTATCTTGGATTATCTAAGTGGGCTCAATATAACCACAAGGGTCCTTAAAATTAGAAGAGGGAGGCAGAAGAGGAGAGTCGGATGGAGATGTCACCATAGAAAGGCTTTGAGGGTGGACGAACAGGCCATGAGTCAAGGAATGTGGGTGGCCTCTTGGAACCAGAAAAGGAAAGAAAACGAATTCTCCTCTAGAGACCCCACAAGGGAAGACAGTCCTGCCGACACTTGATTTTAGCCCAGTGAGACCCGTGTGGGAACTGTGACCTATAAAACCACAAGGAAATAAATTTTTGTTGTTTTAAGCCACTCAGTTTGTGGTGACATGTTACAGCAGCAATAGAAAACTAACATATTACACAATTCTGATATATCAATTCTTTTTTTTTTCTTTTTGGCTGCGTTGGGTCTTCATTGCTGCATGCGGGCTTTCTCTAGTTGCAGCGAGCGGGGGCTACTCTTCGTTGCGGTGCGCGGGCTTCTCATCGCCGTGGCTTCTCTTGTTGCGGAGCACGGGCTCTAGGCGCCCGGGCTTCAGTAGTTGTGGCTTGTGGGCTCTTGAGCACAGGCTCAGTAGTTGTGGCACACGGGCTTAGCTGCTCCCCAGCATGTGGGATCTTCCCGGACCAGGGCTCAAACCCGTGTCCCCTGCACTGGCAGACAGATTCTTAACCAGGGAAGTCCCTATCAATTCTTATATAATTGTATGAAGCGGGTACCATTATTATTCCCATATCACAGAGGAAGATACTATGACTAGAGAAGTTAATAACCTGTCCAAGGTCACAGAGCTAGTAAGTGGCAGGGCCAGGATTCCAACCCAGGTAGTCAGGCTCCAGTGCCCACACTGTCAGCAATAGTTTACGCTGTGAAAGATGTGAAGCTGCAGAAAACACCTCACGGACAACCACATCCTGTGGCTAAAATTTAAGGTTTTGGGACGAAGAGTCATTGGAAGATTAGAGTCATCATGTGGTCAAAGGAAGTGAAGTGGTTTGTTATGACATTTAATCAAGAATGTGGATGTATCAAAATAGGGTCATAACCGGAGACAAGAGACAATCCAATTTAAGGTCTGACTGAATCTGGGAAATAGACCAAATAAAAACACCCTTGTAAGATCTCTCAGGATTAGTCCAGCTTTCTCATTTCTTCCAGGCCATCAATCCCATCCATTTGCTGTAACTAACTTTATTTCCGTGGTTCAGCTCTTATGAAGTTACCCCTGCTCACCTTCAAGTGTCCTCCATCTCCCGGTATCTTTGCCATGACTCCCTGCACCCTTCTCCTGGGATCATGGTCCAGAAGTGGACATTGTCCTGAGCACCAGACAGAGACATCTGGATTTCACAAAGGGGGACTTAGCAAATGGTTTCTTACCCAAGATAAGAATCAAGATGCCAAATCATGAAAAGTTCATCATGGAAGTTAAGATTTCATGTTTTCCCCTCAATGGTCAGTAAATAAAACAGAATACTTAACAATAAACAAATACAAGAAGAACGTCACTTTGGGGGAAAAAAATGATCCTATTAAAATTCAAGTGATATTGGTTAATGAATAAAACAGCTTATTCCTTAAATGACACTTCATTCATTATACCCGGGTAACAGTTTAAATCCTTCACAAAGCTTCAAAGAGCACACATTACAATGGCCACTGAACTAAAACACTAAAACTATTTTTCAATTACATCTTTTAATAAATACATGGCTTCATCAGGTATTAACTTGAAAATGAAATTTTTCTTTGGTGGAAAAATTAGGGGGAGAGGGTATATGCCAGAACATGGAGAGACATTATTTATCGCACTACAAAATCGCCAATATTCAAACAGCAATTTTTTGCTATGCTTAAGGAATTTCAATTTTTTAATCATAAATTTATCTATGATATATATTTTCCAATTGGCAACTGAAATAATAGTTACTTGTTTTTAAGTGAACAAAACATCAATTTAACATCAATTTTTTTAACAGTTCACCTATAATTGTAATTTTATTAAGCTCTTAACAACAAAAAAAGATCTTGAAATATTTGTCCATATAACACCTTGAACCAGCTAAAGTCTTCTGCCTCAGCTTATTAGGTAGTGATAAGAATCGAAGGCATTTCTGTGACAAATATTTTACAGCAAAGATGATACTCAATACCTGCAAGCAGTTTTGTTGTCATGGGGACCATATAGGAGAAACCATTTACATGCCAGAATTTCAAAGCCCTTGAAACACTACCTTCAAGTCTGGCTTCACTTATAACTTGGAAATCAAAACTGTAGTGACCATTTTTATTTTTAAAAAATGTATAACCCATCTGCTTTACAGAAAAAGAAGTATTGACTTCACTCTTTGAAAAGTCTTAAATTTCCTTTCCATGAAAATTCTGATGCTAGAGCATACCAACCAGGGGGATTCTGCTGCCTAGCAGGTAGTCATGGCAACTGAAGTGCACATGGTGAGCCTGCACTGAAGCTAGCATGATAAGACCACAGTTGAGAAGTCTGACGTATGTTTTCACAGCTGCTGTCTCCTTGTTTTATTTCTGTTGATATTTTAAAAGAAATTCAGCAACCTTCATCTTTTCCTTTAAGTCTACCTGAAAATCACCATCAAAATAACAATTTCTCCAAACGGTGAAATTAAATGGCATCAGAGAAACAAAAATTCAAGCGGGGAGAAGAGGAGAGGCCCCGATCCCCAACTAGTTGGAAGCATGTATGCACCATACTATGAGCTGGCCTGGTAGTCTCACACCAGCCCACGGAAGCATCCTAGCCAGGCTCATCCTAAGAGACTGGAGGAGTGTACTTTCTTAAGAAATCAGATATTATAGTCCTCCTCAGTTTGGTTCCAAGCCCCCTTATTTGAAGCCTGTCTCTAACTACATTATTCCATGAGCTCTGCATTCCAGCCAAATCTGCCTGATTGTCATTCTATAAATATGCTGTGTACCTTTCTGACACACCCTTTGCCATACCCACCACCTAAATACCCTCTGAGCCATCATCCTACAAGGAGTAAATGATCTATAAAACCATGACCAGGGACTTTGTTGGCAGTCCAGTGGTTAAGACTTCGCCTTCCAATGCAGGGGGTGCGGGTTCGATCCCTGGTCAGGGAGCTAAGGTCCCACATGCCTCGCAACCAAAAAACCAAAACGTTATGAAACAGAAGCAATATTGTAACAAAATCAATAAAGACTTTAAAAATGGTCCATATCAAAAAAAAATCTTAAAAAAAAAGAAACCATGACCAATCCCCATCCAGCAAAAGTGCCTTCTGCATTGATATAATAACTCTTTTATTCATATTGCTTGTTTGACATTAACTTTATGCCTCCCAGAGTATTCCAGGGTCTAGCTCACCTCCCCATACTCTGAGAAGCCCGTAACATAAGAAGGCAGTAATAGTTCTTGATCTAATAGCTGGTGCTCTACTTACTTGGACAACAACAGTAGAAGGAATGGCAGAAAATTAAAGAATATCGATAGCAACCAGCATCTAATAATACTGACGTATAAACCTTTAAGCAGATGAAGCCAGAGTTGTATGAGACACACTATTAGAACAGAAATTTTTTAAAAAAATCATACACGTAACCTCATGGCAGAGATGAAGAACTGTTGAAAACACCACTGAGATACAACAATCCATTCACATGGATACTTACTGGTATCAGGAAATCCTTAAAATACTCCCAGGAGCTAGAGATAGTATACTTCTCTCTAAAGAAAATGCTTAAAGATATTTTTCTCCTAAAGCTTTTTTCCAGACAGCTTTCTGACAAAATATACACATACAAAATGAAGTATGATACTTGGGCATGAAGTATCAATAATACTGCAACTAGAAAAAAAAAAACAGAAATTTTCAAAGTGACTACTTTGGCCACTTGGGACATCATCATTAGAAACTTTTATTTAAAGCCATAATAAAATTGAATATCCATAAAGATGATACAAACAGATGGAGAGATATACCATGTTCCTGGATTAGAAGAATCAACATTGTAAAAATGACTCTTCTACCCAAAGCAGTCTACAAATTCAACACAATTCCTATCAAACTACCAATGGCATTTTTCGAAGAACGAGAAGAAAAAATTTCACAATTTGTATGGAAACACAAAAGATCCCAAATAGCCAAAGCAATGTTGAGAAAGAAAAACAGAGCTGGAGGAACCAGGCTCCCTGACTTCAGACCATACTACAAAGCTACAGTAATTAAGACAGTATGGTACTGACACAAAAACAGAAATATAGACCAACGGAACAGGATAGAAGGCCCAGAGATAAATCCACACAAACATGGTCACCATATCTTTGATCAAGGAGGCAAGAATATACAATGGAGAAAAGACAGCCTCTTCAATAAGTGGTGCTGGGAAAACTGGACAGCTACATGTAAAAGGATGAAATTAGAACACTTCCTAACACCATACACAAAAATAAACTCAAAATGGATTAAAGACCTAAATGTAAGGCCAGATACTATAAAACTCTTAGAGGGGGACTTCCCTGGTGGCACAGTGGTTAAGAATATGCCTGCCAATGCAGGGGACATGGGTTTGATCCCTGGTCCAGGAAGATCCCACATGCCATGGAACAACTAAGCCCATGTGCCACAACTACCGAGCCCGTGCCCAAGAGCCCATGAGCCGCAACTACTGAGCCCATGTGCTGCAACTACTGAAGCCTGTGTGCCTAGAGCCCATGCTCCACAACAAGAGAAGCCACTGCAATGAGAAGCCTGTGCACTGAAACAAAGAGTAGCCCCCGCTCGCCACAACTAGAAAAAGCCCGTGCGCAGCAACAAAGACCCAATGCAACCAAAAATAAACAATTAATTAATTAATTAATTAAAATAAAACTCCTAGAGGAAAACAGAGGCAGAACACCCTATGACATAAATCACAGCAAGATCCTTTTTGACCCACCTCCCAGAGAAATGGAAATAAAAACAAAAATAAACAAATGGAACTTAATGAAACTTAAAAGCTTTTACACAGCAAAGGAAACCATAAACAAGATGAAAAGACAACCCTGAGAATGGGAGAAAATATTTGCAAACGAATCAACAGACAAAGGATTAATCTCCAAAATATATAAACAGCTCATGCAGCACAATATTAAAAACACAAACAACCCAATCCAAAAATGGGCAGAAGATCTAAATAGACATTTCTCCAAAGAAGATATATAGATTGCCAACACACATGAAAAGATGCTCAACATCACGAATCATTAGAGAAATACAAATCAAAACTACAATGAGGTTTCACCTCACACTGGTCAGAATGGCCATCATCAAAAAATCTACAAACAATAAATGCTGGAGAGGGTGTGGAGAAAAGGGAACCCTCCTGCACTGTTGGTGGGAATGTAAATTTATACAGCCGCTACGGAGAACGGTATGGAGGTCCCTTAAAAAACTAAAATTAGAACTACCATATGACCCAGCAATCCCACTCCCAGGCATATACCCTGAGAAAACCATAATTCAAAAAGAGTCATGTACCACAATGTTCACTGCAGCTGTATTTACAATAGCCAGGATATGGAAGCAACCTAAGTGTCCATCAACAGATGAATGGATAAAGAAGATGTGGCACATATATACAGTGGAATATTACTCAGCCATAAAAAGGAACGAAACTGAGTTATTTGTAGTGAGGTGGATGGACCTAGACTCTGTCATACAGAGTGAAGTTAGTCAGAAAGAGAAAAACAAATACCGTATGCTAACACATATATATGGAATCTAAAAAAAAAAAAAAATGGTAATGATGAAACTAGTTGCAGGGCAGGAATAAAGAGGTAGACGTAGAGAATGGACTTGATGACATGGGGTGGGAGGGCGAAGCTGGGGTGAAGTGAGAGTAGCATCGACGTATATACACTACCGAATGTAAAATAGCTAGCTAGTGGGAAGCAGCCGAATAGCACAGGGAGATCAGCTCTGTGCTTTGTGACCACCTAGAGGGGTGGGATAGGGAGGGTGGGAGGGTAGACGCAAGAGGGAGGGGATATGGGAATATAAGTATACGTACAGCTGACTCATTTTGTTATACAGCAGAAACTAACACACCATTGTAAAGCAATTACACACCAATAAAGATGTTAAAAAAAAAATTGAATATCCAAACTTTAATGGCTTGTTTTATAACAGAAAAAGTTACAGTTCCGTCAGGTCCAAAATATGCTTTTCGTGTCTTTTTTGTATTCCAACCGCTTGCCCAACATCTCCACCAACCACCTCAAATGCAACAAGTCCAAACTCAAATGGCTTCCACACACAAAAAACAAAACCAGAACTGCTCCTTCGCTCCTATTTCCTATTTCAGTTAGAAGCGCCAGCAACTGTGGTCAGTCAGACCAGAAGCCGTTAAGTCAGCCTTGACTTGTTTCTCGGCCTCAAACCCTAAAGCCAACAATTTCAATAGGGAAACAGTATCACATAAAATAAACAGCATGGAATTAAATATAAGGGCTTCTTATTAACTATAAAATCCTTGGACAACATATTTAATCTTTTTAACTCTCTGTGAGGATATGATTCGTGTTAAGACTTTAAAAAAACAGGTTTTGAGATAGATTTCTATTATGCTATTATTGTTCTCTTGGAGCTCACAGAGCATGTTAACAGATTAAAGGTGATGGGAAATAACATAATGAGAACAAAAGCTGTTTCACTTTAATTACTCTTTCGCAAATTTACTTGACTTCTTTTAACATCTTTATTGGAGTATAATTGCTTTACATTGTTGTGTTAGTTTCTGCTCTATAACAAACTGAATCAGCTATACGTATATTTATGATCCCATATACCCTCCCTCTTGCGTCTCCCTCCCTCCCACCCTCCCTATCCCACCCCTCTAGGTGGTCACAAAGCACTGAGCTGATCTCCCCGTGCTATGCGGCTGCTTCCCACTAGCTATCTATTTACACTTTGGTAGTGTATATATGTCCATGCCACTCTCTCACTTCATCCCAGCTTACCCTTCCCCTCCCCATACTTGACTTATTTTTAAGGAATGAACTGACATTTTTTCTTCTAAAAAAAAAAATCACTTGTGAAATACTTTACTAACCTCTGTCGTGGGCTTGGCTCTGTGACTGTGTGTGGGGAAACGTAGGTCTTTTGGGATGTCACTCTGTGCTGCATCCCCTCCCAGATGTCCCACCAGGCCTAGGGTGTCTGGGGGCTCTGTGGTATGTGCCCACCCTTTCTCTCCATTAGCCTTTCACTTTGGGTCCAAAACGCTGCTCAGGGCAGCTTCTGCCCAGGGTGGGACTAAACAGGACAGGTTTTCTTTTGTGTGTGTGTGTGTGTGTGTGTGTGTGTGTATTTTTTCTTTCTTTTTTTTAAATGAAGTATAGTTGAATCACAATGTTGTGCCCATCTCTGCTGTACAGGAAACTGACTCAGTTATACACATAAAGACATTCTTTTTTTATATTCTTTTCCATTATGGTTTATCACAGGATATTGAACATAGTTCCCTGTGCTATACAGTAGGACCTTGTTGTTTATCCATCCTATATATAATAGTTTGCATCTGCTAACCCCAAACTCCTGGTCTTTCCCTCCCCAGCAGTACTATTCACAATAGCCAAAACATGGAAACAACCTAAATGTCCATCGACAGATGAATGGATAAAGAAGATGTGGTACATACATACAATGGAATACTACTCAGCCATAAAAAAGAACGAAACAATGCCATTTGCAGCAACATGGATGCAACTAGGATGGATTTTCTTTAGATGAAAGAGATGCCAGAAAGAGGAACCATTCCCTTGAGTGTGTAATGCAGCACATTAGAGAATAAAGCTCCTGTTTCTATGCTTTAAAAAAAGGTTTAAATATGGGGGTAAAGCTCATGTAATATCATGCACATCCCATGTTAATTAAAATCCTTTCTCCTGCAAACCAATCCTATTGCCTAAGTATCTCACTCTTAAGCTCTTTTGTTCCTATTTCTGTCCCCACGTCTCATCTCTCAACTGTATCTATCCTCTCACCTCCTCCACCCAGACACCTCTCTAAAATATAGATGAGGGACTTCCCTGGTGGTCCAGGGGCTAAGACTCTGCGCTCCCAATGCAGGGGGCCCAGGTTCCATCCCTGGTCATGGAACTAGATCCCACATGCTGCAACTAAGAGCCCTCATGCCACAACTAAAAGATATCACGTGCGGCAACTAAGACCTGGCATAGCCAAATAAATAAATCTTTTTAAAAATAAAATAAAATTTTTAAAAAGTGCAGATGTGAACACTGCCTTCCAAGTGAAGAACACACTCCTTAAGATTCACACACCCTTCTCAATTTGGCCCAAATCCTCTTCCAGTATCTTGACACACCGCTGCCCACTGGTGGCCACTCTCCCACAGGTCTGGGGGCAGCTTTCACACTGTCATTTCTTATGGTCCCAGCAGCTAATTTTTTTTTTTTTTTTTTACCGTTAATGAAATACATGTGCTCTCAGGGCTCTGCCTTTTCACGTATGGCTCCCTTGGTCTGTAAAAGCCACCCCACACCCATCCTGTTCTCTATCTGGCAAACAATTCATCCTTCAAAGCCAACCCAAATGTCACTTCTTCTATGAGGTCTTCCAGAATGAGTTAGTCACTCCTTCTGTGGACTCTCATGGCACTCTGTTCTCAGCTCTGTCCTGGGGAGCTATTAAAACTCAAGAACAAAAGTGAAAGACATCAACACTGATTTCGAAATTATTAATTCCTGATGAGTTTTTTCCACCAAAATCCCAGGCACTCCATATCTTCTCTTGATTACACACACACACACACACACACACACACACACACACACACACACAATCCAGGGAAATACGGGGAACAAAAAGCCTCAATATAATCAAATAAATTCAGAAACCATCAGAATCATCTGAATGAATCAGACCTGACCTCATTTTGAAATACCTGCAACTCTTAAATGTCAAAGGAGGTTCGGGGAACAGCCAAAAAATTTTAAGACTCTAAGTTTCCAAAATATAATTTCTAAATTGTAACAGTCTTTTCTTTACACATGTGTAAAACTTTTAGAATTCAATGGGGAAATAAACCTTCATTTCAAAAGTTAACTTTGAAGTTGGGAAATCAAAACATATGCTATTCCCAGGCACTGGTCATAATAATAATCGCTACCATTTGCTGGGGGCCTTGTGCTAGGGCTCCTCGGGGGACTTGCTGCAGATTCCTGCACGTGAATCCTGCAGCTACTCATGCAGTAGAAGTCATAACTCCTATCTTACAGATAAGGAAGTTGGTCAAAAAGATTAAGGGAACCCAAAAAGACATTATCCAGTGCGGACTCAAATCCAGGCCCTCTGACTCCCTGGCCCAGACACACATTCTATAAGCTTCAATACAGAATCAAAGCTAGGCCAACTGGATGACTTCTCTATAGAGCCAATAACCAAACACCTGCTCAGACTGTCCACTTCAAAGGGGCAGCCTTCTGTAACCAGGGGGCTTTAAAATGAGCCACTCACCTAGGATTTACATACTAAGCTCCCAGAGTACTAAAAAAAGTTATCGAAAGTATTTTTACTTCCTCTTAAAGGGAGAAACTTTAAAATTTCCTTAGAAAATGATATATAAATATTTTTAATATGACAGAACTATAAACTTAAGTTAAGGAAGATCGATTCTAAGAACAAAGGAGCTTGTTGAGCTAAGATTTATATTATCTCAAAAACGAACACGAGGGGGAAAATCTTGCCGTTCACGTGAGAATTGTTGGACATAAAGTATAGAAAATATTAAACCAAGGTTTTGTAAATCCAGTTCTATTTTTCTTTACTTCTCCAATCAAATCAATGCTTCTCATCTTGGCTAAACATGACAAAAAATTCAGACTTCCGTTTCCCTCATACTACTCGGCTCACTTCTCTTTTGTCAAGTACTAGGTAATCATAAAGAGTACAGTGCTTTAGTAAGTCTCCCATTAACATGAGAATTCTATATCACAACACTGACCTTGATTGTAACTACTCTGTAAATACATATTTATCTTCATATACAGTCTTTCTTTAATAAGAATGGAGATAATTTTAAGATTTGTTTGCTTATTCATACTTTCCAAAAAATACATCAGTAAATCACAGATACATGCACTGGAAAGACAGCATTGTAGTCCTCCTGAATTTTATGGAAATTTAGTCAGTCATAAATGCTCCAAACTGACCAATATTTTCACCTCTGTGATGACTCACACAAGTTATCTGGTGCTTGATTTTTCACAAGAATAAGAAGTGCAAGAAAAAAGAGCGTGCTACGTTCGATGAAGTAATGAGTAAAGCAAGTCCAAATGTAATCACAGAATTCTACATATTATTTAAATTATTTATGAGAGAAGAAATATATGATAAGCAAAGTAATAAAAAAAATTTAACACTCTGTCCCATTTTAGTGAGTCAACACCTATTGTTGAATGCCTGGTATGTACCACATACCACCCTTCAGGGATGTAGCGGGCTATGCCTCTCATAGAGAATAAAGACAGTAAACAAATAATGACAAGTGTGATATGGAAACCACAAAGGCGGAGAAATATAGGGTTCTTTGGGTTTTGCATAAGGTAAGATCTGAAGAGTAAACAGAAGTAGGCAGAGTAGCAAACAAGAAGTTTCCAGGTGAAAGAAATAATGAAACTGAGCAGGACCCTGTGGGGCTCCTGGGCACAAAAGCCTTTCTGTGTCCCTTTCCCTGAGTTCCAAAAGGTGAGTTCAAACTGTTGCTAATCAGGAAAAGGAGGGAATGCGGAGACAAGGGAGGAGCAGTCAAGAAATAAGAATGCAGCCTTGGGGCAGGGTCCTGGTTCCCCATCAAGGGATACACATAACGATTTCTTTGAGCTCTTCTCCAGAACTAAAACACCCACCAAATGGAAGATGTTCCAGAGAGAAGGTCACAGTTCAGTAACCTCGAGAACCACAGATCATGAGACCACATGGTGCCTGAAGATCTCTAGACTGAAGGAATGCAGGCCCTGCACGCACCCTGATCCTTATTAGCAACCCAACTCCTTGACTATACAACTCCTCACAGACGCCCCTGGGTCAGGACACACAGTTTTGAGGGCATTAGCCTGCTGTGGCCCCCTTTGCCTGGCAAAGCAATAAAGCTATTCTCTTCTACTTCACCCAGAACTCTGTCTCCGAGATTCAATTCGGTACCAGCGTACAGAGGCCAAATGTCAGCATCAATAACAGGCAAGCAGGCCCAGAGGCTGCAGGGAGACGTCACGCCTGGCTGGAGAGGAGCCCAGGCAGGGAGCCGAGCAGATCTCCCTGCGGGATCGAAGGACTCGCTCCCCTAAAATGCTGGGAGGCGTCAGCCCCCTCTGCCTCCACTTCAGCCTCTACTGAGGAAAACTCCCCTGCCTGGTCATAGCTTCTTTCCACAGCATTGAGGGACTATCCACCTCATGGTCTAGAGGCCTGGCCCTTTGACCCAACTTGGGACAGCTCTGAAGGGCCTCCCAACGCCAAAGCTTTCACTGAGGGCGGGGGGACCTGTCATGGGCCCTGCACTGCAGTGCCCTCCTCCCTGCACCCAGCCAGGCCTTCTTCTCCACCCCTCCCTCCCACACAGGTTGATCTCAAGGGCAAGGGCATTCCTCGACAAATGTATCAACCAGGAAACTCCCTCTGAGAGGAAGATCCCAACTCTGGGATCTAGTGTGAGCCGGGATGAGAGGTGAAAAGGTAGACAGAGGACAGCTCCCTCAGGACCCCACCTGGAATTTAGCCTAAGGGTTTAAAATAAAGGTGTGACAAGATCACTAATTACATCATTAGAGGTGAGTCCTAAAGAAGGACAAGAGAAGGCAAAGAGGGAACATGGGGATGGGGGGGGGGAATCACCCACTAGGGAATTTCTCCCCAGACCTTGGGGCCTGGTGGTCATGGAAAGGAAATTATCTTGAAATTCTGATATAATAGGATTATACCTCAGTTTGTGTACTGGTGGTCATCCAACCCTGGCTTCATACAGGGATTGTGATGCTCAAAAGCCTTAGGTTAGAAATACTAGAGCCCCAGGATAGCATTCATTTTAAAAATTCTTATATGGAACCACACGAGAATAAAAAATATCCCATTCCACGTGTCACAGCAGCTGTATTCTAGTGGAAACACTGTAACAGAAAGAAAAAGGAAAAAGAAGGACAAAGAAACAAATCCTTCTGTGTTAAGGAAGACTTTGCAATTTGAATATTTCCTGTGGTGTAAAAGTCACACCAGAGAAAATTTATTGAAAATATCTCCCTGTTGCCACCTTTTGGTATTTTTGTATGTAACTCCTTTGGGGGCTCTATTTCTTGGTTTACAAGTTACCTAAAAGGTGGTAGCAAATAAGCCATAATTCTGCCAAAGATAATTCATTCAATGTGACGTGTACAAATCCATTTTAAATACAGTCTTACCTCTAGACGTAGCCTATCAAGAAGAAGCAACTTTTAAATGTGTGTTTGTTGGCTAAAGCCACCTTCTGAAAAATCAAAACAAAACGGCCGTAGGGATGGATCAGAGTGGAAGCAGAGCAGTCGCAGTACCGTATAGTCCAGGTGAGAGGGGAAGGCAGCTGACTGGGGGTGAGGGTGAAGAAACTGGGCTCAGGGGTGGACAGACTGGAGCAAAGGTGGTGGCCACTGGGGGGCGCTGTTCAGACTTCCCTTTCAGATAGAACTTGCAGTGCAGCTGCAACAGTGTAGTTAGCCGACTGCCTCCGGCTGCAGGGCCTCAGGATTTACCTCAGCTTTTCAGCCCAGGCCACACTCTTCCCCAGGAGCCCCCAGCCAAAGACTAAGTCCAGAGGCATACTAGGATTCTATCAATTCTGCTCAAAATGGGATTTCTATAACGGGCAACTTTCCCTCCAGAGCCGCTGTTGGACCAGCAGAGGCGCTGTCAGGTCCGCATCGCCATCTAAGGCTCCCCTGGCCCCATCTCCTCTCCCAGCATGCTTCCTTTCACAGGTGTCAGAGCTAACTTGGGCCTCCACCCTGCTTCTTTCCCAGGCATTCCTCCAGTTGACACAGTGATGCTTAACAGGTAAAATCAATGGTACTTTGTGCCTGACAGAATGTGGAGGGTGAGACAGAAAGAGGGGTCAAGGATAACCCCTGGGATTCCGGCTTGAGCATCTGAAACGGGAACTCTGAAAGGGGGACAAATTTAGGGAGATCATAAAGTCACTTTGAGTCAGGATAAGAACGAGGTACCTTGGAGAAATGCATTTTCATCCAGGGACCTAATGGTACAAAGAACCCAGTTTGGGACCTAGATTGGAATTTTGTGAATTTCTTTCCAGCCTGACAATATTCACTGATGATCTTGAACGTTTCACTTCACAATAAAATTCAGTGAGGTGACTGGTGTGGTAGGCAGGCTTTAGACTCTAAAAGATACAGGTTTAAAAACCAGCACATATTAGCTGGATAGTTTCCCAAGAGTGCCGCAAGGGTCCGTTTCCAAATCTTCACTTGGGGTGGTAATCCCTGCCTGGCTGGGTGGCTGTGATCTAGCAAAATGACTGAGATATACCAGGTACTTTCAAAGGCGTATTTCGTATTCTTTTTCCTATCTCAGTGGACACATTTGTTAAGCACAAGCAACACTAACCCCTTCATTAGACAGACATGCGCATAGAGGGGTTAGATGAAAAACACCCCAGAAGGCTCTGTGCCCTGTGAAACTTGGCTGGCTTCAAAGGTTTGAACAGTGTGTGGCACGTCCCAATTGAAGGCACCTCCACTTGCGTGGCAGCTAATACAGAAAGGGTAAGTGTTTCCAGTAACACTGGGAGCAGGAAGGAAAAAATAGCCCCAGACAACGGAATCCAAACAGGAGACCACGTGTTCCAAGTAGACCCTGCCACAGGGAGAAATTTAAAAAAACAGTCATGAAGAGAACACAGCCTATCCCATCACAGACAGTGCATGTTTAGGGGGAAAAATGTTTTCTTTTTCACAGTATAAAAGAAATTTAAAAAGCAATTTACTTCTGCTTAAGACTGGATGTACTATACCCTCATATAATTTTTCACCGTCTACCTCCAGCAGAAAGGCCATTGTGATTTATTTCCTGGAGAACCAGAATTTGTAGGGCAACTAGTGAGAGAATGAAAATTCATTCCATAAGATCTGCTTGATTGACAGTTATAGAAACCAAATCTGCTTGCAGATGTGGAAATACACATGGCCGACTGTTTTCGTGCCCTTGCACCACATACCATATACTACCCAGCCTTCCTCAAATATTGATTTAATATTTAGACAAAGAAAACAATTTCTTGATGTGCCAAAAGGTCAAGTACTACCTAAAGCCACTGCAGACAACTTGGCAGCGAATTCCTTTGAAAAAGGAGTTTTTCCTATGAAAAATGGAGCATTTGCCTCTTCACTGAGAATTTTAAAATTCAGTTTTCTCCGCTAATGTAAAGTTACCACCAATTTCCTGAAAATCCAAACACAATTTTGAAACCCCAAAATTATGATGCCAAAGAAATATTTCCAATTCACTTTGGCATCAAACTAAATGAAGAAAAATGTTCAGGATTCCCCAAATCATAATCGTTCTTCTTCATCCAGTTCATACATCTAGTGAGCAGAAGCAAAGTATTTATCGAGTCCATATGGACGCTCAGAAATGTTAGCAACTGTATTTAAAACAAAAATAAATTCAACTCTGTCAGCATTTCAGGAATTTATAGACAAAAACCACAGTCAACACATGCCAAAAATCTCGTGCTAACCAGAAAGCATTTTCAAACTTTACCAGAATGAATATTTTTATCATAATGATCACAGACTCTGAAGAGTTTAATTAAACACTGGCACCTAGACGGAAACAGTGACCTTAAGTCCTTGCCAAGCTTACAAGTCACAGAGAGCGGGTGTTTGCTCTCCAACAGGTGCAGATGACCAGAGGCAGGGTGGCAGGTGAATAATTAAATATAGCCCTGGCTGTGTGTTAGAATCACCCTCATTTTTGTCCAGACCCCTGTGCATGTTAGCAACCACACTCAAAAACTTTTCCCATGGTTGGAAGTGAAGCTTTCACAATCTGAGGTAGACATCAATACAAATCTCCTAAGAGGTAGCTACTACTTGTGTTCCCATTTTACAGATGAGGAATCTAGAGGTTTAAGGGGGCCTACTGCCCACTGTTTCATGACTAGTAAGTAGCTGAGCCAGGATTCCAACATAGGCAGTTCTGGATTAAGACATCATGCTCCTAACCATTGCCCTGTACTAGAGTAGAGATCTTTAGAGCATAAAAGAAGGTCCTTCCAAGATAATCAAGGCCAACCTGACACGCATTTACCCGGCCAGGCTGACGGATCATGTAGCAGCTGCAGCAGCCAATGAGCCACTTGACTCTCTCGGCTTTAGCTGAATCTGGGAAGGCAGGGAAGCAGGTCTGATGGTGTCGGGCACTGATAATGTCTAGAATACTGAGGCTATCTATCTCCACTACAATTTATTTGGACTTTGTGCCTGGGATTATTATTCTAGTTTTAATCCAGCATGGTGTCTAAGTATATCAGAGTAAGGAGGTAGGGTATAGAAGAGGAACCACTGGTTATTAGGATGCTAAGAAATTGCACTGACAGCAAAAGGAGGGGTTAAGCTCGTGTATTCACACATCAACCTACTGATCCAGGCATCAACCACACATGCACCAATTCTCTCTCTCTCTCTCTCTCTCACTCACTCACACACACACACACACACACACACACACTCACACACACACACCATTCTGAACACCTACTATGCATGAGGCACTACCTCAAGGGCTGATAACTGTTTGAAAAAGTCCTATTCTCAGCAATCCATAAAAATTAGAAGAATTACAGGTGTTTACAAAGTTATGCTTATTTTAGCTACACTATGATTGTCTATCTAATCTCCCTATACATTACTAGTTTATTACTTGATTAAAAAGCTGTTAACTGATATCACTCAGGTGTACTGCTAAGTGAATATAAATCCAGTTTCTAAAGACTATACTTTCAATACAAAAAGAGACTCGCTTTTTCACAGAACTTTGCTATGAATCCTTTTGCAATTGTAAAGTATGAAAACGGTCTTTCTAACTATCCGGTTAGAGACATTGGACACTTAGGCATTAAGTTTTCTCAAGGAGAAGTAAATACGTGAAACATAGTCAGAATCAGTATTCTAATCATGTCTATATTACCTTGTTACTGTTCCACGGAAAATTCCATTTTCTCTCAGTAAAATTCAGTTGGGTTTTGTACCGAAAAGAGCAACAATAAATTCTATCACCTTTTAAGGGCAAATATTAATATTAGTGAGATAAAGTTATAAAGCTCTGTGAGGTTAACATTTCTGCTTATTTTTTAATCAACTGCTTACATTTCTCAGTCACCTTCTTCACATTTTCTCAATCTCCCACCCGCACACATATTCTTTTCCTCCTGGACTTTTAACCCTGCCAAGTTCCAGGAGGAAAAAAAAGTTTCATTTTACATAACAACAGTCGGAAGATCTGATTTTCCCTGGAGTAAACTTGTTCCTTTGTACACTGATTAAAAGATATTTACCATCAATTGAGTTATTCAACCTTAAGAAACAACTGCAGAACATTCCGTGGTAATAGGTGTATATTTTTAAGATGATGACCCAAAGAAAAAGAAAAAAAGTACGAGGCCAATGTTAGTTGTTCCAGAAGAAAAGGCTACCAGTTAATGTCTTGTGTGTAAGTAAGAGACACAGGATGAATGGGGGTCGCACAGCCACCTCTAATCTATGCTTATGACATGTAATAAAAACATCATCTTCTAAAATCAGAAAGATTTAACTATTAAAGTGCTCAAAAATATACACGTGTCATCCAAGTACAAAAGGTCAGGTCCAGGGTTCTATACCAGAAGCCCTAAGCACCGTCAAGAGGGACTACCAGCTAAATGAACTGTAGGTGCAAATTTCCAGTCAGGACACGTACTAACTGCATAACCCTAAGCCTCAGTTCCTGCATTTGAGATGAGATGTTTAGGTCATAGAATTCATTAGAGTGAGATAAATTAGAAAACACATATACTGTAATCCAATGCCTGACTTAGTAATAGGTGTTCAATAAATGATAGTTGTTATTGAAACAGGTTAAAAGATTAAACCCATTGTGGATAGTCTTATCTGGATGAAAATAGACATGCTTATTACCTGATCTCATTTTTAATTCTTCCCATTGGAGGGTACAAAGACTTAATTTTAATGGGCAGGAAGAGTTGGTCAAAACACTGAATTTTCAGTCTAATTAAAATTATATTACGCAAGGAACAGATTCTCATCCATTGTGGATATGAGAGAGAAAGCGGTAGAAATTTTTTAAATAATTAAATTTTTTAAGTAAAAATGCCACTAACAATCTACATTAAAGTTGATGTTGGCATCCCCAATTATAAAGAACATTTATAATGCACTGAGTGTGCAACCAACTCCCCACGAAGTTGTTAAGAAACATCAATCAAAACAATAACGCAGGGCTTCCCTGGTGGTGCAGTGGTTGAGAGTCTGCCTGCCGACGCAGGGGACACGGGTTCGTGCCCCGGTCCGGGAGGATCCCACATGCCGCGGGGTGGCTGGGCCCGTGAGCCATGGCCGCTGAGCCTGCGCGTCCGGAGCCTGTGCTCCGCAATGGGAGAGGCCACAATAGTGAGAGGCCCGCGTACCGCAAAAAAAAAAAAAAAAAAAAAGACAAGTCTTCTACAACTTACTTCAGCATAAAAAAAAATTACTTTTTTTTTTTTTTTTACTAACTTTCCCCTAAAAACATGTTTTCAGGAAACCAAGCACCTGTAAGATATCTCCTCAGATGGTGCTAAATTTATAGTATTAAGACTGGTAATCCAAGCTGTCTACCAAGCCTGAGGTGGCCAGGAAGGTCCCAGGCATTAGGTGAGGGTCCACAGGTCCACAGTTTGAAAGATTCAAGAATCATGTGGATTTGTAAAAGTAAAACAAGCAAACACACAAACAAAAACACATGCTGGTTACTTCCCCAAAGGAGCCATCTCTGCCTTTGGATACGATGTGTTCACACTGGTGGTGAAATACACTTGCACCTTGGCTCCTCTCCCCTCTTAGAGACTGGCAGGTGAGGGAAAAGGTACCTTCACAAGCCGGAACTCAGAGGAGATGATCCATACTTCAAGGAAGCCCAAATGGCGACCACGGTCGACGTGAAGGCAGAGAGATCATTTGATGTTTTTAAATGTTTGCTGAACTATATTAGGGCAGAGACTGGAGGCGGGGCTTGCAGCAGGGAGGGGGCTGCCAGGAAGCAGAGTCTCCAAGGAAAAGAGCAGGCTAAGCAAAATCTCTTGCCCCTCACACATCGAAGTGAGCCACGAAGGCCTTGCACGGCTCATATTTACAAGATGGAAATCCAAAAGGAAAGGCTGCGCTCCTTGCCATTAACGCATAACAAAGGGCACAGGACAGGAAATTCGGCCATACTTTAAATAAGGTAGAAATGACTAGACGCAAGTCTCCCGAAATCCACACCCACCAGATTGCTCTAGAGAACTACGGATTCTCTCTCACTGCAAATGGGGAGGGATTTGAGCAAAATGGATTTGCATTTCAAAGGGAATAGTGGACTTCAGCTTATACCTACACCAGGCAGGGATCTGAGTTCAAATAAGACTCTGGCTAGTAAAGGGAGAAAGACAGCCAGGACAGGCAACCAGATCCTTAGAGACTCTTATCTGCCTTCACCCGCTGAACTCACTTCTTAGTAAGGGAGGCCAGACCCCATGATGAGTAACTGGGGGTACAAGAATCAGAGACCTGAAGGTGTGCTGTCTGCCTCATCAGAACAGAGGCAGCCATGGCTTTGGGCAGACGTGCTCCAGAGACTGCCAGTCTGTAAGCCAAAGCCTCCACAATCTGGAAGTCACCAACAGACCCTGTTGCTACGGCAATTCAGGGGATGCTGGGGGGGAAGGAGGGCTGAGCATAAATGGCCACTCAGGCAGAGTCAAAGGCCTGGAATAGAAGGAATGGCTGGGAGGCTGGAGAACACTCCCTGTGCCTCCAAGGAATCCTGTGCATAGCTCCAGGCTGGCACAAGTCACAGCTTTTGATGTTCTGGAACTGAAAGGTGACCTAGATGGTCACTGGGGTGATCCAGAGGGAGCAGCCAGAGAGATGGTCAGATCAGTTCAATTCTAATTAATATCCGAGTATTTGCAAAAGTCCACCCACACACCCACACACACACAACTGTTCTTCAGCCAATCATCCTGTTGAATTTCTATAAGAAATATAACTTTTTCCCCCTCGTAAGGAGCCATGAGATTACATAATGACTTCAAATTATATAACTAGGAAGTTATGAAGTCCCTAGATTATGTAACATTTAAGAATCATGGATGCCTTTATTTTCTTCCCGCCTATGATGTAATTCTCACTGGAAAACATGCATAAGTTATGAGGTGTTTGCACATGTAACATTTTAAAACTGGCTAGCAAAAGCATTGATTGGCTGTTACATAAGTCATTTTCCCATACATGAAAGTCAATGACTAAAGGAGTACGAGCTTGGCTGCCCAGCTTTGAAATCACACAGAATTCAGTAAACTAGAGTCATACTGACACTAACTGTTTCCATCTTCCTTGGTTTTAACTCCTTAACAAGTTTCTTTTTTGCTTGTTTAAAGAATCCAATTTAATTTTGCTGAACAATCCTAAAGGTGCTAAGAATTATTAAATTGTGAAACTAATTATACATTAGTAACCCACAAACCCAGCCATAAATTGGATCTCATCACAACCCAGACTATGCCACTTCTAAGAATTCTTCTAACTGGTCATTTCTTCCTGTGGCTACAATCTCCTACCAATGCAATTCTTGAATGCCCTCAACCCTGCAAGTTCTCTAGGATATTATGTCTCCCGGTGCCCTGCCCTCTCTCTAGCTTCCTGCTGGCTTCACTTCTCCCTGTGCCATCCCACCCCCAGGTCGACCATTTCACCCTCTCATCACATACCCTAAAATCCCCCTAATCTGTGTTCTCCACTTCTGAGTGACCAAAGAACTGGGAAAAGGCATATAACTGTCCTAAGAAATCTGACTACAAATTCATACTGTGCAGCCTCAACTGTATACTAATTTGATTAGGCAAGTTTTTTATTCATCTCTATTGCATTTTCCATAAGCAGCTCTTCTGAACGCTCCCCAGTTTCTTCAGGTCTCCAAAGCATCTTCCTATGTTCCCAAGAGATGACTTCATCTCCAGACTGAGCAAAGTAGAGGAAATTTACACTCAATTTTCTCCCCTGTCTCTTAAATCCATCACAGTCTTTACTCTTCTCTCCTTCTTCTCACCAAACTCAGGAAAATATGTTCAAACCCGTTTAACAGACATCGAGGACATACTCCAAGCCAAGCTTTCTACAAGGCACGTATCTGGCAGAATCAACGACCTCAGGCATTAAACCTGTGACCATACCTAGCAGAGTCTATTGAGGACTACAGGTAGGAAGCAAACATTGAAACAGGTTATTGACTAAAATGAACATAGTAATATCAGTGGAAGGACTCACAAAGTGAGGTGAATAGCCCAAGGCTAAGTAACTTCAGCCCCAACACCTGTCATCTTAAATCTAGCCCCGCTCTCCTATTTTCCCTAGTGTCATTCTTTTCTCTACACTTTCTCAGCCTAGAAGTTCACTCAACTGACTTTTATAAGAAACGAATGAAACAGTAAAAGAAAAATAAACTCAGTTCACCTCAACCCACGGACGTGTCAAGCAACCACTCCAACTATTACCATTTTCTTTCATTTCATAGATAGACACCCTTCAATATTAGCTGCTGCCTCTTCCTTTCCTGCTTGTTGTATCCTGGAGTCTGCTGTTCTCTCAAAGGTCACTAATGTGATCATTACTTAATTTTACTTTCCTGTACATGATGTTTTATTCAAGTGACGATCTTCTGAATAAAAAAAAAATACATGTTTCTAAAAAGCATTCAAGTTTTATTTTATTCCTTAATTCATATGACTGACGAGATTATAAAGTAATAATGCATACGAGCTCTCCAAAATTTATTAAATGGTAAACAAACAATCCATGCTTTCCATTCACTTCAATAAAATTAATAAATTTTAGGAGAAAAACATCAGTAAATACTTTCTTTCCCTTCTAGAATAAGGTCCAACACAGAACACAGGGTTAAGTAAAGCCAGGGTTTCATTTTCTAAGGCAGTGTAATAGACAGGACCACCCCTGTGCAGGCATCTTTTCAGTCAACCATCAAGTTCCAAATGCTGAAGAGTGCAGGTACGACTGTTCATGGAAACCGGATGGATTCACTGCTTCCTTTAGTTATAAGCAATTTTCTTGCCATTTGTCTACAAAACTCCATCAAGGTCTGACTTTTAAAATAGCTGGATGCTAATATGATCATGAGGAAAAAATAGGAAAGAATGAAATTCTTTTGATTACTGTCAAGTAAATATTTCAGAATCCCCATGGAGTATAGTCAACAACTATCTTGTCAGGAACGGAAATATCTTCCCGAACTTGGCTGAAGCCACTCAGCGTGACTTTCAGGAGAACACAACAAATGGACAGAAATGATCCTATGGTGGGTCCTCTCCCTGTGACTGATTGTCAGTGCTAACCTGGCAAGAATCACATCACAGCTGCCAATGGCCTAGGATTCCTAAGCCACCAGGATGACGCCCAGGTGAGGAAGCTCAGGGCTCCTGCTCTGCTCACCCACTGACATTCTTTTTCCTGACCTGCTAAAATCACGGGTTTCCAGACCCTTTCTCTCTTCTTGCTTCTCCCCACAGTGTATATTTTTTCTCTTTGTTGACAACAATCTAATGTGCCTGGAAACTGCTTCAAGTGCCTATGTGCTACTTGGGATCATTTTAATACTTTTGCAGATGGTTTGAAGCATTTTTTTCTCAAAATGAGCCCTGAACTCTAAATCATTTTGCCATATTTCTACACTGATATATAAAATACACTTGAGATGAATGCAGTCATTTTTCCACTAAAAAACAGAGTTGTTAATTAACGACTGGGAGAGAATGCCAACTCCATTTGTCCACGGCATAATGACTGTTCAATCGACCAGGATAGCCATCTTAACTTGGGTTCCCCCAAAAAGGACCCTGAGACAAGAACCCGGGTTAGTGTGTGTTACTTGAGACAATTTATTCGGGAGGTGATCCCAGGGAGCACAAGTTAGGGAGTAAGGAAAACATGGGTGAGGAGAGCCAGTAAGGGGAGTGGTAATGGATCAGCCACTGCTGGGGCTCCATCCCCCTGGGGCATCCTGAGGGGACATGAACAATACGTCGCAGCACTGTCACACAGAGAGAAGGGGAAACTGGACAGGTGTTTTCTGACTCCAGTCCTTCACTAACGTTGAAGGCTATCCCTGGGAGAGTTCACTTCCAGTATCACTGCCAGCACTTCTAAGCTGCTCTGCACCAGAGGAGGAAGTTCCCACAGGGCTGACCCCGGGGTGGGGGAGAAGGGCAGCAACCCAGCACTCGAGATGGGAAGCTGTCAGCATGCATGGGAGATGCCCACCACAGGTAAACTCAGAGGGAGGCCGAGAGCCAAAGAACACGATTTGCGACAGCAGCCCCGGTTCCTTGCTTTTATCAAGCCACCATGTTGCGCTGCCTCACCTTTCAAAAAGTCTCCCTTCATCCCATTTATCAAATACGATTCACTACCCTCGTCTCCCAGTCTTTAACCCCTTCCTACCACATTTATCAATTATCTCCTGCGATCATCCCCTACTCCAGGCTTTCCACTGACCACAGGATGGACGAGGTTCACGTGAGGTCATGGCCCTCACTGATCTGCCCTACCTGCCCAGCCTTATTGGCCACCAACTCTTCCCACTCTCTCCCTTTCACCTTCTCTTCCCCTAACAAACAATGATCCTTCTCAGCTTTGAGCCTTTCCCACACAGAATGCCTCAACCCTACCTGCCCTTTGGAAATCCACACTAGGAAGCAGCGACTCCTAAGGAATATGTTCCTTGGCTGTGGCTGGCACTCTTCTCCTGCTCCTCTGAATTCTAGTCTTGACAGCAAACAATGGCGTTTTAAAGAATGTGCTTCAAGTGAGAGGGCAGGAAACTCTGGCCAAATTCTAAGGTTCCAAGGGGCAGAGACTGAGATCAATGCTCCTTTAAATTCTTCCAACACTCCCTATAGGGCCCACTAGCTAAAGACCACCAGGAACACAACTGTAGTCAATAAATCGCGCTTTCTTTAGCTTGCTACAGCGAGAGAGAGAGTGCACCAAAGGGACTGGGTCATCCGAAAAGGAAACTGAAGGAAGCTTATTATAGAACCTGGGTTTGTTCTGGGTGATTCCAAGGAGGTCTTAGGAAAGTGGTGGCCAGATTTGGGCTGGAAGCTGTCAGGAAGTGGGGAAATTTACTGAGTAAGTATCTTGGCAAATTTAACACAGAAGGCAGAGGATGAAAGCAGAGCTGGAGTCATCGTTGGTGAAGCAGCAGCAATCACTCAGGTCAGTCAAAAGAGAGGGATGTTTAATTACTTTTGTGGCTGCAGAGTGTCCCTGTCTCAGTCTTGCTTCAGACATACTGAAGGAGTAGCCCTGTCTGATTATTTATACTCTGCAAGAGGTATTTATGTTCAACTGGGAACACCGCGGCCGAGCTGACAGGGACATTTTTCACTTTCTCCAAAGTGACTCAAAAGATACCAGAATGACTTAAATCACTGTTGAATTAATTTCAAATTTGTTCTAAACCTAAATGATAATGCAAACTTTAACTCCTAAGTTATAACTCCACTCCTGGCAGGCACTGCGCACACGGAAGGGAATAAGACATGCTGGCCTTTGACACAGGGCCATGAGGTCGCAGTCCAGGAGGAAAGGCAAACGTCTAGGCTGATACAACACAAGCCTGGAAAGTGCCAAAATGTAAAAATGCATAAGGTACTGACAGCGTAGGGAACTGAGTATAAACTGCATGTAGAGTACAGGTGAAGCTTTCCAGGAAGACATGTCATCTGAGATGGATGTGGAACGATGACTAGGAGTTGACTGGTTGGAAAACGAAAGGTGGAGACGCAGCAGACACAGCAGGTGCAAAGGTATGAAATGGCTTAATGGATTGGGGAACAGAACATAAGTCAATGTGACTGAAAAACACTTTACTGAAAACTAAAATTTTGCAATGAACTTGAATGAATTTCCAAACCTAGACTATATAGATACTACATTTTGCAGGTGTGGAAAGAGAGTGTTACATAACTTGCCTATGACATAAAAATCGACTCGGCATTGACCTAGGGAGAAAATCTGAGAGGATTAGATTAAAATATACCCACTTGATGGTGAAAGCAAAGGAAATAGGGGCATATAGTTTCATCTCAAACATGTATACCCTCAGTGGCTGCAAGTCTTTTCTCCTTTCTTCAGCCTCACTCTGCTGAGTTCATATATATCTCCCAGCTAAGTGAAATAAATCTGGACTCCTTGGTGCTGTATCAGATTTGAGAAAGAGTGAGGACCACCCAAAGAAAGCGAAGGGGCACTTCTGAAACAGTGCAATGCATAAGGAGACTGTAGTTCTGTTAAGTCAACTGAAGGTTGAAGAGGAAGTAAATTTTACCAAAAACTAAATACTCTTATTTATGGATCCCACTCTAAACGTGGAGACAGTGTAGAAACAGAATACAAGTCAATCCAAAATAACATATTTAGGTGTCCTTCCCTTGCATAAAAGGGGGAATGGAAAAATTTTCAGAAACTTTTCCCACTAAAATACAAAACTAAAGCTCAATACATGCAAATACAGGCAAATGACTTACTGGGTCTTATTTCTGTTACACCAAGAAAACTCAGGAGTTCAATGATTTCCTGAATAATATTATAATTATTTCTCATGCCTTGCCAAATGACACACACACATCCATATACATACATAAATATCTATCTATATGTATGTGTGTATATATGTGTGAGCATATCTATATATTTATATAATTTCCACGCTCTTAATATTGACAATCCAATCTTTAAATAGTTTACTTTGGAAATCCAATGTCTTAAAAGTTCATGCATACTTTTGTACGGTCCTTCAAAAATTAAAACATTATTACTACTTAAGGTCAATTCATTTCTTTCTAGTTTTGAAGAGAAATGATCCATGAATTACTGTAAATAAATATTAATAGTGAGAAATGAGCCATTTGGACACTACAGTTAGAGAGAAGCATAAGTAATCTTAAATTTCCAAGTAGAAAAAACAATTTAAAGGTCTTTATTTCATTAGAAAGAAAAGATGAACTACTCGCTAGAATAGGTAGATGATGTGAATCAACCAACAAAAGGTAAGGACAAGCAATTCACAGAATAATACAGACAAGTGTTCCATGAACAGATGAAACACGCTTACCTTTTCTGTTAATTAAGGAAGTGTGTGAGACAATGTATTTTTCACTATTTAGGCTGCCTGAAGATGGGAAAGCACAGTGTTGGCAAAGATGGGAGGGAAGAGTTGTTTCCTTTCAAGAAGCCAGTCCCTTCTGGGAGGAGTTCAACAGTCATTGGGAGGACAAGATGGCAATCCTAAAAATTATCAAAGTTGCTCATTGCCTGTGGCCTAGGAACTCTGCTTGTAAGAGTTTATGCAACAAAAAAGCCTGTACAAATGGACAAATAAACCTGACATTCATTGTAGGAAAAAAAAAAGAACATAGGCCAAAGTCTATTAAAACAGATGTGTCAAAACACATTACGGTATATCTGTACCCCACATACACACAATGGCATTTCATACTGCTACAAAAAAAGAATATCACCATTTATGTGCCTACACAGAAGACATCCTCTTTTTTTTTTTTTTTTTTTTTTTTTGCGGTACGCGGGCCTTTCTCCGTTGTGGCCTCTCCCGCTGCAGAGCACAGGCTCCAGACACACAGGCTCAGCGGCCATGGCTCACGGGCCCAGCCGCTTCACGGCATGCGGGATCCTCCCGGACCGGGGCACGAACCCGCGTCCCCTGCATCGGCAGGCGGACTCTCAACCACTGCGCCACCAGGGAAGCCCCATCCTCTTATTTTTTAAGAGGAAAAGTCCAATTGCAA
The DNA here is from genome assembly GCF_964270905.1 of Leucopleurus acutus. Taxonomy (NCBI): domain Eukaryota; kingdom Metazoa; phylum Chordata; class Mammalia; order Artiodactyla; family Delphinidae; genus Leucopleurus; species Leucopleurus acutus. Next base: position 73,725,250 of record NC_139156.1, read on the forward strand.
AAATGCTTGTCTGTATAGAAGGAGCCCATTTTCATAAAGTGATAATATATAATTCTGCACAGACCAAATAGCCAAAAACATACATATGCTGTGTTCTCGTTTTATTTTTATTGTGGGCAAGACATATTTGCTTTAGGAGTAATTTCTGGCAACAAGATATAAAGAGAATGTAACTCCTCATTCCTAAAATCTCTCTGATATCTTTTGATAAAAACGTCTGTTAGGGGCTTCCCTGGTGGCGCAGTGGTTGAGAGTCCACCTGCCGATGCAGGGGACATGGGTTCGTGCCCCGGTCCGGGAAGATCCCACATGCCGCGGAGCAGGTGGGCCCGTGAGCCATGGCCGCTGAGCCTGTGCTCCGCAACAGGAGAGGCCACAACAGTGAGAGGCCCGCATACCGCCAAAAAAAAAAAAAAAAAAAAGTCTGTTAGTACCAAGGTTTGTATGAAAATGTTATAATAAGCCACAAACTATGTTTTAGTGCCACAGAAAGACCATTTGAAGAAGTGAGGCTGCCACTATGATGTTGTTTTCCTTAGCTTATGAGAAATGCCACATGGTACTTCGGTCATGTTTGCAACCGCAAAAGTCTTCTTGAAAATAATCTAATTACTACCAACAGGCCTGACAGACGTCACCGAGTTCTGTCCAGCAGTGCCGTGACTGACAGAGGAAAGCCAGGGAGATGCCACACATGGCTTGGGAAACCATCAAAATCTGGTGCCCATCTCCAGGCCAAGTTAGGAGCATATGGCACCATCGTGGTGTTCAAATATGGTCATAAAACCTTAGCAACTGTCACAGTTATCACAACCACGCATTCCAGAAAGGAGGAATGGAAGACACAGACAGCAGGAACTGGGAGGGCGGCTGGTCCATCCCCCAGCACCGGAGCTACAGGCACAACTTGAAACTTGGGCTGAAACACTCATGGAGAGTAAACACACAGTGCAAGTTGCACAAACTATATAATTCAAACTTGACTGCAAACTAGCTTTTGAAGTGCACAGGCTGGCCCTCTTACCGTGTTTTATCTCTCTTACTGAAATTCCATCGCTTCACCTATGTTGTTAACGTACGTACGCCCTTTCTTCAGGAGTCACTAATATAGATCAACTGTCCCGTTTCCAATGCTGCAAAAAGAAACCAATTACACAAGGCAAAGGGCTGCATGAAATGGTCTAGTAAGAATCCAGTGCATGGATGGACCTAGAGACTGTCATATTGAGTGAAGGAAGTCAGACAGAGAAAGGCAAATATCATATGATATTGCTTATATGTGGAATCTAAAAAAATGGTACAAATGAACCTATTTACAGAACAGAAATCGCGTCACAGAGGTAGAGAAGAAACTTATGGTTCCCAAGGGGGAAAGGACGGGGTGGATAAATTGGGAGATTGGCAATGACATATACACACTATTATATATAAAACAGATACTAATAAGGACCTACTGTATGGCACGGGGAGCTCTACTCAATACTCTGTAATGACCTATATGGAAAAAGAAGCTAAAAAAGAGTGGATATATGTACATGTATAACTGATTCACTTTGTTGTACAGCAGACACTAACACAACACTGTAAATCAACTATACTCCAGTAAAAATTTTAAAAATAAAAATAAATTACAAAAAAAAAATAAAAGAGAATCCAGGGCTGTGCAGAGAGCTGTCTCCCAATACCATGCCTGCTCCTCTAAGCTCAGCGTTTCTCAGCCTTGCACTGCTGACATGTTGCATCATATAATTCTTGTTGTAGGTGGCTGTCCTGTGTGCTGCAGCATCATCCCTGGCTTCTACCCACCAGAGGCCAGCAGCACCACCTCTCAGATGTGATAACCAAAACTATCTCGGCAGTTCCACACTGTCCCCTGGGGCATAAAACCATCCCACCTTGAGAACCGCTACTCCAGATAATTATTTTACGCAAATCCTAGTAAAACCATTAATGGGTTTTAAAAGAGGAGAAAAGGAAGGAAAAATACTGCAAAAAGCACAAAGAAATAAAAAATCTAGGTTGAAAAAAATTTTAAAGATGGACATCCAGCAAGCTTCTAAAATGTGGGTGTAAGGAGTTAGGATTGCATTTCTTCCTAAAGAGATAGTTAAGAAACATATTCTCAACCTGGGTTTCCCTAAATGAACGTGCTGGTGAATCTTCATTCCTTTGGTGACCAAACTCATCATGAGCACCTAGGCTCATGCTTAGGGAGTGGAGGGAATTACCTTGAACTGTGAAATCAAGGTTTATGGCCTAACTCCATCATTTCAAATTCTCTGTATGACACTGAAGAAGTTATACCACCTCTCCAACAGTTACTTACGTGTATCATAGGGATAATAAGGTCATTCATATAAGGTTATAGTGAAGATTATGAGAGATAACACACCTAGAACAAGGCTTATTACAAGGTAGACAAATATTTTTGCTCTTCCTCCTCATAGGGTTTAACAAAGAAAAAAGAACTGTAGTTAGAAGGGATCCTGGGATAGCAATTTCTTCACTAAAGGCAATGGACTTAAAACATCTGCACCCCAATGTTCACTGCAGCACTATTTACAATAGCCAGGACATGGAAGCAACCTAAATGTCCATCGAAGAAGGAATGGATAAAGAAGATATGGTACATATATACAATGGAATATTAGCCATTAAAAAGGATGAAATAATGCTATTTGCAGCGACATGGGTGGACCTAGAGCTTATCACAGAGTGAAGTCAGTCAGACACAGAAAGACAAATATCGCATGATAACACATGTGGAATCAAAAACAAAGGGTACAAATGAACCTATTTACAAAACAGAAATAGAGTCACAGATGCAGAAAACAAACTTAAATTAGGAGATTGGGACTGACACATACACACTACTATATATAAAATAGGTAACTAATAAGGACCTACTGTATAGCACAGGGAACTCTACTCAATACTCCGTAATGACCTATATGGGAATAGAATCTAGAAAAGAGTGGATATATGTTCATGTATAACTGATTCACTTTGCTGTACAGCAGGAACTAACACAACATTGTAAATCAACTCTACTCCAATAAAAATTAATTTAAAAATAATAATAAAAATAAAACATCTGTTCAGGATAAGAAGACAACTGTGGGAAAAGGAGCGCTCCTCAGGAGACAGAGGTCACAAAGAAAGATCATGACTTGGCTCCAGTCACCTTCCGGGGAATAAAAAGGTGTGATTTACCATTTAATCATCCTTCTCACTTTCTTTTTTTTATTTTACAAAACTTTTCACTGGTTCTCAAGAGATTTCATGGTTTTAAACTTATACATTAAGGAGTTATTGCTCATATAACATTATCTTTGCATATAATACACTTTAAAATGCTGATTATAAAGTGTTGTGCCCCATATCTAGGACTACTTTTTTAATAAAGACTCTATTTTCTAGAACCGTCTCAGGTTCACAGCAAAACTGATGGAAAGCACAGAGTTCCCATATGCCCCTCGCCACACGCAGGCGCTGCTTCCCCGAACGTCAACATCACATCGACATCAAAACCCATTTTGTGGGTTTTGATGAATGTATAATGTTTTGATGAATATATAATGACATGTATTTACCATTTTAGATCATACAGTTTAGCTGCCCTAAAAATCCTCTGTGTTCTGCTTATTCATCCTTCCCTCCTCGCAAGCCCCTAGCAAATACTAACCACTAATCTCTTTACTGTCTCCACAATTTTGCCTTTTCTAAAATGTCACATAGTTGGAATCATACAGTATGTCTTATTGGCTTCTTTCAGTTAGTAATACTCATTTTAATACTCATTTAATATTCATTTTAAAATTCCTCAAAGTCTTTTCAAGGCTTGAGAGCTCATCTCTTTTTAGTACTGAATAATATTCCATTGTCTGGCAGTACCACAGTTAATAATATTCCATTGTCTGGCAGTTCCACAGTTAATAATATTCCATTGTCTGGCAGTATCCATTCACCTACGGAAGGACATCTTGGTTGCTTCCAAGTCTGATTATCAATAAAGCTGCTATAAACATCTGTGTGTAGGTTTTTGCATGGATATAAGTTTTCAGCTCATTTGGGGAACTACCAGGGAGTACAACTGCTGTACTGTATAGTAAGATTATGTTTAGTTTTATACGAAACTGCCAGACCATCTTCCGAAGTGGCTGAACCATTTTGTATTTCTACAGCATTATAATGAGAGTTCCTGTTGCTCCACATCCTCACCAGCATTTGGTGTTGTCAGTGTTTTGGACTGCAGCCATCCTAACAGATGTGTAGTGGTTTAATTTACAATTCCCTAATGACATATAATATTGAGCATCTTTTTTTTGATACTGAGCATCTTTTCATATGCTTATTTGCTATCTGTATATCTTCTTTGATGAGGTGTATGTTCTGGTCTTTTGCCCGATTTTTAATTGGGTTGTTCATTTCCTAATTTGAGTTCTTTGCACATTTTGGGTAATAGCCGATATATCTTCTGCAAGTATTTTCTCCTAGTCTCTGGTTTGTCTTATTCTTTAAATGCTTTCACTTTTCCACTTACTTTCTAACCTCTCCATTCTACTCCAAATTTGTTTCCTTACTAAGTTAATGAAAAATATCTTTCTAAAAAACCATCAGGTATATTTGCTTATTTCAGGTTTGAGAGGACAGCTGAAAAGCTAAAACCGTCTTCCTCTCTGGCCCTGGTACAGGAAAGAGCGAAAAGACTGGAAAGAGCAGCTCGCCTGTGGCAGTTATAAGATGAGCAAGTAAGCTAATCCTTGGGGCCTTCAGAAGGGAAGATAAGGGAACCAGCTAGAGATCAAGAAATGAACCCAAGGGACTTCCCTGGTGGCACAGTGGTTAAAAATCCGCCTGCCAACGCAGGGGACATGGGTTCGAGCCCTGGTCCGGGAAGATCCCAAATGCCACAGAGCAACTAAGCCCGTGTGCCACAACTAATGAGCCTGCATTCTAGAGCCCGTGAGCCACAACTCCTGAGCCCGTGAGCCACAACTACTAAAGCCTGCGTGCCTAGAGCCCATGCTCCGCAACAAGAGAAGCCGCCGCAATGAGAAGCCCGTGCTCCACAACGAAGAGTAGCCCCCGCTTGCCGCAACTAGAGAAAGCCCGCACACAGCAACGAAGACCCAATGCAGCCCAAAATTTAATTAATTAATTAAAAAGAAAGAAAGAAAGAAAGAAATGAACCCAAGCTCAGGTCCTGAGTCCTGATAATATGTCACAGAGCATGAGTCATCTCACCTGTGAAATGATGTGTGTGTATGTTGTATGTCAAGAGCACACGTAATCAGAAAGGATCTCATATTTGGATGTTTGGTACTATCTACAAGTGAGGTTATTCACGTAGAAAGAGATATACTGACAAATTGTGTATTTAAAATACATATTAATTTTTATAAGCTTTGATTGTTTAAGTATACTGGAAGCTTCAAGAACTAGAAATACCCCAGGGCTCTATCCTCCTCTGAGACGTCCTAGTTAGATCATGCGCTCTCTAACCAGAGAGACTATTAGTACGCTGCATACAACGTTTTCAGCTCTTTGGCTGAATTCCTACTCGCGGCCCCTAATTAGCATTCACCGATTGATGGTGAGTCACATCAATAATATGCAAAAATGTTAAGTACAAAATCTTTCTACCCAGGAGAAATACAAAGGTTCCTGGACAGGTCGTAGAAATTACTATCAAAGATGGAAGGCAAAAAGGCAAGCAAAAACCCCCCAAGCAATTTATAACATATCTGAGCTTATTTTCCTTTCAAATCCATCTTCAAAGTTGTTTAGCTTAATGACAAATCAGAAAGTCTCTTCCTAAGGAAATAGCACATGAAGGCATGAAATATCAAGTTAAAATTCAGAAGCAGGCATTTTTCTACATGAACACAGCTAGGAGCAGTTTCACGGAGGGGGGGGCGGGGGGGGTTGTTGGCTGCACCTCGTGGTTTTGGGGATCTTAGTTCCCCAACCAGGGACCGAACCCAGGCCGCAGCAGTGGAAGCACTGAGTCTTAACCACTGGACCACCAGGGAATTCCCCTCATATTTTTTATAACTGTCAGATCTAACTGCCCTGAAAACTGAAGTGTCATCTATACCTGTAGAGACATGCTAAACTTAGCCCATCTTCAAGCCTCTGGAATTCCCAAGGACTGCGGCATTATGAAACTGATTGTTATTACTGACTATAATCAGCTATTCTCGGAAACAGTTGACAAAGGGATGCTACATGAGAGAACACCCTGGAATTAAAAAAAGGCATCAAGAAAGGTATTTTCTCCACCAGGTTGTGGTTGAGAAAAGGCATTAGAGTACAGTAATTTGGATGTGGGGTTCTGACAACAGATAAGAGTTCAAGTCTGTAGTCTGCTACTTACTAACTGTAAAACCCTGAGCAAGTTATTTGACCTTCATGTGCCTTAGATTTTTCACCTGTAAAATGAGACTATCACCACGGGTTGCTCCGATCAGTAAATAAGATTATATATGTAAAATATTTAGCAGAGTGCTTGGCCCCAGCAGGTCTCAACAAATGGTAGTAGTCAATACTACTATTGATGTATCAATTACATAACTAAATCCTACTTAAAATAACCACAATCAAAACAGTTCCGGTCTGGAAGACAACCAGGAGGCTGCGTCTTGAGTCTCATTTACACACCCACTAAGAATAGTACCAGAGTTTTACTCATTCAAGGGTCCCGTGAGTGACAACCATCAGATCATTTTCCTTAAGTTTCTTTCCAAAATTATTAGTCAATAATTTTCTCAATAGTGAAGGCCACTCCTCTGTGAAGGTTGTGATTCTAAATCTTTTCCCTACACAATACACCTTAGTGATATGCATTCCCACCTCTACTCATAGTTCCACTATACCCACGACTGAGTTGAGTTGAGGGACCCATCGCCAACCATAAACTGGTTACAGTGCTAGAAACACAGTGATGAACAAAATGCATGTACTCTTTACCCTTTGAGAAACTAACTGCCTAGAACAGTGTTCTTTGACCTTTCTTTATCACCCATTTTACATCATGACCTAGTAATATATGTGTGTATTTGTTTGTATATACAAACAGTGACATACATGACTAAAGGTTTCATGAAACAATACTCTTACACTCTGATGTTTTCTAATCTAGAAGTGGTTTTTTTACATGCTGGTTGTGACCCCTAAATTAATTTCTGATACACTAATAGGTCACAACCCACCACTGGAAATACTGTGGTCCATGTGCTATGCCAGGCCTCCTTTCTGCCCTCTGCCCTTTGAGCAATAAATACCACGTTAAAATCCTTATCTAGTCCAGTGTGAACACACGACAAAAGTTTAAGTACACTCAGCAAAACATTTTCCTCTGGAAAAAATAAAGTGAAAAGTCTACAATTTTTCTCATGCTAAGATTTTGTATTAGATATTGCTTGTTCTGATGGAAGACAACCAAAAATAATAAAACTTCATGGAATTTTGATGATCCTCTTGTTTATCCTAGGAGGAAGAGAATGGCCAAACTTGGTGCCAAATGGCCTCCAAAACAGGACACATCAAAGCAACCCAGTCAACACCTTTCATTCCCTCTGTCTTGAGGCATCGAAAGTGTTGTAGAAGAAACACTTGCAGACAACAGTTTCTATCGCTAAACTCTGCAGGACAACTCTTCCCAGAACAAAAGACAATAAAGCTTCATTAACGCTGACCTTAGTTATTTGGAATTTGGCATAAAACTTTAAACAATTTTTAGCCACATTTACCTTTGCCAGTCTAAGAAGAAAGAGACTGATGAACAAATTAAGAGCAAGAAGAAGACTGTAAGAAAAATGTTTACCTTATTTGAGAGAATAAACTCCATCTAACATCACGGAGCATCAGCACAATAATACCAGTGCGATAAATTCTCATTACCAAATCACTTTTATCTACTTGTTAAGGCAGCTTTGGCAGGACTTGCATTTGACGAAACACTCCAACTTGTTCAAAATATTATTTGTACTTCAGTAAAGCTGCATTTACTTTAAAATAGGCTGTGATTCAGAAAAACTTTCAAAATTCTAATGAGTGCCTGAAGTTATTCTGTTAGTAAGCTCTTACAGTATTATACACCTTAACTTTTTTCTTATTTTTGGCCACACCATGCAGCTTGTTGATCTCAGTTTCCCAAACAGGGACTGAACCTGGGCCGCAGCAGTGAAAGCCTGGAATCCTAACCACTAGACTACCAGGGAACTCCCAGCACCTTCTTTTTTTTTTTTTCTTTTTTTTTTTTTTTTTTTAGTATTTACTTATTTATTTAGCTGCGCCGGGTCTTAGTTGCAGCATGCGGGACCTAGTTCCCTGATCAGGGATCGAACCCAGGCCCCCTGCATTGGAAGCACAGAGTTTTAACCACTGGGCCACCAGGGAAGTCCCCACCTTAATTCGTGAATACTGCTCTCACAGGCACAAACCTCAGGTCTTTCTATGGAAAGCAGAATGTTCTAGTATTCTGACTCCAACAGTTGGAAAGTTTTATTTTCTTCCACTCAAAATAAATTTATGTTATACAGAAGAAATACTAAGTATTGCTTTATTTTTCTTCATCATGACCCCCATTAAGACAATCCTAGACGTCCCTATTTAAGTGCCATTATACTGAATCTTAAATTCTTAGTTCTTTTTGACTCTAATAAGGATTCGATCTCCCAATAATTTCAAATACTAGGGAATTTTTTTAAAAATTCTATAGTCCCTGAGTTTATACCATAAAATGTGCACTTCCCCAAAATGCCCTGCTTACTCACTGACAATGTTCCTAGTACATTTTTTCCAGTGTATTCTCTATGGTTAAAGGGGAATGGAAGAAAGGGAAAGGGAAGGTGAGAGGGGAGAAGGAAGGGGGAGAAGGGTGGCATGGAAGAGGGGTAGAGGGAGGGGACAAACACCAGACGGTCTTTTACCCAAAATTACATTTCACACAGGCGCTGAACAATGAGGTTATCATCGTTCTAAACTCATTCACATTAACTCATTGCAAAGATGACAGAAACTTAAGATTAGTGAATCCATACAGGTGCAGTTCTTTAGAAACCAAGATGGACATTATCCAAGAGAAGTGACTGACTGCTGAAGGATTCTGGCTGTTTTTTCCCCCCCCCCCCCAAAGATGAAACGTTTATTTTATTTTATTTATTTATTTATTTTGCGGTACGCGGGCCTCTCACTGCTGTGGCCTCTCCCGTTGCGGAGCACAGGCTCCAGACGCGCAGGCTCAGCGGCCATGGCTCATGGGCCCAGCCGCTCCGCGGCATGTGGGATCTTCCCGGACCGGGACACGAACCCCTGTCCCCTGCATCGGCAGGCGGACTCTCAACCACTGCGCCACCAGGGAAGCCCGAAACGTCTATTTTAACTGGGCACCAGAATATAACCTGATCGCAGGGGCAGATAGGGGAAGACAGCAGAGGAACACTCCAGGAGTAGTTTACCTCCAAACAGTTCTGCCTCTTTTTCGATCGCAGTCATCATCCAGCCATTGCTTTCTGAACGCATGGTCTCCTTAGTGACTAAATCATGATATTTCCATGTCGGATGGTGAGATTTTGTTTCCCAAACTCAACCTTAACAGCCACCAAGTGAACTTGTTAAATATATGGATTCCCAGTCCCACCCCAGACTTACTGAGCCAGAATCTCTAGAGAAGAATCTTAAGTTTCTAAATGATGTCAAATTCGGGCTGTTGGCTTTTTGCCTTTCTGTCAGACAGGATCTTACCAGCACATCAACCAAAGGAGCCATACAGCTGCTCTGATAAAGGATTGATGACTTAAAAATTACAGTTTGGACAGGACTACTAGAAGTTTATTTGAAAAACACAGGACTAATTCCAGTAAGGTAAAGAAGGGGACAGACTATGGTAACAGTAGCCATGAAAAATGTTTGTCTAGGCTCAAATATTCGGCCAATAAGCATCATAAATCTAGGAGGTGAAATACAACACAAACAGATGGCTGCATTGCCTCTCTGGCACACTAGGGATCATCTGTGTATTCTAAACCTTCACATCACCATGGGATTTAGAATTCAATAATCATCCAAAACATGGCATGAGTCCCTAGATACTTTTATATTCTTTGGTCTCTTGAATAATAATAGTTTGGAATGAAGAAGTCTTAAAAGAAAGACCACTAACTCTTTCCTCTACAACATTGAGAGATAAGAAAGGATCAGATGAAAGAGCAAATAATTACCTTCTAAAATTCCCCCTGCCATTTTCATTTTACTTTTACTCAATACGAATTGTAGTCAAACAAACTTCATCTCTGAATTAGACCATTTAGAAAATAATACAGGAATACACATATCAGGGACGTTAGTCAAGATCTGATTATTCAGCAGCTGTGTCTTCAAGTATCAAGGGCAACTCCAGTCAATTCTCAACAGCAATTTCCTCTGAGGAAACCTTTTCATTTTTTTCTTTCTTCCTTGAGCTCCACCTCTCTCTTCTGGCACATTCTGCTCATCATACAGTACTGTGTACATTTATAGCACTTCATAAATAATAAAAAATAAAATGATGTCTGTAGACCTAGGCCTGGAGGGATCAATTCTTAGGCACAATTCCAAAGGTTAACTTTTAACCATGTGGAAATTATGCTAAATGCCCTCAAATGTAGTGCTGAGATATTCTTATTTTCAAAGCAAAGTATATAATCATAATGTGGACTATAGTTGGCGATTCTGAATAGGTTTAATGTGTCAGTGACTGGAAACTAAAACACTATCTTAATCTATCCATCTCCGTATTATCTAACATCTCTAAAGTTGTAACCACATTTTAAACTAAAAAAATGAATCAATTCTCAGTTTCTCCTGATAGTGGGGGGAAAACCGTAGCGTGGATAATGCAAGAGAGTAAGCCATCCAAAATTATCTGGGATTGTTTTAATATTCATGTTTCCTAGGGGGTTTTCTTTAGAGACCGATCAAATTACATTTTTATTAAGCTACTAATGAAGCTCATGTCATTCTTTAAGTAAAAATACCTGACAACAGGGAAAGGCTCCAGTTCATGTTCAAGTTCCAATTTACCCAAGTGGCCAGCCAGGGAGTTTTGTACGGCAGCAAACAACCAAATAGGTAGAGAGCCCACTAACAGCAGTTTCTCCTTCTGCATAATGAGTATAAAACATCTCAGCACACTGAAGAGTAATTGAGAATATATCCTATAGCACTTAGCAAATGCAAGGTTTCTACAAAGTTGTGGAATTCCACTTGGAAATTCACCGTTTAGCACATAAGCTTCCCTTTCCCTCGCCACTACAGTCACAAATAAGAAAGTAACAAGATCAGTGTTTCAGTAGGAATTCCAGTCCACTGTCGTCCAGTTAACCACACTCATAACAAGAACTTCAGAATAATTTACATTCCATGTGATGAGTAGCTCTAATAAAATGAGATTAAAAGAAGACAATCTGGATGAAAAGAAACAAGAAAATTGACCAATTTTGTGGTGTTTAGTATCATTTAGCAATAAAAGTCATAGGGAGAAGGGGCAGCAAACACAAAACTCAAGAGCAACAACAAAAAAGCTAGACCACAAGAGATAACGCTCAGCTCACACAATCATCGCGTTTTTAATTGCTTGGTGATAGTTTTCCATTATCTCCTAGTGACTACATGCATTTTTAATGACGTATACACAACAAAGTTTCTTGACACTGAGGTTATCCTTGAAAAAGAAAAGCTATCCATAAAAGTATATACTGGCAGATCAGTAGAAAATACTATGTAATTTTTGAAGAAATAAGGTTCCTATATTTCCCTTTCTGACCATCCACACATTAGTGAGTGTCCTCTAGGTTAAAGCAGAGGAAAGGCCAGGCAAGGGAAATGCTCAGCCTAAAAGAGTAATCAAGTGTGTTCTTCACTGCGTAACAGACGGGGAGGAGAAGAAGCAGTCAAAAAAGGAAATCCAAGTTCCTAGCATATTGGAGGGGAAAACAATCAACTGTTAAATCTGGTACATAAACAAGAAGCCTAAAGTGTACGCAGTGGGAGTTTATGTGTTGAAAACACATTATTATATGTGGAGACAGTGACCATGACTCATGGGCACCGAATGAATAGTCATCCTTGACATCGTTAAGTTGCCACAATATCATCTATAATAACATTTCTATTACAACAGAATATTTAAAAATATTATTCTGTTGTTGGATAAAAGGTTGTACATTATTTTTCATTATGATAATCCTCCCCAAATATTGCTATTTAACAAATACTTGGGGACAAATATGATAGGGATAAAGGTTGATTTTTCTCCCCAGGAAACCCGCAGGAATTCCGCAGTCTCCGTTACCAAAAATTTCTGCATCTCTCAGGATTTACCTTTCTTGGATTTGGCGCCAATCTTCAGTTTTGATGGCCAAGCAATCTGCGTATTTGTTTCCTCCATGATCTGTAGCAAAAAATTAAGAGAAAATTATTGATTCAATTAAGAACTTGTACTTACAGATTTTTTTCCCGGAAAAAATTATTTTCAAGTCCTTAGGCTCATGTTGATGCAACAAAATGATCTCCTTTTAAAACAATGCAAAAAAAAAAAAACCTTGGGGGAAGGAAAGAGATGCATTTTTATAAGCCTTTAATCTATTAGAAATAGTCACATATATTTTGTTACTCCCAGCGTTCCTCTCTGTGATGCTCTAGAATTCTAACGTAGAGACGAGACCAAAAAGTACATGAACAAGTAATTAACCCAACTTGTTGCCAAACCATCCAAGATGCTTGTGCTGAATAAAGCAATCACCAACAGATTGCAACACACCAAACATGATCCTTGTAATACAGAACGATGTGGGTTAGGCCTTCCTAAATGAAGCTTTTTTTTTTTTCTGGGGGGAAAAAAAAAATTAGCTTGCTTTGGACACATTTGTGTTTCATTAAAACTGATGAAAAGCCTCTAAACGGGACATCACGTCATAAGGCTGCATTTCCCATCATCTTTCGCCTCTCTAAAATGGCATTTTTGCCACAGTTCTTTCGCAGTTACACGCACCTAATGCTGGCCAGAAGGACTTGAGACCCAAACGTGCTGAAGCCCAAGAACAAGTGATTCAGGCGTCTGCAGAGCAAAGGAAGTCGACAGTAAATGTGAGAAAAATGAGTAACCGAGAAAGGCTAACCCTTCATTCTTCTCCACTGTTATCACTTAAATTAGCCTAGTTTAATGTCTACTTTCATACCATGAATATAAAATTCACCCAACAACTGAATAAAAGCAAAGAACTGAACAAATCAGTAGGCAAATGACAGCAACTACCACTTATGGATTTAGAGGTAACTAAACAAAGTAATGGTGAAGGCAATGAAACGCATGAACAGCGCAATTAATAAAAAGTACCTCCGTGTTGGTTACGTTCTGAGCACAAGGCTAAATGGTTAACATGTTAACATGCATCATACTTCACTTAATTCCCTTTATCAGAGCAGCAAAGGGCTTGCAGCAGATGTTTCGGCCTGTCAGCCCACAGCTGCATTCTTATGCAATCCGCCATAAGTTTTTTTTTTAATGTAAGCCAACATTTTTAAATCTGGGAATTTCACAGAGACATTTCTGTTTCTCTGGAAAACGTGGCAGATTTAGCACCTGGAGCCCACATTCCCACATGGCAACACTTGGCTGGCACTGAGGACCAGATGCCCCCTTTAGTCAGGGTCAAGAGACCCTGGGCTGCCCTCCAACCCCCACTGGGTCTCCCACAATGAGATCAGGAGCCACTTACCATTCTCATCACTGTGTCTGTATTACTCACTGGCCATTTATCATGGTGCCTGCACTGCTGTTTTTCTTAACAGAAATAGCTCCCTACACCCATATCTCTACTAAAAACTGAAAAACAAAAGTGAGGTCTTTACAAAGTCGAGGGACTGGCCTGGCCCTGGAGGTTCTTTGCCCCAACTCTCCGGTCTGGCCCCTGCCCCTTCTCCTCCCATCTGTGCTGTCCTTGCTCACGTGTTTCATCGTCTTCTCCATGAAACTGCTTAGTTAACTGTAAATCCATATCTTTAGTTTTTATTGGAGTATAGTTGATTAACAACGTTAATTTCTACTGCACAGCAAAGTGAATCAGGTATAAATATAAATATATCCACTCATTTCTGGATTCTTTTCCCATGTAGCTCATTACAAAATACTGAATAGAGCTCCCCATGCTATACAGCAGGTCCTTATGAGTTATCTATAGAGAAAGACAAATACCACATGAAGTCGCTTCTATGCGGAATCTTAAAAAAAGGTACAAATGAACTTATTTACGAAACAGAAATAGAGTCGCAGATGTAGAAAACAAACTTACGGGTACCAGGGGGAAAGGGGAGAGGAGGGATAAATTGGGAGACTGGGGCTGACACATAAATCCGTATTTTAAAATAAAATAAATTATTATCACCCCCCTCAACTTCCTCGACTGAGGCCATACAGCCTCCCCAGGAAGGCGCCCAGCGGACCCCCTTCAGGGCCCCAGCTGCCCCCTTCCCCGGCTCCCCCTCCCGCTCGGGCACCGTCCCAAGCAGCTCACTGTGTTCGTTTCCCTCCTAACCCTTACCACAGTCTGAAATTCTCCTGTTTTCTGTGTTTACTTGTTTATAGTTTGTCTCTGCAAAATAAAAGCGCTCTGCCCTGCACACAGCAAGCGCAGATCTGTTTGGGCAAGTGAATCTACATAACACCCTTAGGAAGTGGATTCCTTTATTCCTCCGCTGCTGGGAAGCAGCAGAGTGGGGATAAAAACCCCAGACTGCTGGCAAAAACCGTCCTTTTAACCACCATACTGTACTGAATATAGGGCCTCCATCTTTAAAGAATGAGTATATACACATTTGAAAACATGCTTTAGGATTTGTGCAGACTGACTGGTTTTAAGAACCTACAAATATTTGTCAAAAGCCTCCCTAGGTGCCCCAAGTGCCAGGACCCACAGCAATGAATAAGAAACAATTCCTGGTGTTCGCGAGCTTACAGTCAAGTCAGGGACACAGACAGACAAAAAAGGCAACTACCTGACAATGGGGTGGGTGCTGGCACAGGGCCAGCTCACAGAGGTGACTCTGGCTCCTATCATGAAAGGTCGGGGTTGGGGGAAGGTTAGTAAAGGGCTCCCCAAAATATAACCTGCAAAGTCACTCGAGTCCTGAAAGCCAAGTTAAAGTAAATTTATGAATGAGTTCATCAGTCACTAAACAAGGGCAGGAAGGCCCATTTAGGAGGGCTTTGTCATTGGTCACATTTTATCACCTGTTAGCTCCAGCTACTGTACACATATCCTCATAGTGACTAAAATCAGACTGCGCGTTTTCCTCTAAGGTGACTAAGGCACCTTAAGA
The DNA here is from genome assembly GCF_964270905.1 of Leucopleurus acutus. NCBI lineage: Eukaryota > Metazoa > Chordata > Mammalia > Artiodactyla > Delphinidae > Leucopleurus > Leucopleurus acutus. The sequence continues at coordinate 73,740,613 of NC_139156.1, forward strand.
GATAAAATGGGAAATTAAGATCTTACTATTTATAATGCTATTGGTGGGGAGGCAGAAAAAATAATCTATATACTTTTTGTGAATGAAATAATTTGGCCATTTAATCCAGTAAATTACATCAGGTTCCATACCTATAAGACTTAATAAAGAAGCTTCCTTGTCAAACACAGTTGGAAGACATAACTTCCTGAAATCTTAATCATCTGGAGAGCTTCCCAGAAACCACCCTGAATATGATCATCTCTTTTTATTAAACAGCAATAGAGGGACTTCCCTGGTGGCACAGTAGTTAAGAATCCACCTGCCAATGCAGGGGACACAGGTTCGATCCGTGGTCTGGGAAGATCCCACATGCCGCGAAGTAACAAAGCCTGTGTGCCACAACTACTGAGCCTGTGCTCTAGAGTTCGCGAGCCACAACTACTGAGCCCACGTGCCACAACTACTGAAGCCCACGTGCCACAACTACTGAGCTCGCGTGCCACAACTACTGAAGCCCGCGTGCCTAGAGCCCATGCTCCGCAACAAGAGAAGCCACTGCGATAAGAAGCCTTTGCATGGCAAGGAAGAGTAGCCCGTGCTCACCACAACTAGAGAAAGCCCGCGCACAGCAATGAGGACCCAACGCAGCCATAAATAAACACCAACAGATGCTCCATAACAGAAAATCATTTGCCACAGAAAATATCCTATTAGCAGGTAACAGCCATCAAATTGAAATGCCTTCTTTACACACACTCCCTCTAGACCTCACACCAGTCCAATGTCTCTATTGTGTAGTGAAGTGATGGGGCCCCCCAAAATTACATTCAACCTACCCACATCCACACTGTCTTTGAGAGGAAGAGACAATATCCTAAGCTTAGTATCCTTAATTCTAAAACCAGAGTTCTATCTTCTATACCACATGATCTCCAAAGTCCAATGACCTGCAATAAATGTCAAATTTTTTAGAGAAAAAAAATTATTAGTTATTGGAATTTGGCACCTGGAGCTGGCCTTTCCCATATGACTAGGAAAAAAAAAAAAAAGGGCAATTCCATTGACTGTGGCCAGCCAAGGCCAACCTCACAGGTCATTCACCAGGCTGCAGTCCCCACACGGAGCTCTGAATGGATGCCTTCTCCGGCATCCCTTTACACGCTCATCACTGTGTTGAATCTAGTCATGAAAGGCAGGTGGCTCGAGAATCAAGGACCAGTTCTGCCGCTTTCTAGCTATCATGTTGGGCAAATTACTTTCAGCAGCCTCACTTTTCTCCTCTGTACAATTAATGACTCACAGAGTTGTCGTGCTTCGCTAAGAAAATATGTGGAAAACCCAAAGCACAGAGCGTGGCACATATCGATTACTCGGTAATACCGCTGTTGTGTTCATTCCACATTGATGACCTCTGGCCAGGCACTGTCCTAGACACTAGGGATACAAGAGCAAACAAGACGGGGCTGCCCTCCAGGAGCTCGTGGTCTAGCAAGGAGAATACTAGTTAACCCACCATTAGGTACTGGGTGCCAAACTGCAGAATGGGGAACGGCAACAAGAGTGTACTGAAGGGATCCTAACCCAGGAGTGTACTGTCAAGAAAAGTTATCTCAAGGAAATGCCTATTAACACTGTGACCTAAAGGAGAAGGAAAAGTTGGCTAGTTGGGGAAAGAGGGGAGAAAGTGACCAAAGCAGAAGAGGAGTGTGTGTGTAGAGAGTTCTAGAAGGAAGGAGAGCAGGTACCCTGGAGGGCTGAGGGGGATTCAGTGCAGCAGAGGCGCTTCGAAGCCCCCTCACACCGCCGAGCCAGGGACCTTGTCGTGTGTTTTCTCCAGCTGCCCACGGCTCCGCACACGGGCATGCACAGTAGAGACTTGAAGACACGACACAAAGTCAGCCAGGACCTGTGCTCCGCTATCACCTGCTACAGGTAAACTCTGAGAACCAGCGGAGTAACTACCCACAGGCAGTCAGACTCCCCATAGGAAGTTATCAATGAAGCTTTTTAAACCAGCCCCTCTGGTGACTCCAAGTCAGTTCCCACAGCTCAGACATTGCACACTGGTCATTGGTTTTCACCTCAGCCAATTACGGGAGTAGCACTAGCAGAAGAGCAGAGTAGCAGTACGGCGCGTGCTCAGGAGGAGGCAGCGGAAGCGGTTCTCCCCTGGGGGTGTGGGTGGAGACTGCTCCAGGAATCCCAGGACTGAAGCCGAGTTACTGCAACAGGGGGCTGACACGCATGTCCCCTGGTAGAAGCAGGATACGGGTGGGGGCCGGGGAGTTCAAAAGTCAGAAATCTCGGTACGCAGCAAGTCCGAGGCTCTGTCTCTACCATGTTATGCTTAAAAAGATGTCCTAAATGGTCATCAAGACAAGTATTGTAGATAGAGAAACTGGAAAAGGTGAGGTCAGGAAGCTTGTGGCTGAAATTAGAGAAGCCACAAAACCTCTCGGAAAAAAATGACTATCTTACATCTCAAAAAAAAAGAAAAAAAATCCTAAAGTGAGTTCCATCGAGTTTTTTTTTTTACTCTTATCATGGCCCCTGTTTCCACCTTCACAAAACCAAAGCTTAAACAACAAACTACTAATTTTGAATCATGCTCTATAAACATCAAATCACACCTTAAATATTTTAAATACTTGTTTTAACTCATAATTCTGGATGTTGTAACCTTAATAAAGCAGCTAATGAATGGAGGTCAGAGATAAAGCTAGGATTTCTCCTAGAGGCAAAAAAAAAAAAAAGAGCTAGAAAGCTTACAGGTGAATTCTACATGTTGTTAAAAAGATGTACCAGGGCTACCAGACAACCCTGACCTAAAGGCTTTCTTTCCTTTTCACAGAGGCCATGTCCTTGAGTTGAACAAAAGCTTAGGTGGGGACACAAGTCATGTCAAAGTCGCTGAGAAGACTGGGCTGTGGATGTAACAAGTTCTTAGTGCATCTAAAGGGTCAGCACGTTGGGAAAGGAGATGAACAGAAGCGACTGTCACAGGAGCTGCGGGCAATCTCTCACTGTCTTCAGAAAATCCAGACAGGTTTAAGAGAGAAGTGAGAATTAAAGTGACATTTTTTTAAAAGCATGGAAACAGGAACACTGGAGCAGTTCATTCTGTGGATCTTATAATGTATGAAAACACTGACACCTTTTCAAAAGGATAATAAATATACACTTCCCACAATCCAATTAATTCCTGCAAAACTTCACAATGAAATCAATTCCCAGAAACCCATGATATGTCCTAATTTTTAAGCAAATCAGGATGATGTCCAAAAACTTCAGTTTGCATTCAAGGAATAATTCAATTAAGTGGCTAACACTGACCAACCCCTCTCCAAAAAATAAGTTGTTGATGTCCCCCAGTTGTGTGACATTTGAATTGAAATTTGGGAAACATGCTTAAAATGAACTAGTGCTTCCTTGTAAAACAAAATCTATAAATACACTGATGTCAGTTAAGCCAGGAATGCCTAGGTATACAAAGCCACAAAACCTCTGAGAAGGAAATGACTATCCTCGGTCTTAGGAAAAAAGAAACCTAAAGTGAGTCCCAGCTGGTGTTTTTTTCCTAAATTGTATTATTGTTCTGGCATCCACCTTCACAAAAATCAAAGCCTGAAGAACAAATATCTGATGTTGAGTCATTTTCAATAAACATTAAATGATACCTTGAATATTTTAAAGACTTGTTCTAACTCATAATTCTGGATGCTGTATCTTTACAGCACCTCAAATAGGTCAGTGTCAACTTCTGGACAGCTTCACTCTCAAAAGAATCTCTTCTCAGTCCTACCAATTTCTGCTAGGCTTCTTTAGCTGCTTTCATAATAGGCAGCAATTCTACAGGTCATAAGGAGAGAGGAGATTTTGGAGGAGTCCATCTAAAAATATAATTATTGGAAAAATAACTTTTAAATTTCTGTTGTTAGGCTTACTGTACTCATTACTTACAGGGGACTAATTATTAAAATGTAACCTAATTCTTATGCTAATCTCAGATATAATGAATTGCAAATACTTATATTGACAAGAGTATGTGACCTAAGAATACCAATTTTGAAATATATGAAGCAATTAAAATTAAGATTGTGGATATTAGGCAGAATACCTATTTTTATAGTTTATCTTTAAAGGGTACTTCATCATGAAAAATCTGATCAAGATAGAAGCTGATAATAGCTTTGGAAACTAAAGAGCCATCTTCACATTCTAATTCATATTTGCTTTTCATAAACAGGGAGTAGTTTCCTTGATCAAAGAGTAACAGCATTGCTTCTTATATTAAAAAGATACCTAATAAACATGGAATCAGATATTCTTATTTTGGTTTTAGTTTCTGTGGAGTAAGGGAGGGAAAGAAGGAAAAGAGGGTAATGTTTATATAAGCTGGAATATAGAAGCTTTTTTTTTTTTTTTGCGGTACGCGGGCCTCTCACTGCTGTGGCCTCTCCCGTTGCGGAGCACAGACTCCGGACGCGCAGGCTCAGCGGCCATGGCTCACGGGCCCAGCCGCTCCGCGGCACGTGGGATTCCCCCGGACCAGGGCACGAATCCGTGTCCCCTGCATCGGCAGGCGGACTCTCAACCGCTGCGCCACCAGGGAAGCCCAGACGCTTTTTTCTGATTGGAAGAAACTTCTTTCAGCTATTGAAAAAAATTATCACAGATTTACATGGAATCATTTAAATAATTTCACTGTCCTTAAATAACCTGCCAAAATTAGAATAAAATAAACAAGCATAACTTAAATTACACATGTAGTTTCACTCATGATAAAAATAATTTCCATTTATATTCCTCAATGCTCAAGTCATAGTAGATTTTTTCCATCTCCCACAAATTCCAGATTAGCACACCATGTGGAAAGAGAACATATCTATGAATGCTCACTATACTACAACATTCTGAAAGTCTGCAGCAATTACAGGATAATATCTTACAGATGAAGGAAACCTTTGCCAAACCAACAACATTCTACTAATGTGCTTATTTCACCAAATTCTTCAATCCAGACGTAAAGTTAAAAATCCACAGGTGAGTAATCAGCATGTCAGATCAACCTGAAACAAGTCTATTTATGCTGACTTTACTTGAAATATTTATTCTTGGACCAGGAAAAGAATGCTCGACATTTATACTCTAAACTACTGAAAATTCATCATTCAAAATGCCTACCAGCTGGGCGCCATCTGCAGCCTGCTTCTCCAAGAAACCAACTCTTGTGTGCTCTATTTTCCTTGTAACAATCGAGAAATAAGGTCTATCTTCAGGGAGGAAGCTGTTTCAAGGTGCTTCACATACTGATGGATTAGGAGTCAATTTGCTGAACTTCACCATGAGGGGAGCAAAGCGAGAAAAGAGCAACTAGAAGACACTGAAAAGTGGAGATGGGAAAGTAGTGAACTTCTCACACGAGGGGGTGTCTAAAAGCTGAGGATACTGATTTTGCTGAGACATTATTAGAGGTCTCTGATGTATTTCATTTTAAATCCAAGAAATGCATCTCAGTGATTCGGTTATTCATCATTGTCAGAACAACTGCTCCCATTTGCCTGATGTTCACAAACACTTACCATGTACTCACAACAATCTTGTAAACCTTTTTTTATAGATAAGGAAATCAGGATTCAAAGAGGTTAAGCAGCAGACAGGCATGTGGCAAAGCCCCGCTAGACGATTAGTCACGTGACTCCCCAGGCAAGGGCAATTTCTGCCTCACTTGGCTTACGAGGGAAGGGAAGGCACCACATACTCATGGGGAGATGGCTCCAGAACTCTGCCATGAACACTGAAGTGCTCACCAGCAGCAGAGTGGCTGCCCCTCAACATTCCAATTAACTAATGACAGAGTGACCCTATCCCCACCCCAAGCACATATGGAGAATGTGGGAAGCATTTTGGTTGTCACAGTGACACAAAAGAGGGCCACACTGGCACTCAGTGGCCAGCACTACAGATGCTGTACTTCCCACAAAGGGCAGGAAAATCCACTCAAGATATCCATAGAGACAGTCCTGGCTTTGCAAAGTTTTGATACGCATGGATTTTAGTTACCACAGCTCAGTTCAACACCACCAATTCCCCAATATTACATTCCAGTTACCAAATTCTATTAATTGTGATTGTGAGTAGTTGCATCAAATAGAAATTCCACTGCCAGCTCTTCAGCTCACAAATCACTTCATATATAACAGATGCTCATGTCGATCAGCGATCAGTCATGTTGCTTCTTTCAAAGTCTGTCTCTGGTTTCTCATGGGACGTCTGTAATCAGTTCATGCATAGACACCAAAGCAAGGAATTGTGCTGACTTCCTGTCTTCCAGTGATAAAACCAAGTGACATGAAAATGGATAACCCAAAGTGAAAACTGGCCAACGAAGATGAAAGTGCAGCAAAGAAATAAAAAGTTATACTGCTGGACTTGGCATTTGAATCCAATGTCAATGGGTGCAGAATCAACAGCTGAGGGCTTCCCTGGTGGCACAGTGGTTAAGAATCCGCTTGCCAATGCAGGGGACACGGCTTGGAGCCCTGGTCCGAGAAGATCCCACATGCTGTGGAGCAACTAAGCCCGTGCGCCACAACTACTGAGCCTGCACTCTAGAGCCCAAGCACCACAACTACTGAGCCCACGTGCCACAACTACTGAAGCCCATGCACCTGGAGCCCGTGCTCTGCAACAAGAGAAGCCACCGCAATGAGACGCCTGCACACCGCAATGAAGAGTAGCCCCTGCTCGCCAAAACTAGAGAAAGCCCGCGCAGCAACGAAGACCCAATGCAGCCAAAAATAAATAAATTAAATTAAAAAGAATCAATAGGTGACAGCGGGAATAATGAGACTGCCGCTGTGTGTGAGACTCTGAATACACAGCCAGAGGAACTTAGTGAAGACAAAGGTATTGAAATTTAAAAATGAAAGCTGTAGTCACAAAAAGGATGAAGATGTCCCAGGGGAGGTGATGCCAGCACAATAACTCACATTAAAACAACTCTGGGAGACATTTCACAACTTTCAAAGTACAAAAGATGAAATGTTGGAATTTGATACAGACTTATGATGCTGACAATTCAAGGCACAGAAAAGATGCTCTCTCCGTACTGTAAGTCAGGGGTCCCCAACCCCCGGACCAGTACTGGTCCATGGCCTGTTAGGAACCAGGCCGCACAGCAGGTGGTCAGTGGCGGGCGAGCGAGCGAAGCTTCGTCTGTATTTACAGCCGCTCCCCATCGCTTGCATTACCACCTGAGCTCCGCCTCCTGTCAGATCAGCCACAGCGTTAGATTCTCATAGGAGCGCGAACCCTACTGTGAACTGTGCAGCATGCGAGGGATCTAGGTCGCAGGCTCCTTATGAGAATCTAATGCCTGATGATCTGAGGTGGTGATGCTAGCACTGGGGAGTGGCCGCAAACACAGATTATCATTAGCAGAGAGGTTTGCACAGAGACCATAATAAATCAATTGCTTGCAGACTCATATCAAAACCCTCACAGTGAGTGGCAACTGAAAACAAGCTCAGGGCTCCCACTGATTCTGCATTATGGTGAGTTGTATAATTATTTCATCATATATTACAATGTAATATTAAGAGAAATAGAGTGCACAATAATGTAATGCACTTGAATCATCCCGAAACCACCCCCCCCACCCCCAGTCCGTGGCAAAATTGTCTTCCGTGAAACCGGTCCCTGGTGCCAAAAAGGTTGGGGACTGCTGCTTTAAGTTATACAACAAAAAGCAAGCTAGCGCTGTTGCAACTTGACAAACTTTTTACAAAGAAATGAAACACGTTAATTCTCAGTATTTCTAATGTTTAAATATAGTGTTCTGAATAAATATTAATTTTACTGTTTTTTCATTTTCCTATACATTTACGACTGTTAGGAACAGATTTTTTTTAATGTTTTGACAAAAATTTTTAAAAGTTGCATATCATTCCATTTTCCCATTGATTACTAAAAGGGCTTTGCACGGTTTCAGCTTGCAAGGTCGTTTTTAGGGTCCCACATCACTCTGCAAGGTGAAGATTACCTTTTTCACCCCATTGAAAATCACTGATAAGGAGTTTCAAACCGTTCACACTATAGGCAGGTTTAGCTCATTTATTTCAGAAAGTTCAGAGAACACTTACTTATCCATCAAAACCTAGCTCAAACGTGCGCTCCACTGTGAAAACTCCTCCAACTTTCCCAGGCAAATGTCAGCTCTCTCTCTCCCTCCTCGCCCTCACATTGGTGTGGCAACATTATCGTGCTGCTTTCTTTGCTTAGGTTGCCAGTCCCACCAATGAACTGGGCTCCTGGTGACCAACAACTGTATCTTGTTCATTTTTAAACATTAGAATCTAGCACTTAGGATCTCAATAAGCATTGGTAAAGGAATTAGCAGTGATAAGGAAGAGATCATGAAGGGAAAAGGAGACTTTTTTCCAGACATAGAAAGTATTTTTCCTCCTCATCTTTCATTAATATTTTCTGCACTTATTTTCTCTATTAAGACAGATATTTGACTTCCTGAATCTGCCTTCTTTCTCTTATCATTTTCCTCAGCTTTTTAAAATCACTTTTCTCAGGAAAACCTCCTGCACTGCTTGTGGGAATGTAAATTGGTACAGCCACTATGGAGAACAGTAGGGAGGTTCCTTAAAAAACTAAAAATAGGGCTTCCCTGGTGGCGTAGTGGTTGAGAGTCTGCCTGCCGCTGCAGGGGACACGGGTTAATGCCCCGGTCCAGGAAGATCCCACATGCGCGGAGCGGCTGAGCCCGTGAGCCATGGCCGCTAAGCCTGCGCGTCCAGAGCCTGTGCTCCGCAACAGGAGAGGCCACAACAGTGAGAGGCCTGCACACCAAAAAAAAAAAAAAAAACTAAAAATAGAGTTACCATACCATCCAGCAATCCCACTCCTGGGCATATATCTGGAAAAGATGAAAACTCTAATTCAAAAACATACACGCACCCCAGTGTTCACAGCAGCACTATTCACAACAGCCAAGACATGGAAGCAACTTAAGTGTCCACTGACATAGGAATGGGTAAAGAAGATGTGGTACATATATATAGTGGAATACTACTCAGCCATTAAAAAGAATGAAGTAGGGCATCCCGGGTGGCGCAGTGGTTGAGAGTCCGCCTGCCGATGCAGGGGACGCGGGTTCGTGCCCCAGTCCGGGAAGATCCCACATGCCACGGAGTGGCTGGGCCCGTGGGCCATGGCTGCTGAGCCTGTGCGTCCGGAGCCTGTGCTCCGCAACGGGAGAGGCCACAACAGTGAGAGGCCCGCGTACCGCAAAAAAAAAAAAAAAAAAAGAATGAAGTAATGCCATTTGCAGCAACATGGATGGACCTAGCGATTATCACACTAAGTAAGCCAAAGACAAATATTGTATGATACTGCTTATATGTGGAATCAAAAAAAAAAAAAGATACAATGAACTTATTTATAAAACAGAAATTGATTCACAGACATAAAAAACAGACATGGTTGTCAAGGGAGGGGGGCGGGGGAGGGCAGGGTTGGGAGTTTGGGGTTAGCAGCTGCAAACTGGTATATATAGAATGGATAAACAACAAGGTCCTACTGCATAGCACAGGGAACTATATTCAATATGCCCTGTGGTAAACCATAATGGGAAAGAATATGAAAAAGAATGTATATATATATATATGTATTAAAAACTGGGTCACTTTGCTGTACAACAGAAATTAACACAACACTGTAAATCAACTATACTTCAATAAAATAAACTTTAAAAAAAAGTTAAATAAATAAATAATAAAATTCAATCAAAAACAAAAACAAAAGAAGACTTTCCAATTATACAACACATGGTATAGCACAGAGTGCAGCCATTCCATCTACAAAGTCTCCTTTAACTCATCCAAAGCATGGCATTTTTGAAGAGTATGCTTATAGAATAAATGAACTGAGTGAATAGTCATTAAATGAAAGTAAACACTAAATCACTGACAAGATTCATTCTCCCAGGGGATACCTGCATTATAATAAACAAACTCTCCAGCCACAGTGTCTGAGGTGGCAGGGTAAGTACAGTGCTTGGCAAGTTTGGCCAAGTGTAGGTGGGAAGTTCTGTCATTTCTGTTCCAGCCTATGGTTGGCACAGGCTTGGGGGGACAGGTCACACCCACCCATTTTAAAATAGGATTTCTAATTGTTGGCACCTATTTCAATAATGTAAAAAACACTTTGTGGGCAAAAAAAAAAAGCATGGTTCCCACTTCCCCATCTGTGCTCCAAACCAAGGAGAACTTTCATGGGGTATGAGTGGGTTATTCACGATCACCTATAATGTTAGTGAAAAACCAGTTTCTTGGTTCCCCTGGAACATAAGGACTTGTGATTCTTAATGCTATTCCATTCTCCGAGTATCACTTTATTATAATTCCTCAGAAAGATGAACCAGATCTCCACCTGACATCAGGAGTAACTATAAAGAGATTTATTAAACTTGAACTATCAGAGTGTAACTTTTGTGTAACTTGAGTGAAACAGTATATAAATTGGGGGGGAATGTAATACTATTGATATCTTTAATAAAATCAAGTTACCAACCTTTGATTGTTAATTTTCTAGCCTCTTTTTCATATGCCTAGTGACCCCAGTTACATGAATCCACTTTTATGCTTTTTTAGGCAATACATTTTACCACCCAGTTCATCTTAATCTTCTCAAAGTCAACAATCTTACTTAGATCAGTAATCCCCAATGGCATTGATGCTGATGAGGAATAACGTCAGCAGAACAGCAGCTCTATAATGGCATCCCTGAGACATTAAAAAGAGATAAAATTCCATGCAGGCTATGCTACTGCAACAACTCCAAATGGAGTGTGTTCAGGAGGTGAACACAGCAAAATTTGATTCCTCTCTCATGTTAAATGGCCTGCATGAGTCGGCAAGGGGCCTGGCTCTACACACTTAAGGACCCAAGCTAGACGGAGGCCCTTGTGTTTTACAGTCACCCATCTGGAATCCATGGCCTCCTCAGTCTCCCTTTGGGAGAAAAACAGGAAGAATCCTGCATCACTCTTTTACTGCCTTGGCCTAGAAGAGAAACACACTACCTCCCCCACAGCCCATTGGCCATGACTACATATGTATCTCTGCCAACTCAAAGGGATCAGGGACATGCAAGGGGCAATCAGAATATATGGTAGGCATGACTGCCTCTGCCAGATAGTTCTTTAAAAGCTTCAACATGAGTTAGCTGAAGAACTTATTCTGAAGTAAAACCTCCCTCTGCTCTTTCTTTTCGGAATCCAGACTCACACACACAGCCTTTTTAAGCTCTCTCTACCTGGATATCTCACTAGCTCCTCAGACATGTTTAAACTGAGCACAATCTTCTCCGTGCAACTTGACACTGTACGCTGTCTACCCAGGATCCAAAATCAACCCGATTATTTAAGAGTGATGCCACTCCCATTGCCAGGGGTTTAAAAACAGTCATGTTAAAACTCAACAACAAAGAAAAAAACAACTTCTTCCAAACATGGGCAAAGAACTCGAAAAGACATTTCTCCAACAAAGATATATAAATGGCTAATAAGCACATGAAAAGATACTCAACATCAGTGATCGTTAGGGAAATGCAAATCAAAAGTACAATGAGATACCACCTCATACCCATTAGGATAGCTACTATCGAAAAACACAGAAGGTAAGAAGTGTTGGCAAGGATGTGGGTAAAATGGAACCCTCATGCACTACTGGTGAGAATGTAAAATGGTACAGCTGCTGTGGGAAACACTATGGTAGCTCCTCAAAAACGTAAAAATAGAATTAACGTATGATTTAGCACTTCTGGGTATATATCCAAAAGAACTGAAGTCAGGGTCTCAAAGAGATATGTGTACAACTATCAACCATGTTCACAGCAGCACTATTCAAAGTAGCTAAAATGTGGAAGCAACCCAAGTGTCCATCACAGAATGAATGGATAAGCAAAATGTGGTTTATACATACAATGGAATATTATCCAGTCTTAAAAAGGAAGGAAATTCTAACATATGCTACAACATGGGTGAACCCTGAAAACATAACACTAGGTGAAATAAGCCAGTCACAAAAATACAAATACTGTGTGATTCTATGTATGTGAGAAAAGCAGAGAGTCAAAATTAGAGAGGCACAAAGTAGAATGGTGGTTTCCAGGCACTATGGGGAGAAGGCAATGCGGAGTTATTGTTTCAGTTGTGTAAGATGAAAAGAACTACGGACATGGATGGTGGTGACGGGTGAACGACATTAATGAATGTACAATTAAAAATGGTTAAAATGAAGTGATGTCAGCATCATGGCGGCATGAGACACTCCCTTGTCTCTCCCCTTTAATCTACAACTAGTGAAACATCCATAACTCAAACAAAGGTTCCTCTGCCCAACACACCAGGATGCCAGAGACTTCCACACATCTGTACACCTATAGGTGGGTGGGTTGGAACACATGGAGGAGGTGGAACCAGGGGAACAGCAGAGGCAGTGACCATGATCCTGGCCCCCCAGCCATGGCAGCTGAGCCTGCAATCCCAGAGAACCTAGTAGCAGGAGGGGAAGCAGGGTACATGGCCCTGGCCTCCCAGCTGCAACAGCACCTGCAGCCAGGGGACTGGGCAGCAGCAGCAGTCACAGCAGCAGCAGCAGGACCTGTGACCCTGGTTCTTCCAGCTGCTGCAGTGCCCACGTCTCCAGCCCCCCTCCCACTCACAGCAACAGTGCCCATGAACCCAACAGCCCTGGATGTAGCAGAGGCACCCAACTCATCTCCCCATCCTTCCTAGTTGCCCTGCCACAGCAGCTGCCTGCAATGCAGGCGACCCTAGACATGGTGGTGACCCCCACCATCCCAGTGTTCCCAGCAGTGACACCAGCAGCGGCAAGGCACCACCAACCCCAAAGGCACAAGCAGTGACAATGAGGGCCCCAGGAAACACATCTGACAGACAGGCAGTGGAGGATGGAAAGTGCCAATTCTCAAATATAGCCGGAGGCAGCTCAGGTAAGAAAAGTCCAAAACTTGTAATATAGCACCACCTACTGAAAAACAAAAGAAAAGCCTCTAATTACCAACCTGCTGAATTGTCAGAATCAAATGAAAAAAGCTTTACCTAAAGAAGAAAGGTGTTTGCTACTTCAAAAGTGCCAGCAGAACAACTCACCGAGCACCATGAGAAACCACAGCAACACAGTATCACACACACAAAAATGACAATTCTCCAGAACTCAAAGTCATCAAATACTGCAATCTAAATGACAGACAAGTCAAAATAGCTGTCATGAAGAAACTCAGTAAGCTATAAGAAAAATCAGAAAGGCAGTTCAATGAGCTCAGGAATAAAATTAATGAACAGAAACAATACTTTGCCAAAGAGACTGAAACTGGAAAATTTTAAAGAACCAAACAAATTCTGGAGCTGAAGAACTCAAAAAATGACATTTTTTCAATGCATTAGAAAGCACTGGAGGGACTTCCCTGGTGGTCCAGTGGTTAAGACTCCTCACTTCCACTGCAGAGGGCATGGGTTCAATCCTGGTTGGGGAACTAAGATCCCACATGACACAGTCAGGAAAAAAAAAAAAAAAAAAGAAGAAGAAGAAAAGAAAGCACTGGAAACAGAGCAGACCATATGAGAGACAGAATTAGTGAACTTGAATATACAAATCTAGAAATGACTCAGGAGAGCTATGGTTTTTTAAAATGAGGAGATTCTAAAACTATCCATTAGGAAGGGCAAGACGTGTTGGAAAGGCAAAATAAGGATAATGGTATCTGAGAAGGAGAAGGGAGCAGAGAGTTTATTTAAAGAAATAATAGCTGAGAACTTCCCAAATCTGGGGAAGAAACTAGATATGAAGCCAATGAAGCCAAAAGAATATCTAAATCTGTTGACGCAAAAAGACCTTCACCAAGACACACTATATTAAAACTGTCAAAAGTCAATGACAAAGAGTGAATTTTAACAGCAGCCAGGAAAGAAAAGGACAGCAACCTACAAAGAATCCCCATTAGGCTATCAGCAGATTTCTCATCAGAAACTCTACAAGCCAAGAGACAGGAGAATGACATACTCAAAATACTCAAAGATAAAATACTGTCAGCCAAGAATATTCTATCCAGCAAAGTTATCCTTCAGATTTTTAGGAGAAATAAAGGCTTTCTCAGTAAACATACTTTGAGGGAGTTCATTACCACTAGACCTGCCTTACAAGAAATGTTGAAAGGAGCTCTTCTACCTGAAATGATAAGGCAAAAAGTACACAAAACTGAGTAAGGTAATAATCAGAAAGGAAAAATCAGAAAAGTTCAACTCTATGTCAGAGTAGGTTGTTAAGCACTTAATTATAACATGAAGGTTAAAGGGAAAAAAGCAGAAAAAAAAAAACTATAGCTATTCAATTTGGTAACAAACTCACAACATAAAAAGGGAGAACTTGCAACAACAAAATCATAAAAAGAAAGAACAGAACCCCTAGATGTAAATGAAGATAAGATGCTATCTCTAGCATCAGCATAAAAAGGACTATTTTAGCTTTGAGACACTGCGTACAAATCTCACAATAACCACAGAAATAAATCTAGAGCAGAGACATGAAACATAAAAGAGAAAACTGAGAAAAACATTACAGAAAACTGCCAAACTAAAATGGTAGACAGAAACACAAGGAAAAAGAAAAGAAGGAGAAATAGAGCAACCAGAAAACAAAAGATAAAATGGCAGTACTAAGTTCTTATTTATCAATAATCACCCTAAAGGTAAATTGATTGAATTCACCAATACAAAGAGACAAGTGACTGGGTGGATTTAAAACACCACCAAACCATATGCGGCCCCCAGGAGAATCATCTGGGGCTCTAAAGACAAACATAGGCACAAAGTAAAGGGATGAAAGACGATACTCCAACCAAATGGCAGCCAAAAGAAAGAGAGCAGAGTCATGCTCATATCAGATAAAACAGACTGCAAGCCAAGAAGGGCAACAAGAGACAAAATTGGACATTATATAATTTTAAAAAAAGGTGACAATCCAACAAAAAGACATAGCAGTTAATATATATGAACCTAACTTAAGAGCACCAAAATATAGAGAGCAATCATTTACAGATCTAAAGGGGGAAATTGTCAGCAATGCGATAAAGGTAGGGAACTTTGATACTCCACTTACATCAAGGGAGAGATCATCCAGAAAGAAAGTCAACAAGGAAACATCAGCCTTAGATAAAACATTAGACCAAATGGACTTAACAGATTTAAACAGAACAGTCCATCCACATGCAGCAGAATACACATTCTTCTCAAGTGCATATTCTCAAGGATAGACCACACGTTGGGACACAAAACAATTCTTAATAAATTTAGAAGACTGAAATCGTATCAAGCCTCTTTTCTGGTCACAGTGATATGAAACTAGAAATCAACTATAAGAAGAAACCTAGAAAAATCACAAATGTGTGGAGACTAAACAATATGCTACTGAACAAATACTGGGCCTATTAAGAAACCAAAGGAAAAATCAAAAAATGCCTGAAGGCAAATGAAAAGCACCAAAATCTATGGAATGCAGCAAAAGAGGAAGCAAGAGAAGAGTTTACTGCAATACAGGCCCACCTCAAAAAACAAACAAAAATATCACAAATAAACAACCTCATTTTACACCTGAAAGAACTAGAAAAAAACAAAGCCCAGAATTAGGAGAAGGATAGAAATAACAAATATCAGAGAAGAAATAAGTGAAATAGAGACTAAAAAGACAATGGAAAAGATCAATGAAACTAAAAGCTGGTTCTTTGAAAAGACAAACAAAATTAATGAACCTTTAGCTACACTAAGAGAGAGACTCTGATAAAGAAAATCAGAAACAAAAGAGGAGAAATTACAACAGATACCCCACAAACACAAAGGATTATAAAAGAATACTATGAACAGCTATATGCCAACAAACTGGACAACCCAGAAGAAATGGACAGACTCTTAGAACCATACCACCTTCCAAGACCAAATTATGAAGAAAAGGAAAATCTGAATAAACCAATCACCAGTAAGGAGATTAAAATAGTAATGAAAAACCTCCCCAAAAACAAAAGTCCAGGACCAGACAGCTTCACAGGTGAATTCTATCAAACATTCATATGAGATTTAGTACCTGTCCTTCTCAAACTCTTCCAAAAAATTGAAGAGGAGGGAATGCTTCCTAAGTCATTTTACATGATGCCAAAAGCAGACAAAGACAACACACAAAAAAGGAAGTTACAGGCCAATCAATGCCTCTGATGAATATAGATGCAAAAATCCTCAACAAAATGACAACAAACCAAATACAACAATACATTAAAAGGATCGTACACCATGATCAAGTGGAATTTACTCCAGGGATGCAAGGATGTTTCAGCATCTGCAAATCATTCAACATGATATACCACATTAACAAAGTAAAGGATAAAAATAATATGATCATCCAAATACATGCATATAATGCATTCAACAAGATTCAATACCCATTTACGTTTTAAAATCTCAATAAAACGGGTATAAAAGGAACATATCTCAACATGTATATATGCCATATATGCCAAACCTACAGCTAACATCAAACTCACTGGTGAAAAACTAAAAGTTATATCAAGAACAAGACACAGATGCCCACTCTCATCACTCTTATTCAGCAAAGTACTGGAAGTCCTAGCCAGAGCAATTAGGCAATAAAAAGAAATAAAAGGCATCTAAATTGAAAAGGAGGAAGTAAAACTGGCACTATTTGTGGATGACGAGATTTTATACATAGAAAACCACAAAGACTCCACCAGAAAACTACTAGAAACAATACACAAATACAGTAAAGCTCCTGGGTACAAAATCAATATACAAAAATCTGTTGCATTTCTGTATATTAACAATGAACTAGGAGAAAGACAAATTGAGAAAACAATCCCATTTACAATCACAACAAAAAGAATAAAATACCTCAGAATAAATTTAACCAAGGAGGTGAAAGACCTGTACACTGAAAACTGTAAGACATTGCTGAAAGAAATTGAAGATGATACAAGGAAATGGAAAGATAGTCCATGCTCCCTGGATTGGAAAAATTAACATTGTTAAAATGTCTATATTACCCAAAGTATAATCTACAGACTCAACACAGTCTCAGCGTTTTTCACGGGTCTAGGACAAACAATCCTAAAATTTTTATGGAGCCACAGAAAACCCCAAATTGCCAAAGCAATTCTGAGAAAACAGAACGAAGCTGGAGGTAGCACACTCCTTGATTTCAAATTATACGATCACAAAGCCATAGTAATCAAAACACCATGGTATTGGTGGAAAAACAAACACACAGATCAAGCAAGAACTGGGAGCCCAGAAATAAACCCACACATAGATAGACAATAAATTTATGACCAAGGAGCAAAGAAAATACAATGGAGAAAGGAGAGCCTCTTCAATAAATGGTGTTGGAGAAACTGGGCAGCTACATGCAAAAGAATGAAACCAGACCTATCTTACACATACACAAAAATTAACTCAAAATGGATTAAAAATTTGAATGTAACACTTGAAACCATAAAAATCCTATAAGAAAACATAGGCAGTATGCTGTTTGACATCAGTGTTAGGAATATCTTTCTTAGTATGTCTCCTCAGGCAAGGGAAACAAAGCAAAAATAAACAAATGAGACTACATCAAAAAGCTTCTTCACAACAAAAGAAACCACCAAAAAATGAGAAGATGACCTACCAAATGGAAGAAGATATTTGCAAATCATATCCTCAATATGGGGTTAATATCCAAAATATATAAAGAACTCACACAATTCAACAACAACAACAAAAAAACCAGATTGAAAAATGGGCAGAGGATTTGAATAGACATTCTTCCAAAGACAATATACAGATGGCCAAAAGGCACATGAAAAGATGTTCAACATCACTAATTATTAGGAAAATGCAAATCAAAACCACAGTGATATATATCACCTCATGCCCATCAGAATGGACAGTATCAAAACGGCAAGAAATAGCAAGTGTTGGAGAAGATGTGGAGAAAGGGAACCCTCATACACTGGTGGAGGAATGTAAATTGGTAGCAGTCACTATGGAAAACAATACAGAGATTACTCAAAAATTTAAGAATAGAACTACCATATGATTCAGCTTTTCCACTTCTAGGTATTTATCCAAAGAATATGAAACACTAATTCAAAAAGATAAACTCACCCCTATGTTCATGGTAGCATTACTTACAATAACCAAGATATAGAAACAACCTAAGTGCCCATGGACAGAAGAATGGATAAAGAAGATGTGATATTTATATGCAATGGAATACTACTCAGCCAGAAAAAAGAGAACGTAGTTATCTCCGACAACGTGGATGGAGCTTGACGGTATTATCCTAAGTGAAATAAGTCAGACAGAAAAAGACAAATACTGTAAGATTTCACTTGTATATGGAACATAAAAGAACAAAAACAAAATAAACCAATCTAAACCAAAAAAACCACATAGATACAAAGAATAGGTTAGTGGTTACCAGAGCAGAAGGGGGTGGGGGGAATGACGAAATGGCTACAGGGGGTCAACTGTATAGTGACAGAAAATTTAAACTTTTGATGGTAAGCATGTTGTAGCATACACAGAAGTCAAAACGTAATGCTGTACACATGAAACTTACATAAAGTTATACACCAATGTTACCTCAAAAAAATGTTAAGATATTAAATTTTATACGACAATTAATAAAAAGAATAGTCAGTCATGTAATCTAATTTGGGCCAAAGACAAGTGGGAAGTGGTCTAATGGAAGCTTTTGAGAATGAAGCTTTCAGGCTTTTGTAAGAGAATTTCTGAAAACATTTTCTCTATCCCACTAGATGTGAACAAAGACAAATGGAGACCGACTCCTACAGGCTGCCACCCGTGACCATGAGGAGGATCAGCTTCCGGATAAAGCCACCCATGTGGAAGGCAGAGTTGAGAGTCAGGGAACATCTGAGCTTTGGATGACATCATGAAGCTTCTTGATCAACCATTCCTGAAGCCCACTTATCTCTGCACTCTTCAGTAACGTAAGCCCACGCATGTTCATGTTGTCGGAGCCAACCTGTTACTTGAAACTGAAAGCATCCTATCGGATACGCCTTCCAAACCAGGTCCTCCTTCGGACATCCATACTCAACTCCATCTGTTCAAAACCTTATCCCCACCCCTCCCCTCCAGCTCCTCCCTCCCCGCTGCCCATCCCCCCACACTGCCATAACCAAGAAGCTGCACAGACCTAGTGATTCTCTCTCTTTCACCACTGGTGGCAGCACTTCCAGCCTTTTCCCCTTCAAGTCATAGGCTCTGATGAGTCCCTCCCCTAATTCAAAAGTCAGCCAGTGCTTATTCATTATCCCTTAAGTTAGGTGCAAACTTCTCGGCCTAGCGTTTAAGACTGTCCATAACCAGGCCTCAACCCACCTTTTTGGTTTTGCTTTTCCTCAGTTTCCTCTACTTTCATCAACACCTCTAGCCACCGTCCTACCCACACCTGATCCCTACAATTTCTTTCCTTTATTCAAACTGTTCTACGGTTTCACTGTCTCCTGCTGCTGATTTTCTACCCGTTGTTCAAGGCGAAACATAAAAGCAACTTCAAGATCCCCTCAATCAGATGTAATCCTTCCCTCCTCAGAGCTGCTGTATTGTCTCTCTTAAACCAGTTATGTGACATTACTATTTTTAAAAATGGTTCAATCCCCTTTTTATAATATACAATCCTTACGGCAAAGTTTGTTTTACTTATAGTGAACTTGCCACGTCCTATAAGGCCTAATTATTGGGAAAGCCAGAAAGAGCTACCCTCTTGACAAGTCACAGACAGGATACCTGGGAATTTCACTCCAAGACAGTCGTAAGCTTCGAGGAGATCAATATACTGTCCTCTGAGGGACCCAAAGGTGGAGTCACTTTCTTTTTATAGGATCATGCATCTAATCCAAAGTCCCTGATTCGTATGTCTATAGGAACCAGGAAAGGAACTGTTAACAATGAAGGGGCATAGTGCATGCTTTTAATTCAAATAGACATTCCACAAAAGAAAAAAACAGACATATAAAAGTTATTCATTTCCCCAAAGAAATACACCTTCTCTCATTTTCTTGGAATTCACTGTCTACCCCTCACTCACATTTCCCCTAGACTGACAGACAGGGGTACAAGAGTTATTTTATTGTACCATGAGAAAACCAATAGTACAACAAGGATAAATGGTAACTGACACTTGACCTCAGTGTCAGGGAAACAACAGGGAGTGGTACAGGGTGTACCAAACAGGAGACCACCTGTGCTGTCCAAGGTGGTTGCGTGATATCACCAGCTCCAACTAGCATGTGCAGGAGCCGGCCCAAAACAGCCAGCCTTCCAGATTTTTCAAGAAAAGCTACCAAAACAGATTGGTTATGTAAAATCTCCTTAATTTTAAAATGCTGGCAGACACATCATTTATATCAAAATCACTGTCTGAATGAATATGATATGGCCTAAACTAAACACGCTGTATGCCAAATATAACCAGCAAGTGATCCGTTCGTCTTCTGTTTACCTGAAATGGGTTCAAGGAAAAATATCAGGACTGTGGTAATACTCAAAAGAGTGAATAAACAGTACTTCTACCAGAATCAGAAAAGCTGGGGCCCCGGGCATTTTATAACTAGCTAGGCTTTGATCTTAGGAAGAAGGAATGAACAGACAGCTTTATAGCCCAGCACCTCACTTTTGGTTGAGGGTATATGGTGGAGAGGCCTAGGGCTAAAAGCTGTTGGGAAACTGA
Organism: Leucopleurus acutus; assembly: GCF_964270905.1. Classification (NCBI taxonomy): domain Eukaryota; kingdom Metazoa; phylum Chordata; class Mammalia; order Artiodactyla; family Delphinidae; genus Leucopleurus; species Leucopleurus acutus. The sequence goes on from NC_139156.1 coordinate 73,761,435, forward strand.
GGCCAATTAACACAAGGTGATAGGCAAATCCCCTTGCACATGGTAGGATTTTTAAAGCCACTAGACTTTCCTGAATTAATGTTGGAAATCATTCCTTCCGAGAACATGCCAGAAAAATAAAGTGTTACCCCACTGAATTTATATGGCATGGTAGAAAATATCTACTGTACTCCAAATGTATTTTTCTGCAAAAGTAATTTTAAATCTTTCTGATATAGGAAAATGTGTGGTGCCCATAAAAAGTTATGAGTAACATTCAAAGAATTTACACATTTCAAAAATGAATTTAATTGATTATGAAAATTTCCAAAGAAGCTTCTCTGGAGGCTTAAGCTCACTAATGATGTCACAAGGGAGACTTGGAAAGACAAACATGCAGATGGCCCAGGATTTCATTAATCCTCAACAGTGAAGAATTGCACTTGGCAATATTTCAGATGTCTTCATGTGATGCTCAGGATGAAAGTTCCAAACAGTTTTTCTCTTGCAAATTTTTAGGTTCTTACCATCGAAGGAGAATCCAATTAAAAATCACTCAACTCTCCAAATTCTGGTTTCAAGAAATTAAGATTCTCTCCATATATCCTCCATCTCCAGCACCTAGTCACATCTGACAAAATGGTATATAACTATCAGAGTATGAAATGTCAACCAGTTGGTGAGGTATATTTCCACCACTATGAGCTCATTTACGAAACAAGATGAGTGTGGAGCAAGATGCTCATCTGATGGGAAACAATGATTGATGAAAACAGCCACGGCCACTGCTCTCATGAGGCTGACAGTACAGTCAGGGAAACAAACAACCCTGCCCAATGTATAATTAGAAAGCATAAGAATTTTCAAGAAAGAAACTTAAAAGTTGCAATGATACCATCTGATACAGAGATGCCATGTAGTCTATTAATCAGGGAAGGCAGCCTTCAAAAAAGTGAGCCACAATATGAAGCACGGTAACACAAACCATGGGGGTAACACAAGGGGGTAACACAAACCATGGGGTAACACAAGGGGGTAACACAAACCATGCCAAGGAGAGGGATGGGCTTTCATTCATTTACAAATATGTACTGCCTGCCAAATGTGTGTCAGTCATTGTGTTAAACATTAGGTATGTCATAGGGAATAGAATTTAAACAGTCCCTGGTAACATTTACAATCTACTGGGGAAAAGGAACAAATTTTTGTAAATAATAATAAAATAAACCTACTGGGGGAAATGAAGAAAGAAGGGGAAGAAATCATTGTTTAACATTGGGGGGGTTAAAAAAAGAACAGGATGCTCTGAATCAGAACAATAAGAGGGTTTCTACTTAATATTGGCTGGGGCAATCCCTCCGGGTCTCTAAAGGGTCATTTAAGCCAAGTCCTGAAGGATGTCAAAAATACATACAGAACATTGCAGGAGGGGAGTACCACACAGCCCAAAAGCCCTGAAGCAGGAGGGAACTCGGTGTTAAAGAACTGAAAGAAGACCAGACTGGAAGGAGAAAGTGGCAACACGTGAGGTGGAGAGGACAGTAAGGGCCAACTCATCAAAGCCTGGAAAGCCATGGTAAGGAGTTTAGATCTTATTCTAAGAGTACTAGGAAGGCAATGAAGGGTTTTAAGACTTGGAGGGGGGCTTCCCTGGTGGCGCAGTGGTTGAGAGTCCGCCTGCCGATGCAGGGGACACGGGTTCGTGCTCCGGTCCGGGAAGATCCCACATGCCGCGGAGCGGCTGGGCCCGTGAGCCATGGCCGCTGAGCCTGCGCGTCCGGAGCCTGTGCTCCGCAGCGGGGGAGGCCACAACAGTGAGAGGTCCGCGTACAGCAAAAAAAAAAAAAAAAAAAGACTTGGAGGAACATGACTCTATTTGTGTTTAAAAGAACACATTGAAGGGATCCGGGCTGGGAGGAGAGAGATGAGTTAGGAGGACATTGCAATTGTCAGGCAAGAGATGATGGGAGCATGGTGAAGGTTAGGAAGGTAGAATGAAGAAAAGTGAATCAAATCAACATGTACTGAGGGTAGAACTCAGAAGCCTAATGACTGATTTGATTGGGGGGTGGGGGGTGGAGGGAAAGGAAGTTATTAAGTTATCAGGCGTGTCTCTGGTTTAAATAACTGGATAGCTGAGCTTGGAAGAAAGGAGAAGAACAAATGAGACTGAGAAAATAAAAGTTTTAGACAAGTTATATATTTTTTAAAGTCTGTGAGCTGTTGAAGTGGATTTCCATCCAAGTGGAAATACCAAGCTAAAGCTTTAAGAACCTAGTGATTGAAGGGAAAAAAGCTGATCAAAAATATAAATTTGCAATTCTACAGATGATATTTAAGGTCATGGAAACTGAGGGTCTCGCACAGGAAGGGCACAAAGAAGAGATAAAGGTGCTCCCAATTGATTTTTTTTTATTTATTTATTTAGGCCATGCCACTCGGCTTGTAGGATGGGATCTTAGTTCCCCGACCAGGGACTGAACCTAGGCCCTCAGCCTGAGAGCGTGGAGCCCTAACCACCGGACTGCGGGGGGGATTTCCCACGGTGCTCCCAATTTAGATGCAAAACCAGCCTTGAGAATTCAAAGGGACAAAGTAGGAAGGTAGTTGTAAGGAAGTGGGGGTGGGGAAAATGGCTAGTTATTGTTTAATGGTTACAGAGTTTCACTTTGGGAAGCTGAAAAAGTACTACATGTGGATGGTGAGGATGGCTGCACAACAATGTGACTATACTTAATGCCACTTAAAAATGGTGACATTTTTATGGTAAATTTTATGCTTTGTATCTATTACTACAATTAAAAAACAAAAAAACAGAAAAACTAAACCTTGAGAAATTCCAGCATTCATGCATTGGGTAGAATAGGAGATGCTGAAAAAATAAGAGGGTAATGAGTTTCCAGAAGAATGGCAGACGATGAAGTCACAGAAGATGAATGAAAAGCTCAAGACTGATCCACATACAGAGAAAGTCCTTCAAGGGAAAAAGAACTGAAAGCTACTGAGAAACGACATCAGGTAAGCCTTGTCCATATTCCTTATATTCTTGAAACACCGAGATCGCAGGTAACCTTGACACAACCAACTAGGGTGAGCACAGGAGTTGGGGTGAGTTGAGAAGAGAAGGGGCTTTGAACAAGTAGAATATCATTAATAGACAACTCTTTCAAGTTTTGATTCTAAAAAGAAACAGAAAAACACGATGGTGGCTGGAGAGGAATGTGGGGGTCTAGGGAGGTAAGGCAATGGCAAATACCTACCCCAGTCGTCCACTTTCCCCAAATTAGAACCTCCGATTTCTAGCTGCCTTCCTTGAAAAATAGGTGTGGCCAGGTAACTCAGTTCTGCCCAGGGAAATGTTAGCAGATTCTGAGAAATCTCATCATCCAATGAGTGGATGTCTTTTGTCCTTTCTTCCATTCTGCTGACTGGACTGTGATTTCTGAAGTTCCAACTTGGATTATGAAGATAAAAAGGCCATAACCTACGAGTGGGAAACTGTACAGGGAGAATCGATTTGGTTAACTGAGGTCTTGGGGGAGCACTGGCACCACCCCAGACCTGCACTGTCCTGCTACACAATTCTTCCAGGAGAAATCATCTTCCAACTTATTTTAAAAACAATCATTTTGGGGCTTCCCTGGTGGCGCAGTGGTTGAGAGTCCGCCTGCCGATGCAGGGGACGCGGGTTCGTGCCCCGGTCCGGGAAGGTCCCACATGCCGCGGAGCAGCTGGGCCCGTGAGCCATGGTCGCTGAGCCTGCACGTCCGGAGCCTGTGCTCCGCAACGGGAGAGGCCACAACAGTGAGAGGCTCGCGTACCGTAAAAAAATCAAACAAACAAACAAAAAAATCATTTTGCTTTGATTTGATTTTCTGCTGCCACAGACAATTCTAATCCCAACTAATACAGGCAGTTTTTCTCTGTCTTTAAAATGGGAGACACCAGAACAGAACTGTGGGTCAATGGGAATGACCCGATTAGAGAGACTGAGCCAAGACAGAGGAGGATAAAGCCTAAGGCGCGAAGCATTATGCGACGTGCAAACCCAGTGTGGTTAGAAAGATGAGAACCAGGGAAGAGACAAGAGTCAAATCATGCAGAGCCTTGCAAACTATGGTAAGGATTTTACTTTTTTTATCCTAAGAGCAATGGGAAACAACCAGACATTTTTCAATAGGTAGGTAACATGATCCAATGTGTGCTTTTTCAAAGATCCCTGACAGTAGTGTGGAGAAAGTAATAGAGGGAGAGCCAAGAGAGGTGGCAAGAAAACTAGTTAGGAGGTTACTGTGGCAATCCAGATGAAAATGGTGATGGCTTCAAACAGGATCGTGATTCGGCACTATGGCAAAGTGAGTAAATGTGATGAAGACGGTACTGGCAGGACTTTGTATGTGATGACGTGTGAGAGCTCAGGGACACGAAGCAGTCAAGGTTATGCCTTGGACAGCACTTTGAAGGGCGGTGCCATTCACTGACACAGGGACTTGGGGAGAAGACACAGCTGGGTAACCTCAATTTTGAATAGACTAACTTTTAAGCTCCTGAGTTAATCAGATGGAAATACCCAGCAAGTAAATGGCTCGTTCTCAGCAGCTTTACTCATAATAGCCAAAAATGGGAAACAGTCAGGAAATAGACAAACCTTGGTGGGTTTCACATGATGTAATACAACTTATTAATAAAAAGGAATGAATTACTGATATACATAACAATACAGATGAAACTCCAAAACATTATGCTAAGTGAAAGAAGTCTTACACCACAGAGTACATACCGTATGTTTCAAGATATGTTCTAGAACAAAAAATACTAATCTTTGGTTTAAAAAAAAACTCAGAAGAGTGGTTTCCAGAACGGCTGGGGTGTGATATTCAAGTGGGCTGAGGGGAAGGGGTAGGAGGATACTTTTTCAAGTCACGGTTTATATCTTCATAAGAGTTTGGGTTACATGGATTTATATTACACATCTGTCAAAACACAGTGAATGCTACATTTATTTTAAATTTAAAAGCAACAAAACACCATGAACAAATACTGAATGCCAGTTATTGGTATGCATGTGCTGTCTGCACATCAGTCTGAAATGCAGCAAAAAGATGGATTCATGAATAAACAGAAGGCTGGATAGATGATCCATGTGTGATGAAGCAAATATTTAAAAACTGTAGAATGTAAGGAGTGGGTATATGGTATTCCCTGCATAATCCTTTCAACATTTTTGTATTTTTATAATAAAATGGTAGAAAAGCCTCAAGTAACCAAACAATGCATTTCTGTAAAAGCATTAACTAAAATTTTACAATAATATAGACAAATGTACTCTTCCTTACTTTCCTTCACATCTTCACTTTTATTGTGAATCCATGAATGTTGACTACTAAGGAATTTGTAACCAATTCAATCACCAAGAAAATTAATATTTTATGCCATATGAAATCATTATCAAGGGCCCAAAATATGGACTTTGCAGAAAACGGGTTAAGCAGAACTACTGTAATGCATTTTAAGCAATGACACCATGATAATTCAAGAAAAAAACAGGGAAACTTCCAGCTAATACAGGGAAAATAATGGTCATTCTGAATTATGTAACATTTTAATGGGTACTGTTTTCTTCCTTTTTTTTTAAATTTTTGGCTGTGCTGGGTCTTTGTTGCTGTGCAGGCTTTCTCTAGTTGTGGAGAGCAGGGGCTACTCTTCATTGCAGTGCGCAGGCTTCTCACTGCAGTGGCTTCTGCTGCGGGCTCTAGGCACGCGGGCTTCAGCAGTTGTGGCACGCGGGCTCAGCAGTTGTGGCACAGGGGCTTAGTTGCTCTGCGGCATGTGGGATCTTCCCAGACCAGGGCTCAAGCCTGTGTCCCCTGCACTGGCAGGCGGATTCCCAACCACTGTGCCACCAAGGAAGTTCCTGGATACTGTTTTCTTATTTTGATACATTGGTAGGTCTTTAGGACCTATTTAAGAAGTAGGTAACTAACACTGGCATACCAAATGTCACACTGTGTTATTCATTAATTTTTTTTTTTAATGTTTCCCTAGGAATACTGCTTGTATCCTTAATTTCCACTACCAAACACAAGTGTTTTACTTAAGGAAAATTCCTAGGTCATTCTTGGCAAAAATTAGTAACTATAAAATTATTAAAGGCTTAGTTAAATTTTACTAAAAATATACCTTCAAAAAAAAAAAAGTCGAATTGTCCCCTTTTTTTCCCCCCTGCAAAAGGGTTGACGGGAGACGATTCAACAAAAGAAGTCCAGGAACTTGATTCCTGAGGAGCCAGAGAGAGCTCCAGGGCTGGCTGAAGGGAGCCAACGGCATGCAGGGGCAAAGACGTGACTTCTGGAGAGCGCAGAGGACGATCCAGGCCTGGTCTGAAACTGCATAGAAGGACTGGGTTAAAAAACAAGGCTGCTGCCAGGGCTGGGGGCTGGGATCTGGACAGGCATGAGCGCCTGACCAGCTTCCAGAGGCAAGAGAAGCTCCAGACGAGGGCTGGCACGTGGACACCTGCTGAGGGGTTCCAGAAGACAATGACCATGACGATGGAAGAGGCCGAGAAGAGCAGGGAGAGGTGAAAGAGAAGGGTACCCATCATGTGGCTCAACAGCACCCACAAGCCCACCAAGTGCTGCTTCTGAGTCTCACATTTCTACTGGCCCTTGCTGATGCAGGGCATCCATTTAACTCTGCCTCTCCGGTACCTGGCAACTTCCCTACCAACTCCACTGGCTCCTTCAGGCCAGGCAGGTGAGCGGGGGTGAGCCCTAGACCCTTATTTCCTTTCCGAGCTGCAATAGGGCAGCATTTTCTTGGGCTGGTGCAGTGCAGAAGCGGAAAATAGAGCTACCGAGGCATGGGTGGGGGCCAGGTACAGCAAGTAGGTGATGAACACGGTCTCCGGCAGGCTGAGATAGACAGGACAAATCAGACATTGATGAGGGGGTGCCAGTGGCCAGGAATAAGTCATACATCATGAGCAGAAAGGTGGTGGAGTCCAGGAGAAGTGTCATCGTCTTTCTGCCAACAGGAAGAAGCTGAAGGCACTGAGGACAAACAGGAAACCACCAGGCACCAGAAGGTTCATCATGCAGAGGCTGGACCTGTGCCTGATGGCCACCTGCTTAGATGAAAGGGCCGAGGAGCAGTGTGAAGTTCTGTTCATCAAAGGGGAAACAGAAGATGTCCAGGTTACAGATGGGGACCTCTCACAGTGGCTTCTCGTGTTTGATGGACCTTCACTGTTGACATAAACCATGAGACCTGTAGGTGTCTGATCCACATCCATGAACTCAAAGGTATCCAGAAGCCACAGGCTCTCAGGTGCCATGCTGAGCTTCCTGATGCCCTCATATTCCTCTGGGTTCCACCTGATGAATGGACTGTATGAGATCATATTTAGTCACAGGAATGACGTCATCAATTGAAGCTGTGCATCCACTTCCAGGATGGTGGACAGGGTGAAGGAGATGTTGACATGAGTGGGATGCTGTAGCTGATGACCAGATGGAAGCTTTTCTGTCAAACAACAGGATCTACACTATGCTGGTCAGAGCCTGAGTGACTGACAGTCAAAGTGTTTCCTTTTTCTTGAAGCAGCAGGTAGAGGAGGAGGCAGAGGAAAAATCCTTCCCATGGAGCCAACCTCTTTCCATCTTCCTCTCCTAGGCTCTTCTCTGGAGACTTAGTGATGATGTTGACCATAACAGACCACAGGCCACACCTTGAGCCCTAGCTCAAATTATCCTTTTAATTAAGACTTTTAATTAAACTGTATTTTCAAAACCAACAACAAATTAAAACACTCAATATCAACTCTCATTCATTTATTCAACCAATCCTTACAGAAAGCTTCTTATGTGGCAAGGAATACTGTCAATACTATATATGAAAAGAGTTTTCATTTAGTAGCATAAGTATTTTAATTACATACTCACTGCTTGGGAAACCATAATTTATTGCTCATTTTCAGCAGTGAAGTTTTTAACATATAGTATGGGGAATATTATAAGACAAGTAGCTTTCCTTACTGTACATGCTATCAGCTTGGACCCTTCCTGTATAAAACTTTTGATAATCCTTTTAAACTCCGAAAGAAAGGTTTATTAATCCCTCAAGTAAACATCTAGCCACTATCTCTTCTTAGAGCCCCGTTGTTAAAGTAAAGGAAAAAGAAATAGCTAAGTGAACACAAGGCTGGTCCCAAATCCTCAGTTTGTAAATTCTTCTCTGGTCTGATCAGGAAAAACACTGAACTAGTTACACCCCCCAGTTTTAGAGAGGGAAGAGAAATCTTATTTTACAAGTTGATGGGTCCTGGTTTGCATACTGAAACTGGCCCAAAGCAAAGTGCTTTCAATAAATGTGGTAAACAAACACCAGGACTCAATGTCATCAATAAAACTGAGTTTTCCCAAACAAGAGAATGTCAAGTTACACATGCCAGCCATTTAAACTGATGCAATGCTTGGAATGTGCGTTCATTAAAAGGGCAAATGAAGTCATGTAAAGCTCAAATGTGGCTACTGGCGTACAGGCGGTTGTGCTAAAGGAAAATGTCAAGATTGTTTGCGACGAGGGTCAGTCCTAAAGGTGAGACTCAGAGCGCAGTGAATTCATCTGGAAAAACACTGAGCGGAAAGTTGAAGTGTGAAATTTTATCGATATTTTCCCTTTCTTTTATAAGGACATTCGGTGAAGATCAGAAGCCCACAACAAGAGGACTTCACAGAAGAAAATGCAAGGAAAAGTCGTTACAACAGCTTTTTGTATAAATTGATGTACCTGACCCAAGGCAATAATATGCACTGACTGAAATCAGAGCATCTAAAGATGATATAAAACTCCATTTTCTCAAGCTAAAATGATTCAGGGAATCTTCCAAAAGAAGTTTTACTTCCAGTCTGCACCCTGTGCATTTCGTTAAAAAGTGGAAAACCATAAAATATTTAATTCTGTGCTTACTGCCAATTTTCTACTTAATATGTTTACACCAAAAAGTAATTTACAGTAAGTCAGGATGAGACAAAGGAAAAAAACATTGATGGAGCACCTGGTATACATCAACACTTCATAAGCACACACACGAGCTCCACACTTCATCCACATAACCTTCTAAAGCAGGCATGACCCCCTTTAACACTTGAAGAGGAAGTTTAGGGAGATTAAAGAGCTTGCTTGGATCATGTAGCTGTGAGTCAGGAGTATCCTTCGCTCCTGGTTTTGCCATTAACTAGCTATAAATCCTACATATTCATAAGTCACCTCTCTGACACTCTATTCTCTCATATGCAAAATAAAAAGACTCAGCTAAACATTTCCATTACGTTAAAGGGTGAATTTGGTTTTCGAGGGACTGATGATGGACGCCCAGACTTTCTTCTCCTCCCACCCCTCCTCCACCTCTACCCTGTCTTCCATGCCTTGGTCCCATTTCACTCTTCTTCACCCATTCCACAAGAAGGCAGTAAAAGGAACAGCTCTCCTACCCTAAAAGAGTACTTAAAAGTTTTGATACTTGACAACACATCTAAGTTTTAAAGGAAAAAACATCGTGAACAGAGAAATTAAAACTACTTCCACTTTTTGCTTTATTTTTTTCATGATTACAGTGAACAAATGAGAACTGACTTCATAAAATTCCCTCAAGTGCCTCACATCTTCACTACAAAAAATAAATAAATCATTATGGTGATTTCACAGTAACAAGTTTGGTAGACATGGAAGCAACCTAAATGCCCATCAACAGAGGAATGGATAAAGAAGATGTGGTATATATATACAATGAAATGTTAATATTACTCAGCCATAAAAAAGAACGAAACAATGCCATTTGCAGCAACATGGATGGACCTAGAGATTGTCATATTGAGTGAAGTAAGTCTGACAGAGAAAGACAAATATCATATGATATCACTTATATGTGGAATCTAAAAAAAGGTACAAATGAGCTTATCTACAGAACAGAAATAGAGTTACAGATGTAGAAAATAAACTTATGGTTACCAGGGGATGGAGGGGAGGGATAAACTGGGAGATTGGGATTGAGATATACACACTACTATATATAAAATAGACAACTAATAAAGACCTACTAGACCTACTATATATAGCACAGGGAACTCTCCTCAATACACTGTAATGGCCTATATGGGAAAAGAACCTAAAAAAGAGTGGATATATGTATAACAGATTCACTTCGCTGTACACCTGAAACTAACACATTGTTAATCAATTATACTCCAATAAAAAAAAAAATTTTTAAGTTTGGTAAAGAGGGGCTTCCCGGTGGCGCAGTGGTTGAGAGTCCGCCTGCCGATGCAGGGGACGCGGGTTCGTGCCCCGGTCCGGGAAGATCCCACATGCCGCGGAGCGGCTGGGCCCGTGAGCCACGGCCGCTGAGCCTGCGCGTCCGGAGCCTGCGCTCCGCAACGGGAGAGGCCGTAACAGTGAGAGGCCCGCGTACCGCAAAAAAAATTAATTAATTAAAGTTTGGTAAAGAAGCATCATTAATAGCAAGTGAGAAATTGTATATCTAGGCTATATTTAAATGTCATTCTTTGCGAGTTAGCTCTTAAAGAACTAGAAGGCCAAAGGGAATAAATGAGTAGTTTCTTCTGTATCCTGTTTATAATCCACAGAAGTATAAAACTCATCGCAATTAGGTAGAAAATAAAATCCTAGTTTGGCAAGTAGTCATCTGTGCCTTCCTTGAAACTGTCAAGCTGCACTGAATTGAGATTTTTTCCATCTAGCCTAATTGTGAACCTCTCTTTCTAGTTCATCACTGAAAAGGCGGAATAAGCTATCACTTCCAATGTATCTGTCAAAAGGGCTTAAATATTAAATAGAGAAGACAGGAGCAAATAGGAGCAAATAGGAGCAAATGGAGCAAATGGCTGAGATTTTTGTATTTTAAGTTCCTTGCAGAGGGGAACTCAAGGGAAAACAAGTGTATACTGAATAATTCACTGGGCATTTGAGAGGAAGCATGATCTTAACATTTGAATGCCTAATATGGGAAACGCCAAGGGGGAGGTTTTCTGTAGGTTGCTTCATTTAGTCAGGTCTTTAGTCCTGTAAAAGGCAGGCATTACTATCCCATTTAACAGGTAAAGAAACAGACTCAAAAACTAGGTAATTTCCCCAGTGGCACACAGCTAATAAATACTGATGATGTGTCTCCAGCTCAAATACACTTGAATATAAACGGAAAAGTCTTTATACTACCTCCTCCCACCTTTTCTGTGCTTGGCTAAGGATTCAAAACTACATGATTATGACACAGTTTATCAACTGCTACAGCAAGAGGGATGAGAATATAGCATATAGAACTTGCACTTCCAGCAATAGGGTAAACCGGATACTCAGATAAAGCCATTTAAGTAGAAAACATCTTAAAAAATAAAAATGTATTTTGGAATGTAAGGAAATTCTTTAGCAATCAGAAATGATAAAGAGATAAGCAGAAGTTGGAGTAAGCATTTGCCACAGAAATGTCCATTATTACCTGGTAGCCTTTAGCCTGGATTTTAACACACCACGGTCAGAGAAAAGAAAATAAAGTTCACATCAAAAACACTCACATAAAGCCCCAGAGGTTGAGGTAAAATAAAACTCCCCCTTAATGATGGACCATGGTGATGAGTGCCTGGCTTTTCCTTGGTGGAACAAGGGAAAAGAGAGAAAGTCTCCCCGATAATTTTTTTTTAATTTTACTGAACTATAATTGCTTTACAATGTTGTGTTAATTTCTGCTGTACAGCAAACCGTTGACTCAGTTATACATATATATATTCTTTTTCGTATTCTTTTCCATTACGGTTTATCACAAGATATTGAATATAGTTCCCTGTGCTGTACAGTAGGACCTTGTTGTTTATCCACCCTATATATACTAGCTTGCATCTAAAACAGCATTTCCTTTTGTCCAAGCCCAAGGCCACTGGTGGCTTTAAGCTCATGGTTCTGTCTGTATGGCCAGCAGAGTTAAGAACTGCAGTGTGCCTGGGACTCCACTCTAAGCAGCACACTTCCCACTGCCCAGCACAAAGACACAACACCAGAGTACAACAAACATCATCAACAGCGTTTTTTTCTCGAGTGTATTCATCTAGCAGTTCAAATTCATTTTTCAAGTTTCCTATAAGCAGTTTCTCTGTTAAATTTGACTCCTCAGACCTCACATGAACTCGTCACTCTTTTTTCTTTCCCTAGTAAATTAGATTTTTATTTTGTTTTGGAAATAGGATTTTGATTAAATTTTGTTTCCTTTGAAAGAATAAAGCAGTGTTCACACTTTTTTTCTTTGAAGTATAGCTGACTTACAATGTTGTGTTAATTTCTGCTATACAGCAAAAGTGATTCAGTTATACATATATATTCTTTTTTTAATATTCTTTTCCATCATGATTTATCGTAGGATATTGAATAAAGTTCTCTGTGCCGTACAGTAGGAACTTCTTGTTTATCCAGTCTATATGTAAAAGCTTACATCTGCTAACCCCAACCTCCCGCCCCCTCCCCTATCCCCTGAGAATTCTTAAACCCAAGTCTATATTCATGCACCCTTGGTGACAGAATTCACAAACAAAACAAATTAGTTTAAAATGGCCTTAAGCTAAGGCTGTGCTCCCAGGCAGAGAGACAAATACTATGCGGAGCAAAGGGATTTAAACATAGTCTTCAAAAAACTCTCATGGATAAACTTCCAGTGAACACGGGGCTTCCCTGGTGGGGCAGTGGTTGAGAGTCCGTCTGCCGATGCAGGGGACACAGGTCCGTGCCCCGGTCCGGGAAGATCCCACATGCCGCGGAGCGGCTGGGCCCGTGAGCCATGGCCGCTGAGCCTGCGCGTCCGGAGCCTGTGCTCCGCGGCGGGAGATGCCACAACAGTGAGAGGCCCGCAAACCCAAAAAAAAAAAAAAAATTCCAATGAACATGGGCTCACAATCAAAAAAAAAAATCACTCAAGAGGTGAGAGGAAAACCTATGAGTAGTGAGGAATAACAGAAACAATAAGCTACAGAAAAAGACCACCAAAATAATACAGATATTATAATAATTGACATAGACCATTTATGCTTAAAGATGTAAAAGAATTTATCAGAAGTATGTTGAAGGAACAAGATACTATCAAAATTAATCATACAGATTTCAAAAATAATTAAAATGAGAGGGCAGGAACACCGAGAAAGCCCCTTTCCTGAGGCTCAGGCACAGAGGGCCTGCCTAAAACTGAGGCTGAGGGAGAAGGGAGAATATCAGCTCACCCTCCACCCCACTGTGAACCTTGAACCAAGTAACAAGCAACAGCAGTCTACTGCAGGGGAAGAGGCAAGAACACAGAGAGCGCCCTGTGGCCCAGGCATGCAGCACTGACCTGAAAATCGAGGTGGATCGGGAACACTAAGAAAACCTTCCTGCCCCCCAGACCTCATCCTAAGCTCGAGTTAGCAGCAGGCCACCACTGCGGAAATTTGAAGCCTGTTTTGTACTCATAGTAAATACAGCAACAAAATTCAAATTCAGCTCAACTACTGACAATATTGACACAAATACTTACATTAAGGGCCTGAAGGAAAAAGAGAAGTTACCATTTATTGATGTTAATATTATTTACCTCAGTCTCCGTTGTCCTTTAGCACACAATACCTGACATTCAATTTAAAAATTACTAGACACAGGCTGGGCCCGTGAGCTATGGCCGCTGAGCCTGCGCATCCGGAGCCTGTGCTCTGCAACGGGAGAAGCCACAACAGAGAGAGGCCCGCGTACCATAAAAAAAAAAAAAAAAACTACTAGACACAAAATGAAAAAAATAGAGCCACTGTTAGTAGATGACATAATCAACAGAACCAGACTCGAAGATGACCCAGATTTTCTTAAGTATCAAGATTTAAAGGTATTTAAAATAGTTATAAATATGGTAAGGATCTAACTGAAAATAAATGATCAATGTGTGCATAAGCGGGGGAGATAGATTTACTACAGAGATGAAAATTATATAAAAAGAGTCAAATGAAAATGCTTAAAATGCAGAACAAAGACACAGGCTGGGAAAAAACGTTTACAAAACATATCTCCAACAAAGGGCCTGTGTCCAGAACACTTACTACTCAATAAACAACCCAATAAAAAGTTAGCAAAATGTTGAACAGACACTGACCCCACATGAATGGCCAATAGCACGTGAAAAACTGCTCAGCAACACTGGTGATCAGAAAAATGTAAACAAATCCACAAGGAGAAATTACTAAGGTATCCACTAGAATGGCTAACATTAGAAAGATGGACAATATCAAATGCTGACAAGGATGTGGAACAACTGCAACTCTCATGCATTGCTGGTGGGAAGCCAAAATCGTACAGCCACTTTACAACACAATTTGGCAGTTTCTGATAAAGTGAAACATACACTTACCATATGAGCCAGCAATTCCACTCCAAGGCACTTACCCAAGAGAAACAAAAACATATGTCCACACAAAGACCTGTACGTGAATTTTACAGAACCTTCATTTATAACAGCCATCAAATGTAAACAACTCAAATGCCTAAGGACTGGTGAATGAACAACAAAAAAGAAGTATACGACAGACATCGACTCAGAACAAAAACAATAAACTACCAATATACCCAATCACCTAGACGAATCTCACAAGATTTACTGTAACTGAAAGAAGACATAGGACTAAATACCACAAGATTCTAATTAAATGAAATTCTGAAAAAGGCAAAAAGATTGAAGGGAGAGAAACAGATCAGGGGTTGTCAGGTGCTGGAAGCTGAGGGGAAGGAAACTGCTCTTTTTACTAAAACTTATAAACTGAATTTTCAAAACCAACTTACAAATAAAAATCTTTCATTTATTTACTCAACAAACACTTACTGAGTACCTACAATGGGGCAGGCAGTACTCCAGACACTGCACAAAAAGAGGTTCTTTTAGTTGCACATGTTTCAATTTTCGGAAAAGTAACTGATGATCCAGGTTTTCCATATGTGTTGACAATGTTTATCAGTCAGAACTCTTAATATCTTCTCCATCTTCTTACCAGATCATTACAAAAATCCTGTATTTTATCATAATTTATTATACGTTAGAGTTAACCACATGAAACTGCAGTATAATCAACAAAATCGTTCTTTTCCTATGTTCCCACAGACAAGAATTCAAATAGGAAAGCTGTAAAAGTAATCAGTGGTCACGGCACACCTTCTCATTGTAATGCAAAATAATCAATGACTGAATTTCAAGTCAAAACACCAGTTATTTTGGGCTAACTTTTTGTCACTTTTCAAGAATTCTTCCCAAAATCCAGACTGAAATGTGTTATTCATCTCATAAACAGAGATGATCACTATGGAGACTTAGCTGACTTCTGGTATCCTATTTCTAATGTAAGAACTAAAGGACAACAAAATTACTCCCGCTTTTAGTTTAAAGCCTTATATTTAACCTCCTTCTTTATCCTTAGTGGAAAACATGTGACAATCCTTCTTAAAAGGTTTATTTCATTGAGGCATTTTAAAATGGAATATACCTATAAAAAAATTAATGTACTTTCCAGAATCAGAAAAATCAAATGGAATATCCTTTTGTTGAGCAATTTTATGTGGCATAATTCATGCAGATAACTTTAGAAAAAAATTTCAAAGTTCATGCTTTAACACTATCTTAATATTTTTTTTACAAGCCATTGGGGCATTTATACACTTCTAGTAGATTATTTCCATGAACCGTGTGAACAGTATTTTGGCCTGGAGGGACCACCCACACACCAAGACAACAGAGCTGTAGGACAATGCGTCTCACAAAGAACCTCATCACAGAGAAAACACAATGAACAGAAATTCAGAACATAAGGGATGAAACTTTGTTTTATCCCTTGCTCCTAACATTTTAGAATTCCAAAATATGCAAGTTCTCAAAGTTAAAAGTTTAGTTCTCTTTGTTTCCGATTTTTTTCTTCAAACTATACTCTAATTTGTATGCTTTTGTCTCTTGATTTCTTCATCATTTATAACTATATGAAATCTTCAAGCTATGGAATTTAATCTTTAGTCAAATGAATGCTACTACAAAGCCTAATATTTTAAAATCTAAATTATATCCGATTTGAAATTCATATAAATTCCATAATACTTAATCCAATTTTTTAGGTAAAAGTGAAATTTTACATAAAGTACTCTGTTACCCTCCAACTGACTTCAGACATTTTCCACTATGTAAGAGATCATCTGAAGTAAACTTGCGCCATATAACTTTTGCAGAATGAATATATGCCAACAAATGAGCAAAATCTGAACACAGCATACGTAGGTAACTCTATACCTTGATTTTAATTGTTTAAACTTAAACACTGTCGATAATAGCAACCAACTTAACAATCTGCAGAAAATGAAAAACAGATGAAAAGTCTTAGATCATCATGAATCACAAAGCAACGGAACTTAGCTTTAGATCACTCCTAGGATTCTTCTGACTATAATCAGGTTTGGGGCTTTGATTTTTATAATCTAGGCCACTGGCTCCCAGCTACCTCTCCCTCCAGATTTCCCAAAAGGGATGGGGCTGGTCTAGGAGATGCGTTACCTCTTTAAAATGCCATTTCCAAACCGAAGGGAGAAAAGACATGGGACCATCTTGTTATCAGTGCTTCCGAATTTAGTGAGAAAGCAGAAGCAGAGAGAAGCATGAGAGAACTTCAGAGACTAAGAGAGAAATCCAAGTTCAATATGCGAGCCCTTGTAAAGTCACACATTTAAATAACACACTACTAGGGACTTCCCCGGTGGCGCAGTGGTTAAGAATCCACCTACCAACGCAGGGGACATGGGTTTGATCCCTGGTCCAGGAAGATCCCACATGCTGTGGAGCAACTAAGCCCGTGCACCACAACTACTGAGCCTTCACTCTAGAGCCTGCAAGCCACAACTACTGAGCCCACGTGCCACAACTACTGAAGCCTATGTGCCTAGAGCCCATGCTCTGCAACAAGAGAAGCCACCGCAATGAGAAGCCTGTGCACCACAACGAAGAGTAGCCCCTGTTCGCCTCAACTAGAGAAAGCCCGCAGGCAGCAACAAAGACCCAACGCAGCCAAAAATAAATAAATAAATAATTTAAAAATAATAATAAAATTTTCTAAAAAAAGAACACACTACTATATATAAAATAAATAACTAATAAGGACCTACTATACAGCACAGGGAACTCTACACAATACTCTGTAATGACCTATATGGGAACAGAATCTAAAAAAAAGAGTGGATATACGTATATCTATAACAGATTCACTTTGCTGCACACCTGAAACTAACACAACATTGTAAATCAACTATACCCCAATAACATTTTTTTTAAAAAGAAAAGAAAAGCATCTCCCCCCTTAAAAACATTGACAGTACCAGGTTGCTACCAATATACCAGATCAGGCCATTTTGGAAACCACATCCTACTACCACAAAGAGAAATTAAAAACATCAGAATAAAATCCAGCTATCAATACCCTGCTAGAGTCTCACAATTAATAAGAATTTATCTCTATTCCACTTATGGAAGAAATTAGAAAAAGACAAGCTGATAACAAAGACACATCTCTCAAACCTCAACTACTTCATGAGAAAAGAATATATGGTTTGAAATATTTAAATCAGACATAACGTATGCAATGTGTTAAATACAGTGATTTTCAACCTTGACAGCACATGAAATCACGGCGGGCGGGGGGGGGGGGTCCTCTCTTTACATTCCCTTTCCCTCACTCCTGGCATGAAGATATTGAAATCTGAGGAAGTGGAACCATGACAGGGAGGGAATGCCATGCAGAGACATGGGTGGCAGCGTGCCTGGCTGCCAGGATGAGAGGAGAATGGGGGAGCACAATGGTGGCAGAAAAGAGGATTTCTGAGCGGCTGGAATACTGGCTACATTAAGCAGAATTAATTAATTAATTGGGCATAAAATTAATTTACTGCGGATAATGGAAGCCAGCTTTCTCAACTCCTGGAGAAGAAGGAAGGCTAGAAAGAATACCGAGGAATTGGATTACAAATTAAACTATCAGAATAAACTCATTTTTCTCAAGTTATACAGACAGATAAATATAGAAAGAGTCACAGATATACATGTATGTATGCATGTAGACACATATATATTTCCTAGTTCTGCCTGCTGAGAGGGCCTGGAAACAACAGCACCACTGATGCCCAGATCATGATTTTAGCTACCATCTTCCACTCAAAAGAAGAAGGGCTGGGGTCAGGGTCGGGAACGTACAAGATAAGCCTGCAACATCTTTTTGTGCCTGAAAGTAGGAACATGCTCAAGGAATGACGGGAAATTGTCAAAAGAACACAGGGGTCAACGTGAAAGATCCCAAATCTGGGACAATCTGAGAATCAAAATAATGAAATTATCAGATTACAACCCATGAATAAAATGAAAATTCATAAATCCATACTAAGTTAAATGGATAAATTAATTGACAAATAAGGAAGAAAAGAAAGCTCTTACAGAATGTCAACTAATAAATGTAGACGGGATCGTGAAAATAAATAATCACCATTCAGCAGCTATCAAGTGGTAGTGTAAAAAGGAAGGAGTCATGAATGGATGCTAGGGCTTACAGGCGGAGATTTGATGAAGAATAGGATATTGGCACAATATGGGAACACCTCCTCACAAAATATGACTAAATACAATGGGGATAATGGTGGCTTCACAGTGGACAGACTCAGCATTCACCAACCTCATCAGGTGATCACAGTTAACA
Source organism: Leucopleurus acutus (assembly GCF_964270905.1). Lineage (NCBI taxonomy): Eukaryota > Metazoa > Chordata > Mammalia > Artiodactyla > Delphinidae > Leucopleurus > Leucopleurus acutus. The sequence goes on from NC_139156.1 coordinate 73,780,199, forward strand.
CCACCAGTGGTGGGACAGACCGACAGTATTTTTCTTGACCTGATAACACCTGAAAGAGCCTGGCATCATTCCTGCCAAGAACGCATGGCCTGAGTCCGGTCATGGGAAAACACTGAGTGATCCCAGTTGAGGGTTTCCCTATAGAATGAATGGCCTGTCAAGGGCATGAGAAACATGGAAGAGATGTAGGAATAGGTTCCATACTGAAGAAGACTGATGCGTATGACAACTAAATTCCACCTATGTTCATATATACAATCCTGGACCAGAAAGGGAAAGATAGACATTACTGGGGCACTTGGTGAAATTTGAACAGGGTGTGTGGATTGTATGGTGGTTTTGTAAAATGTTGATTTCCTGATGGCTGATAGACAATTTTTCCATTCCTTCCCATCCTCCCTTACTTTCCTTTGTCTTACCCTCCCAGCATGGTGACACTGACACCCAAGGAAGTGGGGCAGGAAAGGGGATAGAGTGCAAATCTAACAGCCCAGGGAGGGGGGAGGGTAGTGAAGGGGAAGCATGGTGGTGAAGGGGGAAGGAGACTCCAGGGTCATTACAAATATATATGTATGTAGGGGAAGGCTCTTCTTTGGGGAAGGTACACACCACAGCATTTAAGGGTGACAGAGCATTATTTCAAAAAAAGATTACATTAGACAGGTTAATAAAAAGGGAAGAAAAATCAGTAAAAGGTTAACAACTAGGAATCTAGGTGACAGGAGTGTAAGAGTTCTTGGCAACATTTTTGGAGATCCAACATTATTCAAAAGGAAAACTTACTCTAGTAACAAAGAATCCCCTGGGAGCTTGTTAAAAAGCCCAATACCCCAAGCTTCCCCTTCCACCAACTAAATCTTTGGGTGGGGAGAATCCAGGGCCAGTATTTAACGCTCCTAGGAGAATCCACCAACTTGGCACTCTATGATACACAGTGATTGCTCAACAAATGGTTGATACTGCTGCCCAAACTATTATATTTAGCATAAACTCACATGTCTATATGCAGAACATAATCCACATATTGAAAACTATTCTTTAAGACAGCAATCCTGAATAACTGTAACCTCCTACCTTAAGCAGCAAAGTTCCAACACAAGTGATGAGGTGGCTACTGTGAGCAGAGACAGCACTACGAAAACTGTAAGTAAGATATTAGTAGTGATGGCAAAGCAAGTCTTTAATCTCTCAAATGCTTATTACATCCCCAAACAATTACTAAATTTGATCTCAGATAAGGATATAAATTATTACAAACATTATTTGCCTATAGAATCCTTGGAAATAAATAAACTATCAACTATCAATTGGAAACAAAAAGAAGCATATTCAACTAAGAGTTACTTGTACCAAATGGGTTTTTAAGTAGCTCTTTAAAACTTAAATTTTGTTATTTTGTTCACTAAAAAAAGAATTTATATAAAACAAACTGTAGCTATTAAAATTGTCTCTATGCTCAAAGAATACCCTTCTCTTTGTTCAAGATCTTATACTTCTTCTAGTTTATTTTCCCTCCTCCTCTAGTTTTGCAAATGCCTGAAAATTCATCTCTGTTACAATAAATAGTTGTAAACAACTTAAAGGTTCCCCAGTCGGGAACAATTACGCTGCCTCCATATAACGTAATAACACGTTAACATGCAGCAGGAAGAAAAAACAAGGGTCATCTTTATGTATTCAATTGTAATAAGTTCCCAGATATATTGTTAAACGACAACAAAAGGCAAGTTGCAAAACTGGAAATATTAATTACATGCTGGGAAGGGAAAAGAGACTGAAGATCTTTTAACTTCATATGTGCGCTTTTGTATGTTTCGAATCCTGAATCCTGTAAGCATATTAATGAAGCCAAAATTTAAATTAACTTATACACAGAACTGTTTTATTTTCAAGAAATCCTCCAGCACTAAGGTAACTTTCATGGACCCAGACCCACTCTTCTCCAAAATCACTGTGTACATTAAGTGGGTGCCACTTAAATCACAGGAATGTTCATTCATTCAATGACAGTGAGCTCCTACTGTGACACAAGAATTACCACAGTGCATGTTCCTTTCAAACATATCAAAAATGCAAAAACAACCACCTCTGCCTTTATCTGGATATAGCATATCTATTATATTGCAATGCAGTGTTGCATGCAAACAAAAACTCCAAGGAGGGATAGATGGCGCATATAGCACATTTGTAAAGATCGGTTCCAGCTCCCCGTGATCAGGGATGATTTCACTAAAAAAACATGGCAGGTGGCCTTTCAAGAATAATCCATCAATAGGCAAAAAGAGGGACAGAAGGAGAGCATTCAGGTAGATGAAATGGCAAGACTGCTGCATTTGGGAGCAGCGAGCAGCCCATTTGACAACAGCACATGATTAGTATACAAAAGCCAAAATTGAAGGGGCTGGAAAGTGAGGCTAGTGCAGAAAGCAGAGGCACTTAAATTACGGGCAAATCCAAGGCCCAGGTTAGTGTCTAGCTCACAATAGATGGTCGATAAATGTTTAACATGGTAAGTCATGGTGGAGACATTGTCAAGATTATAGATTGTCTGTACACCCAGATGCAGTCAACCGTCTGCAATATACTGAAGGTTGGAAGTAGTCCTGGTAGTGTGTGTGGAGATGTCATTTACTTTAATTCGTTCAGCTGGTTGTGAATTCTAGAAGTGTATTCTCAGATGAAGGAACTTTAAGAATTCTGAAAGACCAAACTTATCAGGACTTCTACGATTTCAACAACTATGTTTTCTTACTGAAGTCACAATCTGTACAGGCTAAACATGTACTTGCTGGAACAAAGCAGGGGCGGTGACACTTGGTTAAGGATACATAGTACCCTGATTCAAACAGACCCGTGGATTTAACAGACGGCAAATGAAGGCTGGACTCCAGCGTTTTCCATGCTGGACTATTTTGAGTTCAAACTCTGAAGAAATGCTGAACGACGTTTTCATGGAAATAAAGCGACCCTTCAGAAGAGAAGTGCGTAGTTCAATGCTTACGAAAAGGGCTTTCAGTTTCCGCTACTGCCTCTGGGGTGCACCATCTCTGTGTGGGCGTGAGTCCCTGAGCATTTGTCCCACCAGTGGGGCTGAGTTTCCAAAAGAACTGAAAACTAACCAGACCCATGAAGATGATGCAATACCCCTGGAATTTTGGAGACAACTCTATGAATCCCCAAACTCTTTCTGGCTACTTAGCCAAACTCGGGGCCAAGTGTTTGTGTCTGCCCATCTCAGTGAACACGCAATCTCTTACATGAAATACGGCAGCTACCATTAGCAGGACAAATCATCAAAATCATTCACCCTGACTAAATATACACCAAATCATAGAGAATAACCAGCCTTTTAAATACAACATTTCAACAACCTTATTAAAAGTACTCAATGATTAGCTCTAAGGCTATAACTATGCACTACTGTGACTAGTCCATTAGTTTCCTGTTTGTCTCTTGTATTAGTGGTTAAAATCTTTATTGGCATGGCCCAAATGTTCTAGTGTGTGTAACAGGCTGTCAAGGAAACCTGTGCTCAGCCTCCCTATGTACAGATTTCAAATTACAAAGCCTTCCACTAATAGCAAACACTCATTTGAGGAAAGGAGGAAAAAAACTTAACACTTACTAAGCTCCAACTATGTGCTAGGCAAAGTGCTTGTTCTCTTCTACCCAACATACAGAATATGTTTAAGAGTTCTTTAAGGGCTTCCCTGGTGGCGCAGTGGTTGAGAGTCTGCCTGCCGATGCAGGGGACACGGGTTCGTGCCCCGGTCCAGGAAGATCCCACATGCCGCGGAGGGCCTGGGCCCGTGAGCCATGGCCGCTGAGCCTACGCGACCGGAGGCTGCACGACCGGAGCCTGAGCTCCGCCAACGGAAGAGGCCACAGCAGTGAGAGGCCCGCGTACCGCAAAAAAAAAAAAAAAGAGTTCTTTAATAAGTAAATAAAAACAAGCTACCTCCTGCCAGACAATAACCACATTAAACATCCTTCTCCCCAAAATCATAAAACAAAAACGTTTAACAAGGTAGACTCTAAGGTCTCCTCCAAGGTTAAAATGGTGTGTCCTTATAAAATGTTTTCAAATGAATTCTAAGGTAAGGTAGCAAGACATTATGTAACTGACCATTTTTAATGGACGATACTATAAAATTCCAAGTCAGAACAGTCAACGCTTATTAAATAGCTACAATGGGCATATCAAAACTCACCAAGAATATGACTATGAGTAAGTAACCTTCTTGGTAACTTATAATCACAGCTGCCTGCGTGTGTGTGCATACACAATTACTTCCATTTGCTTTACTCCAAATTATGAGGAAAACACCTGTCTGCTGGGTCTGAACGCCGATCATTCTGCCAAGAGACTGCAACGACGGTGTGAGGATTAATGTTAATTCAGCCACCACGAAGGACCTCAAATCTCAGGACTCCCAAATTTCTACTTACACACGCTGTGATGGTGAATGCTCTTTTCAAGGGTTCTATTTTAACTGCATTTGGAAAATCACAGAACTTTAGAGCTGGCAGAGTTATGTTCGTTTTGTCTAGCTCCTTCACTTTATAGAGGGGAAGACTAATTTAGAAAAGGGAAAACGGCTTCTCAAAGTAACATCACTGGCTAACAGTTCTCTTGCTTCTCAGGATCAACACCTCACACTCCACCCGCTTCTTCTGAGATATTAAGTATGATTTTTTTTTTTTTTTTTGGCACTGCACAGCTTGCGAGATCTTAGTTCCCAGACCAGGGATCAAACCTGCTCCCTCAGCAGTGAAGGCGCAGGGTACCAACCACCGGACTGCTAGGGAATTCCCAAGTATGAATTTTTAATATGCTTTCTGTCCCAATTCATTACTGAATATGGAATGTCCCTGTGGATGGTTCCTTAAAATCTCATATCAGCTAACTCTACTGAGTAATTAAGATGACCCTTCAGTCATCTTCATCCTGCTATCTCAAGAAAAATCCACTTTTATCTTAGTCACACCTACCCTTGCCAAACCTAGAACAAGAGTTCAAGGTCTACAGAAAACCTGTGGTCCTGCTCTCCCACTATAAATTTGGAGCCATAACTTGTTTTCAATTACACCCACTACTTAAGGCAGTAGATAAGCAAAGCTAAGGCTTTCAAAACACACATTACATTTACTTGGCAATGGCACTCTGGACGTACGTGATTCACGATGAGAACTGGAGGTGTCTTAAAGAGCACGTATGAAACAAAAGTATCCCATGAAGAACCGAGAGAATCCCAGAAGGAAAACTAGGATGGGAGAAGAATCAAACCAAGGGAAGGACTGGGACACAGAATTTCATACCACAGGGCTTGAATGGCCACTGTCCTGGGCTATAAATTTGATCCCTGCTTCCCTCAAGCAAAGAGAGAAACCACATTTGTACACTACTCAACAGTGTCCATAAAGCTTAAAAAGTACGCCAATTTTTCAAGGCAGGAGCACCAAGGTTGCGGGTATTAAGATCTGTCAGCAATTTCCCCAGCAGTTCCTCATCAAAAGTCCAGTCTGTGATGTAGTGGCTGTCCTCCACCATACTGGCGTGTGTGGCTCTTTTCTGTTCATCGTGTCTCAGTACAGGATGATGGCCTAGAGCCAAGGAGAGACCAACAACCCATCTCACTGGGGTGCAGAAGTACACGTGAAGAAAGCCAAAACCTCCCTTAGAGAAGAGGCTGGCTTCACTCCAACTGTGAGACAAATGGGCGATTAAGGTCACAAAGCTCAGAGCCTGGTCACAATCATTTTAGCCTGGAAAGTGTTCAAGGCAGGCATTCCTCATCGCCTCCAGAAGTAATTTGTAAATTGGGGGTGGGGTGAAGAGGGAGCCCAGTAACTTTCTGGTCTCTAGAAAGCATGATTCAATGAACTCTAACAGAAGTTTTGCCATTAACACTTGTACTTCTTCTTCAAGGACTAACTGCCACTGGTTTCTTTTCCTACCGAGACATTTTTTCATCTTGACTTATTTTTAACAAAGGGAGTTCCAGGTTGACTTCAAAAGCTTATTTAAAGGATATATTTTTGAAAAGGATATAAAGAGGCTGAGTTTTACTGAAAATAAATTATAAACCAAGGAGGAATGAATGAATATGATGTGCTGTAAGCAATAAATGCAGTCATAAATAAGTCTGAACTGGCAAAATAAGTCATTTCAATAAAATCTGCTCTGGGCTAGTAATACAAAAGAGATAGAGGTCTGAAATTAGCACCCCAATAGCCCCACATTAGCAGTGAATAAGAAGAGGATAGCCTATATTCCATGGATGACAGGCAAGACCCACAGAGGACAAGGTCATCCTACTTGAATTGCAAGCCCCTCACACTGTTGTTTAGTCAAAGGCTGATATAACCAGCTCGGATTGGGGGGGGGGGGCAGTAACATGAACCCCGACATCACTACTTTCAACTGTGCTCTCTGGAATCCTTCTTCCCCATCTCTTACCAGGAAGGTAAGAATCCATCAATTTCTGGTCACTTTCAGTATTAGAAACTCAGTCCAGCGCAGTGGTAACTCTCCACTCTCATAACCAACTCTGTTAACCCCACTCTCCGTGACCAGCCAGATTTACAGCTCAGGAAACTCAGGGTGGTGTGCAAAGGGGAGAGGAGAGGAGAGAGCTACAGAAAGAAGGCACACAGGGAATGGGCGCTATTCTTTCCTCCCTCCAAACCTCTTCTAAGCTGCAGAGCATCTACTCAGTAGGTGGTAACTGGCATTTTTTTAACGAAACAGAAAAGAACAGAAAAAATTCAGGTTGTATTACATGTAAATGTTATTTCATTAACTTTTTCCCATTTATTTATTTTTATGTAGGTGTGTACTGGGTCAGGATGTAAAATGTATTTCTTCCTGCTGGTGACAGTAAAAAACTGAAAGTCACATCTTTTGATCTCAGATGGTATGACAAGATGGTGGTTATAGCGTGGCCTTGGGAGCCGGACCACCTCGATCCAAATTCCAGATACTAAATCTCTCTGTGCCTTAGTTTCCTGTGTATGTAAAATATGAACAATAATAGAACCTATATCACAGGGTCATGTTGGGAGGATCAGATGAAATAACACATGGAAAGTGTGCAGCATATGCCAGTGCAGGTTAGCTATTAGGGGGGAAAAAAGGATGAAAGAAAAAGCAAATGCCTCCTTACTGACCTGGGTGCATCAGCAATCCTCTCACCACTGCTTTCCAGTGCTTCTGTGACTAATGCTAACCAGCTGCTGACAACCTCTCAGGTAAGGTCTGCAGGTGTGGCTCTCCCGTGGGGAGTCTATATGAGTTTTCAAGAGGCAGCCATGAGGATTCCACAGCACACTTCCTTGACATGAGAAAACCAACATCCTCCATGTCTCCTTACCCACCGACACCAGGAGAATACCCAGTGGTCTCTAGATGCTGGGCTCTCCTCACCTAGCAATCAGGCTTCATGGGTGGGTGAACAGAGAGACAGCTCTCCAGCCCAACTACTTTCAGTGGTATCAACTTGACCCACAGTAAACTTTGGGAGAGTTTCTCCCCAGTGCTCTTTTCAAACCTCACACAGACACTGGGGCACATCAGCAAGACTGTTGCTTATGTAGTTAAGACACTAGTCTTCCTCTTGCAGACATGCCCAATGTTTATGAGAGATTTCCTTGGAAAGACCCTTCTCCCAAGGGATCATCTTGTTTTTATGGGGACCACCCCCATTTCCCACCGGCCCAACATGCCCAATGACTCTCTAACTCTTCCTTCCCACTTCAACCTTCTTATTGGGTAGGGGGTTTGCAGGGAAGAGGGGTGGCTTGTCATGGTGGCTGCTGGCATTAACAGCAGTTTCTGCCACCTCTTAATAAATGTGAAGAAGTGTACAGATTCACGTGCCGGCAATTCTTCTGACACTCTCTTCAGAGTGCCAGGGCCACAGAGCCCTCCACTCTGAGTCCTAGTTGCCAATTGTGGGGTAACAGGAAAAGGTCCTACTCAAATCTCGTGTAGAGCAACTACCAAGAAAAAAAGGAAAGAGAGAAGCAAAAAGATCAGAAGTCATCTTGAGCAGGAGGAAAGGCAAGAGTAACAAGTAGCTTTATCCTCAGACAATGGAGAGGATTTCCAACAACACTGAGCCATTCTGTCCCTCGGCACTCTGGCAGTTAAAGATATAGCATGGTGTGTGTGTGTGTGCACGCACACGCGCGCGCTGGGCTATTTTTGTATATTGTGAGCATCTAAAACCTCCAAGTACCACACACACTCCTACAGCAGATGACTTCAACCATGTTCTACTGTACAAGGTCTCAGTCAAAAGAGCTGACACCGCCTTTCAAGATGTCCTCGTGGCTTGCTGAATAAGCGAAGTGGTTTTTTTTTTAATGCAGTTGGCTATGCCATGTTTATTTCTGAAAACCTTTTCAGATTAAAATAAGGCATGAAGACCCTAGATCAAGTTGAAAAAGAACTCAAGGTGCCCTAAAGCTGGGGGAAAAATTGTGATTTCTGGAAAATACATTGCTGAATGCAGTGTGTCCTCAGAACAGTTTACAGCACTTTATAAAATCAGTCAATCATGGCAACATTTGTCAACTTTTCTCTGTAGTTCTGGTCAAAGCAAAGCACCAAAGGGAGCTGGAGAAAACTTCAGCTAGTTTCATGTTTGCAGAGCTGTGCTTCTCTCCCATGATTACACACACACTCTTTTTTTTTTTTTTTTTTTTGAGAAAGCACTCCCCAAATCCCTTAAGCACACATTCTTGTCATGGTGGGGGATAATCCTTTATACCCCATCAACAAGACATAAAAGTACTGTGAACAGCCAAAGAGGGTTGTGTGACTTGGAAAAGTCTTACGTTTTCAAAGTGCTGACAAGCCAGAAGACACAGATTATGGTGAAGATGATGCTTTTCAGGAGTGTGGAAAGTCACCTGGGGAAAAATCACTCCTTCACAGTCTTTGATACTATAACCACTATGACGCGTTCCTCTGGATTCCAGATAACTAGTATATTTTATGGTATTAAAATACTTCCTAAACTCATGAACGATCTTTAGGTTCTTTCAAATTTCTGAACTAAGCTAAAGGCCAAGGATTTCTGATTCTCTAAAGCAGCAGAGAGATTTTGACATTTCCGCTCTTTCCTAAAACGGTATCCTTTCCATGCTTTTATAGACTAAACGTCTTACAGCAGAAAGTTGGCATCCTCTCTTTCAACGGTTACTATAGACAAATATTCAATGTTAAATGCTAATTTTCTAATTAAATAAAACATTTTCATATTCTAATGAGAAAATTATTAAGCGATCCCATGATCATCAAACAGGATACTGTAAACCGATATTTATGAACAAGAAAAGTTGATGACTATAAAAAACACAATATAGACTATTTGGCAGAGTAAATGACAATGAAATTAAATTATAGATATAGGTTTATCTATGATAGGAGGATGACTAGAGAGATACTTCCAACATGCATGTAGTATCTTTAGGCAGGAATGTGGCTTTTCTTTAGTTTCTGCTCTGTAATTCTCTGCACTCTTTTTTTCTGTCAACGAGTACATAGCATTTTTACTGGGGGAAAAAAAGAAAAGAAAAAGCTATTTCTCCAAATAGAATATAAACTTATAAAAAGAAACATTTTCTGTTGTATTTAAAACTAACATGTGAACTCCCTAAAACAGACAAGGCAAGAGAGACCCTGTATCTCCCAAAGGCAGCACTACCTGTTGCATTTTTCACAGGAGTGTCTCCCACGGCCTAAAATACAATTGTGAACTTCCATTATTTCTACTGTGAGTTTCCTAAGAGGTTCTGTGCAAGAGGCGCACAGATACCATGCGAGTCTCAATCAAAATGTTCTAGACACATGAGGCCAAATTAAAAAGGGTTATTAGCAATGAGAGTTTATACGCAGAAGGATGTCGATCTTTACAGTAATCGCCACAGCCTCATCTCTATGTAATGATATCCAAACAGATAATGCAGGCAGCCTGCGAGACCCTAAGCCTTTTGGGAAGGATATATGATAGTCATACCTCACCAGGAAGTATGGTAAAGCTCATTCTGTTTGTGTGTTATGGAGAATTTTAGCCCAATGCGTTATTCATATATATTTCTTTTACAGGTAACGGTAAATTTCATATTTCACATTCTCATAAACATCCCAAATGTGCATACTGACTCTATTTGGGAAAGCAGAAAGTTATATTTATCAGCATCTTGCCCCCAGCATGACTGACACATTTAAAAGGTATTGTCTTTGAAACATTTAGCCTTCGTAATTGGTCTACATTTTCCATCTCATAGTAAATAGCACAGTACTGTTCTTGGCCAGAAGAGTCAGTGCAAAACAAAGATAAGTAAATGTACAGACCTATGGTTCAACAATTATTTTTCAACAGCTTTGCACGTCTAATCACTAGTCCAGAAAAACATGTATTTCTTCAGTTTCACTGGCATTGCTCCAAATTCATCTAGAAAAGCTGCTTATGTAAAGGACTTAAGTGTACCTGAGTGTGTGAAAATTTTGTTCATTTGCCAGAAGAAAGAGATTTAAAAAAAAAAAAAAAAAAAAAAAAGCCAGCATATCTCCAGCAGGAAAATCCAGTCATCAGAAAGGAGAGCACCAAAGGAAAAGGCCACTCCTCCTGGCAAGATGGAGTTGTTTTCTTTATATAGTTTCTCTTCACCTTTGAGGCGGTTCAAATGACCTGGCCCACAGTCTTGCACAGCACGCCCTTACTTCAAGTCAGTCACCTGGCCTCCTGGGGAGAAAACTCACTTCACTACTGACTCAAATGACAATGACTGCTGGCAAAATTCTGTATTCCAAATTCAAACAGTAATAGAGTTGACTACATTTTGAGCCAGGATCACAAAACTCAAATTGAGAAACCAGCCAGGTTGGACGCTTGGGTAATGTCCTTTGTGTTTGTTGAAGTCTGCCTAGCAACCACTGGCAATTTCTGAAAGCACGTTCACCCTGGAAAAATAAATAACTGCCAAAATACCAATGTGGTTCTAATTGCAAACCCTCTTTAAAACTTATCATCAGCTTCTCCACCTTGACCTAAGGTACCACAAATTGTGTGTGTGTTGGGGGCAGTGGTTGGGGGTGGGGGGTCCCTTTCTGTCCATATAAAGCAAACGCTTTGTTTCAACACACATTCACCCTTTTAGAGTGCAGACACAATACTATCCTATGAACATCGTTACTAAAAACTGACATTTAAAAGTAACTTTGCCTCTGGCTTAAAATATATATGGGCATATTAAAGCTAGTTTTCAACATATGCTATACTGTCAAAATGATGGAAGGAGAGAACCTGTACACTGTTTTTCACTTAAATTTTTAATCAAGAGGACGTGGTAGAAATATTATCAGATCTCAAATATCTTTACATGGAAGGCTTTTTCTTTTTCCTCCTTAAAAGATTGCCCTTCCTGACAACATTAGACGAATTAAACTTAATTATGTTTTCAAAGCTTAAGAATATTTAAAAAATCAAAGCAAGAAAATACTTGTTCTTATCTAATTTTTCCAATCACTCTCATGTGGCTCTAGACGCACAGCTCTGAGTCTTAAAGGGAGCCAGCTGTGGAATGCCACAAAGCACGCCTGCGACACACAGGGGGCCACAAAGAAACCAGAGGCGCCCAGGTGCAGGGGCGGCCGGGGCGTCTATATCTGTGCTGCATGGGCTAATGTGAAAAAAAGGCTACTCCCTGGACTGTTTTTTAAGATTTGGCTGAAAAGAGCTCAACTGCCCTCTCTTCACAACTTCTCGGTCTCAGGTGGTGGAATCTGTACAAGGCGCACGGGCCAAGTCAGTCAAATTGTCTGAGCCAGTTTCCTTTCCCTGAAGTCAGAATAAAGCTTCTGCCAGGTTTCTGCAAGGATTACGAGATGTCTTCTGCAGCAAGTGCCTCAATACCATGTCTGACACATTATAGGGACTAGGAAAAGCCACGTGTTAGAAAGTGGTGCTATTGCTAGAATTATTAGTAAGGATAAAAACGAATAAGTAAGGGCTTCCCTGGTGGCGCAGTGGTTGAGAGTCCGCCTGCCGATGCAGGGGACGCGGGTTCGTGCCCCGGTCCGGGAAGATCCCACATGCCGCGGAGCGGCTGGGCCCGTGGGCCATGGCCGCTGAGCCTGCGCGTCCGGAGCCTGTGCTCCGCAACAGGAGAGGCCACAACAGTGAGAGGCCCGTGTACCCCAAAAAAAAAAAAACAAAAAACGAATAAGTAATAATAAAAGCTCAATCACCACCTTATCTAACTCAGCTGGGAGAAGGAATATTCATCGAGGATTGTCTCACAGCTGTATAGGTCATCCTAGATTTTTATTTTTAATAAATTTATTTATTTATTTTTGGCTGTGTTGGGTCTTCGCGGCCACGCAGGCTTTCTCTAGTTGCGGCGAGCGGGGGCTACTCTTCGTTGCGGTGCTCAAACTTCTCATTGCAGGGACTTCTCTTGTTGTGGAGCATGGGCTCTAGGCACACGGGCTTCAGTAGTTGTGGCACTCAGGCTCCAGTAGTTCTGGCTCCCAGGCTCTAGAGCACAGCCTCAGTAGTTGTGGTGCACGGGCCTAGTTGCTCCACGGCATGTGGGATCTTCCCAGACCAGGGCTCGAACCCGTGTCCCCTGCACTGGCAGACGGACTCCTAACCACTGTGCCACCAGGGAAGTCCCCATCCTAGATACTTTAAATTCTTTAAATTAACTTTAAATTAACTGCTTTAACTCACAGTAGCACAAAAGCAACTCTATTTCTCCCACACTGAGACGTAACCAGAAATAATCATACAGCAGCTGGGAGTAGTTGCTGTTGACAACACAGTCTACCAGACACATACTGCAGGGTCTCCTTTAGCAAATTCACAAGAGATCGTCTGAGGTTGAGGCTCCTGTAACCATAAAACCTGTGATCTTCCTGAGCCACTGACACAGTTTTTTGTTTTTTGGTTTTTTTTGTGGTACGCGGGCCTCTCACCACCACGGCCTCTCCCGTCGCAGAGCACAGGCTCCGGATGCACAGGCCCAGCGGCCACGGCCTACGGGCCCAGCCGCTCCGCGGCATGTGGGATCCTCCCGGACCGGGGCGCGAACCCGCGTCCCCTGCATCGGCAGGCGGACTCTCAACCACTGGGCCACCAGGGAAGCCCTGACACAGTATTAATCTTCTAAAATTTGTGCTTCTTATAACCAGTCAGCTTTTCAGCTTTGGCCATGGAGGAAGCTCCGATTCTGAGGTGTGTTTTGTATACAAACCCTAATGCTCCTCACCTCAGATTATTTCCAAACTCTTATTTTCCCTTCACACTTCGTGAAACAAGGGATACCACAGTGTACCTTAAAGCTTGACCACCGTGCCATTCAGAACTCACCCTGAAAACAGAAGAGTGCTGTGTTCAACGCAGGCCAGCCAAGTTTGCATCTGGAGGTAATGGAAAGGTTTCTCTGATGGACAGCTGGTGACAGATGACTACGGAGGAAACCGCTTCAGGAAATATCTGGGAAGCTTGACAAAATCAGATGCAAAGGAAGAAGACAACAAAGAGCTCTGTAATCAAGGGAGGGTGTTTCAAACGCTGGATGCAGCCAAACGCTTCTGGATGCACAAGGATGTCACGTAAGCGAGACTATCACCCCTCCCTCGAAGGCTCACATCCCGATCTGAGACTGGCACCATCACAAAGCCTTCAGAAGACAGGCCAACCACAGGGATTTAAACGCTCCAGCTTTTAAGCTGAGAAATTCAACTCGGCTTTCCTTTAAGTAACCGGTTGGTTGAGAAAGCCAGACAACACAAAATTCTGTTCAGTGGTATCTAAGACAGACCTGGTTGACGAGTCCCAAAAGTAAATGTCACCTCGTAGGCATTATGGTCTAAGAATAATACAAATGAATGGTCCATATTTTCAGGAGCGTAGGTGTTTTTGCTGATCTGTCCAATTAAATCATGGGTCGTGCACTCAACCACACTTTCCTGCAAGACCACGGGCTGCGGAGAGGACAAAGGGCCAGACTGGTGGAACAGAAATGGTGACTGCGCAGCCCAGACTTGAGGGAAAGGTTTTGCAGGTGTTCTCAAATCACCAGGAACTCATTAGAGAAAAAGTTCCACCAAGTTCCAGGAATAACGCCAGCCTAGAACTCCTCTCTCTGACCTCCTCCTCTGCCCTACCAGAGTCACTATTTTCCATCCTGGAACACGACACACACACAGACTTAATAAACATTTCAGGGAAGACGGACTGAGCTCCACACAAGTGCTGTTTCCCACAAGCATCTTTCACAATGCAGAGTAAGAAATAACACAGTAAAGATTGTGAAATGTAGAAACATGTTATAGGGCCAATAAAGAAACAAAATCACTGATATAGCGTGGATTAAAAATTGAAGTGATCAGATCTGCTTAAGTCTGAGAAACAAGTCTGGAAATTACCTGCTTCCCCATGAAGCACAGGCACACCTGTATGCATGCAGCTGCTGTGGTCACCCAGCCACTGTGGAATTGTAACCTACTTGTGTGTATACATGGATATCCACAAATACAGAAGACATTCCAGTTCACTGGTTATTAAAATGCATCAAATAAAAGAGAAAAAAAAAAAAAGAAGCCACGATCAGCAGCTGCTGTGCATTTTCGCTCACTCCTGAAGCACAGAGTATCTAGCCCCTCACAAAAGGCAAAGAACTCCTTGTGCTTTTTCCTAGGCACCCAGCATCTATCAACTATTTAGTAATTCTAAATGCCGGCTTTAGAGTGACTAGATACTGTTCACTGAAATGTGCAAAGCTGACCTCTAAGAATCCTGGCTATTCCAGATAAATATGCAGCAAAGCTATTACAACTTCAAATTTTATCTTTCCAGCAAAATATTTCGTTTCTGTGATTCAACATGAAATTTTTTCCCCTATAAACAAGTGACTATCTTAATGTCAAAATACAATTCAGATGGGTTGATTTTTCACAGCAAGAATTTAAGCAGTACAAAAACGTGAATGTACTTAATGCCACTGAACTATACACTTAAACATGGTTAAAAGGATACATTTTATGGTATATGTATTTTACCACAGTAACAAAAAACAAAGAATCCTTAGAGTGAGGTTTCCTCTGTCTAACCATATTATTAACCACGTGTCCAACTCATTCGTCATTAGAAAGTGTAGAAGCTACTGGTTTCCTAAAATACAAGTGATAAGCTTTACTATATTATTAGAACTTAAAATTATAAATGATTCGTCTCTTTAAGACTAATCAAGACTTGACTAGCTCGGGGCATGAAGACACCACCATACACTTCCTTCCAGCAGTTGTCACTGCTTGAAATTATTCAGCAACAGTGTTCTTCCAGGGAAAGCAAAAGCTCAACCTAGATGGCGCCAAATCATCCCTGAACCTCAGGAAGACAAACATCTGCCTTGGAATTTGCAACAAGCCCTAGAAAAATTCCGACATGAAGAAAGGGCACGACAGCAAAACCACAATCCAAGTGTTGCCCTGATTTAAAAGGCAAACAAAACCCCGAGTCTGTCCAACACAGAGTAGATAATGAATAGCAGCCATCACATGATAAAGCTTCCCTAAATCATTTCCTCGGGATCTGACTGTTTAGATTGGCTTAAATTGTTTTTTCTCTCCCTCCCCCTCCCCACCCTTTGGTTGCTCTATAAAAAGAAATTTTTTACCAACTGTCTTGACATCATAGGTAATGGAATAATACATCAAATGAGATGCTTCATTATTCCTGCTGAGGCTTAGCTCTAAGGAATGTAGTACTGTTTTGGAAGAACTGTAAAAGAATTCCAATAAAGACAACTAAAGAAAACACAATCATATCCTTCATGGGTAAGATTTCTTAAATGCGCTAGTGTAAGTGGGAGGGTAAAGAATTGCTTTTGAAAGCTGAAGTAAATACTATAAAAAGCTTTTTGTATATTCCAAGGAAATGATTAAAATTTAGCTGTCCCCTGAAATTACTTCGCTTAAAAAAACTGAGTTCTTTTTTACTTGATATGTTCATCCATTTAATAAGCCTTTCCCCATTTTAGTACTTTGCATGTTTCTTTCACAGACGGATTACAATCAATCATGGTTTTATCTGCTTATCTTCCTGTACTGTGTTTGTATCCTTCAGTAAAATCTGTTTGCTCCACAATGGCAGAACTTACATCTAAATCATTCACCACTGATGCCCAACACAGTACCTGGCACACATTAAAAAACTCGAAAAAAATTTTAATGAGTAAATCATTTCATTCACTCAATCAACAAATATGTATTGAATAACTTTACTCCAGGGCTTCAACAACCTTCTTTAAGATTTAAGCAAATGTCTATAAGCTACGTATGTAAACTTTTTTGGTCTCTGGAATTAAAAACTCACAAAAAGAAGAGACAGGCAGTTTGTAATTTCTTTAGAATCTAATGACTGAAAACACCTTAAAATTTCACATGTAAAGAAGTCACAATTCAGCATTCCTCAGTAGTTATTACATTTCATGACACTCCTACCTGTTTACAGGTAAACATTTTGGTACAAGTAACAAATAGTAAACAAAATCTGCAGGGAATGTTGTCACTAAACAAAGGTAGGGCATATGTTGTGAACCTACAACAAAAACTAGGCTGTGGATTCAATTCTTTTTCTCACCCAGTCCTTTCTGAGACACTTATATTGCTTAACTTACTATATATTGCCTCAACCGGAAAGGGGAGTACAAAATAATGTTTCCTTATGCTTAATGAGAAATTACCATTGCTGTCCAAAATTCAGTTGACGAGAACTAGTCATGCGGCTCGGGGCAAATCATAAAGCTTTTTGTACGTGCTCCCGTTTGTCATTACCACATGGTTTCCAAGAAGATGAACCTGGATTAATTCCATTGGTGGGCTTGCTTACTGAGACTGCTTTAACAATTGAGGACCTTCCTCCTGCCCTATCTTACTGGGGAGTTCAGGAAAATAAAAGCCTTGGCAAATGTAAGAGCGCTACATAAATCTCCCATGACGACCAAATATACTCTACGAGCTGCTGCTTGGACCCTGTCTTGATTTATTGGGAACACTTATAGTATGGGTATGGATCTTACTTCTGTGCACTAAAAAAGCAGAATATCACAGCTTTGGAGACCAGATGTTTCGCCCCTTCCTTAATGAATAAGGACCCAGAGACTTAGAAAAGATATCCAACACTGGGATCATCTCCCTCTTCTTTCTCCTCATCTAATGCGCTTTTCCCAATAACCAGCTGTTAATAAACTGGTACAGTAGCCTTGGGCCTCCTTTCTCATTACGACCGTACCACAAAACCACTGGGGAGGCTGATGTGACACAAGTGACTCTTTGGAAGAAGGAACTTTCAAGTCTGTGAACTCTGGGTGACCACATATTGATGCATACGTGGCAGTGAGACACTGGTCTACATCTCAGAAGCACTGAGACCAAAAGGAGGGCATGGGAGTTAGGGGAGAGGAACCTGAGACAGGAGGAGAGCAACGAAGGCAGAAGACAAAGAACTGAAGCTTCTTCCTTTCACTGCAGCTTGAGCGCTTCCAAATACAGACCCACATTTCAAAAAGAATACACATGACGCAACAGGGAAGACATATGGGAACATATGTTTATGTATGACTGATTCACTTTGTTATAAAGCGGAAACTAACACACCATTGTAAAGCAATTATACCCCAATAAAGATGTTAAAAAAAAAAAAAAAAAAAAGAATACACATATGCCCGCATTTCCTATTGGATATCTTCTAGCCATTTTTTTCAAATCTCCTTTAAAAAAAAAAAAAACTCCATAATTATTTACCATAAAATGTAATGTTTATTTTCCATAATGTTAAGGAGATGGTTAAGAAAACTCCTAGCTTATAGGCAGTTTTACATAAACCACTTCACTATTGCTGGAATAATGCAAGTGATTCCAAACAAGTCACTATTTTCAGCCCTGATCTCTCTGCTACACTCTACCAAACATCTCCACCTTGGTTTCAAAGTCAACATGCTTCTCCAAAACAGCTCTCCTGCTAGATGGTACTATGTCTGTCCTTTTCGTATTTGAAACTTTGAAGTCATCCTTAATTCTTTCATGTTTTTCTTCTCCACACCACTAGATGCTAGCAAGACTCTTCATTCTCATTTCCTTATTCCACCCTTTTATCATCCTGTCTCATATCCGCCCAAAGTTCCCGGTCTTCTTCACCTTACAGGTCCTATGTAAGTGGCTCCCCCCAGCCCTCACAGCACAGGCCCACCATGCCTGTACCAATTTAACTGTCAGTTACAATATCCAAACCTATCCTGATCCCCAAATAAATACCTCCACTTACAATCAGCAACCAAGAGAATCACTGTCTTATCAGGTCCCTGCAGAGGCCTAACAGTGTCCCACATTCAATATTCAATAAATCTTTCAAAACAATCATGATGCATGGCTCCCACTACCCCTACCAAGAGGCCAACAGGCTGTAGAAAAAGGAGTTCATGAGTGGTCTTCAAAGGACTCTCACGGCTCAGAGCCAAGAGCCACGAAGCCACAAGCTGCAAGCAGAGCAGCCATGAGGAGGGAAGACAATGCACATCTGAACCAAAATGGCAAATTCTTGTGGCTGAGACATGAAACGTTCCTTGCACCCAGAGAGAACTGGCAGCCCCTGAATCAAAAAGTTGCTTGGATTTTCTTTTTATCCTCTTCTGCCAAGCAGAACAGAAATATTTTTTCATCCAAAATGAAACTTCGATTTGCCCTGATTCTTTTTTTTTTTTTTTTAATTTTTGGGTGTGCTGGGTCTTCGTTTCTATGCGAGGGCTTTCTCTAGTTGCGGCGAGCAGGGGCCACTCTTCATTGCGGTGCGCGGGCCTCTCACTGTCCCGGCCTCTCTTGTTGCAGAGCACAGGCTCCAAACGCGCAGGCTCAGTAGTTGTGGCTCACGGGCCTAGTTGCTCCGCGGCATGTGGGATCTTCCCGGACCAGGGCACGAACCCGTGTCCCCTGCATCGGCAGGCGGACTCTCAACCACTGCACCACCAGGGAAGCCCTGATGATTCTTTATTGGTAGCAAACCTCACCCAGCCACAGGCCATCATTCCCTGACAATTCTCCATGCCATAACAAAGGAGGACTAGGATTTCTAATAGTGCAAACTATTCCATTGCATGAGCACTTAACACCATCAACACCACCTCAAGAAAAAGGAAGTCACTAAGGAAGAAAGTATTTTTACTGTCAAATACCAAGAAAATTTAACATAGTTCAATAAAAAAACAAACCAACAAATGGGATCTTTTCTCAACGTAAGAATCCAGAAAGTAGTATCCCCAAATAAAAGTTACTATCACTCAATTCTAAACTGAAAAGACTTACCAACGATATTATAGATGTGTGTGTGGTTTTTGCCCCAAGCAATTAAAGACATGAGGTCCCATCCCAGGAATTCCCTGGTGGTCCAGTGGTTAGGACTCCTTGATTTCACTGCCATGGGCCCAGGTTCAATCCCTGGTCAGGGAACTAAGATCCCACAAGCTGTGGCATGGCCAAAAAAATAACAATAATAAAAACAAGGGGTCCCATCCTAAAACAATAAAGCCCTGCAGGCTTCCCTCAACCTCAGAGATGCAAGCACTGACATGGAAGGGTCTCAGAAGAATCCCATCATCTCTCACATTTGCTCAAAGCTTTTCAATTTCAACCAATTTGAAATCGCTCATATTCAACTGATCTTAACACTAATTCTACGAGGAGCGGTCTCCATTTTTAACTGAGTACTCATCTCAACAACCAAATGACTTGCATAAGATTTCATCGCTGGTGACTGCACTGGGACTTGAACTCAGATCTCACGGTACCTAGTTTAGTGTTCTTCATAATATTGACATCTCTTATTTGTTTCCTGCACTGATTGATTCAGAATGAGGGCATAGCATCAGGAAAGGGAGGAAGGGATAAGCAGGAGATGGTATAAGGAATGCACACTGTAATCACCTCTGGGACATCCAAGGTTTAAAAACCCAGCTTCCTAAACACCATCTCAAACAAGTGTTCCCTAAGAACCTCCAAAGCATCAAAATTTGGGGGTAGGCTGGAAGAGTGATGAACAAGACAGCACTTTCTCTCATTACTTTGATCTGTATTAAGTAATGATATTTACTGTTTTGCCATTAACAAGAAAGAAGGCCATGAGATTTTAATTTTTCTTGAAAGAGCACATGGATTTTTTTTAAAGATATAAACTGTCAGTGCAGTGAAAAGAAGAGTGACTTGGGTTTCCTCTCCAGCTTCAACAATTAGAAAGTTATATGACTTGGACAAACAGCTTAAATTCTCTAGGTCTTTCCTCATTTCTATGCTAAACTAGAAAATCTCTTAAGGTCCCTTTCAGTCCTACAATAACATGATTCTAAGAAGTTACTTAGCCCCAACCATGCACAGAGACCAATGGGTTAGACCCCAAAATACTTGACTCTCTCAATTCAGAAGTCAGAAACTAGTTGGACTATTAGTATATCAACTCCAAAGAACAGAACAACAATACAAGAAAATTAACTTTTTAATAAAATCCAAAGTGATGCAGATGTGTAACGTATAAAGAAATGAAAACTGTCCACGGAGGCTGGGCCAGCCCGGAACGTGCCACAGAATGGTGGGACTTTTAGCTATACAACTGGAAAGGGTCAGAGATCAAGGTGAGAAAAAGACTTTCTAGGTGGGTAGATATTTTTATCTCCAGCCACAAAAGTCAGGAATGATCATGGCTTGGGGATCCCACTGGTTGATACCAGGGGAGTTGGTTTAAGGAACACTGGGAGACAAAGGTCAATAAGCAGGAAGGAACCAGACTGTAATGAACGTTCAATGCCAAAGCTTAAAGACATTTAAGCTTTATCTGGGAGGCAATGGAAAGATGTTAAAAAATTCTGAGCACGGTTATCAAATGATAACAGTTGTGTTTTAGCAAAGAATCATGTACTCCGCAATGATCTACACTCTTCCCCCTATCATGAGGCTCACTGAGGAAATACACCTTTTAAGAAAGTCTCCGTTGTATAAGTGCATCACGTCCAGCCCTAACACAAATCTTGGTCAGTGGAAAAAAGGAATTTCTAAATAATTCACTGATTGTTTAATTCTATAGACTCTCTTGTCACCAAAAGGAAAAAAAATGATCAAATAGTTTTATGAAGTGCTGCATAATATATATTCCTCTAACAAATTCACAAAATGCAAATAACTAACACATTAGTGGCTGCAAGCAGTTCTGAAGGAAAGAGGCTTTTTTAACTGTATATAACAGCATTCCTCAAACTTACCTAATCATGGAACTTTTAAAAGTACAGTATTTATTAACATAATACAGAACTAGTGTTCCACAGTATATCCTTTTGGAAATCGTACCACGGAACACTTAGTCCTAAGAGAATGAAACGCAACAGAAAGTGAAATCCGTTCATAATTGACACAAACGCACGCAAAATACATACAATTCCTTCCTTTTAATCAGCATTAGAGACCAACACAAATTTAGAATTTCTCTCTGCACTTGCCCACATGCTGTATCAGTGGTTCCAAACCTTGGCTGCATATTTAAGTCACTTGGGCAGTTTAAAATATAATAATAATAATGCTCAAGCTTTACTTCTAGAACAATTAAATCAGAATCTCTAGTTTGGACATCAATAGCTTTTAAAAGATCCACAGGCAAACCTACACCAATGAGGGTTAAGGATACTGCTGCAGATTAAGAATTTACTAACTCTAAAATGGTTCATGGTAGAGTTAGGGAAATGGGAAAAGGAACATGAATTCCACTTCTTTCAGTTAGAAAACCTTGCCCTGAAAAAATGAGACTTGGCTATATTTATTCTGCATACAATACTGGATCTCGAATATTCTTGGCCTTCTCTGTACGTGTTCAATCATTGTATAATGGTGGTTTAAGGCTAACACTAGAACATGCTAAATGGTTGATAGCCAACAATTTCTTTAAGAGAGGCTTTAATTTTGAACAAATAGAACCAAATTTTCTATTATTTGCCAAATTGGAATCATTGGTCTCAGAAGTTTTAGTCTGATTCCCATAAAACACAGCCAGGAGTAAACTGCAAAGCCAAAATTTTCAACTGTCCTCCTGGAAAATACATTTTTAAAAAACTGCCTATCATAGAAGGTTTGGGACTTAGTCAAACGATCCTATTTATTTTATAGCCATCATTCCAAACTTGGAAGTTTTATCGTCCAAAATGCAATGAAGGTAATACAACAGTTGAAAACTCATGTTTCAAAGCATAGTTAAAAGTTAATCTTCCTGGGAATGCATTTTTCCTCCAAGAAAGTAGAGGGAAGAAAAAAGTAATAATGCATCCCTAAAGCCAGCACTTAACAAAGAAGTCAAAAGCTGCAAAACAAGCTATAACACAAAATGTTTGGTTACCCTGGCTATCGTCTTTAATTCTCATCATCTTTCAGTAGACAATGAATACAAACAGTATGATCTCCTAAATTTAATCTGGATTTCCAAACCTTCTATTCATCCTCTCAACCGTCCACTTGACTCTGAGTAATTAGCTCAGAAAAAGATGATACAATGATATATATCACTTTTAACTCATTTGTTTTCTAGGCCACAGGACAGAAAAACATTCTCCACTGTCTCTTATTTTGCCTTTGCAAAGGCACTCAGGGTGTTCTTTCCGTGAGGAATGCCTTTCCATCTTGCCTCCATTAAGACATTTAGGTCACTTTATCACAGGTCTAGAAGACATCTTAACCTAATCTCAACCCTGCTCTCTGCTCAGAAACTCTTCCACAAAGCCTGACATAATCTTACCCAACATACTAATCATGTGTTACCTTTCCCTCAAATTCCTGCTCCAACATTTTCTCCTGAGGGCAGCGTTTCTTGATGCCTCACAGAAAAACAAATCACTCCTTCTGTTTCCTCTGTTACATGCTCTCGCCACCGTGGGTGGCACTTCCGTGCCACTTCTCCTTTAGAGTGTGACCGCTTTGAGGACAGGGACCAGATGTCGCCCGTTTCCCCTCCACGATCCTGCACCTGCACAGTGTATAGCTCACAGGGAGGGTGGTAAGGGTCTCATGAATGGCCTCCTTGGCATCTCTGTAAAGCCTGTGTACTTCATCATTCATTCTAACCCTTTCTTATAAACTTCTTTCTCCTTCTGCTTGAAAGCTCTTTGAAGGTAGAAATTATTTCTTCTTTAGTATTCCCATGAAACTAGAAGACAGAGTTTCCAGATTGACAGAGCATGAGGTAGCACGCCACATTTTCTTTTTATTCATTTATTATTTTGGCTGCGTTGGGTCTTCGTTGCTGTGCGCATGCTTTTCTCTAGTTGCGACGAGCGGGGGCTACTCTTCGTTGTGGTGCACAGGCTTCTCATTGTGGTGGCTTCTCTTGTTGCGGAGCATGGGCTCTAGGCATGCAGGCTTCAGTAGTTGTGGCACGCAGGCTCAATAGTTGTGGCTCGCGGGCTTAGTTGCTCCACGGCATGTGGGACCTTCCTGGACCAGAGCTCGAACCCGTGTCCCCTGCATTGGCAGGCGGATTCTTAACCACTGCGCCACCAGGGAAGTCCTAGCACACCATATTTTCAATGTGTGAGAGGGATGCTAAAGTGAAGTGGTACTCACAAATGAGAAGAAACACCACATCCATGTTCCAAATAAATGCTAAAATATACTATTTCTTCAATTTTGTTAATAACTCCCTCTCAACATACTGGCTGAAACCAGGAAATATTTAGGCTCTCCCAACCTACCAACCTAAGGACCATGCCACAGAGTTTCTCAAACAGCATCTCCTATTGACTTACACATGGATTTGAACAATTGTCTTGGAAAATCCCATAGAGAAATATAATAGGAAGAAGTTCTATTTAAGAAAACAACTCCAAGCTAACTGAGTTTAAAGTTTTCTTATTCACATGGGATTAAGGTTTCTTGGCAACTCCAAAGTAAACAGCCACATGGGAATTGAAGCTGGGTTTTTGTTTTTGTTTCTCTCTCTCTCTCTCTCTCTCTCTCTCAAAAAAGTAATTGATGGAAAACTCAAGAAAGAAAACTGAGAAGGAAACACAGAAGCCTCTATATTTGCCTGTAGTTGGTTTCATCTCTGGCTAAATTCCTTCATTCCCAATCGTCATCACTTTAACTATTAAGAAGCAGAAAATTTGAATGACTGAATGATAATCTAGAATGACAAGAGTACTAACGGTAATAAATGCTAAGGAAGGAAAGACATACTTATACACTTAGCCTAAATCATTTTGATTTCACCAAGGGGGGGAAAAACGGTAATGAAATCTATTTTTCCACCTCTTAAAGTGACAAAAGGCAGCTCCTTTCAAGAAGGAACTTGCCTCCAAAGAAATAAAAACCTGCAAAAGAACTAGTTTGGGACAATCCACAACTGCTGAACATACAAAATAAGAGAGTAACATTCAGGATATTTAATAATTTAATTCAAGGATCATGTTACTTAAAGAGGCAAAGAGTAACAAAGTGTTCTCCCTAACCACTACTAAGAAAAACAGAAAATGTTGTATGCTGTACTAACCCCTCCTCACGTTGGCTGACTACAAACTTCCCACAAAAAGCATAACACTGACTAAAACAATATATTAGTGCCAATGTGCAAGGAGAAGGAGGAAATCCTAAAACGTACAATAAAAGCCCACAGCTAAATCTTTTTGGAAAATAAGGCCAGCACAAGCTTTTTCCACTGAAGATATTAACAGCAATTATGACCTTATGATTCCTTGAATAATGCTGGCAACTGACGAGCAAAAAGAAACACACCCTGAATAAGAATACTATTCATACACACACACACACACACACAACATATATATATGTATATATACACACATATATATGAATTTTATTCAGAAAGAGTGTTAATCATATACTGGTATGGTATATTTTCATGTTTTACAATACACTGTGGTATATGTTGCAAAACATGAAAATATACTATACCAGTATATGATGAACATTCTCTCTGAATAGAACTCATATATATATATATATATATATATATATATATATATATATATATATATATATATATATGCTGCTGTATATATATTTTAACGACCCGTTTGGGGAGAATGTCTTACATCTTATCTAGGGAGCACTGCTCCTTTAACGATATAACTTAATTTGAGATACTCATCGAGGGGTTAAACTATACTGCACACAGACACCAAAGTTTCTCAAGCATATCAAGAGAAGGGAAGAAGTTTGCAAAAGCACCTACTGAGCCAAACTTGAGAAGCACCACAAACTGTTCCAGCTCCCCCAAGAGGCATTGCTCACTTCTGGCATATCTGCTTCCCTATCGCTCGCTCTCTCACGCGCTCTCGCGCGCTCTCTCGCTCTCTCGCTCTCTCTTGCTCTCGTTCTCTCGCTCTCTTTTTTTTTTTTTTTTGGTTGTGGTTGTTGTTCCATGTTCCCTTCTGTGGATGGGTTTCTTCTGCTGACTCACAGCTGCTTCTCCCTGTGACCCCAGCATTTTCCCGTGGCCCACACGGTCACCCCTGGCTTCTCCCCGACCCCACCCGACACCACGACCTTTCCCTCCGCGTCCCTACTACCACTCTAGGTCTTAGTTTCCCTAATTTGTTAGAGACAAGTCTCGCTCAGTGAGTTTTCAGAGCCAGTCACACAGGTCGTGGCCAGTGTCTACAGAAGGTTCCTCATTGGGCCTGGTGCCACATCGAGGCCTGTCAGCTGTGGCTGGCAGAGCAGGGAAACAGGTGATGCAAAACACACCTGGCTCCTCTCCTTTTTTCATGGGAGGGTATGTGGAAAGGCAGGCATATAATCACATAAATGACAAAGTCCATAAGTTTAAAGGTGTTATTCAGAGACAAAAGGTAAGAGTTGAATTAGCCAAAGTAAATTCTAAAGCAATCTGTTTTGTCTAAATAAAATGAAAAATTTTAAACGCCATCAAGCAAAAGGCTGTTCTTTAAAAAACAACAAGAGTTCCTAAATTGAAGAAAGTATTGATTCATGAGATGACAATAAGTCACTATTATAACTCTCCTGGAAAAAATAAAATAGTGAAATATCAGACCAACCAACCTTAATATGATTTGGAAATCTGTTTAAACAAAATATAATGGACTACAAAATCCATACCATTTATTTTACTGTACTAATTTGCTTCAGCCCTTTGGCTGTCCCTCTAATGCACCACAATGACCCTAATTCAGAGTCCTACTCAGCAAAACTTACAGCTTTAGACAGAATTTTTCTCACTATAGGAGCACAGTCCACCCAAGAGGGCATGATAATCAGCGATTTACAGAAAATGATTTATATTTTATGAACAACAGTCAAAGTCAGAAAAGCACTCTGCAGGTCCTGGCTGCCACCAACTAGGTCTCTGACCCAGAAAAAAAAAAAAAATCAATCCAAGACTATTC
Organism: Leucopleurus acutus; assembly: GCF_964270905.1. Taxonomy (NCBI): domain Eukaryota; kingdom Metazoa; phylum Chordata; class Mammalia; order Artiodactyla; family Delphinidae; genus Leucopleurus; species Leucopleurus acutus. The sequence goes on from NC_139156.1 coordinate 73,806,659, forward strand.
AGATCCTTTTCTAGAAGAAAAGGACATCACCACCACACCCAATTTTTACATGTACTAATTCTTCTGTAAACCCATTTTAAAGCAGTAAAGCTTAAAGCTCTTTACTAAATGTCACAGCATTCACTGGAGTCACACTAAAAGTCACTGCACTGGCCCCATCATTTTATTATGGGCTGTCAGGCTATGGTTGAGTCCTTTTCCCAGGTAACCTTGTGAAGTCCATAATGAAGAAAGAAAATCACGCAGGAGTTCTGACTACACAGTCCCAGAACCAGGTGAACTCTTTCAAAGGGATGCTTCCCACACTTTCATGTTCTGGCCACCTTCACTGCCACATGGTCTCCAGGCCAAATGTCAGGTCGAGTTTAGAGTGACAGAGCCTGTGAGCTATCTATAAGTGGGCTTGAGCCTGCCAGTCAGGATTCTAGCAACCTTAATGTATATTATACACCTAGTAATGACAGTTGGAGCCAAACATTCCTCTTCAGTTGGATGAAGAATGGCCCCAAAAAAAAAAAAAAAATGCCAATTCTTCACATCTGTGACCAACTGACAGTGCCTGAAAATTATATAATCTTTAGCTGCTTCTGGATCACATCCCTATCATGGATATCACGGTCTCACTATAGCCGTACTCGTCAGGCTATACCCAAAATACGGTACCCAGAGATTGTTGCCACCTGTAAAATCTTGCTCCTGAAAGTGAATAGAATGGTAAGGGATCTGAAAATTGAGTTATATGATAAATAAAATCTAAATATCTTTAGTCTGAAGAAAAGAAGACATACAGATTTTATTTAAAAAAATATCTTCAAAAAAATTTTTATACCTCCAAATGGCAAAACAAGGAGATCACATGGATGAAAAGAAAGGGGGAAATTTTCTGAAAATCAGCACTGACTAAAAATGCTCTGCCTTGTATATACATCTGAGACCTGTACTGTCTTTATACCTGTTGTAGAAGATACAGAAGGAACTTCCGTACGTCATGGGTGGCAGAAACAAATGACCTTTTACACTTCTTTCAACAAAATACTTTATGTTCTACAAATTGGCAATAATTTATGCATTCATGGGCAACCTCAACCTACTTTAGCCATTACGGTCTGTTTCTCTCCATGAGGTGGTGGTGATGATTAATCTTGGTTTTAAAAATAATAGGGGTTCACTGCATAATAAGTATAGAGAAAGAATACAAATCAACCATAATCTCATCACTGAGACAGACACTTAACATTCTGGAATAATTTCTGCCCTAGTAATGTTTACATGATTTTTTAAGGCCTACATAGTAATCCAATCATAAACTCAATGTGATTTTCCACATGATCCAATGGTTTGAGTTTGGGTTCAAGAGACATTTAAACCAGTAATGACTAAACTTTCATAGGGTATTCATTTAAATTAACTATTATTATTCACTTTAAAAAATCATAATAGCAATTAGGGTATATTCACTGCCATCAAACACACAGTTTAAAGGGACCCCAATGACATCCCCTACCTCCATGGAGGCAGAAAGAGGAATAAAACAGCAAACGTGGTTTTCATAAAGCAGTTGTGTGAAATGACTGCCAAAAGAAAAGCCAAGTACCTGATATGATGACAGAACTCAACAGGTGACTGTACAACATGCTCGAGAATATGGGCTTGACACCCATATTCAAGTCAACACAAAGACAGAACTTAGAAAAGAAAAAGAGAGAATGAGCAAATCACTTAAGACAGTCTTTTTCTTAATCTTTTCTCACTAACGCTTATCTGCTCGACTCTGATGGAAGACACAGAACAAATCAGAAGATATAAAAACAGGACAGATTCTTACCCTTAACAACTTTCTGAAAGATGACCATATGAGAAAAGAATCTAAAAAAGAGCAGATATATGTATCTGTATAACTGATTCACTTTGCTGTACAGTAGAAACTAACACAACACTGTAAATCAACTATACTCCAATAAAAATTAATTTTTAGGGCTTCCCTGGTGGCGCAGTGGTTGAGAGTCCGCCTGCCGATGCAGGGGACACGGGTTCGTGCCCTGGTCCGGGAAGATCCCACATGCCGCGGAGCGGCTGGGCCCGTGAGCCATGGCCGCTGAGCCTGCGCGTCCGGATGCTCCGCAATGGGAGAGGCCACAACAGTGAGAGGCCCGCGTACCGCAAAAAAAATAATAATAATTTTTAAAAATAAATATAATTAAGAGATGACCAGAATAACCTGTTTGGGGGGTTGTCCATTTTTTCTAAGTCTTGTACGTGCCAATTACCCCTATTTAGCCAGTTGTAGGAGAAAACAGCGATCACAGACTCTCTCAATGAAACTTATGCTCAAGTCCGTAACGCTGTCATCAGAAATAAGAACTCAGGGTCCCTGAATGTTGGCTTTAAGGCCTAACTGTCCATTCGTGATGACATCCAGTGGTGACAACATTTAAGTCTGGAGTCAAAATGAACACTCATTCTGCAGCCTCCTCAGCCCATCTTCAGAACTGTGACATCAAATACTCTTCACTGTATATACACGTCCTTTTGGAATGTCTGAATTGTGAACCACGTGAATATATTACCTACTGAAACACATACTGAGATTAAAACCTTAAATATCCTAATTTCATTCAAATCAAATTTGATTTTAAATGTTGAAGCATAAAGACTCAGTGCTAGAGAAAGTATATCATGGGCTATAATGAAGTGAATTCACTTTTAAATAATTAAATCAAAACTTATTTCTATGACCAGAGGACTATGATCCATTCAACCTATACAAAATCATCGTCAGTGGAGGAAGTAGAAGCAATTATACTTAGAGATTTCTGCCTCCCGCCTCCAATAAAAAGATTCAAGTGGTCCCCATCTAAGACCAACTAATGCACTCATTTTGAGGTACAAAGGGAGACAGATATTCCTCCAAGCAATTTACCCCAGAAGACAACACTTGCTACCTTCCAGTCTCAAAATGACAAAAGAAATCTATTTGCCTAACAAGATGAGCTTGAGGGTAATAAAAATATACCACATAAACCATCAAACAGTTTCTTATTTACATTAGTCTTAGTGATAAGCCCTTCTGAAAAACCAGTTTAAAGGTCACTTTTCTAAACCGAAATATTTTAAGGGTATAAAATATCCCTACTTTAAAATATGGGATGTGTACTTTGTGGTGAAACGATGTATATAACCCAATGTAATGGAAAACTTGGCTTTCATCAATTATGATGCTGAATGGATTTTCCCTTCTTCAGCCATTGGGATTCGAGATTCCTGAAGCATTTTGCTTTGATGAATCACATTTGTAATACAATCACTTTACTCATCCCCACCTAATACACTGTAACACATTTTCCCCTCCAAGATCTCGCCATAGTCATTTCACAAGAGAAATAAAAAAAGTAGTCATTTCACAAGAGAAAGAGAAAAAGAAGTGATTAAAGGAAATAGGACAGACAGTGAGTAAGCCATGAACAACTGGCCAAAGAACTGTAAAACTCCTGGCAGATCATTTCCATGTGTTTCAATTAAGGTTCCATGAGAAGTGGACAAAGAACTAGAGAGAACAGCAATAGTTGTATCCATTCCCTCCTTTTGTAAATATAGTTAGAGCCAAAGAATAAAAAGTACAATTACTGGAGAACTTGCAAATTTCAACATAGAAAAACATTTGGGATGTATCCAATAAAAAGAGTCTAATTTGTAATCTCATCAGCCAATCAGAGAATATTAAAAAGCACTTTACATTGTTAATATACATAGAAAAAAGGACTAAGGGTGTATAAATAGTAGTTCTCCTTCAAAGGTGGGATGACTAAGTAGATTTTTTTTTCTTTCTTGCATGTTAATTGTGTATTTGTTATAGACAACTTAAAAATGACTTGCTATAAGGAAAGAAAACGATTTAGTACAAATGACTAGGAAGTTAAAATCCATAGATCAAATTGAGTATCAAAACATGATAACAATTCTACCAAATTTTTCTAATTATAGTAAATGTTCTACAAACTTTATTTCCTCCATTAAAAGGTATTAGTAGTTGAATTGTGTCCCCCAGAATTCGTATGTTGAAATCCTAACCACCAGTACCTCAAATGTAACCTTATTTGGAAACGGGGTCACTGCAGATGTAATTAGAGACATGAAATCATTAGAGTGAGCCCTAATCCAATAGGACTGGTGTCCTTATAAAAAGAGGATGTTTGGACACAGCAAGACACACACAAGGAGAACGCCATGTGAAGAAGGCAGAGACGGGGACGATGCTTCTACAAGCCACGAACACCAAAGACGGCAAGCAAACCTCCAGGAGCCAGGAGAGGGGCGTGGACCAGATTCTCTCTCGCAGCCCTAGGAAAGAACCAACCCTGTCCACACCTTGATCCTGGACTTCCAGCCTCCAGAAAGGTGAGACAACCCATTTTTTAGTGTGGAAGCCACTCAATTTGTGGTACAAATTTTTAGAGCAGCCCCAAAAGATAATACAAAACGTTTCAAAGGCTTAACACACAGAGATACTACCCTCCGACCACATTCATTTTTCCTTAATCTGTCTATTGATAAAGAGCGCTTGCAAAATCAGTATTTCCTCCAGATGCTCCTCCTCCCACCCCTATGACTGCAGTTACATAAGGCCTCATCATACAGGAGTTTTCTCCAGGAGAACGTGAGAACAACTGACACATGCCAGACCCAGACCCGACCTGCCTTAAGACCACGGCACACTTCCTCCTTCTCGCCAGCTCCCATCTGGCCATGGTGATGACCCAGTTTTAACCATACAGATGAGACTGTGCCTTAGGGAACAGCAGGTCTCTGTCTTAGAAGGAATCTGGGTCTCTCACTGACAGCATGGGACAATGCCACCCACCAGGCGGGAATATTCTCCTTAGAATGTTACATGAAAGTAAAATAAAGAACTGCTCTTTTTTTTTCCTTTTTGTTATTGTTTCATTAAAAATTTTACAAAAGATGTACACACTTACTTAAAAATTGTACTATGTGGAAAGGACAAAATAAAAAGGTGTGATCTCTGCTGATGGCTTTATTTATCTGAAATGTGTACCATTTCAGACCTAAATTTTATCTTGTTTTTATATGTATTTTGCAAAACAGAAATCATACTATTTACATGTTTGCTTTTTGATTCAGCAATACATTGCAAGTATCTTTCTGTGTCAATAGGTAAAGACTTACTTAGTTTTTTTTAAACATTGCATATAATTTCATGATGTGAATACACCAAAATTTATTCAACCATTCCCCTATTTTCGAATTTTTAAGACGCTTCTAATTGTAAAGAACTGTTCTTTAAGGCACGATATTGTTGGCATCATCTGCTGTAGCAGGTTAGTCTTTTACCCTAATAGAATATCAGTGGAAATAAACATTTTAAACACATACAGTAAAACAGTATACAGAAAACCAGGGAGATCTCTGAAACAAACAATAAGTGTGACACCTGGGAGAAGTCTAAGCGTACAGTAAACTGAACAACTGCAAATCATAGCTCCAAATCTGAGACAATACATTTGATGATCCCAGTAGTGATTTTACATATATTTTGATGGTCCAAAAAAACCAAAGTAACACATACAAGTCTCATCCTCCTCTTCCAATCCTCTCCTTAGGGAGAGGCAGTATGAATCCGGGAGGTATCCTTCCAGACTTAGATATTTTTAAAGTCAGGATAGTCAAATTTTAAACTCAGCTCAAAGAAAGATTCTAATTTTGGTTTGTGATACACACTCCAGAGTAAAAAACCAAAATATCTTCTAATAATAAGCATATAGAACCTTCATATTTGCATTTCCCTGGGAGAAGAAAAGCATTTTTTCGAACATGCTAATGACCAGCAATGTGGTTTATTTTCTGTTCCCAAATGTTTCCCCAAATGCCATTAATTTTAATGGAAGATGTGTGACTAGAAGAAAGTTCCTGGAGGAGAATTCAATACTTCTCCGCTCCTTCATTCTACTGGAGACAGACCATAATGTCTACTTTTGTCTGGTCAAAACACTGAAAATTACTTTTCTGAAATTTGGGATGCTTGCCTCTTAGTAAGCTGCAGGGTTTTTTCCAGGGTAAGTATCCAAATCTTATATTGACACTTGTCAATCAGGAAGATACTTTATTGAACAAAAGAAGAAAATGAGGAGATTAAAAAGTACTCCATTTAGTCAGAGACTTCATTAACCTGTGACCAAGAATGTAATCTATGATTCCAACTCACAGTTTGTGGGATGCACACATGTTCCTGGATTCAAACATGTGTTTCCATTTAAACTGCTGGAATGTATATATGGCTCTGCAAAGAGTGATAAATATTAGCAAATCTTCTAAGAATGAAGGTCCTTTATGACCACATATGCTGTGTTTCGATTCAGGTTTTAAAATGTCTGAGTCACACAAAGCTGAACAGGCTGCTTTTTACATCTCTTTGCAAGTTAAAGAAGGACTCAGAAACAGAAAAAACAGAAACAAAAATCCTTCCATAGATTGCATCTATTTGTGCCACCACAGCCAACCCAAGGCAAATCTGCAATTTCTGCTATTTGTCTTCTCTTTTCTTCCCCTTGTGGCAAGCCTGCCCCAGCTAAAAGCAGAGTATTCTGAATTGCCCAAGTATTGAGTACAAGTGGGACATGAACCAACGTCAGACAATGCCAAGGAAGGCGGATTCAGACATAGTACATAAACTTCAACAGCATGAGCCTAAAGAGCAGGGGTGGAAAACTGTGGTCTGGTACATTCTATTTGGCCAGCACAGCACTTTTAAATTTTTAAAATTTAAATCCCTTTAAGAAAGGCCGCCCAAACAAAGAAGGTACCTCATCATATAGGATAGTACACCTCACCTTGCACTATGAACTCTCCGATGTCATATGCCAGCCAAATGTTTGAAGTATGAATGCTGCGTGAATTCTTCCACATCTGAGCCTTTTTCCATTCTGTTTCTTCACCTAGAATGCCCTTCCCACCCACCCAAGCCTACCTCCACTTGGCTAATTTCTCCTCTTCTAAAGACCTCAACAAGTCCTTTTGAATCTTCTCAAGTCCCAGTCAAGTGCTTAATCCTGTACGGCCCAGACTTTCCTGCTATTTACGCGGCTTTACCATCAAACACCAGACTAATTCCTTTAGGGCAGGACTACGCCTTGCTCATTTTGGCCTTTCCAGTGCGTTGCACAACACAGCAGGTGGTAAACAAATATTTTCAGAATGAAGAAATGGCAATGCCAGTATCAGCTCTGAAAATATTCGCTTTCAATATCCTTGGAAGAGAATGCAGATGAATGATGAAGTTGACCAAAAAAAAAAAAAAAAATGCAGATCACACAGAAGGCAAGAGAATGAGGAGGGCTGTAAAAGCCACATCCGGTCACACAGGTGTTCTCCAAAAGTTTGATGACCCTCTACAGTGATATTCAACCTCATCCGTAGTTGCTGCTGTATTTCACTCTGGGACAAACTGTGTTATTTCTTCCTACACACATGCCTTCTGGAAACCAACAACAAACACACAAATATATTCAACTGAACAAGAGAAAGAAGAAGGGGGACTCGAGTCAATTTCTTTGAAAAGACAGACATCTTCCCTTACATAAAACACTTATTTTCAAATAGAGCTAACCAGAATTCATCAACTGCTCTCCACACTATCTCAAATCATTTTCCATCAGTTCCTATTTCCCTCTATGACTGGCCAGGCTGGCTTCACTGAAGGTCAGAACTTACGGAGGGCAGCCGGGGACAGAATGGACTTGGGTACCAGTTGTGAGCAAGCGGTCTAAATGGTACATCTTTTGTCAATTTTATTACCTCGCCCATGGTCAGGCTTACCAGAAATGAAGAAGCTGTGAGGGACTCCTTCTCTCCAGCCCCCTAGGTCAGGTATGTATTTGGGGAAGGAGGAAACAGGCGGTAAAGAAGATAATCTGGGCAGCAGATCTGGCAGCCCTCACTGCCTCCTTGCCTCCAAGGGAAAACTTCATTAAATTTGCCTAGAAGGAGCCGCCTTTGAATGGTTACGTCCCAAACAGCCTACCACCCTTCCTTTGCCCCAAGCATCTCCAGCTATCTTATCAAAACCTACTCTCCTTCCTATGGAAGGGGCGCTTTCAGGGGCTTCTAGTGTAGCTGCTGAGACAGGTACATTTCTCCTTAACTATTGCCAAGGCAGGAGTAAAAAGTGACTTACCTTCTGAAAAAAGTCTTCCCCACTTTTGCCTTTTCCTTCAGCAGCAGCTGTAAATAAAAATGTATACATTTAAAATAGTTTCATTTTTCAATCTATGTATTCAAAAAACTCTCGAGTATCAGGTATGAGAATATAAAGGTAAACAAGGTACCAGCCTTGCTCCCCCAAAGCTCAGTGCCTGTCGGTAGGCCTCATCTGTAATGCAAAATGGATACAGAACAAAATACTAATCCAATCAATCAGACATCTTTAGATAACTTCACACTCCATTTTCTTGTCTGAAAGCCTCACAAGTCTCTATTTTCACACATAGATGAAAGTAATCTTGTTTTCCCATAGTCAAGGAACTACATACATGAACAAATGCAACTACCAGTAGAATCAGCTATAGTGCTGTGAGCACCTCCTGTCTGTAATCAGTCCCAGGCGTGAGGTTGCCTTTTCAAGTGATGGCTCATCTGACAAGGCCTACTCAGAGCAATTTCAGTTTTATGCTTTGCAATGACTGTATAATCTACTTGGATTTCAGCTGGCATCACACACTACACTTTAACTCACTTCTTTATTCACATTTACAAAGAGAGAGACAAAACAACAAAGGAGTTAAAAAGTCACGGTGAAGGTCCCAGATGACAAAATTTCACCTGAGATTAATGTGAAGGTCATTGCATTTGAACAATCGTTTTCATATCTGAATGGTAGCCTATAAATAAAGGACAAGCCCAGTTCTTTACGTGCACAAGTTTTACCGTTCTGTGAACATTTTCTTTTTAATCTGTGGAGAGACAGGAACAAAGAGCTAAGGGCATCTTGCTTGCAAAAGCATCAAATTGCACCTTTCAGAAGGCAAACACCAGGTCTCAGATTCAGGCACAGGGTGGAAGAGTTCCCTCCCTGCCCAGGACAGAGAAACAAGCAGGATCAAGAACTTCTGGAAAGTGAAACCCGGAAGACCGTGGTACCCCAAACACCTAGTGGGCGATACCGTCAACGGGCCTGCCTGTAGGTGCACGAGTGTGTGTGTGTGTGTGTGTGTGTGTAACAAGGGCACTTGCTAAAATTATTAAAGACCCAGTAAGTGTGGCAGACATTCCATTAAGTAGAGAATTCAGAATTCAAAGAAATCCTCTCTGCCCTCAGAAAGTAGTATTAACATCTAAATGCTTCTGTCACCAACTTTAATTTCACAGTTAAATGTAAGGTATCTTCTATAATTTTGTAAAAACATGTATTTTTATTGACATGTTTTCATTTAAAAAACAGAGCAGAGTACATGTTTCTGTGATTCCCAAAGAGAGTTTGGGGAAATGTATGAAAACAAGAGCTAGAAAGAAATAATAAATTAAAAACTGTATTCTAATATGTGGCAGCTAAACAGCCCCTCAAAGATGTCATGTTGGGCTTCCCTGGTGGCGCAGTGGTTGAGAATCTGCCTGCCAATGCCGGGGACACGGGTTCGAGCCCTGGTCTGGGAAGATCCCACAGGCCGCGGAGCAACTGGGCCCGTGAGCCACAATTACTGAGCCTGCGCATCTGGAGCCTGTGCTCTGCAATAAGAGAGGCCGAGACAGTGAGAGGCCCGCGCACCGCAATGAAGAGTGGCCCCCACTAGCCGCAACTAGAGAAGGCCCTCGCACAGAAACGAAGACCCAACACACCCAAAATTAAATAAATAAATAAATTTATATTAAAAAAATAAATTAAAAAAAAAAGATGTCATGTTCTAATCCCTGGAACCTGTGAATATATTACCTTACATATGCAGAAGGCATTTTGCAGGTGTGATTAAACTAAGGGTCTTGCGGTGGGAAGTGTATCCTGAATTATTCAGGTGGACCCACTGTAATCACAAGGGGCCCTTTTAAGAAGGGAGCATGAAGGTCAGAGTCCAAGAAGGCAATGTGACAACAGAAGCAGACGGAGAAAGAAGGACATGTGATGGCAAAAGGAGAGGGTCAGAGCAGAGAAAGATACAGAGATGCTACACTGCTGGCTTTGAAGGTGGACAAAGGCGTCACAAGCCAAGAAATATAGGCGCCCTCCAGAAGCTGGCCAAAGCAAGGAAGTGGATTCTCCCCTACAGTCTTTGGAGGAAATGCAGCCCTGCCAACACCTTGGTGTAGCCCAATGAAACACATTTCTGACTTCTGACCTCCAGAACAGTAAGATAATAAATTTATGTTGCTGTAAGCCACTATACTTGTGATTTGTTACAGCAGCAAAAGGAAACGAACGCATAATTCCAATACCATTTTAACTTTACTCTTTGCACAATAACCACATCATCAACAGCATGAACTAAAGCACCGGAACTGATGTGAGCACTTGAGTCACACACTTCCACAAAGAGATTCTTTGTAGTTAACTCTACAACTTATGATTTTCACTCCAACTCAGAAATATACCAAAAGGAAAGCTTTTGAAAGAACATAAAAGGCAATTTCGAACAACAACAAAATAAGCAAAGCTCACTCTTTCTAAATAAACTGGCAAACTTGGTTGGTCCTAGCCAGAGGGGCCAGGAAGATAAAAGGTCGGCACCCTATAGCCTAATGACACAAATGCCTTGGGGCACTTCAACTCAGCTACCTCTTGGGCTGGCTTTATCTCTAAAGCCAAAAATAGCTTAAAGGCACCCCTGCTCCATGACACAACTGCTTGGCAATGAAAATTGCATACTAGGGCACAAAGATTGGAAAAAAAATTCTAGTGACATCGAGGGAACTCTTCTTTAAAAAGAAATTTTAGAATCAAAGGTATTTTCAAAGGCCTATCAAGCAAGGCAGAAAAACACCCCTTTCACCCACAGGGAACCTCTTCACAAATTAAAATTCATCAGTTTAAATTTCATGATACAATTAACGTTTTATTACAGAAACTTCCTTTAGACACTTATTTTGCTCATGACAAACGCATTATGTCACAACCTTGAAATGCCCCTTCATGCCAAGTCCAGCTAAACAGACTTCATAGAATGGCCTTTCAATCCCTGGATGAACAAAACGGGGGGAACTTCCTTAGTTAGATCCAAATTATAATTATGTTCCCAGAAAAACATCTAAAACTTAACCGGAAACCTGTACCTTTAGCAACCTTATCATCTGAGGGGGAACAGGAGGGAGGGAGCCAGACATGGCACACTCGTTGACACCAAAAATCTCTGACTCTTTTCACTCCAAATGTTTATGCACAAGAAACTCCAAACCTGAGCCTGATTTTCCCCTAAATCCTGAGACATGTCCATTTCCCAAGCCCACAAGGACCTGGTAAAAGCCTCTGGTGGGACTCTTGGGTAGCCACTGTCTCCAGTGCAAACCGTGGTGAGTCTGTCATCAGTCCTTGCTGGAGCAGGCTTACCTCATTCCCAGGTTGCTGGGTCTCCTACACAGCTTTCACTGACTCCATCCAAACAAAGCTACCAAGGCCACAGAAGCCAATCAAGGGAGAGCAACATTTCACCAGAAGTATTATCTGCCCTCCCCAAGAGGGATCCTTCTGAGCTCAAATTTGAGAGTTCCATTCTCAAACTTACTCTAAATTCCTCAGTATTAAAATATCAACTCCTCTTGAAGAAGTAAGAGACTGGGAGGGAGGAGGTTTGTGGAGTATTTCTTTCTCAGTATAAACTTAGGCATATAAGACGTTCATTCTACAGACCCAGAAAAGAAAGAGAAGTTCACTTTCATTCCACAAATATTTAAGTCCCATGCTGGTGACTCAAAATAGGCAATATAGACCTTCATTCAACTTACAACCTTGGCCAATATATTCAAAGCCACCCAACGAGTGAGATCAAGACAATTAAAATTCGGTTCTAGAAACAACTTTCCCTAAGATCTTTCCACATTCACAACTCTATCCAAATTAAACGTATTAGAAATTTAATTTAGCTATTCTTATTCTGGACAACGCACTAAAGAGCTAGTCATTTTACTCTTAACTCAACACTAGAGCTGGGTAGCTACTGTTACGACTAAAGAAGAAAGCGTGCTACCAGGGAGACCATCTGAGAGTTGGATTGCAAGAAAAAATAGGAGGTATGGTAATTTCTTGACCCAATGGTTTTCTTTTTATTATGTTTGGAGGGGGAAAACATCACCTGTGGAATGAGCCAACCCATACTTGATGTCATGGCGTTCCCTGACCTTTGAAGTCTGATTGTATTCTGTGGTAGAACAGTTCTATCGAGCCTTCATTCTTATACACTGATACGCCCTCATCTTTTTTACTCACAGTAACATAAACACACACATAACGATTTAGCCGGCTTTTTCTAACTGTCTTTACAATATGACTTCTGCCTGATGTTCCAAAAGTTAATTGTTTTGGATTATTCCTGCCAATGAAAGCAACTGTCTTTATTTTCATGACACAGAACTCCAGGAATAAATTACTTCAATACTACTGAAACATGGCTTCATGGATTGTGCAGGTAAAGCTGAACAATTCATTTTTTATGTTTATTATAATTTCTCCAATGCTTTGCCCTATTTTATTTCATATTTTTGCTTCATAAGAAATATGGGATGGCAAAACCCACGGCCAATAAAAACAGCAAAAGTTGAAACAGGTGTAAACTATTACAGTCTCCCAAACTACAGGGAAAGTCTAGTTAATTACTGAATTAAAGATGGGGGGAAAAGCTCGATTTTCAGTTCTTCGCAGGGCAAACGGAAACTTATTTAAATTCATTATGAAATGCTTTTCCATAACATCTGATGCTTTCTTTACACAGCCAAATCTAAAAACACAAGAGCTATGTATTTCATATTTAAAATATAGTATGGACTATCTTTAAACATTCCTTTGAAAAGCAATGGGTTTTGTTCACCCTTGTGGAATTTGAGCAAGAAAAAAACCGAATTCAAATTACACAAACTAATTGAGAAATAATTCTTCAAATCTGCGAAGAGGCCATCTTGAACTTCAGTGTGGGGTGCAGCCGTTTTGCAAGAGGAACTCTGGTCTGAAGCGCTGGAGGCAAGGCCTCTGCACGTAGCACCCTGTGAGCAACTGAAACTAGACGAAGCACTGAGGAAAGAAAAAAGCTGCCCCCTGCCTCCCCGGGAGACCCGCCAAGACCAGCAGGTGCACAGGTGACTTGTGGCCAGCATTTTGGACAGCACAGGTCAGGAGAGCAGGAGAGGAACAGGAAGACTACCCAGGATTAAATTAGATGAAATGATTTTGAAGGAGAGTTAATAAAAAGAGAACTGGAGAGGGCAGACAGCAGAAGCAAGAAGAACTACAATCCTGCAGCCTGTGGAACAAAAACCACATTCACAGAAAGATAGACAAGATGAAAAGGCAGAGGGCTATATACCAGATGAAGGAACAAGATAAAACCCCAGAAAAACAACTAAATGAAGAGCAGATAGGCAACCTTCCAGAAAAAGAATTCAGAATAATGATAGTGAAGATGATCCAGGACCTCGGAAAAAGAATGGAGGCAAAGATTGAGAAGATGCAAGAAATGTTTAACAAAGACCTAGAAGAATTAAAGAACAAATAAACAGAGATGAACAATACAATAACTGAAATGAAAACTACACTAGAAGGAATCAATAGCAGAAAAACTGAGGCAGAAGAACATATAAGTGACCTGGAAGACACAATGGTGGAATTCACTGCTGCGGAACAGACTAAAGAAAAAAGAATGAAAAGAAATGAAGACAGCCTAAGAGACCTCTGGGACAACATTAAACTCAACAACATTCGCACTATAGGGGCCCCAGAAGGAAACAGAGAGAGAAAGGACCACAGAAAATATTTGAAGAGATTATAGTCGAAAACTTCCCTAACATGGGAAAGGACATAGCCACCCAAGTCCAGGAAGCGCAGCGAGTCCCATACAAGATAAACCCATGGAGAAACAGGTCGAGATACATAGTAAGCAAATTGGCAAATATTAAAGACACAGAAAAATTATTGAAAGCAGCAAGGGAAAAACGGCAAACAACATACAAGGGAACTCCCATAAGGTTAACAGCTGACTTCTCGGCAGAAACTCTACAAGCCAGAAGGGAGTGGCATGATATATTTAAAGTGATGAAAGGGAAGAACCTACAACCAAGATTACTTTACCCGGCAAGGATCTCATTCAGATTCAATGGAGAAATCAAAAGCTTTACAGACAACCAAAAGCTAAGAGAATTCAGCACCACCAAACCAGCTCTACAACAAATGCTAAAGGAACTTCTCTAAGCAGGAAACACAAGAGAAGAAAAGGACCTACAAAAACAAACCTAAAAAAATTAAGAAGATGGTCACAGGAACATACATATCAATAATTACCTTAAACCTGAATGGATTAAATGCTCCAACCAAAAGACACAGGCTTGCTGAGTGGATACAAAAATAAGACCCATATATATGCTATCTACAAGAGACCCACTTCAGACCCAGGGACACATACAGACTGAAAGTGAGGGGATGGAAAAAGATATTCCATGCAAATGGAAATCAAAAAAAAGCTGGAGTAGCTATACTCATATCCAATAAAATAGACTTTAAAATAAAGAATGTTACAAGAGACAAGGAAGGACACTACATAATGATCAAGGGATCAATCAAAGAAGAAGATATAACAATTATAAATATATATGCACCCAACATAGGAGCACCTCAATACGTAAGGCAACTGCTAACAGCTATAAAAGAGGAAATCGACAGTAACACAATAATAGTGGGGGACTTTAACACCTCACTTACACCAATGGACAGATCACCCAAACAGAAAATTAATAAGGAAACACAAGTTTTAAATGACACAATAGACCAGAGAGATTTAATTGATATTTATATAACATTCCATCCAAAAAGAGCAGATTACACTTTCTTCTAAAGTATGCACTGAACATTCTCCAGGAGAGATCACATCTTGGGTCACAAATCAAGCCTCAGTAAATTTAAGAAAACTGAAATCATATAAAGCATCTTTTCTGACCATAATGCTATAAGATTAGAAATGAATTACAGGGAAAAAAATGTAAAAAACACAAACTCACGTAAACAATACGTTACTAAATAACCAAGAGAACACTGAAGAAATCAAAGAGGAAATCAAAAAATACCTAGAGACAAATTACAATGCAAACACGACGATCCAAAACCTATGGGATGCAGCAAAAGCAGTTCTAAGCGGGAAGTTTATAGCTACACAAGCCTACCTCAAGAAACAAGAAAAATCTCAAATAAACAATCTAACCTTACACCTAAAGGAACTAGAGAAAGAAGAACAAACAAAACCCAAAGTTAGCAGAAGGAAAGAAATCATAAAGATCAGAGCAGAAATAAATGAAATAGAAACAAAGAAAACAATATCAAAGATCAATAAAACTAAAAGTTGGTTCTTTGAGAAGATAAACAAAATTGATAAACCATTAGCCAGACTCATCAAGAAAAAGAAGGAGAGGACTCAAATCAATAAAATTGGAAATGAAAAAGACGTTACAACAGACACCGCAGAAATACAAAGCATCCTAAGAGACTGCTACAAGCAACTCTATGCCAATAAAATGGACAACCTGGAAGAAATGGACCAATTCTTAGAAAGGTATAACCTTCCAAGATGAACCAGAAACAAATAGAAAATATGAACAGACCAATCACAAGTAATGAAATTGAAACTGTGATTAAAAATCTTCCAACAAACAAAAGTCCAGGACCAGATGGCTTCACAGGTGAATTCTATCAAACATTTAGAGAAGAGCTAACTTTAACCCATCCTTCTCAAACTCTTCCAAAAAACTGCAGAAAAGGAACACTCCCAAACTCATTCTATGAGGCCACCATCACCCTGATACCAAAACCAGACAAAGATACTACAAAAAAAAAATTACAGACCAATATCACTGATGAATATAGATGCAAATATCCTCAACAAAATACGAGCAAACAGAATCCAACAACACATTAAAAGGATCACACACCATGATCAAGTGGGATTTATCCCAGGGATGCAAGGATTCTTCAATATACGCAAATCAATCAATGTGATACACCATATTAACAAACTGAAGAAAAACCATATGATCATCTCAGTAGATGCAGAGAAAACTTTTGACAAAATTCAACATCCATTTATGATAAAAACTCTCCAGAAAGTGGGCATAGAGGGAACCTACCTCAACATGATAAAGGCCATATATGACAAACCCACAGCAAACATCATTCTCAATGGTGAAAAACTGAAAGCATTTCCTCTAAGATCAGGAACGAGACAAGGATGTCCACTCTCACCACTATTATTCAACATAGTTTTGGAAGTCCTAACCACGGCAATCAGAGACGAAAAAGAAATAAAAGGAATACAAATTGGAAAAGAAGAAGGAAAACCGTCACTGTTTGCAGATGACATGATACTATACATAGAGAATCCTAACGATGCCACCAGAAAACTACTAGAGCTAATCAATGAATTTGGTAAAGTTACAGGATACAAAATTAATGCCCAGAAATCTCTTGCATTCCTATACACTAATGATGAAAAATCTGAAAGAGAAATTAAGGAAACACTCCCATTTACCATTGAAACAAAAAGAACAAAATACCTAGCAATAAACCTACCTAGGGAGACAAAAGACCTGTATGCAGAAAACTATAAGACACTGATGAAAGAAATTAAAGATGAAAGAAACAGTTGGAGAGATATACCATGTTCTTGGACTGGAAGAATCAATACTGTGAAAATGACTATACTACCCAAAGCAATCTACAGATTCAATGCAATCCCTATCAAATTACCAATGGCATTTTTTACAGAACTAGAACAAATCATCTTAAAATTTGTATGGAGACACACAAGACCCAGAATAGCCAAAGCAGTCTTGAGGGAAGAAAACGGAACGGGAGGAAACAGACTCCCTGACTTCAGACTATACTACAAAGCTACAGTCATCAAGATAATATGGTACTGGCACAAAAACATAAACATAGATCAATGGAACAAGACAGAAAGCCCAGAGATAAACCCACACACCTATGGTCAACTAATCTATGACAAAGGAGGCAAAGATATACAATGGAGAAAAGACAGTCTCTTCAATAAGTGGTGCTGGGAAAACTGGACAGCTACATGTAAAAGAATGAAATTAGAACACTCCCTAACACCATACACAAAAATAAACTCAAAATGGATGAGAGACCTAAATGTAAGACTGGACACTATAAAACTCTTAGAGGAAAACATAGGAAGAACACTCTTTGACATAAATCACAGCAAGATCTTTTTTGATCCACCTCCTAGAGTAATGGAAATAAAAACAAAAATAAACAAATGGGACCTAATGAAACTTCAAAACTTTTGCACAGCAAAGGAAACCATAAACAAGACAAAAAGAAAACCCTCAGAATGGGAGAAAATATTTGCAAACGAATCAACGGACAAAGGATTAATCTCTAAAATATATCAACATTATTTATTTGTTTGTTTGCTTGTTTTGTTTTTGGCTGCTTTGGGTCTTCATTGCTTTCTCATGCAGCTCAATATTAAAGAAACAAACAACCCAATCCAAAAATGAGCAGAAGACCTAAATAGACATTTCTCCAAAGAAGACATACAGATGGCCAAGAAGCACATGAAAAGCTGCTCAACATCACTAATTATTAGAGAAATGCAAATCAAAACTACAGTGAGGTATCACCTCACACCAGTTAGAATGGGCATCATCAGAAAATCTACAAACAACAAATGCTGGTGAGGGTGCGGAAAAAAGGGAAGCCTTTTGCACTGTTGGTGGGAATGTAAATTGATACAGCCACTATGGAGAACAGTATGGAGGCTCCTTAAAAACTAAAAATACAACTACCATAGGACCCAGCAATCCCACTACTGGGCACATACCCAGAGAAAACCTTAATTCAAAAAGACACATGCACCCCAATGTTCACTGCAGCACTATTTACAATAGCCAGGTCATGGAAGCAACCTAAATGCCCATCAGCAGACAAATGGATAAAGAAGTTGTGGTACATATATACAACGGAATATTACTCAGCCATAAAAAGAACGAAATTGAGTCATCTGTTGAAACATGGATGGATCTAGAGACTGTCATACCAAGTGAGGAAAGTCAGAAAGAGAAAAACAAATATCGTATATTAACGCATGTATGTGGAAGCTAGAAAAATGGTACAGATGAACCGGTTTGCAGGGCAGAAGCTGAGACACAGATGCAGAGAACAAAAGTATGGACACCAAGGGGGAAAAACCACAGTGGGGTGGGGATAGTGGTGTGCTGAATTGGGCAATTGGGATTGACATGTATACACTGATATGTATAAAATTGATGACTAATAAGAACCTGCAGTATAAAAAAAGAAAAAACAAAAAAAAACAACTAATACTAAACTTTCTTTCGGTTATTTGTATGGAAATATGTTAATATAAATGTTTCAGACATTACATGAAATTTCTAAAAATCTTATATGTTCTGATATAATGTTATATATTTTAAAGTAATAACTAGAATTATGACATATCTCACAAATAACTAAAAAAAAATAAAAATAAGAATCTAAAAAAAAAAAAAATCTGTGAAGATTCAGGGCATTCCTCCCTTTTTTTTCCCACACAACCCAACTGTAGCACATTTGCAACTAAGAAGGTTGCTGCACCTTAAGTTCACCTGAAAGATAAATGTAACCATTTAGCTAGTCTGATTCTCCTGCAAAAACATTTTACTAACAACTTTTTAAAACATTCACTTATTGTATCGATATAGTCCATATACTAAAAGAGCTTTACCATATATTTTATTTGTATATTACTGTTTTCAGAAAAGTTCCCTACAAGTCTACTGAAAGAAGAATCAGCAAAAGATGTAGAACGTGCAGTTTCTATATACTCCCAGAGAACTTGTGTTCAGCAATCATTATCTAACACTCTACACTGGCATGCAAAGCTCTGAGAATTGATTGAAGAAATAGTGGACATTAAGTCAATTTATAAAGTTTCTTCAATTCTCAGTTAAAAACATTTAAATACTCTAGCCAACTGAAGAATATCTCCAAGTTTAAACTCCAGTAGTAAATAGTGTCATTTGAAGGTTGTATATCACAGTAAGTGGGAGGATGTTCAGACCTCACCATTCCTAAAACTCCCTACCTGCTTCCCAGAGTCAACTGAGAACAAAATCAAATTCACTCATCCTGAAAAAAAAAAAATCACGTATACCTACAGAGAAACATCAAGAAACAGACAAAAATTAAATTTATCTTAACAGTGGCTGGATATTTAAGGATGGTTTTCCTCATCTTCTTATTTTTTCTTTAAATATTGTTTTATTTTTGCAGTTAAAAAAATTCCCATGTTCAAAAATGCAATAAATTGTGTATATTTGAGGGGGCTATAAAACAAGACGTACAAAATGATCAATTCTGTATTGAAGTATCATGTGTGCATATACATGTAATGTATATGCTAGGGGAAAAAAGACTTAAAGGATAAACACAAAATATTAACAAGTGTTATTTGAGTGGTTGGATTATTGGGTCATTTATGGCTTCCTCCTTCGCATTTTTCATTTATTTATTTATTTGTTTGTTTTGTTTTTGACTGCTTTGCATCTTCGTTGCTTTCTCTAGTTGCAGCGAGTGGGGGCTACTCTTCGTTGCGGTGCACGGGCTTCTCACTGCGGTGGCTTCTCATTACAGAGCACAGGCTCTAGGTGCGTGGGCTTCAGTAGCTGGGGCACGCAGGCTTAGTAGTTGTGACTTGCAAGTTCTAGAGCACAGGCTCAGTAGTTGTGGTGCACAGGCTTCAGTAGTTGTGGCACACGTGTTCAGTAGTTGTGGCTTGTGGGCTCTAGAGTGCAGGCTCAGTAGTTGTGGCGCACGGGCTTAGCTGCTCCGCGGCATGTAGGATCTTCCCAGACCAGGGCTTGAACCCATATCCCCTGCATTGGCAGGCAGATGCTCAACCACTGCGCCACCAGCGAAGCCCTGCATTTTTCAGAATGCCTTTAAATAGTTTGAATAAATAGCTTTTAATAGCCTCCAATTAGGAAAAAAATCAGTTAAAATCATTTGAGGGCTTCCCTGGTGGCACAGTGGTTGTGAGTCCGCCTGCCAATGCAGGGGACACGGGTTCGTGCCCTGGTCTGGGAAGATCCCACATGCCGCGGAGCGGCTGGGCCCGTGAGCCATGGCCGCTGAGCCTGCGCGTCCGGAGCCTGTGCTCCGCAACGGGAGAAGCCACAACAGTGAGAGGCCCGCGTACCGCCAAAAAAAAAAAAAAAAATTTGAAATACTTCTGCCTATTTGAGAATGAACCAAGTTTTTACCATTACTGGTTTGTCACTGCCTCATTTTCAGCCCACAGTGTAAGGCAATCTGGCAAAAGTCTAAAGGTCAAATGCAGACATAAGCTACCAAAGGAGACAAATCACTAATGTAATAGCAGAGACAGATAACAGTCCATAAAATCATGCCCAGTGTTGAACATCATACACCTTAATCAACCTAGCACTATCTAGATTGAAATTCTGATTATGTGCAACTAACTCTGAGTAAAGAAGTTTTAACAACTTAATGCCTAGACTAAGAAATTTCACAGCTGATAGAGTTATGGATGTGGAGAGCAAACTTATGGTTACCAGGGGGTAGAGGGGCGGGGAGGGATAAATTGGAAGATTGCGATTGGCGTGTACACACTACTATATATAGAATGGATGGCTGATGGGGACCTACCACTGTATAGCACAGGGAACTCTACTTGGTGCCTTGTGATGGCCTATAGGGGGGAGGGGGGAGTCTGGAAAGGGATGGATACTGTATATGTATATGTATATGTATATGTATGGCTGATTCACTGTGCTGTACACCTGAGACTAACACAACATCGTACATCAACTCTACTCCAATAAAAATTAAATAAAATTTTAAAAGTAGATGGAATGCCAAGAAAGAAAGAAACAGAGAGAGAGAGAAAGAAGGAAAGAGAGAAAGAAAGAGAGAAAGAAAGAGAAAACTTCATAGCTGAAAACACTAAACAATCCACTATTTGGAAAACCTCTGAGTCACATCCAAATTTCATAGCTAGCCAAGAGACAGAAAGAGATGCTCTCTAAAATGCATGAATCAAAAGGATAAAATTTCTACTATATAGTTCTCCTTATACATAAATTATACATTAAAAGAAGCCCATTTTTACTGAAAGGTCACATCAAATAAAACATGAAATAAAAAGGATAACACCTATTATATTTCTATGTTATATTTAGATTTACCACATTCTAAAAGGGCTCAATGGCTAAGAGTTTGAAAGAAAAGAGATGAATCATCGATGATAATTTGACCTAAGAGCATGGGCCACTTACACCAAAAATCCAAGACATCCACTGAGGCTTTTTTTTTTTTTCATTTCCCATCAAATTTTCAACAGAACTAATAGAAATGACATAGATAATGATGGGGGTGAGGAGAGGAGTCCTGATCTCTTCTAACAATGGGGGCCACTGCTGCCTCTTTAAAGTTTCTACCTGCTAACTCTAACAATTAAGTCCTAGCCAGACTACACGCCTCAAGATTCAGATTTCAGGGGATTTTTTTTTTTCCACGTTAAATCTCTCAGGGCAATAAACCTCTGCTAATATTCCAGTGCTGGGGACAATCTAAGCTGGTGGTGGCCCTGCCACACTCAGGGCACAGCAGGAGGCTGGAGCAAAGGCCAGCGTTCTGTAATCTACAGGCTATATAGTTTCAGAAAGCATCTGTTGCTGTCAAACGTAAGAAAACAAATATTCACCAAAATCTGAGAACATCTAAATTACATTATTCATTGCTTCAAGCTAACTTGAACTCTTCAAGACACTCTGGCTAAGAGTTTATTCAGACTTCAAATTTATTGGCCTGCAATGAAGACTTCCTTGTGGGCTAATGACCCTGACATACATCAATGGACTTTGAGTCCAACTGATTAACAGAAACTTTGGTCGTGTCAAATGTCTTGCGTTCACACCCTATTTCTTCATACATAAGCAACCTCTGAAGCACCATTTAGTTTGGCCTGTGGTCACAAACACTATTTGACAACTTTGGAGTTTTTACATAATATTAGTTTTTTTTTTTAAAGCAACACTCTTCTAGCTTTATGAAAAGCTAAAGGATATTCATGACCTTTATATAGCTTATGGGTCTTGCCATTGAGCTGTGCTGTCTAAAATGATAACCAATGGCTGCCGTGGCTACTGAGTGCTTGAAATATGGCTAGTCTGAACCAGATGTGCTGAAAGAATAAACACAGTGGATTTCAAAGACAGTACAAAAGAAAGTAAAACCTCACTAATAATTTTTGAATATATGTTGAAATGATACCATTTTCATATATTGGATTAAAGAAAACTATATTAAAATTAACCTCACCTGCTTAGTTTCTTTCTCGTGTGGTTGTAAAATTTTAAATTACACTGTGGTTCGCATTACATTTCCATGTCACTGTGTTACTATAGGGGATAATAACTATGCTAATACCCAAAGAGGGTTGCAAAGATTCAGGTAGAGAGCATAGTGACAGGTCCGAAGGACCGAAAACAAGGAATCCTTCCGAAGAGAAGGAGTCAGCCGCTTGAAATCCAAGCTGTATCTGTCTTAAACCCCTGGGAACATTTTGAGGGAAAAAGAAAAAGGTTGCCTAGTGTTTGTGGGGGTGCTGGGAGGGTCAAGGAATTAGAGTAGTTTGAATAAAATATGTAACATTAATAACCATTTCCTTAATATCCAGCTCTGGCCCAACCCAAAACTATTTAAGAGTTTATGTGGATGGTTATTTAACAGAATGACGTTTATAATTCTTTTGTGTTTGTAATAACATGGCAATGGAGCAAGCCAACTTGTTTTAAATCAGAACCAAATGTGTTCCAGGCATGTTTAAAGTTCAGGTTATGTGCAGAAATCGGATACACGGCAATCTGTTTGCTATTCTCCTCCACCAAAATGGGTGCAGGGGTGGGAGGGGGCAAAGATGTGCTTCCTTACATCAGGGCTACTCCCATTCATCTTAACGCTGAAAGACTCATTTACTGATTCATTTAAACAATACTTATTTAGCACCTGAGGCACATAAAGAGGAGGTCAACGCTGTGGAGTCAGAGAAAACTAGGTTCACCTCTAGGTTTGCCACTGACTAGCAGTATAACTCCAAGTGATGGAGCCTCCCAGAGGCTCTATTTTCACCTCCAAAAATGCAAATAGGCACTCTATAAGAATTTAATAAATGGAAGCCTGCAACTTTGACCTCAAAGAACTTACGGTCTTACCTGTAAGTTCTTTGAAGTTAGTAATTTAACATGACAAGACTCTGAAAGGTTGAACATCATATGGGAGTCACAGGTAACAGGAATTCAAAGTATGGACACGGTAGGGAGCTTCTGAGCTGACTGTTTAACATGGGAAAGGACTGAGACATGGGGAGATGTGGAAAGTAAAATCTGGTCAGGGAGAACGCTGTGAATACCCATGTCTGTCAAAAACTTTAGTTTCCCTTTTATGTGCCTCAGAGCACTTAAAATAGCCCCTCTTCCTAAAAGGAGCTGTGGGTGCAGGACAGCAGAGAGGAAGGACAGCAGTGACTGGGGGCAGGAATTCCTTAAGTCAGCTCACAGTGACGCTCCTGAGGAAGCACCACTCCTCAGAGGCGCATTCGGAAATACGTGGGTGTTTTCTGTCGTCACAGGATGGGGCACTGGTGCAGACATTTAGCACCCATCCAGGGTAGTCACAAAGAATCCAGCTCGATAAAGAAGTGTCCTACCCATTAACGCCAAGACCCTTAGCTGAACAATACTGGTAAGGGTGTTTCTTTTTCAAATGTTCTGTTTTTCAGTAAATGATCTAAACAGTGCATATCTATGCCTCTTCTCCTTTCTATACTGTCAGTGACTTAGACTTACTCAAGGACCATGCACTGCCATGAAAACTGTTCCTACTTAGGGTTAGAATTTCCTCCTAGGTGCTCCACATGTGTGGTTCTAATGCATGATATTCTAACTCGGGACCTTAGCTGAGGTACTGCTCTACGTGGTGGGGACTGCACTGTGATAAGACGGCCATAGAGCAATTATTTACCTTGAAATGTATATCAGCGTACAAGGTCACTCCCTGGTTGGCAAGGACCACCAGTCAACAAATCCCACCAATGCAAAATGTTTTAGTGCCTCACTCGAAAATATGAACAAGAGCAAAACAAAATGACAGGAGGAGGAGGGGGAAGAGGAGATGAAGGGGAAGGAGAAGAAGGGAAAAGAAGAGGAGGATGGGGAAAGGGGGAGAGGAGGAGAGGAGGAAAGGAGAACAGGGCAGGAGGATGTGGGGAGCAGGAGAAAGACGAAGGACGAGGTGACAGTAAGGAAGGACAGGGTAGGGAACAGGGGAAGATAGAGGAAGGAGAAGGGGGATTTTTTTTAACCTACAGTATTATAAGGAGAAGAAAAACTACCGCATTCCAAAAAATGGGATACTATTTTTAAAAGAAAAATATTTAGCAAACAAGAAAAAATCTTGTAAACTAAAAATAAAACAAAAATAACACAACAGTAACCAAAATTTGGAAAATTTTTTAAATCTCCCAGAAAGGAGAACAAGAGGACATATGTATGTAAAATAAAGGAGGAAAGATAACTTTTTTTTTTTAAAGTTCAATCCAAGAGTCCAAAACCAACTAACCAAATTTCCAGAAAGAAAGAAAACAGATAAGACTATAAACTGGATAGGGGATTCCCCGGTGGAGCAGTGGTTAAGAACCTGCCTGCCAATGCAGGGGACACGGGTTCGAGCCCTGGTCTGGGAAGATCCCACATGCCGCCGAGTAACTAAGCCCATGTGCCACCACTACTGAGCCTGCATTCTAGAGCCCACGAGCCACAACTACTGAGCCCACATGCCACAACTACTGAAGCACAGGCACGTAGAGCCCGTGCTCCTCAACAAGAGAAGCCACTGCAATGAGAAGCCCGCGCACTGCAACAAACAGTCCCCACTCGCCGCAACTAGAGAAAGCCCACGCACAGCAACGAAGACCCAACGCAGCCAAAAAAAAAATATATATATATATATATAAAAACTGGATAGAAAATATCAAAGAAATATACCAGAAAATTTCCAGAATTAAAATGATTCTATATTGATAAAGCAAACTAAGTATCTAAGCTGATATGAATGAAAAAATACCCTTATCAAGGCACAGCCTACTGAAATTTCACGCCTGAACTAAAAGCATCTTAAAATCTTCCAGAGAGACTATAACAAGTCATAGGCAATTACAATAGTATCATAATTCTCATTCATGCCATAGAAAGCTACATTATAATGAAGTAAAGCCTTAAATTCTAAGGGAAAATGATTTTCAACCCAAAATTCTTTATATGGCTAAAATTTCAGTCAAGCAGAAGGAAACAGTGACATTTTCAGGCATGCGAAGTTGAAAAAAAATTACTTCCCTACTACTTCCTGGCACTATTCGAAGTTGCATGCTACCAAAATGAGGAACTCAGCCAAGGAAGTGAGAGACTTTCCTGAATACAGAAAACTGACAGTTAAAGACAGAAAAGAGGGGGGAAAAAAGAATTTCCAGGATGGAAGCAGAAAACATTCCTCGGATGGTAAGGGCATCCCAAGATGACAGCTGTACAGCCAGCCCAGAAGGCAAATGGCAAAGGATGGATCATGACAAGCAACTTCAGGAAGAAGATTTATCAGGGAAAAAAAGAAGGAACTAATTATCTGACACCTTGACCATGGAGAAAACTATATTGAGAGGATACAGAGGTTGTGGAAAGAACCTGTGATGAGTATAAAAATATTAAGCTCAAGGAAAAAAACAAGGCAATTGTTAACTCCAGGGAAAACAAAATTCTGTCAAAAACGGAAACGAAATCTTTGTATATTCCTGGGCTTGTCAGGGAACAGCAAGAGCATACATAATATAAACACTGAATATTGAATATTGATTTAACCAAAACTTGTGATTTAACTTTATTGGGAAGAGAAGGGAGGAGAAAAGTGAACAACTAAATCCTTTCTACCACACAAGAGTACAGCAGAATATGTATGAAAGAAATGAATCAAGAGAAAGCAATAAGAATAGATTACTTAGAAAATGGAGAAACAATACTAGGAGAAACAGCTCAAAGAGTAAAAAGTGGCTTCATCTAAGGAACAGAACATGGTGTTGTAGATAAGGGTACTATGATTTTTTAATAAGCCTTTTTATACAATTTCATTTTTAAACCATATGTATGTATTGTTTGATCATTTTTAATATACTGGCCAATTTCAGTACTCTGGCCACAGAAAGAACATAATGGACAAGTGTGAAAATCTGGCCTAAGGCCATTACAACTACACTTGCTAAGTACAAAGTCGACCTAATGTTCTTCCATGATTTGTAAAGATAGTAATTATGCTTTTGTTTAATTTTTTTTTATTTTGACCTCATAATATTTATACTGACATCTTATTTTAAAAGATTCTGGTTAAAGTTGAGTGGTTTAAGTATCAGACAATGAAACAACAGCAGCAAAAAGAAAATGTTACTTTTTCACTGCAGCCTTCAAGACAGCAGTAGCAGGAATTCCCTGGTGGTCCAGCAGTTAGGGCTCCATGCTTCCACTGGAGGAGGCACGGGTTCGATCCCTGGTTGGGGAACAAAGATCCTGCATGCTGCGTGGCGCAGCCAAAAAAAAAAAACAACAAAGACAGCAGTAGTAAGGCTTCTTGCAAGTGGGTTCCGCTTTCCCACCTCCCCAGAGTGGGACTGGGCAGCACCACACTAGGAATGTCAGGGGACAAAGGTGGTTAAGTGAACCACTCAAGGGGCAACAGACTGGAGGAGCCCTTTTGCTTTGAAGTCTTCTTGGCAGTGCAGAATCCAGTGGGAAGACAGAGCAGAAAACGGCGAGCCAAATGGAAAGGCAGTGGGGCAGACGACGCCCGCAGCAGTCAAAAAACAAGACAGGTCTTTGCGCATAACAGACAGATCTGAACGTATCTGAAGATCATTAAGAACAATTACCCAGGCCTACCCAATATTGGTGATGCTTCATATTACTTATGCACTAAATCTAGTACTAAATGAGCGTCTAGCTGTCCACTCTTCTATGACTTTAGAAATTGTACCAACAGAATGTCGTTGTCCTCCCACTGTAATAAGTATTACGGAAGACTGTCATCTTCACTACAAGGAGGACTCCACCTCTGTCAATGTACCATCTATATACTTTCACTTGCTCCACAAAAGTAACCCGTGAACTACCAAATGGACAATTAATTCACACGGTCTTTCCATAATCTTTTAAGTTGTCGATACATTTAACTAAATCACAAAATTTACCTTTTTTTCACTGGATGCTCCCACAAGCTCAAATAATCTGCTGAAGCAAACAAACCAACTGGACAAGGGCTTTCTAATATTCCAGTGGACTGTAGTTATATCAGCTCAAAGACACACGGCGGGGAGACGGGTGCTCGTGGAAAAAAAAATCATATTCGTGGGCCCTACCCTCAGATCCCAGTGAATCTTAATCATTGCGGGGGCCTGGGAATCTGCATTTTTATAAACACATCAGATAATTCTCACACACAGTTAAGTCTCGAGCATTGAGACACTGCCAAAATCACGTGGTGATGTCAGTGCTTTTCTTTCCAAACTCTCAGTCAAAGTGGTTTTCTATCATCCTAGCCAGCTGCCCATCGCCATCCACTGCACTTTTCACCTGAACCCCAGGGCTACAGAGAAATACAATTATTCTGAGGCGAGTAAAGGATTTAAATCTGACAACCTAAGTCATTCTCGGCATTAAGGCCACGCCAGTGCTCTGGGTAGGCAGCCTAATTCACTACAGCCTCGAGAAGTTTTCTGGGCTAACTAAAGGATGGAAGAAGCAGTCACAGACTTACATGTTACTGTGAAAACTGCTTCCAGCCTTTTCTCAACTTGCTCTACTCAAGGCCCGTTGAGCCAACACTGCCTCACACTGCATCTCATTAGAAGAGGTCTCAAGTGCTAATATCATCAGCAGGTGTTCAGTAGGCCTGGAGAACATTTTCCTCCACTCAAGAGGACGGGGTCTATAATCTACAGGTTTATGGAACGAGTTCAGATATGCAAGACAGCCAAGGAAGTCATTCAGAGAGGATCTGACCTACGACCCCACCTGGTCCTTCCTCCACAGCCAGCTGCACAATTCCACCTTCTGTAAAACGTGGCTTTGCATAATCAAGTTACTACAGATCAAGGCACCCTCATTCGGAACACCTAGGAAAACATTTAGGGGAGCTCTCATTTCTTAAACTCAGCAGTTCGCCGCCGATAAATCACAAGCCTGTTTTTAGGAAATTAAGCAGATGCCCTCCTCTCAAGACATTTAGTCTGAAAAGAGATAAACTCTTTGAGGGCTAGGCCATCAATTCTCATCTCTGAAAAGAATCATTTGTTTTTGTTAAAGCTGATCGAAATCTAACATCTGATTATAAGTTATTCCATTTAAAGGCCTTGGTTGGTTAACATGAATTCATTTTTCATCAGTAGGCAGAAAACTACCTTTAAATGTGGTTTTCATCTCAAACAATGCTTGAGGAGTAATTTTAAGGTAATAGTCTTTGGCCTAGGATAAAAGTTATAACCGATATCGTTACCTCGATTTCCTTTCATAAAATATGTGCGTATATTTACGATGCAAACATGGTGGTCATATTCTAAGCCATAGCTTTATTCTTCTTCCCAGAATTGTAACTTCGGTTAAGGATCACATTCTATCTCAATTAAAATTAATCTGCTGTAATAGCAATGTGGGCCTGGATGTATTCATTTTCTTCTATCTTCTCAGCAGCTTTTTGTACTCTGTTTACTTTGGGAAGTTTAAACTCATTTTTCTTAAGTTCAAGGAACTTAAGAAATCAAGGTCTCAGGCCTTGATTATTTACCAGTCTCAAAATATTCAAGCTTTTCTGAAAAGGTAATGAAAATTTCTTTGCCAGCCCTGGGTTGACAGTTGGCAATGCTCTGTCAAGCTCTGGGTGTTCATGCTTAAAGCACCTATCCTGAAACATAAAGTGTGAAATACTCTAGATTATCTCTCTGATTTTGCTAAATCTGTTTAGGTTAATTTCAGAATGGTTTGAAAATAAATTCTTGATATAAGGGGTCAGATGTAATACCTGCATCCATACTTTTTTTTAAATGGTGTATTTTCCCAGAGAATTTAAAGATTTTCTCTCAAGGTTTTATAATTCCTAAAACTATGTTATAATAACCAAGAAATTCAGTAATACCGTGAGCGCCAGTAAGAATATAGTGCTTGCAGAGTGAAGTATAAATTCACATAATCATTTTGGAAAGTAATTTGGTTTACATAAAGAATAATTGTAGGGCTTGCCTGGTGGCACAGTGGTTAAGAATCTGCCTGCCAATGCAGGGGACACGGGTTCGAGCCCTGGTCCAGGAAGATCCCACATGCCGCGGAGCAACCAAGCCCGTGCGCCACAACTACTGAGCCTACGCTCTAGAGCCCGCGAGCCACAACTACTGAGCCCACACGCCCCAACTACTGACGCCCATGTGCCTAGAGCCCGTGCTCCACAACAAGAGAAGCCACCGCGATGAGAAGCCCGCGCTCCGCCACAAAGAGTAGCACCCGCTCACTGCAACTAGAGAAAGCCCAGGCGTAGCAACACAGACCCAGCGCAGCAATCAATCAATAAAGAAATTTATTTAAAAAAAAAAAGAATTGTTATTCTATTTCTAGGAGACTAGGTCCTAAGAATATAACCCAAAACGTGAAATAGAGAGGAAAAACTATCAGCACAAATGTGTTCACTTTAGTAATATTTAAAATAAGCAAAAGGCATGGCAAAGCAATATGAGAATTAAGAAAATTTAGATATAGGCACTTATTCAAACATTTTAAAGTTATTTGAAAAGATGGTTTTGATGATTTGCAGAAGGTGAAGCAGTAAAGAAAAAATGATTATAATAAACTATCCAGTAAAAATAAAACTTTTAAATAGGCATGATTTTTAAATGGGTCACAAAATTGTATGTGAAATATGATTACAACTATTATTTTTTAAATATACACACAAAAACTAGGGATGTTCATCAAAAGGCCAAAATGTGTATGCTATGAAAGAACATGATTACTATATTATAGTATTATTTTTTTTCACTTCCCAAGTTTTCTTGGGCTACAGCTGCAGTACTCTGAAAATGACCCCGAAAAAGTATAGACACACACATACCGAAAAGTAAAAACCACTTAAGAGTTTTTATCATAAGTCTAATCATTTTCAAAATTATCTCCTTTGAAAAAATAAGAACTTTATGAATTTCTATTAACTCATATATCTAACTAAACCCAGTAAAGCCTGTATTTACAAAGGCTATTTAAGATTAACGACGTCAAGCAGAGGGATAAACTAGGAGACTGGGACTGATATATACACACTACTATATATAAAACAGATAAGTAATAAGGACCTACTGTATGGCACAAGGAACTCTACTCAGTACTGTAATGGCCTATATGGGAAAGGAATCTAAAGAAGAGTGGATATACGTATATGTATAACCGATTCACTTTACTGTACAGCAGAAACTAGCATAACATTGTCAATCAACTATACTCCAATTAAAAAAAAAAGGTTAACAAAGTCAAAACAAATGTACCAAACAGTACATCTTGCCCAAATTCTTCAAAAGTCTACCCAAGCTAGAATGCCTGCCTTCTAGTAGGTGCTGCCAAGCTCCTCCCACTGTTGTGAGGTAGAGACAGCCTCCACCTTCCCATTCCCTGGTTCTGATTCCACACAGACTCTTCCCCTGTACAAGGCAGTCAGCTTAACTGTACCTGCTCAGTGTCTATAAACAGAACTCTACAGCTGTGGGGCTTCCAAATAAGCACGTTTTACGAGCACAAATCACGAGCCAACAAAAACGGTTTTGAAAAATGGGGTGCTATGTTACGTGCCTGTTATAGCAGCAAGGGCTGAGCGTCAACTTCTCAAAATAGCGCTGCTGTTCACACCAAGAGAAACCCCCCTCACACTCACGAGCGCAGACAATGAGGGCCAAGGGAAGAGCAAAGAGTTCACCTCCAGCACTGAAGAAAGAATATGTCGAGCTTCAGTGGATGCATCTTGAAGCAATTCGTAACCAATCTTTGCCCAAAGAACGTCTCAAAGCGCAAGGAATCACAAAACAGAAGTGCGAGTGTTCCTTCCCATCCCTGTTCTACTAGATTTTGCAAAAGGCAATCAAAATTGCATTGGTTCAAGCAAGAATGCTCTCTGGGAGGCACTCAAGTAGCTACAGTGTGTGAAGAAATACTCCCATCAGAAAAAAAAGTCTCCTGTACTTGTCACCGTCCTGCCCCTGAAATGCAGGGAAACTGGTCTCAAATTTTTTAAATGGAGATGCTCCTTGGTCAAGCAATCCACACTGATCTGCTACTGTGTCCTTCCCTCTTCCAGGTGGAAATGATGGGAGAAGAAGAGGACAGGTAAGTAAGAGAAAATTAAGAAGAATTGTTTAAAAATTATTTGAAGGACTTACAGTTAGGAAGAAAATCAACAGCACTGGAGACTATTCTCTAAAGATAGTTGATACTGACCAGGGTGCTTGGTCTTCCCCAATCAACAGAAATTGCCTAGAGGCCAGACAAGAAATTCAGGCAAGGCTTTATTGGGGCTTTCCCTGTCTGCTCACAGACGCGCCCCCAAAGTTAACCTGGTTCCTTCCCTTTCTAGGCTCCCCCCTCCTTTTCTTTAGTATTTATTTATTTATTTATTTGGTTGCACCGGGTCTTAGTTGCGCCAGGCGGGCTCCTTAGTTGTGGCATGAGAACTCCTAGTTGCGGCATGCGTGTGGGATCTAGTTCCCTGGCCAGGGATCAAACCCAGGCCCCCTGCATTGGGAGCATGCAGTCTTAACTACTGTGCCACCAGGGAAGTCCCTGTAGGCCCTTTAATGGCTATTGTTGTTGTTCTCCTTTTTAGCCCTTGTTTATTTAACCTTCTGATTGAGTTTGTGTCTTCTAGGCTGCAACAGTTTGAAGCAAGGCTCATGATGGCTCAAGGAATTCAATCCATTCCAGCAGAGGGTGGCCCAGGTCCCTATAGGTCCTTGGAACAGTTAGCAAGGGACTTCTACACCTCTAGGGTAGGCTAGGGTCTGTGGCCCCTGTCCAGCAGAAAGAAGTTGCAGAAGAAGAGACCTTTGGTCCCTTACCCCTTAAGAATAAGGGTGTAGAGTCTCTCGGGGGAGAATGAGACAGGCTGGGATCTGGAACCCTTTGCTGCAGTGCTTGCACCTGGATGAACCTCTCCTTCAGCAACAAAATACAAAGAAACTATAAGTGGCTAAAAATAACCACATGCATGCCAGCAAATTCTGGACGAAAGATACAAAAAGACCAAAAAAACCTCAACGGCCACTTCCGAGGAGCTGGAAGCAAAAGCAGGGAACTGGGAACAAAATACAAAGAAACTATAAGCGACTAAAAATAACCACATGCATGCCGGCAAATTCTGGGCGAAAGATACAAAAAGACCAAGAAACCTCAACTGCCACTTCCGAAGAGCTGGGAGCAAAAGCAAGGAACTGCGCTCGCCCCCTGCACACACCACCACCAGAGGGGTGGGCAGACCACCTAAGCAGCCCCTCCAGCCCTACCCCCGGACACGCCCCTACCACCCCATACAAGGAACAAGCTGGTCACCCCTAAGGTGGGGACACGCAAGGGAGACTCGCTCCCCCCTGCTGCAGCAATAAAGCCTTGCCTGAATTTCCTGTCTGGCCTCTGGTCAATTTCTATTGACTGGGGAAGGCCAAGAACCCTGGTCGGTATCAAGTGACTCAAAATCTAACTGTCCCCAACTTTCTCCACCATCTTCCCCCCAGCCCTCACCAAAGAAAAAAAATGAACAATGACAAAAGAGAGAGCAAAGAATATTATCCCAAACTAATAGCCATATGTGGAATACTGCGTGTATTTCTCATCATGACACCTGAAGAAAGGACTGTGTCCAGATAAGACCAATTAATATAATGAACAAGATATTTATTAGAAACTACTTATCCTCTAACAAAGTTTTCTGTGGGAACTTTCATTCTAGGGAGGAGAAGTTGAGAACCTCATAAAATCGCATCTATAAAATTATGAAAGGTATGCAGAAAATACGAAGGTTTGTCACATTCTGGGAAATATACTCTATGTATTCTAGAAATACATGCACCACCACCTCATCTTGAAAAACACTGCTAAGCACTACTTTATATGCGGTTAGCAAACCTATGAAACTTGGTGGCAGACCTGAGAAACAGAACTAGGTGCAAAAAGAATTCAGAGCAATTCATTCACTCCACAGTCCACAAGGAGAGAGTGTGTTTTGAGAAGCTGGGGGTCCACGGGGTCAAAAAGCAGACAGCTCGACTCCTGAGGACACATCAGCCTTTCTGAGACAACTCTAGGTGCCTCATATTCAGAGAACCGGCATCTTCTTGCTGCATCTTACAACCTACGTACCAGTTCAGCTTACCTTCCCATTCTCTTCACTCTGCAACAACAGGTAAAAGGAATCTGCTTTTCAGTCTCACCAAGGGAAGAGGCCCCCAAGTCACACTCACACTGGGTTTAATCCTTCCCAGCATTTCTTATCTTCTTACAACTCAACAGCACCTAAAGCAATGTGAACAAGCACGCGTGTGTGTGGCACCTTCAGGGAACAGGATGTGAAGCAGATGTGAAGCTGTGAAATGAGGAGCCAGATGTGATGAATGAATGAAAGCATATTTCCCAAAACCAGGGAGTGTCTGTTTAGATCTTTGAGGGAAGGCAGAAGTGCACTAGTAGAAAGGATTAGTAGACTAGAAAGGGCAAGCGAGCACTTATGGTCAAAGGTCAGTTTCTCAAAGGCAAAATTCTTCTACGTCTTTTTTCAAGTAAACTATTTCCCACTGATTCCTAAACGTGGGCATTGGTTATACTCTACACTTCTGCATAATCTCATTTTATTTCTGGGATCATCTGCCAGGCAGTTGCCTTTTTTTCAATGGGTAATCTAAAGAGCCTATAAAACTACAAGGGATTGAGAACAATGGGAAAGAAACTTAAATGCTCAGAGACAGGAGTCACTTTTATTAGAGAAACTTGGAGCGCTTTCAGTCAGGCTGTAGGTTTGCCGTGAAAGGAGTTTTAAGTCTATTATGATTCCCAAGCCGCTCGCTTTCAGATAAGAGGGAAATACGCCCATTCCCCAAAGCATCCATCTTCACAAGAAACTCAAGTACCATAAGTATCACAGCCATTCTCAATGCACACTACGTTTCTTGGCAGCAACGAGAACTGAAAGCAGCAAAATTCTTTAATTAAAGAGAAATTTTAAGAGATGCTCTAAAACAGGGAGGGATTTGTTTTTAACAGACTTCCTTATAATGAGTCATTTCATAGATAGAAGGCTCCAGGCTGACAGCCAAGAAGCAGCAGACACAACTCCTCAGCACAAGCAGGCCGTTTACATCCAATCTGGTCGGAGACGTCAAAGTCCTGCTTCCAGCCAAGGCCAGGCTGAGCATCACTAGGGCGAGGGATAAGCACTGCGTCCTTAGTCAGCAACTCCCTGGTTTGGGAAACTGTGTATGAAAGATGGATTTCTCCTTAGTCAAAACAGCTCCAAACTCCTCTACAACGAGTTTTCTGCTCCACGTTCAATCCTCTGACATTAAGTGTAGCACAGATAAAATATCATACCATCCATCAACCCACTGGGCTGACGGTTGCTTATTGTTAATTCCACAGGAATAAATAAAAATTTAGATTTTCTGGAAATAGTTGCCAGTGGGCAAGGATGGAAACAAAGACGTACACGACGTGATAATGAAAAGTTCCTCATTAGCTCGACGGTGCGCCCACCGAACGACTCTGAGCAAGATGACTTAACCTCCCCCACGTGAAAAGGGGGCAAAAAGAGTTCCCAGCCCTATGTTTTTAATTGGATTCTCCCAGAAGCAGACTCTGTGACAAGCAGTTGAGTGAACGTCATGTATGCAGAAGCTGATCCCAGGGGTCACTGGAAGGGGGGAGGGAAAGACAGCAAAGGAGGAAGCTGGTCCAGGTGTGTGAGCGGGGCCCTCTGCCGGCCTCAGAGCCAGTTCCGCAGGGAACCTCTCAGGGCTGCCCCTCAAGGGGCTTGGAGGCAGACATTCACCACCCCCAATTCTAGCCTGTCACTGGTGGAGGGCAGCTTCTGCTCTGAGCAAACTCCTCGGGCTGCAGGGCCCTCAGGCAGGAGTCACAGGCTGGAGGACCAACTCATCAAAGGGTTTTTAGCGCTGGAAGTCCAGGCTCCCGGGAAAACCCTCAGGTGCAAGCAAACTAAGACAACTGGTCACCCTACCTGGTGCTCCAGTGGCGAGGGGTAGGGGCACAGCACTGCCAGCGTCTGCTCAGCCGTCCAACATCACGAGGGTCAGATGTGCTCCACCAGGGAGAGCACGCAGCCCGGGGTGTAGCACTCAGAGTGGGATGTTAGCTACTTCTGCGTATTCAAAGCAGCGTTAAGAGTCATGGGATCCGCTCTTCCCACACAGAACACACGTGGGGCCGGTGCCCTCTGGAGCTGGGTCCGCTGGACACCACTGCTCAGGCTGCCAGGCCCTGCCTGCTTAGGTGGCTCCAGAGTAACACAAAGGAGAGCCTCTGATACAAGAAATGCCCTTCTTACCTGCTCTGTCTCTGATGTGGAGCAGAGAAGCTCAGCTTGAAATTCAAGCTAGACACAAAGGAGAACTGAAGGTGTCACACCAATAGGAGCAGCTCTCCTAATCAACCTGCACATCTCCATCGCTCTCCCCGTCCTTCTACGAGACGAAGGGACCCACACACTGGAGGGCCCTGAACCCTCGAGGCTGATGAGATACACGCGTGCACCCTGGGCACCTCCGCTCCCATCAACTCTGCTGTCTGTTATCAAGACCCAGCTGTATTTGTTCCCAAATTTCTGTCAAATAAATAATCCTAAAAAAATGTGACTGCTTCTAATCCCTCATATTCAGAAAAGGCCTGGGCCCTGTAACAACAACAAAAAAAATGTAAATGGATATTTCTATTTTAAGGGTATAATAAAATATTTATCATGTGTATATTTTTTGATGATTTCCCCAATTTATCCAAGTTTATTTGGTTTCAATCACTTTGGAAAAGCACTTTTTTAAAAAAAAGGGCAAATTTCTTTTTAAATTTTTTTTTAATTTATTTATTTTATTTTTTTGGCTACATTAGTTGCAGCATGCAGGGTCTTCACTGCGGCGCGTTGGCTTCTCTCTAGTTGTGGCACGCGGGTTTTCTCTCTCTAGTTGTGGCGCTCGGGCTCCAGAGCACGTGGACTCTGTAGTTTGCAGCGCCTCTCATTGAGGCGCACGAGCTCAGTAGTAGTGGCGCGCGGGCTTAGTTGCCCCGAGGCATGTGGGATCTTAGTTCCCTGACCAGGGATCGAACTCACGGCCCCTGCCTTGGAAGGTGGATTCCTTACCACTGGACCACCAGTGAAGTCCCTGGGAAAGCCCTTCTACTGTATGCAACCACTTCTCTAGGTAGCATATGTAGGGTGGCTGGGGAGTCTCTTCAAAGATGGCTTCTCAAACAATCTAGAGGAGATCCTCTCTGAAGGTGGCAGAGAAGACACCTGACCAGTTATTAATGAAAAGGAATGAACTGCTTCCCATAATACACAGAAAATGCAAACAATCCTATCAATTACCGCTAACCTTAAACATGCTCCCAGGTTTACTCAAAAGCCAGGAGTTCGATCATGAATATCTAACTCTTGGTCAGAATGAAATGGAGCTTCTTAGCCACCCAAAACCTATTTACCTTAGTCTAACACTTTTTCTTACAAAATAACACTTCCATACACTATAACTTTGGACTATACAATATTAAAAATGTTTACAACACAGAGGAATAAAACTGGCAAGTCTAAATTCAAAACCCTGAAGACAGAAAGGAGTTTCAAACAGCATTGCCATCTCCGTCCACAAACTTCATGATATTGACCTGAAATTTTGAATATGAAAAATATTTTTCCAAGGGGGTGGGAGGGTGGGAGAGGGTTGGATTGGGAGTTTGGGATTAGCAGATGCAAACTATGATATATGATGGATAAACAACAAGGCCCTACTGTATAGCACAGGGAACGATATTCAATATCCTGTGATAAACCATAATGGAGAAGAATATGAAAAAGAATATATATTTGTACAACTGAGTCCGTTGCTGTACAGCAGTAATTAACACAACATTGTAATTCAACTATACTTCAATAAAAAATAAAGTAAAAAAAGAAAAACAATAAAAATATATTTCTCTTTTCCCTGAAGCTTCTGGTACAAGGCTCAAGGAACTTTACAACTGGGCATCTGTGATGTACACCTACTGTGTTGTTTGAGAAAATTCAATTCTGCTCAACACGGCTGGAAATTCTGCTCAATAACACAAGAAAATAGATGCATAGATGAAACTCCTCAGATGTGTTAAGCATAGATAAGTAATGAGACACGACAAAGTAAGTTGAACATTTGCATGTGAACACAGAAAGGGATGGAAGGACCAAAAGACACCTAAAATTCATGAAACACTAATTATGCAAAAGACAGCTAATATTCATAAGGCACTAAACGTGCAGAAGGCACCTGAGGCACACTACATATTCACGATACACAAATTATACATGAGCCATGTGGCACTCACTATTCATGAGGTCTTAATTAGGCCACCAGGGTAACATTCTTCTGCACAATACACACAAATAAAACCCAGAGCTGTGAAGAGGCTGCCTGGCAGATCCTGTGTCTCTCCCACAGAGAAGCAGTGGGCAAACCCGACCAGAGAAGACCCTGGCTGCAAGTTAAAAATGTTTGGTTGATGCCTGTTTGCTGAAGTCAACCTCAACTGAGCGAACATACACACACACACACACACACACACACACACACACACACACAATTTCCAACTGATATATACATGTTTGTATGCAACTGCATGCTTCTACACCTATACAAATATAGGTACTTGCGTATGTTGGGTTGGCCGAAAAGTTCGTTCGGGTTACAGAAAAACCTGAACCAACTTTTTGGCCAGCCCAATATATACACATACATAGTGTGTAGCGTGCGTATAGTGTATGTGTGTGTCTACATCTACTATATGACATGTGAGTGTAAGAAATCTGTGCAGATCTTCTCCACAATGTATTTCAGGCACCTAACAACAGGGTCTGACACTAAGTACTCAGCAAATATTTGTGAAGCTAATTGCTTGTCAGTAGGAGTTACCAAGAACATTCAACTACAGACCTTGAATTTCACCCAGACAGAAACTGGATTTTAATCACTTTATTTTTTTACCCATCAATCCCCCAATCTACATATCTGAAATACAGCAGACATATAAAACACATTAAATGGATGGATGGATGGATGAATAAATGGGTTAAGAAACCAAAGAGTAAAAGAAATAAGTAGCATTTTTTTAGTTACTCTACTTAAGAGTATTTAATCCTCATAGAGAAAATTGCATGTGACTACATTTTGATTACCAGCATGTATAAACTCATTTTACATTTAAAGAAAAATTTAAATAATAAGGTGAGGTTATCTCTTAAATGATAAAGCCTAACTGGAGTAAATGAATATTAGCAATATTGTGTATTTTGTGTGTAGCATACCAACCCCTACCTTTCAGAACAAAAGTTGTATGTCTGTTAACATATAGTAACAATACGTCTTAACCACCTCTCTGAAAATGTATCGTTATCTGTCACACGGGTAGAATGATACCTACACTGTCTAGAGTTTTGATGATTAAATGAACTAATGAGTTAATAATAATTATTGTGAAAACAGAATCATAGCTGATTTTTTTTTTAATGGATTTCAAAATGACCACACAAAGGTTATGTCATATGGTCCTGGATAGGAACAGACCACTCAGACTACCTGATCCTTATTTGCTAATGCAAAAACACTCTTCAAAATCAAAAGAAAAAAATGCAATACTGAAATGCTATATAAACACATGACTCCAGTCTTATTTAATATCACAAATTACTGATCTGCTTCACAAAGCATTGAGTCAACTGAATTCCACTTTTCATACTCTACCTCTATAACTCATTAACACTTGCCAAGTACAACTGTAAGCTAGAGATCTAAGGTGAAGGAAATTAATAACTGTACAGGTGAGGTTGCACAATGACTAGCTGTATTTATTCTGAATATTTGCTGACTGAGTGAAGCAGAAACACTTGCAAACATCTTGCAATCACGTTAGCCTTTGTCGAACTCTTCTGTACTCATTTATTCAAGAACCATTTTATACCCACTTTGTCAGTCACTATGCTAAGAAAACACTGAAATACACTAATTCACCCCAATTTGCCCAGGAGTTTCCCGTTTTTGGCACTGAAAGTCCCATTTCCTCAGAAACTCTTCAGTCCTAAACTAATAGTTGGAATAGTTGGTCACCCACACTGAGAAATAAACGAAGAGGAAAAACAGATATGATTACTACCCATGAACCTTACTGCCCAATGAAGGAGAGAGAAATTAATTAACAATCACACAGAGAAATTACGTTAATAGCATCACAGCAATGATCCCTGAATCCTAAATTATGGCTAAGGCCCAGAGATAAGTACACCACAGCACATGTTCAGAGGGCAGCCTTCAGAACACCAGATGTTGGGGAAACCCTCCTCCCAGATTTTACTAAGAGACACCAGGACCGGCCTTAACTCCGCCCTGCATCATACCATCCACCCAACCCCGGGGGAATACAAAAGGGGGACTGAGAACACAGCGATGGTCACATTTTAAGGAGACTAGAATTCATGGAGGAAGAAGTTATTTCTTCCCATTCCTGATTTGAAGACAGAAGATGTAAAAAGAACAAGATTGAGACTTAAACACAGAAATGAGAAAGGAAAGTTATAATATCCGATTGAAACATCATTCAGGAATATGTTATATTCTACCTCACAGAAAAGGGAATTTCAACATAGCAGAGCTAAGAACAGTTACTGAAAAATTATGTGTGTACACGTGTGTGGTGTGTATATGACAGTTTTGTGTTTACATTCAGAGTAGAGATACTCAACTACTCAATAAAATAGTTCAAACTGCAAACTGTGACAAGAGTTATGAAGAAAAACTACAGGGAAGTCTGAGAACACTCAGCTGGAGTCCCTGACACAGAGCAAAGAGCACAAGGAAGATTTTCTGTAAGGAAGGGTATTGATCAAAATATGAAGAATGAACGTGAGTTAACAAAGTAAAGATGATGAGCAGTCAGGGAGATGGGAGAGCTTCACAGCAGAGAGAAGAGTCCACATAAAGGCCTTGAGGCAGAGTAGGAACTGGAAAGAGGACCACAGAGAATGACGGGATCAATCTTGAGACCACATCACAGACTTTTTTTTGTCTTGAAGCTTTTTTTTTTTTTTTTTGCGGTACACGGGCCTCTCACTGTTGTGGCCTCTCCCGTTGCGGAGCACAGGCTCCGGACGCGCAGGCTCAGCGGCCATGGCTCACAGGCCCAGCCGCTCCGCGGCATGTGGGACCTTCCCGGACCGGGGCACGAACCCGTGTCCCCTGCATCGGTAGGTGGACTCTCAACCACTGCGCCACCAGGGAAGCCCTGTCTTGAAGCTTTTAAAAAGAGAAATGACACTAGCATATTTGCATTTTTAAGGACCACTCTAGCCAAAGTGTGGAAAACGTCTAGAGGTCAAAAGAATATACCCAAATGCTGTACACTTTAAAAAAATAATCATGTTGTACAACCTCAATATATACACTCACCCCTCGGTATCAACAGGGAGATTGGTTCCAGGACCCCTGCCAATACCAAAATCCACAGATGCTCAAGCCCCTTATATAAAATGGCAAAGTATTTGCATGTAACCTAATGTATCCTCCAATATATTTAAGTCATCTCTAGACTACTTATAATACCTAATACAATGTAAATGCTATGTAAATACTTGCCTGCAAGATGCAAATTCAAGTTTTGCTTTTTGGAACTTTCTGGAATTAGTTTACAAATATTTTCAGTCTGCGTTTGGTCAAATCTGTGATGTGAACCTGTGATACAGAGGACCAACTGCACAATTTTTATGCGACAATCATACCTCAATAAAGCAGAAAAAAAAAGAGTAGTTAGGAAGTTCCTACTATACCAGGGTACCTACTCCTAAAAGTTCCTACTATACCAGGGTACCTACTTCTAAAAGGTACCCTAGTACAGGTATGGCAGAGACAGATGTCTTTCTTTGATCTGAAAGCTATCGGAAGCAAAATACACAAAGTTGATGATAGATTACATATTAAGAAAACAAAAGATGGAATCAAAGATAACTCTGAAGTACCTATTTGCTCAACTGATAGATAGGGGAGTGATTTACTAAGACACAGAACAGAGGAAGACTAAGTTTAGGGTAGGAAAACTGAATTTTGTGTTGGCTACGTGTAGTTTAAGTGGTACGATAGGCAGGATAATGGCCCCCATTTCCTGATCATTGAAACCCGTGAATAGGTCAGGTTACAGGGGGAAGGAGAATAAGGGTTGCAGATGGGATTAGGGTTGCTAACAGCTGAGTTAAAATAAGGAGATTATCCTTGGTTCTCTGAGTGGGCCCAGTGTAATCACAAAGGTCCTTAAAAGATGGAAGAGTCAGAGTCAGAGATTTGAGGAGGTTTCTCTGCTGGCTTTAAAGATGGAAGGCGCCCTGAGCCAAGGAACAGAACGCAGGCAGCCTCTAGAAGCCGGAAGAGGCAAGGAAAGTGATTCTCCCCTAGAGCCTCTGGAAGTAACACAGCCCGGCAGAGGCACTGATTTTTAGGCCAGACAGGTCTATTTTGGACTTCTGACCTCCAGAACTGTAAGATAATAATTTAGTGTTGTTTTAAACCACCAAGTTCGTGGCAGTTTATTACAGAAGCAATCGGAAGCAAATACAAGTGGCCTTCGAGACATCTACACAGACGGTAATTGAACAGGAATATATAACATCGTCACACCACACAACACAACAGAGGCACATGAAAAGCTGAACTATCCTCTTTAAAAAACTTGGAGTATTTTTCACATATGCTCCCAAGAACCGTATCAATCAATATCTGAGTATCAAGAAAAACAAGATATTTTAAAACAGTATTAAACATGGAGACCTATGATGGTAAAGAAGTTGATCATGAACAACTTATTATAATAAACTGATAAATATTCTAAATACAAATATTACCACTACCACTTAGGTTTCTTGGTGGCTCTGTGAAGTGCTCAAATTTAGGAAAGCACCATTATTAAAAATAGTTCAGTTAACACTTCAAAAGATGTCTCAACATATGAAACCTTCAATATTTATTTTTTTGACCATGCCACTTGGCATGCGGGATCTTAGTTCCCAGACCAGGGATCGAACCCATGCCCCGGCGGTTGGAAGCGTGGAGTCCTAACCACTGCACTGCCAAGGAATTCCCAAACCTTCAATATCATTAAGCACAATTATCTGAGACTTTGCATTATCCTTAAAGAAGACTATAAAGAGATTCTTATTCCTCCTGTAATTAATAAGTATGAACAGTAGAAAGATTTCACTGGTTTTTAGGACAAGAAATAAAGTTACCATTTATTTTCTAAAAGGAAAATAATACAGCATAGTGACTACAGTTAATAATACTGTACTGCATATTTGAAAGTCGCTAAGAGAACAGATCTTAAAAGTCCTTCTCACAAGAAAAAAAAATCTGGGACTTCCCTGGTGGTGCAATGGTTAAGAATCCGCCTGCCAATGCAGGAGACATGGGTTCGAGCCCTGATCCGGGAAGATCCAACATGCCGCAGAGCAACTAAGCCCGTGTGCCACAACTACTGAGCTTGCTCTCTAGAGCCTGCGAGCCACAACTACTGAGCCCATGTGCCACAACTCCTGAAGCCCACACATTCTAGGGCCCACACACCACAACAATGAGTAGCCCCCACTCACCACGACTAGAGAAAAGCCCACATGCAGCAACGAACACCCAACGCAGCCATAAATAAATTAATTAATTAAATTTTTTAAAAAATTTTTTGTAGCTATGTACAGTGACAGATGTTAACTAGACGTATTGTGGTGATCCTTTCACAACATATACAAATATCACATCATTATGTTGTACACCTGAAACTAATACAATGTTACATGTAAACTATACCTCAATTTAAAAAAAAGAAACAAACCAAACAAATTAAAACTCTAGGAGGCTTCTAGGAACTTTCTGTGCACAACTTCAAACTCTGAATACCACCTCTCTCTCCCTGATTAAACCCTTTCCTAGAATCAAATACAAGCTGTCACGTAAGTTCTTCTGTTCTTACTCCCATCCTAAGCAGACACAAAATTCCTCTCACACTGTTTGAACTTGAAAAACCACCACCTCTGTTACACACTGAGGTTCATTTCTCTTGTATGCACTCCATTTGGAAGAGGTTTTCAAATTTAATGGAAATGTTGCTTGACGCTGGGAAGGGGAGGCTGGTGGCAGCGAGTGCCAAAAAAATCCAGAGCATAAAATTCAGAGAAAAATATAATAGAATCAGTTCTCACATAGCCGTGGAACTCAACTGGAGTGATTAAGAGTGAGCAACAGTGACTTCCCTGGTGGCGCAGCGGTTAAGAATCCGCCTGCCACATGGAATCTAAAAAAAAAAAAAAATGGGGCTTCCCTGGTGGCGCAGTGGTTGAGAGTCCGCCTGCTGATGCAGGGGACATGGGTTCGTGCCCCGGTCTGGAAAGATCCCATATGCCATGGAGCGGCTAGGCCCGTGAGCCGTGGCCGCTGAACCTGCCCGTCTGGAGCCTGTGCTCCGCAACGGGAGAGGCCACGACAGTGAGAGGCCCGCATACCGCAAAAAAAAAAAAAAAAAAAAAAAAAATGGTTCTGAAGAACCTAGGGGCAGGAACAGGAATAAAGATGCAGACGTAGAGAACAGACTTGAGGACACGGGGAGGGGGAAGGGTAAGCTGGGACGAAGTGAGAGAGTGGCATGGACATATATACACTAACAAATGTGAAACAGATAGCTAGTGGGAAGCAGCCACATAGCACAGGGAGATCAGCTCAGTGCTTTGTGACAACCTAGAGGGGTGGGATAGGGAGGGTGGGAGGGAGACGCAAGAGGGAGGGGATATGGGGATA
Source organism: Leucopleurus acutus (assembly GCF_964270905.1). Lineage (NCBI taxonomy): Eukaryota > Metazoa > Chordata > Mammalia > Artiodactyla > Delphinidae > Leucopleurus > Leucopleurus acutus. Next base: position 73,851,076 of record NC_139156.1, read on the forward strand.
TATGTATACATATAGCTGATTCACTTTGTTATAAAGCAGACACTAACACACCACTGTAAAGCAATTATACTCCAATAAAGATCTTAAAAAAAAAGGGGGGGGCTTCCCTGGTGGCGCAGTGGTTGAGAGTCCACCTGCCGATGCAGGGGACACGGGTTCGTGCCCTGGTCCGGGAAGATCCCACATGTCGTGGAGCGGCTGGGACCGTGAGCCATGGTCGCTGAGCCTGCGCGTCCGGAGCCTGTGCTCCGCAACGGGAGAGGCCACAACAGTGAGAGGCCCGCGTACCGCATAAAAAAAAGAATCTGCCTGCCAATGCATGGGACATGGGTTCGGGCCCTGGTCCGGGAAGATCCCATATGCCACGGAGCAACTAAGCCCGTGCACCACAACTACTGAGCCTGCGCTCTAGAGCCCACGAATCACAACTACTGAAGCCCGCACTCCTAGAGCCCGTGCTCTGCAACGAGAAGCCACCGCAATGAGAAGCCCATGCACCACAACAAAGAGTAGCCCCCGCTCACCGCAACTAGAGAAAGCCCGCGAACAGCAGTGAAGACCCAACGCAGCAAAAAAAAAAAAAAAAAAAAAATTAATTTTTTTAAAAAGTGAGTGACAGGGCTTCCCTGGTGGCGCAGTGGTTGAGAGTCCGCCTGCCGATGCAGGGGATGCGGGTTCGTGCCCCGGTCTGGGAAGATCCCACATGCCGCGGAGCGGCTGGGCCCGTGAGCCATGGCCGCTGAGCCTGTGCTTCCGGAGCCTGTGCTCGGCAACAGGAGAGGCCACAACAGTGAGAGGCCCGCGTACCAAAAAAAAAAAAAAAAGTGAGTGACAGTGTAAATGGCCTATTATCCAAAATAATGGATAATCCAAAAGGCTGTTCTTTTATACTTTGGAAAACATCCAGGGCGTTCTTTGCTCTGTAGACTTACCTTTCTCATCATACTCCCTTTAAGCTAAGTTAGCCTGCATTCCCTCTGAGAACACACCGACTCAACGGAGGGGGCAGAGTTGTCCAGAAGCAGATTAGGTGGCAATGGGGAGGTGCCAGTGCTTCACAAGCGGCTCAGGGGTGGGGAATTTAAAAACCCCCATCACTTCAAACATTAGGAAGGCTTAGGAATGAGCACTTCCCATGCAACCTCCCTCCTGAGAGAAGGAAATAATCACCTGGCAATGAGAGGATGACATTCAGTGACAGCGCTGAATCTCTCTGCCTGGGATGGACTGTAAAACAAGAGCAATGCAGCCAGGGAGACACTCTTCCCCGCCAGGCCAGGCTCTGGGGTGTGACCCCTGCTACATGGATCACCACTGTTACGGTGCTGGCCACCAATGAGCGCCCACACACAGACGACTGCTCCTTAAAGGAAAGTTCTCCTTTTAACCATGGGTACAAGACCACCCCAGCAAAACGTGAGAGTCAGGTCAAAGTGTCTTCTCTCCAGCACGGAGCAGCCCATCCCCACCACGGAAGCTTACCCACTAAGCTTCACTTTCAAACGTGTTGCAAGGAAAGTTCCAATGAAGCCAGAGGCATGACTGAGTCAGGGCAGCAGTTAAGGCCTCGGGTCCCAGGGGAGCACAGCGGGGCTCGGAGGGGTTGACCATCCGTGGGACAGGGTAAGGGGAGCTCTGGGTGCCGCAGCAGGTCCTCATCAGCCAGAACTTCCATGAGGAGTCGACTCAAGAAATGTAGGTATCATGAGGATTTACTGCAAAACAGCCGCTTCCTGGCCATTCACTGCCGAGGTAGGCCTCCCCTCCTCACGTGCGCAAGAGCAGAGTGGATGCTGGCGCTCGGCAAGGCGCAGCCCGGGGGCACGGAGAGAATTCTGCACGCTTGTCACTCCTCCACACATGGGGGAGGGAAGCCCGGCTCCCACGGGACCCTGAGCTCCTCTCTGAGGGAGGGGACGGGGACATAGCACCCGGACCCCTGGCCTCTGGCAACTATGCCAGAAGCTGTTTACCTCCACTCCTTTCAAATCTCCATTTCCCACACATTTAAGGAGAAGTGGTATCAGGAAAAGCCGCTCTCAAGCACTACGAAGTTTTCAGCCGTCGGGAGGCAATCATTTCCACTGTGCTCACAGAGGCAAGAATGTGGGCTATTATTTTAGGAACATTTTCAACAGCCTGAGTCAAAAAGAAAAGTTTCTGCATCCCTCCTTATTAAGAAGAAAAAGAGATTAAGCGGAATAATCCATTCCAAGTTTTCTATCAATTAGGGAAGTGTACTGGAGTACAATGTGGGCACTAAACCATGGGCTGTTGGATTGTATCGGGGAATAGAGAGGCAGGCTGCAGAATGTTCCGGTAGAAAAAACAAAGCAAACAATTCAAAGAGATTCTCTGACTCAAGTCTCAGGAACAAAAAATAGTAACTTGAAAACACTCTCTAAATGAAAAGAAAAAAATGATCACAAGTAAAGATATTAAAGTTGGAATGTTACTGAAAATCTCATACAGGGAAAAAAGCATAATTAGGGAACTGAGGTCACAAATCAATAGTCCTTTTTATAAGAGAACATTTTAGTTGTCCTTAGCCTCCCACATCCACCTCTCCATACCCATTACAGGGGACCATGTCATTATTTGCTGCCTTATGACTGAACATAAAAGCTTTTGTTATCACTTGGGTAGAAAAGTCAAAGACAGCTACAGTGAAACCTCCTTTGGGCCTTCCATTAAGGAACAATAATTAAACATTTAAGTAGGAAACATTCCATGTGTATGTAGTAAGGGAGCGCTAAATGTAATCTTTCTTTAAAGCAAAAACACAGCTTACTCTAGCTGAAAGAGTTGCCAGTTCAGAAATATTTTTTCCACTTGGAATAAAATACTACCTCAAATAATCATTTGGAGTGATTCCTTCTGCGCTTCCACCATTGTTATTACAAAGAATTTAGGGTTTTAAGAGCATATTTTGGATTAAATGACCACGGTTTCAAATTCAGGTACGTATATTTTTAAAACTCAAAGCAGCTTCAGAAAGATTGCAGAGAACTAGCAGAGATCCAGAAAGTATTGCAACGTAGCCAAAAACCTTTGGATAAATAACATCTGGCATTAGTGGTTTGCTATCCTTGAGTTTCTCAACTTCCTCTCTGGAGAAACTTAAGTCCCTTTTGGCTTCTCCCTGATTTCCTTCAAAATGTTTCTGGAAACAGATACTTCATTATCCAGCTTCTTTATCTGGAGAAGTACTGGAGGAATTGGTAGGAAACTATACTGGAGCGAGTAAGCACCCACATGCTCCAGCTCTCGGGTGGGCCCACGTCAGTCTCACCTCCCGATCTTTTCAATTTGCAGCTGATCTGGGAAGAGCAAGAGGCTGCGGCATCACACGGACGTGGGTCCCAATCCCAGCCTCACTGCTCCCTAGCCGTGTGTCCCTGAACAAATACTTTACCTCCATGGGCTTCACTGTCCTCTTATCCGCCTTCTTGGATCTGTCATGAGGATGAAGTGAGGTTCCATGAAAAGAAACCAGCCCCTGCCTGGCCCATGGCTGGCACCCAGTAAATGTTAAGTGCCCAGAGAAATCCCAGCCCTGACCGTGACAATCACAGCTCCAGCTGAGAGCTGGGAAACCAACCTCATCTCTCTCTATCTGCTAGATCCTCCTCTAACCCTGGCCGACCTTGCTGGATTCTGTTTGCCCTCTTTTTCTCAGCTGCGGCCCCTTCTGACTGACTGTACCTCTGCTGCTCCCCTCACCCACAAGTCTTCAGTAAAATGACTCTAAGAACCCGGTAAAGAAAAAATAAGCAACCACTCATTCCTTCCCTTAACTCAAGCCATCTGGGATAATCTCTTTCTCTCGCTAACTTGTTATTTTGTCCCCCCCAAACTAGTAAGCCAGTGCTGGTATCTTGTTCAGTGAGAAAATAAGGTCCAGAATAATTTTATTTGAACTTATGTTTGAGTATATTTTGGGAACACTAGTGATCCTTTTTAATAATATACTTTGAATATACATACCTTACTTTTGCAACATCATTTCCAAGGTACAACACTATTTAAATATTATTTGAGAAGGCAGAGAAGAATATATAAGAATTCTCTAGTTTAAACTGAGGTTAAGGATGGAAGGCAGGATATAAAATGACTAAAATCCAGGTTTGAACTACGTGAGAAGGCACAGCGGTTATAATGGACATGGGTGCTACTTGAAGTGTGGTCTGCTCCCAGACAGCAAGGCAATGACATTTAATAATACAGAATTGAGGGTAAGCACTTCGAAACTCTTACAGAAACTTGAAAGGGTAGTCATATGTGCATGGAATAAAATAGTAAAAATTGGGACCCACCTTTGCTGCTTTTCTAGCAATTTGCACTTTCCTCACAATTCATTTTCACTATTAAAGGAACAGTACATGGAACAAAAAGTCTACTGAGAGTTTAAAATTTCAAAACACAGATCCTATACAATAGATCTGTTCCTGAACGGCTTGGGAGAGAGACTTGCTTTGACCTCCATAGACGGCACAAGTTTGTGGAGAGTATAAATATAGTTAATTAGAGCTAGGTGACACTCGGCAAGTCCACTCTCCTTTCTAATGAACAAATATTCATAACATGATGTTGAGTGGATAAAACAGGTGACATAACAATATAAATAATGATCTCAAGAAATATGTTTTAAATGAAGGAGCTATGTAAATTATATTTCTGTATGTGCATATATAAAAAGAAAATTAAATGTTAACAGTAATTACATTTCCAAATGCAATACAAGTCATTTTTCATTTTTATAGAATAATCATTTTAAAAAACTGGAAAATATATCAAATATAATCATAAAAGGATATAAAGAGAAAAATGGTTAAAAAATAACTTTTACTATTATTATTTAGTTAATGGACAAAAAAGAAGAGTTAACCTAGAATTTTAAGAAATGACTTTCTTTTACTCAAAGATATAGTATATGAAATATAATCCACATAAGGTGAGAAAGTACAATGACTGCCCTGAAATAACCTATTTAAAGCACACACTCAAAAAAGCATCGTAAATAGTACCCTGTGTTCTTATCATAAATGCTCATCAAGCATTAAAATATTACAGTGAAAACTTCGTATACGAACATTTGGAAAATCACCCAAAGCAATAACTCTCTGCAAACAACTCATCTCTTATCATGAAGTTGCCTCAATAATGGTGGATGCTTCCCCCTCCCTGAAATCTAAGTTTGATTAGAAGGTAGACACAAGTTATGGTAAACAAGGACATACACTGAAAGAGAACAAATCACACAAGCAGAACCATCAGAAAACCCTCATTTAAAAATTGGCTGCACCGTTATAGAAAACAGTATGAAGGTTCCTCAAAAAACTAAAAATAGAGTTGCCATATGATTCAGCAATCCCACCCCTGGGCATAGATCTGGACAAAACTACAATTCAAAAAGGTATATGCACCCCAATGTTCGCAGCAGCACTATTTACAACAGCCAAGACACGGAAACAACCTAAATGTCCATCAACAGATGAATGGATAAAGAAGATCTGGTACATATATACAATGGAATATTACTCAGCCGTTAAAAAGAATGAAATAATGCCATTTGCAGCAACATGGCTGCAACTATAGTTTATCATACTAAGTGAAGTCAGTCAGAAAGAGAAAGACAAATACCATGTGGTATCACTTATATGTGGAATCTAAAATATGACACAAATGAACACATCCACGAAACAGAAACAGACTCACAGACGTAGGGAACAGACTTGTGGCTGTCGGGGGGGGGGCTGGGAGAGGAATGGATTGGGAGTTTGGGGTTAGCAGATGCAAACTACTATATATAGAAAGGATAAACAACAAGGTCTCAGTGTATAGCACAGGGAACTATATTCAATATCCTGCAATAAACCCATAATGGAGAAGAACATGAAAAAGAATGTATATATATATATACATAACTGGGTCACTTTGCTGTACAACAGAAATTAACACAATACTGTAAATCAACTATATGTCCAAAAAAAATAAAAGTAAAAATTGGCTGCACTAGCAGCGGAGGAACTTTCACAATGCTGCATACTCAAGGGTAGGTCTGCAGGAACCTCAGTTTTCCTCCACTATAAAATGGAGCTATAACTGATGCCTCAGGGAGAGCATCAGGACCAAATCAAGTCGTGGTTGGGAGGGCACTTATTGAAACTTTGGAGCAGAAGTTCTCAAAGTGTTGTCAGGACCCTTGGGGATCTTTGATATCCTTTCTAAGGGCAGTGGGAGTGGGAGGTCTGAGAGATCAAAACTATTTTCATAATACTACTAACTATTTTCCAGTACAGCAGGCATTAGAATCCAGCTGTTTCCCAGTAAATGAGATACTACCGAGATCTGCAAAAATATAAAACAGGGCTTCCCTGGTGGCGCAGTGGTTAAGAATCTGCCTGCCAATGCAGGGGACACGGGTTCGAGCCTTGGTCCTGAAAGATCCCCCATGCTGCGGAGCAACTAAGCCCGTGTGCCACAACTACTGAGCCTGTGCTCTAGAGCCCGGGAGCCACAGCTACTGAGCCAACGTGCTGCAAATGCTGACGCCCACGTGCCTAGAGCCCATGCGCCGCAACAAGAGAAGCCACTGCAATGAGAGGCTGCTGCACCACAAGGAAGAGTAGCCCCCACTCACCGCAACTAGAGAAAACCAGCGTGCAGCAACGAAGACCCAACGCAGCCAAATGAAATAAAATAAAATAATTTTAAAAAAAAATATATATATATATATATATATAAATGTCACTCACTTTCTCACTGCAAGTCTTGTTTTGGAAAAGACAGAATTTCTCATGAAAAAAAATTTTTTATTAACATGCAATGGGTTTGGAGTTATGTTTAAACTCTGATAAACTGTTAAACTCTGTGTAAACATAGAATTTACATTTAAACTCTATGTACTGATAAATACATTAAAATTTCTCAATGTTAATTTCTTTCTTTTTCTTAAAGATTTTTTATTTATTTTTGGCTGCATCGGGTCTTAGTTGCGGGATCTTCATTGAGACATGCGGGATCTTTCGTTGTGGCGCACGGGCTTCTCTCTAGTTGTAGCACGCAGGCTCTGGGGTGCGTGGGCTCTGTAGTTGTGGCACACGGGTTCCAGGGCGCGTGGGCTCTGCAGTTTGCGGCACACGGGCTCTCTCGTTGAGGCACGTGAGCTCACTAGCTGTGGCACGCGGGCTTAGTTGCTCCGCGGCATGTAGGATCTTAGTTCCCTGACGTGGGATGGAACCCACGTCCCCTGCATTTTAAGGTGGATGCTTTACCACTGGACCACCAGGGAAGTCCCGCGATGTTAAATTTCTAATACAGTCAGTATCAACAGCTATAACCCAAACAAATGACATCTCTTTTGAGGTCCTCAAATAATTTTTTAAATGTAAAAGGGTCACGAGACCAAATGTTTTAAAAACTGTTGAAAGTGATTGTGTACACTTTAATATGTGATCCATATATAAAATCAACTTTGTATTTATAAGTATACCTTGCTTCAGTAAGCATTTCTATTTTATGTAAAGAAGAAGTTTATTAGACTGCATTCTGTGTTTGTATCTCACTTCCAAGTTGCCTCTGCCCAGGAAAAAGCACTGAAAGGGCCTGTTCTCTGGCAACCATGTGTCCAGGTTTTCCCAGCCCATCTTAACATCAAATGTGTTTCCAATTTTTCCCATCAACCACAAAAATGTTCCTTATATTTCAGTTTTTTTGTGTCCAAATGCATCTCCCAACCTGGTTCTCACATAAAAGAATAATCACAAAACATCCTCCTAATGTGTTGTCTGTAATTATATTTTAAATACTTCAGCACAGCTCATGTGACAAATGCATATCAGCTGTTTCTGACCCACACCCCAGGAATGGTTGATTACTCCAGCTGAGAACACTCCAGGTGTGTTTCCTTAGCATCTGAAAGCCTCCACTCAGAAGGACACACTCCAGGGTCAGCCAGTAGGTGTCTGAATCTTTCCTTCTCTTTCATAAATACCAAAGGCTTTGTTAGTTAGCAAAATGAACGTTAAAAATTATTTTCATGGGTAAAATAGTGATGTTTTTAACATGTGGACTGACTACAAAGACTGTAGGGTATTCCAACCCTTGACCAAACAGGGCACGTGAACTGAGAAAGTCCAGTGGTCCAACCCCTCTGGATCAGGACTCTCAGCTCAGGGTTTCCAGTGTTAAGGGTTGACCAGAAGTCAGTCATGCTGCTTGCACAACTTCCCTTCTGGCTCAAGGAACGTCTCACACAAGGACTGTAGGAGTGCCAGAACGACAGAGAGCTAGGACTTCACTGAGCTTATGAAATAGCATTACTGGGCCCTGCTCATGAATAAGGACTTGCATGTGAGGCAGAATTCCTTGTAAAAATTTTTTTAGTAGTTACCCATTACCTGGCAGTAAGGCTGTTGAAGAGGAAACCTACAGCCCTCACCTATGCTATCTGTTAGGTTATGAATACCTTCAAAAAAGAACTGAAAAATTACAAACCATCCAATTAGTTTAGAAATGTTAGCAAAACCTCTTTCAGACCATTGGGGCCTCAGAAATGCTTAGTCCTTCTTGCCCAGCTCTATCATCTAACTGCTAAGAACTACCTAGACGGGCTCAAAAGCTGCAAGGACATTCCGCCTTACAAAGCCAGTCTCCTCAGTAATGACAAAGGCTAGATATGATTTTTCAATGACTGAAATGCAGAGTCTAGTTACCTTTTGATGAGCAATCTAGCTACATCTTCTTGCAAGAAAAGTAGTTAACGGAACAAACATCCATTGACTACTTTCACATGCCAACACTGAGCTACACCTTATAAAAATGCTATAAACTGGACCCAATGCCAGAGAAGATGGGAAGGCAATCAGCTCAGGGCATCACGAAACGATCACTAAGACAGCCCCACCTACAACTGCAGGAAGCAGGGAAGGGAGAAGAGAAAGTATCGTAAGAGCAGGAGGGAGCCGAGAAGGGAAAATACACAGTTTCCACAATTCAAGCCACACCCAGGTGTTGTGTTGTCATTTTGCTTGAGGTAAAACTTCAGATAACACAGAATCCAAAGTCAGGTGTGAATTATCTCCTTGGGCTTCCTTCCATTAATCCTGATGAAGAATTATTAAGAGTAAGCACCAAATCTTCTCTCTCACCCCCCAAATAACCAAAACAAACCAAACATCCACAGGATGGAACACCACACAATAACAGGAAAACATGCTATCAAAACATTCACCATATTTTATCTTCCTCTCCTCCCAAAACGCGGCGGGGGGCGGGGGGAGCAGCTATGTACAGCCTGGTGTTTTCTTCCTCTGCAGTTTATTCTTGTACTTCCCAACACCAGAGATAATCTTTTTTGACATACTGTCCCTCTAGTTTTCTCTACATCTTTAAATATAAATATATATGCTGAATATCTATCTACAGATACAGATATGAGATATAAATGTTTAAGGGTGACTTTTTGTGCTTTTCAGTTTTATGCATATATTAAAAATTATAACATTATTTTTAATGAAATTTGTTCAAATTGACAAATAATGTTTTCATATTAGGTTAATAATAAAATCCCACAGCAGTCATATATTCTTGCCTCTAGGTAATCTCCATAAATCTGGCCTCCATCAAGACCATCTATAAAAATAATGGACTGCTTGGCCGTATCAGTTCTATTCAACAAGTTTTTAATTAAGCATTTTCACTAGCTAGGTCCTTTGATAGACCCAGTGGAAAGACAAAGGTTCCTTCCAATAAAATTATGCAAGTCTCTGAATTCTCATTACTCCACTCAGAGCTAACCAGCGTGCCTTCCTAAAAACTTTCAGTCTATGAAGAAGAAATTTAAAAACAAGAAAACCTGGGAAGTCAGATTCACAATTCAAATTGTTTAATGTACTGCTTACAAACAAATCTAGAATGTCCTGGATACAAAGACATGACAGATGAAGGTAAAAGCAATGAGAAACTGGTGAAGTGGATACCTTTGCTGGGTACTGAAAATGGCCAGAGTCTAGGAAATCATTCTATGCAAGAAGAACAAAAAAAAAGTCGGCAGCAGTATTTTTACAAACCCCAAACGGAAATGGTGTCATGAAACATTTCACAAACAAAGGTGATTCAGATCCTTCTTTATGATTCACATAAAGCAAGAGCATCTGGAAGAGTCTGACCGAAACTACAGTTACTACCCATTTGTTTCTCTTTAGGCTGGGTCCACGCTCAATTACCAGTTGGCTTAGTGATTCCAGGTTAAATGGGTTCAGGTCTGGGAAATACACACACAGTTATGGTTTAAGTTAAATTTTCTATTGACACATAACTTTCCTAACCTTAAGTTTCCAAACTGTATTTGCACAAATGAGGCACGAATTCTAAGTTCTGCTGGCTCAAATCTAGTATGGCTAGAAAGTTAAAGGAAAGATAAACACGCAAAGCCAAAGAAAGAAGCAGTTCAAAAGTTTGAAAAGAAGCCTACAAAGATGGGATCAATTGCAGTAAGTCACTCTGCATCTGTTCGGAAAAGCTCCACTTCATCCTCTTTCAACACCAGAATCATAGCTCCAATTATCCTGGCTGCTCCCACCATCGCCCCCAGCCTATCACGTTCAAGGAGTTCATCATGAGGGTTGGCCAACTTGGAGAACCTTTAAGTCTACCAGGGCCAAACTTACAAAAGCAGCAAGCCAGGAAAAGCACATGCGTGGCATCACACTCCAGCATGCATTTCAATGTTACAAGGCAAGATAGAAGATAACCTGAGCCAAAGATAATTTCTCTCCTCTGCCATCAGAACTAGACGCTGCGACTATTGTTTTTAACTAAATTTTCCTACGAAGGCGCTTTGAGCTTCCCAGAACCAACAAACACATAAACATTCATCTTATCATTGCTCTCGAGCTAAGCAGTCATGTGGCTTCTTTACTCATTACTGCAGTGGATCAAGAAATCATCTTCAGTTATAATTCCCAAGGCTACAGGTTTGAAGGATACTCATAAAAAAATAAATACTCCCCCAAGAAAAATTCCTGACATTCCATTCCAATTGCAGTATAGAGCCCTCAAGACGTTTAAATGTTATGACATGGACACTTGTTCCCGGTGCTGAGGGGAAGAGCAACGAGAAGGAGAATGCAATACTGTGTAATTAAAGAGGTTTGAGACTGGAGAACCTCCAGGAAACTGTGTAGACAAATGCTGAGCTACAACATCTCCAAACAAATGCCACTGGCTATATAAACTCTTTATCAGCTGGATTCTACACCTAACTCACTTGAGGTGCTCTTTTCCTCTTTCAGTGTAACGTGAAAAACACTTGTTTGCAAGTTAAAAGAGCACTTGTACTGCTCTTTTACCAAGCCCATCCAGGTTTATTTGCCTACCTGTGCTTTTTGGAGAAGGAAAAAAAAAACGTTAAAGCCCAAACGGAGAATTCTTAAGCATAACCTAAGAAGTGCAATGTCTTGACTCATCTTTTTGCAAAAATCCTTCCGTAGGAACACAAAAAAACAGGGGCAACCTGAGCAGTCTCTGCCTCTCACTGCTTGGTGAGCCCACAGACCAGCAGCTCTGGGGTGATAACTCCCCTTCTTTAGGAAGGCCCGGTACTGTCATGTAGTTCTGACAAAAGGTAATCAGATGTGATTCCTACCTCTCCCTTTTATGATAATCCACTGAGCTGAGAGAGGGCCGGAGAGGCGGGGAGAAGGGGACGGAGCACCAGGAGTAGGAAAGAATATAAAGAAGTCCAAGCCCAACCCTTAGGACTTCCTGGTGCTGCAGTGGTTAAGAATCCACCTGCCAACGCAGGGTACACGGGTTCAAGCCCTGGTCCGGGAAGATCCCACATGCTGCGGAGCAACGAAGCCCGTGCACCGCAACTACTGAGCCTGCACTCTAGAGCCCACGAGCCATAACAACTGAGCCCACGCACCGCATCTACTGAAGCCCATGCTCCACAACAAGAGAAGCCACCGCAATGAGAAACTCGTGCACCACAACAAAGAGTAGCCCCAGGGCTTCCCTGGTGGCGCAGTGGTTGAGAGTCCGCCTGCCGATGCAGGGGACACGTGTTCGTGCCCTGGTCAGGGAAGACCCCACGTTCCGCGGAGAGGCTAGGCCCGTGAGCCGTGGCTGCTGAGCCTGCACGTCCGGAGCCTGTGCTCTGCGATGGGAGAGGCCCGCGTACCGCAAAAAAAAAAAAAAAGAGTAGCCCCCACTCGCCGCAACTAAAAAGGCTGCACGCAGCAACGAAGACCCAACGCAGCCAAAAATAAATAAAATAAATAAATCATAAAAAACAAACAAACAAAAAAGACCAACCCTTACCTAAAAAAATCCCTGGCTGGATTTTGGGGATTGAGAAACCTCTTGCCTCCTTGAAGTGGATGTGGGGTGCTGATGTGGGCGATCTCTGCACAAGTTTCTTTTCTATTCTGTTTTTGCTGGCCAGCAACCCTTCTTCCTTTCCTTTCATCCTTGCCAGAAGGATTTCTCAGTTTAAACTTTGGGGTTAAGAGATAACCCGCTGGAACATTTAAATAAGTGCTATGTGATACAGAATGAGATTTAGAAGGCCTTGGAACAAATTTGACCCAGGTTTACGGTGTGATGCTCTCAAGGGGAACTCTTTGAAGGGAACAAACCAAACGTTGCTTATGCAAGGGCATTCCCAAGCAAGACTTTTCCCATAGAAGTCTGGGGCTCTGTTTGGCACCTGCCAGTCTGGTCTGGCCAGCTGAAGGTACCAGAGATGGTTGCCTGAGGTCCTGAGGAGATTGAAGAAAGAGAGGGATATCCCATGTAGAGGACTTAATTCCAGGAAGTGTCCTAGAGGCTTCTATATCTTCTCTGCTAGTCCTTATGAAAGCTCTCCTAGAGAGCGACACTATTAGCACCATTAATTGTGCAGATGAGGAAACCAAGGTAGAGAATGGGGTACATTACCGAAACTCACATGGCCAGAAAGTTGTTGGGATTAGAATGTCATTGGCTGCAAAATTCCCACTCCAGGAAAGAAGACTGAACTTTTCTTTCTTTTTTTGCCCCAGATTTCCTCCCTGCAGTATTTTGATCACATTACACCTCTCAGTATTCTCCGAGGAGACCATACTCTTTCTAACACCCAAGCCTTTATGCTAAAAGGTGCCTCTGCCTGAATGTTCTTAAGAAGCTCACTTCAGAATCAGATGATGTTAACTCCTCCCCTGGGCAGCCTTCAGCACCTCTCCAGGCACAGGTGGTCAGGGGATCCTTGGACACTAAGAACTTGAAAAATGCTACTATAAACAATCCATTAGTTTATCTATCTACCACTGCCAGTGGCTGTCTTAGGTCCTAGTTGGCTATACAACTCTGGTTATAGCACTGAGCAGGAGCTTAAAAAAGTAAATTTAAAAAAAAACAGTCAAATACTGAAGCATCAAAGTCAAATAAGCCAATTACGGGGGGAGGGAAAGGAAATACATACATTTTTTATATATTATATATATTTTATAGAGATTATATATATTCTCTTTTAAGAAACGACAAATCACTTTTCCTTCTCTTCACAGCTCTCCTAAAGGGAGAAAAGAGTTCAGTTTGGTTTTTTTTTTCTGGCCGTGCCACTCAGCATGCGGGATCTTAGTTCCCCAACCAGGGATCGAACCCGTGCCTCGTGCCGTGGAAGGGGGGAGTCTTAACAACTGGACCGCCAGGGAATTCCCGAGTTCGAATTATTTTTGAGGGCTTATGGTAAAGGCTGACTCATGAGATCTGTACTAAAACTTCAGCTTTATGGCATTTCTAGGGAATGAGTCAGCATAGAACACTAAAGGTTACACTCTTGAGCAAAAGAACTACAACAAAATTTAAGTTAACCATTGAGTATAGAACGTGTTCTATGAACATGTTAAACACTTTTTCCACATCTTTCAAGGCACAAGAGACATGGTCTAATCCAGGTCATCACCATGAACATCAATGACAATGCTACACAGCCTCCAGAGATGTGAGTGGCAGCAGCCCCAGACAACTATCAGTTTTTACACCTTTTTATAATTCTTCCATCAGGTTCTCAACTGTGTTTCATGCTGATGATGTCAGAGCAGCTGGCCTAAGTATCCCTTCTCCAAGCTTCTAATGTGCCACTTCTCGCTGGCCACAGACTTAAGCACCAGGTAAGCAAACTTCTGAAACTGAGTAACAGAAGAAAACACACAGGTTCCAAGGAAGTGCCTTGCTCATAAATACACGGACTGGAAAGGGTTATCTCCCAACAAAGCAAGCAGAGGCAGCACGGCATGTGACTGCCAGGAAGAATGGCCATGTCAAGATGGCACTGTCGCCCGTTCACTACTTCTCTAGGCAGCCAGAATCTCACGGGCATGGATGGTTACTACAGACACAGAGCTTTTTGCTTAGCTAATTCAAATGACCTATGAAATAGGAGACTGTCTTGAGCTCCATTTTCAGGCTAAAGCTATTGATAGTGATTCTGCACCAGCTGGCAATGAGAAGGTAAGTTCCGTTCTCGATGTCCCTGGCCACTTCCTGGTAAGACTTGAGAAGATTCATTATTAAGATGACTTTCTCCCCTGAAAAAAGTGTTTCACGGACTTCCTTCATGGCGCAGTGGTTAAGAATCCGCCTGCCAATACAGGGGACACGGGTTCGAGCCCTGGGCCGGGAAGATCCCACATGCCGCGGAGCAACTAAGCCCGTGCACCACAACTACTGAGCCTGCACTCTAGAACCCATGAGCCACAACTACTGAGCCTGCGTGCCTAGAGCCCGTGCTCCGCAACAAGAGAAGCCACCGCAATGAGAAACCCACGCACCGCAATGAAGAGTAGCCCCTGCTCACCACAGCTAGAGAAAGCCCGTGCGCAGCAACGAGGACCCAACGCAGCCAAAAATAAATTAATTAATTAATTAAAAAAAAAAAACTGTTTCACTTGTTGTGCTGCAAGGGCTTTGTAAAACTCATAAGCACTGTTTAATTAAGTAGGGAATTTATCCCTGAGCACAACTGAGTTGTAACGAATTAACAGATACCTGTGAGTAATTCCTCAAAATTTATTTAGGGAAGGCTATTTTTTTAAACCTACTACCTCAAGATTTCATTCCAGTCAATTTTGACAATCCCTAGACTATAAGTTTAAAAATTCAATTGTTGAAGTCAGTATTCATTTACTTATTCGTTCATTCCTTCCTTCGTTTGTACCTTCAGTTAGCATGCGCTGTATTCTGTATTGGATTTTAAAATGTAAGAGACACAGTTCTGCCCTCCAAAAACCTCACCGTTTGGGGGATATATTGTCAATAGTTTCCTAAGGCTGCTGTAACAAATGACCACAAACTCAGTGGTTTAAAACAACACAGATTTATCATCTAGATGTTCCAGAGGTCAGAAATCCTAAATGAGTCTTACAGGCTAAAATCACAGCGTTGGCCAGGCTGCGTTCCTTCCGGAGGCTCTAGGGAGAATCGTTCCCTTGTCTTTTCCAGTTACTAGAGGCCATCCACCACATTCCCTGGCTCACAGCCTCTTCCTTCATCTTCAAAGCATATCATTTCAACCTCTGCATCTATCCTCCCATCTCCTTCTCTGTTACTATGACCTTTCTTCTTATAAGGACCCTGATGACTACACAGGACCCACTGGATAATCCAGGACAATCTCCCCAGCTCAAGGTCCTTAATTTAATCACATCTGCACAGTCCCTCTGCCATATATGGTAATATATTCACACACTTGGGGATCAGGACATGGATGTCTTTGGGGGAGCCATTAATCAGCCTCCCATAAGGAGACTGATGGAAATAAAACCATGAATCTCAGCAAAAGATTCTACTCTTTATTCTTTAAGTCCTCTCTCTGAATCTTACTGACTCTTAACAAAATTCCTAAAAAGCTTAGTTACCTGCTCAACGATGTCACAGCACGGTGCACCACAATGTAGAAGAATGGAGGACATATTAGGGTCCTAACTTCAGGATATATATTAACACTGGAACAGGAAACATACAAATAAAATGCAGACTTGCTACAGTACAAAACCGTAATCTTAAAAAAACCAAGAAAGTTAGTGTATTCAAGAAGGCAGAAAAGTGTATGAAGAATTTTAGAAGCACTTAAACTTTTAAATGTTTTACAATATGCTCAATCTGATACTGATTTTTTTTTTTTTTTTTCTGCGGTACGCAGGCCTATCACTGTTGTGGCCTCTCCCATTGCAGAGCACAGGCTCCGGACACGCAGGCTCAGCAGCCATGGCTCACGGGTCCAGCCGCTCCGCGACATGTGGGATCTTCCCGGACCGGGGCACGAACCAGTGTCCCCTGCATCAGCAGGCGGACTCCCAACCACTGCGCCACCAGGGAAGCCCTGATACTGATTTTTAAAATGCATAAGCCTATGTATATAGTCAAAGAAAAAACATGTAAAGATGTAAAGATAAACCAAGGATTAACAGTGTTTATCACTAAAAAGTATTGCTGAAGAGTTAAAAATAGGGGTACTTTTTTTTCGTCCCCTTCCTTTTTAACTTTTTCTATAATGAACACACATTATCATTTCAACCAGAAAAATATATGCTGAAATATAATTTTTAATGATTTGGTAGTTAAAAGTATAGGCTTCAGTTCCCTGGAAATATTCAATTAGATTAGAATACACCTTTCAGCTATAAGCCCACATTTATTTTTAAGTCTTCATTGAATTTGTTGTAGTATTGCTTCTGTTTTATGTTTTGTTTTTCTGGCCGCAAGGCATGTGGGATCTTAGCTTCCCGACCAGGGATGGAACCCGCACGCCCTGCACTGGAAGGCGAAGTCTTAACCACTGGAGCGCCAGGGAAGTCCCCACATTTGTTTGTTAACTATTTTATTTATTAATTAAAGATCTGTTCTATAATGTTACGAAGCAACATTCTGATTATTAATTGACCCTCTCAGCTGTAGGGAAATGGGTATCCTGGAATTAGTACTTTAATCACTGACCATTTACAGATTTTTAATGCATTTTAATATGGTTAAAATCAGACTTATGTACACATATACACACAACAGTTAACAGTTTTATGTGTGTAAATCACAAAATCAATCGAGAGTTATGATCCAAAGAAGGGCAACACAGGTAAGCTTAGCATTAGTATGTTCACACCCCCAAAAGATAATAAAAGCAATACTCTACATTTTTACTCACTGAAATTTCATTCATACATGCACACTTCTCCATTCATAGATGGGAAATTTAAACAGCACATTTTTCATGCATTTCTCATTCCTCCTGCTTTATGGGGGGAAAAAGAGAGAGGAAACGGAAGAAAAACAGGAAAAGGAGAAAAATTTAAAAGGCAGGCAAGAGAAGAATCCAGCTTTGCCCTGGATACTTACCTGGACCAGCATTACACAGCAACACTTCGTTTTAAAAACACCATCTCCCCCTTCCTTTGATAGATTAGTCAAAGAAGCAACCACAGATTTCGCAAGGACTTTCAGAATATTAATCAACTTTACAACCAAACCAAAGAGAGATCTACATAATATTGATATGACAAAGGGCTCCCTGCTGAAGTATTTTTTCTTTCCATTAGAATTTAGTACTATCCTCCGAAGGCAGGTAATTTGGAGTGGGCGACAGTATTTTCCAGCTACAGTGAGGATGGGGGGTAGTCTGCTTTCTCACTCAGAGGCTTGTTGTCTTTCTCAAACCCCCAACGGACATGGTGTACAGAGGCAGGGCTTTTCAAACCACGTAACTGACCAGCTCCCCTGAGGTCAGGAGGAAAACAGGCTTCACTCAGCAACTGTTCAAGGTTCCCAGACTCCTGCAATCCTTGACGGCAAGCCCTTGGAGATGAGAGCCCAGGTCTGTCCCGTTTACACTGTGTCCCTAGAGTCAGGGACATAACAGACATAACAGAGGTCCTTCACATGCACCTATCTGCTGAAATGCCACCTAAGGGCCAATAAAATCCTAAATTTAAAGTGCATATTTCTAACGATTTGCAAGTTATGTCACCTTCTAACTCAAGAATATATAAACGGAATATTCATATTATACCAAAGAGATGAATCAGTAACTCTGAAAAGTGTTGGAAAGATTTGGCTTTTATAATAAAATGAGGCGAAAATTCTACATAGGTAAATCAGACAAGAATGAAAAAGAAGAGGGTGTCAGAAATGGCCGGCACCCAGATTCTTAAATAGTTCCTTCTTTCCTAGTCCTCTTTTCTGCTGATACTACTGATATTTAAAATGGAAAGGACAAAATTATACACGGAATTTGTCATTTCATAGATAATTTTTAATTATTCCTAAAAGTACTTCAACAGCCAGAGCCATGCACAGCCACATTTTCTAAAGTCATAGAAAACGGTTATTATAGCCCATTTTTTATAAAGGGTAAAACTTCCCTACAGACAGTTCAAGACTGTAATTGACAGACTGCAATTGATTACATCCTGGATGAGGGTACAGTGACCTCTGTGACAATGGACAAGGGCAATAGAACAGCCAATAGTTGCCTCTACCAGTCCAAGGGGTTGGGTTGGAAGACAGCATAATGTCGTGGGTGCTATGGAGTCCAAAGAGCCAGCCCTTTGTTAGTGGGGTGACTTGAGGGACAGCTTCCTGTGACCTCACTGAGGATCAGGTCCCTCATCTGTAACATTGCTACATGTGCTCCCAATGCTTTTGAGATGATCAATATAAAGTGCCTGCCGCCTGCAAACCCCAGGAGAGCCCCAGGAGTTCAAATGCAGCAATCGGCACTTCTGGCCTCACTCAGGGAGCCAAAAACCATTTTCTCATTTATGGACTTGATTTAGAGCCATGGCAAATAAACAATAACTGAGAGCAAAGCACTTTGCGAAAGACTTTGCTTCAAAACCATTTTGGTTTTTTTTAACAGCCCACAAAGAGAAAGGGAAAAAGACTGAAAATGACCCAAAATTATTAGATATACAACAAAAGTGTAAAGCTAAAAGAAAGAGATTTTTACGTGAAATCAGATTAAAATAAGTCAGCTTTCACTCACCTCAAACTTTGATCACATTGCTATCACAAAATAGCACACAGCTTTTATTTTTCTATTTGAAAGCCAAAAGCAAAAGTTGTATGTAATAAAATGTGGAATAGGACTCTACTAGTAATTAAATAAATGCATTTAGGTGTTCAAATACGCAACCTGTTTCTTATAGCAAACATTAGGAAAAATGTTGGCAACTGTTTTCCAAGAAATTTCAATAACTTCATCACATCACTAAAAATTTTATCACACATAAAAATGCAATCCAAAGAAAATTATTTGTTTGCTGTCACTAACAGATACCAAAGGAAACACTCCATTATTTCTGAATTTAAATTTTCATGTATTCCAGAAAACAGTTACATACCACCCATGTAATGGCTGCACTTCAATATTAAAGTTTTTAAAGAAAAACACAAAAAGTGAATAAGTGTGCTACCATTTTTCAGTTTTGTAAGTTGTTTAGAACTTGAAGTTTAATGTATTTCAGGATTATGACTGAACTCTGAAGATTCCTACTGTATTTTATACACCTTCTGATAAATCATCATCAATCATCCTAAATATATAAAGACATAATATTTTTCAAGCCCTAAGTAAAACAATAAAAGTCTGGGTGTTTTTATTAAACAAGATGCATTATGAAGTTAACAAGAACAACAAGGCGATCCTATGAATGTTGGAGATGATCAAGATCTCACAGGCAAGAAAAAGAGGGACCGGATTTATCCACACAATTTTAACTCAAAAGTGGACAAAACATTTTAAACAATGGTTTTAAAAACACTGGACATTGAGCAACAAAGGACAGTGATTCCTGAAAGACAGGAAACAAGCAAGGTAACCATAGGAAGCTTACTGCCTAGATAGAATTTTCAGACTGTGGCCCAAAGAATGTGGGGAGCCAGGCAGAGCCTGGTGCTCTCCCTGAGTTGAGAAGATGGAGCCAGGAGTTCAAGGAGGCCAAGATGCCTGAAGTTTGCAGAGCAGAGTACCAGAGAGGAGAAGGCTGCAAAGACAGAGAACTCTGGAGATGTGCTGGGGTCCCCCCTTGAGTCTTCAGCTGACCAACCCACGTGTGTGAGGAAACTACTCAAGAACTACCTGAAAGGACGAGAGGGAATAATCCCCAAAGCTCACATAGGCTGGAAAGGGCTCCTTCTGCTCCCACTAGTCAGAGTGGAAAACCTCATAACTAACAGGACATTAGGTAGAGTATTTAGAAGGGTTTTACCTCTCAGTAGGCAGTAAAATTATAGTAAATGCTGCTCTGGTTCTACCTAAGAAAGCTTAAAAGCAAGACATGAAAAGGTCAAACCCTTTCCAAGTGACTTAATTACATCCCATAACAAAGCTCAAGAATACAAAAATATTCAGCACCCAACAAGATAAAATTCACAATGTCTGGCATCTAATCAGAAATTACCAGGCATGTAAAGAAGAAAATACCATCCACAACAAGGAGATAAATCAATTAGTAAAACTGACCCAGAACTAGCACTAACATGTTAGAATTAACACAAAAGGACATAAAAAAATGGTTACTATGTGTTCAAAAAACTCAAGGAAAACTTGAAAATTTTAAGATATTCAAATATCTTAGATATTTGATTAGCAAATATCAAAGATATCCTAACTGAACTTCTAGAGATGAAAACTACAATGTCTGGGGTGAAACACGCATTGGACGGGATAAACAGTACATTAGATAGTCACAGACTGCCAACTCTATGTCAGCATTCTATAAGTAATATTTCTTGATAACTTTCTTTTCCCCTTCATACTCTTAACCAATTTGCAGGAGGAAAAAAAAAAAAGATCCGTGTATTTAAAGTGATAGAGACTAAAAGGAATCACAGTAGTAAAAAATACTGGAAAAAAATGAACAGAGCATCAGTGGAACAACTTCAAACTGTCTAATGTGATATAAATGCAGTCTCCAAAGGAGGAGGAACAGAAAAAATATTTGAAGAAATAATGGTTGAAAATTCTCTAAATCAAATGAAAACTATACATGCATAAATTTAAGAAGCTCAATGAACTCCAAGAGTAAGACACATGAATAAAACAACACAGATATACACATCAAATTGCTTAAGACCAGCGTTCAAGAGAAAATCTTTAAAACAACTAAAGAAAAAAAATACACATTATTTACAGAGCAACAAAGATAATGATGATCACCAATTTCTCACCGGAGACAAAGTAAGCCAGAAGACAGTGGAATATCTTCATTATCTTAAAAGTAATGAAAGAAAAAAAAAAATGGCCAACCTATAATTATTTATCCAATGACACTACCTTTAAAAATGAAGGCAAAATAAGAATATTCAAGGGTAAGAAATGTTAAAAGAAATTCTTCAAACAGGAGAAAAGTAATTACCCAGGATGATCTCACCATCTCAAGATCCTTAACTTCATCACATTTGTGACGAAACTTCTGTCATGTAAGGTAACACTCACAGGGTCCAGGAATAAGGACAGGGACACTTTTGGAAGCTATTATTCTGGCTACTATACACCCCATATGAAGAAATTACTAAAAATGTTACATTAAAAAATAATGCAAGATAATACATAATATTTTTTAAAAAAAACAATGGAAACTGAGTATGACTGAGAAGAAACAAACATAAAAAAATTGAGACTCCTTTGGACTTTGATTCCTGGAACATTCTCCTTTAAAACCTGCAGATTTAGTAATTTAAGATTTTTTTTTTCTTAGAATACTGCTCAATTATTATGTAATAATGGTACTTTAAATGTGCAGATAGTACCAAATTTATTAAATTTTTTAGTTAGTTCATTATTTTATCTATATCCCCAAATATTCATATATTCAAGATAGAGGGAAAAAATTCAAGAATCCTCTCACTAACAATGCTTTCTATTCAAGGGCAACTAATATTTGGGCATCTGCACTAAATCTCCAAATCTCTGCCATATACCAAGTTATGGAGTTCAGCCCAGCAAAACGAGCAACCATGGCATCTGCCCCAGAAGCAGCAGTAACTCTGAAAGATCACGAAGGAATTGCAAACACAGCCAGGTGTAGGATATTTCTGCAGGTTTTAAGTACAATCTTTTGTTTGATTCACTTTCCTGAACAAATGTATTTGTGATATTAATAACGGAGCTACAAATAAAAATTACTGAGTTGAATTTAATTAAAGGAGACTAAATATTCAAGCAATGACCATCCAAAACAAAAAAAATTGTCTTTTTCTTAACCACTCCAAGCATACTACTTGATTCTGCAGCAAACAATATTTACATATTTATAATATTGCAAATGCTGTTTTTTCAAAAAGAACTCAAAAGCAATCAAAAAGAGTGATCTGAAAAAAGCCCAAGGCTCCTGCCTTCCTACATCAAGTGCTCTATCAATCAAATTAATTTTAAGGACAAATTAATTTTAAGGACAAATTGAAATTAAGCTAACTTAACTCTATGACAATATTCTGTATGTAGTATTTCTTGATAAATTTCTTTTCCCTTTCGTATCTTAACCAATTTGCAGACTTTTATGCTGAGTGGATTTATGGCCCATCAAGAATTTCAGTAACTCTAATATACATTTTTTTCCTTACATGAAATGCTTCAATGCATGACCAAATTGACCTATTATAACATTTTAGAATTAGTAATGCAATTTCAGAATTTGAGAGGCTGCAAATGAGTAAAATTAATCTTCTTCTACTTGCATGCATATACCCATGCCAGTAAAAATTAGAATCAAGGCTTCCCATTCAACAATAAAGTCACATTTTTAACACAACCTTGGAGGTATAACTTCCATCCCAAGTTAATAATTTGTCATAGTGTTAACCATCCCCCAACACATCTAAATAGAAGTTCCACAGTCTTACAAATAGGCTTTCTCATCCTATAATTTATAAATTATCTAAATAACCATAATTAAGCAAATAAATGGAAGACATTTTTAAAAACATACAATTTAATATTACTTCTCCATCCAAATGCTACCTAACTGGGAATAACAGTTCTCATCCTTAGTGTAGAACACCACATTTAGAGAAACAAGGACCATCTACAGAACTAATTCTCTTTAGTGATAACACCAGGTTCACCAGTGGTGAAATATTTCACTTGACTCTCCTCCAAGCAAAGTTAGGGGCTATTTAGAAACCAAAATCAGGGCTTTGAAGCCACTGTATTTGTTCACCGACTTCATCTATTTCCATTTAATGATTAAAACTCTGTTTAACAGAGGCCAAACCCATTTGGCCATCGTTTGAGTTCCAGAGATGCCAGGCCAACATTTAGTTTCACATGAGAGACCCCACTGACAAGCACACACTGAAACTTCCCTTACCAGGGGCTGCTAATCATTATCATGAGAAGAGATGAGAATGCTGATGGGCTCGCTGAAAATTAACTGACTCCACATACAGGGAACCTCATTACCTCGACCTCAGCTTCCCTTTTTCGAGCTTGATGATCACAAGAGAAAGTGTGCCCGTTTACACTGATGTTTCTAGAACTCCTGCCAGGACTACTGATTACTACACAATTTTTTTTTTATTTTTATTGGAGTATAATTGATTTACAATGTTGTGTTAGTTTCTGCTGTACAGCAAAGTGAATCAGTTATACGTATACATACATCCACTCTTTTTTTTTTTCTTTTTTGGCCACGCCTCATGGCATATGGGATCCTAGACCCCGACCAAGGACCGAACCCGCACCCCCTGCATTTGAAGCACAGAGTCTTAACCACTGGACCGCCAGGGAAGTCCCTAGCCACTCATTTTTTAGATTCTTTTCCCATATAGGCCATTACAGAGGATTGAGAAGAGTTCCCTGTGCTTATTAGTTATCTATTTTATATATAGTAGTGTGTATATGTCAATCCTAACAACCCAATTTATCCCTCCCCCAACCCTTTCCCCCCGGTAGCCATAAATTTGTTTTCTATATCTGTGACTCTATTTCTATTTTGTAAATAAGTTCATTTGTACCATTTTTTTAGATTCCACATATAAGCGATATCATATATTTGTCTTTCTCTGACTTAATTCACTCAGTATGACAATCTCTAGGTCCTACTTTCTGACCAACTCTCTCCCAGACACGACACAAAAGTAATGCTGCAAAGGAGTAATTAATCAAATGGGTGAACTATCTAGGGCCACAAGTTCCAGTATTCAGTATGCTACTCATGTCCTAGGGCCAACCACCTCAAAGAGTCCAACAGCCTCCACTGCATTCAACTATAAAATAGAAATCTGATATGCATGAAGTTGTCACAACAACGGAAATCAAGAAAGTGCATTATACCAAGTTTCAGAAGTTTGCACCATCTAAAGATAATTCAAACAAAAATATGCTTTTAAAAATCTCAAAAATGCACTTTTCCCCAAGTAATTATTCTAGATCTAAACAATTTTAACTAAAATAACGATTTTTACTTTCCCCACTTTGTGTGAGTTAGTTATTATTTGTTCCTTTACCTTTGAAAGGACTCTGAAGTATCTATCACAAAATCTGGTCAAACATGCCAGCTGAAAATAATGAATTCAGAGTTTACACATTTAGTCACGTTCTTGATCAGACACAAAGCCAAAAAAGAAACAAACATAATGGAATTAAGCTTATAAGAAAATAAAAGAGTGTATTAATATACATTATAGAAAAAGATGTAAGTATATGTAGCAGAATTTATACCAAAATTAAACATAATTCTAACAAAGTCGGAGAAGCAAAGAATCCACATGTAATTCATGTAAGAACTTTAAAAATCACATAGTTAAGCCAACATTAATATTAAACTTTAAAAATTAGGTCCTTCGTTTTTGGCATATCAAATATTCATATTTCATGGGTCCAAAGCACAAGTAATTCTTATCTTGTATATGCTGTCCTGGCAAACAAATCAGCATTTAACTGATTCTTGGCCCTTCCTTTATACTTCCTTTATACTTTCAAAACTACTGCTATTTAGGGTTGCATCACAAGAAAAAACAAACGAAAGGAGGAAATTCAGAAACTGAACGATAAGAATATGCCTGAAAAATAAGAACGCCTGTCTGACATGTTTATAATGGCTGCTGCATTTTAAAAGAGAACACTGCAGTCTCTTTATAAAAAGTATATAACTTCAGAATTGACTGAAACAATTAAGTTCAACTTTAAGAGCTTAAAATTTTCTCATTTTCACCTTACCTTTTTTTTTTTTTTTTTTCGCGGTACGCGGGCCTCCACTGTTGTGGCCCCTCCCGTTGCGGAGCACAGGATCCGGACGCGCAGGCTCAGCGGCCATGGCTCACGGTCCCAGCCGCTCCACGGCATGTGGGATCCTCCCGGACCGGGGCACAAACCCGTGTCCCCTGCATCGGCAGGCGGACTCTCAACCACTGCGCCACCAGGGAAGCCCTCACCTTACATTTGTGTGTAGCAAGACGGAAAAAGGAGAGTGGATTTAGAGCCCAGAGATTTAAGTTCTGCTCAGGGTTCTAAAATAAACCAGGTGAGCTAACTTGAGCTAATCCCTTAAACTACCCTCTCTGAACCTCAGCTTTCCTTAACTGTGGAATTATTATGACCTCAACAAATCTTCATAGCTCATTCTGCTTCTCATAAGGGATTAGCAACTCTGAATTCAATCAATCCTGCCTCCCATTTGCCACTCGATAAGAAATCTGTCCACTCAAATGTCGAGAAAATGGAATTCATTTTAAAACTAGCTATTTTTAAATACACATAATATAAATTTTAGTTATTTTTTAAAATAAAACCCTTATTCTAAACCATCCAACGTAGTCCAAATTCAAATACAAATTATTCAATGTTTTTAATTCTATAGGTCAGGAACTTCCCTGGTGGTCCAGTGGCTAAAACTCTGCACTTCCAGTGCAGGGGGCCTGGGTTCGATCCATGGTCAGGGAACTAGATCCCACATGCCGCAACTAAGAGTTTGCATGCCGCAACTAAGACCCGGTGCAGCCAAATAAATACATAAATAAAAATATTTTTTTTAAACTTCTATAGGTCAGCATTCCTCTGACCTTGCATTCCTCAGCATTCCTCTCAAACCTTGGTAGGTAACCAAGAAGCTAAAACTCTTATCTCCTGAGGACTGAACCCCCTCTCATCCAGACCCAGTAGACTGACACCTTCAAATTTCTTATAATTTTTGTACTTTACTGCCAAAACTTCTAGAAAGCTAACCTTGAAAATGACATGAGAACTTTTAGCATTAAAAATGAGTATTATAATTCATGACGCTCATTAAAGAAACCTAAAAATAGGGGCCCCACTCCCAAAATTATTTGTCTTGATACATTTTATGAATGTTTTCAGATTAATTTCTAAAACTGATTTACACAGTGCTCTCTGCACTAGACATCTGTATTTTCATTAGTTTCCTATTGCTGCTATAACAAATTACCACAAACTTAATGGCTTAAAACAACACAAATTTATAATCTTACAGTTTTCAAGGCGAGAAGTCCAAAATGAGTTTTACTAGGCTAGAATCAAGGTGTTGGCAGGGCTGCATTCTTTCTGGAAGCTCCAGTGCAAAATCTGTTTCTCTGCGTTTTCCAGCTTCTAGAGGCTACACACATTCCTTGGCTCGAAGTCTCCTCCATCTTTAAAGCCAATCAAGGTCAACTGCATTTTTCTCACACGTGTACCTCTAACTCTCCTGTCTCCCTGTTTCACTTACCACCTTTGTGATTACAATGGGCTCACCTGGATAATCCAGCGTAATCCCCCGACTTCAAAGTCAGCTGTTTAACAAACTTAATTCCACCTGTAACCCTAATTTTCCCTTGTCATGGTAACAGAGTCACAGGTTCTGGGGATTAGGATGTGGACAACTTCAGGAGACTTCCACCTATAGCACAACATCTAGTATCTAGTGCTGGGAGAGCCTACCGACAGACTGCGAGACGGACAAGCCCTGTGGGAATCAATTTAACGGGGATGACAAAGAAGATAAAACTACAATTCAGTGGGAAAAAAATAAAAAAACATAAGAACACTTAGCAACAAAAGGCAGATGTATAGGGAATATTTTTTAATAGTAATTTAAAATATGGTCGACTGAAGCCACATGCTGTTAGAGATAAAAGTCCTACAGACTTGAACATTATTTTGAGGAAAGACCTAGTATAATATGCCACAAGAAATGAGGTCATTATCAGTCACAACTTTAGGAACTGATGGGATCTTATGAGATCATCTAGTCACTGAAACTAGTGGTCCACTGAGACACAGGGAAATTATAACTTTTATAAGATCACTTGGTTAGGTCATTTCACAAAAAGGCCTTTAGCCCAATTTCTTGATTTCTGGTCAAAATATTATGTGAGACAGCACAAAGAATAAATTCAGTTCAGTATAGTGTATTTAAGAAATCAAAGTAACATTTGAAAATACTGACTGCAGACTTTTCCAATTATAAGTTCTGCTTAATTGCTTAAATGGTTAGAATGTTTAGCCATTTAGCAAATTCTATTGTACCTTTGTACAATAACCTGTTGCTCAAAGACGTTACACATTTGAGACCCCGTATTTCATTCCTCTAGTTTACACTACATCACTGAGATCTTACTACGTGCCAGGCAAGTCCTAGGCGAAAGACATACAGCAGTGAACAGCAACAACAACAAAGTCCTGCTCTCGTGGATCTTCAATTCTTGTGAAGAATCAGGAAACAGATGAAAAACAGCTAAATAAGTGTATCAGGGCTTCCCTGGTGGCGCAGTGGTTGAGAGTCCGCCTGCCGATGCAGGGGACACGGGTTCGTGCCCCGGTCCGGGAAGATCCCACAATGCCGCGGAGCGGCTGGGCCCGTGAGCCATGGCCGCTGAGCCTGCGCGTCCGGAGCCTGTGCTCCGCAACGGGAGAGGCCACAACAGTGAGAGGCCCGCGTACCATTAAAAAAAAAAAAAAAAACTGTACAGCATAATACACAGAAAACCTAATGTATGCAAATTTTAAATTATTTATGAGGATGGAGAATCCCAGGATGGAAAGCAGACTGTGACAAAGGAATCTAACAAATGTGTGAAATAAACTCACTTAAGGGGGAAGAGGGAAATGCTGACCTTAGAAATAAGTGCAGTGTGTAAGGGTAAAGGCAAAAGGAACTGCACATAAGCTCTGTTAATAAAATTATTTCTCACGGCGGGGGGAGGGGCAGTATTAGTAAACAATTCTGAAACCACTATATACTGCATACTGGAATTAAACCATTACATAAATGAATGGGGGATCCTGAGAGCCAGATTTCTCATTGTTGGAGCAGGTGTTTACCAACAAGGGAAAAAAGCTCCAATGACCCATATGATAATAGATGAGAGTTGGAGCTATCAGTTCTGAGCTTCAACAGAAACATATAAATACGAGTGTATACGGGTTACTATACGCAATAGAGCTCCTTGCTTGCTCTGTCAGCTGAGAGAGCCTAGAAGCAACACAGCTCAGTGGCAATGAGCACACCAGATCTTGGCTTCTAATATCATTCTCCAATAAAAGAAACCAGCGCTCCTCAGAGAAATGGCTGGCTCTAGGGCTGACCAAGGAATATAAAAGATGAGCACAGCCATCTTGCAGTGCTAGAAAGTAAGAAAGTGCTCAAAAAAAAAAAAGGCGTAACAATGGGGGTATGTGAAAGGGACACAGGAGCCAAGTCAAAGAGCTCCCAATGGCCAAAGCTAGAACAATCTGAGCACCAAAATAAACAAGTATTGCCTTCTACCCCAGAGTAGAAAATAAATATCCACGGTCTATACTGATATAAATAAATGACTGAATAAAGAAATAAAAGGGGGAGAAGAGGCCAATCACCCACGCGAAAGAATTCCAAAATATTATATGGGCTCTCCCCTCTCAGGGAGGTGCAGCGGAAGTGCCTACTGAAGTGTGGACTGCACACTGGGGCTTCCTTCCAGTATCCAGTATGGAAAGGGGAAATGTTTAAAAGGATAATATTACAGGGGAGAAACCTGACAAATACTACGTCAGCCAGGTGATCAGGATTAGCGTCAACAGTGACAGGTCATACGGATGGCATGCGATGGGAACGGTACTTCACCTCTCTGGTCTTCCTCCCCAGAACTCATCACCCCAGCCGAACCACGAGAAAAAACTCAGACAAACCCCAGCTGAGGGACATTCTACAAAATACCTAACCAGTACTCCTCAAAACTGTCAAAATCATCAACAACGAGGGAAGCCTGATAAACTGTCAGCCGAAAGGAGACTAAGGAGACGTGACAACGTAACGTGGTATTGTGGATAGGCTCCTGGAACAGAAAAAGTACATTAGTGGGGGCTTCCCTGGTGGCGCAGTGGTTGAGAGTCCGCCTGCCGATGCAGGGGACACGGGTTCGTGCCCCGGTCCGGGAGGATCCCACATGCCGCGGAGCGGCTGGGCCCGTGAGCCATGGCCGCTGAGCCTGTGCGTCCGGAGCCTGTGCTCCGCAACGGGAGGGGCCACAACAGTGAGAGGCCCGCGTATCGCAAAAAAAAAAAAAGTACATTAGGTTAAAAAAGGAAATCTGATTAAAATAAGGACTCTGGGTCCAAATAATACTATGAATATGAAAATAACTATGAAAATATACCACACTGATGTAAGATGTTAATAATTTAACAAGGGGAAACTGGGTGTGTGGGATATACAGGAACTCTGTACTATATTCACAACTATGCTGTAAATCTAAAATTGCTCTAAAATAAAAAGTTTACTTTAAAAAATTCGACTAAAATATATTAAAAATTCTCACCAGTGGGGAAAATAAGAATCCTCCATTATTTCCCTAGGTATCAACTGAAACACATCTAAAAGTCTGACACATTCCTTACATATTAAAAATAAAATAAAAGCTGATACATTTACAAGGCAGGAGGCCAATACATTACCACTTTTTAAAGCCTATCATTTTCTAAAAAGTACAAACATCCTCTGGATTGCAAAACTGATACTTTAATATTGATTTTTTTCTTAAGTATTTGAAACCACTGATAACAGGACAACAAATTAAATTACAATAATAAGAGGACCACTCATCTTAGGTAAAACTGTGGTCAACTGTGGGTGTCATTTGGAGCTAGGTTTTTCCTGCAGCTACAAGAGCCATTGAATATTGAGTCCCAGAGGTGACTCCTCCAGGACTGGTCACCAGGGTACCTCAGTGGAAGTGATGTTCTACAAGCATCACCCACTACCTGGAGAGGCAACAAGCCGGCTTCCTACACTCTACGCTGAAGCGTGAGAACAGGTACTGTATTATTTGGCCCATAAATATTTCTTTTTAATCTGGACTTGGTACCAATAATAAAAATCGGGAGACTGTTCAACTACATATACTTCAATAAAATTTTTTAAAAATTGAGAGACTGCATGTAAAACAAATCAAATTACTACCTTTCTGTTTGAACATTAGGAAGATCTGGCCACACCTGGCTGCATTTCCACAGGGCAGCAACCTGATGCAGCAGAGCAGAGCTGTCCCCTGTAGGCCAGGCACCGCCTCTATAGTTTGCCTGGACCCCCAGCACTCCCTATTTTTAACATCCCAACACACTTCACTTATTACTTACAGCTCTACAACCGGCCACCCCGTTACTCCCAAAATTTGAAAAACAATAACCTTGGAGACACAGCAATGATATCCACAAGCTAATACAAATATTATTATTTTGGGGGTTTCATGACCCAGAAGTATCCTGAATTATACTGGTAATAATGGGCAACCCTACTAAAAATGCCAAAACAGCATTAATTGTTTAATTCTGGTTCAAGAAAGAAATCATGGATTAGGAAGGATATGTAATAGATAAGACAAGATACAAATACACACACTCGGCTAATTCCCATTTACCTTTAGGAATCTAGAATAAATAATGGGATGGTCATGGGCTCATTAAGTAAGACAAAGAGCAACAAGGCTCCGGGCACTGTGTGGACTTCTTGTCTTGGAGCTGAAATAAGGGACAACCCAACTGGGCTGCTCCCTACAGGGCTAACCCTCCAGAGGCTCTAAAACCTCTAGGGCACTAAAACATCATCCAATGTAATAAGATGGAGAAAACAGTATTGACCAGAACCCGGCTCAGAGAGGATGCTGCATGTTTCGGAGAAAATAACTTGATAACCTTCTTTGCATAAACAGTGAACTCCACAAAGGACAGGTAAAGAGTCTTCTAGAGAGAGCAGGACTGACGAGTGGATGGGTTTGTTTCACTAAGGTGGAATATGCAAGTTTGGGCAGCAGCAGAATTTCCTGAAACAAGAAAGAAGAGGCCTGGAGCTGCCACCAGAGGGCTGACTTCACCCTTCCCCCATGCACTGCCCTGCCTCTCCAGGCACTATCCAAACAACAAATAACTGAAGAATCTGGGCCAAACCATGAGCCTGACTGGAGCACTCACTTTTCTTGACATTTTCTATTTCCATTACATATATCCAGTAAATTTAAAGAAAAACTGAAGTCAAGCTAGTTCAAGTTAGTCACAACCATTCAAATCCAAGAGACAAGACCATGAGCAAACCTCAGTTACAGAAGAACACTACAAGTTATTATCAAACCTTATACTCGTATCTAATAAAGGAGTCACAAAACAGCCAAACAGGTCACGGCCACAGTGATATATACTCTAAGGATAAATCAAAGCTGAAAGTTTCCATTTTAAACTTTAAGAACGAAGTTATTCTTCAAAATATATCCAAAGGATAACTTTTGAATCAACCTGCAATAGATCTATGAAAGTGTAAATATAAGCATTGAATTAAAAACCAATACTACAATAGCACACCTATACATTTTAAACTAAAAGATGACTAAAATAATCTAAAAGGCAAAGATAAAGTAAGCAGCATAATTGCCATATATTACCATTACAGTAAAACAAGTGTAATTTATAAAAAGCCTGCAGTACCTAAGAACACTGTGAATAATTCAGCTGTATTTTCAAATTGTTTCCAAGCCTTTAATTTGGTGCTGAATAATCTGGATCAACGAAATTTGTTTTCCAATTATTTATTCATTTGCTTAGTCTTTATAAAGTTTCTCCTGAAAAGTACTGTGGTTAGGAAAACTACGACTGCACATCCTACACAATCCTTTCTACAGCCATATCATGTTTAAGAATGCACATTTACAGGGCTTCCCTGGTGGCGCAGTGGTTGAGAAGTCCGCCTGCCGATGCAGGGGACGCGGGTTCGTGGCCCGGTCCGCAAAGATCCCACCTGCAGCGGAGCGTCTAGGCCCGTAAGCCATGGCCGCTGAGCCTGCGCGTCCTGGAGCCTGTGCTCCGCAACGGGAGAGGCCGCAGCGGTGAGAGGCCCGTGTACCGCAAAAAAAAAAAAAAAAAAGAATGCACATTTACAATATTCATTGGATAATTTACAATCTAGAATAAAATGAGCTTTTTGTAATAATTTACAAGTAGTCAAGGACTTACTTCATTAGATGGAGAAGGCTCCATCACCTAAAAAAGCTGTACGTCATATCAAGACAATGGGTCCCAGGAACAGAAACTAAATACATAAAACTCTAAATCTATAGAAACAAAAATCAGGCATGAGCTTCCATTCCAAAAGTAGGCTTCACTTTAGGAAAACAGTTCACTATATGATTTCTTTGAATAGCTACATCATCTAATACATTCAAATTGTGGCTTAATTTTGATATTAGAGGAGCAAGAGTTAATGATTTCCAGTGCTGTGTATCACTACATTATTTATTTTTAATTGTGGTAAAATATGCATAACATAAAATTTACCATTTTAACCATTTTTAAGTGTGTGGTTCACTGTCACTGAGTACATTCACACTGTTGGGCAACCATCACCGCCATCCACCAGGTGGTTTTCACCTAGGACTATTTCATCTTTCCAGTCTGAAGCTACTCATTAAACAGTAATGCTCACTTCCCTTCCCACCCCCATATCCTGACAACCACCGTTCTACTATCTGTCTCCTTTAATTTGACTACTCTGGGTGCCTCACATAAGAGGAGTCATACAATATTTGTCCTTTTGTGACTGGCTTATTTCACTTAGCATAATATCATCAAGGGTTCATCAATGTGTAGCATGTGTCAGACACCAGAGTTCCAAACTAGTTACATCAGACAGATTCTGCCAGTGCAACAGTTGTCGAGGTGGGAAGACAGATCCCTGGAGCTTTCTACTCTGCCATCTTCTCTCTAGCTCCCCCAGTCCACTGCACTCCATTTTGTAAATTCTATGAGAACACAATCCACGTTTACCCAAAGAACCACTCTATTTATTGCAAATCAACTGAAAGGGCAGATATTTTGATATTTGAGAAGTTACTGTGAGAGAATATGCTTTTTTACTTGCTGCCATAATTATATATCTAGACTATTTTAAAGTTCAATCCTAGCCAAAATATTTTTCTCTTAAAACATCAAGGAGTAATACTGCAAAATGAAAACCAAAAATGTAAGTACAGCTCTTGTATGAAAAATTCATTGAAAGCCAAGGAAAAATTTGCAACAAAATCACAAATGAAGTTCCATATAAATTACCTTAAAAGTTATTCCCTCTAAAACTTAATGTCTCATGGCATGTTTTCCTCCATATCCTTAAAATTAGAAAAATAGGAATCATTTGATGAAAAAAAAAAAAAACAAGAACTCTGAGGAATTCCACTTCCAGTAGTGGCAGACCAGGTATAGAGACCCTCCCATTGTGGTTAACTAAAAAAGATGGACATATTTTTTTTTAATCTGCTTGGAGGCACTAGAGCATTAACAAGAGACGGGAAGAACTGCCAAGCCAGGATACAGTGGGGAACAGAAGACCAGGCGGGCAGCACGTGGGGCCTTCTCCATGGGGACATGTGCTGATTTCAAGAGGAGCACCTGAGAACCCACATCATGGGCTGGACAACCTCTCAACTAGAAGCTAGAGAGTCAGGCACTGGAGTTATGCAAGATGGCATACTGAACAGATGTGTCACAAAAGTGACCATCCAAATAGCCAGGAAACGTGAAAAGATGCTCAACCTCATTAGTAATCAAGGATGTGCAAATTTAAACCACAATGAAATACTACACACTCACCAGAATGACTACAACATAAAAGATTGACAACTATTATTGGCAAAGTTCCAGAGCAACTGGGAAACTCTTAGATTGCAGATAGAGTGCAAGGTGGTATGACCACTTTGGAAAACTAATTGGCAATATCTTCTAAAACTAAACATTTTCTTACCATATATCATTTTCACCCCGAGGCACACATGCAAGAGAAATTAGTCCATCAAACGACATGCACAACAACATTCACAGCAGCTTTATTCACAATAGCCAACAGATAAAAATAACATAAATGACTGTCAGTAAATTGTGGTATGTGCATACAATGGAATACTCCAGGGTAAAAAAAAAAAAATGCAGCAATTAACATGTTCAAATAAAACAAGAAAACTGGTCTCCAGCAAAATTGTACTACAAGTAATCTTAAAGCGATTTTTTTTCAGGATGAAGGTAAACATTACATAGAAACTTGGGTGTTAAGGAAGAAATGAAGAGCTCAAAAAAGGCAAATATGTAAATAGATTCACAAATAAATTTATCTTCTTGATTTCTTTAAAATACACATAGCTGTTTAAAACAAAAACTTGTAACATTGTGCTGTGGGGTTTATAATTTAAGTAGCCATAACACATAGAGGAACTATATAATAAAGGATGGAGGATGGTGGTAAATGCATGTATACGGTTGCAAGGCCTTTCCTTTTACATGAAGTGGTCAAAAATTACTCTAAATAGATTGTGGCAACCTGAGGATGCACAGTGTAATACTACAGTCGCCATTAAAAAAAAATAAGGAAAAGAGCTATTGCTAAAAAGCAATAAAAGCAATTTTATAAGTAATCAATTAAGCCAAAAGAGGGCTGGACAGGAAAAATCAAAGAAGCTGCCATTATATTTTTTTTCAAACCCATATAATGTACAACATCAAAAGTGAGCCTTAATGTAAACTACAGACTTTGGGTGATTATGATGTGCCAATGTAGGTTCCTACTCTGGTGGGAGATGTTGTTAATGACTCTGCATGTGTGGGTTCAGGGAATGGATGGGAAAGCTCTGTACCATCTGCTCACTTTTCCTGTGCACCTAAAACTGCTCTAAAAAATAAAGTCTACTGAAAATAAAATAAAAAATAGATGAAACAAACAAGAAAATAGTAAAATTATAGATCTAAATCCAACTATATCAATAATCACATTAAATATCTGTGGAACTAAGCAGTCCAATTAAAAGGCAAGGACTGTCAGAGCGGAAAGGATAAACTATGATACGTTTACACCACAGAAAATATTCAGTAGTGAAAATCAATAAACTTTAGTATATACAATAACATGGATGAATTTCAAATTTTGACAGAGAAAGCCAGACGCAACAGATTATATATTGTATAACTGTATTTCCATGAAGTTTAAAAGAAGGCAAAACCCAACAAAGTATACAAGGATCCCTCTGTGTGTGTGTGTGTATATATATATATATACATATATATACACACATACATACATGTGGTAAAATTATATGGCAAGCTAAGACAGATACTACCATCCAAATGAGGAGAGTTGTGACTTCAAAGGAGTGGGCATGAAGGGAGTGCTTCTGAGATGCTGATAATGTTTTCTTTGTTGACCTGAGTGGTGTAAATAAT
Organism: Leucopleurus acutus; assembly: GCF_964270905.1. Classification (NCBI taxonomy): domain Eukaryota; kingdom Metazoa; phylum Chordata; class Mammalia; order Artiodactyla; family Delphinidae; genus Leucopleurus; species Leucopleurus acutus. The sequence goes on from NC_139156.1 coordinate 73,886,777, forward strand.
TTATAATTCATTTTTGGTACATTTCTTGTATCTCTATTACACTTCACAATTTAAAAGCTTAAAAACAAAAACAAAAATTACTCTTAACTGACTAGATTATTTTATAACTAAAAACTGTGGGTCTGAAGTGTTAGGATGGAAACAGACATAATAAAAGCACCCAAAAAAAGTGTATTCTGACAAGACACTCATGGCGATAACACAAAGGAAAATTCTACCCCAAAAATTCAGTGTCACAAAATTCTCAAATTCATAAATATGACAGATCATAGAACGTCCCTTGATTAGTTATTTTCTAAACATGAAATTCATTTTTGGAATAGATAATAAAAGTTTACCAATGACTAGGTCAATTTTTGCAAAAGGTCTGAGTTCTTCATTACTCCAAAAACTGTATAGTCTTATCTTCAACACTAAGCTTAAAACCTTTTCAATGACATACCTTGGTATATTTTGAGCTACTAGATAACTGGACAACACAGTCAACAACATGACTGAAAGAATGCTAGCTTCATAGAACATAGTTTCTTTTGTCTTCTTAATTAAAAATTACTGTGAAGATATAGAGAACAGACTTGTGGTTGCCAAGGGGGAAGAGGGTAGGGGAGGAATGGATTGGGAGTTTGGGATTAGCAGATGCAAACTATTATATATGGGATGGATAAACAACAAGGTCCTACTGTATAGCACAGGGAATTATATTCGATACTGTGTGATAAACCATAATGGAAAAGAATATGAAAAAGAATATATATACACATAACTGAATCACTTTGCTGTACAGCAGAAATTAACACAACATTGTCAATCAACTTCAATACAATTTTTTTTAAAAAGTTACTGTGGGGCTTCCCTGGTGGTGCAGTGATTAAAAATCCACCTGCCAATGCAGGGGACACGGGTTCAAGCCCTGGTCCGTGAAGATCCCACATGCTGAGGAGCAACGAAACCCATAAGCCACAACTACTGAGCCTGCACTCTAGAGCCGGCGAGCCTCAACTACTAAGTCCACGTGCCTAGAGCCCATGCTCCACAACAAGAGAAGGCACCGCAGTGAGAAGCCCGCGCACCGCAACGAAGAGTAGCCCCTGCTCGCTGCCCCGTGCACAGCAACAAAGACCCAACACAGCCAAAAATAAAATAATTTTTTTTTAAAGTTACTGTGAAAATCATTGATCAGGCCAGTTTAATAGCTTTTTTTAACACTATCTTAATCTATAAAATTCAAGTAGGTATAAAACTTTTTCACCCAAAGATTAACCTCTCTCAACCTCCATAGCAACAATAAAAGTATCAATACATAACATTTTAAAATAGCTTTCTTCTTCTCTATCACTAACTCCAATTCTCCCCAGTCAGAGATTTGGGTAAACCAGGTAGTAAACTCGGATATGGGTTCACTTGGATATGGGATATGGGAAACCCGGGTATGCCATGGATTGCAGAGGGAAAAAGCTGAAGGAATGCTTCCTCTGCCACTTTTCCTAGCACTGAACTCGTGTCCCTTCTACTGATGACAAAATGAGCACAAGAAAAAGGGATGTACACCTTGGGGTAGTGGAAAAAATGGTCATTTGAAGACAGCTGTTGCTAATCTCCAAAAAATTTAATTCCAGTATGTGTAATTTTGAGGGGTTTTTGTTTGTTTGTTTGTTTTTTGGTGCTGAATAACAATAGATTTGTTTAGGTTTCTAGTGGACTCTGGCACTGCTACAAACTGCACCAATTCATAAACTCCTGAATAATGTCTGATTTGTATTTATACAGTACAGGGTCAGAGGTTCTAGATCCACTTTCCAAATCTAGCTGCTTCATCATCATGGCCAACCTTAATTTCTCTACCTGCATGGGAAACTAATTTCTTAAGAGTGCTTCAGATACACTAAGAAATGTTAAAATGTTCAAAGACTAATCATGTATTACAGCTAAATAAGTATGTCCTGATGTGTTGCATAATAGGGAAACATATTATATTAGCTTTTTACTGCTGCCCTAAGTACCGCAAACTGGGTGGCTTAAACAACAGAAATTTACTGTCTCACAGTTCTACAGGCTAGAATTCCAAAATGAAAGTGCTGCAGGGTTGGATTCTTCTGAGGGCTGTGAGGGATGGCCAGGTTCTCCCTATGTGTCATCACATTGTCTACCCTCTATGTGTCTCTGTGTTCAAATTTCCCCAATTTTTATAAATAGCTCAGTTATACTGGATTAGGGTCCACCCTAATGACTTCACTTTAATTTGATTACCTATGTAAAGACCCTGTCTCCAAACAAGGTCACATTCTGAGATTCTAGGGGTTGGAACATCAACATACGGATTTGGGGTGGACACAATTCATTCTACAACATATACATAGATATGTATGTATGTGTACATTTTATATATATATATGCATGTATATATGCTACATGTATGTATATAACTAGAACCATTCTCATCAATTATCGAGACAATTTAATTGTACTGAATATTTTTCATTCCACTTCTAAAGTGTCTCATATCCCTAGTAATGTGAATTGTAACACAGCGTACGACACTTTTAATTCTTTCCTTTTTAGATTCATAATGCAGATCACACATATGTATCCACGCTTCACCACTAACCAGAGGTGTTTCAAGCCAAGCAGCCTGAAACAAACATTCAAAATAGGGCATATTTTCCAATGGAGGTAAAGATTATAGTGTAACCAACAGGAATGTGCAAGCAGGCAATAATTTAATTTAGTACCTGAGCCAAACCATGATAGTCCACTTGAAAAATACGGAAACTTGAGAAAGTGATACTGCTACAATTGTTAACTATGGAATGCAAGAACATTTAAACTTCAAGTCATACAAATCCATTTCGTACATTTATTTTTTTAAAGAAATGTTTATTCAGCACATTTGGGACTTGAGAGCTTGAAAATAACTGAATCCTTTTTCCTGTTATGTGCATGTTAACACCAAATGTAAATGCTATTACAAGGTTCCAGTTACCGCAGGACTCTGCCTTCTGTGCTGACTTATTTTTATGCATCTCTCAGAAGGAAATACTCATGGTTCAGGTTTCAATGGATGAATGCTTTCACCCTTATGAAATACACAAAGTGTTCCCCTCTTGAAACTTTTAACGAAAGATAAAGAACTAGTTAGGATTCTTCAAGTGCCTTTGCTCTTTCATTTTGAAAACTTTTAAAGAGTTTTTAAAAGATCATGACTGTTCATAAAGGTTTACCTAAGGCGAATCTGTCATATTAGGTTAAAAATCAGATGACAGCACACAGGATTTTGTTCTTTTTTGGTTTTTTATTGTGGTCAATAAAACATAAAATTTACTATCTTAACCTTTTTTAAGTGTACGGTACAGCAGTGTTAACTATATGCACATTGTTGTGCATCAGAGCTCTAGAAGTTTCTCATCTTGCAAAATGGACACAATAACCACTGAACAACGACTCTCCATTTCCCTCCCCCCAGCCTCTGGTCCCACCATTCTATTTTCTGTTTCTAAGACTTTGACTATTTTAGATACCTCATATAAGTGGAATCATGCAGTATATATTCGTCTCTTCGTGACTGACTTACTGCATTTTTTCACTTAGTATAATGTCCTCAAGCTTCATCCACGTTGTAGCATGTGACAAGATTTCCCTCCTTTTAAGCCTGAATAACATTGTTATATGTACATACCATATTTTGTCCATTCATCTACTGATGAACATTTAGGCTGCTTCCAACTCTTGGCTATTGCAAATAATGCTGCAATGAACATGGGTGTGAAGCTATCTCTTTGAGATACTGTTTTCAAGTCTTTTGTATATATACCCAGAAGTAGGACTGCTGGATCATTTGACAATTCTATTTATAATTTTTCAAGGAACCTTCATACTGTTTTCCATACCAGCTGCTCCATTTTACATTCCCACCGAGAGTGCACAAGCGTTCGAATTTCTCCACATCTTCAGCACAATACTTGTTATTTCCCAGTTTTTTGATAACGGCCAACCTAATGGATGTGAGGTGATACCTCACTGTGGTTTTAAATTGCATTTCCCTAATGATTATTTGAGGTTGAACATATTTTCTTCATTTTTGGCCACTTGAATATCTTCTTTGGAAAAGGGGCTATTAAAGTCCTTTATCCACTTTTTAATTACATTGTTTTTGTTCTTTATTATGGCTATCAGTCCCTCAATCAGACCTATGGTTTGCAACTACTTTCTCCCATTCCATAGGCTACCTTTCCACTCAGCTGATTGCTCCCTTTGCTGCACAGAAGATTTAAAGTTTGATCTATTTGATCTAGATCAAATAGATCAAACATTGGTCTATTATTGCTTTTGGTGTTTGTGCTTTTCATGTTATATCCAAGAAATATAATTGCCAAATCCAGGGTCATAAAGCTTTTCCCCTGTTTTCTTCCAGGATATTCAGGTCTTACATGTAGGTGTTTAATCCATTTTTTACTGAAGTATAGTTGATTTACAATATTGTGTTAGTTTCAGCTGTACAGCAAAGTGGTTCAGATGTAGAGAATGGACTTGAGGACACAAGGAGGGGGATGGGTAAGCTGGGACGAAGTGAGAGAGTAGCACTGACATATACACACTACCAAATGTAAAATAGATAGCTAGTGGGAAGCAGCTGCATGGCACAGGGAGATCAGCTCCAGGCTTTGTGACCACCTAGAAGGGTGGGATTGGGAGGGTGGGAGGGAGACGCAAGAGGGAGGAGATATGGGGATATATGTATATGTATAGCTGATTCACTTTGTTATACAGCAGAAACTAACACAACACTATAAAGCAATTATACTCCAATAAATATATTTTAAAAAGTGGCTCAGTTATATATATTTTTCAGATTATTTTCCACTACAGGTTATTACAAAATATTGAATATAATTCCCTGTTATACAATAAATCCTTGTTGTTTATCTATTTCATATGCAGTAGTTTGTATCTGTTAATCCTATACTCCTAATTTATCCCTCTCCCCTCCCTTTCTGCTTTGGCAACCATAAGTTTGTTTTCTATGTCTGTGAGTCTATTTCTATTTTGTATATAGGTTCATTTGTATTGTTTTTTAGAATCCACACGTGATATATTTGTCTTTGTCCGCCTTACTTCACTAAGTATAATATTCTCTAGGTTCATCCATGTTGCTGCAAATGGTAGTATTTCATCCTTTTTTATGGCTAAGATTCCATTGTGTGAGATATAGATAGACAGATAGATAGACGTAGGTAGATAGGTAGATAGATAGGTGTCACATCTTCTTAAGCCAAATTTCTATTAATGGGCACTTGGGTTGCTTCCGTGTCCTGGCTATTGTAAATAGTGCTATGAACATTAGGGTGCACGTTTCTTTTCAAATTAGAGTTTTTGCCTTTCCCAGACAAACACCTAAGAGTAGGATTTCTGGATCATATAATAGCTCTATTGTTAGTTTTTTAAGTAACCTACATACCATTTTCCATAGTGGCTGCACCAATATACACTCCCACCACCAATGTAGGAATGTTCCCTTTTCTCCACAACTTCTCCAGTATCTATTATTTCTAAACTTTCTGATAATAACCATTCTGACCAGTGTGAAGTGATACCTCACTGCGGTTTTGATTTGCATTTCTCTAATGATTAGTGATGTTGAGCATCTTGTCACATGCCTGTTGGCCATCTGTATGTCTTCTTCAAAGAAACGTCTATTTAGGTCTTCTGCCCATTTTTCAGTTGGGTTGTATTTTTGCTCTTGAGTTGTATGAGCTGTATGTATATTTTGGAAATTATGCCCTTGTCAGTCGCAGTGTTTGCAAATATTTTCTCCCAGCCTGTAGGTTGTCTTTTCATTTTGTTTATGGTTTCCTTTGCTCTGCAAAAGCTTTTAAGTTTGATTAGGTCCCATTTGTTTATTTTTCCTTTTATTTCTTTTGCCTTGGGAGACTGATCGAAGAAAATACTGCTATAATTTATGTCAGAGACTGTGTTGCCTGCCTATGTTCTTTTCTAGGAGTTTTATGCTGTCATGTCTAATACTTAGGTCTTTAAACCATTTTGAGTTTGTTTTTGTATATGGTGTAAGGGAGTGTTCTAATTTCATTGATTTACATGTAGCTGTCTGGCTTTCCCAGCACCACTTGTTGAAGAGACTGTCTTTTTTCTATCGTATATTTATGCCTCATTTGTTGTAGATTAATTGACCATAGGTGTGTGGGCTTATTTCTGGGCTCTCTATTCTGTTCCATTGATCGATATGTCTGTTCTTGTGCCAATACCATGGTGGTTTTTTAAAATTAATTTCTATTGGGGTATAGTTGCTTCACAATGTCATGTTAGTTTCTACTGTACAGCAAAATGAACCGGCTTTACATATACATATATTCCGTCTTTTTTGGATTTCCTTCCCATTTCGGTCACCACAGTGCATTAAGTAGAGTTCTCTCTGCTATACAGTCTGTTCTCATTAGTTATCTATTTTATGCATAGTATCAATAGTGTATATGTGTAAATACCAATCTCCCAATTCCTCCCCCCTCCCCCCCATGCTGTTTTGATTACTGTAGCTTTGTAGTATAATCTGAGGTCTAGAAGGGTTATGCCTCCAGTTTTGTTGTTTTTCCTCAGTATTGCTTTAGCAATTCTGAGTCTTTTGTGGTTCCATATAAATTTTAGGATTATTTGTTCTAGTTCTGTGGAAACTGTCATGGGTATGTTAACAGGGATTTCATTAAATCTCTAGATTGCTTCAGGTAGCATAGCCATTTTAAAAATATTAATTCTTCCAATCCAAGAGCATGCAGATATCTTTCCATTTATTTGAATCACCTTCAATTTCCTTTATTAAAGTCTTATAGTTTTCAGCATATAGGTGCTTCACCTCCTTGGTTAAGTTTATTCCTAGGTATTTTATTACTTTTGATGCAATTTTAAATAGGATTTTTTTCTACTTTCTCTTTCTGATATTTCATTGTTAGACTAAACAAACGCAACAGATTTCTGTATGCTAATTTTGTATCCTGCTACCTTGCTGAATTCATTTATTAGTTCTAATTAGGGCTCTCTACATAGAGTATCATGTCAACTGCAAATAATGACAGTTTTACTTCTTCCCTTCCAATTTGGATAATTTTATTTCTTTTTCTTGTCTGACTACTGTGGCTAGGACTTCCAATACTACGTTAAATAGAAGTGGTGAGAGTGGGCATCCTTTTCTTGTTCCTGAATTTAGCAGGAAAGCTTTCAGCTTTTCGCCACTGAGTATTATATTGGCTGTGGGTTTATCATAAATGGCTTTTATTATATTGAGACATGTTCCCTCTATACCCACTTTGGGGAGAGTTTTTATCATGAATGTAGGTTGAATTCTGTCAAATGCTTTTTCTGAATCTATTAAGATGATCGTGTGGTTTTTGCCTTTCCTTTCGTTAACGTGGTATATCACATTGATTGATTTGCATATGTTGAACCATCCTTGAGACTCTGGAATGAATCCAACCTGATCATGGTGTATGATCTTTTTTATGTAATTTTAGATTCAGTTTGCTAATATTTTGTTGAGGATTTTTGCATCCATATTCCTCAAAGATATCGGCCTGTAATTTTCTTTTTTGTACTGTCTTTGTCTGGTTTTGGTATCAGGGTAATGGTGGCTTCACAGAATGAATTTGGGAGTATTTCCTCCTCTGCACCTTTTTGGAAGAATTTGAGAAAGATAGTTTTAACTTCTTTGTATGTTTCGTAGAATTCCCCAGTGAAGCCATCCAGTCTTGGACTTTTGTTTGCAGGGAGTTTTTAATTACAGCTTCTATTTCACTTCTAGTGATCAGTCTGTTCAAATTATCTCTTTTTTCTTGACTCAGTTTTGGCAGGCTCTATGTTTCTAGAGACTTGTCCATTTCTTCTAGGTTGTCCAATTTGTTGGCAAATAACTGTTCATAGCATCCTCTTATGATTTTTTGTATTTCTGTGGTATTGGTTATTACTTCTCCTCTTTCATTTCTTATTTTGTTTATTTGGGTCCTCTCTCTTTCCTTCTTGGTGAGCCTGGCTTGAGGTTTGTCAATTTTGTTTATTTTCTCAAAAAACTAGCTCTTAGTTTTATTGATCTTTCCTATTGTTTTTTTCCTCTATTTTATTTACTTCCTCTCTGATCTTTATCATTTCCTTCCTTCTCCTACTTTGAGTTTTCTTTGTTCTTCTTTTTCTAATTATTTTAGACAATAGGTTAGGTTGCTTATTCGAGATTTTTCTTGTTTCTTGAGGAAATCTAGTATTGCTATGAACTTCCCTCTTAGAACTGCTTTTGCTGCATCCCATAGACTTTGTGAAGCTGTGTTTTCATTTTCATTTGTCTCAAGGTATTTTCTGCTGTCTTCACTGATTTCATTGTTGACCCATTGGTTTTTTAGTAGCATGTTGTTTAATCTCCATGTGTTTGTGCTTTTCCCATTTTTCTTTCTGTGTTTGATTTCTAGTTTCATACCACTGTGGTCAGAAAAGATGCTTGAAATAATTTCTATCCTCCTAAGTCTTTAATCCATTTTGAGTTAATTTTTATATATGGTGAAAGGTAAGGGTCCAAGTTAATTCTTTTCAACGTGGATATCCAGTTTTCCTATCATCACTTGCTGAAGAGACTATCCTTTTCCTATTGTATAGCCTTGTCACCTTTGTCAATGAGAAGGTTTATTTCTGGGCTCTTTATTGTCTATATGTCTGTCTTTATGTTAGTACCATTGTGGTTTGATTACTGTAGCTTTGTAATATATTTTGAAGTCAGGAAGTGTGAGGTCTCCAACTTTGTTCTTCTTTCTCAAGACTGGTTTCGCTATTTGGGGTCCTTTGAGATTCCATATGAATTTTTTTTTTCTATTTCTTCAAACATGACATTGAGATTTTGATAGAGTTTGCAATGAATCTGTAGATCATTTGGGGTAATATAAACATTTTAACAATATTAAGTCTTCCAATCTATGAAAACAAAATGTCTTTCCATTTGTTTGTCTTTTTGCCAACAATTTTTGTAGTTCTCAATGTTCAAGTCTTTCACCTAATTAAATTGATTCCTGTTTTATTCTTTTTGTTTTTGTTTTTGTTTTTGGCGGTGCACGGGCCTCTCACTGTTGTGGCCTCTCCCGTTGCAGAGCACAGGCTCCGGACGCGCAGGCTCAGCGGCCATGGCTCACGGGCCCAGCCGCTCCACAGCATGTGGGATCTTCCCGGACCGGGGCACGAACCCGTGTCCCCTGCATCGGCAGGCGGACTTTCAACCACTGCGCCACCAGGGAAGCCCCTGTTTTATTCTTTTTGATGCTACTGTAAATGGTACTGTTTTCTTAATTTCCTTTGTGGATTGGTCATTATTAATGTATAGAAACACAACTGACTTCTGTGTGTTCATTTTATATCCTGCAACTTTGAATTCACTTATTAACTCTAACAGGGTTTCATGGAATCTTTAGAGTTTACACAATATCAAGTATATATAAGATCACATCATCTGCAAACACAGATAATTTTACTTCTTCCTTATCTATTTGGATGTCTTTTCTTTTTCTTGTTTGATTGTTCAGGCTAGGATTTCCAGTACTATTTTGAATAGAAGTAGTGAGTGTGGGCATCCTTGCCTATTTCCTGATCTCAGAGGAAAAGCTTTCAGTTTTTCACCATTGAGTGATATTAACTGTGGGCTTTTCATATATGTCCTGTATTATTACATTGAGGTAATTTCCTTCTATTGTGTTTGTTGTACATTTTTATCATGAAAGGATGTTAAATATTGTCAAATGTTCTTACTGCATCAATTGAGGTGCTCATGTGGGTTTTGTCCTTCATTCTGTTAATGTGGTATACTACACTAATTTTCATATGCTGAACCATATTTGCATTCCAGGAACAAATCCCACTTGGTCATAATGTATAATCTTTTTAACTTGCTAGAATTTAGTCTCCTAATATTTTGTTGAGGAGTTTTGCATCAATATTCATCAGGGATATTGGTATGTAGCTTCCTTTTCTTGTAAAAATAAAATTTTTCTTGTAAAAATGAAGATCTTTGATTTTGTCATCAGGATAATGGGGACCTCATAGAATGAGTTTGGAATTGTTTCCTCCTCCTCAATTTTTAGGAAGAGTTTGAGAAGAACAGATGTCAATTCTTCTTTAAATATTTGGTGTCATTCTCCAATGAAGCCATCTGGTTCTGGGCTTTTCTTTGTTGCAAGGTTCTTGATTACTGATCCTATTATTCTAGGAATTTCCCCATTTCTTCTAGACTATCCAATTTGTTGGTATATAATTGTTCACAGAAGTGTTTTATGACCCTTATTTATGTGGCATCACTTGTAATGCTTCCTCTTTCATTTCTGATTTTTGTTACATGAGACTTCATTTATTCTTAGTCTAGCTAAGAACTTTTCAATTGTATTGATCTTTTCAAAGAACCAATCCTAATTCATTGATTTTTTTCTATTGTTTTTCTATCCTCTATCTCTTTGATTTCTGCTCTAGTCTTTACTATTTCCTTCCTTCTGCTAACTCTGGATTTAGTTTATTCTTCTTTTTCTAGTTCCTTGAGTTGTAAAGTTAAGATGTTGATTTGAATATTTCTTCTTATTTAATGAGGCATTTACCACTATAAACTTCCCTCTTACTACTGTTTTTGCTGCATCCCATAGTTTTGGTACATAATTATTTTCATTTTAATTTGTCTCAAGATATTTTCTAATTTCCCCTGTGTTTTCTTCTTTGATCCACTGATTATTCAGAAGTGTGTTAATTTCCACATATTTGTGAGTTTTTCAATTTTGTTTTTTTTGGGGGGGTGGCTATTGATTCACTGTTTCATCCATCATGATCAGAAAAGATACCAGCTATCATTTCAATTTTCTTAAAGTTGTTATTACCAGTTTTGCAGCATAACATATGATCTATCCCAGAAAATGGTCTATGCATACCTAAGAAGAATGTGTATTCTGCTGTTGTTGGGTAGAGTGTTCTGTATTTGTTTGTTAGGTCCAACTGGTATATCATATTGTTCAAATCCTCTGTTTCCTTGTTAACCTCTGCATGACTGATCTCTTATTAAAAGTGGGGTGTTGAAATCTCCGCCTATTATTGTGTTACTGCCTATTTCTCCTTTCAATTCTGTCAGTGTTGGCTTCATATAATTGGATGCTTTGATGTTAGGTGCATATATTTTAATTGTTGTAACTTCTTAGGGAATTAAGCCTTTCATATTATATAATGACCTTCTTTGTCTCGTGTCAGTTTTTGACTCAAAGCTTATTTTGTCTGATGTGACAACCCCTACTCTCTTTTGGTTACCATTTGCATGGAATACCTTTTTCCATCCTTTCACTTTCAGCTTGTGCATGTCCTTATACCTAAAGTGAGACTCTGGTAGACAGCATATAATTGGCCTTTTTTTTTTTTCTTTTTTATCCATTCAGCCACTCTACATCTTCTGATTGGGGAGTTTAATCTGTTCACATTTAAAGTAATTACCAATAGGGAAGGGCTTAGTATTACCATTTTGTTAACTGTTTTCTGTAAGTCTTGTCAGTATTTTGTCCCTCTTTTGCTGCCTTTCCTTGTGTATTGTTGATTTTTTATAGTGACATGCTCTGATTCCTTTCTCATTTTCTTTCGTGCATCTTCTATAGGGATTTTCTTTACCAGAGAGCTTTATATTTTCATATGTTTAGTGATTACGAACTCCCTCAGTTTTTATTTATCCAGGAAGGTCTTTATTTCTCCTTAACTTCTGAAGGACAGTTTTGCTGAATATAGCATTTTTCATTGACAAGTGTTTTTCTTTCAGCACGTTGAATAGATCATCCCACTCCCTTCTGACCCATAATGTTTCTGCTGAGAAATCTGCTAGTTATCTTATAGGAGCTCCCTTGTAACATAACAAGTTATTTTTCTCTTGCTTCTCTCAAGATTCTCTGTCTCTGACTTTTGATTGATCATTTTGTATGGACTTCCTTGGGTTCTTCCTAGTTGGACTCTTTCAAGCTTCTTGAATTTGGATGTTCATTTCCTTCGTTAGATTTGGGGAGTTTCCTGCCATTATTTCTTCAAAGAAGCTCTCTGCTTATCTCTCTCTTCTCTTCAGGGACACCCATATAGTATATTTAGTCCTGATAGTGTCCCATAAGTCCCTTAGGCTTTTTTCACTTTTCTTCATTTTTTTTCCTATCATTCCTCTGATTCAATAATTTCAAATGAACTGTCTTCAAATTCACTGATTCTTTCTTCTGCTTGACTGAGTCTGATATTGATCCCCTCTGGTGAATTTTTCAATTCAGTACTGTATTCTTCAGCTCCAGAATTTCTGTTTGGTTCTTTTTTATAGTTTCTCTTTTTTGATATTCTCATTTTGTTCATATATTGCTTTCCTTATGTAATTTACTGTGTTCTCTTACAGTAGACCGAGTTTCTTTAAAATGATTATTTTGAACTCTTTGTCAGGTAATTCATAGATCTTTATTCCTTTAGGGTCAGCTTCTTGAGATTTATTTTGTTCCTTTGATTGAGCCATGTTTTCTTGCTTTTTTGTGTGCCTTGTTATCTTTGTTATGATTTTTGCACTTAAAAAACGGCCACCTCTTCCAACCTTTATAGATTGGCTTCGTACAGAGGAAGACTTCCATATCAGTCAGCCCAGCTAGAGATTCTGGGGGCCTTTCAAATCTTTTACAAGCATGCCTCTTCTCCAGGCATGCTGGGTGAAGGGAGGTCTGCTGGTTTCTTTTTCATGAGTCTCTCACTCCCTCTGATGTCTGTCTGCAGCACTGCAGGTTCTCTGGCACTGCCATAGGCTGCTAAGCTCTCTCTAGTTCTCAACAACCTCCAGGCATCAAAACTATGCCAGTTCCCCCATCAGTACTCCAAGTCAGGCAAAATGAAACCAATCCCTCGGGTAGTCCCCAAAAAAGCTGGAAGGTTGAATGTATGTTCCACTATTCTCTTTGCCTTCCAAGGGAGAAGCAGCATATTGGGCTTTTTCTCTCAATTGCTAGCTCTGCTGGCTTGGGAAAGGGGCTGGTGTAGGTGAAATGAAACCACTTTTCTAATCCATTTCACTGCAGCTGTTCTTGCCTTTGAGCATGCCTGGGCATTCTCATAATGGTTTTTTGAACTGTATATTGTTAAGTCAGTGTTTCTGTCAGGCAGTGAGTTCTGGAGCTCCTTACTCCACCATCTTTCTGGCCACAGAAAGGTTTATTTCTGTCATCTCACATTACAGCAAACTCAACAGAAACATACACGATAGAAGTCATCAAAAATTTACAGTAAAGACTTTTCTTTGATTTAGAACAAAGAGTATGTCACATTTTAAGCATCCACTTCTCTATCTCCCTTTTTTTTTTTTTTTTTGCATTCAAAGTATATAAAGATATTGTACTGTAGGGACTTCTCTGGTGGCGCAGTAGTTAAGAATCTGCCTGCCAATGCAGGGGACATGGGTTTGAGCCCTGGTCCAGGCAGATCCCACATGCCGCAGAGCAACTAAGCCCGGGCGCCACAACTACTGAGCCTGCGCTCTAGAGCCTGCGAGCCACAACTACTGAAGCCTGTGCCTAGGGCCTGTGCTCTGCGACACGAGAAGCCACTGCAATGAAAAGCCCGTGCACCACAACAAAGAGTAGCCCCCGCTCGCCACAACTACAGAAAACCCACGCACAGCAATGAAGACCCAATGCAGCCAAAAATGAAAAATAAGTTTAAATAAATTAATTAATTAAATAAAGATATTGTACTGTATACACCATCTCACCCCCACTACACTTCATCTCTGATTCCAGTCAGGCTACAGTAAATGGCTCTGCTCATATGTAAACCCACTTTGTACTGACAGTGACTCACCTCAAGCTTACAGCAGACAGACTTCTCATGTCCTGCTCTGGGAGTTTGCTGGATGTATGCAGGGGTTCATAGGTGTCACACGTTTGTAACCCAGAAGTACAGAAGGGGCAAGCCTCATGGGGTAACCCTCAATCCTCTTCAAAGAGGGACAGAAGCTGACAGACAAATAATTCTTTGAGTCCCTTATATGGATGATTTATGGATACAGACTCTGCGACTCACCAGAAATAGCAATCACCCTCAGAGGTAACCAACTCAATTATACATCATTAGTAGTGGCTTTGCCTTCTTCCCCATGTGACTCTCCTTATTCCCTCACTTCCTCTCCTTGAGAGTACTTCCCAAATAAACTAGCTATCGCAAGCCCTCATCTTGTGGGAGAGAGGTAGGCAACCCCAGACTACGATGCACATTAAGTAAGCACAGCCTTATTCTATGGGATCTCCTTTTCTTTTCTATTAACAAATTCAGGTAGGTTTCCTCTCTTCCACTAGATTGTATTCCTCTTAAAGGTAAAGGGCCTCATTCACTTATGCAGTCCCATTACATGACTTCATGATTTTAACACATAAATTTCCCACTGGGTTTTTCAAATGGCTTCACTATTCCTGAATAATTTATAATGAGAGACAAATTTCACAAGGTTGAAAGCTAATGACTCATACAGAACTTCAAAATCAAATCTATTTTAATAATATTTTTTGCTCAAGCCTACTTGTTTTGACTTGGTCAAATAAACTTTCATAGATAATGCATCCCAGATATTCATTCACTGATAGTAAAATTTTTGGGGGGGGCCACGCCGTGTGGCTTGCAGGATCTTAGTTCCCTGACCAAGGATTGAACCCAACCCCAGCAGTGAAAGCACTCAGTCCTAACCACTGGACCACCAGAGAATTCCCAGTAAATATATTTTTGAAGCTATCTTTCTGTTTAGGTGACAGTATGACTGCCAGCAATGTTTTACTAAATTACAGATCCCTGTAAAATAAATTAAAACTCTATAGATCTATGCTAATCTTGGGTTCCTATTTCCCATATAAAAATTTTTTTAATTTAAGAAAAACAGTCCCCTGGACTAAAATAAACATTTCTTTATAGGATTGCTCCTGCAATACAAAAGCTAAACATATATTTTCCTGACTTTTTAAAATTAAATCATTATAATCAAGCAATTTAAAACATTATAAAAGCCTGTCAGAATATTGACTTCGGGACTTGCCTGACAGTCCAGTGGTAAAAACTCTGTGCTTCCAATGCAAGGGGCATGGGTTCAATCCCTGGTCGGGGAACTAAGATCCCACATGCCATGCGGCAAAAAAAAAAAAAAAAAAAAAACAAATATGCAAAATATTGACTTTGTTTGAATGGCACTTCAAAAGCTCAGCAGATGATAAAGGAATCAACTCAGAACACAGATAATACAAGCTTTAGTGGTATTCTGTACAACACAAGAGAAATATTTTGCTAGTTCTCAATAACTGATAAGCAATTAAAACGATTCTGAAAATACTTAAAATCTGGACATACAGATGTCTTTTCAATTGAGATTTTACTCTAATGAATACTATTATGTTTCCCTGCTACATTTCTCTAGTGATTTACATGACAGATATAAACCCTGGCACGTGGAACTTGATAACTGGACACACTGGCAAAGGAGGAAGGAAAATGTGACAAAAAGATGCTACTTGGGGAAGCATACGATCTCCTCTGCTCATCTAACACAGTGTGTCAACACCAGCAAGTCTCAACTATGGTTTACACTGTCATTCCTGCTCAGTTACTGCCGAAAACCTTAAATTAGCTAACATCTATCCCACAGAATAGAGGGCACTGTAAACCTGACTGCCAAGATGTCAGAAAGCAGAGCTTGTGGTCAGCTGCCTTGGGAATACTTGCTCCTCCAAAGATACTCCAACTGCCTTCATTCCAGCATCTTCCCCGTTTGCTGTGAATGCTCACGTGCGTGTTTCAGATCAAGGCAAATGCGTACCAAAACTACTCATGGATGTACAGCTGAGTCAGACCCTAACACCACATGCCAAGTACTATTGGGCTTGTACTGTATACTGTGCAAAAGACTCAGAATACTGGAGTTGGAAAGGATTTTAGGGGACATCTAATCCAAACCCTAAAAAGTTAAATAACTTATACAAGATGACAGTGTCAGTGGAAAGACCAGGTCATGAACTCAAGTTGCCTTGAGTTCCCAGTCACCCGCTCTGCTGCGAGGAGTGGTTTATTTCCCTTAACCCAAAATACCTCAGTGAGTATCCTAGTGCAATGAACAAACTAACATTAAAAAAATCTCTTATCTGAGATGCTTTAAAAGCATATTTAAACAAGTATCTGGAGATGTATTATCCTAAGAATAAGATAATCTGTAACCGAATAAATTGAAATATATTCACCTTGACAAATTTCAATTTATAAAACTAATCAGACACAGCCATAAATCATCCCACATTAACCTCACTTGAATTAAGTTTTGCATATCCTCATTCAAAACACCACGCTAATGCACTATCACTAATAACACAACATTCTACACAAGCCCTAGACTGAGGGTGAAGAAAGACTACCTTGCACGTAGGGAATTACTCTGCCTTACTTACTTATGTAAGGCAGAACTATTTGGTGTTTCTTAAGGCCAAGCACATGCCCTAGCTTTAAAGTTTCGTTCTATGAGGTCAATGCCAGGTCCACCAGCCCAAAATGGTAGTCTTTAATCCAGATCCATCATGAGTCATTTACTCTGCAAACACACACAGGTATTTTCACAGCACTGGGCTGGAGGCTGCACAGGAATAAGAAATGAATTTGAAACATGTAGACCATGTACAGGGCACCAACTGCGAGCCAACTTTACATACATTCTCATATGATCTTCACAAAAACCCTAGGAGAGAGGTATTATTATCCCAGTTTCACAAAGGAAGAAACAGAGAAAACTTAACCAAAGCTAGCAGAAGGCAGCGCTCTGGAACGTCTGCATTCTCACCAAGAATTCTAACCACCTCTGTGCCTACCACCACAGCCCTGCATTTCGGCAGGGAACTGAGGAAGCAATAAAACCTTTTCTGGAGTATAGTTTATCATCCTAGACTCAGATTTGATATGTCTCCACACTACGTAACAGCTATGACTCTGTAACAAACCCAAGAGGAAAACCAGTGTCTAGGTCCACTCAGAATTCCAAAAAGAAACCCACGCTCCAGATTTAAAGGACTTACAGACACAAACTAGAGGACAAACATATGGACACCAAGTGGGGGGGAGGGGGGTGATGAACTGGGAGATTGGAATTGACATATATACACTACTGATACTATGTATAAAATAGATAAGTAATGAAAACCTACTATAGAGCACAGGGAACTGTACTCAGTGCTCTGTGGTGACCTAAATGGGAAGGAAATCCAAAAAGAGGGGATATATGTATACATCTAGCTGATTCGCTTTGCTGTACAGTAGAAACTAACACAATACTGTAAAGCGACTATACTCCAATAAAAATTAATTAATTAAAAACTAAAATTAAATAAAGGAGTTACAGCTTTTGTGTCTATAAAACAAAGACCCAAAGAGCATCTGTATCTATTGGGTTGTTGCATGAGAGGCTGAGATGACTGAACAGGCATAAAGCACCAAAACAGTGTCTCACACATAGTAAGTGCTCAATTAAAGTTGGCCGCTGCTTTCAAAATCGCCGCTATTCTTCAGTAACCATATTCCTCAAAATTTTTTCCTCGGAATATAGTTTCAAAGGAGAAAAAAGCTATGTAATTTGCATTCACCATAAGGTGGTCTATAACTGCCAAAAAAAAATTTTTTTGATCAAAGGTACCATTATCCAACCACAAAATTTTAATTTTGAATACTTGCTTAGAAACACAAAAACATTTAATATATTAGATTAATGCTGAATACAAAACAGTAGTCAATGCTACAACAACAGCTACATAACCCTTATGCCAACAGTCAAGGACTGTATTTTAAGGACTACATCTCAAGGCAGAAAAATGAAAATAGCTGTTAGGAAGGTGAAATTACCAATGATTATTTTTCTTTTTAAAAGTTCCCCCTCATACTACTTTTTAAATTTCTGTAATAAAAAATGTGTGCTATTAAGTTATTTGATAATATATTAAACAGATGTCTGTTACACCTGACTTTATAGGAGTCTGTAGGACAACTAAATGCATTCTGAGCCTGTTATGCCATAATAAAGATAGTATATCCCTTCCACAGAAATATATAGGGTTGTGCTCTTCCCCCCAGTTCCTTACAAGCTACTCTCTAAACAACGTTGTGCCAGTTATAAATTATGCTCCTAGACTAAAATGCTTCAAGGTGGTTTAATAACATGGAGAAAGTACTAGGTTCAAGGGTAAAGGGTATCAGGGCTTCCCTGGTGGCGCAGTGGTTAAGAATCAGCCTGCCAATGCAGAGGACATGTGTTCGAGCCCTGGTCCGGGAAGATCCCACATGCCGCAGAGCAACTAAGCCCCTGCACCACAACTACTGAGCCTGCATGCCACAACTACTGAAGCCCACGTGCCTAGAACCCGTGCTCCGCAACAAAAGAAGCCACTGCAATGAGAAGCCCGCGCACCGCAACCAAGGGTAGCCCCCGCTCACCACAACTAGAGAAAGCCCGCGCGCAGCAACAAAGACCCAACACAGCCAAAAATAAACAAGTTTTTAAAAAAAAAAAAGGAGTAAAGGGAATCAAAGAAAGAAAAGAACCTGAACATTCTTAATTTTGATCACCGTCATCTAACTATCTAGCAATATTTCTCAAAGTGTATTCCTGGGAACACCTACATTAGACTCACACAAGATTCTTTTCAAAATACAGATTCGCACCACAAAGTACAGATTCAAACCTACAGAGCTGGAATCTCTTGAGAGGCCCAGAGTTAGCCATTTTGTACAATCTCCCCAGGTGATTTTTATGCACACAGATTTTAAGAACTAGTGATTCACAGTCATGCTACTCCGGTATGATAAACATAATTCAAAGTTTGCTATGAAAGAAACAAACTGAACTCTAACTCTGGATTGGTGATTCAATTATTTCCTAACTTCTCACAACCGCCAGCTCAAATAAGCCAGGATGTGGGATCACAGGTACAAGGAGAAGAGAGCCTACAAATTTGTTGTCTCTTCTGCCTACCACATGAATCTTTCCAGAAAATTTTTTTGCAAACTTTATCAAAAGCCTTAAAAATACCTATCCCCTTTGAGCTAAAATTTTCACTAGTAAGAATTTTTCCTCTGAGAATAATTAAGGATGAAAAAAAAAAAAGGTTTTTAGGCAAAAGTATTTGGGGCAGCAGTGTTAACATTCATCACCTGCCAATTCTTGAGTATATGCACTACATCTGGCACTGGTGCATGCTTGACATACAGTATTTTTAACCCTCACAACCTAGAAATGATATTCATTCCATTTTAGAGATGAGAAGACTGAGGTTCAGAGAAATTATTAACTTGCCCCTGGCCACACAACCAATAAATGATAGAGCCAGGACCTGAATCTGGGACATTCTGAGTAGAAACATTAGGTTCTTTCCACTGCCTGGCCACCTAAAAATGTTATAAAATATCATAATGTTTAAGCAAATCATGACATGCCAAGGTAATATTATATAGCTATTTAAAACCATGTTCTTCCTTATCTACAAAACAGAAATAGAGTTAAAGATGTAGAAAACAAACTCATGGTTACCAATGAGTAAGGAGCGGGGGAGGGATAACTTGGAAAATTGGGATTGACATTACACACTACTACATTTAAAAAGATAACTAATACAACCCTACTGTATAGCACAGGGAACTCTACTCAATACCCTGTAATGGCCTATATGGGAAAAGAATATAAAAAAGAGTGGATATATGTATATGTATAACTGATTCACTTTGCTGTACACCTGAAACTAACACAACATTGTAAGTCAACTCTACTCCAATAAAAATTTTTTAAATAATAAAACCATATTCTTCAAGAATCTTTAATGAAATGGAAAATATCCGTGATACAATGTAAAGTGAAAAAGAAGGGAAGTATGATCCCAGTTTAGAATTTAAGGGGCACAAGTCACACAAGGGTAGGAACCATATCTATCTTGGTTTTGTCTGCACCCCCAAAGCCCAACACTGTACCTGACATATAGCAGGAACTCAATATCTGTCGCAAAAATAAATTATGTGTGAGCGTACTTTTTAAAGACCAGGAAAAAATTCCCAAAATATTATCAGTGGTTATTGCTGGATTCTGGACTTAGAGGTGACTTTTGGTTTTTCTTTTTTACATCTGTTTGTATTTTCAAGTATTCTAAAATAAGTTTGATTACTTTCATAATCTGAAAAAAAAATACAATGGCTAATTTTCAAATCTTCTGTTTAGCATCTTCCTATACAAGAGAGTTAAGCTCCAGATCAACTCAGTATGCAGACTAATATGTGGTTTATCTTATTCACTGTAACAGAGAAACTACTTTATAGCTAGAAAGTGAGCATTATCTTTTTATATGCCAGCATCATAAATGGGAACAGGATTTAATATGTGTTACAAATATAAATGCTTTCATCAACTACTGTTATTAGTAGCTTATTAGGTGGTAAATAGATTTATAAGTGTATAACATCTACAAAATGTTTCTATTAATGGTTTGTGCATTTTGGATACTTCCCTAAATACTAATACCATAAGGATTAAAAATCAAATGTGGTGGCTTTTGCAGCAATAACAACAAGGGTTTCTTGCAAAGATCATCCCCACACTGCAAAAGACATTATAGGTTAGCATTAAAATTGTGCCTCAGGACTTCCCTTGTGGCTCAGTGGTTAAGAATCTGCCTGCCAATGCAGGGAACCGGGTTCGAGCCCTGGTCTGAGAAGATACCACATGCCGCAGAGCAACTAAGCCTGTGTGCCACAGCTACTGAGCCTGCGCTCTAGAGCTCTCGAACCACAACTACTGAGCACACACGCCTAGAGCCCGTGCTCTGCAACAAGAGAAGCACAAGAGAAGCCACCGCGATGAGAAGCCCGCGCACCGCAACGAAGAGTAGCCCTCACTCACCGCAACGAGAGAAAGCCCACGTGCAGCAACGAAGACCCAACACAGCCAAAAAAATAAAATATAAATTTTTTTAAAAATTGTGCCTCATCCCAGGTAGTTTATTAAGCATTTTACATAAAGGAATATTCATGGTCACTATTATTCCATGCATTTTTAAAGAACTAGATTTTTAAATAAAGAGAACGAACCAAGGATGAGCCAACTGGTATTTTTATTAGCTCATCATTCTGGACAATTTCAAACAGCAAAACACGGCATAAATCTGATGATAATTCTATTATCAAACTGCCTGCAAAACGACTTCATCTTCTGAACAAATTCTGGCGTCGCTGGCCAGATGCTATTGCAGTGGCCACTCCAAGAAAACCCTAAAGAAGGGCAGAAGTGTGAGCTACACTGAACCTGTCTATTCTAAAAGCGACTGAGATGGGTGGTGGGAGGGGAGAAAGGATATCTTAGAGTAAGAAAAGGTAAAATGTCAGGGAGGGAAGGACTGGGAGTCTGGCGTTAGTAGATGCAAACTATTTACATATAGGATGTATAAACAACGAGGTCCTACTGTAGAGCACTGGGAACTATATTCAGTATCCTGGGATAAACCATAATGGAAAAGAATATAAAAAAGAATGAATATATGTGTATAACTGAGTCACTTTGCTGTACAGCAGAAACTAACACAACACTGTAAATCAACTATACTTCAATAAAAATTAAATAAATTAAAATAATAAAAATTTTTAAAAAGGTAAAATGGACGTTTGTATTGTGTTGTATGATTTTCAATGAAAAAAACACCTGACAGGCAGAAAACAGTGGAGGAGAAAAAGACAGTTACAGTACTTGGGGGCCCTAGGTCTTGTTTGTAAAAGGAGTAACAACATGAGAGCTGCTTTCCATGATCAAAGCTGTTTTCTCTTTGGGAATTAGATTTATTCCCAGACTATGCCAAGAGGAAATTCCACCCACATAAGCATTACCAAATCATCTAGATTTCTAGCGGTTATCAATGCAGGCCAAAGTCTCTGACACAGGGAAGCTTTCGCATCAGGTACAACTTGGAATTTCTGTCACAGTGCCCTCTGCTTTGCCCTTTGTGGGGAAACTACGGGTTGGATCACTCGGCATCCATTCTGACTCCCTACTTCTTTGCCTACTTCTACGAGAGAAGCTAGAAAAGAAGTCGCTTTCCCAGAATCTCTTGTAGCAAAGAGTGGCCAAAGAAATACAGATGGAAGTTCCAGGAGACAGAATTCTTTGTCACACAAAAAGGCAAAATCTTGAGTAAAAAAACAAACCAAAACATTTTTGTTTCCCTGCCTTTTCCCTGCAGAGACCACAGGTGCATCTCAAGGCATAGCCTTGGCCGGACTGCACCAATGAGGCCAAAGGCATCAGCTGGGATGGCCGAGGTCAGGGGGTAGGTTGCTGGGCTCCCTGAAGCCCCTGAGCAGCTCTTGGGGCCTGGCCCTCTTAGTCCCAGATTTTTTTGTTTCAACAGGAAAATAAACCCCTGGCTTGTTTAAGTCACTCTGTGTTGGGTTTTCTGTTAGTCACAGCCAAATAAATACATTCCTGCCTGTTAAAATCATCGATATAACAAGCCCTTTCTATGTTTTAACTTATCAATGATCAACTTAAGCAAAATCCCAGAAGTCTTCACAGAGATAAGACTGACGGAGAGCGCTGACCCCCTGCCCACGAGTGCAGGGCTGTAACACCCTCTCACAGCATCCTCGCGAGGCTCTGCAAGACGTGAAGTTAGGACCCCAACCCAGGCCAGCGTGAGAGCAGTTCCTGAACTCTTCACCGCCAGGCTACACAACCTCTGATGGATTTTATTCATTTAGTTTCTAAAACAATCTGAACCTTCAGTTCTGCTCTCTGAGCCTACTACGCTTGTCGTAATAAACTTTTCTGATTGGAGGAAGACTTTCACTGAAGAAAAAAGGAAAAGATTCATATGCAGTTGTTTTAAAAAACAAAAACAAAAACAAAAAACCTGACAAGCATTTGCTTTCCAGTGTTTTTAAATCCTTATGCATCACATGGCACGGGGCTGCTGGGGCTGCTGCAGTACCGTCTACCAAACACCACGTGCCTGGCACTGAGCTCCACTTTTCACACACATGGTCTCGTTCTGCGCTCACAACACCCCTGGAAGATAGGACCATCATGGTCCCCATTTTACAGGTGAGCAAACAGAACACGTTAGCCCAGGCACAACATTTTCTTTGAAAAAGTCTCTTTCGAGACACCAATGAATGACAAGTTCAGAGCAACACCAAACTACAATGGAGATTAATGGATTTTTGCGGCTAGTCTTTAGTAAAAATATTAGGAGTGACGGACTCCGGACCATTCAAAAAATGAAAACTACTCAAGGCAAGAACAATGACAGCTAAAGAGAGTGCAAAGCCCTCTCCTCCTGCACAAAATCTAAAACTCCACACTCGTGTCCAATACAGCTCTACTCAGTACATGCTCATCCACCTTTACAAGGGGCTAATACGCTGGACATACGGTGAGCTACCAGGAAAGCCAATAAAAATATTTAGATAGCTGTGAATGTTCATTTATTATAAACCATTTAATTCATTTTCAAATATATTTGATTTTCATTTTCAATATAAGAATGTGCATTTTATGAACTATGGTTTATAATAAATATGGTTATTAGTGATTTATTCAGCACTTACTCTGTGGCCAGCGCTGTGATGTTTTACATCCATCTTTTTTTCTCTTAATGGTCACAACCACCTCAGATGTAGGCACCATGATTAACACCGCCTTTCATAAATGGGGCTGCAGGTAATGAATTTTCCCAAGCTCCCTATTTAAAGGTAGGACCAAGACTCAAATCCAGATCTGGCCAAGAACACTTTGCTTTCAACCATTAAGCTTCACAAAGTTATTGGATTTGTTCTTATTGTTTAATAGCCTTAATCAAGCCTTAGCTAGAAAACTACATTCAGCTTAGCTCTTGTTTATTTTCATTTTCAGCACTCCCCCATTCTCATATATTTTTACTTCATCTCTCCCTGATCCCACAAAAGCATCTAAAAGATTATTATCTATTTACCAAATTATAAGACAATCTTCACTAAAGTTTGCCAAATTAAAAAGATATGTAGGGACTTCCCTGGTGGCACAGTGGTTAAGAATCCGCCTGCCAACGCAGGGGACACGGGTTCGAGCCCTGGTCCAGGAAGATCCCACATGCCGCGGAGCAACTAAGCCCGTGCACCACAACTACTGAGCCTGCGCTCTAGAGCCCACGAGCCACAACTACTGAAGCCTGTGCGCCTAGAGCCTGTGCTCTGCAACAAGAGAAGCCACCGCAATGAGAAGCCCGCGCACCATAACGGAGAGTAGCCTCCGCTCGCCACAACTAGAGAAAAGCTCGTGCGCAGCAACAAAGACCTAACACAGCCAAAAAAATAAATAAGTTAATTAATTTAAAAAAGAAAAAAAGATATGTAATTATATAACTGCTGCTCTTGCTTTTAATCAATGTGTGATCAGCTGTTCTAGTGGCTAGTTCTACTCCTCAAGCAAGCAGTGATCAGTGATTCCTGTTCTGCCCATCACTGTGAACATGTAAAAACATGTTTGTTTTTCAAATTTTTGGCCACGCCACATGGCACATGGGATCTTAGCTCCCCAACCAGGGATCCAACCTGTGCCCCCTGCATTGGAAGCACAGGGTCTTAACCACTGGGCCAACAGGGAAGTCCCCAAAACATGGTTCTTAATGTCTTTAACAGCAATATCCTAAAAGCCCACCAGACATTAACCTCAATTCATAAAAACAGGCCACTGCCCCCAGCCCATAATTCTTTCTATGATGAAATACAAGGGATTCCAAACCTTAAAAATGCCTATGAGTCTAAATTTTATGTAGGGATTTTTAACTGTACAGCACGTGTATATGTTTTTCAGTGTAACAATAAAAGTATAATCATAAGATGTAAAACAACCCCAAAAGAAGAAAAAGGAAAAGTATAAATGTACAAAATCCATGTTTGTCTCTCAGGACACTGGCCAACACCAAGGCTGTATTTCTGACTCTTGACCCATTTATTTGCTACCTTCTCCCAGACTTTCCTCTAGACCACTCTTCTCCCTCTTTGCATACCATAAGTCACATTTAATTGACTAAAATGAATCACTGCTACTATCCCACATGAAATATGAAGTCTAAATTCTGAAGATCAGTATTAAGTAAATCAAGAACAATTTTTCTTCATTATTATGTTGCCCATCGTATCTGTTCCAAGGCCTACCATCCCCATCAAAAACCTAAACTAAAAGTGAAAATCAATTCCCATTTACAAAACTGTTGACTAATATAATCAATAATCTTCATTTAGATTCAAACAGAAGTGTCAGATACTCTGCATGGCTGTTCCAAAGTAGTTATTAGATAAAAAACAAAAGCAAAAAACAAAAAACTAGTGATCTTTTTTCCTACATTTTTGGCCTGGTGGATTTTATGTGTATCAGTTCTTTGGGGATTCATCCAAGAATGGTATTTTCATTTCTTTGACCACTACCCTACTGCCTATATTTTAACCTCACTGAATTTTTGGTCCATTGCGTAGAAGAATTTCTCTACTAATAAAAATACAACCCATTAAAGATTAACTTACCCCCAGGACAGTCTCTCTGGAAACAAATTCCAAGCATTATAATCACCAATTTGCACTATGTAGACTTAAAGGCAGAGAATCTTATTTACCCTGATTTAAATTGGAAACCTGCACATATTTTAAGGCGATTGTCTGAGGAAAAATGGCAAATCCAAATCAGAAACCCAACCAGGCAAATACAGACTTTTCTTAACTGGCACTTTTCAAATGAAAAAGTTTCCACCCAAGGATATCTAACAATATTAGAATATTTGTTGACTTTCCAAACTTCCTACCTTGTTCTCTATTTTACTTCTGCAATTATGAAACTGCAAAATTCTTTTGTTCTCTAGATATTCAGATATAGACTACTGTCAGAAATTGTGATAGGCACTGGAAGTCATTTGAATCCATGCTATAATATTTATTAGTAGTAATAATAAAATCAACTGATATATATTAAGCTGTTAGCATTTATAAAACAGTGTGGCAAGTTTTAGCTTATTAGGCTTTATCTCTGTTAATTCTCACAAAACTCTAAGAGAAAGGTACTAATATCAGTCCCATTTTACAGACGGACAAACTGAGATGGGGAGGTGCCCAGGAACTGTCCCAAGGTTCCACAGGGAACCTAGGTCTGAGTGATTCCAGTTGCCCACGCTTGCTTTAACCACCTAGTATCGAGCAATGAGACACATGACTATGTTTGGTTCAGAAACTAGTCTTATTCCTTCAAACATGGTGGTTCTAACAAAATTTGACACCAGGAAGCATGCATGACAAAATGCCTTGGTACACAGTGCACTGGGTGCTATTGTCAAATGTGTTCAAACTTACTGTCTTGGAAGGCATAATTCACTTATTAGTGACTTTGGAAAGTTAATCAAAGCACTATGTTCAATTATTCAAGAAATCTTTGGAGTTGAAGTGTGAATACTTCACTAATTCATAGGTTGTTGAAGAAATACTAACTCAAGAGTTTCTGTAAAAGAAACTTCACCACAGCAAAGAAATTTTAAACTATCTCATGTCAGAATATCATATCTACAAAGGGAATGGCCTTCAAATTTTAAAAAATGTCTTACCTATATTTTGTTTTATTCTAAATGGAAATTAATTGATTCAAAAAAGAAATCCACTTCGAAAGCTCAGGTTATGCAAGAGGGCTTCCTAGGAGCTAACATCACTGTCTTTACTTGCATGTGCGTAGGCAAGACAGGTAAGGAAGACATAGAAGATCCATCTTTCACAACCCTCCAAATGTACAAAATAAACTAGAAACTTGTTGAAAGGATAGGTATGTGTGTTATCAGTTCAACCCAAACAATCTCACAGCAATATTTTTCTGAATAAATTTAATATTTTGTTTTATAATAGGAACTAGGCAAAAAAGAACCACGGAACAAATGGAATAACTAAAATAGGTTACTGAAAGGCAACTGGGGCTTTAATTTCCAAATCCACTTTGCAATATTCCTATTTGAACAGTTTATCACAGAAGTAACTCTCCTAGAAAGTTACATAATTTAAGGAGGAAAAAAAGAGGGAGTAAGACAGAGACATGATAAGCACTGGGGATGTTTATCAATTAAAAAAAAGCAAAAAGAGAGATGAGTTTGTAACTCATCCAAAAATGCCTACCAAACACTCTTGCTATTTGTTTCCACCAAGTTATTGTTTTGGAAAACATCTTGTTCTGTCTTAAAATAACCTGCCTAATTGTTCTAAAAAACCAATGCATTTCCACGGAGGGCTAAATAGGCTCCCACACTGCGATGCACTGACTGATCAAGTCAAAGTAAATTAGGCACCAAGCCACAAAAGAAAGTTGGAAAGCTCCAATCCTCCCTTCATATAAGGATACGAGCTACTGAATGAATCCACCACTGCACCCTTAGTGAAAGTAATGCCTGGTCCCTCTACTATTTTAAGAATAACAGTCATTCAAATTACCTTATTTCTCTGGATGATGGAAATGAGCCACACTGGGGACTACAGGTAAGCTAGTAATTAACATTTTTAGGGAAGATCAAAATGACGTTGGACATTTTAGCACTCACTCTGAGAACTCCAATCCTCCCATTAAAAGTCAAAATTTGTTCCCAGTCCTGTATGATTAAAGCTGTTACGCCTGGGAAAGTCCCAGAGAAACGAGGGAGTTTAAAAAAAAAAAAAATTGTGAAAGACAAAGTCAGATAGATACCCATAATACGGGAAGACTTTTATGAACCGAGTGTAACTCAAGATGTGTTTTATAAGCCTGTCAGGAGATGAACACGCACTGTCCCCCAACCCAGCAGCACTGCCCTGACACTTCGGCCGCTCACCCGCATGCTGGCCCCTCTTAATCCGGGTGCGGGGCGGGAACTCCTGTCCTAAGCTTTGACATCTGCAGAGCGTTTCCCAATCGCGAGACAAGGCCCCTCAGCTGGAGGAAGTGGATACTGACAAGAGGAGGGAGAGAAACAGAGACAGAGCTAGAATTCCAGAGTGCCAGAGAGTGGGGAGGGAGTCACGCATACTCTGCGCGGTCCGACTGGGTCCGAATGGCATAGCCCAGGTGCCCGGACTAAAGCTGGCATCTCCAAAGTCCAAGAACGCAACTTGGGCGCGCGGGTACAAACACGGCCTTCGGCTTTTCTGAAGCCGGTCAAGTTAGCACAGGGTTCTCGGTGCCCGGAGACCTGAGAGGCGTGGAAGGGTGGAGACTCCCGCGAGGTCTGCACTCCCTGGATGTCCTCCGGCTCCGCGGGGGAAGGGACGGGGGAACTAAGTCGGCTTTGGGCCGGAGCGGCGGGCGCCGGGACGCGGGGCGGGGATGTCCGGGAAGGAGTCGCGGGCGCAGCCCGGGAGTCCGAGAACGCGGGGTGGATGCCTACCTTGTAACATGGCCTCAAGTTTCTTCCTGTCCACGCGGAAGCGCTCCTCGCTCCACTCGGGGCTGTGCAGGGGCGCTCCGGCGACCAGGTCGTCCTCCGAGCCGGGCATGGGCGAGTCGGTACTGCGCTCGCTGTTGGAGCCCGGGTCCGACTGCGCCGCCAGGTAGCCGGGCTCGCCTTGAGCGGCCATGGTGGGCGCGCGGCGCTCGGGCTCCGGCTGCGGCCGCCGCTCTGCCTGCGCCGCCGCCTCCGCTCGCCCACCGGGCTCGACTGGCTCCCCGCGCCGCGGCGCTAGCTCGTGCCCCCGCGGCCGCCGACGCCGCCGCCAACGCCGCCGCCACGGAGCCCCCTGCGCATCCCAGCCCCGGGCGCCGCCTACGCCGCCCGCCGCCCCTGGTCCGGGCCCCGGTCCCCGGCCAGTGGCTGCGCCGCCCCCCGCCAGCAACGCCCGCGCGGAATGAGTGCGCCGCGCCGCCCGCGCCTCCATCCGCAGGGCCCCTGCGCCCCCTCCCCGCCCGCCGCCCCTGCAGCCGCGCGCTCATTGGCCGGGCCGGCCCACGGGGAGCCTCGGCGGGCGGGCGGCCGGCCCCTGGCTCGCGCACTTACTCGCGCGCACACACTCACCACGTACACGCTACCACTTTCCTGCGCTTACACGTCTAAATCTTGTCCCACACACATGCTTTCATAGTTCTTCCGTCACAGACACTCGCAAGTTCAAGCACAGCACTCTCCTGAACGCGCTCGAAGTACACACACAATGCCCCTTCTATTGACGTACACACACTACACCCTAAAATTCACAGCCCCAGTCGGTCCCACAAGTTTGAAACAGGAGGAAGGAGAAAAAGAGAAGGATTGCGGAAGAAACAACGTCCATCTCTCTCACACATCACTGTGGTCCTTGCTTCCAGGCAGCTCACTCGTCCACCAAATGTTAAAACCAGATTTCTCCTCTCATCTCAGCAAAGTGGCCAGCGGCACAAGAGGCGGACAAGAGGCTTACTCTTTTTATTGTGAGGAATGGGATTTTTTTTTTTCTTGAATGAGGTGAGGAGGGAGTCATTTTCTATGTGATTCTCAAGGAGTGGATTCAGCTGATTTAAAAAAAAAAAAAAAAGGAGGGCTCAGGAGAAAAGAGGCTCTGAGATTGCAGTGGCGGTTAGCTGGGTCCCACTGGCATCTGGGCAGGGCTGTCTTGTCAGGGACTGAGGGCTTTTCTCTGTTCCCAAGGTCAGTCCCTCCAGCAAACGAACCTCTGATCCTACCTGACCAAGCCGGCTCACCCACTGCCACTCTCAAACTTGAACTTGAAGCACCAGGAAATCCTGTTGGAACTCTTGTTTTTCCAGTTGACATTGATTCTTACTCTCTTGTGACCAAAAGCACAAATTTTTTTTTTGACATTTTTAGGGGCAGGGGATGGGATAGCTGTTTGTCACCGACCACAGGAGACTTACTGGCCTACATAAGGGGCAAGCCATATCGTTGGCATGAGCCTGTGGATAATCATGTACTGTGCTTAATTAAGTGAGATTCTTATCAGTTCCATTGCCTAGTTAACAAGAATTGACTCTGCGCTGAGTACTGTGATGTGATTTCACAGATGAGGACACTCGGACTGTAAGAAGTCAAGTGACATGATTAAGGTCACACAGCAGCAGATAATGGAGCCAAGAATTGAACCCAGGTCTGGGTATCCGGCACATAATCTCCACAAAACCCTGCCTTGTTGAACAGGGAACCCTCCTGCTCAGAGCCACCTCCTGAAGAACCAGGAGCAGACGTACAACTTAACTGGTCTTTGATTCACCATCCGTGTTCCTTCTCAGAACTTATTACTTACTGTGCAGAGCACTAATTTAAGCAGCAAAAGAGGTTATCAAAGAGCCTTGCATCAGAGATGTTTACCATGTTTTGTGTCAACGAACATTTTGGGGGGAAACCTACTAAGTAATGAACACTGTGTTAGGCATGAAGAATAGTGACAAAAAACAAACACTATCCCTAGGTTCCTGGAGCTGACATTTCAGTGAGAAAGACAGAATGTTAACCAAAAATAAATACATAAATCCCTCAGAAAGATACAAAATTGCACCTATATTAAGCATTCCAAATAAGAGACTCAACATATGAGAAAAGCTGTAAAGAAGTAATTGGATTCAGCCAGAGAGGTCAGTGGAGGCTTCTCTGAGAAGGTGACTCTGGAGCTGAGAACAGAAGTTTGAGAAGAAATTAACTGAGCCTTCCCTGAAAATGATCATTTGATCATAATAACACGATTATGATCAAATCTATTACAATTATCCTTATTTTCCAGTTGAGGAAACTGAGGCACAGGAGATAAAGTAACTTGCCCAAGTTTGCACAAATAAGTAAATTGTAGAATCGGGATTTGAACCCGGGCAATCTCCCTTGAAAATTAGGCGTGAAGTGTGCCATGCTTAGCGGCCAAGCTGTATTGGCTCTCAATTGGATCACAGTGTAAGCAAAGCTCATGTAGTTAGAGGTGGCGGCATGGGGAGCTAAAAGAAAACCAGCACAGCTGGTACAAGAGAATGAGAAATTAGATGGTGTTTGCCAAGACAGAAGTATGTAAGGAGTACAGCTTGTAAACCCTTCAGACCAAGTCAGGGAGTTTTTGTTTTCATCCCTAGAGCAGAAGGAAGCCATGTAGAGGCTTTAAGCAAAGGATGATGTACTTAGATTTACATTTAAAAAAGATGACGGTGGCTATAATATGGAAAACAGATTGAGAGACCTGATAGAAGTAGTTAGGTCAATTAAGAGACTACCCCGGAAGTTTAGATAAGAAATGCTGGTAGCTTACCTAGAGTGGTGAAGATGGAGAAATGTGAGAGGATTTGAGAAACACTTTGATTGTAAATATCATCAGCTAGATGGGTGATGGATTGGATATGGAGTAGTAGGAAGGGAAATGCCAAGAATGACTCTAGGGTTCTGGCTAACATAATTGGAGAGAGAGAGGTACCATTAACTAAAATAGGAAACACTGGAAAAGGACTGGCTACCTTGGAGGAAAGATGACCTTGAAATGGATATACTGAGATTACGGTGCCACTGAAACCTCCAAAAAGATGTGTCAAGTAAGCAACTGGATATATGGGTCTGGAGTTCAGAAAAGAGATCTTGGCTATAGATTAAAATGTGTTATTTATTTGTTTATAGGGAATAATTCTAGTCATATGCATGGGTACGACCGTCTAAGGAATGAGAAGAGAATTAAAGAGAACCAAGCAAAGAGCCTTTCACAAATTCTAACATTAAGTGATCAAGTAGATGACAGTATAATGGGAAATGTAATAGAAAAAGTAATGAGAAGAAAAAACAAAACAAAGTTTTATCATGTAAGCCCAGGAATGATTCTGTTCCAAACAGGAAAGTATGATCATCTTTGTGCACTAATAGAGATCAAAAAGTTTTGATGGAGGTCACTGGAACCTTAGTAAGAAAGCCAGAATGGTGTGGTAGAGAAGTGAATATAGCTAATGAAATGAGGAGTAAAGACAGCAATCTGGGAGAAGTTTGGCTAAGAACGGGAGGAAATAGTAGTAGCTGAAGGATAATGTGGGTAGATGTTTCTTGTTTATTGGGTTGGTTGGCTGTTAGGTTGGATGATGATTTAATGGGTGAGGTTTGAGCACTGGAAAAACCACTATACATGGTC
This sequence comes from Leucopleurus acutus, assembly GCF_964270905.1. Lineage (NCBI taxonomy): Eukaryota > Metazoa > Chordata > Mammalia > Artiodactyla > Delphinidae > Leucopleurus > Leucopleurus acutus. The sequence continues at coordinate 73,918,919 of NC_139156.1, forward strand.
CAGTTGACAGAAGTGGAACGTATATTAAAAAAAAAGGAGTCATCATTATTATAGGGCTTTGAAAACAGGAACAGAATAGACTTTAAGATACAAGTAGAGGAGAAACATCATCTCTGGAACACAAGGGCATCCCATCTGATGGCTTTTATTTTCCAGAAAAAGTCAAAGTCAAAGTTATCTGTTGAGAGTGGGGAGAAGAGCTGCCAGAGGTTTGAGAAAAGTAGGGAGGGGTGTGTGTGTGCATGTGTGTGTGTGTGTTTAGAGGTTTTAAAATAGGTTTTGCATCTGTAAAAGAATGAATTGGAATGCTGCTGCTTTAAATCAACTATACTTCAATCAAATTTTTTAAAAGAATAAATTGGTACTGTTGAGAGTCCAGTTCATGTTGGTAGTCATAAATTTATAATGGCATCAGTCTGCTTGTCCTGACTTTCTCCACCAGTACTAAGCTTCATGGGTGCAGGCACAGAGAAAACATAGGAGTCCTGCCAAACAGGTGAAACACCAGGAGCTAGAAGGCAATGGAACAGTGCCTGATGGCAAATAATTTTCAATGTAGAAGTTGAAACTTCTCCAACATAGAAGTAGAATCCAGCAAAACTATCAATCAAACACAAGGACGAATTCATGCATCCACGTGAGGGGTCTCAAAGACCTCTCCTTATACTCTACCTGAACAAGCTGCTGAAGGTTGTGTGCCACCAAAACAAAAGAGTAAATCAAGATGAAGAGGAAAACATGGAACGTGGGAAATAGGAGATCCAGCACATGATAGAGGCAAAGGGCCTCCTCAGAATGATGGTGAGAGGAGAACAAAAATTGGAATAGGTCAGACATCTCCAGGGTTGAGATTTCTTCTAGATTAAATAGATAGAATTCTTGACTATGAACATATTCAGAGATTAAGAAATTTTTGGAGACTTTGGGGTTAAATTCATGATTGGTTCATAGAAAACTATTAATAACTCCAAGTATTGATATAACAAGACATTGTGCTGAAAAATTACAGTATTCTCCATGGCTGAGCTGTAACTAGTATTTACGTAGTTGTAATGATGTAAACTCTGGATACTGATCTAACCTAAATTATAAATATAACTAGATTAGGAATTTGAGGATTGGGACGTATACGTGTGGGTAGTGGGGGCTTTGGGGAGGCAGTAGTAAAAAAGTGAGACCTCATCTGCTCTAGGGGAACACCAATAGATAATGACTAAAGCTTTTCTAAAATCAAGAAGTAGCAATATAAGCATGTTATTTGGAGATATGAGGTAAAAATAGAATGGAGCTGAACGTGTTGGAAGTGGTTGCCTGTAGGAAATGGGAAATGGAGGGAAGGCATATGTTATACTTTTGGTTATTACACAAGTCTTCTAGAACAAGTTGATTCTTTAAACCATATGGATGTATAACTTTGATTATAGAAAAGGTAATGAAGTAATACATAATACCATTATTGAAATGGTATATAAATAACAGAACCTTGAATTCACAACATTGAGTGCTGTGCTCTTTCTACAACAATTGAATGACAGTTTGAATAATTGAAAATCTTTGTTTCCATTAAGTATATTTGTTTTTTTTTTGTCTTTTTCTTCCTATATCATTCAAGAAAAGAATAAATTTCAGTTACTCAGAAGGATAGGAACAGATCAGATGCCAGGTAATCGTGCAGATTTTTTTTTTTAATGGAGTAAAACTCTCAAAAAGAAAAGTCTGGGACTTCCCTGGTGGCGCAGTGTATAAGACTCCACACTCCCAGTGCAGGGGGCCCAGGGTTCGATCCCTGGTCAGGGAACTAGATCCCACACGCATGCTGCAACTAAGAGTTTGCATGCCACAACTAAGGAGTCTGACTGCTGCAACTAAGACCCACAGCAACGAAATAAATAAATAATTTTTTTAAATCCCTGGGAAAAACTTAAATAACTAAGATCACCTTAAATCTTCAAGTTTAGAAAATATGAAAATCCATAAGACTTTAAAAAAAAAAACAAGGAGTGTTATCTTACATTTACTTTAGAAATGCACGCCGAACTTTGATTAGTGGTCATCTAATGAAAAAACTCCTCTGAGAACTTATTTTATTTTATTTTATTTTATTTTTTGGCGGTACGTGGGCCTCTCACTGGTGTGGCCTCTCCCGTGGCGGAGCACAGGCTCCGGACACGCAGGCTCAGCGGCCATGGCTCACGGGCCCAGCCGCTCCACAGCACGTGGGATCTTCCCGGACCAGGGCACGAACCCGCGTCCCCTAGCATCGGCAGGCAGACTCTCAACCACTGTGCCACCAGGGAAGCCCCCTCTGAGAACTTTTAAAGTAAAATGGATTGGTGTTCTTTTCCAGATTCTCTTAATTAGTTTCCCTGAATTCGTTTCTTCTAAGACAAAATACAAAACTATTGATCCTAAACTGATGTATTTTTGTAAGAGTTTCAGAAATTTATATTAATAACTACTTTTCCATTTAAATTTAAAACCTTGGCATTTCACTTACATTTGAATAATCTCAATACACGGACAGATATTACTCAATTCAATGGCCTACAAAGCTGTTGGAAGTCCCCTCGCTTAGCAATCCCAACTCATTCTCTTTGTACATTTCACACTCCAACAGTGCAGAGCAATTTGTAATTCCTTGTCTAGTCCTGCTCTCTCATCTGGAGCTCTGTGCTTTCCAAATAGTATTCCTCCAGCTGGAACACTCTCTCCCCTTTTGTTTGCCTGACCTTCACAAACACCTCACAATCAGGCTGATCTAGGTTCTCCTTACCTTTTGTTTTCAATGAATACTGTGCTCATTCCCATTAAAGCAATTATCTTTGCATTTATTGTCTTTATCATCATCATGATTATACATCTGATGACTGAGTTCCCGAAGGCAAGAAATGTATCTTTACATCACTGTGTCTCCAACACCCAGCAATTGCCTGGTACTATATAGTCTAACAAACTTTTAACCATGCACATAGAAACATATGTTTAGAAATTATTTTGTGATACAGTTTGGATGATTATGTAACCAGAGAGTAACCAAGTTGAAGAAGAGCATAAATAGAAAAGTTAGAAAACTCTGATGCTAGAATTAAAACCAGCTGATAGGTAGGAACGTTCTCTTCTTAATTTGCAGCTGAGGAAACAGAGGTCTGGAGAAATGAGACAAACTGATTAGAGTGCCACATTATGTGAAAATCAACTTAGAAGCATCAATGTTGAACCTGAAAAATTACCTGGTCCAGTCCTTTTACTTCACAGTTCAAAAAATTGAGACCTAAAAACTCAAAGAAAAATGAAGTTGTGCAAATATATGCTTAAAACTTATGAAAAAGTTGATTTTCAGCAAAGCATCTCCCAAGAAACTATTTGTTCCATCTCATTTTCTTTCACTTTAACTTTTCACTGCAACTTTTTGGCCCAAAATTATAGCCATGGTATGGTACAGTATATTTTAGAGATCTTAAGTGAACATTCTAAAATTATATAAAATTTCCCTGTAGTGTCAAAAGAGCAGCAAAGTATTTGATATTCTATTTTAATACCTTTATATTTGGTTCTAGGAGGAGGTTTATTTGACATAAACACAAATGAAGTAATAAAAGATGAGCATGCCATGTAGCATGTCTTTTAGTCTTTTCAGACTAACAATAACGCCTAACACTTATTGAGTATTTATAATTTGCTGGACACTGCTAATTATCTCATTTGTTTCTCACCACAATCCTATAAGGTTGGTACCACTATCATCTCCATTTTACAGAAGAGAATAGCTAATACCTCACGAGGATAACGCGCCTGGAGACCCACAGTCTGGAGTGGTTGTGACTGAAACAGAGACACCTGACAGAAATGATGTTCCATCACACTGGCTTTCTCTCCTGTCTGGGCCTGATTACATGTAGGTAATGCAAACTGTTAGTGGTGGAAGGAATCTGAGGCTCATTGATGCTGGTAGTTTTCACATTTAAAAAACAGAATCTGTGTTTCACATAAACTCTAATGCAGAAAGCTCTTATAGAAAACTAATAATAACAGAGTTATTCTGGTCGAAAAAGGACAGGGGATTCTTACTAGCTCAATTTTCACCTTTTCCTTCCATGATCCCAGGGTTCCAAAGGCTCACAAAACTACTGATCTCTCTTTCTCTCTCTCTCTCACACACACACACACACACACAGGCACACACATTTATATCTGGGTACAAATAAAGCATATAGAACCAAAGTGACTTGCCTAACTTCCACAGCTCAAAGCATCAAGGCATGTTCAAGTTTTTACAGCTTTCTCATCAGAAAAGTAATGGTTTTGTGTTTTCCGGAAGTCAAGGGCAGAGAATATCTAGTTGCCAGAGGGCATGTTGGATTCTCTCACTATTTCAATAAAATAGGCTTCTGATAAAGAATATTATGAAAAGTAAACATTTTCATTGGGGCTTCAATACCCCAATGCTGAAAAGGAAAAGAGAAAACGTAGGTCACTGAAAAGAGAATAGAATGAATCCAAATGGAAGAAGAAAGTTAAACAGCAGATAGAAGAATAGAAGAAGGAAATAAACTTTCCCAGTCACTGAATTCCAACATTGCCCAATATTCCACTTACCAAAATGGGAAAGGGAAAAAAAAAAAAAAAAAGCTAGCAGTGCCATGTTGAAACTACCACCCACGGAGATGTATAAGCCTCAGCCTCACAGCTCCTACAAGTTTCTGTCCAAGTTCCAAGGCACATGTTAATTGTGCTTTTGATCTACAATACCAATATTTTACCCTATCGTCCAGGATAACCGGACTAACACTAACGTGCAAATTTATCCTCATGAGCCCCTGGGACTGAAGAAGAGGGAATGTTTAGCAAAAGACAACAGAGTAAGCATGTGCAAAACTGTACCTTCCCGCATTTTTTTTTTTTTTTGATGGACTGGCAGGTTGCTGGCAATGTGATTTTCAGATCTAGCCAGAAATGGAGCCATAAAAGCACCCAGCCTTCAGGGATGTGAGAACTGGCTCCTCTTCTAACACTATACTCAGTTACAAGGTAAATTTCACCAATGTCACTTATGTGCTAAACCTAACATCAAATGAGAAGAAAAAGATCCCAGAAACGAGGGCTTTCGTGGGCAGCTTGTGTGGCAAGAATCGTTCATAGCAGGAAAAGCATGGGTCATCCAAGGAAGGACCAGGCCCAAAACTACAGAAACACCAGTGGGCAAATACATGGCACAAAGTCTACCACACCCTCAACCTCCACTCATGGCTGACATTACTAGTTGATCACAGCCCCTTCCACTCCAGCTCAGGAAATGCTTCTCAATGAATCCAAAGAGCCAAGAAAAATCATTGGAAGCTGGCTCTGAATATGAAACTTCATTGCCATGTTGGAGCCAGTGCTGTGGTTAAGGGATTGGAAGACGAATAGTCATTCAGTTGGACTCAGACTGTTGACCTCTCCTTCAGAGAAGGTGAGCCTAAGAGCAAAGGAAGTAAATATCCTACTCATCATCGGCTGTTCCCTTCATGGTCCCTCTGTTTTTGTACAGAGAAAATGAATGGGAATCAAATTGAATCTACTGCACATTCAGAGCGTGCTGTGAGCTACAACCATGTAGAACTACCAGTATGTACCTGCCCACAGTCCTAAACTGGACATCAGGAGACCTGGATTTTAATCTCCATTCTTTCACTAATTCTGTAACTTTAGGCAAGTCTCTTAATTTTGCTGGACCTAATTTCCTTACCTGTAAAAACTGGGAACAGGTTGGTCTGGACTATATGAATTTTCAATTTCCTTCTGACTCCAAATTTCCATGACTTAAAGAAAGTGCTCACTTACTACTCAGTTCAGCAACAGGCAGTTTCTACACAGAAAAGTTTCTTTTAAAGAAAAATTAATAGAACAAAGGAAGAGCAGGAAGACCGTCAAATTCAATGTGGTAGAAATAGTAGCTCATAAAGTTAAAGGCTACTCAAAGTCAGTGTCACAAAGAGGTGAATATAGACCCTGGAATGAGAACCCCTGTGTTCAAGGTCAACTGGAACACTTATGACTTCTATGACCTGTGCATTAATTATTTCTTGCTGTATAATAAATTACCTCCAAATTAACAGCTTAAAACAACAAACATTATCTGTGGATTTTTGTGGGTCCAGAATCCTAGTATAACTTAGCCAGGTGCCTCTGGCTCAAAATCTCTCACAAGACTGCAATCAAAATGTCAGCTGGACGTATATGTATGGCTGATTCATTCTGCTGTACAGCAGAAACTAACACAACATTGTAAAGCAACTATATTCCAATAAAATTTAATTTAAAAAAAATTGTCAGCTGGAGTTGTGGTCTCATTCAAAGGCTCCATGATCCACTTCCAACTCATTCATGTGGTTGTTAGCTGTATCCAGTTCCTCACGGGCTGTTGGGCGGAGGGCTTCAGTTCCTTGCTGGCTGTTGTCTGGAAGCGTCCCTCAGATCCTTCTACATGAGCCTCTCCTAAGGCAACACACAACATGGCAGCTGGCTTCCATCAGGATGAACAAGCAAGCAAGCCAGAGAGAGTGAGTGCTTGAGCCACAGTCTTCCTGTGGGCTAATTTCAGAAGTGACATACCATCATGTTTTCCATACTCTGTTTATTACAAGCAAGTCATTTGATCCCGTCCACATGGAGGGAAAGGGATCACATAAGTACATGAACACCAGGAGGCAGGGTTCATTAGTGCCAACTTAGAAGCTGCCTACCCCAACCTGGGATCAAATATTTTAGCTTTTTAAACTGTGGTTACCCTTATTTAATGGGCATAAAGTAACTACATCCAAAGGTTGTTGTAAAACTCAATGAATACTTTATAAAACATTTAATTCGTTCAGTACCTGGAATGTAGTAAGTACTCAATAAATGGTGAGTATCATTTCTAAAAATTGTTTTCTGTAGAGAAATTGAGAAATCTACTTGAGAAGACATATTCACATACCTGAAAAACATAAATAAAAGAAGATTGAGGTGGGGTTAGTGGTTTATTTTCTGAAACTCTGTGAATCCTCTTCCCTGCCCTGCTCCCCCTCCAAAAAAACCCAGACAGAACAATTAGTCTGCAAAATCAAAAACTCACCAAGAATATACACAAGAAAACTAGATGACTACATATTCCCTCAAACCTCAGAATAGAGGCTAGTGGGGACAGCATCAGGAGAACCGCAAAACTACCATCAAGGACTCGTTAGAAAGTACAGAAAGCTAATCTGAACTCAGCTGAAACCAGGTGGGAGTCCTGCAGGATCCAGTCTGTAGGTGAGAGCAATGGGATGGCGATAGGTCTGAGTGTTGGTGCTGAAGCAGTATGGCCCCTGTGAACAAAACTCTCTTTCAAGTCAAATCCCTGTATTGAGGAGAAACTTCTGGAAATAGGATCAAATTAAGGAGCACAGAGAAATGGGACAAAGGAAAGAGAAGTTCAAGACACAAATGGAGGAAGGGAACAGAGGAAGCAAATCTTAAGAGTATGGGGCCATGTGTTTTTACCTCTTTGCTAAAGAAATCTACTTTCACTTTAAAATGAGCAACAGAAATAAATTGAGATTGAATTATGATGGGGAAAAAAAAGGAAAGAGAATTTAAATAATGTAGAAGATATCCCTAGAGATAATGAAAACATGTCAGACATCCCTACAAAAAGCGGAAAACTGGAACTTAAAATTTCAAAACAAGTGAAAAGAAATGTTTTTAAATAATAGGAACTATAAAAGAAGAAACAAATCAGAATTGAAAAAACTCTAATATGAATGGAGGAAATGGAGGTTTGAAAGAGAGGATAAAGGACTCAGGAAAGAATCAAACAAGTTTAAATTAAGAAATTAACACTAAACTAGAAGAAACTAAAGAGTAAATGAACACAATGAATAATGCCTGAAGAGAAATGGAAAATGGAAAAAATATTTTAGGTAAAAAATAAAAATATGTTTTTAAAGAGATTTGAGAGAAAGTGATAGAACAAGGGGAGGGGGACTGCTACATAATAGGAGTCTCTGAAGAAGAAAAGCAAAGCAATGGGGCAGAACAACACTAAAAACTGTAATTTAAGAAAATGCTGCATGCCACAACAAAGATTCCGCATGCCACAACTAAGACCCAGCACAGCCATAAATAAATAAATAAATAAATTTAAAGAAATGTTCACGAAATAAAAGATGATATAAATCTACATATTTAAATCAAATTTCCCGAACTTAGGGCAATCAACTTAGAATAGCCAACCCTGAGATTATTCTAGTAAAAGGTATTATATTTTAAATGAAAAGATAAAAATTCTTTGGACTACCAGGCAAAAAAGATGAAGTCATTTATAAGGAAAAATAATAAGATTGCAATTAGACTTTCCAACAGCTATACTTATGCCACAAGACAAAGAAATAATATATTTTAAGTATTCAAGAAGAGAAAAATTGAGGCATTCAAGAAAAAAATAAGAAAATTCCCATATCAAGGATTCTATAGCCAGCTAAACTTGTTCACTAGTATAACAAGGCTACAGATAAACTGTTATGAATATACTTAGGAAATATTGCTCCCATGAGCCCTTCTTACAGAGTCTTCTAAAGAATCTACTTTAAGCTCTCATCACACAAAATGATGTGGGAGATATCCAACATAAGGACTGAACATTGAATTATGATTAAGACCTAAGGCTAAATTATGATTATAAAGGAGATAGTATAGTATGCAATGTCTCTATATACTTTCAATGTAGATACAGAACAACTGAAAGACAGGTGGAAAAATCAGGAGAGGATACAAAAAATAGAAAAATCTTTAAAAAGAGAGAGTGAGAAAGAGAGAAGAAAAAGAACAGGATAACTAACAATACCATATATAATCATCACCCTCACGCTTACAGACATTAATTAAGTTAGAGAAGTCATCTTTCTTTAGCAGAAGTCAGTAAGAAGAATATCTGTAAGAACTGTTCCAAGCCTTTTGCCTTTTAATAGCTCTATATTCTGCATTATGAAATTTCATATATGAAAAATTTCAGAATGAAATTTCTATGGTCCCTTTTTTTTTTTTCTTTTGGCTGCACTGCATGGCTTGTGGGATCTTAGTTCCCTGACCAGGGACTGAAGCCGGGGCCACAGCAGTGAAAGTGCCAAGTCCTAACCACTGGACTGCCAGGAATTCCCTACGGTGTCTTTCTTAAAGTATAATCCAAGGTCATCTATATCAGAATCACTTGGAGTACTTATTAAAAATGCAGATTTATGGGACTCTTCCCAGACCAGCTATATCTGAATCTCACAGTGGGAGATGGAGGAAGAGTGCTTGAAAATCTACACATTAACATGTCTTCCGGAAGATCCAGAAGTCATTTGAAAATCACTATTCTAAATTGTTACTCCAACAAAACATAATCTCTATGTGCAGGTGTAATCCCTTTTCTCTACAGTTGGGTCTTGGTGACTGGAACACAAATGACAGTGGAATACAGTCAGTCCCTGCATATGCCTTTCACTGAAGTAACAAGGTATCCAATTACATATTCTTTTTTTTTAATAAAAAGATAAATTAAACACTTAGATGATATTTTTCCTCTTAAAAATCAACAAAAAAAACTCCCAGACCCATCCTTCAACCCATGTTCAAATACATTATTCAAAAATCCAAACCACCCAAACCCCACATATTTGTGATTGAATTCCTCCCTCAAATATGTTTCAGTTTCTGCCATATTTTAACTCCAAGCTAAATTCTACCATCAGTTATACAGATCAATATTCCCTGATTATAGCACATACTTAGTGAAAACAAATGGAATCTGTATTTAATTCCTATATTAAAATTGCTTTTGCATGTATAATTTGCATTTTATAAGGCCAAAGGCAATATGGCTACAATAACATTTAAAGGGAGCATGTGATCAGGTAGATAGAAGAGGAAATAGTGTATTGTAAAAGCTCAAGGTCAAAACAACAATAAAACAAATTTACTCATCTTGGCAAAAATCTTTATATTTTTTGAATTCTTTCTTCTTTTGGCCCTGTTACCACTGTGGTTTGTTCTTACTCTTCCATTGGTACAATATCTCTGACATTTCCACATACTATAGCTGATCGACAAAAAAAAAAAAAAAATGGCAGGGGATGGAAAGAAAAAGAATCAATGGAGGCTGTTTACCTATGTTCACTATCTACTTGATTGATCTCCATGTTCACACATTTTTAGGCTCTGGACGCGCAGGCTCAGCGGCCATGTCTCACGGGTCCAGCCGCTCCGCGGCATGTGGGATCTTCCCGGACCAGGGCACGAACCCTTGTCCCCTGCATTGGCAGGCGGACTCTCAACCACTGCGCCACCAGGGAAGCCCCATGTTCACACTTTTAAGACTCAAATGTCACTTCCTCAGGGGAGACTTTCCTATCCATCCCCATCCCAAAGGCAGAACTGACCACTCCTCAAGTGTCTTTATGGCACAGACTACCTGATTCTATCATGGTATCTGATAATTCAGTTACTGTATACATACCCATCTTTGTCTATTAATCATTAAATCCCTTAAGAACAGGCTCAGGACTTCAATGGCCGCCCAGTGGTTAAGAATCCATGCTTCCACTGCAGGGGGCACAGGTTCGATCCCTAGCTGGGGAACTGAGGTCAAGCATGACACGCGGTAGTGTAGCCAAAAAAACAAAAAAAGCAGACTCAATCTCTCTATCTTTATATCCCCAGCACTAAACAAAGTTAACACACTGGAGGCACTAAATAAAGTGAATGAATTAATGTTCTACTTTCCAACAAAACTGAATAAAAAGTGAAAAAAATAAAACAATCAGGAGTTCTGCTCAAGCACAATAACCAACATGATTTCTCTCCTGCCCTTTTTCTTAAGTGACTGGCTGTTTTGACATATATACATGGCTTTTACATGATTGTTTTCAAGGACTTTAAAAGGAGAGCTATTTCAAGGAAGGGATTAAATAACAGAAGCAGAAAAAGTGGACTAGCCCTTGATATATGGTGTCTATTTATACTTTACAGCCATTTACTACCAGTTTGATGCTGGTTCTAAATATGTCTGGTAGAATGCAGAGTTGTTCAAATTCTCAAGTGAATAATGCAACATTTCCCCCAAATTTATTTAAAAATACCAAATTGATATATGAATTTCTTCAATTTTAAGTTTTTCTCTCAGAAAGGTTTTTAAAATAATTTTGGAAACTACAGCTATTTATTGACAAAATCAATTGGATTTCCTTACTAAGCATAGATTAATGGAGAACTCAATTACCATGAACTTAGGCTTACTTAGTTAGACAAGTTGTCTTTTTCATAGGCTTCTTTGCTTGTGGTTATGGATTAATAACTCATAACCAGAGGAACAGGAATGTCCAGATCTCATTTAGCACTCTCTGTGAGGGATTAAGCTCCCGTCTCTCAGCTACAAACCCACCCTTGTATACATGCTCCATGATGCTAGGACTGGCATTTCTCTTTTGCGAGAGCATTTTCTGTTAGGTTCTGTGAATGGAAACAGTAGAGGGAGACAAAAAGCCTGGAGGAGGAAGAAGGGATTTGCTCCATCCCTTTTGCCAGTGTCATCACTCCCCCAGTAATGTACCAAGAGCAGGTGGCGGCACCCTCTCTGTGGAGGTCGTATACCCATCTTCTTAGGGCCCCTCCAAGCTTGCAGATTTTGCACATCTAACTCTTCCTTTTGTTCCCCCAACCACGGGGGTCACAGTTACTCCCTGAAAGTGTTTACCTGCATTACCTTAATGTTCCCTTTTTGCCTACATCCAATACTATTTAATCAATTTCCTTTATTAAGTTTTCTCTGTTGGAGTGGTGGGCAAGATGGTGGAGTAGGAAGACGCCGAGCTCCCCTCCTCTCATGGGCACACCAAAATTACAACTATTTACATAGCAACTATTGACGAGAAAGACTGGGAAAAAGCCGAAAAGGTCTTCTACAACTAAGGATATAAAGAAGGAAACACAACAAGATGGGTAGGAGACACGGTATAGTCAAGACCCATAGCCCCAGGTGACTCACATATGGGACGAGAATTACAACTGCAGAGGTTCTCCCCCAAAGAGTGAGGGGTCTGAGGTCCCCACTGGGCTCCCCAGCCCAGGGGTCCTGCACCAGGAAGATGAACCCCCAGAATGTTTGGATTTGAAGGCCGCAGCAGGGCTTACTTTGGGGAGAGCCAGAGGGCTGTGGGAAGTAGAGACTCCACTCTTAGAGGATGCACACAAAATCCACATGCTCCGGGACCCAGAACAGAAGAAATAATTTGAAAGGAGCCTGGGTCAGAGCCACCTCCTGATCTTGGAGAGACTCCTAGAGAGGCAGGAGGAACCTGGAGGTCACCCCAGGGACACAGACACTGGCTGCAGCCATTTGGGGAACTCCTACTACCAGGTGGACAGTGGTGCTGGGGAGCGTCATTTTGGAACCCTCCCTCGAGCCTATCAGCACCAGGACCCAGCACTCCCCACCAGTCTGTCCTCACTGATACTGGGATGCCCCAGGCCAAGCAATTAGCCCTGCAAGGACATACCCTATTCCCCAGTAAGCAGGCTGCTTTTTAAGATCCTTGATCCCACTCTGGGGCACAGCCCTGTCCACCAGAGGGCCTAGGACCTGGCCACACACACCAGTGCACTAGCCCTAGCCCCCAAACCCCAGGACCCCACAGCCAGATATAACAGGACCCAGTTCCACCCACCAGTGACAGCACTAGCCCCATGACCCCTGGGCCTCAGCCCCACCCACCACCAGACCAACACCAGCTCTGAGACACCTTAGACCCCTTGGCCAGCTGCCCTGGGATACAGCCTTACTCACCAGCAGGCCAGCACCAGCTTTGGGACACCCCAGAACCCAGAGCCAGCTGTGTCAGAAACTGGCTCCCCCCCAGCAGGCAGCCACTGGGAACCCCGGCCCTGTAACCACCTAATCCCAGGATAGTGGGCCAGCATAATAAGGCAGTTGTGGGGCCCTGCAGCCATCTGCCTTGTGAACCTGGCCATGCCAACCAGCAGCCAGCAGCCTTTGCAGAAGGCAGAGCCCAGCAACCAACCAGACTGGGGGCCAGCCACATCTACCAGCCTGCCCACAGTAGTCAGCCTGCTGCAACAGAAGGACCCATGCAGCCCATATAGGGCTTATAACTCTGGTGGCCAGGGGGGAGTGCACTGCTGGGACACACAGGACATCTCCTACAAGAGGTTACTTCTTCAAGGTCAGAAAACATAACAAGCCTACCAAATACATAGAAATAAAAAGAGCAAATTAGACAAAATGGGGCAACAAAGGAATATGTTCCAAATGAAGGAACAAGATAAAACCCCAGAAGAACTAAGTGAAGTGGAAATAGGCAATCTACCTGATAAAGACTTCAAGGTAATGATAGTAAAGATGATCAGAGAACTCAGGAGAAGATTGAATGAAGAGAGTAAGAAGTTAAAAGACAACCTATGGAATTGGAGAAAATATTGGCAAATGATGCAACCTACAAGGTGTTAATATCCAAAATATACAAACAGCTCATATGACTCAATATATATATTAAAAGAAAAGTCCCAATCAAAAAATAGGCAGAAGACCTAAAGCAGTATTTTTCCAAAGAAGACATACAGATGGCTAACAAGCACATGAAAAGATGCTCAACATTGCTAATTATTAGAGAAATGCAAATCAAAATCTCAATGAGGTAATCACCTCACACTGGTCAGAATGGCTATCATCAAAAAGTTTACAGATAATGAAAGCTGGAGGGGATGTGAAGAAAAGGGAACCCTCATACACTGTTGGTGGAAATGTAAATTGGTGCAGGCACTATGGAAAATAGCATAGAGATTCCTCAAAAAACTAAAAATAGAGTTACCATATGATCCAGTGATTCCTCTGCTGGGTATATACCTGAAGAAAAAAAAAACACTAATTTGAAAAGATACATGAACCCAATGTTCATAGCAGCCAGCATTATTTACAATAGTCAAGCTATGAAAACAACCTAAGTGTCCATCAAGAGATGAATGGATAAAGAAGATGGATAAAGATAAAGAAGGTATATACATACACACACACACACATATTTACATACATATACATACTTACATAATGGAATACTACTCAGCCATTAAAAAAAGAATGGAGAGGCCGTCTTTTATCCATTGTATATTCTTGCCTACTTTATCAAAGATAAAGTGACCATATGTGTGTGGGTTTATCTCTGGGCTTTCTATCTTGTTTCATTGATCTATATTTCTGTTTTTGTGCCAGTACCATACTGTCTTGATTACTGTAGCTTTGTAGTATAGTCTGAAGTCAGGGAGCCTGATTCCTCCAGCTCCGTTTTTCTTTCTCAAGATTGCTTTGGCTATTCAGGATCTTTTGTGTTTCCATACAAATTGTGAAATTTTTTGTTCTAATTCTGTGAAAAATGCCATTGGTAGTTTGATAGAGATTGCATTGAATGAAGGGTAAGCTGGGATGGAGTGAGAGAGTGGCATGGACATATACACGCTACCAAATATAAAATAGATAGCTAGTGGGAAGCAGCTGCATAGCACAGGGAGCTCAGCTCGGTGCTTTGTGACCACCTAGAGGGGTGGGATAGGGAGGGAGGGAGGGAGACACAAGAGGGAGGAGATATGGGGATATATGTATATGTATAGCTGATTCACTTTGTTATAAAGCAGAAACTAACACACCATTGTAAAGCAATTATACTCCAATAAAGATGTTAAAAAAAAAAGGAATGGAATTTTGCCATTTGCAACAACGTGGATTGACTTGGAGGATATTATGTTTAGTGAAATAAGTCAGAAAAAGACAAATACCAAATGTCATCACTTATATGTGAAATCTAACATATGAAATGAATGAATATAACAAAACAGAAGCAGAGTTACAGATATAGAGAACAAACTAGTGGTTACAGGATTGGGGGGTAGAGAGAAGCTGGGAGGTGCAAGACAGGTGAAGGGGATTAAGAGGTACAAACTAGGGCTTCCCTGGAGGTGCAATGGTTAAGAACCTGCCTGCCAATGCAGGGGACACGGGTTTGAGCCCTGATCCGGGAAGATCCCACATGCCGCGGAGCAACTAAACCCGGGCGCCATAATTACTAAAAAAAAAAAAGAGGTACAAACTACTATGTATAAAATAAATAAGCTACAAGGATATATTCTATAGTACAGGAAATATAGCCAACATTTTATAATAACTTTAAATGGAATATAATCTATGAAGATATTAAGGGACTTCCCCGGTGGTGCAATGGTTAAGACTCTGCACTCCCAATGGAGGGGGCCCAGGTTTGATCCCTGGTCACGGAACTAGAGCCCAGATGCATGCCACAACTAAGAGTTCGCATGCCACACTAAGGAGCTGGCGAGCCACAACTAAGGAGCCCACCAGCCACAACAAAGAAGCCTGCCTACTGCAACTAAGATCCAGCGCAACACAAATAAATAAATAAATAAATATTTTGAAAAAAACATTGAATCACTGTTGTACACCTGAAATTCATATAGATAAATAAATAAATAGGAAAAATACTTAGGTTACAGGGTTGTTATGATGATTAAATATGAAATGTATGAAAAATAATCAGTGGAGTGCTCTAGCAGATCATCAATAAATAAAATACCTATTGGATGAAACGGTCAAAAAAATTCTCTTTGTTAAAAATAACTAGTGTGTTTTTTGTTTTCTTGACTGGGCTCTGATGTCTTGTTTGACTGTGGTGGTTAATGCATCGTTCATACTTAAGGAAACAAGGATATCTGCTTCCCCTTCATCAAACTGTGACTGCAAATAAGGGTTACATCTATCTTTAGCCAAGCACTTTTTTACCAGCTAAAGCAGCAGTTTAGTGCCACATCAAAGGAATCCTCAAAGAGGACATTATACATTGTCACACATCAATCTATTAGCACAATCCATTATGAGACATCCACGAAGTAATGTTCCAGCTCCCACTTATTCATTTCCACTTCTCGTAAAACTGCTCTGAAGACATCTCAATGCCAATGTCTTTGCCAAGTCTACAGTAACTGGATGCCTCCAAAGCCATCAATTCTCCTGGACTGGCTGGGTCCTACACATAAATAAGAAATGCCAGGGCTTCCCTGGCGGCGCAGTGGTTGGGAGTCCGCCTGTCGATGCAGGGGACACGGGTTCGTGCCCCGGTCCGGGAAGGTCCCACATGCCGTGGAGCGGCTGGGCCCGTGAGCCATGGCCGCTGAGCCTGCGCGTCCGGAGCCTGTGCTCCGCAACGGGAGAGGCCGCAACAGTGAGAGGCCCACGTACTGAAAAAAAAAAAAAAAAAAAAAAACTTGATTGTAAATGGTGGGGGAATAAGAGGTGGGGTATATTCATATTGAAGATAATAGTTAAGAGTGATTATCTCTGGGTGAAAAATATTATAAATTAAAAAATATTAGACATTTCTCACACTCACAATCATAATTATTGGACATCTTCCTACCAAAGAGAATTTAAAGTTGAATTAAAATTTAAATTGAATTAAATTTTTCTCCTGAGATGAAAACAAAACAAAAACCCAAAAAGCAAAAACAAAAAATCTCAAATATCAATCGAGAAAGTAGCTTCCTACTCTATTTTATAACTTGTACAAAGGTTAGCTTTAAGTTGCTTGGTATTTAAAGTACTAAAAGTAGTATCCCAAAGTCTGGTCAATTTATTCCGTTAAATATGTGACTACACTATTTCATGGAATGAAGTATATGATACTAACTCTTGTACCTCAATTTTTAAATAAAGAATTTGGATCTATCAATAAAATCATAAAACTGAAAGTAAAAGAAACTAGTTTTAAAAAAATCAGCTGAACTCATTTGTCTGGGAAGCTGTTTACCCAGTACATGATTTCTGGTCTGGTTCCATTTTTCTGTTTTTGGCATCTATAGAGCCCTTTATTGTATACCACATAATTACAACCATTCCTAGCTAGCCAACATATTATTTATGCCAAGGGAAAATAGGTACCTTGGTTTTTGAGTCATAAATGTAAAAAGGTTTTTTGTTACATTTAAGAGATTTTAACCCAAAATTTTCATCTTTTATTTTCTCAGGCTTGGTATTGTCTCTAATCACTAATTTTAGGGTTATAAAATTTGAGACATTACCTACCTTTGAAATTTATTTTCTATTTGCCTCCTGATGGTGAAATAAACGTATTTATAAGTATGCCCTGACTTGAAGATAACCTATCCTTGGGAATTAAAATTTGCAAGCAGTACGCTGGGGGGCAGCTGATTATTCTATTCAAAAGAGATGCCCACATACCATTAATTTCTTACAGTTAAGAGGGAGTGGGTGTTAGAAAGCTGTGAAATCGGAAGAGGGAAGAAACACTTAAACCTTAAGTGTTAAATATCTGTAGATGAGTAAAAAGGTATCTGAAATTATAAGTCTATGAAAAAGGCAATATGATGAATATTCAATTTATAAAAAATTAGTTGACAGCCCAAATTTTAGGAACATATATAACATGGAAATCAAAATTCATCTGTAGTGGAAATCTGTTCTTCGCTTATTACACATTGAACAAATCGAGTGTCTGCCTTGTTTCCAGGCACTTTGTGAAATGGTCACTGATGGTAAGCGTGGAGCTCTGGCCTAGCCAGCCTTAAAATGAAATACCAGGAATTCATTAGCATCATATAAAAGAAGTGTATTAAGCTGTTTAAAAACTGTTGGTGGCATCACAGTGATACCCCACGTTGTATGGTTCTTAGGCAAAGCTAACACCGGGGGTGGTGGGGTGTGGATGGGCCGAGGAGGATCTGCTGGGAGCCAACAGAATCTACTATTTCTACATGAGTCATCTTTTGTTTTTCCAGGGACATATTAAATGTCAGAAAGAGTATCTCCAAATGTGCTGTCGAGTGAGTAGCATGGAATTTTTACTATGCATATTGAATGCTCATACTCAGAAACTGTCCCATTTCCAAAAGGCCCAATCCATCTGCATTTGGCAGGTCGCTTCAACTGTAAAGAAACACTTGAAATCATTGAAATAAGAAAAAAAATTTCAATTGAGTTTGAAAATAATGAGTTGAAACACCAAGTGATCACTAAAATGGCAATGCTGATTTCTTAATTAAATGGTATTTGTACCTATCTTTTTTTTATAAATTTATTTATGTTTTTATTTTTGGCTGTGTTGGGTCTTTGCTGCTGCACGTGGGCCTTCTCGACTTTTGGCGAGCGGGGGCTACTCTTCATTGCAGTGTGCAGGCTTCTCATTGTCGTGGCTTCTCTTGTTGCAGAGCACGGGCTGTAGGTGCACAGGCTTCAGTACTTGTGGCTTGTGGGCTCAGTAGTTGTGGCTCGCAGGCTCAGTAGTTGTGGCTCCCAGGCTCTAGAGCGCAGGCTCAGTAGTTGTGGCGCACGGGCTTAGCTGCTCCACGGCATGTGGGATCTTCCAGGATCAGGGCTCAAACCCGTGTCCCCTGCATTGGCAGGCGGATCCTTAACCCCTGGGGCACCAGGGAAGCTCTGTAGCTATCTTAAGGTGGTCTCAATGTAATGAATAGAAAACAATTTATTGATCACTTATAATGTCACTCACTGTTCTGTGTGCTTTGGGTTTATTATCTGATTTATTGCTCACAACAATCTTTTGAAATAAGTTCTTTTATTATCATGCTCTTATAAATGAGAAACCTAAAACACAGAAAGGGGAAGCAATTTAACCAACCACACACAGCTAATAAGCATCAAAGCTGACCCACTATATATGCTGCCTCAATAATTTGCTTGAAGGCTCTGTTTTGCCAATTCATGGATGCTTTAAAGATTAACTATTTTTTAAAAACTTGATTCAAGTTTTTTCTGGATTTTAATAGATTCATTCTGCCAGTTTTCCAGTTGATGAATTTCTATATATAGGCCTTATGTGGGCCTCTCACATAGTTTGAAAAGTTTACTCACCTAAGCAAATACAAAAGTAGCTATTTTCAGGACTGATCTGAGAAGAACTTTTTTCCATAAGCTACTTTTTGAGCAGATCATGAGACTCAAAATAGAATAAAAATAGTAAAGTTCAAACCCATTTGGGTAATGGAAGCTAGAAGTATGCAAAATAGAAGATGGTTTAGCTTTTCCTCTTTGTACACCTCAGAAACATCTGAAAAGATTTAACCTTCTCAAAAAAAATGCTCACCTTTGGGCTGAAACCAAACAGAAAGAACTTCAGTTCCAAAGGAAGCATTAAAAAAAAATTCTGAGTGAATTAGACGAGGCAATTGCCTGGAATTTGGTTGCATACAAAGCTACATTTTGTGCCCACACGTGCTCTAGTGTTGGTTTCCTGCTCAGTCAGCACTGATAGTTATTATTCTATAAAATAAATGTTTGCTTCTCAGGGCTATAAATCCTGAGACCACCTCAGAATCTTTAATGAACTTCATCTCTTATAGCAAAGAGGAAAACAGCCTCCTTTTTCTTCTGGTGCAGGATTTAAGGTGTAGTGGAGGGTTTCCCAGGTGGCACAGTGGTTAAGAATCCGCCTGCCAATGCAGGGGACACGGGTTCGAGCCCTAGTCCAGGAAGATCCCACATGCCCCGGAGCAACTAAGCCCCTGCGCCACAACTACTGAGCCTGTGCTCTAGAGCCCACGAACCACAACTACTGAGCCTGCGAGCCACAACTACTGAGCCCACAAGCCACAGCTACTGAGCCTGCGCACCTAGAGCCCGTGTTCCGCAACAAGAGAAGCCACCACGATGAGAAGCCCGCGCACCGCAACAAAGAGTAGCCCCCACTCACCGTAACTAGAGAAAGCCCGCGTGCAGCAATGAAGACCCAACGCAGCCAAAAACAAATAAATTAATTAATTGATTTTAAAAAATAAAAGTGTGGCACTGCCATTTAAAAAAAAAAAAAGATGTGGTGGAAAGAAGACACTGTAATATTTCCCCATCTTCCAACACTGCCCCATATCTAGGGGCATTATATCCTCCATGGAAAGCAATGGATGCCCTGTCAATAATACATGCAATATTCCCTCGGTTTAAAAATCTCATCAGTTTAATAATAGTTTTTGGCTGTGGGAGGGGAGGAGGAAGAAGAAATACTACAACATACATCATTAAATGAACACAATGATTGTGGGGCATGACTAGATATCAGATACATTAACTTATGAAAAAGCATGTCTTTAGAATTGAAGAGATTTGAGTATTTTTTGAATGGAATTAAATTGAAATAAAAGCTGTCAAGGAACAATTAGAAGTTACAAAGCCCCATTTCTTTTCCTGTTATGTCAAAGATGGCAGCCAGTGCTGCCACAGCTTTTTTCTGAGGGAATCTACTCCCAACCCCAGTGCTCACTGCATCTCCAGTTACAGCTGATTGGATGATGGAGGGACACTTGACAATAATCCGGGCCAATCAGATTTTTCCATTCTGGGAATTTGCCATTGGGACACTGAAAGACAGGCTCAATTAGCTGGAGGAGACAAGTTTCAAGGACATTAAAATTTGGCTCAGAGTCAAGCTCACAGCCAGACCCATCACCTGGAAGGCAAAATTATGGGAGAGCAGCGATAGCCAGTGTTCGGAGAAGAGCATAAGAATGCAGATCCTGCTGCCTTTGAAAAGTAATGGTATAGCCTCAATTCCCCAGTTTTCACTTTCACTGCCTGTTTAATTCAGCTGTTCTTAATTTGCTGCCCTTTGCTAGTGTTAGCCCTAAAAATCAACTCTTTTTTTCTCTAAAATAACTTGACTGCACTTTTTTTTTTTAACAAAACAGTCCCATTTTCCATTCTCAAGCCATTATTTGTTGCCTTCCTGGCAGCCACAATGCAATGTTCATGCATACAGCTGATATCTGCTGCAATATTACCTAGCAAGGTCCAGACAGCCAAGCAAAGTTCACTGACTTGCCCAAGGTTTTATCATCTGAGCCAGAGCTGGATCCTAAGCCAGGTTTCCTTTGCCACCTAATGAAGTGGAATCTGCTCCAAATCTGGTCCTTTTCTGCATGCTTCTGACCAAAATCTTCGTTCCCTTTGAAGTAAATACTAGCTGTTCCCAAATTATCTTCCCAAAGTTTGTTGGTACACATTTTCTTACAGAAATAATATTTTAAGATGGCCAAGTTTCAAGATTAGGCCTGTTTTACCTATCATGAATCTGAACCCCACTTTGTTTATTAAGAAAATAGTGCAATACAATACTTTAGCAATGGTAGTTATTAAACAAAATAGTAAATTGAGTAAGAATTCTTTTTATGTATTTTGCATGTTCAGTTTGAGGAAGACCAGATTTTATTGGAGATTTAATGCAGATTCCTAAGAGCAGGTCTGGGTATTTTCAAAGGCTTTTAAGAGTTTCAGGAAACCAACTCTTCCTCATTATGCCTAAATACACCTCAAAATTTTTTTAGAGTTTCAGGAAACCAACTCTTCTTCATTATGCCTAAATACACCTCAAAATTTAACACCACCAGGAAAACAAAACAAAACAAAAACAAAAACCTGAACCAGTATGCCCCAAACTGTTATCAGAGGTTGCCTCTTGTAGGTGAAGTTATATGAGACTCTCTTTCACACATTTTTTAAATCCGTCAAACTTTTTAAGCCACCCTGTCTTACTTTTATAATCTGAATAAATGCAATAAAAAGACAGAAATCTTTACAGCTTCCTTTTACTGGACACTGTTGTCTCCTATACTTATGATTAATGATCATAGTCATTTTTGGATTCACAAATAGAAGAAAGAGTACATTTTATTATACAGACATGGGAAGAGAGAGAGATCTAACAAGGATTTGAGACATGGGAGAGAGTTGTCCGAGGTGGAAATATCCGAAATGTAGCTTGGCTGGGGTATCCAACGTATCACTACCAGGAGAAAGGAAGGAGGTGGTAGTAGAAAAAGAAAAGAGAGAGAGAGAGAGAGAAGGGAAGGAAGGAAGGAAGGGAGGAAAGAAAAGAAAGGAAGAAAGAAAGGAAGAAAGAAAGGAAAGAAAGAAAGAAAGAAAGAAAGAAGGAAGGAAGGAAGGAAGGAAGGAAGGAAGGAAGGAAGGAAGGAAGGAAGGAAGGAAAGAAAGAAAAAGAAAAGAGTCCTGTTTTCAAAGGTGTAGAATGGTTTTCTGGAACAGATAAGTTAAATGGGACGGGCCTTCAGGAAGACCACGACTAGAATCAGTGTACACAAGACTGGGACTGTCACAAAGAGGGCATTTAGAACCAGGGGAAATGCTTATGTAGACAATAAGATCAGCCTTAACTAAAGGTGGAAGTAGGAGAGAAAGGGGATAGGAAGGCATCCTTCCTCTCCTCCCCATTAGCGTACCCCATGAAATGACTTCACTGAACTTCTTTCAATATAAGAAGGGCCATTACGCTCTGCAAAAATAAAATTGAAGAATGCAAACACTCTTGGGAGAGTAACAACTCAAAATTACACAAATACCATGAATTAATATTAAAAGCTATACTTTATAGAGAATCAATTTGCTATAATGGTGAAAGAATTGTAATATAGTGCTTGATGAAGGGGAAGTGGGGCTACCACAAAAAAATAACAAAAATTGCTATCATTTACTGAATGTAAGTGATGCATCTGACATTGAGAAATGAAAAGACTTTGTGTGCATTATTTCATTTCATCTTCTCACTATCCCTACATGTGATGAGCAAACTGTGGTTCAACATTCCCAAGGTCACATGGCTCAAATGGCAGCACTAAGACTCAAAGAAGATAGTGACTGGAAAAGAGTTCCTGAAAATACTACTCAGCTGTGTCCCAATTAGACTTGAGGATGGTCAGAATATCATTTAATTGGAGAGAGAGAAAATTGTGGGAAGGGAGTGTACAATATCAGTAAGGGGGCTAAAAATGAGGTGCGACAATTTTAGGGCCTTCAGGAGGGAAAAATGTGACGTCTGCTTCGTCCAGGCCCACCTGAACACAAATCTATACTTAAATAACAAGTGCAACTCTGATTCCCATAAATTAGGGAGAGAACACAGAACAGGTGTCTCTTCCATGGCCAAGAAGGCAAGAGGCACCCTCCTCATTCAAAGGGATAAATGAATTCACTATCTTATCATGCCTCACAGCCTTTTAAAGTGAGGGGGATGGAGAAGGGAGGGAGGAAGCTAGGGAAGGGAGGGAAGGAAGGAAGGAAGGAAGGCAGGGAGGGAGGGAGGGAGGAAGGAGAAAAAGTCAGTAAAACGGAACCACTCTTTTTTTTTTTTTTGGCTGCGTTGGGTCTTTGTTACTGTGTGCGGGCTTTCTCTAGTTGTATCGAGCGGGGGTTACTCTTCGTTGCGGTGCAGGGGCTTCTCATTGTGGTGGCTTCTCTTGTGGAGCATGGGCGCTATGCACCCGGGCTTCAGTAGTTGTGACATGTGGGCTCAGTAGCTGTGGTTCGCAGGCTCTAGAGCGCAGGCTCAGTTGTTGTGGCGCACGGGTTTAGTTGCTTTGCAGAATGTGGGATCTTCCCGGACCAGGGATCAAACCCATGTCCCCTGCACTGGCAGGCAGATTCTTACCCACTGTGCCACCAGGGAAGTCCCACCACTCTCATACTTACCGACTGCCCCAGGCCATGATCAGTGTCTTCATCTCCCTCCCCTTCCGTGGTTTGCTGCTATCAAGGAGCACTTTCCACACAGCACAGCCCTCACCACTCTTGGTCCTTCCAGCTCCAAACAGATCCGATTGCTTGGGGCTCCCAACCCCCTGTAATTCAAAAGTCATTTTTGAGAAGTGATGCTCTGAATGCTTACTCAGACCACTGCTCCCAAAACACATGTGATAGGGACAAAGTCACCTAATACCTCAGAGCCATTTCCTCTTCGGTAGAATGAAGACACCAGGTTCAGAACTATAAGGTTCTTTCTCAAAAAAAAAAGAATAAATGAAAACTAAGAGGACAGCAACTATTAATGTAAATGGAATAAGTAGTCAATATATATTCTGTCAGACATTTCCTGTTATGAAGAGTATTCTCTCTCTCACCCTCTCTCTCTCTCTCTCACACACACACACACACATGCACACACACACAAGTTGAAGACATCATAGATTTTAATATGCACCATTGATTGTAAGATGCATCCCACTTTCAAAGATATTCAGCTGGATCCTAAAATCTATGAAATACACTGAGGTGCTGGGAGACTCACTTCTCACGTTAAACCCTGACATATTACTAGCATTTGCTACAACATACCTGTACTACTCTATCAAATAGTGCAAAGTTCATTCTTATTTCTCCCTGTGATACATCCCACTTCCTATCTATTGATGGCTCTTCATACCCTCACTCCAGGCTCCCTGAAGCCTCAAGCTCCCATCTGTTTCCCAAATGTCTCCAGAACTTCCTAGAAGTATCTCTTCCTCCTCATTATGATAATTTTTAACTTTTCTAGCTCCCCTGTCCCTTTGAAAATAATTCAGTCCTGTATCTCATTCTCTTAGGTCTTGTTAAATGATTGGAATAAAATTTATGACGTAATTACAGCTAGAGTTTTCATGATGGGCAATAAAATTTTCAGATGTCAGCTTTTCATCTTAATGTAGGCGTTCTTACAAAAGAAACCAATGTGTATTTATTGAGGAATAAAAAGGGTGGTATATGGAGAAGAAGAGTTTTGTTCCCTTTAAGTCATACTGTTTGATCACCATTTATTGCCTCAAATATGTAAGTCTGGGTGGCCTTCTTACCACAGGAGCTACCAAAAGTCTGAGAAACCTCACTTTCCTTTGTCTCCTGCAGGAATGCAGATGCAAAGCCTCAGAAATAAAGAAAATCTAAGCAACTACTATGACCATCCGCCTCTCCCTCCTCCCCTCTATCATCGTCAGCATCATGATCATCCTCCTGTTTCCCTCTTTGATTTCGCTCCTTTAAAAAAACCCTCAAAATTAATTTCCTTTCTCCAAGGATCTGTATAGGAACCCAATGCCGACACTTTGAATACTAATTGCATTTCGGGTTGTACCTTAATTTGCATCCTTATTTATTTTTATTTCTATATTATTTCCCTGTGGTAGATATAACTTAGAAGTGCATTTTACCTTTTTTTTTTTAAATAAGAGGGGCATTAATTTATGAGCTCTTTGTAACTTTTTAGCAATTTTCCCCATTGAAAAACCCTTTCGTTGGTCCCCAAACACACTGCTTAATGGGAACAAAATTTGATAAGATTTCTCTGATTGGCACTGTGTTAATATGCATCAAAAACCTTAATATTATGCAGGAATTTTAAACCCAGAAGTTTCATATCTAAGATCTTATTTTAAGGAGACAATCTGAGATAGGTAGAAAAGCAAAGTTTAAGAATATTCATTAAGTGCATTTTATAATTCAATCAATATGAATTTGGTTAGGTAAGTGTTAGTGAATCCAAACAACGGATTATTAGGTAGCCATTATTGTCATATTGTTCAAGAATATTATTGACATGGAGAAGTTCATAATAAATTTCTAAACCAAAAACACAGGTTACAAAACAAGACTCTCGCTATTATACCATTTTCACAGAGCATAAGTTTAAAATGTTTAGAGTCAAAGACATCTTGGTTCAAACGTTGGTTCCTTGGTTCCCAGTTCTGTCACTTGCTCCTTACACAAACGTGCGTAGGTTATTCAGCCTCACAAACCCTCAGTTTCCTCATATGTTATGTAGAAATAATAATGTCCAGTTCTTAGGAAGATTAATTTAAATAATGGATGCAGAGCCCTAAGTACATGGCCCTACATATAATAAGTGCTCCATAAATGGTTCTCAACATGTGTGTCATTTGGGGGTTTTGATTACAGGTAACAGAAATAAATTTTGACCAACTTAAACAAAATTTATTGAAAATAATGCAGGAAAGTTGGAGAGCTAGGGCTCCAACCAGAAATAGGCAGAAACCACTTTAGCTTCAGGGGCTAGAAAGCAGGAATTACAGGACTGGTCTTGTAGTGGAGCAGCCTGGTAGAGACGTTGCTGCCCTGATAAAAGAATGCCAATCCCTTCACTGACCAATTTCACACATTCAAAATCAAAGTCCCAGCAGAGAGCTTCTATGGGCTGAGCTGAAGCCACAGCCCACCTTCTGGCCACAGGAGGCAGGAAAGAAACAATCTGCACCCCAATGTTCACAGCAGCACTAGTTACAACAGCCAGGACATGGAAGCAACTTACATGCCCATTGGCAGAGGAGTGGATAAAGAAGATGTGGTACATACATACAATGGAATACTACTCAGCCATCAGAAAGAACAAAACAATGCCATTTGCAGCAACATGGATGGACCTAGAGATGATCATACTAAGTGAAGTAAGTCAGACAGACAAAGACAAATATCATATGATATCACTTATGTGTGGAATCTAAAAAAATGATACAAATGAACTTATTTACAAAACAGAAATAGAGTCACAGATGTAGAGAACAAACTTATGGTTACCAGTGGGGAAAGGGGGGAGAGATAAATTGAGAGATTGGGATTGACATATACACACAACTATATAAAAACCAGATATAATAAGGACCTACTGTATAGCACAGGGAACACTACTCACTACTCTGTAATGGCCTATATGGGAAAAGAATCTAAAAAAGAGTGGATAATAGGTATATGTATAACTGATTCACTTTGCTGTACATCTGAAACTAACACAATGTTGTAAATCAACTATACTCCAATAAAAATTAAAAAAAAAAAAAAAGAAAGAAAGAATCTGAGCCTTCAGAGCACAGGCAGCTGAACTTTTTTAATTTCATCAAGATGATACACAATGGTTGTAGGCTGACTCTCCCAGAGGAAATCAGAGTGTGTAATGAAGGGTGTGTATGCTGCTGGGTGGCCATAAAATGACACATGTTCTTATAGCACATAATCATCAGGCAATTTTTTTTCATATTTTTTTCCATTATGGTTTGTCACAGAATACTGAATATAGTTCCCTGTGCTATACAGTAGAAGCTTGTTGTTTATCCATCCTATATGTAATAGTTTCCCTCTGCTAATTCCAAACTCCCACTCCTTCCCTCCCCCACCCCCTCCCCCTTGGCAACCACAAGTCTGTTCTCTATGTCTGTGAGTCTATTTTTGTTTCACAGATATGTTGATATGTTTCGTATTTTAGATTCCACATATAAGTAATATCATATGGTATTTGTCTTTCTCTTTCTGACTTACTTCACTTAGTATGATAATCTCTAGGTTATGTTGCTGCAAATGGCATTATTTCATTCCTTTTGATGGCTGAATAATATTCCATTGAGCATGAGGTAATTTTGAAATGGAAAAAATATAAATCAAACATTTATTTTAAAAAGAAAAAAAGAAAGCTCTTTCACATACATGTGACCAGCATAAAGCCCTGTGAGGAGAGCAGGAAAGGAACTGTTTTCATTTTACACAGAGAAACTGAGACTCAGGGAAGCTAAGGGACTAGCCCAAGGACTTCGCACTGGGTTTGGGGCAGAGCTGAGACGGGGTCATGACTCACTGTCTAAGGCTGTTCCCTAGGTGCTCAATGGAGATCGTCAAACATCTCCCAGCCTTCCCTGCTTCCCAATCCAAAAGTTCAAAGGACACAAGATTACTGGTTGGTGGTATTTCCCTTTCATAGGACTTGCTGGTCCCCCTGCTGCTGGGAGTTCAGGCCCTGAGCTGGAGGCCCTGCTGGAGGCAGGACAGTTGGCATAGCTGAGGGAGGCCAGGAGACTTGGCAGCCCACCTTCATCACATTTGGGGGAGGGAGTGGAGAACCAAGGGCTGAGAAACCATTGGAGAATAAGTCAGGCTAGAGGAAGACAAAAAGTCAGGGGCCAGGCTGCAGAGGAAGTGTTATGGAGGGCAGGTAGTGAGGAGACAGAAGAAGGGGGTGTTTTGAAGCCAAAGAATTGGCGAAATTGTTAAATCAGCCAGGAAGGGGCCCAGTGGTTACCAAGATCTCCTGCACCTGGCAGCAGAGAGAGAAAAGTAAAAGCCTCACAAGAGTGCCCTCCCCCCTCTGATAAATCGCTTCTCGTGATTTACCGTGATATTTGACATCTGAGTCCCTGAGGGTTGTCTTCTGCTTCTTCTCTCTCCTTACAGCTTATAGAAGAGCCCACCAGAAAGAACAAACCAACTGCAAATTCCCAGATTCCACAAGTTACAATGATAACTGAATAGTTCTAGAAAGATCCTATTTAGGAGTCATCTTACCTAATACATGCATTTTTCAGTTAGAGAAACTGAGACACAGAATTACAAATTTGTCCACATCTATTTATTTATATACCTTAAGACACTTAAAATATGACTATCTAGACCAGGGCTTGGCAAAGGGCCATCTAGTGAATATTTTTGGTGTCGAGGGCCATATGGTCTCTGTTGTAATACTCAACTCTGCCACTGTAGAACAAAAGCAGCCATAGACAATATATAAACACATGGATATGGCTTTATTCCAATAAAACTTTATTTACAAATACAAGGTGTGGGCCAGACTTGGCCAGTAGGTTGCAGTTTTTCCAACACCTGATCTAGACCTAGTTATTTATTAAACACCATGTGAACATCCCAGAAAAACATATGAGCAAATAGTGGGCATCAATTAAATTCCCACAGGAGTGATAGTAATCATGGCTACAATTTATAAAGCACTTCCTATGTGACTTTCCTCACTTAATTGCTCCACCGGTCCTGTGAGATGGATACTATATGCTCTCCATGTTTTCCGATAAAAAAATGAAAACCACAGGCAGGTCAAATAACCTGCCAATGGTCAGACAGCTAGGAGGTGGTATTTTCTGTATTTGAACCCAGATCCATCTCACTTAAGGACTCAAGTGTGCTTAACAACATCAGATAAAAGAATATAAATACCTAGAAGGCAGAATAGAAACTGTGTGAAGTTTCTCACAAAGCGTTTAATGTTTCCATGTTATTCTGAAGGAAACTTCCAGTAGTTTATATATTTTAACAATGCATCTATATCAGCAATTTGGATGAGGCATGGGTCTGCCTCTCTCTCTCTCTCTCTCTGTAACATTCATTTTGTTACCTCTTTCTTACGATCATTCTGTGGGGCTCTCTCTAGCACACATACTAAGATTTAAGGAAGGATATTAGCTGCAGCCCACCCACCTCACACACTGGGAAGCGAAAGGTCTCGAACACTGAGAGGAATTTAAGCCTGAAGGGAAGAAGAGGACAGCTCTTGATGATTATCCTAAATTTTTGAAGCCAAACCAGGGAAGACTTGAGGAAATGACTCACTGAACGCAGGAGAAAGAAAAACAGCTGAGTGATGGCAGGAGAAAATGAGGATAATATAGCCTTACTGTTAAAGTGAGGGTTAGAAGTCCACAGAGACCCAGAAAGGAAACACTGAAATGGCTGAGTTACATTCCTGAAACTAACATGCAATATTGTTTTATCAGGCTTATGGCTGTTTGGGCCAAGAATGAGGCAGGAACAGATTTCTTCTTAACAGAGACATCATCTCATGTCTTTACTGTCCCTAGATTGTCTCCTCTGCTAGAGCCCTAAGGGGAAACCACAGTCATCTCCGTCCCTTCTATTCTTGAATCACAAAACTGGTTGTTCCCGACTCCAATGCTGAGATTGGCGTGACAAACAGATGTACTATACCGCAGCCATTAAAAACTCTCCTAACATTTGTATTGAGTCCATGAAAAGACTTTGAGCCATGAACTCTTCAGCTATAAAGAAGCCTGATAGTAAAAGTTTGGGAATGTGTTCAAGCATGAATACAGTCGGCTTTCACTTGGTAGATCATTAGAAACAAAATGAAACTATGGGGTAAGTAAACTTTGTCCTCAGCCTTTTCCTATCCATCTATCAAACTGTCACTGAATTAACCTTCTTAATGCAAAGCTCTGGTTATGTCATTTTGTGCACAAAGACCTGTAAAGTTAACACACAGCATTGGTAACGGTGCTGTGAAACAGGCACTTTCATATATTGCTAGTGGAAGTGTAAATTGGTACAGTCTCTAAGGAGAGGATTTCTAAATGTCTATTAAAATTATGAATTGTACATGTCTTTGATCTAAGAATTTGTTCTATAGCTGTACCACATTTGTATGAAATGAAGCATTATAAGATTATTTGTTGTGATACTATTAGTAAGAATAACAGGTTTGAGACACTTCTGCTCCTGGTTACAATGTAGGAGAGGTCACAGGAGGTCAAAGCTCTTGCTGCAACAACTGAAAACAAATGAATAAATGGAAAGAAACATGTTAAAGGCATCAAAGAGCTGTGGAGAATTGGATGAAGTAAAAGTCCAGAGGGAAAAGCCCTTCTTAGGGCTGGGAAGACATAGATACTCCAGGCTCTCAATCAAAAGCCTGTCCTAAAGGACAGAGAAAAACCAGGGACTGATAGAATCTTGCTAAAATTGTAAATCCAGCCCTACCGCAACTCAGTCTATGACTGAATTGAGGTAATTAGCCCCTGGTCTTACTTTCCTAAAAAAGAAAAAAGAAGATACCTCTCTAGTGAAAGATATCATCAGAAGGGTCTACTGTTCTTTTATACACAATGCCCAGCATACAGTCGAAATGTATCATATATTGAAAAAAGCAGGAATAGTGATCAACAATCAAAAAATAAAATAGGGACTTCCCTGGTAGTGCAGTGGATAGGACTCCATACTCCCAATGCAGGGGGCCCTGGTTCAATCCCTGGTTAGGGAACCAGATCCCACATGCATGCTGCGACTAGGAGTTCACATGCCACAACTAAGAAGCCGGTGTGCGGCAGCTGGGGGGCCCACAAGCCACAACTGAGGAGCCCACCTGCCTCAACTAAGAGCTGGTGCAACCAAATAAATAAGTAAATAAATATTTTAAGAAATAAATAAAATAAAATAAACACAAACCCAGAGGATTAGGATAATGAACTTATAATTAAAGTACAATACAGTAAGTATGCCTAATATGTTAAAGAAAATGAAAGAAATGACAAAGGATTTAAAGAGAGAACCAGAATCCACAAAATAAAACAAATGTATATTTTAGAACTGAAAAATAGAATTTCTGGATTTAAGAACTCATTGGGTTGCCTTAAGAGCAAACAGGACATAAAAGTCAGGATTGGTGAATTCAAAGATCAATCAATAGTAACTATGCAAATTGAACCACAGAGAGAAACTAAACTGGAAAGAAACAGTATGTCCATATATACAATGGAATATTACTCAGTCATAAAAAGGAATGAAATTGGGTCATTTGTAGAGACGTGGATGCATCTAGAGACTGTCATACAGAGTGAAGTAAGTCAGAAAGAGAAAAACAAGTATCGTATATTAACCCATATATGTGGAACCTAGAAAATGGTACGGATGAACCGGTTTGCAGAGCAGAAATTGAGACACAGAAGTAGAGAAAAAAACGTTTCCTTCTCATAGAACACACTATGGAAATCAGAAGACAATTTCTTTAAAGTGGTGAAAGAAAAAAAAAACCCTGCCAATCTAGAATTATTTACCACTGAAAATATTTTTGTCAAACAAAAACAAAGAAAATTTATTGCCAGCAGCATACCGTTGATGTAAGTACTACAGAGACTTCTTTAGACAGATGGGAAATTTTCCCAGGTAGAAACAAAGAAAATTGTGAGGAAATGAAAAGCACTGAAAAGAGTATACACTTGTGGAAAAACATAAAAGCATACTAACTCTTTAAATCAACAGTGATAGTAACACCTTTTAGAGTTTAAAACATATAATATAAAATATATGACAACAACAGCACAAAAGGTAGGACGTGGCAAATGGAATCAAGTTAGAAGATTCTTACATTCTCCAGGAAATGTACTGGCGAGGGAGACTGTGATGAATTAAGGATGTGTATTGAAGTCTCCAGAGCAATGGCACTCAGCTGGGAGCAATCTTACCCATCAAGAGACATTTGGCAGATAGATAGATAGATAGATAGATAGATAGACAGGTAGATAGCTGACAGAGAAGGAGAGAGAGAGAAGTATTGAGAGAGAGAGAGAGAGAGATTTGGCAGTATCTGGAGAAATTTTGGGTTGTCACAACTATGCCACAAAATCATCTTCAGTTGAGACACACTAATTAAAAAAAAGAGAATGTCAGAGTAGATGAAAAAATATAACCCAACTCCATGCTGTCTTTCAGAAACTTACTTCAAATGTAATAACATAGGCAGGTTAAAAGAAAAAGGATGGAAAAAGAGGTTCTAGGCAAACGCTAATCAAAAGAAAGCTGGGGGCTTCCCTGGTGGTGCAGTGGTTGAGAGTCCACCTGCCGATGCAGGGGACATGGGTTCGTGCCCCAGTCCGGGAAGATCCCACATGCCACGGAGCGGCTGGGCCCATGAGCCATGGCCGCTGAGCCTGCTTGTCCGGAGCCTGTGCTCCGCAACGGGAGAGGCCACAGCAGTGAGAGGCCCGCATACCGCAAAAAAAAAAAAAAAGAAGAAAGCTGGAGTGGCTGCATTAATATAAAAGTAAACTGCAAAGCAAAATAATTTACTAGGGATCAAGAAGGGCACCCCATAATGATAAAAGGCTCATTTCACCAAGAAGACATAGCAATTCTAAACATGTTTGTACCTTTATCTGGACTTCAAAAGGCATGAATCAAAAACTGATGGAACTACGATAGAAATAGACAAATCCACAAGTATAGTTAAAGACTTCAATTTGCCTCTCTCAGTAACCAATAGAACTAATAGGAAATGAGCAAGGATGTAGACGAACCGAAAACCATCAAACAAGTGGATCTCACTGAAATTTTTAGAATCTTCTGCCTCCGACAGCAAAATACACATTTTTTTCAAGTGCATGTGGCACAGTTTCTAAGACAGACTATATTTCTGGTCATGAAGCAAATTGCAACACATTTAAAAGAACTGAAATCAAATAAAGTATGCTCTCTGACTATAACAGAATAAAAATAGAAATAATTATAGAAAGATAACAGGAAACCTCCTAACACTTGGAAATTTGAAACACCCTTCTAAATAAACCCATTTATCAAATAAATCTCACGGGAAATTAGAAAATATTTTAAACTGAACAAAAATGAAAATACAACACATCAAAATTTGTGTGATGATTAAAAGCAATGCTTAGAGTGAAATTTATACCATTAAATGCTTACAGAAAGAACCTTAAGAAACTAGACAAAGAAGAGCAAACTAAATCCAATGCAAGCAGAAAGAATGAAATCATAAAGGCAGACGTAAATAAAATTGAAAAAAGAAAAATAATAAAGTCAAAACAACCAAAATCTTGTTCGATAAAATACAAATTAACCTATAGCGAAACCTACAAAAAAAGAAAGAAGACATAAATCCTGATATCGGGAATAGAAGAGAAAATATCACTATAGACCCTGCACATAAGAAAAAATAAAGCAATACTGTGCGCAACACTACACACAAAAATTTGACAACTTAGATGAAACTGACCAGTTCCTCAAAAACCACAAATACTATGACCAGTTCCTCAAAAACCACAAATACTAAAACTTATCCATGATGAAACAAATAATGTGAATAGCCCAAAACTATTTAAGAAATTGAATTCATGGTTTAAAATCTAGAAACAAATTATCCAGCACTTCTCTTTGTTTGTAGTGGGAAGATTTCAGGTTCTCTGAGTTCACTGTATTGCCAGCAGTGCAACTCTAGTGGGTTTTTTTTTTTTTAAACACCAATTTGAGCTGAATTTTCTGTTACTTAAAGACAGGCTTTTTTTAAAAATTTATTTATTTTATTTATTTTTGGCTGCGTTAGGTTTCGTTGCTGCACGTGGGCTTTCTCTAGTTGCGGCAAGCGGGGGCTACTCTTCGTTGTGGTGTTCGGGCTTCCCACTGCGGTGGCTTCTCATGTTGCAGAGCACGGCCTCTAGGCACGCAGGCTTCAGTAGTTGTGGCACGCAGGCTCAGCAGTTGTGGCTCGCGGGCCCTAGAGCGCAGGCTCAGTAGTTATGGCACACAGACTTAGTTGCTCCGCGGCATGTGGGATCTTCCCAGACCAGGGCTCAAACCCGTGTCCCCTGCACTGGCAGGCAGATTCTTAACCACTGTGCCACAGGGAAGCACAAAGACAGACTTCTAAAACATAATTTTCTGGGGTTCAAAATAATACTATAGTTGTTGAGTGTCCAAATACAATATTGAGATGACCCAGACTAGTAATTATAAAAGAGTGGCAGCAATCATTAGTGGTGGTGTGTGGTAGTAGTATATAATAATAACTAGTAAAACTAGTATAATAATAATAACTATGGGACTTCCCTGGCGGTCCGGTGGTTAAGACTCTGCATTCCCAACGCAGGGGGCACATGTTCGATCCCTGGCTGGGGAACTAAGATCCCACATGCTGTGTGGTGCAGCCAAAAAAAAAAAAAAAAAAAGAATTGTGGCTAAGAAATATAAAGCACTTATCTGCGGCACTCTGCAAAACACTTATATTTGCAATGGGCAGCACAGTATTGTATTGGGTTGGCCAAAAAGTTCGTTCAGGTTTTCTGTAATTTTTTTGGTGAGACCTTACGGAAAAACCCAAACAAACGTTTTGGCCAGCCCAATAGAAGAAACAGAAGTACAGACACGAGGTCAAAACAAAACAAAACAGTGAAATGGAGTATCAAGTGGGATTTTCTGGAGAACAGTTTTCTTCCCAGCCTACTGTTTGGCTGTGATCCTCTTGTTCTGGATAGACTAAAACTAAAAACATTGCCATTTTTTCCCCACCCATAGGAAAATGCCTGAAATGGCACATAACTGGTCTCCAGGAAAGTGCTCCCAGCCTGCGAAAAGCCAAGTCCTGGCAGCATCAAGATCCTACCAAAAGAGAGGTGCAGATTGTGCTTCTCCAGTTAGGACTCATCTTTTTTACCAATTAGACCACAGATCCATCACCTGTACTTGCTGAGGTCTCCCAGGGCCTTCTGAAACACACACACACACACACACACACACACACACATCATGAGCAGTGAATGGACACAGAGTGCCTGGGAGAGCTACCAGCTTAACAGGAGGAATGCTTCAGTGAGATGGTCAGTCTTTATGCTGATGTAACAATGATCTTCAAAAAAAAGTATGCAGTGGCGCAGTGGTTGAGAGTCCGCCTGCCGATGCAGGGGACACGGGTTCGTGCCCCGGTCCGGGAAGATCCCACATGCCGCTGAGCAGCTGGGCCTGTGAGCCATGGCCGCTGAGCCTGCGCGTCCGGAGCCTGTGCTCCGCAACGGGAGAGGCCACAACAGTGAGAGGCCCGCGTACCGCAAAATAAAAAAAAAAAAAAGTATGCAGATTCACCTTGTTTACTTATTGAAATAAGACCCTGAAAGGGCTACTATGCAGTGTTTAGAACTATGCCCATAAACTTACTAATTTCAGGTAGCTACTATCCAATAATCTCCTGAAAGTTGAAACAAAAACGTACATGCAAGGGAACTGAAAAAACAAACAGATGAGCACCACTTATTTCTACACATTCTCCATTTTAATGAGGTCCAAGGAAACACATTCCTGCCTTTATTAATCCGCTGCCAACATGAATGGGATTCTTCAGCTATGAGAAAATGTCTTTTGAAGGGTACAGGTTGGTTAATATTGGAAATTCTTATGTACTTTGGGAGATAACACTATTTGCTCTGATAATGACCAGTGCTTTTTTCTTCCTTTTTATCTGGACTTGTCAAGAATCAGTCATGTCATTTTGCATTTTTCCTTTTTCTCTCCCTCAACCTTGCCCTCTTTGGGATTAATGCCAGCAACATGTTTTCCTGATAGGGTGGTGGATATAATCCAGTATTGACATTCCCTATGTTAAATAAAATCTTGAGATTTAAGAGAAGTTCTCATTTAGGAATAATAAATAAAAGTCACAATGTGGAGCAGCAGCAAACTGTGCCAGTGCAAGTGTTCAGCTTTATGACCTTGAAATTTTATTGTAAATCAATTTACTGGTATTGTTTTACACATCAGGTAGAAGGAAGATGGATGGATAGAAACAAAGAAGAGAGAAAAGAATGGAGGGAGGGAGAGAGAGAGAGGGAGTAAGATATCCAAGTTGGGATTCAGATACTTGGAGGAGTAAGACAACTTCGAAAGGCAAAAAGAAAATAAAGCCAACTCTGGAATTTCCAGCTACCTATTGGTTACTGTTTGGAAAGAATTGCTCACTGACAGATGGAAATTAACTCTCAGCAAAAAGATCCCATTCTAGGGGCTTCCCTGGTGGTCTGGCGGTTAAGGCTCTGCGCTCCCAATGCAGTGGGCCTGGGTTCAATCTCTGGTCAGGGAACTAGATTCCACATACCCCAACCAAAGATCCCGCGTGCCGCAACTAAAAGATCCCACACGTGGCAACAAAGATCCTGCATGCCTCAACTAAAGACCTGGCGCAGCCAAATAAATAAATAAATAAATATTTTTTTAAAAAAGATCCTATTCTAGATACATGTATATGTATAACTGAACCACTTTGCTGTACACCTGAAACTAACACAACATTGTTAATCACCAATATAAAATTAAAAGTTAAGAAAGAAAGATCCTATTCTGAGTTCTATACACCTAGGATATAGATGGTTCTCGGTAAATATTTGATAAATTAATAATGAACGAATAAATGTGTAAGTTTCTTTTCGTATGTTAGCAAAACTGAAGCCTGCGTATGTTTAGTGAGTTGCCCAAAATCATATTGAAGACTTAGGTGCCTAAATTATAATAGATGGAAAATGTAAGAAAGATCACCAATTGGGACCTAAAAGATCTGGATTCTGGTTTGGGGTTTGTTTTGTCATTTCGCCTCCTGGGTCTCTAGATTGCAGAGGGCAGGGACTCATCTATATTGGTTTTTGATCTTCCTTCAATGTTAGCTCAGTCTCTAGTACATACTAGATATTCAATGGATGCTTAAATATCTACCATTGCCTCTTCTGTAAAATTTAGTTCCCCATGTGAAAACTGAGGAGACTGGCACCAAGGCTTTCTGGGTACTCCTTCCAGTTCTATGCCACTGTGAGAGGATCTATGCTCTCAGTCCTCATTTCATCACCCACTTTCCAACTTCCACTGCTCAAGTTGTACGGGAAGGCAAATACAGGTGTGTGAGGTTCCAACATCCTTTCTCCAATGTTATACCATCATCCCTCTGAGCTCTTATTTCCACAGGAAAAACCACAAAAATGCAGTCTTAATGGAAAACAGTGAATCAATCAATTACTTCATTGTCTATTTTGTAAAATGAGTTCCAGAATCACCACAGACCTCCCAATCTCTCAACCTCAGCAACCAAAGATTCCCCAAACTTTCACATTAGGTGGCTCCAGCCACTCCTCCCTAGAGGGGAAGCCAAGTAACATTCTTTCTCCACGTCTTCCGGGGGTGCTCAACAGGAATAAACAGCCTGGGAAAAAAAACAGCAGCTCCGCGAATTATAGGATGGCGTCCTGGAGAGAGAGACGAATTCTCCCACACTCCTAATGCAAACCCTTCTCCTTCCTTTCATGACACCCCTCTGGCGAGAAAAATGGTCGCAACCCTGAAGCATGGACAAGAGAATCCGTGGAATTGGCAGTATGCTTCCTGTTTGCCCAGAGAGGGAGGGAGGGAGGGAACCCATCCACCCAGAAGATACATGTTTTTCTTCTCTGGGGGACTCCTTTCCTGAGGAGGGGCAGTCCCGGCACTGCCTCACCCTGGGTGACTATGGGGTCATTTAGAGTATCCTGAGGAGTGTCCTGACCAGGGAGTTAAGAATTCCAATTTGACCTCTGACAGACTGCATGACTTGGGAAAAGTCACTTTCCTCTCTGAGTTTCAGATTCTGAAATTTTTAAAATGCATTTGCCCTTTTAAGTGTTTACAAGATTCCTTTTTAAAAAATACTTTTCTTAAATCATTATGTTGTACAGCTGAAACTAACATAATGTTATATGTCAATTACATCTCAATTAAAAAGTACTTTTCTTATTATAAAAATAACAATATTGTAGCCACTTAAAAATACAGATACATTTAAAGAAAAATAACAATCATAATCACTGTTAACACTTTTGTGTATTCCTTTGGTGAGACTGCTGGGCTTTTAGTATCGCTGAACATACAACTCCCAGTGAGGGCTGCCCCTTTAATATCTCTCTGACGCTCACACCTGTGCCAACAACGCTGTCCATATAGTAGGGAGTTGGCATATCCCCATTGATAACTAAGTCCCTGTAGACTGTGACATAGTCTTTTTTTTTAATAGATCTTTATTGGAGTCTAATTGCTTCACAATACTGTGTTAGCTTCTGTTGTACAACAAAGTGAATCAGCCATATGCATACATATGTCCCCATATCCCCCCTTCTTGAGCCTCCGTCCCACCCTCCCTATCCCACCCCTCTAGGTCATCGCAAAGCACCGAGCTGATCTCCCTGTGCTATGCGGCTGCTTCCCACTAGCTATCTACTTTACATTTGGTAGTGTATATATTGTGACATAGTCCTTTGAATGCCCTTGGTGATAAGTCATGTGAGGCT
The DNA here is from genome assembly GCF_964270905.1 of Leucopleurus acutus. NCBI lineage: Eukaryota > Metazoa > Chordata > Mammalia > Artiodactyla > Delphinidae > Leucopleurus > Leucopleurus acutus. Next base: position 73,957,430 of record NC_139156.1, read on the forward strand.
AGTTTTGAATACTGGAAAAGTCACTTGAAGACAAATCTGATTTGATTTGTCTTTACTTGATTAGAAGAACGATCAAGCTAGGTACCTCCATTTGGTGTACGTGAGGATCATCATCGTCACTATAAAGACTTTTTCATCTTTCTCTGAAGTTTCCAAAATTTTTGATGCTTAAATGTACAGAAGGAGAGGGATAAATTTCATTATTTTAGACCCAGATTTCCCAAAATGTGTTCTGTGACACCTGCTGCAGATGTTCCCCTGGAAAAGAGTTCTGCGCTCAGAGGGGTCTGGGGAGAGCTACCCACATTACTCCCTTAACGACTCACTGCGCTCATTTAACGTACTGAAGGCTCGGAGATTCCTCTGCAAAGAAGGCCCTTTAATTTTAACTAACTGCATTTCCTAAACATATTTGAGTTCAAGACATTGATTGAGAATGTCACATCAGTTTGCCTATCAGTCATGACAAACAGTACAGTTTGGTGGACAAGCACACAGACGTCTGTGGGCACACAGCTTAACTTTTCTGAACCTCAGGCTCCTCTTCCACAAGATAAAGATTGAAACTTTACCTACATCACAGGACTACTCTAAATTCTAAATGAAATAAAGCTTGTAAGGAACTTACAGCAGTGACTGGCACATAGCAAGCGTTCAGATAAATGGAGCTCTTATTATTTATTAGTTGGGATAGATAAGATAATGAGGAGAGGATGAGGATGAATAAAATTTGTGGAGGAGGGGAAAGGTAATAAGGGCAGTGTTTCCTCTTAACTGGGATGGCAAGTTGTTGCCTGGACACAGGAAATCTATTTTTGGCCCTAAGGCAATCTGGATTCCAGACAGGATCCCCAAGTACAGAGCACCTGAAAACTTTTTCTAAAATATAAAATTCTTATTTTTAAATACATAGCTGAACTGGTGAGAAAGAGGAAGAAATAACAAGAAAGTACAAGTCCAAAGAAGAAAGTAAGCACTGGAACCACCTTTCACTGAGGGTCATTTTACAAGTCTCTAGTAGAGGACAGTTTGGGTTTAATGGCCTAAGCTCAAGTGGCAAAAGACAAATCCTGAGACCACTGCAATGTAAGAGGTTGTATTATAGACCACCATATAAATTCAGGAGCCCCTAAAAGATAATGAGGTCAGTGGATAAACAGGAAAAATAATTCATAAGAGGATGGGTAGTGGGAACACTATAGAGCTAAGGCTATTTCAGCCTTAGCTCTAGATGAAGCAGAACAAAAGAAAAAAATCTCCCCTGATAATTCCTAACTCACCATGAGCCCACCCTCATGCAGGTTTGGAGCTAAAACTCATACCATCTAAGCAGCTTCAGGTTGATAGCATCATAAAACACCTGACAGAAGCAAAAACCAATCCTCTCTTGAAGAACACGCTTAAAGACAGGCCTTAAGGATGCCAGAGGAACTGGTACACAATTTTAAAAGTTGCTGAGCGTATTTGGAAACAAGTCATCATCATCATCATGAAATAACTAAACTGTAGGGTCAGCTTTAAACAGACAGCAGATGCTGGAATTACCAGATACCAAATACAAACTAAGTTTAAAGAACTGTACAAAAGTATTTAAAGTATCAAAATTGATGAGACAAAGTGGAAAAAGACCAAATTTTTAAATGTCTAAAGATTAAAAATTAATAGTTAAAATTTGAACCTCAACGGAAGGTTTAAATATTGGTTTAGACACAGATGAAAGGAAAACTAGTGACCTGGAAAATAGATCTGAAAAAATTACACAGAATGAAGCACTTTATTTGAAGGAGAGACTGACAAATCTGCTACCATAGTAAGAGATATTAATGTACATTTCTCCGTAATTGATAAAGAAGCAAATGAAAAAAAATGGTAAAGCTCTAGAAGATTTTACTGCACAGTCCCCCTGTTTGGATTTTCAATTCCTGGGAGGGATGGTGTCATCAGCTGCCAGTCACTCAGCCCTTAGTGTAAACTATTTTACCTGGTTCTTCCCCTGTGATAGCTAGATTAAAATGACTATAAGGGAAAGAGATTTTAAATGCACCTCAAGCCTCTTTTCCTTCAAGAAGCCTTCCCACAAGACTCTCCTGAAACTAGACTTCAATAAGTCTTATGTTTCTGTGCCTTCTGCCTCTTAATGTTTGCTACATTGCATAATTCCAGTTGTTTTTTCTTTTATTTGTCTTCCAACATAATACAAGCACATTATTAAAATTTTGCAAAATACAGATAAGGCGAGAAGAAGGAGAAGAAAAGGAGGTGAAGGGAAAGGGGAGGGGAAGGGGAAGAGGAGGAGGAAGAGGAAGAAGAAGAAGGAAAAAGAAAGAAGAAGGAGAGGAAGAGGAAGAAGAAGGAGGAGGAGGGGAGGGGGAGGGGGGAGGAGGGGGAGGGGGAGGGGAGGGGGAGGGGAGGGGAGGGGAGGGGAGGGGAGGGGAGGGGAGGGAGGGGGAGGGGAGGGGAGGGGAGGGAGGGGGAGGGGGAGGGGAGGGGAGGGAGGGGGAGGGGGAGGGGAGGGGAGGGGAGGGAGGGGGAGGGGAGGGGAGGGGAGGGGGAGGGGAGGGGAGGGGAGGGGGAGGGGAGGAGGAGGAGGAGGAGGAGGAGGAGGAGGAGGGAGGAGGAGAGGGAAGAGGAAGAAAAAGAAGGAGAAGAAGAGGAGGAGGAAGAAGAAGAGGAGGAAGAGGAAGGAAATTTAAATGACCCATGATCCCACTATTCATAGATAAGCATTGTTAGTGTTTTAGTATATTCTTTTCAGTTTTTTAATCTGTAATGAAATTCATTCACTGTTTAACACCTAGCACATGCCTCACCCTGTTCTAGCATTTGGGCAGAAGTAGTGAAAAGTAAAGTTCCTATCCTCATGGCACTTACATTTTTTCTATACTTTCATATATGTAAATATGTATACTTTTAATTTTAAAACAAATCAAGAGAAAAAAACAAATAAGGTTATCAGTTAGCAATTATTCATGTTATTCAGGTACCTGTTACTTTCCTCGTGAGGAATTAGATGGCAGTCATCATAGTATTCTTCATATCACCTGGCAGAGTATCTGCTTAGAGAAGGCACTTAACAAAGTTCTGTGGGTCCAAAAGTTGAGAGGGTCAAAGGGAGCAGGGAAAAGGCTAGAGGCAACTGGAATCACGTGTCCCTCACATCTTTGGGCAGACCCTAGCATACTGGCAAGCCAGCTCCTTGGTGGGGGGCAGGGGTCCTAATTTGTAGTGTCAGCTGATTTCCATAGTGTAAATACTCCCACTTGGCCAATTTCAAGTTTCCAGTGTTACGTCTCTAAACACAAAGTTTAGAAAGGTGCACTGGAGAACGGGACCTTCTCTCAGAAAGAAAAGAGAGAGGCTGGGATGACAGAGATCAACCTCACCAAATCCTCCTTTTGATCTAGTATGCTTTCCTTTTCAGGATCCTGTGCTGATCTCCAGATAATCAGAGTTGCCTAGAACAAATGAAGACCTACTCTGAGCAAGGCCATGGTGTTGCATGGGATGTAGAAAATACAGAGTCATGATGTAGTTAGGGAAGAGGTCAGAACGATTGCTAGGTGATTAGTTTTAAAACTGGTAGAGAATGTATAACTGATTCACTTTGCTGTACACCTGAAACTAACACAACATTGTAAATCAACTATACTCTAATAAAATTTTTAAAAAATATATTATGAAAGTACTTCACTGTATAGCCATTCAGCTAAATGATAGCACTGATGCTTTGAAATGATAGCACTGATGCTTTGGATTAACCTTTTCTTGTCTTTTCTGCTGATTTACTTTTTCCTTTACATTTCGGCCACCTCAAAAATGCATTCAAAAGGACAATTAACAAATAAAATTACATATTATAAAAAAAAAGGTAGAGAAAATGATCTCTCTCAGAGATAAGATTTTTTATGGAAGTCCAGATGCAGTATAATGAGGGCTCTCATGTCAGACATATGACATGAGAGGATCAAAATCCTTACTCTGCCACTTGCAGGTTCTGTGATCTTAAGCAATTAATTAGTAAGTCTGTGTCCAGACTGTTATGAGAATTAAATAAGACAATGCATGGACAGTCATCACATGGTGCCTGGTACACAGTCAGTACTCAACAAATACTAGAGTTAATACTAGAGTTAATAACTGTACCGATATCAATAGTGTTTGTCATACGGCATGAACAAAGACAACAAAATAGAAAAGATAGGGGCTGTTTCATGGACTAGCCAGTAATCTAGCTTTCTCAGAATCTGTGTGATTAATGGAAGATAAGATTGGATAATTATTTGGGGAGGGTATTGAGAGCCATGCTGAGGAGTTTGCACTTAATTTTATAAATGATGGAGAACCGGTAAAAATTCAGCGACTTCATCTGAGCTGCATTTTGGGAAGATCAAGCTTGAACTTTTGCCACTTTCACAGACAGGCTTGGTAGTTTCTGCTAATATCTGAGCAGATGAAGAAAGTGTTGAGTGTGGTCACAGGACCTGGGCGGTCAGGACTTTGCTCTCCGGGATCTCCCTGTGGCCTCATCCCGGGGGATAACTTGCCTCCAACGCAGGCAGCAACTATTTTCCTGGAATGATGCAAAGTCCACTTTTCCCTCTCTTACTCTGTTATTTTTTGGCTCATGGAGTCACTAAATATAAACATCCTTGAAAAGGATCCCAAGCCAATTCATTCCAATGAGCATAAGAGTTACCTAGGAACTGAAGGGACATACTGAGACCCATCAAGATAAGCCCACTTCCATGTCACAGTCTGTAATATCTTTGACCAAGTTTTGGGGGGAACCAGGTCACTAACAATAGCTTTTCACATTTCTCATTATCTTATGTAAGAGGCTAGTTTTTCAAGTTTGTTGACACATGAAGCAAATAAGCTGTTAGAGAAGTCTGTTGCAAAACTCGAAACAAAATGTATCTCAAATAGTTTACAACCGCTGAGAATCAGGGGTTGGGAGGTGGCCCAAAAATTCCTGCTTCCTGTGGAAAGCACACTCAGCTCAGTGGGATACGTTCATCTGGTTGTGATATGTAAATGATCTCCGTTGTGTATTTACACTTGAAATTTTCACTGATTCCTGTTATTTCAGACCACATACGCCCACACAACTATGGTTACTTGGAATCCTTGACTGGAATACATCAGGAGTAATCGGGCTGGTATGCCATCTTTTGTTGATAACTGGAAACTTTTGGACACAACACAAGAAGTTAACAGATTGCCCTGAACCTAGCCATATGCTTGAGGAGTTACAGCAACAATAATTTTCTGCATATTTCTAGCTGGAACTCAAGAAGAACTTTGTGACTACTGCACAGGTCTAGCCCTAACGGTCTCCAGAATAGTATTTCATAAACAGAAACAAGATCCATGCCTAATAAATTATTCATAGACCTGGTTGGGACCCCACATTGCACAAGACCTATCCAAAGGGCCTTTCTTTTATTAAACTACAGTCAGGCCACAGGGCAAAGATAAAGGTTTCCATTGCAAGGCAAATTAAACACCCCCATGCAATTTATCATGTGTACTGATTGAAACTGGAGGACTCAATGGGATGTTAAATATTTTCCACATCTGATTATAAAAGTGAGAGAAGAAACACACATGGAGATGATTACATTTTGGATGAAATTTGGGAAGCCAAGGAGGCTTATTTTTTTTAATGTTATACCACATTTTCCTCCCCTAAATACTAGTGAAAGAGTCATTTTTCTAGAAAAACCTATTAGATCAAAACTAGTCAGTCAAGATGGGGAGGCAAATTTGATTCACAGGATACAGAAGCAAAATTCTAATTAAACATCGAAGATAAACACAATAAAAGCTTTTAAAAAATACCCCACAACACTGGGTATACATCAGAGAAAACAAAATTTACGTAAAGAAAACATGGTGTAGTAATTGTTCAGATAATGTGAAATAACAGCATTACTAATATCAGATGAGGTCAATAAAAGCCAGGATGGTGAAAACCTTAGCTGGGCTTTGGGTAGGGTCATAACTTAGTGGAAGGGAGGGACCATGATTAGTCTAGAGAGCTTAAGACTGAAAAACCAGAGATGAAGCTTCCAATCTCGCTTTGCCACTAACAAGCTATGTGATGTTATTCTTATTCTCTCTAATCTCAGTTTCCTTCTCAGTAAAATGAGGAGGCCAGCAATAGGCACATGAAAAGATGCTCATCATCACTAATTATTAGAGAAATGCAAATCAAAACTACAATGAGGTATCACCTCATTCTGGTCAGAATGGCCATCATTAAAAAGTCTACAGGGGGCTTCCCTGGTGGCGCAGTGGTTGAGAGTCCGCCTGCCGATGCAGGGGACGTGGGTTCGTGCCCCGGTCCGGGAGGATCCCACATACCGCAGAGCGGCTGGGCCCGTGAGCCATGGCCGCTGAGCCTGTGCGTCCGGAGCCTGTCCTCCGCAACGGGAGAGGCCGCAGCAGTGAGAGGCCCGCGTACCGCAAAAAAAAAAAAAAAAAAAAAAGTCTACAAATAACAGATGCTGGAGAGGGTGTGGAGAAAAGGGAACCCTCCTACACTGTTGGTGGGAATGTAAATTGGTGCAGCCACTATGGAAAACAGTATGGAGGTTCCTTAAAAAAAACTAAAAATAGAGCTACCATATGATCCAGCAATCCCACTCCTGGGCATATATCCGGAGAAAACCATACTTCAAAAACATACACGCACCCCAAAATACATTGCAGCACTATTTACAAGGGTCAGAATATGGAAGTAACCTAAATGTCCATCAACAGAGGAATGGATAAAGAAGATGTGGTACATATATACAATGGAATATTACTCAGCCATAAAAAAGAACAAAATAATGCCATTTGTAGTAACATGGATAGACCTAGAGATGTGTGAAGTAAGTCAGACAGAGAAAGACAAATATCATATGATATCGCTTACACGTGAAATCTAAAAAAAGGGTACAGGGACTTTCCTGGTAGAACAGTGGTTAAGAATCCGCCTGCCAATGCAGGGGACATGGGTTTGAGCCCTGGTCTGGGAAGATACCACATGCCATGGAGCAACTAAGCCCAGGTGCCACAACTACTGAGCCTGCGCTCTAGAGCCCACATGCCACAACTACTGAAGCCCATACACCTAGAGCCCATGCTCCTTAACAAGAGAAGCCACCGCAATGAGAAGCCCACATACTGCAACAAAGAGTAGCCCCTGCTCACTGCAACTAGAGAAAGCCTGCACACAGCAACGAAGACCCAATGCAGCCAAAAATAAATAAATAAAAATAAGTAAATTTTGTTAAATGGTACAAATGAACTTATTCACAAAACAGAAATAGAGTCACAGATGTAGAAAACAAACTCATGGTTCCCAGGGTGGAAAGGGAGGGGAGGGATAAATTGGGAGATTGGGATTGACATATACACACTGCTATATATAAAATAGATAACTAATAAGGACTTACTGTATGGCACAGGGAACTCTACTCAATAGTCTGTAATGACCTATATGGGAAAAGAATCTAAAAAAGAGTGGATATATGTATATGTATAACTGAATCAATTTGCTGTACACCTAAAACTAACAAAACATTGTAAATCAACTATACTCCAGTAAAAATTTAAAAAGAACTTCCCTGGAGGCACAGTGGTTAAGAATCTACCTGCCAATGCAGGAGAAACGGTTTCAGATCCCTGGTCTGGGAAGATCCCACGTGCCGTGAAGCAACAAAGCCTGTCTGCCACAACTACTGAGCCTGCGCTCTAGAGCCCACGAGCCACAACTACTGAGCCCACATGCCAACTACTGAAGCCCGCAAGCCTAGATCTTGTGCTCCGCAACAGGAGAAGCCACCACAATGAGAAGCCCGCACACCACAACGAAGAGTCGCCCCCGCTCACCGCAACTGAGAAAAGCCCACTTGCAGCAACGAAGACCCAACACGGCCAGAAATAAATAAATAAATAAATATAAATTTTTTTTTAATTAAAAAGAAAAGAAGATCTGGTATATATACAATGGAATACTACTCAGACATTAAAAAGAATGAAATAATGCCATTTGCAGCAACACGGATGGACCTAGAGATTATCATACTAAGTGAAGTCAGTCAGAAAGAGAAAGACAAATACCATATGATATTACTTATATGTGGAATCTAAAATATGACACAAATGAACTTATCTACGAAACAGAAACAGACTCACAGACATAGAGAACAGACTTGTGGTTGCCAAGGCGGAGGAGGAGTGGGGGAAGAAGGGACTGGGAGTTTGGGGTTAGCAGATGCAAACTATTATATATGGGATGGATAAACAACAAGGTCTTACTGTATAGTACAGGGAATTATATTCAATATCCTCTAATAAACCATAATGGAAAAGAAAAAACAATGAGGAGGCCAGGCTATATTATATTTTACTCTCTCTACCCATGCTAAAATTCAACTTCTTGCTTTCTCTCTCTTTCCTCATATTTCTGGTCTTACCTCACATGAAATAAACGTTTTTAAGAAAATCAAGAGTATTATCATTAATAGACTTTTTTTAAATTTTTTGGCCAGGCTGCACAGCATGTAGGATCTTAGTTCCCTGACCAGGGATTGAACTCACGCCCCCTGCAGTGGAAGCATGGAGTCTTAACAACTGGACTGCCAGGAAAGTCCCAATGGGATTTTATATTGAAAGCTTTCTGCAAACAAATGGCTTCTTTCTTTTTTTTTTTAATTAATTTATTTTATTTTTGGTTGACATGGGTCTTCGTTGCTGCACACGGGCTTTCTCTAGTTGCATCTAGCGGGGCCTACTCTTTGCTGCAGTGCGTGGGCTTCTCACGGCGGTGGCTTCTCTTGTTGTGGAGCACGGGCTCCAGGCATGCAGGCTTCAGTAGTTGTGACGTGCGGGTTCTAGAGCACAGGCTCAGCAGTTGTGGCGCACGGGCTTAGTTGCTCCGCGGCATGTGGGATCTTCCAGGACCAGGGCTCGAACCTGCGTCCCCTGCATCGGCAGGCGGATTCTTAACCACTGCGCCACCAGGGAAGCCCCGTTCTTTTATTCATTCAACAAAAATTGATTTCAAAGCCCAGTACCTGTTGTGAACCAGATACTCTACTATTCCATAAAAGGCTTCCCATGTAAAGTGTAAAAGTGAATAGGACAAATTACCTGCCCTCAAGGAGTTGAGAGTCTGCTGGTGGAGACACACATAATCTTAATAAAAGGTACAAGTAAATGATAGAGGTAAGCAACAGCAAGCTTTGGGAGGATGAAGAAATGATATCCCCTCATTAGATGGGGAAGGCTTCCTAAAGGAGGAGACACCTGAGCTAAAGCATAAGGAGGGGTTAGCTCTTCTAGTTAGAGAAGAAAGATGGCCAAAGTACAGAAGAGCAGAAGCAGAGAGAATTACACACAGCTAGCAGTCACTAGAACATAAAGCACAGGGTAAGGAAGGACAGGACAAGAAGTAAGCAAGGACTAAGATAATGGAAATCCTGGTTTTTTATTTTAATCTAGATCTACTGATTCAGAATCTCTTGGGATGAGGTCTGGGGTTCTGCATTTTAAGAGAAATATGCCAGTATTTCAGATACCACCTAAAGTTTGAGAATCATTTGTGTTAGGTGCTTTTACATCCATTATTTTTACTTAATTTCCACCACAATACTATGAGATATGGGACTTGGAGTTCAAGGAAAGATTTCATTCCCTAGAAGAACTGACGAGAACAACACAGATATTATGCACTGAATAAACACTGGGATAGATGAATAGACGACTATCTCAGGAACATAGAATAAAACTGGGACTTGGGTGCCAGAAATATGCTTCAAAATGGAGATTTAATCTCTAAAAGCCAAATGTCCAGGCAACAGACTGAAGTATAGGATCAGATATAATAAATACGAGCAGTTGAAAACACCTCCAACAACCTCAGTTTCTAATCTGTAAAATGGGAATAATAAAATCTTTCAAAGACCATGTAGACTCTGAGACACTGCCTTACTTGCAAACTAATAGATTAGCCTGCCACAGTTTCATGGGTGCTAGTAGAAGACATAAAATTCCTGGGTCAGAGGCAAAGGACAGTTACTTAACAGCAACAGCAGTAGCCAGAGGATCAGCCATTTCTGTGCTGGCTCCCCAAGCCCCATTTCCCACATGGAGATGCAAAGAAGGTTGTGTTACAGAAGAAGAACCCTGAGTTTAAGGAACATGAATCATTTATAATGGTCAATAAACATGTCTGTCCTTCGCTCTGACAGGAAACACCATCTCTATCTTCCAAGGCTGTTATACAAGCATCCTTCAAAAGTTAGTCTGGGGGACTTCCCTGGTGGTGCAGTGGTTGGGAATCCGCCTGCCAATGCAGGGGACACGGGTTTGAGCCCTGGTCCGGAAGATCCCAAATGCCCCGGAGCAACTAAGCCCGTGCGCCACAACTACCAAGACTGCACTCTAGAGGCTGGGAGCCACAACTACTGAGCCCACCTGCCACAACTACTGAAGCCCACACGCCTAGAGCCTGTGCTCCGCAACAAGAGAAGCCACCACAATAAGAAGCCTGCGCACTGCAACAAAGAGTAGCCCCCGCTCACTGCAACTAGAGAAAGCCTGTGTGCAGCAACGAAGACCCAAGGCAGCCAAAAATAAGTAAATAAAATTTTTTAAAAGTTAGTCTGGAACAAAGGGGAGCCAGTGCCTTGCTCACAAGATGTGCAGAAATGCAAGAGACCCTCAGAGAATTGTCTCCTCATAATAGAGACTTTACAGGACGATATAATAGTTAAATGGTTTAAAGCATGTAAGTTATTTAACAAAGTGTTTTTTGTGGTTCTTTTGGTACGCGGGCCTCTCACTGTTGTGGCCTCTCCCGTTGTGGAGCACAGGCTCCGGACGCGCAGGCTCAGCGGCCATGGCTCACAGGCCCAGCCGCTCTGTGGCATGTGGGATCTTCCCGGACCGGGGCACGAACCCGTGTCCCCTGCATCGGCAGGCGGACTCTCAACCACTGCGCCACCAGGGAAGCCCTAACAAAGTGTTTAGAATGCAGAAATGGCTCAGTAAAAGTAACTGCTGTTATTACTGTTATAGCAATTATCATTTTGGATTTTGTTGCTGTTATTACACATTACTCCCATTACAGCTGGTTCACGGTTTACCCACCAGCCTATAACTTACCTTGATCAGGAAGAAGACTGATCCAGGAACTTGGAGTAGGGAGGCTAAATGGCCTGCAGTGGGGCTAAATGGCCAAGGAAAGGAGAGTAAAAAGGGCAGAGTGGTCATTAGAGATACGGCCCTTGGGCATCTCAGTGGTGACAGCATGATCAGTCCTCTGCAACCTGTGATAACAGGGTAAGTGATAAATCTGGTGACTGTTGTCAAAGGCTTCAACCTCTATTATTTTCTTTCCTTCTCTATCCAAACAGAATCTGAAATTTCCTAACACAGCATCCCCCTACCTGGAATACCTTCCCCTCCCCTCTCTACCATCTGTTTTCTGGAAGGTGATATATAGTAGAGAGAACCCAAGAAGTCCTGGACTTGATTCCACGCTTTGCAACTTATGAACACTTTTTTAAAAAAATACAAAACAGAATAACTGACATTTAAATCTTTTGTATTTCCACTACTCAGGATAAGCTTTAGGCAAAGTGATGAGTTTTGACATGGTGCTTCAGTCTCTTTGAGGTCCAGCCCTTGGTGGCCACTGCCCAGGGGCCGGTGGGCCTAGATCTGCCTTCCAAGGCCTAAAATACAGGTCTTCCTGCTCCTTTACTCTGCCCAGGCCATTTGGAATTTGTACTCCTTGTTTAGCTTCCTCACAGGAGTCAATCCTTCCCATAAAAATACCGAACAGTGCTTTCGAGTAACTCTAGTATGCTGCTAATGGCCAAAACTTTCAACCTACCTAAGAAGCACTGGTCAAATGTTTGGTGATAGTCTGGTCTATAATTGGTTTATAATTTTTCTATCACAATGTATTATCTTCAGAAGTTATTCCTGGACTTGTAAGTCATTTCCCAGTAGGAATGGTTCTCTTCTTCTTGGTTCATCGTGACATACTTGCTAGCTTCCATTGCATGTAGCAGGGTCTGTGCCTCTGACATAGTACGACATTTTAGAATGGCCAGTAGGCTTGGAGTCAGTCTGGATTCAAGACCCAGCTTTATCACTTCCTAGTTCTCTGGGAGGCAGCATCTAGAAGGGACGTACTCAGGCAGCCATGGGTGTGAATCCTAGCTATTCACTAAGTAGGTGGCTTCCGGCTGACCTCATAACCTTTCTGAGCCTTGCTTTTCCCATTTATAAAATAGGAAGGATAATACCTACCTAGTAGAGTCTTCTGTGAGTAGTCAATGAGCTGTCATGCCTGCCACAGTGCTTGTCACGCTACCTCTGAGGACTGTGGCAAACTGGGGAGTGTGTGTTTCACCTAACACTCCCACCTCTCCAGCCCATAGTTACCCCACATGAGGACAAACACATATTAGTAGACCTTCCTTTTTTTTTCAGAAGGAGTCAGAAATCTGGATTTTTAGGTAAATGCTCTCAGTTTTTAAATATTGAGTCACTAAAAAGCAAGCACATAAAGAAGCAAACTTGTAGCCCAAACAAAATATTTTTCTGAGTTTAGTCCCGTCTAACTGACTAGGAGACTGTTCAATCACATTCACTTGATATCACTTAAGACCTGAGTTTATATTACTCCTTAGCTCTTTTTATTTTATTGTGTAATTTTCATTGCTCAAGTTCTGTCTCCAGTTATGTCTTGTTAAGCTATTTGAATAAGATATTTGAGAGCAGGGTTGGTGTCCTGCTCAGGAAATAGCCTCAGTTGGTAAACTCTACTTTGGGTTATTTCCTTTATGCTTTTGAAATGGCTTGCTTCCCTCCAGAAGACTTCTCTCTGCCATGACACAGGAATACAACAGCTGGCTGCCTCTGGGAGGTTGAAAATAAACAGGTTCAGAAGCTCCAAGGACAGCAAATGGGCGTTGTAGGTGGAGAAACAGCCCAAAATAAATACAGCTGTTGAGGCAGAAAATTCTATTTACTTTGACTCTTTTGAGGTCTATACTGGAGGAGGGAGAGCTGCTAATCCTGAGACTTTTCACAGACTGACCATGGAGACCCCACTCAGGGGCTGTTCCCAGTGCTAAGCACATTTACATTAGTCACTCAGTACATACTTGATGATTAACAGATCGACTAGGTGTCTCATATGATGGAGGAGATTTTAACACAATGAAGATGATGAGTTAAATGTCTCTGCACTGGAGGGACTGCGTTAATGTCTTTTCTGATTTGGAATATAACTCACATTGAATATTCTTTAACAACTAGCTTTTGTTTGCCATGTGGACATAATAATAAAGACACTAGCTTGGGAGGCAGAAAATCTGGGCTCCAGTCTTAGTTTGCTAGCCAGCTGTATGAGCTTGGGAAATCACTGCCATACTCTGGGCCCCAGTTTCCTCAACTATAATGGGAAGATTCAGAGAGCTCTCCAGGGGGAGCAGTGGAAAGGGTATGGGACACGGAATGAGACAGTCCACATGTACAGCCTGGCTCTTATCATTCTTTCCTGTGAGAACTTGGATGGCAAAGAACATGATCTCTGAATCTCTGTCTCCACCTCTGCCTCACAGGACTAATCAGTCTCCTTCCTGATGCTGCAGCTGTGATTTAGAGAGCAGAATCGAAAGGAAAGTGCTTTGCAAATGGATATACAGGCATGAACATTGGTATCAGCCAGACCTATTTTTGAATCCTTACTCCACCACTTGTGTGTGCTTATGAAAAGATGACTTAAGATCTTTAAGCACAGGGAACTATATTCAATATCTTGGGATAAACCATAATGGAAAAGAATATAACAGAGAATGTATATAGATGTATAACTGAGTCACTTTGCCATAGAGCAGAAATTAACAAAACATTGTAAATCAACTATACTTCAATTTAAAAAAATCTTTCAGCATTTTCCTAATTTACAGAGTGGAAATCATAATACCTACTTCATAAGGCTGGGTTGTTGTGATGATTAAATTAAGTGAAGTCATGTAAGGAAAGCGCTAGAACAAGGCCTGGCACAAAATGCCATAAGTAGTCATTATTATTTTTAGTAAAAGAAAAATGACATCGATAGAAGCTCTCTATTCTATAATTCTATGATTCTGATTACCAACCTTCTTTTTTACACACTGATCTGAACCAAAATTGTTTCGCTCCCTTTACAAAAAAAGAAAAAAAAGAAAAAGCACCAGCAACAAAACAGAAACTTATCCAGTCTAAGCTGAGCGTGATCCCAGTTGTTTTCTGAAGCCAAGGAGAGAATAGAGTCAAGATTTCCAAACGTTCTGGCCCAAGTTTAGCCTGCCCTACAAGGACCTGTCCCACTGAGGTAGAAACTAATGGGAAAGTTTCCTCCAGAAAGAAAAGAGCACATTCTTTGTTTTGTTTTCCAGAAGGAAGCCCATGGAAATACTTGGGTCTGTAGTGATCCAGGAAGCAAAAGTAAAAATCCCAGACAGAGGCTGTTGCAGATTGTGTTCTCAGGGCAACATTCCAGACTTCTGTAAAATCCAGATTGCAGGAGTGACTATCTAAATGGCCCTCCAGACCTTGCCAATATCACAGGGTACACCTGAAATCAAACTGCATCCAGATGGCGAGAAATGAGTTCAACTCTCCACAGAAGACAACTGAACTAATTTATTCACTGATTTACTCATTCAGAACACAGCTCTTATGACTCTTAATAATAGGCACTATGCTAGATGCTACAGCCATCAACAGGCAAAGTCCCTTCTCTTAGTAATGATCTAGAATATAAAGATTCTCACACATATCACTCTAAGGGCTTTGTAATGTCAGGGCTCTAGGGAGTAAATATTAAAATACATGAAACAATATTAAATGTATCAACTCTACTACAGATACCTTAATGCTGACAATCAATCTCCCACAAAAGGGAAAGACTAATTATATACATAAACATGTTCATGGAGCTTTTTCTTTTTCCTTTGGCTGCGCTGCGCAGCTTGTGGGATCTGTTTCCCGACGAGGGATCAAACTCTGGCCCCATGCAGCGGAAGCACAGAGTCCTCACCACTGGACCGCCAGGGAATTCCCATGGAGTATTATTTACAGTAGTGTTAGTGGCAATATAAATGTCCAAGAAATTGAATAATGGTACAGAAAGTTGGGGTGTGTGAAATAATGGAATAATATGCAGACATTAAAAATGATGTAATTATGAAGACGAGCAAGATGAAATTTCCTTATTCACTGAGATGATAGAAATAATACAAAATTATCAAGGACATTCAACATGGGGTATGATTACATATTTGAAAAATATACCTTTGTTTCTGAATAAGGCCTGGAAGGGGATATAGAATATTTGTTATTTTATAAGGATAGTAGAATTTGGGGTGATTTTTCCTCTTTTTCTAGACTTTCTAGAGTGTTATTTCATGTGTAAGCCAAGTAAGAGGTTAATGCATGCTGTGATTTGAGTAATGGAGAAAATGTGTCTTACCCTTATAAATATTTCCTTCAGCACCATATCACTGAATACAAGGTTTATCAGTTTTTAATTCTCTTTCAAATCTGGTCCCTTTCTGCATTCTGATTGACACTGCTTTGGTTCAGCTTCTCAGTTCACCTGACTCCTGCCATAGCCTACTAAATCACCCATGTCTCCATTTTCAGACTTCCCAGGTGTTTCTGCATTCAACTAAAATACTTACTGTCCTCAAATATTCTGTCCTGGTGATTAAATGACCTTCCCTGAGCACACCAGACATGCACATGTATATCATGCCTGTGTCTCAGGCTGTCATCATCCCTGACATTAGAGTTGCATGTACAATGCATAAACAAACAACTTCCTTCCCTATATTTCACATATCCTTTCTTTGGCATGACTAATTCTGAAGTCCGTCCATTCATACTTGGGAGGCAGAAGCGTTACTATGTAAGTCTTCAGGTTCTACACAAGAACATCTAATTCATTTCTGAAGAATTAGACTAAGGTGAGGGGACTTGTTATACAAGATATGAGTTTAATTAAAAGCCAAAATAAATAAAATAGTGTGGGTACTCTGTTCCTAATAATGACTGAGTAGCTCCTATCAGACTAACTCTCCACATATACGAACTAAAATTCTAGAATAAATATAAAAGACAACTTCCTGAAAGAACTCGAAAGCAACTAAAAGCAGGTAGCTTATATGTGGAATCTAAAACATGGTACAAATGGACCTATTTACAAAACTCCACTTTTTGTGAAATAGAGTCACAGATGTAGAAAACATACTTATAGTTACCAAGGGGGAAAGGGGGAGGGGAGGGATACATTGGGAGATTGGGATTGACATATACACAGTACTATATATTAAATAGCTAACTAATAAGAACCTACTGTATAACACATGAAACTGTACTCAATACTCTGTAAATGACCTCTATGGGAACAGAATCTAAAAAAGAGTGGATATATGTATATGCATAACTGATTCACTTTGCTGTACACCTGAAACTAAGACAACATTGTAAATCAACTATACTCCAATAAAAATTAATTTAAAAAAAGAAATGTGTTTCAAAATAAAATAATAACAAAATAAAAGCAGGCAGATACTGGGTAGGAGTCTACACTTAGATAAAGGTAACAGAACTGGGTGAGTTTTCCATTTTCAAGTGGATTTTTATTTGAGGGCAGGAATTAGTTGGCTGAAACTCAGTCTGTAATGTCAGTGGCTTGAAAAACCAAAGGACAGAGTTTGGGCAGAAACAATAGCTAAAAACTGAGGGGAGAAATCCAGCAAAGAAGAGAGCTGGAAAGGGAAAGTCCCAAATTCTGTATATAAATTCTTCCCAAATCTCTGGCTGATCCCTGAACTGTGCATGTGTGGAACAGACTCTAAGCAGCTCTGCTAAGGCTAGAGTAGTTAAGCAGAGATTTCACTGGCAAAGTAGACGTATTTAGGAGTCTGAGTTCAGCAAAGTTAATTGCCTGCAAAATCAACATTCTCAGAGGAATATAACAGAATTCAGAGTCTACAAAATGCCTTTACAGCATCCAGGATATATTTCAAAATTGCTAGACATATAAAGAAATAGAATAACGTGATGCACATTCAAGAGAAAAGGTAATCAGTGGAGACTGACTGACCATTTGTTAGAATTAGCAAAGATTTTATTGTAAGTATCCTCAAGAACATAGACGAAAAACATTCAAATGAATGAACAGTAGAAAATCCTCCAGCAGAGAAACAGTAACTATTTTTAAAAATGGAAATAGTAGAATGAAAAACTATGTCTGAAATTTAAAAATAAGAGATTTTTCTCAGAAATAGATGAAATAACAGGTAAAACAGAAAAAAAAAAAGCCCAGGGCTTCCCTGGTGGAACAGTGGTTAAGAATCTGCCACCAATGCAGGGGCCACAGGTTCGAGCCCTGGTCCGGGAAGATCCCACATGCCACAGAGCAACTAAGCCCATGTGCCACAACTACTGAGCCTGCGCTCTAGAGCCCACAAGCTACAACTATTGAGCCCACGTGCTGCATCTACTGAAGCCTGCAGACTCTAGAGCCCGTGCTCCACAACAAGAAAAGACACTGCAATGAGAAGCCCGTGCACTGCAAAGAAGAGTAGGCCCCACTCGCTGCAAGTAGAGAAAGCCCGCGTGCAGCAACGAAGACCCAACACAGCAAAGATAATAAATAAATAAAAATAAGTAAATTTATATAAAAGCCCAAAAGCAAATCCATGAAAGTACATCAACTTGACATATAACTAAACCGACATTAAAGATCAGTGGATAAAAAACAGACTACTCAACAAACTATATGGGATGAATGGACATTCATACTGAAAAACAAAATAAACAACAGCAAAAAAAAAAAAAATGGATCGCTCTCTCACACCATATGTAAAATCAACTCTGGATTGATTAAAGACTTAAATGAAAGGGGCAAAACTTTAAAAATTTAAAGGATAATATAGTAGAAAATTTCATGACCTTTGGGAAGTTAAGGATTCTTAAACAAGAAACAAAAAGTACTAAAGTTATAAATTGATAAATTCAAACATATTTTTAAAAGTTTAAAGCTAGGTACAATAGGGTGAGTATGGACTATTCTACCATTTCTATAAGAAAGAAGAAAAAAGAGTGTGTATACAGAAGCAGAGAAAACATAGACAACAGATGAAAATGATTATCTATATGGAGTGGAGTAGGTGGAAATGGGGTGAAGAATGAAGAAATAGGGATCAGGACTTCTCTGAGTAAATATATATATTCACCCATAAAACATGTAAATATTATAAATATTTTTAAGTTAAATCAAAATGGATTTTTAAAACCCAAACTCTAAAATTGAATACAAACAAAAACAAATGACTCTACCGATACATCAAGTTGATAGAATACTTAATCACACAGGGAAAATAACTAATTCAAGTAAATTTTGCACACAATTCTTTGACTGTTCACACTTACTATGATATAGTCTAAGGATAAAAAAAGAACCACAAAGAAAATTTGAACTCTGTTTAGTAGTTTTGTTTTGAATAAGGGTACTGGTGGCATTGTTCTAATACTGTTTTGTGTGCATTTCAGGATAGAGAAAATGAGTAAATACTGTTTGCAGTGTTATTTGGGAAGCAGGGTTTTCATAATGGGAGAAGGGCAATACAAGAATGGAATGGGAGAAGATAAGAAACACTGTGGCATTAGATTTGAATTAGATGTATCAGTAAAAACTCGGGATTTTTAAAAAAGGTAATTTCCTAGTACTGTCCCTGAAAAGAGTTAGAAATAATGAGGCACGAGTAACAATAAGCACACCTAGAGCCCAGTTATTATATTCTAAATTTCATTCCCCACAAAAGGAACCAGGACTCCTTGGAGAAATGGTTGATACCAAGTCTAGGACAAGGAATGTACAAAGTAAAACTGAAACATCACATAGTGCCAGAAAGCAATTATGTGCTTAAAGACTAGTAAATTCAGGTTGTAACCAGCAACAGAGCTATTTTCAAAAAGAAAAATTATTTGGAAGAGTAACATGTAAAGGGGACAAAAGCAGAACTGTGAGAGCGGTGGAGGGCTCAGATCCCTGATTATTCACCCTCCATCCTATCTCCCATCCCCATTCAGTGCCAACCCCTGAGACCCACAGTTTCAGAACCACTGGTCTATTGAGAAGAGCCCAAGTTTAAATGGCTGGAGACATGGATTCTAACCCAAATTTGACCAAACATTAGCCAAATGGTCTTGGATAAATATTTAGTCTCCCTGGGTCCTATTTACTTATGTGTAAAGCAAGGCTAGAGCTACTAATTTACCTATTTCACAGTTGCTATGAGGATCAAAGAAGAGGATAATTGTGAAAATGCTTTGAAAGATTAAATAGAATGGCTCTATACTAGTGTAATTTACTACACCTCATGGGGCATTTAAACCCATTCTTGCACACCATTTGGCAGCTGTCATTCTTAGCAGTCAGCAAATGGTAATGTGGCAGTAAGGGATTTTTGGATACATATCAGGGAAAGATGGAGTTTCCTGTCCAGTCTCTTTCATCAAAATTTACTAGACATGTACTGTGTGAGGCATCTGATAGCACAAAGACAAAGATGCAAGATTGGAATATCAAGGAGTTCACTGCCAATAAAGGAAAATTAGCACAAATAAAATATTTGCAATGTAGTATAAGCACAATGCTGGGAACCTTCATATTACATTTACAACCAGAAGACAATGCAAATAGCAATGGCAGGATTCGGGGTAGAATGGTGGCAAGGAATACTGCATAGAAGTGAAGGTGCCAACATAGTAAATCAGCTGGCAAAAATTACTGACTACTAACTTGCATGTAAAGATGGCACACTGAAAACATGCACCTACTTTCACTCATCCTTGAAACCCCACTAAAGTGGCAACCTGAATTGGCAGTATAGCTAAATGATATAAACCAGGAAGGGTTTTTACCAGCAATTCACACTGTGTTTTGGTTTAACACTTGAAAATAATCAACCAGTGTAATTTGCCATTTTAAGAAGTTCAAGAAGAAAAACAAAAAGTCAATAGACGGAGAAAAAAGGGGAAATTCAATATTCTTTTGTAGTTAAAAAGAAAAAGCTCAGCACACTAGGAATAGAATGGATCCTCCTTACGTGAAAATAATAAATAAAAATAAAGTTTAAAAATCCATAAGCAGGGATTGCCCTGGTGGTCCAGTGGGTAAGACTCTGCACTCCCAATGCAGGGGGCCTAGATTCGATCCCTGTTTGGGGAACTAGATCCCGCATGCATGCCGCAACTAAGAAGTCCACATGCCACAACTAAGAACCCCGCATGTTGCAACTAAAGATCCCACATGCCTCAATGAAGATCCCACGTGCCGCAACTAAGACCTGGCACAGCCAAAACTAAATAAATAAATATTTTCAAAAATAAAAATAAAAACCCATAAGTAAACAAGTTTTAATGAGGAAACACTGAAAATTATCTGTTTAATATAAGGAACCAAATAAGGATGCCACTGTCCCACTTCTTGTCAACACTGCCCTAGGAGTCCTAGCCAAAACTATTAAGCAAAACAAAGAAATATGATATACAGAGAGCAGACAGCAGAAACAAGAAGAACTACAATCCTGCAGCCTATGGAACAAAAACCACATTCACAGAAAAACAGACAAGATGAAAAGGCAGGGGGCTATGTACCAGATGAAGGAACAAGATAAAACCCCAGAAAAACAACTAAATGAAGTGGAGATAGGAAACATTCCAGAAAAAGAATTCAGAATAATGATAGTAAAGATGATCCAGGACCTCAGAAAAAGAATGGAGGCAAAGTTTGAGAAGATGCAAGAAATGTTTAACAAAGATCCAGAAGAATTAAAGAAAAAACAAACACAGATGAACAACAAAATAACTGAAGTGAAAAATACACTAGAAGAATCAATAGCAGAAAAACTGAGGCAGAAGAACAGATAAATGACCTGGAAGACAGAATGGTGGAATTCACTGCTGCAGAATAGAATAAAGAAAAACGAATGAAAAGAAATGAAGACAGCCTAAGAGACCTCTGGGACAACATTAAACGCAACAACATTTGCACTATACGGGTACCAGAAGGAGAAGAGAGAGAGAAAGGACTGAGAAAATATTTGAAGAGATTTTAGTCAAAAACTTCCCTAACATGGGGAAGGAAATAGCCACCCAAGACCAGGAAGTGCAGAGAGTCCCATACAGGAAAAATTCAAGGAGAAACACGCCAAGACACACAGTAATCAAATTGGCAAAAATTAAAGACAAAGAAAAATTATTGAAAGCAGCAAGGGAAAAATGACAAATAACATACAAGGGAACTCTCATAAGGTTAACAGCTGATTTCTCAGCAGAAACTCTACAAGCCAGAAGGGAGTGGCATGATATACTTAAAGTGCTAAAAGGGAAGAACCTACAACGAAGATCACTACACCCGGCAAAGATCTCATTCAGATTCCATGGAAAACTCAAAAGCTTTACAGACAAGCAAAAGCTAAGAGAATTCAGGAACACCAAACCAGCTCTACAACAAATGCTAAAGGAACTTCTCTAAGTGGGAAACACAAGAGAAGAAAAGGACCTACAAAAACAAACCCAAAACAATTCAAAAATGGTAATAGGAACATACATATTGATAATTACCTTAAATGTGAATGAATTAAATGCTCCAACCAAAAGACACAGGCTCACTGAATGGATACAAAAACAAGACCCATCTACATGCTGTCTACAAGAGACCCACTTCAGACCTAGGAACACATACAGATTGAAAGTGAGGGGATGGAAAAAGATATTCCATGCAAATGGAAATCAAAAGAAAGCTGGAGTACCAATATTCATATGAGAAAAAATAGATTTTAAAATAAAGAATGTTACAAGAAACAAGGAAGGACACTACATAATGACCAAGGGATCAATCCAAGAAGAAGATATAATAATTATAAATATATATGCACCCAACATAGGAGCACCTCAATACATAAGGCAACTGCTAACAGCTCTAAAAGAGGAAATCGACAGTAACACAATAATAGTGGGGGACTTTAACACCTCACTTAAACCAATGGACAGATCATCCAAACAGAAAATTAATAAGGAAACACAAGCTTTAAATGACACAACAGACAAGATTTAATTGATATTTATAGGACATTCCATCCGAAAACAGCAGATTACACCTTCTTCTCAAGTGTGCATGGAACATTCTCCAGGATAGATCACAGCTTGGGTCACAAATCAAGCCTCAGTAAATTTAAAAAAATTGAAATCATATCAAGCATCTTTTCTAACCACAACGTTATGAGATTAGAAATCAATTATAGGGAAAAAACACAAACACATGGAGGCTAAACAATATGTTACTAAACAACCAAGAGATCACTGAAGAAATCAAAGAAGAAATCAAAAAATACCTAGAGACAAATGACAATGAAAACACGAGGATCCAAAACCTATGGGATGCAGCAAAAGCACTTCTAAGAGGGAATTTTATAGCAATACAAGCCTACCTCAAGAGACAGGAAAAATCTCAAATAAACAATCTACCCTTACACCTAAAGGAACTAGAGAAAGAAGAACAAACAAAACTCAAAGTTAGCAGAAGGAAAGAAATCACAAAGATCAGAGCAGAAATAAATGAAGTAGAAACAAAGAAAACAATAGCCAAGATCAATAAAACTAAAAGTTGGTTCTTTGAGAAGATAAACAAAATTGATAAACCACTAGCCAAACTCATCAAGAAAAAGAGGGAGAGGACTCAAATCAATAAAATTAGACATGAAAAGGGAGAAGTTACAAGACAAACCACAGAAATACAAAGCATCCTAACAGACTGCTACAAGCAACTCTATGCCAATAAAATGGACAATCTGGAAGAAATGGACAAATTCTTAGATAGGTATAATCTTCTGAGACTGAACCAGGAAGAAATAGAAAATATGAACAGACCAATCACAAGTAATGAAATTGAAACTGTGATTAAAAACCTTCCAACAAACATAAGTCCAGGACCAGATGGCTTCACAGGTGAATTCTATTGAACATTTAGAGAAGAGCTAACACCCATCCTTCTCAAACTCTTCCAAAAAATTGCAGAGGAAGGAATACTCCCAAACTCATTCTATGAGGCCACCATCACCCTGATATCGAAACCAGACAGATACTACAAAAAAAGAAAATTACAGACCAGTATCACTGGTGAATATAGATGCAAAAATCCTCAACAAAATACTAGCAAACAGAATCCAACAACACATTAAAAGGATCATACACCATGATCAAGTGGGATTTATCCCAGGGATGCAAGGATTCTTCAGTATACACAAATCAATCAATGTGATATACCATATTAACAAATTGAAGAAGAAAAACTATATGATCATCTCAATAGATGCAGGAAAAGCTTTCGACAAAATTCAACACCATTTATTTTAAACACTCTCCAGAAAGTGGGCATAGAGGGAACCTACCTCAACATACTAAAGGCCATATATGACAAACCCACAGCAAACATCAATCTCAATGGTGCAAAACTGAAAGCATTTCCTCTAAGATCAGGAACAAGACAAGGATGTCCACTCTCACCACTATTATTCAACATAGTTTTGGAAGTCCTAGACACGGCAATCAAAGAAGAAAAAGAAATAAAAGGAATACAAATTGGAAAAGAAGAAGTAAAACTGTCACTGTTTGCAGATGACATGACACTAAACATAGAGAATGCTAAAGATGCCACCAGAAAACTACTAGAGCTAATCAATGAATTTCATAAAGTTGCAGAATACAGAATTAATGCACAGAAATTTGTTGTGACCCAAAACCTATGGGATGCAGCAAAAGCAGTTCTAAGAGGGAAGTTTATAGCAATACAATCCTACCTTAAGAAACAGGAAACATCTCGAATAAACAACCTAAACTTGCACCTAAAGCAATTAGAGAGAGAAGAACAAAAAAACCCCAAAGTTAGGAGAAAGAAAGAAATCACAAAGATCAGATCAGAAATAAATGAAAAAGAACTGAAGGAAATGATAGCAAAGATCAATAAAACTAAAAGCTGGTTCATGGAGAAGATAAACAAAATTGATAAACCATTAGCCAGACTCATCAAGAAAAAAAGGGAGAAGACTCAAATCAATAGAATTAGAAATGAAAAAGGAGAAGTAACAGCTGACACTGCAGAAATACAAAAGATCATGAGAGATTACTGCAAACAACTCTATGCCAATAAAATGGACAATCTGGAAGAAATGGACAAATTCTTGGAAATGCACAACCTGCCAAGACTGAATCAGCAAGAAATAGAAAATATGAACAGACCAATCTCAAGCACTGAAATAGAAACTGTGATTAAAAATCTTCCAACAAACAAAAGCCCAGGACCAGATGGCTTCACAGGCGAATTCTATCAAACATTTAGAGAAGAGCTAACACCTATCCTTCTCAAACTCTTCCAAAATATAGCAGAGGGAGGAACACTCCCACACTCATTCTATGAGGCCACCAACACCCTGATACCAAAACCAGACAAGGATGTCACAAAGAAAGAAAACTACAGGCCAATATCACTGATGAACATAGATGCAGAAATCCTCAACAAAATACTAGCAAACAGAATCCAACAGCACCTTAAAAGGATCATACACCATGATCAACTGGGGTTTATCCCAGGAATGCAAGGATTCTTAAATATACACAAATCAATCAACGTGATACACCATATTAACAGATTAAAGGAGAAAAATCATATGATCATCTCAATAGATGCAGAGAAAGCTTTCCACAAAATTCAACACCCATTTATGATAAAAACCCTGCAGAAAGTAGGCACAGAGGGAACTTTCTGCAACATAATAAAGGCCATATATGACAAAACCACAGCCAACATCGTCCTCAATGGTGAAAAACTGAAAGCATTTCCTCTAAAATCAGGAACAAGACAAGGTTGCCCACTCTCACCACTGTTATTCAACATAGTTTTGGAAGTTTTAGCCACAGCAATCAGAGAAGAAAAGGAAATAAAAGGAATCCAAATTGGAAAAGAAGAAGTAAAGCTGTCACTGTTTGCAGATGACATGATACTATACATAGAGAATCCTAAAGATGCTACCAGAAAACTACTAGAGCTAATCAATGAATTTGGTAAAGTAGCAGGATACAAAATTAATGCACAGAAATCTCTGGCATTCCTATACACTAATGATTCCTATACAAAATTAATGCACAGAAATCTCTGGCATTCCTATACACTAATGGCATTCCTATACACTAATGGCATTCCTATACACTAGTATACACTAGTGTATACACATTCCTATACACTAGAGCTAATCAATGAATTTGGTAAAGTAGCAGGATACAAAATTAATGCACAGAAATCTCTGGCATTCCTATGCACTAATGATTCCTATACACAAGATTGCTAGATACAAAATCAATACAAAAATCTGTTATTTCATAGAAAATCTGAATAGACAAATTCTAGTAAGGAAATTGAAACAGTAATCAAACATCTCCCAACAAACAAAAGCCCAGAACCAGATAGCTTCACTGGCAAATTCTACAAAACACGCAAGGAAGATTTAATACCTATCCTTCTCAAAGTCTTTCATACAGTTTTTTTGGGTTTTTTTTTTGTTTGTTTTTTTTGGTACGCAGGCCTCTCACTGGTGTGGCCTCTCCCGCAGGCTCCGGACACACAGGCTCAGCTGCCATGGCTCACAGACCCAGCCGCTCCGCGGCATGTGGGATCTTCCCGGACCAGGGCACAAACCCGTGTCCCCTGCATCGGCAGGCAGACTCTCAACCACTGCACCACCAGGGAAGCCCCTCAAAGTCTTTCAAAGAAAAAACTGAAGAAAGGGAAACCTTCCAAACACATTTTATGAAGCCAGCACTACCCTGACACCAAAACCAGCCAAGGATACTGGAAAAAAAAAAAAAAAAGAAAGAAAATTATTAGCCAATATCCTTAATGAACCTGAATGCAAAATACTCAACAAAATATTAGCAAACCAAATCCAACAATACATTAAAAAGATCATACACCACATTCAAGTGGGATGCAAGGATGGTTTAACATCTGCAAATCAATCAATGTGATACATCACATTAACAAAATGAAAGACAAAAATCATATGATCATCTCAACAGATGCAAAACAAAAGCATTTTATAAATTCAACATCCATTTATGATGAAAAATCTCAACAAAGTGGGTATAGAGAATACCTCAACATAATAAAGGCCATATAGGACAAGCTGACTGCTAACATCATACTCAATGGTGAAAAGCTGAAAAATTTTCCTCTAATCAGGAACAAGACAAGGTTGCCCACTCTCACCACTTCTATTCAACACAGTACTGGAAGTCCTAGACTCAGCAATTAGTCAAGAAAAAGAAATAAAAGTCATCCAGATCAGAAAGAAAGAAGTAAATGTCACTATTTATGGATAACATGATACTATATGTAGAAAACCCTAAAGACTTCACAAAAAAACTCTCAGGAATAATAGATGAATTCAGTAAAATGGCAGGACACAAAATCAATATACAGAAATTTGTGGTATTTCTATACACTAATAATGCACTATAAGCAAGAGAAAAAATGTAATTCCACTTATAATTGCATTAAAAAGAATAAACTACCTAGGAATAAATTTAACCAAGAGGTGAAAGATCTGTACTCTGAAAACTATAAGGCACGGATGAAAGAAGTTAAAGAAGACACAAATAAAAGGAAATCCATGATCATGGATTGGAAGAATTAATATTGTTAAAATATCCATACTACCCAAAGCAATCTACAGGTTCAATATGATCCCTATCAAAATCCCTATGACATTTTTCACAAAACTAGAATGAATAATTTTAAAATTTGTATGAACCACAGAAGATTCCAAATAGCCAAAACAATCTTGAGAGAAAAATGAACACAGCTGGCAGTATCACACTCCCTGATTTCAAACTCTACTTAAAAGCTGCAGTAATCAAAACAGTATGGTACTGTGTTGGCACAGTATGGCACAAAATCAGACACACCGATCAATGGAACAGAACTGAGAGCCCAGAAATATGCCCACAATTATATGGACAATTTATGACAAAGGAGCAAAGATCATAAAATGGAGAAAGGACAATCTTTTCATTTAATGGTGTTGGGAAAACTGAAGAGCCACACACAAAAGAATGAAAGTAGACCACTATCTTACACCATGCACAAAAATTAACTAGGAATGGATTAAACACTTGAATGTAAGACCTGAAACCATAAAATTCCTAGAAGAAAACATAGGCAGTAACCTCACTGACATCTGTTTTAGTGATGTTTTTATGGATCTGACTACAAAGGCAAAGGAAACAAAAGCAAAAATAAACAAATGGGACTATATCAAACTAAAAAGCTATCTGCACTACAAGGGAAACCATCAACAAAGTGAAAAGATGACTACTGAATGGAAGAAAACATTTGCAAACCGTACATTTTATAAGGGAATAATATCCAAAATGTATAAAGAACTCATTAACTTAACAAAAAAAAAACCCAATTTAAAAATGGGCAGAAAATCTGAATAAACATTCTTCCAAAGAAGACATACAGATGGCCAACAGACACATGAAAAGATGTTCAACATCACTAATCATTAGGGAAATGCAAATCAAAACCACAGTGAGATATCACCTCACAGCTAATACCTGTTAGAATGGCATTTTACCAAAAAAAAAATAAAAAGAAAGAAAGAAATAACAAATGTAGGAGAGGATGTGGGAAACAGGCAACCCTAGTGCACTGCTGGTGGAACTATAAATTGGTTTATCCACTATGGAAAATAGTACGGAGATTCCTAGAACAATTAAGAATAGAGCTACCATATGATCCAGTTATTCCACTTCTGGGTGTTTATACAAAACACATGAAAAGATATATGCACCCCTACGTTCACAGCAGCATTATTTACATTAGCCAAGATAGGGAAACAACCTAAGTGTCCATTGATGGATGAACGTATAAAAAAAGTTGTGACAGTGATACACACACACAATGGAATACTACTCTCCCATAAAAAAGAATGATATTCTGACATTTGCAACAACGTGGATGGAACTTGAGAGCATTATCCTAAATGAAATAAGTCAGATGGAGAAAGACAAATACTATATATGTTCACTCATGTGGAATCTAAAACAAAAACAAAATGAACAAATAAAATAAAACAAAAACAAACTCAGAGATACAGAGATCACATTAGTGGTTACCAGAGAGGAAGGGAACTGGTTGATGCATCGAATTGGTAAAGGGGGTCAACTGTTGGTGATGGATGGTAACTAGACTTGTGCTGGTGATGAATTTGTAGTGTTATAGATATCAAATTATAATGCTGTACCTGAAACTTATACAATAATTTTTGTTACTTCTGTATATGAGCAGCAAACATTTAGAAAACAGAAGTTAAAAGAATATTCCATTTATTATAATATCAAAATATTAAGTAACTAGGAATAACTATAACTTAAGATTTTTACAATTTATACAGCAAAAACTGCAAAATTTTAATAACGAAAATTAAGAGACCTAAAGAAATAAAGAGGTATATGCACATGGATTGGAAGATGCAAAAGCATAAAGATAACAGTTCTCAACAATTTTATCTAAAATTTCAATGCAATCCAATAAAAATCTCCATAGGTTTTCAGAGAGATATTAACAAACCAATTCTAAAATATGTATAAAATACAAAAAGCTTAGAATACACAAGAAATAATTACAGTAGGAAGATTGACTCTACTGGAAATTGACATTAAACTATAATAGTGGTGCACAGACAGACAACTAGACCAATAGCATAAAGTATGTGTGCTCCAGAAACTGACCTACACATATATGGATAGATGATTTAGGACAAAGGTAGTACTGCAGAGTAATTAGAAATGGGTGAACTTTTCAATACATAATGACAGGAAAGTTGAGCAGTATTTGGGAGGAAAATGATATTGGAACACTTACCATGCAACGAAATCAATTCCAGTTAGCTCATGGCACTGAGTACGAAAGGCAGGACAATAAACCATTTTAGAAGATGATATAGGAGAACATTTTTAGAACTTCAGGGTAAGGAAATATTCTCAAACAAGACACACACAAAAAAGATACGGTTAATATTAAGAAAAATATGGGGGACTTCCCTGGTGGCGCAATGGTTAAGAATCCACCTGCCAATGCAGAGGACACGGGTTCGAGCCCTGGTCCCGGAAGATCCCACATGCCATGGAGCAACTAGGCCCGTGAGCCACAGCTACTGAGGCCGCGCTCTACAGCCCACAAGCCACAACTACTGAGCCTACGCCTAGATCCTGTGCTCCGCAACAAAAGAAGCCACCGCAATGAGAAGTCTGCGCACCGCAACAAAAAGTAGGCCCCGCTCGCTGCAACTAGAGAAAGCCTGTCTGCAGCAACGAAGGCCCAACGCAGGCAAAATTTAATTAATCAATTTTTTAAAAAAAGAAAAATATGGGGAATTCCCTGGCAGTCCAGTGGTTAGGACTCCGTGCTTTCACTCCACTGGCCCGGGTTCAATCCCTAGTTGGGGAAATAAGATCCCTCAAGACATGTGGCATGACACCCCCCAAAAAATTAACAAATTCGACAAAAATTAAATTAAATACTTCTGCTTATGAACATTCACCACTGAAAGAAACAATGACAATCCCAGAGCAATAAGTGCCCCTAGCATCTAGATTGTGATCTCTCTATACCATTTCTCCAAGAAGGGACCCAGGGCACCTTATAGAAATGGCAGTTCCAAATCTGTAATAGGAAATATGCAGGATGAATCTGAGACATCTTGTCTGGCCTGAAAGCAAGAAAGTTATCAGTTACTACTAGAGTCATACTGAAAGAACACAGGAGCCAATATACTGGCCAAGATGGGACAATTCCAGCATCTAAAATATAATAGCCTTGATAAGCTGAAGTATGTGAAGTATATACAAAAACATGTGTTCATAATGATAATCCAAAAATAAATACTCATTCATCACTTTATTTTTATTTTTTAATACTTATTTATTTTTGGCTGCGACGGGTTTATTTGCGGAACACAGGATCTTTTGTTGCGGCATGTGGGCTTCTCTCTAGTTGTGGCATGTGGGCTCCAGAGCACATGGGCTCTGTAGCTGCAGCACACAGGCTCACTAGTTGTAGCGCGTGGGATCTTAGTTCCCTGACCAAGGATCAAACCCACATCCCCTGCATTGGAAGGCAGATTCTTAACCACTGGACCACTAGGGAAGTCCCCATTCATCACTTTTAGAAGTTGCTAGAGCATGAAATCTTTATTCTAAAAACGATCAATAAAAAGAAAGAATCAGGGCTTCCCAGGTGGCGCAATGGTTGAGAGTCCACCTGCCGATGCAGGGGACACAGGTTCGTGCCCTGGTCCGGGAAGATCCCACATGCCACGGAGCGGCTGGGCCCATGAGCCATGGCCGCTGAGCCTGCATGTCTGGAGCCTGTGCTCCGCAACGGGAGAGGCCACAACAGTGAGAGGCCCGTGTACCGCAAAAAAAAAAAAAGAAAGAAAGAATCAAGTTTTTATATTGTTTCCTGATACACTACTTCAGGCTAACAAAATAAATGACCAAGGAAATTTCTTCTTTATAAATGAATCACAGCTAATAAATGCAAGAAAAACAATAGCATTAGAATATCATCAGTTTGCAACCCCTAATGAAAATAGATCATTTAGGCAATGTTTTTTGGTCCAGAAATATTAGGTGAAAGATTGATGGGTAACATTTTCATGGATACTGTAGATCATATTGATTACACTATCTCAATTCAAATCTTAGCATGACTGGAACTTCCCTGGTGGCACAGTGGTTAAGAATCCGCCTGCAAATGCAGGGGACACAGGTTCAAGCCCTGGTCCAGGAAGATCCCACATGTTGCGGAGCAACTAAGCCCATGAGCCACAACTACTGAGCCAGCGTTCCAAAACTACTGAAGCCTGTGCGCCTAGAGCCCATGCTCCACAAGAGAAGCCACCGCAATGAGAAGTCCGCGCACTGCAACAAAGAGTAGCCTCCGCTCGCCACAACTAGAGAAAGCCCGCACGCGGCAACAAAGACCCAACACAGACAAAAATAAAAACAAATAAATAAATAAATATAAATTTATTTTTTAAAAAATCTTAGCATGACTAAGAGTGGGAAACCAGTCATTATGTGCCTCCAAACATGATGGAGAGGAACTAAATAGCATTACATCTATATACTAGCAACAAAGATCTGGATATTGAAATTGAAAAGGCTTACCATTTATAACAGCAGCAAAAATATTAAATACTTACGGTAAACTTGGGTTAAGTAAAGATTTCTTAGATATGATGCCAAAAAGATAATTCATAACAAGGAAATTCATAAACTGGACTTCATCAAAGTTTAAAAATTTTTGCTCTTTAAGAAACATTCTTAAATGAAAGAATGAAAATGAAATGAAATTAACAAACGTGAATGAAAAAGCAAGCCACATACTGGGAAAAAATCTTTGCAAAGTATATACCTGATAAAACACTTGTAACCAGAATATACAAAGAACTCTCAAAACTCAACTATAAGAGAACAAACAACAAAACTAAAAATTAGGCAAAAGATTTAATCAAATACTTCACCAAAGAAGATATACAGGGACTTCCCTGGTGGTCCAGTGGATAAGACCCCGCACTCCCAATGCAGGGGGCCTGGGTTCCATTCCTGGTCAGGGAACTAGATCCCACATGCCACAACTAAAAAAAAAAATAAAGATCCCACATGCCTCAACAAAGATCTCGCGTGCTGCAACTAAGCCCCAGCACAGCCAAATAAATAAATCAATATTTTTTTAAAAAAAGAAGAAGATATACAGAGGGCATATGAAAGTAAGTTCAACATCATTAGTCATCAGGGAAATGCAAATTAAAAGCACAATGAGGTACTACATACCTATTACAATGGCTAAAATTAAAAAAGACTGACCTTGGGACTTCCCTGGTGGTGCAGTGGTTAAGAATCCTCCTGCCAGAGAGTGGCATGGACATATATATACTGCCAAATGTAAAATAGATAGCTAGTGGGAAGTAGCCACTTAGCACAGGGAGATCAGCTAGGTGGTTTGTGACCACCTAGAGGGGTGGGATAGGGAGGGTGGGAGGGAGGGAGACGCAAGAGGGAAGAGCTATGGGAACATATGTATATGTATAACTGATTCACTTTGTTATAAAGCAGAAACTAACATGACATTGTAAAGCAATTATACTCCAATAAAGATGAAAAAAAAAAAAAAAAGAATCCTCCTGCCAATGCAGGGGACACAGGTTTGATCGCTGGTCAGGGAAGATCTCACATGCTGCAGAGCAACTAAGGATGTGCGCCACAACTACTGAGCCTGCGCTCTACAGCCCACAAGCCACAACTATTGAAGCCTGCGTGCCTAGAGTCCGTGCTCCACAACAAGAGAAGCCACCGCAATGAGAAGCCCGCGCACCGCAACGAAGAGTAGCCCCCACTCACTGCAACTAGAGAAAGCCCGCGTGCAGCAACAAAGACCCAATGCAGCCAAAAATAAATAAATACATAAATTTATTTAAAAAAAAAAAGACTGACCTTATTAAGTTTGGACAAGGATGTAGAAAACCTGAAACTTTCACACACTGCTGGTAGAAATGTAAATGGTACACCACTTTGGAAAATATTTTGGCAGTTTCTTTAGAAGTTAAACATATACCTATAATATTATCTAGTCATCTGATTCATAGGTATATACCCAAGAGAAAAGGAGATATATATCCATACAAAGACTTGCACATGAATGTTTATGGCAGCTTTATTTTTATTAGCCAAAAAGTGGAAACAACACAAATGTCCATCAACAGGTGAACAGATAAACAAATTTTTTATATATCCATACAATGGTATACAGCTCAGCAATAACAAGGAATGAACTAGTAACACAACAACATGGATAAATCTTAAATTAATTAGGCTGAATGAAAGAGTACACACTGTATGATTCCACTTACAGTGGGAAATTTGAACTAATCTACTGAGATAGAAATAAGTGGTTGCTTAGGAAAGAGCAAGTTGGAGGGATTACAAAGGGTCATAAGGGTGGTCACAGGCCCATTGCATGGTGTCAGAGCACCAGTAAAATGATGAGAGCAGAAAAGTAGGGGAGGGACCAGCAGCTGTGATGGGAGATTGGTTGTATACAAAGGATTCATCGATTAAGTAAATTTGTTAAGAATAATGGGAAGCAGCTTTCTAATTGTTCAGAGAAAGGGAGTAAAAATATGGAAAGGGAAAACTAGAATAAACCCTGTGGTATTCAATTAAAATTAGAGTTATCATTGTGGACTCATAGTTTTTAACACATAGATTGATAGAGAAGTAAATACAGATATAAATGAATATTGTTATGTATGAATATTATATATATACATATGAGGTATATATGCATATATACATAGAAATGTATGTATACACATACATATACTCTCGAGCTATGTCCACTAAAAGGGCATGGGAGCAGCAGTACCCTCAGTAGCAGTGAGCACACATAGTGCCCGGATCTTGTTCTCTAAATATCCATTAAATGGAATCTTGGAGTTAAATTTCTCAGAGGTATAGCTGGTTCCAGGGTAGAGGCAGGGAAAGTAGAAGACAATCCTGGAACATTCTTTCTTCTTGTGCCAGAAAATGAGAAATTTCTCAAAGAATGATGGTGATATGTCAAAGGGGCAAAGAACTATCTTGAAGGGACCCCGTCTGGGATGATTTGAGCATCACAATAAATAATATATCAAAGCATTATAACCCATTGAGTAAAATTGGAAACCATGACCCAAATTTAATATACATTTTAAAATGAATAAGCTGAAAGTTTTGTGGTATATTTAAATGAGGTACTTCAATATCATAAAAAATCTTCCCATAAAATATCTATTAATTATAAAGGGGAAAAGAGTAAATCTACAGCTGAGAAGCCTAGCAGACTTAGCTTAATCAAATGACCAAAATGGACAACATCAATATGGAACAAACTGAAATTATGTGCCACCTGGTAGAATGCAAAGAACATAATATCACTTCTATAGTTTTTCTGCCAAGATGCATAAATTAAATCTGGTCAAGAGGAAACATCAGATAAGCTCCAATTAAGGGACATTCCACAAAATAACTGACCTATAATCTGTAAAAGTGTCATGGTCCTGAAAGTCAAGGAAAATTTGAGGAACTATTTTGGATTGCAGGAGACTAAAGATAGAGGACAAATAAATGCAACATGTGGTTCTGAATGGGGTCTATTAGCTATATATGACTTTATCAGGACAATTTACAAAACTTGAATGGAATCTAAGGAGTAGATGTTACTGCACCAAGACTAATTGCCTGCTTTTGATGGTTGCATTGAGGTTGTGCAGCAGAATGTTCTTGTTTATAAAAGAACTAAAAAATTCTAAAATGATGGGGCATTATGTTAGCAATCTATCTCAAATAGTGCAGGGAAAAAAAAAGTTTTGACCCATATTTTCAACTTTTCTATAAATTTGAGTTTATTTCAAAAAAAATTTTAAGTGGAGAAAGAAAGTCAACCACAATAAAATAGGTAGTGTGTGATTTCACTTATATAAAGTTCAAAGATAAAAATATATTGTTTAGGTATATGTAACTGGGTGGCAAAACTAAAATGAAAAGGTAATGAACCCATAAAAGTTACTTCAATGGTTACCTCCAATGGTATGGAAGAGTGTTATGACTGGAAAGGGAAATACTAGGAGAGTTAAGAGTCAGAATAGAATGTGATGACAAAAGCAAAGTTAGAGATATATGATGCGAGAAAGAGTCAACCAGCCATTGCTGGCTTTGAAGATGAAAGGACGCTTATAGAAACTAGCAAAGACAGGATAATGGATTCTCTCCTAGAGTCTCCAGAAAGCAACACAGCCCTGCTGACTTTGATTTTAACACAATGAGACCATTTCAGACTTCTGACCTCGAGAAGTGTAAAATAATAAATTTGTGTTGTTTTAAGCCCTAAGTTTGTAGGAACTTGTTTGCAACAATAGGAAACTGAAATAGTGGGGGAGTGTAAAATTGGGGGGAAAATACCAAAACAGGTAGCAATATTGGGCCAAGTAGGGCAGACCAAATAGGGCTCCACAGTGGTGAACTCTGGGCCTCTATAGGGCAGTAGGAAAATTCTGAGCACGGGAAGATAAAAATAACAGATCCGGGAAGGGGAAAAGGGTCCTGAGAGAAAACAGTCTATGACAAACTTGACTTAGTTCATTGTGTTCCTAAACACAAATCCTGGACTTGGATCCCCAGAGAAAGAAAGGAGAGAGAGCAGGTTTTCTTGGCAGAAAGATTCCCAAGACTTGCTGAATAGCCCAAGGGTATCAATCCCTTTATTGTTCCCATCAGGTCCTCTCATTTTCCTAGCTTGAGCCTGGCCAGCATCCTACCTGAATTAACGTGAGGGGCAGCCTTCCCAACCAGCGCATGAGCTGCAAACCTGGGACATTTTTGAGGTTTGACTCCAAGCTATTCCCGCAATCCTTGAATAATCTCCATCCCCACTCAAACCAATGCTAGTTTTATTTGTGTAAAAACTCTTAGCCAGAGTCCTTTATTGCTCTCAGTTATGTGATTGATGACCTTAAACCACCCTAGCAGTAGACTAAGTCATCAAAAACAGAAAAATCTGCTTACACAGTCTTTGGATTTGAAAACCAAAAGGAAACATTAATATCTTAAAGCTGAAAGCAGTTACTGGATAAAACTCCTAAGGAACCTTGAACAATCTATTGAACCAAAACAACATCGTGTCCCACAAATGCTTTCAATTCATGTTGTGAAATAAAACAGACATCATGTTTTTACCCTTAGAACATAAAACATAGTATTGAGCTTCCAGTGCTCTGAAATAGATATACAGTTTCAAAAACTAGGATGAATGTCTCTAGTTCTGTTGAAAAATAATTATGGCTTCATGTTTATTTTTTTCAGGTTGAACCTATTGCCAGATAATTATTTCAAAATGAATCTCTTTCCCAATCCTCTGGAGAAGAATGCTTGGTATGTTTTGATTGGTCGGTGTGCCATCAGGCATTTTATGAGCTCTTTGCTTAATCTGAGGTTAATGTATTCTTTTCAGGCAAAGGAGAAAGACATGCCCAGAGGTGGCAGCAGTAGCACCTGGATCGCTCAACAGATATTCATATGGTTTAATATGCCAAAGAAAGGAAAGCAACTCTGTCCTCTTTTATTTAAAATCATATTCTTCCTAAAGCCTTCCCTGACTGACTAGCTTCAATAGCACCATGTACTTCTCCATCATAACTCTCAATGCACACATTCAATGTCTGAATGAGTAATAACCTACTCAATGTCTGCTTTCCCTATTACATTGTAAGCTACCTGAGGGTAAGGACCATGTTAGTCTTTTTTTATGTATATAAATTTATTTATTTATTTATTTTTGGATGCGTTGCTCTTCGTTGCTGCTCGCGGGCTTTCTCTCTAGTTGCAGCGAGCGGGGGCTACTCTTCATTGCGGTGCGCGGGCTTCTCATTGCAGTGGCTTCTCTTTGTTGCTAAGCACAGGCTCTAGGCACATGGGCTTCAGTAGTTGTGGCAGGCGGGCTCTAGAGCACAGGCTCAGTAGTTGTGGCCCGCGGGCTTAGTTGCTCCATGGCATGTAGGATCTTCCCCGACCAGGGCTCGAACCCGTGTCCCCTGCATTAGCAGGCAGATTCTTAACCACTACGCCACCAGGGAAGTCCCCCATGTTATTCTCTGTCCTACTCCTAGTACCTAATACTGTGCTTGGTACATGGTGAATTCTATTTAAATATATTTTGAGTTAATGAATGAGTGAACAGGCAATTGCTTCTTTATCCAAGGGCAGACAAGTTTAATCTCAAGACAGCTAGATGCTTTTGAAATAGCTCTTTCTAGACAAGTACAAATGACATGGAAATTTTCTAAATATACTAGTCATTGAGGAAGTATTTTTTTGTTCTGTCACACTATAAAAACTCTTATCTGACAATCTCTTAGGAATGTTGAGTATATATTGAGTATGTATTTAGCATTTTTTCTAGTCTAACTTTTTGTCATGCTTTTATCTTATCAAATCATATACTTATATGGTTTTTTTCCTTTATTTTTGGCTGTGTTGGGTCTTCTTTGCTGCACGCGGGCTTTCTCTAGTTGCAGCGAGTGGAGGCTACTCTTTGTTGTGGTGCACGGGCTTCTCATTGCGGTGGCTTCTCTTGCTGCAGAGCACGGGCTCTAGGTGCGCTGGCTCAATAGTTGTGGCCTCCGGGCTCTAGAGCGCAGGCTCAGTAGTTGTGGCCCGCAGGCTTAGTTACTCCGTGGCATAGGGGAGCTTCCCAGACCAGGGCTCGAACCCTGCACCAGCAGGCAGATTCTTAACCACTGCACCACCAGGAAAGTCCAGATACTGTTTGATTTTAATAAAGAAATGAGTCTTAATGAAGAAACTCTCAGGCATTAGACATGAGATACCAGAGAAATGGCTAAACTTGACCTTGAATTTCTGTTCTCTCCCTTTTAGGTTTCTTCTTCTGATCAAATAACCATCAAAAAGTAGCCACATTTCCAACGGGATGGTTTATTGGCTTATGATTATCAGGTTTCAAGAAATGGGGCTTCCAGGGAAAAGTATGGGCATATGTGATGTCAACACAGGAGGGGAAGAGGTGGGTCTAGGCAGAATTATTTCTCTGCTCAAAGCCGTGCTCATCTTGTTCCACATTTCAACCCTTTCCCTCATCCCTTCCTGTTACGTGGATTATATTAAAAATTACTGAGCAAGTGGCACCAAAATCATTAATGTATAAGAGTTTACAACTTTGCCCCTCTGTGACTGTGTGCTTGTCTCCAGGCCTTCTGTAAAGCTAATCAGAACAATGAATAGAAAGATCTAGAATACTACTCAGCCATAAAAAAGAATGAAATAATGCCATTAGCAGCAATATGGATGGATCTAGAGATTATCATGCTAAGCGAGTACGTCAGAAAGAGAAAGACAAATACCAAATGATATCACTTGTGTGTGGAATCTAAAATACAACACATATGAACATACCTATGAAACAGAAACAGACTCACAGATATAGAGAACAGACTTGTGGTGGCCAAAGGGGAGGCAGGAAGGGGAGGGAAGGACTGGGAGTTTGGGATTAGCAGATGCAAACTATTATATAGAGGATGGATAAACAACAAGGTCCTACTGTATAGCAGAGGGAACTGTATTCAACAAACTGTGACAAACCATAATGGAAAAGAATATGAAAAAGGATATATATATGTATAACTGAATCACTTTGCTGTACAGCAGAAATTAACACATTGTAAATCAACTATACTTCAATAAAATTTTTAAAAAGAAAGATCTGAATATTAGAAGACAATAGACAAACTGAGGATGCATATAATTTTAACCTTAGAAGTGGGGGGGGGGGAGTGGAAACTTACTTTGTTGGGGGAGAAAAAAGGAGGGAAAGACAAGAACTCTGAGTGCATGCAGGGATGAGAAAGAGATTTGATGAATTGAGAAAGTCTTTGGAAAGAACTTTAAAGTGGGTGGGAAATAGAACAAGAGATGAAGAAATAATTTTAAGGATTTCTACTCTTTTGACATTCTTTGAGAGTCTCAGTAAATGTATGAATTACCTTCTGATTTGTCTCAGTTGTCAAACCTGTGTTTAGTTGAATGTGACATGTCATACAGACTGGACCACATGGGGCCCCATGTTTAAATGGGCCATTTATCCCTTTCTTCTTTCCTTTATGCCTATAGAAGGAAACTGATATAAGTGAAACTCAACTAATCAGAATTTTCTTAGCTAATTTAACCATTATTTTCCCAGAAAACTCTTAGGGAAAACGAATAAATGAAAGAGACTTATCTCATACAAGAAATTTTCTTAGAACACACATACACAAAACTGTGACAGGATATATACATTCCAGTCTTTAATGCTTTCTACATCTACAGCTCTAATCTATAAACATGAACACTCAACTAAAGTTCAAAATGATGAGCCTGTGCTACTTTCAAACTCTCACTTTTTGTACCTACTAAATAAAGAAAAATAACCAAAAGAGATTTTGGCATAAGACTCAGCCCTTTATAGCCCTGGGCACTGTGACTAAGGGCAGTTTGCTGCACACCTGCTTAGCCACCTTAAAGACACTGCATGCAGTTCAGAAAAGGATCAGTCACTTGTGGCCACATGTGTGTAAAAGGAAACCTCACCTTGACACACCAATCATTTTTACTGTTTCTTTTCTTTAAAAGACAGGACTTTATGAGCACCATCTGAAAACAGCACACTGGCATCTCTCTGTACCCAGAGGAAACTCTAATAAAACATCGGAGGGCAAAGCAACTATACTCTTTTTTCACACTGGAAACTTTTTCCCAAAATGACCCATTTCTACTAGTTTTGTTCATACTTCCTGAACCAGGACAAAGAGGCAGGGCCTCACACCCACACACCATTTACAGGCATTACTGTGGCCAGGTTTTTGTTTTTTTGTTTTTTTTCTGCCTCCTTTCATTTCTGTTGAGAAGAAAGCCCAAATTCCAACTTCTATTGATGGCTTTCCTCCCAGGCCACACATTTGGCCAAGCCCTG
Organism: Leucopleurus acutus; assembly: GCF_964270905.1. Taxonomy (NCBI): domain Eukaryota; kingdom Metazoa; phylum Chordata; class Mammalia; order Artiodactyla; family Delphinidae; genus Leucopleurus; species Leucopleurus acutus. Next base: position 73,997,184 of record NC_139156.1, read on the forward strand.
AGTCCCAAGACCTCCCCAAAACACAGAGATGCCTGGGAATCTGAGACAGGTACCATGGGTTATTTTAGCAGTTGGGCCTTTTGTTTTCATTTGCCACTGTTACTTAATTCTTTAGACATGAATTTCAGGTCCCTAGCTTGGTCTTTTTCCCACTGACGTATTTACCCCAGTTCTCTCTTCTCGGGCCTTGGCTCTTGACATCTCTGCGAGAATGGACAGCAACACGTGTTGTGATTCTGTCTCCCCCTCAGTGCCAGGCTTACTGATGTGGTGAGTGGAGCTCTGGGAAGTGGAGCCACGGAGGCTGAGTCATCAGTCATCATCTCCTGTCGCCCTGAGTCTGACCAAAATGACAGAGGCTCCTCTCACCAAAGTGTCACTGGGAGACCGCAGCAGAAAGGAGGTGGGGGACTTCTCCCGTTTGGTCTAACCACTTTAAGAAAAGACACTTTTTTGGCAGAACAGCCGTGGAGATGTTAGGAGAGAAATCTCAATGCAGCTTCCATCCCCCTTTGTCCTTCGGGCCTCTGCTGGAATGTGATCCTTTCTAAATGGGTAAAGCACTTTGGAAAGCTCCTAAAGCTGAACATACACATACTCTGTGGCCCAGCATTTCCACTGAATAAGTATGTATATTGCATATACACATATCCCCCATTTTAGAAAGTTTGTTTTACACCCCTTCACTTTAATGAAAGAGCTACATTAGTACCTGTTTTTGCTAACTGAAAGAAATCTGAAGAGGATTATTGCTTTTGGGAAAAAAAAAGGTGAAAAGTGAAAACAGTGTTCAGTGTTTGTTTTACAGGGAGCCATTCTAGAGGCAGTGCTCACCTGAGTAATGAGAGTGGCCCCGCCAAGCTCCTTCCCTGGGAGCTACACTCAGCATCTCAGCATCAAGCTGCCATAGCTTTGAACTGTGTCTGTGAGCGTCTGTGCTTTAGTTCCATTTATCCTGTGCATCCATTAGCAAGATGTGTCCTTAGGTAATTGTTTCTTCACTTCGCCATTTTGGCTTACAAAAGGTTTCATAAGAATGCTCTGCTTTCAGATAACAGGGGAAACCTGTATATAGGTTCATATTACATATTCACATTATATACCATATATTCAACATATATTACGTATGCATATAAATAATATAAATCTATTCATGGGTTCACCAAAAGACATGTTCAAGAATGTTCATAGCAGCACCATTTATAAGAGCTAAAAACAGAAACTACCTAAGTACCATCGACAGTATAAAGGATAAATAAATTGTGGTATATTCATACAACAGAATGAGACTCTTCACACATAGCAATGAGAATATTCATATATTGCAACAAGAATAAAAAAACTATAACTATACACAACAATCTGGATGAATGCCACAAACAATACTGAGCAAAAGAAAGCAGACAGAAAAAGAATAAATATTGCATGGTTTCATTTATATAAAGTTAAATACTAGGTGAAATTAATCTGTATTCTTAGAAGTTAGGATAGAGCTTATCACTGGGGTTAGGACTGGAAGGGAGCATGGGGGGTCTTCTGTGGTGCCAGTTACTAGGTTTCTTATCTAGGTGCTGCTTACCCTGATGTGTTCAACTTGGGAGGAGTTACTCACTTTTCTCTTTGTATGTTATATTTCAATTAAAAGCTTTTTAAAAAGTCATCTTCTCACACATGCTACAACATGGATGAACATGGAAGACATTATACTAAGTGAAATAAGCCAGATACAGAAGAACAAATATTGTGTTATTTGTCACTTATATGAGTTACCTAGAACAGATTTGGAGGGCATGGCTAGGGAGCACCTGATCCACAGTCTTAAAGCCCTACACAGTATAGCATCCAATCAGGTAGGGAAAAGAAGGAGGGATGGGAGGGGCCAAGACCATGAGCTCCAATGGTCATATCATATATTGCTCCATCCAGAAGTTGCCAACCTGTTAGAATAATGAAATGACCTACAGAAGTACTAACTCCTAGGTAATACTCTGCAAGGATGGGGTACCATCCTCCAGGATGCAGTGCACACACTGAATCAGAGACCTATTGATTCCACGTCCCCAACAGGAAGAATTCATGGATCCAGGAACCAAGCAGGAGTGGCCCCACTTAACATCATTTGCAATGACCCATCAGGGGACTTTGTGCTTTCTGTCCAAACAACTCTGGGCTCTGCGGGATTACAGGTCCTGATTCCAAAAGGGGACATACCCTTGCAAAGGGACATAGCAAGTTTTCCATTAATCTGTGAGACACGGCTGCCATCTGGGAACTTTAGTCTCTTTATATTTAGGATCAGCAGGCAAGAACAGGAGTTACTGCCTTAACAGGAGTTACTGAGCTCGATCCATAGGAGGCAGGGCTGCTGTGACACAACTGGGACAGGGAGGAATATGTGTGGAACTCAGGTGACCCACTGAGGTACTTCTGGTTATTCCCTTGTCCAATCGTAAATGTAAATGGACAAGCGCAGCCATCCTGATCTGAGAAGACGAAGAGTATGGTTCTTAGGGGTTCAGAGTCCTTAGAATTAGCACATGGGTGTCAAACCAATCGATAAGCCACTAAGGACAGAGAGGGGGTAGATGAGGGAGAGAGGAATTTAGAATGGACACCGGAGGGGAACAGTGAATACCAGCTGGAACCCATAACTTCACCATTAGGAAGAGAGGCTCATTGAAACCCTAGAGAAGCTGCTGCCATGCAGCACAAGGGGTGGACCACGATAGCCATAGAGGCTGACCACTCAGAACGCCCTTCAAGGAAGAACTTGCTGGCAGCCTCAGCTGTGCATGCTTTTGGGATCTGCCATTAACTTCCAGGCTGAAACCATTCTCTTCCAAGGCATCCCCCAGCCAAGGACAGCACAGCAGGGACATCAGGGCCTGGCCATTTCTGCATATTCCTCTAAGAGCAATCTTTGCTCTAGAGCTCCGCATTGGGTTGGCTGAAGTTCTGTCATCTCTGCATCGCAGTCTGAGGCTCTCCTTCCCCAGTCCTGCTTCCTCCTCCTCTCCCTTCGCTGCCACCAGAGTTTACATCACAGTCTGAAGGTGATCCCACTTCTTTTATTACCTCCCAATAAACCTCTTGCATTCCCAACTTTGTGTCAAGGTCTGCTCACTCTAGGACTAACACAAACGATTTCAAGCATAAGCTCCAAATTTAACGCCACGAGGGCCGACACTGCAAAGTACAAGTGCTCATTCGGAAACAACTTATTACATCAACAACTCTACGTGGTGGACTCCAGGGTGAGAGGCAGCAGGGATTTATTTAATGATCATTATGATTCTTTCAAGAAATGAAGGGCCAGCTAGAAATAAAATTATAATTAAAATCTACCCAATTGTTACCATGTACCAAAACTTCAAATGTAATTTCCCACTTGTTCTTCACAAGGCCTTATGAAGTATGTAGTATTTTTATTATTCCCTTTTGCAGAGAGCAAATGGAGATTAGTTTGATTGTCCAGTGACAATTAGTAAGTTAGAGAGTCAGAATTTGTACCTTAGGAAAGCCTAAGCTATTAACCACTACAACAATCCAGTTATCCAGAGTTGATTTATGTTGTTACAACTGAAGAATCCTAACAGATACGAAAATTGGTTCCAGGGAGCAAGTTGTAGGGTAAAGACCAGGGAATTGTCACCCCTGGAAACAAATTTAACCCCATCTGAAAGTATCAGCCATGCTTCTGAGCCAAATAGGTTCAACATCAATTTGTAAAAAGTTTGCTTTTTATTTTTTTTGGTTGATAAAAATTAAGCAATTCTTGCAATGTTTTCAAAACATAAACTTCCTTTTGAAATGTCTGGTTTTGCATATGACCCCAGGGAAAAATGGGACCTGGTCCTAGTGCCTGGCCTGCTGACAGCAGATGTGAGGGGGGAGTATCAGCTTCCTCCCGGAAGGGAGCTCTCAGGATGGCAAAAAACTGTTTCTATGGACAAAGAAGGTAAAGAGCTTCCTTATGCAGTGAAATTTCAATGGTGGGTTTTTAAGAGAGATTGAGTACTTGGAAATCTCTGATTCCTTTTCTAATTCTTATAGCAATCTCAACCCTGCAGCTACAAAAGTTAGGGATTCTCGTAGCATACTGGTCATAGAAAATTGAGGAATTTCAGTTTGTGACTCCCTGAAAATCAAACTCTGAGGTTAATTTTGTACACTGTAGGTTCAGTTTGAAATCTTATCAAGTATCTTATGTGAAAATCTGGACATTTATCAGTAAAGAATCCACTTACCAGAGACCCTGTATATGATACACCATCTGGAGTAACAATGTCATTCTAAGAGTGGCTGGTATACTGCATATTCATGTAAAGTGCCCTTGGACTGGAAGAGCAGTTGTTGAAAAGCATAAATAAGTAGAATGTGTCTTGTTTACAGCCAATCCTATGAGGTCGAAAGGGCTTAGATATTTCTCATACTAGTGTGTGGATAATGTCAGGGAACCCATCCCAGCTGTGCCTCATTCACAAGGAAAGTATGCAGAATAGTTGAGGAACTTGGCAGGCATCCTCAGATCTGTAGATTCCTTAAGCCAGTGATATCAGAATGCATCAGCCAGTGGGTCTGTGGGACCTGGGAAGCCACACTACACTAATGTTAGTGTGGTTAGTTCCTAACAAGCCTTTCTAGACTGGCTCACTGTCATCTGCTTGGTAAATGATTTTTTAATGAATTATGGCTGTGAGCTTGATTGCCAACACGCAGTCCAAGAGATTACCACCTCACATCCATTATAATAGTAGCAGTGGTGGGATATAATTATGTACTTTAGAAGTGGGGCAAGGAACACAGGAAGAAGTAACTCATTACTCCTGAGATTTCATGGTGGTTTTTCATCAGTTCACCTGAAGGCTACAAAGATCATAGAGATATGGATGACAGTGTTATTCTTGGGCTGTAGCTTTTGCTTACCTTCAGCCAATGTATCATTCATGGGTCACTTTTAGAAAAACAGAAACCAGTTTAGCTATTTTAAGCAGGAAGGCATTTAAGAAATGCAGAGAACTGGGTGAGTATAAAACACTGAAAAACTCTAATTTGAAAAGATACATGCACCCCAATGTTCATAGCAGCATTATTTACAATAGCCAAGACATGGAAGCAACCTAAACGTCCATCGACAGATGAATGAATAAAGAAGATGTGCTATATATACACAATAGAATATTACTCAGCCATAAAAAAAATGAAATAATGCCATTTGCAGCAACATGGATAGACCTAGAGATTATCATACTAAGTGAAGTAAGTCAGACAGAGAAAGACAAATACCATATGACATCATTTATATGTGGAATCTAAAAAAATGATATAAATGAACTTATTTAACAGAAATAGACTCACAGACAGCAAAAACAAACTTATGGTTACCAAAGGGGAAGCAGGGGGGAAGAATAAATTAGGAGTCTGGGATTAACAGACACACACTACTATATATAAAACCGATAAACAACAAGGACCTACTATATAGCACAGGGATCTATATTCAATAACCTATAATGGAAAAGAATCTGGGGGCTTCCCTGGTGGCACAGTGGTTAAGAATCCGCCTGCCAATGCAGGGGACACGGGTTCGAGCCCTGGTCCGGGAAGATCCCACATGCCATGGAGCAACTAAGCCCGTGAGCCACAACTACTGAAGCCCGCAAGCCACATCTACTGAAGCCCAGGCACCTAGAGCCCGTGCTCCACAACAAGAGAAGCCACTGCAATGAGAAGCCCGCACACTGCAACAAAGAGTAGCCCCCGCTCGCTGCAACTACAGAAAGCCCGCGTGCAGCAACGAAGACCCAACACAGCCAAAAATAATAAATAAAATAAATAAATTTATTTTTAAAAAAGAAAAGAATCTGAAAAAGAATATATATACATACACATATATACGCATATGTGTGTGTGTGTGTATATATATATATATATAAAAAACTGAATCACTTTGCTGTACACCAGAAACTAACACAACATTGTAAACCAACTATACTTCAATTTTAAATAAATAAATAAACTATGATAAATCTCATGGAAGAGTATGGGGGTAAAGAGAACTGACCTAAGTAACTTTGGGAATGAGTAGAAACTGCAAGTCTAAAGACAAGTGTACATAAACAATTCTGAAACTACTACATGTATATAGGTCTTAAATAAATAAATGAATGAAAGAAAAAAAAAAGGAAAAATCTGGAAGATCTGGAGAAGCAAATTTGAGGCAAGGCCTCCAGAAATGGCTCCCAGACAACAGAACTGTCTGCCAAGGAACCAGGTAAAATCAAGAAGATACGATCAGAAACTGCCCTGGAACTGTTAGCTACAGAAACTCACAGCCCAAAGCAATCGGAATCACAATGCCCCACCGCTGCTGCCGTTGCTTTCAAAGTCACACTGCTACACTGGCATCAGCAAAAACTGCATGCTCAGACCCCTCGCCATGACTCCCATGAAGCTAGTGACTAGACATGGTCATGCTACTCCAGAAAGCCCAACCCCTCCGCACCAGGGTTGCCTGCAGGAAACAGAAGCAGCAACAGTGCCCCTCCAGGTACATATCCGTCTTTCAAATGTCCCAAAAGCGCATCTGACTGGACAAACTTAAATCACATCTGGAATCTTAACTATAAGGGAATTGGGAGATAGAGTTTTTGGCATTCCTTTGGCCCCATCCTAAAAGGAGGGAAAAGAGATGCTGAGCACTAATCCACTGTGAACCCCAGCCAGCTCGCTGTGTCCCTTGAGGAAGAAGAGGACAGTGGGCAGTGAAAGCCACAGGGAAAGGCATTTCCTGGCTTGAAATCAAAGTGGAACCAGAAAAGAAGAGAGAAAAGCCTAGCCCAATGGAGCATTCAGGCGGGTTTGATGTGGAGAATTGTCGGCCTTTTTGAAATCCCTATCAAATGCTGCCCTCTAATGTTTGTGGAATAAACTACTTTTGAGAAACGCTGAAACAGAACACATCTAGCTGCAGTTTTCCAGGATGAAGAGCTATGGATATCTGTATTTCATGGAAACTGGAAAAAATCCACTGAACTGGACACCAAAACTGCTTCCAAATGATGCGGCCAATTGACATTCAGATCAAGTTTTGCCAAGATATTATTGGCTCAGACCTCTTGATATGGGTTATTTTTTTCTCCATAACAGAGTGGAGTAGTTTTAAGTATTCCTTGTGGTTCATGTAATAATCAGGAAAGCAGATGATCAATTAAATTATAAATCATTTACACAAATTATGAACCCGAGAGACTTCCAACAAAGTATTTAATTTATTGCCAGTATTAATTTGATTTTCTTGCTTTGTTATCTATCTTTACAAGGTCCCCCCCCGCCCCGACCATACCACCATCACAGTTGGTGATTAGGAGAAGAATGATATCACTGATGTTCAGAATTTTATATGCCAAGAGGAATAAGTGTATGTCAGCAAAACAAAACAAAGTGCTTAACAGTCCTGGTGCAACCAAGAAATGAAGGCTGCTACGTTTAAAATTAAGTCCACAGCTATCAACTGCAATCCAAAACACCTGCTAGAATCATGGATTAAATAATAAAATCCATGGATTAGAAGCTGTCCCTTGGGCATACCAAGTATGTTTGTGCCTCGGTGCCCTTACCTTCTCCCTGCTTAGGACATGCTTTTTCCCAATAGTGCATCCATAGAAGTGTGGCTATTTTGTCTTTTTTTTTTTGCGGTACACGGGCCTCTCACTGTTGTGGCCTCTCCCGTTGCGGAGCACAAGCTCCGGATGCGCAGGCTCAGCGGCCATGGCTCACGGGCCCAGCTGCTCCGCGGCATGTGGGATCTTCCCGGACCAGGGCACGAACCCGTGTCCCGGGCATCGGCAGGCGGACTCTCAACCACTGCGCCATCAGGGAAGCCCTATTTTGTCTTCTTTCCAAGCTGCTAAAGTGATAAGGTCCTGGGTCCATGCTCACAGGAAGTAAGTTGTAGTCATATCCTTCTCTTCCGTCTTATTTCTTCATGGCCATTTTGTGGTACACCAGTACTATGGTTTGGGATCTTTGGATGGTGAAGTTGGGTGGGAATAGGCCTCCTCTTTATAGACAACTTCATGTGAGTTGTCTATATTGGGATTAGGGGCCAAAAGCAAATTTACCAATCAAGTGTTACTCTGTTTTGCTCTGCTAACCTTCCTTGACTATATGCCTTTCTTGGTTATTCTTTGGTAGGATTAAATATTCATGTGTCTCTGGCCAAAATAATTTCTAGTAGCATTTCAATCTCACTCTGATTTCTGATTCACTCTAACCGGATACAGGATAGAGAAAACAAGGAGATTAACGAGAAAAGGTCATCATGGCTGGAATTGTAGCACTCTTTTCGGAGAAGTGTCTCCACTCCAAGACCACTATCTCTGAGAACCTCTAAATATTTTAGAACTCTTTCACAAACAGTACGAAACTATCCAAGTTTGAGGCTACAGCAGTACTAAAATACAACAAGCTGGAGATGCTGAGCAGAAACCACTTCGTATATTGCTTCACGCAGATAAAACTTCAGTTTCCAGGTGCCAGAGCTGTCCCCACTCCCACTTCTCTCTTGGGTCCTCTGGCATGAAGGGAAAGGCATTTGCAAACAAGTCACTGCAGAGATCAGAGTGTTCCCCCTTTGCATAGCCTGGGGGACATGCATCACCACTCTTCCCACTCCACTGTTTGCTTTCCCACTGGGGAAGAAATGGACTTATCTTCAGGATGCAGGGATGAAAGGCTGCAGAAAACAAGCTTGAAGCTGTGTAGGGTCAGAGCTGTGTGTAATCAGTCATTAGGGGGCCCTGATCTGCTGATCTGCTTCAAAGCTTTGGAATTTGACTTAAGGGATGTCATCCTGCTGGGTTCACAGAAGAAATTCCCAGGGGCTAGAGGTGAGGTCTAACCACAGAAGTGAGATCATAGGTGGAGACACACTTAGAAGTCTGTAGTGCCGTTGTTACGATAATCACAACAATAATAAGTCAACCACAAGGATCCTCCCAAGATTGTCAAATCCTTCATGCTGGGTAGTTTAGTCATAGGACAATCAAATAGTGTGGCTTTGAGAGCTAAAGAAATGTGGGATAGAGAAACAATTTCAATGTTCACAAACAGCAGACAGATTAAACAAATTATGGTAATCCCTACAATAGAATAATACGCAGCCATTAAAAAATAATGTAGGACCCACATATTCCTGGTGGGTATGTAATTGGTACTACCTCTATGGAGGGTAACTTGGCACCACAGATGGAAACTGCAAATGCATATACCCCTAATCCAGCATATTCCACTTGGAGGAATTTATCCTCCAGATATATTCAAAGAGGTGCAAAATGATATGTACATACATGCACGTACAAGATTATTTATGGCAGCATTTTTTGTAATGGCAAATGTTTAGGAACCATCATTAGGGAACATATTTTAAAAGTTATGGGGGACTTCCCTAGTGGTCCAGTGGTAAAGAATCCACCTTCCAATGCAGGGGACACGGGTTTGATCACTGGTCAGGGAACTAGGTTCCCACGTGCCGGGGGGCAGCTAAGCCCGTGCACCACAACTACTGAGCTCGCGGGCCTCAACAAGAGAGCCTGCATGCCGCAAACTACAGAGCCCATGCACCCTGGAGCCTGTGCGCCACAACTAGAGAAAGAAAACCCGCATGCCACAACTAGAGAGAAACCTGCGCACCGCAACTAGAGAGAAGCCAGCGCGCCGCAACAAAGACCTGACGCAGCTAAAAAATCAAGAAAATAAAGAAAGAAAATAAATATTTTTTAAATAAATAAATAAATAAAAGTTATGGTACAGCCATACAGTGGAATACAGGGCAGTTAAAAAAAAAAAGTTCTCTATGTCCCAATACATTGCTAAATGCAAAACAATAGCAAAAAAAAAAATCAAGCTACAGAATAATATGTGTATTACACGACCATTTGAGGTTAATAAAGCAAGGAAGAGGGGGGAAGAGTATTTGCTGGAAGGAAGTATTTGTTGTCAGCCTCTGATGCCTTCACGTCACCCAGCTGGGTACTGAGCTATTCCTGAACTGGGCAGCCTCATCTGAGGAAGAAGCATATCTATGTCCTCTAGTGAAGTAGATTTTAAATTTTAGTGGGCATAGGAATCATCTGAGTTACTTGCTGACAATGAAAATTTAAGGGATCTATCCTTTTTTTTTTTTTGGCTGCACCACCGCGCGGCATGCGGGATCTTAGTTCCCTGATGAGGGATCGAACCCACACCCCCTGCAGTGGAAGCACAGAGTTTTACCACTGGACCACCAGGGAAGTCCCAAGGGATTTATCCTTAGAGATTGTGACTCAGTAGGTCTGGGGTTGGACCCTGGAATTGGAAGGGATTTTTGTCTTTTAAATAGACTTTCTAGGCTTCCCTGGTGGTGCAGTGGTTAAGAATCCGCCTGCCAATGCAGGAGACACGGGTTCGATCCCTGATCCAGGAAGATCCCACATGCTGCGGAGCAGCTAAGCCCGTGCGTCACAACTACTGAGCCTGTGCTCTAAGGCCCGCGAGCCACAACTACTGAAGCCCACGCACCAAGAGCCCGCGCTCCGCAACGAGAAGCCACCGCAATGAGAAGCCCGTGCACCCCAACCAAGAGGAGCCCCCGCTCGCCACAACTAGAGAAAGCCCGCGCGCAGCAACCAAGACCCAACACAGCCAAATAATTAATTAATTAATAATAAATAGACTTTCTATTTAGAGCAGTTTTAGGTTCACAGCAGAATTGAGAGGAAGGTATGGCGGGTTTCCATATACTTCCCGCTCCAACTCATGCACAGCCTCCCCCATTATTAACATTCCCTGCCAGAGTGGTACTTTTGTTATAACTGATAAACGAACATTGACACATCAGTCATTATCACCCAAAGTCTATAGTTTACATTACAGTTCAGTCTTGGTGTTGCACATTCTATAGGTTTGAACAAATGTATAATAATGTGTATCCACCATTATAATATCATACAGAGCTGTTTCACTGCCCCAACAATCCTCTATGCTCTACCTTTTTATCCCTCCTAACCCCTGGAAACTGATCTTTTAACTGTCTCCATAGTTTTCCCTTTTCCAGAATGTCATGTAGTTGGAATCATACAGTATGTAGCCTTTTCAGATTCTAGTAGTTACATAGTGATATCTCATTGTTTTATTTTGCATTTCCCTGAAGACGTATAATGAGGAGCATCTTTTCACGGGCTTATTTACCATGTGTATATCTTCTTTGGTGTGCTATCTGTTAAGGTCTTTGGCCCACTGGCATTTTTTTTTTAACAAGCACAAAAGGTGATTCTGATGCAGCAGATCCTTGGTCCAGTCTCTGAGAAACTGTGCTATAGTAACCAGAGAACCAGCATCTGGGATGAACTAAAGTCTTCTCACTGTGCTGAATCGATGAGGATCTATGAGAGGGGAACCCAACCAACCCATTTAGCCTCAAGTTCAAGCTCAAAAGAGCCCTAAAATTTGGCTATTGTTCTCTGACAAATTTGTTCACAGAAACAAGCCCTTCCACAAATATTCATATTTTGGTCCTTTTGAGCTTGAGGCTATCTATATCATTTTCTAATAATTAAAATGGAAATCCAACAGAGGTAACTGCTGGTCACCCAGAGTTATTCACAGATGGAAAGCTGGATTTATGAGCACAAAACAATTGGCTGCCCAGTTTATGGCTTAAGGATGTTTTAACTACTTCTATTTAGATGATGACACTTTTCTTCTCAGTGAACAACATGAGATAGATATTCCCTTAAATGATCATTCATACACTTCTACATATTATACATACTGTAGTTCATGCGCATAATGCATGAGTATCGTAGCTTCATTGTTTTGTCGATTACCTTTATTTCTTTTCTTTACATCTATTCCTTCATTAGTTGTCCTTTGCCATTTGTTTTTTACTTAACTTCTTATTTTTAGATGTGATTCAGATAAAATAGAAGTGTAAATACATATGCAACATTTATACGTTTTTCTTATACCACTCTCATCATTCTTTTCATCAGCCGTGTAATATTTTTCAAATCCATCAAGATTCACAGTTTCGCTTACAATTTAAAATTTTTATTTATTTTAGTTTTGGCTGCGTTGGGTCTTCGTTGCTGCTTTCTCTAATTGTGGCAAGCCGGGGCTACTCTTCGTTATGATGCGTGGGCTTCTCATTGCGGTGGCTTCTCTTGTTGCGGAGCACGGGCTCTAGGCGCACGGGCTTCAGTAGTTGTGGCACGCGAACTCATTAGCTGTGGCTCGCGGGCTCTAGAGCACAGGCTCAGTAGCTGGGGCGCACAGGCTTAGTTGCTCCGCTGCATGTGGGATCTTCCCGGACCAGGGCTCGCACCCGTGGTCCCCTGCATTAGCAGGTGGATTTTTAACCACTGTACCACCAGGGAAGCCCTCGCTTACAATTTTAAAAGTTCAAATTACTCAATCTACTTCTGGGGACTTCCCTAGTGGTCCAGTAGTTAAGAATGTGCCTTCCAATGCAGGGGACACGGGTTTCATCTCTGGTCAGGGAACTAAGATCCCACATGCTGCAGGGCAACTAAGCCCATGTGCTGCGACTACAGAGCCCATGCACTTTGGAGCCCGCGCACCGCAACTAGAGAGCCCATGTGCTGCAACTACTGAGCCAGTGCCCTCTGGAGCCCACGGGCCACAACTAGAGAGAAGCCCGTGCACTATAAGGATGATCCCGTGTGCCGCAACAAAGATCCCATGTGCTGCAACTAAGACCCAAAGCAGCCAAAAATGAAATAAATACTTTTAAAATATCAACTTCTTAAATTTAGATACTTTTTTTTTTTTTTCCTGGCTGTGCCATGCGGCATGTGGGATCTTAGTTTCCCGACCAGAGATCAAACCCATGCCCTCTGCATTGGGAGCACAGAGTCTTAATCACTGGACCGCCAGGTAAGTCCTGTAAATTTATATTTTATTCAGGAAAGTACAATGTTACATACTAAATGAGTGAGAACTTAGACAATGCATTTTCAAAAATTTTGTTCTACATAAGACCCGTTTCCTGATAAGTAGTGCTCACTACGTAAGGTACTGTTCTAAATGCTTTATAAATATAACTAATTTAATCTTCAAACAAGACTATAAGTGCTATTCTCACAACGCCATGTTGACTCTCAGTATTGCTGTCAAAGTTAGACTTCTGACCCTAATTGAAATCCATATTCAACTGAAATCTCCCCATACTATCTAATTCAAGAGTTAAGTGGTCTCAAAATCTGAATGCTCAGTGGCCTCCCCAGCGCTCTCAGAAGAATCTTCCCTACATATCACACTGCTCCAGGTCAGTCCCTACAACTACATTGTGTCTTGATAGTTCTGCTGGAACTGGGGTCCTTGCTTGCACCCCACCCTTCTTGACATGCAGCCCAGCCTTTGCCCTAGAAACCTAGGAACTGGCTTCCTGAGGCATAACTGTTGCTTCTACTTGTCTCTGAGTATTGCCTGTTGTCTCCATTCCCTCTGAATACTGTACATTTCATCTTCATCCCACCCTTAATTGGGCTAATGGGTCTGACCTCCTAGAGACTGTTGTCTACTTGATCTATTCCAGAGTTCAGTAGGCCCTTTAAATGCTGACAATAACCTCACAGCTGGGCCAGTTTCTCCTGACCCAGTTCTGACTTTTTATGTCCATGTACAGGTTTTGGGTGCTTAACATATATAGTATAGAAATCTACCTAAGCTATGACACTTTTGTGTCAAAGTTGGAGGTTCCTCTGCTTTGGAAAATATTAAAGGCTCTGAGAAACTAGGTTTCAGTGATCTGACTGAAAGCACAAAGTTCTCATGTAACAGAGCTGAAATGTAATCTTCCCTGGCGGTCCAGTGGTTAAGACTCCATGCTTCTACTACAGGGGGCACAGGTTCGAACCCTGGTCGGGGAACTAAGATCCCACATGCTACACGGTGTGGCAAAAAAAAAAAAAAAAAAAAAAAATAGAAAGAAAGAAAAAGAAAACAAATATCAAGATGGAAAATAAAATCCAACCAATAATTACAATACCAAAAAAAAATTTTTTGAAAGAAATGTAACAGAAGCCCCGTAGGAAGTTCAACATCCTTGGCCGCACCCCTCCTGCTTCAGAGATGTCTCCTATTCTGCTTCACATCTGGTCTGCACTTTCAGTTTATATGAAGAACCATCTATTTAGAGGCTGTATGAATTTTGTTCCCCCAGATAATGGTATTTTACCTCAAGTTGGGCACCTCAACACTCCTATACAACCATCCTAAATTCACTTTCCCTCAAATTTACTTTTCCTCCTAAGTCTGGCACTCTCCTTGTGAGGAAGAAGAGTGAGCACTGAGCTTTGGAGAATACAAGACCCTGTGTTACTTCATCGGATGGCTACACTGAGCACTCCTGAATTCCACAGTATTCATAACCTGCTTGTTTTCTGTTTTGTTTTGTTTTTAGCCGCACCTCGAAGCTTGTGGGATCTGAATTCCCCAATCAGGGATCGAACCCATGACCCTGGTAATGGACGTGCAGAGTCCTAACCATTGGACCACCATGGAATTCCATATAACCTGTTTGTTTTATCTCAAAAACAATAAGTCAACCTCTTCGAACTGAAGGTTGTTTGCTTTTGTTTTTGTTTCAGACAGGGTACCCCCACAGAACTCCCGAGAAGGGTTTAAAATGTTTAAGGAGAGATCCTATTGACCCAAATATATATTAACCTGAAAGCCTTCCATTTTAAGTCTACTTTCATCCATGCTTTTATTCAACACTTACTAAGGGCTGAGTATGGGCCAGGCACAATTCTAGGTACAAAAGAGAACAAAAGAAAGTTTGCTGCCCTCATGGAGTTTATATCCTAATGGCAATAAATACTAAACATAATGAGTAAATTATATAGTACTTAAAGGAATTAATGTCTACAGAATAAAGAAAAATAAGAAGGGATAGAAAAGATGGGAGTATAGGGATGGAAACTACCAGTTCAGAGAGTGTTCAGAATGGGCTTCCCTGGAAAGATGACATTTGAGAAAAGACTTAAAGGAAGGAAGAGAAGCACACCCCACAAATGTGCATATATGGGTGAGACATGAGTGGAATGAGGTGAGTTAGGGGTAGAACAGGAAATGAGATCAGACAGGGAAATGGGGAGGTGGGGGAAGGTGTGAATCTACAGTAGCCTATTATTCAAAATACGCTTTGGTTCAAAAATGAGAGACTTTTGGGAATTCCCTGGCGGTCCAGTGGTTAGGACTCCACACGCTCACTGCCAAGGGCCCGCGTTCAATCCCTGGTCAGGGAACTAAGATCCCGCAAGCAGCGCAGCACAGCCAAAAAAAAAAAGAGAGAGAGATAAAGAGAGACTTTTAGTCTCTTTTAATTCCTGAGTAGGGATTTATTCTTCTGCATATTTCCAATAAAAGTGTACTGTTTACTGTCTATTAAAACTTAGAACAGGGACTTCCCTGGTGGTCCAGTGGTCCAGTGGTCCAGTGGCTAAGACTCCCAATGCAGAGGGCCCAGGTTCCATCCCTGGTCAGGGAACTAGATCCCGCATGCTGCAACTAAGAGTTTGCGTGCTGCAACTAAGACCTGGAACAGCCAAATAAATAAATAAATATTTAAAAAAAAAAACAACTTGGAATACATTTTCGTCGACCTTATTGATGTATAATTTAAATTGTACAATTCGATGAATTTTGATAAATGATTACACCTGTGACCTCACCACTACACTCAAGTTCCAGAACATTTCCATCATCCCTAAGAGTTCTCCAATAACCCTTTGCAATCCGTGCTTCCCTCCACTGCCAGCCCCAAGCAACTACAAGCCTGCTTTTTATCACCACAGATTTGGTTTGCATTTTCTAGGATTTTTATAGAAACGGTATCATAGAGTATATATTCTTTTGTCTGGCTTCTTTCACTCAGCATGATGCTTTTCAAATTCATCCATACTAATGTATATATAAGTATTTCATTCCTTTTTATTGCTGTGCATTCCATTGTATAAATATACCATATTTACTTTATCCTTTTTTTTTTTTTTTTTTTTTGGCCGCACTTCATGGCTTGTGGGATCTTAGTTCCCCAACCAGGGATCGAACTCTGGTCCACAGCAGTGAAAGCCCATGTCTTAATCACTGGACCACCAGGTAAATCCCTATCCTCTCACTTAGTGAAGGAAATTTAGGTTTTGTCCCCTCAAAACTGTAATATAATGGACCTAGAGATTGTCATACTGCGTGAAATAAGTCAGACAGAGAAAGACAAATATCATATGATATCGCTTATATGTGGAATCTAAAAAAAGGCTACAGGGCTTCCCTGGTGGCGCAGTGGTTGAGAGTCCGCCTGCCGATGCAGGGGACACGGGTTCGTGCCCTGGTCCGGGAAGATCCCACATGCCGCGGAGCGGCTGGGCCTGTGAGCCATGGCCGCTGAGCCTGCGCGTCCGGAGCCTGTTTTCCGCAACGGGAGAGGCCACAGCAGTGAGAGGCCCGTGTACCGCAAAAAAATAAATAAATAAAATAAAATAAAATAAAATAAGGCTACAAATGAACTTATTTACAAAACAGAAGTAGAGTCACAGATGTAGAAAACAAACTTATGGTTACCAGGGGGGAAGGGATAAATTGGGGGATAAGGATTGACATATACACACTACTATATATAAAACAGATAACTAATAAGGACTCACCATATAGCACAGGGATCTCTACTCAGTACTCTGTAATGGCCTATATAGGAAAAGAATCTAAAAAAAGAATGGATATATGTACATGTATAATTGATTCACTTTGCTGTACACCTGAAACTAACACAACATTGTAAATCAACTATACTCCAATAAAATTTTTTTAAAACTGTAATATATTAATGCTGCTTTTATTAATTATGTTTTAACAGGTATTATAATGATCCCACAATCCAGAACCGTTAAGTACTTAAAGCCTGTGGACACAGGAAATCTTAAAAGTTCAATCCAAATTTATATACATATTTTTGCTCCAGAGAATTATGAGACGGTCATAAAAGACACTAAAGCATGAAAATATATTAGTAGGATAAAATTCTATGGAGGGAGTGGAATGGAAAAGAATGATGGGAAATTTCCCAGTGGTAAGAAGTTTATTACATGTTGCACCATGGTAATTACAACCTATTATTTAAAGAAGTAATGTGACTTTTATCTTTTGAAGTCAATATTTACAATATGCCAGAAATTTAATACTTTACAACTCTTTAAACTTATAAAATTTTAGGTATCAATTTTAAAATGTGAATGTGAAAATTAAAAAATAGTAGGAAAAAATTTGAGTACCCCTTCTCTCGGTCCTGTTCCTAAAGGTTGCTCTTTCATTGATCTGGGGTGGGCAGGAACATCATGGTTTTTAAAGTTCCCCAGGTGATTCTAAAGTGCACCCAAAGTTGATAACAGCTAGTATGAAAATAGTATTCTCTCTCGGTACACAAGGAGTAGAAAAAATGAGAGCTACACAGTTTACTGTTTGAGAGTATTAGTCATCTGGCAAATAGCTATTTTCAAGGTTTATAAAAATATCAAATCAACAGTCCTTATGGAACTTAAGCACAAAAATGTTAACTGATAACCATGGCTGGTACCTATGGTGCCTTCCAAGGATGAAATGCTATTATTTGCAAGGCACTGAGCCACTGTTCTAAGTAAATGGTAGTATTATCTCCACTGTAGATAGTTCCCGGCCTGAAACATTAACCCACAGGTGTGGTGACAAAGAAAACCCCCAGAGGGCAGTAATTATTCATTAATGGCAACTGCCCCTGGGCTCATCTACTGGCCTTTTTTCACAGCAGTATTTCTTTTGTCTTACTGTCCAAAATCTCAAGTCTGCAATTTAATTTTATTTTCTACTTCTCTATTTCTCCTCTGTTCTCCTTTTGTGCCTTAGCTATTATTTTTCTCACTCTTGTTTCTTGTTATGATTTACAGTATAGTCATAAAAGATGGGACTAAGATTTGGGCTTAAAGCCAAATTCCACAATTAATTAGCCATGTGACCTAGTAAAATAATGTAAAATGGGGGTCGCTGTTGCCCTGTGTAGTGGACTGAATTGTACTCTTCTGAAGGAAAAGTTCACATCCTAATCCCTGGGGCCCATGAATATTACCTTACATGGCAAGAGACTTGATTAAGTTAAGGATCTGGAGAGGAGAACCTTATCCTGAATTATCTGAGTAGACCATAAATGCAATCACATGTTTGCCGGTGAGAGAAAGGTAGAGGGAGTTTTGAAACATACACATAAATAAAGTTGATAAGAAGACAGAGCAGAGAGAGATACTGCTACTGCATGCCAAAAAATGCTGACAGCCACCGGAAGCTGGAAGAAGCAAGGAACAGATTCTCCCCTAAAGATTTCAGAGGGGTTGCAGCCCCACCAAACACTTGATTTCAGACTTCTAGCCCCCAGGGCTATTAGAGAATAAATTTCTATCGTTTTCAATTGTAAAGTGTGGTAATTTGTTACATCAGCCACAAGAAACTGATATACTCTGGTTACCTCCCAAGGAAAAGAAGCTAAGGAATGTATAAGTGCTTCATAAACCTAAGTGCTTTACACATACAAGCTCTCCTTGCTGGTCGCTTTCTACAAGGACCTCCAAGACCATGCAAATAGTCATCAACGTGGATCAGTCTTCACAGCACGGATGTAAGGGGAGCTTCTGGGGCTTTCCTGGGCCATTGTATACTCTTCCCTTAATCCTTCTCTTGCCACAAAGCTTAGTATTTCTTTTGGTGGTGGTGTGGGTATTGCTAATGGTAGCAACTCCCAAAGAAAATGAGTTAGAACTACTTTAGCCATGTCTCTTAAATCTTGCCAGCAATTACTCTTCTCTTTATTCCAAGATCTTTTCTTAGTCCAGGTGTAAGAAGATTGGGTAGGGGATCCCAGGAGAAAAAGAACTAGGCATGGCTTTCTTGTCATAAGAGAAGCCATTTTTGGCCTAAGCCATTTTGGAATCTAAGCCTGGCCACAATGCTTGCCCTTGAACAGGTCTCAGTAATAATGATTTAAGGGAACAAAAGAACAACCTGTTATCAGGCAAGAGAGATAACAATAGCAAAGATAGTAAATCAGTTGCAAAGTCTCCCAGCTCTGTTTCAATGACAAAGATTAGCTTGAGGCACTTTCTTGAACTGCTTTGCTGAATTTAAACCCCGCTTGAGAGCTCAACCACCAGATCAACCGGAACATGAGGGATGATGATGTTGACCTTTTCTGACCTTCACAACTTCAATTAACTAAAGTTTGGACTTTCTCACCCTGTGCCCCAATTCTATGCCAAATTCACCTGTTCAAGCCCCTTCAAGGATATGCATGTACCCTTAGCTTAAAACTTTCCCAGTTTTGCTGTTTAGTGGGACACTGCTTTGGGAAAGATCCCCGGTGTTCTCCTCACTTGCTGCAAGTAATAAATCCTTCCTTCTCCCGATCTTTGGCTTGGTTGTGTCTTTTGGCTCAACACCCACCAAGAGGAGAACCCAGTTTTCAGGTAACACAGGATTTAGAGTAGGCTTTCTCAACAGCAGCAAAATTGACACTTGGGACCAGATAATTTTTTTGTTTGGGGGACTATCCTGCACAATGTATGTTTAGCAGCAACCTTGTGCTCTATCCACTGAATACCAATAGTACTGCCCGTACTCATGACAATCAAAGTGTCTACCAAAGCCAAATGTTCTAAGGGGGAAATTGCCAGCCTTCCCTCTCAACTATACCAGATCAACAACCACTTTTTCAGATAGGACTAGCTAAAGATCTATCTGGTATGGCTCTACTCCTGGTAGATAACCCCAATCTCCATTCATATATTAAGATCTGTCCTAGGGACTTCCTTGGCTGTCCAGTAGAAGACTTCGGCTTCCAACATAGGGAGTGCAGGTTCAATCCCTGGTCAGGGAGCTAGTAACCCACATGCCTTGGGGCCAAAAAAAACAGAACAAAAAACAGAAGCAATATTGTAATAAATTCAATAAAGACTTTAAAAATGGTCCACACCAAAAAAAAAAAAAAAATCCGTCCTAAAACGAGAGAATATATCTCCTAGGAGCCTGCTGATTCTTCATTAAATTGGTCTTTCTGATAGTCTCATTGGTATTTCTCAAATTACAATCAATATTTCATTTGCAGCAGAATCATTTGAGCTTCTTGTTGACCTACTGAGTGAGACACCCAGGAATTTGCATTTTACGTGTTTTGCAGATGATTCTTATTTTAATTTGCTGAAGACAGGTTCTGGGGGAATTCCCTGGCAGTCCAGTGGTTAGGCCTCCTTGCTTCCACTGCAGGGGGCATGGATTCAATCCCCGATTGGGAAACTAAGATCCCACAAGCCATGTGGTGCAGCTTGGGGGGGGCAGGGGATGAACTTCAGACTCCAGGTGGATGATGTTCTTTACTCTAATCTCTTGGTTCTGGAATCTGATCCTGGTTTTGTAACTGAGCAGGACTCTGTGGGCTCCCAGGCACAAAAGTCTTTCTGTGTCCCCCATTTCTTATTTGTAGGAAATAGGCTTCATTCAGCCTCCATGACCTTCCCTGAGTTCCAAAGGGCAGGTTCAAACAACTGCTAATCAGGGAAGGGAGGGGATTCAGACAAGGGAGGAGCAGTCAAGAAACAATAGTGCAGCCTTGGGGCAGGGTCCTGGTTCCCCATCAAGGGATACACGTAACAATATCTTTGAGCTGTTTTGCAGATACCAAAACCCCCACCAGGTGGAAGAAGTTAATGGTATGCTGCCCACAAGCAGGTAGACCCCAGACGGGTTGGAACCAGAAGTTTGATGATGCTGACTCCCAATTACCTCACCACCAACCAATGAGAAGAACGTCCACAAGCTGATCACGCCCTCCTCTGTGAACCATTACTATAAAACTCCTCACTACCACCTCTGGGTTGGACAGTTTTGAGAGCATTAGCCTGCTGTGGCCCCCTTTGCCTGCAAAGCAATAAAGCTATTCTTTTGTACTTTGCCCAAAACTCTGTCTCCAAGATTCAGTTCGGTACCAGCGCACAAACACTGAATTTCAGCTATGCTACCTCACCACCAACCAATCAAAAAAGTCACACACCCTGCAGCCCTCACCCAAATTTTGCCTATAAAAACTTCTCCCCTAAAACCATAGGGAAGTTCAGGGCTTTTGAGCATTAGCCACCCGTTCTCCTTGCTTGGTCCTGCAATAAACCTTTCCCTGCTCCAAACTCCAACATTTTGATTTGTTTGGCCTCACTGTGCATCAGGCACACGAACTCTGTTCGGTAACAAAACGATGGCCTAAAATTTTCCACACTTAAAAAAACCTATAAACCTACAGTTCCAAGAAGCTCAATGAACCCTAACGTAAAGAAACACAAAAAAAACGACACCAAATAACATCAGAATCAAATTGCTCAAAACAAGTGATTTTAAAAAAATCTTAGCCAGAAAAACAGACATGTTAAATAAAGAACTTATATAAGGATGACATCAAATTTCTCACCGGAAACAATACAACAGAGAAGACTGTGGAATGACATCTTTAAAGTCCTGAAAGAAAAAACTGTCAGACTCTAATTTCAGAGAGAGCAAAAATACCTTTCAAAACGGAAGGCAAAGCTTCCAGTTCAGGACAAGATAAAGAAGGTGTGCTTCATATTCCTCCCATTAAATACAGCTAAACATCCTGAATATTATATAAATAAACATAACAAGGTGGAGAGAAAACAGCAGACCAAGAAGGGATCTTGGGGCCCAAGAAATGACATGACATTGGGCTCCTGGGTTTTCTTTTTGCCTCATGTATTCTACACTGGGTGTTTGAGAAGGCAGCAGTCTGAAAACATCAATGGGTGCTATGAGAAGCCTGCTCTTCTGAGCCAAAGGATGAGGAAAGGGGCAGCCTTGTAAGACAAAACTTTTAGACAATAACTACCCTACTCCAGCCAAGCTCCACAGAAAAAAAGTGTGATGCCACCCTCACCCATGTCAGCCAAGGCCCAACAGGAAGCCTACACTTCCCCTCACCAGGCTGCAACACACACATCTCACCCTCCCAGCCAAGCTGCTGTCATTGAAGGTCCAGTAGAGAACCTGACAGCCGCCCCAGTTCCCTAGAATGAGGCACCTCTCCCATTGCCCATCCCCAGACAGTCAACAGAAGCCGAATGGAGAACCTGAAATTCCACCCTACCTGGCAGTAATGAGGTAGCATCTCCCTTTCCTTTGCCAGTGTGGTGTCAGAGAAAACCTGCTAAAAAGAGCAGATTTGGGTAAGAGCCAGAGTCTCATGAAAATGCTGAAAGTGTCCAGTATCAAAAAAATTCATCAGGGACTTCCCTGGTGGTGCAGTGGATAAGACTCCACACTCCCAATGCAGGGGGCCTGGGTTTGATCCCTGATCAGGGAACTAGACACCACAAGCCACGTGGCGTGGCAAAAACAAACAAACAAAAAAAAACAAAGGAAACCAGAAAACATGAACACCAATATTTGGAATATCTGACAAGGAGTTTAAAGCAGCCATCACAAAAATGTTTCAATGAGCAATTATGAACATGTTTGAAACAAGTGAAAAGGTACAACTCATCAAAGAAACAGAAGATTTAAAGACCCAAGTAAAAATTCTAGAACTGAAGAATGTAATTACCAAAATTAAAAACTCACTAGATGGGCTCAAAAGCAGAATGGAGCCAACAGAGGGGGGAGTGTCAGAGAACTTGAATAAAGAACAATAGAAATTATCCAACCTGAATGAGAGAGAAAATAGAGCATCAAAAGTGAACAACGCCTCCAGAACCTGTGGAACTATAACAAAAGAGCTAACGTTCACATCATGGGATCCCAGGAGGGGAAAAAAAGAGTGTGGGCCTGGAAAGTATCTGAACAAATAATGACCGAAAATACTCCAATTTTGGCAAAACAACCTCAAAGGTAATATGGGAAAACTATAAAGACCTCTACTCACATAAATTTGGCAACTTAGATGAAATGTACCAACTCCTCAAAAAGCTACTACCACAGCTCCCCCAATATGAAATAGATAATTTGAACAGCCCTATAACTATTAAATAATTGAATTTGCAGACTTCCCTGGTGGCGCGGTGGTTAAGAATCTGCCTGCCAATGCAGGGGACATGGGTTCAAGCCCTGGTCCGGGAAGATCCCACATGCCACGGAGCAACTAAGCCTGTGCGCCACAACCACTGAAGCCTGTGTGCCACAACTACTGAAGCCTACGCGCCTAGAGCCCGTGCTCCGCAACAAAATAAGCCACCACAATGAGAAGCCCACCCACCACAACGAAGAGTAGCCCCCGCTTGCTGCAACCAGAGAAAGCCCGCATGCAGCAACAAAGACCCAGCACAGCCAAAAACAAATAAATAAATTCATTTAAAAATGAGCTGTAGGGCTTCCCTGGTGGCGCAGTGGTTGGGAGTCCGCCTGCCGATGCAGGGGACACGGGTTTGTGCCCCGGTCCGGGGGAATCCCACGTGCCGCGGGGCGGCTGGGCCCGTGAGCCATGGCCGCTGGGCCTGTGCGTCCGGAGCCTGTGCTCCGCGGCGGGAGAGGCCACGGCAGTGAGAGGCCTGCATACCGCAAAAAAAAAGTAATAAAAAAATAAAAAAAATAAAAAATAAAAATGAGCTGTAAACATATAATAGTGACTGTACTTAGATTTTTTAAATAAATAAATAATAAATTTAAAATTGAATTTAAAAACTCTCCCCAAAATCTCTAGACCAGATGGTTTTGCTGAAAAGTTATGCCAAATATTTAGAGAAGAATTAAAACCAACTTTAAACAATATCTTTCAGAAAGTGGAAGAGGAGGAAACACTGTCCCAACTCATTTAATGAGGTCAGGTACACCCTTATACCAAACCCAAAAACATAAAAAAAGAACAGTAAAGCAATATCCCTCATGCAATGACATTACATTGCATTACATGTATAGAACCCAAAACTAAGTCTGGCACATGTGCCCCAGAAGATATGTGCTGACTCAAAGCACCACTGTTTATAATACCAAAAACTGGAAACAACCTACATATAAGTCACTTAACAGAATACTGGAGAAATAAGTTGTTGACCACTTACTAAATGGAATACTATAAAACAGCAAAAATTGGGACTTCCCTGGTGGCGCAGTGGTTAAGCATCCACCTGCCAATGCAGGGGACATGGGTTCGAGCTTTACGCTTGGTCTTGGAATACTCCTGTGAAGACAACAGACAAGGTTAAGACAAGGTCTTAAGTAAAGACAAGGTTAACACAAGGTCTTAACTAAAGAAAGGCACAGAAGAAAACATAAATTATGAAAACAACATATACAGAATCCAAAGACATACAAAACTATTCAATACATTTTTCTGTGGGATACAATTTTAATCAAATTATAAAGAAAAGCAAGTAATTGACAAACATAAAATCCAACACAATGATGAGGGGAGCTGTGATGATCGGCATCACACAAAGGGTCATAAGAAAAAAGGTGGAGTTCTATTTCTTTCTTTGTTTTTTACATCCAGGAGTCTTTTATTGGTTCACTTATATGCCAGGTACCAACATTAACAACAACAACAAAAAAAAAACCCACAAAAGGTCAAGGTTTCCACATAAAAGAGCCTATTATCTCTTAGCTTGTGTCTTCCCATAAAGTTTCCCTCCCAACTCTATAGATCCACAGTCACAGATGAATGCAGCTTTACTGGTAACAGATCTTAGGAAAAAGGAACACTTTCAATCAAGAGTCAAGAAAGCCATTGATAAATCCCTCCCAAATACAGAAATACCAGTCAGCAATCACTGTACCAACTGCCCAAGCTTCACATACAGCCTCCCTTTAAGCCTAAGATTATGCCATTTTACAGGGGAGGAGGAAACAAGTTCTAAGAGAATTACACCTTGTTTGAAACTAGCCCACATGCTATATAGCAGACTACAAGCACTGTGAGGACAGCTTCATTCCTACTATTCCTCCCTTTACGACCACTAAGAGCAGTGTTCAGATCTAATGGGAAAGGGGACCGGGTAGAGTACTACATCTTAAGATTAGTGGTGGATACACAGATCACGGATTGAGTTGTATTCTTTACACCTTCGAGATATGTTTTACAATATATCTCGTATATGTCATATTTTTAAAGTGGGAAAACATAACTACAATCAAATCTTTATAATAAAGAAAAATGTGAGAGCGTGAGACAAAGCCCTGGACCCACTCCCACAACCTGCTGAATTCAGGCTCATTCCAAAATGAGATGTCAAAAAGGAACCAGTGCAAAAGGTAGTCAAGGGTATGACTAGAAAAAGAGAAGAGCAAATGGCTGACTACACACATGCTGCAGCAAAGTGTGACCAGGAGGCAAAGGAAATCAATAAGGAAATATTTCAGATTGAAGTATTCAAATTTAGTGAAGCTGATGAAGGAAAAATACAGAGAAGAGATGCAGATACAAAAGGAAGAAATAAAACTTCTGGAGAAGAAAAATTCAAAGGTTTGAAAACATTTCCTCAGGGTACAGGAAATGGGTAGGAGAAAACTTTCTGAGTAATAAAGCCTTCTGCAAGTTTGTGAGTCTTTAACTATGTGAATGTACTGCCTTAAGAAATAAAACAAACTAAAGTAAAAAGAGCTTTCTTCCAACCACGTCTACACCCTTAAAGGTGTCCCTACATGTTGGCGCAGACCTCTCATACCCCCGGGTCCTAGGATGCGGACCCGTCCAGGACTCCCAGACATCCCTGCCCTAAAAAAGGGATTTTCCCCAAACTCGTCCCCTTCTGTCCCGCCCCCGTCCCACCCTTCACTTAGGGTTCCGAGTCTCCATGCTCCCGCTCTTCTCCACATCCGGCACCTCGGTCGTCCCTATCCCTCTGCGAACCTAGAGGAGGGTAAAACGCGGCGAATTCTGCAGTCGCAGTTGAGGCTGGTTTAACATCACCATGGAAACCCCTGGGCGAGGCTTCCGAGGGGCGTGGTCAGGAGCTCGGCGGGCCGGAGTCTACAACTCCCGCACGTCGTGCGCATGCATCGCCTCCGAAAGCCCTTCGGCTCTCGGCGTGTTCTGCCCTCTGTCGGTCCTGTGCCCAAGCATCAGGGAACTACAGCCCCAGGAACCCGCGCCCCCGCCCCGCTTCCGGGTTCTCGCCAAACCCCACCTTCTTCTCCAGGAAGACGCGGCGCAATCCTACTTCCGAAAGAGAGCCGGAAGGACGCAAAGACCGCGCCGGGGCGGGGTCTCCGAGGAGGGCGTCCGGGGTCGGGGCCACGAGGGCGCCATTGTGACGCGTCCGGAGCGGAGCCGGGGATTGGTCGGCCAGGCGCAGGGCGGGGCCGGGGCTTGCAGAGCCGGGTGCTGCTGGGAAGGGAGGCGAGGGATCTACGTGATCCCTCCTCGGGGGTAGGGAAGGGCTTGTGAGGCACGCCTGAGCTTCTAAAGTTGCTGACTGGGAGAGTCTCCCAAACAGTGAGCCCAGACGACGCCTGGATTGAAGACAAGCGTGGTAGAAGGAAATGAGAGTCATTTCCTGTTGAGAAGGAGAGAGGGAACCGGGAACAGCGGAGACCGATAATGGCGGCTCTAGAGGCAGAACTTGAGCGGCCGCAGGCTGTGCTGTCAGGTCTTGGGTCGCTGCTCCGCAGGGTCACGGGACCTCGCCTGGCTCCCTCGGCTTGTTCCTTCAGACCAGTGGTCCCCAGCCTTTTTGGCACCAGGGACTGTTTAAGACAATTTTGGGGGGGTGGAGTTTCAGGCGGTAATGCGAATGGTGGGGGGGATGGTTCTGGCAGTAATTCCAGCGATGGTTCAGGCGGTAATGTGAGCGATGGGGAGCAGCAGATGAAGTTTCGTTGCCTGCCGCTCACCTCCTGCTGTGTGGCCGGGTTCCTAACAGGCTAGGGACTGGTAGCGGCCCCAGGGGGTTGGTGACCCCTGCTTCAGGTCCGCAGGGCTTTCGGTTCAGGCCTGGTCCTCAGAGACAAAGTGCTGGGGCAGAGGATGCCACCACTAAGACCTTCACTTCTGGAAGAAACACGTACGACAGTTCATTGTCATTTGAGTTCCTGCTACATCCAAACCAGCCGTGTTTCTGCTCTGAAAAAGATCGAACTTTCCAGCCCTTGGCGACGAGTTATTTGTTAAGCACCTGTACAGTGTCGAATTAGCAGTGTCAGTTTCCAACAGTTGTCATATCCTGTAGCAAAAACTGCTAAGCAATCTCCTTTTGCTTTCCATCTTAATTGTGATCAGGTTCAGCTCTAAGAAGTAAAGGAGGCCCCAGAGCCACCGTTGGTAGCTGGCCTGAATGCCCTGATACACATAAGCGATGTCATGGAATTTTGATGTCAGATGAGGTCTCTGACGAGATGGAAGGTGAAGAAAATAAGACTAATCGTGCCTAAACAGATGGACACTGCAACCACAAAAAGATGACCAAACATCCCTTCCCTAGCTAACATGAGTGACTATTGCTTCACTAATGATCCATTTTTCTTGCTTTCCAGATAAAAACTACTAAGCGAATCACTGAATTGCCCCGCTTTCTGACAGCACCAGAGCAGACCCCTGTTTCCTTGGGCCTGCCCCCAAATCACCTAACACAAGCCCACGCACTATATAATAAGCCCTCTTTAACACCCATTTCCTGAGATGCATGGTTGCCCATAGTGTCAGGTCTCCCTCACTATAGCAGTTAACCCTTCATTGTTTGACCATAACTATGTTTCGGTAGTCTTTGGTGGGCATCACCAGTATGAATAAACTTATATTTATGAATTATACATAACCATACAAAACTTTAGAGCCTATACTCTAACGAGAAATCAAAACAAACATTAATGTGAATGATAAAATGGGGCAAGATCTTGGTATATGAAAGGCTTGTATGCTAAATGCCATGTGGGATTGTGGTTTGGATTCTAGAATGGTAGAAGGACATAAACGGTAAAATCAGACTAAAGTCTATAGTTTAATTAAGAATATTATACCAATGTGAATTTCTTAGTCTTGACAAATGTGACATGGTTATATAGACATTAAATACAGGGAAAAAAAGTAAAGGGTATACAGGAGCTCCCTGTACTATCTTTGCAACTAATCTGTAGACTTAAAATTATTCCAAAATAAAAATTTTATTTAAAAAAAGCTTATGCCCAGGGACTTCCCTGGTGGTCCAGTGGTTAAGAATCCACCTTCCAATACAGGGGACACAGGTTTGATCCCTGGTCAGGGAACTAAGATCTCACAAGCTGTGAGGCAGCTAAGCCTGTGCATTCTGGAGCCTTCACGCCACAACGAAGAGCCCATGTGCCGCAACTAAGACCTGATATAGCCAAATAAATAAATTTTTAAAAAAACATTTTAAAAAAAAAGCTTATGCCCAATTTACCCTTTAGGGAGAAGGATTATTTTTGTTTTGAACCGGGGTGATGGTTATTGTATCTAGAGTGACCCCAGTATGAGCAACAGAAATGAGAAGAGGTGTAGTCAAGAGCAACAGCTCTAGTCACAACAGCTCTTCTGCCTCAATTCCAGCTTCTGGATCTTCCCTACCTGACATTTCAGGGTTCCTTCCTGGGGCCCCCCCATAGCCCCCCCTCCCCTCCCCTCATTCCCTCTGGGATTGTAGCCACAGTTACTGAAAGTGACCACACCTGGTCTAGGTCCTGCCCCACTATTTTGTCATCACATAGACAAAAGTAAGATTCCTGACTGCTTTCAGAGTGGAAGTAAGCTGTAAGTGGGTAAGAATCACAAAGATACAGGAGGAGAAGTTGTGTCAAGGAAGCACTGTCAAGTCGAAGAAGAAGAAATGAAAATGCCTCTTTCGACTCTGCAAACACATGGACACATCTCCTGAGCTTCCTGTGGTGTGGTGTTGTCACACAGCCCCCAGCCATGACGCAGGCACAGGAGTTAATTGATACTGTAATGGAAGGCATCAGGCCATGATACACCAACAAAACAGAGAATATAGGATACTCAAGCCTGGACCCCAGATAGTCACTGAGAGACTAAGTATAATAGCCCAGCTATTCACAGTAACAGTGGATAGAAATTTTCATTCAGGTAATCCTCCTGTAGTAAAAGAAAGATATATATAGATGTCAAGGGCAGAAGAGAGGTTGAAAAAGGCTTGCTCGAGGACTTCCCTGGTGGCGCAGTGGTTAAGAATCCGCCTACCAATGCAGGGGACACGGGTTCGAACCCTGGTGCGGGCGGAGCAACTAAGACTGTGCAACACGACTACTGAGCCTGAGCTCTAGAGCCTGCAAGCCACAACTACTGAGCCCGTGTGCCACAACTACTGAAGCCCATGTGCTACAAGAAGAGAAGCCACTGCAATGAGAAGCCCGTGCAGCGCAACGAAGAGTAGCCCCCACTCGCCGCAACTAAGGAAAGCCCACGCACAGCAACAAAAACCCAGCGCAGCCAAAAGTAAATAAATAAATTTATTTTTAAAAAAAAGAAAAAAAGGGCCTGCTTGACTTAAAACAATTTGGACTGCAGAAGGAGCTTGTCTTCCAGAATCTGATGCCTTTCATTATGTGGTACGAGTGGTAGTAGCTACCTCTATAACAGTGCTGTCCAATAGAAATATAATGTGAGCTGCAAATGTAATTTAAATTTTTTCTAGTAGCCACATTTACAAAAGTAAAAGCACAGGTAATATTAATTTTAATAGTTTTATTTGGATCAACATATCCAAAATATCATCTCGTATGTAGTCAATATATAACATTATCAATGAGACATTTTATGTTCTTTTTTTAATTCTTTGAAGCTGGTGTGTGTCTTCCACCTACAGCACATCTCCATATATTTTTTTAAGTCAGGAATTTTAATTTTTATTAGGAATACTTAATGTATATTTAGATTTCATAAAATTTAGAGTTGAAAAAGCAGATTCCTATATCCATGTTGTTCCAAACATACTTAAAAGTTTTTCCATAACTGAATTATGAGTTTTAAATTCATATTAAGCCAGGGATATGGAGAAATTGGAACTCTGTGTTGCTGATAGGAATGTAAAATGTTGCAGCTGCTGTGGAAAAAATTTAAAAAGAATTACCATATGATCCAGCAGTTCTGTTTTCTGGATATGTAACTGAAAGAATTGAAGGCACAGTCTCAAGAGATAGTTGTACACCAATGTTCATAGCAGCATTATTTACAATAGTCAAAAGTTGGAAGCAACCCAAGTGTCCATTGCCAGATGAATGAATAAACAAAATGTGGTATATACAGACAAGGGAATATTACTCAGCCTTTTTACAAAGGGAGGAAATTCTAGAACATGAATTTGAGGACCTTATGCTACGTGAAATAAGCCAGTCACAAAAAGACAAGTATTGTATGATTCCACTTACATGAAGTATCAAAAGTAGTCAGATTCATAGAGCCAGAAATTAGAATGGTGATGCTGCCAGACACTGGGGGGAGGCAGGAAATGGGAAGTTGTTAATAAGCAGAGAGTTTCAGGTTTTCAAGATAAAAATGAACTATGGAGATTGGTTGCACAATACCAAATGTACTTAACACTACTGAACTTAGAAATGTTTAAGATGGTAAATGTTATGTTGTGTACTTGACAAAGTAAAAAGTCAGGTCCTCAGTCATACTAGCCACATTTCCAGTGTTCAACAAGCCTATGTGGCTAAATGGCCCCGTTATCACACAGTGCAGCTTTAGATGAAGGGAAAAGAGAACCAGAAATCCTACTATCTTCAGCTACCACGCTGAAAGGGTTGCCCTGGGGCTCTGTCTCTGCTCTAAGCCACTGCCTTTCTTCACTCCACCTGGAGGGGTTAGAACCTGTTATTTAAGTCTTAGGTGTGGTACTCATACTAATCACTTCAGAAAAAAAGCTTGTTTCCTTGAGGCAGTTTCACTTGTATACAGAGGAAGTGTAGCCTTCTGAGGTGCTGGCCATCCACTGTAACTCTGTGGGTGTAGTATTTCTCAGAAGGAAGGCACCAGAGACTTCCTTAACTCCATTTGTCACCCCTGTGAACTTTTATCCCACAGTGGATTATTTCACACTGAATTTACTGTGATCCAACGTCTGAAATTTAAAAGCAGCTTTTATAAAGTCTCATTTGTGAAGAGCACAGACATTCAAAATCTTAGGGTGAAGGAGTGACAGGAAGCATTATCAAGGTTTGCTTCTGACTTTCCCTCTAGGGCCTAAGTGTACTGTGGTTTTCAGTACAATTTAGGGTTGCTCACAGGTGCTTGATAATATATTTTAGACAAGGATTGACTGGAGCTGTATTGTTTTTGTAGTAATCTTTGTATTTGATTACTACGTGATTTAATCAAATTTTCTATTCTCAGAGTCTTTAGTTACATGTGACTCCTGAGAATCTTTATTCGTTTTTTTTTCCTTGGCTGCGACACACAGCTTGTGGGATCTTAGTTCCCAGACCAGGGATCAAACCCAGGCCCTCGGAAGTGAAAGCATGGAGTCCTAACCACTGGACTGCCAGGGAACTCCCGAGAATTTTTATTCTTAAGAATAAAAATCCCTGGGCTTCCCTGGTGGCGCAGTGGTTGAGAGTCCGCCTGCCGATGCAGGGAACACGGGTTCGTGCCCCGGTCCGCGAAGATCCCACATGCCGCGGAGCGGCTGGGCCTGTGAGCCATGGCCGCTGAGCCTGCGCGTCCGGAGCCTGTGCTCCGCAACGGGAGAGGCCACAACAGTGAGAGGCCCGCGTACCAAACAAAAAAAACAAAAAAAAAAAGAGAATAAAATTCCCTGAGCTCTATGGTACACTCTCTAAACGCAAGAACAGGACAATTTAATTCTCTTTATCTTCTGTGCACTTTCTCCAGCTTTGCCCCTATGGCTGATGCACTAACAGTGACCTGGAGGTGGGAGTGTCTGAGCAGTTTGTTTTCGACTACCATGTGGATCCCTTCAAACCCATGAGTGGGCGTTTCAAGGACCGGGTGGTCTGGGATGGGAACCCCGAGACGGTATGATGTCTCCATCATCCTCTGTAAGCTGCAGTTTGATGACAGTGGGACATAAACCTGCCAGGTGAAGAACCCACGTGATGTTGATGTGCTGATAGGGGAGATCTGGCTCAGCATCGTGCACACTGTACGTGTCTCTGAGATCCACTTCCTTGCTCTGGCCATCGGCTCAGCTTGTGCACTGATGGTCAGAATAGTAATTGTGGTGGTCCTCTTCCAGGATTTCTGGAAAAAGTGGTGGGCTGAAAGAGCTCATAAAGTGGTGGAGATAAAAGAAAAAGAAAAGCTCAATCAAGAAAAATATTCTCCGTTTGGAAGACACAGACCAACATTCTTAGATGGAAGCTGAAGAGTTCCAAGAACCAGAACCCTAAAATAAGATGAAGTTAATGGAAGCTTTTCTTTGGCTTTTCCAGTTGTAACCTGTCTTCCAACCAGCTCTGCAGTATGAAAACACCTAGACAAGCAATGTTCTTCTGGTGCCAGCATAGGGCCGTTCTTGAGCAGATATCACCAGACTCGCACACAGCCCTGTTACTAAGGTTTTATTTAATTTCCAAGTGCAAATATTTTTCAAATGCTCATTAGCTTTTGTATACTAAGAAGCTACATTTTTGCCCTTAAACACTCCTTGTGGATTATGACTTGTATACACATATATTGGCATCAAATGGGATAAAAGCCAACTTGCCTTTCATAATCCTTAGAGCAGCATTCTTGCTGCTAAAGTTAACATGTTTACTCTTTCCTTCTCACACTCTCAATTAAAAGGTGAGCTAATTCTCCCCACACCAAAAAAAAAAAAAGTGTATTGGGAAATTAAAACAATACAAAAAATGATATTTATTTTGTGTTCTATAGCTTATTAGAAAACTTAAGCATTAACGTGGGATTTTTTTTAACATCTTTATTGTAGCTTTACAATGTTGTGTTAGTTTCTGCTGTATAACAAAGTGAATCAGCTATATGTATACATATATCCCCATATCCCCTCCCTCTTACGTCTCCCTCCCACCCTCCCTATCCCACCCCTCTAGATGGTCACAAAGCACCGAGCTGATCTCCCTGTGCTATGCAGCTGCTTCCCACTAGCTATCTACTTTACATTTCGTAGTGTATATATGTCCATTCCACTCTCTCACTTCGTCCCAGCTTACCCTTCCCCCTCCCCATGTCCTCAAGTCCATTCTCTACGTCTGCGTTAAAGTGGGGTTTTTTTAACTTTTTTTTTTTTTTTTTGGGCACTCCGTGTGGCCTGCAGGATCTTAATTCCACGACCAGGAATCAAACCGTGCCCCCTGCAGTGGAAGCTCGGAGCCCTAACCACTGGACCGCCAAGGAATTCCCTAAAGTGTTTTATTTGTAAAAACTTTCCAAGAGTAGTCTGAAGAATGCTTGCTTCTTCTTTTCATTGTATAATTTACAAATAATACAGCGAGCATCTTTTCAATGCCTTGGTGAACTGTCATACTCCTTTATAAATTTGGATCAGCTTGCAACATTGTATCCTTTCCACTTTTTAAAAAATTTATTTATTTATTTATTATTTATTTTTGACTGTGTTGGGTCTTTCCTCATTTCTGTTGATCAGTTCCCCTTCAACAGGTTCCTCTGGATGCAGATCTAGTCTCCTGAACAGCGGCAGTGTCAACATTCCCCCATTTAGCTAGTTCTTCTGTAACTCCATTTATACTCAATTCCAGTTTCACTCCCAGCATTATCACTTTTCATTTATTTGCTGCATTTTCATCTTTGTTGGTCAGTTCTCTCTCTTTTTTTTAAATTATACTATTCTCTTTATTTTTCTGTAGTTTTGAAATTTTCCATAATAAAACAAGTTTTTTTAAATGAGTTTTGTTTTGATATTATTGTATTATAAAACATCAAAAAATATCCTTTTTTTAAATCAATTTATTTTATTTATTTAATTTTGGCTGTGTTGGGTCTTCGTTGCTGCACACAGGCTTTCTCTAGTTGCAGTGAGCAGGGGCTACTCTTTGTTGCGGTGCGCGGGCTTCTCATTGTGGTAGCTTCTCTTGTTGCAGAGCACAGGCTCTAGGCGCACAGGCTTCAGTAGTTGTGGCACGTGGGCTCAGTAGTTGTGGCTTACAGGCTGTAGAGCGCAGAGCTCAGTAGTTGTGGCACACGGACTTAGTTGCTCCGTGGCATGTGGGATCTTCCCGGACCAGGGCTCGAACCCATGTCCCTTACACTGGCAGGCAGATTCTTAACCACTGCACCACCAGGGAAGCCCTTTTCCTTTTTTAAAAATATTTATTTTGGTTGCGCTGGGTCTTAGTTGCAGCAGGCAGCCTCCTTAGTTGCGGCATATGGGCTCCTTAGAATTGTGGCATGCAAGCTCTTAGTTACAGCATGCATGTGAGATCTAGTTCCCTGACCGGGGATCGAACCTGGATCCCCTGCATTGGGAGTGCAGAGTCTTAACCACTGCACACCAGGGAAGTTCCCCCCCAAAAATCTCCTTTTTCTTAATGAAGTCTTCCAGGCAGAAGAATATAATCTTCTGATAGACCATTAACTGGTACATTAAGTTAAATCTTACACAGTAACTTAGAAACTGATAAAAATAATTTTTAAAATATTGTGTAAATTACTAAATATTTCTATATCAATAGAAGACCACTAAAAATTGGGATTTTAAGCCAAAAGCAAATCAAAGGACCATGGATTGTCAGTGAAATTTGTTGTAGCCAATATGCTTGTTCCCTAACTTTATGTACAGGCATACCTCATTTTACTGCACTTCACTTTATTGTGCTTAGTAGATATAGAGGGTTTTTTTTTACAACTTGAAGGTTTATGGAAACTCTGCATTGACCAAGTCTATTGGCACCATTTTTCTGACAGCATGTGCTCATTTTGTGTCTCTATGTCACATTTCGGTAATTCTCACAATATTTCAAACCTTCCACCAGCAAAAAGATTATGACTCGCTGAAGGCTCAGACGACGGTTAACATTCTTTTACAATAAAGTGTTTTTTTTTTTTTTCAGGTTCCATTACCTCTAGTCTGAAATCTTCCTGAATTTCTCCTCATTCTGTCTCATGAGGGTCTTTGTATTGTATGCAACTTTACTCAACATTCACTACATGTGTTTACTTGTCTGTTTCTCCATCTAGCACAGTAGTTTTTTTTTTTTAAACATCTTTATTGGAGTATAATTGCTTTACAATGGTATGTTAGTTTCAGCTTCACAACAAAATGAATCAGTTATATATATACATATGTTCCCACATCTCTTCCCGCTTGCGTCTCCCTCCCTCCCACCCTACCTATCCCACCCCTCCAGGCGGTCACAAAGCACCGAGCTGATCTCCCTGTGCTATGCGGCTGCTTCCCACTAGCTATCTACCTTACGTTTGGTAGGGTATATATGTCCATGCCTCTTTATCGCTTTGTCACTGTTTACCCTTCCCCCTCCCCATAGCCTCAAGTCCATTCTCTAGTAAGTCTGTGTCTTTATTCCTGTTTCACCCCTAGGTTTTTCATGACATTTTTTTTTCTTAAATTCCATATATATGTGTTAGCATACGGTATTTGTCTCTCTCTTTCTGACTTACTTCACTCTGTATGACAGACTCTAGGTCTATCTACCTCATTACAAATAGCTCAATTTCATCTCTTTTTATGGCTGAGTAATATTCCATTGTATATATGTGCCACATCTTCTTTATCCATTCATCCGATGATGGGCACTTAGGTTGTTTCCATCTCTGGGCTATTGTAAATAGAGCTGCAATGAACATTTTGGTACATGACTCTTTTGGAATTATGGTTTTCTCAGGGTATATGCCCAGTAGTGGGATTGCTGGGTCATATGGTAGTTCTATTTGTAGCTTTTTAAGGAACCTCCATACTGTTCTCCACAGTGGCTGTATCAATTTACATTTCCACCAACAGTGTAAGAGGGTTCCCTTTTCTCCACACCCTCTCCAGCATTTATTGTTTCTAGATTTTTTGATGATGGCCATTCTGACTGGTGTGAGATGATATCTCATTGTAGTTTTGATTTGCATTTCTCTAATGATTAGTGATGTTGAGCATTCTTTCATGTGTTTGTTGGCACTCTGTATATCTTCTTTGGAGAAATGTCTATTTAGGTCTTCTGCCCATTTTTGGATTGGGTTGTTTGTTTTTTTGTTATTAAGCTGCATGAGCTGCTTATAAATTTTGGAGATTAATCCTTTGTCAGTTGCTTCATTTGCAAATATTTTCTCCCATTCTGAGGGTTGTCTTTTGGTCTTCTTTATGGTTTCCTTTGCTGCACAAAAGCTTTTAAGTTTCATTAGGTCCCATTTGTTTACTTTTGTTTTTATTTCCATTTCTCTAGGAGGTGGGTCAAAAAGGACCTTGCTGTGATTTATGTCGTAGAGTGTTCTGCCTATGTTTTCCTCTAAGAGTTTGATAGTTTCTGGCCTTACATTTAGGTCTTTAATCTATTTTGAGCTTATTTTTGTGTATGGTGTTAGGGAGTGATCTAATCTCATACTTTTACATGTAGCTGTCCAGTTTTCCCAGCACCACTTATTGAATAGGCTGTCCTTTCTCCACTGTACATTTCTGCCTCCTTTGTCAAAGCTAAGGTGACCATATGTGCGTGGGTTTATCTCTGGGCTTTCTATCCTGTTCCATTGATCTATATTTCTGTTTTTGTGCCAGTACCATACTGTCTTGATTACTGTAGCTCTGTAGTATAGTCTGAAGTCAGGAAGCCTGATTCCTCCAGCTCCATTTTTCATTCTCAAGATTGCTTTGGCTATTCGGGGTCTTTTGTGTTTCCATACAAACTGTGAAATTTTTTATTCTAGTTCTGTGAAAAATGCCAGTGGTAGTTTCATAGGGATTGCATTGAATCTGTAGATTGCTTTGGGTAGTAGAGTCATTTTCACAATGTTGATTCTTCCAATCCAAGAACATGGTATATCTCTCCATCTATTTGTATCATCTTTAATTTCTTTCATCAGTGTCTTATAATTTTCTGCATACAGGTCTTTTGTCTCCTTAGGTAGGCTTATTCCTAGGTATTTTATTCTTTTTGTTGCAATGGTAAATGGGAGTGTTTTCTTGATTTCACTTTCAGATTTTTCATCATTAGTGTATAGGAATGCCAGAGATTTCTGTGCATTAATTTTGTATCCTGCTACTTTACCAAATTCATTGATTAGCTCTAGTAGTTTTCTGGTAGCATCTTTAGGATTCTCTATGTATAGTATCATGTCATCTGCAAACAGTGACAGCTTCACTTCTTCTTTTCCGATTTGGATTCCTTTTATATCCTTTTCTTCTCTGATTGCTGTGGCTAAAACTTCCAAAACTATGTTGAATAAGAGTGGTGAGAGTGGGCAACCTTGTCTTGTTCCTGATCTTAGTGGAAATGCTTTCAGTTTTTCACCATTGAGGACGATGTTGGCTGTGGGTTTGTCATATATGGCCTTTATTATGTTGAGGAAAGTTCCCTCTATGCCTACTTTCTGCAGGGTTTTTATCATAAATGGGTGTTGAATTTTGTGGAAAGCTTTCTCTGCATCTATTGAGATGATCATATGGTTTTTCTCCTTCAATTTGTTAATATGGTGTATCACAATGATTGATTTGCGTATATTGAAGAATCCTTGCATTCCTGGAATAAACCCCACTTGATCATGGTGTATGATCCGTTTAATGTGCTGTTGGATTCTGTTTGCTAGTATTTTGTTGAGGATCTTTGCATCTATATTCATCAGTGATATTGGCCTGTAGTTTTCTTTCTTTGTGACATCCTTGTCTGGTTTTGGTATCAGGGTGATGGTGGCCTCGTAGAACGAGTTGGGGAGTGTTCCTCCCTCTGCTATATTTTGGAAGAGTCTGAGAAGGATAGGTGATAGCTCTTCTCTAAATGTTTGATAGAATTCGCCTGTGAAGCCATCTGGTCCTGGGCTTTTGCTTGTTGGAAGACTTTTAATCACAGTTTCAATTTCAGTGCTTGTGATTGGTCTGTTCATATTTTCTATTTCTTCCTGATTCAGTCTTGGCAGGTTGTGCCTTTCTAAGAATTTGTCCATTTCTTCCAGGTTGTCCATTTTATTGGCATAGAGTTGCTTGTAGTAATCTCTCATGATCTTTTGTATTTCTGCAGTGTCAGTTGTTACTTCTCCTTTTTCATTTCTAATTCTATTGATTTGAGTCTTCTCTCTTTTTTTCTTGATGAGTCTGGCTAATGGTTTATCAATTTTGTTTATCCTTTCAAAGAACCAGCTTTTAGTTTTATTGATCTTTGCTATCGTTTCCTTCATTTCTTTTTCATTTATTTCTGATCTGATTTTTATGATTTCTTTCCTCCTGCTAACTTCGGGGTTTTTTTGTTCTTCTTTCTCTAATTGCTTTAGGTGCAAGGTTAGGTTGTTTATTCGAGATGTTTCCTGTTTCTTAAGGTAAGATTGTATTGCTATAAACTTCCCTCTTAGAACTGCTTTTGCTGCATCCCATAGATTTTGAGTCGTCGTGTCTCCATTGTCATTTGTTTCTAGGTATTTTTTGATTTCCTCTTTGATTTCTTCAGTGATCACTTCATTATTAAGTAGTGTATTGTTTAGCCTCCATGTGTTTGTATTTTTTACAGATCTTCTCCTGTAATTGATATCGAGTCTCATAGCATTGTGGTCGGAAAAGATACTTGATACAATTTCAATTTTCTTAAATTTACCAAGGCTTGATTTGTGACCCAAGATATGATCTATCCTGGAGAATGTTCCATGAGCACTTGAGAAAAATGTGTATTCTGTTGTTTTTGGATGGAATGTCCTATAAATGTCAATTAACTCCATCTCGTTTAATGTATCATTTAAAGCTTGTGTTTCCTTATTTATTTTCATTTTGGATGATCTGTCCATTGGTGAAAGTGGGGTGTTAAAGTCCCCTACTATGAATGTGTTACTGTCGATTTCCCCTTTTATGGTTGTCAGTATTTGCCTTATGTATTGAGGTGCACCTATGTTGGGTGCATAAATATTTACAATTGTTATATCTTCCTCTTGGATCGATCCCTTGATCATTATGTAGTGTCCTTCTTTGTCTCTTGTAATAGTCTTTGTTTTAAAGTCTATTTTGTCTGATATGAGAATTGCTACTCCAGCTTTCTTTTGGTTTCCATTTGCATGAAATACCTTTTTCCATCCCCTTACTTTCAGTCTGTATGTGTCTCTAGGTCTGAAGTGGGTCTCTTGTAGACAGCAAATATGTGGGTCTTGTTTTTGTATCCATTCAGCCAATCTGTGTCTTTTGGTGGGAGCATTTAGTCCATTTACATTTAAGGTAATTATCGATATGTGTGTTCCCATTCCCATTTTCTTAATTGTTTTGGGTTTGTTATTGTAGGTCTTTTCCTTCTTTTGTGTTTCTTGCCTAGAGAAGTTCCTTTAGCAGTTGTTGTAGAGCTGGTTTGGTGGTGCTGAACTCTCTCAGCTTTTGCTTGTCTGTAAAGGTTTTAATTTCTCCATCAAATCTGAATGAGATCCTTGCTGGGTAGAGTAATCTTGGTTGCAGGTTTTTCTCCTTCAACACTTTCAATATGTCCTGCCACTCCCTTCTGGCTTGCAGAGTTTCTGCTGAAAGATCAGCTGTTAACCTTATGGGGATTCCCTTGTGTGTTATTTGTTGTTTTTCCCTTGCTGCTTTTAATATGTTTTCTTTGTATTTAATTTTTGACAGTTTGATTAATATGTGTCTTGGCGTATTTCTCCTTGGATTTATCCTGTATGGGACTCTCTGTGCTTCCTGGACTTGATTAACTATTTCCTTTCCCATATTAGGGAAGTTTTCAACTATAATCTCTTCAAATATTTTCTCAGTCCCTTTCTTTTTCTCTTCTTCTTCTGGAACCCCTATAATTTGAATGTTGGTGCGTTTAATGTTGTCCCAGAGGTCTCTGAGACTGTCCTCAGTTCTTTTCATTCT
Source organism: Leucopleurus acutus (assembly GCF_964270905.1). NCBI lineage: Eukaryota > Metazoa > Chordata > Mammalia > Artiodactyla > Delphinidae > Leucopleurus > Leucopleurus acutus. The sequence continues at coordinate 74,037,152 of NC_139156.1, forward strand.
TTTTTCTTTATTCTGCTCTGCAGTAGTTATTTCCACTATTTTATCTTCCAGGTCACTTATCCGTTCTTCTGCCTCAGTTATTCTGCTATTGATCCCATCTAGAGTACTTTTAATTTCATTTATTGTGTTGTTCATCATTGCTTGTTTCATCTTTAGTTCTTCTAGGTCCTTGTTAACTGATTCTTGCATTTTGTCCATTCTATTGTCCATTCTATCTCCAAGATTTCGGATCAACCTTACTATCATTATTCTGAATTCTTTTTCAGGTAGACTGCCTATTTCCTCTTCATTTGTTAGGTCTGGTGGGTTTTTATCTTGCTCCTTCATCTGCTGTGTGTTTTTCTGTCTTTTCATTTTGCTTATCTTACTGTGTTTGGGGTCTCCTTTTTTGCAGGGTGAAGGTTCGTAGTTCCTGTTGTTTTTTGTGTCTGTCCCCAGTGGCTAAGGTTAGTTCAGTGGGTTGTGTAGGCTTCCTGGTGGAGGGTACTAGTGCCTGTGTTCTGGTGGATGAGGCTGGATCTTGTCTTTCTGGTGGGCAGGTCCACGTCTGGTGGTGTGTTTTGGGGTGTCTGTAGACTTATTATGATTTTGGGCAGCCTCTCTGCTAATGGGTGGGGTTGTGTTCCAGTCTTGCTAGTTGTTTGGCATAGGATGTCCAGCACTGTAGCTTGCTGGTCGTTGAGTGAAGCTGGGTGCTGGCGTTGAGATGGAGATCTCTCGGAGATTTTTGCTGTTTGATATTATGTGCAGCTGGGAGGCCTCTTGTGGATCAGTGTCCTGAAGTTGGCTCTCCCACCTCAGAGGCACAGCACTGACTCCTGGCTGCAGCACCAAGAGCCTTTCATCCACAGGGCTCCTTAATTTGGGATGATTCGTTGTCTATTCAGGTATTCCACAGATGCAGGGTATATCAAGTTGATTGTGGAGCTTTAATCCGCTGCTTCTGAGGCTGCTGGGAGAGATTTCCCTTTCTCTTCTTTGTTCTCACAGTTCCCAGGGGCTCAGCTTTGGATTTGGCCCCGCCTGTGCGTGTAGGTCGCCGGAGGGCGTCTGTTCTTTGCTCAGACAGGACGGGGTTAAAGGAGCCGCTGATTCGGAGGCTCTGGCTCACTCAGGCCGGGGGGTAGGGAGGGTCACGGAGTGTGGGGCGGGCCTGCGGCGGCAGAGGCCAGCGTGACGTTGCAGCCTGAGGCGTGCCGTGCGTTCTCCCGGGGGAGTTGTCCCTGGATCCCGGGACCCTGGCAGTGGCGGGCTGCACAGGCTCCCCGGAAGGGCGTGTGGCTAGTGACCTGTGTTCGCACACAGGCCTCCTGGTGGCGGCAGCAGCGGCCTTAGCGTCTCATGTCTGCCTCTGTGCTCCGCACTTTTAGCCGCGGCTCGCGCCCGTCCCTGGAGCTCTCTCAAGCAGCGTTCTTAATCCCCTCTCCTCGTGCACCAGGAAACAAAGAGGGACGTAAAAGTCTCTTGCCTCTTCGGCAGGTCCAGACTTTTCCCCGGACTCCCTCCCGGCTAGCCGCGGTGCACTAACGCCCTGCAGGCTGTGTTCACGCCGCCAACCTCAGTCCTCTCCCGGCTCTCCGACAAAAGCCGGAGCCTCAGCTCCCAGTCCCGCCCGCCCCGGCGGGCGAGCAGACAAGCCTCTCGGCTGGTGAGTTCCGGTCGGCCCGATCCTCTGCGCTGGAATCTGTCCGCTTTGCCCTCCGCACCCCTGTTGCTGTGCTCTCCTCCGCGGCTCCCAAGCTCCCCCACTCCGCCTCCCGAAGTCTCCACCCGCGAAGGGGCTTCCTAGTGTGTGGACACTTTTCCTCCTTCACAGCTCTCTCCCGCTGGTGCAGGACCCGTCCCTATCCTTTTGTCTCTGTTTAGTTTTTTCTTTTGCCCTAACCAGGTACGTGGGGGGTTCCTTGCCTTTTGGGAGGTCTGAGGTCTTCTGCCAGCGTTCAGTAGGTGCTCCGTAGGAGTTGTTCCACGCGTAGATGTATTTCTGGTGTATCTGTGGGGAGGAAGGTAATCTCCGCGTCTTACTCTTCCGCCATCTTCCCGGAAGTCTAAAGTGTTTTTTAATTAAGGTATGTACATTGTTTTTTAGACATAATGCCATTGTACACCGAACATACTACAGTATAGTGTAAACATAACTTTTTTTTTTTGCGGTACACGGGCTTCTCACTGCTGTGGCCGCTCCCTTTGCAGAGCACAGGCTCCGGACGTGCAGGCTCAGTGGCCATGGCTCACGGGCCCAGCCACTCCACAGCATGTGGGATCTTCCCGGACCGGGGCACGAACCCGTGTCCCCCGAATCGGCAGGCAGACTCTCAACCACTGTGCCACCAGGGAAGCCCTAAACATAACTTTTATATGCACTGGGAAATCAAAATTTATGTAACTTGTTTTATTGCAATATTCGTATTCTTATGGTAGTCTAGAACCAAACCCAAAATATATCTAAGGTATGCCTATGGGGTTTCTACTTCTCCAGAAGAATTTATCCATGCACAGTAGGTGATGTTTGCAATCACACAAATGCTGGGTAATTAAGATTTAAGCAATTATCCAAAACTACTCTGGCCTATGAGTCAAGTAATTGTTGTTGGACTGCTATTGCCTTATTGGTAGAATCAGCAAGTTTTCCCAATTCCAGAGAGACTTCTTTTTTTCTTTCTTTCTTTCTTTTTTTTTTTTTTTGGCTACGCTGTGCAGCATGTGGGGTCTTAGTTCCCTTAAGCACTGAACTGCCAGGGAAGTTCCTCCAGAGAGATTTCTATTCATTTGTTCACTGGCATGAATAAGTGCCCTTCCAATGAAAGCAAATCTAGAGTCATGTATACCTCCTGGGAATTCCCATTTAAGGTGGCAATGAAGGTTTAAGGTGGCAATGAAGGTTTAATGGAGAAGATGAATGACAGGACCAATGGGAGACTTCAGATTTATTATGAATGTCCAAGGGGACAGTTAAAAATACTAGTAACTAGCATTGGCCTCCAATCTGCCAACTGTCTAAACATTCACAAGCCCATCAGGAGGCCCGTTTGTTACAAAGATAAGATCAGGTGGTGCATGTAAGACTACTGCTAGGGTTTGATTATTAATAGTGCCATTAATTGGGATTATTCTATTAGCCCTTTCAGTGGGTCAGTGGTGTTTGGTGAACAGTTAGGGAGAAACCATCATGTTCTGTGGACTTTGTTCTCAAAGGCCATACAGAAGGGAGTTGTTTTGCCATGGCAAGCAGACCTAACCTAGTGTTGAGAACTGTACAGGTGGAATAGGTATGGTTAGCTGCATTGAGAGCTATGACATGGAAGAGGTCAAAGCAAAGTACAGGAATCTGGTTGTAGAAGTTCTGACTTGATGAAAAATATGCAAAGGGGTGTGGCTATAGTTAGCTGTCACAGTGGAGATGAAGACTAAAGGGTCATGGCTGTCATGGACAGATTGGGTTTTCTGATGACAGATCCAACATTCAGAAGGGTCCAAATTCCTTTGGACAATAACCCTTTGAGGGCAGCATTTTTTTTTTTTTTTTGGCCATGCTGTGCAGCATTCAGGATCTTAGTTCCCTGACCAGGAATCGAACCCGAGCCCCCTGCATTGGAAGCGCAGAGCCTTAACCACTGAACCACCAGGGAAGTCCCAAAAGGGCAGCTTTTTTTTTGCGGAAATATTAACAAGGTGATTTCCTTTAGCTTCTAAAGAGTCAAGCGTAGCATGCCTCAGAACCTTAATAATAGACAAAGCAGCAGGTAATAATATGGTTTCTAATAATTCCTGAACATAAAGGCTGTTTTTAATTTGATCTCTGCTGAAAGTAAGGAAGCCATGCTGTTTCTATAACATTCCCAAATTGTGAGCCACGCCAAAGGCATAGCTACTGTCAGTGTACATGTTGGCAGTTTTGCCCTTGACTAAGATACAGGCCCATGTGAGTGCACATAGTTTGGCTTATTGGGCCAAAGTAGTCAAAGGCAAAGGTGCCACTTCAGTTACTTAAAGAAGAGTTGACATTGCATATCCAGCACGATAGTTACCATGTTCATCTTTTAAATAAGGACCATCAGTAAACCATGAGATGTCAACATTACCTAAGGGCATTTACTATAAGCAGTCATGGGGTGGGAGTAGGGTGTGTGTGTGTCATCTGTAAAAGAGGGGAGACGAGTAGCAGGGTTAAAGTTATTAAAGTAGGAAAAGTGATTTAAGGGGCAGTTAACAGGAGAATTTCATAGGAAGTGAGATGGCTTACTGAAAAATGTTGGTTATGATGAGGGTTAAGAGCTTCAACAGCATGTGGCACAAAGTTGGTTAAAGAGGATCCCATGACTATTTCTTCAGTCTTTACAAAGAGGGCAGTAGCAGGTACAGCTCTGAGGTGGGGGTTAGGAGGTATCCCCAGGTTCCAGGTTCTAGTTGTTGGCTGTAATACCCTATGCGTCAGTGGTGATCCCATACTTTTGAGTGAGTACCCCAAGGGCATTCCCTTCTTTTTTCATACACAAAAAGGAAGAGAAGAAGTTGATAATTGGGGTGTCCAAGGACAGGGGAAGGTATTAAATTTTCCTTTAAGATTTGGAAAGTCCTGTCACCTGAATCTTCCCAGGTGATAAGAGTCAGGTTTAGTAGTTTTTAACAAGGGATATAAAGGTTGGGCTGTAAGGGAAATTTGGGGGAATCCAGCTGAGAAAACATCCTGCCAATCCAAGAAAGCATTGCAGTTTGCATTTGATTTGGGGCTTTGGGAAGTTCAAGATTCCATGAAGTCTGTCTGGATCTAGATGCAGTCCTTGTTCTGAGAATAGATGTCCTAAATATCAAACTTGAATTTGAACAAATTGTAATTTTTTCCTTAGAGACTTTACGCCCCTTTTTGGCTAGGAGTTTCAGCAAACAGGTGTTTTCTTCTTGTGAGGAGGCTTAAGATGGGGAGCAGAGAACTAAGTCATCCACACATTCTATTCAAGTGGAGCCTCCAGAGAACTTGATATCATCTAGATCAAGCATCTAGATATCATCTTTTTTTTGTTTGTTTTTTTGTTTGGCTGTGTTGGGTCTTCATTGCTGTGTGTGGGTTTTCTCTAGTTGCGATGAGCGGGGGCTACTCTTCGTTGCGGTAGGCAGGCTTCTCCTTGCAGTGGCTTCTCTTGCTGTGGAACACGGGCTCTAGGTGTGGGGGCTTCAGCAGTTGTGGCTCGCGGGCTCTAGAGCGCAGGCTCAGTAGTTGTGGCACACAGGCTTAGTTGCTCAGTGGTATGTGGGATCTTCCTGGACCAGGGCTTGAACCCGTGTCCCCTGCATTGGCAGGCGGATTCTTAACCACTGTGTCACCAGGGAAGTCCCAGGTCAGCCTTTAAATTTTGTGAGGGGACTTTCCTGGTGGTCCAGTGGTTAGGACTCTGTGCTTCCACTTCAGGGGGCATGGGTTCCAACCCTGGTGGGGGAGCTAAGATCCCGCAAGCTGCCTGGTGTGGCAAAAAATAAATAAATAAATGAAGTTTGTGAGAAATAAGAAGGGCTTTCAGTGAAACCCTGGGGCATTCCTGTAAAGGTATATTGCTGGCCTTCCCAAGTAAAGACAGAAAGATACTATATTGACTCATCTACTGGGATACTTTAAAGAAGCACTACAGAAATTAAATCACACCAAAAAATTTGCTCTCAGTAGGGATGGAGGCTAGTGAAGCGTAGGGATTGGGGCAACAGGGTGTTGAGGGATGACAACACTGTTTATGGCTCGCAGGTCCTAGACAAGCCTCCGTCCACAACTATTTGGTTTCTTCACAGGTAAAATGCGAGTGTTGCACTGACTGGTGCAGGGGCTAATGAGGCCCTGGGCCTTATGTTATTGGTTTAATGCCTTGAAGGGCCTCTTTATTTTGGGGTATTGATTAATCCTGTGGAGAAGTTTTGAGGGACCTATTTGGATCTTAGTAGGAGGTGCATGTGGGTACTGCAAATATCAGTTGAGGATTTTGCCCATAAGGAGAGTGGTAGCTGACCGAATAGGGACCAATCATTAGTGTTCTTGAAATTAGCTCCAGGTCAGAGATGGAGAAAAGAAAAAGCAGTTGAAGGGCCATTTGATTCACCTAATTGGCTATTTTGGTTGCTGGTCTCAAATTCTAGAATTGTTTCTCTCTTTTGGGAGAAAGAAATTCCAGCATGTTATTTTTCTAAAATATCTTGGGTCAATAAGTAAATAGAGGTGGAGGAACAAAGGCAAAAACAGTGAGTACCTCTTAGAGGGCCTAAGCAAAAGGGGATAGTTTTAGAGATAAAAACCTATTGAGGTTTATTAGAGACCCCCACTATTTGAAGCATTTTAGTACTCTGAGGCAGGGGCTTTTTAATGGTAGTGGGGCTGAGCACCAAGAGTGTAGCTCTGGTGCAAAAAGGACAGAAAGAGATTTGCCCCCAATCTATAGAGTAGTTTCTTCAAGTCAATTAAGAGAAAGAAGTGGGGAAATCCCCTGTAGTTCCTCAGCGTCCTTGGGGTTGAGGACATTGGTAAGGCTGGTTAGAGGATTGAAGGTGCTTGGAGTACTGAAACTTGTAGCAGTAATTTTTCCAGTGTCCTAGCTTTTAGAAATTATCATGGACACCAGAAGGATTTTGTTTTTGTTTAGAGACCTCCAATTCTGGAATTGAAGATTAAGGATTTTAGTAGTCTTCCTTTAAGTTGAATCATCTAGGGTTTGGGTGAGTTGGGTTTCTAAACTAACTAAATCTATAGTGGACATAATTTCCCATTATATCCTGGTCCTTTTAACTAGAAGAGAAAGATCTCAGTTCAGCCTGTTAATCAACATAGATTTAAAGGCAACTCAAGTAGATTCAGCACCCAAAGGAAGACCAGAATTTTCTTTAAAGACGATTTGGAGCTGGCTGTATAATAATCATGCATGAGCTCATTGGGCTTGTGGATACAAGCTTGAATCTTATTCTGATCAACTGGTTTTGGGAAAGTCCTAAGAATTGCCAAATGGTGTCACTCGGTGATTCCATGAGCCTGATAATAAGGCGACAGGGGTTTCTTTGTCCCCAGGTTGTAATTCTAAAGATTTCTCAGGATCATCTCAATTGGCAGTTTTCATTCAGTGTGGGCCTGGCCTTTACTGACAAGGATATGAATTAGTTGATATAACTCAGAGAAGCCCAGTTGATACGTTTGAATGACTATATTAAATTCCTCAGCAAATCTCTGGGGATCCTCAGTTACTTCGGGAAAATCTTTGACTATGGCTCATAGTTCAGCTTTAGTACAGTGAACATAAGAAATTAGAGACTTAGCATTTTTTTAATTAAAGCATTTTTTAAATTCATTTTTATTGGAGTATTGTTGCTTTACAATGTTGTGTCAGTCAAGGCTTAGCATTTCGATCCTCAGAGGGTCTGATTTAAGAGGCACAGATTTTAATAGGTTCAGGAGAGGAGGAGACATGGAAAGGTTCAGAGAAAAAGGAAAGTTCAGTAAGGGGATTAGAATAAGGAAGTGGAGTGTATAGAGGAGTCGGGGACAGTACAGAAGGGAAAGAGGAAGCTGGCTCCAGAGACAAAGAGGATGGGGGAAGGGGGAAAAGAGGCCTCAGAAGATTTTTATGGTCCTCTTTCAATTGTTTTTTCACCTTGGTTAATTTAGAAATGGTATTTTGTAAAGGGGCAATTTTAGAATCTTGGATACATTTGAAGCCTCCAGGTATCAATGAAAATATGCATCCCATTCAATCGGTTTAATTTTAGAGCCACAGTCTTCTAATTTCATTCTGAGAAAAACAAGTTTGGGGAGGTCGGAAGTTTCTCTTAATGGCCATTGGAGTGCTAAATTATCTGTGGTTAAGTTGATCCATTTAGTTAAGAATGTGCATGAGGAGGGACCATAGTTTTGTTTTTTAATTAAATTATTTTTATTTATTTATTTTTGGCTGTGTTGGGTCTTGGTTGCTGCATGGGAGCTTTCCTCTAGTTGTAGAGAGTGGAGGTTACTCTTCGTTGTGGTGCGCGGTCTTCTCATTGCGGTGCCTTCTCGCGGAGTACAGGCTCTAGGTGCGCGGGCTTCAGTAGTTGTGGCTCGCGGGCTCGATGGTTGTGGCTCATGGGCTCTAGAGTGCAGGCTCAGCTGTTGTGGCGCACGGGCTTAGTAGCTCCGCGGCATGTGGGATCTTCCCGGACCAGGGCTCGAACCCGTGTCCCCTGCATTGGCAGACGGATTCTTAACCACTGCACCACCAGGGAAGTCCCCCTGGTTTCTTTTGTGTGTGTGTGGTACGCGGGCTTCTCACTGCTGTGGCCTCTCCCGTTGCGGAACACAGGCTCCGGACGCGCAGGCTCAGCGGCCATGGCTCATGCGCCTAGCCGCTCCGCGGCATGTGGGATCTTCCCGGACCGGGGCACGAACTCGTGTCCCCTGCATCGGCAGGCAGACTCTCAACCACTGCACCACCAGGGAAGCCCACCCCTGGTTTCTTTATAGCGCCCGATGTGGCCTGCCTCTTGGGATACCCTGACAAGAGCAAGAGTTTAGGTAGTTTTAATGATTCCTGATATGAGGCTGTCTGTGATGCAGGAAAAGTTTTGGTTTCTCTTTCACTATACAGAACAGGAATAAGTCCTATCCTTTCCTTCTCTCTCTCTCTCTCTTTTTTTCCTCTGTCTCTCTCATTACCACCCACACATCAAACCACTTTAGTCAACTGACTGTTAACTTACAAACCCCAATCCCCCTTTTTCATCTGTTGTAGGTCAGAAACTTTCAAAGTCAACATTATTGAGCATTCCTATTATGAGGATAAAGATCTCAAATTTGTTCCATTTTTCCACGATAAAACTTGGGGTTTATCTTTTCATAAATAGAGTGGTCAAAATGAAAATGTTAGGACACATTGCTGCTTAAGAAATCCCAAGTGATAGAAAAGCAAACTTCCGACAAAAACATATGTAATGAAAATCGTTAGCATTTAGTGAGCTCTCAGAAGGAGGATTGCAACCCACATGGCCTGGGCCCACACTTCTGTCCTTTCCTAACATCTTTCCCACATGGAGTGAGGCTCAAGAATCACTGGCCAATGGACTTCCCTGGTGGCGCAGTGGTTAAGAATCCACCTGTCAATGCAGGGGACACAGGTTTGAGCCCTGGTCTGGGAAGATCCCGCATGCCGCGGAGCAACTAAGCCCGTGCGCCACAACAGCTGAGCCTGTGCTCTAGAGCCCACGAGCCACAACTACTGAGCCCAGGTGCCACAGCTACTGAAGCCCGTGCACACCTAGAGCCCGTGCTCTGCAATAAAGAGAAGCCACTGCAATGAGAGGTCTGCGTACTGCCACAAAGAGTAGCCCCCACTAGCCGCAACTAGAGAAAGCCCACACGCAGCAACGAAGACCCAACGCAAGATCAGCTCGGTGCTTTGTGACCACCTAGAGGGGTGGGATGGGGGGGGTGAGACGCAAGAGGGAGGAGATATGGAGATATATGTATACGTATGGCTGATTCACTTTGTTATACAGCGGAAACTAGCACACCATTGTAAAGCAATTATACTCCAATAAAGATGTTTAAAAAAAAAGATAATCTGAAATATCAAGACTAAAAAAGAAAAAGTTTATACCAGCATTCACTTGTACTAAATACCATTGTGCTTAATATTGAATAAATATTTTCTGTTATGAATTTTAAAAATAAGACCCAGAGTTGCCTCTGTACAGCTTGCAGACCGCTGGGAGTCTGGGCTGCTACCCTGCGTGAGTCCTCCTGCAGCTTTCCCTGCTGTCCGATCCTCTCGGCTTCGTGATGCCGGTGGACCTCAGCAAGTGGTCTGGGCCTTTGAGCCTGCAGGAAGTGGACGAGAGGCCGCAGCACCCGCTGCAGGTCAAATACGGCAGGGTGGAAGTTGACGAGCTGGGCAAAGTGCTGACACCCACCCAGGTTAAGAACCAGCCCACCAGCATTGCATGGGATGGCCTTGATCCAGGTAAACTGTATACCTTGGTCTTGACAGACCCGGATGCTCCCAGCAGGAAGGACCCCGAATACAGGGAATGGCATCATTTCCTGGTGGTCAACATGAAGGGCAACGACATCAGCAGTGGCACGGTCATCTCCTATTATGTGGGCTCTGGGCCTCCCAAGGGCACAGGCCTTCACCGCTACACCTGGCTGGTTTACGAGCAGGACAGGCCACTGAAGTGTGATGAGCCCATTCTCAGCAACAGATCTGGAGACCACCGTGGCAAATTCAAGGTGGCAAATTTCCGCAAAAAGTACGAGCTCGGGGCTCCGGTGGCTGGCACGTGTTACCAGGCCGAATGGGATGACTATGTGCCCAAACTGTACGAGCAGCTTTTTGGGAAGTAGAGGAAAGCCAGGAGATGGACACGGTCCCAGAGTTCCCAAGCAGTGTTTCAGTTTAGTGATGCATGCAGATTTCTCCTCTTCCCCCTGCCTGACCCCTGAGCGGTCAGATTTAGGTTTAGGGTGACTTTTCCTTCTGCCTGTCCTCTGTAATTCTAGGGGGTTTACGTTTTGATCAAATTTGAACTCCGTTTTGGTGGGGGATATTTTGGTACTAGGATGGGGTCATCAAAATGTTAATATAAGAATAACAACCCAGACGTTAAAGAAGAAAAAAATTCTGGTAAAAAGACCAGGTCTGCAGTATTAGAGCAGAGCATCAAAGAATCTTTAAGGGAGGTAGAAAAAAAGAAAGGGTTGATTGCCTCTGCCTTTGTGAGCCCGAGCCCAGGATTGTCTGTGACGGCATCTTCTGGCATGTGTTTTCACAGCCCTGTCTCTCACGAAGACAACCAGCGGCCGGCACGTCCGCTAGCCCACCATGTGATACATCTCAGGCTGGTTAGTGGGTGTCAGTGTCTTGCTCTGGCTCCTTTAAAGAGCAATACTGAAAAAAGCAATAGGGAGAGAGTTGCTGTTAAAGCTTGGCCATCTAGATGAGCTGCAGGGCTGAGTGAGAGGTCATCAGAAATCCGGAAGTCTGTGCCTGTTAAATTGATCACTCTTCGGTGTAAGAAAAGCCGGTCTGGAGTTGCTGAATGTTGTGTTAATTCTGCTATTTGCTTGTAGTTGAATAAAAACATTGCATAGTTAAAAAAAAAAAAAAGACCCAATGCAGCCAAAAATAAATAAATAAATTTATTTTTTAAAAAAAGAATCACTTGCCATCCCTGGCCTCCTTGCCCATTGGCCCTTGGGGAGCACAAACTCTGCTGTGAAGAACCAGAGGCAGGAGGGGCTGCTCCCCAGAAGGTGCTAGTATTCAGGGGCACTGGAGAACAGATGCGTGGAATTTAGTGACAGACTTCCTCCCACCTACACAGCCATGATGGTTTTGAACTAGAAGGCACAGTGGGAAGGAGCTGTTTTAACCATATTACCTCGGATGAGGCATGGCTCCGTCAGATGCAGATCAAGAGAAAAAAACGGAAAGAGTTTTACAGTGTTTTGTACTCACAGCTCTCAGGGGAGGACACAGTATGCCACCCATGACCGCTCAAGGGAAGTACCAGGTCAGTCTCACAGCAGAGCAAGGGGGAACTATGGGCAAGCATCTTTACTGTGGTTTTGCTGGAAGGAAAGAGAGCAAACAGATGTAGGACTGGCTAATTTGAATAATTTCAGAAGGTTCTGGGGCACAGGGGCTGTCCCTGGTTGTCTGATATTTAGTCCTGGGGCAATTAGGGTGAGCATACGATGGCCCCAGAATGTGAGAGCCCAATAAGGGTGGTGTTCGGTGGTATGGACTTAATGGGCTGTTCAAGAAGAGGAACTGACCAGCTTCTAGCTAGGGCCTCAAAACTGGATCAAGATAGCACACACCTACCCATACAAACTATACTACAGGAAGCAATAGTCTTTAAAAAAATATGTAAATGGACTACACATTTTGTTACTTTTCTGCTCTCAAGACTTCATTACTCCACACTGTATGTACATATTATCTTCAAAATTTTTCTCAAATTTTGAAATATTTCATCATTCAAAAATTGTATTATAGGACTTCCCTGGTGGCGCAGTGGTCAAGAATCTGCCTGCCAATGCAGGAGACACCAGTTCAATCCCTGGTCTGGGAAGATCCCACATGTCGCAGAGCAACTAAGCTCGCGTGCCACAACTACTGAGCCTGCATGCTGCAACTACTGAAGTCCACATGCCTAAAGCCAACAAGAGAAGCCACCACAATGAGAAGCCCACGCACCGCAACGAAGAGTAGCCCCTGCTCGCTGCAACTAGAGAAAGCCTGCGTGCAGCAAGACCCAACACAGCCAAAAATTAAAAAAAAAAATTGTATTATACTAATTGCTTTTTTTTTGGCTGAACCACGGGGCATGTGGGATCTTAGTTTCCCCCACCAGGGATTGAACTTGTGCCCCCCTGCAGTGGGAGTGCAGAGTCTTAACCACTGGACCACCAGGGAATTCAAATCACTGCTTTTTAAAGAGTTGAAGAGTTGAAAAGCACCTCAGACACTGGTTTATCTGTAATTTTTGGTCCAAAAACAAAGGAAGTAGTCAATATATCAAATGGCATTATCTCTTAGATTTTTACAATATCTGTAATTTTCTGTATGTTTTAAATATTCCATAATTTCTATAAAATGGAGGTTAATGAGAAAGAGAAAAGCTGCAAGCTGACCTGCACCCAGCACATCTTTTTTTTTCTAGTTTTATTGAGATATAATTGACACATAATAGCACATCTTGATGCAAATGAAGTTTTCTGCCTCTCCTGAGGCCCCCGCAGAAGTGAAGGAGCCTAACTGTACATATTTCTGGTGGGGAAAGCCCATTATCAAGCTAAAGGGGGACAACTCAGCATGGTGACAGAGCTAGACATAGCTTAAGTCAGGCCTTGTTGCTGGCCAGGCCTGCTGTGGAAATGGTCAAAGTAAGGGCAGCCACACAACACTGCCCAGTACCACCCAGTCCCCCTGCAGTCTTTGGTGAGGCAAAGAAACCAATTCAAGCAAGTAACCATCAAACTCATTAGGTGCCATAACCCCTCTTTTACTGTTTAACACGAAGTGCTGTTTGAAAGAACTGAAAAGTATCTGAAAAGAACTGCAAATAACCCAGGGGTCCAGACTTCTGTGGTGGTGACTTTTTTTTTTTTTAACATCTTTATTGGAGTATAATTGCTTTACAATATTGTGTTAGTTTCTGCTGTATAACAAAGTGAATCAGCTATATGCATACCTATATCCCCATATCCCCTCCCTCTTGCATCTCCCTCCCACCCTCCCTATCCCACCCCTGTAGGTGGTCACAAAGCACCGAGCTGATCTCCCTGTGCTATACAGCTGCTTCCAACTACCTATCTACTTTACATTTGGTAGTGTATATATGTCTCTCTCACTTCATCCCAGCTTACCCTTCCCCCTCCCCATGTCCTCAAGTCCATTCTCTACATCTGTGTCTTTATTACTGTCCTGCCCCTAGGTTCATCAGAACAATTTTTTTTTTAGATTCCATATATATGTGTTAGCATACAGTATTTGTTTTTCTCTTTCTGACTTACTTCACTCTGTATGACAGATTCTAGGTCCATCCACCTCACCACAAATAACTCAATCTCATTTCTTTTTATGGCTGAGTAATATTCCATGGTATATATGGGCCACATCTTCTTTGTCCATCCCTCTGTTGATAGTCACTTAGATTGCTTGCATGTCCTGGCTATTGTGACTTATTTCTTTTTCTTTTCATTTTTTTAAACATCTTTATTGGACTATAATTGCTTTACAATGGTGTGTTAGTTTCTGCTTTATAACAAAGTGAATCAGTTATACATATACATATGTTCCCATATCTCTTCCCTCTTCCATCTCCCTCCCTCCCACCCTCCCTATCCCACCCCTCTAGGTGGTCACAAAGCACCGAGCTGATTTCCCTGTGCTATGCGGCTGCTTCCCACTAGCTATCTATTTTACTTTTGTTAGTGTATATATGTCCATGCCACTCTCTCACTTTGTCACAGCTTACCCTTCCCCGTCCCCATATCCTCAAGTCCATTCTCTAGTAGGTCTGTGTCTTTATTCCCATCTTGCCCCTAGGTTCTTCATGACCTTTTTTTTTTTTCTTAGATTCCATACATATATGTGTTAATATACAGTATTTTTCTCTTTCTGACTTACTTCACTCTGTATGACAGACTCTAGGTCCATCCACCTCACTACAAATAACTCAATCTCGTTTCTTTTTATGGCTAATATTCCACTGTATATATGTGCCACATCTTCTTTATCCATTCGTCTGTTGATGGACACTTAGGTTGCTTCCATGTCCCAGCTATTGTGACTTATTTCTTGAATAAGCATTGGTGCTGCTTCAAAGGTACATTTTTCTATATTGGTCAAGAAAATTGATCACACAAGCCTGTGACCGCTGAGCCTGCTGGCATCTCACCTAGGTTATCTTATCCTTCATCCTTGGCTACTACAGCACCAAAGGAGAATCATTACATTTGGACTGGACCTATACTGTGGCTGGGCAGTTCAATTGTTTTCTCACTTCATTCTTTCCTTCTTTCAGATGGGAAAGGGAGGCAGAGAAGGGGCTTGGGAGCCAGCCTGAAAGACCTATCTCTCACTGCACTTGAGAGTGCAGCATTTTAACGAGTGCAAGACCCTGGAAATAGAGTGCCTTAGCCCAATGGTCAGACCTGCTATCCACAAGCTGAGTGACCTTAGGAAAGTTACCTTAACAACTCTATACCTCTGTATCCTTCTACTAAGTGGTGATGATAATAGTAACATCTACTGGTGGGTTGCTATGATGCTTAAATGAGATTAAATACTCCTAATAGTGCAAAGCACAGTGAAGGTGCAATACATATTCACTATTGTTACTGCCACTGCTATTTGACAGATAACGGGATTTTGAGTAAGAGCCTCCTCTGAGCCTTGGTGATCCTGCCTATCCAGGCGCACTCCTGGGAAAGAAGGGGAGGGGGGTATCAAAGCTTAAAGGGCAAATTGTTCTTTCAAGGGATACCAGTTGTAAAATTCTAGACAATACAAACCTCTGTACCATTTGTTGTGGACGAGTGGTTTCCAGAGACGAGCTTATTTTTTAAAACTTAAAAAATACTTATTAAAAGGTATTAAATCTGTGATAATAATCTGTTTATATTAACAACAGGAAATAAGCAGGCAGGTCAATCTGTAAGAGGATACATCTTGGGGTGATTTTCATTTGTGCTGAATTCAATTGTTTTTACTTCGCTTTATTTTTAAAATATTTATTTATTTATTTGGCTGCGTCGGGTCTTAGTTGAGGCACGCGGGATCTTCGTTCCTGCATACGGGATTTTTTTTTTTTTTTTTTTTTTTTTTTTTTGGTGGTACGTGGGCCTCCCACTGTTGTGGCCTCTCCCGTTGCGGAGCACAGGCTCCGGATGCACAGGCTCAGCGGCCATGGCTCACGGGCCCAGCCGCTACGCAGCATGTGGGATCTTCCCGGACCGGGGCACCAACCCGTGTCCCCTGCATCGGCAGGCGGACTCTCAACCACTGCGCCACCAGGGAAGGCCCCTTAGGGATTTTTTGTTGTTGTTGTTGCAGCATGTGGGATCTAGTTCCCTGACCAGGAATTGAACCCGGGCCTCCTGCATTGGGAGGGCAGAGTCTTAGTCATTGGACCACCAGGGAAGTCCCTCAACTGTTTTTAAACCAGACAGTAGAGGTGCACCTCGGTGCAGGTACTTGTAAGAATCGAACAAATGTGTCTTTTTCGATTTCAGAGCTTAGGTGAGACACTTTTGCGGACACAGAGGTGAAAAGAAAAGGTGGAGGCCTCTAAAGCCCCGCGGCTGAGGAGGTAGTCCAAGGGGACCGGGTGCGCGCAAGCATCCTCCAGTTGGTGAGGTGAGATGGCTATCTGTGGAAAAGGTCTGGGATCTGTGACACCAGTCTGAGCTATCCCAACCCTTACTGTGGACGAGGGCCAACATGTGACTGTGCTGGTGCTCACCTGCAAAAGATACTGTAGTGGACTCCCTAGGAGCAGGGGAAGGCTCATCATCAGGCCAAAGCCCTATTCTTTCATTAAAGAAGGCCTCAAAGAGGCCTGCATCATTTATGCATCATTTATGAATGCTGGAGAACTGTCAGACTTGCTGAGGGGATCAAAAAGCCCCCATGCCACAACAGTGAGCGGCCCGCGTACCGAGAAAAAAAAAAAGCCCGCATGGCTCAGAGGCCCTCTTAGTGGATTGCATGAACATGTCTTCTTGGACCTGGTTTCAGTCCCTAAATTCTGAAGTCTTTTTTTTTTGGGGGGGGGTATAATTTGAATATTTGCCTCAGATTAGCTACTTGCATTTTCTCTCCAGAAACAGACTTTTCTACAGCCTGAGTTGTGATGGAGTCATTGGGTTTCTTATGAATACCTATTTGATTTTTGTAGGACCTGTTCTCTGAAATTATGCCTCATCAGTTTTCTAGTACATTTTCACCTCCTCCTTTTACTCTTCCCATTTTTTTTTTCCTGGAATCAGCTTCTTTTGACAAACTGCTCCTTCCTTTACTATGGTCGCCCATTCATAATCTGGCCCTATTCCAAGCATCCCCTTAATTTAACTGGTGATTTTAAAAATAATCTTCTGCTTCACCAGTAATGAGTGCATTTATATCTTCCTCTTTATGGAGACTACAAAAATAAAATGGTAAGAATTATTAATCCCAGAACACATTAAAGAATCTGTTCCACTGCCTCAGGCAGGGTAGCCATTTCAGCTACCATCCAGCCAGTCGGCTCAGGGGCTCTCACTGAACACTGTGCATTGCCTCGGCGTCTTGAGGGTCACCTTCAGAAACCCTGGGGCTTCTCAGCCCAAGTGATAATCACGTAAGCAACCTCAGTCAACCTGCTAATCCCTCCCTAAACCCTGCCCTCGGAGCCGCCTTTATCGGTCTCCGATGTTCTCGGTTCCCTCTTTCTTCACTCTCATCCGGAAATGACTCTCATTTTCTTCTGTCACCCTGGTCTTCAATCCGGGCGTCCTTTGGGCTCACTGTTTGGGGGACTCTCCCAGTCAGTATCCTTACAGGTTCAACCGTGCCCCACAATTCCTCCCCTCCCCCGACCAGCACTCGCCCACGTCCCACCCCTCCCCTTCCCGCAGCGCTTCCGGTCCTCAGGCCCTGGCCCTGCCCTACTCCTGGCCGGCCAATCCCTGGCTCCGCTCCGGGAGCGTCACAATGCGCCCTCTCGGCCCCGCCCACGGACGACCGCCTCAGAGCCCCCGCCCCGCCGTGGTCTTTGCGTCTTTCCGGCTCCGTCTTGGAAGTGGGACTACGCCGTGTCTTTCTGAAGAAAAAGGTAGGGTTCTGCAGGGAAACCGGCCCGCGGTTACGCTGGCAGCCGGGAGCGGGCCGAGGGCGCGGGTTCCTGGGGCTGCTATTCCCGGGTGCTTGGGCGCAGGGCCGAGGGAGGGCAGGGCACTCCGAGAGCCGAAGGTCTTCCGGAAGCGCCGCGTGCGCACGACGGACGGGAGTTGTGGCCTCGGGC
This sequence comes from Leucopleurus acutus, assembly GCF_964270905.1. NCBI lineage: Eukaryota > Metazoa > Chordata > Mammalia > Artiodactyla > Delphinidae > Leucopleurus > Leucopleurus acutus. The sequence goes on from NC_139156.1 coordinate 74,054,663, forward strand.
CCGCCGCGCGCCTGACCCAGCCTCTCCGGGGGGCCCTCTCCCGGGGCGCGCTGCCAGGGGTTTCCATAGTGATGGTAAACAAGCTTCAACTGCCTCAGCTACAACTGCCAAGTCCCCCGCGTTCCACCCTCCTATAGGTGCTCAGAGGGACGACGAGGTGCCGGATGTGAAGAAAAGCGGGGGCGTGGAGACTTGGAGCCCGAGGTGAGGGGTGGGACGGGCGGCGTGTCCGAGGCCCGCATACCGGGGAGCGGCCGGGGAATGGGACCCCTACCATGGAGGACCGAGGGCTTGAGATTTGGGTGTCAGGGGAGGCGGGATCGGAGGTGAAGGCCCGCACACCCGGGACCGATTAGGGACTGGGCCTACTGGGGGTTGGGGACTGCGGGGCTGAGATTTGGGGTCGGAGGAGGTGGGATCTGAGGTCAGGGGCCATACACCCGGGGACCGACTGAGTACTGAACGCGGGGACCCGGCCCACTGAGGGTGGGGACCGCGGGGCTAAGCTTTGGGCTTAGGGGAGGTGGGTCTGAGGTCAAGGGCCTTACGTTCGGGGACTGGACCGCGGGGTTGAGATTTGGGGTCGGAGAGGCAGAGTCCGAAGCGACGAAGGGAAGAAGAGCCTCGTGCGGACTCCTGAGGGAGCAGAGCCGAGCGCCCTTGCCAGGAGTAGGGTGAGAAAACCAGGCGACCGTGCGAGGGGGTTCATTTTAAAATGAAAGCGGTACTTGCACGTGGCTGAACGCGTCCGCGAGTTGCACAAGACTGGTTGGGTACCTGACTCCTCCCCCCTCCCACGTTCCCGCTCGCCGAGCCTCCACTTCGGAGCTTTGCGGCCTTTTCTTTCTCTCCGTGCGGCGTGTGTGCCCTGAGCCCTTGTCTGCATTTGTCTCCTGCTCTCAGAGGTATCGTGTCTGTATTTTGGCTGAAACTCTTTGGTTCTCGTTGTCTTTGCCTGATGACCACACTTCTGCTAAGCGAACTTAATTCGGCCGTTTCTTTTTCCTTGTCCTGTGCTTCTTTTATCTTTGAATGTACTTTTGCTGATTCTTGACTGCGCCCAAGAAACTTCTGGACGCTGCCGGCGCTCGCGCCGCGCCTCCGCCGCCCTGTCCCCGCGTGGCTCACGGAAGGCGGTGCCGGGCGGCCTAGGGGAGGCTGCGCGAGTCTCGGGGACCCGACCGGCCCTGGGCCCCGGTCTTTTACGGAATCGCTTGGGGTTGCAGCCCCTCTCCGTTAATCTGTACCTTAAAGGGTCTCTCGGAGGACCCCCACAGGTTCCCGCCAGACAACCCCAGGCGAGCCCCCCCCCACCCCTTCCCCAGCCACAGGCGAGCCCTGCGCGTTCCGCGGGACGCCCTTCCGGCAGTTTTTTTCCCCGAGGCCTTGACGAGCCAGCATGCTTCACAAGTGTTCTCGAGGTTCCGGGGGGCCCACGAGCGGCCGCTTCCCGGAACCGCCTGGGTCGGGCGGCGGTGGAGGTGGGGGAGGGGCCCCGGGCGGCAGACGTTAGGGGCGGTCCTCGGCTGGTCTGACCCTCGTGGAACCCGGAGAGTGGAAGGCTGCAAATAATTTTTTAGTGAAGGACATCATCGGAACTATCGATCTTAATATAATTCTCACTCTTACTTTTAGTCACGTTTTTAAAAGTTAACTATTTGTTTCTGAATTTCTAGTAAGAATGAAAATACCTCGAGTTCTCCGGTTAGACAAAAGTGTCAGGGTCTATCAGTGAAAAGTAATGTTTTCAGTGCTAATTTTTAGACAAGATTTCATCATTTTCAAGTGAGTAAATTTCTGCTTTTTTTTTTTTTAATTTCTGCTCTTAATGAATATTGAGAGAGACTGCTTTATAACTGGTGTTAAGCAGGTCCAGCCTTTCCCTTGGGGATCTCATCTTCCTATATGCATTTCTGTAAATTAATTAGGTTTATGATTTCCATATTATGGTCTCCTTTTTATTTTTAGTTTTGTCTTTTAGTAACATTCTTTTTTGTAGTATTTGCTTTTTGTTTTTGTTTTAACTGGCAGGTGGCTGGTTTTCACTTGAGTATTGCTACAAGGCTCCTTTAAACATAAAATAACTCGAATAAAAATGTGAATTGATTTAAGGGAAAGGATTGATTAGGAGGAGGGTTAGTTCTTGAATATGGCCCAAACTGAGGGAGAGTGGAGGCACGTGGTGCGTGCCCTTGGAGTAGGTGCCTGAAGGGGGTACAGAAGTGGGAGGGGGCCTCCTTCCACAGAGGTGACTTTCCCACCAACCTGCCCTCTCCAGTCTGAGCTCTGGCTCTCAGGCTCTTTGTAGAAACACATTAATTGACCCGTACTGGATCCACACACAGAGCTAGGTGCTTGACCACATTTTCTAATCACGTGCTCGAGACCAGTGAAGAAGGAGGTATTACTGTATTCCCATCATGCAGATGTGTCCTAGGAACACAGTTGGGACTGGAACTCAGATCTATCTGACAGGGACAGTCCTCTCTGCCAGGGCCGCTGCCCCTAATTAGTTGCCCTGAGCAAAGATTCTTGTGGAAGACAAAAGACTGGGCAAAGGGAGAACCAGGTTCATCTGAGACCAGCCTGGCTTATTTTAACTATTTGTTTGTATTTCTAAGGACTTTTAAAATATAATCACAATACCATTATCACAACTAAAGAAATAATAATTCCTTGATATCATCAAATACCCAGTGTTCAAATGTACCCGATTGTGTAATAAATATTTTTATATAGCTGGTTGGTTTGATTTGGGATCCGAACAAGGTCATTATATGTTTAGTAGATATATATCTCTTAAGTTATGTTTTAAGACAGAGCAGCACTGTCCAACAAATATAATGCAAGCCACATAATTTTACATTTTCTGATAAAAAGAAACATAGTTCACTTTCGTAATTTAGTTTAACATGTTATATATCTAAAATAGACCCCAAATAATCACTTCATCATGTAATAAATTTTTGTAATTAATTTATTATTTTTTAAAATTTTTGGCTACGTTGGGTCTTCGTTGTGTGCAGGCTTTCTCTAGTTGCGGTGAGTGGGGGCTACTCTTCGTTGTGGTGCCCAGGCTTCTCATCCTGGTGGCTTCTCTTGTTGAGGAGCGCGGGCTCAGTAGTTGGGCGCACAGGCTTAGTTGCTCTGTGGCATGTGTGGGATCTTCCCGGACCAGGGCTCGAACCCGTGTCCCCTGCATTGGCAGGCAGATTCTTAACCACTGTGCCCGCCACCAGGGCAGTCCCCCAATAAATTTTTTTTTCCCCAGTAAATTTTTATATTACATTTTTCATGCTTTTTTTTTGAACTAAGCTTTCAAAATCCAGTGTATGCTTATTTTATAGCACATCTCAATTTGTACCAGCCACATGTCAAGTATGACAAGAGGGTACCTTATTAGACAGTGACGATCTAAAGGTTCTCTATTCTTAAAAGTTTTTTCTTTGAACAAATCAGGTTGTGTGTCACGTAGGTTTCCTTCCCCACATTCTGGGTTTTTCTGACTGCATTCCCATGGTGGTGTTTGAATCTCTGTCCTCTGCATTTCCTGTAAAATCGTAGTTATCCTCTACAGGCTATCCTGATTCTGTTGAGATTTTATTTTGAAATACTGCATGGGAGGTGCTGTGTACTCCTGCCAGAGGCACATATTGGTTGGTGTTCCTTCTTTGTGATGTTAGCAGCTGTTGATGTTCGTTCTCTGAATGCATTATTTTGTTGATTGTTTCCAGATCAGTGATATTTTAATTCAATATTCCTTCTCAGTTATTAGCAGGTGTACTTCTGTAGAGAGGAAATTTTCTTTGTTAATCATTTGATTACTCTAAGATGTACCTTATAAAAGGCAGGTTAAGTTTTTGATTCCTTTTTTATATTTAGTATCCATATCCAGCATAATGAATTGAATCCTTAGACACTAATTTTTCTGGTATCATTATGAAGTCATGGATTTTAACATATAGGATGTGCTTTAATCCACTGTAGCTTTTATTCTCTTTGATGCTCCAATTATTCAATTTTTGGCCAATGGGAGCCTTTCAGATTGGTTCCTTTCTTGACACAATTTCAGTGGTCTTTGGCTTCCTTGGTTTAAGGCGTAATACTTCATTAGGTGGATCCGTCAAAGTTTATTCAACTGGATCTCTACTGATGGGCAATTGGGTTGTGCTGCAATGGATAGCCTCTGCAGGCGTCTTTTCACTTTCCTGGTCATAGGGGTTGAACCATTTAATATTTCCACAAACAGTATCTGAGAGTGTCTGCTGATCTACAGCCTCTCCAAGCAGGTTTGTTGTCAAACTTTTGTATTTTTGCCAGTGTGATAGGTATTTTAAATGTTGTTTCATTTAAAATTCTAATTTATCTTACATGGTGATGTTGAGCATCTTTTCGTGTTTAAAGGCATTTCTTTTTCTGTCAAGTGTCCATACCTCTAGCCCATTTTCTTTTTTGGATTGTTGGACTTTTTGTTTCTCTCTTTAGAAGCTCTCTCTGTACCTTAAGGGTATTAACACTTTTGGGAAATAAATTGCAAATGTCTTTCCCATTTTATCATTGGTATTTTGCTTAGCTTATGGTATTTTTAGCCATGCATAAGAAGTTTAGGTTGTTTTGTTTATGTGTGTGTATTTGTGTATTTTTCTATATTATGGGGTTTGAGTCATGGTCAGGAAAGTTTTCCCTGCTGCCAGTGTAAAGACAATTCATCCACGTCTATTTTTCTTCTGTTATTTAGGGTATTTCTTAGAAACATGAAAAATTCTTAGTTAACCCATATTTTACCTTCATCAATATGTTAATGTGACAGTATCAGTGATTGACTTTGAAATGATGAATTAAAGTTGCATTCCTGGAATAAATCCAACTTGGTCATGTTGTATTAAATAGCTTTGTGTATTGCTAGATTTGGTTGGCTAATGTTTATTTAGGAATTTTTCATGTGAGTTCATGAATGAAATTAGCCTGTGAAACTTGATAAACTAATTCTAAAACTCTTGGAAAATCAATTCCTAGTTTATTGTAGATCAAAATGTTAAAAAAAACATCGATGGAAACAACAGAGCTTTAAGTTAAAAAAAAAATATCCACATGGCCTTGGGCTAGGAAAAAGGTCTCTTAAACAGGACACAAAAAGCGATAATCATTTAAGGGGAAAAAATGACAAGAATGAAGAAAATTCTAAACTATTATGTTTCCCTTACAGTATGCCTTTTACAAAAATCCTCATATAGTATAAATATTTTACAAATTCCTACCACACTCTCTCCTTTTAAGTTTATCTACATGCAAAGATGGTCCATCATTGACATCTCCATTCTTCATCTTCCCCTAATTGAGGTCTCTTCTGCTTTACATGAATATTTGGTTAGAATAGTGCTGTCCACAATAAGCCTAGAAGACCGGCCACAGCCCGCAATTTAAAATTATAATTACTTTGCTTTGAGGAAATCAGCTTCATAGTACTGGTTTTAAATCTTTTTTAAGTTTGTTTGTTTTCCATTTTAACCATCTACTTTTATAGATTCTTTTTCAGAAGTTTAAAATTTTGTACATATGTACATGTACATACCTGTTTAGTTTGGGTTCATTTCTATAGTATTTTGTAAGAATTAAAATAAACATTTGATCACCCAGTTTAAAAAAAAATAGTGCTGTCCAATAGAATTATGATGTCCAATAGAATTATGTCCAATAGAATTATGATTTAAATTTTTAAATAATTGATGTAATTCACATACCATACAGTTCACCTTTTTAAAGGGTACAGTTCAGAGGTGCTTTTTTTTTTTTTGTAAAAAAGTTGTAAAAACCATCCCCACTATCTAATTTCAGTATATTTTCTTTAATTAATTAAATTGAAGTATAGTTGATTTACAATATATATTAGTTTCAGGTGTACAGCACAGTGACTCAGTTATACGTATGTGTATTCTTTCTCAGATTCTTTTCCCTTAGAGGATATTACAAAATATTGAGTATAGTTCCCTGTGCTATACAGTAGGTCCCTGTTGGTTATTTTATATATAGGAGTGTGTATATGTTAATTCCAACTTGCTAATTTACACTCCCCCCTTTGGTAACCATAAGTTTGTTTTCTATGTCTGTGAGTCTCTTTCTGCTTTGTAAATAAGTTATTTGTTTTTGTTTTGTTTTTAGATTCCACATATAAGGGATATCATATTTGTCTTTCTTGTCTGGCTTACTTCACTTAGTGAGATAATCTCTAGGTCTATCCATGTGGCTGCAGATGGCCCCAGTACCTTTTCTTACGTTGAAACACCCTTAAGCATTCTTAAGCATTCCTAGGATAAATCCCACTTGTTCACGGTGTATAATCCTTTTTACAGGTTGCTGGATTCAGTTTGTTAGTATTTTGTTGGGATTTTGTGTCTGTACTCATAAGGGGTTATCTTGCAATGTCTGTCTGGTTTTGATATCTACAAGTGTATTAGTTTGCTGGGGATACCATAACAAAGTCCTACAGACTTGGTTACTTAAACCATTTATTGTCTCATAGTTCTGGAGGCCAGAAGTCCTACATCAAGGTGTCAGCAGGTTTGGTTCCCTCTAAGAAGCTTGAGGAAGAGGATATATCGTTCCAGACCTCTCTATCTGGTTTATAGATAGCTGTCTTCCCTCTGCTTATCTGTGTCCAAATTTCCCCTTCTTCATGTTGGAATACAGCCCATCTTAATTATGTCATTTTTAACTTAATTACCTCTGTAAAGACTATATCCAAACCTCGTCACGTTCTGAGGTACTGGGGGTTAGGACTTTAACATGTGAATTTTGGGGACATAATGTTCAGCCCATAACAGGGGGTAATTAATACTGGCCTTGTATATAGAATGCGTTGGAAAATATTTTAATAAAGTATATTTTAATATATATTTTGATTGGTTCAACACATCCAAAGTATCACTTCAATATGTAATCAATATTTTGAAGTTGAGGTTTTAGGTTCTTGTTCGCAATTCATTTTAATTTTTTAAATTTAAATTAAATTTAATTATTATTATTAATATTTTTTTGGCTGCTCCAAGAGGCTTGTGGGATGTTAGTTCCCCCACCAGGGATCGAACCCATGCCCTTGGCAGTGAGAGCGCAGAGCCCTAACCACTGGACTGCCAGGGAATCCCCTGCAATTCACTTTATATGTACTAAATTTTATCACTTAGGGCACATCTCAGTTTGTACTTAGCACGTTTTAAGTGCTCAGTAGCAGTGTGTGGCTATTGGTACCACATTTTTATCCTTTGTACCTAACTTGTTCTTTTTCCAAAGCAGTTTTTCTCTGTACTTTAAATTTTTTTTTACCATCATATGCCTGGGTTGTGTGTTTTTAAAGTATCTGTTGGGAACTATACCACTGAGTTTATCTTAAGCCAGGAAAGTTTCCTTCCATTCTTTATCTGTTCTCGCCTCCATTTTGTCCTTTTCTCCTTCTGGAATTCCTATCATTCACATGTTGTTTCTCCTGTCTCATGTTATCTCTTACTCCTCTGAATTTCATCTTTTTCCCCTCATTGTTTCTGGGGTTTTTTCTTTGTTTTGAGCTATTTCTTCCACTTGGTTTTCCAAGCCACTACCCTTTCTTTCAATACATTCTACCTTTTCTTTCAATTCATTACTAACTTTATAAATTCAAAACTCAATTTTTAGCACTGGAAAGTTTTTTATTCTGTAATCAAGTATCTGAGAGTGCTTGTTATTTTTTCCGTTAAAATATTTACAGTTTTGTACAGTACTTCTTGTTCCCAGAAAACTGTCTGCTGTTCTAAGCCGTTGTCCGATTTGTGGTATTCTGGTGCTGGAACCCCTCTCAAGTACATTGTCATGTTCCTTTCCTCCTCTTGGCTCTGTTCTCTACCCGCCCCGCTCCCCCCCCCCCACCTCCCCGGGGCAGTGTGCTACGGTCCCCTGAGCAGCAAACATGGAGCACAAGGAGCTACAGCTGCCTCCACTCCTATGGCAGCTGCAGGGGACCTGACAAGATGGCAGCTCTCCAGTAAGACCCAGGAGGAAGCTCTAGGCCTCTTGAAGGGGCTGTGGGCATTCATTAACACAGATGACAAAATATTTCCCTCAGTTGAGGAGAACAGATTTTTATCTTTAACACTGGAGGGTTCTTTTTCTTTCTTTCTTCTTAAAAATTAATTATTTTATTCATTTATTTTGGCTGCACCGGGCCTTAGTTGCAGCACGCAGGATTTTTAGTTGCGGCATGCAGACTTAGTTGCGGCATGCATGTGGGATCTAGTTCTCCGACCAGGGATCGAACCCCAGCCCCCTGCACTTGGATGTGCAGAGTCCTACCCACTGAACCACCAGGGAAATCCCTGGAACCTCCAACCTGCTTTTTATGAACACCCCACCTGATACTTTTTTTTCTGTTGTAACTTTAGATCTTGATTCTTGAGTCACTAATGCAATCAATAATACAGAGCAATGATTTCTTGTTCTATGGCGGCTAATAATTTGTCCCTTGTGTTAATTTCAGTACAAGCATTATAGACATAATTTACCTAACATTACACTATTTTTGCTTTTTAGTTAACACACGTTTTGAGAAATGAACACTGAGGAAAACTGTAATATTACCCCAGACTTAGCTACAGTAAGCTAAAGAGCCTAATAGCTAAAAGATAATGGAAAACAGCTTTCCTGTTGCTTACAAATTATATTTTCTTTGATGGATAAAAATGTAGTAATAGCAACGAACATTTAAAATGTCATTTACTTTAATCACCCCACCTATAGCTTCTCTTTTTTTTTAATTGAAGTTGATTTACAATGTTGTGTTAGTTTCTGGTGTACAGCAAAGTGATTCATTTATGCATATATATATTTTTTTTCATATTCCTTTCCATTTATGGTTTATTACAGGATATTGAATATAGTTCCCTGTGCTATACAGTAGGACCTTGTTTGTTTATTTTATATATAGTACTTTGTATCTTAAAGCTTCTCTTTTCTTTAATAGCCTTTAGGTAGTTTTATGTGTTGAACTTGGTATGTTGTACAAATTAGGTCAGAGTTCTCACACTTGAGAGGCATGAGCTGCTTGAAAATTTAGGTACAGTTGTGTGTGTGTGTGTGGGTATACTTTTAAAAAAAGTTGATCCAGACCTACATCATATTCTCAGGTGGAGTCCCTGACAGCAAAAAAATGTTTAAGAACCACTGAATTGGGACTTTATAAAATTGCCAGGTTGGAAGAGTCTTGAGGTTTCTAATGTAGTTTCCAATAGAACAGGAAAACATCCATAACAAGTAGGAATCTGGGCTCTGCTCATATACTGTCCCGTGACTGGGAATTGCTTCTTCCCCAGACCCCATGTGTGCTCCTCAAGTGGAAAAAAGACAGTAGCAGAAACGATATCTAAAATTCTCTTTTTTGAATTTAGTAAGAACTGAATATAAAGATTAAAAGGATTCACCACAAAATAAAAATATTTTTACAAAGCAGCCAACACCAAAACATATCCTGACAAGCGGCTGCATTTTAAAAACGTAAATAATTTGAACAAGTATCTGGGGGAAATAAGTAGGTAATATACAAAGGAAAAATATAATAATATGGTCTTCTAATTTCTACTTTTTAAACCTTAGCTTTTTACCAGGGGGAGAAAGTTTAACATTTCCACCCCTGTTCATGCTTCTGATCTGTTTAAATGTCACTTCCTCAGAACCCCAATGTGAGTTAATCCCTGTTTTCTTGAGTTTTCAGAATTTGTCATACATTTGTTTGTTTCTTTATTGATTTCTTAGTCCACTGTTCTGTGGACTTAGCACAGTACCTGCATCTTGTAAGTGCACAATATTTCTGGGTTAATGAATGACTTGAAATTGGGTAAATTTTATCTACGGCACATCACTCAAATCCTTTCACATGCTTCAGTTTCCACCACAATGTTTTTGTTGCAGGGTACGTACCATCAGTTCTTCCTAAACTTGTCTCACTTCTTCCCATCCCGTCTCCATGCATCTGTTCCCATCATTCATTTTCCAGAGAGCAGCTAGACTGTTGAAAAACAAAACTCTATACTACATTCCATTTTGAAATAGTTAAGTATCTTCCCTTAGAGTAAATAAAGTCCAAAATACCGAATCAGGCCTTCAGGGCTTTGGAGGATCTTACTCTGCTTCCCCCTTTCGTGGATCTCCCTGCTGGCTGCAGGTGTTTTGAGGTGCTTTCTGTCTCAGCATTACACTTTCCCCTGTGTCTTCTGTACATGTTGTTCCTTCACCCGGCAGGAACCCTATCATGACTGATCAATTATTAACACTCGACTAGCCAGTTAGCCAGTGTCACCAACCAGTTAAGCCAAGGAAGAACATGTAACGCTACTTAACAAATACATGCAAATAAAATAAGTGAGAAAATGGATGCCAGTCGTTTAAATTACCAAGAATGTATTTTGAAGAGGATTTTAAGAAGTGAAATAAGTGCTCGTGAAGCAGTCAAGATACTCATTTCCATAGAGATACTCTTTCCAAAAACAAGCCAATTTTGTGGCTTAATTTTTCTTCAGAATATTGTTTTATTTCTTTTGAATGTATGAGTTTTTAGTGTCTTTCTCACTTTCTGTGGGATGGCTGGATTTTGAATTAGATAATTTTGAAGCAGATCCCAGCCATCACACCATTTCACCTACAAGCAAGTATTTAAAATATCTCTAAAAATTAATTCCTTTATTTTTAAACATAACTGCAATTCTATCATATCTGACATAAGTAAAATCAGTGTTCAGGTATCTCCTAAATTGTCTCATAAATGTTGACCAACCGGTTTGAATCAGGATCCAAATATGTCCCATGGATTGTGAATCCTTGATAATTCTGTTAAATTTCTTTTATTCAGTAAGTGCTCCCTTGGAGATATTTTGTTGAATGGCTGGCTATTGTCCTTGTTGAGTACCCACAGTCTGGCTTTGTAGGCTGCATTATCATATTCTCACCTAGAAACCATTCCTTTTCCCTGTAAATTCTGTAGTTTGTTCGTTGTTTCTAGTAAATAGATTAAGACTTTTTCCTGTTAGATAATTTTATTACTAAAAGTATTAAACATACACAAAAGTAGAGACAAAAGTATGAAACTCCATGTACCCATCCCCCAGCTTCAATAATTACTAAATCATGGCCCATGTTGTTTCATTCCGACTCGCTGCAGATTATTTAGAAACAGACTCTAGGCATCAGATGTATATCTAATGACTTTTTAAAAAAATCACAGCAGCATAGCTACAACTAAAATTTTATCATTTCTTAATGTAAAGTCAGTCACTGTTAAGATTACTGCAATTGCCTTATAATTGTTTTCCAGTTCATTTGAATTGAGTCAAAAGTTAATAAAATGTAACTGCTTGTTAGGTTATGAAGTTTTAAATTGCGTGTTTTAAAATTAATCTTTTTAAAATTGTGCAAAAATATTTACATGACTAGGCTCAAATCTACAAAACATGGTACTGTATACACAAAGACGTTCTACCTTTTGTTCATTAGTTTCCATTCTGAATCCTTTCCTGCCTTTAGAGATGATTTTTTTTTAAAATTTAAATTTAAATTGTATGGTTTCTCCTTCCACATGCTTGGTGCCGGTCACCCCTCCCCTCCGCCCGTACTCTGGACTTTTCTCCACCCTGGCACCTCTCCTGAGAGCTCACTCAGAACGGTCTTCCTCGTTGCTTTCCTTCCCTCCTCCTCCCACTTCCTGCCTTGGCCGACCGCGCGGGCCGCACCTGCAGGACGCGTTTCCATTGGTGACATCTTGGCGGGCCCGTCGGTGGCACTTCCTCCTTTACACCCCGTGACCCACGTCCGGCTCGCCGCCCTCCCAGTCACGCGGCCTCTGCCTCCGGGACGCAGCCCCGCGCGCCGGCCTTCCGGACTCCAGGCCCCGGACCCGTCGTGGTGAGCCGCCGCGAGCGGACGACCCCCACCCACACTCCCCCCAACCCCCCGCGGGTCTCGGGAACTCTTCCCCACCTCTTTCCGCACAGCCGCCCCCTCTACCCCCCGGAACTCTTCCCCCTCGCTGCCCCGGGAATTCCCCTCCCCCCCCAACCCCACGGCTTCAGGAAGTCCCCCCGACCCGACCCGGGAGCTCCGCCCCCAGCCCGTGGAGGCGTCCGCCGACCTCGGGTCCCGCGAACTCTTCCTCGCCGCCCCTAGAAGCCCCTCTGACTCGGGAGCTCCGCCTTCCCTTCCCCCCCCCCCGCGGTTCCAGGAAGCCCGGCCGGAGAACTCTTCCCCACCTCGCCGCCAACACTTCCCGCCTCCCTCTCCGGTCTGAAACCTCTTCCTGCTCCAGTGAGTCCCCCTGCCCCGGGAGCTCCCCTCCACCTCCGGGCTCGGGGAGCCTTAGCCTCGTGACCTCCTTCCCCTCCCCCCAACTCGCGTAGCCCGGGAAGCCTCTCCCCCCTCCCCCCAACCGTAGCTCGCCCCGCCCCGGAAGCTCCCGCTGACCCCGCCCAGGCCCGGGGATGGGGCGTCCTGTTGTCGCGCGTTCCTGTAGGGCTTGGCCGACCCGAGACTGTCGGATCGCCCGGTGAAGACCGAGCGAACCCCTTCACCTTGTCCCGGTGCCTCCGCCAGAGCCTGGTGTCCGGGACCCATACCGCGCTTCCCGCCGAAATCGCTCAGACGCGCCCCTGCCGGCCCGCGGTTTTGAGAGCGCACTTTCAAGCCTCGTTTGAAGCGTTTCTCCACAGCCAGTTGAGTTTCAGTTTCAGGTTTATAACAAAAGGAGATGCACCTGGTCTTTCCCCGGAATCCTCTGCGTTTTTAAGCGTCGGGTGGAATTGGGGGTCTTTTGGCTGTGAACCGCGCTTGCTTCATGAAGATAGAAATCGGTCCTGCTCCTTTCAGCGGTAAGTCTTAGGGCCAAAGAGTCAACCGCGTAATCCTGAGGCCGGGTCTCACGCGGACTGTGGTTTAAGAGGTAGAACTTTCTGAGTGATTAAGACAGCCAGAACAGTCTGAGTGCTGCCAGCTGTAGGTTAAAATTCATTTACAAATGAGGACGAAATGCTTTTCAGGCCTCACTGGGACACAAATAAAGGGGGTGAAGCTGGGAACCCACCGAGTTCCCGTCTCTGAAGAGAGACGGTGCGGGTGCAGTTTAAAGCGCCCTGTGTGATCCCTAGAGAAACCTAATCAGCCGTGCGTTCAGGCGCACCCTGTTTATCTTGATTGGTTCACCTGGATCCGAACTAAATCCTGCCTAACCTGTATATTAGAGTGAGGAAGAGCATGTTCTGGAGACCGTCCCAGGAGTCCTGGGAGCCTGTTAGAAATGCTTAGTCTCGACCCCGGCCCAGATCTATTGTTTTAGGATCTGAATTTTGACAAGATCCTCGGGTGGTCCGTGTGCGCACTTACGTCATAGTCCAGTTGCGGGTGTGTGTGTGTGTGTGTGTGCGGGTGTGTGGCGCGCGCGTAAGATCCTTGGTTGTCCCCTCCGTTCGGTACGTTGAGTTCAGTCGGTCTCCAGTTGCAACACCCGAGAGCAGTATTTTGTTAGCCGCCGCCGCCGCCAGCAGCGATTGCAGGGTGCTGCCGGGGAGGAGGGTGGGCGACCAGTGTTCCCCCGCAGCGCTTCAACTGTGTGTGCGACGCGGTTCAGTCTCGTGAGAATCGGCTTCCTTGCTTCTGGCCGCCCCCGAGTGTGCGTGCCCGAGGAGGCGCCTCAGCCGTTGGTGTGCGGACCACACTGGAATGAGCCAGGAGCAGGGATAAACCTAGGCAGAAGGGGTTCGGCCCGTTAGGATGACTGGCTTCTACACTTTAGATTTCACTCTTTTCTGGGAACAGAGGAGAGGGACGGTTGGTGAAGCCTCTTGAAAACCCTCTTCTAGAGAATTTGAAACTGTTACTTCTTAAATTGTAATACTTTACATTTATATAGGTCTTTCCCCAAAAATAGTATCTCGTGTAATAATTACAGGACGTTAATAAGGCAAGGCAGATATTACCTCTAAGACAGCAGGCTCAGAAATTAACTTGATTTTCTCAGTTCTACGTTTCTAAAACTAAGAATGTGCTTTAATTCTCAAACTAATTCGCTGGACATAAGTATTTTGGGGACAGCTTTGTCCTATGGCTGTGGTTGATGGTACTGATGTTTTTCCTATTGAAAAGCATATTTCAACATTTCCTCCCCTCACTCTTCCTCAGTTAAAAGATTAATGTTAGATCAAATACATTAGGTCTCAAGAAGTGAAGCTATCACATAAAACTGGGAAAGAAAGTCTTAAGTATCTCCAGCCAGTCCTCCAGGGACGCTTGTAAATTGTAAATACTGTTGGAACAGTCTCTAGCAAACCACCTTTCTCTGGAGTCCATCCCTGTGAAAATCGGGCCACGCCTCTGGCCTCCCGTGCGAGTCGGCGCCGCAGCTCCTCGCCCCCCCGCCCGGCCCGCGGCTTCCCGGAACCGCGCTGACATTGCCCCTGCTCCATCCCGATAGTGCCTCCCGCCCTCGATATTTAAACTGCCTTAGCGCGCTCAGGTATTCGCGTATAGAACTCGCGTTTTGAGTACATCTCTCAGGGCAAGTGGGAGGGTTCCAGGCTGGTACTCTCGGCGTTACCCTAGGAAAGAGGTAAAGCGTTTCAAAGCTGTGGGGGCTGGCGGGCGTGCACTTTCTTGAAGGCAGCCCCGCGGTTTTGTAAACGGCCTCCCACAGCCCGGGCTTTGGCTTTTCCGGAGGAAGGGAGCCCGGAGCCCAGCCCAGCCGGGGAACCGCTGGCTCTGCTCACTCTGGGAGTGCTGGGGCACTGCGGCAAGACGGCCTTATCGCTCTTTTTTAGGACAGTTCGTTACCTGCCTGGAGTGTCTTCGACTGTGGGCATCCCCCGCTGTTCTTTAAGGTGAGCTATTTTAAGAAAAGTAATTTCTCAGTTTATAATTGATTTACTTTATTGACACAGAACACTTTCTTGAGTGTGAAGTAAATTTTTTTTTCACTAGCTGTAAATCTAATGTTGAGCAGAACTCCAGCTTTCTTAACTTTCTCAAGTGTTAGTTAATGTTCTAAGTACTGTAAGTCTGCAAAGAATCCAAATGTAGAGGATTCTGAGGGCAAAGATGAGGATATTGCATTACGTACATTAGAAGTATAGATAAGTGTTTTGGAAGAGTGCTCTCCTCACATTGCCTTCAGAGAAGTCACTTTATTTTTGAAACATTATTTTCTGAAACAAAAAATATTTATAATTGTTTTATATTGGGCGTTTTAAGTAGTCCTTACATGAAATGTCTGTGTTCTTTTATGTTTCCTGCTTGTCTTTTTTCCCCCTGCTTGTCTTTTTTAACCTAACCAGGCTGCCATATTCTAGAGTGGTGTTCACCCCACCTGGCCATCAGTTAATCTCTTGCTAATCTTGGGCCTGCTGTGCTGGGGGTGGGACCACAGTGACCTACGGAACAGATCAGTCTGTCCTTGCTAGGCTCTCTTGCATTTTTGAAGGGTTTTAAACAAATCATGAATTTGTTTCCCTAGAATGTTGTGGGATCATAGAACTGTAAGACTTAATTTGTGGAAGGGGAAGATTTTATGGGAAAGGTGGTATATTTGAGCTGAGACCTTAAGGATTAGTGGGATTTAGCTAGACAGAAGGTTGGGGGGAGTATATTTGGAGAGATAATTACCACGTGTCACACCCAAGGCAGCAGAGAGCCTGGCACACTGCAGGCACAGAGAAATATAGGAATAAGAGGATGTATATTTTTTTAATGCAAGTGATGTGAGCGTGTGTTGCAGGTCAGAGCTGCAAGGCCTGAGCACCCCCTTAGCCCCGTGGTTTGTGTTCCAGGCAGTGGGAAGCCACTGAGATCTTAGAACAGGAGAGTGACATAAAGTCACTTTAAAAGAGCTACAGATTAGGTTGTAGGAAGGGTTGGAAAAGTTTTAAGGATCAGATGTGAATGTGTCCTGGAAAGGGCTATTGGTGCTGGGATTAGAAAGAAAGGAAGTAGAAAGGGATATGAGGGAAGTGCACAAAGATGATGATGATTTGATAGTTCAAATCATAATGCCAAGCAGTGTGCTAGGGACTGAGAAGAGTTGTGAGAAACATTTATTGCTTGTTGGAGTCAAGGGTTACTGAATAGAATTTAGGTATGGGTTAGGAATAGGATTAGGGTGGAGAATGGGATGACCCCCAAAGAAATGATGAGCTCATTGGATTTAAGGGCTTGGGAGTTGTTCAAGGATTACTTTAGTTTCATTCTAGAGCTTCTGGATGACAGGTAAGGCTGACCAGGGTGCTGCTATAGAAGAGTTACAGAAAAAAGGCTGTGTTCATTTGTGGTACATAGGTGGTGCTATGGAGTAGAGTTTGTGTATACCAATCTTGGCCTCAGGGAGCCTGAAGCTGGGAACTTGGGTTCTGGAGCCCAGAATTGGCCCTGGACATATATAAAGATCAGGTGAGGCTGCCTACAAAGCGGGGGTGGGGGGGCATAAAAGAAAGAAGGGCCAGTGATTGCATACGGTTGAGCCTTGAGGAAGGGCTCAGAGAGGCAGAGTGCCTAAGGAATTAACAGGAAAACCAAGAGCCATGGGGAGAAAGGATTTCCAGAGAGAATGGTTAAATCCTGCTGTGGGAACTGAAAAGATGGAGGTAAAAAAATGTTCCTTTCTTGCCGTGGAGGTCCTTGGCAGAGTGAGATCATGCCCTTCTTTTTATGGTGGGGGTGGGTAGAGGCCTTTTGAGGATGAGATTTTACTGAAAGGGAAAGCAAATCAGCAAGTAGCTGGAGACAGACTTGGTATCAGGGAAGGGGTATATTACAGGGTTGGTTAGAAATGAGATAATCTCCTTAATTGACAAGGAAAATAGTGTTCTGTGAAGCATTTGTGAAGATGGGGATTTCTTGGGGCAGGTGGAGTTGACAGAGCAGAGCCACAGATAACAAGCTTAGCTATGAGAAGAAGCAACTCCTTGTTTATAAATTTCTAAATCTTTTTCTAATTTGCTTCACTGTGTCTCTATTAGCAGTTTGCTTTTCTTTTTCTTAACCATTCATGCTTTCTAATTTGTTTAAATTGTGGGGTTTTTAGAAATCTGTTTTGCTCTAATAGTGTAAATACCCCATTCCATCTGGGATAGTTTTGGGATTCATCTGAGGTAGGATTCTGCTTTATATTTTTCTACATAATGACCAACGTGCCCAGATTTTTTCAAAAGGTGGCTTTTACCTTTAACAGCTACATCTGTTACACTTGATGTGAAATGACAATTTCATGAAACAATTTCCTTGTAGTAGTGCCCGTTTTGAGCATTGATCACTAAGAATGTAGTTTGGGTCCTATCTGTATTTTTATTGTCTCTCTGTTATATGTATATTGCTATCTGATGACTCAATTCCTACTCTTCACAATACAGCCCTTTACATGGATTTGACCTTTACTCTTTTTCAGTTTGGACTCTTGGGTGTCAGATGGCACTTGCACTTCCCTGTCAGGAAGGGCACCTGTCACGCCTCTTGTACACTGAGGAGTTCATTCCCTTTGTAGTCCCTCAGTGAAACACAGCAAAGTATGTGTGTTACGTTGATCAACGTGATGTGTTCTTTTTAAGATTTTTTCCTTTGTTTTTTGATGTGGACCATTTTTAAAGCCTTTATTGAATTTGTTACAATATTGCTTCTGTTTTATGTTTTTTGGGCCTCGAGGCATGTGGGATCTTTGTACCCTGACCAGGGATCAAACCCTCACCCCCTGCACTGGGAGGCGCAGTCTTAACCACTGGACAGCCAGGGAAGTCCCCATAATGTGTTTTATGATCTTCCCCCCTCCCCCGCTTTTCTTTTCTTTTCTTTTTTGGCTGCACTGTGCTGCTTACGGGATCTTAGTTCCCCAACCAGGGATTGAACCCAGGCCATGGCAGTGAAAGTGCCGAGTCTTGAACACTGGACCACCAGAGAATTCCCAGTTGATCCTTTTTTAATATATGAAACTGAGAAGCATATAATTTGATTTTTACATTTGCATCACACTTAACTGATATTGCTGATGCACTAATCTGCTTGTTTGGATATGTCTTAATTTGACCTCACACTTAGGTTTGACAATAGGAATAATGATACTTCCTTAGGCTCTGGAAGCCATTGCTGTCTTGTATCCTTGCATCATTGTTGCTGATAAGAACACTGATTCTGGTTCACCCCAGTGTCACAGGAAATGTTATTCTGTATTGTGATTTAAAATAGCCTGTGTTTGTCACATCTTTTTGCTTCTGTAGTGTCTTGCCACAAACAAGCAAATTGGTTAAATGTAGGGCTTGTAGTTGAAGAATCACACAGGAGCTGTTTTAAATGAACCACTAAATTTCATCACAACAGATAACGTGGACTAAATAAAACAAGAAAATGCCCTGCCCAATATTTAGATTCTTCTGTGTTCAAAGTACCAGGTCACACCTACCCTCCCTTGCCTTTTACTTTAGCGATGCAACAATACAGCTCATCTGTTTTCCTGTAGTTCTGACAAGTTCTTAGTATTTCTGAATGTTGCCTCAATTCATTCCCTTGTCTTTCCTTCTAGAACTCATAGTAATTGATCATAAGAATTTGTAGATTTTGTCTTGATTGAAGCTTCCAGATCACTATTTTGCTCTTCAAATTTTACTCTCTATTGTTTCACTTATTTCTTTTTTTTAAGACCCCCTAATTTGTTATTTTCAATCTATCTGTGAGTAATGTAACTATTTTTGGAGAGATGTAGGATTGAATCTCTGCTCATATATCTTAACATTTTTAATTTCACTCATCCTTCCTCATCTGTAAAATGGAAACTATTTACTGTATATTCTTGTTATACATATTAAATGAAAATTTATGTAAAGTAGTTTTTGCTTTCTTTTCAGCCACAAAAAGCTGCATCCAAGTTTGTTTGACGTCTGCTCTGTCAAGTGTCCATGATGTTGGGCCCCGAGGGAGGTGAAGGCTTTGTAGTCAAGCTCCGTGGCCTGCCCTGGTCCTGCTCTGTTGAGGATGTGCAGAATTTCCTCTCCGACTGCACAATTCATGATGGGGTTGCAGGCGTTCACTTTATCTACACTAGAGAAGGCAGGCAGAGTGGTGAGGCTTTTGTTGAACTTGAATCAGAAGATGATGTAAAAATGGCCCTTAAAAAAGACAGGGAAAGCATGGGACATCGGTACATTGAGGTGTTCAAGTCCCACAGAACCGAGATGGATTGGGTGTTGAAGCACAGTGGTCCAAACAGTGCTGACACCGCCAATGATGGTTTCGTGCGACTTCGAGGACTCCCGTTTGGATGCACCAAGGAAGAAATCATTCAGTTCTTCTCAGGGTTGGAAATCGTGCCAAACGGGATCACATTGCCTGTGGACCCCGAGGGCAAGATTACAGGGGAAGCCTTTGTGCAGTTTGCCTCACAGGAGTTAGCTGAGAAGGCTCTAGGGAAGCACAAGGAGAGAATAGGGCACAGGTATATTGAGGTGTTCAAGAGCAGTCAGGAAGAAGTTAGGTCATACTCGGATCCCCCTCTGAAGTTCATGTCAGTGCAGCGGCCGGGGCCCTATGACCGGCCTGGCACAGCCAGGAGGTATATCGGCATTGTCAAGCAAGCAGGCCTGGAGAGGATGAGGTCTGGTGCCTACAGTGCTGCAGGCTATGGGGGCTATGAGGAGTACAGTGGCCTCAGCGATGGCTACGGCTTCACCACCGACCTGTTTGGAAGAGACCTCAGTTACTGTCTCTCTGGGATGTATGACCAAAGGTATGGAGATGGCGAGTTCACTGTCCAGAGCACCACTGGACACTGTGTCCACATGAGAGGGCTGCCCTACAAAGCCACGGAGAACGACATTTACAACTTCTTCTCTCCACTCAACCCAGTGAGAGTCCATATTGAGATTGGCCCTGATGGAAGAGTGACCGGTGAAGCTGATGTCGAATTTGCCACTCACGAAGAAGCTGTGGCGGCCATGTCCAAAGACAGGGCTAACATGCAGCACAGATACATAGAACTTTTCTTGAATTCCACGACAGGGTCCAGCAACGGGGCATATAGCAGCCAGATGATGCAAGGCATAGGGGTGTCAACCCCGTCCACTTACAGTGGCCTTGAGAGCCAATCCGTGAGTGGCTGTTATGGGGCGGCGGCTAGCTATGGTGGCCAGAACAGCATGAGTGGATATGACTAGTTTTGTAGTAGCTTTTGAGTTATTTCATCAGATTTTCACAGGCAGCCAACAAGCAGTGAAAAGCAGTTATTACTCTAGAGGAAGCTGTGGGACCCATTTTGCACCATGAGTTTGTAAAATCTGGATTAAAAAATTACCTCTTCAGTGTTTTCTCATGCAAACTTTCTTCTAGCATGTTATATTGAGTAAACTAAAACCATTTTCAGCTTTTCTCAACATTTTGGTAGTGTACTTTCTGGAGTGATGTTATCTGAGTTAAAGTAGTTTTAAGTACGTTAAATGTGGATCTTTTACACCACATCATCGTGAACACATTGGGGAGGTGTGCTTTTTTGGAAAACTCAAGGTGCTAGATCCCTAATTCAAAGATGAACATTTCTCATGTTTGTTCATTCTAGTTTATTTTCATTTAAAATCTTTTAGGTTAAGTTTAAGCTTTATAAAGTTAGTTTTGAAAATTGAGACACATTACTAATACTGTAGGAATTGGTGAGGCCTTGACTTAAAACTTTCTTTGTACTGTGATTTCCTTTTGGGTGTATTTTGCTAAGTGAAACTTGTTAAATTTTTTTGTTGACTAAATTTTTTTCTTAAAATAAAAAGACTTTTTCACAATGACTGGCACAGACTATATACTCACCAAAAAATAGCAAAATGACTGGGTGGTTGAAAATTTCATTTTACTACTGTATTTCAGTGTGAATTTTAAAATTTAGCACTATGATTTCCCTTGTATTCTTAAAACGAGGCTAAATTAAACATTCAGATTTAAAAACATTAAATATATGAGTGGAAATGGTGACTACAAAGTATGAAAGTAGAAGCCTACAGTCCCATCTTCCTGTGACTTGTGTTCTGTTCATCAGCCATTTGTAATGTCCTGCTGTTCCCTTCCTTTATGCCGGGTGGCACCTGTTCATAGTTAGAGATTTTTAGTTTTGTGTGCTACATACACTGAGTCATTAGCCACAATTTTTATGTTTTTTTTTTTTCTATAAGATGTGCTGATTTAAACAGTCTTTGTTCCACACTTAGGATTATTTCTGTAGCACACGCTGCTGGGTTACAGTTACTGGTTATTGCAGGATACACATATTCTCAAGTTTGAAACCTACTTCCAAATTGTTATTAGAAAATTGTCTATCTGGCAGTTGGAAACAAGTTCCAAATTTCAGGTAGCTCTGCACACAGCGATCCATCATTTTAAACTTAACACATACACCAAAACCGTCAAGACTTTAAAGTGTGAATGAAGTTTATTAAAAAGAACTTTGCTTGATAGCTATTAACTTTCCCAGCTTTATTTTTCCACTTTAATAACTATACAATGTAGCCCAGTTACCCAAGTTTCACCAGCATTAATAGGATCTTTGTATGGTGTCTTCATTTTAAGACACTGGCCTCATTTACAGAGAAGCTGCTGTGTTAGCCAAGCCTCTGATGGTTTTATAGGTAGATTGGAGAGTCTTAGGCCTTTCCTGGCTTTTTTGGGCTTCACAACCCCACCCTGCCATTCTTCCCACTAGTGTTCTACAGACTCAGGTGGCTGGAGATAGGGCAGCAGCATAACCCAGTAATGCCAGAGGCAGAACTGGGAAGGTCAACTGAGAAGACTGGATAGCATAATTGGGGGGCAGGTGAGTTGTGCAGAGACCACGCATCTGTTCTAGGCTGTGTTCACAGTCTGCTCATCTCATGAGTGACAGTCCACTGCAGGGAAGCAAAGGCCATCTGGGTTGTGAGAAAGACCCAGAGAAACCCAGGCAGAAAACCTGGGAGTTCATGAAACCTGTGATGGCAAGGTCTAGGATGTGATTAAAAGACCAAGGCTTGGGCTTCCCTGGTGTTGCAGTGGTTGGGAGTCCGCCTGCCGAAGCAGGGGATGCAGGTTCGTGCCCCGGTCCGGGAAGATCCCACGGGCCCGTGGGCCATGGCCGCTGGACCTGCGCGTCCGGAGCGTGTGCTCTGCAACGGGGGAGGCCACAGCAGTGAGAGGCCCACGTACCGCAAAAAAAGACCAAGGCTTAATAGGGCAGTGAAGGTTCAAGGAGTACGTTTATTCCCCGTAAATCTTTGCTAATTTTGAGGTTCAGATATGGAAGGAGTGGGCTCCAAGAACCTGGGGTGGGAAATTGGGAATGTGCTAGATGCCCTTAAATCCCACAGTGACTCAAATTTCTGGGCCAGCAGCAGTTGCTTTGGTGCCTCTTATTAGAAGAAAGACTTATCCAGAGGCATCACCTGAGGTATGTGGTTGATCAGATAATATCTGCTCTCCAAGTCTGCTGGAAGAATGAGCTGGCAAGCTGCTGGTAAGCCAAATCCAGCCTGCCATATGGTTTAGTATATAGTATAACTCATGAGCTAAGAATGGTTTCCAGTTGAGTCAATTTGGTGGCAGGAAACCCCGATTAATTAGAATCTCTCCCAAAAGAATACCATTCTTATTAGCAGACCTGTAGTACAAAATACTGCTCTTAGTGTTTTAGTTTTATCCAAAAAAAAATTTGTGAAAACTTCAAATTCCCTTGGCCTGCAGAATTTTTACTATTTCTAGCCCCTTAAAGGAAATGACTGACTCCTGTTTCAGAAAACTAGTCTCAGGACTGAGTGTGGCACAGAAGGAAACTGCAGGGCCTGATTAGTATGTATGAACAGGAGCCGTAGCACACAAGGGGATCTTGAGGATGCTGGGCCAGAGGGTTGAGTATAAAACGATTGATGTGGGGCATCTCTTGTGACTCAGGATATAAATTCTAAGCATTCTTGGAGCCCATCCTAATCTAGAGTTGACCCTTGAAGCTTGGAGACGATGGCCTATAGGAGGAAGAGATGCTGGGTGTTGAGAAAGGGGGTTGGGGGACTCAGGTGGGCATGCTAGAGAAGATTAGTATTTAAGGCCAGAAAAAACACCAGCTAAAAGATGTTCTCCTGGAAGGATCCAAGGACATTCCACTAAATTCGATAACGTGCTGGTGAGGTGCACCAGCATTTTGAGACATTAATGGAAGCTCTTGGCCAGGGTTGGCAGTAGGAGAAAATAGGGGTAAAAGGATTCCAGAAGAGCAGAGATCAGGTAGTGGCAATCATCAGATGGTGAGGTAAGCATAATTGTCATGACGGGCACCAAAACCCGAAAGGCAGGAGGAGCCTTTACCCAGCCAGATCTGTGGTGAAGGCTGTCAGACCTCTGTGTGTCCAGGGGTCATACAGGTCTGTTATATTTATTTCCAGAACAGAGCCAGGTCTCAGTCCCAGAGACCATCAACTGGAGTGGAGGAAGGGCCTGACAGCATTGCAACAACTATGTAATAAAGATTCTATACATCTTCCCCTCTGCGGCCAGGGGTAGGAAATGACCCGAGTCTCTTATATATGCTGTTGGATAGGGGGTCTGAGTTGATACTGATACCAGGGGATCCAAAGTGCGATCATAGTCCTTCTGTTAAGATTGGGAGCATAGGAAGTCCAGGTGACATGTTCATTTCATTGTGGGTTAAACAGGTTTGCAGACCCCTTAGGTTATCTCCCTGAGTGAGTGGGAAGGGGTACCCTAGGCAGTTGACAGATACCTCACACTGGGTCCCTGGCTTGTGAAGAGTCATCATGGTAGGAAAGGCCAAGAGGAACCTCTCAGAAGGCATTCCCCATCCAAGACAGTGAACGAAGATTCTGTGATGTGTGTGCAGCGTCTGGGTTTAGGGCCATGCTGAAACACGTAATAAAAAGGCAAGCCTAGCCCTTTTTATTTGCCTGCCTGTTCCCCAGAAAGAGCAGATGGATTCCAGCAGATAGCGAAAGACCAGGAACTTAACCATGTAGTTGCCCCAGTCACAGCTCAGTGCTTAATGTGGCGTGTTTGCCCGGATAGATCAACAAGCCTCTGGAGCTTGGGAAGCCCCTGACCTAGCGAATATGTTCTTTTCAAACAGAGTCAAGCAAAAGATTTTTTTTAAATGACCTTATAACATGGACATCAGAACACATTCCCTGTCTTTTTCCAAGTGTGTATAACTCCTGTTCTCTGTTACAATACAGTCTGGAGAGACATTGATCACCTTGCCATGATCCACTATATTGATGACATGCTCATTGGTCTTGGTGAGGAGGAAGCAGTGAGTACTTGGGATTCCTTAGGAAGACACCTACCTGTGTGCTAGGGGATGGAAGAATTCAGGGCTCTGCCATGTCAGGGACATTTTCAGGGTCTAATGGTCTTGGGCAGGGATTGGCTAACTAGGGTCCATGGGCCAAATCTGGCCTGCTGCCTGTTTTTATAAATAATGTTTTATTGGTACACAGCCATGTGCATTCATTTATTTTGTCTAGCCTGCTCTTGAGCTACACCGGCAGATAGATGAGTAGTTCATCAGAGACCATGTGGCCCACAAAGCCTAGCAGACACTTACTCTCTGAGCCTTTATAGGAAATGTTTGCTGACCTCTGGACCTGGGCAGAACTGGAACATTTCCTCCAGTGGAAAGGTCAAGATACTGCATCACCAAGAAAGAGGCATAACTGTTGGTAGGACCTTTTGGATTTGGAGAAACCTTATTTTACACTTGAAAATAGTGCTCATACCCAATTACCAGGTGACTAGAAGGCTGCCTGGATTCTGCAAGCTGCTCTGCCATCTGCTACGAAGGACAGAGTAGGCTCCATCATCCAGGTATCTGTTCTAAATGGTTTTGTGTGGTGTCTCTGATGTCTCACTACACAGTGGCAGCTCAGCCCCTGAGTGGTAGGAATCAGCACGACGTTCTCTGCAGCAGGGAGCCGTTTACTATTCAAAGCAGCTCCTGGAGGTACTGTGCTCACCCTGCACTGAGTGTTAGCAGTTGCATCAAGTCCTGAAGCTCTTCTACGGTATCTGAGTTTTGATTTTAGTTTTTGTGTAAAAATTCTTGGACATTTTGTTAGACTTGTTTCTAGGTATTTTATTATATTTTAAATGGTGTCTTTTAAATTTCTCTTGCTGAGAGTTTGTTCCTGGGACTAGAAATACAAGGATTAAAAAAAAAAAAACAAAACTGGATTTTTATATTGACCTTTGTGGTCTTGCTAAAGTCTTTTACCTATGCTGATTTAAATGTAGATTCTTTGGATTTTCTACAAAGTCGTGCCATTTGCAAATAATGACATTTTGATTAATTTCTTTCTAATCCTTATGTACTTTTTTCTTTGCCTTGTTGCAAAGAAAGGTAAGTTTATTTTTTATCATTAGGAAATGTGATGCTGAACATTTGGGGTCAGAGGGCATCTTATTGAAAGCTTTCAATAATATTCCTCCATTAAAGTACTGGTTTTTGGTTGCATACCCTTTATTTAGGAGATTTCCATTTACTTAAGGTTTAGTATAAATTTATTTTTTAATCGCTAGTAAATGTTGGATTTTATTTAATACTTTTTCCTTCTTGTGTGTCTTTATTCCTTTTATCTATCTTCCAATCACCCATTCTCTTCAGCTAAGTCTAATTGGTTGTTAAACATCTGTTATGTTTAAGAACTGATGAACTTTTAGTTGTAAAATTTTCTTAATTTTTTTACATAATGTAGAAAAATTAATTTTTTCACAATTCTGGTGGCAAGAAGCCAAAATTAAGGTGCAGGCAAGGCCATTCTCCCTCTGAAGTCCCTGAGGAAGAATCCTTGCCTCTTCTAGCCTCGGTGCCTGCCGGCAGTCTTGGTGTTCTTTAGCTTGCAGCTGCATTCTTCCCTCTCTGCCTGGGGTGGCACACGGCCTTCTCCCTGTGTCCAAATTGTCCTCCTTTTAGGGGGACACCAGTCATTGGATTAGGGTCCATCCTAATCCAGTATGACCTCTTTTTAAAATGATTATATCTGCAAAGATTCTATTTCCAAATAAGGTCACAGTCTCAAGTACTGGGGATTAGGAATTGAACATACCTTTTTGGAGGACACAATTTAACCAAAAACACAGGTTTAATTTTCTTCTGAAAATCTCCATATAGCTCATTCCTTGAACACATTACTGACAGTTTTTAAAGTCTGATCGTCCAACATCTGCATTTCTGTGTTTATGTTGTCTGTCTGGCTTAAGTTTGTCTTTTATGCATGGATATTTTTG
Organism: Leucopleurus acutus; assembly: GCF_964270905.1. NCBI lineage: Eukaryota > Metazoa > Chordata > Mammalia > Artiodactyla > Delphinidae > Leucopleurus > Leucopleurus acutus. Next base: position 74,080,934 of record NC_139156.1, read on the forward strand.
GTAGGGTACCGGATATTGTGTACTTAAGTTGTAGGCATAGGATGACTATAAGACCTATGTGTTGTTATTATCTGTGAGGGGATTGGTGGAAGGAATTCAACCAGATTTCTTAAAATTACCCTGAGAACATGAGAAGCCTAAAATGACCAATATGCATTCGGTGGGAATCATAAAACAACAATCTGAAAACAAGTAAACCTGTGAGCCCAAACTCAGAAAATTCTTCAGGTGCCAATTTGAATTTACATTATTGTAGGGGTAGGAGACCATATCAAATAAATCAGTAAAATATAAGTAGTATGTGAATTAGGGCCGAGTACAAAGAGAAGAAGCAGTGAACAGTGATGAGAGGTCACATGTTGGTGGTACAGCTATAGAGTGGCCCGGCAAAGGGCAGGGCCTAAAGGAGGAAGGGAATTGGTGATGCAGGGATGCTGGGGAATTGGGACAATGTCCAGCAGAGGGAGGGAAGCGCAGTGCCCTGAGGTAAGGCTGCAACCCAAGCTGTGTTCATTAATACAACACTGCCTGGGACTACTACTCAGCAAAACAAAGTAATGAACTATTGGTTCATGTAACAATCTGGAGCTCCAGAGAATTACAGAATACTCTGATTGTATAACAGACTTTTATCCTTGATTATTTGAGTGCTGGGTTCGAATTTGGTTTATCTTCTAAGTGAGCTATCTCTGTAATGTTCCAGTTTTCTGTAATAAGCATGAAAGATGCTTGCATTCGGAAAAAAATAAGATTGTTTAAATAAAAAGTGGGGAGGGATACATAGTCCCCAAGAAGGTACAGTCCTTGGGGTCTCTCTCAGATAGTGATAAATACCAGAAAAGGCAGTGTAGCCTAGTCGTTCAGAAATGGCTCAGGAGTAAGATGACCTGTGAGAACCTAGGTCTCTTATGCACAGTGGGCATAATATGAATCCACATCACATAGGCTGCTGGGAAAATCAACACGTGTGAAGTGTTTGTAACAGTGCCCATAAAGTACTAAGTGTTCAATTACCCTTTGCTTTCTCTGGTTCTTTCCTGGTCAGCCCCTCATCTAGGAGATGACAAGAGGTGGGAATTGAGACAAAGCCAGCCTCCCTACACTCCCAACCCCCTGTTCCCCAGGGAGAACAGGCCCAAGGAAGGGGTCTCTGAGGCACATCAAGTAATTCCACACGGTGAAGCCTGGGCAGAGGCTCCTCCCGTCCTATAACTGACTACCTTTCCCACTCCCTACTCCAGGGAGGGAAGAGAGGAGAGCTTATTTCCCTTGGGAATCAGCAGCCCAACTCCAGGGCCCATGTGCCAGACTCACAGGCTAACACTGACTCCATCCTGCATGGCTCTCTCCTGCCACCTTCCCATCACAGTCCGTGACTTTTCCCAACCATGATTAACCCAGGCTCCCAGATGCCCTCCATGAGCCCTTGCCCCAGCCTTGGTTGGACAGGTAGAATCAGCCTAAACCAACAGGCAGGAGCCTGTACTGTAGAAAGCCAGGCTCACTGACTTGACAATGACGGAGCTGCACACGTTGGGGGTATGGGGGTCGTAGGGCCCTTCGGTTGCTTATGGGACGTGAGGAAACTGGCGTTTGTTCAGGCGAAATTGGACAGGCTGTTTGGCAGGCTGAAAGTAGATCATGACTGTGTGTAGCTGGTCTCCACCGCAAAGCGGAGCTGGGAAACCAAACCGTTAAGATGGATGTGGAATATTGCGCCAGAAACCCCTCTTCCGGGGCTGGGCGCCCGGGTAGGAACTGAAGCTGAATCTCGCGTCAAAGTGATTTAGGTTACCCTGGCAGCATGGGGTTTTCTTCTTACTGACTGGATTTCAAACAGCAGAGCATCTCACCGTTTGTGATGGTAGGAACCCGAGTTTCTAAAAGAAAGCAGTTGTCGGTCACTCAGAAGGGGCGTTCTGCCAATATCGCTTCCGCGTCTGCCACTCTAGCCCCACGTAAGGCCACAGACTTTGCTTTCTTAGGCGGAGCTCATTTTTACATTCTCCAATGCAACCCATTCACACCAGCATCCTCCTGTGTCCAAGGAGGAGAGGGACATGCACCCCACTCCCCAGGACGAAAAGGCGGGGTCGGAGGCTGCCTTTGGGCGGATGACGCTGCGGCGCGTCCAGGCTACGCCATTCCTTGGAATCTGCGCGCCTGCGCTCCTGCCTTCTTCCTGCCGCCGCATGCGCAGATCCGGGTCCCCCGATTGATTCCCAGCTCAGGATGGGGCAAAATTCTCCCTGCAGTGGCCGCACCTGCTTCCTCGTTGATGTCATCACTTACGTGCCAGTCACACCGACGTTCCTCTGGTCCTCAAAAGGCAAGAAACCATCGTTCCCTCTACCAGGAAAGAAGTTTGCGCAGCTGGCCCCTCCCACCATTCACCTTAGAGGATTCAGCTCAGATGTCACTTCTTGACCTGACCACATCACCCACTGCTGCCCATGCACCCAGCCGCTGCAGCACGCTTGTTTTACTTTCTTCATAGCATGTATCTGGTTCAGAATGCTGGGATCCTAAAGGCCTAAGAGGCCCCCCGTAGCTCCCTGCCACACTTCCCTCACCTACCTTGGACCGTGAGTGGATGCAATTTCAGCCAGGTATCCTGAGTCCCACTCAGGTTCTTGGAGTTCCTTCTGTAGCTCTGGGCCAGCCTTGGAACTGTCCCCTCATCCTGCTTATGTGACCTATTCAAGGGCCCTAAACAGATCTGTGATCCTCATTTTTATGAGGCCACACTGGGTCTTAGTTGCAGCACACGAGATCTTTGTTGCGGCATGCGTGTGGGATATAGTTCCCCGACCAGGGATTGAACCCGGGCCCCCTGCATTGGGAGTGCGGAGTCTTACCCACTGGACCACCAGGGAAGTTCCTGTGACCCTCGTTTTTAGATCTCAGGGCCTGGGAGGGCTGCAGACCAGGAAGTGGGGTCCTCAGCATCTAGAATCCCTTGTGCCGGCCTCCTGACTACAGCCAACAAGTCTTGGATCCACTATACTTTCCAGAGGATCTAGTACCACGCTGGGAAATGGGTGGAAGGTTTGGAGCAGGGCACCATTAGAGAGCTGGCTTGAAGCAACACCAAGACAGGTGGCTGCCCCATCAGCCCAGACCCAGACTGTGAGCCACTGCCTGGCAGGGACAGGGCAGACGTCTGCTGCCCCAGCCTGTCTCCACCCCAGGGTCTCTGCCAGTATGCCTCAGCTCCTCCCACCTTAGGATATGGAGGTTGGCAAGCGGGGTGAGGCTGCAGGATGAACAGGCTGCCCAGGTGGGAGAGCCGTTTCCCCAGCCTCACCCCGTGCATGCTGGGGCCTTTCAAGTGAGGTATTCCAGAAATGGACTTTGGACATACTGAGACCCAGATTGGCATGGATGGGTTTTGTTTCTAAAATGCACTATGCAGGGCTTGCTGGGATGTTGCTTATAGTGAGGGTCTCACGGGACATTACCTAGAGTGGGGGAAGGGTCCATGGGTTGGTCTGAGAATTTCATAGGGTTTTACTGGGGTGAGTTAGTGAAGAAATTGCTCCATTTCCTGGGCTGTGTGAGCACTCACTGAGTGAGGTGGGGTCTTAGCAGAGGGCAAACGACTGGGGATCATTCTAGGTTACAGGATGTCATGGGTATCTGGGTCATCGGGACTTACAAGGTCTCCAGGCAAGGTGTGGAAATTGTAAGGTTCTTTGATAGAACATTGAGATGTCTTGCATCATGCATGGGTGAGGCAGGAGATCAATTATCAGGAGGTCCTCAAAGTGGGGGGCATGCTGGGAATGGCTTCAGGACAGATATGTGGCCACAGGATGCATCAGCAATCTATGGGACACCGCCCCCCGCCCTCCCGCTGAGGGGCCTGGACTTTCCTGAGCAAGATTTCCTTGTCCCTTTCCAGCCTGCCTGTCCCTAACCAGACACACAGAAGGTCATAAGACCACAGGAGGGAGGAGAAAAGTTTAATTTAGAAATAAGCTCTGGACAGCCTCCTGAGCATAAGGGAGCCTAAGGGCCCACCCTCAGAGAGAAAGGCCATCATGAAGGGTAAAGTCCCCCAAGGGGGAGGGGACAGTATGGGAGCTGGTGCAGGAAGTGCCGTGAAGCCGGTCCTGTGCTCAGCAGGTACTGGCAGAGCCTGTGGAGAGAATGGAGGTCAGGTCTTCACAAACTGGGTCACTCCACGGACACCCCCCTCAGCCTCAGGTGACCCCAAGGCAGGCTGGCTCAGGACAGTCTGCCTTACAGCATAAAATTTATTAATTCTCAAATTATATGGCTATCCTGCCTGAGTGCCTGGAAGCCTCTCGAAGCCTGTCTCACCTGGAGTGATGAGTGGAACAGCTTTCTCGGGTAAGGAGCTGAGAAAGGAACACGTCAGATTAGCATCCTCAAGCCTCTGTCCTTTTCCCCCACCAAGATTCCTGGTGCCACTTTACACAATACGAAGGGTCAGAGCTTTCCCTGATTTGGGGCCCTTCAGGGATGATCTGTGAATGACAAATCCCACTGCAAGCCCAGGGACAGCCCGGGGGCTGTCCTCTTTCTCCAAATTGTAGGGCTTTACCGCCAAATAGCTCTGCTCTGCTCAAGGTGCACACAACAGGGCCCTGTCTCACCTGTGCTTATGATCTTGCTTGCATTTGCATTTGCCACCTGTGAAGGAAGAGACAGCCAGTTCAAAGAGCCTGGGGAGCCTGAGCCACCCCCTTCCCACCCGCTCCCCACCCCCACCCCGGCCCCGCCAGTCCCACTGCTCACTCAGGGCGAACAAGATTCCAGCGATGCACAGGAGCGCCGCACAGATCACCCCGCCCAGCTGCAGGCCTTCCCAGTCTAGAGGAGCATAGAGAGTGAGCTGGCACCAGCCTGGCTCCAGCCCAGTCGTTCAACAGATAGTTATGACCACCTGCTTGTACAGATGCACTTACATTCCAGGCAACAAGAAAGACAAGCCAGTAAGTACATCATCTAATATCTGGTGGGAACAAGTGATAGGAAGAAAAAACAAGCAGAAGAGCACAGAAAAAGAATGGGCTTTGAAGAATGATCCAGGAAGGCTTTTCTGAAAGGTGGCATTTGAGCTGAGACCTGGAGCACATGAGGACTGTGTTGGGGGACAGTGCCAGGCAGAGGGAGCGGAAACCTGCTTGGGGCGTTGTCGGGCAGCAAGGAGCTGGTCCTGGGGAAGGCAAGAGAGAGTGAGTTGAAGAAAGGAGATTAGCCAGGTGCCTCTAGCCCCTTTCCCCGGAAGTCTTCCTAAACATCCTGTGGGCACCTTACCTCCTTGCTGGAATGAAGTTCTCCCAAAGACCATGTTATGAGTCGGCCTGTCACTCTTCTGGTCGACGACGACGATGACGACGACTCTGGTTCTTTAATCCCCAGTCTCAGCCCCATCCTGCCCCTCCTTCCCTGTTCCCTCAAGCCCCTTTCTGTCTACACTGGGCTCCACATCACCCCTCACCAACCCCTAGCAAAGAGGTCCAGGATAGGCAAGGGTAGGGGTGGGGGGCAAGGGATATCAGCTCTTACCATAGTAGAAGGGACTGCCTTTATCTGCAGGAAAGAAAACATAAAAAAAATAAATAAGGACCAGAGCCAGGAGGCAGGATGTGGGGTCTTAGGGTCAGCTAAGGCAGGGCCAGCAGGGCAGTTTGGGACCTTACTCACCAACCAGGTCATTGGCTTCCAGGACGGGCAGGCCTGGGTGAGAGAAGCAGAGGGACTGGGTGTTAATTCACAGCACTGGTCTCAAAATGAATCAGCAGCCAGGACCCCAGCCTAGAGGCGCAAGGACAGCCAGCTTCGTTGGGACTCTGGGGAGGTGGGATGGAAGGGCCCTGAGGTCACCGGTTCCTTTCCTCACACCTTCCCCACCCCCAAACAGACCTGGGATTTTGTCTCCTACTTCCTGGTCTTTGTGCCCGCCCCCCACCCCCGCCCTCCATCCTCACCCCCAGCCCTTCCAGCAATTTCTCAGGCTTCCTGCTATTCTTTCTTACACTCAAAATGGGATGGTGTGTTGGTATCTTTTTACCCTCTCCTGAAAAGCTTTCTACACAGGTCCTGGCTAATGCTCTGCCTCCTAAAGAAGTAGGGAATGCTGTTCTCTTCACTCCAACAGATGGTTAGCTCCCAAAGTTCCATTAACCTGGGTAACTTTTGCAGTAGCTACTTCCTACCTGTAACGTTACTTCCTTTATGTTTCTCTTTAAGTTGACAGTTGAAATGAAAACACATTCATTCAACATCAGGCCCCCTTTGTGAGATGCTGTCCTGGTTTTCACAGCCTTGGTGGGTGGGTGGGTGGGTGACAGCAGGGTCACCTCTGGGAGGACTGACTCACCTGCCAGCAGGAGGAGAAGGCCCCGGACCACTCCCTCCATGACACAGCGGCAGGACTAGGCTGCAGGGGAAGGGGGCAGGCTGGGGTCAGACAGCCCCGACCGGCCCCAGGCTCACAGCACTTGGTGGCACAAATCTCAAGGCTGCCCTTGCTTATGGGGTCGACTTGGAAAAGTTGCTAATTTGTTTCCTTGTCTAGAGATGATAATAGTAATGCCTTGTGGAGTTAAGTGCTTAGAGCAGTGCCTGTGCATAGTAAGTGCCATATGAGGTTTTGTTAAAATCTGGTAATCAGATGCCTGACACATCATCAGGAGAGCAGGGCTGCTGTTCTAACTCAGGCTTTGGTGCCTGCCTTCCTGACCCCTGGCTCAAAGGGCTAAGGTTGTCAGGCCTCGGGCTATCCAAAGGTCTGGGCCTGGGGCACTACCAGGCTGAATTCCAAGATAGCCTCCACCTAGGGCATGCCCAGGACTCCTCTGAGTGAACAGCTGGGCAGGGGAAGCGGAGGCATTAGGGGCAGGTGCCAGGGACAGGTGCCAGGGACAGGCAAGAGCCTCCCACCTCAGCCCTGGCCAAGCCCTGCTCCAGGTAGCCCCAAATTCCACTCTCAGAGTACAGACTGCTGTTGGCAGGAAACTGCCTATTGGGTGGGACATGGCTCCTTCTTTCTCCTTAGGGTGGGAACTATCCATATTTTCATTTACTAGTCCCTAGGGTGGCTGTGTCCTTGAGATAAGACCTGCTACCAGCTTTCTGCCTATTGTTAGCCTCAGGCAGGCATAGGGGTCGTCAGTGTTCCAGACTGCAACCCCAGTTATTACGTGCCAGAGAATTCCTCTCTCAGCCACTTAACAGCTGTGTGACTCAGCTGGGTTACTTAACCTCTCTGTGCTTCAGTGCCCTGTAAAAATGAGGATAATTATAATAGCAACCTCATAAGGCTATAACTGAATTACATGAGTTACTATATGTTAAGCCTAAGAATAGCGCGTAGCACATAGTTAAGTACTGAAACATGTTACAATAAGTAAACGTACAAGTACACGGGTCCTTTTGCCATAGGAAGGAGGAACTATTAACACGCTCCTTGGGAACATGGGGGTCTGTTGGCTCTGAGCAATTTCCAAACCTGGCCCTCCTTTGGCCAATCTGTCTCTCCCTGCCCCTTCCACCACCCTGGAATTCCTGGATCGTGAGGGTCACAACTCCACTTTACATATTCTTTGGCCAAAGACTGGCTCCTGTTTCCTCTAGCCTCCACCCCACCTTCCTTCCATATGACAGTGGGCACAGAGCAGGCAGCCTCCAGTCCTCCAATCCCCCAAACACACACGCGTTACTGAGAATACTCAGGCAGCTACCACCCCTTCCTCAGACTGATACCCCCTCTGCCCCCACCCCTTTTCCTAGGAGCCCTGAAGTCCTGGTGGAAACTTGCTCACCTGAGAGCTGAGTGCAGAGAGCTGGTCTGAGGAGGCTCCTGGAGCTGCGTCCAGCCCAGGTGGGTTCCAGCTTTTTAAGCCCAGCAGCCCCGCCCAGGGCAACAATAGTCTTGGGCCGAAGGAACTGGTCAGATTCCTTAAGATTCCTGCGGCTCCCTCTCCCCAGTGCACTCTTAAAGGAGACGGCTCACCTGCCACACCCGCCGAGCAGAGGGAGGGCCTGCCAGACCCGTCTTGTGAGAAGGGGGCTTTCAGTTTCTTTAGCTCACCTAGATCCTAAACGAGGGGCCCAGAAATGTGTGGAAGGGGACAAGATATTTCTGGGTACTTGGGCCAGAAGTGCGGGTTCCAGGACTTCTGGGGGGCGGGCGTTCCGGGAACATCGTGTCAGCGAGGCGGTGGGGCTGGCCTTGAGGCTCCATTCGCTTGGCCGTCGCATCGCTTTTCCTTGGACTGGGTTTCATTGGGGGGAGATCTGGGGCTGATGGGCACCCCACAGGATCGCCCACCCTCTGACCACATCCTGACAACCACTTAGCCCCTGGGGACCAGAAGCTGTAGTTAGAAGCCCCCCGCCCTGTCCTCGCTTCCTGCCTGCTATGGGGGGGGGGCAGGGGTGTGAGATGGGGTGGTGGGGCGAGGGGAGGACCACCGGCCTGGGATGAAGAGTGGGCCGCCTCCCTCGGCAGACCCCCGCGCCTGCCTTGTGCACCGCTGGCCAAGCTCTTCCTGTCCCTCACCCCACCATGTGCCTTCGACCTGTGCCCTTGACGCTGGACGACCACGGGCCCCTCTATTCTGCTGTCCCGCCTCCCTGATTCCTCTCTTTTCACCCTCTTCTTCCACTGCGCAGTGACCAACTGAAGCAAGACTGTTGCCGCCCTTATTCCCAATACTGATAAATAGATTTTGATCGAATTGTTGAGTCACTGAGGACAGGAAGCCACCAGCAGCTCCCAGTGCTGGGGGTCAGAGGGCAGGACAGAGCCCTGAAAGACAGGGTGGGAAGGATTCAGGTGAGTAGGAAGCCGGAGGGCCTTCCTAGTGCAAACATGTTGCACCTCCTCACGAAAACCTTCCATGGTGCTTCCTATTTTCAAGATTCGGTTCTTGCACAGAGCTTAAGACCAGGGCTCCCGGACCAGAAAGAGCTGGATGTGAAGCCCAGCTTGCCACTTGCTCACTGGGAGATCTCAGGCAGCTCCTTCATTATGAGCCTCAGTTCCCTCTCCTCTAAGATGGAGTAACGGGACTTCCCTGGTGGCGCAGTGGTTAAGAATCCGCCTGCCAAAGCAGGGGACACAGGTTCGAGCCCTGGTCCAGGAAGATCCCACATGCCGCGGAGCAAGCCAATGCGCCACAACTACTGAGCCTGTGCTCTAGAGCCCGTGAGCCACAACTACTGAGCCTCCGTGCCACAGCTAGTGAGCCTGCGCGCCTAGAGCCCGTGCTCTGCAGCAAGAGCAGCCACCGCGATGAGAAGCCCGCGCACCGCAAAGAAGAGTAGCCCCCGCTCGCCGCAACTAGAGAAAGCCCGCGCGCAGCAACGAAGACCCAGTGCAGCCAAAAATAAATAAATAAATTTATTTATTTTAAAAAATAATAAAATGGAATAACAACAGGACATACCTTTGAGGTTTGGGGTGGAGGGGCTGCAGTGGCACGGGGCCAACCCATGACCAGCCCTCAATTTGTATGTGTGGAATGAATGCTTTCCAGGCCCTGTGTGAGGAGAATTTGTGAACCTCGAGAGTCAGAAGAACCAATAATAGCACATACTTTGGAGACAAATCCAGGCTCTGTTATTTTTTTTTTTTTTTTTTTTTTTGCGGTACGCGGGCCTCTCACTGTTGTGGCCTCTCCCGTTGCGGAGCACAGGCTCCGGACGCACAGGCTCAGCGTCCATGGCTCACGGGCCTAGCCACTCCGTGGCATGTGGGATCTTCCCGGACCGGGGCACGAACCCGTGTCCCCTGCATCGGCAGGCGGACTCTCAACCACTGCACCACCAGGGAAGCCCCAGGCTCTGTTATTTACTTGCTATGTGCACTTGAGCAACTGACTTACCCTATTCCTGCCTATTTGCTCATCCATGAAGTGGGAACGATGACTGAGCCGACTTTGAATGTTTGTTGTGATGATGACATCTGATTATGCTGCTCAGTTCACAGGGGCTGTTCTTGTAGCTGCAAATGGCCCTGATATACACACAGTAAGATCTGCAGCATGAGAGAAAGGGGGTCATCATTAGAGAGACCCCCATGGGGTAACTGTGCTCCAGAGAAGATAATGGTCTTGCTTAAGGTCACACTGTGCCATGGTAGCAGAATGGAGACTCAGCTCAAGTTTCCAGACTCCTCCGGTGGGGAATAAGCAGCAAGAAAGCAGGCATTTGAGGAAGAGGACCCTTTAAGTCCCAGGTGCTTTGGAAGGTCTCCAGGAAGTATGAAAAGGACCTCAGATCCACTTCTCCAGAAGGTTCTAGCGCTTTTGCCCCATCCTGAAGCTTCTGCCCTCTTTAGGGATCCTCCACTCCCACCCTTTATCACCATGAGGTATTTCACCTTTAACAGGTAGAAAGAAAACTTCACCTGAGCCAGGTGGTATTGACACTGGCTCAAGATAGAGGACAGGTTGAGCCTAGGGCAGAACCAGGGAGAGAGAGCCCAGCTACCTGTGTGTGGCTTCTGCAAGCACACAACAGTAAGTCACCACCTCATCTCCCCGTTTTGCCAAAGTTCAGTATAGGTGCATCAGGGCTGAGTATTGCATCTGTCCCCTCTAAGAGGCCCCAAAGGCCAGACACACACTCAGCAGTGGGCAACAATGCCTTCCACACTGGAAGTGGCACAAGTCAGGTCCCAAGCTAATGAATTTAGCTTCTTAGATGTTAAACCCAGCACTTATAATAAATAGTCATGAAACTGGGTGTAGAAAATTTTAAAAGCTTTGTGTATTAAGAAGTGTCTCATTTGTTAGGAGTATTTAGGATGAACAACTGTGTTCTCAAGGTGTGATTCCTGAGGGGCTAGACTGGCAGTGAAGGCTGTTTTCAGGAAGTCACTTTCGAGGAGGGCTGGCCACTTGCCCTGCTTCTTGGGCATGCATTCCTTATCAGAATTTCTGGAGCCATCCCTTTGGGTCTGATTTCTTTTCTTTTTTGGGGGGGCTCGCCAGACAGCCTGCAGGATCTTAGTTCCCCCACCAGGGGGAAATGCCCTCGGCATTGGGAGCACGGAGTCTTAACCACTAGATGGCCAGGGAAGCCCCTGGGTCTGATTTCTTACCTACCAGATGGGAAAGTTGGGTGAGAGGCACTGAGACCTACAGGGAAATCAAAACTCCAATGATGAAAGGCTGGGAGGAGTGGGTGATGGAGAGCCAGCCTGAGTTGGGTGGGTGCAGCTGAGAACCTAGAGGTATCAAAAAGAGAGAAAGCTGCAAGATCCAGCTCTGAACTCTCTCTTCCCCTTCTGGACTCAGTGTGCAAATGATACAAAAGACCTTGTGAGGAAGGAGGGAAGTCTGTTGCCAAGAGTGGCCACCTGAAAATCGGCACTCACACCCAGGACTCTCTTCTGCTCACGTCAATCACTGCCGCAGCCCCTCACACTCCCAAACGGTGCTTTTCCCCTTCTCTAAGCACTACCGATTGCTCTGCGAAGAACATAGATGCATCCTCAAAGTCATTAATTTCCCTGAGGAAAGGTAATAAAACAGGAATTATCTAAGATTGACCAGAGATAAAGGGAAGTGGATAGCATCAAGCCTGGCACATAATAGGAACATGACGTGTTTTCTTCCTAACTTACAAGATGGACTGAATGTCACAGGCATCAGTAGGAAGCTGAGATTGTCTATTTTGAAGGGTCTGGTAGAATAGGGAAAAGACCCCATTCATGAGAGAACAAGAATAGAGGGAATCGCTGCCCTCTGAGGCTTCTGCCAGTTTCTGAGACATACTGAACTCCCACCTGGACCACTTCCTGTGCTGTCTCCCTCAGGAGCCCCCTGTTCTTCTTTCCCCTCTCTCTAACATGTCCTGCAGGTCCCCCTCTGTGTGCTCAGGGTGCTGGGCTCCTTGCCCACAAGTCTGGGTCTCACTCCGTTTGAGGACCGTGGGGAAGGAGGCAGCCTAACTCTGCTCACCTGCCTACCAGTGTTAGAGCAAGAGGTGAGTGGGTGTTAAGACAGGGTGCAAGGAGGGCCATCTGAAGGGTAGCGACAGTTTGAGGGATGACGGACTTTTGCCGGATCTCGGCCTTGGCTGACTCCAGCGCCCTGGGGAGGCGGCGGGAGGGGCCCTTCACGCTGCAAAGATCTAAGAGCCTTCTAGACGAGGGGATACAGAAACGGTGTGGGGGAGTGTCTCAAGAACGGGGATATGGAGGTCTCTGCGGCAGCCACTCCCCCTCGGAGTCTGGAGTGAAGGTCTGGATCACTTTGGCCGACTCCGGCCAGAAAAGACGTCATAGGCTTCTAGGAGGCCCCTTCCAAGAAGCCGTCCGTACCCACTCGCTCTCGTGCAGGCAGTGTGGGCAGGGCTTTCCTGTCGCGAAGCGGTCCCGCCCCTCTTCGTGCGGATTGGCTGCTCCAGTTCACCCGAGTACCTGTCAAGCAGCCGCCCTATTACGCCTGCGCAGCTCTTCTTCCCCTCCCCCCCCCCACGCTGTATCCTCTTGTAATGGTTGGGGCTCTGGTTGAGTCACTTCTGGAGCCTTTGTCCACCCATTTATCCATTCGCGCCTCCGTGATGGCCACGATCTTCCGGAGGTCGTGGGCTTCAGGACCTGGGACTTTAGAGGCTGTGAGGGATAGCTGAGGTGAAGGGACAGAGCATCGGGTGAGCTCAGGAGGCCAGGGAGGAGGGGGACGAGCGGAGGAGGCGGGCCGCGTGGAGTAAGGCCAGAAAGTCGGCAGTGGACCTTGGAGGGAGGGCTTCAAGCCGGGGAGAGACATTGTTAGATTTGTATTTGAGAAAGTCCTTCGAAGAGTAAGGGTGGGAACCTGTGCATAGAGGAGAGAAGCGCAAGGGTTCACAAAACTGAGATGCCAGGCGACGTCATTTCTCTTCGACCTTTCATTCCGCTTCTGTTAGAGCTCAGAGATGCTTTCCTCCTGCCCCAAGAGTGTCTTAGCTCCCTTGTCCAACTACTGCTCATGTCTCTCAACCAGACTACTCAGCCCTCGATCTTATAATTGAAGTACCTCTTGGGCACACCTCCCAGTCAACAACTTCTGAAATAAAGCTTCCCATTGTGTCACCTCCCCTATACCCACCCTTCTCTATTTCAGTGTTCTCTATCTCAGGTCACTTCCGTATCCACCTGGTCACACAGGCCACCACCGAGCACATCATATGGGGATTGTCACTGACGTGTGTCACTCCCTCAGACTATGACCCCCTTAGGGGACTAGCACCCCGAACTCTGGGTGCATCCACAATGGCAGCCTTGGTGAGAGCTTGCTACCTGGCAGGCTGCTTTCCAGCGCTGACTTTCCATGTGTTAACCCATGTCATCCTCACAACAACCTTTCCAGGGAGGACTCTCACCCCATTTCAGGATGAGGAAATGAGGCAAAGAGAGATTAAGAGAAGCACCCGGCCTCATAGCTGGAAGCGGTGGCCCCAGAACCAGCTCTTAATCACCACTCTCCACGTTAAATTGTGCATGTGATTTATTTTGAATGTGATTTAAAAACAGCTTTGTTGAGATATGAATTCACGTACCAACCAATTCTCCCACTTAAATTGTACAATTTCAATGTTTTTTAGGATGTTTACAGGGTATATATATATTATATATATATATAATATTTATATTATATTTATCTTTGGTGTGCATGCATGTGTGTGAATTTTAAGCTGATGGCTATCTATTTAGACATTTTGTGTCAATAAATGTACATTTTATTTTCACTAAGGTGCCAATTGTGGAAAAGTTTGTATCACTATGCATGTACTATGTTTACCATGCTTTTTTCTTTTTCTTTTTGGCCTGTGCCACGTGACGTGTGGGATCTGAGTTCCCCGACCAGGGATCAAACCCGTGCCCCCTGCAGTGGAAGCTCGGAGTCTTAACTACTGGATGGAGAGGGAAGTCTCCTGTACCGTGCTTTTTAAATTTAATACATTATAATTTGATTTTACAACTTTCAAAGTATTTTCATATTAGTATAATTACTTGATATTTATTTACTGATTCAACATATATTTTGAATTTTACTACTGTTCTGGCACTTCTCCAGGAACTGAAGCTTCCAACCGGGTAATGCAAAGCTCCTGCCTTGAATGGCTGATATTATGATGGGGACAAGTAAGAAAGAGAAATAGATGGTATAATATTTCAAGTATTGATTGACAAATGTAGTGAAGACACATATAGTGGCTGAGATGTAGAATGATGGGGTAGAGAGACTGCTTTCTTAGATTGGGAGGTTAGAGTTGGTCAGTGTTAGAAACATAGGTTTAAAACATTTGCATGACATAGTGATAAATTTCCCTTTGCCCTTTTTCCCTCGTTAAACTGAGCCAATGAAGTCAAATACATCCCCAGGTTTCAGATTAGAGCATAATTTATGAAGAGTGTCTCTTATCTAGAACCAGTTGCTCTCGTTCCAAGAAATGTGTCTCCTCTACATCTTTGTATAAGTTAGTTATAATAAGATTAAGTGTCTGATTAGGAGAATTACTTATCCGGCAATAATAGAATAAAAGAATGTTTTTACTGCCACTGAATGTTAGGGTTGAAAAACTGAAAACAGTGGCTGAACAGACGAAAGGCACTATGATTGGAAAGGGTCTTAATTCTGTGTTTGTTAGCATTGAACATAAATGTGAATGTCAGTAGTTTCTAGAACCTAAATAATGCATTGAATTTGTGGCCACCTGAAATCTGGATTCAAATGCAATCAAAGCTTAACAAAAGTCTTTGTTGTCTCCACTGCAGTAGCTCTTCTAAAAGCCCTGCAACGTTCTGCAGTTATTTGTTATGCAGTTTTACCAATAAACAAAGGGAGCTAGTGTTCTGTTCTACTCCAATCAGACTACAAAAGAGAATAACAAGTACCTCCAAGCAATGTTTACCAAATTAAAATGAACCACTGAAGTTGAAGTTTAGTAAACAATGGGAAATAAACAAATCATATTTTAAAAATTGAGTAGCAGTTTTAACTTTTTTCCTGTCATGTAGAACGTCTTGTAGTTTCATGGGTAAAGTCTTGAGAGCGATTACTTGCCTTCAAGTTCTTAATAAACTAGTAAAATATTAATATATTAACTTCGAATGATCAACATTGGAATTTTCCGCAGTGAGGGTCTGAAGCCATCCCCCTTCCGCCACAGAGTGCTTGGAGAACCAGTTTTGCCGCTAGAGCTGGGTGGAGTTCACTGTATTCTATTTTTTCATCCATGGTGACTAAGACCTTCTAGGCTCCTAGGCTTGGGCAGAGTGGGATGCACCGCATCTCAGTTCCATTATCTAAATTGGCGCACCTGCCTTGGGAAAGAGGCACTGCTTCTAAAAACTGAAATAGTGCAAACATGGTGCCCAGCAGTGATGTAATGACCCAGGTGTGGCGCTCAGAGCACATACACACCTGTCCCAGAAGAGGGGCGAGGGCAGATCCCAGAAGCAGGAGTTGAAGCCGGCCCAGAGCCGGAAGAAAAGAACACAAAATTATGAACATAATATGTTTGTGTGAAAGTTTATATTTCTTTAGAATGACAAAGCAAAATAATTGCAAAATTTTAAAAGCTGACAACAAAATTTCAAGGATAACAAATATAAAATTAATTGCCTTTTAAAATATCAATCTTAGTCATTAACTGCATAATCATAGCCACTGCTTCCTGTGATAGTGATTTAGAATATTTTATTTTATTTTATTTCTTTTGGCCGCACCTGCTCAGCTTGTAAGATCTTAGCTCCCCGACCAGGAACTGAACCCGTGCCCTTGGTAGTGAAAGCACAGAGTCTTAACCACTGGACCACCAGGGAATTCCCTGGAATATTTAAAATCTGAATATGTAAAATTAGAATCATTTCTATGAGAAAGAATGTAAGATAACTGAGTCTTCTAGCATGACTGACCCACTCTTTAAAATTTTTTTTTACTAATAGTTTAGAAAACTCGCTTTCAGCTTCACAATGTATTACCGCTAATGTCCTGTAAAATTCTGGGGTGTTGTCAAATTCGGGAAAACGTCTATTGAGGGTTTTTCACGTAGGAGCAGCAAGATTTCAGAGTGTTTCACGTTTTGCTTCACGGCGCCCAAATACTCTTTGAATCGACGATGCTCTTTGACCACATTGCTGCCACCAAGCCTCCAGAGGCCTTGGATGGGGCCCTGGGACCAGGTGTGGGGAGCGGG
Source organism: Leucopleurus acutus (assembly GCF_964270905.1). NCBI lineage: Eukaryota > Metazoa > Chordata > Mammalia > Artiodactyla > Delphinidae > Leucopleurus > Leucopleurus acutus. Next base: position 74,097,104 of record NC_139156.1, read on the forward strand.
GAGGTGTGGAGCCTGAATAGAGCATGTGTGTAGCTCTGGCCGTGGCAGGCGCGGGCGGGGGGCCCTGAGGAAGGGACCCGGGTGTGACGGAACAGATGTCGGGGAGGCCCCCAAGTGTGGGGAGGGGCCTGACCTTGAGGCGGGGGGCTGGGACGTGTGGGTGGGCCGCCAGGGCTTGGGCGGGGCAGGGGTGTGGACTGCGGAGATCGGGATAATGCAGAGGCACTGAAGAGGGTCTCAGGTGTGGGTGGAGGCCCAGGTGTGGGCGGGCTGGTCTCGTGAGGGAGCTCGGGCGGTGAGGTGGGAGGGGCTCGGGGCTGTGGGTGGGAGCTGGCCTTGGGCGGAGGGCCGGGTCGTGGGGCCGGAAGCCCCTCAGAGCGTGAGGAGTGGCTAGAGTAGGGAGGGGGTACTTTGAGGCGTTGTGACGGTGGGAGATGGCAGGAAATGAGGGAGTCTGGGCGCAGATGGGGAACTCAGCTTGGGGGGCTGGCGGGGAAGGGGCATCTGGCAGTGGATGGAGGCCTGGGCAGGTGAGGCTGGAGCGTGGGACCCTAAGCTTCAGCTTCAGCAGCTTCTGTAGTGCAGAAATGTTCCCACCGGGACTGTTTTTAATAGAAAAACACTAGAAACAACGTTAATCTCCACTGACCACTGACGGGGGATAGATAAGTACACATTTTTGTGGGTTAGAACTTTATTCCACAGTGAAGCGAGTGAACTAGTACGTATATGTACATGGGTTAAGGTGAATACCAGCGAATCAAATGAAACAAAGTTGTAGAGGAAAAACATTTATATATAGCCCAAGTCTGTACTGCCTAGTAAAACTATAAATGAAACTACTAGAATAGATAACAATTTAAAAAGTAAGCGCTCACAGTGGTTGAGAGTCCGCCTGCCGATGCAGGGGACACGGGTTCGTGCCCCGGTCCGGGAGGATCCCACATGCCGCGGAGCGGCTGGGCCTGTGAGCCATGGCCGCTGAGCCTGCGCGTCCGGAGCCTGTGCTCCGCAAACGGGAGAGGCCACAACAGCGAGAGGCCCGCGTACCGCAAAAAAAAAAAAAAAAGTAAGCGCTCAATTCAGCCTGGAAGACTTTCTTACCTACCTCTGGAGGCAAGAAAGGGAGGCTCCACCTGTCCCAGTAACAATGGGTCTGTTAAACTGGGTGCCGCCTGTTCACTGTTCACTTTTTCTTGCTTTATATTGTGCAAGAAAAGCAGCCTAAGCTCTGTTGTCATAGTTAAGACTCTTCTGGAATGCTGGGTAGGAGGAAGCTCTGAGGGAGCAAAGGGACTTTGAATTTGAGGAAAGTGTTTTATGGGAAAGGTAGCTCTGGTTTCTGAAATGGGAATAGAGGCATAGTTCTGAGGAGCTGCAGCCACAGGCTAGGCGGGCTGGGGTTTATGGGGAGGGGTGAAGAGGAAGAGGTAGGGACTAAGTGGTGGAGGGGTAAAGAAGCACAGCTGCAGGGACAGGACATTTGAAAGCCACAGTGGCCCCGTCTCACATCTCAGGCCCTTCAGGGGCCTCTCCCAACATTTAATTAGATACTCCCAACCTTGTGAATTTAAGTCACTGTGTCCATTTTACAGAGGAGAAACGGAAATTTGGAGGGATTAAGTGAATTCCCCAAGGCCAGTCTGACTCCAAAATCCTTGATTTTAACTTGGTTCGGTGCCACACTTTGCAATATTAACTCATTGCATCCTCGCAACAGCACTATGAAGTTGACCCTATCAATATTCTATTTTATACTTGGGGAAGTGGAGGCAAGGAGAGCCAGATGGTAAGTGGTGAGATCAGAATTAGAATCCAGAAGGTCAGGGTCCATAATCTAGGCCTCTGGGCCGTAGACATTGGCAGTGTTTGTGGAAGAAACCTGAATGTGGCCTCAGCGTGAGGCTGGGTGGGGGAGGGTAAGAGGAGAATGCAGGAGAACGGTGGATTGAATTTGGGAGTTGAAGTTTCCTACCTTCCCAAGTCCCTCTGCTGTTAACTGACCCCACATTCTCCAGGAGCTTGCTAAGTGCCAGCAGGGAGGTGGTCCCGGAATACAGGAGTGAATTTAGCAGATTGCATGGGGCAGATGAGGCCACGAGCTGGCCACAGTGTGTTAGAACAGGTCCCGTTGTTCATCAGCCACGCAGGGGTCTTCAGCAAGCCAGGAAAGGTCATTGGGCCCTCCAAATTCACAGCTCTTTATTAGCCTACTCAGGACAGAGCCAGATGGGAGGAAACCCACTGTCAGTTTTGTTTTCTCCAGGCAAGTGCTATAGAAGTTCTTATGCACAGGAAGATATGCCTAATGTATATGAAGGAGGACTGGGAAATACACACACCAGGAGAAAGAGAAGGACAAAGAGAGAATGGCAGCTTGGTTTTAGAAGCTGTAAAGCTGGACCTACCACAGCAGAAGTAGCAACCCAGCCTGTCCTGGGGAAAACTCTGAAATAAAGCTAATCTGTACCAGTGAATCCCAGAAAGGACTAAGAATTAGAGTGCCCAGGACCTCCTGAAGAGGATGTTCGGATGGGGCTGGAGGACTGCCTGGACGTCCATGGGAACAGCAGGGGTAAGGGCTCTTCCTGTTGGAGATCCCCCACCCACCACCCACCCCCACCCCTGCCCTCAGCCTTCTGTGTCTGTGTCTCTGAATCCTTTGGTATTGCTTTCTGGGTCTGTCTGGGACTCTCTCTCTTTCTGTCTGTCTCTTTCTCTCATCCCTCTGGGTCTCTGCGTTGTTGGCATCTTTATTTCTGTATCTTTGCTATACCCACATGTCTCTCAATGCCTCCCTGCCTTTGCTTCTCTGTGACATTACTGTAGCTCCAGGTGTCTCTGTATCTCCCTCCAAGCCAGGCCCAGAAACTACCCCCCTCAGCCCACAGCCCCACCTGGCGTGAAGCCAGTGGTTAGTTCATCATTTTACCCACCCCAGGGTCTTTTTGGTGGCCTCACCTCTGAGTCAGACAAGAAAGGGTGTGGGATCCCAAGGCGGTTTTCATTTGTGGGAGACAGGCTGGAGTCCACCCCCAGTAGCCACTAGGTGGCAGTCAAGGACTGTTTCAGCCTTGGTCCTTCACCTCTGCAGCTCTCACTGAGCCGACACCCACGTTAGTGGGGAGTAGATTTTGGGTGCAGCAAATTTATTCTAACCTGAAATTTCCTTTAAAAATAAGGAGTAGGGACTTCCCTGGTGGTCCAGTGGGTAAGACTCCGCGCTCCCAGTGCAGGGAACCTGGGTTCGATCCCTGGTCGGGGAAACTAGATCCCGCATGCATGCCCAAACTAAGAGTCTGCATGCTGCAACTAAAAATCCCGTATGCTGCAACTAAGATGCGGCACAGCCTAAATTAATTAATTTTAAAAAATCAGGAGTAAAGAATTCCCTGGCTGTTCAGTGGTTAGGGCTCCTTTCACTGCTGAGGGCACTGGTTCAATCCCTGGTTGGGGAATTAAGATTCTGCAACCCGCACGGTGCAGCCAAAAAAAAAAAAAAAAAAAGTCTTAAGTATCCCATTAGTTCTCATGACAATTAAAAGGTTTATAAAGTTACCAGTGTGCCACATGTTCCTTTGTTGGGCCTCAGTTTCCTCTACTCTAACTTGGGGTTAATGGAATAATCCACCTGGGCTGGTAATTTGAGATCATCTGGTACATACCTTAGTGCCCAGTGCCTATGGAATGCCATTACCATTACATTCTCATATTTCTCATCAATTCTCACCACTGGCTGGTGCTACCCCCTTGGATCAATGTTCCCACTGGTACCCTCAGCACAGGACTGGACAGGACTGTCCTTGGCTTGACCTGGCGGAGATTTTGGTGGGAAAAACTTGTCTTCACAACGTACAGGTGCCTTAATAAATACACTTAACTAACCATTAAGTATCTGATTATATATTTATCGAATCACTGTATGTATATTATCTATTGAGAAATGTAAAAAAAGTTATTTTCCTATGTATATAGTGTCCATTTAAACATTATATTTATCTAACCACTATATATGCAAATGGCTATCTTTACCAATCTACAGAGATAAATGGGTACATATTTGCATATATATACCATTTCTCCACTTAGAATTAATTTAAGCACTATTCTACACTTTTTATTCATTTTTTTCAATATTTACATAACCACATAGTTTTTATTAAACCAGTAGACATTTTATATTTGTCTAACCACATAATTTTTATTAAACCCATCTACATTTCTGTCTCTAGGGAGATAAGACGTGTAATACATTTCTTGCATAGCTGGCAGTCAGAATCCTTCTGTTTCATAAAATGTTTTATACTGCGTGCTTCATATCGCTGACGTGTGCACCTTTCCAATGCTCTTCGTGAGGACCTATTCCACACAGGCTGCTCCTTTTGGCCATTATGAGCAGTTGTCTTCTGCAGGACCTGGTGGCCACTATGATCCAAACAGAGTTTGTGGTCAGAGGGTCCCAGCCTAGGGAAGTATGGTGAACCATGGTTTTCTCATCTGTGAAATGAACATGAGAGTTAGGAATCTGATCATCATTTGACACATAGGGGTTAGTATCTATAGATGTCTATGTCACTCCAAATTCATCTGTTGAAACCTAATTCTCAGTGTGATGGTATTTGGAGGTGGGCCTTTGGAAGGTGACTAGTTCATGATGATGAACCCCTCATGATTGTCATTAGAGCCTTTATAAAAGAGACCCCAGAGAGCTCCCTCACCCATTCCACCATGTGAGGACCAGTGAAAAGACAGCTGTCTGTGAACCAGGAAGCAGGCTCTCACCAGACAATGAACCTGCCAGCCCCTTAGTCTTGGCCTTGCCAGCCTACAAAACTGTGAGAAATAAATTTGGCAGTCCCTAGGGTAAAAATTCTTCTGTTAATGAATTTGTGACTTTAAAAATGATTACTTAAATGAAATTTTTTATTGAAGTATAATATACCCATAGAAAAGTGCACCTAAGTGTCCAGCTTGATGAATCTTTATAAAGTGAGCACGCCTAGGTATCCAGCACCCAGCTTAAGAACCAAAATTACTGGTACCCAAAGGCCCCTCCTGTCCCCTTTGATTCAACCCCAGTAACCACTCTCTCAACTTCTATCCAATAGTTTCGTTTTGCTGGCTTTTGAACTTCATATAAATGGGATCACACAGGATGTAGTGTTTTAGGCATTTGTGAGCTTTTCCCATGCAATCGAGGCCTTTTTATTCTCCTTACTGTTTGGAATTGTATTGGTGTATATACTTCAATTTATCTGTTTTCCTGTTGATGAACATTTAGGCAGTTCCCAGATTTGGGCTCTTGAGAATAGTGCTGTTAAGTGAACCTCTGCCCACCTTTCCCTTGGGTATGTTCCTGCCAGTGAAATGTCAGTCATAGGTCCACAGGATTTGCATGGATTCTGCCAAACGGGTTCCAAGTTGTTCCAATTCACACTCCCCTGGAGAGTTCTGGCTGCTCCCCACCACGGGCGTGGCATTTTCCAACATTTTCTAAGCTCTTTGGTAGGCATTGCTTGTGCTTTTAATCTGCATTTCCCTCATGACTAATGCAGTGGAGCTGCTTCTTGGTCATTTGCCTCTCCTCTTAGGAATGGTCTGAGTCTTCTGCCCCTTCTCCTAGATGGTCTGTCTTTCCCTTTGATTTGTAGCAATTCTGTAGGTATATTCCAGATACAGGTCCTATGGGTTGCCTTCTCACTCTCTTAATGGTATGTTTTTTTAATAAATTTATTTATTTTATTTATATATTTTTGGCAGCGTCGGGTCTTCGTATCTGCGCGTGGGCTTTCTCTAGTTGCTGCGAGCAGGGGCTACTCTCATTGTGGTGCTTAGGCTTCTCATTGTGGTGGCTTCTTTTGTTGCGGAGCTCGGGCTCTAGACACGTGGGCTTCAGTAGTTGTGGCTCGCAGGCTCTATAATGCAGGCTCAGTAGTTGTGGCGCACCGGCTTAGTTGCTCTGCGGCATGTGGAATCTTCCCAGACCAGGGCTCTAACGCGTGTCCTCTGCATTGGCAGGCGGATTCTTAACCACTGCGCCACCAGGGAAGCCCCTAATGGTATTTTTTGAGGAAGAGAAATTCCTAAGTTGAAAATATTCAGTTTGTTAATTTTTTCTTTTATGATCAGTATTTATTTATCACCTGCCATTTAAGAAATCTTTGCTTGCACTTCACTGGTGGCACAGTGGTTAAGAATCCGCCTGCCAGTGCAGGGAACACTGGTTCGATCCCTGGTCTGGGAGGATTCCCACCTGCCGCGGAGCAACTAAGCCCGCGTGCCACAACTACCGAGCCTGTGCTCCGCTCTAGAGCCCGTGAGCCACAACTACTGAGCCCGTGAGCCACAACTACTGAAGCCCGTGAGCCTAGAGCCCGAGCTCTGCAACAAGAGAAGCCACCGCAATGAGAAGCCCGCACACCACAACGAAGAGTAGCCCCCGCTCCCTGCCACTAGAGAAAGCCCGTGCGCAGCAGCGAAGACCCAACGCAGCCAAAAAATAAATTAAAAAAAAAAAAGAAATGTGTTTATTTTACGGTCCTGAAGATGTTCTCCTCTGTTTTTCTCTTAAAGGTTTTTTCTTTCTTTCTTCTTTTTTTTAACCTTCATGTTTAGACCTGTTCTCCATCTGGAATCGATTTTGCATGGTGTCAGGAGTCAAGGTACATTTTTTTCCCATATGGAAATCCAGTTGGCTCACTATTGTTCATTGAAAGGTAAATCTACACATATTTTCCCCTTTAACAGATTTACGATGCTCCCTTCTTTTTCTGTTAAGCTAAGTGTTTTATGTAACATAAGTGGATATTTTAATTTTGTTTAAAATACTTTTTCCTGCCTCTGTCTGTTATTGTGGTGAATTGCATTTATTGATAGTCAAATGAATCCATTTTTGTACACCTGTAATAAACCCCACTTTTTATTTTTTAAAACTTTTTATTGTTTACATTTTTAAAATTGAAGTATAGTTGATTTACAATGTGTTAGTTTCAGGTGTACAGCAAAGTGATTCAGTTATACATATGTATATATCTATTTTTTTCAGATTCTTTTCCTTTATAGGTTATTACAAAATATTGAATATAGTTCCCTGTGCTATACAGTAGGGTCTTGTTGGTTATCTATTTTATATATAGTGTAAACCCCACTTTTTAATTTCATTTATTTATTTATTTTTTTGGCCACCACTGGGCGGCTTGCAGAATCTTAGTTCCCTGGCCAGGGATTGAACCTGTGCCCTCTGCAGTGGAAGCGCAGAGTCCTAACCACTGGACTGCCAGGGAATTCCCAGGTTGTTTGTTTATTTGATGTTGAGTTGTATGAGTTGTTTATATATGTTGGATATTAACCCCTTATTGGTCATATCATTTGCAAATATTTTCTCCCATTCTGTAGGTTGTCTTTTCATATTGTCCATGATTTCCTGTACTGTGCAAAAGCTTTTAAGTTTAATTAGATCTCACTTTTTTGCTTTTATTTCCTTTGCTTTAGGAGACACATCCAAACAAATATTGCTACGATTTATGTCAAAGAGTGTTCTGTCTATGTTTCCCTCTAGGAGTTTTATGGTTTCTGGTCTTATATGCAGGGGCTGCTCTTGGAAGAGCAGGGGCTGCTCTTCGTGGCGGTGCACGGGCTTCTCATTGTGGTGGCTTCTCGTTGCGGAGCATGGGCTCTAGGGCGCGTGGGCTTCAGTAGTTGTGGCACGTGGGCTCAGTAGTTACGGCTTGTGGGCTCTAGAGTTCAGGCTCAGTAGTTGTGGCACACGGGCTTAGTTGCTCAGCGGCATGTGGTATCTTCCCGGACCAGTGCTCAAACCTGTGTCCCCTGCATTGGCAGGCAGATTCTTAACCACTAGTGCCACCAGGGAAGCCCCCCTCCCCCGCCTTTCTTTGTGACTCTCCTCGGTGCACACACAGCCCTTTGCGGAGCTCATTGCCCCCTCCCCCACTCCCCCCACCTCCACTGGCCTCTTCATTGTGGCCTCTCTCCCAGCTCCTGTAACAGACTCTATTAGACACTGCCAGGCTCTCAAGCCGCCACGGGGAATCTTCTTCCCTTTCTGGAAATGTCCTTCTAGGAGTGTCTATTTCCACCACACCACTCCCTTTCTGCCCTCCCCCAGCCCCAGCATTGCTGGGGGCCACTTTGTCAAGGCTGTTCCTTGGCTCTCTTCGTTCGTTTTTTTTTCTGGCTGCGCCACAGGGCATGCAGGATTAGTTCCCTGACCAGGGATTGAACCTGGGCCCTCTGCAGTGGAAGCGCGGAGTCCTAACCACTGGGCTGCCTGGGAAGTCCCGGCACTCTTTGTTCTTGACCTCCTGCAGCCTCACCATGGGCAGCGGGGCCTGGCGTTTAGGGATATGTTTTCTGGCGCCAGCTTGGGTTCAGGTCCTGACCAGCCACTTCTTGGCTGTGTTGTTTTGGGCCCATCACTTCCTTTGGGAGGAGGCTCCTTTCCTGACAGTGGGAGATGAGTGCACACCTCCCCCCAGGATGGCCCCGAGGATGAGCTGAGGCGGAGGTGCCCGGCTGCTGGCACTCAACACATGGGTGTTTTACCGGGAGGACTTTGTCTCCTGCCTGACACGCTCGCTGCTGGCTCTCTGATGGACTGACTTTGGGCTAGTCCCAGCCTCTCTGACTGCCCCTTCCCTCAGAGAACACTCAGACAGCAGGAGCTATTTTTATACCGTTGTACTGATCAGTGGAGGCACCGAGAGACCCGGACCACGGCCAGGGCCACACAGCTGATAGCGGTAGATCCTACATCAAAAACTGGCCCCTTGGTTCCAGGGCACCTCTTCTCTGCTGTGCTCCAGGCTCACCCCAGGTGCACGGCCCTCTCTTCAGCCCTCACTCCACCATTTAGTAAGGCCTCTGTGTAGACATAGCCAAGGCTCCACCCCAGCCCTTGGATCCGGGCCTCCTGGATACACTCATCCAAAGCCCTGTGGGTGCCCTCCACGGGCCCTGCCTCAGCCTCCCCAGCTGCTGCTCTGGCCTCTCACATTCCTTTCCACCTCTTGCATTCCTGCTTCCTCATCCTGAAGCTCCTGCAGGTCGTGAAACCTGTGCTCTGGGCCCCTTGCACAGCCCCAGGAAATGCATGCTTGTACCCACTCTGATCTGCCTCTTGCTGTTGCTCTTCTGGTCTTTCTGGCTGAACTGGGTTCAAAGCTGAACTGCCTCAAGCCCACCCTGCAGCCAGTTTCTCTGCCAGCTGCCGCTAGCTGTCTCTCAGATCCTCTTTCCCCTTATTTCCCGGGGGACTCACCCTCCTCCCACACCTTATCCCTTCACATGTGGACAGTTGCAAAAACTTCCTTGGCCACTCCTCCCCTCCAGGTCAGATGGAGTTTTCTCAAGCATTGCTCTAACCATGTCTGGTCCCTGCTGGAAACCTCTCGTAGCTTCCCCCTTCCTCCCCAGTCACGGGTAGTTCCTCAGCTCAGCTCCCTGCCCATTGACCACACCCTGCCTATTCCACCCCATCTCCAGCTTCTCCCCAACACCCAGCATCAGCTCCAGGCAGCCAGATGCCCGTACAACAGTTCAAACTCACCATGTGCTCAGTCCGACTGTCTGTTCCCTTCTCTTCTCCACATCACAAGTGCTGCGAGTCAGCCTTGGCCCTCATGGCATTTGGAATTGGAGGTGTGTCCACAGCATTGTGCAGTCCAGGATGGAATGCGCTGGACGAGATATTCAGGGGCAACTGGGGTGCTGGACACTGGGGGATTACAGGGCAGGACTGAGGCAGGAGATAGGTGGGATCCAGGCTAGGCATTAACAACTGGCCTCCTGTTCACATTTCTTGGGGCAGGAAAAAGATGGGCTCCAGGCTGCACATTTACAACCAGACTCCTGGTTACATTTCCTGGGGCAGGAGGCAGGTGGGCTCCAGGAGAGATATTTATGACCAGCCTCCTCTCTCCACTTTGAGATAGAAATGACAGGAACAGGGTAAATAGCTGGACTTTGTTTCCTGTGGACACTTTAAGATAACAGTTATGTCAGGGACAGAGAGGGGCTAAACCCTATTTGAGTAAAAGATCAAGAAGTCATATATTTCCCATCCTTGGGGCAAGGGAGACATTACACATGCTCAGAAAGGCTCCTCACGGGTCAAAAGGCAGGGGGAGCCAGACCATAATAAGTCATGTCACCTCCCCCCACCCCCCCAGGCCCTTCCGCATAAATCCATCTTGCTGAGGGGTGCATGCACACACAGCGGAGGGTCGAGAGGCAAATCAGCCACGCAGTCAAAGCAAGCTAATTGGCCAGAGGGAAAACAAAGACCCGGAAGACTGCCCCCTCATGAAGGATTGAAACTTCCCAGAGGCATGACTCTCTTGCTGAGCTTGGCCACGCACCTGTCCACATGTACTCTGCTTTTCTAATAAAGGCTTTACTTTCCTCTCTGCCTTCCATCTCCTTGTCAGAATTTTTTCTTTTCAAGGCAGACAAGGACCCAGGACCCACACTCTAGCCACTGGTCCCTGTGGTCCAGTGGTTAGGATTTGGCGCTCTCACCACCGCAACCAGGGTTTGATCCCCTGTCAGGGAACTAAGGTCTCGCTTCAAGTTGCTGCTCACTGTAAGCTACCGCTCACTGTCGTGTGTGTCCGAAATCGGGACTGGCAGTAGGGACTGGGATGCACGGTTAGATCCCCTCAGACAGAGGCACTCATGGCCTCAGCTACTGGGAATAGTGACTGCTGCTGACTCTCAGCTGAGTCCCCCTCCAGGAACTGCCTTTGGCCAAAGCCACGTCCCCTCCCTTGGGGCAGCCCACCTCCAGTGACTTGGCAGTGCAGGAGAGTAAAGGCTCCCTTGCCTTAAGGCAGGACATCCCTGACCAGCCAGCCCAGCTCCAGAGTTCTGTGGGCTTGAACAAGGCCACTGGTGCAAAGGCGTCCTGCGCCACACCTCCTCTGCCCATCCTACTTTCATCCCTGTCCCACAGGTACTGTTCCCAAGAACACTTGCCAATAAACTTCCTGCATGCACGTGGACAGTTCAGTCTTTTCCCCAGGGATCCTGACCTAAGGCAGTTGGCTCCAGGGTGGGTCAAGGAAGCTGACACTACATGGGATTCTGGAGCTTCATTGCCAACTGGCCGCCTGGTGACAACCTCCCCCCCACCAATCACTGGTGCTGGGGGTGTATTGATGCCCCTGGCATGCTGGGAAGAGGTGAACTTGTTAACACTTTCACACGGGGTGAATTGGAATGGGAAAAAAATTCACTGGGGACACAATATCTCAGGCTTCTGAGAGGTTCTGGGGAAGGACTAATTATAAGGTCTGAAACCGGATGACTGCTGTTGAGACCATTGACTGGGAAAAGACAATGAAAAGCTAAGCATGACTCATCACCAACGAACGGATAGTGACGTGTCAAAGTCAGAGGGCCTTCGAGGCTGTGTTGAAAGAGACTCTATTTCCTGCTGCTAGAGGGCTGAAAATGCTGAGAATCGGGCCCAGGGCTTAATTAGAGCTGGAGCAGACACAGAACTCTCAGCCTTGGCGTTTCCCTCCCTGTGTTGGGACAGAAGTTCCCTGAGGCTTAGCATGGGGACTTTTGAGCAGACAGTTGTATTCAGATTTCCACGAACCCTCTGCACCTGCAGAAGTGCCTCCCCTCCCCTCAGGCTCCATCCCTCCCCCCTCCTGGCAACAACACCAAGAACTTGAATTGAGACTCAACTAAACTTGGCTGTAGAAGAGCTGGACTTGGTAAGAAAGGAAAAGGACCAAGCTCTGGAGAGCTTACAGGACTTGGCCAAGGTGACTGGGAGAGTATGTGGTGGAGTCCGGAGGGTGCTGGGTCCAGATGGGGAGGGGGCAGAACCTAAAGTTGTATCAGGCAGAGTTTGTTAATGTGAGAGCACTCTTCCATGATAGAGGATGTAATATCCTGGGAGGACCCAGGAGATGGTGCCAACACGCTCCTTGGAGCTCCTGGAAGCTTGGAGGAAGCAGTGGAGATGCCAGAGTGCTGTGGAAGACAGTGGAAGAAGTGAAGTGGCCATGCTAGAGTGGTTCTTTCTACTCACCAGCAGGAGGGCTCGAAGCCATAGAAACCAGGGGGCTGTGCTCAAACTTCAGAGGAAAGGTGGGCTCAATTATGATGAGAATCAGTGTGGCAGCCGGGGAGACCCGAACTGCAAAGAGTGATGCAGGTGATTGACGCAGCAAGTTATCCCCAGGGCCAACATAGATGGGCAGCCAGTGAAGTTACTGCTTAATCTACACAATCAACAGAAATCAGAGATGAATAAGCATGAGGCTGAGGGGAGCCAACTCAATAAGTCTCCTTCCTGGACCCCAGTGCCCAAAGGAGAGGCTGGGTCTCCAGTAGGAAGGACCCTGTGACCCCACAGCGGGGTGTGTAGTAATGATTCCCCTGTTCTTCCCCAAAACACCTATGGTTGTTTACTTGAGTTACCATCCACTGTGTGAAAGGGAATCTAAACATTTCAAGGACTGTTGGACACAGAGTCCAAGTTAACATTGATACCTGGGGACCCAAAACATCACTGTGGCCCCCTGTTTTTGTTGGGGGCATTTGAGAGCTAGGTGATAAATAGAGTCCTGGCCCAAGTCTGGCTTCCAGTAGGTCCACTGTGTCCAAGGACCCGCCAGAGATCATCCTCCCAGGTGCCGAATGCATGATTGGAATAGACATATCTGATACTTGGAGAACAATCACATTGGTCCCTTTGCCCACTGTGGGTTATGTGCTATCATAGTTGGGGGAGTCCAAGTGAAAATCTCTGAAATCTGCCTCCCCCAACCCCAAACCTGACCAGAAGACCAAAAAGATGGAGGTTGGTGCTTCCCATCTAATTCCCATTTAATGACCGCTACAAAAACCAGCTAGATCTTGGAGGATGACAGTGGACCACCACTACTCAACCAGGTAGTGGCCCAATTGTAGCTTTTGTGCCAGATGTATTATCTTTGCTGGAGCAGATTACTGTTTTCTCAGTCACACAGTTCACAGCACTTTTAGCAAAATCCACTCCTTGCCATCCGTATCTGGAAGGAAGGCCAGGAACAGTGGACAGTCGCTAGTAGTGGACAGTACCATACATGTAAAGTGTTGCCCCAGAGATATGTTAATTCTCCCTCTATCAAGATATAGAGCCAAAGGACCTGGAATATCTGGGCGTTCCATAGCCCACCGCATTCATCCACTGTTTGACAGCATCAGTGTCATCAGTTGACTGGCCTAGAAGACCAAGAAGTGTGGAAGGATGTTGGAAGCCTTGTATTCCAGAAGGGTGGAGATGAATTCTACAAAGATTCAGGGGGTTTTACATCAGTGAAGTCTTTTATTCTTATAACTTCATTCAGGTATAGTTGACAGACAATAAACTACCCAAATTTAAAGTGTAAAATTTGAAGAGTTTTGTCATGTGTATATATCCATGAAATCATTACCACAATCAAGATAATGAACATATCCATCACCTCAAAAGTTTCCTTGGTCTCTTTTATAATCCATCCCTCCCTTTTCACCTACCTCTCAATGCTAGTCCCCAGGCAACCTCTGGTGTGCTTTCTGTCACTATAGATTAGTTTGCATTTTCTAGAATTTTATTTAGATGGAATCATATAATATATACTCTTTTGTTCGGCTTCTTTCCATCAGCATAATTACTTTGAGATTCATCCATGTTACTGTATCAATAGTTCACTCTTTATTGCGGAATAAGATTCCATTGCATGGATAGGCCATACTTTATTTATCCATTCTTCCATTGATGGACATTTGAGTTGTTTCTAGGTTTTGGCTATTACAAATAAAACTCCTATCAATATTAGTGTATAAATCTAGTGTGGATGTATGTTTTCATTAAAGTTGAGTAAATATTAAGGGGTGGAATGACTGAAGCATATAGTATGTGTATGATTTTTTTTAATACAGCAGGTTCTTATTAATCATCCATTTTATACACATCAGTGTATACATGTCAATCCCAGCCTCCCAATTCATCACACCACCACACCACCCCCTGCCACTTTCCCCGCTTGGTGTCCATACGTTTGTTCTCTACATCTGTGTCTCAATTTCTGCCCTGCAAACTGGTTCATCTGTACCATTTTCCTAGGCTCCACATATATGCATTAACATGCGATATTTATTTTTCTCTTTCTGACTTACTTCACTCTGTATGACAGTCTCTAGATTCATCTGCGTTTCTACAAATGACCCAATTTCGTTCATTTTTATGGCTGAGTAATATTCCATTGTATAGATGTACCATATCTTCTTTATCCATTCTTCTGTTGATGGGCATTTAGGTTGCTTCCATGACCTGGCTATTGTAAATAGTGCTGCAATGAACATTGGGGTGCATGTGTCTTTTTGAATTATGGTTTTGTCTGGGTATATGCCCAGTAGTGGGATTGCTGGGTCATTTGGTAATTCTATTTTTAGTTTTTTAAGGAACCTCCATACTGTTCTCCATAGTGGCTGTATCAATTTACATTCCCACCAACAGTGCAACAGGGTTCCCTTTTCTCCACACCCTCTCCAGCAATTGTCGTTTGTAGATTTTCTGATGATGCCCATTCTAACTGGTGTGAGGTGATACCTCATTGTAGTTTTGATTTGCATTTCTCTAATAATTAGTGATGTTGAGCAGTTTTCATGTGCTTCTCGGCCATCCATATGTCCTCTTTGGAGAAATGTCTATTTAGGTCTTCTGCCCACTTTTTTTTTTTTTTTTTTTTTTTTTTTTTTTTGCGGTATTCGGGCCTCTCACTGTTGTGGCCTCTCCCGTTGCGGAGCACAGGCTCCGGATGCTCAGGCTCAGCAGCCATGGCTCACGGGCCCAGCCGCTCCGCGGCATGTGGGATCTTCCCGGACCGGGGCACAAACCCATGTCCCCTGCATCGGCAGGCGGACTCTCAACCACTGCACCACCGGGAAGCCCCGGGTTGTTTGTTTTTTTTAATATTGAGCTGCATGAGCTGTTTATATATTTTGGAAATTAATCCTTTGTCCGTTGATTCGTTTGCAAATATTTTTTTCCCATTCTGAGTGTTGTCTTTTCATCTTGTTTGTAGTTTCCTTTGCTTTGTAAAAGCTTTTAAGTTTCATTAGGTCCCATTTGTTTATTTTTGTTTTTATTACCGTTACTCTAGGAGGTGGATCAAAAAAGATCTTGCTATGATTTATGTCAAAGAGTGTTCTTCCTATGTTTTCCTCTAAGAGTTTTATAGTGTCCAGTCTTACATTTAGGTCTCTAATCCATTTTGAGTTTATTTTTGTGTATGGTATTAGGGAGTGTTCTAATTTCATTCTTTCATGTGTAGCTGTCCAGTTTTCCCAGCACCACTTATTGAAGAGACTGCTTTTTCTCCATTGTATATCCTTGCCTCCTTTGTCATAGATTAGTTGACCATAGGTGCATGGGTTTATCTCTGGGCTTTCTATCCTGTTCCATTGTTCTATATTTCTGTTTTGTGCCAGTACCATATTGTCTTGATTACTGTAGCTTTGTAGTATAGTCTGAAGTCAGGGAGTCTGAGTCCTCCAGCTCTGCTTTTTTCCCTCAAGACTGCTTTGGCTATTGGGGGTCTTTTGTATCTCCATATAAATTTTAAGATTTTTTGTTCTAGTTCTGTAAAAAATGCCATTGGTAATTTAATAGGGATTGCATTGAATCTGTAGATTGCTTAGGGTAGCATAGTCATTTTCACAATATTGATTCTTCCAATCCAAGAACATGGTATTTCTTTCCATCTGTTGGTATCATCTTTAATTTCTTTCATCAGTGTCTTATAGTTTTCTGCATACAGGTCTTTTGTCTCCCTAGGTAGGTTTATTCCTAGGTATTTTATTCTTTTTGTTGCAATGGTAAATGGGAGTGTTTCCTTAGTTTCTCTTTCAGATTTTTCATCATTAGTGTATAGGAATGCAAGAGATTTCTGTGCATTAATTTTGTATCCTGCTACTTTACCAAATTCATTGATTAGCTCTAGTAGTTTTCTGGTGGCATTTTTAGGATTCTCTATGTATAGTATCATGTCATCTGCAAACAGTGACAGTTTTACTTCTTCTTTTCCTATCTGTATTCCTTTTATTTCTTTTTCTTCTCTGATTGCCATGGCTAGGACTTCCAAAACTATGTTGAATAATAGTGGAAGTTTTTGACTATAATCTCTTCAAATATTTTCTCAGGTCCTTTCTCTCTCTCTTCTCCTTCTGGGACCCCTATAATGTGAATGTTGTTGAGTTTAATGTTGTCCCAGCAGTCTCTTAGGGTGTCTTCATTTCTTTTCATTCTTTTTTCTTTATTCTGTTCTGCAGCAGTGAATTCCACCATTCTGTCTTCCAGGTCACTTATCCATTCTTCTGCCTCAGTTATTCTGGTGTTGATTCCTTCTACTGTATTTTTCACTTCAGTTAGTGTGTTGTTCATCTCTGTTTGTTTGTTCTTTAATTCTTCTGGATCTTTGTTAAACATTTCTTGTATCTTCTCGATCTTTGCCTCCATTCTTTTTCCGAGGTCCTGGATCATCTTCACTATCATTATTCTGAATTCTTTTTCTGGAAAGTTTCCTATCTCCACTTCATTTAGTTGTTTTTCTGGGGTTTTATCTTGTTTCTTCATCTGGTACATAGCCCTCTGCCTTTTCATCTTGTCTTTCTGTGAATGTGGTTTTTGTTCCTCAGGCTGCAGGATTGTAGTTCTTCTTGCTTCTGCTGTCTGCCCTCTGAGTATGTGTATGATTAACTTCATAAAAACCCACCAAGTTGTTTTCTAAAGTGGTTGCACCATTTTACCTTCCACCAGTAGCATATAACATTCCAATTTCTCCACATCCTTGCCAAGACTGGCGTGGTCAGTCTTTTGACTTTTTTTTTTGGCCACACTGTGTGGCATGAGGGATCTTAGTTCCCTGACTAGGGATTGAACCCTCACCCTCTGCAGTGGAAGCATGGAGTCTTTTTTTTTTTTTTTAAGATGTATTTATTTTTATATTTACTTTTGTCTGCGTTGGGTCTTTGTTGCTGTGTGTGGGCTTTCTCTAGTTGTGGTGAGTGAGACTACTCTTTGTTGCGGTGCACAGGCTTCTCATTGTGGTGGTGTCTTGTTGCAGAGCATGGGCTCTAGGAATGCAGGCTTCAGTAGTCATGGCACGCAGGCTTCAGTAGTTGTGGCTCGTGGGCTCTAGAGCGCAGGCTCAGTAGTTGTGGCACACAGGCTTAGTTGCTCCGTGGCATGTGAGATCTTCCTGGACCAGAGCTCGAACCCGTGTCCCCTGCATTAGCAAGTGATTCTTAAGCACTGTGCCACCAGGGAAGTCCAATTTCTGTTCTTTTAAGTCAGTAAGTTTGTGGTAATTTTTTCTGGCATCTCTAGGAAAGTGACAGACAAGATGAGGCAAAGTGAAGACCTGCTGCAGCCGGTGTGTGAAGGTCCAAGTGTCACATTCCCATGGAGGAAGCTTTAGGAGCCATATAGACAGCAGACTCATGCACTGGCATCAGTCAGCACTGGCACAATGTGCATGTGAGCAAGGCAGCCATGGTGGCAGGGGTGAGGTGTACATGGACCCAACAGCACAGGCTCCCAGTCACCAAGGCTGGCCTGGATGCCACCATGGCCCACTGTCCAGCCTGCCAGCAACAGAGGATAACACTGAGCCTGCAATATTGCCCTGGTCCTCGAGGAGATGAACCAGCTACTTGGTGGCAGGTTGATTATTCTGGATCCCTTCACTCTGGAGGACAGTGACCATATTGACTGGAGCTGACACATATTGAGTGTGAGTTTGCCTTCTCCACTCTCCAAGGACATAGAGAGTATTTAAACCGTCAAGTTATGTGGGATTCTGGGTAACTAAGGAATTGGACTAAGGAACCTACTTTACAGCAAAAAGGGTGTGGCAGTGAGCAAGTCCCCATGTACTGGTTCCATCATCTACCATACCCAGCAAGTGCCAGCCCAACGGTAGGCTGGAACCTTTTCATAGGGTGGTTAAGGCATCAGCTAAGAGACTAATCCTGCAAGGGTGGTGCGCCATCCTCCTTAGTCACTCCCATTATATGAGGCTGTGTCACCTCCCAATGCGTAGAGGACCAAGGGGTAAAAGGAGGTGTGGCCCTTGCTCTCAGTGACCCACTTAGGGGATTTAGAGTTTCTATCTCAGTTTTAGTCCCCAAAAGCCTAGAGATCCTGGCTCCAGAGAAAGATGACTTCATCAGCAAATGTGAAGCCATGACTGTGCCTTATTGACTTTTTAAAAAAAATTTATTTTTGGCTGCATTGGGTCTTCGTTGTTGGGTCTTCGTTGCTGCACGTGGGCTTTCTCTAGTTGTGGTGAGTGGGGTCTACTCTTCGTTGCAGTGTGCGGGCTTCTCATTGTGGTGGCTTCTCTTGTCGTGGAGCATGGGCTCTAGGCACGCGGGCTTCAGTAGTTGTGGCACACGGGCTCAGTAGTTGTGGCTCATGGGCTCTAGAGTGCAGGCTCAGTAGTTGTGGTGCATGGGCTTTGTTGCTCTGCGGCATGTGAGATCTTCCCGGACCAGGGATCGAACCCATGTCCCCTGCATTGGTAGGTGGACTCTCAACCACTGTGCCACCAGGGAAGTCCCCCCTATTGACTTTGGATTCTTTATGCCAAGAGGCCAACAGGCAGAGAGAGGGGTCACCATCTGAGGAGCCTGAGTGCCCAGAGGGGCTGGGGCCAACCTGAGCCCAAGGAATGCCAGCTCACTATGCTTGCTGCCCCTGAGTCAGGGCCTTTTCTCTCTTCCTGCATCCCTCTGCTAGCCACATAGCCCTTCCTTCCTCCTGGGCCTCCGTACTCTGTTCAGTCTGATCACAAATTGGTTGTCCTTCCTCTGTCTCTTCCTATTCCATGCTAACCCTTCCCTTGCTAGATTCTCCCACTTTCTCCAGCCAGCCTTTCCATCTGTTTATGAGCATCTTTTCTCTCCATTCTGTGTCAACCCACCTGATTCCTTCCCATCCCGCCCAGTCCCTTCCTTTTCAGGCCTCATCCCCAGCTAAAGCTGGTGAAGCCTGAAGGGTGAGAGGGGGCACTCTGGAGACAGATTGTCTGTTGGGTTTGAATTCTGGTTCAATCAATACCTGTGTCCTTGCATAAATTAATGTTTCTGGGCCTCGTTTTCCCCATCTGCTCACAATGCTACTCACATCACAGTGTTTGGAGGAAGGTTTAAAGAACTTGTGATGGGTGGGAGGTGGTAATCAGTGTCAGCTATTTTTATGTGAGCTCTTTGAGGGGACAAACCTTCTCTTTCATCTGTGTTTCCAGCCATGAACGAGGACAAAGGAAGACTCTGTTCCTATCGCAGGCCCTCTGCCCATGAGCTGAGTTCTCTCTCTGCCAGGCCAGCACCATGGAAAATGCAGCCCCATCTCCAACTCTGCTGTCAGTGGTGAACATAGAATCTGTTTGTTTTGGTTATCCATAGTGGCATCTTTGATTATCAGGTGGCCACTTCTCTCTCTCTCTTTCTTTTTTTTTGGCCATGACGTACAGCTTGCGGAATCTTACTTCCCTGACCAGGGATCAGACCTGGGCTTCGTGAGTGAAAGGGCCAAGTCCTAACCACTGGACCGCCAGGGAACTCCCAGGGTGGCCACTTCTCTTGCTCCGTGAGGGTGCATTGGGGTTACTCAGTTTTCAGCTCATGGCTGGGGTGGTCTGGAGGGCCCATGATGGCTTCATTCACATGCCTGGTGCTTTGGTGAAGAAGGCCAGAAGCTGGTCTCAGTGAGTTCCCTCTCTATGAGGTTTCAGGGCCTCTCAACATGGTCTCTCCAGAAGGGTAGTAAGAATTCTTACCTGGCAGCTGAGAATCCCAAGGCTGAGTGTTCTGAGAGACATAAAGTGGAAGCTTATAAAACCCTGAGACCCAATGTGGCCTAGCATCACTTCCTCTGTATTCTATTAGTCAAAACAGTTAAAGAGCCTGCCCAGATCTAAGGGCAGGGCACACAGACCCCACTTCAGTATGGGAGTTCTGAAGAACTCATGGCCATCTTTCAACGGCCACAGTGGAACAGCTAGAACCCTCTTTGGAAAGGAGAGTCCATATCCAGATGAAGTGTCTATTCCAGTAAGATCAAAGTGCTATTCCTTCCATGATGGAAGCTGTCCAACATAATCAACTTGGGGAATGGTGTCATACTGGGGAATCAGTATTGGTCTCTGCTGCTGGCAAGTTGGGTGCTCACCAGTGGCCGTAGCCAGGTTGGCCTTGGTGAGTGGACGTCTACGATGCTCAGCCCATACATAACCTCCATCCCTACCACTGTGGCCACTTTGCTTATGAGCCTATTGGGTGATGACAGGGGTGGCTGAGGAAAGAGGCTGAATGGTAACCACAGAATGGATCATCCTATCCCCTTGATTATTAAAATTCTCCTCTGCTGAGGTCACCCTTTGGTGAGCATTCACACAGGACACAAATGTGGGGTTTTTTGCCTGTTCAGAGAAGTCTATCCACATACCTCCTCCCCAAACTTCACTGTCACCAATATTCCAATTGTGTTCCTTCTAAATCCTTGAGCATTCAGCCAAACATTGGCCATGGCCCATGAATCAGCAGACTCGTACCTCTGGCCTTTTCTTCCTCCAGGAAAAAATGAACAACCAAGTTCACTATCATTCTCCAGGGTCCACCTGTCTTTTGCATAGGCCAAATGAGTGAGTTGAATGGGTCTGTAGGTGGGAATCATCACTCCAGCATCCTTCAAGTCCGTCCTTCCAGGAACACAGTATTTTTGGTTTACTGTTTTCCTAGGTAGAGGCAGTTCTAGTAGCTTCCACTTGGCCTTTCCTACCATAACTGTCCTCACTCCACAGATCAGAGAACCAATGTGAGGATTCTGTCAGTTGCTGCATATGTCTATTCCAATTCTGAAACTGGGCAAATAACCATAGGGTGGCATCAGGGACCCTCTGTGAGTGGACCTGAGCTAAATCTTCATGGATCACCTGTGCTCCATTAGCCCCTACTCTCTGAATGGTGAGTCTTCAGAAATTAGTTCAGAGCCAGTGTCCAGTAATCCCTGAAAAGTATGATTATCTCTCTCTAATGCACAGTACTGACGCTGGCAAACAGCTGTTGGTCCTTTTGGGGAAGGCTGAGAGAAAGATGAACAATATCCGTGGTTGTCTTCGGCTCTCTGCTTCTCGCTGTTTCATGGGTTCTGCAGAAAAAGTTTCTTTGCGGAGTGTGGGCGGATCGGGAGTGGCCAGGAGGAGGGTATTTTTGTTCAGTCCCTGTGCAGGCCCCATAAAGTGGCAAGAAGGGACATACATCTTCCTCTATCTTTTTTTTTTTTTTTGGCTGCGTTGGGTCTTCTTTGGTGCACGCGGGCTTTCTCTAGTTGCGGAGAGCGGGGGCTACGCTTCGTTGTGGTGCGCAGGCTTCTCATAGCGGTGGCTTCTCTTGTTGCGGAGCACGGGCTCCAGGCACGGGGGCTTAGAGGCCTGTAGGGTCTTCCCGGACCAGGGCTTGAACCACTGTGCCACCAGGGAAGTTTCATCTTCCTCTATCTTTGCAAGGCCCCAGCAATGAGGTTTTTACCTGAGCCTTAGATCCACAGGTCTCTTCCCGGCCACCGCCCACCTGGCACCTCCAGGCCTCTCAGCCCCACCCCTCCCAGCTGGCCCCGCCCCCCGCCCTACCAGCCAATCGGAGGCTCCGATCCTGGAGCGTCACAATAACCGCTTCGCAGCCCCGCCCACGGTGTTCCCATGATGACATTAAGCAGCCTGGGTGGAGAGAGCCGGACTTTCCTGGCCACCTCACGCGGGGAGACCGGCACAGGTACACTAGGAAAAGGTGAGGGGCTGAGATTGCGGGAAGACAGATTCTTCAAAGCGCCCCGTCCCTCCCCCGCACCCCTCCTTGTTGGTTTGTGAAAATTTTGGGTCCGCCTCATGTGTCTTCTGGTTCAGTCAGCTTCTCATAGGTACCCTGGCCTCTCCTTGTCCCCCCAAACAAAGCTGTAATAACATTGGTTGGGCTCTCTGAGCAAAGTGCACGGAGAACGGAGCCTCCTGAGGGCCTTTCCCTTTGTCAGGGACAGAGGCAGCCTGGCCCAGTTCTGACCATAGGACCAGAGATTTGGGACTGGGGTGTGTGTGGTCTGGGAGAGTTTTGTCCTCGTTAAATGATGTGAGGCGCTGTGGCGCCATCCATGACCATGCGGGGAAGGAAGAGCCTCTTGGAGAAGCGGACTCGGAGCCTTGCTTACAGCCGTTAAGAGGCTAAACTAGCCAAGCCCAGCACCAGAAATCCCCGTTTCAGCCCTCTCCCTCTCACCACATCTCCAAGCTTTCCAGTTTACCTCACCTTCCCTCTTCCTTGAAGCCCTTGTCGACTAAAAAATTATTCACCACCTAAAAGTTGAGAGTTATGTTTTATTCATTGGGAAGTTTTAGGACTTCAAGCCGGGGAGGCAGCATCTCAAGTAACCCTGGGAGAACTGCTCCGAGGAGGCGGGGGCAGGTTATATATGAGTTTTGCAACAAAGGCAGGTAGTCTGAACGTCAGAAGAGGACTGTTAATTAAAGAAACCCAGATATGTCAAGTTGAGGAATTTCGTGTTTTTCTAGGTATGGGAAGATGCGAGAGTCTGGGCTCACTGCCGTCATATCTTTGATATGCACCTCAGCTATCTGGGGCCAGGATCCTGTGTTTTCATATCCTGAGTTTCCTCAGGGCTCAGTCTAGGGAGTGGCTGCAGTCTGATGGCTGCCAGGTGGTAGATATTCTTTCCTTCCCGAGTTTCCTCAGGGCTCACAAGCTCACGCTGGAGGGCTGCAATCGCTGATGACTGTGACATCCTTTGTTTACTGATGTGGCAGGCAATATTCCATTTATCATCCTTTCCCCACTTGTATTGAGGTGGCATTCCTTGGTCCTTTTTTTTTTTTTTTTTTTGGTACACAGGCCTCTCACTGTTGTGGCCTCTCCCGTTGCGGAGCACAGGCTCTGGACGCGCAGGCTCAGCGGCCATGGCTCACGGGCCCAGCCGCTCCGCGGCATGTGGGATCTTCCCGGACCGGGGCACGGACCCCACTCCCGAATCTCACCGCCACCTGGGGTGATGGCAGTGCCATTGGCTCAGCCCTTGGACTCTTCCTCTTTTTCTCTTTATCCCTGTAAGTGAAGTTATGGGTTTAAATTCTGTGTGCTGACTCTCCAAACCACTGTCTCCAGTCCGTTTTTCTGGACACAAGGCTAAGCAGCCGACTACCTCGTATACATCCACGCTTGGATGTCTAATAACTATCTCAAATTGAGCACATTCAAAATAGAACTACTGATCACCACGCCTCAAAAAGCATTATCATTCATCAGTATTCCCCATTTCAGTAAAAGAGGTACCCTGCCCTGGAGGCCCAGGCCTGACCCCCATTTCTTTCTACCTAGTCTACATTTAAATCTCATCACTACCCTCCGCCTCCACTGCTCCTGCTCTGAACTACTGCAAGAGCCTAAGAAGGGATCCCCCTGTTGCTGCTCTGGATCCCAATCAACTCTCCCCGCATTTTGACGCACGTCTCTATGAACTGCCCACACCCTACCCCACCCCACGCTTCCTGTTCCTGCTCACACTGGCCCCTTGAAGTTCTCCTGGCTTTACAAGCTCATTTTTGCTGCATGACTTACCTTCCCTGATCATTATATCTAAACCTGACCCCTGGTCCAAGGCACTCCCAAATAGGTAATACTCTGAAGGAAGCAATACCACAAATAAGCATGTAAGGTAGTGTTCAGCTTCACAGCTGTGGTGGAATTACTGGTCTGGATGCTTCACTTTACTGCAGTAGTGGCCTCCAGCCAAGATGACATCATGGTGAGTAGCATGGACTTTCTGTCCCTTGACATTGGGCTTGGTAGGTGACTTGTTTTGAAACTCCTGTGGCTGTGATGTGAGCAGAAGCTTGTTCTCATGTGTTTCTGCCATCGCCAGCAGTAGAATGTATGCAGATTGCCCATTGGTCCCAGGATAATTAGAGACCCAGGGAGCAGACCTGAGCACACCCTATTGGCTGAGGTCCAGCCACCCCAGGGTGCATGAATGTGGAACAAAGTCTTATATGCCGTGGAGACTTTGTGGCTGTTTGTTACACAGCATTCTGGCAATAGCCAACCAATTTACAACGTTGTGTTAGTTTCAGGTGTACAGCAAAGTGAATCAGTTATACATGTACATATATCCACTCTTTTTTAGATTCTTTTCCCATATAGGCCATTACAGAGTATTGAGTAGAGTTCACTGTGCTATACAGTAGGTCTTTATTAGTTATCTGTTTTATATATAGTAATGTGTATATGTCAAACCCAATCTCTCAATTTATCCTTCCCTCCTCTTACCCCCGAGTAATCATTACTTTGTTTTCTACATCTGTGACTCTATTTCTGTTTGTTTTTTTTTAAATTTATTTATTTATTTATTTATTGGCTGTGTTGGTTCTTCCTTGCTGCATGTGGGCTTTTCCCTAGTTGCAGTGAGCAGGGGCTACTCTCTGTTGCGGTGTGCGGACTTCTCACCGCGGTGGCCTCTCTTGTTGCAGAGCACGGACTCTAGGCGCACAGGCTTCAGCAGTTGCGGCACGTGGGCTCAGTAGTTGTGGCTCACGGGCTTTGTTGCTCCGCGGCATGTGGGATCTTCCCGGACCAGGGCTCGAACCCGTGTCCCCTGTATTGGCAGGTGGATTCCCAACCACTGCGCCACCAAGGAAGCCCCTCTATTTCTGTTTTGTAGATAAGTTCATTTGTACCCTTTTTTTAGATTCCACACAGAAGTGATATCATATAATATTTGTCTTTCTCTGTCTGACTTATTTCACTCAGTATGACAATCTCTAGGTCCATCCATGTTGCTGCAAATGGCATTATTTTGTTCTTTTTTATGGCTGAGTAATATTCCATTGTATATATGTATCACGTCTTTTTCCATTCCTCTGTTGATGGACATTTAGGTTACTTCCATGTCCTGGCTATTGTAGATAGTGCTGCAGTGAACATTGGGGTGCATGTATCTTTTCAAATTATGTTTTTCTCCGGATATATTTCCAGGAGTGGGATTGCTGGATCATTAAAAATAGAGCTACTGGACTTCCCTGGTGGCACAGTGGTTAAGAATCCGCCTGCCAATTTAGGGGACATGGGTTCGAGCCCTGGTCCGGGAAGATCCCACATACCGCTGAGCAACTAAGCCCGTGTGCCACAACTACTGAGCCTGTGCTCTAGAGCCTGCGAGCCACAACTACTGAGCCCGCGGGCCTAGAGCCCATGCTCCGCAACAAGAGAAGCCACTGCAATCAGAAGCCCACGCACCACAGTGAAGAGTAGCCCCCACTTGCTGCAACTAGAGAAAGCCTGCACACAGCAACGAAGACCCAATGCAGCCAAAAATAATAAATAAATAAATAAATTTTAAAAAGAAAAAAGATAGAGCTACCGTATTTTTATAGGAACTTTTATACTTCACAGAGATAATTTTTCATCTATGAAACTGGCAATGATATATAGAGAGATAGAGACTATGAAATATGCGTTTGGTAAGGGCTCAGGAAACAGGAATGTTAATTTGCTGCTGGTAAGAGGGTAAATTGGTAGCAACCTGTTTGGAAGTCTTATTTGGCTATAAGTATTAAAATTATTACATTAGCTCAATACTTCTATTACTAAAAATTTATTCTAAGAAACAAGGACATGCACAGAGAATTATTGACAAGGATATTCACTAAAATGTTATTTCACAGTGTAGTAAAATGTAAATGTTAGTAGAGGACATTGTTGTTTTATAATTCCCAAATGATAGACACTAGAGCACTTCTAATACAGGCATCAGTTATGAGGAATGCTTAGCAATGTGCCAGGCAAATAGCTGTCTGAGCAAGGACTGGGACCCACTTCCATCCCATTGCCCAGACTTTACCCTCAGGGCTAACAACATGGAGTGAAGCTCACCCACGGCTGTCTGCTCGCCCCCCCCTGCTCCTGGGGGAGCAGAAATTCTGCCCTGAAGAATGGAGGCAAAAACTGAGACAGGAACATCAGGTCCTGCAGCAGGGAGGGGCCCAAGGAGGCTCTGGCAGGAGCGTAGCACTGCGGGGGAAGGGAACGCCATTGTTCTAGGGAAGCTACAGAAACGTACCATAATGACTTCACGAGCCTACTCCGGTATGGTCAAGTGGCCCTTGACGAAGCTCTTACCTATGATCTCATTTGATCTTCAGGTCAGGGCTGAGATGGACAGTGGTCACCAAAGCTCAAAGGAACGAGCTTCCCTGAGGTCTCCGAGTGAAAATGAGAGCTAACACCATGGGCACTCACGAAGCTGTGCTCTTCTAAGTTCTTTGAACATATTAATTCATTTAAGGTTCATAACAAGCCGAGGGAGGAGGCTCTCTCATCATTATTCTATAGATAGGAAGCAGAGAAACGCAGCGAGGCCACAGCCAGCTTGTGGCAGAGCTGGGGTGTGAACTCAGGGGTCCTCACTCAGGTCCACACACTCGGCCTGGATCCCAGCAGGCTCCTAGGTCCACCTCACTGGTTTTTGGCTCTCAAACGTCTTCTCTGCCTCACTGCCTGGCCCTGGGAAAAGGGCAGGCTGAGGGCCAGGAGTAAGTGAATTGTCCTGGCTGGCCACAGTAGGGACTGCTTCAAAACGTACGGTTTCTTCTTCTTCTTCTTCTTTTTTAATTTTATAAATTTATTTTTATTTTTGGCTGCGTTGAGTCTTCACTGCTGTGCATGGGCTTTCTCTAGTTGCAGGAGCAGGGGCTACTCTTTGTTGTGGTGCGCGGGCTTCTCATTGTGGTGGCTTCTCTTGTTGCAGAGCACGGGCTCTAGGTGCACGGACTTCAGTAGTTGTGGCTCGCGGGCTCTAGAGCGCAGGCTCAGTAGTTGTGGCGCACGGGCTTAGTTGCTCTGCGGCATGTGGGATCTTCCTGGACCAGGGCTCGAACCCGTGTCCCCTGCATTGGCAGGTGGATTCTTAACCACTGTGCCACCAGGGAAGTCCGTACGGTTTCTTCTCGATGAGAAGACCCCCTTTTAGGCAGGACAGAAGGGGAGGAACGGGAGCGGCAGACCTCTCCCAGGCATGAGCCCGGCATCCGTTGTCTCACCGTGTGGGTGGGAGCTGGGAGGCAGGCACTCTAGGCTATCACTCTCTTTGTTTCCTTCCCTCCAGAGCACAGACACGCCGCTGTGTACTGATGGAGTTCATCAGTCAGTGTGAGGGCGCGTTGCCGGAAGATGTGACTCTGTTCCCCCTCACCCTGAGGACAAGGCAGGGCCACCGCACGATACAACAACATGCCGATCTCCATGGATTCCCGAAACACAGGTCAGTGCCCCAGACACACAGTCGTGGTGATTTGCTTGCTTCTGTTCTGAACTCAGAGTCCTAGAAGCCCTCACTCGGTTCCCTGGGACAGTCTTACCGGTGATGTTAGCTGATGCTAAGAATCCTGTACCCATGAGTCTTTTTTGTAGTGTCATTCGCTGAGTATGCAATCCAGTCCTTCCCACCCTGGCCTTGAGACGGTCCTTTGTTGGACATGCAACATCTGGCTTTTAACTTAAAATGGTTCTTCAGGCAAGTGTGGCAGGAAAGCAGAAGCCATCTGCTGAAGACAAGACTGAATGGCCTGGTTAAATTATTATAGTAACCAACAATATCAGGATAAAGAGAAGAAATAACCTTTCATGAGGTTTGATACAGAACTACTTCTCAGGGTTACCCCAGGGGCATGAGCACCGTGACATAGCCAGCCTTCCGACTCACCCTGTAAAGCACACAGACTCTAAATGTTTTTTTAAAGTAACATTTTTTCATACTCTGCACGTTCTGCATATACAAAATTAACCTCCTAAAGGTTGAACTTCACTTTTAGATTTTAGAGCTTTGCCTGCCCTGTGGGCTGGATAAGTAGGTCAGCCGGTCAGCTCTTCAATGTTGCATTAATAAAAAATGTGGAGCTAATTAAATGTAAAGGATAGCACCGTGCCCCTTATTCCTAGGGTCTCTTGCACGCGACTGCTGTGTCAGGTGACAGGTGAAGGAGCAAAAACCTCTGGGGCATTTGTTTATTCAGGAAGCATCCAGATGGTGTGGGTGTAAAACCACGTTGACAGCATTGGTTTTTTCTGAGTTTAGTGTTTGCTCATAAGAAAGACAATACCAGATAGGCTTGTCTGAAGAGGCTGGCCCCTTGGCTGAGGC
Source organism: Leucopleurus acutus (assembly GCF_964270905.1). Classification (NCBI taxonomy): domain Eukaryota; kingdom Metazoa; phylum Chordata; class Mammalia; order Artiodactyla; family Delphinidae; genus Leucopleurus; species Leucopleurus acutus. The sequence goes on from NC_139156.1 coordinate 74,125,365, forward strand.
TGAATCCTAATTTCCTGGGAGTAAGACACAGGCACAAGGCCATGGACAGAGAGTGGACAGGGCATGTGAAGCCAGGCCTTTTAGGATATGGCACGAAGGGAGTAAGACTAGGAAGAAAAGCAAGGAAATCATTAAAACTGAGGATCAAAGTGCACACCCGGGTGGGTCAGGGGGATATGGCCACATCTGGGGCCAATGGTTTGCCCCCTTGAGTTACAGACTCAGGCTTAGGCACACACAGAAGATGTCTGAACATGATGGTGTGTCCACTTCATCCACTGAGACATAGTAGTACACTGGCCCTACTTCCTAGTGCTCTTTATGCCCTGCCTTTATAACCTCTCATACACATAATGTGATATTTATTCTTTTTTTTTTTCTTTTTTTTTTGCTGTACGCGGGCCTCTCACTGTTGTGGCCTCTCCCGTTGCGGAGCACAGGCTCCGGACGCGCAGGCTCAGCAGCCATGGCTCACGGGCCCAGCCGCTCCGCGGCATGTGGGATCTTCCCGGACCAGGGCACGAACCCGCGTCCCCTGCATCGGCAGGCGGACTCTCAACCACTGCGCCACCAGAGAAGCCCCATACTACCATTTTATTCTTGGAGCTCCACTCTCCTTAAGACATTGAGTAAATCAACAACGAACTGAGCCAGAGTTTAAAAATATACGTACAGAAATGCAACAAGTGCTGGGACTTCCCTGGTGGTCCAGTGGCTAAGGCTCTGTGCTCCCAATGCAGGGGGCCCAGTTTCGATCCCTGGTCAGGGAAGTAGATCCCACATGCCGCAGATAGAAGATCCCACCTGCTGCAACTAAGACCCAGCACAGCCAAATAAATAAATAAATATTAAAAAGAAAAGAAATGCAACAGGTGTTTTGAAAATGGCCAGATTGTGAAGAGAGGGCCAGAGCAACAGAGTTGCCTTTTTTTTTTTAATATTTATTTATTTATTTTTGGCTGCATTGGGTCTTCGTTGCTGCGCGCGGGCTTTCTCTAGTTGCGGCGAGTGGGGGCTACTCTTTGTCGCGGTGTGCGGGCTTCTCATTGTGGTGGCTTCTCTTTGTTACAGAGCACGGGCTCTAGGCGTGTGGGCTTCAGTAGTTGTGGCTCACGGGCTCTAGAGCTCAGGCTCAGTAGTTGTGGTGCACAGGCTTAGTTGCTCTGAAGCATGTGGGATCTTCCCGGACCAGGGCTCAAACCCATGTCCCCTGCATTGGCAGGCGGATTCATAACCGCTGTGCCACCAGGGAAGCCCCAGAGTTGCCTTTTTAAAAACCCACATGGCTGGCATCCAAAAGCCAACTCCTGGAAGGTATTCATAAAAATCTTTCCAGAAAAATCACATCTGAGTCAAGGAGGCTCTTTTGGCCCGCCTCCTGGAATTGGAGAAGTCCTTCACAACCTATCAGTGGTGTACCAAACTGGTTCTCTAGTTTCTGAATGTGCCGAGAATGGGCCTTTGCCTCAGCTAGGGCATCACCCACGAGGCCTCAAATAAAGTCAAGCCACGTGCAGAAGGCACAAGGCTGCACTCGCTGGGCCTGCAGAGGCGCACGGGGTAGGGGCAGCGGGAAGCACAGTGCTGGGATGTGCAGCAGCCAAGGCCTGAGATATGCAGAAAGGAAGAGGGAAATGAAAGGCACAAGAAGGTGCAGAGATAGAAAGGAACAAGCAAAAACCATCTGAGCAAGTAAAAACATACAAGGAGAGCAGTCAAGAACTGCAGGAAAAATGACAGAAAACCATGGGCCCGCCTGGAACACACGTAGGCGTCCTTGGTACCCAAGAGCCCCTGAACGCCTCACTCCCACCCCCTAGTGGCTGCAGGGTAAGCTCTGGTCAAGGACGAGACATAAGTGCCAACTCCAGGTGACTTTGCACAGAAGCACATCTTAAACTGAAGAGTTTCAAAGATCAAGCAGTTTAAAATCATTTCCAGGAAGACCTGGGAAGTGGGGTCTCAAGGCAACACCTCCTCTTTGTTTCATGGAATAGAATTTGGGCTCGAAGAGGGGCTTCCCGCAGGCCTCCACTTAGAGATTGAGAACTTTAGTGTAAATGTAATTATTTTCAAGCATTTTTTTTCTAGAATTTATTGTGAAGTGAAAGTTTTATGAATCTCTGCCAGATATATCTTATGTTTAAGATTCTTCCTATTTGTGTATCTGTGGCTTCGTGTGAAAGAAAATTTTCAAAATTAAGGTTCATTAAAAAGTAAGAATAGGGCTTCCCTGGTGGCGCAGTGGTTGAGAGTCCGCCTGCCGATGCAGGGGACGCGATTTCGTGCCCCGGTCCAGGAAGATCCCACATGCCGCGGAGCGGCTGGGCCCGTGAGCCATAGCCGCTGAGCCTGCGCGTCCAGAGCCTGTGCTCCGCAACGGGAGAGGCCACAACAGTGAGAGGCCCGCGTACCAAAAAAAAGTTAGAATAGGGAATTCCCTGGAGGTCTAGTGGTCAGGACTCTGTGCTTCCACTGCAGGAGGCACGGGTTCGATCCCTGGTTGGGGAACTAAGATCCTGAAAGCTGCGTGGCAGGGCTAAATAAATAAATGGCTGTTGTTTTTTTTTTTAAAAAGAATACTTTTGTTTCTTATTTATTTTTTAATTAAAGTATAGTTGATTTACAATGTTGTTTTAGTTTCTGGTGTACAGCAGAATGATTCAGTTTTATATATATGTATTACTTCAATTAGTATGTATATATATGTATTCTTTTTCATGTTCTTTTCCATTATGGTTTATTACAGGGTATTGAATATAGTTCGCTGTGCTATACAGTAGGACTTTGTTGTTTATCTATTTTATACACAGTAGTTTGTATCTGCTAATCCCAAACTCCTAATTTATCCCTCCCCAACCCCTTTCCCCTTTGGTAACCTTAATGAGTTTGTTTTCTATGTTTGTGAGCCCGTTTCTGTTTTGTAAATAAGTTCATCTGTATCATACTTTATTTTATTTGGCCGCACCTGGCAGCTGTGGGATCTTATTTCCCCAACCAGGGATCAAACTCTTGCCCTCTGCAGTGGAAGCTTGGAGTCTCAACCACTGGACCGCCAGGGAAGTCCCTCAGTAAACACTTTGAGTCAACACGCTGCCATAAACTTGTGGTGTCCTGTAGTAGAATTCAGTTAGCAATGTTCTCAGAGTGTGTGGGAAGAAAGGTGAGTGGAAGCTGATTCCATCAGGCTGAGTGGAGAAGCATGGGGCGGGGGTGGAGGGCTTGAGACCTGATCGCCCTCCCCAGGCAGCGGCCGGGGGTCACTTCCCCAGCCCCTCCCTCTGGCGCATGACCAGAAGCCTGTGGCGGCTGCCTAGACTCAGCCACCCAAGCCAGGTCCCATGTGCCACGGTGGTGCCCGATATCACCACCAGAGGGTGAGTGGGATTCAGCATTGTTTGGCCTTGCTCTCTGGACAACAGAATAAACAACCTGGCTTCTGTTTCAGGACACCAATCTGTTTAGCTGAGCTGATTGCCGTGCGGGTGAACCCCCATTTACTAGAGTTAGGTTTTCAAGAAAATTCCCTCTGCTCTTCAGGGTTATAATAAGGGGGTATTTCGTCCTGGTGTGACTTTGCAGTGTGTGTTTGTGAGGAGGGCATGTGCCCTCTCCCTGTACACCTCCCCCCCACCCCAGCTTCCCGACCCTGAGCCTCTCTGGCACTCCTGATAGTGTAAGTGCAAGACCTGCACACTGACAACCACGATGCTGCCAAGGGAAACCAGCAAGGACCTGAGCAAATGGAGAGAGAGTTCATGTTCATGGGCTGGAAGATGCAATATGATTAAGACGGCAATTCTCTCCGAAGTATCTATAGAGTCACTGCAGTCTTTTAAAAAAATCCCAGAAGCTTTTTACAGAAATTGGCAAGCTTATCCCCTAGGGCAAAAACAGCCAAAAGAATTTTGAAAAAGAACAAAGTTGGAGGATTTATGTTTCCTGACTTCAAAACTTACTATAAAGCTTCAGTAAAAAAGAAACAAACAAAAAACAGTATGGTGCTGGCATATGGATAGGCATATATATCAGTGGCACAGACTAGAGTCTGTTGCAGCAAAAATAGAAATGAAGTTTTCCCTCTCCTGAGAACAAGGAAAATAAAGGGAACAGGGAACAGGCTAGAGAAGAGACATAACCTGGCCTGAAAGAATTAATCACCCCTAGTTTTTTTTTTTTAACTGTTATTAATCTGTAGTGTCTGTAAATAGAGTTTACTCCACAAAACTAACCTATTACTCTTTAACACTATGTGAATTACATCCTGCACTCCCTTGTAACATTTGCATTTCAGAAAAAAGTTGCAGGCTGATAACCCAGAGACAAACGGACCCAGTAACAGGGCTGCCTGACGGCAGCACTGACTGTTTTGAAATAGTGCAGGAAGAAGAAGAATGCAGGACCTTCACTACTTTGATCCTTATCATATACCCTGGACTGCTAGCCCCACATATAAAATCTTCTCCCATTCCCAAAGGGGGTGTGGGCACAGTTCTTGAGGCGCTAGACTGCTCTCTTCCCTTCTGCCTGGCAGAAAAATAAAGCCATCTCTCTCTTCCTCCAAAATCTCTGTCTCCGTATTTCTGTATTTCTGTCTGGCATTGGTGCACAGGGAAGCCAATATTTCGGCAACAAGTCTAGAAATAAACCCTTACATTTATGGTTCATTGACTTTCAACAAAAATGTCAATGCAATTCAATAGAGTGAAAGGATAGTCATTTCAGCAAATGGTGCTGGGACAAAGGAATTAATGGTTGCCTGGGGTTGGGGTAGGAATGGGGAAGGACTGCCCACGGGGTGATAGAAATGCCCTAAAACTGAATTGTGGTGATAGTTGCTCAACAGTACAAATTAACTAAAAATCATTGAATTTACACCTGAAATGGGTAAATTCTATGGGGGAGGGAGAGGTAGACACCTCAGCCTGGAAGCAGGTCAGGCACTGGTGTGCTGAGGTGGGAGGGTCTGTAGTGGACAGGCTGGGTCTCTACCTTCTTCCCCACACCCTTGCTGAGCCTTTCGGAGCCTCTGCCCCTTCATTTTCGTAAACTAGGATAATGACACTTGCAGGCGGTTGGGGAGGGTGGAAGGAAGGCACCATGTAAGGCTCTTGCCATAGGGCCAGCTGTGCCCTCCCTGGTGGGGTCCCACTCAGCTCCCAGAGCTGGGGGCAGCAATCCCTGACCGGGAGCCTCCCACTCTGGCTTCAGAGCACCCAGGGGCCGAGAGGGTCTGGCCAGCACCGCCCTGAAGGAGTAGCATGCTGCCCCCACGTACACTTTTCTAGTGGCTGCATTTAAAAAGTAAAAAGAAACAGGTGCAATTCATTTAAATAGTACATCTTATTTAACCTAATTCACCCTACATATTATCACTGACATGTGATCATTTTATTAATCATCAATAATACATTTTACATTCTGTTTTTCTTACAAAGTCTTCCAAATGTGATGTGTATTTTTCACTCATAGCGCGTTTCAGTTTGGACCAGCCATATTTCAACTGTCCAGATAGCCTCCGCTCATTTTTTGATTGGATTTTTTTTTGTGGTTGTTATTGAGTTGTATGAGCTGTTTGTATATTATGGAAATTAAGCCCTTGTCGGTTGCATCATTTGCAAATATTTTCTCTCAAACAATTAGCACAGGTGCTAAGACCACTGGATACCCACATGCAAAAGAATGAAGTTGGATTCTTACCTCATCCCACATACAAAATTAACTCAAAATGGATCAAAGACCTACATATAAGAACCAAAATTATATAACTTGTATTGATAGAGGAAAACATGAGAGTAAACCTTCATGACCTCGGATTCAATGATTTCTTAGATCTGATACCAAAAGCACAAGCAAGAAAAGCCAAAAGAGATGAATTGGACTTCTTACAACGAAAAACTGTTGTGCATAAAGGAGAAAGGGAAAAGATAATCCACCCTCCAAAATGGTACAAGATGTTTGGCAATCACGTATCTGATAAAGATCTGTAGCCCACCAGCCAAGACTGAGAGAGACGTACCCAACTCTGCAGGACACTTCATTGGGCTTAGAGGGTGACTAGGAAAGAAATCAGTCTGGCAGGTGCCCAAGGCCAGTGCGGACCCCAGGGCTGGGGAGGGAGAGGAGGAAGGGCTGAGAGTTGGCGTTAGAACGGATGGCCACTAGAGGACGCCAGAGCACCAGCGGGTGTTGGCGGAACTCCACGGATGTAACCAGAGAGGAGGTGCTGGTTATCGGGCGGCTCTGACTCTCCCACCCAAACTGCCTCGTCTCACAGAGGGGCACAGAGGTCTGCCTTCAGCATTTGATGGGGGCACTTCTAGCCTGGTCGGGTGGCCTAGTGGTTGGGACAGCCTAACAGGCTGTCTGCGGACTGACTGCCCTTTGTTTCTCCAGAGGCAGGACTCTGGACCCAGAAATACCTGGCTTGACTCATGGGATTGCAGCTGTCAAGCTGCAGGCCTGCGTGGGTGTTGGCATCTAGAAAACAAGGCTGTTGGTCCTGAAAGTGGAGCCTGTAAAAGCCCTGGTATTTTGGTGGGTGGACTGTGCTCATCCCTGTTTGCTTTCTTCCTTTGCAGAGTTCTCCCCTAACTTCCTTCTTCCCTTTTCATCTGAGCCTCTTCTGTCCCCACACCCCTGCCGGGTGGACCTTAGCAAATCTCAAGTATAATATCCCGTATAATTAACTGTTTCAGCAGGCTGTATTTAGATCCCCAGAGCTTATTCATCCTGCATAACGTAATTTTTGTAGTCGTGTCACCAACATCTCCTGTCTTCCCACACAAGTTCCCGACAATCAAGATTCTGCTGTGTTTTGTGAGTTGGACTTTAGTAGATACCAGATGTAATTGAGATAAAAGTGTTTTCTTTTTGTGGTTGCTTTTTCCACTTAGCATAATGTCTTTCAGGTTCATTCATGTTTTCCCAAATGTAAGAGGTCATTTTTTTTAAGGCTGAACAATATTCATTCTTATATATCACATTTTCTTTATCTATTTCTGCTAGACACCAGGGAAACAATAATAGGACGGCACCTCTAATTTCTAGATGCCTAAATTAAATAGATAAATAAAATAAAAATTGATAACATCAAATTTTAGTGAGAACTGAGAGGAGTAAAAATTACCCTGTATAGAGCTCATGGGCACATAAAAAATACATCCAGGGATTCCCTGGTGGCTTAGTGGTTGAGAGTCCGCCTGCCGATGCAGGGGACATGGGTTCGTGCCCCGGTCCGGGAAGATCCCACATGCCGCGGAGCGGCTAGGCCCATGAGCCATGGCCGCTGAGCCTGCGCGTCCAGAGCCTGTGCGTCCAGAGCCTGTGCTCCGCAACGGGAGAGGCCACAGCAGTGAGAGGCCCGCGTACCAAAAAAAAAAAAAATCCAGTTGGGAAAACTGATTGGCTTTTACTTATAAACTTAAAACTTTATTGGGAGCTCCCTGGTGGTCCAGCACTTAGGACTCCGTGCTTTCACTGCCAAGGGCACGGGTTCAGTCCCCCATCGGGGAACTAAGATCCTGCAAAGCAGGGAGCGTCGCCAAAAAACAAACAAAAACCTTTATCTATGCTGTTAGAAAAAAGAGTAAAAGTAAATACAAAACAATGAAAACTCTCTGAAGTTCTTTTTTTTTAAGTTTTAAAAAATATATTATTTGTTTAATATTTATTTATTTGGCTGAGCCGGGTTTTAGTTATGGCACGTAGGATCTTTAGTTGTGGCCTGCAAACTCTTGGTTGCGGCATGTGGGATCTAGTTCCCTGACCATGGATCAAACCCGGGCCCCCTACATTGGGAGCACAGAGTCTTAGCTACTGGACCACCAGGGAAGTCTCTCTCTGAAGTTCTACGGCACCCTTACTTTCTGTATTCCTCCAGCCATCTATAATCAGCTTCTATTTTGTGCAAACGTTTACAAAAAAATCAAGAGTAGGGAAACAGAAACAAAGTTGAGTCCCAGTATCTATATCCTCATGGTTGTTTTGGGACTCCTAATGCCAAAATCCCAGGGTATTATGAAGATTAACTCCAATAATATCCATGAGGTTTCCAAAACAGTGCATTGTAACCTACTTGTAAACACATAACAGATGTGTTGTGTTCAGTAACACATGTTCAGTGATTGTTGCACTAATGACTATATATATGTTGTTTTCCAAATAGAGACATACTCAGATGTTACAGCCTTTATTGGCCTTCTGTAAACTTTGACGTGCCAGCCAAACATGTGATCCTTCAAGATTGTGATGGTGGCCTTTAATGGTCTTTAATAGTTGTTTTGAGATAAAGTGGTTGATGTAAGGGGCTGAGTTGTGGTGTGCCTACTTTCTCTAGTGCTACTAATAACGGGTCTGGGGGAGCAGCATCGGCACAAGGAAGAAAGTTGTTAAAGCTGCCAGTTCATGCCGTTCCAAACCTGCAGAATCGCAATTTCTTCCATGGGTGCTGGAATGCTTTGTATGCATATTAAAGTTTGCGAGGCAAGATTTACATAAGTGCTTACAATAAAGATGATATGGCTAGTTATTTTTTGTGTGTGTGTGTGTGTTACGCGGGCCTCTCACTGCTGTGGCCTCTCCCGTTGCGGAGCACAGGCTCCGGACGCGCAGGCTCAGCGGCCATGGCTCACGGGCCCAGCTGCTCCGCGGCATGTGGGATCTTCCCGGACCGGGGCACGAACCTGTGTCACCTGCATCGGCAGGCGGACTCTCAACCACTGCGCCACCAAGGAAGCCCTACATGGTTAGTTTTAATAACTACTATCACCTATGACCTCCTTCGCAGATTCTGCCTCAGAGCACTTTTTTTTTTTTTTTGACTGTACTGCACAGCATTTGGGATCTTCATTCCCTGACCAGGGGCCGAACCTGCGCCTCACGTATTGAAGGCTGATTCTTAACCACTGGACCACCAGGGAAGTACCACATTTTAATAAATATGAAATGTAGTTAACTTCAATATTATATTTGATTCAAGTGTACAACATAGTTTCAGGTGAGCAACATAATTTATATAGATGACAAATAAATTTGCTTTAATTACGTTCTCCAGGCAATTCCAGGGAGAAACCAGGGTTATGCAACAGGTCTCGCAGGTATTTTTGTGGTGTGAGAGTTGAGTCCAGCCTTTGGTTCAAGGAAAGGTAATAATAGAGTCTGTGTGAGTGGGTCAGGTCAGTGCACCCCACATTCCCCATTCCTGTAGCACCAGTAGTAGCTGAGTGTGAGACAGAAGGGCCTATGGAAACAGGGAAGGAGAATATCACGTTTTGGTCTCCGTGTAGGAGCTCATTTTCTTCTGAATCTGTCATGTGACAAAGGATAGGGGAGCGTGGCCTTTCTGCATATGAAGGGCCTTCTGCCTCTGAGTGTGCAGGTAGCAGGTGAAAGTGCTGTGCCGATGTCTTCAAGGGTGTACAGGTGTGATTTCTCTACACAATATCGCCTGCAAAAGAAACCTGGAAATGGAAGAGGAAGAGGAAGAAATGGCAGGTTCTCAGGTAAAATTTGTGATCCAGATCAGCAGCCGTGTCACCTTTTCTTGCTGAAACCCCATGTATTTAGAACTTGCAAACATTTACTTCTGTACCTCTGGTAGTCCTGCCTAAAAAATTTGTTTTCAATACTTTTCTTTTTTTCCTAATGATAGCCAAGGTTAGATCTCTAGGCTATTCCTCTCTTATATCCCATTGCCTTCTCTCCATTTTCTCCATCCAGGTTCCCTTTACAGCATAAAGAATTTCTACCATGAATTACTGATGTGCAAATGTTGAAAATGTTCCCTTTTTGTCATATCAACTTGAGGATGTGTTGATATACAGGATTCTCACTGAATATGAGCTTGGGTCCTGGGATATCAGTGAAGACAGAGAATATGTAATATTTAGGTCCTGTCTGGATGCAGGATCAGTCTACGTAGACAAGGATAATGAAAATGTACCAATTAAGCTGATTGCTGTAGGGCCTAGAATAACCCAGAGTTCTGAAAAATAGAGCTCTCAATTGCCTCAAGGAAAGACTTCCTATTTAAAATACACAAGAGTACAGGACATGAGAGTTATATGTGGTTTTAAATGTGCTTAACACTGTTCTCATGATTAGATTAATGTTTTTTGGTTTGCTTTTTTCTTTGCTTTCTTGCAAAACTGTTCCAGCAATGATGAGGCCTGTGTGCATGGGTCAGATGATATCAATTTGTCCCATTACAGCTGATGGTAATTTTGTTCACTTGATTCAGGGGCTATCTGCCAGATTCCTCGACTGAAAAGCTAATAATTTTCCAATTATTGTTAATAGGTCTTGGAGGGATTTACTAAGAGATGTTCATAAACCATCACATTTCATGTGAATACTACCTGTCTTCTTCATTTCCCTTTACTTGTAGATTGCTTTGGAAAATGAAGGCTCTCACCTTTGTTCAGGTTTTGTTAGTAAGAGTTCTGTAAATGGTCTTTTAAATTCCATTGTCATTTCAGTTATTCTCTTGTTTATTACTTTTTGTATCTCCAGGAAAAGAAAACAAGAGTCCTATAGTATATGTTCAAGTATCTTAAAATGCTATAATATAATCAGCACAAATGAGAAATGAAATAATTTCATGGAAATAGGGATTTGTTGATGCAAAGAAAATCTTCATGATATTTCATCTTGTCCTACTCATTTCTTGAGTTGATCTGCATCTTTCACTCTAGATCAGTGACAATTCTAGATATTTATAAAATGAAATAAGATATTGTTGTTCACATCTTAAAATCAGATATCCATCCTTATTTTTTTTTTTTTGGCCACACAGCACGGCTTGTGGAATCTTAGTTGCCCCACCAGGGATCGAACCTGTGCCCTTGGCAATGAAAGCATGGAGTCTTAACTAGGGAATTTCCTCCATTCCTTTTTTTTTTTTCCCGGTACACGGGCCTCTCACTGTTGTGGCCTCTCCCGTTGCGGAGCACAGGCTCCGGACGCGCAGGCTCAGCGGCCATGGCTCACAGGCCCAGCCGCTCCACAGCATGTGGGATCTTCCCGGACCAGGGCACGAACCCATGTCCCCTGCATCAGCAGGCGGACTGTCAACCACTGTGCCACCAGGGAAGCCCCCATTCCTTATTTTTGATTGAGTAGTACTTGGAAGTAGAGTTATGGATCTGCAAATTAGAAATACTTCCTAAGTGTTTTAAAGGGTCTGTCAGGAAGTACTATTTGGTAAAGTAATTTTCTATAACTTACAGTATCCTCTCTTCTCTACTGAACATAGTACTGGATTGGAAATTATAGAATCCCCAGGATGAGTCATCTTCCTTTTTTTAAATAAACAGGTCTCTTCTGTCTCTAAGCTGAACCTGTCACCTTTTTTGAGCAAAGGAAGGAACCCTGGGATGTGAAGAAAAGGAGACAACAGTCATACACCCAGATAGGTGGGAATGAATAAAGCAGATAGCACAGGTGTGATGTCCAAAGGTGAAGGAGGAAGCTAGGCTTTAAAATGTTGTTTGGGAAGCTCTGCTTTGATGGAAATTATGTTGAGAAGCCTAGGTTTGTCTCTTGCTCTCACAGAGACACATCTCCTGCTCCACTCATATCATGCTCCTAAATTCTCTAAGGATTTTCCTTTTGCTCCAGTGATCTTCCCTGGCAATCAGAGTGAGAGCCAAAGTCTTCCCAATGGCCAGTGAGGGTCTGTATGTTCTGACTCTTCTTCCATTCTTTATGGGGGCCTGGGAAAATCTGTGCACATACAGAGTTCTTTCATGGAGTTTATGTGAGTTTCTCCTCCCTTATTTTGGGGGCACTTGTCTCCTAGAGACACCTACACATTCCACTTCAACACTGGGAATGTGAGATAGACTGACTGTCCCCCATTCCAGTCTACATAGAGCATGCTTCCCCATGAACCAGGCCCTGTACTAGGTCCTCAGAAATGAACCTGGGAGCCTCACAGTGTTTACTCTGGCCTCACGATAGAATAACCTGGGCCACTTCATTAAGATATCATTGATCCTGGGCCCTGCCAAAGACTAACTGACAGAATCTATCGAGGTGGGACACAGGGGATGGTAGTTCTGAAAAACACACAAATGATCCCAATGGGGAGTCAAGGCTGAAAATGACTTTGGTGAATGTTGCTCATCAGAATTTCATGGCTATACAAATCACTTATGGATCCCATTAAAAACAGATACTGGGGCCCCATGCTCTGATGTTATGACTCTCCAAGTCTGGGATGAATGTCATTAATCTGCACGTTGAGCAACCACTGCTTCCCCCAGACCTCATTTCCAGCAGCGTTGATCTAGAGAAATCAAGAACAGCACCTGAGTGCCTTACATACAACCACCCTATCTGAACACAAATACTGCTTATTCCCAGGGAAGACCACTAACAACTTCTGAAAAGATGACATTCTCTGCTCACCACTTTCAAATTGAGTGGGGATGAGAGAAAGCCGTGGGGTCTGAGCAAGACTTTTATGGAGAAACAACATTTATTCATTCAGGAAATGAATGTTTCATGAGGATCTACAGCATGCTCACAGCTATGTGAGGATGCACTATGTTCAAGACACTGTGCTAAGATCCTCACATTATGAGAGTTAATTATCGTCATCTGCTGGGAACTGGGTATTCTATGTTCATCTTTCCCAAGAGGATTTAGATGTTAGGCTTACCTTCCTGGGAGTAGAGATTATCTTTGTCTCTTCTCTTTCATTATCACTGATGATAGAAATAAAACCCATCCACCAAACTTCAAGTCCTTTGCTCTCCTTTATCTGAGTCTGAGCATCAAAAATTGTGAATGCCAGGTCCATTCACAAAGGTGACAGAGTTTCCAGAAACTCTGGTCTTTGAGCTGCTCTGAAAAGGGTGACCAAGGAATGGGGGCAGAGCCATGGCAGGACATTTTTTCTTTGTTGTTTAAGTGGTCATTTTAAATGGAATCTGAACTGATGTTCACTTTTAGGCTCTGCAAGTCTGATTTTGGAAGAGGGGCTATATTCTGGGTGGAAATTCTGGAGCAGCAGAGCTGTGCCCGCAATGTTAAGCCTGAAGTATGAAACAGGAATCTGTGGCATTAGATGGGCTGCCCTAGAGGTGGGACTGATGGGTGCCTTATGTGTTTATATTACTCAGGGTGATTCTGGGTGGCCAGTCCCTGATTCTGATCTTGGGAAGAGAGCAGTGAGTGGTGACTTGAAGCGGGATCTTAGTTCCCTGCCCAGTAATTGAACCTGAGTAGCCTGGGTGCAAAAACCAGGAATCCTAACGGCTAGGGGCTAGAGGCTAGAGGCAAAGTTGCCCTGGCTCTTGCCCTGTTTGATAAATGAATTTCTCAAGGAGGCAAAAACTGCAAAAACAGGTATTAAGTTTATTATCAGAGACACAGCACAACATGTGGGAGAGCACACAGAGAAACAGTTTAAGACAGAAGCAAATATTTATAAATAAATAAATAAATAAATATTTTTTTTAAAAGGTGGTTAGGAGCACTTTATCTGCAGGAAATAGGGGAGAGGTTTTTCTACAGAAGACACCAAATCAAAGCAAGGATAATATTTGATTGTATCTTAGCCAGTCACGATTTTGGAAAGCCTAGTTGGCTGTGTATGATTGGTTGTTTTTTTTTAAATTTTTTTTATAGTTAACTTTTATAAATTTATTTATTTATTTTTGGCTCCATTGGGTCTTTGTTGCTGCGCGCGGACTTTTCTCTAGTTGTGGCAAGTGGGGGCTACTCTTCGTTGCAGTGCATGGGCTTCTCATTGCCATGGCTTCTCTTGTTGCAGAGCACAGGCTCTAGGCACATCTTCAGTAGTTGTGGCACATGGGCTTCAGTAGTTGTGGCTCGCGGGCTCTAGAGCACAGGCTCAGTAGTTGTGGTGCATGGGCTTAGTTGCTTCTCGGCATGTGGGATCTTCCTGGACCAGGGCTTGAACCTGTGACCCCTGCACTGGCAGGCGGATTCTTAACCACTGTGCCACCAGGGAAGCCCATGCCTCTCCCTTCTGACCTGCAGAGTTTATGCTGAAAAGTCAGCTGAGAGCCTTAATGGGAGTTCCCTTGTAAGTACTGTGTTACTTTTCCCTTGCTACTTTTAACATTCTCTCTTTAATTTTTGCCATTTTTATATACAATGTGGGGACTTCCCTGGTGGTCCAGTGGTTAAGAATCAATCCATCTTCCAATGCAAGGGACGTGGGTTTGATCCCTGGTCGGGGAACTAAGATCCCACATGCCACAGGGCAACTAAGCCTGTGCACCACAACTACTGAGCCTGTGCACTCTGGAGCCTGTGTGCCACAACTAGAGAGAAGCCCACACACTGCAATGAAGACCCTGTGGGCCACAACTAAGACCTGATGCAGCCAAATAAATAAATATTAAAAAAAATAATATACAATGTGTCTTCGTGTCTTCCTCTGTAGGTAATCCTGTATGGGACATTCTGCACTTCCTGAACTTGGATGTCTGTTTCCTATCCCAGGTTAGGGAAGTTTTCATGTATTATGTCTTCAGTTATGTTCTCAGCCTCCTTTTCTCTCTCTTCTTCTTCTGCATCCCCTATAATGCAAATATTAGTGTGCTTGATGTTCTTACAGAGGTCTCTTAAACTGTTCTCATTTCTTTTCCTTCCTTTTTTCTTTTCAGTATGAGTGGTTTCAACTACTCTGTCTTTCAGCTCACTGATACATTCCTTTGTCTCATTTAGTCTATAGTTGATTCCTTCTAGGGTGTTTTTCATTTCAGTTATCTTATTGTTCACCTCTGATTGTACTTTATATTTTCTAAATTTTTGTTAAAAATTTCTGGCTAATCTGTGCATCCATTCCTCCCCCGACTTCTTTGGTCATCTTTATCATCACTACCCTGAACTCTTTCTTGGGTAGATTACCTATTTCCACTTTACTTAGTTCTCCTTTTGGGGTTTTATTTTGTTCCTTTGTTTGGAGCAGCTTCCTCTGTCGCCTCATTTTGCCTCATTTGCTGTTTATATTTTTATGTATCTTATAGATTGGTTATGTTTGTTTCCTAACATTGGAGAAGTGGCCTTTTGCAGGAGACATCCTGTGTGTCCCAGTAGTGCACTCCCCTCTCATCACCAGAGCTTTATGCTCTAGAGGATTCCCCTGTGAGGGCTGCGTGGGTCTTCCTGTCATGGTAGGCTCATCATATGGGTGGTCTGGTAGGCTTGCTTTGCCCCTGGACTTGTTGGTTGCTGGGTCCTGCCTTGTGCAGAGGCTTCTGGCTAGCTATGGGTTGTTAACTGTGTCAGGCGGTGGCTTACTGCAGAAACCCGGGGTGGGGGGACTAGTGCTGCCTTACTGGTGGGTGGACTCAGCGTCCAGGAAATCTCAGGGCTGTTGCCCAACCACTGTGGGTGAAGCCAGGTCCTGGAGTCTGGTTGCAGGTCCCAGGGGTCCCAGAACTTGTGTTTTATCATTGGTGGGTGAGGCTGCTTTCTCACACAGTTGGCTGCAGGGCCCAGGGTGTCTCGATCCTTCTGTTGGACTGCTAATGGTTGGGGCCAGGGCCCAGCTGGTCTCCAGGGAAGGATCTGGCCTGCTAGTGGGCAGGCTGCGTCTGTAGGCCGTGGGGCTATAGTTTTCTTGCGGCTGGTGTCTGCCCACTGGTGGGTGAAGCTGGGCCTGAGGCTAGAGCAGGCTCGTTGGTGGCTGGCGCTGGGGCCCAGCCAGTCCCAGGGCATGATCTGGCCTCCTGGTGGGTGGGCCAGATCCACAGACTGCAGGGCTGTGGTTTTCTTATGGCTGGTGTCCACCCACTAGGGAAGATGGTCCTGAGGCTAGAGCAGGTTCCCTAGAGTGTGTGGCTCAAGCCCGTGGATTCTGGGGATGGTGCCTGCCCATTTTTGGTTGGAGCTGGGTCTCAGGTTCTCTGGCTAGAGGGCCCCGAGGGTCTCGAGTTGGATTTAGTGCCTGTGCACTGGAGCATGGGGCCGGGTCCTGGGCCCTCTGTTGGACAGGATCATGTCCAGGGATGGTTGTGGACTCCCAGGGTCATAAGGCAGTCTTCCTGCCAGTGTGTGAGGCTGTGTTCATGCCGTGTTAGTTGCTTGTCCTGAGGCGTCCCAGCACTGGCACCTATATGCTGTTTGGTCTGGGCAGGGCTGGGTATTGGGGCTATAAGCTAGAAGGAGGATTCCAAAGTGGCATTTGTCAGCACCAGTGTCCATGTGGTAGAACAAGCTCCCTAAAATTGCTGTAGTCAGTGTCTGTGTCCCCAGGGTGAGCTGTAGTTGCCTCCTGCCTCTCTGGGAGACTCTCCAAGATCAGCAAGTAGGTCTGACCCATGTTCCTATCATATTACTGCTTCTTCCCTCCATCCCAGAGCCTGTGAGATTTTTGTGTGTGCCCATTGAGAGGGAAGTCTATTTCCCCCAACCCTCTGGGACTCCTGAAATTAAGCCTCACTGGCCTTCAAAGCCAAATTCTCTGGGAGCTCTTTTTCTGGGTGGTCACCCCTTTTTCCACAAGACTGTGAAATGGACATTGACAGTGGGGAATTGTAACAGGAAAGAGCCAAATCTGACTACATGTTGGATCTGTTTCTTTTACTTTAACCTTTGCTTTGCTCGGCTTTTGTTCAGTAAAAGGATACTGTGTACACATAATGGCCTGCCTCGGGGAACCCTGCCCCTCTGCCTGAATGTTAAACCAAAGTACCTTTGTTCAGGGAAACATCCGGACCCTGTTCCACCTGCAGATGGCTGCAAGGAACGAGAAATTAACACATCAAGAAATTAACACATCACCTCCCCCAGGCTGGCCATTCCAGGTGATATTTACAAATCTTATGGCCTTTTTACTTTACTTCCTCATCTCCTCCCCCTCTCTGTGCTATAAAAGAAACTGACATCCAAACCCAGAGAAGATGGTTATTTTGAAACTTTAGTCTGTCATCTACAAGGCCTGCTGGCTTTCCGAATAAAGTATTCCCTACCTCAACACCTCCTCTTTGATTTATTGGCCTGTCATGTGGCGAGCAGGGGAGCTTGGACTCGGTAACAGTTACAAAATGATGACACTCTAACTTATAATTTACCTCCATTTATGAGCTGAAATATTTCCATAAAGGGAGTATTTAGTTATATTACAGTACATATAGGTAATGTAGACTAAATGCTGAATTTTTGCCTTCATTTACTGGTATTCAAAATAATGTGTTAGTTGCCTAGCATCTTCTGAAGTTAAACATTTATTTTCAGTGAACTCATAGAATTAAATATCCTTGATGTATTTTTTTTTTCTTTCAGTACGCGGGCCTCTCACTGTTGTGGCCTCTCCCGTTGCGGAGCACAGGCTCCGGATACACAGGCTCAGTGGCCATGGCTGCTGGGCCCAGCCGCTCTGTGGCATGTGGGTCTTCCCAGACCGGGGCACGAACCTGGGTCCCCTGCATTGGCAGGCGGACCCTTAACCACTGCGCCACCAGGGAAGCCCTCCTTGACATATTTTAATTCATCACAGGAAATTGATTGACGTTAATTAAAATCATCCTTCTTTGGCCCTGGGGGTTTTGGAACAGCCTTCTGTCTCCAGTTGAAATGCCCAAGGTCGCGAGGCCCCTCCACAAGACCACCAGAGTCGAGAGTCAAAGCCAAACGGCAAGGGTCATTTATTGCAGGTTCGAACCTGGACCTCCGCGCACTCGTTGCCGGTGACGCTAAGAGGTCCTGGCGGAGTTTAGTACAGCTCTTTTATAGACCGGTACAAATATAGTCGCCGATTGGTTGACTTTTAAACAGAGACACTAGTCGCCGATTGGTTGACTTTTAAACAGAGACACTAGTCGCCGATTGGTTGACTTTTAAACAGAGACACTAGTCGCCGATTGGTTGGACGGTTGCGGGGGGGGGGTCAGCAGGCGTAATTACAGAAGCTAGAGCGGCTGGTTAAGTTTCGGTTTCCTGAGGTTTTGTTTCTTAATTAGAAATACTGAAGGCGGGGTCATGGTCGCAAAAAGAAATAGTGCAAACAGGAGGACTGATACAACCCTAGCAGTGCTGCGGCCTCCACCAGCCCAATGGCAGGGCGTCGGGAGGCTGTGCGCCCAACTTCAGGCGGCGCTCCCAAATGTGGCAAGCCCAGCGCCGCGCCCTGGAATGGTCCTTTTTCGGCCCTTCCCCTCCGGAAAGAACAGAGAAGAAATTCCAGGAAAAGCACAAATTGAATGCAGGGCGTCAACTCAGTCTATTCTCACCCAACTAGAACATAGCCCCCTCACAGTAGTTTATTTGTTTCTGATGTGACAATATGTTTCAGGCTCCTCTTATCCCTTTCCAGCCCTGGAATCAACCATTTCTCCAGGAACCTAGTTTTCTCTTAAAGGGAAATGGTATGGAGTGATAACAATCTGGTGCCGGAGGTTGGTTTGGGGACTTTTTCAGTGGACAGAGCTAGGACCTATATCTGTATTTTTATTTTTAAAATTTATTTTATTTTATTATTGCGGTACACGGGCCTGTCACTATTGTGGCCTCTCCCATTGCAGAGCACAGGTTCCGGACACGCAGGCTCAGTGGCCATGGCTCACAGGCCCAGCCGCTCCGCGGCATGTGGGATCTTTCCGGATTGGGGCACGAACCCGTGTCCCCTGCATCGGCAGGCGGACTCTCAACCACTGCACCACCAGGGAAGCCCTATATCTGTATTTTTAAAAGATCACGTCATCAAGTGTTTATAGTGATACTTCTAATTCAAATGCAGAACTATGTAGGATTTTAATTCGATCTCATCAGTCTTATATCTGCTTCTTTTCACACATTGAAATTTTCAGGGTCCAAAACACCAAGATAATTATCTGCATCATCCCACATGTGTAGAACATTTCAATAACAGAGCATGCAGTGTCTAATTTTATCTGAAAGGTCAGGGTGAAAAGAACAGTTGTTGACAAGATGAGGATGCATATTCCGGTTAGAGCAAAGAGCATGTACAAAGATCCAGAGGCTGGGGAGCACATAGTTCATTTAGGAAGGAGCAGGTCCTGTTCTACAGGAGGGGTGAGGGGTTCCAGAGTCGGAAGGCATTGCAACACAATGGGTCTCACATTCAATGCTGTGGATGTTAGAGCATCCACCAGATCTTGGGTTTGTTTTTAATAAACAATATGACTTTTCTACTTTGTCTATATAAGCAGAACTTCGGTGTGAGAAAACGGTAGGGGTTACTTGAAGAGTTACTGTCCTTAACTATTCTACAGCAGTTCAGGGAAAACACCAGTGAAAGTGTAGCTCACTTATTTTCTGACATTTGAAGATGCAGTTGCATACTAATGACCCATCGTCGCGGCATTTTTCTCCCCACAGAGGACAAAGTATGGACCATCGTGTCTCACGATTTGCAGACACAGACGGCGGTGGTGCGCTACAACCCAGAAAGATACTCAGCGCATTTTCAGCACCTCCATGTGGGCAGGATGTCACCTGTTTCTGCAAGATGTCGAGGTTGTGGAACCCCCCAGGTAGGCTGAGCATGGGAGGGTTACTGTTCATTGCTATCTCAGCTGGTGGTTGGAATGATGGAAACAATCCAGCAGGTGTGGCTTATTCTCTTAATAGGCCAGTCTTCAAAATGGTGGTAGCTGTGAAAGTGAAGTGCAACCCCTTGGTCTGTTTTCTGGGGAAGGAAGCTAAGAACTTACCATTGGAAAAAAAATTTCCATGGTTTTTATAGATTTTTTTCAATTTTCTATGCATATATGTGCGTGTGTGTGCTTCTAGTGTTTAATTATCAGTAGTAGCTTTGGGCAAAAGGTTATCAGAGCTCCTTGTGAGCTTTCAAGTAGTTCCCTTTGAGTTCTTCAGTTGTCTTCAATGTAAAGATGAAAGAATTCCAAAGTCTGTCCTCCGGTAAATAGCATATAGAATAGCGATGGAATTTAGAGCTCTTTGTTGTCTGTAGTCATTTAACAGTATCTGTTGGTCAGGAAGTCCTCCCCCAATTTTTTTTTCATGATGGCTTACTTTTAGCAGTGCTTCAGGATGTGTGTTTGTGTGTGTGTATGCTACGAATGTAGAAAATAGAGAGTTTACAAAGGGTATCCTGGAATTGTCTTTAATACAAGACCTATACCTCTGGGGTTCTTGGCAGTAAATTCAACACGATGACAGAAAACTAAATCTCTCTGTCTCTGGTATAACACAGTGGAAATAATGCATATGCTCTGAGTCAGAGAAACATAGGTTCACATTTTTCAGCGTTGCTGCTCCTTGGGTATGTGACTTTGGGGGAGTTGCTTGAACTCTCTGCCTCAGTTTCCAGTGTCTTTTTCAGTCAGATAAGGATCATAATGCCTATTTCAGGGTGATTGTGAGAATTGAATCAGGTACTGTACTAAGTGCTTATTATAGGGCTTGATGCACTTAAGGACTTAATAAATAGCAAATAATATATTGATTACTTTTTAATAGTAAGCAACTTTGGAAGTAGCATTATGTCAGAGACCAATGGGCTGTTTGATGCCCCAAATCAGTGTTGTATTGGAGCCAGTGTTGTAGGGAGTCGCTTACAGAGAAGAGTTATAAGCGGGACAGTCTATAATATTTTGAAGATTTAAGTACTTTTTTTTTTTTTTTTTGCGGTACGCGGGCCTGTCACTGTTGTGGTCTCTCCTGTTGTGGAGCACAGGCTCTGGACGCGCAGGCTCAGCGGCCATGGCTCACGGGCCCAGCCACTCCGCGGCATGTGGGATCTTCCCGGACCGGGGCACGAACCCGTGTCCCCCACATCGGCAGGCGGACTCTCAACCACTGCGCCACCAGGGAAGCCCTTAAGTACTTTTTATGTGCAAAGCCTTGTGCTAAAATTACAAACAAGTGTAACCTATGAACTCTAAGAAAGTAAAATCTGTAAAATAGGAAAATGATTGGTTCAGACAAGTGGTGCTTATGCTGTCTGGAGAAAGAAGACATGACCGTGGCTGGGATGTTAAAGAGGTGCTTCATTAAAGAGGTCGAAAGACAATTCAAGGTCATGGAAAGAGAGGAAACAAGAGTCTGAAAGGCAGAATACGAATGATCCTTCAGGCCACAGTGAGAAGGAGTTTAGCAGAAGCAGAGTTCATGTCAAAGAGCAGTAAGAAATAAGGTTGAAAAGTAAAAATGAGAGAAACTGTGGAGGAAATGAAATGAGATGCTGGAATTTTCCCAGAAGGCCCGTGCTTCTCAGGCTTTAGTGTGTATGCGAATAACTTGGAGAGATTAGTAAGACACAAATTGCAGGGCTCCATTTCCTGAATTTCAGATTCAGTAGGTCTGAGGCAGGGCTCCAGAGTTTTCATGTGTTATACATGCTATGGACTGAATTCTGGCCCCACAATTCATATGTTCTCATCCCTAGTGTGACCCTATTTGAAATAGGGCTTTTAGGAGATAATGAAGCTTAAATGAGGTCATAAGGCTGGATTCCTAATCTGATTGGATGGGTGGCTTATAAAAAGAGGAAGAGCCAGGAAGAGAGCTCTCACCAGAAACCAAACAGGCCAGCACCTGGATCTTGGACTTCCAGCCTCCAGCTCTGTTAAGGAAACAAACATGTTATTTTATCCACCTAACCAGTGGTCTTTTGTAATAGCAGCCAGAGCAGACTAGTACAATGAATCCCCAGGTAGTGATGAAATAGCGGTCTAGAGACCACTCTGAGAACCATGGCTATGTACAATGGAAATCCGTTAAGGTCCCTGCAACCATTTTTCTGTCCGCCTTCACTTATCACAATCTTTTTTTTTTAAATTGGATCCTGTTTTCACTGCCAGGAAAAATCAACCAAGGGTTATAGAAAATCTAGGCACAGTTAATGAATCCCAGCAGCTTGCCTGCACTCTGTTTCATGAGTGAGTACTTCCTGTCCAAGTTCACTCTAAAGATTTCAGTCAATCAGTCTCCACTCCTGGAGGGGATGGGGTGAGGTAAAATTGCTGACCAGAAAAATAACTTGGCACCATCAGCTTTATTTTCTTCCATTCTCCTATTAAACTTCAAAGTCATCTTTTACTGTTTGAATTTTGCTCTGGTGGTTAAAAAAATACAATGCAACTTCCAAATATTGATAAGTTTAACTCACAGTTCAGGCACCAGGAGAATTAGGTCGGAGGTAAGAGAAACCGTTTGCCTTTAGTGCTTCTGGTCTTGTAGTTCATTTTTCCCCTTCCCTCATTGGTACCTTCTGTCCCTTCCCCCAGCCACCAAGAAACCTCACACACTTATTAGCCTCCTCTTGAAAACACAGGATGTCCAAACCATGAGAAAACATAGGGTAAATTTGATTTTAACCAATACTTCTGTTACATTTTCTAATAAGCTAAACACACTTCAACCTCCAGACACCTTTTCAGAGGATGAACTACTAGACTGAAATCAAGAGTGAACTGTTAGGGTTCCTTAAAAAACTACAAATAGAACTACTGTATGACCCAGCAATCCCACTACTGGGCATATACCCTGAGAAAACCATAATTCAAAATGAGTCATATACCAAAATGTTTATTGCGGCTCTATTTACAATAGCCAGGAAATGGAAGCAACCTAAGTGTCCATCAACAGATGAATGGATAAGAAGATGTGGTACATATATACAATGAAATATTACTCAGCCATAAAATGAAACAAAATTGAATTATTTGTAGTGAGGTGGATGGACCTAGAGTCTGTCATACAGAGTGAAGTAAGTCAGAAAGAGAAAGACAAATACCATATGCTAACACATATATATGGAATTTAAGAAAAAAAAATGTCATGAAGAACCTAGGGGTAAGACAGGAATAAAGACACAGACCTACTAGAGAATGGACTCGAGGATATGGGGAGGCAGAAGGGTAAGCTGTGACAAAGTGAGAGAGTGGCATGGACATATATACACTACCAAACGTAAAATAGATAGCTAGTGGGAAGCAGCTGCATAGCACAGGGAGATCAGCTCGGTGCTTTGTGACCACCTAGAGGGGTGGGATAGGGAGGGTGGGAGGGAGGGAGACGCAAGAGGGAAGAGATATGGGAACATATGTATATGTGTAACTGATTCACTTTGTTATAAAGCAGAAACTAACACATCATTGTAAAGCAATTATACTCCAATAAAGCTGTAAAAAAATAAAGAGTGAACTGTTAGGGCTTCCCTGGTGGCACAATCGTTAAGAATCCTCCTGCCAATGCAGGGGACACTGGTTCGACCCCCGGTCCAGGAAGATCCCACATGCCACGGAGCAACTAAGCCCACGCGCCACAACTACTGAGCCTGCGCTCTAGAGCCCACAAGCCACAACTACTAAGCCCACGAACCACAACTACTGAGCCCGTGTGCCACAACTACTGAAGCCCGTGCACCTAGAGCCCGTGTTCCACAACAAGAGAAGCCACTGCAATGAGAAGCCCATTCACCGCAACGAAGAGTAGCCCCCGCTTGCTGCAACTAGAGAAAGACGGCGCGCAGCAACCAAGACCCCACACAGCCAAAAATAAATAAATAAAATAAATCAAAAAAAGAAGAGAGTGAACTGTTAATCTGCACAATAAGCACACTTTTTTGTGTTTCCAGACATTTGCAGATTATCATTGTACTTAATAAACTGTACCTTGAAAATAAGTTTATCATATGCTTCTTGCCTTTTGGGACACCCTCCATGTATCAAATTTTCACTCACATAGGATCTGTACTTAATAAATGTTTGTTGACTGGAATGAAATGAAAAATATATAGCTTTAAATATTACCTCATCCAAACTTCAGGCAGTTGTTTTTTTTAATTTATTTATTTGGCTGCACTGGGTCTTAGTTGCAGCACACAAGATCTTTGTTGTGGCATGCGGGATCTAATTCCCTGACCAAGATGGAACCCAGGCCCCCTGCATTGGGAGTGTGGAGTCTTACCACTGGATTACCAAGCAAGTCCCAGGCAGTTGTTTTTAAACAAGTGTATATGTCAGAATTTTCAGGTTGCTCGTCACAATGCTGATTCCCGTGATTTTGACTTGGTAGAACTTGGTTGAGGCACAGAAATGTTTGCTTTTTTATTTTTTATTTTTTTGGCGATGCTGCATGGCTTGTGGGATCTTATTTCTCCAACCAGGGATTGAACCCGGGCCCTCGGCAGTGAGAGCGCAGAGTCCTAACCACTGGACCTCCAGGGAATTCCCAGGGATATTTGCTTTTAACAAACATCCAGGCGTCATTGTGTGACCCATACATTGAAAAATACCATCTTGAATTTATGGCATGAGGTCTCTCATGTTGGATTTTCAGGTGTCAGTCCTCCACGTGGGAGAGGATTAAAGGGAACATTAGAACTTGTCTGACCAATTGCCGTAAAATGGCATATATAACTACCTGTTCCTTCAGCTAAAATATATTGGCGTGGTGGTATTTTAAAAATCCTTTTCATAGACTAAATATTGTAAAGTGAATTTCAGCCTCCCCTTCTGAGTCATTTTTCGCATCCCAATTTCTATTTTGCAGGCTAATTAATCAGTAGCACAGCTGAGGCAAGGAAAAGGAGTGGTTGATATAGCAAGTTTTCCTGTATTCTGTACATGTCTAAGTGAGAAAACATGATTTAATATAAATCTTTAATTTGTTGTTTCAAGGAGCTGATGTTTGCTCTAATTAGTTTTTTCCCTCCTTCCTGGTAAAATGGAAACTTTTTCTTTTTTTAAATTTTTGGTCGTGTTGGGTCTTTCTTGCTGCGCGTGGGCTTTTCTCTGGTTGCGGCGAATGGGGGTCATTCCTCGCTGCGGCACGCAGGCTTCTCATTGCAGTGGCCTCTCCCATTGCGGAGCACGGGCTCCAGGCACATGGGCTTCAGTAGTTGTGGCTCGTGGGCTCCAGAGCACAGGCCCAGCAGTTGTGGTGCATGGGCCTAGCTGCTCTGCAGCATGTGGGATTCCCCCAGACCGGGGATCAAACCTGTGTCCCCTGCATTGGCACGTGGACTCCCAACCACTGCGCCACCAGGGAAGCCGTGCAATTTTAATACTCGTTCTTAACTAAAGCTGAATTATATTGGAACTGCTGTAGTAGAACTTGAGACATCAGTTTGAATACAGAGTGTATTCATTAGCGTCATGGCAATTAAAATGAGTATCAAATGGGTTTGTAATAGCTAGGTACTTAAAATGTTGTTTTAAGAGCCTTACTACCCTCAAGAGTTCATGTGGGACTCTATAGTTTCTAGTGATACTTATGATAAAGAGTTGACTTTGTATGTATATGGACCTCATTTTTATTTTGATAAGGGGTTGTACCATACCATTAGCTAATAAATGTAGAATTACTCATTCATGGTTTCTCACAACTTTTACAAGGATAGTAATATATGACCTGCAACGTTATCTCTTCTTTTTTATCACTACAAAATTCTTAAAAAGAATCAATTTAATTTTATAATTATTTTAATAAATTTATTTATTTATTTTTGGCTGCACTGTGTCTTTGTTGCTGCGCGCGGGATTTCTCTAGTTGCAGTGATCAGGGGCTACTCTTTGTTGCGGCACGCGGGCTTCTCATTGCGGTGGCTTCTCTTGTCGTGGAGCACAGGCTCTAGGCACGCGGGCTTCAGTAGTTGTGGCATGTGGACTCAGTAGTTGTGGCTCATGGGCTCTAGAACGCAGGCTCAGTAGTTGTGGCGCATGGGCTTAGTTGCTCCGCGGCATGTGGGATCTTCCTGGAACAGGGCTTGAACCCGTGTCCCCTGCGTTGGCAGGTGGATTCTTAACCACTGCGCCACCAGTGAAGTCCAAAAGAATCAATTTTAAAGAAATGCTTTTGCCATTCTTTATGGTCATATATATTCTTGCAATTTAACTATTAGTTCAATTGTCCTTAATCAACTTTATAAAAGACATAGAAACAAGACAAAGTTATTTGATTTCATGCCAAGTTGAAAATAAACAAATTAATTCTAACCAAACAGAAAAAACATTAATAGCTATCCAAAACCACAGGGATGTCAACATGTTTTATATTTATATCCCTGAGACTGCAAGTAGACTGATATCTGAAGTTAATGAAGGGCAGAAATCTTTAAAGTAGGATGAAAGCTACTTCTGAAATAAATACCTTAAGAACTGGAATTTGATAAATTAGACACCAGGAGAAAGTTTCACTTAGATCCCACTTGAGTCAAGTCTTAGGCAACAATCCTAATGCTTTTAGATGTCAAAAATATTTCTCTATATTTGGACAAGACTTACTAGCCTGATTTAAAATGTTTATTTGTGTATCTAAGATGAACCATCATCATGTATTTATTTTACAAAACATTGTGCTTTCTAATTAAGAATTTTCTGCTGAAGTGTTTTTTCCCTACTATATAAATATTTATTTAATTACAGAGGTATAAAGTTGATAATGTTTTCTATTTTTCTGACTATATTTAGTGTTGTTTTCATTGGTTCCCAGTGTTTCATTTCTTTTAATTTCTCAATGTAGTCTTGTTCTCATAAGTCATAGTTTTATTGTTTCTTTTGTTGAAAGAAGCAATATAAATTATCCATCCTTTTGGGTAGTTTACTATTAGATTTTGTATCCATTGAAAAGGAGCTAAGTTCACAATTTTTGCCTGTAAAGTAAGTTGCGTAAAATTCAATATACCTTTTTTTTTTTAAAACATCTTTATTGGTGTATAATTGCTTTACAATGGTGTGTTAGATTCCGCTGTATAACAAAGTGAAACAGCTATACATAAACCTATATCCCCACATCTCCTCCCTCTTGCGTCTCCCTCCCACCCTCCCTATCCCACCCCTCTAGGTGGTCACAAAGCACCGAGCTGATCTCCCTGTGCTATGCGGCTGCTTCTCACTAGCTATCTATTTTACATTTGGTAGTGTATATATGTCCATGCCACTCTCTCACTTCGTCCCACAGTTTAATGACACTAAACTGTGATTTGGTCGCATCCAGAAGACAAGAAAACATCACTCTGATGTTGTAACTTATAACCTATTTTTAGCAAAAAAATCTAAACAAAAAAATCTAAACTTTAGCAAAAAAATCTAAGCTATCAAGAAAGTGAATTTTCCAAGTTTGTGATATGCGTTATAAGAAACTATGATGTTTAACTATTGAAACAATATCTTGATAAAACACTGCCCAACTGCAACTAAAGATTGGCATTTTCAGTAAATGAGATCTATGGTGATTAGTCAGTATATTAATCAAAAGCTTAATGATTTATCTAATTATTGTGTTAAATAATGTGCTGAAATCAGAGGATACAATTAAATGGGACAAGCAAGAGAGTAATAACTAAACGGTAAAATTAGAAAATCAAATCTAGTAATGTTCCACACCCAGGCAACTAGCATCTTCATAGAGGACGCTGTAGTTAAAAGGTACAGAGTGGTACAGAGGAGAGTAGAGGCTATTTCAGCAATCTGGATAGGAGCTGATGAAAGTCTCAGCTGGAATAATGGATGAGAGAATCAATCCATAAATATTTATTTTTTTGTATGATGTCTAGGCTGAGATGTGAAGGATTCATGCAATTCAACTAAGAAAAAAATGGCAGGGGCACTTCTGGGTCTGAGATGTCAGAATGGGTAGTATTCTGAGATGAAGGTCAAGGAACACAGAACTTTGAAGGAAATGAGATAGGTTAGAGTGGCTGCAGCAGAGAACTTGAGTGTGAGAGAGAGGAAAGCAGACTGAGGGGATCAGTCCAGAGTCTCTGCGTGATGTTAAGGATTTCACTCGAAGGGCAAAAGGAATTGTTGTAAGTACGGGAATTCTGACTGTAAAGTGGAGAATAGAATCCAGGAAGGGCACAGTTTGTATAAAGAGACCATCTGGCACAGTGTCACAGGAGTATAGATGAGACAGGATGACTGGTAGGTTCACTGGGAATTCAAAGGAAAAAATTTTTTTTTTAGTTTAGATAGTAGAATATACAGAATGTGTGATTGCTTCTATGTGGAGTAACTTTAGGGGCAGTGAAAATGCAATCCTCCCATGTACCCACGGGTAAGGATAAAACAAATGACTACGAACAGTTGTAAACCCTTCATAAGATGACTCAAAAAGGTCACAGGAGAAGCAAGAAAAGAACAGGGCTTCCCTGGTGGAGCAGTGGTTGAGAGTCCGCCTGCCGATGCAGGGGACACGGGTTCGTGCCCTGGTCCGGGAGGATCCCACATGCAGCGGAGCGGCTGGGCCCGCGAGCCATGGCCGCTGAGCCTGGGCGTCCGGAGCCTGTGCTCCGCAACGGGAGAGGCCACAACAGTGAGAGGCCCGCGTACCGCAAAAAAAAAAAAAAAAAAGAAAGAAAGAAAAGAACAGAAGGAAGAAGGGACTTCTCTGGTTGTCTAGTGGTTAAGACTCTGTGCTCTCAATGCAGGGGGCCCAGGTTCTATCCCTGGTCAGGGAACTAGGTCCCACATGCTGCAACTACGAATTCCCATGCCGCAACTAAAAAAAAAAAAAAAAGATCCTGCATGCTGCAACAAAGATCCCGTGTGCTGCAGCTGAGACCCGGCACCGCCAAATAAATAAATATATTAAAAAAAGACAGAGAATAGAAGTAAGAAAACACTAGTTTGAAAAAAATGATTTAAGGAGAGGATACTTTTAATTAAAGGGACTCCAAAGTAATGATCAGGGCTTCCCTGGTGGCCCAGTGGTTAAGACTCCGCTTGCCAATGCAGGGGACACGGGTTTGAGCCCTGGTCCAGGAAGATCCCGCATGCCGCGGAGCAACTAAGCCCGTGTGCCACAACTACTGAGCCCACGCGCCTAGAGCCTGTGCTCCGCAACAAGAGAAGCCACTGCAATGAGAAGCCCACGCACTGCAACGAAGAGTAGCCCCTGTTCGCCGCAACTAGAGAAAAGCCCACGCGCAGCAACGAAGACCCAAGGCAGCCAAAAATAAATAAATAAATAAATTTATTAAAAACAAAAAAGGGGGCTTCCCTGGTGGCGCAGTGGTTGAGAGTCCGCCTGCCGATTCAGGGGACACGGGTTTATGCCCCGGTCTGGGAAGATCCCACATGCCGCGGAGCGGCTGGGTCCGTGAGCCCTGGCCGCTGAGCCTGTGCGTCCGTAGCCTGTGCTCCGCAGCGGGAGAGGCCACAGCAGTTAGAGGCCCGCGTACCGTAAAACCAAAAAAAGAATGATTAGAGCAGTAGGAGAATCAAATTAGATTTGATGCCTTGCAGTGGGGAAGCTAAGGAAAATGAGTGTTTAACAATCAACAACTAAAAAATAAACAAAATCAGGAAAACTGAGAAGTAGTCAGTCTCGAGAATTCAAAGAAGGAAGCCAGCCCCTGGCTTTGAGTGTTCGGAGGCCACTGGAGTTTCTTGTCTGTGGGGTCTGGTGGGCAGAGTCACTGAAGAATAAATGGGAAAAGGGAACAACAAGTAAAGTTTTTGAAAACGTTCCATGTAAAAGGGATGGTTAATACAGAACTGCTGCTTAATCAGAAGGGACAGCCAAAGAAAGGGTTTCAGATTTTTCAAATAACTAACAAAAATTTAAAATAATTAACAAAAATTTAAAATAATAATAAAAATTAAAAAAATGATATTTAAATAACAAATTAAATATTAATCATTAAATATTAATATTATCTGTTAAACATTAAATTAAATATTAAATACATAAATATTTATATTTATTGAAATATTAAAACTTTAATTAATTAAATATTAATAAATTCACTAATATTATTTATTAAATATAAAATTAATATTAAATTAAAATAATTATTTAATATTAAACAATATTTCAAAATAATATTTCAAAATAATAATAAAATTTAAATATTTAAGGATGAGAGAATTATGAGTATGTTTATAAATGTAGAAGATAGTGCAAGTGATGAGGGTAAAGATATTTCTACAGCTTTTAAGCTGTAGGCCTCTGTGGGTGTTGGAATCTGGAAAACGTGGTAGGTCTTCCTGAACCTGGAGCCTGTAAAAGCCTGGATATTTGCTGGGCGGGCTTTGCTCATCCCTGTGCCGTCTCTTTCTCTGGAGAGTTCTCCGAAAACGTTTGTCTTCCCTTTCTATCTGATCCTCTTCCTTCTGTTTACACAACCCTGCGTGGGAAAAACTGACCTAAAGCCAGGTCAGCTGAATTAAAAGGGAGGTGATTGAGTTCAAGGCCGGTACATCAGTGACTTCAGGGGGCTATTTATTTATTTATTTATATTTGGAAATGCCGTGTAGTATGTAGGATCTTAATGTTAGTTCCATGACGAGGGATGAAACCTGTGCCACCTGCAGTGGAAGCGGGGAGTCTTAGCCTCTTGACCTCCTGGGAAGTTCCGGGCTCTTTAATTTAAAGCAGTGGGGTGCGGTAGGGTGGGATAGTACCCTGGGAAACTTGGAGAGAGAGGATATCCCCATTTATAGGGCACTTCATTGTGCTAAGACGGAGAAGGGGAAGGAAATCAGGCTGCCAGGTGCCCAAGGCCAGTGCAGCCCCCGGGGCTCCGCAGGGAAGAAGGGCTGAGAGTTGCTATTAGAGCTGATGTCCACAAGAGGGCGCCGGAGCACCAGCGGTACCCTCGTGTGCATCCCTGGCGAAGCCTCCAGGTTCGGACATGGGGATTGCGGAAAGTCAAGGACGTGCCCAGAGGAAAGGGGTTGTTACTGGGCACCTGTGATTCACTTGCTGAAATTGCCTCCTCTCACAGAGTGGGCTGAATTCTGCCTTCAGCTTGCCATGGGGGCACTTTCAGCCGGGCCGGGTGGCCCAGTGACCCGACAGCCAGAGAGGCTGTCTGCAGACTGACTGCCCTTTGTTTCCCCAGAGTCAGGACTCTGGACCCAGAAATACGTGACTTGACTTGGGCTTGCAGCTTTTAAAGCTGCTGGTCTCTGTGGGTGTTGGCATCTGGAAAACGGGGCTGTCGTCCTGAACCCGGAGCCTGTAAAAGCCTGGATATTTGCTGGGCGGGCTTTGCTCATCCCTGTGCCCTCTCTTTCTCTGGAGAGTTCTCCGCAAACGTTTGTCTTCCCTTTCTATCTGATCCTCTTCCTTCTGTTTCCACAACCCTCCGTGGGGAAAAGTGACCTAAAGCCAGGTCAGCTGAATTAAAAGGGAGGTGATTGAGTTCAAGGCCGGTACATCAGTGACTTCAGGGGACTCTTTATTTATTTATTTATTTATTTATTTCTGGCGACGCCGTGTGGCATGTAGGATCTTAATCTTAGTTCGATGACCAGGGATGAAACCCGTGCCACCTGCAGTGAAAGCGGGGAGTCAGCCAATTGACCTCCTGGAAATTTGTGGGCTATTCAATTTAAAGTAGTGGGGTGCGGTAGGGTGGGATAGTACCCTCGTAAACTTGGAGAGAGAAGATATCCCCATCTGTAGGGCACTTCATTGTGCTAAGAGGGAGAGGGGAAATGAAATCAGGCTGCCAGGTGCCCAAGGCCAGTGCAGCCCCCGGGGCTCCGCAGGGAAGAAGGGCTGAGAGTTGCCATTAGAGCCGACGTCCACAAGAGGGCGCCGGAGCACCAGTGGTACCCTCGTGTGCATCCCTGGCGAAGCCTCCAGGTTCGGACATGGGGATTGCGGAAAGTCAAGGACGTGCCCAGAGGAAAGGGGTTGTTACTGGGCACCTCTGATTCACTTGCTGAAATTGCCTCCTCTCACAGAGTGGGCTGAATTCTGCCTTCAGCTTGCCATGGGGGCACTTTCAGCCGGGCCGGGTGGCCCAGTGACCCGACAGCCAGAGAGGCTGTCTGCAGACTGACTGCCCTTTGTTTCTCCAGAGTCAGGACTCTGGACCCAGAAATACGTGCTTTGACTCGGGCTTGCAGCTTTTTAAGCTGTTGGCCACTGTGGGTGTTGGCATCTGGAAAACGGGGCTGGTTTTCCTGAACCTGGAGCCTGTAAAAGCCTGGATATTTGCTGGGCGGGCTTTGCTCATCCCTGTGCCGTCTCTTTCTCTAGAGAGTTCTCCGCATACGTTTGTCTTCCCTTTCTATCTGATCCTCTTCCTTCTGTTTCCACAACCCTGCGTGGGGAAAACTGACCTAGAGCGAGATCAGCTGAATTAAAAGGGAGGTGATTGAGTTCAAGCCCGGCACATCAGTGACTTCAGGGTGTTATTTATTTATTTATTTATATTTGGACACGCCGTGTAGTATGTAGGATCTTAATGTTAGTTCCATGACGAGGGATGAAACCCGTGCCACCTGCAGTGGAAACGGGGCGTCTTAGCCACTTGACCTCTTGGGAGGTCCCGGGCTTTTTAATTTAAAGCAGTGGGGTGCGGTAGGGTGGGATAGTACCCTCGTAAACTTGGAGAGAGAAGATATCCCCATCTGTAGGGCACTTCATTGTGCTAAGAGGGAGAGGGGAAAGGAAATCAGGCTGCCAGGTGCCCAAGGCCAGTGCAGCCCCCGGGGCTCCGCAGGGAAGAAGGGCTGAGAGTTGCCATTAGAGCCGACGTCCACAAGAGGGCGCCGGAGCACCAGCGGTACCCTCGTGTGCATCCCTGGCCAAGCCTCCAGGTTCGGACATGGGGTTTGCGGAAAGTCAAGGACGTGCCCAGAGGAAAGGGGTTGTTACTGGGCACCTGTGATTCACTTGCTGAAATTGCGTCCTCTCACAGAGTGGGCTGAATTCTGCCTTCAGCTTGCCATGGGGGCACTTTCAGCCGGGCCGGGTGGCCCAGTGACCCGACAGCCAGAGAGGCTGTCTGCAGACTGACTGCCCTTTGTTTCTCCAGAGTCAGGACTCTGGACCCAGAAATACGTGCTTTGACTCGGGCTTGCAGCTTTTTAAGCTGTTGGCGTCTGTGGGTGTTGGCATCTGGAAAACGTGGCTGGTTTTCCTGAACCCGGAGCCTGTAAAAGCCTGGATATTTGCTGGGCGGGCTTTGCTCATCCCTGTGCCCTCTCTTTCTCTGGAGAGTCTCTGCAAACGTTTGTCTTCCCTTTCTATCTGATCCTCTTCCTTCTGTTTTCACAACCCTGCGTGGGGAAAAGTGACCTAAAGCCAGGTCAGCTGAATTAAAAGGGAGGTGATTGAGTTCACGGCCGATACATCAGTGACTTCAGGGGACTATTTATTTATTTATTTATTTTTGGCCATGCTGTGTGGCATGTAGGATCTTAGTTCCATGACGAGGGATGAAACCCGTGCCACCTGCAGTGGAAACGGGGCGTCTTAGCCACTTGACCTCTTGGGAGGTCCCAGGCTTTTAAATTTAGAGCTGTGGGGTGCGGTAGGGTGGGATAGTACCCTCGTAAACTTGGAGAGAGAAGATATCCCCATCTGTAGGGCACTTCCTTGTGCTAAGAGGGAGAGGGGAAAGGAAATCAGGCTGCCAGGTGCCCAAGGCCAGTGCAGCCCCCGGGGCTCCGCAGGGAAGAAGGGCTGAGAGTTGCCATTAGCGCCGACGTCCACAAGAGGGCGCTGGAGCACCAGCGGTTCCCTCGTGTGCATCCCTGGCCAAGCCTCCAGGTTCGGACATGGGGATTGAGGAAAGTCAAGGACGTGCCCAGAGGAAAGGGGTTGTTACTGGGCACCTCTGATTCGCTTGCTGAAATTGCCTCCTCTCACAGAGTGGGCTGAATTCTGCCTTCAGCTTGCCATGGGGGCACTTTCAGCCGGGCCGGGTGGCCCAGTGACCCGACAGCCAGAGAGGCTGTCTGCAGACTGACTGCCCTTTGTTTCTCCAGAGTCAGGACTCTGGACCCAGAAACACCTGGCTTGACTTGGGCTTCCAGCTTTTAAGCTGCTGGTCTCTGTGTGTGTTGGCATCTGGAAAACGGGGCTGTCGTCCTGAACCTGGAGCCTGTAAAAACCCTGGTGTTTGCTGGCGGGCTGCGCTCATCCCTGTGCCCTTTCGTTTTCCCGAGAGTTCTCTCCAAAAGTTTGTCTTCCCTTTCCATCTGATCCTCTTCCTTCTGTTTCCACAACTGTGCCTGGGGTAACCTGACCTAAAGCCAGATCACTTGAAGTATGTGGGAGATGATTGATATAAACCCTGGTACATCGGTAAATGCAGTGGGCCCATTTATTTATTTATTTATATTTGGGCATGCTGTGTGGCATGTAGGATCTTAGTTCCCCGACCAAGGATCAAACCCATACGCCCTGCAGTGGAAGAATGGAGCCTCAACCACTGGAGGAACAGAGAAGTCCTGGGCTGATTAATTTAAAGTAGTAGGATGTGGTAGGGAGGGATGAGTACCCTGGGAGACTTGGAGAGAGAAAATATCGCCATCTCTAGGGCAGTTCATTGTCGTAAGAGGGAGAGGGGGAAGGAAATCAGGCGGGCAGGCGCCCTGGGCCAGTGCAGCCCCTAGAGCTGGCAAGGGAGGCAGGAGGAAGGGCTATAAGTTGCTATTAGAGACGAAGGCCACAAGAGGGCGCCGGAGCGCCAGCGGAGCCCACCTGTGGATCCCTGGCCAAAATTCCAGGTTTTGAGATGGGGTTGGAGATGGGGTTAGCAGAACCGTAAGGACGTGCCCAGAGCAAAGGGGTTAGTTACGGGCCCCTCTGATTCAGTGGCTCAAATTGCCTCGCCGCACAGGGGGGCAGTGGTCTGCCTTCAGCATCCGATGGGGACACTTCCAGCCAGGTTGTGGCCCAGTGGTCAGACGGCCAGACAGGTTGCCTGTAGACTGAGTTCCCTTTGTTTCTCCAGAGTCAGGACTCTGGACCCAGAAATACGTGACTTGACTTGGGCTTGCAGCTTTTAAAGCTGTTGGCCTCTGTGGGTGTTGGCATCTTGAAAACGGGGCTGGTTTTCCTGAACCTGGAGCCTGTAAAAGCCTGGATATTTGCTGGGCGGGCTTTGCTCATCCCTGTGCCGTCTCTTTCTCTGGAGAGTTCTCCGCAAACGTTAGTCTTCCCTTTCTATCTGATCCTCTTCCTTCTGTTTCCACAACCCTGCGTGGGGAAAAGTGACCTAAAGCCAGGTCAGCTGAATTAAAAGGGAGGTGATTGAGTTCAAGCCCGGCACATCAGTGACTTCAGGGTGTTATTTATTTATTTATTTATATTTGGACACGCCGTGTAGTATGTAGGATCTTAATGTTAGTTCCATGAAGAGGGATGAAACCCGTGCCACCTGCAGTGGAAACGGGGCGTCTTAGCCACTTGACCTCTTGGGAGGTCCCGGGCTTTTTAATTTAAAGCAGTGGGGTGCGGTAGGGGGGGATAGTACCCTCGTAAACTTGGAGAGAGAAGATATCCCCATCTGTAGGGCACTTCATTGTGCTAAGAGGGAGAGGGGAAAGGAAATCAGGCTGCCAGGTGCCCAAGGCCAGTGCAGCCCCCGGGGCTCCGCAGGGAAGAAGGGCTGAGAGTTGCCATTAGAGCCGACGTCCACAAGAGGGCGCCGGAGCACCAGCGGTACCCTCGTGTGCATCCCTGGCCAAGCCTCCAGGTTCGGACATGGGGTTTGCGGAAAGTCAAGGACGTGCCCAGAGGAAAGGGGTTGTTACTGGGCACCTGTGATTCACTTGCTGAAATTGCCTCCTCTCACAGAGTGGGCTGAATTCTGCCTTCAGCTTGCCATGGGGGCACTTTCAGCCGGGCCGGGTGGCCCAGTGACCCGACAGCCAGAGAGGCTGTCTGCAGACTGACTGCCCTTTGTTTCTCCAGAGTCAGGACTCTGGACCCAGAAATACATGCCTTGACTCGGGCTTGCAGCTTTTTAAGCTGTTGGCGTCTGTGGGTGTTGGCATCTGGAAAACGTGGCTGGTTTTCCTGAACCCGGAGCCTGTAAAAGCCTGGATATTTGCTGGGCGGGCTTTGCTCATCCCTGTGCCCTCTCTTTCTCTGGAGAGTCTCTGCAAACGTTTGTCTTCCCTTTCTATCTGATCCTCTTCCTTCTGTTTTCACAACCCTGCGTGGGGAAAAGTGACCTAAAGCCAGGTCAGCTGAATTAAAAGGGAGGTGATTGAGTTCACGGCCGGTACATCAGTGACTTCAGGGGACTATTTATTTATTTATTTATTTTTGGCCATGCTGTGTGGCATGTAGGATCTTAGTTCCATGACGAGGGATGAAACCCGTGCCACCTGCAGTGGAAACGGGGCGTCTTAGCCACTTGACCTCTTGGGAGGTCCCAGGCTTTTTAATTTAGAGCTGTGGGGTGCGGTAGGGTGGGATAGTACCCTCGTAAACTTGGAGAGAGAAGATATCCCCATCTGTAGGGCACTTCCTTGTGCTAAGAGGGAGAGGGGAAAGGAAATCAGGCTGCCAGGTGCCCAAGGCCAGTGCAGCCCCCGGGGCTCCGCAGGGAAGAAGGGCTGAGAGTTGCCATTAGCGCCGACGTCCACAAGAGGGCGCTGGAGCACCAGCGGTTCCCTCGTGTGCATCCCTGGCCAAGCCTCCAGGTTCGGACATGGGGATTGAGGAAAGTCAAGGACGTGCCCAGAGGAAAGGGGTTGGTACTGGGCACCTCTGATTCGCTTGCTGAAATTGCCTCCTCTCACAGAGTGGGCTGAATTCTGCCTTCAGCTTGCCATGGGGGCACTTTCAGCCGGGCCGGGTGGCCCAGTGACCCGACAGCCAGAGAGGCTGTCTGCAGACTGACTGCCCTTTGTTTCTCCAGAGTCAGGACTCTGGACCCAGAAACACCTGGCTTGACTTGGGCTTCCAGCTTTTAAGCTGCTGGTCTCTGTGTGTGTTGGCATCTGGAAAACGGGGCTGTCGTCCTGAACCTGGAGCCTGTAAAAACCCTGGTGTTTGCTGGCGGGCTGCGCTCATCCCTGTGCCCTTTCGTTTTCCCGAGAGTTCTCTCCAAAAGTTTGTCTTCCCTTTCCATCTGATCCTCTTCCTTCTGTTTCCACAACTGTGCCTGGGGTAACCTGACCTAAAGCCAGATCACTTGAAGTATGTGGGAGATGATTGATATAAACCCTGGTACATCGGTAAATGCAGTGGGCCCATTTACTTATTCATTTATATTTGGGCATGCTGTGTGGCATGTAGGATCTTAGTTCCCCGACCAAGGATCAAACCCATACGCCCTGCAGTGGAAGAATGGAGCCTCAACCACTGGAGGAACAGAGAAGTCCTGGGCTGATTAATTTAAAGTAGTAGGATGTGGTAGGGAGGGATGAGTACCCTGGGAGACTTGGAGAGAGAAAATATCGCCATCTCTAGGGCAGTTCATTGTCGTAAGAGGGAGAGGGGGAAGGAAATCAGGCGGGCAGGCGCCCTGGGCCAGTGCAGCCCCTAGAGCTGGCAAGGGAGGCAGGAGGAAGGGCTATAAGTTGCTATTAGAGACGAAGGCCACAAGAGGGCGCCGGAGCGCCAGCGGAGCCCACCTGTGGATCCCTGGCCAAAATTCCAGGTTTTGAGATGGGGTTGGAGATGGGGTTAGCAGAACCGCAAGGGCGTGCCCAGAGCAAAGGGGTTGGTTACGGGCCCCTCTAATTCACCGGCTCAAATTGCGTCACCTCACAGTGGCACAGTGGTCTGCCTTCAGCTTCCGATGGGGACACTTCGTGCCAGGTTGTTGCCCAGTGGTCGGATGACCAGACAGGTTGCCTGTAGACTGACTGCCCTTTGTTTCTCCAGAGTCAGGACTCTGGAGCCAGAAATACCTGCCTTGACTCGGGCTTGCAGGTTTTTAAGCTGGCCTTTGTGGGTGTTGGCATCTTGAAAACGGGGCTGGTTTTCCTGAACCTGGAGCCTGTAAAAGCCTGGATATTTGCCTGGCGGGCTTTGCTCATCCCTGTGCCGTCTCTTTCTCTAGAGAGTTCTCCGCATACGTTTGTCTTCCCTTTCTATCTGATCCTCTTCTTTCTGTTTCCACAACCCTGCGTGGGGAAAACTGACCTAGAGCGAGGTCAGCTGAATTGAAAGGGAGGTGATTGAGTTCAAGCCCGGTACATCAGTGACTTCAGGGGGCTATTTATTTATTTATTTATATTTGGACATGCCGTGTAGTATGTAGGATCTAAATGTTAGTTCCATGACGAGGGATGAAACCTGTGCCACCTGCAGTGGAAGTGGGGAGTCTTAGCCTCTTGACCTCCTTGGAAGTTCTGGGCTCTTTATTTTAAAGCAGTGGGGTGCGGTAGGCTGGGATAGTACCCTGGGAAACTTGGAGAGAGAAGATATCCTCATTTGTAGGGCACTTCATTGTGCTAAGACGGAGAAGGGGAAGGAAATCAGGCTGCCAGGTGCCCAAGGCCAGTGCAGCCCCCGGGGCTCCACAGGGAAGAAGGGCTGAGAGTTGCCATTAGAGCCGACATCCACAAGAGGGCGCCTGAGCACCAGCGGTACCCTCGTGTGCATCCCTGGCCAAGCCTCCAGGTTCGGACATGGGGTTTGCGGAAAGTCAAGGACGTGCCCAGAGGAAAGGGGTTGTTACTGGGCACCTGTGATTCACTTGCTGAAATTGCCTCCTCTCACAGAGTGGGCTGAATTCTGCCTTCAGCTTGCCATGGGGGCACTTTCAGCCGGGCTGGGTTACCCAGTGACCCGACAGCCAGAGAGGCTGTCTGCAGACTGACTGCCCTTTGTTTCTCCAGAGTCAGGACTCTGGACCCAGAAACACCTGGCTTGACTTGGGCTTCCAGCTTTTAAGCTGCTGGTCTCTGTGTGTGTTGGCATCTGGAAAACGGGGCTGTCGTCCTGAACCTGGAGCCTGTAAAAACCCTGGTGTTTGCTGGCGGGCTGCGCTCATCCCTGTGCCCTTTCGTTTTCCCGAGAGTTCTCTCCAAAAGTTTGTCTTCCCTTTCCATCTGATCCTCTTCCTTCTGTTTCCACAACTGTGCCTGGGGTAACCTGACCTAAAGCCAGATCACTTGAAGTATGTGGGAGATGATTGATATAAACCCTGGTACATCGGTAAATGCAGTGGGCCCATTTATTTATTTATTTATATTTGGGCATGCTGTGTGGCATGTAGGATCTTAGTTCCCCGACCAAGGATCAAACCCATACGCCCTGCAGTGGAAGAATGGAGCCTCAACCACTGGAGGAACAGAGAAGTCCTGGGCTGATTAATTTAAAGTAGTAGGATGTGGTAGGGAGGGATGAGTACCCTGGGAGACTTGGAGAGAGAAAATATCGCCATCTCTAGGGCAGTTCATTGTCGTAAGAGGGAGAGGGGGAAGGAAATCAGGCGGGCAGGCGCCCTGGGCCAGTGCAGCCCCTAGAGCTGGCAAGGGAGGCAGGAGGAAGGGCTATAAGTTGCTATTAGAGACGAAGGCCACAAGAGGGCGCCGGAGCGCCAGCGGAGCCCACCTGTGGATCCCTGGCCAAAATTCCAGGTTTTGAGATGGGGTTGGAGATGGGGTTAGCAGAACCGCAAGGGCGTGCCCAGAGCAAAGGGGTTGGTTACGGGCCCCTCTGATTCACCGGCTCAAATTGCGTCACCTCACAGTGGCACAGTGGTCTGCCTTCAGCTTCCGATGGGGACACTTCGTGCCAGGTTGTTGCCCAGTGGTCGGATGACCAGACAGGTTGCCTGTAGACTGACTGCCCTTTGTTTCTACAGAGTCAGGACTCTGAAGCCAGAAATACCTGCCTTGACTCGGGCTTGCAGGTTTTTAAGCTGGCCTTTGTGGGTGTTGGCATCTTGAAAACGGGGCTGGTTTTCCTGAACCTGGAGCCTGTAAAAGCCTGGATATTTGCCTGGCGGGCTTTGCTCATCCCTGTGCCGTCTCTTTCTCTAGAGAGTTCTCCGCATACGTTTGTCTTCCCTTTCTATCTGATCCTCTTCTTTCTGTTTCCACAACCCTGCGTGGGGAAAACTGACCTAGAGCGAGGTCAGCTGAATTAAAAGGGAGGTGATTGAGTTCAAGCCCGGTACATCAGTGACTTCAGGGGGCTATTTATTTATTTATATTTGGACATGCCGTGTAGTATGTAGGATCTAAATGTTAATTCCATGACGAGGGATGAAACCTGTGCCACCTGCAGTGGAAGCGGGGAGTCTTAGCCTCTTGACCTCCTTGGAAGTTCTGGGCTCTTTATTTTAAAGCAGTGGGGTGCGGTAGGCTGGGATAGTACCCTGGGAAACTTGGAGAGAGAAGATATCCTCATTTGTAGGGCACTTCATTGTGCTAAGACGGAGAAGGGGAAGGAAATCAGGCTGCCAGGTGCCCAAGGCCAGTGCAGCCCCCGGGGCTCCACAGGGAAGAAGGGGTGAGAGTTGCCATTAGAGCCGACATCCACAAGAGGGCGCCTGAGCACCAGCGGTACCCTCGTGTGCATCCCTGGCCAAGCCTCCAGGTTCGGACATGGGGTTTGCGGAAAGTCAAGGACGTGCCCAGAGGAAAGGGGTTGTTACTGGGCACCTGTGATTCACTTGCTGAAATTGCCTCCTCTCACAGAGTGGGCTGAATTCTGCCTTCAGCTTGCCATGGGGGCACTTTCAGCTGGGCCGGGTGGCCCAGTGACCCGACAGCCAGAGAGGCTGTCTGCAGACTGACTGCCCTTTGTTTCTCCAGAGTCAGGACTCTGGACCCAGAAACACCTGGCTTGACTTGGGCTTCCAGCTTTTAAGCTTCTGGTGTCTGTGTGTGTTGGCATCTGGAAAACGGGGCTGTCGTCCTGAACCTGGCGCCTGTAAAAGCCTGGATATTTGCTGGGCGGGCTTTGCTCATCCCTGTGCCCTCTCTTTCTCTGGAGAGTTCTCCCCAAACGTTTGTCTTCCCTTTCTATCTGATCCTCTTCCTTCTGTTTCCACAACCCTGCGTGGGGAAAAGTGACCTAAAGCCAGGTCAGCTGAATTAAAAGGGAGGTGATTGAGTTCAAGGCCGGTACATCAGTGACTTCAGGGGACTCTTTATTTATTTATTTATTTATTTATTTCTGGCGACGCCGTGTGGCATGTAGGATCTTAATCTTAGTTCGATGACCAGGGATGAAACCCGTGCCACCTGCAGTGAAAGCGGGGAGTCAGCCAATTGACCTCCTGGAAATTTGTGGGCTATTCAATTTAAAGTAGTGGGGTGCGGTAGGGTGGGATAGTACCCTCGTAAACTTGGAGAGAGAAGATATCCCCATCTGTAGGGCACTTCATTGTGCTAAGAGGGAGAGGGGAAATGAAATCAGGCTGCCAGGTGCCCAAGGCCAGTGCAGCCCCCGGGGCTCCGCAGGGAAGAAGGGCTGAGAGTTGCCATTAGAGCCGACGTCCACAAGAGGGCGCCGGAGCACCAGCGGTTCCCTCGTGTGCATCCCTGGCCAAGCCTCCAGGTTCGGACATGGGGTTTGCGGAAAGTCAAGGACGTGCCCAGAGGAAAGGGGTTGTTACTGGGCACCTGTGATTCACTTGCTGAAATTGCCTCCTCTCACAGAGTGGGCTGAATTCTGCCTTCTGCTTGCCATGGGGGCACTTTCAGCCGGGCCGGGTGGCCCAGTGACCCGACAGCCAGAGAGGCTGTCTGCAGACTGACTGCCCTTTGTTTCTCCAGAGTCAGGACTCTGGACCCAGAAACACCTGGCTTGACTTGGGCTTCCAGCTTTTAAGCTGCTGGTCTCTGTGTGTGTTGGCATCTGGAAAACGGGGCTGTCGTCCTGAACCTGGAGCCTGTAAAAACCCTGGTGTTTGCTGGCGGGCTGCGCTCGTCCCTGTGCCCTTTCGTTTTCCCGAGAGTTCTCTCCAAAAGTTTGTCTTCCCTTTCCATCTGATCCTCTTCCTTCTGTTTCCACAACTGTGCCTGGGGTAACCTGACCTAAAGCCAGATCACTTGAAGTATGTGGGAGATGATTGATATAAACCCTGGTACATCGGTAAATGCAGTGGGCCCATTTATTTATTTATTTATATTTGGGCATGCTGTGTGGCATGTAGGATCTTAGTTCCCCGACCAAGGATCAAACCCATACGCCCTGCAGTGGAAGAATGGAGCCTCAACCACTGGAGGAACAGAGAAGTCCTGGGCTGATTAATTTAAAGTAGTAGGATGTGGTAGGGAGGGATGAGTACCCTGGGAGACTTGGGGAGAGAAAATATCGCCATCTCTAGGGCAGTTCATTGTCGTAAGAGGGAGAGGGGGAAGGAAATCAGGCGGGCAGGCGCCCTGGGCCAGTGCAGCCCCTAGAGCTGGCAAGGGAGGCAGGAGGAAGGGCTATAAGTTGCTATTAGAGACGAAGGCCACAAGAGGGCGCCGGAGCGCCAGCGGAGCCCACCTGTGGATCCCTGGCCAAAATTCCAGGTTTTGAGATGGGGTTGGAGATGGGGTTAGCAGAACCGTAAGGACGTGCCCAGAGCAAAGGGGTTAGTTACGGGCCCCTCTGATTCAGTGGCTCAAATTGCCTCGCCGCACAGGGGGGCAGTGGTCTGCCTTCAGCATCCGATGGGGACACTTCCAGCCAGGTTGTGGCCCAGTGGTCAGACGGCCAGACAGGTTGCCTGTAGACTGAGTTCCCTTTGTTTCTCCAGAGTCAGGACTCTGGACCCAGAAATACGTGACTTGACTTGGGCTTGCAGCTTTTAAAGCTGTTGGCCTCTGTGGGTGTTGGCATCTTGAAAACGGGGCTGGTTTTCCTGAACCTGGAGCCTGTAAAAGCCTGGATATTTGCTGGGCGGGCTTTGCTCATCCCTGTGCCGTCTCTTTCTCTGGAGAGTTCTCCGCAAACGTTAGTCTTCCCTTTCTATCTGATCCTCTTCCTTCTGTTTCCACAACCCTGCGTGGGGAAAAGTGACCTAAAGCCAGGTCAGCTGAATTAAAAGGGAGGTGATTGAGTTCAAGCCCGGCACATCAGTGACTTCAGGGTGTTATTTATTTATTTATTTATATTTGGACACGCCGTGTAGTATGTAGGATCTTAATGTTAGTTCCATGACGAGGGATGAAACCCGTGCCACCTGCAGTGGAAACGGGGCGTCTTAGCCACTTGACCTCTTGGGAGGTCCCGGGCTTTTTAATTTAAAGCAGTGGGGTGCGGTAGGGGGGGATAGTACCCTCGTAAACTTGGAGAGAGAAGATATCCCCATCTGTAGGGCACTTCATTGTGCTAAGAGGGAGAGGGGAAAGGAAATCAGGCTGCCAGGTGCCCAAGGCCAGTGCAGCCCCCGGGGCTCTGCAGGGAAGAAGGGCTGAGAGTTGCCATTAGAGCCGACGTCCACAAGAGGGCGCCGGAGCACCAGCGGTACCCTCGTGTGCATCCCTGGCCAAGCCTCCAGGTTCGGACATGGGGTTTGCGGAAAGTCAAGGACGTGCCCAGAGGAAAGGGGTTGTTACTGGGCACCTGTGATTCACTTGCTGAAATTGCCTCCTCTCACAGAGTGGGCTGAATTCTGCCTTCAGCTTGCCATGGGGGCACTTTCAGCCGGGCCGGGTGGCCCAGTGACCCGACAGCCAGAGAGGCTGTCTGCAGACTGACTGCCCTTTGTTTCTCCAGAGTCAGGACTCTGGACCCAGAAATACATGCCTTGACTCGGGCTTGCAGCTTTTTAAGCTGTTGGCGTCTGTGGGTGTTGGCATCTGGAAAACGTGGCTGGTTTTCCTGAACCCGGAGCCTGTAAAAGCCTGGATATTTGCTGGGCGGGCTTTGCTCATCCCTGTGCCCTCTCTTTCTCTGGAGAGTCTCTGCAAACGTTTGTCTTCCCTTTCTATCTGATCCTCTTCCTTCTGTTTTCACAACCCTGCGTGGGGAAAAGTGACCTAAAGCCAGGTCAGCTGAATTAAAAGGGAGGTGATTGAGTTCACGGCCGGTACATCAGTGACTTCAGGGGACTATTTATTTATTTATTTATTTTTGGCCATGCTGTGTGGCATGTAGGATCTTAGTTCCATGACGAGGGATGAAACCCGTGCCACCTGCAGTGGAAACGGGGCGTCTTAGCCACTTGACCTCTTGGGAGGTCCCAGGCTTTTTAATTTAGAGCTGTGGGGTGCGGTAGGGTGGGATAGTACCCTCGTAAACTTGGAGAGAGAAGATATCCCCATCTGTAGGGCACTTCCTTGTGCTAAGAGGGAGAGGGGAAAGGAAATCAGGCTGCCAGGTGCCCAAGGCCAGTGCAGCCCCCGGGGCTCCGCAGGGAAGAAGGGCTGAGAGTTGCCATTAGAGCCGACGTCCACAAGAGGGCGCTGGAGCACCAGCGGTTCCCTCGTGTGCATCCCTGGCCAAGCCTCCAGGTTCGGACATGGGGATTGAGGAAAGTCAAGGACGTGCCCAGAGGAAAGGGGTTGTTACTGGGCACCTCTGATTCGCTTGCTGAAATTGCCTCCTCTCACAGAGTGGGCTGAATTCTGCCTTCAGCTTGCCATGGGGGCACTTTCAGCCGGGCCGGGTGGCCCAGTGACCCGACAGCCAG
Source organism: Leucopleurus acutus (assembly GCF_964270905.1). NCBI lineage: Eukaryota > Metazoa > Chordata > Mammalia > Artiodactyla > Delphinidae > Leucopleurus > Leucopleurus acutus. The sequence continues at coordinate 74,169,565 of NC_139156.1, forward strand.
AGAGGCTGTCTGCAGACTGACTGCCCTTTGTTTCTCCAGAGTCAGGACTCTGGACTCAGAAACACCTGGCTTGACTTGGGTTTCCAGCTTTTAAGCTGCTGGTCTCTGTGTGTGTTGGCATCTGGAAAACGGGGCTGTCGTCCTGAACCTGGAGCCTGTAAAAACCCTGGTGTTTGCTGGCGGGCTGCGCTCATCCCTGTGCCCTTTCGTTTTCCCGAGAGTTCTCTCCAAAAGTTTGTCTTCCCTTTCCATCTGATCCTCTTCCTTCTGTTTCCACAACTGTGCCTGGGGTAACCTGACCTAAAGCCAGATCACTTGAAGTATGTGGGAGATGATTGATATAAACCCTGGTACATCGGTAAATGCAGTGGGCCCATTTATTTATTTATTTATATTTGGGCATGCTGTGTGGCATGTAGGATCTTAGTTCCCCGACCAAGGATCAAACCCATACGCCCTGCAGTGGAAGAATGGAGCCTCAACCACTGGAGGAACAGAGAAGTCCTGGGCTGATTAATTTAAAGTAGTAGGATGTGGTAGGGAGGGATGAGTACCCTGGGAGACTTGGAGAGAGAAAATATCGCCATCTCTAGGGCAGTTCATTGTCGTAAGAGGGAGAGGGGGAAGGAAATCAGGCGGGCAGGCGCCCTGGGCCAGTGCAGCCCCTAGAGCTGGCAAGGGAGGCAGGAGGAAGGGCTATAAGTTGCTATTAGAGACGAAGGCCACAAGAGGGCGCCGGAGCGCCAGCGGAGCCCACCTGTGGATCCCTGGCCAAAATTCCAGGTTTTGAGATGGGGTTGGAGATGGGGTTAGCAGAACCGTAAGGACGTGCCCAGAGCAAAGGGGTTAGTTACGGGCCCCTCTGATTCAGTGGCTCAAATTGCCTCGCCGCACAGGGGGGCAGTGGTCTGCCTTCAGCATCCGATGGGGACACTTCCAGCCAGGTTGTGGCCCAGCGGTCAGACGGCCAGACAGGTTGCCTGTAGACTGAGTTCCCTTTGTTTCTCCAGAGTCAGGACTCTGGACCCAGAAATACGTGACTTGACTTGGGCTTGCAGCTTTTAAAGCTGTTGGCCTCTGTGGGTGTTGGCATCTTGAAAACGGGGCTGGTTTTCCTGAACCTGGAGCCTGTAAAAGCCTGGATATTTGCTGGGCGGGCTTTGCTCATCCCTGTGCCGTCTCTTTCTCTGGAGAGTTCTCCGCAAACGTTAGTCTTCCCTTTCTATCTGATCCTCTTCCTTCTGTTTCCACAACCCTGCGTGGGGAAAAGTGACCTAAAGCCAGGTCAGCTGAATTAAAAGGGAGGTGATTGAGTTCAAGCCCGGCACATCAGTGACTTCAGGGTGTTATTTATTTATTTATTTATATTTGGACACGCCGTGTAGTATGTAGGATCTTAATGTTAGTTCCATGACGAGGGATGAAACCCGTGCCACCTGCAGTGGAAACGGGGCGTCTTAGCCACTTGACCTCTTGGGAGGTCCCGGGCTTTTTAATTTAAAGCAGTGGGGTGCGGTAGGGGGGGATAGTACCCTCGTAAACTTGGAGAGAGAAGATATCCCCATCTGTAGGGCACTTCATTGTGCTAAGAGGGAGAGGGGAAAGGAAATCAGGCTGCCAGGTGCCCAAGGCCAGTGCAGCCCCCGGGGCTCCGCAGGGAAGAAGGGCTGAGAGTTGCCATTAGAGCCGACGTCCACAAGAGGGCGCCGGAGCACCAGCGGTACCCTCGTGTGCATCCCTGGCCAAGCCTCCAGGTTCGGACATGGGGTTTGCGGAAAGTCAAGGACGTGCCCAGAGGAAAGGGGTTGTTACTGGGCACCTGTGATTCACTTGCTGAAATTGCCTCCTCTCACAGAGTGGGCTGAATTCTGCCTTCAGCTTGCCATGGGGGCACTTTCAGCCGGGCCGGGTGGCCCAGTGACCCGACAGCCAGAGAGGCTGTCTGCAGACTGACTGCCCTTTGTTTCTCCAGAGTCAGGACTCTGGACCCAGAAATACATGCCTTGACTCGGGCTTGCAGCTTTTTAAGCTGTTGGCGTCTGTGGGTGTTGGCATCTGGAAAACGTGGCTGGTTTTCCTGAACCCGGAGCCTGTAAAAGCCTGGATATTTGCTGGGCGGGCTTTGCTCATCCCTGTGCCCTCTCTTTCTCTGGAGAGTCTCTGCAAACGTTTGTCTTCCCTTTCTATCTGATCCTCTTCCTTCTGTTTTCACAACCCTGCGTGGGGAAAAGTGACCTAAAGCCAGGTCAGCTGAATTAAAAGGGAGGTGATTGAGTTCACGGCCGGTACATCAGTGACTTCAGGGGACTATTTATTTATTTATTTATTTTTGGCCATGCTGTGTGGCATGTAGGATCTTAGTTCCATGACGAGGGATGAAACCCGTGCCACCTGCAGTGGAAACGGGGCGTCTTAGCCACTTGACCTCTTGGGAGGTCCCAGGCTTTTTAATTTAGAGCTGTGGGGTGCGGTAGGGTGGGATAGTACCCTCGTAAACTTGGAGAGAGAAGATATCCCCATCTGTAGGGCACTTCCTTGTGCTAAGAGGGAGAGGGGAAAGGAAATCAGGCTGCCAGGTGCCCAAGGCCAGTGCAGCCCCCGGGGCTCCGCAGGGAAGAAGGGCTGAGAGTTGCCATTAGAGCCGACGTCCACAAGAGGGCGCTGGAGCACCAGCGGTTCCCTCGTGTGCATCCCTGGCCAAGCCTCCAGGTTCGGACATGGGGATTGAGGAAAGTCAAGGACGTGCCCAGAGGAAAGGGGTTGTTACTGGGCACCTCTGATTCGCTTGCTGAAATTGCCTCCTCTCACAGAGTGGGCTGAATTCTGCCTTCAGCTTGCCATGGGGGCACTTTCAGCCGGGCCGGGTGGCCCAGTGACCCGACAGCCAGAGAGGCTGTCTGCAGACTGACTGCCCTTTGTTTCTCCAGAGTCAGGACTCTGGACTCAGAAACACCTGGCTTGACTTGGGTTTCCAGCTTTTAAGCTGCTGGTCTCTGTGTGTGTTGGCATCTGGAAAACGGGGCTGTCGTCCTGAACCTGGAGCCTGTAAAAACCCTGGTGTTTGCTGGTGGGCTGCGCTCATCCCTGTGCCCTTTCGTTTTCCCGAGAGTTCTCTCCAAAAGTTTGTCTTCCCTTTCCATCTGATCCTCTTCCTTCTGTTTCCACAACTGTGCCTGGGGTAACCTGACCTAAAGCCAGATCACTTGAAGTATGTGGGAGATGATTGATATAAACCCTGGTACATCGGTAAATGCAGTGGGCCCATTTATTTATTTATTTATATTTGGGCATGCTGTGTGGCATGTAGGATCTTAGTTCCCCGACCAAGGATCAAACCCATACGCCCTGCAGTGGAAGAATGGAGCCTCAACCACTGGAGGAACAGAGAAGTCCTGGGCTGATTAATTTAAAGTAGTAGGATGTGGTAGGGAGGGATGAGTACCCTGGGAGACTTGGAGAGAGAAAATATCGCCATCTCTAGGGCAGTTCATTGTCGTAAGAGGTAGAGGGGGAAGGAAATCAGGCGGGCAGGTGCCCTGGGCCAGTGCAGCCCCTAGAGCTGGCAAGGGAGGCAGGAGGAAGGGCTATAAGTTGCTATTAGAGACGAAGGCCACAAGAGGGCGCCGGAGCGCCAGCGGAGCCCACCTGTGGATCCCTGGCCAAAATTCCAGGTTTTGAGATGGGGTTGGAGATGGGGTTAGCAGAACCGTAAGGACGTGCCCAGAGCAAAGGGGTTAGTTACGGGCCCCTCTGATTCAGTGGCTCAAATTGCCTCGCCGCACAGGGGGGCAGTGGTCTGCCTTCAGCATCCGATGGGGACACTTCCAGCCAGGTTGTGGCCCAGTGGTCAGACGGCCAGACAGGTTGCCTGTAGACTGAGTTCCCTTTGTTTCTCCAGAGTCAGGACTCTGGACCCAGAAATACGTGACTTGACTTGGGCTTGCAGCTTTTAAAGCTGTTGGCCTCTGTGGGTGTTGGCATCTTGAAAACGGGGCTGGTTTTCCTGAACCTGGAGCCTGTAAAAGCCTGGATATTTGCTGGGCGGGCTTTGCTCATCCCTGTGCCGTCTCTTTCTCTGGAGAGTTCTCCGCAAACGTTAGTCTTCCCTTTCTATCTGATCCTCTTCCTTCTGTTTCCACAACCCTGCGTGGGGAAAAGTGACCTAAAGCCAGGTCAGCTGAATTAAAAGGGAGGTGATTGAGTTCAAGCCCGGCACATCAGTGACTTCAGGGTGTTATTTATTTATTTATTTATATTTGGACACGCCGTGTAGTATGTAGGATCTTAATGTTAGTTCCATGACGAGGGATGAAACCCGTGCCACCTGCAGTGGAAACGGGGCGTCTTAGCCACTTGACCTCTTGGGAGGTCCCGGGCTTTTTAATTTAAAGCAGTGGGGTGCGGTAGGGGGGGATAGTACCCTCGTAAACTTGGAGAGAGAAGATATCCCCATCTGTAGGGCACTTCATTGTGCTAAGAGGGAGAGGGGAAAGGAAATCAGGCTGCCAGGTGCCCAAGGCCAGTGCAGCCCCCGGGGCTCCGCAGGGAAGAAGGGCTGAGAGTTGCCATTAGAGCCGACGTCCACAAGAGGGCGCCGGAGCACCAGCGGTACCCTCGTGTGCATCCCTGGCCAAGCCTCCAGGTTCGGACATGGGGTTTGCGGAAAGTCAAGGACGTGCCCAGAGGAAAGGGGTTGTTACTGGGCACCTGTGATTCACTTGCTGAAATTGCCTCCTCTCACAGAGTGGGCTGAATTCTGCCTTCAGCTTGCCATGGGGGCACTTTCAGCCGGGCCGGGTGGCCCAGTGACCCGACAGCCAGAGAGGCTGTCTGCAGACTGACTGCCCTTTGTTTCTCCAGAGTCAGGACTCTGGACCCAGAAATACATGCCTTGACTCGGGCTTGCAGCTTTTTAAGCTGTTGGCGTCTGTGGGTGTTGGCATCTGGAAAACGTGGCTGGTTTTCCTGAACCCGGAGCCTGTAAAAGCCTGGATATTTGCTGGGCGGGCTTTGCTCATCCCTGTGCCCTCTCTTTCTCTGGAGAGTCTCTGCAAACGTTTGTCTTCCCTTTCTATCTGATCCTCTTCCTTCTGTTTTCACAACCCTGCGTGGGGAAAAGTGACCTAAAGCCAGGTCAGCTGAATTAAAAGGGAGGTGATTGAGTTCACGGCCGGTACATCAGTGACTTCAGGGGACTATTTATTTATTTATTTATTTTTGGCCATGCTGTGTGGCATGTAGGATCTTAGTTCCATGACGAGGGATGAAACCCGTGCCACCTGCAGTGGAAACGGGGCGTCTTAGCCACTTGACCTCTTGGGAGGTCCCAGGCTTTTTAATTTAGAGCTGTGGGGTGCGGTAGGGTGGGATAGTACCCTCGTAAACTTGGAGAGAGAAGATATCCCCATCTGTAGGGCACTTCCTTGTGCTAAGAGGGAGAGGGGAAAGGAAATCAGGCTGCCAGGTGCCCAAGGCCAGTGCAGCCCCCGGGGCTCCGCAGGGAAGAAGGGCTGAGAGTTGCCATTAGAGCCGACGTCCACAAGAGGGCGCTGGAGCACCAGCGGTTCCCTCGTGTGCATCCCTGGCCAAGCCTCCAGGTTCGGACATGGGGATTGAGGAAAGTCAAGGACGTGCCCAGAGGAAAGGGGTTGTTACTGGGCACCTCTGATTCGCTTGCTGAAATTGCCTCCTCTCACAGAGTGGGCTGAATTCTGCCTTCAGCTTGCCATGGGGGCACTTTCAGCCGGGCCGGGTGGCCCAGTGACCCGACAGCCAGAGAGGCTGTCTGCAGACTGACTGCCCTTTGTTTCTCCAGAGTCAGGACTCTGGACTCAGAAACACCTGGCTTGACTTGGGTTTCCAGCTTTTAAGCTGCTGGTCTCTGTGTGTGTTGGCATCTGGAAAACGGGGCTGTCGTCCTGAACCTGGAGCCTGTAAAAACCCTGGTGTTTGCTGGTGGGCTGCGCTCATCCCTGTGCCCTTTCGTTTTCCCGAGAGTTCTCTCCAAAAGTTTGTCTTCCCTTTCCATCTGATCCTCTTCCTTCTGTTTCCACAACTGTGCCTGGGGTAACCTGACCTAAAGCCAGATCACTTGAAGTATGTGGGAGATGATTGATATAAACCCTGGTACATCGGTAAATGCAGTGGGCCCATTTATTTATTTATTTATATTTGGGCATGCTGTGTGGCATGTAGGATCTTAGTTCCCCGACCAAGGATCAAACCCATACGCCCTGCAGTGGAAGAATGGAGCCTCAACCACTGGAGGAACAGAGAAGTCCTGGGCTGATTAATTTAAAGTAGTAGGATGTGGTAGGGAGGGATGAGTACCCTGGGAGACTTGGAGAGAGAAAATATCGCCATCTCTAGGGCAGTTCATTGTCGTAAGAGGTAGAGGGGGAAGGAAATCAGGCGGGCAGGTGCCCTGGGCCAGTGCAGCCCCTAGAGCTGGCAAGGGAGGCAGGAGGAAGGGCTATAAGTTGCTATTAGAGACGAAGGCCACAAGAGGGCGCCGGAGCGCCAGCGGAGCCCACCTGTGGATCCCTGGCCAAAATTCCAGGTTTTGAGATGGGGTTGGAGATGGGGTTAGCAGAACCGTAAGGACGTGCCCAGAGCAAAGGGGTTAGTTACGGGCCCCTCTGATTCAGTGGCTCAAATTGCCTCGCCGCACAGGGGGGCAGTGGTCTGCCTTCAGCATCCGATGGGGACACTTCCAGCCAGGTTGTGGCCCAGTGGTCAGACGGCCAGACAGGTTGCCTGTAGACTGAGTTCCCTTTGTTTCTCCAGAGTCAGGACTCTGGACCCAGAAATACGTGACTTGACTTGGGCTTGCAGCTTTTAAAGCTGTTGGCCTCTGTGGGTGTTGGCATCTTGAAAACGGGGCTGGTTTTCCTGAACCTGGAGCCTGTAAAAGCCTGGATATTTGCTGGGCGGGCTTTGCTCATCCCTGTGCCGTCTCTTTCTCTGGAGAGTTCTCCGCAAACGTTAGTCTTCCCTTTCTATCTGATCCTCTTCCTTCTGTTTCCACAACCCTGCGTGGGGAAAAGTGACCTAAAGCCAGGTCAGCTGAATTAAAAGGGAGGTGATTGAGTTCAAGCCCGGCACATCAGTGACTTCAGGGTGTTATTTATTTATTTATTTATATTTGGACACGCCGTGTAGTATGTAGGATCTTAATGTTAGTTCCATGACGAGGGATGAAACCCGTGCCACCTGCAGTGGAAACGGGGCGTCTTAGCCACTTGACCTCTTGGGAGGTCCCGGGCTTTTTAATTTAAAGCAGTGGGGTGCGGTAGGGGGGGATAGTACCCTCGTAAACTTGGAGAGAGAAGATATCCCCATCTGTAGGGCACTTCATTGTGCTAAGAGGGAGAGGGGAAAGGAAATCAGGCTGCCAGGTGCCCAAGGCCAGTGCAGCCCCCGGGGCTCCGCAGGGAAGAAGGGCTGAGAGTTGCCATTAGAGCCGACGTCCACAAGAGGGCGCCGGAGCACCAGCGGTACCCTCGTGTGCATCCCTGGCCAAGCCTCCAGGTTCGGACATGGGGTTTGCGGAAAGTCAAGGACGTGCCCAGAGGAAAGGGGTTGTTACTGGGCACCTGTGATTCACTTGCTGAAATTGCCTCCTCTCACAGAGTGGGCTGAATTCTGCCTTCAGCTTGCCATGGGGGCACTTTCAGCCGGGCCGGGTGGCCCAGTGACCCGACAGCCAGAGAGGCTGTCTGCAGACTGACTGCCCTTTGTTTCTCCAGAGTCAGGACTCTGGACCCAGAAATACATGCCTTGACTCGGGCTTGCAGCTTTTTAAGCTGTTGGTGTCTGTGGGTGTTGGCATCTGGAAAACGTGGCTGGTTTTCCTGAACCCGGAGCCTGTAAAAGCCTGGATATTTGCTGGGCGGGCTTTGCTCATCCCTGTGCCCTCTCTTTCTCTGGAGAGTCTCTGCAAACGTTTGTCTTCCCTTTCTATCTGATCCTCTTCCTTCTGTTTTCACAACCCTGCGTGGGGAAAAGTGACCTAAAGCCAGGTCAGCTGAATTAAAAGGGAGGTGATTGAGTTCACGGCCGGTACATCAGTGACTTCAGGGGACTATTTATTTATTTATATATTTTTGGCCATGCTGTGTGGCATGTAGGATCTTAGTTCCATGACGAGGGATGAAACCCGTGCCACCTGCAGTGGAAACGGGGCGTCTTAGCCACTTGACCTCTTGGGAGGTCCCAGGCTTTTTAATTTAGAGCTGTGGGGTGCGGTAGGGTGGGATAGTACCCTCGTAAACTTGGAGAGAGAAGATATCCCCATCTGTAGGGCACTTCCTTGTGCTAAGAGGGAGAGGGGAAAGGAAATCAGGCTGCCAGGTGCCCAAGGCCAGTGCAGCCCCCGGGGCTCCGCAGGGAAGAAGGGCTGAGAGTTGCCATTAGAGCCGACGTCCACAAGAGGGCGCTGGAGCACCAGCGGTTCCCTCGTGTGCATCCCTGGCCAAGCCTCCAGGTTCGGACATGGGGATTGAGGAAAGTCAAGGACGTGCCCAGAGGAAAGGGGTTGTTACTGGGCACCTCTGATTCGCTTGCTGAAATTGCCTCCTCTCACAGAGTGGGCTGAATTCTGCCTTCAGCTTGCCATGGGGGCACTTTCAGCCGGGCCGGGTGGCCCAGTGACCCGACAGCCAGAGAGGCTGTCTGCAGACTGACTGCCCTTTGTTTCTCCAGAGTCAGGACTCTGGACCCAGAAACACCTGGCTTGACTTGGGCTTCCAGCTTTTAAGCTGCTGGTCTCTGTGTGTGTTGGCATCTGGAAAACGGGGCTGTCGTCCTGAACCTGGAGCCTGTAAAAACCCTGGTGTTTGCTGGCGGGCTGCGCTCATCCCTGTGCCCTTTCGTTTTCCCGAGAGTTCTCTCCAAAAGTTTGTCTTCCCTTTCCATCTGATCCTCTTCCTTCTGTTTCCACAACTGTGCCTGGGGTAACCTGACCTAAAGCCAGATCACTTGAAGTATGTGGGAGATGATTGATATAAACCCTGGTACATCGGTAAATGCAGTGGGCCCATTTATTTATTTATTTATATTTGGGCATGCTGTGTGGCATGTAGGATCTTAGTTCCCCGACCAAGGATCAAACCCATACGCCCTGCAGTGGAAGAATGGAGCCTCAACCACTGGAGGAACAGAGAAGTCCTGGGCTGATTAATTTAAAGTAGTAGGATGTGGTAGGGAGGGATGAGTACCCTGGGAGACTTGGAGAGAGAAAATATCGCCATCTCTAGGGCAGTTCATTGTCGTAAGAGGGAGAGGGGGAAGGAAATCAGGCGGGCAGGCGCCCTGGGCCAGTGCAGCCCCTAGAGCTGGCAAGGGAGGCAGGAGGAAGGGCTATAAGTTGCTATTAGAGACGAAGGCCACAAGAGGGCGCCGGAGCGCCAGCGGAGCCCACCTGTGGATCCCTGGCCAAAATTCCAGGTTTTGAGATGGGGTTGGAGATGGGGTTAGCAGAACCGTAAGGACGTGCCCAGAGCAAAGGGGTTAGTTACGGGCCCCTCTGATTCAGTGGCTCAAATTGCCTCGCCGCACAGGGGGGCAGTGGTCTGCCTTCAGCATCCGATGGGGACACTTCCAGCCAGGTTGTGGCCCAGTGGTCAGACGGCCAGACAGGTTGCCTGTAGACTGAGTTCCCTTTGTTTCTCCAGAGTCAGGACTCTGGACCCAGAAATACGTGACTTGACTTGGGCTTGCAGCTTTTAAAGCTGTTGGCCTCTGTGGGTGTTGGCATCTTGAAAACGGGGCTGGTTTTCCTGAACCTGGAGCCTGTAAAAGCCTGGATATTTGCTGGGCGGGCTTTGCTCATCCCTGTGCCGTCTCTTTCTCTGGAGAGTTCTCCGCAAACGTTAGTCTTCCCTTTCTATCTGATCCTCTTCCTTCTGTTTCCACAACCCTGCGTGGGGAAAAGTGACCTAAAGCCAGGTCAGCTGAATTAAAAGGGAGGTGATTGAGTTCAAGCCCGGCACATCAGTGACTTCAGGGTGTTATTTATTTATTTATTTATATTTGGACACGCCGTGTAGTATGTAGGATCTTAATGTTAGTTCCATGAAGAGGGATGAAACCCGTGCCACCTGCAGTGGAAACGGGGCGTCTTAGCCACTTGACCTCTTGGGAGGTCCCGGGCTTTTTAATTTAAAGCAGTGGGGTGCGGTAGGGGGGGATAGTACCCTCGTAAACTTGGAGAGAGAAGATATCCCCATCTGTAGGGCACTTCATTGTGCTAAGAGGGAGAGGGGAAAGGAAATCAGGCTGCCAGGTGCCCAAGGCCAGTGCAGCCCCCGGGGCTCCGCAGGGAAGAAGGGCTGAGAGTTGCCATTAGAGCCGACGTCCACAAGAGGGCGCCGGAGCACCAGCGGTACCCTCGTGTGCATCCCTGGCCAAGCCTCCAGGTTCGGACATGGGGTTTGCGGAAAGTCAAGGACGTGCCCAGAGGAAAGGGGTTGTTACTGGGCACCTGTGATTCACTTGCTGAAATTGCCTCCTCTCACAGAGTGGGCTGAATTCTGCCTTCAGCTTGCCATGGGGGCACTTTCAGCCGGGCCGGGTGGCCCAGTGACCCGACAGCCAGAGAGGCTGTCTGCAGACTGACTGCCCTTTGTTTCTCCAGAGTCAGGACTCTGGACCCAGAAATACATGCCTTGACTCGGGCTTGCAGCTTTTTAAGCTGTTGGCGTCTGTGGGTGTTGGCATCTGGAAAACGTGGCTGGTTTTCCTGAACCCGGAGCCTGTAAAAGCCTGGATATTTGCTGGGCGGGCTTTGCTCATCCCTGTGCCCTCTCTTTCTCTGGAGAGTCTCTGCAAACGTTTGTCTTCCCTTTCTATCTGATCCTCTTCCTTCTGTTTTCACAACCCTGCGTGGGGAAAAGTGACCTAAAGCCAGGTCAGCTGAATTAAAAGGGAGGTGATTGAGTTCACGGCCGGTACATCAGTGACTTCAGGGGACTATTTATTTATTTATTTATTTTTGGCCATGCTGTGTGGCATGTAGGATCTTAGTTCCATGACGAGGGATGAAACCCGTGCCACCTGCAGTGGAAACGGGGCGTCTTAGCCACTTGACCTCTTGGGAGGTCCCAGGCTTTTTAATTTAGAGCTGTGGGGTGCGGTAGGGTGGGATAGTACCCTCGTAAACTTGGAGAGAGAAGATATCCCCATCTGTAGGGCACTTCCTTGTGCTAAGAGGGAGAGGGGAAAGGAAATCAGGCTGCCAGGTGCCCAAGGCCAGTGCAGCCCCCGGGGCTCCGCAGGGAAGAAGGGCTGAGAGTTGCCATTAGCGCCGACGTCCACAAGAGGGCGCTGGAGCACCAGCGGTTCCCTCGTGTGCATCCCTGGCCAAGCCTCCAGGTTCGGACATGGGGATTGAGGAAAGTCAAGGACGTGCCCAGAGGAAAGGGGTTGGTACTGGGCACCTCTGATTCGCTTGCTGAAATTGCCTCCTCTCACAGAGTGGGCTGAATTCTGCCTTCAGCTTGCCATGGGGGCACTTTCAGCCGGGCCGGGTGGCCCAGTGACCCGACAGCCAGAGAGGCTGTCTGCAGACTGACTGCCCTTTGTTTCTCCAGAGTCAGGACTCTGGACCCAGAAACACCTGGCTTGACTTGGGCTTCCAGCTTTTAAGCTGCTGGTCTCTGTGTGTGTTGGCATCTGGAAAACGGGGCTGTCGTCCTGAACCTGGAGCCTGTAAAAACCCTGGTGTTTGCTGGCGGGCTGCGCTCATCCCTGTGCCCTTTCGTTTTCCCGAGAGTTCTCTCCAAAAGTTTGTCTTCCCTTTCCATCTGATCCTCTTCCTTCTGTTTCCACAACTGTGCCTGGGGTAACCTGACCTAAAGCCAGATCACTTGAAGTATGTGGGAGATGATTGATATAAACCCTGGTACATCGGTAAATGCAGTGGGCCCATTTACTTATTCATTTATATTTGGGCATGCTGTGTGGCATGTAGGATCTTAGTTCCCCGACCAAGGATCAAACCCATACGCCCTGCAGTGGAAGAATGGAGCCTCAACCACTGGAGGAACAGAGAAGTCCTGGGCTGATTAATTTAAAGTAGTAGGATGTGGTAGGGAGGGATGAGTACCCTGGGAGACTTGGAGAGAGAAAATATCGCCATCTCTAGGGCAGTTCATTGTCGTAAGAGGGAGAGGGGGAAGGAAATCAGGCGGGCAGGCGCCCTGGGCCAGTGCAGCCCCTAGAGCTGGCAAGGGAGGCAGGAGGAAGGGCTATAAGTTGCTATTAGAGACGAAGGCCACAAGAGGGCGCCGGAGCGCCAGCGGAGCCCACCTGTGGATCCCTGGCCAAAATTCCAGGTTTTGAGATGGGGTTGGAGATGGGGTTAGCAGAACCGCAAGGGCGTGCCCAGAGCAAAGGGGTTGGTTACGGGCCCCTCTAATTCACCGGCTCAAATTGCGTCACCTCACAGTGGCACAGTGGTCTGCCTTCAGCTTCCGATGGGGACACTTCGTGCCAGGTTGTTGCCCAGTGGTCGGATGACCAGACAGGTTGCCTGTAGACTGACTGCCCTTTGTTTCTCCAGAGTCAGGACTCTGGAGCCAGAAATACCTGCCTTGACTCGGGCTTGCAGGTTTTTAAGCTGGCCTTTGTGGGTGTTGGCATCTTGAAAACGGGGCTGGTTTTCCTGAACCTGGAGCCTGTAAAAGCCTGGATATTTGCCTGGCGGGCTTTGCTCATCCCTGTGCCGTCTCTTTCTCTAGAGAGTTCTCCGCATACGTTTGTCTTCCCTTTCTATCTGATCCTCTTCTTTCTGTTTCCACAACCCTGCGTGGGGAAAACTGACCTAGAGCGAGGTCAGCTGAATTGAAAGGGAGGTGATTGAGTTCAAGCCCGGTACATCAGTGACTTCAGGGGGCTATTTATTTATTTATTTATATTTGGACATGCCGTGTAGTATGTAGGATCTAAATGTTAGTTCCATGACGAGGGATGAAACCTGTGCCACCTGCAGTGGAAGTGGGGAGTCTTAGCCTCTTGACCTCCTTGGAAGTTCTGGGCTCTTTATTTTAAAGCAGTGGGGTGCGGTAGGCTGGGATAGTACCCTGGGAAACTTGGAGAGAGAAGATATCCTCATTTGTAGGGCACTTCATTGTGCTAAGACGGAGAAGGGGAAGGAAATCAGGCTGCCAGGTGCCCAAGGCCAGTGCAGCCCCCGGGGCTCCACAGGGAAGAAGGGCTGAGAGTTGCCATTAGAGCCGACATCCACAAGAGGGCGCCTGAGCACCAGCGGTACCCTCGTGTGCATCCCTGGCCAAGCCTCCAGGTTCGGACATGGGGTTTGCGGAAAGTCAAGGACGTGCCCAGAGGAAAGGGGTTGTTACTGGGCACCTGTGATTCACTTGCTGAAATTGCCTCCTCTCACAGAGTGGGCTGAATTCTGCCTTCAGCTTGCCATGGGGGCACTTTCAGCCGGGCTGGGTTACCCAGTGACCCGACAGCCAGAGAGGCTGTCTGCAGACTGACTGCCCTTTGTTTCTCCAGAGTCAGGACTCTGGACCCAGAAACACCTGGCTTGACTTGGGCTTCCAGCTTTTAAGCTGCTGGTCTCTGTGTGTGTTGGCATCTGGAAAACGGGGCTGTCGTCCTGAACCTGGAGCCTGTAAAAACCCTGGTGTTTTTGGCGGGCTGCGCTCATCCCTGTGCCCTTTCGTTTTCCCGAGAGTTCTCTCCAAAAGTTTGTCTTCCCTTTCCATCTGATCCTCTTCCTTCTGTTTCCACAACTGTGCCTGGGGTAACCTGACCTAAAGCCAGATCACTTGAAGTATGTGGGAGATGATTGATATAAACCCTGGTACATCGGTAAATGCAGTGGGCCCATTTATTTATTTATTTATATTTGGGCATGCTGTGTGGCATGTAGGATCTTAGTTCCCCGACCAAGGATCAAACCCATACGCCCTGCAGTGGAAGAATGGAGCCTCAACCACTGGAGGAACAGAGAAGTCCTGGGCTGATTAATTTAAAGTAGTAGGATGTGGTAGGGAGGGATGAGTACCCTGGGAGACTTGGAGAGAGAAAATATCGCCATCTCTAGGGCAGTTCATTGTCGTAAGAGGGAGAGGGGGAAGGAAATCAGGCGGGCAGGCGCCCTGGGCCAGTGCAGCCCCTAGAGCTGGCAAGGGAGGCAGGAGGAAGGGCTATAAGTTGCTATTAGAGACGAAGGCCACAAGAGGGCGCCGGAGCGCCAGCGGAGCCCACCTGTGGATCCCTGGCCAAAATTCCAGGTTTTGAGATGGGGTTGGAGATGGGGTTAGCAGAACCGCAAGGGCGTGCCCAGAGCAAAGGGGTTGGTTACGGGCCCCTCTGATTCACCGGCTCAAATTGCGTCACCTCACAGTGGCACAGTGGTCTGCCTTCAGCTTCCGATGGGGACACTTCGTGCCAGGTTGTTGCCCAGTGGTCGGATGACCAGACAGGTTGCCTGTAGACTGACTGCCCTTTGTTTCTACAGAGTCAGGACTCTGAAGCCAGAAATACCTGCCTTGACTCGGGCTTGCAGGTTTTTAAGCTGGCCTTTGTGGGTGTTGGCATCTTGAAAACGGGGCTGGTTTTCCTGAACCTGGAGCCTGTAAAAGCCTGGATATTTGCCTGGCGGGCTTTGCTCATCCCTGTGCCGTCTCTTTCTCTAGAGAGTTCTCCGCATACGTTTGTCTTCCCTTTCTATCTGATCCTCTTCTTTCTGTTTCCACAACCCTGCGTGGGGAAAACTGACCTAGAGCGAGGTCAGCTGAATTAAAAGGGAGGTGATTGAGTTCAAGCCCGGTACATCAGTGACTTCAGGGGGCTATTTATTTATTTATATTTGGACATGCCGTGTAGTATGTAGGATCTAAATGTTAATTCCATGACGAGGGATGAAACCTGTGCCACCTGCAGTGGAAGCGGGGAGTCTTAGCCTCTTGACCTCCTTGGAAGTTCTGGGCTCTTTATTTTAAAGCAGTGGGGTGCGGTAGGCTGGGATAGTACCCTGGGAAACTTGGAGAGAGAAGATATCCTCATTTGTAGGGCACTTCATTGTGCTAAGACGGAGAAGGGGAAGGAAATCAGGCTGCCAGGTGCCCAAGGCCAGTGCAGCCCCCGGGGCTCCACAGGGAAGAAGGGGTGAGAGTTGCCATTAGAGCCGACATCCACAAGAGGGCGCCTGAGCACCAGCGGTACCCTCGTGTGCATCCCTGGCCAAGCCTCCAGGTTCGGACATGGGGTTTGCGGAAAGTCAAGGACGTGCCCAGAGGAAAGGGGTTGTTACTGGGCACCTGTGATTCACTTGCTGAAATTGCCTCCTCTCACAGAGTGGGCTGAATTCTGCCTTCAGCTTGCCATGGGGGCACTTTCAGCTGGGCCGGGTGGCCCAGTGACCCGACAGCCAGAGAGGCTGTCTGCAGACTGACTGCCCTTTGTTTCTCCAGAGTCAGGACTCTGGACCCAGAAACACCTGGCTTGACTTGGGCTTCCAGCTTTTAAGCTTCTGGTGTCTGTGTGTGTTGGCATCTGGAAAACGGGGCTGTCGTCCTGAACCTGGCGCCTGTAAAAGCCTGGATATTTGCTGGGCGGGCTTTGCTCATCCCTGTGCCCTCTCTTTCTCTGGAGAGTTCTCCCCAAACGTTTGTCTTCCCTTTCTATCTGATCCTCTTCCTTCTGTTTCCACAACCCTGCGTGGGGAAAAGTGACCTAAAGCCAGGTCAGCTGAATTAAAAGGGAGGTGATTGAGTTCAAGGCCGGTACATCAGTGACTTCAGGGGACTCTTTATTTATTTATTTATTTATTTATTTCTGGCGACGCCGTGTGGCATGTAGGATCTTAATCTTAGTTCGATGACCAGGGATGAAACCCGTGCCACCTGCAGTGAAAGCGGGGAGTCAGCCAATTGACCTCCTGGAAATTTGTGGGCTATTCAATTTAAAGTAGTGGGGTGCGGTAGGGTGGGATAGTACCCTCGTAAACTTGGAGAGAGAAGATATCCCCATCTGTAGGGCACTTCATTGTGCTAAGAGGGAGAGGGGAAATGAAATCAGGCTGCCAGGTGCCCAAGGCCAGTGCAGCCCCCGGGGCTCCGCAGGGAAGAAGGGCTGAGAGTTGCCATTAGAGCCGACGTCCACAAGAGGGCGCCGGAGCACCAGCGGTTCCCTCGTGTGCATCCCTGGCCAAGCCTCCAGGTTCGGACATGGGGTTTGCGGAAAGTCAAGGACGTGCCCAGAGGAAAGGGGTTGTTACTGGGCACCTGTGATTCACTTGCTGAAATTGCCTCCTCTCACAGAGTGGGCTGAATTCTGCCTTCTGCTTGCCATGGGGGCACTTTCAGCCGGGCCGGGTGGCCCAGTGACCCGACAGCCAGAGAGGCTGTCTGCAGACTGACTGCCCTTTGTTTCTCCAGAGTCAGGACTCTGGACCCAGAAACACCTGGCTTGACTTGGGCTTCCAGCTTTTAAGCTGCTGGTCTCTGTGTGTGTTGGCATCTGGAAAACGGGGCTGTCGTCCTGAACCTGGAGCCTGTAAAAACCCTGGTGTTTGCTGGCGGGCTGCGCTCGTCCCTGTGCCCTTTCGTTTTCCCGAGAGTTCTCTCCAAAAGTTTGTCTTCCCTTTCCATCTGATCCTCTTCCTTCTGTTTCCACAACTGTGCCTGGGGTAACCTGACCTAAAGCCAGATCACTTGAAGTATGTGGGAGATGATTGATATAAACCCTGGTACATCGGTAAATGCAGTGGGCCCATTTATTTATTTATTTATATTTGGGCATGCTGTGTGGCATGTAGGATCTTAGTTCCCCGACCAAGGATCAAACCCATACGCCCTGCAGTGGAAGAATGGAGCCTCAACCACTGGAGGAACAGAGAAGTCCTGGGCTGATTAATTTAAAGTAGTAGGATGTGGTAGGGAGGGATGAGTACCCTGGGAGACTTGGGGAGAGAAAATATCGCCATCTCTAGGGCAGTTCATTGTCGTAAGAGGGAGAGGGGGAAGGAAATCAGGCGGGCAGGCGCCCTGGGCCAGTGCAGCCCCTAGAGCTGGCAAGGGAGGCAGGAGGAAGGGCTATAAGTTGCTATTAGAGACGAAGGCCACAAGAGGGCGCCGGAGCGCCAGCGGAGCCCACCTGTGGATCCCTGGCCAAAATTCCAGGTTTTGAGATGGGGTTGGAGATGGGGTTAGCAGAACCGTAAGGACGTGCCCAGAGCAAAGGGGTTAGTTACGGGCCCCTCTGATTCAGTGGCTCAAATTGCCTCGCCGCACAGGGGGGCAGTGGTCTGCCTTCAGCATCCGATGGGGACACTTCCAGCCAGGTTGTGGCCCAGTGGTCAGACGGCCAGACAGGTTGCCTGTAGACTGAGTTCCCTTTGTTTCTCCAGAGTCAGGACTCTGGACCCAGAAATACGTGACTTGACTTGGGCTTGCAGCTTTTAAAGCTGTTGGCCTCTGTGGGTGTTGGCATCTTGAAAACGGGGCTGGTTTTCCTGAACCTGGAGCCTGTAAAAGCCTGGATATTTGCTGGGCGGGCTTTGCTCATCCCTGTGCCGTCTCTTTCTCTGGAGAGTTCTCCGCAAACGTTAGTCTTCCCTTTCTATCTGATCCTCTTCCTTCTGTTTCCACAACCCTGCGTGGGGAAAAGTGACCTAAAGCCAGGTCAGCTGAATTAAAAGGGAGGTGATTGAGTTCAAGCCCGGCACATCAGTGACTTCAGGGTGTTATTTATTTATTTATTTATATTTGGACACGCCGTGTAGTATGTAGGATCTTAATGTTAGTTCCATGACGAGGGATGAAACCCGTGCCACCTGCAGTGGAAACGGGGCGTCTTAGCCACTTGACCTCTTGGGAGGTCCCGGGCTTTTTAATTTAAAGCAGTGGGGTGCGGTAGGGGGGGATAGTACCCTCGTAAACTTGGAGAGAGAAGATATCCCCATCTGTAGGGCACTTCATTGTGCTAAGAGGGAGAGGGGAAAGGAAATCAGGCTGCCAGGTGCCCAAGGCCAGTGCAGCCCCCGGGGCTCTGCAGGGAAGAAGGGCTGAGAGTTGCCATTAGAGCCGACGTCCACAAGAGGGCGCCGGAGCACCAGCGGTACCCTCGTGTGCATCCCTGGCCAAGCCTCCAGGTTCGGACATGGGGTTTGCGGAAAGTCAAGGACGTGCCCAGAGGAAAGGGGTTGTTACTGGGCACCTGTGATTCACTTGCTGAAATTGCCTCCTCTCACAGAGTGGGCTGAATTCTGCCTTCAGCTTGCCATGGGGGCACTTTCAGCCGGGCCGGGTGGCCCAGTGACCCGACAGCCAGAGAGGCTGTCTGCAGACTGACTGCCCTTTGTTTCTCCAGAGTCAGGACTCTGGACCCAGAAATACATGCCTTGACTCGGGCTTGCAGCTTTTTAAGCTGTTGGCGTCTGTGGGTGTTGGCATCTGGAAAACGTGGCTGGTTTTCCTGAACCCGGAGCCTGTAAAAGCCTGGATATTTGCTGGGCGGGCTTTGCTCATCCCTGTGCCCTCTCTTTCTCTGGAGAGTCTCTGCAAACGTTTGTCTTCCCTTTCTATCTGATCCTCTTCCTTCTGTTTTCACAACCCTGCGTGGGGAAAAGTGACCTAAAGCCAGGTCAGCTGAATTAAAAGGGAGGTGATTGAGTTCACGGCCGGTACATCAGTGACTTCAGGGGACTATTTATTTATTTATTTATTTTTGGCCATGCTGTGTGGCATGTAGGATCTTAGTTCCATGACGAGGGATGAAACCCGTGCCACCTGCAGTGGAAACGGGGCGTCTTAGCCACTTGACCTCTTGGGAGGTCCCAGGCTTTTTAATTTAGAGCTGTGGGGTGCGGTAGGGTGGGATAGTACCCTCGTAAACTTGGAGAGAGAAGATATCCCCATCTGTAGGGCACTTCCTTGTGCTAAGAGGGAGAGGGGAAAGGAAATCAGGCTGCCAGGTGCCCAAGGCCAGTGCAGCCCCCGGGGCTCCGCAGGGAAGAAGGGCTGAGAGTTGCCATTAGAGCCGACGTCCACAAGAGGGCGCTGGAGCACCAGCGGTTCCCTCGTGTGCATCCCTGGCCAAGCCTCCAGGTTCGGACATGGGGATTGAGGAAAGTCAAGGACGTGCCCAGAGGAAAGGGGTTGTTACTGGGCACCTCTGATTCGCTTGCTGAAATTGCCTCCTCTCACAGAGTGGGCTGAATTCTGCCTTCAGCTTGCCATGGGGGCACTTTCAGCCGGGCCGGGTGGCCCAGTGACCCGACAGCCAGAGAGGCTGTCTGCAGACTGACTGCCCTTTGTTTCTCCAGAGTCAGGACTCTGGACTCAGAAACACCTGGCTTGACTTGGGTTTCCAGCTTTTAAGCTGCTGGTCTCTGTGTGTGTTGGCATCTGGAAAACGGGGCTGTCGTCCTGAACCTGGAGCCTGTAAAAACCCTGGTGTTTGCTGGCGGGCTGCGCTCATCCCTGTGCCCTTTCGTTTTCCCGAGAGTTCTCTCCAAAAGTTTGTCTTCCCTTTCCATCTGATCCTCTTCCTTCTGTTTCCACAACTGTGCCTGGGGTAACCTGACCTAAAGCCAGATCACTTGAAGTATGTGGGAGATGATTGATATAAACCCTGGTACATCGGTAAATGCAGTGGGCCCATTTATTTATTTATTTATATTTGGGCATGCTGTGTGGCATGTAGGATCTTAGTTCCCCGACCAAGGATCAAACCCATACGCCCTGCAGTGGAAGAATGGAGCCTCAACCACTGGAGGAACAGAGAAGTCCTGGGCTGATTAATTTAAAGTAGTAGGATGTGGTAGGGAGGGATGAGTACCCTGGGAGACTTGGAGAGAGAAAATATCGCCATCTCTAGGGCAGTTCATTGTCGTAAGAGGGAGAGGGGGAAGGAAATCAGGCGGGCAGGCGCCCTGGGCCAGTGCAGCCCCTAGAGCTGGCAAGGGAGGCAGGAGGAAGGGCTATAAGTTGCTATTAGAGACGAAGGCCACAAGAGGGCGCCGGAGCGCCAGCGGAGCCCACCTGTGGATCCCTGGCCAAAATTCCAGGTTTTGAGATGGGGTTGGAGATGGGGTTAGCAGAACCGTAAGGACGTGCCCAGAGCAAAGGGGTTAGTTACGGGCCCCTCTGATTCAGTGGCTCAAATTGCCTCGCCGCACAGGGGGGCAGTGGTCTGCCTTCAGCATCCGATGGGGACACTTCCAGCCAGGTTGTGGCCCAGCGGTCAGACGGCCAGACAGGTTGCCTGTAGACTGAGTTCCCTTTGTTTCTCCAGAGTCAGGACTCTGGACCCAGAAATACGTGACTTGACTTGGGCTTGCAGCTTTTAAAGCTGTTGGCCTCTGTGGGTGTTGGCATCTTGAAAACGGGGCTGGTTTTCCTGAACCTGGAGCCTGTAAAAGCCTGGATATTTGCTGGGCGGGCTTTGCTCATCCCTGTGCCGTCTCTTTCTCTGGAGAGTTCTCCGCAAACGTTAGTCTTCCCTTTCTATCTGATCCTCTTCCTTCTGTTTCCACAACCCTGCGTGGGGAAAAGTGACCTAAAGCCAGGTCAGCTGAATTAAAAGGGAGGTGATTGAGTTCAAGCCCGGCACATCAGTGACTTCAGGGTGTTATTTATTTATTTATTTATATTTGGACACGCCGTGTAGTATGTAGGATCTTAATGTTAGTTCCATGACGAGGGATGAAACCCGTGCCACCTGCAGTGGAAACGGGGCGTCTTAGCCACTTGACCTCTTGGGAGGTCCCGGGCTTTTTAATTTAAAGCAGTGGGGTGCGGTAGGGGGGGATAGTACCCTCGTAAACTTGGAGAGAGAAGATATCCCCATCTGTAGGGCACTTCATTGTGCTAAGAGGGAGAGGGGAAAGGAAATCAGGCTGCCAGGTGCCCAAGGCCAGTGCAGCCCCCGGGGCTCCGCAGGGAAGAAGGGCTGAGAGTTGCCATTAGAGCCGACGTCCACAAGAGGGCGCCGGAGCACCAGCGGTACCCTCGTGTGCATCCCTGGCCAAGCCTCCAGGTTCGGACATGGGGTTTGCGGAAAGTCAAGGACGTGCCCAGAGGAAAGGGGTTGTTACTGGGCACCTGTGATTCACTTGCTGAAATTGCCTCCTCTCACAGAGTGGGCTGAATTCTGCCTTCAGCTTGCCATGGGGGCACTTTCAGCCGGGCCGGGTGGCCCAGTGACCCGACAGCCAGAGAGGCTGTCTGCAGACTGACTGCCCTTTGTTTCTCCAGAGTCAGGACTCTGGACCCAGAAATACATGCCTTGACTCGGGCTTGCAGCTTTTTAAGCTGTTGGCGTCTGTGGGTGTTGGCATCTGGAAAACGTGGCTGGTTTTCCTGAACCCGGAGCCTGTAAAAGCCTGGATATTTGCTGGGCGGGCTTTGCTCATCCCTGTGCCCTCTCTTTCTCTGGAGAGTCTCTGCAAACGTTTGTCTTCCCTTTCTATCTGATCCTCTTCCTTCTGTTTTCACAACCCTGCGTGGGGAAAAGTGACCTAAAGCCAGGTCAGCTGAATTAAAAGGGAGGTGATTGAGTTCACGGCCGGTACATCAGTGACTTCAGGGGACTATTTATTTATTTATTTATTTTTGGCCATGCTGTGTGGCATGTAGGATCTTAGTTCCATGACGAGGGATGAAACCCGTGCCACCTGCAGTGGAAACGGGGCGTCTTAGCCACTTGACCTCTTGGGAGGTCCCAGGCTTTTTAATTTAGAGCTGTGGGGTGCGGTAGGGTGGGATAGTACCCTCGTAAACTTGGAGAGAGAAGATATCCCCATCTGTAGGGCACTTCCTTGTGCTAAGAGGGAGAGGGGAAAGGAAATCAGGCTGCCAGGTGCCCAAGGCCAGTGCAGCCCCCGGGGCTCCGCAGGGAAGAAGGGCTGAGAGTTGCCATTAGAGCCGACGTCCACAAGAGGGCGCTGGAGCACCAGCGGTTCCCTCGTGTGCATCCCTGGCCAAGCCTCCAGGTTCGGACATGGGGATTGAGGAAAGTCAAGGACGTGCCCAGAGGAAAGGGGTTGTTACTGGGCACCTCTGATTCGCTTGCTGAAATTGCCTCCTCTCACAGAGTGGGCTGAATTCTGCCTTCAGCTTGCCATGGGGGCACTTTCAGCCGGGCCGGGTGGCCCAGTGACCCGACAGCCAGAGAGGCTGTCTGCAGACTGACTGCCCTTTGTTTCTCCAGAGTCAGGACTCTGGACTCAGAAACACCTGGCTTGACTTGGGTTTCCAGCTTTTAAGCTGCTGGTCTCTGTGTGTGTTGGCATCTGGAAAACGGGGCTGTCGTCCTGAACCTGGAGCCTGTAAAAACCCTGGTGTTTGCTGGTGGGCTGCGCTCATCCCTGTGCCCTTTCGTTTTCCCGAGAGTTCTCTCCAAAAGTTTGTCTTCCCTTTCCATCTGATCCTCTTCCTTCTGTTTCCACAACTGTGCCTGGGGTAACCTGACCTAAAGCCAGATCACTTGAAGTATGTGGGAGATGATTGATATAAACCCTGGTACATCGGTAAATGCAGTGGGCCCATTTATTTATTTATTTATATTTGGGCATGCTGTGTGGCATGTAGGATCTTAGTTCCCCGACCAAGGATCAAACCCATACGCCCTGCAGTGGAAGAATGGAGCCTCAACCACTGGAGGAACAGAGAAGTCCTGGGCTGATTAATTTAAAGTAGTAGGATGTGGTAGGGAGGGATGAGTACCCTGGGAGACTTGGAGAGAGAAAATATCGCCATCTCTAGGGCAGTTCATTGTCGTAAGAGGTAGAGGGGGAAGGAAATCAGGCGGGCAGGTGCCCTGGGCCAGTGCAGCCCCTAGAGCTGGCAAGGGAGGCAGGAGGAAGGGCTATAAGTTGCTATTAGAGACGAAGGCCACAAGAGGGCGCCGGAGCGCCAGCGGAGCCCACCTGTGGATCCCTGGCCAAAATTCCAGGTTTTGAGATGGGGTTGGAGATGGGGTTAGCAGAACCGTAAGGACGTGCCCAGAGCAAAGGGGTTAGTTACGGGCCCCTCTGATTCAGTGGCTCAAATTGCCTCGCCGCACAGGGGGGCAGTGGTCTGCCTTCAGCATCCGATGGGGACACTTCCAGCCAGGTTGTGGCCCAGTGGTCAGACGGCCAGACAGGTTGCCTGTAGACTGAGTTCCCTTTGTTTCTCCAGAGTCAGGACTCTGGACCCAGAAATACGTGACTTGACTTGGGCTTGCAGCTTTTAAAGCTGTTGGCCTCTGTGGGTGTTGGCATCTTGAAAACGGGGCTGGTTTTCCTGAACCTGGAGCCTGTAAAAGCCTGGATATTTGCTGGGCGGGCTTTGCTCATCCCTGTGCCGTCTCTTTCTCTGGAGAGTTCTCCGCAAACGTTAGTCTTCCCTTTCTATCTGATCCTCTTCCTTCTGTTTCCACAACCCTGCGTGGGGAAAAGTGACCTAAAGCCAGGTCAGCTGAATTAAAAGGGAGGTGATTGAGTTCAAGCCCGGCACATCAGTGACTTCAGGGTGTTATTTATTTATTTATTTATATTTGGACACGCCGTGTAGTATGTAGGATCTTAATGTTAGTTCCATGACGAGGGATGAAACCCGTGCCACCTGCAGTGGAAACGGGGCGTCTTAGCCACTTGACCTCTTGGGAGGTCCCGGGCTTTTTAATTTAAAGCAGTGGGGTGCGGTAGGGGGGGATAGTACCCTCGTAAACTTGGAGAGAGAAGATATCCCCATCTGTAGGGCACTTCATTGTGCTAAGAGGGAGAGGGGAAAGGAAATCAGGCTGCCAGGTGCCCAAGGCCAGTGCAGCCCCCGGGGCTCCGCAGGGAAGAAGGGCTGAGAGTTGCCATTAGAGCCGACGTCCACAAGAGGGCGCCGGAGCACCAGCGGTACCCTCGTGTGCATCCCTGGCCAAGCCTCCAGGTTCGGACATGGGGTTTGCGGAAAGTCAAGGACGTGCCCAGAGGAAAGGGGTTGTTACTGGGCACCTGTGATTCACTTGCTGAAATTGCCTCCTCTCACAGAGTGGGCTGAATTCTGCCTTCAGCTTGCCATGGGGGCACTTTCAGCCGGGCCGGGTGGCCCAGTGACCCGACAGCCAGAGAGGCTGTCTGCAGACTGACTGCCCTTTGTTTCTCCAGAGTCAGGACTCTGGACCCAGAAATACATGCCTTGACTCGGGCTTGCAGCTTTTTAAGCTGTTGGCGTCTGTGGGTGTTGGCATCTGGAAAACGTGGCTGGTTTTCCTGAACCCGGAGCCTGTAAAAGCCTGGATATTTGCTGGGCGGGCTTTGCTCATCCCTGTGCCCTCTCTTTCTCTGGAGAGTCTCTGCAAACGTTTGTCTTCCCTTTCTATCTGATCCTCTTCCTTCTGTTTTCACAACCCTGCGTGGGGAAAAGTGACCTAAAGCCAGGTCAGCTGAATTAAAAGGGAGGTGATTGAGTTCACGGCCGGTACATCAGTGACTTCAGGGGACTATTTATTTATTTATTTATTTTTGGCCATGCTGTGTGGCATGTAGGATCTTAGTTCCATGACGAGGGATGAAACCCGTGCCACCTGCAGTGGAAACGGGGCGTCTTAGCCACTTGACCTCTTGGGAGGTCCCAGGCTTTTTAATTTAGAGCTGTGGGGTGCGGTAGGGTGGGATAGTACCCTCGTAAACTTGGAGAGAGAAGATATCCCCATCTGTAGGGCACTTCCTTGTGCTAAGAGGGAGAGGGGAAAGGAAATCAGGCTGCCAGGTGCCCAAGGCCAGTGCAGCCCCCGGGGCTCCGCAGGGAAGAAGGGCTGAGAGTTGCCATTAGAGCCGACGTCCACAAGAGGGCGCTGGAGCACCAGCGGTTCCCTCGTGTGCATCCCTGGCCAAGCCTCCAGGTTCGGACATGGGGATTGAGGAAAGTCAAGGACGTGCCCAGAGGAAAGGGGTTGTTACTGGGCACCTCTGATTCGCTTGCTGAAATTGCCTCCTCTCACAGAGTGGGCTGAATTCTGCCTTCAGCTTGCCATGGGGGCACTTTCAGCCGGGCCGGGTGGCCCAGTGACCCGACAGCCAGAGAGGCTGTCTGCAGACTGACTGCCCTTTGTTTCTCCAGAGTCAGGACTCTGGACTCAGAAACACCTGGCTTGACTTGGGTTTCCAGCTTTTAAGCTGCTGGTCTCTGTGTGTGTTGGCATCTGGAAAACGGGGCTGTCGTCCTGAACCTGGAGCCTGTAAAAACCCTGGTGTTTGCTGGTGGGCTGCGCTCATCCCTGTGCCCTTTCGTTTTCCCGAGAGTTCTCTCCAAAAGTTTGTCTTCCCTTTCCATCTGATCCTCTTCCTTCTGTTTCCACAACTGTGCCTGGGGTAACCTGACCTAAAGCCAGATCACTTGAAGTATGTGGGAGATGATTGATATAAACCCTGGTACATCGGTAAATGCAGTGGGCCCATTTATTTATTTATTTATATTTGGGCATGCTGTGTGGCATGTAGGATCTTAGTTCCCCGACCAAGGATCAAACCCATACGCCCTGCAGTGGAAGAATGGAGCCTCAACCACTGGAGGAACAGAGAAGTCCTGGGCTGATTAATTTAAAGTAGTAGGATGTGGTAGGGAGGGATGAGTACCCTGGGAGACTTGGAGAGAGAAAATATCGCCATCTCTAGGGCAGTTCATTGTCGTAAGAGGTAGAGGGGGAAGGAAATCAGGCGGGCAGGTGCCCTGGGCCAGTGCAGCCCCTAGAGCTGGCAAGGGAGGCAGGAGGAAGGGCTATAAGTTGCTATTAGAGACGAAGGCCACAAGAGGGCGCCGGAGCGCCAGCGGAGCCCACCTGTGGATCCCTGGCCAAAATTCCAGGTTTTGAGATGGGGTTGGAGATGGGGTTAGCAGAACCGTAAGGACGTGCCCAGAGCAAAGGGGTTAGTTACGGGCCCCTCTGATTCAGTGGCTCAAATTGCCTCGCCGCACAGGGGGGCAGTGGTCTGCCTTCAGCATCCGATGGGGACACTTCCAGCCAGGTTGTGGCCCAGTGGTCAGACGGCCAGACAGGTTGCCTGTAGACTGAGTTCCCTTTGTTTCTCCAGAGTCAGGACTCTGGACCCAGAAATACGTGACTTGACTTGGGCTTGCAGCTTTTAAAGCTGTTGGCCTCTGTGGGTGTTGGCATCTTGAAAACGGGGCTGGTTTTCCTGAACCTGGAGCCTGTAAAAGCCTGGATATTTGCTGGGCGGGCTTTGCTCATCCCTGTGCCGTCTCTTTCTCTGGAGAGTTCTCCGCAAACGTTAGTCTTCCCTTTCTATCTGATCCTCTTCCTTCTGTTTCCACAACCCTGCGTGGGGAAAAGTGACCTAAAGCCAGGTCAGCTGAATTAAAAGGGAGGTGATTGAGTTCAAGCCCGGCACATCAGTGACTTCAGGGTGTTATTTATTTATTTATTTATATTTGGACACGCCGTGTAGTATGTAGGATCTTAATGTTAGTTCCATGACGAGGGATGAAACCCGTGCCACCTGCAGTGGAAACGGGGCGTCTTAGCCACTTGACCTCTTGGGAGGTCCCGGGCTTTTTAATTTAAAGCAGTGGGGTGCGGTAGGGGGGGATAGTACCCTCGTAAACTTGGAGAGAGAAGATATCCCCATCTGTAGGGCACTTCATTGTGCTAAGAGGGAGAGGGGAAAGGAAATCAGGCTGCCAGGTGCCCAAGGCCAGTGCAGCCCCCGGGGCTCCGCAGGGAAGAAGGGCTGAGAGTTGCCATTAGAGCCGACGTCCACAAGAGGGCGCCGGAGCACCAGCGGTACCCTCGTGTGCATCCCTGGCCAAGCCTCCAGGTTCGGACATGGGGTTTGCGGAAAGTCAAGGACGTGCCCAGAGGAAAGGGGTTGTTACTGGGCACCTGTGATTCACTTGCTGAAATTGCCTCCTCTCACAGAGTGGGCTGAATTCTGCCTTCAGCTTGCCATGGGGGCACTTTCAGCCGGGCCGGGTGGCCCAGTGACCCGACAGCCAGAGAGGCTGTCTGCAGACTGACTGCCCTTTGTTTCTCCAGAGTCAGGACTCTGGACCCAGAAATACATGCCTTGACTCGGGCTTGCAGCTTTTTAAGCTGTTGGCGTCTGTGGGTGTTGGCATCTGGAAAACGTGGCTGGTTTTCCTGAACCCGGAGCCTGTAAAAGCCTGGATATTTGCTGGGCGGGCTTTGCTCATCCCTGTGCCCTCTCTTTCTCTGGAGAGTCTCTGCAAACGTTTGTCTTCCCTTTCTATCTGATCCTCTTCCTTCTGTTTTCACAACCCTGCGTGGGGAAAAGTGACCTAAAGCCAGGTCAGCTGAATTAAAAGGGAGGTGATTGAGTTCACGGCCGGTACATCAGTGACTTCAGGGGACTATTTATTTATTTATTTATTTTTGGCCATGCTGTGTGGCATGTAGGATCTTAGTTCCATGACGAGGGATGAAACCCGTGCCACCTGCAGTGGAAACGGGGCGTCTTAGCCACTTGACCTCTTGGGAGGTCCCAGGCTTTTTAATTTAGAGCTGTGGGGTGCGGTAGGGTGGGATAGTACCCTCGTAAACTTGGAGAGAGAAGATATCCCCATCTGTAGGGCACTTCCTTGTGCTAAGAGGGAGAGGGGAAAGGAAATCAGGCTGCCAGGTGCCCAAGGCCAGTGCAGCCCCCGGGGCTCCGCAGGGAAGAAGGGCTGAGAGTTGCCATTAGCGCCGACGTCCACAAGAGGGCGCTGGAGCACCAGCGGTTCCCTCGTGTGCATCCCTGGCCAAGCCTCCAGGTTCGGACATGGGGATTGAGGAAAGTCAAGGACGTGCCCAGAGGAAAGGGGTTGGTACTGGGCACCTCTGATTCGCTTGCTGAAATTGCCTCCTCTCACAGAGTGGGCTGAATTCTGCCTTCAGCTTGCCATGGGGGCACTTTCAGCCGGGCCGGGTGGCCCAGTGACCCGACAGCCTGAGAGGCTGTCTGCAGACTGACTGCCCTTTGTTTCTCCAGAGTCAGGACTCTGGACCCAGAAACACCTGGCTTGACTTGGGCTTCCAGCTTTTAAGCTGCTGGTCTCTGTGTGTGTTGGCATCTGGAAAACGGGGCTGTCGTCCTGAACCTGGAGCCTGTAAAAACCCTGGTGTTTGCTGGCGGGCTGCGCTCATCCCTGTGCCCTTTCGTTTTCCCGAGAGTTCTCTCCAAAAGTTTGTCTTCCCTTTCCATCTGATCCTCTTCCTTCTGTTTCCACAACTGTGCCTGGGGTAACCTGACCTAAAGCCAGATCACTTGAAGTATGTGGGAGATGATTGATATAAACCCTGGTACATCGGTAAATGCAGTGGGCCCATTTATTTATTTATTTATATTTGGGCATGCTGTGTGGCATGTAGGATCTTAGTTCCCCGACCAAGGATCAAACCCATACGCCCTGCAGTGGAAGAATGGAGCCTCAACCACTGGAGGAACAGAGAAGTCCTGGGCTGATTAATTTAAAGTAGTAGGATGTGGTAGGGAGGGATGAGTACCCTGGGAGACTTGGAGAGAGAAAATATCGCCATCTCTAGGGCAGTTCATTGTCGTAAGAGGGAGAGGGGGAAGGAAATCAGGCGGGCAGGCGCCCTGGGCCAGTGCAGCCCCTAGAGCTGGCAAGGGAGGCAGGAGGAAGGGCTATAAGTTGCTATTAGAGACGAAGGCCACAAGAGGGCGCCGGAGCGCCAGCGGAGCCCACCTGTGGATCCCTGGCCAAAATTCCAGGTTTTGAGATGGGGTTGGAGATGGGGTTAGCAGAACCGTAAGGACGTGCCCAGAGCAAAGGGGTTAGTTACGGGCCCCTCTGATTCAGTGGCTCAAATTGCCTCGCCGCACAGGGGGGCAGTGGTCTGCCTTCAGCATCCGATGGGGACACTTCCAGCCAGGTTGTGGCCCAGTGGTCAGACGGCCAGACAGGTTGCCTGTAGACTGAGTTCCCTTTGTTTCTCCAGAGTCAGGACTCTGGACCCAGAAATACGTGACTTGACTTGGGCTTGCAGCTTTTAAAGCTGTTGGCCTCTGTGGGTGTTGGCATCTTGAAAACGGGGCTGGTTTTCCTGAACCTGGAGCCTGTAAAAGCCTGGATATTTGCTGGGCGGGCTTTGCTCATCCCTGTGCCGTCTCTTTCTCTGGAGAGTTCTCCGCAAACGTTAGTCTTCCCTTTCTATCTGATCCTCTTCCTTCTGTTTCCACAACCCTGCGTGGGGAAAAGTGATCTAAAGCCAGGTCAGCTGAATTAAAAGGGAGGTGATTGAGTTCAAGCCCGGCACATCAGTGACTTCAGGGTGTTATTTATTTATTTATTTATATTTGGACACGCCGTGTAGTATGTAGGATCTTAATGTTAGTTCCATGACGAGGGATGAAACCCGTGCCACCTGCAGTGGAAACGGGGCGTCTTAGCCACTTGACCTCTTGGGAGGTCCCGGGCTTTTTAATTTAAAGCAGTGGGGTGCGGTAGGGGGGGATAGTACCCTCGTAAACTTGGAGAGAGAAGATATCCCCATCTGTAGGGCACTTCATTGTGCTAAGAGGGAGAGGGGAAAGGAAATCAGGCTGCCAGGTGCCCAAGGCCAGTGCAGCCCCCGGGGCTCCGCAGGGAAGAAGGGCTGAGAGTTGCCATTAGAGCCGACGTCCACAAGAGGGCGCCGGAGCACCAGCGGTACCCTCGTGTGCATCCCTGGCCAAGCCTCCAGGTTGGGACATGGGGTTTGCGGAAAGTCAAGGACGTGCCCAGAGGAAAGGGGTTGTTACTGGGCACCTCTGATTCACTTGCTGAAATTGCCTCCTCTCACAGAGTGGGCTGAATTCTGCCTTCTGCTTGCCATGGGGGCACTTTCAGCCGGGCCGGGTGGCCCAGTGACCCGACAGCCAGAGAGGCTGTCTGCAGACTGACTGCCCTTTGTTTCTCCAGAGTCAGGACTCTGGACCCAGAAATACATGCCTTGACTCGGGCTTGCAGCTTTTTAAGCTGTTGGCGTCTGTGGGTGTTGGCATCTGGAAAACGTGGCTGGTTTTCCTGAACCCGGAGCCTGTAAAAGCCTGGATATTTGCTGGGCGGGCTTTGCTCATCCCTGTGCCCTCTCTTTCTCTGGAGAGTCTCTGCAAACGTTTGTCTTCCCTTTCTATCTGATCCTCTTCCTTCTGTTTTCACAACCCTGCGTGGGGAAAAGTGACCTAAAGCCAGGTCAGCTGAATTAAAAGGGAGGTGATTGAGTTCACGGCCGGTACATCAGTGACTTCAGGGGACTATTTATTTATTTATTTATTTTTGGCCATGCTGTGTGGCATGTAGGATCTTAGTTCCATGACGAGGGATGAAACCCGTGCCACCTGCAGTGGAAACGGGGCGTCTTAGCCACTTGACCTCTTGGGAGGTCCCAGGCTTTTTAATTTAGAGCTGTGGGGTGCGGTAGGGTGGGATAGTACCCTCGTAAACTTGGAGAGAGAAGATATCCCCATCTGTAG
The DNA here is from genome assembly GCF_964270905.1 of Leucopleurus acutus. NCBI lineage: Eukaryota > Metazoa > Chordata > Mammalia > Artiodactyla > Delphinidae > Leucopleurus > Leucopleurus acutus. The sequence continues at coordinate 74,200,016 of NC_139156.1, forward strand.
GGCACTTCCTTGTGCTAAGAGGGAGAGGGGAAAGGAAATCAGGCTGCCAGGTGCCCAAGGCCAGTGCAGCCCCCGGGGCTCCGCAGGGAAGAAGGGCTGAGAGTTGCCATTAGCGCCGACGTCCACAAGAGGGCGCTGGAGCACCAGCGGTTCCCTCGTGTGCATCCCTGGCCAAGCCTCCAGGTTCGGACATGGGGATTGAGGAAAGTCAAGGACGTGCCCAGAGGAAAGGGGTTGGTACTGGGCACCTCTGATTCGCTTGCTGAAATTGCCTCCTCTCACAGAGTGGGCTGAATTCTGCCTTCAGCTTGCCATGGGGGCACTTTCAGCCGGGCCGGGTGGCCCAGTGACCCGACAGCCAGAGAGGCTGTCTGCAGACTGACTGCCCTTTGTTTCTCCAGAGTCAGGACTCTGGACCCAGAAACACCTGGCTTGACTTGGGCTTCCAGCTTTTAAGCTGCTGGTCTCTGTGTGTGTTGGCATCTGGAAAACGGGGCTGTCGTCCTGAACCTGGAGCCTGTAAAAACCCTGGTGTTTGCTGGCGGGCTGCGCTCATCCCTGTGCCCTTTCGTTTTCCCGAGAGTTCTCTCCAAAAGTTTGTCTTCCCTTTCCATCTGATCCTCTTCCTTCTGTTTCCACAACTGTGCCTGGGGTAACCTGACCTAAAGCCAGATCACTTGAAGTATGTGGGAGATGATTGATATAAACCCTGGTACATCGGTAAATGCAGTGGGCCCATTTATTTATTTATTTATATTTGGGCATGCTGTGTGGCATGTAGGATCTTAGTTCCCCGACCAAGGATCAAACCCATACGCCCTGCAGTGGAAGAATGGAGCCTCAACCACTGGAGGAACAGAGAAGTCCTGGGCTGATTAATTTAAAGTAGTAGGATGTGGTAGGGAGGGATGAGTACCCTGGGAGACTTGGAGAGAGAAAATATCGCCATCTCTAGGGCAGTTCATTGTCGTAAGAGGGAGAGGGGGAAGGAAATCAGGCGGGCAGGCGCCCTGGGCCAGTGCAGCCCCTAGAGCTGGCAAGGGAGGCAGGAGGAAGGGCTATAAGTTGCTATTAGAGACGAAGGCCACAAGAGGGCGCCGGAGCGCCAGCGGAGCCCACCTGTGGATCCCTGGCCAAAATTCCAGGTTTTGAGATGGGGTTGGAGATGGGGTTAGCAGAACCGTAAGGACGTGCCCAGAGCAAAGGGGTTAGTTACGGGCCCCTCTGATTCAGTGGCTCAAATTGCCTCGCCGCACAGGGGGGCAGTGGTCTGCCTTCAGCATCCGATGGGGACACTTCCAGCCAGGTTGTGGCCCAGTGGTCAGACGGCCAGACAGGTTGCCTGTAGACTGAGTTCCCTTTGTTTCTCCAGAGTCAGGACTCTGGACCCAGAAATACGTGACTTGACTTGGGCTTGCAGCTTTTAAAGCTGTTGGCCTCTGTGGGTGTTGGCATCTTGAAAACGGGGCTGGTTTTCCTGAACCTGGAGCCTGTAAAAGCCTGGATATTTGCTGGGCGGGCTTTGCTCATCCCTGTGCCGTCTCTTTCTCTGGAGAGTTCTCCGCAAACGTTAGTCTTCCCTTTCTATCTGATCCTCTTCCTTCTGTTTCCACAACCCTGCGTGGGGAAAAGTGATCTAAAGCCAGGTCAGCTGAATTAAAAGGGAGGTGATTGAGTTCAAGCCCGGCACATCAGTGACTTCAGGGTGTTATTTATTTATTTATTTATATTTGGACACGCCGTGTAGTATGTAGGATCTTAATGTTAGTTCCATGACGAGGGATGAAACCCGTGCCACCTGCAGTGGAAACGGGGCGTCTTAGCCACTTGACCTCTTGGGAGGTCCCGGGCTTTTTAATTTAAAGCAGTGGGGTGCGGTAGGGGGGGATAGTACCCTCGTAAACTTGGAGAGAGAAGATATCCCCATCTGTAGGGCACTTCATTGTGCTAAGAGGGAGAGGGGAAAGGAAATCAGGCTGCCAGGTGCCCAAGGCCAGTGCAGCCCCCGGGGCTCCGCAGGGAAGAAGGGCTGAGAGTTGCCATTAGAGCCGACGTCCACAAGAGGGCGCCGGAGCACCAGCGGTACCCTCGTGTGCATCCCTGGCCAAGCCTCCAGGTTGGGACATGGGGTTTGCGGAAAGTCAAGGACGTGCCCAGAGGAAAGGGGTTGTTACTGGGCACCTCTGATTCACTTGCTGAAATTGCCTCCTCTCACAGAGTGGGCTGAATTCTGCCTTCTGCTTGCCATGGGGGCACTTTCAGCCGGGCCGGGTGGCCCAGTGACCCGACAGCCAGAGAGGCTGTCTGCAGACTGACTGCCCTTTGTTTCTCCAGAGTCAGGACTCTGGACCCAGAAATACATGCCTTGACTCGGGCTTGCAGCTTTTTAAGCTGTTGGCGTCTGTGGGTGTTGGCATCTGGAAAACGTGGCTGGTTTTCCTGAACCCGGAGCCTGTAAAAGCCTGGATATTTGCTGGGCGGGCTTTGCTCATCCCTGTGCCCTCTCTTTCTCTGGAGAGTCTCTGCAAACGTTTGTCTTCCCTTTCTATCTGATCCTCTTCCTTCTGTTTTCACAACCCTGCGTGGGGAAAAGTGACCTAAAGCCAGGTCAGCTGAATTAAAAGGGAGGTGATTGAGTTCACGGCCGGTACATCAGTGACTTCAGGGGACTATTTATTTATTTATTTATTTTTGGCCATGCTGTGTGGCATGTAGGATCTTAGTTCCATGACGAGGGATGAAACCCGTGCCACCTGCAGTGGAAACGGGGCGTCTTAGCCACTTGACCTCTTGGGAGGTCCCAGGCTTTTTAATTTAGAGCTGTGGGGTGCGGTAGGGTGGGATAGTACCCTCGTAAACTTGGAGAGAGAAGATATCCCCATCTGTAGGGCACTTCCTTGTGCTAAGAGGGAGAGGGGAAAGGAAATCAGGCTGCCAGGTGCCCAAGGCCAGTGCAGCCCCCGGGGCTCCGCAGGGAAGAAGGGCTGAGAGTTGCCATTAGAGCCGACGTCCACAAGAGGGCGCTGGAGCACCAGCGGTTCCCTCGTGTGCATCCCTGGCCAAGCCTCCAGGTTCGGACATGGGGATTGAGGAAAGTCAAGGACGTGCCCAGAGGAAAGGGGTTGTTACTGGGCACCTCTGATTCGCTTGCTGAAATTGCCTCCTCTCACAGAGTGGGCTGAATTCTGCCTTCAGCTTGCCATGGGGGCACTTTCAGCCGGGCCGGGTGGCCCAGTGACCCGACAGCCAGAGAGGCTGTCTGCAGACTGACTGCCCTTTGTTTCTCCAGAGTCAGGACTCTGGACTCAGAAACACCTGGCTTGACTTGGGTTTCCAGCTTTTAAGCTGCTGGTCTCTGTGTGTGTTGGCATCTGGAAAACGGGGCTGTCGTCCTGAACCTGGAGCCTGTAAAAACCCTGGTGTTTGCTGGCGGGCTGCGCTCATCCCTGTGCCCTTTCGTTTTCCCGAGAGTTCTCTCCAAAAGTTTGTCTTCCCTTTCCATCTGATCCTCTTCCTTCTGTTTCCACAACTGTGCCTGGGGTAACCTGACCTAAAGCCAGATCACTTGAAGTATGTGGGAGATGATTGATATAAACCCTGGTACATCGGTAAATGCAGTGGGCCCATTTATTTATTTATTTATATTTGGGCATGCTGTGTGGCATGTAGGATCTTAGTTCCCCGACCAAGGATCAAACCCATACGCCCTGCAGTGGAAGAATGGAGCCTCAACCACTGGAGGAACAGAGAAGTCCTGGGCTGATTAATTTAAAGTAGTAGGATGTGGTAGGGAGGGATGAGTACCCTGGGAGACTTGGAGAGAGAAAATATCGCCATCTCTAGGGCAGTTCATTGTCGTAAGAGGGAGAGGGGGAAGGAAATCAGGCGGGCAGGCGCCCTGGGCCAGTGCAGCCCCTAGAGCTGGCAAGGGAGGCAGGAGGAAGGGCTATAAGTTGCTATTAGAGACGAAGGCCACAAGAGGGCGCCGGAGCGCCAGCGGAGCCCACCTGTGGATCCCTGGCCAAAATTCCAGGTTTTGACATGGGGTTGGAGATGGGGTTAGCAGAACCGTAAGGACGTGCCCAGAGCAAAGGGGTTAGTTACGGGCCCCTCTGATTCAGTGGCTCAAATTGCCTCGCCGCACAGGGGGGCAGTGGTCTGCCTTCAGCATCCGATGGGGACACTTCCAGCCAGGTTGTGGCCCAGTGGTCAGACGGCCAGACAGGTTGCCTGTAGACTGAGTTCCCTTTGTTTCTCCAGAGTCAGGACTCTGGACCCAGAAATACGTGACTTGACTTGGGCTTGCAGCTTTTAAAGCTGTTGGCCTCTGTGGGTGTTGGCATCTTGAAAACGGGGCTGGTTTTCCTGAACCCGGAGCCTGTAAAAGCCTGGATATTTGCTGGGCGGGCTTTGCTCATCCCTGTGCCGTCTCTTTCTCTGGAGAGTTCTCCGCAAACGTTAGTCTTCCCTTTCTATCTGATCCTCTTCCTTCTGTTTCCACAACCCTGCGTGGGGAAAAGTGACCTAAAGCCAGGTCAGCTGAATTAAAAGGGAGGTGATTGAGTTCAAGCCCGGCACATCAGTGACTTCAGGGTGTTATTTATTTATTTATTTATATTTGGACACGCCGTGTAGTATGTAGGATCTTAATGTTAGTTCCATGACGAGGGATGAAACCCGTGCCACCTGCAGTGGAAACGGGGCGTCTTAGCCACTTGACCTCTTGGGAGGTCCCGGGCTTTTTAATTTAAAGCAGTGGGGTGCGGTAGGGGGGGATAGTACCCTCGTAAACTTGGAGAGAGAAGATATCCCCATCTGTAGGGCACTTCATTGTGCTAAGAGGGAGAGGGGAAAGGAAATCAGGCTGCCAGGTGCCCAAGGCCAGTGCAGCCCCCGGGGCTCCGCAGGGAAGAAGGGCTGAGAGTTGCCATTAGAGCCGACGTCCACAAGAGGGCGCCGGAGCACCAGCGGTACCCTCGTGTGCATCCCTGGCCAAGCCTCCAGGTTGGGACATGGGGTTTGCGGAAAGTCAAGGACGTGCCCAGAGGAAAGGGGTTGTTACTGGGCACCTCTGATTCACTTGCTGAAATTGCCTCCTCTCACAGAGTGGGCTGAATTCTGCCTTCTGCTTGCCATGGGGGCACTTTCAGCCGGGCCGGGTGGCCCAGTGACCCGACAGCCAGAGAGGCTGTCTGCAGACTGACTGCCCTTTGTTTCTCCAGAGTCAGGACTCTGGACCCAGAAATACATGCCTTGACTCGGGCTTGCAGCTTTTTAAGCTGTTGGCGTCTGTGGGTGTTGGCATCTGGAAAACGTGGCTGGTTTTCCTGAACCCGGAGCCTGTAAAAGCCTGGATATTTGCTGGGCGGGCTTTGCTCATCCCTGTGCCCTCTCTTTCTCTGGAGAGTCTCTGCAAACGTTTGTCTTCCCTTTCTATCTGATCCTCTTCCTTCTGTTTTCACAACCCTGCGTGGGGAAAAGTGACCTAAAGCCAGGTCAGCTGAATTAAAAGGGAGGTGATTGAGTTCACGGCCGGTACATCAGTGACTTCAGGGGACTATTTATTTATTTATTTATTTTTGGCCATGCTGTGTGGCATGTAGGATCTTAGTTCCATGACGAGGGATGAAACCCGTGCCACCTGCAGTGGAAACGGGGCGTCTTAGCCACTTGACCTCTTGGGAGGTCCCAGGCTTTTTAATTTAGAGCTGTGGGGTGCGGTAGGGTGGGATAGTACCCTCGTAAACTTGGAGAGAGAAGATATCCCCATCTGTAGGGCACTTCCTTGTGCTAAGAGGGAGAGGGGAAAGGAAATCAGGCTGCCAGGTGCCCAAGGCCAGTGCAGCCCCCGGGGCTCCGCAGGGAAGAAGGGCTGAGAGTTGCCATTAGAGCCGACGTCCACAAGAGGGCGCTGGAGCACCAGCGGTTCCCTCGTGTGCATCCCTGGCCAAGCCTCCAGGTTCGGACATGGGGATTGAGGAAAGTCAAGGACGTGCCCAGAGGAAAGGGGTTGGTACTGGGCACCTCTGATTCGCTTGCTGAAATTGCCTCCTCTCACAGAGTGGGCTGAATTCTGCCTTCAGCTTGCCATGGGGGCACTTTCAGCCGGGCCGGGTGGCCCAGTGACCCGACAGCCAGAGAGGCTGTCTGCAGACTGACTGCCCTTTGTTTCTCCAGAGTCAGGACTCTGGACTCAGAAACACCTGGCTTGACTTGGGTTTCCAGCTTTTAAGCTGCTGGTCTCTGTGTGTGTTGGCATCTGGAAAACGGGGCTGTCGTCCTGAACCTGGAGCCTGTAAAAACCCTGGTGTTTGCTGGCGGGCTGCGCTCATCCCTGTGCCCTTTCGTTTTCCCGAGAGTTCTCTCCAAAAGTTTGTCTTCCCTTTCCATCTGATCCTCTTCCTTCTGTTTCCACAACTGTGCCTGGGGTAACCTGACCTAAAGCCAGATCACTTGAAGTATGTGGGAGATGATTGATATAAACCCTGGTACATCGGTAAATGCAGTGGGCCCATTTATTTATTTATTTATATTTGGGCATGCTGTGTGGCATGTAGGATCTTAGTTCCCCGACCAAGGATCAAACCCATACGCCCTGCAGTGGAAGAATGGAGCCTCAACCACTGGAGGAACAGAGAAGTCCTGGGCTGATTAATTTAAAGTAGTAGGATGTGGTAGGGAGGGATGAGTACCCTGGGAGACTTGGAGAGAGAAAATATCGCCATCTCTAGGGCAGTTCATTGTCGTAAGAGGGAGAGGGGGAAGGAAATCAGGCGGGCAGGCGCCCTGGGCCAGTGCAGCCCCTAGAGCTGGCAAGGGAGGCAGGAGGAAGGGCTATAAGTTGCTATTAGAGACGAAGGCCACAAGAGGGCGCCGGAGCGCCAGCGGAGCCCACCTGTGGATCCCTGGCCAAAATTCCAGGTTTTGAGATGGGGTTGGAGATGGGGTTAGCAGAACCGTAAGGACGTGCCCAGAGCAAAGGGGTTAGTTACGGGCCCCTCTGATTCAGTGGCTCAAATTGCCTCGCCGCACAGGGGGGCAGTGGTCTGCCTTCAGCATCCGATGGGGACACTTCCAGCCAGGTTGTGGCCCAGTGGTCAGACGGCCAGACAGGTTGCCTGTAGACTGAGTTCCCTTTGTTTCTCCAGAGTCAGGACTCTGGACCCAGAAATACGTGACTTGACTTGGGCTTGCAGCTTTTAAAGCTGTTGGCCTCTGTGGGTGTTGGCATCTTGAAAACGGGGCTGGTTTTCCTGAACCTGGAGCCTGTAAAAGCCTGGATATTTGCTGGGCGGGCTTTGCTCATCCCTGTGCCGTCTCTTTCTCTGGAGAGTTCTCCGCAAACGTTAGTCTTCCCTTTCTATCTGATCCTCTTCCTTCTGTTTCCACAACCCTGCGTGGGGAAAAGTGACCTAAAGCCAGGTCAGCTGAATTAAAAGGGAGGTGATTGAGTTCAAGCCCGGCACATCAGTGACTTCAGGGTGTTATTTATTTATTTATTTATATTTGGACACGCCGTGTAGTATGTAGGATCTTAATGTTAGTTCCATGACGAGGGATGAAACCCGTGCCACCTGCAGTGGAAACGGGGCGTCTTAGCCACTTGACCTCTTGGGAGGTCCCGGGCTTTTTAATTTAAAGCAGTGGGGTGTGGTAGGGGGGGATAGTACCCTCGTAAACTTGGAGAGAGAAGATATCCCCATCTGTAGGGCACTTCATTGTGCTAAGAGGGAGAGGGGAAAGGAAATCAGGCTGCCAGGTGCCCAAGGCCAGTGCAGCCCCCGGGGCTCCGCAGGGAAGAAGGGCTGAGAGTTGCCATTAGAGCCGACGTCCACAAGAGGGCGCCGGAGCACCAGCGGTACCCTCGTGTGCATCCCTGGCCAAGCCTCCAGGTTCGGACATGGGGTTTGCGGAAAGTCAAGGACGTGCCCAGAGGAAAGGGGTTGTTACTGGGCACCTGTGATTCACTTGCTGAAATTGCCTCCTCTCACAGAGTGGGCTGAATTCTGCCTTCAGCTTGCCATGGGGGCACTTTCAGCCGGGCCGGGTGGCCCAGTGACCCGACAGCCAGAGAGGCTGTCTGCAGACTGACTGCCCTTTGTTTCTCCAGAGTCAGGACTCTGGACCCAGAAATACATGCCTTGACTCGGGCTTGCAGCTTTTTAAGCTGTTGGCGTCTGTGGGTGTTGGCATCTGGAAAACGTGGCTGGTTTTCCTGAACCCGGAGCCTGTAAAAGCCTGGATATTTGCTGGGCGGGCTTTGCTCATCCCTGTGCCCTCTCTTTCTCTGGAGAGTCTCTGCAAACGTTTGTCTTCCCTTTCTATCTGATCCTCTTCCTTCTGTTTTCACAACCCTGCGTGGGGAAAAGTGACCTAAAGCCAGGTCAGCTGAATTAAAAGGGAGGTGATTGAGTTCACGGCCGGTACATCAGTGACTTCAGGGGACTATTTATTTATTTATTTATTTTTGGCCATGCTGTGTGGCATGTAGGATCTTAGTTCCATGACGAGGGATGAAACCCGTGCCACCTGCAGTGGAAACGGGGCGTCTTAGCCACTTGACCTCTTGGGAGGTCCCAGGCTTTTTAATTTAGAGCTGTGGGGTGCGGTAGGGTGGGATAGTACCCTCGTAAACTTGGAGAGAGAAGATATCCCCATCTGTAGGGCACTTCCTTGTGCTAAGAGGGAGAGGGGAAAGGAAATCAGGCTGCCAGGTGCCCAAGGCCAGTGCAGCCCCCGGGGCTCCGCAGGGAAGAAGGGCTGAGAGTTGCCATTAGAGCCGACGTCCACAAGAGGGCGCTGGAGCACCAGCGGTTCCCTCGTGTGCATCCCTGGCCAAGCCTCCAGGTTCAGACATGGGGATTGAGGAAAGTCAAGGACGTGCCCAGAGGAAAGGGGTTGGTACTGGGCACCTCTGATTCGCTTGCTGAAATTGCCTCCTCTCACAGAGTGGGCTGAATTCTGCCTTCAGCTTGCCATGGGGGCACTTTCAGCCGGGCCGGGTGGCCCAGTGACCCGACAGCCAGAGAGGCTGTCTGCAGACTGACTGCCCTTTGTTTCTCCAGAGTCAGGACTCTGGACTCAGAAACACCTGGCTTGACTTGGGTTTCCAGCTTTTAAGCTGCTGGTCTCTGTGTGTGTTGGCATCTGGAAAACGGGGCTGTCGTCCTGAACCTGGAGTCTGTAAAAACCCTGGTGTTTGCTGGCGGGCTGCGCTCATCCCTGTGCCCTTTCGTTTTCCCGAGAGTTCTCTCCAAAAGTTTGTCTTCCCTTTCCATCTGATCCTCTTCCTTCTGTTTCCACAACTGTGCCTGGGGTAACCTGACCTAAAGCCAGATCACTTGAAGTATGTGGGAGATGATTGATATAAACCCTGGTACATCGGTAAATGCAGTGGGCCCATTTATTTATTTATTTATATTTGGGCATGCTGTGTGGCATGTAGGATCTTAGTTCCCCGACCAAGGATCAAACCCATACGCCCTGCAGTGGAAGAATGGAGCCTCAACCACTGGAGGAACAGAGAAGTCCTGGGCTGATTAATTTAAAGTAGTAGGATGTGGTAGGGAGGGATGAGTACCCTGGGAGACTTGGAGAGAGAAAATATCGCCATCTCTAGGGCAGTTCATTGTCGTAAGAGGGAGAGGGGGAAGGAAATCAGGCGGGCAGGCGCCCTGGGCCAGTGCAGCCCCTAGAGCTGGCAAGGGAGGCAGGAGGAAGGGCTATAAGTTGCTATTAGAGACGAAGGCCACAAGAGGGCGCCGGAGCGCCAGCGGAGCCCACCTGTGGATCCCTGGCCAAAATTCCAGGTTTTGAGATGGGGTTGGAGATGGGGTTAGCAGAACCGTAAGGACGTGCCCAGAGCAAAGGGGTTAGTTACGGGCCCCTCTGATTCAGTGGCTCAAATTGCCTCGCCGCACAGGGGGGCAGTGGTCTGCCTTCAGCATCCGATGGGGACACTTCCAGCCAGGTTGTGGCCCAGTGGTCAGACGGCCAGACAGGTTGCCTGTAGACTGAGTTCCCTTTGTTTCTCCAGAGTCAGGACTCTGGACCCAGAAATACGTGACTTGACTTGGGCTTGCAGCTTTTAAAGCTGTTGGCCTCTGTGGGTGTTGGCATCTTGAAAACGGGGCTGGTTTTCCTGAACCTGGAGCCTGTAAAAGCCTGGATATTTGCTGGGCGGGCTTTGCTCATCCCTGTGCCGTCTCTTTCTCTGGAGAGTTCTCCGCAAACGTTAGTCTTCCCTTTCTATCTGATCCTCTTCCTTCTGTTTCCACAACCCTGCGTGGGGAAAAGTGACCTAAAGCCAGGTCAGCTGAATTAAAAGGGAGGTGATTGAGTTCAAGCCCGGCACATCAGTGACTTCAGGGTGTTATTTATTTATTTATTTATATTTGGACACGCCGTGTAGTATGTAGGATCTTAATGTTAGTTCCATGACGAGGGATGAAACCCGTGCCACCTGCAGTGGAAACGGGGCGTCTTAGCCACTTGACCTCTTGGGAGGTCCCGGGCTTTTTAATTTAAAGCAGTGGGGTGCGGTAGGGGGGGATAGTACCCTCGTAAACTTGGAGAGAGAAGATATCCCCATCTGTAGGGCACTTCATTGTGCTAAGAGGGAGAGGGGAAAGGAAATCAGGCTGCCAGGTGCCCAAGGCCAGTGCAGCCCCCGGGGCTCCGCAGGGAAGAAGGGCTGAGAGTTGCCATTAGAGCCGACGTCCACAAGAGGGCGCCGGAGCACCAGCGGTACCCTCGTGTGCATCCCTGGCCAAGCCTCCAGGTTCGGACATGGGGTTTGCGGAAAGTCAAGGACGTGCCCAGAGGAAAGGGGTTGTTACTGGGCACCTGTGATTCACTTGCTAAAATTGCCTCCTCTCACAGAGTGGGCTGAATTCTGCCTTCAGCTTGCCATGGGGGCACTTTCAGCCGGGCCGGGTGGCCCAGTGACCCGACAGCCAGAGAGGCTGTCTGCAGACTGACTGCCCTTTGTTTCTCCAGAGTCAGGACTCTGGACCCAGAAATACATGCCTTGACTCGGGCTTGCAGCTTTTTAAGCTGTTGGCGTCTGTGGGTGTTGGCATCTGGAAAACGTGGCTGGTTTTCCTGAACCCGGAGCCTGTAAAAGCCTGGATATTTGCTGGGCGGGCTTTGCTCATCCCTGTGCCCTCTCTTTCTCTGGAGAGTCTCTGCAAACGTTTGTCTTCCCTTTCTATCTGATCCTCTTCCTTCTGTTTTCACAACCCTGCGTGGGGAAAAGTGACCTAAAGCCAGGTCAGCTGAATTAAAAGGGAGGTGATTGAGTTCACGGCCGGTACATCAGTGACTTCAGGGGACTATTTATTTATTTATTTATTTTTGGCCATGCTGTGTGGCATGTAGGATCTTAGTTCCATGACGAGGGATGAAACCCGTGCCACCTGCAGTGGAAACGGGGCGTCTTAGCCACTTGACCTCTTGGGAGGTCCCAGGCTTTTTAATTTAGAGCTGTGGGGTGCGGTAGGGTGGGATAGTACCCTCGTAAACTTGGAGAGAGAAGATATCCCCATCTGTAGGGCACTTCCTTGTGCTAAGAGGGAGAGGGGAAAGGAAATCAGGCTGCCAGGTGCCCAAGGCCAGTGCAGCCCCCGGGGCTCCGCAGGGAAGAAGGGCTGAGAGTTGCCATTAGCGCCGACGTCCACAAGAGGGCGCTGGAGCACCAGCGGTTCCCTCGTGTGCATCCCTGGCCAAGCCTCCAGGTTCGGACATGGGGATTGAGGAAAGTCAAGGACGTGCCCAGAGGAAAGGGGTTGTTACTGGGCACCTCTGATTCGCTTGCTGAAATTGCCTCCTCTCACAGAGTGGGCTGAATTCTGCCTTCAGCTTGCCATGGGGGCACTTTCAGCCGGGCCGGGTGGCCCAGTGACCCGACAGCCAGAGAGGCTGTCTGCAGACTGACTGCCCTTTGTTTCTCCAGAGTCAGGACTCTGGACTCAGAAACACCTGGCTTGACTTGGGTTTCCAGCTTTTAAGCTGCTGGTCTCTGTGTGTGTTGGCATCTGGAAAACGGGGCTGTCGTCCTGAACCTGGAGCCTGTAAAAACCCTGGTGTTTGCTGGCGGGCTGCGCTCATCCCTGTGCCCTTTCGTTTTCCCGAGAGTTCTCTCCAAAAGTTTGTCTTCCCTTTCCATCTGATCCTCTTCCTTCTGTTTCCACAACTGTGCCTGGGGTAACCTGACCTAAAGCCAGATCACTTGAAGTATGTGGGAGATGATTGATATAAACCCTGGTACATCGGTAAATGCAGTGGGCCCATTTATTTATTTATTTATATTTGGGCATGCTGTGTGGCATGTAGGATCTTAGTTCCCCGACCAAGGATCAAACCCATACGCCCTGCAGTGGAAGAATGGAGCCTCAACCACTGGAGGAACAGAGAAGTCCTGGGCTGATTAATTTAAAGTAGTAGGATGTGGTAGGGAGGGATGAGTACCCTGGGAGACTTGGAGAGAGAAAATATCGCCATCTCTAGGGCAGTTCATTGTCGTAAGAGGGAGAGGGGGAAGGAAATCAGGCGGGCAGGCGCCCTGGGCCAGTGCAGCCCCTAGAGCTGGCAAGGGAGGCAGGAGGAAGGGCTATAAGTTGCTATTAGAGACGAAGGCCACAAGAGGGCGCCGGAGCGCCAGCGGAGCCCACCTGTGGATCCCTGGCCAAAATTCCAGGTTTTGAGATGGGGTTGGAGATGGGGTTAGCAGAACCGTAAGGACGTGCCCAGAGCAAAGGGGTTAGTTACGGGCCCCTCTGATTCAGTGGCTCAAATTGCCTCGCCGCACAGGGGGGCAGTGGTCTGCCTTCAGCATCCGATGGGGACACTTCCAGCCAGGTTGTGGCCCAGTGGTCAGACGGCCAGACAGGTTGCCTGTAGACTGAGTTCCCTTTGTTTCTCCAGAGTCAGGACTCTGGACCCAGAAATACGTGACTTGACTTGGGCTTGCAGCTTTTAAAGCTGTTGGCCTCTGTGGGTGTTGGCATCTTGAAAACGGGGCTGGTTTTCCTGAACCTGGAGCCTGTAAAAGCCTGGATATTTGCTGGGCGGGCTTTGCTCATCCCTGTGCCGTCTCTTTCTCTGGAGAGTTCTCCGCAAACGTTAGTCTTCCCTTTCTATCTGATCCTCTTCCTTCTGTTTCCACAACCCTGCGTGGGGAAAAGTGACCTAAAGCCAGGTCAGCTGAATTAAAAGGGAGGTGATTGAGTTCAAGCCCGGCACATCAGTGACTTCAGGGTGTTATTTATTTATTTATTTATATTTGGACACGCCGTGTAGTATGTAGGATCTTAATGTTAGTTCCATGACGAGGGATGAAACCCGTGCCACCTGCAGTGGAAACGGGGCGTCTTAGCCACTTGACCTCTTGGGAGGTCCCGGGCTTTTTAATTTAAAGCAGTGGGGTGCGGTAGGGGGGGATAGTACCCTCGTAAACTTGGAGAGAGAAGATATCCCCATCTGTAGGGCACTTCATTGTGCTAAGAGGGAGAGGGGAAAGGAAATCAGGCTGCCAGGTGCCCAAGGCCAGTGCAGCCCCCGGGGCTCCGCAGGGAAGAAGGGCTGAGAGTTGCCATTAGAGCCGACGTCCACAAGAGGGCGCCGGAGCACCAGCGGTACCCTCGTGTGCATCCCTGGCCAAGCCTCCAGGTTCGGACATGGGGTTTGCGGAAAGTCAAGGACGTGCCCAGAGGAAAGGGGTTGTTACTGGGCACCTGTGATTCACTTGCTGAAATTGCCTCCTCTCACAGAGTGGGCTGAATTCTGCCTTCAGCTTGCCATGGGGGCACTTTCAGCCGGGCCGGGTGGCCCAGTGACCCGACAGCCAGAGAGGCTGTCTGCAGACTGACTGCCCTTTGTTTCTCCAGAGTCAGGACTCTGGACCCAGAAATACATGCCTTGACTCGGGCTTGCAGCTTTTTAAGCTGTTGGTGTCTGTGGGTGTTGGCATCTGGAAAACGTGGCTGGTTTTCCTGAACCCGGAGCCTGTAAAAGCCTGGATATTTGCTGGGCGGGCTTTGCTCATCCCTGTGCCCTCTCTTTCTCTGGAGAGTCTCTGCAAACGTTTGTCTTCCCTTTCTATCTGATCCTCTTCCTTCTGTTTTCACAACCCTGCGTGGGGAAAAGTGACCTAAAGCCAGGTCAGCTGAATTAAAAGGGAGGTGATTGAGTTCACGGCCGGTACATCAGTGACTTCAGGGGACTATTTATTTATTTATTTATTTTTGGCCATGCTGTGTGGCATGTAGGATCTTAGTTCCATGACGAGGGATGAAACCCGTGCCACCTGCAGTGGAAACGGGGCGTCTTAGCCACTTGACCTCTTGGGAGGTCCCAGGCTTTTTAATTTAGAGCTGTGGGGTGCGGTAGGGTGGGATAGTACCCTCGTAAACTTGGAGAGAGAAGATATCCCCATCTGTAGGGCACTTCCTTGTGCTAAGAGGGAGAGGGGAAAGGAAATCAGGCTGCCAGGTGCCCAAGGCCAGTGCAGCCCCCGGGGCTCCGCAGGGAAGAAGGGCTGAGAGTTGCCATTAGAGCCGACGTCCACAAGAGGGCGCTGGAGCACCAGCGGTTCCCTCGTGTGCATCCCTGGCCAAGCCTCCAGGTTCGGACATGGGGATTGAGGAAAGTCAAGGACGTGCCCAGAGGAAAGGGGTTGTTACTGGGCACCTCTGATTCGCTTGCAGAAATTGCCTCCTCTCACAGAGTGGGCTGAATTCTGCCTTCAGCTTGCCATGGGGGCACTTTCAGCCGGGCCGGGTGGCCCAGTGACCCGACAGCCAGAGAGGCTGTCTGCAGACTGACTGCCCTTTGTTTCTCCAGAGTCAGGACTCTGGACTCAGAAACACCTGGCTTGACTTGGGTTTCCAGCTTTTAAGCTGCTGGTCTCTGTGTGTGTTGGCATCTGGAAAACGGGGCTGTCGTCCTGAACCTGGAGCCTGTAAAAACCCTGGTGTTTGCTGGCGGGCTGCGCTCATCCCTGTGCCCTTTCGTTTTCCCGAGAGTTCTCTCCAAAAGTTTGTCTTCCCTTTCCATCTGATCCTCTTCCTTCTGTTTCCACAACTGTGCCTGGGGTAACCTGACCTAAAGCCAGATCACTTGAAGTATGTGGGAGATGATTGATATAAACCCTGGTACATCGGTAAATGCAGTGGGCCCATTTATTTATTTATTTATATTTGGGCATGCTGTGTGGCATGTAGGATCTTAGTTCCCCGACCAAGGATCAAACCCATACGCCCTGCAGTGGAAGAATGGAGCCTCAACCACTGGAGGAACAGAGAAGTCCTGGGCTGATTAATTTAAAGTAGTAGGATGTGGTAGGGAGGGATGAGTACCCTGGGAGACTTGGAGAGAGAAAATATCGCCATCTCTAGGGCAGTTCATTGTCGTAAGAGGGAGAGGGGGAAGGAAATCAGGCGGGCAGGCGCCCTGGGCCAGTGCAGCCCCTAGAGCTGGCAAGGGAGGCAGGAGGAAGGGCTATAAGTTGCTATTAGAGACGAAGGCCACAAGAGGGCGCCGGAGCGCCAGCGGAGCCCACCTGTGGATCCCTGGCCAAAATTCCAGGTTTTGAGATGGGGTTGGAGATGGGGTTAGCAGAACCGTAAGGACGTGCCCAGAGCAAAGGGGTTAGTTACGGGCCCCTCTGATTCAGTGGCTCAAATTGCCTCGCCACACAGGGGGGCAGTGGTCTGCCTTCAGCATCCGATGGGGACACTTCCAGCCAGGTTGTGGCCCAGTGGTCAGACGGCCAGACAGGTTGCCTGTAGACTGAGTTCCCTTTGTTTCTCCAGATTCAGGACTCTGGACCCAGAAATACGTGACTTGACTTGGGCTTGCAGCTTTTAAAGCTGTTGGCCTCTGTGGGTGTTGGCATCTTGAAAACGGGGCTGGTTTTCCTGAACCTGGAGCCTGTAAAAGCCTGGATATTTGCTGGGCGGGCTTTGCTCATCCCTGTGCCGTCTCTTTCTCTGGAGAGTTCTCCGCAAACGTTAGTCTTCCCTTTCTATCTGATCCTCTTCCTTCTGTTTCCACAACCCTGCGTGGGGAAAAGTGACCTAAAGCCAGGTCAGCTGAATTAAAAGGGAGGTGATTGAGTTCAAGCCCGGCACATCAGTGACTTCAGGGTGTTATTTATTTATTTATTTATATTTGGACACGCCGTGTAGTATGTAGGATCTTAATGTTAGTTCCATGACGAGGGATGAAACCCGTGCCACCTGCAGTGGAAACGGGGGGTCTTAGCCACTTGACCTCTTGGGAGGTCCCGGGCTTTTTAATTTAAAGCAGTGGGGTGCGGTAGGGGGGGATAGTACCCTCGTAAACTTGGAGAGAGAAGATATCCCCATCTGTAGGGCACTTCATTGTGCTAAGAGGGAGAGGGGAAAGGAAATCAGGCTGCCAGGTGCCCAAGGCCAGTGCAGCCCCCGGGGCTCCGCAGGGAAGAAGGGCTGAGAGTTGCCATTAGAGCCGACGTCCACAAGAGGGCGCCGGAGCACCAGCGGTACCCTCGTGTGCATCCCTGGCCAAGCCTCCAGGTTCGGACATGGGGTTTGCGGAAAGTCAAGGACGTGCCCAGAGGAAAGGGGTTGTTACTGGGCACCTGTGATTCACTTGCTGAAATTGCCTCCTCTCACAGAGTGGGCTGAATTCTGCCTTCAGCTTGCCATGGGGGCACTTTCAGCCGGGCCGGGTGGCCCAGTGACCCGACAGCCAGAGAGGCTGTCTGCAGACTGACTGCCCTTTGTTTCTCCAGAGTCAGGACTCTGGACCCAGAAATACATGCCTTGACTCGGGCTTGCAGCTTTTTAAGCTGTTGGTGTCTGTGGGTGTTGGCATCTGGAAAACGTGGCTGGTTTTCCTGAACCCGGAGCCTGTAAAAGCCTGGATATTTGCTGGGCGGGCTTTGCTCATCCCTGTGCCCTCTCTTTCTCTGGAGAGTCTCTGCAAACGTTTGTCTTCCCTTTCTATCTGATCCTCTTCCTTCTGTTTTCACAACCCTGCGTGGGGAAAAGTGACCTAAAGCCAGGTCAGCTGAATTAAAAGGGAGGTGATTGAGTTCACGGCCGGTACATCAGTGACTTCAGGGGACTATTTATTTATTTATTTATTTTTGGCCATGCTGTGTGGCATGTAGGATCTTAGTTCCATGACGAGGGATGAAACCCGTGCCACCTGCAGTGGAAACGGGGCGTCTTAGCCACTTGACCTCTTGGGAGGTCCCAGGCTTTTTAATTTAGAGCTGTGGGGTGCGGTAGGGTGGGATAGTACCCTCGTAAACTTGGAGAGAGAAGATATCCCCATCTGTAGGGCACTTCCTTGTGCTAAGAGGGAGAGGGGAAAGGAAATCAGGCTGCCAGGTGCCCAAGGCCAGTGCAGCCCCCGGGGCTCCGCAGGGAAGAAGGGCTGAGAGTTGCCATTAGAGCCGACGTCCACAAGAGGGCGCTGGAGCACCAGCGGTTCCCTCGTGTGCATCCCTGGCCAAGCCTCCAGGTTCGGACATTGGGATTGAGGAAAGTCAAGGACGTGCCCAGAGGAAAGGGGTTGTTACTGGGCACCTCTGATTCGCTTGCTGAAATTGCCTCCTCTCACAGAGTGGGCTGAATTCTGCCTTCAGCTTGCCATGGGGGCACTTTCAGCCGGGCCGGGTGGCCCAGTGACCCGACAGCCAGAGAGGCTGTCTGCAGACTGACTGCCCTTTGTTTCTCCAGAGTCAGGACTCTGGACTCAGAAACACCTGGCTTGACTTGGGTTTCCAGCTTTTAAGCTGCTGGTCTCTGTGTGTGTTGGCATCTGGAAAACGGGGCTGTCGTCCTGAACCTGGAGCCTGTAAAAACCCTGGTGTTTGCTGGCGGGCTGCGCTCATCCCTGTGCCCTTTCGTTTTCCCGAGAGTTCTCTCCAAAAGTTTGTCTTCCCTTTCCATCTGATCCTCTTCCTTCTGTTTCCACAACTGTGCCTGGGGTAACCTGACCTAAAGCCAGATCACTTGAAGTATGTGGGAGATGATTGATATAAACCCTGGTACATCGGTAAATGCAGTGGGCCCATTTATTTATTTATTTATATTTGGGCATGCTGTGTGGCATGTAGGATCTTAGTTCCCCGACCAAGGATCAAACCCATACGCCCTGCAGTGGAAGAATGGAGCCTCAACCACTGGAGGAACAGAGAAGTCCTGGGCTGATTAATTTAAAGTAGTAGGATGTGGTAGGGAGGGATGAGTACCCTGGGAGACTTGGAGAGAGAAAATATCGCCATCTCTAGGGCAGTTCATTGTCGTAAGAGGGAGAGGGGGAAGGAAATCAGGCGGGCAGGCGCCCTGGGCCAGTGCAGCCCCTAGAGCTGGCAAGGGAGGCAGGAGGAAGGGCTATAAGTTGCTATTAGAGACGAAGGCCACAAGAGGGCGCCGGAGCGCCAGCGGAGCCCACCTGTGGATCCCTGGCCAAAATTCCAGGTTTTGAGATGGGGTTGGAGATGGGGTTAGCAGAACCGTAAGGACGTGCCCAGAGCAAAGGGGTTAGTTACGGGCCCCTCTGATTCAGTGGCTCAAATTGCCTCGCCGCACAGGGGGGCAGTGGTCTGCCTTCAGCATCCGATGGGGACACTTCCAGCCAGGTTGTGGCCCAGTGGTCAGACGGCCAGACAGGTTGCCTGTAGACTGAGTTCCCTTTGTTTCTCCAGAGTCAGGACTCTGGACCCAGAAATACGTGACTTGACTCGGGCTTGCAGCTTTTAAAGCTGTTGGCCTCTGTGGGTGTTGGCATCTGGAAAACGTGGCTGGTTTTCCTGAACCCGGAGCCTGTAAAAGCCTGGATATTTGCTGGGCGGGCTTTGCTCATCCCTGTGCCCTCTCTTTCTCTGGAGAGTCTCTGCAAACGTTTGTCTTCCCTTTCTATCTGATCCTCTTCCTTCTGTTTTCACAACCCTGCGTGGGGAAAAGTGACCTAAAGCCAGGTCAGCTGAATTAAAAGGGAGGTGATTGAGTTCACGGCCGGTACATCAGTGACTTCAGGGGACTATTTATTTATTTATTTATTTTTGGCCATGCTGTGTGGCATGTAGGATCTTAGTTCCATGACGAGGGATGAAACCCGTGCCACCTGCAGTGGAAACGGGGCGTCTTAGCCACTTGACCTCTTGGGAGGTCCCAGGCTTTTTAATTTAGAGCTGTGGGGTGCGGTAGGGTGGGATAGTACCCTCGTAAACTTGGAGAGAGAAGATATCCCCATCTGTAGGGCACTTCCTTGTGCTAAGAGGGAGAGGGGAAAGGAAATCAGGCTGCCAGGTGCCCAAGGCCAGTGCAGCCCCCGGGGCTCCGCAGGGAAGAAGGGCTGAGAGTTGCCATTAGAGCCGACGTCCACAAGAGGGCGCTGGAGCACCAGCGGTTCCCTCGTGTGCATCCCTGGCCAAGCCTCCAGGTTCGGACATGGGGATAGAGGAAAGTCAAGGACGTGCCCAGAGGAAAGGGGTTGTTACTGGGCACCTCTGATTCGCTTGCAGAAATTGCCTCCTCTCACAGAGTGGGCTGAATTCTGCCTTCAGCTTGCCATGGGGGCACTTTCAGCCGGGCCGGGTGGCCCAGTGACCCGACAGCCAGAGAGGCTGTCTGCAGACTGACTGCCCTTTGTTTCTCCAGAGTCAGGACTCTGGACCCAGAAATACGTGCTTTGACTCGGGCTTGCAGCTTTTTAAGCTGTTGGCCACTGTGGGTGTTGGCATCTGGAAAACGGGGCTGGTTTTCCTGAACCTGGAGCCTGTAAAAGCCTGGATATTTGCTGGGCGGGCTTTGCTCATCCCTGTGCCGTCTCTTTCTCTAGAGAGTTCTCCGCATACGTTTGTCTTCCCTTTCTATCTGATCCTCTTCCTTCTGTTTCCACAACCCTGCGTGGGGAAAACTGACCTAGAGCGAGATCAGCTGAATTAAAAGGGAGGTGATTGAGTTCAAGCCCGGCACATCAGTGACTTCAGGGTGTTATTTATTTATTTATTTATATTTGGACACGCCGTGTAGTATGTAGGATCTTAATGTTAGTTCCATGACGAGGGATGAAACCCGTGCCACCTGCAGTGGAAACGGGGGGTCTTAGCCACTTGACCTCTTGGGAGGTCCTGGGCTTTTTAATTTAAAGCAGTGGGGTGCGGTAGGGGGGGATAGTACCCTCGTAAACTTGGAGAGAGAAGATATCCCCATCTGTAGGGCACTTCATTGTGCTAAGAGGGAGAGGGGAAAGGAAATCAGGCTGCCAGGTGCCCAAGGCCAGTGCAGCCCCCGGGGCTCCGCAGGGAAGAAGGGCTGAGAGTTGCCATTAGAGCCGACGTCCACAAGAGGGCGCCGGAGCACCAGCGGTACCCTCGTGTGCATCCCTGGCCAAGCCTCCAGGTTCGGACATGGGGTTTGCGGAAAGTCAAGGACGTGCCCAGAGGAAAGGGGTTGTTACTGGGCACCTGTGATTCACTTGCTGAAATTGCCTCCTCTCACAGAGTGGGCTGAATTCTGCCTTCTGCTTGCCATGGGGGCACTTTCAGCCGGGCCGGGTGGCCCAGTGACCCGACAGCCAGAGAGGCTGTCTGCAGACTGACTGCCCTTTGTTTCTCCAGAGTCAGGACTCTGGACCCAGAAATACATGCCTTGACTCGGGCTTGCAGCTTTTTAAGCTGTTGGCGTCTGTGGGTGTTGGCATCTGGAAAACGTGGCTGGTTTTCCTGAACCCGGAGCCTGTAAAAGCCTGGATATTTGCTGGGCGGGCTTTGCTCATCCCTGTGCCCTCTCTTTCTCTGGAGAGTCTCTGCAAACGTTTGTCTTCCCTTTCTATCTGATCCTCTTCCTTCTGTTTTCACAACCCTGCGTGGGGAAAAGTGACCTAAAGCCAGGTCAGCTGAATTAAAAGGGAGGTGATTGAGTTCACGGCCGGTACATCAGTGACTTCAGGGGACTATTTATTTATTTATTTATTTTTGGCCATGCTGTGTGGCATGTAGGATCTTAGTTCCATGACGAGGGATGAAACCCGTGCCACCTGCAGTGGAAACGGGGCGTCTTAGCCACTTGACCTCTTGGGAGGTCCCAGGCTTTTTAATTTAGAGCTGTGGGGTGCGGTAGGGTGGGATAGTACCCTCGTAAACTTGGAGAGAGAAGATATCCCCATCTGTAGGGCACTTCCTTGTGCTAAGAGGGAGAGGGGAAAGGAAATCAGGCTGCCAGGTGCCCAAGGCCAGTGCAGCCCCCGGGGCTCCGCAGGGAAGAAGGGCTGAGAGTTGCCATTAGAGCCGACGTCCACAAGAGGGCGCTGGAGCACCAGCGGTTCCCTCGTGTGCATCCCTGGCCAAGCCTCCAGGTTCGGACATGGGGATTGAGGAAAGTCAAGGACGTGCCCAGAGGAAAGGGGTTGTTACTGGGCACCTCTGATTCGCTTGCTGAAATTGCCTCCTCTCACAGAGTGGGCTGAATTCTGCCTTCAGCTTGCCATGGGGGCACTTTCAGCCGGGCCGGGTGGCCCAGTGACCCGACAGCCAGAGAGGCTGTCTGCAGACTGACTGCCCTTTGTTTCTCCAGAGTCAGGACTCTGGACTCAGAAACACCTGGCTTGACTTGGGTTTCCAGCTTTTAAGCTGCTGGTCTCTGTGTGTGTTGGCATCTGGAAAACGGGGCTGTCGTCCTGAACCTGGAGCCTGTAAAAACCCTGGGGTTTGCTGGCGGGCTGCGCTCATCCCTGTGCCCTTTCGTTTTCCCGAGAGTTCTCTCCAAAAGTTTGTCTTCCCTTTCCATCTGATCCTCTTCCTTCTGTTTCCACAACTGTGCCTGGGGTAACCTGACCTAAAGCCAGATCACTTGAAGTATGTGGGAGATGATTGATATAAACCCTGGTACATCGGTAAATGCAGTGGGCCCATTTATTTATTTATTTATATTTGGGCATGCTGTGTGGCATGTAGGATCTTAGTTCCCCGACCAAGGATCAAACCCATACGCCCTGCAGTGGAAGAATGGAGCCTCAACCACTGGAGGAACAGAGAAGTCCTGGGCTGATTAATTTAAAGTAGTAGGATGTGGTAGGGAGGGATGAGTACCCTGGGAGACTTGGAGAGAGAAAATATCGCCATCTCTAGGGCAGTTCATTGTCGTAAGAGGGAGAGGGGGAAGGAAATCAGGCGGGCAGGCGCCCTGGGCCAGTGCAGCCCCTAGAGCTGGCAAGGGAGGCAGGAGGAAGGGCTATAAGTTGCTATTAGAGACGAAGGCCACAAGAGGGCGCCGGAGCGCCAGCGGAGCCCACCTGTGGATCCCTGGCCAAAATTCCAGGTTTTGAGATGGGGTTGGAGATGGGGTTAGCAGAACCGTAAGGACGTGCCCAGAGCAAAGGGGTTAGTTACGGGCCCCTCTGATTCAGTGGCTCAAATTGCCTCGCCGCACAGGGGGGCAGTGGTCTGCCTTCAGCATCCGATGGGGACACTTCCAGCCAGGTTGTGGCCCAGTGGTCAGACGGCCAGACAGGTTGCCTGTAGACTGAGTTCCCTTTGTTTCTCCAGAGTCAGGACTCTGGACCCAGAAATACGTGACTTGACTTGGGCTTGCAGCTTTTAAAGCTGTTGGCCTCTGTGGGTGTTGGCATCTTGAAAACGGGGCTGGTTTTCCTGAACCTGGAGCCTGTAAAAGCCTGGATATTTGCTGGGCGGGCTTTGCTCATCCCTGTGCCGTCTCTTTCTCTGGAGAGTTCTCCGCAAACGTTAGTCTTCCCTTTCTATCTGATCCTCTTCCTTCTGTTTCCACAACCCTGCGTGGGGAAAAGTGACCTAAAGCCAGGTCAGCTGAATTAAAAGGGAGGTGATTGAGTTCAAGCCCGGCACATCAGTGACTTCAGGGTGTTATTTATTTATTTATTTATATTTGGACACGCCGTGTAGTATGTAGGATCTTAATGTTAGTTCCATGACGAGGGATGAAACCCGTGCCACCTGCAGTGGAAACGGGGCGTCTTAGCCACTTGACCTCTTGGGAGGTCCCGGGCTTTTTAATTTAAAGCAGTGGGGTGCGGTAGGGGGGGATAGTACCCTCGTAAACTTGGAGAGAGAAGATATCCCCATCTGTAGGGCACTTCATTGTGCTAAGAGGGAGAGGGGAAAGGAAATCAGGCTGCCAGGTGCCCAAGGCCAGTGCAGCCCCCGGGGCTCCGCAGGGAAGAAGGGCTGAGAGTTGCCATTAGAGCCGACGTCCACAAGAGGGCGCCGGAGCACCAGCGGTACCCTCGTGTGCATCCCTGGCCAAGCCTCCAGGTTCGGACATGGGGTTTGCGGAAAGTCAAGGACGTGCCCAGAGGAAAGGGGTTGTTACTGGGCACCTGTGATTCACTTGCTGAAATTGCCTCCTCTCACAGAGTGGGCTGAATTCTGCCTTCAGCTTGCCATGGGGGCACTTTCAGCCGGGCCGGGTGGCCCAGTGACCCGACAGCCAGAGAGGCTGTCTGCAGACTGACTGCCCTTTGTTTCTCCAGAGTCAGGACTCTGGACCCAGAAATACATGCCTTGACTCGGGCTTGCAGCTTTTTAAGCTGTTGGCGTCTGTGGGTGTTGGCATCTGGAAAACGTGGCTGGTTTTCCTGAACCCGGAGCCTGTAAAAGCCTGGATATTTGCTGGGCGGGCTTTGCTCATCCCTGTGCCCTCTCTTTCTCTGGAGAGTCTCTGCAAACGTTTGTCTTCCCTTTCTATCTGATCCTCTTCCTTCTGTTTTCACAACCCTGCGTGGGGAAAAGTGACCTAAAGCCAGGTCAGCTGAATTAAAAGGGAGGTGATTGAGTTCACGGCCGGTACATCAGTGACTTCAGGGGACTATTTATTTATTTATTTATTTTTGGCCATGCTGTGTGGCATGTAGGATCTTAGTTCCATGACGAGGGATGAAACCCGTGCCACCTGCAGTGGAAACGGGGCGTCTTAGCCACTTGACCTCTTGGGAGGTCCCAGGCTTTTTAATTTAGAGCTGTGGGGTGCGGTAGGGTGGGATAGTACCCTCGTAAACTTGGAGAGAGAAGATATCCCCATCTGTAGGGCACTTCCTTGTGCTAAGAGGGAGAGGGGAAAGGAAATCAGGCTGCCAGGTGCCCAAGGCCAGTGCAGCCCCCGGGGCTCCGCAGGGAAGAAGGGCTGAGAGTTGCCATTAGAGCCGACGTCCACAAGAGGGCGCTGGAGCACCAGCGGTTCCCTCGTGTGCATCCCTGGCCAAGCCTCCAGGTTCGGACATTGGGATTGAGGAAAGTCAAGGACGTGCCCAGAGGAAAGGGGTTGTTACTGGGCACCTCTGATTCGCTTGCTGAAATTGCCTCCTCTCACAGAGTGGGCTGAATTCTGCCTTCAGCTTGCCATGGGGGCACTTTCAGCCGGGCCGGGTGGCCCAGTGACCCGACAGCCAGAGAGGCTGTCTGCAGACTGACTGCCCTTTGTTTCTCCAGAGTCAGGACTCTGGACCCAGAAATACGTGCTTTGACTCGGGCTTGCAGCTTTTTAAGCTGTTGGCCACTGTGGGTGTTGGCATCTGGAAAACGGGGCTGGTTTTCCTGAACCTGGAGCCTGTAAAAGCCTGGATATTTGCTGGGCGGGCTTTGCTCATCCCTGTGCCGTCTCTTTCTCTAGAGAGTTCTCCGCATACGTTTGTCTTCCCTTTCTATCTGATCCTCTTCCTTCTGTTTCCACAACCCTGCGTGGGGAAAACTGACCTAGAGCGAGATCAGCTGAATTAAAAGGGAGGTGATTGAGTTCAAGCCCGGCACATCAGTGACTTCAGGGTGTTATTTATTTATTTATTTATATTTGGACACGCCGTGTAGTATGTAGGATCTTAATGTTAGTTCCATGACGAGGGATGAAACCCGTGCCACCTGCAGTGGAAACGGGGGGTCTTAGCCACTTGACCTCTTGGGAGGTCCCGGGCTTTTTAATTTAAAGCAGTGGGGTGCGGTAGGGGGGGATAGTACCCTCGTAAACTTGGAGAGAGAAGATATCCCCATCTGTAGGGCACTTCATTGTGCTAAGAGGGAGAGGGGAAAGGAAATCAGGCTGCCAGGTGCCCAAGGCCAGTGCAGCCCCCGGGGCTCCGCAGGGAAGAAGGGCTGAGAGTTGCCATTAGAGCCGACGTCCACAAGAGGGCGCCGGAGCACCAGCGGTACCCTCGTGTGCATCCCTGGCCAAGCCTCCAGGTTCGGACATGGGGTTTGCGGAAAGTCAAGGACGTGCCCAGAGGAAAGGGGTTGTTACTGGGCACCTCTGATTCACTTGCTGAAATTGCCTCCTCTCACAGAGTGGGCTGAATTCTGCCTTCTGCTTGCCATGGGGGCACTTTCAGCCGGGCCGGGTGGCCCAGTGACCCGACAGCCAGAGAGGCTGTCTGCAGACTGACTGCCCTTTGTTTCTCCAGAGTCAGGACTCTGGACCCAGAAATACATGCCTTGACTCGGGCTTGCAGCTTTTTAAGCTGTTGGCGTCTGTGGGTGTTGGCATCTGGAAAACGTGGCTGGTTTTCCTGAACCCGGAGCCTGTAAAAGCCTGGATATTTGCTGGGCGGGCTTTGCTCATCCCTGTGCCCTCTCTTTCTCTGGAGAGTCTCTGCAAACGTTTGTCTTCCCTTTCTATCTGATCCTCTTCCTTCTGTTTTCACAACCCTGCGTGGGGAAAAGTGACCTAAAGCCAGGTCAGCTGAATTAAAAGGGAGGTGATTGAGTTCACGGCCGGTACATCAGTGACTTCAGGGGACTATTTATTTATTTATTTATTTTTGGCCATGCTGTGTGGCATGTAGGATCTTAGTTCCATGACGAGGGATGAAACCCGTGCCACCTGCAGTGGAAACGGGGCGTCTTAGCCACTTGACCTCTTGGGAGGTCCCAGGCTTTTTAATTTAGAGCTGTGGGGTGCGGTAGGGTGGGATAGTACCCTCGTAAACTTGGAGAGAGAAGATATCCCCATCTGTAGGGCACTTCCTTGTGCTAAGAGGGAGAGGGGAAAGGAAATCAGGCTGCCAGGTGCCCAAGGCCAGTGCAGCCCCCGGGGCTCCGCAGGGAAGAAGGGCTGAGAGTTGCCATTAGAGCCGACGTCCACAAGAGGGCGCTGGAGCACCAGCGGTTCCCTCGTGTGCATCCCTGGCCAAGCCTCCAGGTTCGGACATGGGGATTGAGGAAAGTCAAGGACGTGCCCAGAGGAAAGGGGTTGTTACTGGGCACCTCTGATTCGCTTGCTGAAATTGCCTCCTCTCACAGAGTGGGCTGAATTCTGCCTTCAGCTTGCCATGGGGGCACTTTCAGCCGGGCCGGGTGGCCCAGTGACCCGACAGCCAGAGAGGCTGTCTGCAGACTGACTGCCCTTTGTTTCTCCAGAGTCAGGACTCTGGACTCAGAAACACCTGGCTTGACTTGGGTTTCCAGCTTTTAAGCTGCTGGTCTCTGTGTGTGTTGGCATCTGGAAAACGGGGCTGTCGTCCTGAACCTGGAGCCTGTAAAAACCCTGGTGTTTGCTGGCGGGCTGCGCTCATCCCTGTGCCCTTTCGTTTTCCCGAGAGTTCTCTCCAAAAGTTTGTCTTCCCTTTCCATCTGATCCTCTTCCTTCTGTTTCCACAACTGTGCCTGGGGTAACCTGACCTAAAGCCAGATCACTTGAAGTATGTGGGAGATGATTGATATAAACCCTGGTACATCGGTAAATGCAGTGGGCCCATTTATTTATTTATTTATATTTGGGCATGCTGTGTGGCATGTAGGATCTTAGTTCCCCGACCAAGGATCAAACCCATACGCCCTGCAGTGGAAGAATGGAGCCTCAACCACTGGAGGAACAGAGAAGTCCTGGGCTGATTAATTTAAAGTAGTAGGATGTGGTAGGGAGGGATGAGTACCCTGGGAGACTTGGAGAGAGAAAATATCGCCATCTCTAGGGCAGTTCATTGTCGTAAGAGGGAGAGGGGGAAGGAAATCAGGCGGGCAGGCGCCCTGGGCCAGTGCAGCCCCTAGAGCTGGCAAGGGAGGCAGGAGGAAGGGCTATAAGTTGCTATTAGAGACGAAGGCCACAAGAGGGCGCCGGAGCGCCAGCGGAGCCCACCTGTGGATCCCTGGCCAAAATTCCAGGTTTTGAGATGGGGTTGGAGATGGGGTTAGCAGAACCGTAAGGACGTGCCCAGAGCAAAGGGGTTAGTTACGGGCCCCTCTGATTCAGTGGCTCAAATTGCCTCGCCGCACAGGGGGGCAGTGGTCTGCCTTCAGCATCCGATGGGGACACTTCCAGCCAGGTTGTGGCCCAGTGGTCAGACGGCCAGACAGGTTGCCTGTAGACTGAGTTCCCTTTGTTTCTCCAGAGTCAGGACTCTGGACCCAGAAATACGTGACTTGACTTGGGCTTGCAGCTTTTAAAGCTGTTGGCCTCTGTGGGTGTTGGCATCTTGAAAACGGGGCTGGTTTTCCTGAACCTGGAGCCTGTAAAAGCCTGGATATTTGCTGGGCGGGCTTTGCTCATCCCTGTGCCGTCTCTTTCTCTGGAGAGTTCTCCGCAAACGTTAGTCTTCCCTTTCTATCTGATCCTCTTCCTTCTGTTTCCACAACCCTGCGTGGGGAAAAGTGACCTAAAGCCAGGTCAGCTGAATTAAAAGGGAGGTGATTGAGTTCAAGCCCGGCACATCAGTGACTTCAGGGTGTTATTTATTTATATTTGGACACGCCGTGTAGTATGTAGGATCTTAATGTTAGTTCCATGACGAGGGATGAAACCCGTGCCACCTGCAGTGGAAACGGGGCGTCTTAGCCACTTGACCTCTTGGGAGGTCCCGGGCTTTTTAATTTAAAGCAGTGGGGTGCGGTAGGGGGGGATAGTACCCTCGTAAACTTGGAGAGAGAAGATATCCCCATCTGTAGGGCACTTCATTGTGCTAAGAGGGAGAGGGGAAAGGAAATCAGGCTGCCAGGTGCCCAAGGCCAGTGCAGCCCCCGGGGCTCCGCAGGGAAGAAGGGCTGAGAGTTGCCATTAGAGCCGACGTCCACAAGAGGGCGCCGGAGCACCAGCGGTACCCTCGTGTGCATCCCTGGCCAAGCCTCCAGGTTCGGACATGGGGTTTGCGGAAAGTCAAGGACGTGCCCAGAGGAAAGGGGTTGTTACTGGGCACCTGTGATTCACTTGCTGAAATTGCCTCCTCTCACAGAGTGGGCTGAATTCTGCCTTCAGCTTGCCATGGGGGCACTTTCAGCCGGGCCGGGTGGCCCAGTGACCCGACAGCCAGAGAGGCTGTCTGCAGACTGACTGCCCTTTGTTTCTCCAGAGTCAGGACTCTGGACCCAGAAATACATGGCTTGACTCGGGCTTGCAGCTTTTTAAGCTGTTGGTGTCTGTGGGTGTTGGCATCTGGAAAACGTGGCTGGTTTTCCTGAACCCGGAGCCTGTAAAAGCCTGGATATTTGCTGGGCGGGCTTTGCTCATCCCTGTGCCCTCTCTTTCTCTGGAGAGTCTCTGCAAACGTTTGTCTTCCCTTTCTATCTGATCCTCTTCCTTCTGTTTTCACAACCCTGCGTGGGGAAAAGTGACCTAAAGCCAGGTCAGCTGAATTAAAAGGGAGGTGATTGAGTTCACGGCCGGTACATCAGTGACTTCAGGGGACTATTTATTTATTTATTTATTTTTGGCCATGCTGTGTGGCATGTAGGATCTTAGTTCCATGACGAGGGATGAAACCCGTGCCACCTGCAGTGGAAACGGGGCGTCTTAGCCACTTGACCTCTTGGGAGGTCCCGGGCTTTTTAATTTAAAGCAGTGGGGTGCGGTAGGGGGGGATAGTACCCTCGTAAACTTGGAGAGAGAAGATATCCCCATCTGTAGGGCACTTCATTGTGCTAAGAGGGAGAGGGGAAAGGAAATCAGGCTGCCAGGTGCCCAAGGCCAGTGCAGCCCCCGGGGCTCCGCAGGGAAGAAGGGCTGAGAGTTGCCATTAGAGCCGACGTCCACAAGAGGGCGCCGCAGCACCAGCGGTACCCTCGTGTGCATCCCTGGCCAAGCCTCCAGGTTCGGACATGGGGTTTGCGGAAAGTCAAGGACGTGCCCAGAGGAAAGGGGTTGTTACTGGGCACCTCTGATTCGCTTGCTGAAATTGCCTCCTCTCACAGAGTGGGCTGAATTCTGCCTTCAGCTTGCCATGGGGGCACTTTCAGCCGGGCCGGGTGGCCCAGTGACCCGACAGCCAGAGAGGCTGTCTGCAGACTGACTGCCCTTTGTTTCTCCAGAGTCAGGACTCTGGACCCAGAAATACGTGCTTTGACTCGGGCTTGCAGCTTTTTAAGCTGTTGGCCACTGTGGGTGTTGGCATCTGGAAAACGGGGCTGGTTTTCCTGAACCTGGAGCCTGTAAAAGCCTGGATATTTGCTGGGCGGGCTTTGCTCATCCCTGTGCCGTCTCTTTCTCTAGAGAGTTCTCCGCATACGTTTGTCTTCCCTTTCTATCTGATCCTCTTCCTTCTGTTTCCACAACCCTGCGTGGGGAAAACTGACCTAGAGCGAGATCAGCTGAATTAAAAGGGAGGTGATTGAGTTCAAGCCCGGCACATCAGTGACTTCAGGGTGTTATTTATTTATTTATTTATATTTGGACACGCCGTGTAGTATGTAGGATCTTAATGTTAGTTCCATGACGAGGGATGAAACCCGTGCCACCTGCAGTGGAAACGGGGGGTCTTAGCCACTTGACCTCTTGGGAGGTCCCGGGCTTTTTAATTTAAAGCAGTGGGGTGCGGTAGGGGGGGATAGTACCCTCGTAAACTTGGAGAGAGAAGATATCCCCATCTGTAGGGCACTTCATTGTGCTAAGAGGGAGAGGGGAAAGGAAATCAGGCTGCCAGGTGCCCAAGGCCAGTGCAGCCCCCGGGGCTCCGCAGGGAAGAAGGGCTGAGAGTTGCCATTAGAGCCGACGTCCACAAGAGGGCGCCGGAGCACCAGCGGTACCCTCGTGTGCATCCCTGGCCAAGCCTCCAGGTTCGGACATGGGGTTTGCGGAAAGTCAAGGACGTGCCCAGAGGAAAGGGGTTGTTACTGGGCACCTCTGATTCACTTGCTGAAATTGCCTCCTCTCACAGAGTGGGCTGAATTCTGCCTTCTGCTTGCCATGGGGGCACTTTCAGCCGGGCCGGGTGGCCCAGTGACCCGACAGCCAGAGAGGCTGTCTGCAGACTGACTGCCCTTTGTTTCTCCAGAGTCAGGACTCTGGACCCAGAAATACATGCCTTGACTCGGGCTTGCAGCTTTTTAAGCTGTTGGCGTCTGTGGGTGTTGGCATCTGGAAAACGTGGCTGGTTTTCCTGAACCCGGAGCCTGTAAAAGCCTGGATATTTGCTGGGCGGGCTTTGCTCATCCCTGTGCCCTCTCTTTCTCTGGAGAGTCTCTGCAAACGTTTGTCTTCCCTTTCTATCTGATCCTCTTCCTTCTGTTTTCACAACCCTGCGTGGGGAAAAGTGACCTAAAGCCAGGTCAGCTGAATTAAAAGGGAGGTGATTGAGTTCACGGCCGGTACATCAGTGACTTCAGGGGACTATTTATTTATTTATTTATTTTTGGCCATGCTGTGTGGCATGTAGGATCTTAGTTCCATGACGAGGGATGAAACCCGTGCCACCTGCAGTGGAAACGGGGCGTCTTAGCCACTTGACCTCTTGGGAGGTCCCAGGCTTTTTAATTTAGAGCTGTGGGGTGCGGTAGGGGGGGATAGTACCCTCGTAAACTTGGAGAGAGAAGATATCCCCATCTGTAGGGCACTTCCTTGTGCTAAGAGGGAGAGGGGAAAGGAAATCAGGCTGCCAGGTGCCCAAGGCCAGTGCAGCCCCCGGGGCTCCGCAGGGAAGAAGGGCTGAGAGTTGCCATTAGAGCCGACGTCCACAAGAGGGCGCTGGAGCACCAGCGGTTCCCTCGTGTGCATCCCTGGCCAAGCCTCCAGGTTCGGACATGGGGATTGAGGAAAGTCAAGGACGTGCCCAGAGGAAAGGGGTTGTTACTGGGCACCTCTGATTCGCTTGCTGAAATTGCCTCCTCTCACAGAGTGGGCTGAATTCTGCCTTCAGCTTGCCATGGGGGCACTTTCAGCCGGGCCGGGTGGCCCAGTGACCCGACAGCCAGAGAGGCTGTCTGCAGACTGACTGCCCTTTGTTTCTCCAGAGTCAGGACTCTGGACTCAGAAACACCTGGCTTGACTTGGGTTTCCAGCTTTTAAGCTGCTGGTCTCTGTGTGTGTTGGCATCTGGAAAACGGGGCTGTCGTCCTGAACCTGGAGCCTGTAAAAACCCTGGTGTTTGCTGGCGGGCTGCGCTCATCCCTGTGCCCTTTCGTTTTCCCGAGAGTTCTCTCCAAAAGTTTGTCTTCCCTTTCCATCTGATCCTCTTCCTTCTGTTTCCACAACTGTGCCTGGGGTAACCTGACCTAAAGCCAGATCACTTGAAGTATGTGGGAGATGATTGATATAAACCCTGGTACATCGGTAAATGCAGTGGGCCCATTTATTTATTTATTTATATTTGGGCATGCTGTGTGGCATGTAGGATCTTAGTTCCCCGACCAAGGATCAAACCCATACGCCCTGCAGTGGAAGAATGGAGCCTCAACCACTGGAGGAACAGAGAAGTCCTGGGCTGATTAATTTAAAGTAGTAGGATGTGGTAGGGAGGGATGAGTACCCTGGGAGACTTGGAGAGAGAAAATATCGCCATCTCTAGGGCAGTTCATTGTCGTAAGAGGGAGAGGGGGAAGGAAATCAGGCGGGCAGGCGCCCTGGGCCAGTGCAGCCCCTAGAGCTGGCAAGGGAGGCAGGAGGAAGGGCTATAAGTTGCTATTAGAGACGAAGGCCACAAGAGGGCGCCGGAGCGCCAGCGGAGCCCACCTGTGGATCCCTGGCCAAAATTCCAGGTTTTGAGATGGGGTTGGAGATGGGGTTAGCAGAACCGTAAGGACGTGCCCAGAGCAAAGGGGTTAGTTACGGGCCCCTCTGATTCAGTGGCTCAAATTGCCTCGCCGCACAGGGGGGCAGTGGTCTGCCTTCAGCATCCGATGGGGACACTTCCAGCCAGGTTGTGGCCCAGTGGTCAGACGGCCAGACAGGTTGCCTGTAGACTGAGTTCCCTTTGTTTCTCCAGAGTCAGGACTCTGGACCCAGAAATACGTGACTTGACTTGGGCTTGCAGCTTTTAAAGCTGTTGGCCTCTGTGGGTGTTGGCATCTTGAAAACGGGGCTGGTTTTCCTGAACCTGGAGCCTGTAAAAGCCTGGATATTTGCTGGGCGGGCTTTGCTCATCCCTGTGCCGTCTCTTTCTCTGGAGAGTTCTCCGCAAACGTTAGTCTTCCCTTTCTATCTGATCCTCTTCCTTCTGTTTCCACAACCCTGCGTGGGGAAAAGTGACCTAAAGCCAGGTCAGCTGAATTAAAAGGGAGGTGATTGAGTTCAAGCCCGGCACATCAGTGACTTCAGGGTGTTATTTATTTATATTTGGACACGCCGTGTAGTATGTAGGATCTTAATGTTAGTTCCATGACGAGGGATGAAACCCGTGCCACCTGCAGTGGAAACGGGGCGTCTTAGCCACTTGACCTCTTGGGAGGTCCCGGGCTTTTTAATTTAAAGCAGTGGGGTGCGGTAGGGGGGGATAGTACCCTCGTAAACTTGGAGAGAGAAGATATCCCCATCTGTAGGGCACTTCATTGTGCTAAGAGGGAGAGGGGAAAGGAAATCAGGCTGCCAGGTGCCCAAGGCCAGTGCAGCCCCCGGGGCTCCGCAGGGAAGAAGGGCTGAGAGTTGCCATTAGAGCCGACGTCCACAAGAGGGTGCCGGAGCACCAGCGGTACCCTCGTGTGCATCCCTGGCCAAGCCTCCAGGTTCGGACATGGGGTTTGCGGAAAGTCAAGGACGTGCCCAGAGGAAAGGGGTTGTTACTGGGCACCTGTGATTCACTTGCTGAAATTGCCTCCTCTCACAGAGTGGGCTGAATTCTGCCTTCAGCTTGCCATGGGGGCACTTTCAGCCGGGCCGGGTGGCCCAGTGACCCGACAGCCAGAGAGGCTGTCTGCAGACTGACTGCCCTTTGTTTCTCCAGAGTCAGGACTCTGGACCCAGAAATACATGCCTTGACTCGGGCTTGCAGCTTTTTAAGCTGTTGGTGTCTGTGGGTGTTGGCATCTGGAAAACGTGGCTGGTTTTCCTGAACCCGGAGCCTGTAAAAGCCTGGATATTTGCTGGGCGGGCTTTGCTCATCCCTGTGCCCTCTCTTTCTCTGGAGAGTCTCTGCAAACGTTTGTCTTCCCTTTCTATCTGATCCTCTTCCTTCTGTTTTCACAACCCTGCGTGGGGAAAAGTGACCTAAAGCCAGGTCAGCTGAATTAAAAGGGAGGTGATTGAGTTCACGGCCGGTACATCAGTGACTTCAGGGGACTATTTATTTATTTATTTATTTTTGGCCATGCTGTGTGGCATGTAGGATCTTAGTTCCATGACGAGGGATGAAACCCGTGCCACCTGCAGTGGAAACGGGGCGTCTTAGCCACTTGACCTCTTGGGAGGTCCCGGGCTTTTTAATTTAAAGCAGTGGGGTGCGGTAGGGGGGGATAGTACCCTCGTAAACTTGGAGAGAGAAGATATCCCCATCTGTAGGGCACTTCATTGTGCTAAGAGGGAGAGGGGAAAGGAAATCAGGCTGCCAGGTGCCCAAGGCCAGTGCAGCCCCCGGGGCTCCGCAGGGAAGAAGGGCTGAGAGTTGCCATTAGAGCCGACGTCCACAAGAGGGCGCCGCAGCACCAGCGGTACCCTCGTGTGCATCCCTGGCCAAGCCTCCAGGTTCGGACATGGGGTTTGCGGAAAGTCAAGGACGTGCCCAGAGGAAAGGGGTTGTTACTGGGCACCTCTGATTCGCTTGCTGAAATTGCCTCCTCTCACAGAGTGGGCTGAATTCTGCCTTCAGCTTGCCATGGGGGCACTTTCAGCCGGGCCGGGTGGCCCAGTGACCCGACAGCCAGAGAGGCTGTCTGCAGACTGACTGCCCTTTGTTTCTCCAGAGTCAGGACTCTGGACCCAGAAATACGTGCTTTGACTCGGGCTTGCAGCTTTTTAAGCTGTTGGCCACTGTGGGTGTTGGCATCTGGAAAACGGGGCTGGTTTTCCTGAACCTGGAGCCTGTAAAAGCCTGGATATTTGCTGGGTGGGCTTTGCTCATCCCTGTGCCGTCTCTTTCTCTAGAGAGTTCTCCGCATACGTTTGTCTTCCCTTTCTATCTGATCCTCTTCCTTCTGTTTCCACAACCCTGCGTGGGGAAAACTGACCTAGAGCGAGATCAGCTGAATTAAAAGGGAGGTGATTGAGTTCAAGCCCGGCACATCAGTGACTTCAGGGTGTTATTTATTTATTTATTTATATTTGGACACGCCGTGTAGTATGTAGGATCTTAATGTTAGTTCCATGACGAGGGATGAAACCCGTGCCACCTGCAGTGGAAACGGGGGGTCTTAGCCACTTGACCTCTTGGGAGGTCCCGGGCTTTTTAATTTAAAGCAGTGGGGTGCGGTAGGGGGGGATAGTACCCTCGTAAACTTGGAGAGAGAAGATATCCCCATCTGTAGGGCACTTCATTGTGCTAAGAGGGAGAGGGGAAAGGAAATCAGGCTGCCAGGTGCCCAAGGCCAGTGCAGCCCCCGGGGCTCCGCAGGGAAGAAGGGCTGAGAGTTGCCATTAGAGCCGACGTCCACAAGAGGGCGCCGGAGCACCAGCGGTACCCTCGTGTGCATCCCTGGCCAAGCCTCCAGGTTCGGACATGGGGTTTGCGGAAAGTCAAGGACGTGCCCAGAGGAAAGGGGTTGTTACTGGGCACCTCTGATTCACTTGCTGAAATTGCCTCCTCTCACAGAGTGGGCTGAATTCTGCCTTCTGCTTGCCATGGGGGCACTTTCAGCCGGGCCGGGTGGCCCAGTGACCCGACAGCCAGAGAGGCTGTCTGCAGACTGACTGCCCTTTGTTTCTCCAGAGTCAGGACTCTGGACCCAGAAATACATGCCTTGACTCGGGCTTGCAGCTTTTTAAGCTGTTGGCGTCTGTGGGTGTTGGCATCTGGAAAACGTGGCTGGTTTTCCTGAACCCGGAGCCTGTAAAAGCCTGGATATTTGCTGGGCGGGCTTTGCTCATCCCTGTGCCCTCTCTTTCTCTGGAGAGTCTCTGCAAACGTTTGTCTTCCCTTTCTATCTGATCCTCTTCCTTCTGTTTTCACAACCCTGCGTGGGGAAAAGTGACCTAAAGCCAGGTCAGCTGAATTAAAAGGGAGGTGATTGAGTTCACGGCCGGTACATCAGTGACTTCAGGGGACTATTTATTTATTTATTTATTTTTGGCCATGCTGTGTGGCATGTAGGATCTTAGTTCCATGACGAGGGATGAAACCCGTGCCACCTGCAGTGGAAACGGGGCGTCTTAGCCACTTGACCTCTTGGGAGGTCCCAGGCTTTTTAATTTAGAGCTGTGGGGTGCGGTAGGGTGGGATAGTACCCTCGTAAATTTGGAGAGAGAAGATATCCCCATCTGTAGGGCACTTCCTTGTGCTAAGAGGGAGAGGGGAAAGGAAATCAGGCTGCCAGGTGCCCAAGGCCAGTGCAGCCCCCGGGGCTCCGCAGGGAAGAAGGGCTGAGAGTTGCCATTAGAGCCGACGTCCACAAGAGGGCGCTGGAGCACCAGCGGTTCCCTCGTGTGCATCCCTGGCCAAGCCTCCAGGTTCGGACATGGGGATTGAGGAAAGTCAAGGACGTGCCCAGAGGAAAGGGGTTGTTACTGGGCACCTCTGATTCGCTTGCTGAAATTGCCTCCTCTCACAGAGTGGGCTGAATTCTGCCTTCAGCTTGCCATGGGGGCACTTTCAGCCGGGCCGGGTGGCCCAGTGACCCGACAGCCAGAGAGGCTGTCTGCAGACTGACTGCCCTTTGTTTCTCCAGAGTCAGGACTCTGGACTCAGAAACACCTGGCTTGACTTGGGTTTCCAGCTTTTAAGCTGCTGGTCTCTGTGTGTGTTGGCATCTGGAAAACGGGGCTGTCGTCCTGAACCTGGAGCCTGTAAAAACCCTGGTGTTTGCTGGCGGGCTGCGCTCATCCCTGTGCCCTTTCGTTTTCCCGAGAGTTCTCTCCAAAAGTTTGTCTTCCCTTTCCATCTGATCCTCTTCCTTCTGTTTCCACAACTGTGCCTGGGGTAACCTGACCTAAAGCCAGATCACTTGAAGTATGTGGGAGATGATTGATATAAACCCTGGTACATCGGTAAATGCAGTGGGCCCATTTATTTATTTATTTATATTTGGGCATGCTGTGTGGCATGTAGGATCTTAGTTCCCCGACCAAGGATCAAACCCATACGCCCTGCAGTGGAAGAATGGAGCCTCAACCACTGGAGGAACAGAGAAGTCCTGGGCTGATTAATTTAAAGTAGTAGGATGTGGTAGGGAGGGATGAGTACCCTGGGAGACTTGGAGAGAGAAAATATCGCCATCTCTAGGGCAGTTCATTGTCGTAAGAGGGAGAGGGGGAAGGAAATCAGGCGGGCAGGCGCCCTGGGCCAGTGCAGCCCCTAGAGCTGGCAAGGGAGGCAGGAGGAAGGGCTATAAGTTGCTATTAGAGACGAAGGCCACAAGAGGGCGCCGGAGCGCCAGCGGAGCCCACCTGTGGATCCCTGGCCAAAATTCCAGGTTTTGAGATGGGGTTGGAGATGGGGTTAGCAGAACCGTAAGGACGTGCCCAGAGCAAAGGGGTTAGTTACGGGCCCCTCTGATTCAGTGGCTCAAATTGCCTCGCCGCACAGGGGGGCAGTGGTCTGCCTTCAGCATCCGATGGGGACACTTCCAGCCAGGTTGTGGCCCAGTGGTCAGACGGCCAGACAGGTTGCCTGTAGACTGAGTTCCCTTTGTTTCTCCAGAGTCAGGACTCTGGACCCAGAAATACGTGACTTGACTTGGGCTTGCAGCTTTTAAAGCTGTTGGCCTCTGTGGGTGTTGGCATCTTGAAAACGGGGCTGGTTTTCCTGAACCTGGAGCCTGTAAAAGCCTGGATATTTGCTGGGCGGGCTTTGCTCATCCCTGTGCCGTCTCTTTCTCTGGAGAGTTCTCCGCAAACGTTAGTCTTCCCTTTCTATCTGATCCTCTTCCTTCTGTTTCCACAACCCTGCGTGGGGAAAAGTGACCTAAAGCCAGGTCAGCTGAATTAAAAGGGAGGTGATTGAGTTCAAGCCCGGCACATCAGTGACTTCAGGGTGTTATTTATTTATTTATTTATATTTGGACACGCCGTGTAGTATGTAGGATCTTAATGTTAGTTCCATGACGAGGGATGAAACCCGTGCCACCTGCAGTGGAAACGGGGCGTCTTAGCCACTTGACCTCTTGGGAGGTCCCGGGCTTTTTAATTTAAAGCAGTGGGGTGCGGTAGGGGGGGATAGTACCCTCGTAAACTTGGAGAGAGAAGATATCCCCATCTGTAGGGCACTTCATTGTGCTAAGAGGGAGAGGGGAAAGGAAATCAGGCTGCCAGGTGCCCAAGGCCAGTGCAGCCCCCGGGGCTCCGCAGGGAAGAAGGGCTGAGAGTTGCCATTAGAGCCGACGTCCACAAGAGGGCGCCGGAGCACCAGCGGTACCCTCGTGTGCATCCCTGGCCAAGCCTCCAGGTTCGGACATGGGGTTTGCGGAAAGTCAAGGACGTGCCCAGAGGAAAGGGGTTGTTACTGGGCACCTGTGATTCACTTGCTGAAATTGCCTCCTCTCACAGAGTGGGCTGAATTCTGCCTTCAGCTTGCCATGGGGGCACTTTCAGCCGGGCCGGGTGGCCCAGTGACCCGACAGCCAGAGAGGCTGTCTGCAGACTGACTGCCCTTTGTTTCTCCAGAGTCAGGACTCTGGACCCAGAAATACATGCCTTGACTCGGGCTTGCAGCTTTTTAAGCTGTTGGTGTCTGTGGGTGTTGGCATCTGGAAAACGTGGCTGGTTTTCCTGAACCCGGAGCCTGTAAAAGCCTGGATATTTGCTGGGTGGGCTTTGCTCATCCCTGTGCCGTCTCTTTCTCTAGAGAGTTCTCCGCATACGTTTGTCTTCCCTTTCTATCTGATCCTCTTCCTTCTGTTTCCACAACCCTGCGTGGGGAAAACTGACCTAGAGCGAGATCAGCTGAATTAAAAGGGAGGTGATTGAGTTCAAGCCCGGCACATCAGTGACTTCAGGGTGTTATTTATTTATTTATTTATATTTGGACACGCCGTGTAGTATGTAGGATCTTAATGTTAGTTCCATGACGAGGGATGAAACCCGTGCCACCTGCAGTGGAAACGGGGGGTCTTAGCCACTTGACCTCTTGGGAGGTCCCGGGCTTTTTAATTTAAAGCAGTGGGGTGCGGTAGGGGGGGATAGTACCCTCGTAAACTTGGAGAGAGAAGATATCCCCATCTGTAGGGCACTTCATTGTGCTAAGAGGGAGAGGGGAAAGGAAATCAGGCTGCCAGGTGCCCAAGGCCAGTGCAGCCCCCGGGGCTCCGCAGGGAAGAAGGGCTGAGAGTTGCCATTAGAGCCGACGTCCACAAGAGGGCGCCGGAGCACCAGCGGTACCCTCGTGTGCATCCCTGGCCAAGCCTCCAGGTTCGGACATGGGGTTTGCGGAAAGTCAAGGACGTGCCCAGAGGAAAGGGGTTGTTACTGGGCACCTCTGATTCACTTGCTGAAATTGCCTCCTCTCACAGAGTGGGCTGAATTCTGCCTTCTGCTTGCCATGGGGGCACTTTCAGCCGGGCCGGGTGGCCCAGTGACCCGACAGCCAGAGAGGCTGTCTGCAGACTGACTGCCCTTTGTTTCTCCAGAGTCAGGACTCTGGACCCAGAAATACATGCCTTGACTCGGGCTTGCAGCTTTTTAAGCTGTTGGCGTCTGTGGGTGTTGGCATCTGGAAAACGTGGCTGGTTTTCCTGAACCCGGAGCCTGTAAAAGCCTGGATATTTGCTGGGCGGGCTTTGCTCATCCCTGTGCCCTCTCTTTCTCTGGAGAGTCTCTGCAAACGTTTGTCTTCCCTTTCTATCTGATCCTCTTCCTTCTGTTTTCACAACCCTGCGTGGGGAAAAGTGACCTAAAGCCAGGTCAGCTGAATTAAAAGGGAGGTGATTGAGTTCACGGCCGGTACATCAGTGACTTCAGGGGACTATTTATTTATTTATTTATTTTTGGCCATGCTGTGTGGCATGTAGGATCTTAGTTCCATGACGAGGGATGAAACCCGTGCCACCTGCAGTGGAAACGGGGCGTCTTAGCCACTTGACCTCTTGGGAGGTCCCAGGCTTTTTAATTTAGAGCTGTGGGGTGCGGTAGGGTGGGATAGTACCCTCGTAAACTTGGAGAGAGAAGATATCCCCATC
This sequence comes from Leucopleurus acutus, assembly GCF_964270905.1. Lineage (NCBI taxonomy): Eukaryota > Metazoa > Chordata > Mammalia > Artiodactyla > Delphinidae > Leucopleurus > Leucopleurus acutus. Next base: position 74,239,431 of record NC_139156.1, read on the forward strand.
TGTAGGGCACTTCCTTGTGCTAAGAGGGAGAGGGGAAAGGAAATCAGGCTGCCAGGTGCCCAAGGCCAGTGCAGCCCCCGGGGCTCCGCAGGGAAGAAGGGCTGAGAGTTGCCATTAGAGCCGACGTCCACAAGAGGGCGCTGGAGCACCAGCGGTTCCCTCGTGTGCATCCCTGGCCAAGCCTCCAGGTTCGGACATGGGGATTGAGGAAAGTCAAGGATGTGCCCAGAGGAAAGGGGTTGTTACTGGGCACCTCTGATTCGCTTGCTGAAATTGCCTCCTCTCACAGAGTGGGCTGAATTCTGCCTTCAGCTTGCCATGGGGGCACTTTCAGCCGGGCCGGGTGGCCCAGTGACCCGACAGCCAGAGAGGCTGTCTGCAGACTGACTGCCCTTTGTTTCTCCAGAGTCAGGACTCTGGACTCAGAAACACCTGGCTTGACTTGGGCTTCCAGCTTTTAAGCTGCTGGTCTCTGTGTGTGTTGGCATCTGGAAAACGGGGCTGTCGTCCTGAACCTGGAGCCTGTAAAAACCCTGGTGTTTGCTGGCGGGCTGCGCTCATCCCTGTGCCCTTTCGTTTTCCCGAGAGTTCTCTCCAAAAGTTTGTCTTCCCTTTCCATCTGATCCTCTTCCTTCTGTTTCCACAACTGTGCCTGGGGTAACCTGACCTAAAGCCAGATCACTTGAAGTATGTGGGAGATGATTGATATAAACCCTGGTACATCGGTAAATGCAGTGGGCCCATTTATTTATTTATTTATATTTGGGCATGCTGTGTGGCATGTAGGATCTTAGTTCCCCGACCAAGGATCAAACCCATACGCCCTGCAGTGGAAGAATGGAGCCTCAACCACTGGAGGAACAGAGAAGTCCTGGGCTGATTAATTTAAAGTAGTAGGATGTGGTAGGGAGGGATGAGTACCCTGGGAGACTTGGAGAGAGAAAATATCGCCATCTCTAGGGCAGTTCATTGTCGTAAGAGGGAGAGGGGGAAGGAAATCAGGCGGGCAGGCGCCCTGGGCCAGTGCAGCCCCTAGAGCTGGCAAGGGAGGCAGGAGGAAGGGCTATAAGTTGCTATTAGAGACGAAGGCCACAAGAGGGCGCCGGAGCGCCAGCGGAGCCCACCTGTGGATCCCTGGCCAAAATTCCAGGTTTTGACATGGGGTTGGAGATGGGGTTAGCAGAACCGTAAGGACGTGCCCAGAGCAAAGGGGTTAGTTACGGGCCCCTCTGATTCAGTGGCTCAAATTGCCTCGCCGCACAGGGGGGCAGTGGTCTGCCTTCAGCATCCGATGGGGACACTTCCAGCCAGGTTGTGGCCCAGTGGTCAGACGGCCAGACAGGTTGCCTGTAGACTGAGTTCCCTTTGTTTCTCCAGAGTCAGGACTCTGGACCCAGAAATACGTGACTTGACTTGGGCTTGCAGCTTTTAAAGCTGTTGGCCTCTGTGGGTGTTGGCATCTTGAAAACGGGGCTGGTTTTCCTGAACCTGGAGCCTGTAAAAGCCTGGATATTTGCTGGGCGGGCTTTGCTCATCCCTGTGCCGTCTCTTTCTCTGGAGAGTTCTCCGCAAACGTTAGTCTTCCCTTTCTATCTGATCCTCTTCCTTCTGTTTCCACAACCCTGCGTGGGGAAAAGTGACCTAAAGCCAGGTCAGCTGAATTAAAAGGGAGGTGATTGAGTTCAAGCCCGGCACATCAGTGACTTCAGGGTGTTATTTATTTATTTATTTATATTTGGACACGCCGTGTAGTATGTAGGATCTTAATGTTAGTTCCATGACGAGGGATGAAACCCGTGCCACCTGCAGTGGAAACGGGGCGTCTTAGCCACTTGACCTCTTGGGAGGTCCCGGGCTTTTTAATTTAAAGCAGTGGGGTGCGGTAGGGGGGGATAGTACCCTCGTAAACTTGGAGAGAGAAGATATCCCCATCTGTAGGGCACTTCATTGTGCTAAGAGGGAGAGGGGAAAGGAAATCAGGCTGCCAGGTGCCCAAGGCCAGTGCAGCCCCCGGGGCTCCGCAGGGAAGAAGGGCTGAGAGTTGCCATTAGAGCCGACGTCCACAAGAGGGCGCCGGAGCACCAGCGGTACCCTCGTGTGCATCCCTGGCCAAGCCTCCAGGTTCGGACATGGGGTTTGCGGAAAGTCAAGGACGTGCCCAGAGGAAAGGGGTTGTTACTGGGCACCTGTGATTCACTTGCTGAAATTGCCTCCTCTCACAGAGTGGGCTGAATTCTGCCTTCAGCTTGCCATGGGGGCACTTTCAGCCGGGCCGGGTGGCCCAGTGACCCGACAGCCAGAGAGGCTGTCTGCAGACTGACTGCCCTTTGTTTCTCCAGAGTCAGGACTCTGGACCCAGAAATACATGCCTTGACTCGGGCTTGCAGCTTTTTAAGCTGTTGGTGTCTGTGGGTGTTGGCATCTGGAAAACGTGGCTGGTTTTCCTGAACCCGGAGCCTGTAAAAGCCTGGATATTTGCTGGGCGGGCTTTGCTCATCCCTGTGCCCTCTCTTTCTCTGGAGAGTCTCTGCAAACGTTTGTCTTCCCTTTCTATCTGATCCTCTTCCTTCTGTTTTCACAACCCTGCGTGGGGAAAAGTGACCTAAAGCCAGGTCAGCTGAATTAAAAGGGAGGTGATTGAGTTCACGGCCGGTACATCAGTGACTTCAGGGGACTATTTATTTATTTATTTATTTTTGGCCATGCTGTGTGGCATGTAGGATCTTAGTTCCATGACGAGGGATGAAACCCGTGCCACCTGCAGTGGAAACGGGGCGTCTTAGCCACTTGACCTCTTGGGAGGTCCCAGGCTTTTTAATTTAGAGCTGTGGGGTGCGGTAGGGGGGGATAGTACCCTCGTAAACTTGGAGAGAGAAGATATCCCCATCTGTAGGGCACTTCCTTGTGCTAAGAGGGAGAGGGGAAAGGAAATCAGGCTGCCAGGTGCCCAAGGCCAGTGCAGCCCCCGGGGCTCCGCAGGGAAGAAGGGCTGAGAGTTGCCATTAGAGCCGACGTCCACAAGAGGGCGCTGGAGCACCAGCGGTTCCCTCGTGTGCATCCCTGGCCAAGCCTCCAGGTTCGGACATGGGGATTGAGGAAAGTCAAGGACGTGCCCAGAGGAAAGGGGTTGTTACTGGGCACCTCTGATTCGCTTGCAGAAATTGCCTCCTCTCACAGAGTGGGCTGAATTCTGCCTTCAGCTTGCCATGGGGGCACTTTCAGCCGGGCCGGGTGGCCCAGTGACCCGACAGCCAGAGAGGCTGTCTGCAGACTGACTGCCCTTTGTTTCTCCAGAGTCAGGACTCTGGACTCAGAAACACCTGGCTTGACTTGGGTTTCCAGCTTTTAAGCTGCTGGTCTCTGTGTGTGTTGGCATCTGGAAAACGGGGCTGTCGTCCTGAACCTGGAGCCTGTAAAAACCCTGGTGTTTGCTGGCGGGCTGCGCTCATCCCTGTGCCCTTTCGTTTTCCCGAGAGTTCTCTCCAAAAGTTTGTCTTCCCTTTCCATCTGATCCTCTTCCTTCTGTTTCCACAACTGTGCCTGGGGTAACCTGACCTAAAGCCAGATCACTTGAAGTATGTGGGAGATGATTGATATAAACCCTGGTACATCGGTAAATGCAGTGGGCCCATTTATTTATTTATTTATATTTGGGCATGCTGTGTGGCATGTAGGATCTTAGTTCCCCGACCAAGGATCAAACCCATACGCCCTGCAGTGGAAGAATGGAGCCTCAACCACTGGAGGAACAGAGAAGTCCTGGGCTGATTAATTTAAAGTAGTAGGATGTGGTAGGGAGGGATGAGTACCCTGGGAGACTTGGAGAGAGAAAATATCGCCATCTCTAGGGCAGTTCATTGTCGTAAGAGGGAGAGGGGGAAGGAAATCAGGCGGGCAGGCGCCCTGGGCCAGTGCAGCCCCTAGAGCTGGCAAGGGAGGCAGGAGGAAGGGCTATAAGTTGCTATTAGAGACGAAGGCCACAAGAGGGCGCCGGAGCGCCAGCGGAGCCCACCTGTGGATCCCTGGCCAAAATTCCAGGTTTTGAGATGGGGTTGGAGATGGGGTTAGCAGAACCGTAAGGACGTGCCCAGAGCAAAGGGGTTAGTTACGGGCCCCTCTGATTCAGTGGCTCAAATTGCCTCGCCGCACAGGGGGGCAGTGGTCTGCCTTCAGCATCCGATGGGGACACTTCCAGCCAGGTTGTGGCCCAGTGGTCAGACGGCCAGACAGGTTGCCTGTAGACTGAGTTCCCTTTGTTTCTCCAGAGTCAGGACTCTGGACCCAGAAATACGTGACTTGACTTGGGCTTGCAGCTTTTAAAGCTGTTGGCCTCTGTGGGTGTTGGCATCTTGAAAACGGGGCTGGTTTTCCTGAACCTGGAGCCTGTAAAAGCCTGGATATTTGCTGGGCGGGCTTTGCTCATCCCTGTGCCGTCTCTTTCTCTGGAGAGTTCTCCGCAAACGTTAGTCTTCCCTTTCTATCTGATCCTCTTCCTTCTGTTTCCACAACCCTGCATGGGGAAAAGTGACCTAAAGCCAGGTCAGCTGAATTAAAAGGGAGGTGATTGAGTTCAAGCCCGGCACATCAGTGACTTCAGGGTGTTATTTATTTATTTATTTATATTTGGACACGCCGTGTAGTATGTAGGATCTTAATGTTAGTTCCATGACGAGGGATGAAACCCGTGCCACCTGCAGTGGAAACGGGGCGTCTTAGCCACTTGACCTCTTGGGAGGTCCCGGGCTTTTTAATTTAAAGCAGTGGGGTGCGGTAGGGGGGGATAGTACCCTCGTAAACTTGGAGAGAGAAGATATCCCCATCTGTAGGGCACTTCATTGTGCTAAGAGGGAGAGGGGAAAGGAAATCAGGCTGCCAGGTGCCCAAGGCCAGTGCAGCCCCCGGGGCTCCGCAGGGAAGAAGGGCTGAGAGTTGCCATTAGAGCCGACGTCCACAAGAGGGCGCCGGAGCACCAGCGGTACCCTCGTGTGCATCCCTGGCCAAGCCTCCAGGTTGGGACATGGGGTTTGCGGAAAGTCAAGGACGTGCCCAGAGGAAAGGGGTTGTTACTGGGCACCTGTGATTCACTTGCTAAAATTGCCTCCTCTCACAGAGTGGGCTGAATTCTGCCTTCAGCTTGCCATGGGGGCACTTTCAGCCGGGCCGGGTGGCCCAGTGACCCGACAGCCAGAGAGGCTGTCTGCAGACTGACTGCCCTTTGTTTCTCCAGAGTCAGGACTCTGGACCCAGAAATACATGCCTTGACTCGGGCTTGCAGCTTTTTAAGCTGTTGGCGTCTGTGGGTGTTGGCATCTGGAAAACGTGGCTGGTTTTCCTGAACCCGGAGCCTGTAAAAGCCTGGATATTTGCTGGGCGGGCTTTGCTCATCCCTGTGCCCTCTCTTTCTCTGGAGAGTCTCTGCAAACGTTTGTCTTCCCTTTCTATCTGATCCTCTTCCTTCTGTTTTCACAACCCTGCGTGGGGAAAAGTGACCTAAAGCCAGGTCAGCTGAATTAAAAGGGAGGTGATTGAGTTCACGGCCGGTACATCAGTGACTTCAGGGGACTATTTATTTATTTATTTATTTTTGGCCATGCTGTGTGGCATGTAGGATCTTAGTTCCATGACGAGGGATGAAACCCGTGCCACCTGCAGTGGAAACGGGGCGTCTTAGCCACTTGACCTCTTGGGAGGTCCCAGGCTTTTTAATTTAGCGCTGTGGGGTGCGGTAGGGTGGGATAGTACCCTCGTAAACTTGGAGAGAGAAGATATCCCCATCTGTAGGGCACTTCCTTGTGCTAAGAGGGAGAGGGGAAAGGAAATCAGGCTGCCAGGTGCCCAAGGCCAGTGCAGCCCCCGGGGCTCCGCAGGGAAGAAGGGCTGAGAGTTGCCATTAGAGCCGACGTCCACAAGAGGGCGCTGGAGCACCAGCGGTTCCCTCGTGTGCATCCCTGGCCAAGCCTCCAGGTTCGGACATGGGGATTGAGGAAAGTCAAGGACGTGCCCAGAGGAAAGGGGTTGTTACTGGGCACCTCTGATTCGCTTGCAGAAATTGCCTCCTCTCACAGAGTGGGCTGAATTCTGCCTTCAGCTTGCCATGGGGGCACTTTCAGCCGGGCCGGGTGGCCCAGTGACCCGACAGCCAGAGAGGCTGTCTGCAGACTGACTGCCCTTTGTTTCTCCAGAGTCAGGACTCTGGACCCAGAAATACGTGCTTTGACTCGGGCTTGCAGCTTTTTAAGCTGTTGGCCACTGTGGGTGTTGGCATCTGGAAAACGGGGCTGGTTTTCCTGAACCTGGAGCCTGTAAAAGCCTGGATATTTGCTGGGCGGGCTTTGCTCATCCCTGTGCCGTCTCTTTCTCTAGAGAGTTCTCCGCATACGTTTGTCTTCCCTTTCTATCTGATCCTCTTCCTTCTGTTTCCACAACCCTGCGTGGGGAAAACTGACCTAGAGCGAGATCAGCTGAATTAAAAGGGAGGTGATTGAGTTCAAGCCCGGCACATCAGTGACTTCAGGGTGTTATTTATTTATTTATTTATATTTGGACACGCCGTGTAGTATGTAGGATCTTAATGTTAGTTCCATGACGAGGGATGAAACCCGTGCCACCTGCAGTGGAAACGGGGGGTCTTAGCCACTTGACCTCTTGGGAGGTCCCGGGCTTTTTAATTTAAAGCAGTGGGGTGCGGTAGGGGGGGATAGTACCCTCGTAAACTTGGAGAGGAAGATATCCCCATCTGTAGGGCACTTCATTGTGCTAAGAGGGAGAGGGGAAAGGAAATCAGGCTGCCAGGTGCCCAAGGCCAGTGCAGCCCCCGGGGCTCCGCAGGGAAGAAGGGCTGAGAGTTGCCATTAGAGCCGACGTCCACAAGAGGGCGCCGGAGCACCAGCGGTACCCTCGTGTGCATCCCTGGCCAAGCCTCCAGGTTCGGACATGGGGTTTGCGGAAAGTCAAGGACGTGCCCAGAGGAAAGGGGTTGTTACTGGGCACCTCTGATTCACTTGCTGAAATTGCCTCCTCTCACAGAGTGGGCTGAATTCTGCCTTCTGCTTGCCATGGGGGCACTTTCAGCCGGGCCGGGTGGCCCAGTGACCCGACAGCCAGAGAGGCTGTCTGCAGACTGACTGCCCTTTGTTTCTCCAGAGTCAGGACTCTGGACCCAGAAATACATGCCTTGACTCGGGCTTGCAGCTTTTTAAGCTGTTGGCGTCTGTGGGTGTTGGCATCTGGAAAACGTGGCTGGTTTTCCTGAACCCGGAGCCTGTAAAAGCCTGGATATTTGCTGGGCGGGCTTTGCTCATCCCTGTGCCCTCTCTTTCTCTGGAGAGTCTCTGCAAACGTTTGTCTTCCCTTTCTATCTGATCCTCTTCCTTCTGTTTTCACAACCCTGCGTGGGGAAAAGTGACCTAAAGCCAGGTCAGCTGAATTAAAAGGGAGGTGATTGAGTTCACGGCCGGTACATCAGTGACTTCAGGGGACTATTTATTTATTTATTTATTTTTGGCCATGCTGTGTGGCATGTAGGATCTTAGTTCCATGACGAGGGATGAAACCCGTGCCACCTGCAGTGGAAACGGGGCGTCTTAGCCACTTGACCTCTTGGGAGGTCCCAGGCTTTTTAATTTAGAGCTGTGGGGTGCGGTAGGGTGGGATAGTACCCTCGTAAACTTGGAGAGAGAAGATATCCCCATCTGTAGGGCACTTCCTTGTGCTAAGAGGGAGAGGGGAAAGGAAATCAGGCTGCCAGGTGCCCAAGGCCAGTGCAGCCCCCGGGGCTCCGCAGGGAAGAAGGGCTGAGAGTTGCCATTAGAGCCGACGTCCACAAGAGGGCGCTGGAGCACCAGCGGTTCCCTCGTGTGCATCCCTGGCCAAGCCTCCAGGTTCGGACATGGGGATTGAGGAAAGTCAAGGACGTGCCCAGAGGAAAGGGGTTGTTACTGGGCACCTCTGATTCGCTTGCTGAAATTGCCTCCTCTCACAGAGTGGGCTGAATTCTGCCTTCAGCTTGCCATGGGGGCACTTTCAGCCGGGCCGGGTGGCCCAGTGACCCGACAGCCAGAGAGGCTGTCTGCAGACTGACTGCCCTTTGTTTCTCCAGAGTCAGGACTCTGGACTCAGAAACACCTGGCTTGACTTGGGTTTCCAGCTTTTAAGCTGCTGGTCTCTGTGTGTGTTGGCATCTGGAAAACGGGGCTGTCGTCCTGAACCTGGAGCCTGTAAAAACCCTGGTGTTTGCTGGCGGGCTGCGCTCATCCCTGTGCCCTTTCGTTTTCCCGAGAGTTCTCTCCAAAAGTTTGTCTTCCCTTTCCATCTGATCCTCTTCCTTCTGTTTCCACAACTGTGCCTGGGGTAACCTGACCTAAAGCCAGATCACTTGAAGTATGTGGGAGATGATTGATATAAACCCTGGTACATCGGTAAATGCAGTGGGCCCATTTATTTATTTATTTATATTTGGGCATGCTGTGTGGCATGTAGGATCTTAGTTCCCCGACCAAGGATCAAACCCATACGCCCTGCAGTGGAAGAATGGAGCCTCAACCACTGGAGGAACAGAGAAGTCCTGGGCTGATTAATTTAAAGTAGTAGGATGTGGTAGGGAGGGATGAGTACCCTGGGAGACTTGGAGAGAGAAAATATCGCCATCTCTAGGGCAGTTCATTGTCGTAAGAGGGAGAGGGGGAAGGAAATCAGGCGGGCAGGCGCCCTGGGCCAGTGCAGCCCCTAGAGCTGGCAAGGGAGGCAGGAGGAAGGGCTATAAGTTGCTATTAGAGACGAAGGCCACAAGAGGGCGCCGGAGCGCCAGCGGAGCCCACCTGTGGATCCCTGGCCAAAATTCCAGGTTTTGAGATGGGGTTGGAGATGGGGTTAGCAGAACCGTAAGGACGTGCCCAGAGCAAAGGGGTTAGTTACGGGCCCCTCTGATTCAGTGGCTCAAATTGCCTCGCCGCACAGGGGGGCAGTGGTCTGCCTTCAGCATCCGATGGGGACACTTCCAGCCAGGTTGTGGCCCAGTGGTCAGACGGCCAGACAGGTTGCCTGTAGACTGAGTTCCCTTTGTTTCTCCAGAGTCAGGACTCTGGACCCAGAAATACGTGACTTGACTTGGGCTTGCAGCTTTTAAAGCTGTTGGCCTCTGTGGGTGTTGGCATCTTGAAAACGGGGCTGGTTTTCCTGAACCTGGAGCCTGTAAAAGCCTGGATATTTGCTGGGCGGGCTTTGCTCATCCCTGTGCCGTCTCTTTCTCTGGAGAGTTCTCCGCAAACGTTAGTCTTCCCTTTCTATCTGATCCTCTTCCTTCTGTTTCCACAACCCTGCGTGGGGAAAAGTGACCTAAAGCCAGGTCAGCTGAATTAAAAGGGAGGTGATTGAGTTCAAGCCCGGCACATCAGTGACTTCAGGGTGTTATTTATTTATTTATTTATATTTGGACACGCCGTGTAGTATGTAGGATCTTAATGTTAGTTCCATGACGAGGGATGAAACCCGTGCCACCTGCAGTGGAAACGGGGCGTCTTAGCCACTTGACCTCTTGGGAGGTCCCGGGCTTTTTAATTTAAAGCAGTGGGGTGCGGTAGGGGGGGATAGTACCCTCGTAAACTTGGAGAGAGAAGATATCCCCATCTGTAGGGCACTTCATTGTGCTAAGAGGGAGAGGGGAAAGGAAATCAGGCTGCCAGGTGCCCAAGGCCAGTGCAGCCCCCGGGGCTCCGCAGGGAAGAAGGGCTGAGAGTTGCCATTAGAGCCGACGTCCACAAGAGGGCGCCGGAGCACCAGCGGTACCCTCGTGTGCATCCCTGGCCAAGCCTCCAGGTTCAGACATGGGGTTTGCGGAAAGTCAAGGATGTGCCCAGAGGAAAGGGGTTGTTACTGGGCACCTGTGATTCACTTGCTGAAATTGCCTCCTCTCACAGAGTGGGCTGAATTCTGCCTTCAGCTTGCCATGGGGGCACTTTCAGCCGGGCCGGGTGGCCCAGTGACCCGACAGCCAGAGAGGCTGTCTGCAGACTGACTGCCCTTTGTTTCTCCAGAGTCAGGACTCTGGACCCAGAAATACATGCCTTGACTCGGGCTTGCAGCTTTTTAAGCTGTTGGTGTCTGTGGGTGTTGGCATCTGGAAAACGTGGCTGGTTTTCCTGAACCCGGAGCCTGTAAAAGCCTGGATATTTGCTGGGCGGGCTTTGCTCATCCCTGTGCCCTCTCTTTCTCTGGAGAGTCTCTGCAAACGTTTGTCTTCCCTTTCTATCTGATCCTCTTCCTTCTGTTTTCACAACCCTGCGTGGGGAAAAGTGACCTAAAGCCAGGTCAGCTGAATTAAAAGGGAGGTGATTGAGTTCACGGCCGGTACATCAGTGACTTCAGGGGACTATTTATTTATTTATTTATTTTTGGCCATGCTGTGTGGCATGTAGGATCTTAGTTCCATGACGAGGGATGAAACCCGTGCCACCTGCAGTGGAAACGGGGCGTCTTAGCCACTTGACCTCTTGGGAGGTCCCGGGCTTTTTAATTTAAAGCAGTGGGGTGCGGTAGGGGGGGATAGTACCCTCGTAAACTTGGAGAGAGAAGATATCCCCATCTGTAGGGCACTTCATTGTGCTAAGAGGGAGAGGGGAAAGGAAATCAGGCTGCCAGGTGCCCAAGGCCAGTGCAGCCCCCGGGGCTCCGCAGGGAAGAAGGGCTGAGAGTTGCCATTAGAGCCGACGTCCACAAGAGGGCGCCGGAGCACCAGCGGTACCCTCGTGTGCATCCCTGGCCAAGCCTCCAGGTTCGGACATGGGGTTTGCGGAAAGTCAAGGACGTGCCCAGAGGAAAGGGGTTGTTACTGGGCACCTCTGATTCGCTTGCTGAAATTGCCTCCTCTCACTAAGTGGGCTGAATTCTGCCTTCAGCTTGCCATGGGGGCACTTTCAGCCGGGCCGGGTGGCCCAGTGACCCGACAGCCAGAGAGGCTGTCTGCAGACTGACTGCCCTTTGTTTCTCCAGAGTCAGGACTCTGGACCCAGAAATACGTGCTTTGACTCGGGCTTGCAGCTTTTTAAGCTGTTGGCCACTGTGGGTGTTGGCATCTGGAAAACGGGGCTGGTTTTCCTGAACCTGGAGCCTGTAAAAGCCTGGATATTTGCTGGGCGGGCTTTGCTCATCCCTGTGCCGTCTCTTTCTCTAGAGAGTTCTCCGCATACGTTTGTCTTCCCTTTCTATCTGATCCTCTTCCTTCTGTTTCCACAACCCTGCGTGGGGAAAACTGACCTAGAGCGAGATCAGCTGAATTAAAAGGGAGGTGATTGAGTTCAAGCCCGGCACATCAGTGACTTCAGGGTGTTATTTATTTATTTATTTATATTTGGACACGCCGTGTAGTATGTAGGATCTTAATGTTAGTTCCATGACGAGGGATGAAACCCGTGCCACCTGCAGTGGAAACGGGGGGTCTTAGCCACTTGACCTCTTGGGAGGTCCCGGGCTTTTTAATTTAAAGCAGTGGGGTGCGGTAGGGGGGGATAGTACCCTCGTAAACTTGGAGAGAGAAGATATCCCCATCTGTAGGGCACTTCATTGTGCTAAGAGGGAGAGGGGAAAGGAAATCAGGCTGCCAGGTGCCCAAGGCCAGTGCAGCCCCCGGGGCTCCGCAGGGAAGAAGGGCTGAGAGTTGCCATTAGAGCCGACGTCCACAAGAGGGCGCCGGAGCACCAGCGGTACCCTCGTGTGCATCCCTGGCCAAGCCTCCAGGTTCGGACATGGGGTTTGCGGAAAGTCAAGGACGTGCCCAGAGGAAAGGGGTTGTTACTGGGCACCTCTGATTCGCTTGCTGAAATTGCCTCCTCTCACAGAGTGGGCTGAATTCTGCCTTCTGCTTGCCATGGGGGCACTTTCAGCCGGGCCGGGTGGCCCAGTGACCCGACAGCCAGAGAGGCTGTCTGCAGACTGACTGCCCTTTGTTTCTCCAGAGTCAGGACTCTGGACCCAGAAATACATGCCTTGACTCGGGCTTGCAGCTTTTTAAGCTGTTGGCGTCTGTGGGTGTTGGCATCTGGAAAACGTGGCTGGTTTTCCTGAACCCGGAGCCTGTAAAAGCCTGGATATTTGCTGGGCGGGCTTTGCTCATCCCTGTGCCCTCTCTTTCTCTGGAGAGTCTCTGCAAACGTTTGTCTTCCCTTTCTATCTGATCCTCTTCCTTCTGTTTTCACAACCCTGCGTGGGGAAAAGTGACCTAAAGCCAGGTCAGCTGAATTAAAAGGGAGGTGATTGAGTTCACGGCCGGTACATCAGTGACTTCAGGGGACTATTTATTTCTTTATTTATTTTTGGCCATGCTGTGTGGCATGTAGGATCTTAGTTCCATGACGAGGGATGAAACCCGTGCCACCTGCAGTGGAAACGGGGCGTCTTAGCCACTTGACCTCTTGGGAGGTCCCAGGCTTTTTAATTTAGAGCTGTGGGGTGCGGTAGGGTGGGATAGTACCCTCGTAAACTTGGAGAGAGAAGATATCCCCATCTGTAGGGCACTTCCTTGTGCTAAGAGGGAGAGGGGAAAGGAAATCAGGCTGCCAGGTGCCCAAGGCCAGTGCAGCCCCCGGGGCTCCGCAGGGAAGAAGGGCTGAGAGTTGCCATTAGAGCCGACGTCCACAAGAGGGCGCTGGAGCACCAGCGGTTCCCTCGTGTGCATCCCTGGCCAAGCCTCCAGGTTCGGACATGGGGATTGAGGAAAGTCAAGGACGTGCCCAGAGGAAAGGGGTTGTTACTGGGCACCTCTGATTCGCTTGCTGAAATTGCCTCCTCTCACAGAGTGGGCTGAATTCTGCCTTCAGCTTGCCATGGGGGCACTTTCAGCCGGGCCGGGTGGCCCAGTGACCCGACAGCCAGAGAGGCTGTCTGCAGACTGACTGCCCTTTGTTTCTCCAGAGTCAGGACTCTGGACTCAGAAACACCTGGCTTGACTTGGGTTTCCAGCTTTTAAGCTGCTGGTCTCTGTGTGTGTTGGCATCTGGAAAACGGGGCTGTCGTCCTGAACCTGGAGCCTGTAAAAACCCTGGTGTTTGCTGGCGGGCTGCGCTCATCCCTGTGCCCTTTCGTTTTCCCGAGAGTTCTCTCCAAAAGTTTGTCTTCCCTTTCCATCTGATCCTCTTCCTTCTGTTTCCACAACTGTGCCTGGGGTAACCTGACCTAAAGCCAGATCACTTGAAGTATGTGGGAGATGATTGATATAAACCCTGGTACATCGGTAAATGCAGTGGGCCCATTTATTTATTTATTTATATTTGGGCATGCTGTGTGGCATGTAGGATCTTAGTTCCCCGACCAAGGATCAAACCCATACGCCCTGCAGTGGAAGAATGGAGCCTCAACCACTGGAGGAACAGAGAAGTCCTGGGCTGATTAATTTAAAGTAGTAGGATGTGGTAGGGAGGGATGAGTACCCTGGGAGACTTGGAGAGAGAAAATATCGCCATCTCTAGGGCAGTTCATTGTCGTAAGAGGGAGAGGGGGAAGGAAATCAGGCGGGCAGGCGCCCTGGGCCAGTGCAGCCCCTAGAGCTGGCAAGGGAGGCAGGAGGAAGGGCTATAAGTTGCTATTAGAGACGAAGGCCACAAGAGGGCGCCGGAGCGCCAGCGGAGCCCACCTGTGGATCCCTGGCCAAAATTCCAGGTTTTGAGATGGGGTTGGAGATGGGGTTAGCAGAACCGTAAGGACGTGCCCAGAGCAAAGGGGTTAGTTACGGGCCCCTCTGATTCAGTGGCTCAAATTGCCTCGCCGCACAGGGGGGCAGTGGTCTGCCTTCAGCATCCGATGGGGACACTTCCAGCCAGGTTGTGGCCCAGTGGTCAGACGGCCAGACAGGTTGCCTGTAGACTGAGTTCCCTTTGTTTCTCCAGAGTCAGGACTCTGGACCCAGAAATACGTGACTTGACTTGGGCTTGCAGCTTTTAAAGCTGTTGGCCTCTGTGGGTGTTGGCATCTTGAAAACGGGGCTGGTTTTCCTGAACCTGGAGCCTGTAAAAGCCTGGATATTTGCTGGGCGGGCTTTGCTCATCCCTGTGCCGTCTCTTTCTCTGGAGAGTTCTCCGCAAACGTTAGTCTTCCCTTTCTATCTGATCCTCTTCCTTCTGTTTCCACAACCCTGCGTGGGGAAAAGTGACCTAAAGCCAGGTCAGCTGAATTAAAAGGGAGGTGATTGAGTTCAAGCCCGGCACATCAGTGACTTCAGGGTGTTATTTATTTATTTATTTATATTTGGACACGCCGTGTAGTATGTAGGATCTTAATGTTAGTTCCATGACGAGGGATGAAACCCGTGCCACCTGCAGTGGAAACGGGGCGTCTTAGCCACTTGACCTCTTGGGAGGTCCCGGGCTTTTTAATTTAAAGCAGTGGGGTGCGGTAGGGGGGGATAGTACCCTCGTAAACTTGGAGAGAGAAGATATCCCCATCTGTAGGGCACTTCATTGTGCTAAGAGGGAGAGGGGAAAGGAAATCAGGCTGCCAGGTGCCCAAGGCCAGTGCAGCCCCCGGGGCTCCGCAGGGAAGAAGGGCTGAGAGTTGCCATTAGAGCCGACGTCCACAAGAGGGCGCCGGAGCACCAGCGGTACCCTCGTGTGCATCCCTGGCCAAGCCTCCAGGTTCGGACATGGGGTTTGCGGAAAGTCAAGGACGTGCCCAGAGGAAAGGGGTTGTTACTGGGCACCTCTGATTCACTTGCTGAAATTGCCTCCTCTCACAGAGTGGGCTGAATTCTGCCTTCTGCTTGCCATGGGGGCACTTTCAGCCGGGCCGGGTGGCCCAGTGACCCGACAGCCAGAGAGGCTGTCTGCAGACTGACTGCCCTTTGTTTCTCCAGAGTCAGGACTCTGGACCCAGAAATACATGCCTTGACTCGGGCTTGCAGCTTTTTAAGCTGTTGGCGTCTGTGGGTGTTGGCATCTGGAAAACGTGGCTGGTTTTCCTGAACCCGGAGCCTGTAAAAGCCTGGATATTTGCTGGGCGGGCTTTGCTCATCCCTGTGCCCTCTCTTTCTCTGGAGAGTCTCTGCAAACGTTTGTCTTCCCTTTCTATCTGATCCTCTTCCTTCTGTTTTCACAACCCTGCGTGGGGAAAAGTGACCTAAAGCCAGGTCAGCTGAATTAAAAGGGAGGTGATTGAGTTCACGGCCGGTACATCAGTGACTTCAGGGGACTATTTATTTCTTTATTTATTTTTGGCCATGCTGTGTGGCATGTAGGATCTTAGTTCCATGACGAGGGATGAAACCCGTGCCACCTGCAGTGGAAACGGGGCGTCTTAGCCACTTGACCTCTTGGGAGGTCCCAGGCTTTTTAATTTAGAGCTGTGGGGTGCGGTAGGGTGGGATAGTACCCTCGTAAACTTGGAGAGAGAAGATATCCCCATCTGTAGGGCACTTCCTTGTGCTAAGAGGGAGAGGGGAAAGGAAATCAGGCTGCCAGGTGCCCAAGGCCAGTGCAGCCCCCGGGGCTCCGCAGGGAAGAAGGGCTGAGAGTTGCCATTAGAGCCGACGTCCACAAGAGGGCGCTGGAGCACCAGCGGTTCCCTCGTGTGCATCCCTGGCCAAGCCTCCAGGTTCGGACATGGGGATTGAGGAAAGTCAAGGACGTGCCCAGAGGAAAGGGGTTGTTACTGGGCACCTCTGATTCGCTTGCTGAAATTGCCTCCTCTCACAGAGTGGGCTGAATTCTGCCTTCAGCTTGCCATGGGGGCACTTTCAGCCGGGCCGGGTGGCCCAGTGACCCGACAGCCAGAGAGGCTGTCTGCAGACTGACTGCCCTTTGTTTCTCCAGAGTCAGGACTCTGGACTCAGAAACACCTGGCTTGACTTGGGTTTCCAGCTTTTAAGCTGCTGGTCTCTGTGTGTGTTGGCATCTGGAAAACGGGGCTGTCGTCCTGAACCTGGAGCCTGTAAAAACCCTGGTGTTTGCTGGCGGGCTGCGCTCATCCCTGTGCCCTTTCGTTTTCCCGAGAGTTCTCTCCAAAAGTTTGTCTTCCCTTTCCATCTGATCCTCTTCCTTCTGTTTCCACAACTGTGCCTGGGGTAACCTGACCTAAAGCCAGATCACTTGAAGTATGTGGGAGATGATTGATATAAACCCTGGTACATCGGTAAATGCAGTGGGCCCATTTATTTATTTATTTATATTTGGGCATGCTGTGTGGCATGTAGGATCTTAGTTCCCCGACCAAGGATCAAACCCATACGCCCTGCAGTGGAAGAATGGAGCCTCAACCACTGGAGGAACAGAGAAGTCCTGGGCTGATTAATTTAAAGTAGTAGGATGTGGTAGGGAGGGATGAGTACCCTGGGAGACTTGGAGAGAGAAAATATCGCCATCTCTAGGGCAGTTCATTGTCGTAAGAGGGAGAGGGGGAAGGAAATCAGGCGGGCAGGCGCCCTGGGCCAGTGCAGCCCCTAGAGCTGGCAAGGGAGGCAGGAGGAAGGGCTATAAGTTGCTATTAGAGACGAAGGCCACAAGAGGGCGCCGGAGCGCCAGCGGAGCCCACCTGTGGATCCCTGGCCAAAATTCCAGGTTTTGAGATGGGGTTGGAGATGGGGTTAGCAGAACCGTAAGGACGTGCCCAGAGCAAAGGGGTTAGTTACGGGCCCCTCTGATTCAGTGGCTCAAATTGCCTCGCCGCACAGGGGGGCAGTGGTCTGCCTTCAGCATCCGATGGGGACACTTCCAGCCAGGTTGTGGCCCAGTGGTCAGACGGCCAGACAGGTTGCCTGTAGACTGAGTTCCCTTTGTTTCTCCAGAGTCAGGACTCTGGACCCAGAAATACGTGACTTGACTTGGGCTTGCAGCTTTTAAAGCTGTTGGCCTCTGTGGGTGTTGGCATCTTGAAAACGGGGCTGGTTTTCCTGAACCTGGAGCCTGTAAAAGCCTGGATATTTGCTGGGCGGGCTTTGCTCATCCCTGTGCCGTCTCTTTCTCTGGAGAGTTCTCCGCAAACGTTAGTCTTCCCTTTCTATCTGATCCTCTTCCTTCTGTTTCCACAACCCTGCGTGGGGAAAAGTGACCTAAAGCCAGGTCAGCTGAATTAAAAGGGAGGTGATTGAGTTCAAGCCCGGCACATCAGTGACTTCAGGGTGTTATTTATTTATTTATTTATATTTGGACACGCCGTGTAGTATGTAGGATCTTAATGTTAGTTCCATGACGAGGGATGAAACCCGTGCCACCTGCAGTGGAAACGGGGCGTCTTAGCCACTTGACCTCTTGGGAGGTCCCGGGCTTTTTAATTTAAAGCAGTGGGGTGCGGTAGGGGGGGATAGTACCCTCGTAAACTTGGAGAGAGAAGATATCCCCATCTGTAGGGCACTTCATTGTGCTAAGAGGGAGAGGGGAAAGGAAATCAGGCTGCCAGGTGCCCAAGGCCAGTGCAGCCCCCGGGGCTCCGCAGGGAAGAAGGGCTGAGAGTTGCCATTAGAGCCGACGTCCACAAGAGGGCGCCGGAGCACCAGCGGTACCCTCGTGTGCATCCCTGGCCAAGCCTCCAGGTTCGGACATGGGGTTTGCGGAAAGTCAAGGACGTGCCCAGAGGAAAGGGGTTGTTACTGGGCACCTGTGATTCACTTGCTGAAATTGCCTCCTCTCACAGAGTGGGCTGAATTCTGCCTTCAGCTTGCCATGGGGGCACTTTCAGCCGGGCCGGGTGGCCCAGTGACCCGACAGCCAGAGAGGCTGTCTGCAGACTGACTGCCCTTTGTTTCTCCAGAGTCAGGACTCTGGACCCAGAAATACATGCCTTGACTCGGGCTTGCAGCTTTTTAAGCTGTTGGTGTCTGTGGGTGTTGGCATCTGGAAAACGTGGCTGGTTTTCCTGAACCCGGAGCCTGTAAAAGCCTGGATATTTGCTGGGCGGGCTTTGCTCATCCCTGTGCCCTCTCTTTCTCTGGAGAGTCTCTGCAAACGTTTGTCTTCCCTTTCTATCTGATCCTCTTCCTTCTGTTTTCACAACCCTGCGTGGGGAAAAGTGACCTAAAGCCAGGTCAGCTGAATTAAAAGGGAGGTGATTGAGTTCACGGCCGGTACATCAGTGACTTCAGGGGACTATTTATTTCTTTATTTATTTTTGGCCATGCTGTGTGGCATGTAGGATCTTAGTTCCATGACGAGGGATGAAACCCGTGCCACCTGCAGTGGAAACGGGGCGTCTTAGCCACTTGACCTCTTGGGAGGTCCCAGGCTTTTTAATTTAGAGCTGTGGGGTGCGGTAGGGTGGGATAGTACCCTCGTAAACTTGGAGAGAGAAGATATCCCCATCTGTAGGGCACTTCCTTGTGCTAAGAGGGAGAGGGGAAAGGAAATCAGGCTGCCAGGTGCCCAAGGCCAGTGCAGCCCCCGGGGCTCCGCAGGGAAGAAGGGCTGAGAGTTGCCATTAGAGCCGACGTCCACAAGAGGGCGCTGGAGCACCAGCGGTTCCCTCGTGTGCATCCCTGGCCAAGCCTCCAGGTTCGGACATGGGGATTGAGGAAAGTCAAGGACGTGCCCAGAGGAAAGGGGTTGTTACTGGGCACCTCTGATTCGCTTGCTGAAATTGCCTCCTCTCACAGAGTGGGCTGAATTCTGCCTTCAGCTTGCCATGGGGGCACTTTCAGCCGGGCCGGGTGGCCCAGTGACCCGACAGCCAGAGAGGCTGTCTGCAGACTGACTGCCCTTTGTTTCTCCAGAGTCAGGACTCTGGACCCAGAAATACGTGCTTTGACTCGGGCTTGCAGCTTTTTAAGCTGTTGGCCACTGTGGGTGTTGGCATCTGGAAAACGGGGCTGGTTTTCCTGAACCTGGAGCCTGTAAAAGCCTGGATATTTGCTGGGCGGGCTTTGCTCATCCCTGTGCCGTCTCTTTCTCTAGAGAGTTCTCCGCATACGTTTGTCTTCCCTTTCTATCTGATCCTCTTCCTTCTGTTTCCACAACCCTGCGTGGGGAAAACTGACCTAGAGCGAGATCAGCTGAATTAAAAGGGAGGTGATTGAGTTCAAGCCCGGCACATCAGTGACTTCAGGGTGTTATTTATTTATTTATTTATATTTGGACACGCCGTGTAGTATGTAGGATCTTAATGTTAGTTCCATGACGAGGGATGAAACCCGTGCCACCTGCAGTGGAAACGGGGGGTCTTAGCCACTTGACCTCTTGGGAGGTCCCGGGCTTTTTAATTTAAAGCAGTGGGGTGCGGTAGGGGGGGATAGTACCCTCGTAAACTTGGAGAGAGAAGATATCCCCATCTGTAGGGCACTTCATTGTGCTAAGAGGGAGAGGGGAAAGGAAATCAGGCTGCCAGGTGCCCAAGGCCAGTGCAGCCCCCGGGGCTCCGCAGGGAAGAAGGGCTGAGAGTTGCCATTAGAGCCGACGTCCACAAGAGGGCGCCGGAGCACCAGCGGTACCCTCGTGTGCATCCCTGGCCAAGCCTCCAGGTTCGGACATGGGGTTTGCGGAAAGTCAAGGACGTGCCCAGAGGAAAGGGGTTGTTACTGGGCACCTCTGATTCACTTGCTGAAATTGCCTCCTCTCACAGAGTGGGCTGAATTCTGCCTTCTGCTTGCCATGGGGGCACTTTCAGCCGGGCCGGGTGGCCCAGTGACCCGACAGCCAGAGAGGCTGTCTGCAGACTGACTGCCCTTTGTTTCTCCAGAGTCAGGACTCTGGACCCAGAAATACATGCCTTGACTCGGGCTTGCAGCTTTTTAAGCTGTTGGCGTCTGTGGGTGTTGGCATCTGGAAAACGTGGCTGGTTTTCCTGAACCCGGAGCCTGTAAAAGCCTGGATATTTGCTGGGCGGGCTTTGCTCATCCCTGTGCCCTCTCTTTCTCTGGAGAGTCTCTGCAAACGTTTGTCTTCCCTTTCTATCTGATCCTCTTCCTTCTGTTTTCACAACCCTGCGTGGGGAAAAGTGACCTAAAGCCAGGTCAGCTGAATTAAAAGGGAGGTGATTGAGTTCACGGCCGGTACATCAGTGACTTCAGGGGACTATTTATTTATTTATTTATTTTTGGCCATGCTGTGTGGCATGTAGGATCTTAGTTCCATGACGAGGGATGAAACCCGTGCCACCTGCAGTGGAAACGGGGCGTCTTAGCCACTTGACC
Source organism: Leucopleurus acutus (assembly GCF_964270905.1). Lineage (NCBI taxonomy): Eukaryota > Metazoa > Chordata > Mammalia > Artiodactyla > Delphinidae > Leucopleurus > Leucopleurus acutus. The sequence continues at coordinate 74,259,526 of NC_139156.1, forward strand.
TCTTGGGAGGTCCCAGGCTTTTTAATTTAGAGCTGTGGGGTGCGGTAGGGTGGGATAGTACCCTCGTAAACTTGGAGAGAGAAGATATCCCCATCTGTAGGGCACTTCCTTGTGCTAAGAGGGAGAGGGGAAAGGAAATCAGGCTGCCAGGTGCCCAAGGCCAGTGCAGCCCCCGGGGCTCCGCAGGGAAGAAGGGCTGAGAGTTGCCATTAGAGCCGACGTCCACAAGAGGGCGCTGGAGCACCAGCGGTTCCCTCGTGTGCATCCCTGGCCAAGCCTCCAGGTTCGGACATGGGGATTGAGGAAAGTCAAGGACGTGCCCAGAGGAAAGGGGTTGTTACTGGGCACCTCTGATTCGCTTGCTGAAATTGCCTCCTCTCACAGAGTGGGCTGAATTCTGCCTTCAGCTTGCCATGGGGGCACTTTCAGCCGGGCCGGGTGGCCCAGTGACCCGACAGCCAGAGAGGCTGTCTGCAGACTGACTGCCCTTTGTTTCTCCAGAGTCAGGACTCTGGACTCAGAAACACCTGGCTTGACTTGGGCTTCCAGTTTTTAAGCTGCTGGTCTCTGTGTGTGTTGGCATCTGGAAAACGGGGCTGTCGTCCTGAACCTGGAGCCTGTAAAAACCCTGGTGTTTGCTGGCGGGCTGCGCTCATCCCTGTGCCCTTTCGTTTTCCCGAGAGTTCTCTCCAAAAGTTTGTCTTCCCTTTCCATCTGATCCTCTTCCTTCTGTTTCCACAACTGTGCCTGGGGTAACCTGACCTAAAGCCAGATCACTTGAAGTATGTGGGAGATGATTGATATAAACCCTGGTACATCGGTAAATGCAGTGGGCCCATTTATTTATTTATTTATATTTGGGCATGCTGTGTGGCATGTAGGATCTTAGTTCCCCGACCAAGGATCAAACCCATACGCCCTGCAGTGGAAGAATGGAGCCTCAACCACTGGAGGAACAGAGAAGTCCTGGGCTGATTAATTTAAAGTAGTAGGATGTGGTAGGGAGGGATGAGTACCCTGGGAGACTTGGAGAGAGAAAATATCGCCATCTCTAGGGCAGTTCATTGTCGTAAGAGGGAGAGGGGGAAGGAAATCAGGCGGGCAGGCGCCCTGGGCCAGTGCAGCCCCTAGAGCTGGCAAGGGAGGCAGGAGGAAGGGCTATAAGTTGCTATTAGAGACGAAGGCCACAAGAGGGCGCCGGAGCGCCAGCGGAGCCCACCTGTGGATCCCTGGCCAAAATTCCAGGTTTTGAGATGGGGTTGGAGATGGGGTTAGCAGAACCGTAAGGACGTGCCCAGAGCAAAGGGGTTAGTTACGGGCCCCTCTGATTCAGTGGCTCAAATTGCCTCGCCGCACAGGGGGGCAGTGGTCTGCCTTCAGCATCCGATGGGGACACTTCCAGCCAGGTTGTGGCCCAGTGGTCAGACGGCCAGACAGGTTGCCTGTAGACTGAGTTCCCTTTGTTTCTCCAGAGTCAGGACTCTGGACCCAGAAATACGTGACTTGACTTGGGCTTGCAGCTTTTAAAGCTGTTGGCCTCTGTGGGTGTTGGCATCTTGAAAACGGGGCTGGTTTTCCTGAACCTGGAGCCTGTAAAAGCCTGGATATTTGCTGGGCGGGCTTTGCTCATCCCTGTGCCGTCTCTTTCTCTGGAGAGTTCTCCGCAAACGTTAGTCTTCCCTTTCTATCTGATCCTCTTCCTTCTGTTTCCACAACCCTGCGTGGGGAAAAGTGACCTAAAGCCAGGTCAGCTGAATTAAAAGGGAGGTGATTGAGTTCAAGCCCGGCACATCAGTGACTTCAGGGTGTTATTTATTTATTTATTTATATTTGGACACGCCGTGTAGTATGTAGGATCTTAATGTTAGTTCCATGACGAGGGATGAAACCCGTGCCACCTGCAGTGGAAACGGGGCGTCTTAGCCACTTGACCTCTTGGGAGGTCCCGGGCTTTTTAATTTAAAGCAGTGGGGTGCGGTAGGGGGGGATAGTACCCTCGTAAACTTGGAGAGAGAAGATATCCCCATCTGTAGGGCACTTCATTGTGCTAAGAGGGAGAGGGGAAAGGAAATCAGGCTGCCAGGTGCCCAAGGCCAGTGCAGCCCCCGGGGCTCCGCAGGGAAGAAGGGCTGAGAGTTGCCATTAGAGCCGACGTCCACAAGAGGGCGCCGGAGCACCAGCGGTACCCTCGTGTGCATCCCTGGCCAAGCCTCCAGGTTCGGACATGGGGTTTGCGGAAAGTCAAGGACGTGCCCAGAGGAAAGGGGTTGTTACTGGGCACCTGTGATTCACTTGCTGAAATTGCCTCCTCTCACAGAGTGGGCTGAATTCTGCCTTCAGCTTGCCATGGGGGCACTTTCAGCCGGGCCGGGTGGCCCAGTGACCCGACAGCCAGAGAGGCTGTCTGCAGACTGACTGCCCTTTGTTTCTCCAGAGTCAGGACTCTGGACCCAGAAATACATGCCTTGACTCGGGCTTGCAGCTTTTTAAGCTGTTGGTGTCTGTGGGTGTTGGCATCTGGAAAACGTGGCTGGTTTTCCTGAACCCGGAGCCTGTAAAAGCCTGGATATTTGCTGGGCGGGCTTTGCTCATCCCTGTGCCCTCTCTTTCTCTGGAGAGTCTCTGCAAACGTTTGTCTTCCCTTTCTATCTGATCCTCTTCCTTCTGTTTTCACAACCCTGCGTGGGGAAAAGTGACCTAAAGCCAGGTCAGCTGAATTAAAAGGGAGGTGATTGAGTTCACGGCCGGTACATCAGTGACTTCAGGGGACTATTTATTTATTTATTTATTTTTGGCCATGCTGTGTGGCATGTAGGATCTTAGTTCCATGACGAGGGATGAAACCCGTGCCACCTGCAGTGGAAACGGGGCGTCTTAGCCACTTGACCTCTTGGGAGGTCCCAGGCTTTTTAATTTAGAGCTGTGGGGTGCGGTAGGGTGGGATAGTACCCTCGTAAACTTGGAGAGAGAAGATATCCCCATCTGTAGGGCACTTCCTTGTGCTAAGAGGGAGAGGGGAAAGGAAATCAGGCTGCCAGGTGCCCAAGGCCAGTGCAGCCCCCGGGGCTCCGCAGGGAAGAAGGGCTGAGAGTTGCCATTAGAGCCGACGTCCACAAGAGGGCGCTGGAGCACCAGCGGTTCCCTCGTGTGCATCCCTGGCCAAGCCTCCAGGTTCGGACATGGGGATTGAGGAAAGTCAAGGACGTGCCCAGAGGAAAGGGGTTGTTACTGGGCACCTCTGATTCGCTTGCAGAAATTGCCTCCTCTCACAGAGTGGGCTGAATTCTGCCTTCAGCTTGCCATGGGGGCACTTTCAGCCGGGCCGGGTGGCCCAGTGACCCGACAGCCAGAGAGGCTGTCTGCAGACTGACTGCCCTTTGTTTCTCCAGAGTCAGGACTCTGGACTCAGAAACACCTGGCTTGACTTGGGTTTCCAGCTTTTAAGCTGCTGGTCTCTGTGTGTGTTGGCATCTGGAAAACGGGGCTGTCGTCCTGAACCTGGAGCCTGTAAAAACCCTGGTGTTTGCTGGCGGGCTGCGCTCATCCCTGTGCCCTTTCGTTTTCCCGAGAGTTCTCTCCAAAAGTTTGTCTTCCCTTTCCATCTGATCCTCTTCCTTCTGTTTCCACAACTGTGCCTGGGGTAACCTGACCTAAAGCCAGATCACTTGAAGTATGTGGGAGATGATTGATATAAACCCTGGTACATCGGTAAATGCAGTGGGCCCATTTATTTATTTATTTATATTTGGGCATGCTGTGTGGCATGTAGGATCTTAGTTCCCCGACCAAGGATCAAACCCATACGCCCTGCAGTGGAAGAATGGAGCCTCAACCACTGGAGGAACAGAGAAGTCCTGGGCTGATTAATTTAAAGTAGTAGGATGTGGTAGGGAGGGATGAGTACCCTGGGAGACTTGGAGAGAGAAAATATCGCCATCTCTAGGGCAGTTCATTGTCGTAAGAGGGAGAGGGGGAAGGAAATCAGGCGGGCAGGCGCCCTGGGCCAGTGCAGCCCCTAGAGCTGGCAAGGGAGGCAGGAGGAAGGGCTATAAGTTGCTATTAGAGACGAAGGCCACAAGAGGGCGCCGGAGCGCCAGCGGAGCCCACCTGTGGATCCCTGGCCAAAATTCCAGGTTTTGAGATGGGGTTGGAGATGGGGTTAGCAGAACCGTAAGGACGTGCCCAGAGCAAAGGGGTTAGTTACGGGCCCCTCTGATTCAGTGGCTCAAATTGCCTCGCCGCACAGGGGGGCAGTGGTCTGCCTTCAGCATCCGATGGGGACACTTCCAGCCAGGTTGTGGCCCAGTGGTCAGACGGCCAGACAGGTTGCCTGTAGACTGAGTTCCCTTTGTTTCTCCAGAGTCAGGACTCTGGACCCAGAAATACGTGACTTGACTTGGGCTTGCAGCTTTTAAAGCTGTTGGCCTCTGTGGGTGTTGGCATCTTGAAAACGGGGCTGGTTTTCCTGAACCTGGAGCCTGTAAAAGCCTGGATATTTGCTGGGCGGGCTTTGCTCATCCCTGTGCCGTCTCTTTCTCTGGAGAGTTCTCCGCAAACGTTAGTCTTCCCTTTCTATCTGATCCTCTTCCTTCTGTTTCCACAACCCTGCGTGGGGAAAAGTGACCTAAAGCCAGGTCAGCTGAATTAAAAGGGAGGTGATTGAGTTCAAGCCCGGCACATCAGTGACTTCAGGGTGTTATTTATTTATTTATTTATATTTGGACACGCCGTGTAGTATGTAGGATCTTAATGTTAGTTCCATGACGAGGGATGAAACCCGTGCCACCTGCAGTGGAAACGGGGCGTCTTAGCCACTTGACCTCTTGGGAGGTCCCGGGCTTTTTAATTTAAAGCAGTGGGGTGCGGTAGGGGGGGATAGTACCCTCGTAAACTTGGAGAGAGAAGATATCCCCATCTGTAGGGCACTTCATTGTGCTAAGAGGGAGAGGGGAAAGGAAATCAGGCTGCCAGGTGCCCAAGGCCAGTGCAGCCCCCGGGGCTCCGCAGGGAAGAAGGGCTGAGAGTTGCCATTAGAGCCGACGTCCACAAGAGGGCGCCGGAGCACCAGCGGTACCCTCGTGTGCATCCCTGGCCAAGCCTCCAGGTTCGGACATGGGGTTTGCGGAAAGTCAAGGACGTGCCCAGAGGAAAGGGGTTGTTACTGGGCACCTCTGATTCACTTGCTGAAATTGCCTCCTCTCACAGAGTGGGCTGAATTCTGCCTTCTGCTTGCCATGGGGGCACTTTCAGCCGGGCCGGGTGGCCCAGTGACCCGACAGCCAGAGAGGCTGTCTGCAGACTGACTGCCCTTTGTTTCTCCAGAGTCAGGACTCTGGACCCAGAAATACATGCCTTGACTCGGGCTTGCAGCTTTTTAAGCTGTTGGCGTCTGTGGGTGTTGGCATCTGGAAAACGTGGCTGGTTTTCCTGAACCCGGAGCCTGTAAAAGCCTGGATATTTGCTGGGCGGGCTTTGCTCATCCCTGTGCCCTCTCTTTCTCTGGAGAGTCTCTGCAAACGTTTGTCTTCCCTTTCTATCTGATCCTCTTCCTTCTGTTTTCACAACCCTGCGTGGGGAAAAGTGACCTAAAGCCAGGTCAGCTGAATTAAAAGGGAGGTGATTGAGTTCACGGCCGGTACATCAGTGACTTCAGGGGACTATTTATTTATTTATTTATTTTTGGCCATGCTGTGTGGCATGTAGGATCTTAGTTCCATGACGAGGGATGAAACCCGTGCCACCTGCAGTGGAAACGGGGCGTCTTAGCCACTTGACCTCTTGGGAGGTCCCAGGCTTTTTAATTTAGAGCTGTGGGGTGCGGTAGGGTGGGATAGTACCCTCGTAAACTTGGAGAGAGAAGATATCCCCATCTGTAGGGCACTTCCTTGTGCTAAGAGGGAGAGGGGAAAGGAAATCAGGCTGCCAGGTGCCCAAGGCCAGTGCAGCCCCCGGGGCTCCGCAGGGAAGAAGGGCTGAGAGTTGCCATTAGAGCCGACGTCCACAAGAGGGCGCTGGAGCACCAGCGGTTCCCTCGTGTGCATCCCTGGCCAAGCCTCCAGGTTCGGACATGGGGATTGAGGAAAGTCAAGGACGTGCCCAGAGGAAAGGGGTTGTTACTGGGCACCTCTGATTCGCTTGCAGAAATTGCCTCCTCTCACAGAGTGGGCTGAATTCTGCCTTCAGCTTGCCATGGGGGCACTTTCAGCCGGGCCGGGTGGCCCAGTGACCCGACAGCCAGAGAGGCTGTCTGCAGACTGACTGCCCTTTGTTTCTCCAGAGTCAGGACTCTGGACTCAGAAACACCTGGCTTGACTTGGGTTTCCAGCTTTTAAGCTGCTGGTCTCTGTGTGTGTTGGCATCTGGAAAACGGGGCTGTCGTCCTGAACCTGGAGCCTGTAAAAACCCTGGTGTTTGCTGGCGGGCTGCGCTCATCCCTGTGCCCTTTCGTTTTCCCGAGAGTTCTCTCCAAAAGTTTGTCTTCCCTTTCCATCTGATCCTCTTCCTTCTGTTTCCACAACTGTGCCTGGGGTAACCTGACCTAAAGCCAGATCACTTGAAGTATGTGGGAGATGATTGATATAAACCCTGGTACATCGGTAAATGCAGTGGGCCCATTTATTTATTTATTTATATTTGGGCATGCTGTGTGGCATGTAGGATCTTAGTTCCCCGACCAAGGATCAAACCCATACGCCCTGCAGTGGAAGAATGGAGCCTCAACCACTGGAGGAACAGAGAAGTCCTGGGCTGATTAATTTAAAGTAGTAGGATGTGGTAGGGAGGGATGAGTACCCTGGGAGACTTGGAGAGAGAAAATATCGCCATCTCTAGGGCAGTTCATTGTCGTAAGAGGGAGAGGGGGAAGGAAATCAGGCGGGCAGGCGCCCTGGGCCAGTGCAGCCCCTAGAGCTGGCAAGGGAGGCAGGAGGAAGGGCTATAAGTTGCTATTAGAGACGAAGGCCACAAGAGGGCGCCGGAGCGCCAGCGGAGCCCACCTGTGGATCCCTGGCCAAAATTCCAGGTTTTGAGATGGGGTTGGAGATGGGGTTAGCAGAACCGTAAGGACGTGCCCAGAGCAAAGGGGTTAGTTACGGGCCCCTCTGATTCAGTGGCTCAAATTGCCTCGCCGCACAGGGGGGCAGTGGTCTGCCTTCAGCATCCGATGGGGACACTTCCAGCCAGGTTGTGGCCCAGTGGTCAGACGGCCAGACAGGTTGCCTGTAGACTGAGTTCCCTTTGTTTCTCCAGAGTCAGGACTCTGGACCCAGAAATACGTGACTTGACTTGGGCTTGCAGCTTTTAAAGCTGTTGGCCTCTGTGGGTGTTGGCATCTTGAAAACGGGGCTGGTTTTCCTGAACCTGGAGCCTGTAAAAGCCTGGATATTTGCTGGGCGGGCTTTGCTCATCCCTGTGCCGTCTCTTTCTCTGGAGAGTTCTCCGCAAACGTTAGTCTTCCCTTTCTATCTGATCCTCTTCCTTCTGTTTCCACAACCCTGCGTGGGGAAAAGTGACCTAAAGCCAGGTCAGCTGAATTAAAAGGGAGGTGATTGAGTTCAAGCCCGGCACATCAGTGACTTCAGGGTGTTATTTATTTATTTATTTATATTTGGACACGCCGTGTAGTATGTAGGATCTTAATGTTAGTTCCATGACGAGGGATGAAACCCGTGCCACCTGCAGTGGAAACGGGGCGTCTTAGCCACTTGACCTCTTGGGAGGTCCCGGGCTTTTTAATTTAAAGCAGTGGGGTGCGGTAGGGGGGGATAGTACCCTCGTAAACTTGGAGAGAGAAGATATCCCCATCTGTAGGGCACTTCATTGTGCTAAGAGGGAGAGGGGAAAGGAAATCAGGCTGCCAGGTGCCCAAGGCCAGTGCAGCCCCCGGGGCTCCGCAGGGAAAAAGGGCTGAGAGTTGCCATTAGAGCCGACGTCCACAAGAGGGCGCCGGAGCACCAGCGGTACCCTCGTGTGCATCCCTGGCCAAGCCTCCAGGTTCGGACATGGGGTTTGCGGAAAGTCAAGGACGTGCCCAGAGGAAAGGGGTTGTTACTGGGCACCTCTGATTCACTTGCTGAAATTGCCTCCTCTCACAGAGTGGGCTGAATTCTGCCTTCAGCTTGCCATGGGGGCACTTTCAGCCGGGCCGGGTGGCCCAGTGACCCGACAGCCAGAGAGGCTGTCTGCAGACTGACTGCCCTTTGTTTCTCCAGAGTCAGGACTCTGGACCCAGAAATACATGCCTTGACTCGGGCTTGCAGCTTTTTAAGCTGTTGGTGTCTGTGGGTGTTGGCATCTGGAAAACGTGGCTGGTTTTCCTGAACCCGGAGCCTGTAAAAGCCTGGATATTTGCTGGGCGGGCTTTGCTCATCCCTGTGCCCTCTCTTTCTCTGGAGAGTCTCTGCAAACGTTTGTCTTCCCTTTCTATCTGATCCTCTTCCTTCTGTTTTCACAACCCTGCGTGGGGAAAAGTGACCTAAAGCCAGGTCAGCTGAATTAAAAGGGAGGTGATTGAGTTCACGGCCGGTACATCAGTGACTTCAGGGGACTATTTATTTATTTATTTATTTTTGGCCATGCTGTGTGGCATGTAGGATCTTAGTTCCATGACGAGGGATGAAACCCGTGCCACCTGCAGTGGAAACGGGGCGTCTTAGCCACTTGACCTCTTGGGAGGTCCCAGGCTTTTTAATTTAGAGCTGTGGGGTGCGGTAGGGGGGGATAGTACCCTCGTAAACTTGGAGAGAGAAGATATCCCCATCTGTAGGGCACTTCCTTGTGCTAAGAGGGAGAGGGGAAAGGAAATCAGGCTGCCAGGTGCCCAAGGCCAGTGCAGCCCCCGGGGCTCCGCAGGGAAGAAGGGCTGAGAGTTGCCATTAGAGCCGACGTCCACAAGAGGGCGCTGGAGCACCAGCGGTTCCCTCGTGTGCATCCCTGGCCAAGCCTCCAGGTTCGGACATGGGGATTGAGGAAAGTCAAGGACGTGCCCAGAGGAAAGGGGTTGTTACTGGGCACCTCTGATTCGCTTGCAGAAATTGCCTCCTCTCACAGAGTGGGCTGAATTCTGCCTTCAGCTTGCCATGGGGGCACTTTCAGCCGGGCCGGGTGGCCCAGTGACCCGACAGCCAGAGAGGCTGTCTGCAGACTGACTGCCCTTTGTTTCTCCAGAGTCAGGACTCTGGACTCAGAAACACCTGGCTTGACTTGGGTTTCCAGCTTTTAAGCTGCTGGTCTCTGTGTGTGTTGGCATCTGGAAAACGGGGCTGTCGTCCTGAACCTGGAGCCTGTAAAAACCCTGGTGTTTGCTGGCGGGCTGCGCTCATCCCTGTGCCCTTTCGTTTTCCCGAGAGTTCTCTCCAAAAGTTTGTCTTCCCTTTCCATCTGATCCTCTTCCTTCTGTTTCCACAACTGTGCCTGGGGTAACCTGACCTAAAGCCAGATCACTTGAAGTATGTGGGAGATGATTGATATAAACCCTGGTACATCGGTAAATGCAGTGGGCCCATTTATTTATTTATTTATATTTGGGCATGCTGTGTGGCATGTAGGATCTTAGTTCCCCGACCAAGGATCAAACCCATACGCCCTGCAGTGGAAGAATGGAGCCTCAACCACTGGAGGAACAGAGAAGTCCTGGGCTGATTAATTTAAAGTAGTAGGATGTGGTAGGGAGGGATGAGTACCCTGGGAGACTTGGAGAGAGAAAATATCGCCATCTCTAGGGCAGTTCATTGTCGTAAGAGGGAGAGGGGGAAGGAAATCAGGCGGGCAGGCGCCCTGGGCCAGTGCAGCCCCTAGAGCTGGCAAGGGAGGCAGGAGGAAGGGCTATAAGTTGCTATTAGAGACGAAGGCCACAAGAGGGCGCCGGAGCGCCAGCGGAGCCCACCTGTGGATCCCTGGCCAAAATTCCAGGTTTTGAGATGGGGTTGGAGATGGGGTTAGCAGAACCGTAAGGACGTGCCCAGAGCAAAGGGGTTAGTTACGGGCCCCTCTGATTCAGTGGCTCAAATTGCCTCGCCACACAGGGGGGCAGTGGTCTGCCTTCAGCATCCGATGGGGACACTTCCAGCCAGGTTGTGGCCCAGTGGTCAGACGGCCAGACAGGTTGCCTGTAGACTGAGTTCCCTTTGTTTCTCCAGAGTCAGGACTCTGGACCCAGAAATACGTGACTTGACTTGGGCTTGCAGCTTTTAAAGCTGTTGGCCTCTGTGGGTGTTGGCATCTTGAAAACGGGGCTGGTTTTCCTGAACCTGGAGCCTGTAAAAGCCTGGATATTTGCTGGGCGGGCTTTGCTCATCCCTGTGCCGTCTCTTTCTCTGGAGAGTTCTCCGCAAACGTTAGTCTTCCCTTTCTATCTGATCCTCTTCCTTCTGTTTCCACAACCCTGCGTGGGGAAAAGTGACCTAAAGCCAGGTCAGCTGAATTAAAAGGGAGGTGATTGAGTTCAAGCCCGGCACATCAGTGACTTCAGGGTGTTATTTATTTATTTATTTATATTTGGACACGCCGTGTAGTATGTAGGATCTTAATGTTAGTTCCATGACGAGGGATGAAACCCGTGCCACCTGCAGTGGAAACGGGGCGTCTTAGCCACTTGACCTCTTGGGAGGTCCCGGGCTTTTTAATTTAAAGCAGTGGGGTGCGGTAGGGGGGGATAGTACCCTCGTAAACTTGGAGAGAGAAGATATCCCCATCTGTAGGGCACTTCATTGTGCTAAGAGGGAGAGGGGAAAGGAAATCAGGCTGCCAGGTGCCCAAGGCCAGTGCAGCCCCCGGGGCTCCGCAGGGAAGAAGGGCTGAGAGTTGCCATTAGAGCCGACGTCCACAAGAGGGCGCCGGAGCACCAGCGGTACCCTCGTGTGCATCCCTGGCCAAGCCTCCAGGTTCGGACATGGGGTTTGCGGAAAGTCAAGGACGTGCCCAGAGGAAAGGGGTTGTTACTGGGCACCTGTGATTCACTTGCTGAAATTGCCTCCTCTCACAGAGTGGGCTGAATTCTGCCTTCAGCTTGCCATGGGGGCACTTTCAGCCGGGCCGGGTGGCCCAGTGACCCGACAGCCAGAGAGGCTGTCTGCAGACTGACTGCCCTTTGTTTCTCCAGAGTCAGGACTCTGGACCCAGAAATACATGCCTTGACTCGGGCTTGCAGCTTTTTAAGCTGTTGGTGTCTGTGGGTGTTGGCATCTGGAAAACGTGGCTGGTTTTCCTGAACCCGGAGCCTGTAAAAGCCTGGATATTTGCTGGGCGGGCTTTGCTCATCCCTGTGCCCTCTCTTTCTCTGGAGAGTCTCTGCAAACGTTTGTCTTCCCTTTCTATCTGATCCTCTTCCTTCTGTTTTCACAACCCTGCGTGGGGAAAAGTGACCTAAAGCCAGGTCAGCTGAATTAAAAGGGAGGTGATTGAGTTCACGGCCGGTACATCAGTGACTTCAGGGGACTATTTATTTATTTATTTATTTTTGGCCATGCTGTGTGGCATGTAGGATCTTAGTTCCATGACGAGGGATGAAACCCGTGCCACCTGCAGTGGAAACGGGGCGTCTTAGCCACTTGACCTCTTGGGAGGTCCCAGGCTTTTTAATTTAGAGCTGTGGGGTGCGGTAGGGTGGGATAGTACCCTCGTAAACTTGGAGAGAGAAGATATCCCCATCTGTAGGGCACTTCCTTGTGCTAAGAGGGAGAGGGGAAAGGAAATCAGGCTGCCAGGTGCCCAAGGCCAGTGCAGCCCCCGGGGCTCCGCAGGGAAGAAGGGCTGAGAGTTGCCATTAGAGCCGACGTCCACAAGAGGGCGCTGGAGCACCAGCGGTTCCCTCGTGTGCATCCCTGGCCAAGCCTCCAGGTTCGGACATGGGGATTGAGGAAAGTCAAGGACGTGCCCAGAGGAAAGGGGTTGTTACTGGGCACCTCTGATTCGCTTGCAGAAATTGCCTCCTCTCACAGAGTGGGCTGAATTCTGCCTTCAGCTTGCCATGGGGGCACTTTCAGCCGGGCCGGGTGGCCCAGTGACCCGACAGCCAGAGAGGCTGTCTGCAGACTGACTGCCCTTTGTTTCTCCAGAGTCAGGACTCTGGACTCAGAAACACCTGGCTTGACTTGGGTTTCCAGCTTTTAAGCTGCTGGTCTCTGTGTGTGTTGGCATCTGGAAAACGGGGCTGTCGTCCTGAACCTGGAGCCTGTAAAAACCCTGGTGTTTGCTGGCGGGCTGCGCTCATCCCTGTGCCCTTTCGTTTTCCCGAGAGTTCTCTCCAAAAGTTTGTCTTCCCTTTCCATCTGATCCTCTTCCTTCTGTTTCCACAACTGTGCCTGGGGTAACCTGACCTAAAGCCAGATCACTTGAAGTATGTGGGAGATGATTGATATAAACCCTGGTACATCGGTAAATGCAGTGGGCCCATTTATTTATTTATTTATATTTGGGCATGCTGTGTGGCATGTAGGATCTTAGTTCCCCGACCAAGGATCAAACCCATACGCCCTGCAGTGGAAGAATGGAGCCTCAACCACTGGAGGAACAGAGAAGTCCTGGGCTGATTAATTTAAAGTAGTAGGATGTGGTAGGGAGGGATGAGTACCCTGGGAGACTTGGAGAGAGAAAATATCGCCATCTCTAGGGCAGTTCATTGTCGTAAGAGGGAGAGGGGGAAGGAAATCAGGCGGGCAGGCGCCCTGGGCCAGTGCAGCCCCTAGAGCTGGCAAGGGAGGCAGGAGGAAGGGCTATAAGTTGCTATTAGAGACGAAGGCCACAAGAGGGCGCCGGAGCGCCAGCGGAGCCCACCTGTGGATCCCTGGCCAAAATTCCAGGTTTTGAGATGGGGTTGGAGATGGGGTTAGCAGAACCGTAAGGACGTGCCCAGAGCAAAGGGGTTAGTTACGGGCCCCTCTGATTCAGTGGCTCAAATTGCCTCGCCACACAGGGGGGCAGTGGTCTGCCTTCAGCATCCGATGGGGACACTTCCAGCCAGGTTGTGGCCCAGTGGTCAGACGGCCAGACAGGTTGCCTGTAGACTGAGTTCCCTTTGTTTCTCCAGAGTCAGGACTCTGGACCCAGAAATACGTGACTTGACTTGGGCTTGCAGCTTTTAAAGCTGTTGGCCTCTGTGGGTGTTGGCATCTTGAAAACGGGGCTGGTTTTCCTGAACCTGGAGCCTGTAAAAGCCTGGATATTTGCTGGGCGGGCTTTGCTCATCCCTGTGCCGTCTCTTTCTCTGGAGAGTTCTCCGCAAACGTTAGTCTTCCCTTTCTATCTGATCCTCTTCCTTCTGTTTCCACAACCCTGCGTGGGGAAAAGTGACCTAAAGCCAGGTCAGCTGAATTAAAAGGGAGGTGATTGAGTTCAAGCCCGGCACATCAGTGACTTCAGGGTGTTATTTATTTATTTATTTATATTTGGACACGCCGTGTAGTATGTAGGATCTTAATGTTAGTTCCATGACGAGGGATGAAACCCGTGCCACCTGCAGTGGAAACGGGGCGTCTTAGCCACTTGACCTCTTGGGAGGTCCCGGGCTTTTTAATTTAAAGCAGTGGGGTGCGGTAGGGGGGGATAGTACCCTCGTAAACTTGGAGAGAGAAGATATCCCCATCTGTAGGGCACTTCATTGTGCTAAGAGGGAGAGGGGAAAGGAAATCAGGCTGCCAGGTGCCCAAGGCCAGTGCAGCCCCCGGGGCTCCGCAGGGAAGAAGGGCTGAGAGTTGCCATTAGAGCCGACGTCCACAAGAGGGCGCCGGAGCACCAGCGGTACCCTCGTGTGCATCCCTGGCCAAGCCTCCAGGTTCGGACATGGGGTTTGCGGAAAGTCAAGGACGTGCCCAGAGGAAAGGGGTTGTTACTGGGCACCTCTGATTCACTTGCTGAAATTGCCTCCTCTCACAGAGTGGGCTGAATTCTGCCTTCAGCTTGCCATGGGGGCACTTTCAGCCGGGCCGGGTGGCCCAGTGACCCGACAGCCAGAGAGGCTGTCTGCAGACTGACTGCCCTTTGTTTCTCCAGAGTCAGGACTCTGGACCCAGAAATACATGCCTTGACTCGGGCTTGCAGCTTTTTAAGCTGTTGGTGTCTGTGGGTGTTGGCATCTGGAAAACGTGGCTGGTTTTCCTGAACCCGGAGCCTGTAAAAGCCTGGATATTTGCTGGGCGGGCTTTGCTCATCCCTGTGCCCTCTCTTTCTCTGGAGAGTCTCTGCAAACGTTTGTCTTCCCTTTCTATCTGATCCTCTTCCTTCTGTTTTCACAACCCTGCGTGGGGAAAAGTGACCTAAAGCCAGGTCAGCTGAATTAAAAGGGAGGTGATTGAGTTCACGGCCGGTACATCAGTGACTTCAGGGGACTATTTATTTATTTATTTATTTTTGGCCATGCTGTGTGGCATGTAGGATCTTAGTTCCATGACGAGGGATGAAACCCGTGCCACCTGCAGTGGAAACGGGGCGTCTTAGCCACTTGACCTCTTGGGAGGTCCCAGGCTTTTTAATTTAGAGCTGTGGGGTGCGGTAGGGTGGGATAGTACCCTCGTAAACTTGGAGAGAGAAGATATCCCCATCTGTAGGGCACTTCCTTGTGCTAAGAGGGAGAGGGGAAAGGAAATCAGGCTGCCAGGTGCCCAAGGCCAGTGCAGCCCCCGGGGCTCCGCAGGGAAGAAGGGCTGAGAGTTGCCATTAGAGCCGACGTCCACAAGAGGGCGCTGGAGCACCAGCGGTTCCCTCGTGTGCATCCCTGGCCAAGCCTCCAGGTTCGGACATGGGGATTGAGGAAAGTCAAGGACGTGCCCAGAGGAAAGGGGTTGTTACTGGGCACCTCTGATTCGCTTGCAGAAATTGCCTCCTCTCACAGAGTGGGCTGAATTCTGCCTTCAGCTTGCCATGGGGGCACTTTCAGCCGGGCCGGGTGGCCCAGTGACCCGACAGCCAGAGAGGCTGTCTGCAGACTGACTGCCCTTTGTTTCTCCAGAGTCAGGACTCTGGACTCAGAAACACCTGGCTTGACTTGGGTTTCCAGCTTTTAAGCTGCTGGTCTCTGTGTGTGTTGGCATCTGGAAAACGGGGCTGTCGTCCTGAACCTGGAGCCTGTAAAAACCCTGGTGTTTGCTGGCGGGCTGCGCTCATCCCTGTGCCCTTTCGTTTTCCCGAGAGTTCTCTCCAAAAGTTTGTCTTCCCTTTCCATCTGATCCTCTTCCTTCTGTTTCCACAACTGTGCCTGGGGTAACCTGACCTAAAGCCAGATCACTTGAAGTATGTGGGAGATGATTGATATAAACCCTGGTACATCGGTAAATGCAGTGGGCCCATTTATTTATTTATTTATATTTGGGCATGCTGTGTGGCATGTAGGATCTTAGTTCCCCGACCAAGGATCAAACCCATACGCCCTGCAGTGGAAGAATGGAGCCTCAACCACTGGAGGAACAGAGAAGTCCTGGGCTGATTAATTTAAAGTAGTAGGATGTGGTAGGGAGGGATGAGTACCCTGGGAGACTTGGAGAGAGAAAATATCGCCATCTCTAGGGCAGTTCATTGTCGTAAGAGGGAGAGGGGGAAGGAAATCAGGCGGGCAGGCGCCCTGGGCCAGTGCAGCCCCTAGAGCTGGCAAGGGAGGCAGGAGGAAGGGCTATAAGTTGCTATTAGAGACGAAGGCCACAAGAGGGCGCCGGAGCGCCAGCGGAGCCCACCTGTGGATCCCTGGCCAAAATTCCAGGTTTTGAGATGGGGTTGGAGATGGGGTTAGCAGAACCGTAAGGACGTGCCCAGAGCAAAGGGGTTAGTTACGGGCCCCTCTGATTCAGTGGCTCAAATTGCCTCGCCGCACAGGGGGGCAGTGGTCTGCCTTCAGCATCCGATGGGGACACTTCCAGCCAGGTTGTGGCCCAGTGGTCAGACGGCCAGACAGGTTGCCTGTAGACTGAGTTCCCTTTGTTTCTCCAGAGTCAGGACTCTGGACCCAGAAATACGTGACTTGACTTGGGCTTGCAGCTTTTAAAGCTGTTGGCCTCTGTGGGTGTTGGCATCTTGAAAACGGGGCTGGTTTTCCTGAACCTGGAGCCTGTAAAAGCCTGGATATTTGCTGGGCGGGCTTTGCTCATCCCTGTGCCGTCTCTTTCTCTGGAGAGTTCTCCGCAAACGTTAGTCTTCCCTTTCTATCTGATCCTCTTCCTTCTGTTTCCACAACCCTGCGTGGGGAAAAGTGACCTAAAGCCAGGTCAGCTGAATTAAAAGGGAGGTGATTGAGTTCAAGCCCGGCACATCAGTGACTTCAGGGTGTTATTTATTTATTTATTTATATTTGGACACGCCGTGTAGTATGTAGGATCTTAATGTTAGTTCCATGACGAGGGATGAAACCCGTGCCACCTGCAGTGGAAACGGGGCGTCTTAGCCACTTGACCTCTTGGGAGGTCCCGGGCTTTTTAATTTAAAGCAGTGGGGTGCGGTAGGGGGGGATAGTACCCTCGTAAACTTGGAGAGAGAAGATATCCCCATCTGTAGGGCACTTCATTGTGCTAAGAGGGAGAGGGGAAAGGAAATCAGGCTGCCAGGTGCCCAAGGCCAGTGCAGCCCCCGGGGCTCCGCAGGGAAGAAGGGCTGAGAGTTGCCATTAGAGCCGACGTCCACAAGAGGGCGCCGGAGCACCAGCGGTACCCTCGTGTGCATCCCTGGCCAAGCCTCCAGGTTCGGACATGGGGTTTGCGGAAAGTCAAGGACGTGCCCAGAGGAAAGGGGTTGTTACTGGGCACCTCTGATTCACTTGCTGAAATTGCCTCCTCTCACAGAGTGGGCTGAATTCTGCCTTCAGCTTGCCATGGGGGCACTTTCAGCCGGGCCGGGTGGCCCAGTGACCCGACAGCCAGAGAGGCTGTCTGCAGACTGACTGCCCTTTGTTTCTCCAGAGTCAGGACTCTGGACCCAGAAATACATGCCTTGACTCGGGCTTGCAGCTTTTTAAGCTGTTGGTGTCTGTGGGTGTTGGCATCTGGAAAACGTGGCTGGTTTTCCTGAACCCGGAGCCTGTAAAAGCCTGGATATTTGCTGGGCGGGCTTTGCTCATCCCTGTGCCCTCTCTTTCTCTGGAGAGTCTCTGCAAACGTTTGTCTTCCCTTTCTATCTGATCCTCTTCCTTCTGTTTTCACAACCCTGCGTGGGGAAAAGTGACCTAAAGCCAGGTCAGCTGAATTAAAAGGGAGGTGATTGAGTTCACGGCCGGTACATCAGTGACTTCAGGGGACTATTTATTTATTTATTTATTTTTGGCCATGCTGTGTGGCATGTAGGATCTTAGTTCCATGACGAGGGATGAAACCCGTGCCACCTGCAGTGGAAACGGGGCGTCTTAGCCACTTGACCTCTTGGGAGGTCCCAGGCTTTTTAATTTAGAGCTGTGGGGTGCGGTAGGGTGGGATAGTACCCTCGTAAACTTGGAGAGAGAAGATATCCCCATCTGTAGGGCACTTCCTTGTGCTAAGAGGGAGAGGGGAAAGGAAATCAGGCTGCCAGGTGCCCAAGGCCAGTGCAGCCCCCGGGGCTCCGCAGGGAAGAAGGGCTGAGAGTTGCCATTAGAGCCGACGTCCACAAGAGGGCGCTGGAGCACCAGCGGTTCCCTCGTGTGCATCCCTGGCCAAGCCTCCAGGTTCGGACATGGGGATTGAGGAAAGTCAAGGACGTGCCCAGAGGAAAGGGGTTGTTACTGGGCACCTCTGATTCGCTTGCAGAAATTGCCTCCTCTCACAGAGTGGGCTGAATTCTGCCTTCAGCTTGCCATGGGGGCACTTTCAGCCGGGCCGGGTGGCCCAGTGACCCGACAGCCAGAGAGGCTGTCTGCAGACTGACTGCCCTTTGTTTCTCCAGAGTCAGGACTCTGGACTCAGAAACACCTGGCTTGACTTGGGTTTCCAGCTTTTAAGCTGCTGGTCTCTGTGTGTGTTGGCATCTGGAAAACGGGGCTGTCGTCCTGAACCTGGAGCCTGTAAAAACCCTGGTGTTTGCTGGCGGGCTGCGCTCATCCCTGTGCCCTTTCGTTTTCCCGAGAGTTCTCTCCAAAAGTTTGTCTTCCCTTTCCATCTGATCCTCTTCCTTCTGTTTCCACAACTGTGCCTGGGGTAACCTGACCTAAAGCCAGATCACTTGAAGTATGTGGGAGATGATTGATATAAACCCTGGTACATCGGTAAATGCAGTGGGCCCATTTATTTATTTATTTATATTTGGGCATGCTGTGTGGCATGTAGGATCTTAGTTCCCCGACCAAGGATCAAACCCATACGCCCTGCAGTGGAAGAATGGAGCCTCAACCACTGGAGGAACAGAGAAGTCCTGGGCTGATTAATTTAAAGTAGTAGGATGTGGTAGGGAGGGATGAGTACCCTGGGAGACTTGGAGAGAGAAAATATCGCCATCTCTAGGGCAGTTCATTGTCGTAAGAGGGAGAGGGGGAAGGAAATCAGGCGGGCAGGCGCCCTGGGCCAGTGCAGCCCCTAGAGCTGGCAAGGGAGGCAGGAGGAAGGGCTATAAGTTGCTATTAGAGACGAAGGCCACAAGAGGGCGCCGGAGCGCCAGCGGAGCCCACCTGTGGATCCCTGGCCAAAATTCCAGGTTTTGAGATGGGGTTGGAGATGGGGTTAGCAGAACCGTAAGGACGTGCCCAGAGCAAAGGGGTTAGTTACGGGCCCCTCTGATTCAGTGGCTCAAATTGCCTCGCCACACAGGGGGGCAGTGGTCTGCCTTCAGCATCCGATGGGGACACTTCCAGCCAGGTTGTGGCCCAGTGGTCAGACGGCCAGACAGGTTGCCTGTAGACTGAGTTCCCTTTGTTTCTCCAGAGTCAGGACTCTGGACCCAGAAATACGTGACTTGACTTGGGCTTGCAGCTTTTAAAGCTGTTGGCCTCTGTGGGTGTTGGCATCTTGAAAACGGGGCTGGTTTTCCTGAACCTGGAGCCTGTAAAAGCCTGGATATTTGCTGGGCGGGCTTTGCTCATCCCTGTGCCGTCTCTTTCTCTGGAGAGTTCTCCGCAAACGTTAGTCTTCCCTTTCTATCTGATCCTCTTCCTTCTGTTTCCACAACCCTGCGTGGGGAAAAGTGACCTAAAGCCAGGTCAGCTGAATTAAAAGGGAGGTGATTGAGTTCAAGCCCGGCACATCAGTGACTTCAGGGTGTTATTTATTTATTTATTTATATTTGGACACGCCGTGTAGTATGTAGGATCTTAATGTTAGTTCCATGACGAGGGATGAAACCCGTGCCACCTGCAGTGGAAACGGGGCGTCTTAGCCACTTGACCTCTTGGGAGGTCCCGGGCTTTTTAATTTAAAGCAGTGGGGTGCGGTAGGGGGGGATAGTACCCTCGTAAACTTGGAGAGAGAAGATATCCCCATCTGTAGGGCACTTCATTGTGCTAAGAGGGAGAGGGGAAAGGAAATCAGGCTGCCAGGTGCCCAAGGCCAGTGCAGCCCCCGGGGCTCCGCAGGGAAGAAGGGCTGAGAGTTGCCATTAGAGCCGACGTCCACAAGAGGGCGCCGGAGCACCAGCGGTACCCTCGTGTGCATCCCTGGCCAAGCCTCCAGGTTCGGACATGGGGTTTGCGGAAAGTCAAGGACGTGCCCAGAGGAAAGGGGTTGTTACTGGGCACCTCTGATTCACTTGCTGAAATTGCCTCCTCTCACAGAGTGGGCTGAATTCTGCCTTCAGCTTGCCATGGGGGCACTTTCAGCCGGGCCGGGTGGCCCAGTGACCCGACAGCCAGAGAGGCTGTCTGCAGACTGACTGCCCTTTGTTTCTCCAGAGTCAGGACTCTGGACCCAGAAATACATGCCTTGACTCGGGCTTGCAGCTTTTTAAGCTGTTGGTGTCTGTGGGTGTTGGCATCTGGAAAACGTGGCTGGTTTTCCTGAACCCGGAGCCTGTAAAAGCCTGGATATTTGCTGGGCGGGCTTTGCTCATCCCTGTGCCCTCTCTTTCTCTGGAGAGTCTCTGCAAACGTTTGTCTTCCCTTTCTATCTGATCCTCTTCCTTCTGTTTTCACAACCCTGCGTGGGGAAAAGTGACCTAAAGCCAGGTCAGCTGAATTAAAAGGGAGGTGATTGAGTTCACGGCCGGTACATCAGTGACTTCAGGGGACTATTTATTTATTTATTTATTTTTGGCCATGCTGTGTGGCATGTAGGATCTTAGTTCCATGACGAGGGATGAAACCCGTGCCACCTGCAGTGGAAACGGGGCGTCTTAGCCACTTGACCTCTTGGGAGGTCCCAGGCTTTTTAATTTAGAGCTGTGGGGTGCGGTAGGGTGGGATAGTACCCTCGTAAACTTGGAGAGAGAAGATATCCCCATCTGTAGGGCACTTCCTTGTGCTAAGAGGGAGAGGGGAAAGGAAATCAGGCTGCCAGGTGCCCAAGGCCAGTGCAGCCCCCGGGGCTCCGCAGGGAAGAAGGGCTGAGAGTTGCCATTAGAGCCGACGTCCACAAGAGGGCGCTGGAGCACCAGCGGTTCCCTCGTGTGCATCCCTGGCCAAGCCTCCAGGTTCGGACATGGGGATTGAGGAAAGTCAAGGACGTGCCCAGAGGAAAGGGGTTGTTACTGGGCACCTCTGATTCGCTTGCAGAAATTGCCTCCTCTCACAGAGTGGGCTGAATTCTGCCTTCAGCTTGCCATGGGGGCACTTTCAGCCGGGCCGGGTGGCCCAGTGACCCGACAGCCAGAGAGGCTGTCTGCAGACTGACTGCCCTTTGTTTCTCCAGAGTCAGGACTCTGGACTCAGAAACACCTGGCTTGACTTGGGTTTCCAGCTTTTAAGCTGCTGGTCTCTGTGTGTGTTGGCATCTGGAAAACGGGGCTGTCGTCCTGAACCTGGAGCCTGTAAAAACCCTGGTGTTTGCTGGCGGGCTGCGCTCATCCCTGTGCCCTTTCGTTTTCCCGAGAGTTCTCTCCAAAAGTTTGTCTTCCCTTTCCATCTGATCCTCTTCCTTCTGTTTCCACAACTGTGCCTGGGGTAACCTGACCTAAAGCCAGATCACTTGAAGTATGTGGGAGATGATTGATATAAACCCTGGTACATCGGTAAATGCAGTGGGCCCATTTATTTATTTATTTATATTTGGGCATGCTGTGTGGCATGTAGGATCTTAGTTCCCCGACCAAGGATCAAACCCATACGCCCTGCAGTGGAAGAATGGAGCCTCAACCACTGGAGGAACAGAGAAGTCCTGGGCTGATTAATTTAAAGTAGTAGGATGTGGTAGGGAGGGATGAGTACCCTGGGAGACTTGGAGAGAGAAAATATCGCCATCTCTAGGGCAGTTCATTGTCGTAAGAGGGAGAGGGGGAAGGAAATCAGGCGGGCAGGCGCCCTGGGCCAGTGCAGCCCCTAGAGCTGGCAAGGGAGGCAGGAGGAAGGGCTATAAGTTGCTATTAGAGACGAAGGCCACAAGAGGGCGCCGGAGCGCCAGCGGAGCCCACCTGTGGATCCCTGGCCAAAATTCCAGGTTTTGAGATGGGGTTGGAGATGGGGTTAGCAGAACCGTAAGGACGTGCCCAGAGCAAAGGGGTTAGTTACGGGCCCCTCTGATTCAGTGGCTCAAATTGCCTCGCCACACAGGGGGGCAGTGGTCTGCCTTCAGCATCCGATGGGGACACTTCCAGCCAGGTTGTGGCCCAGTGGTCAGACGGCCAGACAGGTTGCCTGTAGACTGAGTTCCCTTTGTTTCTCCAGAGTCAGGACTCTGGACCCAGAAATACGTGACTTGACTTGGGCTTGCAGCTTTTAAAGCTGTTGGCCTCTGTGGGTGTTGGCATCTTGAAAACGGGGCTGGTTTTCCTGAACCTGGAGCCTGTAAAAGCCTGGATATTTGCTGGGCGGGCTTTGCTCATCCCTGTGCCGTCTCTTTCTCTGGAGAGTTCTCCGCAAACGTTAGTCTTCCCTTTCTATCTGATCCTCTTCCTTCTGTTTCCACAACCCTGCGTGGGGAAAAGTGACCTAAAGCCAGGTCAGCTGAATTAAAAGGGAGGTGATTGAGTTCAAGCCCGGCACATCAGTGACTTCAGGGTGTTATTTATTTATTTATTTATATTTGGACACGCCGTGTAGTATGTAGGATCTTAATGTTAGTTCCATGACGAGGGATGAAACCCGTGCCACCTGCAGTGGAAACGGGGCGTCTTAGCCACTTGACCTCTTGGGAGGTCCCGGGCTTTTTAATTTAAAGCAGTGGGGTGCGGTAGGGGGGGATAGTACCCTCGTAAACTTGGAGAGAGAAGATATCCCCATCTGTAGGGCACTTCATTGTGCTAAGAGGGAGAGGGGAAAGGAAATCAGGCTGCCAGGTGCCCAAGGCCAGTGCAGCCCCCGGGGCTCCGCAGGGAAGAAGGGCTGAGAGTTGCCATTAGAGCCGACGTCCACAAGAGGGCGCCGGAGCACCAGCGGTACCCTCGTGTGCATCCCTGGCCAAGCCTCCAGGTTCGGACATGGGGTTTGCGGAAAGTCAAGGACGTGCCCAGAGGAAAGGGGTTGTTACTGGGCACCTGTGATTCACTTGCTGAAATTGCCTCCTCTCACAGAGTGGGCTGAATTCTGCCTTCAGCTTGCCATGGGGGCACTTTCAGCCGGGCCGGGTGGCCCAGTGACCCGACAGCCAGAGAGGCTGTCTGCAGACTGACTGCCCTTTGTTTCTCCAGAGTCAGGACTCTGGACCCAGAAATACATGCCTTGACTCGGGCTTGCAGCTTTTTAAGCTGTTGGTGTCTGTGGGTGTTGGCATCTGGAAAACGTGGCTGGTTTTCCTGAACCCGGAGCCTGTAAAAGCCTGGATATTTGCTGGGCGGGCTTTGCTCATCCCTGTGCCCTCTCTTTCTCTGGAGAGTCTCTGCAAACGTTTGTCTTCCCTTTCTATCTGATCCTCTTCCTTCTGTTTTCACAACCCTGCGTGGGGAAAAGTGACCTAAAGCCAGGTCAGCTGAATTAAAAGGGAGGTGATTGAGTTCACGGCCGGTACATCAGTGACTTCAGGGGACTATTTATTTATTTATTTATTTTTGGCCATGCTGTGTGGCATGTAGGATCTTAGTTCCATGACGAGGGATGAAACCCGTGCCACCTGCAGTGGAAACGGGGCGTCTTAGCCACTTGACCTCTTGGGAGGTCCCAGGCTTTTTAATTTAGAGCTGTGGGGTGCGGTAGGGTGGGATAGTACCCTCGTAAACTTGGAGAGAGAAGATATCCCCATCTGTAGGGCACTTCCTTGTGCTAAGAGGGAGAGGGGAAAGGAAATCAGGCTGCCAGGTGCCCAAGGCCAGTGCAGCCCCCGGGGCTCCGCAGGGAAGAAGGGCTGAGAGTTGCCATTAGAGCCGACGTCCACAAGAGGGCGCTGGAGCACCAGCGGTTCCCTCGTGTGCATCCCTGGCCAAGCCTCCAGGTTCGGACATGGGGATTGAGGAAAGTCAAGGACGTGCCCAGAGGAAAGGGGTTGTTACTGGGCACCTCTGATTCGCTTGCTGAAATTGCCTCCTCTCACAGAGTGGGCTGAATTCTGCCTTCAGCTTGCCATGGGGGCACTTTCAGCCGGGCCGGGTGGCCCAGTGACCCGACAGCCAGAGAGGCTGTCTGCAGACTGACTGCCCTTTGTTTCTCCAGAGTCAGGACTCTGGACCCAGAAATACGTGCTTTGACTCGGGCTTGCAGCTTTTTAAGCTGTTGGCCACTGTGGGTGTTGGCATCTGGAAAACGGGGCTGGTTTTCCTGAACCTGGAGCCTGTAAAAGCCTGGATATTTGCTGGGCGGGCTTTGCTCATCCCTGTGCCGTCTCTTTCTCTAGAGAGTTCTCCGCATACGTTTGTCTTCCCTTTCTATCTGATCCTCTTCCTTCTGTTTCCACAACCCTGCGTGGGGAAAACTGACCTAGAGCGAGATCAGCTGAATTAAAAGGGAGGTGATTGAGTTCAAGCCCGGCACATCAGTGACTTCAGGGTGTTATTTATTTATTTATTTATATTTGGACACGCCGTGTAGTATGTAGGATCTTAATGTTAGTTCCATGACGAGGGATGAAACCCGTGCCACCTGCAGTGGAAACGGGGGGTCTTAGCCACTTGACCTCTTGGGAGGTCCCGGGCTTTTTAATTTAAAGCAGTGGGGTGCGGTAGGGGGGGATAGTACCCTCGTAAACTTGGAGAGAGAAGATATCCCCATCTGTAGGGCACTTCATTGTGCTAAGAGGGAGAGGGGAAAGGAAATCAGGCTGCCAGGTGCCCAAGGCCAGTGCAGCCCCCGGGGCTCCGCAGGGAAGAAGGGCTGAGAGTTGCCATTAGAGCCGACGTCCACAAGAGGGCGCCGGAGCACCAGCGGTACCCTCGTGTGCATCCCTGGCCAAGCCTCCAGGTTCGGACATGGGGTTTGCGGAAAGTCAAGGACGTGCCCAGAGGAAAGGGGTTGTTACTGGGCACCTCTGATTCACTTGCTGAAATTGCCTCCTCTCACAGAGTGGGCTGAATTCTGCCTTCTGCTTGCCATGGGGGCACTTTCAGCCGGGCCGGGTGGCCCAGTGACCCGACAGCCAGAGAGGCTGTCTGCAGACTGACTGCCCTTTGTTTCTCCAGAGTCAGGACTCTGGACCCAGAAATACATGCCTTGACTCGGGCTTGCAGCTTTTTAAGCTGTTGGCGTCTGTGGGTGTTGGCATCTGGAAAACGTGGCTGGTTTTCCTGAACCCGGAGCCTGTAAAAGCCTGGATATTTGCTGGGCGGGCTTTGCTCATCCCTGTGCCCTCTCTTTCTCTGGAGAGTCTCTGCAAACGTTTGTCTTCCCTTTCTATCTGATCCTCTTCCTTCTGTTTTCACAACCCTGCGTGGGGAAAAGTGACCTAAAGCCAGGTCAGCTGAATTAAAAGGGAGGTGATTGAGTTCACGGCCGGTACATCAGTGACTTCAGGGGACTATTTATTTATTTATTTATTTTTGGCCATGCTGTGTGGCATGTAGGATCTTAGTTCCATGACGAGGGATGAAACCCGTGCCACCTGCAGTGGAAACGGGGCGTCTTAGCCACTTGACCTCTTGGGAGGTCCCAGGCTTTTTAATTTAGAGCTGTGGGGTGCGGTAGGGTGGGATAGTACCCTCGTAAACTTGGAGAGAGAAGATATCCCCATCTGTAGGGCACTTCCTTGTGCTAAGAGGGAGAGGGGAAAGGAAATCAGGCTGCCAGGTGCCCAAGGCCAGTGCAGCCCCCGGGGCTCCGCAGGGAAGAAGGGCTGAGAGTTGCCATTAGAGCCGACGTCCACAAGAGGGCGCTGGAGCACCAGCGGTTCCCTCGTGTGCATCCCTGGCCAAGCCTCCAGGTTCGGACATGGGGATTGAGGAAAGTCAAGGACGTGCCCAGAGGAAAGGGGTTGTTACTGGGCACCTCTGATTCGCTTGCAGAAATTGCCTCCTCTCACAGAGTGGGCTGAATTCTGCCTTCAGCTTGCCATGGGGGCACTTTCAGCCGGGCCGGGTGGCCCAGTGACCCGACAGCCAGAGAGGCTGTCTGCAGACTGACTGCCCTTTGTTTCTCCAGAGTCAGGACTCTGGACTCAGAAACACCTGGCTTGACTTGGGTTTCCAGCTTTTAAGCTGCTGGTCTCTGTGTGTGTTGGCATCTGGAAAACGGGGCTGTCGTCCTGAACCTGGAGCCTGTAAAAACCCTGGTGTTTGCTGGCGGGCTGCGCTCATCCCTGTGCCCTTTCGTTTTCCCGAGAGTTCTCTCCAAAAGTTTGTCTTCCCTTTCCATCTGATCCTCTTCCTTCTGTTTCCACAACTGTGCCTGGGGTAACCTGACCTAAAGCCAGATCACTTGAAGTATGTGGGAGATGATTGATATAAACCCTGGTACATCGGTAAATGCAGTGGGCCCATTTATTTATTTATTTATATTTGGGCATGCTGTGTGGCATGTAGGATCTTAGTTCCCCGACCAAGGATCAAACCCATACGCCCTGCAGTGGAAGAATGGAGCCTCAACCACTGGAGGAACAGAGAAGTCCTGGGCTGATTAATTTAAAGTAGTAGGATGTGGTAGGGAGGGATGAGTACCCTGGGAGACTTGGAGAGAGAAAATATCGCCATCTCTAGGGCAGTTCATTGTCGTAAGAGGGAGAGGGGGAAGGAAATCAGGCGGGCAGGCGCCCTGGGCCAGTGCAGCCCCTAGAGCTGGCAAGGGAGGCAGGAGGAAGGGCTATAAGTTGCTATTAGAGACGAAGGCCACAAGAGGGCGCCGGAGCGCCAGCGGAGCCCACCTGTGGATCCCTGGCCAAAATTCCAGGTTTTGAGATGGGGTTGGAGATGGGGTTAGCAGAACCGTAAGGACGTGCCCAGAGCAAAGGGGTTAGTTACGGGCCCCTCTGATTCAGTGGCTCAAATTGCCTCGCCGCACAGGGGGGCAGTGGTCTGCCTTCAGCATCCGATGGGGACACTTCCAGCCAGGTTGTGGCCCAGTGGTCAGACGGCCAGACAGGTTGCCTGTAGACTGAGTTCCCTTTGTTTCTCCAGAGTCAGGACTCTGGACCCAGAAATACGTGACTTGACTTGGGCTTGCAGCTTTTAAAGCTGTTGGCCTCTGTGGGTGTTGGCATCTTGAAAACGGGGCTGGTTTTCCTGAACCTGGAGCCTGTAAAAGCCTGGATATTTGCTGGGCGGGCTTTGCTCATCCCTGTGCCGTCTCTTTCTCTGGAGAGTTCTCCGCAAACGTTAGTCTTCCCTTTCTATCTGATCCTCTTCCTTCTGTTTCCACAACCCTGCGTGGGGAAAAGTGACCTAAAGCCAGGTCAGCTGAATTAAAAGGGAGGTGATTGAGTTCAAGCCCGGCACATCAGTGACTTCAGGGTGTTATTTATTTATTTATTTATATTTGGACACGCCGTGTAGTATGTAGGATCTTAATGTTAGTTCCATGACGAGGGATGAAACCCGTGCCACCTGCAGTGGAAACGGGGCGTCTTAGCCACTTGACCTCTTGGGAGGTCCCGGGCTTTTTAATTTAAAGCAGTGGGGTGCGGTAGGGGGGGATAGTACCCTCGTAAACTTGGAGAGAGAAGATATCCCCATCTGTAGGGCACTTGCTTGTGCTAAGAGGGAGAGGGGAAAGGAAATCAGGCTGCCAGGTGCCCAAGGCCAGTGCAGCCCCCGGGGCTCCGCAGGGAAGAAGGGCTGAGAGTTGCCATTAGAGCCGACGTCCACAAGAGGGCGCCGGAGCACCAGCGGTACCCTCGTGTGCATCCCTGGCCAAGCCTCCAGGTTCGGACATGGGGTTTGCGGAAAGTCAAGGACGTGCCCAGAGGAAAGGGGTTGTTACTGGGCACCTGTGATTCACTTGCTGAAATTGCCTCCTCTCACAGAGTGGGCTGAATTCTGCCTTCAGCTTGCCATGGGGGCACTTTCAGCCGGGCCGGGTGGCCCAGTGACCCGACAGCCAGAGAGGCTGTCTGCAGACTGACTGCCCTTTGTTTCTCCAGAGTCAGGACTCTGGACCCAGAAATACATGCCTTGACTCGGGCTTGCAGCTTTTTAAGCTGTTGGTGTCTGTGGGTGTTGGCATCTGGAAAACGTGGCTGGTTTTCCTGAACCCGGAGCCTGTAAAAGCCTGGATATTTGCTGGGCGGGCTTTGCTCATCCCTGTGCCCTCTCTTTCTCTGGAGAGTCTCTGCAAACGTTTGTCTTCCCTTTCTATCTGATCCTCTTCCTTCTGTTTTCACAACCCTGCGTGGGGAAAAGTGACCTAAAGCCAGGTCAGCTGAATTAAAAGGGAGGTGATTGAGTTCACGGCCGGTACATCAGTGACTTCAGGGGACTATTTATTTCTTTATTTATTTTTGGCCATGCTGTGTGGCATGTAGGATCTTAGTTCCATGACGAGGGATGAAACCCGTGCCACCTGCAGTGGAAACGGGGCGTCTTAGCCACTTGACCTCTTGGGAGGTCCCAGGCTTTTTAATTTAGAGCTGTGGGGTGCGGTAGGGTGGGATAGTACCCTCGTAAACTTGGAGAGAGAAGATATCCCCATCTGTAGGGCACTTCCTTGTGCTAAGAGGGAGAGGGGAAAGGAAATCAGGCTGCCAGGTGCCCAAGGCCAGTGCAGCCCCCGGGGCTCCGCAGGGAAGAAGGGCTGAGAGTTGCCATTAGAGCCGACGTCCACAAGAGGGCGCTGGAGCACCAGCGGTTCCCTCGTGTGCATCCCTGGCCAAGCCTCCAGGTTCGGACATGGGGATTGAGGAAAGTCAAGGACGTGCCCAGAGGAAAGGAGTTGTTACTGGGCACCTCTGATTCGCTTGCTGAAATTGCCTCCTCTCACAGAGTGGGCTGAATTCTGCCTTCAGCTTGCCATGGGGGCACTTTCAGCCGGGCCGGGTGGCCCAGTGACCCGACAGCCAGAGAGGCTGTCTGCAGACTGACTGCCCTTTGTTTCTCCAGAGTCAGGACTCTGGACCCAGAAATACGTGCTTTGACTCGGGCTTGCAGCTTTTTAAGCTGTTGGGCACTGTGGGTGTTGGCATCTGGAAAACGGGGCTGGTTTTCCTGAACCTGGAGCCTGTAAAAGCCTGGATATTTGCTGGGCGGGCTTTGCTCATCCCTGTGCCGTCTCTTTCTCTAGAGAGTTCTCCGCATACGTTTGTCTTCCCTTTCTATCTGATCCTCTTCCTTCTGTTTCCACAACCCTGCGTGGGGAAAACTGACCTAGAGCGAGATCAGCTGAATTAAAAGGGAGGTGATTGAGTTCAAGCCCGGCACATCAGTGACTTCAGGGTGTTATTTATTTATTTATTTATATTTGGACACGCCGTGTAGTATGTAGGATCTTAATGTTAGTTCCATGACGAGGGATGAAACCCGTGCCACCTGCAGTGGAAACGGGGGGTCTTAGCCACTTGACCTCTTGGGAGGTCCCGGGCTTTTTAATTTAAAGCAGTGGGGTGCGGTAGGGGGGGATAGTACCCTCGTAAACTTGGAGAGAGAAGATATCCCCATCTGTAGGGCACTTCATTGTGCTAAGAGGGAGAGGGGAAAGGAAATCAGGCTGCCAGGTGCCCAAGGCCAGTGCAGCCCCCGGGGCTCCGCAGGGAAGAAGGGCTGAGAGTTGCCATTAGAGCCGACGTCCACAAGAGGGCGCCGGAGCACCAGCGGTACCCTCGTGTGCATCCCTGGCCAAGCCTCCAGGTTCGGACATGGGGTTTGCGGAAAGTCAAGGACGTGCCCAGAGGAAAGGGGTTGTTACTGGGCACCTCTGATTCACTTGCTGAAATTGCCTCCTCTCACAGAGTGGGCTGAATTCTGCCTTCTGCTTGCCATGGGGGCACTTTCAGCCGGGCCGGGTGGCCCAGTGACCCGACAGCCAGAGAGGCTGTCTGCAGACTGACTGCCCTTTGTTTCTCCAGAGTCAGGACTCTGGACCCAGAAATACATGCCTTGACTCGGGCTTGCAGCTTTTTAAGCTGTTGGCGTCTGTGGGTGTTGGCATCTGGAAAACGTGGCTGGTTTTCCTGAACCCGGAGCCTGTAAAAGCCTGGATATTTGCTGGGCGGGCTTTGCTCATCCCTGTGCCCTCTCTTTCTCTGGAGAGTCTCTGCAAACGTTTGTCTTCCCTTTCTATCTGATCCTCTTCCTTCTGTTTTCACAACCCTGCGTGGGGAAAAGTGACCTAAAGCCAGGTCAGCTGAATTAAAAGGGAGGTGATTGAGTTCACGGCCGGTACATCAGTGACTTCAGGGGACTATTTATTTATTTATTTATTTTTGGCCATGCTGTGTGGCATGTAGGATCTTAGTTCCATGACGAGGGATGAAACCCGTGCCACCTGCAGTGGAAACGGGGCGTCTTAGCCACTTGACCTCTTGGGAGGTCCCAGGCTTTTTAATTTAGAGCTGTGGGGTGCGGTAGGGTGGGATAGTACCCTCGTAAACTTGGAGAGAGAAGATATCCCCATCTGTAGGGCACTTCCTTGTGCTAAGAGGGAGAGGGGAAAGGAAATCAGGCTGCCAGGTGCCCAAGGCCAGTGCAGCCCCCGGGGCTCCGCAGGGAAGAAGGGCTGAGAGTTGCCATTAGAGCCGACGTCCACAAGAGGGCGCTGGAGCACCAGCGGTTCCCTCGTGTGCATCCCTGGCCAAGCCTCCAGGTTCGGACATGGGGATTGAGGAAAGTCAAGGACGTGCCCAGAGGAAAGGGGTTGTTACTGGGCACCTCTGATTCGCTTGCTGAAATTGCCTCCTCTCACAGAGTGGGCTGAATTCTGCCTTCAGCTTGCCATGGGGGCACTTTCAGCCGGGCCGGGTGGCCCAGTGACCCGACAGCCAGAGAGGCTGTCTGCAGACTGACTGCCCTTTGTTTCTCCAGAGTCAGGACTCTGGACTCAGAAACACCTGGCTTGACTTGGGCTTCCAGCTTTTAAGCTGCTGGTCTCTGTGTGTGTTGGCATCTGGAAAACGGGGCTGTCGTCCTGAACCTGGAGCCTGTAAAAACCCTGGTGTTTGCTGGCGGGCTGCGCTCATCCCTGTGCCCTTTCGTTTTCCCGAGAGTTCTCTCCAAAAGTTTGTCTTCCCTTTCCATCTGATCCTCTTCCTTCTGTTTCCACAACTGTGCCTGGGGTAACCTGACCTAAAGCCAGATCACTTGAAGTATGTGGGAGATGATTGATATAAACCCTGGTACATCGGTAAATGCAGTGGGCCCATTTATTTATTTATTTATATTTGGGCATGCTGTGTGGCATGTAGGATCTTAGTTCCCCGACCAAGGATCAAACCCATACGCCCTGCAGTGGAAGAATGGAGCCTCAACCACTGGAGGAACAGAGAAGTCCTGGGCTGATTAATTTAAAGTAGTAGGATGTGGTAGGGAGGGATGAGTACCCTGGGAGACTTGGAGAGAGAAAATATCGCCATCTCTAGGGCAGTTCATTGTCGTAAGAGGGAGAGGGGGAAGGAAATCAGGCGGGCAGGCGCCCTGGGCCAGTGCAGCCCCTAGAGCTGGCAAGGGAGGCAGGAGGAAGGGCTATAAGTTGCTATTAGAGACGAAGGCCACAAGAGGGCGCCGGAGCGCCAGCGGAGCCCACCTGTGGATCCCTGGCCAAAATTCCAGGTTTTGAGATGGGGTTGGAGATGGGGTTAGCAGAACCGTAAGGACGTGCCCAGAGCAAAGGGGTTAGTTACGGGCCCCTCTGATTCAGTGGCTCAAATTGCCTCGCCGCACAGGGGGGCAGTGGTCTGCCTTCAGCATCCGATGGGGACACTTCCAGCCAGGTTGTGGCCCAGTGGTCAGACGGCCAGACAGGTTGCCTGTAGACTGAGTTCCCTTTGTTTCTCCAGAGTCAGGACTCTGGACCCAGAAATACGTGACTTGACTTGGGCTTGCAGCTTTTAAAGCTGTTGGCCTCTGTGGGTGTTGGCATCTTGAAAACGGGGCTGGTTTTCCTGAACCTGGAGCCTGTAAAAGCCTGGATATTTGCTGGGCGGGCTTTGCTCATCCCTGTGCCGTCTCTTTCTCTGGAGAGTTCTCCGCAAACGTTAGTCTTCCCTTTCTATCTGATCCTCTTCCTTCTGTTTCCACAACCCTGCGTGGGGAAAAGTGACCTAAAGCCAGGTCAGCTGAATTAAAAGGGAGGTGATTGAGTTCAAGCCCGGCACATCAGTGACTTCAGGGTGTTATTTATTTATTTATTTATATTTGGACACGCCGTGTAGTATGTAGGATCTTAATGTTAGTTCCATGACGAGGGATGAAACCCGTGCCACCTGCAGTGGAAACGGGGCGTCTTAGCCACTTGACCTCTTGGGAGGTCCCGGGCTTTTTAATTTAAAGCAGTGGGGTGCGGTAGGGGGGGATAGTACCCTCGTAAACTTGGAGAGAGAAGATATCCCCATCTGTAGGGCACTTCATTGTGCTAAGAGGGAGAGGGGAAAGGAAATCAGGCTGCCAGGTGCCCAAGGCCAGTGCAGCCCCCGGGGCTCCGCAGGGAAGAAGGGCTGAGAGTTGCCATTAGAGCCGACGTCCACAAGAGGGCGCCGGAGCACCAGCGGTACCCTCGTGTGCATCCCTGGCCAAGCCTCCAGGTTCGGACATGGGGTTTGCGGAAAGTCAAGGACGTGCCCAGAGGAAAGGGGTTGTTACTGGGCACCTGTGATTCACTTGCTGAAATTGCCTCCTCTCACAGAGTGGGCTGAATTCTGCCTTCAGCTTGCCATGGGGGCACTTTCAGCTGGGCCGGGTGGCCCAGTGACCCGACAGCCAGAGAGGCTGTCTGCAGACTGACTGCCCTTTGTTTCTCCAGAGTCAGGACTCTGGACCCAGAAATACATGCCTTGACTCGGGCTTGCAGCTTTTTAAGCTGTTGGTGTCTGTGGGTGTTGGCATCTGGAAAACGTGGCTGGTTTTCCTGAACCCGGAGCCTGTAAAAGCCTGGATATTTGCTGGGCGGGCTTTGCTCATCCCTGTGCCCTCTCTTTCTCTGGAGAGTCTCTGCAAACGTTTGTCTTCCCTTTCTATCTGATCCTCTTCCTTCTGTTTTCACAACCCTGCGTGGGGAAAAGTGACCTAAAGCCAGGTCAGCTGAATTAAAAGGGAGGTGATTGAGTTCACGGCCGGTACATCAGTGACTTCAGGGGACTATTTATTTATTTATTTATTTTTGGCCATGCTGTGTGGCATGTAGGATCTTAGTTCCATGACGAGGGATGAAACCCGTGCCACCTGCAGTGGAAACGGGGCGTCTTAGCCACTTGACCTCTTGGGAGGTCCCAGGCTTTTTAATTTAGAGCTGTGGGGTGCGGTAGGGTGGGATAGTACCCTCGTAAACTTGGAGAGAGAAGATATCCCCATCTGTAGGGCACTTCCTTGTGCTAAGAGGGAGAGGGGAAAGGAAATCAGGCTGCCAGGTGCCCAAGGCCAGTGCAGCCCCCGGGGCTCCGCAGGGAAGAAGGGCTGAGAGTTGCCATTAGAGCCGACGTCCACAAGAGGGCGCTGGAGCACCAGCGGTTCCCTCGTGTGCATCCCTGGCCAAGCCTCCAGGTTCGGACATGGGGATTGAGGAAAGTCAAGGACGTGCCCAGAGGAAAGGGGTTGTTACTGGGCACCTCTGATTCGCTTGCAGAAATTGCCTCCTCTCACAGAGTGGGCTGAATTCTGCCTTCAGCTTGCCATGGGGGCACTTTCAGCCGGGCCGGGTGGCCCAGTGACCCGACAGCCAGAGAGGCTGTCTGCAGACTGACTGCCCTTTGTTTCTCCAGAGTCAGGACTCTGGACTCAGAAACACGTGGCTTGACTTGGGTTTCCAGCTTTTAAGCTGCTGGTCTCTGTGTGTGTTGGCATCTGGAAAACGGGGCTGTCGTCCTGAACCTGGAGCCTGTAAAAACCCTGGTGTTTGCTGGCGGGCTGCGCTCATCCCTGTGCCCTTTCGTTTTCCCGAGAGTTCTCTCCAAAAGTTTGTCTTCCCTTTCCATCTGATCCTCTTCCTTCTGTTTCCACAACTGTGCCTGGGGTAACCTGACCTAAAGCCAGATCACTTGAAGTATGTGGGAGATGATTGATATAAACCCTGGTACATCGGTAAATGCAGTGGGCCCATTTATTTATTTATTTATATTTGGGCATGCTGTGTGGCATGTAGGATCTTAGTTCCCCGACCAAGGATCAAACCCATACGCCCTGCAGTGGAAGAATGGAGCCTCAACCACTGGAGGAACAGAGAAGTCCTGGGCTGATTAATTTAAAGTAGTAGGATGTGGTAGGGAGGGATGAGTACCCTGGGAGACTTGGAGAGAGAAAATATCGCCATCTCTAGGGCAGTTCATTGTCGTAAGAGGGAGAGGGGGAAGGAAATCAGGCGGGCAGGCGCCCTGGGCCAGTGCAGCCCCTAGAGCTGGCAAGGGAGGCAGGAGGAAGGGCTATAAGTTGCTATTAGAGACGAAGGCCACAAGAGGGCGCCGGAGCGCCAGCGGAGCCCACCTGTGGATCCCTGGCCAAAATTCCAGGTTTTGAGATGGGGTTGGAGATGGGGTTAGCAGAACCGTAAGGACGTGCCCAGAGCAAAGGGGTTAGTTACGGGCCCCTCTGATTCAGTGGCTCAAATTGCCTCGCCGCACAGGGGGGCAGTGGTCTGCCTTCAGCATCCGATGGGGACACTTCCAGCCAGGTTGTGGCCCAGTGGTCAGACGGCCAGACAGGTTGCCTGTAGACTGAGTTCCCTTTGTTTCTCCAGAGTCAGGACTCTGGACCCAGAAATACGTGACTTGACTTGGGCTTGCAGCTTTTAAAGCTGTTGGCCTCTGTGGGTGTTGGCATCTTGAAAACGGGGCTGGTTTTCCTGAACCTGGAGCCTGTAAAAGCCTGGATATTTGCTGGGCGGGCTTTGCTCATCCCTGTGCCGTCTCTTTCTCTGGAGAGTTCTCCGCAAACGTTAGTCTTCCCTTTCTATCTGATCCTCTTCCTTCTGTTTCCACAACCCTGCGTGGGGAAAAGTGACCTAAAGCCAGGTCAGCTGAATTAAAAGGGAGGTGATTGAGTTCAAGCCCGGCACATCAGTGACTTCAGGGTGTTATTTATTTATTTATTTATATTTGGACACGCCGTGTAGTATGTAGGATCTTAATGTTAGTTCCATGACGAGGGATGAAACCCGTGCCACCTGCAGTGGAAACGGGGCGTCTTAGCCACTTGACCTCTTGGGAGGTCCCGGGCTTTTTAATTTAAAGCAGTGGGGTGCGGTAGGGGGGGATAGTACCCTCGTAAACTTGGAGAGAGAAGATATCCCCATCTGTAGGGCACTTCATTGTGCTAAGAGGGAGAGGGGAAAGGAAATCAGGCTGCCAGGTGCCCAAGGCCAGTGCAGCCCCCGGGGCTCCGCAGGGAAGAAGGGCTGAGAGTTGCCATTAGAGCCGACGTCCACAAGAGGGCGCCGGAGCACCAGCGGTACCCTCGTGTGCATCCCTGGCCAAGCCTCCAGGTTCGGACATGGGGTTTGCGGAAAGTCAAGGACGTGCCCAGAGGAAAGGGGTTGTTACTGGGCACCTGTGATTCACTTGCTGAAATTGCCTCCTCTCACAGAGTGGGCTGAATTCTGCCTTCAGCTTGCCATGGGGGCACTTTCAGCCGGGCCGGGTGGCCCAGTGACCCGACAGCCAGAGAGGCTGTCTGCAGACTGACTGCCCTTTGTTTCTCCAGAGTCAGGACTCTGGACCCAGAAATACATGCCTTGACTCGGGCTTGCAGCTTTTTAAGCTGTTGGTGTCTGTGGGTGTTGGCATCTGGAAAACGTGGCTGGTTTTCCTGAACCCGGAGCCTGTAAAAGCCTGGATATTTGCTGGGCGGGCTTTGCTCATCCCTGTGCCCTCTCTTTCTCTGGAGAGTCTCTGCAAACGTTTGTCTTCCCTTTCTATCTGATCCTCTTCCTTCTGTTTTCACAACCCTGCGTGGGGAAAAGTGACCTAAAGCCAGGTCAGCTGAATTAAAAGGGAGGTGATTGAGTTCACGGCCGGTACATCAGTGACTTCAGGGGACTATTTATTTATTTATTTATTTTTGGCCATGCTGTGTGGCATGTAGGATCTTAGTTCCATGACGAGGGATGAAACCCGTGCCACCTGCAGTGGAAACGGGGCGTCTTAGCCACTTGACCTCTTGGGAGGTCCCAGGCTTTTTAATTTAGAGCTGTGGGGTGCGGTAGGGTGGGATAGTACCCTCGTAAACTTGGAGAGAGAAGATATCCCCATCTGTAGGGCACTTCCTTGTGCTAAGAGGGAGAGGGGAAAGGAAATCAGGCTGCCAGGTGCCCAAGGCCAGTGCAGCCCCCGGGGCTCCGCAGGGAAGAAGGGCTGAGAGTTGCCATTAGAGCCGACGTCCACAAGAGGGCGCTGGAGCACCAGCGGTTCCCTCGTGTGCATCCCTGGCCAAGCCTCCAGGTTCGGACATGGGGATTGAGGAAAGTCAAGGACGTGCCCAGAGGAAAGGGGTTGTTACTGGGCACCTCTGATTCGCTTGCAGAAATTGCCTCCTCTCACAGAGTGGGCTGAATTCTGCCTTCAGCTTGCCATGGGGGCACTTTCAGCCGGGCCGGGTGGCCCAGTGACCCGACAGCCAGAGAGGCTGTCTGCAGACTGACTGCCCTTTGTTTCTCCAGAGTCAGGACTCTGGACTCAGAAACACCTGGCTTGACTTGGGTTTCCAGCTTTTAAGCTGCTGGTCTCTGTGTGTGTTGGCATCTGGAAAACGGGGCTGTCGTCCTGAACCTGGAGCCTGTAAAAACCCTGGTGTTTGCTGGCGGGCTGCGCTCATCCCTGTGCCCTTTCGTTTTCCCGAGAGTTCTCTCCAAAAGTTTGTCTTCCCTTTCCATCTGATCCTCTTCCTTCTGTTTCCACAACTGTGCCTGGGGTAACCTGACCTAAAGCCAGATCACTTGAAGTATGTGGGAGATGATTGATATAAACCCTGGTACATCGGTAAATGCAGTGGGCCCATTTATTTATTTATTTATATTTGGGCATGCTGTGTGGCATGTAGGATCTTAGTTCCCCGACCAAGGATCAAACCCATACGCCCTGCAGTGGAAGAATGGAGCCTCAACCACTGGAGGAACAGAGAAGTCCTGGGCTGATTAATTTAAAGTAGTAGGATGTGGTAGGGAGGGATGAGTACCCTGGGAGACTTGGAGAGAGAAAATATCGCCATCTCTAGGGCAGTTCATTGTCGTAAGAGGGAGAGGGGGAAGGAAATCAGGCGGGCAGGCGCCCTGGGCCAGTGCAGCCCCTAGAGCTGGCAAGGGAGGCAGGAGGAAGGGCTATAAGTTGCTATTAGAGACGAAGGCCACAAGAGGGCGCCGGAGCGCCAGCGGAGCCCACCTGTGGATCCCTGGCCAAAATTCCAGGTTTTGAGATGGGGTTGGAGATGGGGTTAGCAGAACCGTAAGGACGTGCCCAGAGCAAAGGGGTTAGTTACGGGCCCCTCTGATTCAGTGGCTCAAATTGCCTCGCCACACAGGGGGGCAGTGGTCTGCCTTCAGCATCCGATGGGGACACTTCCAGCCAGGTTGTGGCCCAGTGGTCAGACGGCCAGACAGGTTGCCTGTAGACTGAGTTCCCTTTGTTTCTCCAGAGTCAGGACTCTGGACCCAGAAATACGTGACTTGACTTGGGCTTGCAGCTTTTAAAGCTGTTGGCCTCTGTGGGTGTTGGCATCTTGAAAACGGGGCTGGTTTTCCTGAACCTGGAGCCTGTAAAAGCCTGGATATTTGCTGGGCGGGCTTTGCTCATCCCTGTGCCGTCTCTTTCTCTGGAGAGTTCTCCGCAAACGTTAGTCTTCCCTTTCTATCTGATCCTCTTCCTTCTGTTTCCACAAACCTGCGTGGGGAAAAGTGACCTAAAGCCAGGTCAGCTGAATTAAAAGGGAGGTGATTGAGTTCAAGCCCGGCACATCAGTGACTTCAGGGTGTTATTTATTTATTTATTTATATTTGGACACGCCGTGTAGTATGTAGGATCTTAATGTTAGTTCCATGACGAGGGATGAAACCCGTGCCACCTGCAGTGGAAACGGGGCGTCTTAGCCACTTGACCTCTTGGGAGGTCCCGGGCTTTTTAATTTAAAGCAGTGGGGTGCGGTAGGGGGGGATAGTACCCTCGTAAACTTGGAGAGAGAAGATATCCCCATCTGTAGGGCACTTCATTGTGCTAAGAGGGAGAGGGGAAAGGAAATCAGGCTGCCAGGTGCCCAAGGCCAGTGCAGCCCCCGGGGCTCCGCAGGGAAGAAGGGCTGAGAGTTGCCATTAGAGCCGACGTCCACAAGAGGGCGCCGGAGCACCAGCGGTACCCTCGTGTGCATCCCTGGCCAAGCCTCCAGGTTCGGACATGGGGTTTGCGGAAAGTCAAGGACGTGCCCAGAGGAAAGGGGTTGTTACTGGGCACCTGTGATTCACTTGCTGAAATTGCCTCCTCTCACAGAGTGGGCTGAATTCTGCCTTCAGCTTGCCATGGGGGCACTTTCAGCCGGGCCGGGTGGCCCAGTGACCCGACAGCCAGAGAGGCTGTCTGCAGACTGACTGCCCTTTGTTTCTCCAGAGTCAGGACTCTGGACCCAGAAATACATGCCTTGACTCGGGCTTGCAGCTTTTTAAGCTGTTGGTGTCTGTGGGTGTTGGCATCTGGAAAACGTGGCTGGTTTTCCTGAACCCGGAGCCTGTAAAAGCCTGGATATTTGCTGGGCGGGCTTTGCTCATCCCTGTGCCCTCTCTTTCTCTGGAGAGTCTCTGCAAACGTTTGTCTTCCCTTTCTATCTGATCCTCTTCCTTCTGTTTTCACAACCCTGCGTGGGGAAAAGTGACCTAAAGCCAGGTCAGCTGAATTAAAAGGGAGGTGATTGAGTTCACGGCCGGTACATCAGTGACTTCAGGGGACTATTTATTTATTTATTTATTTTTGGCCATGCTGTGTGGCATGTAGGATCTTAGTTCCATGACGAGGGATGAAACCCGTGCCACCTGCAGTGGAAACGGGGCGTCTTAGCCACTTGACCTCTTGGGAGGTCCCAGGCTTTTTAATTTAGAGCTGTGGGGTGCGGTAGGGTGGGATAGTACCCTCGTAAACTTGGAGAGAGAAGATATCCCCATCTGTAGGGCACTTCCTTGTGCTAAGAGGGAGAGGGGAAAGGAAATCAGGCTGCCAGGTGCCCAAGGCCAGTGCAGCCCCCGGGGCTCCGCAGGGAAGAAGGGCTGAGAGTTGCCATTAGAGCCGACGTCCACAAGAGGGCGCTGGAGCACCAGCGGTTCCCTCGTGTGCATCCCTGGCCAAGCCTCCAGGTTCGGACATGGGGATTGAGGAAAGTCAAGGACGTGCCCAGAGGAAAGGGGTTGTTACTGGGCACCTCTGATTCGCTTGCAGAAATTGCCTCCTCTCACAGAGTGGGCTGAATTCTGCCTTCAGCTTGCCATGGGGGCACTTTCAGCCGGGCCGGGTGGCCCAGTGACCCGACAGCCAGAGAGGCTGTCTGCAGACTGACTGCCCTTTGTTTCTCCAGAGTCAGGACTCTGGACTCAGAAACACCTGGCTTGACTTGGGTTTCCAGCTTTTAAGCTGCTGGTCTCTGTGTGTGTTGGCATCTGGAAAACGGGGCTGTCGTCCTGAACCTGGAGCCTGTAAAAACCCTGGTGTTTGCTGGCGGGCTGCGCTCATCCCTGTGCCCTTTCGTTTTCCCGAGAGTTCTCTCCAAAAGTTTGTCTTCCCTTTCCATCTGATCCTCTTCCTTCTGTTTCCACAACTGTGCCTGGGGTAACCTGACCTAAAGCCAGATCACTTGAAGTATGTGGGAGATGATTGATATAAACCCTGGTACATCGGTAAATGCAGTGGGCCCATTTATTTATTTATTTATATTTGGGCATGCTGTGTGGCATGTAGGATCTTAGTTCCCCGACCAAGGATCAAACCCATACGCCCTGCAGTGGAAGAATGGAGCCTCAACCACTGGAGGAACAGAGAAGTCCTGGGCTGATTAATTTAAAGTAGTAGGATGTGGTAGGGAGGGATGAGTACCCTGGGAGACTTGGAGAGAGAAAATATCGCCATCTCTAGGGCAGTTCATTGTCGTAAGAGGGAGAGGGGGAAGGAAATCAGGCGGGCAGGCGCCCTGGGCCAGTGCAGCCCCTAGAGCTGGCAAGGGAGGCAGGAGGAAGGGCTATAAGTTGCTATTAGAGACGAAGGCCACAAGAGGGCGCCGGAGCGCCAGCGGAGCCCACCTGTGGATCCCTGGCCAAAATTCCAGGTTTTGAGATGGGGTTGGAGATGGGGTTAGCAGAACCGTAAGGACGTGCCCAGAGCAAAGGGGTTAGTTACGGGCCCCTCTGATTCAGTGGCTCAAATTGCCTCGCCACACAGGGGGGCAGTGGTCTGCCTTCAGCATCCGATGGGGACACTTCCAGCCAGGTTGTGGCCCAGTGGTCAGACGGCCAGACAGGTTGCCTGTAGACTGAGTTCCCTTTGTTTCTCCAGAGTCAGGACTCTGGACCCAGAAATACGTGACTTGACTTGGGCTTGCAGCTTTTAAAGCTGTTGGCCTCTGTGGGTGTTGGCATCTTGAAAACGGGGCTGGTTTTCCTGAACCTGGAGCCTGTAAAAGCCTGGATATTTGCTGGGCGGGCTTTGCTCATCCCTGTGCCGTCTCTTTCTCTGGAGAGTTCTCCGCAAACGTTAGTCTTCCCTTTCTATCTGATCCTCTTCCTTCTGTTTCCACAACCCTGCGTGGGGAAAAGTGACCTAAAGCCAGGTCAGCTGAATTAAAAGGGAGGTGATTGAGTTCAAGCCCGGCACATCAGTGACTTCAGGGTGTTATTTATTTATTTATTTATATTTGGACACGCCGTGTAGTATGTAGGATCTTAATGTTAGTTCCATGACGAGGGATGAAACCCGTGCCACCTGCAGTGGAAACGGGGCGTCTTAGCCACTTGACCTCTTGGGAGGTCCCGGGCTTTTTAATTTAAAGCAGTGGGGTGCGGTAGGGGGGGATAGTACCCTCGTAAACTTGGAGAGAGAAGATATCCCCATCTGTAGGGCACTTCATTGTGCTAAGAGGGAGAGGGGAAAGGAAATCAGGCTGCCAGGTGCCCAAGGCCAGTGCAGCCCCCGGGGCTCCGCAGGGAAGAAGGGCTGAGAGTTGCCATTAGAGCCGACGTCCACAAGAGGGCGCCGGAGCACCAGCGGTACCCTCGTGTGCATCCCTGGCCAAGCCTCCAGGTTCGGACATGGGGTTTGCGGAAAGTCAAGGACGTGCCCAGAGGAAAGGGGTTGTTACTGGGCACCTGTGATTCACTTGCTGAAATTGCCTCCTCTCACAGAGTGGGCTGAATTCTGCCTTCAGCTTGCCATGGGGGCACTTTCAGCCGGGCCGGGTGGCCCAGTGACCCGACAGCCAGAGAGGCTGTCTGCAGACTGACTGCCCTTTGTTTCTCCAGAGTCAGGACTCTGGACCCAGAAATACATGCCTTGACTCGGGCTTGCAGCTTTTTAAGCTGTTGGTGTCTGTGGGTGTTGGCATCTGGAAAACGTGGCTGGTTTTCCTGAACCCGGAGCCTGTAAAAGCCTGGATATTTGCTGGGCGGGCTTTGCTCATCCCTGTGCCCTCTCTTTCTCTGGAGAGTCTCTGCAAACGTTTGTCTTCCCTTTCTATCTGATCCTCTTCCTTCTGTTTTCACAACCCTGCGTGGGGAAAAGTGACCTAAAGCCAGGTCAGCTGAATTAAAAGGGAGGTGATTGAGTTCACGGCCGGTACATCAGTGACTTCAGGGGACTATTTATTTATTTATTTATTTTTGGCCATGCTGTGTGGCATGTAGGATCTTAGTTCCATGACGAGGGATGAAACCCGTGCCACCTGCAGTGGAAACGGGGCGTCTTAGCCACTTGACCTCTTGGGAGGTCCCAGGCTTTTTAATTTAGAGCTGTGGGGTGCGGTAGGGTGGGATAGTACCCTCGTAAACTTGGAGAGAGAAGATATCCCCATCTGTAGGGCACTTCCTTGTGCTAAGAGGGAGAGGGGAAAGGAAATCAGGCTGCCAGGTGCCCAAGGCCAGTGCAGCCCCCGGGGCTCCGCAGGGAAGAAGGGCTGAGAGTTGCCATTAGAGCCGACGTCCACAAGAGGGCGCCGGAGCACCAGCGGTACCCTCGTGTGCATCCCTGGCCAAGCCTCCAGGTTCGGACATGGGGTTTGCGGAAAGTCAAGGACGTGCCCAGAGGAAAGGGGTTGTTACTGGGCACCTGTGATTCACTTGCTGAAATTGCCTCCTCTCACAGAGTGGGCTGAATTCTGCCTTCAGCTTGCCATGGGGGCACTTTCAGCTGGGCCGGGTGGCCCAGTGACCCGACAGCCAGAGAGGCTGTCTGCAGACTGAC
Organism: Leucopleurus acutus; assembly: GCF_964270905.1. Classification (NCBI taxonomy): domain Eukaryota; kingdom Metazoa; phylum Chordata; class Mammalia; order Artiodactyla; family Delphinidae; genus Leucopleurus; species Leucopleurus acutus. Next base: position 74,301,387 of record NC_139156.1, read on the forward strand.
TGCCCTTTGTTTCTCCAGAGTCAGGACTCTGGACCCAGAAATACATGCCTTGACTCGGGCTTGCAGCTTTTTAAGCTGTTGGTGTCTGTGTGTGTTGGCATCTGGAAAACGTGGCTGGTTTTCCTGAACCCGGAGCCTGTAAAAGCCTGGATATTTGCTGGGCGGGCTTTGCTCATCCCTGTGCCCTCTCTTTCTCTGGAGAGTCTCTGCAAACGTTTGTCTTCCCTTTCTATCTGATCCTCTTCCTTCTGTTTTCACAACCCTGCGTGGGGAAAAGTGACCTAAAGCCAGGTCAGCTGAATTAAAAGGGAGGTGATTGAGTTCACGGCCGGTACATCAGTGACTTCAGGGGACTATTTATTTATTTATTTATTTTTGGCCATGCTGTGTGGCATGTAGGATCTTAGTTCCATGACGAGGGATGAAACCCGTGCCACCTGCAGTGGAAACGGGGCGTCTTAGCCACTTGACCTCTTGGGAGGTCCCAGGCTTTTTAATTTAGAGCTGTGGGGTGCGGTAGGGTGGGATAGTACCCTCGTAAACTTGGAGAGAGAAGATATCCCCATCTGTAGGGCACTTCCTTGTGCTAAGAGGGAGAGGGGAAAGGAAATCAGGCTGCCAGGTGCCCAAGGCCAGTGCAGCCCCCGGGGCTCCGCAGGGAAGAAGGGCTGAGAGTTGCCATTAGAGCCGACGTCCACAAGAGGGCGCTGGAGCACCAGCGGTTCCCTCGTGTGCATCCCTGGCCAAGCCTCCAGGTTCGGACATGGGGATTGAGGAAAGTCAAGGACGTGCCCAGAGGAAAGGGGTTGTTACTGGGCACCTCTGATTCGCTTGCTGAAATTGCCTCCTCTCACAGAGTGGGCTGAATTCTGCCTTCAGCTTGCCATGGGGGCACTTTCAGCCGGGCCGGGTGGCCCAGTGACCCGACAGCCAGAGAGGCTGTCTGCAGACTGACTGCCCTTTGTTTCTCCAGAGTCAGGACTCTGGACCCAGAAATACGTGCTTTGACTCGGGCTTGCAGCTTTTTAAGCTGTTGGCCACTGTGGGTGTTGGCATCTGGAAAACGGGGCTGGTTTTCCTGAACCTGGAGCCTGTAAAAGCCTGGATATTTGCTGGGCGGGCTTTGCTCATCCCTGTGCCGTCTCTTTCTCTAGAGAGTTCTCCGCATACGTTTGTCTTCCCTTTCTATCTGATCCTCTTCCTTCTGTTTCCACAACCCTGCGTGGGGAAAACTGACCTAGAGCGAGATCAGCTGAATTAAAAGGGAGGTGATTGAGTTCAAGCCCGGCACATCAGTGACTTCAGGGTGTTATTTATTTATTTATTTATATTTGGACACGCCGTGTAGTATGTAGGATCTTAATGTTAGTTCCATGACGAGGGATGAAACCCGTGCCACCTGCAGTGGAAACGGGGGGTCTTAGCCACTTGACCTCTTGGGAGGTCCCGGGCTTTTTAATTTAAAGCAGTGGGGTGCGGTAGGGGGGGATAGTACCCTCGTAAACTTGGAGAGAGAAGATATCCCCATCTGTAGGGCACTTCATTGTGCTAAGAGGGAGAGGGGAAAGGAAATCAGGCTGCCAGGTGCCCAAGGCCAGTGCAGCCCCCGGGGCTCCGCAGGGAAGAAGGGCTGAGAGTTGCCATTAGAGCCGACGTCCACAAGAGGGCGCCGGAGCACCAGCGGTACCCTCGTGTGCATCCCTGGCCAAGCCTCCAGGTTCGGACATGGGGTTTGCGGAAAGTCAAGGACGTGCCCAGAGGAAAGGGGTTGTTACTGGGCACCTCTGATTCACTTGCTGAAATTGCCTCCTCTCACAGAGTGGGCTGAATTCTGCCTTCTGCTTGCCATGGGGGCACTTTCAGCCGGGCCGGGTGGCCCAGTGACCCGACAGCCAGAGAGGCTGTCTGCAGACTGACTGCCCTTTGTTTCTCCAGAGTCAGGACTCTGGACCCAGAAATACATGCCTTGACTCGGGCTTGCAGCTTTTTAAGCTGTTGGCGTCTGTGGGTGTTGGCATCTGGAAAACGTGGCTGGTTTTCCTGAACCCGGAGCCTGTAAAAGCCTGGATATTTGCTGGGCGGGCTTTGCTCATCCCTGTGCCCTCTCTTTCTCTGGAGAGTCTCTGCAAACGTTTGTCTTCCCTTTCTATCTGATCCTCTTCCTTCTGTTTTCACAACCCTGCGTGGGGAAAAGTGACCTAAAGCCAGGTCAGCTGAATTAAAAGGGAGGTGATTGAGTTCACGGCCGGTACATCAGTGACTTCAGGGGACTATTTATTTATTTATTTATTTTTGGCCATGCTGTGTGGCATGTAGGATCTTAGTTCCATGACGAGGGATGAAACCCGTGCCACCTGCAGTGGAAACGGGGCGTCTTAGCCACTTGACCTCTTGGGAGGTCCCAGGCTTTTTAATTTAGAGCTGTGGGGTGCGGTAGGGTGGGATAGTACCCTCGTAAACTTGGAGAGAGAAGATATCCCCATCTGTAGGGCACTTCCTTGTGCTAAGAGGGAGAGGGGAAAGGAAATCAGGCTGCCAGGTGCCCAAGGCCAGTGCAGCCCCCGGGGCTCCGCAGGGAAGAAGGGCTGAGAGTTGCCATTAGAGCCGACGTCCACAAGAGGGCGCTGGAGCACCAGCGGTTCCCTCGTGTGCATCCCTGGCCAAGCCTCCAGGTTCGGACATGGGGATTGAGGAAAGTCAAGGACGTGCCCAGAGGAAAGGGGTTGTTACTGGGCACCTCTGATTCGCTTGCTGAAATTGCCTCCTCTCACAGAGTGGGCTGAATTCTGCCTTCAGCTTGCCATGGGGGCACTTTCAGCCGGGCCGGGTGGCCCAGTGACCCGACAGCCAGAGAGGCTGTCTGCAGACTGACTGCCCTTTGTTTCTCCAGAGTCAGGACTCTGGACTCAGAAACACCTGGCTTGACTTGGGCTTCCAGCTTTTAAGCTGCTGGTCTCTGTGTGTGTTGGCATCTGGAAAACGGGGCTGTCGTCCTGAACCTGGAGCCTGTAAAAACCCTGGTGTTTGCTGGCGGGCTGCGCTCATCCCTGTGCCCTTTCGTTTTCCCGAGAGTTCTCTCCAAAAGTTTGTCTTCCCTTTCCATCTGATCCTCTTCCTTCTGTTTCCACAACTGTGCCTGGGGTAACCTGACCTAAAGCCAGATCACTTGAAGTATGTGGGAGATGATTGATATAAACCCTGGTACATCGGTAAATGCAGTGGGCCCATTTATTTATTTATTTATATTTGGGCATGCTGTGTGGCATGTAGGATCTTAGTTCCCCGACCAAGGATCAAACCCATACGCCCTGCAGTGGAAGAATGGAGCCTCAACCACTGGAGGAACAGAGAAGTCCTGGGCTGATTAATTTAAAGTAGTAGGATGTGGTAGGGAGGGATGAGTACCCTGGGAGACTTGGAGAGAGAAAATATCGCCATCTCTAGGGCAGTTCATTGTCGTAAGAGGGAGAGGGGGAAGGAAATCAGGCGGGCAGGCGCCCTGGGCCAGTGCAGCCCCTAGAGCTGGCAAGGGAGGCAGGAGGAAGGGCTATAAGTTGCTATTAGAGACGAAGGCCACAAGAGGGCGCCGGAGCGCCAGCGGAGCCCACCTGTGGATCCCTGGCCAAAATTCCAGGTTTTGAGATGGGGTTGGAGATGGGGTTAGCAGAACCGTAAGGACGTGCCCAGAGCAAAGGGGTTAGTTACGGGCCCCTCTGATTCAGTGGCTCAAATTGCCTCGCCGCACAGGGGGGCAGTGGTCTGCCTTCAGCATCCGATGGGGACACTTCCAGCCAGGTTGTGGCCCAGTGGTCAGACGGCCAGACAGGTTGCCTGTAGACTGAGTTCCCTTTGTTTCTCCAGAGTCAGGACTCTGGACCCAGAAATACGTGACTTGACTTGGGCTTGCAGCTTTTAAAGCTGTTGGCCTCTGTGGGTGTTGGCATCTTGAAAACGGGGCTGGTTTTCCTGAACCTGGAGCCTGTAAAAGCCTGGATATTTGCTGGGCGGGCTTTGCTCATCCCTGTGCCGTCTCTTTCTCTGGAGAGTTCTCCGCAAACGTTAGTCTTCCCTTTCTATCTGATCCTCTTCCTTCTGTTTCCACAACCCTGCGTGGGGAAAAGTGACCTAAAGCCAGGTCAGCTGAATTAAAAGGGAGGTGATTGAGTTCAAGCCCGGCACATCAGTGACTTCAGGGTGTTATTTATTTATTTATTTATATTTGGACACGCCGTGTAGTATGTAGGATCTTAATGTTAGTTCCATGACGAGGGATGAAACCCGTGCCACCTGCAGTGGAAACGGGGCGTCTTAGCCACTTGACCTCTTGGGAGGTCCCGGGCTTTTTAATTTAAAGCAGTGGGGTGCGGTAGGGGGGGATAGTACCCTCGTAAACTTGGAGAGAGAAGATATCCCCATCTGTAGGGCACTTCATTGTGCTAAGAGGGAGAGGGGAAAGGAAATCAGGCTGCCAGGTGCCCAAGGCCAGTGCAGCCCCCGGGGCTCCGCAGGGAAGAAGGGCTGAGAGTTGCCATTAGAGCCGACGTCCACAAGAGGGCGCCGGAGCACCAGCGGTACCCTCGTGTGCATCCCTGGCCAAGCCTCCAGGTTCGGACATGGGGTTTGCGGAAAGTCAAGGACGTGCCCAGAGGAAAGGGGTTGTTACTGGGCACCTGTGATTCACTTGCTGAAATTGCCTCCTCTCACAGAGTGGGCTGAATTCTGCCTTCAGCTTGCCATGGGGGCACTTTCAGCCGGGCCGGGTGGCCCAGTGACCCGACAGCCAGAGAGGCTGTCTGCAGACTGACTGCCCTTTGTTTCTCCAGAGTCAGGACTCTGGACCCAGAAATACATGCCTTGACTCGGGCTTGCAGCTTTTTAAGCTGTTGGTGTCTGTGGGTGTTGGCATCTGGAAAACGTGGCTGGTTTTCCTGAACCCGGAGCCTGTAAAAGCCTGGATATTTGCTGGGCGGGCTTTGCTCATCCCTGTGCCCTCTCTTTCTCTGGAGAGTCTCTGCAAACGTTTGTCTTCCCTTTCTATCTGATCCTCTTCCTTCTGTTTTCACAACCCTGCGTGGGGAAAAGTGACCTAAAGCCAGGTCAGCTGAATTAAAAGGGAGGTGATTGAGTTCACGGCCGGTACATCAGTGACTTCAGGGGACTATTTATTTATTTATTTATTTTTGGCCATGCTGTGTGGCATGTAGGATCTTAGTTCCATGACGAGGGATGAAACCCGTGCCACCTGCAGTGGAAACGGGGCGTCTTAGCCACTTGACCTCTTGGGAGGTCCCAGGCTTTTTAATTTAGAGCTGTGGGGTGCGGTAGGGTGGGATAGTACCCTCGTAAACTTGGAGAGAGAAGATATCCCCATCTGTAGGGCACTTCCTTGTGCTAAGAGGGAGAGGGGAAAGGAAATCAGGCTGCCAGGTGCCCAAGGCCAGTGCAGCCCCCGGGGCTCCGCAGGGAAGAAGGGCTGAGAGTTGCCATTAGAGCCGACGTCCACAAGAGGGCGCTGGAGCACCAGCGGTTCCCTCGTGTGCATCCCTGGCCAAGCCTCCAGGTTCGGACATGGGGATTGAGGAAAGTCAAGGACGTGCCCAGAGGAAAGGGGTTGTTACTGGGCACCTCTGATTCGCTTGCAGAAATTGCCTCCTCTCACAGAGTGGGCTGAATTCTGCCTTCAGCTTGCCATGGGGGCACTTTCAGCCGGGCCGGGTGGCCCAGTGACCCGACAGCCAGAGAGGCTGTCTGCAGACTGACTGCCCTTTGTTTCTCCAGAGTCAGGACTCTGGACTCAGAAACACCTGGCTTGACTTGGGTTTCCAGCTTTTAAGCTGCTGGTCTCTGTGTGTGTTGGCATCTGGAAAACGGGGCTGTCGTCCTGAACCTGGAGCCTGTAAAAACCCTGGTGTTTGCTGGCGGGCTGCGCTCATCCCTGTGCCCTTTCGTTTTCCCGAGAGTTCTCTCCAAAAGTTTGTCTTCCCTTTCCATCTGATCCTCTTCCTTCTGTTTCCACAACTGTGCCTGGGGTAACCTGACCTAAAGCCAGATCACTTGAAGTATGTGGGAGATGATTGATATAAACCCTGGTACATCGGTAAATGCAGTGGGCCCATTTATTTATTTATTTATATTTGGGCATGCTGTGTGGCATGTAGGATCTTAGTTCCCCGACCAAGGATCAAACCCATACGCCCTGCAGTGGAAGAATGGAGCCTCAACCACTGGAGGAACAGAGAAGTCCTGGGCTGATTAATTTAAAGTAGTAGGATGTGGTAGGGAGGGATGAGTACCCTGGGAGACTTGGAGAGAGAAAATATCGCCATCTCTAGGGCAGTTCATTGTCGTAAGAGGGAGAGGGGGAAGGAAATCAGGCGGGCAGGCGCCCTGGGCCAGTGCAGCCCCTAGAGCTGGCAAGGGAGGCAGGAGGAAGGGCTATAAGTTGCTATTAGAGACGAAGGCCACAAGAGGGCGCCGGAGCGCCAGCGGAGCCCACCTGTGGATCCCTGGCCAAAATTCCAGGTTTTGAGATGGGGTTGGAGATGGGGTTAGCAGAACCGTAAGGACGTGCCCAGAGCAAAGGGGTTAGTTACGGGCCCCTCTGATTCAGTGGCTCAAATTGCCTCGCCACACAGGGGGGCAGTGGTCTGCCTTCAGCATCCGATGGGGACACTTCCAGCCAGGTTGTGGCCCAGTGGTCAGACGGCCAGACAGGTTGCCTGTAGACTGAGTTCCCTTTGTTTCTCCAGAGTCAGGACTCTGGACCCAGAAATACGTGACTTGACTTGGGCTTGCAGCTTTTAAAGCTGTTGGCCTCTGTGGGTGTTGGCATCTTGAAAACGGGGCTGGTTTTCCTGAACCTGGAGCCTGTAAAAGCCTGGATATTTACTGGGCGGGCTTTGCTCATCCCTGTGCCGTCTCTTTCTCTGGAGAGTTCTCCGCAAACGTTAGTCTTCCCTTTCTATCTGATCCTCTTCCTTCTGTTTCCACAACCCTGCGTGGGGAAAAGTGACCTAAAGCCAGGTCAGCTGAATTAAAAGGGAGGTGATTGAGTTCAAGCCCGGCACATCAGTGACTTCAGGGTGTTATTTATTTATTTATTTATATTTGGACACGCCGTGTAGTATGTAGGATCTTAATGTTAGTTCCATGACGAGGGATGAAACCCGTGCCACCTGCAGTGGAAACGGGGCGTCTTAGCCACTTGACCTCTTGGGAGGTCCCGGGCTTTTTAATTTAAAGCAGTGGGGTGCGGTAGGGGGGGATAGTACCCTCGTAAACTTGGAGAGAGAAGATATCCCCATCTGTAGGGCACTTGCTTGTGCTAAGAGGGAGAGGGGAAAGGAAATCAGGCTGCCAGGTGCCCAAGGCCAGTGCAGCCCCCGGGGCTCCGCAGGGAAGAAGGGCTGAGAGTTGCCATTAGAGCCGACGTCCACAAGAGGGCGCCGGAGCACCAGCGGTACCCTCGTGTGCATCCCTGGCCAAGCCTCCAGGTTCGGACATGGGGTTTGCGGAAAGTCAAGGACGTGCCCAGAGGAAAGGGGTTGTTACTGGGCACCTGTGATTCACTTGCTGAAATTGCCTCCTCTCACAGAGTGGGCTGAATTCTGCCTTCAGCTTGCCATGGGGGCACTTTCAGCCGGGCCGGGTGGCCCAGTGACCCGACAGCCAGAGAGGCTGTCTGCAGACTGACTGCCCTTTGTTTCTCCAGAGTCAGGACTCTGGACCCAGAAATACATGCCTTGACTCGGGCTTGCAGCTTTTTAAGCTGTTGGTGTCTGTGGGTGTTGGCATCTGGAAAACGTGGCTGGTTTTCCTGAACCCGGAGCCTGTAAAAGCCTGGATATTTGCTGGGCGGGCTTTGCTCATCCCTGTGCCCTCTCTTTCTCTGGAGAGTCTCTGCAAACGTTTGTCTTCCCTTTCTATCTGATCCTCTTCCTTCTGTTTTCACAACCCTGCGTGGGGAAAAGTGACCTAAAGCCAGGTCAGCTGAATTAAAAGGGAGGTGATTGAGTTCACGGCCGGTACATCAGTGACTTCAGGGGACTATTTATTTCTTTATTTATTTTTGGCCATGCTGTGTGGCATGTAGGATCTTAGTTCCATGACGAGGGATGAAACCCGTGCCACCTGCAGTGGAAACGGGGCGTCTTAGCCACTTGACCTCTTGGGAGGTCCCAGGCTTTTTAATTTAGAGCTGTGGGGTGCGGTAGGGTGGGATAGTACCCTCGTAAACTTGGAGAGAGAAGATATCCCCATCTGTAGGGCACTTCCTTGTGCTAAGAGGGAGAGGGGAAAGGAAATCAGGCTGCCAGGTGCCCAAGGCCAGTGCAGCCCCCGGGGCTCCGCAGGGAAGAAGGGCTGAGAGTTGCCATTAGAGCCGACGTCCACAAGAGGGCGCTGGAGCACCAGCGGTTCCCTCGTGTGCATCCCTGGCCAAGCCTCCAGGTTCGGACATGGGGATTGAGGAAAGTCAAGGACGTGCCCAGAGGAAAGGAGTTGTTACTGGGCACCTCTGATTCGCTTGCTGAAATTGCCTCCTCTCACAGAGTGGGCTGAATTCTGCCTTCAGCTTGCCATGGGGGCACTTTCAGCCGGGCCGGGTGGCCCAGTGACCCGACAGCCAGAGAGGCTGTCTGCAGACTGACTGCCCTTTGTTTCTCCAGAGTCAGGACTCTGGACCCAGAAATACGTGCTTTGACTCGGGCTTGCAGCTTTTTAAGCTGTTGGGCACTGTGGGTGTTGGCATCTGGAAAACGGGGCTGGTTTTCCTGAACCTGGAGCCTGTAAAAGCCTGGATATTTGCTGGGCGGGCTTTGCTCATCCCTGTGCCGTCTCTTTCTCTAGAGAGTTCTCCGCATACGTTTGTCTTCCCTTTCTATCTGATCCTCTTCCTTCTGTTTCCACAACCCTGCGTGGGGAAAACTGACCTAGAGCGAGATCAGCTGAATTAAAAGGGAGGTGATTGAGTTCAAGCCCGGCACATCAGTGACTTCAGGGTGTTATTTATTTATTTATTTATATTTGGACACGCCGTGTAGTATGTAGGATCTTAATGTTAGTTCCATGACGAGGGATGAAACCCGTGCCACCTGCAGTGGAAACGGGGGGTCTTAGCCACTTGACCTCTTGGGAGGTCCCGGGCTTTTTAATTTAAAGCAGTGGGGTGCGGTAGGGGGGGATAGTACCCTCGTAAACTTGGAGAGAGAAGATATCCCCATCTGTAGGGCACTTCATTGTGCTAAGAGGGAGAGGGGAAAGGAAATCAGGCTGCCAGGTGCCCAAGGCCAGTGCAGCCCCCGGGGCTCCGCAGGGAAGAAGGGCTGAGAGTTGCCATTAGAGCCGACGTCCACAAGAGGGCGCCGGAGCACCAGCGGTACCCTCGTGTGCATCCCTGGCCAAGCCTCCAGGTTCGGACATGGGGTTTGCGGAAAGTCAAGGACGTGCCCAGAGGAAAGGGGTTGTTACTGGGCACCTCTGATTCACTTGCTGAAATTGCCTCCTCTCACAGAGTGGGCTGAATTCTGCCTTCTGCTTGCCATGGGGGCACTTTCAGCCGGGCCGGGTGGCCCAGTGACCCGACAGCCAGAGAGGCTGTCTGCAGACTGACTGCCCTTTGTTTCTCCAGAGTCAGGACTCTGGACCCAGAAATACATGCCTTGACTCGGGCTTGCAGCTTTTTAAGCTGTTGGCGTCTGTGGGTGTTGGCATCTGGAAAACGTGGCTGGTTTTCCTGAACCCGGAGCCTGTAAAAGCCTGGATATTTGCTGGGCGGGCTTTGCTCATCCCTGTGCCCTCTCTTTCTCTGGAGAGTCTCTGCAAACGTTTGTCTTCCCTTTCTATCTGATCCTCTTCCTTCTGTTTTCACAACCCTGCGTGGGGAAAAGTGACCTAAAGCCAGGTCAGCTGAATTAAAAGGGAGGTGATTGAGTTCACGGCCGGTACATCAGTGACTTCAGGGGACTATTTATTTATTTATTTATTTTTGGCCATGCTGTGTGGCATGTAGGATCTTAGTTCCATGACGAGGGATGAAACCCGTGCCACCTGCAGTGGAAACGGGGCGTCTTAGCCACTTGACCTCTTGGGAGGTCCCAGGCTTTTTAATTTAGAGCTGTGGGGTGCGGTAGGGTGGGATAGTACCCTCGTAAACTTGGAGAGAGAAGATATCCCCATCTGTAGGGCACTTCCTTGTGCTAAGAGGGAGAGGGGAAAGGAAATCAGGCTGCCAGGTGCCCAAGGCCAGTGCAGCCCCCGGGGCTCCGCAGGGAAGAAGGGCTGAGAGTTGCCATTAGAGCCGACGTCCACAAGAGGGCGCTGGAGCACCAGCGGTTCCCTCGTGTGCATCCCTGGCCAAGCCTCCAGGTTCGGACATGGGGATTGAGGAAAGTCAAGGACGTGCCCAGAGGAAAGGGGTTGTTACTGGGCACCTCTGATTCGCTTGCTGAAATTGCCTCCTCTCACAGAGTGGGCTGAATTCTGCCTTCAGCTTGCCATGGGGGCACTTTCAGCCGGGCCGGGTGGCCCAGTGACCCGACAGCCAGAGAGGCTGTCTGCAGACTGACTGCCCTTTGTTTCTCCAGAGTCAGGACTCTGGACTCAGAAACACCTGGCTTGACTTGGGCTTCCAGCTTTTAAGCTGCTGGTCTCTGTGTGTGTTGGCATCTGGAAAACGGGGCTGTCGTCCTGAACCTGGAGCCTGTAAAAACCCTGGTGTTTGCTGGCGGGCTGCGCTCATCCCTGTGCCCTTTCGTTTTCCCGAGAGTTCTCTCCAAAAGTTTGTCTTCCCTTTCCATCTGATCCTCTTCCTTCTGTTTCCACAACTGTGCCTGGGGTAACCTGACCTAAAGCCAGATCACTTGAAGTATGTGGGAGATGATTGATATAAACCCTGGTACATCGGTAAATGCAGTGGGCCCATTTATTTATTTATTTATATTTGGGCATGCTGTGTGGCATGTAGGATCTTAGTTCCCCGACCAAGGATCAAACCCATACGCCCTGCAGTGGAAGAATGGAGCCTCAACCACTGGAGGAACAGAGAAGTCCTGGGCTGATTAATTTAAAGTAGTAGGATGTGGTAGGGAGGGATGAGTACCCTGGGAGACTTGGAGAGAGAAAATATCGCCATCTCTAGGGCAGTTCATTGTCGTAAGAGGGAGAGGGGGAAGGAAATCAGGCGGGCAGGCGCCCTGGGCCAGTGCAGCCCCTAGAGCTGGCAAGGGAGGCAGGAGGAAGGGCTATAAGTTGCTATTAGAGACGAAGGCCACAAGAGGGCGCCGGAGCGCCAGCGGAGCCCACCTGTGGATCCCTGGCCAAAATTCCAGGTTTTGAGATGGGGTTGGAGATGGGGTTAGCAGAACCGTAAGGACGTGCCCAGAGCAAAGGGGTTAGTTACGGGCCCCTCTGATTCAGTGGCTCAAATTGCCTCGCCGCACAGGGGGGCAGTGGTCTGCCTTCAGCATCCGATGGGGACACTTCCAGCCAGGTTGTGGCCCAGTGGTCAGACGGCCAGACAGGTTGCCTGTAGACTGAGTTCCCTTTGTTTCTCCAGAGTCAGGACTCTGGACCCAGAAATACGTGACTTGACTTGGGCTTGCAGCTTTTAAAGCTGTTGGCCTCTGTGGGTGTTGGCATCTTGAAAACGGGGCTGGTTTTCCTGAACCTGGAGCCTGTAAAAGCCTGGATATTTGCTGGGCGGGCTTTGCTCATCCCTGTGCCGTCTCTTTCTCTGGAGAGTTCTCCGCAAACGTTAGTCTTCCCTTTCTATCTGATCCTCTTCCTTCTGTTTCCACAACCCTGCGTGGGGAAAAGTGACCTAAAGCCAGGTCAGCTGAATTAAAAGGGAGGTGATTGAGTTCAAGCCCGGCACATCAGTGACTTCAGGGTGTTATTTATTTATTTATTTATATTTGGACACGCCGTGTAGTATGTAGGATCTTAATGTTAGTTCCATGACGAGGGATGAAACCCGTGCCACCTGCAGTGGAAACGGGGCGTCTTAGCCACTTGACCTCTTGGGAGGTCCCGGGCTTTTTAATTTAAAGCAGTGGGGTGCGGTAGGGGGGGATAGTACCCTCGTAAACTTGGAGAGAGAAGATATCCCCATCTGTAGGGCACTTCATTGTGCTAAGAGGGAGAGGGGAAAGGAAATCAGGCTGCCAGGTGCCCAAGGCCAGTGCAGCCCCCGGGGCTCCGCAGGGAAGAAGGGCTGAGAGTTGCCATTAGAGCCGACGTCCACAAGAGGGCGCCGGAGCACCAGCGGTACCCTCGTGTGCATCCCTGGCCAAGCCTCCAGGTTCGGACATGGGGTTTGCGGAAAGTCAAGGACGTGCCCAGAGGAAAGGGGTTGTTACTGGGCACCTGTGATTCACTTGCTGAAATTGCCTCCTCTCACAGAGTGGGCTGAATTCTGCCTTCAGCTTGCCATGGGGGCACTTTCAGCTGGGCCGGGTGGCCCAGTGACCCGACAGCCAGAGAGGCTGTCTGCAGACTGACTGCCCTTTGTTTCTCCAGAGTCAGGACTCTGGACCCAGAAATACATGCCTTGACTCGGGCTTGCAGCTTTTTAAGCTGTTGGTGTCTGTGGGTGTTGGCATCTGGAAAACGTGGCTGGTTTTCCTGAACCCGGAGCCTGTAAAAGCCTGGATATTTGCTGGGCGGGCTTTGCTCATCCCTGTGCCCTCTCTTTCTCTGGAGAGTCTCTGCAAACGTTTGTCTTCCCTTTCTATCTGATCCTCTTCCTTCTGTTTTCACAACCCTGCGTGGGGAAAAGTGACCTAAAGCCAGGTCAGCTGAATTAAAAGGGAGGTGATTGAGTTCACGGCCGGTACATCAGTGACTTCAGGGGACTATTTATTTATTTATTTATTTTTGGCCATGCTGTGTGGCATGTAGGATCTTAGTTCCATGACGAGGGATGAAACCCGTGCCACCTGCAGTGGAAACGGGGCGTCTTAGCCACTTGACCTCTTGGGAGGTCCCAGGCTTTTTAATTTAGAGCTGTGGGGTGCGGTAGGGTGGGATAGTACCCTCGTAAACTTGGAGAGAGAAGATATCCCCATCTGTAGGGCACTTCCTTGTGCTAAGAGGGAGAGGGGAAAGGAAATCAGGCTGCCAGGTGCCCAAGGCCAGTGCAGCCCCCGGGGCTCCGCAGGGAAGAAGGGCTGAGAGTTGCCATTAGAGCCGACGTCCACAAGAGGGCGCTGGAGCACCAGCGGTTCCCTCGTGTGCATCCCTGGCCAAGCCTCCAGGTTCGGACATGGGGATTGAGGAAAGTCAAGGACGTGCCCAGAGGAAAGGGGTTGTTACTGGGCACCTCTGATTCGCTTGCAGAAATTGCCTCCTCTCACAGAGTGGGCTGAATTCTGCCTTCAGCTTGCCATGGGGGCACTTTCAGCCGGGCCGGGTGGCCCAGTGACCCGACAGCCAGAGAGGCTGTCTGCAGACTGACTGCCCTTTGTTTCTCCAGAGTCAGGACTCTGGACTCAGAAACACCTGGCTTGACTTGGGTTTCCAGCTTTTAAGCTGCTGGTCTCTGTGTGTGTTGGCATCTGGAAAACGGGGCTGTCGTCCTGAACCTGGAGCCTGTAAAAACCCTGGTGTTTGCTGGCGGGCTGCGCTCATCCCTGTGCCCTTTCGTTTTCCCGAGAGTTCTCTCCAAAAGTTTGTCTTCCCTTTCCATCTGATCCTCTTCCTTCTGTTTCCACAACTGTGCCTGGGGTAACCTGACCTAAAGCCAGATCACTTGAAGTATGTGGGAGATGATTGATATAAACCCTGGTACATCGGTAAATGCAGTGGGCCCATTTATTTATTTATTTATATTTGGGCATGCTGTGTGGCATGTAGGATCTTAGTTCCCCGACCAAGGATCAAACCCATACGCCCTGCAGTGGAAGAATGGAGCCTCAACCACTGGAGGAACAGAGAAGTCCTGGGCTGATTAATTTAAAGTAGTAGGATGTGGTAGGGAGGGATGAGTACCCTGGGAGACTTGGAGAGAGAAAATATCGCCATCTCTAGGGCAGTTCATTGTCGTAAGAGGGAGAGGGGGAAGGAAATCAGGCGGGCAGGCGCCCTGGGCCAGTGCAGCCCCTAGAGCTGGCAAGGGAGGCAGGAGGAAGGGCTATAAGTTGCTATTAGAGACGAAGGCCACAAGAGGGCGCCGGAGCGCCAGCGGAGCCCACCTGTGGATCCCTGGCCAAAATTCCAGGTTTTGAGATGGGGTTGGAGATGGGGTTAGCAGAACCGTAAGGACGTGCCCAGAGCAAAGGGGTTAGTTACGGGCCCCTCTGATTCAGTGGCTCAAATTGCCTCGCCGCACAGGGGGGCAGTGGTCTGCCTTCAGCATCCGATGGGGACACTTCCAGCCAGGTTGTGGCCCAGTGGTCAGACGGCCAGACAGGTTGCCTGTAGACTGAGTTCCCTTTGTTTCTCCAGAGTCAGGACTCTGGACCCAGAAATACGTGACTTGACTTGGGCTTGCAGCTTTTAAAGCTGTTGGCCTCTGTGGGTGTTGGCATCTTGAAAACGGGGCTGGTTTTCCTGAACCTGGAGCCTGTAAAAGCCTGGATATTTGCTGGGCGGGCTTTGCTCATCCCTGTGCCGTCTCTTTCTCTGGAGAGTTCTCCGCAAACGTTAGTCTTCCCTTTCTATCTGATCCTCTTCCTTCTGTTTCCACAACCCTGCGTGGGGAAAAGTGACCTAAAGCCAGGTCAGCTGAATTAAAAGGGAGGTGATTGAGTTCAAGCCCGGCACATCAGTGACTTCAGGGTGTTATTTATTTATTTATTTATATTTGGACACGCCGTGTAGTATGTAGGATCTTAATGTTAGTTCCATGACGAGGGATGAAACCCGTGCCACCTGCAGTGGAAACGGGGCGTCTTAGCCACTTGACCTCTTGGGAGGTCCCGGGCTTTTTAATTTAAAGCAGTGGGGTGCGGTAGGGGGGGATAGTACCCTCGTAAACTTGGAGAGAGAAGATATCCCCATCTGTAGGGCACTTCATTGTGCTAAGAGGGAGAGGGGAAAGGAAATCAGGCTGCCAGGTGCCCAAGGCCAGTGCAGCCCCCGGGGCTCCGCAGGGAAGAAGGGCTGAGAGTTGCCATTAGAGCCGACGTCCACAAGAGGGCGCCGGAGCACCAGCGGTACCCTCGTGTGCATCCCTGGCCAAGCCTCCAGGTTCGGACATGGGGTTTGCGGAAAGTCAAGGACGTGCCCAGAGGAAAGGGGTTGTTACTGGGCACCTGTGATTCACTTGCTGAAATTGCCTCCTCTCACAGAGTGGGCTGAATTCTGCCTTCAGCTTGCCATGGGGGCACTTTCAGCTGGGCCGGGTGGCCCAGTGACCCGACAGCCAGAGAGGCTGTCTGCAGACTGACTGCCCTTTGTTTCTCCAGAGTCAGGACTCTGGACCCAGAAATACATGCCTTGACTCGGGCTTGCAGCTTTTTAAGCTGTTGGTGTCTGTGGGTGTTGGCATCTGGAAAACGTGGCTGGTTTTCCTGAACCCGGAGCCTGTAAAAGCCTGGATATTTGCTGGGCGGGCTTTGCTCATCCCTGTGCCCTCTCTTTCTCTGGAGAGTCTCTGCAAACGTTTGTCTTCCCTTTCTATCTGATCCTCTTCCTTCTGTTTTCACAACCCTGCGTGGGGAAAAGTGACCTAAAGCCAGGTCAGCTGAATTAAAAGGGAGGTGATTGAGTTCACGGCCGGTACATCAGTGACTTCAGGGGACTATTTATTTATTTATTTATTTTTGGCCATGCTGTGTGGCATGTAGGATCTTAGTTCCATGACGAGGGATGAAACCCGTGCCACCTGCAGTGGAAACGGGGCGTCTTAGCCACTTGACCTCTTGGGAGGTCCCAGGCTTTTTAATTTAGAGCTGTGGGGTGCGGTAGGGTGGGATAGTACCCTCGTAAACTTGGAGAGAGAAGATATCCCCATCTGTAGGGCACTTCCTTGTGCTAAGAGGGAGAGGGGAAAGGAAATCAGGCTGCCAGGTGCCCAAGGCCAGTGCAGCCCCCGGGGCTCCGCAGGGAAGAAGGGCTGAGAGTTGCCATTAGAGCCGACGTCCACAAGAGGGCGCTGGAGCACCAGCGGTTCCCTCGTGTGCATCCCTGGCCAAGCCTCCAGGTTCGGACATGGGGATTGAGGAAAGTCAAGGACGTGCCCAGAGGAAAGGGGTTGTTACTGGGCACCTCTGATTCGCTTGCAGAAATTGCCTCCTCTCACAGAGTGGGCTGAATTCTGCCTTCAGCTTGCCATGGGGGCACTTTCAGCCGGGCCGGGTGGCCCAGTGACCCGACAGCCAGAGAGGCTGTCTGCAGACTGACTGCCCTTTGTTTCTCCAGAGTCAGGACTCTGGACTCAGAAACACCTGGCTTGACTTGGGTTTCCAGCTTTTAAGCTGCTGGTCTCTGTGTGTGTTGGCATCTGGAAAACGGGGCTGTCGTCCTGAACCTGGAGCCTGTAAAAACCCTGGTGTTTGCTGGCGGGCTGCGCTCATCCCTGTGCCCTTTCGTTTTCCCGAGAGTTCTCTCCAAAAGTTTGTCTTCCCTTTCCATCTGATCCTCTTCCTTCTGTTTCCACAACTGTGCCTGGGGTAACCTGACCTAAAGCCAGATCACTTGAAGTATGTGGGAGATGATTGATATAAACCCTGGTACATCGGTAAATGCAGTGGGCCCATTTATTTATTTATTTATATTTGGGCATGCTGTGTGGCATGTAGGATCTTAGTTCCCCGACCAAGGATCAAACCCATACGCCCTGCAGTGGAAGAATGGAGCCTCAACCACTGGAGGAACAGAGAAGTCCTGGGCTGATTAATTTAAAGTAGTAGGATGTGGTAGGGAGGGATGAGTACCCTGGGAGACTTGGAGAGAGAAAATATCGCCATCTCTAGGGCAGTTCATTGTCGTAAGAGGGAGAGGGGGAAGGAAATCAGGCGGGCAGGCGCCCTGGGCCAGTGCAGCCCCTAGAGCTGGCAAGGGAGGCAGGAGGAAGGGCTATAAGTTGCTATTAGAGACGAAGGCCACAAGAGGGCGCCGGAGCGCCAGCGGAGCCCACCTGTGGATCCCTGGCCAAAATTCCAGGTTTTGAGATGGGGTTGGAGATGGGGTTAGCAGAACCGTAAGGACGTGCCCAGAGCAAAGGGGTTAGTTACGGGCCCCTCTGATTCAGTGGCTCAAATTGCCTCGCCGCACAGGGGGGCAGTGGTCTGCCTTCAGCATCCGATGGGGACACTTCCAGCCAGGTTGTGGCCCAGTGGTCAGACGGCCAGACAGGTTGCCTGTAGACTGAGTTCCCTTTGTTTCTCCAGAGTCAGGACTCTGGACCCAGAAATACGTGACTTGACTTGGGCTTGCAGCTTTTAAAGCTGTTGGCCTCTGTGGGTGTTGGCATCTTGAAAACGGGGCTGGTTTTCCTGAACCTGGAGCCTGTAAAAGCCTGGATATTTGCTGGGCGGGCTTTGCTCATCCCTGTGCCGTCTCTTTCTCTGGAGAGTTCTCCGCAAACGTTAGTCTTCCCTTTCTATCTGATCCTCTTCCTTCTGTTTCCACAACCCTGCGTGGGGAAAAGTGACCTAAAGCCAGGTCAGCTGAATTAAAAGGGAGGTGATTGAGTTCAAGCCCGGCACATCAGTGACTTCAGGGTGTTATTTATTTATTTATTTATATTTGGACACGCCGTGTAGTATGTAGGATCTTAATGTTAGTTCCATGACGAGGGATGAAACCCGTGCCACCTGCAGTGGAAACGGGGCGTCTTAGCCACTTGACCTCTTGGGAGGTCCCGGGCTTTTTAATTTAAAGCAGTGGGGTGCGGTAGGGGGGGATAGTACCCTCGTAAACTTGGAGAGAGAAGATATCCCCATCTGTAGGGCACTTCATTGTGCTAAGAGGGAGAGGGGAAAGGAAATCAGGCTGCCAGGTGCCCAAGGCCAGTGCAGCCCCCGGGGCTCCGCAGGGAAGAAGGGCTGAGAGTTGCCATTAGAGCCGACGTCCACAAGAGGGCGCCGGAGCACCAGCGGTACCCTCGTGTGCATCCCTGGCCAAGCCTCCAGGTTCGGACATGGGGTTTGCGGAAAGTCAAGGACGTGCCCAGAGGAAAGGGGTTGTTACTGGGCACCTGTGATTCACTTGCTGAAATTGCCTCCTCTCACAGAGTGGGCTGAATTCTGCCTTCAGCTTGCCATGGGGGCACTTTCAGCCGGGCCGGGTGGCCCAGTGACCCGACAGCCAGAGAGGCTGTCTGCAGACTGACTGCCCTTTGTTTCTCCAGAGTCAGGACTCTGGACCCAGAAATACATGCCTTGACTCGGGCTTGCAGCTTTTTAAGCTGTTGGTGTCTGTGGGTGTTGGCATCTGGAAAACGTGGCTGGTTTTCCTGAACCCGGAGCCTGTAAAAGCCTGGATATTTGCTGGGCGGGCTTTGCTCATCCCTGTGCCCTCTCTTTCTCTGGAGAGTCTCTGCAAACGTTTGTCTTCCCTTTCTATCTGATCCTCTTCCTTCTGTTTTCACAACCCTGCGTGGGGAAAAGTGACCTAAAGCCAGGTCAGCTGAATTAAAAGGGAGGTGATTGAGTTCACGGCCGGTACATCAGTGACTTCAGGGGACTATTTATTTATTTATTTATTTTTGGCCATGCTGTGTGGCATGTAGGATCTTAGTTCCATGACGAGGGATGAAACCCGTGCCACCTGCAGTGGAAACGGGGCGTCTTAGCCACTTGACCTCTTGGGAGGTCCCAGGCTTTTTAATTTAGAGCTGTGGGGTGCGGTAGGGTGGGATAGTACCCTCGTAAACTTGGAGAGAGAAGATATCCCCATCTGTAGGGCACTTCCTTGTGCTAAGAGGGAGAGGGGAAAGGAAATCAGGCTGCCAGGTGCCCAAGGCCAGTGCAGCCCCCGGGGCTCCGCAGGGAAGAAGGGCTGAGAGTTGCCATTAGAGCCGACGTCCACAAGAGGGCGCTGGAGCACCAGCGGTTCCCTCGTGTGCATCCCTGGCCAAGCCTCCAGGTTCGGACATGGGGATTGAGGAAAGTCAAGGACGTGCCCAGAGGAAAGGGGTTGTTACTGGGCACCTCTGATTCGCTTGCAGAAATTGCCTCCTCTCACAGAGTGGGCTGAATTCTGCCTTCAGCTTGCCATGGGGGCACTTTCAGCCGGGCCGGGTGGCCCAGTGACCCGACAGCCAGAGAGGCTGTCTGCAGACTGACTGCCCTTTGTTTCTCCAGAGTCAGGACTCTGGACTCAGAAACACCTGGCTTGACTTGGGTTTCCAGCTTTTAAGCTGCTGGTCTCTGTGTGTGTTGGCATCTGGAAAACGGGGCTGTCGTCCTGAACCTGGAGCCTGTAAAAACCCTGGTGTTTGCTGGCGGGCTGCGCTCATCCCTGTGCCCTTTCGTTTTCCCGAGAGTTCTCTCCAAAAGTTTGTCTTCCCTTTCCATCTGATCCTCTTCCTTCTGTTTCCACAACTGTGCCTGGGGTAACCTGACCTAAAGCCAGATCACTTGAAGTATGTGGGAGATGATTGATATAAACCCTGGTACATCGGTAAATGCAGTGGGCCCATTTATTTATTTATTTATATTTGGGCATGCTGTGTGGCATGTAGGATCTTAGTTCCCCGACCAAGGATCAAACCCATACGCCCTGCAGTGGAAGAATGGAGCCTCAACCACTGGAGGAACAGAGAAGTCCTGGGCTGATTAATTTAAAGTAGTAGGATGTGGTAGGGAGGGATGAGTACCCTGGGAGACTTGGAGAGAGAAAATATCGCCATCTCTAGGGCAGTTCATTGTCGTAAGAGGGAGAGGGGGAAGGAAATCAGGCGGGCAGGCGCCCTGGGCCAGTGCAGCCCCTAGAGCTGGCAAGGGAGGCAGGAGGAAGGGCTATAAGTTGCTATTAGAGACGAAGGCCACAAGAGGGCGCCGGAGCGCCAGCGGAGCCCACCTGTGGATCCCTGGCCAAAATTCCAGGTTTTGAGATGGGGTTGGAGATGGGGTTAGCAGAACCGTAAGGACGTGCCCAGAGCAAAGGGGTTAGTTACGGGCCCCTCTGATTCAGTGGCTCAAATTGCCTCGCCGCACAGGGGGGCAGTGGTCTGCCTTCAGCATCCGATGGGGACACTTCCAGCCAGGTTGTGGCCCAGTGGTCAGACGGCCAGACAGGTTGCCTGTAGACTGAGTTCCCTTTGTTTCTCCAGAGTCAGGACTCTGGACCCAGAAATACGTGACTTGACTTGGGCTTGCAGCTTTTAAAGCTGTTGGCCTCTGTGGGTGTTGGCATCTTGAAAACGGGGCTGGTTTTCCTGAACCTGGAGCCTGTAAAAGCCTGGATATTTGCTGGGCGGGCTTTGCTCATCCCTGTGCCGTCTCTTTCTCTGGAGAGTTCTCCGCAAACGTTAGTCTTCCCTTTCTATCTGATCCTCTTCCTTCTGTTTCCACAACCCTGCGTGGGGAAAAGTGACCTAAAGCCAGGTCAGCTGAATTAAAAGGGAGGTGATTGAGTTCAAGCCCGGCACATCAGTGACTTCAGGGTGTTATTTATTTATTTATTTATATTTGGACACGCCGTGTAGTATGTAGGATCTTAATGTTAGTTCCATGACGAGGGATGAAACCCGTGCCACCTGCAGTGGAAACGGGGCGTCTTAGCCACTTGACCTCTTGGGAGGTCCCGGGCTTTTTAATTTAAAGCAGTGGGGTGCGGTAGGGGGGGATAGTACCCTCGTAAACTTGGAGAGAGAAGATATCCCCATCTGTAGGGCACTTCATTGTGCTAAGAGGGAGAGGGGAAAGGAAATCAGGCTGCCAGGTGCCCAAGGCCAGTGCAGCCCCCGGGGCTCCGCAGGGAAGAAGGGCTGAGAGTTGCCATTAGAGCCGACGTCCACAAGAGGGCGCCGGAGCACCAGCGGTACCCTCGTGTGCATCCCTGGCCAAGCCTCCAGGTTCGGACATGGGGTTTGCGGAAAGTCAAGGACGTGCCCAGAGGAAAGGGGTTGTTACTGGGCACCTGTGATTCACTTGCTGAAATTGCCTCCTCTCACAGAGTGGGCTGAATTCTGCCTTCAGCTTGCCATGGGGGCACTTTCAGCCGGGCCGGGTGGCCCAGTGACCCGACAGCCAGAGAGGCTGTCTGCAGACTGACTGCCCTTTGTTTCTCCAGAGTCAGGACTCTGGACCCAGAAATACATGCCTTGACTCGGGCTTGCAGCTTTTTAAGCTGTTGGTGTCTGTGGGTGTTGGCATCTGGAAAACGTGGCTGGTTTTCCTGAACCCGGAGCCTGTAAAAGCCTGGATATTTGCTGGGCGGGCTTTGCTCATCCCTGTGCCCTCTCTTTCTCTGGAGAGTCTCTGCAAACGTTTGTCTTCCCTTTCTATCTGATCCTCTTCCTTCTGTTTTCACAACCCTGCGTGGGGAAAAGTGACCTAAAGCCAGGTCAGCTGAATTAAAAGGGAGGTGATTGAGTTCACGGCCGGTACATCAGTGACTTCAGGGGACTATTTATTTATTTATTTATTTTTGGCCATGCTGTGTGGCATGTAGGATCTTAGTTCCATGACGAGGGATGAAACCCGTGCCACCTGCAGTGGAAACGGGGCGTCTTAGCCACTTGACCTCTTGGGAGGTCCCAGGCTTTTTAATTTAGAGCTGTGGGGTGCGGTAGGGTGGGATAGTACCCTCGTAAACTTGGAGAGAGAAGATATCCCCATCTGTAGGGCACTTCCTTGTGCTAAGAGGGAGAGGGGAAAGGAAATCAGGCTGCCAGGTGCCCAAGGCCAGTGCAGCCCCCGGGGCTCCGCAGGGAAGAAGGGCTGAGAGTTGCCATTAGAGCCGACGTCCACAAGAGGGCGCTGGAGCACCAGCGGTTCCCTCGTGTGCATCCCTGGCCAAGCCTCCAGGTTCGGACATGGGGATTGAGGAAAGTCAAGGACGTGCCCAGAGGAAAGGGGTTGTTACTGGGCACCTCTGATTCGCTTGCAGAAATTGCCTCCTCTCACAGAGTGGGCTGAATTCTGCCTTCAGCTTGCCATGGGGGCACTTTCAGCCGGGCCGGGTGGCCCAGTGACCCGACAGCCAGAGAGGCTGTCTGCAGACTGACTGCCCTTTGTTTCTCCAGAGTCAGGACTCTGGACTCAGAAACACCTGGCTTGACTTGGGTTTCCAGCTTTTAAGCTGCTGGTCTCTGTGTGTGTTGGCATCTGGAAAACGGGGCTGTCGTCCTGAACCTGGAGCCTGTAAAAACCCTGGTGTTTGCTGGCGGGCTGCGCTCATCCCTGTGCCCTTTCGTTTTCCCGAGAGTTCTCTCCAAAAGTTTGTCTTCCCTTTCCATCTGATCCTCTTCCTTCTGTTTCCACAACTGTGCCTGGGGTAACCTGACCTAAAGCCAGATCACTTGAAGTATGTGGGAGATGATTGATATAAACCCTGGTACATCGGTAAATGCAGTGGGCCCATTTATTTATTTATTTATATTTGGGCATGCTGTGTGGCATGTAGGATCTTAGTTCCCCGACCAAGGATCAAACCCATACGCCCTGCAGTGGAAGAATGGAGCCTCAACCACTGGAGGAACAGAGAAGTCCTGGGCTGATTAATTTAAAGTAGTAGGATGTGGTAGGGAGGGATGAGTACCCTGGGAGACTTGGAGAGAGAAAATATCGCCATCTCTAGGGCAGTTCATTGTCGTAAGAGGGAGAGGGGGAAGGAAATCAGGCGGGCAGGCGCCCTGGGCCAGTGCAGCCCCTAGAGCTGGCAAGGGAGGCAGGAGGAAGGGCTATAAGTTGCTATTAGAGACGAAGGCCACAAGAGGGCGCCGGAGCGCCAGCGGAGCCCACCTGTGGATCCCTGGCCAAAATTCCAGGTTTTGAGATGGGGTTGGAGATGGGGTTAGCAGAACCGTAAGGACGTGCCCAGAGCAAAGGGGTTAGTTACGGGCCCCTCTGATTCAGTGGCTCAAATTGCCTCGCCACACAGGGGGGCAGTGGTCTGCCTTCAGCATCCGATGGGGACACTTCCAGCCAGGTTGTGGCCCAGTGGTCAGACGGCCAGACAGGTTGCCTGTAGACTGAGTTCCCTTTGTTTCTCCAGAGTCAGGACTCTGGACCCAGAAATACGTGACTTGACTTGGGCTTGCAGCTTTTAAAGCTGTTGGCCTCTGTGGGTGTTGGCATCTTGAAAACGGGGCTGGTTTTCCTGAACCTGGAGCCTGTAAAAGCCTGGATATTTGCTGGGCGGGCTTTGCTCATCCCTGTGCCGTCTCTTTCTCTGGAGAGTTCTCCGCAAACGTTAGTCTTCCCTTTCTATCTGATCCTCTTCCTTCTGTTTCCACAACCCTGCGTGGGGAAAAGTGACCTAAAGCCAGGTCAGCTGAATTAAAAGGGAGGTGATTGAGTTCAAGCCCGGCACATCAGTGACTTCAGGGTGTTATTTATTTATTTATTTATATTTGGACACGCCGTGTAGTATGTAGGATCTTAATGTTAGTTCCATGACGAGGGATGAAACCCGTGCCACCTGCAGTGGAAACGGGGCGTCTTAGCCACTTGACCTCTTGGGAGGTCCCGGGCTTTTTAATTTAAAGCAGTGGGGTGCGGTAGGGGGGGATAGTACCCTCGTAAACTTGGAGAGAGAAGATATCCCCATCTGTAGGGCACTTCATTGTGCTAAGAGGGAGAGGGGAAAGGAAATCAGGCTGCCAGGTGCCCAAGGCCAGTGCAGCCCCCGGGGCTCCGCAGGGAAGAAGGGCTGAGAGTTGCCATTAGAGCCGACGTCCACAAGAGGGCGCCGGAGCACCAGCGGTACCCTCGTGTGCATCCCTGGCCAAGCCTCCAGGTTCGGACATGGGGTTTGCGGAAAGTCAAGGACGTGCCCAGAGGAAAGGGGTTGTTACTGGGCACCTGTGATTCACTTGCTGAAATTGCCTCCTCTCACAGAGTGGGCTGAATTCTGCCTTCAGCTTGCCATGGGGGCACTTTCAGCCGGGCCGGGTGGCCCAGTGACCCGACAGCCAGAGAGGCTGTCTGCAGACTGACTGCCCTTTGTTTCTCCAGAGTCAGGACTCTGGACCCAGAAATACATGCCTTGACTCGGGCTTGCAGCTTTTTAAGCTGTTGGCGTCTGTGGGTGTTGGCATCTGGAAAACGTGGCTGGTTTTCCTGAACCCGGAGCCTGTAAAAGCCTGGATATTTGCTGGGCGGGCTTTGCTCATCCCTGTGCCCTCTCTTTCTCTGGAGAGTCTCTGCAAACGTTTGTCTTCCCTTTCTATCTGATCCTCTTCCTTCTGTTTTCACAACCCTGCGTGGGGAAAAGTGACCTAAAGCCAGGTCAGCTGAATTAAAAGGGAGGTGATTGAGTTCACGGCCGGTACATCAGTGACTTCAGGGGACTATTTATTTCTTTATTTATTTTTGGCCATGCTGTGTGGCATGTAGGATCTTAGTTCCATGACGAGGGATGAAACCCGTGCCACCTGCAGTGGAAACGGGGCGTCTTAGCCACTTGACCTCTTGGGAGGTCCCAGGCTTTTTAATTTAGAGCTGTGGGGTGCGGTAGGGTGGGATAGTACCCTCGTAAACTTGGAGAGAGAAGATATCCCCATCTGTAGGGCACTTCCTTGTGCTAAGAGGGAGAGGGGAAAGGAAATCAGGCTGCCAGGTGCCCAAGGCCAGTGCAGCCCCCGGGGCTCCGCAGGGAAGAAGGGCTGAGAGTTGCCATTAGAGCCGACGTCCACAAGAGGGCGCTGGAGCACCAGCGGTTCCCTCGTGTGCATCCCTGGCCAAGCCTCCAGGTTCGGACATGGGGATTGAGGAAAGTCAAGGACGTGCCCAGAGGAAAGGGGTTGTTACTGGGCACCTCTGATTCGCTTGCTGAAATTGCCTCCTCTCACAGAGTGGGCTGAATTCTGCCTTCAGCTTGCCATGGGGGCACTTTCAGCCGGGCCGGGTGGCCCAGTGACCCGACAGCCAGAGAGGCTGTCTGCAGACTGACTGCCCTTTGTTTCTCCAGAGTCAGGACTCTGGACCCAGAAATACGTGCTTTGACTCGGGCTTGCAGCTTTTTAAGCTGTTGGCCACTGTGGGTGTTGGCATCTGGAAAACGGGGCTGGTTTTCCTGAACCTGGAGCCTGTAAAAGCCTGGATATTTGCTGGGCGGGCTTTGCTCATCCCTGTGCCGTCTCTTTCTCTAGAGAGTTCTCCGCATACGTTTGTCTTCCCTTTCTATCTGATCCTCTTCCTTCTGTTTCCACAACCCTGCGTGGGGAAAACTGACCTAGAGCGAGATCAGCTGAATTAAAAGGGAGGTGATTGAGTTCAAGCCCGGCACATCAGTGACTTCAGGGTGTTATTTATTTATTTATTTATATTTGGACACGCCGTGTAGTATGTAGGATCTTAATGTTAGTTCCATGACGAGGGATGAAACCCGTGCCACCTGCAGTGGAAACGGGGGGTCTTAGCCACTTGACCTCTTGGGAGGTCCCGGGCTTTTTAATTTAAAGCAGTGGGGTGCGGTAGGGGGGGATAGTACCCTCGTAAACTTGGAGAGAGAAGATATCCCCATCTGTAGGGCACTTCATTGTGCTAAGAGGGAGAGGGGAAAGGAAATCAGGCTGCCAGGTGCCCAAGGCCAGTGCAGCCCCCGGGGCTCCGCAGGGAAGAAGGGCTGAGAGTTGCCATTAGAGCCGACGTCCACAAGAGGGCGCCGGAGCACCAGCGGTACCCTCGTGTGCATCCCTGGCCAAGCCTCCAGGTTCGGACATGGGGTTTGCGGAAAGTCAAGGACGTGCCCAGAGGAAAGGGGTTGTTACTGGGCACCTCTGATTCACTTGCTGAAATTGCCTCCTCTCACAGAGTGGGCTGAATTCTGCCTTCTGCTTGCCATGGGGGCACTTTCAGCCGGGCCGGGTGGCCCAGTGACCCGACAGCCAGAGAGGCTGTCTGCAGACTGACTGCCCTTTGTTTCTCCAGAGTCAGGACTCTGGACCCAGAAATACATGCCTTGACTCGGGCTTGCAGCTTTTTAAGCTGTTGGCGTCTGTGGGTGTTGGCATCTGGAAAACGTGGCTGGTTTTCCTGAACCCGGAGCCTGTAAAAGCCTGGATATTTGCTGGGCGGGCTTTGCTCATCCCTGTGCCCTCTCTTTCTCTGGAGAGTCTCTGCAAACGTTTGTCTTCCCTTTCTATCTGATCCTCTTCCTTCTGTTTTCACAACCCTGCGTGGGGAAAAGTGACCTAAAGCCAGGTCAGCTGAATTAAAAGGGAGGTGATTGAGTTCACGGCCGGTACATCAGTGACTTCAGGGGACTATTTATTTATTTATTTATTTTTGGCCATGCTGTGTGGCATGTAGGATCTTAGTTCCATGACGAGGGATGAAACCCGTGCCACCTGCAGTGGAAACGGGGCGTCTTAGCCACTTGACCTCTTGGGAGGTCCCAGGCTTTTTAATTTAGAGCTGTGGGGTGCGGTAGGGTGGGATAGTACCCTCGTAAACTTGGAGAGAGAAGATATCCCCATCTGTAGGGCACTTCCTTGTGCTAAGAGGGAGAGGGGAAAGGAAATCAGGCTGCCAGGTGCCCAAGGCCAGTGCAGCCCCCGGGGCTCCGCAGGGAAGAAGGGCTGAGAGTTGCCATTAGAGCCGACGTCCACAAGAGGGCGCTGGAGCACCAGCGGTTCCCTCGTGTGCATCCCTGGCCAAGCCTCCAGGTTCGGACATGGGGATTGAGGAAAGTCAAGGACGTGCCCAGAGGAAAGGGGTTGTTACTGGGCACCTCTGATTCGCTTGCTGAAATTGCCTCCTCTCACAGAGTGGGCTGAATTCTGCCTTCAGCTTGCCATGGGGGCACTTTCAGCCGGGCCGGGTGGCCCAGTGACCCGACAGCCAGAGAGGCTGTCTGCAGACTGACTGCCCTTTGTTTCTCCAGAGTCAGGACTCTGGACCCAGAAATACGTGCTTTGACTCGGGCTTGCAGCTTTTTAAGCTGTTGGCCACTGTGGGTGTTGGCATCTGGAAAACGGGGCTGGTTTTCCTGAACCTGGAGCCTGTAAAAGCCTGGATATTTGCTGGGCGGGCTTTGCTCATCCCTGTGCCGTCTCTTTCTCTAGAGAGTTCTCCGCATACGTTTGTCTTCCCTTTCTATCTGATCCTCTTCCTTCTGTTTCCACAACCCTGCGTGGGGAAAACTGACCTAGAGCGAGATCAGCTGAATTAAAAGGGAGGTGATTGAGTTCAAGCCCGGCACATCAGTGACTTCAGGGTGTTATTTATTTATTTATTTATATTTGGACACGCCGTGTAGTATGTAGGATCTTAATGTTAGTTCCATGACGAGGGATGAAACCCGTGCCACCTGCAGTGGAAACGGGGGGTCTTAGCCACTTGACCTCTTGGGAGGTCCCGGGCTTTTTAATTTAAAGCAGTGGGGTGCGGTAGGGGGGGATAGTACCCTCGTAAACTTGGAGAGAGAAGATATCCCCATCTGTAGGGCACTTCATTGTGCTAAGAGGGAGAGGGGAAAGGAAATCAGGCTGCCAGGTGCCCAAGGCCAGTGCAGCCCCCGGGGCTCCGCAGGGAAGAAGGGCTGAGAGTTGCCATTAGAGCCGACGTCCACAAGAGGGCGCCGGAGCACCAGCGGTACCCTCGTGTGCATCCCTGGCCAAGCCTCCAGGTTCGGACATGGGGTTTGCGGAAAGTCAAGGACGTGCCCAGAGGAAAGGGGTTGTTACTGGGCACCTCTGATTCACTTGCTGAAATTGCCTCCTCTCACAGAGTGGGCTGAATTCTGCCTTCTGCTTGCCATGGGGGCACTTTCAGCCGGGCCGGGTGGCCCAGTGACCCGACAGCCAGAGAGGCTGTCTGCAGACTGACTGCCCTTTGTTTCTCCAGAGTCAGGACTCTGGACCCAGAAATACATGCCTTGACTCGGGCTTGCAGCTTTTTAAGCTGTTGGCGTCTGTGGGTGTTGGCATCTGGAAAACGTGGCTGGTTTTCCTGAACCCGGAGCCTGTAAAAGCCTGGATATTTGCTGGGCGGGCTTTGCTCATCCCTGTGCCCTCTCTTTCTCTGGAGAGTCTCTGCAAACGTTTGTCTTCCCTTTCTATCTGATCCTCTTCCTTCTGTTTTCACAACCCTGCGTGGGGAAAAGTGACCTAAAGCCAGGTCAGCTGAATTAAAAGGGAGGTGATTGAGTTCACGGCCGGTACATCAGTGACTTCAGGGGACTATTTATTTATTTATTTATTTTTGGCCATGCTGTGTGGCATGTAGGATCTTAGTTCCATGACGAGGGATGAAACCCGTGCCACCTGCAGTGGAAACGGGGCGTCTTAGCCACTTGACCTCTTGGGAGGTCCCAGGCTTTTTAATTTAGAGCTGTGGGGTGCGGTAGGGTGGGATAGTACCCTCGTAAACTTGGAGAGAGAAGATATCCCCATCTGTAGGGCACTTCCTTGTGCTAAGAGGGAGAGGGGAAAGGAAATCAGGCTGCCAGGTGCCCAAGGCCAGTGCAGCCCCCGGGGCTCCGCAGGGAAGAAGGGCTGAGAGTTGCCATTAGAGCCGACGTCCACAAGAGGGCGCTGGAGCACCAGCGGTTCCCTCGTGTGCATCCCTGGCCAAGCCTCCAGGTTCGGACATGGGGATTGAGGAAAGTCAAGGACGTGCCCAGAGGAAAGGGGTTGTTACTGGGCACCTCTGATTCGCTTGCTGAAATTGCCTCCTCTCACAGAGTGGGCTGAATTCTGCCTTCAGCTTGCCATGGGGGCACTTTCAGCCGGGCCGGGTGGCCCAGTGACCCGACAGCCAGAGAGGCTGTCTGCAGACTGACTGCCCTTTGTTTCTCCAGAGTCAGGACTCTGGACTCAGAAACACCTGGCTTGACTTGGGCTTCCAGCTTTTAAGCTGCTGGTCTCTGTGTGTGTTGGCATCTGGAAAACGGGGCTGTCGTCCTGAACCTGGAGCCTGTAAAAACCCTGGTGTTTGCTGGTGGGCTGCGCTCATCCCTGTGCCCTTTCGTTTTCCCGAGAGTTCTCTCCAAAAGTTTGTCTTCCCTTTCCATCTGATCCTCTTCCTTCTGTTTCCACAACTGTGCCTGGGGTAACCTGACCTAAAGCCAGATCACTTGAAGTATGTGGGAGATGATTGATATAAACCCTGGTACATCGGTAAATGCAGTGGGCCCATTTATTTATTTATTTATATTTGGGCATGCTGTGTGGCATGTAGGATCTTAGTTCCCCGACCAAGGATCAAACCCATACGCCCTGCAGTGGAAGAATGGAGCCTCAACCACTGGAGGAACAGAGAAGTCCTGGGCTGATTAATTTAAAGTAGTAGGATGTGGTAGGGAGGGATGAGTACCCTGGGAGACTTGGAGAGAGAAAATATCGCCATCTCTAGGGCAGTTCATTGTCGTAAGAGGGAGAGGGGGAAGGAAATCAGGCGGGCAGGCGCCCTGGGCCAGTGCAGCCCCTAGAGCTGGCAAGGGAGGCAGGAGGAAGGGCTATAAGTTGCTATTAGAGACGAAGGCCACAAGAGGGCGCCGGAGCGCCAGCGGAGCCCACCTGTGGATCCCTGGCCAAAATTCCAGGTTTTGAGATGGGGTTGGAGATGGGGTTAGCAGAACCGTAAGGACGTGCCCAGAGCAAAGGGGTTAGTTACGGGCCCCTCTGATTCAGTGGCTCAAATTGCCTCGCCGCACAGGGGGGCAGTGGTCTGCCTTCAGCATCCGATGGGGACACTTCCAGCCAGGTTGTGGCCCAGTGGTCAGACGGCCAGACAGGTTGCCTGTAGACTGAGTTCCCTTTGTTTCTCCAGAGTCAGGACTCTGGACCCAGAAATACGTGACTTGACTTGGGCTTGCAGCTTTTAAAGCTGTTGGCCTCTGTGGGTGTTGGCATCTTGAAAACGGGGCTGGTTTTCCTGAACCTGGAGCCTGTAAAAGCCTGGATATTTGCTGGGCGGGCTTTGCTCATCCCTGTGCCGTCTCTTTCTCTGGAGAGTTCTCCGCAAACGTTAGTCTTCCCTTTCTATCTGATCCTCTTCCTTCTGTTTCCACAACCCTGCGTGGGGAAAAGTGACCTAAAGCCAGGTCAGCTGAATTAAAAGGGAGGT
The DNA here is from genome assembly GCF_964270905.1 of Leucopleurus acutus. Classification (NCBI taxonomy): domain Eukaryota; kingdom Metazoa; phylum Chordata; class Mammalia; order Artiodactyla; family Delphinidae; genus Leucopleurus; species Leucopleurus acutus. Next base: position 74,331,512 of record NC_139156.1, read on the forward strand.
GATTGAGTTCAAGCCCGGCACATCAGTGACTTCAGGGTGTTATTTATTTATTTATTTATATTTGGACACGCCGTGTAGTATGTAGGATCTTAATGTTAGTTCCATGACGAGGGATGAAACCCGTGCCACCTGCAGTGGAAACGGGGCGTCTTAGCCACTTGACCTCTTGGGAGGTCCCGGGCTTTTTAATTTAAAGCAGTGGGGTGCGGTAGGGGGGGATAGTACCCTCGTAAACTTGGAGAGAGAAGATATCCCCATCTGTAGGGCACTTCATTGTGCTAAGAGGGAGAGGGGAAAGGAAATCAGGCTGCCAGGTGCCCAAGGCCAGTGCAGCCCCCGGGGCTCCGCAGGGAAGAAGGGCTGAGAGTTGCCATTAGAGCCGACGTCCACAAGAGGGCGCCGGAGCACCAGCGGTACCCTCGTGTGCATCCCTGGCCAAGCCTCCAGGTTCGGACATGGGGTTTGCGGAAAGTCAAGGACGTGCCCAGAGGAAAGGGGTTGTTACTGGGCACCTGTGATTCACTTGCTGAAATTGCCTCCTCTCACAGAGTGGGCTGAATTCTGCCTTCAGCTTGCCATGGGGGCACTTTCAGCCGGGCCGGGTGGCCCAGTGACCCGACAGCCAGAGAGGCTGTCTGCAGACTGACTGCCCTTTGTTTCTCCAGAGTCAGGACTCTGGACCCAGAAATACATGCCTTGACTCGGGCTTGCAGCTTTTTAAGCTGTTGGCGTCTGTGGGTGTTGGCATCTGGAAAACGTGGCTGGTTTTCCTGAACCCGGAGCCTGTAAAAGCCTGGATATTTGCTGGGCGGGCTTTGCTCATCCCTGTGCCCTCTCTTTCTCTGGAGAGTCTCTGCAAACGTTTGTCTTCCCTTTCTATCTGATCCTCTTCCTTCTGTTTTCACAACCCTGCGTGGGGAAAAGTGACCTAAAGCCAGGTCAGCTGAATTAAAAGGGAGGTGATTGAGTTCACGGCCGGTACATCAGTGACTTCAGGGGACTATTTATTTCTTTATTTATTTTTGGCCATGCTGTGTGGCATGTAGGATCTTAGTTCCATGACGAGGGATGAAACCCGTGCCACCTGCAGTGGAAACGGGGCGTCTTAGCCACTTGACCTCTTGGGAGGTCCCAGGCTTTTTAATTTAGAGCTGTGGGGTGCGGTAGGGTGGGATAGTACCCTCGTAAACTTGGAGAGAGAAGATATCCCCATCTGTAGGGCACTTCCTTGTGCTAAGAGGGAGAGGGGAAAGGAAATCAGGCTGCCAGGTGCCCAAGGCCAGTGCAGCCCCCGGGGCTCCGCAGGGAAGAAGGGCTGAGAGTTGCCATTAGAGCCGACGTCCACAAGAGGGCGCCGGAGCACCAGCGGTTCCCTCGTGTGCATCCCTGGCCAAGCCTCCAGGTTCGGACATGGGGATTGAGGAAAGTCAAGGACGTGCCCAGAGGAAAGGGGTTGTTACTGGGCACCTCTGATTCGCTTGCTGAAATTGCCTCCTCTCACAGAGTGGGCTGAATTCTGCCTTCAGCTTGCCATGGGGGCACTTTCAGCCGGGCCAGGTGGCCCAGTGACCCGACAGCCAGAGAGGCTGTCTGCAGACTGACTGCCCTTTGTTTCTCCAGAGTCAGGACTCTGGACTCAGAAACACCTGGCTTGACTTGGGCTTCCAGCTTTTAAGCTGCTGGTCTCTGTGTGTGTTGGCATCTGGAAAACGGGGCTGTCGTCCTGAACCTGGAGCCTGTAAAAACCCTGGTGTTTGCTGGCGGGCTGCGCTCATCCCTGTGCCCTTTCGTTTTCCCGAGAGTTCTCTCCAAAAGTTTGTCTTCCCTTTCCATCTGATCCTCTTCCTTCTGTTTCCACAACTGTGCCTGGGGTAACCTGACCTAAAGCCAGATCACTTGAAGTATGTGGGAGATGATTGATATAAACCCTGGTACATCGGTAAATGCAGTGGGCCCATTTATTTATTTATTTATATTTGGGCATGCTGTGTGGCATGTAGGATCTTAGTTCCCCGACCAAGGATCAAACCCATACGCCCTGCAGTGGAAGAATGGAGCCTCAACCACTGGAGGAACAGAGAAGTCCTGGGCTGATTAATTTAAAGTAGTAGGATGTGGTAGGGAGGGATGAGTACCCTGGGAGACTTGGAGAGAGAAAATATCGCCATCTCTAGGGCAGTTCATTGTCGTAAGAGGGAGAGGGGGAAGGAAATCAGGCGGGCAGGCGCCCTGGGCCAGTGCAGCCCCTAGAGCTGGCAAGGGAGGCAGGAGGAAGGGCTATAAGTTGCTATTAGAGACGAAGGCCACAAGAGGGCGCCGGAGCGCCAGCGGAGCCCACCTGTGGATCCCTGGCCAAAATTCCAGGTTTTGAGATGGGGTTGGAGATGGGGTTAGCAGAACCGTAAGGACGTGCCCAGAGCAAAGGGGTTAGTTACGGGCCCCTCTGATTCAGTGGCTCAAATTGCCTCGCCGCACAGGGGGGCAGTGGTCTGCCTTCAGCATCCGATGGGGACACTTCCAGCCAGGTTGTGGCCCAGTGGTCAGACGGCCAGACAGGTTGCCTGTAGACTGAGTTCCCTTTGTTTCTCCAGAGTCAGGACTCTGGACCCAGAAATACGTGACTTGACTTGGGCTTGCAGCTTTTAAAGCTGTTGGCCTCTGTGGGTGTTGGCATCTTGAAAACGGGGCTGGTTTTCCTGAACCTGGAGCCTGTAAAAGCCTGGATATTTGCTGGGCGGGCTTTGCTCATCCCTGTGCCGTCTCTTTCTCTGGAGAGTTCTCCGCAAACGTTAGTCTTCCCTTTCTATCTGATCCTCTTCCTTCTGTTTCCACAACCCTGCGTGGGGAAAAGTGACCTAAAGCCAGGTCAGCTGAATTAAAAGGGAGGTGATTGAGTTCAAGCCCGGCACATCAGTGACTTCAGGGTGTTATTTATTTATTTATTTATATTTGGACACGCCGTGTAGTATGTAGGATCTTAATGTTAGTTCCATGACGAGGGATGAAACCCGTGCCACCTGCAGTGGAAACGGGGCGTCTTAGCCACTTGACCTCTTGGGAGGTCCCGGGCTTTTTAATTTAAAGCAGTGGGGTGCGGTAGGGGGGGATAGTACCCTCGTAAACTTGGAGAGAGAAGATATCCCCATCTGTAGGGCACTTCATTGTGCTAAGAGGGAGAGGGGAAAGGAAATCAGGCTGCCAGGTGCCCAAGGCCAGTGCAGCCCCCGGGGCTCCGCAGGGAAGAAGGGCTGAGAGTTGCCATTAGAGCCGACGTCCACAAGAGGGCGCCGGAGCACCAGCGGTACCCTCGTGTGCATCCCTGGCCAAGCCTCCAGGTTCGGACATGGGGTTTGCGGAAAGTCAAGGACGTGCCCAGAGGAAAGGGGTTGTTACTGGGCACCTGTGATTCACTTGCTGAAATTGCCTCCTCTCACAGAGTGGGCTGAATTCTGCCTTCAGCTTGCCATGGGGGCACTTTCAGCCGGGCCGGGTGGCCCAGTGACCCGACAGCCAGAGAGGCTGTCTGCAGACTGACTGCCCTTTGTTTCTCCAGAGTCAGGACTCTGGACCCAGAAATACATGCCTTGACTCGGGCTTGCAGCTTTTTAAGCTGTTGGTGTCTGTGGGTGTTGGCATCTGGAAAACGTGGCTGGTTTTCCTGAACCCGGAGCCTGTAAAAGCCTGGATATTTGCTGGGCGGGCTTTGCTCATCCCTGTGCCCTCTCTTTCTCTGGAGAGTCTCTGCAAACGTTTGTCTTCCCTTTCTATCTGATCCTCTTCCTTCTGTTTTCACAACCCTGCGTGGGGAAAAGTGACCTAAAGCCAGGTCAGCTGAATTAAAAGGGAGGTGATTGAGTTCACGGCCGGTACATCAGTGACTTCAGGGGACTATTTATTTCTTTATTTATTTTTGGCCAGGCTGTGTGGCATGTAGGATCTTAGTTCCATGACGAGGGATGAAACCCATGCCACCTGCAGTGGAAACGGGGCGTCTTAGCCACTTGACCTCTTGGGAGGTCCCAGGCTTTTTAATTTAGAGCTGTGGGGTGCGGTAGGGTGGGATAGTACCCTCGTAAACTTGGAGAGAGAAGATATCCCCATCTGTAGGGCACTTCCTTGTGCTAAGAGGGAGAGGGGAAAGGAAATCAGGCTGCCAGGTGCCCAAGGCCAGTGCAGCCCCCGGGGCTCCGCAGGGAAGAAGGGCTGAGAGTTGCCATTAGAGCCGACGTCCACAAGAGGGCGCTGGAGCACCAGCGGTTCCCTCGTGTGCATCCCTGGCCAAGCCTCCAGGTTCGGACATGGGGATTGAGGAAAGTCAAGGACGTGCCCAGAGGAAAGGGGTTGTTACTGGGCACCTCTGATTCGCTTGCTGAAATTGCCTCCTCTCACAGAGTGGGCTGAATTCTGCCTTCAGCTTGCCATGGGGGCACTTTCAGCCGGGCCGGGTGGCCCAGTGACCCGACAGCCAGAGAGGCTGTCTGCAGACTGACTGCCCTTTGTTTCTCCAGAGTCAGGACTCTGGACCCAGAAATACGTGCTTTGACTCGGGCTTGCAGCTTTTTAAGCTGTTGGCCACTGTGGGTGTTGGCATCTGGAAAACGGGGCTGGTTTTCCTGAACCTGGAGCCTGTAAAAGCCTGGATATTTGCTGGGCGGGCTTTGCTCATCCCTGTGCCGTCTCTTTCTCTAGAGAGTTCTCCGCATACGTTTGTCTTCCCTTTCTATCTGATCCTCTTCCTTCTGTTTCCACAACCCTGCGTGGGGAAAACTGACCTAGAGCGAGATCAGCTGAATTAAAAGGGAGGTGATTGAGTTCAAGCCCGGCACATCAGTGACTTCAGGGTGTTATTTATTTATTTATTTATATTTGGACACGCCGTGTAGTATGTAGGATCTTAATGTTAGTTCCATGACGAGGGATGAAACCCGTGCCACCTGCAGTGGAAACGGGGGGTCTTAGCCACTTGACCTCTTGGGAGGTCCCGGGCTTTTTAATTTAAAGCAGTGGGGTGTGGTAGGGGGGGATAGTACCCTCGTAAACTTGGAGAGAGAAGATATCCCCATCTGTAGGGCACTTCATTGTGCTAAGAGGGAGAGGGGAAAGGAAATCAGGCTGCCAGGTGCCCAAGGCCAGTGCAGCCCCCGGGGCTCCGCAGGGAAGAAGGGCTGAGAGTTGCCATTAGAGCCGACGTCCACAAGAGGGCGCCGGAGCACCAGCGGTACCCTCGTGTGCATCCCTGGCCAAGCCTCCAGGTTCGGACATGGGGTTTGCGGAAAGTCAAGGACGTGCCCAGAGGAAAGGGGTTGTTACTGGGCACCTCTGATTCACTTGCTGAAATTGCCTCCTCTCACAGAGTGGGCTGAATTCTGCCTTCTGCTTGCCATGGGGGCACTTTCAGCCGGGCCGGGTGGCCCAGTGACCCGACAGCCAGAGAGGCTGTCTGCAGACTGACTGCCCTTTGTTTCTCCAGAGTCAGGACTCTGGACCCAGAAATACATGCCTTGACTCGGGCTTGCAGCTTTTTAAGCTGTTGGCGTCTGTGGGTGTTGGCATCTGGAAAACGTGGCTGGTTTTCCTGAACCCGGAGCCTGTAAAAGCCTGGATATTTGCTGGGCGGGCTTTGCTCATCCCTGTGCCCTCTCTTTCTCTGGAGAGTCTCTGCAAACGTTTGTCTTCCCTTTCTATCTGATCCTCTTCCTTCTGTTTTCACAACCCTGCGTGGGGAAAAGTGACCTAAAGCCAGGTCAGCTGAATTAAAAGGGAGGTGATTGAGTTCACGGCCGGTACATCAGTGACTTCAGGGGACTATTTATTTATTTATTTATTTTTGGCCATGCTGTGTGGCATGTAGGATCTTAGTTCCATGACGAGGGATGAAACCCGTGCCACCTGCAGTGGAAACGGGGCGTCTTAGCCACTTGACCTCTTGGGAGGTCCCAGGCTTTTTAATTTAGAGCTGTGGGGTGCGGTAGGGTGGGATAGTACCCTCGTAAACTTGGAGAGAGAAGATATCCCCATCTGTAGGGCACTTCCTTGTGCTAAGAGGGAGAGGGGAAAGGAAATCAGGCTGCCAGGTGCCCAAGGCCAGTGCAGCCCCCGGGGCTCCGCAGGGAAGAAGGGCTGAGAGTTGCCATTAGAGCCGACGTCCACAAGAGGGCGCTGGAGCACCAGCGGTTCCCTCGTGTGCATCCCTGGCCAAGCCTCCAGGTTCGGACATGGGGATTGAGGAAAGTCAAGGACGTGCCCAGAGGAAAGGGGTTGTTACTGGGCACCTCTGATTCGCTTGCTGAAATTGCCTCCTCTCACAGAGTGGGCTGAATTCTGCCTTCAGCTTGCCATGGGGGCACTTTCAGCCGGGCCAGGTGGCCCAGTGACCCGACAGCCAGAGAGGCTGTCTGCAGACTGACTGCCCTTTGTTTCTCCAGAGTCAGGACTCTGGACTCAGAAACACCTGGCTTGACTTGGGCTTCCAGCTTTTAAGCTGCTGGTCTCTGTGTGTGTTGGCATCTGGAAAACGGGGCTGTCGTCCTGAACCTGGAGCCTGTAAAAACCCTGGTGTTTGCTGGCGGGCTGCGCTCATCCCTGTGCCCTTTCGTTTTCCCGAGAGTTCTCTCCAAAAGTTTGTCTTCCCTTTCCATCTGATCCTCTTCCTTCTGTTTCCACAACTGTGCCTGGGGTAACCTGACCTAAAGCCAGATCACTTGAAGTATGTGGGAGATGATTGATATAAACCCTGGTACATCGGTAAATGCAGTGGGCCCATTTATTTATTTATTTATATTTGGGCATGCTGTGTGGCATGTAGGATCTTAGTTCCCCGACCAAGGATCAAACCCATACGCCCTGCAGTGGAAGAATGGAGCCTCAACCACTGGAGGAACAGAGAAGTCCTGGGCTGATTAATTTAAAGTAGTAGGATGTGGTAGGGAGGGATGAGTACCCTGGGAGACTTGGAGAGAGAAAATATCGCCATCTCTAGGGCAGTTCATTGTCGTAAGAGGGAGAGGGGGAAGGAAATCAGGCGGGCAGGCGCCCTGGGCCAGTGCAGCCCCTAGAGCTGGCAAGGGAGGCAGGAGGAAGGGCTATAAGTTGCTATTAGAGACGAAGGCCACAAGAGGGCGCCGGAGCGCCAGCGGAGCCCACCTGTGGATCCCTGGCCAAAATTCCAGGTTTTGAGATGGGGTTGGAGATGGGGTTAGCAGAACCGTAAGGACGTGCCCAGAGCAAAGGGGTTAGTTACGGGCCCCTCTGATTCAGTGGCTCAAATTGCCTCGCCGCACAGGGGGGCAGTGGTCTGCCTTCAGCATCCGATGGGGACACTTCCAGCCAGGTTGTGGCCCAGTGGTCAGACGGCCAGACAGGTTGCCTGTAGACTGAGTTCCCTTTGTTTCTCCAGAGTCAGGACTCTGGACCCAGAAATACGTGACTTGACTTGGGCTTGCAGCTTTTAAAGCTGTTGGCCTCTGTGGGTGTTGGCATCTTGAAAACGGGGCTGGTTTTCCTGAACCTGGAGCCTGTAAAAGCCTGGATATTTGCTGGGCGGGCTTTGCTCATCCCTGTGCCGTCTCTTTCTCTGGAGAGTTCTCCGCAAACGTTAGTCTTCCCTTTCTATCTGATCCTCTTCCTTCTGTTTCCACAACCCTGCGTGGGGAAAAGTGACCTAAAGCCAGGTCAGCTGAATTAAAAGGGAGGTGATTGAGTTCAAGCCCGGCACATCAGTGACTTCAGGGTGTTATTTATTTATTTATTTATATTTGGACACGCCGTGTAGTATGTAGGATCTTAATGTTAGTTCCATGACGAGGGATGAAACCCGTGCCACCTGCAGTGGAAACGGGGCGTCTTAGCCACTTGACCTCTTGGGAGGTCCCGGGCTTTTTAATTTAAAGCAGTGGGGTGCGGTAGGGGGGGATAGTACCCTCGTAAACTTGGAGAGAGAAGATATCCCCATCTGTAGGGCACTTCATTGTGCTAAGAGGGAGAGGGGAAAGGAAATCAGGCTGCCAGGTGCCCAAGGCCAGTGCAGCCCCCGGGGCTCCGCAGGGAAGAAGGGCTGAGAGTTGCCATTAGAGCCGACGTCCACAAGAGGGCGCCGGAGCACCAGCGGTTCCCTCGTGTGCATCCCTGGCCAAGCCTCCAGGTTCGGACATGGGGTTTGCGGAAAGTCAAGGACGTGCCCAGAGGAAAGGGGTTGTTACTGGGCACCTGTGATTCACTTGCTGAAATTGCCTCCTCTCACAGAGTGGGCTGAATTCTGCCTTCAGCTTGCCATGGGGGCACTTTCAGCCGGGCCGGGTGGCCCAGTGACCCGACAGCCAGAGAGGCTGTCTGCAGACTGACTGCCCTTTGTTTCTCCAGAGTCAGGACTCTGGACCCAGAAATACATGCCTTGACTCGGGCTTGCAGCTTTTTAAGCTGTTGGCGTCTGTGGGTGTTGGCATCTGGAAAACGTGGCTGGTTTTCCTGAACCCGGAGCCTGTAAAAGCCTGGATATTTGCTGGGCGGGCTTTGCTCATCCCTGTGCCCTCTCTTTCTCTGGAGAGTCTCTGCAAACGTTTGTCTTCCCTTTCTATCTGATCCTCTTCCTTCTGTTTTCACAACCCTGCGTGGGGAAAAGTGACCTAAAGCCAGGTCAGCTGAATTAAAAGGGAGGTGATTGAGTTCACGGCCGGTACATCAGTGACTTCAGGGGACTATTTATTTATTTATTTATTTTTGGCCATGCTGTGTGGCATGTAGGATCTTAGTTCCATGACGAGGGATGAAACCCGTGCCACCTGCAGTGGAAACGGGGCGTCTTAGCCACTTGACCTCTTGGGAGGTCCCAGGCTTTTTAATTTAGAGCTGTGGGGTGCGGTAGGGTGGGATAGTACCCTCGTAAACTTGGAGAGAGAAGATATCCCCATCTGTAGGGCACTTCCTTGTGCTAAGAGGGAGAGGGGAAAGGAAATCAGGCTGCCAGGTGCCCAAGGCCAGTGCAGCCCCCGGGGCTCCGCAGGGAAGAAGGGCTGAGAGTTGCCATTAGAGCCGACGTCCACAAGAGGGCGCCGGAGCACCAGCGGTTCCCTCGTGTGCATCCCTGGCCAAGCCTCCAGGTTCGGACATGGGGATTGAGGAAAGTCAAGGACGTGCCCAGAGGAAAGGGGTTGTTACTGGGCACCTCTGATTCGCTTGCTGAAATTGCCTCCTCTCACAGAGTGGGCTGAATTCTGCCTTCAGCTTGCCATGGGGGCACTTTCAGCCGGGCCAGGTGGCCCAGTGACCCGACAGCCAGAGAGGCTGTCTGCAGACTGACTGCCCTTTGTTTCTCCAGAGTCAGGACTCTGGACTCAGAAACACCTGGCTTGACTTGGGCTTCCAGCTTTTAAGCTGCTGGTCTCTGTGTGTGTTGGCATCTGGAAAACGGGGCTGTCGTCCTGAACCTGGAGCCTGTAAAAACCCTGGTGTTTGCTGGCGGGCTGCGCTCATCCCTGTGCCCTTTCGTTTTCCCGAGAGTTCTCTCCAAAAGTTTGTCTTCCCTTTCCATCTGATCCTCTTCCTTCTGTTTCCACAACTGTGCCTGGGGTAACCTGACCTAAAGCCAGATCACTTGAAGTATGTGGGAGATGATTGATATAAACCCTGGTACATCGGTAAATGCAGTGGGCCCATTTATTTATTTATTTATATTTGGGCATGCTGTGTGGCATGTAGGATCTTAGTTCCCCGACCAAGGATCAAACCCATACGCCCTGCAGTGGAAGAATGGAGCCTCAACCACTGGAGGAACAGAGAAGTCCTGGGCTGATTAATTTAAAGTAGTAGGATGTGGTAGGGAGGGATGAGTACCCTGGGAGACTTGGAGAGAGAAAATATCGCCATCTCTAGGGCAGTTCATTGTCGTAAGAGGGAGAGGGGGAAGGAAATCAGGCGGGCAGGCGCCCTGGGCCAGTGCAGCCCCTAGAGCTGGCAAGGGAGGCAGGAGGAAGGGCTATAAGTTGCTATTAGAGACGAAGGCCACAAGAGGGCGCCGGAGCGCCAGCGGAGCCCACCTGTGGATCCCTGGCCAAAATTCCAGGTTTTGAGATGGGGTTGGAGATGGGGTTAGCAGAACCGTAAGGACGTGCCCAGAGCAAAGGGGTTAGTTACGGGCCCCTCTGATTCAGTGGCTCAAATTGCCTCGCCGCACAGGGGGGCAGTGGTCTGCCTTCAGCATCCGATGGGGACACTTCCAGCCAGGTTGTGGCCCAGTGGTCAGACGGCCAGACAGGTTGCCTGTAGACTGAGTTCCCTTTGTTTCTCCAGAGTCAGGACTCTGGACCCAGAAATACGTGACTTGACTTGGGCTTGCAGCTTTTAAAGCTGTTGGCCTCTGTGGGTGTTGGCATCTTGAAAACGGGGCTGGTTTTCCTGAACCTGGAGCCTGTAAAAGCCTGGATATTTGCTGGGCGGGCTTTGCTCATCCCTGTGCCGTCTCTTTCTCTGGAGAGTTCTCCGCAAACGTTAGTCTTCCCTTTCTATCTGATCCTCTTCCTTCTGTTTCCACAACCCTGCGTGGGGAAAAGTGACCTAAAGCCAGGTCAGCTGAATTAAAAGGGAGGTGATTGAGTTCAAGCCCGGCACATCAGTGACTTCAGGGTGTTATTTATTTATTTATTTATATTTGGACACGCCGTGTAGTATGTAGGATCTTAATGTTAGTTCCATGACGAGGGATGAAACCCGTGCCACCTGCAGTGGAAACGGGGCGTCTTAGCCACTTGACCTCTTGGGAGGTCCCGGGCTTTTTAATTTAAAGCAGTGGGGTGCGGTAGGGGGGGATAGTACCCTCGTAAACTTGGAGAGAGAAGATATCCCCATCTGTAGGGCACTTCATTGTGCTAAGAGGGAGAGGGGAAAGGAAATCAGGCTGCCAGGTGCCCAAGGCCAGTGCAGCCCCCGGGGCTCCGCAGGGAAGAAGGGCTGAGAGTTGCCATTAGAGCCGACGTCCACAAGAGGGCGCCGGAGCACCAGCGGTACCCTCGTGTGCATCCCTGGCCAAGCCTCCAGGTTCGGACATGGGGTTTGCGGAAAGTCAAGGACGTGCCCAGAGGAAAGGGGTTGTTACTGGGCACCTGTGATTCACTTGCTGAAATTGCCTCCTCTCACAGAGTGGGCTGAATTCTGCCTTCAGCTTGCCATGGGGGCACTTTCAGCCGGGCCGGGTGGCCCAGTGACCCGACAGCCAGAGAGGCTGTCTGCAGACTGACTGCCCTTTGTTTCTCCAGAGTCAGGACTCTGGACCCAGAAATACATGCCTTGACTCGGGCTTGCAGCTTTTTAAGCTGTTGGCGTCTGTGGGTGTTGGCATCTGGAAAACGTGGCTGGTTTTCCTGAACCCGGAGCCTGTAAAAGCCTGGATATTTGCTGGGCGGGCTTTGCTCATCCCTGTGCCCTCTCTTTCTCTGGAGAGTCTCTGCAAACGTTTGTCTTCCCTTTCTATCTGATCCTCTTCCTTCTGTTTTCACAACCCTGCGTGGGGAAAAGTGACCTAAAGCCAGGTCAGCTGAATTAAAAGGGAGGTGATTGAGTTCACGGCCGGTACATCAGTGACTTCAGGGGACTATTTATTTATTTATTTATTTTTGGCCATGCTGTGTGGCATGTAGGATCTTAGTTCCATGACGAGGGATGAAACCCGTGCCACCTGCAGTGGAAACGGGGCGTCTTAGCCACTTGACCTCTTGGGAGGTCCCAGGCTTTTTAATTTAGAGCTGTGGGGTGCGGTAGGGTGGGATAGTACCCTCGTAAACTTGGAGAGAGAAGATATCCCCATCTGTAGGGCACTTCCTTGTGCTAAGAGGGAGAGGGGAAAGGAAATCAGGCTGCCAGGTGCCCAAGGCCAGTGCAGCCCCCGGGGCTCCGCAGGGAAGAAGGGCTGAGAGTTGCCATTAGAGCCGACGTCCACAAGAGGGCGCCGGAGCACCAGCGGTTCCCTCGTGTGCATCCCTGGCCAAGCCTCCAGGTTCGGACATGGGGATTGAGGAAAGTCAAGGACGTGCCCAGAGGAAAGGGGTTGTTACTGGGCACCTCTGATTCGCTTGCTGAAATTGCCTCCTCTCACAGAGTGGGCTGAATTCTGCCTTCAGCTTGCCATGGGGGCACTTTCAGCCGGGCCAGGTGGCCCAGTGACCCGACAGCCAGAGAGGCTGTCTGCAGACTGACTGCCCTTTGTTTCTCCAGAGTCAGGACTCTGGACTCAGAAACACCTGGCTTGACTTGGGCTTCCAGCTTTTAAGCTGCTGGTCTCTGTGTGTGTTGGCATCTGGAAAACGGGGCTGTCGTCCTGAACCTGGAGCCTGTAAAAACCCTGGTGTTTGCTGGCGGGCTGCGCTCATCCCTGTGCCCTTTCGTTTTCCCGAGAGTTCTCTCCAAAAGTTTGTCTTCCCTTTCCATCTGATCCTCTTCCTTCTGTTTCCACAACTGTGCCTGGGGTAACCTGACCTAAAGCCAGATCACTTGAAGTATGTGGGAGATGATTGATATAAACCCTGGTACATCGGTAAATGCAGTGGGCCCATTTATTTATTTATTTATATTTGGGCATGCTGTGTGGCATGTAGGATCTTAGTTCCCCGACCAAGGATCAAACCCATACGCCCTGCAGTGGAAGAATGGAGCCTCAACCACTGGAGGAACAGAGAAGTCCTGGGCTGATTAATTTAAAGTAGTAGGATGTGGTAGGGAGGGATGAGTACCCTGGGAGACTTGGAGAGAGAAAATATCGCCATCTCTAGGGCAGTTCATTGTCGTAAGAGGGAGAGGGGGAAGGAAATCAGGCGGGCAGGCGCCCTGGGCCAGTGCAGCCCCTAGAGCTGGCAAGGGAGGCAGGAGGAAGGGCTATAAGTTGCTATTAGAGACGAAGGCCACAAGAGGGCGCCGGAGCGCCAGCGGAGCCCACCTGTGGATCCCTGGCCAAAATTCCAGGTTTTGAGATGGGGTTGGAGATGGGGTTAGCAGAACCGTAAGGACGTGCCCAGAGCAAAGGGGTTAGTTACGGGCCCCTCTGATTCAGTGGCTCAAATTGCCTCGCCGCACAGGGGGGCAGTGGTCTGCCTTCAGCATCCGATGGGGACACTTCCAGCCAGGTTGTGGCCCAGTGGTCAGACGGCCAGACAGGTTGCCTGTAGACTGAGTTCCCTTTGTTTCTCCAGAGTCAGGACTCTGGACCCAGAAATACGTGACTTGACTTGGGCTTGCAGCTTTTAAAGCTGTTGGCCTCTGTGGGTGTTGGCATCTTGAAAACGGGGCTGGTTTTCCTGAACCTGGAGCCTGTAAAAGCCTGGATATTTGCTGGGCGGGCTTTGCTCATCCCTGTGCCGTCTCTTTCTCTGGAGAGTTCTCCGCAAACGTTAGTCTTCCCTTTCTATCTGATCCTCTTCCTTCTGTTTCCACAACCCTGCGTGGGGAAAAGTGACCTAAAGCCAGGTCAGCTGAATTAAAAGGGAGGTGATTGAGTTCAAGCCCGGCACATCAGTGACTTCAGGGTGTTATTTATTTATTTATTTATATTTGGACACGCCGTGTAGTATGTAGGATCTTAATGTTAGTTCCATGACGAGGGATGAAACCCGTGCCACCTGCAGTGGAAACGGGGCGTCTTAGCCACTTGACCTCTTGGGAGGTCCCGGGCTTTTTAATTTAAAGCAGTGGGGTGCGGTAGGGGGGGATAGTACCCTCGTAAACTTGGAGAGAGAAGATATCCCCATCTGTAGGGCACTTCATTGTGCTAAGAGGGAGAGGGGAAAGGAAATCAGGCTGCCAGGTGCCCAAGGCCAGTGCAGCCCCCGGGGCTCCGCAGGGAAGAAGGGCTGAGAGTTGCCATTAGAGCCGACGTCCACAAGAGGGCGCCGGAGCACCAGCGGTACCCTCGTGTGCATCCCTGGCCAAGCCTCCAGGTTCGGACATGGGGTTTGCGGAAAGTCAAGGACGTGCCCAGAGGAAAGGGGTTGTTACTGGGCACCTCTGATTCACTTGCTGAAATTGCCTCCTCTCACAGAGTGGGCTGAATTCTGCCTTCAGCTTGCCATGGGGGCACTTTCAGCCGGGCCGGGTGGCCCAGTGACCCGACAGCCAGAGAGGCTGTCTGCAGACTGACTGCCCTTTGTTTCTCCAGAGTCAGGACTCTGGACCCAGAAATACATGCCTTGACTCGGGCTTGCAGCTTTTTAAGCTGTTGGCGTCTGTGGGTGTTGGCATCTGGAAAACGTGGCTGGTTTTCCTGAACCCGGAGCCTGTAAAAGCCTGGATATTTGCTGGGCGGGCTTTGCTCATCCCTGTGCCCTCTCTTTCTCTGGAGAGTCTCTGCAAACGTTTGTCTTCCCTTTCTATCTGATCCTCTTCCTTCTGTTTTCACAACCCTGCGTGGGGAAAAGTGACCTAAAGCCAGGTCAGCTGAATTAAAAGGGAGGTGATTGAGTTCACGGCCGGTACATCAGTGACTTCAGGGGACTATTTATTTATTTATTTATTTTTGGCCATGCTGTGTGGCATGTAGGATCTTAGTTCCATGACGAGGGATGAAACCCGTGCCACCTGCAGTGGAAACGGGGCGTCTTAGCCACTTGACCTCTTGGGAGGTCCCAGGCTTTTTAATTTAGAGCTGTGGGGTGCGGTAGGGTGGGATAGTACCCTCGTAAACTTGGAGAGAGAAGATATCCCCATCTGTAGGGCACTTCCTTGTGCTAAGAGGGAGAGGGGAAAGGAAATCAGGCTGCCAGGTGCCCAAGGCCAGTGCAGCCCCCGGGGCTCCGCAGGGAAGAAGGGCTGAGAGTTGCCATTAGAGCCGACGTCCACAAGAGGGCGCTGGAGCACCAGCGGTTCCCTCGTGTGCATCCCTGGCCAAGCCTCCAGGTTCGGACATGGGGATTGAGGAAAGTCAAGGACGTGCCCAGAGGAAAGGGGTTGTTACTGGGCACCTCTGATTCGCTTGCAGAAATTGCCTCCTCTCACAGAGTGGGCTGAATTCTGCCTTCAGCTTGCCATGGGGGCACTTTCAGCCGGGCCGGGTGGCCCAGTGACCCGACAGCCAGAGAGGCTGTCTGCAGACTGACTGCCCTTTGTTTCTCCAGAGTCAGGACTCTGGACTCAGAAACACCTGGCTTGACTTGGGTTTCCAGCTTTTAAGCTGCTGGTCTCTGTGTGTGTTGGCATCTGGAAAACGGGGCTGTCGTCCTGAACCTGGAGCCTGTAAAAACCCTGGTGTTTGCTGGCGGGCTGCGCTCATCCCTGTGCCCTTTCGTTTTCCCGAGAGTTCTCTCCAAAAGTTTGTCTTCCCTTTCCATCTGATCCTCTTCCTTCTGTTTCCACAACTGTGCCTGGGGTAACCTGACCTAAAGCCAGATCACTTGAAGTATGTGGGAGATGATTGATATAAACCCTGGTACATCGGTAAATGCAGTGGGCCCATTTATTTATTTATTTATATTTGGGCATGCTGTGTGGCATGTAGGATCTTAGTTCCCCGACCAAGGATCAAACCCATACGCCCTGCAGTGGAAGAATGGAGCCTCAACCACTGGAGGAACAGAGAAGTCCTGGGCTGATTAATTTAAAGTAGTAGGATGTGGTAGGGAGGGATGAGTACCCTGGGAGACTTGGAGAGAGAAAATATCGCCATCTCTAGGGCAGTTCATTGTCGTAAGAGGGAGAGGGGGAAGGAAATCAGGCGGGCAGGCGCCCTGGGCCAGTGCAGCCCCTAGAGCTGGCAAGGGAGGCAGGAGGAAGGGCTATAAGTTGCTATTAGAGACGAAGGCCACAAGAGGGCGCCGGAGCGCCAGCGGAGCCCACCTGTGGATCCCTGGCCAAAATTCCAGGTTTTGAGATGGGGTTGGAGATGGGGTTAGCAGAACCGTAAGGACGTGCCCAGAGCAAAGGGGTTAGTTACGGGCCCCTCTGATTCAGTGGCTCAAATTGCCTCGCCGCACAGGGGGGCAGTGGTCTGCCTTCAGCATCCGATGGGGACACTTCCAGCCAGGTTGTGGCCCAGTGGTCAGACGGCCAGACAGGTTGCCTGTAGACTGAGTTCCCTTTGTTTCTCCAGAGTCAGGACTCTGGACCCAGAAATACGTGACTTGACTTGGGCTTGCAGCTTTTAAAGCTGTTGGCCTCTGTGGGTGTTGGCATCTTGAAAACGGGGCTGGTTTTCCTGAACC
The DNA here is from genome assembly GCF_964270905.1 of Leucopleurus acutus. NCBI lineage: Eukaryota > Metazoa > Chordata > Mammalia > Artiodactyla > Delphinidae > Leucopleurus > Leucopleurus acutus. Next base: position 74,347,684 of record NC_139156.1, read on the forward strand.
TGGAGCCTGTAAAAGCCTGGATATTTGCTGGGCGGGCTTTGCTCATCCCTGTGCCGTCTCTTTCTCTGGAGAGTTCTCCGCAAACGTTAGTCTTCCCTTTCTATCTGATCCTCTTCCTTCTGTTTCCACAACCCTGCGTGGGGAAAAGTGACCTAAAGCCAGGTCAGCTGAATTAAAAGGGAGGTGATTGAGTTCAAGCCCGGCACATCAGTGACTTCAGGGTGTTATTTATTTATTTATTTATATTTGGACACGCCGTGTAGTATGTAGGATCTTAATGTTAGTTCCATGACGAGGGATGAAACCCGTGCCACCTGCAGTGGAAACGGGGCGTCTTAGCCACTTGACCTCTTGGGAGGTCCCGGGCTTTTTAATTTAAAGCAGTGGGGTGCGGTAGGGGGGGATAGTACCCTCGTAAACTTGGAGAGAGAAGATATCCCCATCTGTAGGGCACTTCATTGTGCTAAGAGGGAGAGGGGAAAGGAAATCAGGCTGCCAGGTGCCCAAGGCCAGTGCAGCCCCCGGGGCTCCGCAGGGAAGAAGGGCTGAGAGTTGCCATTAGAGCCGACGTCCACAAGAGGGCGCCGGAGCACCAGCGGTACCCTCGTGTGCATCCCTGGCCAAGCCTCCAGGTTCGGACATGGGGTTTGCGGAAAGTCAAGGACGTGCCCAGAGGAAAGGGGTTGTTACTGGGCACCTCTGATTCACTTGCTGAAATTGCCTCCTCTCACAGAGTGGGCTGAATTCTGCCTTCAGCTTGCCATGGGGGCACTTTCAGCCGGGCCGGGTGGCCCAGTGACCCGACAGCCAGAGAGGCTGTCTGCAGACTGACTGCCCTTTGTTTCTCCAGAGTCAGGACTCTGGACCCAGAAATACATGCCTTGACTCGGGCTTGCAGCTTTTTAAGCTGTTGGTGTCTGTGGGTGTTGGCATCTGGAAAACGTGGCTGGTTTTCCTGAACCCGGAGCCTGTAAAAGCCTGGATATTTGCTGGGCGGGCTTTGCTCATCCCTGTGCCCTCTCTTTCTCTGGAGAGTCTCTGCAAACGTTTGTCTTCCCTTTCTATCTGATCCTCTTCCTTCTGTTTTCACAACCCTGCGTGGGGAAAAGTGACCTAAAGCCAGGTCAGCTGAATTAAAAGGGAGGTGATTGAGTTCACGGCCGGTACATCAGTGACTTCAGGGGACTATTTATTTATTTATTTATTTTTGGCCATGCTGTGTGGCATGTAGGATCTTAGTTCCATGACGAGGGATGAAACCCGTGCCACCTGCAGTGGAAACGGGGCGTCTTAGCCACTTGACCTCTTGGGAGGTCCCAGGCTTTTTAATTTAGAGCTGTGGGGTGCGGTAGGGTGGGATAGTACCCTCGTAAACTTGGAGAGAGAAGATATCCCCATCTGTAGGGCACTTCCTTGTGCTAAGAGGGAGAGGGGAAAGGAAATCAGGCTGCCAGGTGCCCAAGGCCAGTGCAGCCCCCGGGGCTCCGCAGGGAAGAAGGGCTGAGAGTTGCCATTAGAGCCGACGTCCACAAGAGGGCGCTGGAGCACCAGCGGTTCCCTCGTGTGCATCCCTGGCCAAGCCTCCAGGTTCGGACATGGGGATTGAGGAAAGTCAAGGACGTGCCCAGAGGAAAGGGGTTGTTACTGGGCACCTCTGATTCGCTTGCAGAAATTGCCTCCTCTCACAGAGTGGGCTGAATTCTGCCTTCAGCTTGCCATGGGGGCACTTTCAGCCGGGCCGGGTGGCCCAGTGACCCGACAGCCAGAGAGGCTGTCTGCAGACTGACTGCCCTTTGTTTCTCCAGAGTCAGGACTCTGGACTCAGAAACACCTGGCTTGACTTGGGTTTCCAGCTTTTAAGCTGCTGGTCTCTGTGTGTGTTGGCATCTGGAAAACGGGGCTGTCGTCCTGAACCTGGAGCCTGTAAAAACCCTGGTGTTTGCTGGCGGGCTGCGCTCATCCCTGTGCCCTTTCGTTTTCCCGAGAGTTCTCTCCAAAAGTTTGTCTTCCCTTTCCATCTGATCCTCTTCCTTCTGTTTCCACAACTGTGCCTGGGGTAACCTGACCTAAAGCCAGATCACTTGAAGTATGTGGGAGATGATTGATATAAACCCTGGTACATCGGTAAATGCAGTGGGCCCATTTATTTATTTATTTATATTTGGGCATGCTGTGTGGCATGTAGGATCTTAGTTCCCCGACCAAGGATCAAACCCATACGCCCTGCAGTGGAAGAATGGAGCCTCAACCACTGGAGGAACAGAGAAGTCCTGGGCTGATTAATTTAAAGTAGTAGGATGTGGTAGGGAGGGATGAGTACCCTGGGAGACTTGGAGAGAGAAAATATCGCCATCTCTAGGGCAGTTCATTGTCGTAAGAGGGAGAGGGGGAAGGAAATCAGGCGGGCAGGCGCCCTGGGCCAGTGCAGCCCCTAGAGCTGGCAAGGGAGGCAGGAGGAAGGGCTATAAGTTGCTATTAGAGACGAAGGCCACAAGAGGGCGCCGGAGCGCCAGCGGAGCCCACCTGTGGATCCCTGGCCAAAATTCCAGGTTTTGAGATGGGGTTGGAGATGGGGTTAGCAGAACCGTAAGGACGTGCCCAGAGCAAAGGGGTTAGTTACGGGCCCCTCTGATTCAGTGGCTCAAATTGCCTCGCCGCACAGGGGGGCAGTGGTCTGCCTTCAGCATCCGATGGGGACACTTCCAGCCAGGTTGTGGCCCAGTGGTCAGACGGCCAGACAGGTTGCCTGTAGACTGAGTTCCCTTTGTTTCTCCAGAGTCAGGACTCTGGACCCAGAAATACGTGACTTGACTTGGGCTTGCAGCTTTTAAAGCTGTTGGCCTCTGTGGGTGTTGGCATCTTGAAAACGGGGCTGGTTTTCCTGAACCTGGAGCCTGTAAAAGCCTGGATATTTGCTGGGCGGGCTTTGCTCATCCCTGTGCCGTCTCTTTCTCTGGAGAGTTCTCCGCAAACGTTAGTCTTCCCTTTCTATCTGATCCTCTTCCTTCTGTTTCCACAACCCTGCGTGGGGAAAAGTGACCTAAAGCCAGGTCAGCTGAATTAAAAGGGAGGTGATTGAGTTCAAGCCCGGCACATCAGTGACTTCAGGGTGTTATTTATTTATTTATTTATATTTGGACACGCCGTGTAGTATGTAGGATCTTAATGTTAGTTCCATGACGAGGGATGAAACCCGTGCCACCTGCAGTGGAAACGGGGCGTCTTAGCCACTTGACCTCTTGGGAGGTCCCGGGCTTTTTAATTTAAAGCAGTGGGGTGCGGTAGGGGGGGATAGTACCCTCGTAAACTTGGAGAGAGAAGATATCCCCATCTGTAGGGCACTTCATTGTGCTAAGAGGGAGAGGGGAAAGGAAATCAGGCTGCCAGGTGCCCAAGGCCAGTGCAGCCCCCGGGGCTCCGCAGGGAAGAAGGGCTGAGAGTTGCCATTAGAGCCGACGTCCACAAGAGGGCGCCGGAGCACCAGCGGTACCCTCGTGTGCATCCCTGGCCAAGCCTCCAGGTTCGGACATGGGGTTTGCGGAAAGTCAAGGACGTGCCCAGAGGAAAGGGGTTGTTACTGGGCACCTGTGATTCACTTGCTGAAATTGCCTCCTCTCACAGAGTGGGCTGAATTCTGCCTTCAGCTTGCCATGGGGGCACTTTCAGCCGGGCCGGGTGGCCCAGTGACCCGACAGCCAGAGAGGCTGTCTGCAGACTGACTGCCCTTTGTTTCTCCAGAGTCAGGACTCTGGACCCAGAAATACATGCCTTGACTCGGGCTTGCAGCTTTTTAAGCTGTTGGTGTCTGTGGGTGTTGGCATCTGGAAAACGTGGCTGGTTTTCCTGAACCCGGAGCCTGTAAAAGCCTGGATATTTGCTGGGCGGGCTTTGCTCATCCCTGTGCCCTCTCTTTCTCTGGAGAGTCTCTGCAAACGTTTGTCTTCCCTTTCTATCTGATCCTCTTCCTTCTGTTTTCACAACCCTGCGTGGGGAAAAGTGACCTAAAGCCAGGTCAGCTGAATTAAAAGGGAGGTGATTGAGTTCACGGCCGGTACATCAGTGACTTCAGGGGACTATTTATTTATTTATATATTTTTGGCCATGCTGTGTGGCATGTAGGATCTTAGTTCCATGACGAGGGATGAAACCCGTGCCACCTGCAGTGGAAACGGGGCGTCTTAGCCACTTGACCTCTTGGGAGGTCCCAGGCTTTTTAATTTAGAGCTGTGGGGTGCGGTAGGGTGGGATAGTACCCTCGTAAACTTGGAGAGAGAAGATATCCCCATCTGTAGGGCACTTCCTTGTGCTAAGAGGGAGAGGGGAAAGGAAATCAGGCTGCCAGGTGCCCAAGGCCAGTGCAGCCCCCGGGGCTCCGCAGGGAAGAAGGGCTGAGAGTTGCCATTAGAGCCGACGTCCACAAGAGGGCGCTGGAGCACCAGCGGTTCCCTCGTGTGCATCCCTGGCCAAGCCTCCAGGTTCGGACATGGGGATTGAGGAAAGTCAAGGACGTGCCCAGAGGAAAGGGGTTGTTACTGGGCACCTCTGATTCGCTTGCAGAAATTGCCTCCTCTCACAGAGTGGGCTGAATTCTGCCTTCAGCTTGCCATGGGGGCACTTTCAGCCGGGCCGGGTGGCCCAGTGACCCGACAGCCAGAGAGGCTGTCTGCAGACTGACTGCCCTTTGTTTCTCCAGAGTCAGGACTCTGGACTCAGAAACACCTGGCTTGACTTGGGTTTCCAGCTTTTAAGCTGCTGGTCTCTGTGTGTGTTGGCATCTGGAAAACGGGGCTGTCGTCCTGAACCTGGAGCCTGTAAAAACCCTGGTGTTTGCTGGCGGGCTGCGCTCATCCCTGTGCCCTTTCGTTTTCCCGAGAGTTCTCTCCAAAAGTTTGTCTTCCCTTTCCATCTGATCCTCTTCCTTCTGTTTCCACAACTGTGCCTGGGGTAACCTGACCTAAAGCCAGATCACTTGAAGTATGTGGGAGATGATTGATATAAACCCTGGTACATCGGTAAATGCAGTGGGCCCATTTATTTATTTATTTATATTTGGGCATGCTGTGTGGCATGTAGGATCTTAGTTCCCCGACCAAGGATCAAACCCATACGCCCTGCAGTGGAAGAATGGAGCCTCAACCACTGGAGGAACAGAGAAGTCCTGGGCTGATTAATTTAAAGTAGTAGGATGTGGTAGGGAGGGATGAGTACCCTGGGAGACTTGGAGAGAGAAAATATCGCCATCTCTAGGGCAGTTCATTGTCGTAAGAGGGAGAGGGGGAAGGAAATCAGGCGGGCAGGCGCCCTGGGCCAGTGCAGCCCCTAGAGCTGGCAAGGGAGGCAGGAGGAAGGGCTATAAGTTGCTATTAGAGACGAAGGCCACAAGAGGGCGCCGGAGCGCCAGCGGAGCCCACCTGTGGATCCCTGGCCAAAATTCCAGGTTTTGAGATGGGGTTGGAGATGGGGTTAGCAGAACCGTAAGGACGTGCCCAGAGCAAAGGGGTTAGTTACGGGCCCCTCTGATTCAGTGGCTCAAATTGCCTCGCCGCACAGGGGGGCAGTGGTCTGCCTTCAGCATCCGATGGGGACACTTCCAGCCAGGTTGTGGCCCAGTGGTCAGACGGCCAGACAGGTTGCCTGTAGACTGAGTTCCCTTTGTTTCTCCAGAGTCAGGACTCTGGACCCAGAAATACGTGACTTGACTTGGGCTTGCAGCTTTTAAAGCTGTTGGCCTCTGTGGGTGTTGGCATCTTGAAAACGGGGCTGGTTTTCCTGAACCTGGAGCCTGTAAAAGCCTGGATATTTGCTGGGCGGGCTTTGCTCATCCCTGTGCCGTCTCTTTCTCTGGAGAGTTCTCCGCAAACGTTAGTCTTCCCTTTCTATCTGATCCTCTTCCTTCTGTTTCCACAACCCTGCGTGGGGAAAAGTGACCTAAAGCCAGGTCAGCTGAATTAAAAGGGAGGTGATTGAGTTCAAGCCCGGCACATCAGTGACTTCAGGGTGTTATTTATTTATTTATTTATATTTGGACACGCCGTGTAGTATGTAGGATCTTAATGTTAGTTCCATGACGAGGGATGAAACCCGTGCCACCTGCAGTGGAAACGGGGCGTCTTAGCCACTTGACCTCTTGGGAGGTCCCGGGCTTTTTAATTTAAAGCAGTGGGGTGCGGTAGGGGGGGATAGTACCCTCGTAAACTTGGAGAGAGAAGATATCCCCATCTGTAGGGCACTTCATTGTGCTAAGAGGGAGAGGGGAAAGGAAATCAGGCTGCCAGGTGCCCAAGGCCAGTGCAGCCCCCGGGGCTCCGCAGGGAAGAAGGGCTGAGAGTTGCCATTAGAGCCGACGTCCACAAGAGGGCGCCGGAGCACCAGCGGTACCCTCGTGTGCATCCCTGGCCAAGCCTCCAGGTTCGGACATGGGGTTTGCGGAAAGTCAAGGACGTGCCCAGAGGAAAGGGGTTGTTACTGGGCACCTGTGATTCACTTGCTGAAATTGCCTCCTCTCACAGAGTGGGCTGAATTCTGCCTTCAGCTTGCCATGGGGGCACTTTCAGCCGGGCCGGGTGGCCCAGTGACCCGACAGCCAGAGAGGCTGTCTGCAGACTGACTGCCCTTTGTTTCTCCAGAGTCAGGACTCTGGACCCAGAAATACATGCCTTGACTCGGGCTTGCAGCTTTTTAAGCTGTTGGTGTCTGTGGGTGTTGGCATCTGGAAAACGTGGCTGGTTTTCCTGAACCCGGAGCCTGTAAAAGCCTGGATATTTGCTGGGCGGGCTTTGCTCATCCCTGTGCCCTCTCTTTCTCTGGAGAGTCTCTGCAAACGTTTGTCTTCCCTTTCTATCTGATCCTCTTCCTTCTGTTTTCACAACCCTGCGTGGGGAAAAGTGACCTAAAGCCAGGTCAGCTGAATTAAAAGGGAGGTGATTGAGTTCACGGCCGGTACATCAGTGACTTCAGGGGACTATTTATTTATTTATTTATTTTTGGCCATGCTGTGTGGCATGTAGGATCTTAGTTCCATGACGAGGGATGAAACCCGTGCCACCTGCAGTGGAAACGGGGCGTCTTAGCCACTTGACCTCTTGGGAGGTCCCGGGCTTTTTAATTTAAAGCAGTGGGGTGCGGTAGGGGGGGATAGTACCCTCGTAAACTTGGAGAGAGAAGATATCCCCATCTGTAGGGCACTTCATTGTGCTAAGAGGGAGAGGGGAAAGGAAATCAGGCTGCCAGGTGCCCAAGGCCAGTGCAGCCCCCGGGGCTCCGCAGGGAAGAAGGGCTGAGAGTTGCCATTAGAGCCGACGTCCACAAGAGGGCGCTGGAGCACCAGCGGTTCCCTCGTGTGCATCCCTGGCCAAGCCTCCAGGTTCGGACATGGGGATTGAGGAAAGTCAAGGACGTGCCCAGAGGAAAGGGGTTGTTACTGGGCACCTCTGATTCGCTTGCTGAAATTGCCTCCTCTCACAGAGTGGGCTGAATTCTGCCTTCAGCTTGCCATGGGGGCACTTTCAGCCGGGCCGGGTGGCCCAGTGACCCGACAGCCAGAGAGGCTGTCTGCAGACTGACTGCCCTTTGTTTCTCCAGAGTCAGGACTCTGGACCCAGAAATACGTGCTTTGACTCGGGCTTGCAGCTTTTTAAGCTGTTGGCCACTGTGGGTGTTGGCATCTGGAAAACGGGGCTGGTTTTCCTGAACCTGGAGCCTGTAAAAGCCTGGATATTTGCTGGGCGGGCTTTGCTCATCCCTGTGCCGTCTCTTTCTCTAGAGAGTTCTCCGCATACGTTTGTCTTCCCTTTCTATCTGATCCTCTTCCTTCTGTTTCCACAACCCTGCGTGGGGAAAACTGACCTAGAGCGAGATCAGCTGAATTAAAAGGGAGGTGATTGAGTTCAAGCCCGGCACATCAGTGACTTCAGGGTGTTATTTATTTATTTATTTATATTTGGACACGCCGTGTAGTATGTAGGATCTTAATGTTAGTTCCATGACGAGGGATGAAACCCGTGCCACCTGCAGTGGAAACGGGGGGTCTTAGCCACTTGACCTCTTGGGAGGTCCCGGGCTTTTTAATTTAAAGCAGTGGGGTGTGGTAGGGGGGGATAGTACCCTCGTAAACTTGGAGAGAGAAGATATCCCCATCTGTAGGGCACTTCATTGTGCTAAGAGGGAGAGGGGAAAGGAAATCAGGCTGCCAGGTGCCCAAGGCCAGTGCAGCCCCCGGGGCTCCGCAGGGAAGAAGGGCTGAGAGTTGCCATTAGAGCCGACGTCCACAAGAGGGCGCCGGAGCACCAGCGGTACCCTCGTGTGCATCCCTGGCCAAGCCTCCAGGTTCGGACATGGGGTTTGCGGAAAGTCAAGGACGTGCCCAGAGGAAAGGGGTTGTTACTGGGCACCTCTGATTCACTTGCTGAAATTGCCTCCTCTCACAGAGTGGGCTGAATTCTGCCTTCTGCTTGCCATGGGGGCACTTTCAGCCGGGCCGGGTGGCCCAGTGACCCGACAGCCAGAGAGGCTGTCTGCAGACTGACTGCCCTTTGTTTCTCCAGAGTCAGGACTCTGGACCCAGAAATACATGCCTTGACTCGGGCTTGCAGCTTTTTAAGCTGTTGGCGTCTGTGGGTGTTGGCATCTGGAAAACGTGGCTGGTTTTCCTGAACCCGGAGCCTGTAAAAGCCTGGATATTTGCTGGGCGGGCTTTGCTCATCCCTGTGCCCTCTCTTTCTCTGGAGAGTCTCTGCAAACGTTTGTCTTCCCTTTCTATCTGATCCTCTTCCTTCTGTTTTCACAACCCTGCGTGGGGAAAAGTGACCTAAAGCCAGGTCAGCTGAATTAAAAGGGAGGTGATTGAGTTCACGGCCGGTACATCAGTGACTTCAGGGGACTATTTATTTATTTATTTATTTTTGGCCATGCTGTGTGGCATGTAGGATCTTAGTTCCATGACGAGGGATGAAACCCGTGCCACCTGCAGTGGAAACGGGGCGTCTTAGCCACTTGACCTCTTGGGAGGTCCCAGGCTTTTTAATTTAGAGCTGTGGGGTGCGGTAGGGTGGGATAGTACCCTCGTAAACTTGGAGAGAGAAGATATCCCCATCTGTAGGGCACTTCCTTGTGCTAAGAGGGAGAGGGGAAAGGAAATCAGGCTGCCAGGTGCCCAAGGCCAGTGCAGCCCCCGGGGCTCCGCAGGGAAGAAGGGCTGAGAGTTGCCATTAGAGCCGACGTCCACAAGAGGGCGCTGGAGCACCAGCGGTTCCCTCGTGTGCATCCCTGGCCAAGCCTCCAGGTTCGGACATGGGGATTGAGGAAAGTCAAGGACGTGCCCAGAGGAAAGGGGTTGTTACTGGGCACCTCTGATTCGCTTGCTGAAATTGCCTCCTCTCACAGAGTGGGCTGAATTCTGCCTTCAGCTTGCCATGGGGGCACTTTCAGCCGGGCCAGGTGGCCCAGTGACCCGACAGCCAGAGAGGCTGTCTGCAGACTGACTGCCCTTTGTTTCTCCAGAGTCAGGACTCTGGACTCAGAAACACCTGGCTTGACTTGGGCTTCCAGCTTTTAAGCTGCTGGTCTCTGTGTGTGTTGGCATCTGGAAAACGGGGCTGTCGTCCTGAACCTGGAGCCTGTAAAAACCCTGGTGTTTGCTGGCGGGCTGCGCTCATCCCTGTGCCCTTTCGTTTTCCCGAGAGTTCTCTCCAAAAGTTTGTCTTCCCTTTCCATCTGATCCTCTTCCTTCTGTTTCCACAACTGTGCCTGGGGTAACCTGACCTAAAGCCAGATCACTTGAAGTATGTGGGAGATGATTGATATAAACCCTGGTACATCGGTAAATGCAGTGGGCCCATTTATTTATTTATTTATATTTGGGCATGCTGTGTGGCATGTAGGATCTTAGTTCCCCGACCAAGGATCAAACCCATACGCCCTGCAGTGGAAGAATGGAGCCTCAACCACTGGAGGAACAGAGAAGTCCTGGGCTGATTAATTTAAAGTAGTAGGATGTGGTAGGGAGGGATGAGTACCCTGGGAGACTTGGAGAGAGAAAATATCGCCATCTCTAGGGCAGTTCATTGTGGTAAGAGGGAGAGGGGGAAGGAAATCAGGCGGGCAGGCGCCCTGGGCCAGTGCAGCCCCTAGAGCTGGCAAGGGAGGCAGGAGGAAGGGCTATAAGTTGCTATTAGAGACGAAGGCCACAAGAGGGCGCCGGAGCGCCAGCGGAGCCCACCTGTGGATCCCTGGCCAAAATTCCAGGTTTTGAGATGGGGTTGGAGATGGGGTTAGCAGAACCGTAAGGACGTGCCCAGAGCAAAGGGGTTAGTTACGGGCCCCTCTGATTCAGTGGCTCAAATTGCCTCGCCGCACAGGGGGGCAGTGGTCTGCCTTCAGCATCCGATGGGGACACTTCCAGCCAGGTTGTGGCCCAGTGGTCAGACGGCCAGACAGGTTGCCTGTAGACTGAGTTCCCTTTGTTTCTCCAGAGTCAGGACTCTGGACCCAGAAATACGTGACTTGACTTGGGCTTGCAGCTTTTAAAGCTGTTGGCCTCTGTGGGTGTTGGCATCTTGAAAACGGGGCTGGTTTTCCTGAACCTGGAGCCTGTAAAAGCCTGGATATTTGCTGGGCGGGCTTTGCTCATCCCTGTGCCGTCTCTTTCTCTGGAGAGTTCTCCGCAAACGTTAGTCTTCCCTTTCTATCTGATCCTCTTCCTTCTGTTTCCACAACCCTGCGTGGGGAAAAGTGACCTAAAGCCAGGTCAGCTGAATTAAAAGGGAGGTGATTGAGTTCAAGCCCGGCACATCAGTGACTTCAGGGTGTTATTTATTTATTTATTTATATTTGGACACGCCGTGTAGTATGTAGGATCTTAATGTTAGTTCCATGACGAGGGATGAAACCCGTGCCACCTGCAGTGGAAACGGGGCGTCTTAGCCACTTGACCTCTTGGGAGGTCCCGGGCTTTTTAATTTAAAGCAGTGGGGTGCGGTAGGGGGGGATAGTACCCTCGTAAACTTGGAGAGAGAAGATATCCCCATCTGTAGGGCACTTCCTTGTGCTAAGAGGGAGAGGGGAAAGGAAATCAGGCTGCCAGGTGCCCAAGGCCAGTGCAGCCCCCGGGGCTCCGCAGGGAAGAAGGGCTGAGAGTTGCCATTAGAGCCGACGTCCACAAGAGGGCGCTGGAGCACCAGCGGTTCCCTCGTGTGCATCCCTGGCCAAGCCTCCAGGTTCGGACATGGGGATTGAGGAAAGTCAAGGACGTGCCCAGAGGAAAGGGGTTGTTACTGGGCACCTCTGATTCGCTTGCAGAAATTGCCTCCTCTCACAGAGTGGGCTGAATTCTGCCTTCAGCTTGCCATGGGGGCACTTTCAGCCGGGCCGGGTGGCCCAGTGACCCGACAGCCAGAGAGGCTGTCTGCAGACTGACTGCCCTTTGTTTCTCCAGAGTCAGGACTCTGGACTCAGAAACACCTGGCTTGACTTGGGTTTCCAGCTTTTAAGCTGCTGGTCTCTGTGTGTTTTGGCATCTGGAAAACGGGGCTGTCGTCCTGAACCTGGAGCCTGTAAAAACCCTGGTGTTTGCTGGCGGGCTGCGCTCATCCCTGTGCCCTTTCGTTTTCCCGAGAGTTCTCTCCAAAAGTTTGTCTTCCCTTTCCATCTGATCCTCTTCCTTCTGTTTCCACAACTGTGCCTGGGGTAACCTGACCTAAAGCCAGATCACTTGAAGTATGTGGGAGATGATTGATATAAACCCTGGTACATCGGTAAATGCAGTGGGCCCATTTATTTATTTATTTATATTTGGGCATGCTGTGTGGCATGTAGGATCTTAGTTCCCCGACCAAGGATCAAACCCATACGCCCTGCAGTGGAAGAATGGAGCCTCAACCACTGGAGGAACAGAGAAGTCCTGGGCTGATTAATTTAAAGTAGTAGGATGTGGTAGGGAGGGATGAGTACCCTGGGAGACTTGGAGAGAGAAAATATCGCCATCTCTAGGGCAGTTCATTGTCGTAAGAGGGAGAGGGGGAAGGAAATCAGGCGGGCAGGCGCCCTGGGCCAGTGCAGCCCCTAGAGCTGGCAAGGGAGGCAGGAGGAAGGGCTATAAGTTGCTATTAGAGACGAAGGCCACAAGAGGGCGCCGGAGCGCCAGCGGAGCCCACCTGTGGATCCCTGGCCAAAATTCCAGGTTTTGAGATGGGGTTGGAGATGGGGTTAGCAGAACCGTAAGGACGTGCCCAGAGCAAAGGGGTTAGTTACGGGCCCCTCTGATTCAGTGGCTCAAATTGCCTCGCCGCACAGGGGGGCAGTGGTCTGCCTTCAGCATCCGATGGGGACACTTCCAGCCAGGTTGTGGCCCAGTGGTCAGACGGCCAGACAGGTTGCCTGTAGACTGAGTTCCCTTTGTTTCTCCAGAGTCAGGACTCTGGACCCAGAAATACGTGACTTGACTTGGGCTTGCAGCTTTTAAAGCTGTTGGCCTCTGTGGGTGTTGGCATCTTGAAAACGGGGCTGGTTTTCCTGAACCTGGAGCCTGTAAAAGCCTGGATATTTGCTGGGCGGGCTTTGCTCATCCCTGTGCCGTCTCTTTCTCTGGAGAGTTCTCCGCAAACGTTAGTCTTCCCTTTCTATCTGATCCTCTTCCTTCTGTTTCCACAACCCTGCGTGGGGAAAAGTGACCTAAAGCCAGGTCAGCTGAATTAAAAGGGAGGTGATTGAGTTCAAGCCCGGCACATCAGTGACTTCAGGGTGTTATTTATTTATTTATTTATATTTGGACACGCCGTGTAGTATGTAGGATCTTAATGTTAGTTCCATGACGAGGGATGAAACCCGTGCCACCTGCAGTGGAAACGGGGCGTCTTAGCCACTTGACCTCTTGGGAGGTCCCGGGCTTTTTAATTTAAAGCAGTGGGGTGCGGTAGGGGGGGATAGTACCCTCGTAAACTTGGAGAGAGAAGATATCCCCATCTGTAGGGCACTTCATTGTGCTAAGAGGGAGAGGGGAAAGGAAATCAGGCTGCCAGGTGCCCAAGGCCAGTGCAGCCCCCGGGGCTCCGCAGGGAAGAAGGGCTGAGAGTTGCCATTAGAGCCGACGTCCACAAGAGGGCGCCGGAGCACCAGCGGTACCCTCGTGTGCATCCCTGGCCAAGCCTCCAGGTTCGGACATGGGGTTTGCGGAAAGTCAAGGACGTGCCCAGAGGAAAGGGGTTGTTACTGGGCACCTGTGATTCACTTGCTGAAATTGCCTCCTCTCACAGAGTGGGCTGAATTCTGCCTTCAGCTTGCCATGGGGGCACTTTCAGCCGGGCCGGGTGGCCCAGTGACCCGACAGCCAGAGAGGCTGTCTGCAGACTGACTGCCCTTTGTTTCTCCAGAGTCAGGACTCTGGACCCAGAAATACATGCCTTGACTCGGGCTTGCAGCTTTTTAAGCTGTTGGTGTCTGTGGGTGTTGGCATCTGGAAAACGTGGCTGGTTTTCCTGAACCCGGAGCCTGTAAAAGCCTGGATATTTGCTGGGCGGGCTTTGCTCATCCCTGTGCCCTCTCTTTCTCTGGAGAGTCTCTGCAAACGTTTGTCTTCCCTTTCTATCTGATCCTCTTCCTTCTGTTTTCACAACCCTGCGTGGGGAAAAGTGACCTAAAGCCAGGTCAGCTGAATTAAAAGGGAGGTGATTGAGTTCACGGCCGGTACATCAGTGACTTCAGGGGACTATTTATTTATTTATTTATTTTTGGCCATGCTGTGTGGCATGTAGGATCTTAGTTCCATGACGAGGGATGAAACCCGTGCCACCTGCAGTGGAAACGGGGCGTCTTAGCCACTTGACCTCTTGGGAGGTCCCGGGCTTTTTAATTTAAAGCAGTGGGGTGCGGTAGGGGGGGATAGTACCCTCGTAAACTTGGAGAGAGAAGATATCCCCATCTGTAGGGCACTTCATTGTGCTAAGAGGGAGAGGGGAAAGGAAATCAGGCTGCCAGGTGCCCAAGGCCAGTGCAGCCCCCGGGGCTCCGCAGGGAAGAAGGGCTGAGAGTTGCCATTAGAGCCGACGTCCACAAGAGGGCGCTGGAGCACCAGCGGTTCCCTCGTGTGCATCCCTGGCCAAGCCTCCAGGTTCGGACATGGGGATTGAGGAAAGTCAAGGACGTGCCCAGAGGAAAGGGGTTGTTACTGGGCACCTCTGATTCGCTTGCTGAAATTGCCTCCTCTCACAGAGTGGGCTGAATTCTGCCTTCAGCTTGCCATGGGGGCACTTTCAGCCGGGCCGGGTGGCCCAGTGACCCGACAGCCAGAGAGGCTGTCTGCAGACTGACTGCCCTTTGTTTCTCCAGAGTCAGGACTCTGGACCCAGAAATACGTGCTTTGACTCGGGCTTGCAGCTTTTTAAGCTGTTGGCCACTGTGGGTGTTGGCATCTGGAAAACGGGGCTGGTTTTCCTGAACCTGGAGCCTGTAAAAGCCTGGATATTTGCTGGGCGGGCTTTGCTCATCCCTGTGCCGTCTCTTTCTCTAGAGGGTTCTCCGCATACGTTTGTCTTCCCTTTCTATCTGATCCTCTTCCTTCTGTTTCCACAACCCTGCGTGGGGAAAACTGACCTAGAGCGAGATCAGCTGAATTAAAAGGGAGGTGATTGAGTTCAAGCCCGGCACATCAGTGACTTCAGGGTGTTATTTATTTATTTATTTATATTTGGACACGCCGTGTAGTATGTAGGATCTTAATGTTAGTTCCATGACGAGGGATGAAACCCGTGCCACCTGCAGTGGAAACGGGGGGTCTTAGCCACTTGACCTCTTGGGAGGTCCCGGGCTTTTTAATTTAAAGCAGTGGGGTGTGGTAGGGGGGGATAGTACCCTCGTAAACTTGGAGAGAGAAGATATCCCCATCTGTAGGGCACTTCATTGTGCTAAGAGGGAGAGGGGAAAGGAAATCAGGCTGCCAGGTGCCCAAGGCCAGTGCAGCCCCCGGGGCTCCGCAGGGAAGAAGGGCTGAGAGTTGCCATTAGAGCCGACGTCCACAAGAGGGCGCCGGAGCACCAGCGGTACCCTCGTGTGCATCCCTGGCCAAGCCTCCAGGTTCGGACATGGGGTTTGCGGAAAGTCAAGGACGTGCCCAGAGGAAAGGGGTTGTTACTGGGCACCTGTGATTCACTTGCTGAAATTGCCTCCTCTCACAGAGTGGGCTGAATTCTGCCTTCAGCTTGCCATGGGGGCACTTTCAGCCGGGCCGGGTGGCCCAGTGACCCGACAGCCAGAGAGGCTGTCTGCAGACTGACTGCCCTTTGTTTCTCCAGAGTCAGGACTCTGGACCCAGAAATACATGCCTTGACTCGGGCTTGCAGCTTTTTAAGCTGTTGGTGTCTGTGGGTGTTGGCATCTGGAAAACGTGGCTGGTTTTCCTGAACCCGGAGCCTGTAAAAGCCTGGATATTTGCTGGGCGGGCTTTGCTCATCCCTGTGCCCTCTCTTTCTCTGGAGAGTCTCTGCAAACGTTTGTCTTCCCTTTCTATCTGATCCTCTTCCTTCTGTTTTCACAACCCTGCGTGGGGAAAAGTGACCTAAAGCCAGGTCAGCTGAATTAAAAGGGAGGTGATTGAGTTCACGGCCGGTACATCAGTGACTTCAGGGGACTATTTATTTATTTATATATTTTTGGCCATGCTGTGTGGCATGTAGGATCTTAGTTCCATGACGAGGGATGAAACCCGTGCCACCTGCAGTGGAAACGGGGCGTCTTAGCCACTTGACCTCTTGGGAGGTCCCAGGCTTTTTAATTTAGAGCTGTGGGGTGCGGTAGGGTGGGATAGTACCCTCGTAAACTTGGAGAGAGAAGATATCCCCATCTGTAGGGCACTTCCTTGTGCTAAGAGGGAGAGGGGAAAGGAAATCAGGCTGCCAGGTGCCCAAGGCCAGTGCAGCCCCCGGGGCTCCGCAGGGAAGAAGGGCTGAGAGTTGCCATTAGAGCCGACGTCCACAAGAGGGCGCTGGAGCACCAGCGGTTCCCTCGTGTGCATCCCTGGCCAAGCCTCCAGGTTCGGACATGGGGATTGAGGAAAGTCAAGGACGTGCCCAGAGGAAAGGGGTTGTTACTGGGCACCTCTGATTCGCTTGCAGAAATTGCCTCCTCTCACAGAGTGGGCTGAATTCTGCCTTCAGCTTGCCATGGGGGCACTTTCAGCCGGGCCGGGTGGCCCAGTGACCCGACAGCCAGAGAGGCTGTCTGCAGACTGACTGCCCTTTGTTTCTCCAGAGTCAGGACTCTGGACTCAGAAACACCTGGCTTGACTTGGGTTTCCAGCTTTTAAGCTGCTGGTCTCTGTGTGTGTTGGCATCTGGAAAACGGGGCTGTCGTCCTGAACCTGGAGCCTGTAAAAACCCTGGTGTTTGCTGGCGGGCTGCGCTCATCCCTGTGCCCTTTCGTTTTCCCGAGAGTTCTCTCCAAAAGTTTGTCTTCCCTTTCCATCTGATCCTCTTCCTTCTGTTTCCACAACTGTGCCTGGGGTAACCTGACCTAAAGCCAGATCACTTGAAGTATGTGGGAGATGATTGATATAAACCCTGGTACATCGGTAAATGCAGTGGGCCCATTTATTTATTTATTTATATTTGGGCATGCTGTGTGGCATGTAGGATCTTAGTTCCCCGACCAAGGATCAAACCCATACGCCCTGCAGTGGAAGAATGGAGCCTCAACCACTGGAGGAACAGAGAAGTCCTGGGCTGATTAATTTAAAGTAGTAGGATGTGGTAGGGAGGGATGAGTACCCTGGGAGACTTGGAGAGAGAAAATATCGCCATCTCTAGGGCAGTTCATTGTCGTAAGAGGGAGAGGGGGAAGGAAATCAGGCGGGCAGGCGCCCTGGGCCAGTGCAGCCCCTAGAGCTGGCAAGGGAGGCAGGAGGAAGGGCTATAAGTTGCTATTAGAGACGAAGGCCACAAGAGGGCGCCGGAGCGCCAGCGGAGCCCACCTGTGGATCCCTGGCCAAAATTCCAGGTTTTGAGATGGGGTTGGAGATGGGGTTAGCAGAACCGTAAGGACGTGCCCAGAGCAAAGGGGTTAGTTACGGGCCCCTCTGATTCAGTGGCTCAAATTGCCTCGCCGCACAGGGGGGCAGTGGTCTGCCTTCAGCATCCGATGGGGACACTTCCAGCCAGGTTGTGGCCCAGTGGTCAGACGGCCAGACAGGTTGCCTGTAGACTGAGTTCCCTTTGTTTCTCCAGAGTCAGGACTCTGGACCCAGAAATACGTGACTTGACTTGGGCTTGCAGCTTTTAAAGCTGTTGGCCTCTGTGGGTGTTGGCATCTTGAAAACGGGGCTGGTTTTCCTGAACCTGGAGCCTGTAAAAGCCTGGATATTTGCTGGGCGGGCTTTGCTCATCCCTGTGCCGTCTCTTTCTCTGGAGAGTTCTCCGCAAACGTTAGTCTTCCCTTTCTATCTGATCCTCTTCCTTCTGTTTCCACAACCCTGCGTGGGGAAAAGTGACCTAAAGCCAGGTCAGCTGAATTAAAAGGGAGGTGATTGAGTTCAAGCCCGGCACATCAGTGACTTCAGGGTGTTATTTATTTATTTATTTATATTTGGACACGCCGTGTAGTATGTAGGATCTTAATGTTAGTTCCATGACGAGGGATGAAACCCGTGCCACCTGCAGTGGAAACGGGGCGTCTTAGCCACTTGACCTCTTGGGAGGTCCCGGGCTTTTTAATTTAAAGCAGTGGGGTGCGGTAGGGGGGGATAGTACCCTCGTAAACTTGGAGAGAGAAGATATCCCCATCTGTAGGGCACTTCATTGTGCTAAGAGGGAGAGGGGAAAGGAAATCAGGCTGCCAGGTGCCCAAGGCCAGTGCAGCCCCCGGGGCTCCGCAGGGAAGAAGGGCTGAGAGTTGCCATTAGAGCCGACGTCCACAAGAGGGCGCCGGAGCACCAGCGGTACCCTCGTGTGCATCCCTGGCCAAGCCTCCAGGTTCGGACATGGGGTTTGCGGAAAGTCAAGGACGTGCCCAGAGGAAAGGGGTTGTTACTGGGCACCTGTGATTCACTTGCTGAAATTGCCTCCTCTCACAGAGTGGGCTGAATTCTGCCTTCAGCTTGCCATGGGGGCACTTTCAGCCGGGCCGGGTGGCCCAGTGACCCGACAGCCAGAGAGGCTGTCTGCAGACTGACTGCCCTTTGTTTCTCCAGAGTCAGGACTCTGGACCCAGAAATACATGCCTTGACTCGGGCTTGCAGCTTTTTAAGCTGTTGGTGTCTGTGGGTGTTGGCATCTGGAAAACGTGGCTGGTTTTCCTGAACCCGGAGCCTGTAAAAGCCTGGATATTTGCTGGGCGGGCTTTGCTCATCCCTGTGCCCTCTCTTTCTCTGGAGAGTCTCTGCAAACGTTTGTCTTCCCTTTCTATCTGATCCTCTTCCTTCTGTTTTCACAACCCTGCGTGGGGAAAAGTGACCTAAAGCCAGGTCAGCTGAATTAAAAGGGAGGTGATTGAGTTCACGGCCGGTACATCAGTGACTTCAGGGGACTATTTATTTATTTATTTATTTTTGGCCATGCTGTGTGGCATGTAGGATCTTAGTTCCATGACGAGGGATGAAACCCGTGCCACCTGCAGTGGAAACGGGGCGTCTTAGCCACTTGACCTCTTGGGAGGTCCCGGGCTTTTTAATTTAAAGCAGTGGGGTGCGGTAGGGGGGGATAGTACCCTCGTAAACTTGGAGAGAGAAGATATCCCCATCTGTAGGGCACTTCATTGTGCTAAGAGGGAGAGGGGAAAGGAAATCAGGCTGCCAGGTGCCCAAGGCCAGTGCAGCCCCCGGGGCTCCGCAGGGAAGAAGGGCTGAGAGTTGCCATTAGAGCCGACGTCCACAAGAGGGCGCTGGAGCACCAGCGGTTCCCTCGTGTGCATCCCTGGCCAAGCCTCCAGGTTCGGACATGGGGATTGAGGAAAGTCAAGGACGTGCCCAGAGGAAAGGGGTTGTTACTGGGCACCTCTGATTCGCTTGCTGAAATTGCCTCCTCTCACAGAGTGGGCTGAATTCTGCCTTCAGCTTGCCATGGGGGCACTTTCAGCCGGGCCGGGTGGCCCAGTGACCCGACAGCCAGAGAGGCTGTCTGCAGACTGACTGCCCTTTGTTTCTCCAGAGTCAGGACTCTGGACCCAGAAATACGTGCTTTGACTCGGGCTTGCAGCTTTTTAAGCTGTTGGCCACTGTGGGTGTTGGCATCTGGAAAACGGGGCTGGTTTTCCTGAACCTGGAGCCTGTAAAAGCCTGGATATTTGCTGGGCGGGCTTTGCTCATCCCTGTGCCGTCTCTTTCTCTAGAGAGTTCTCCGCATACGTTTGTCTTCCCTTTCTATCTGATCCTCTTCCTTCTGTTTCCACAACCCTGCGTGGGGAAAACTGACCTAGAGCGAGATCAGCTGAATTAAAAGGGAGGTGATTGAGTTCAAGCCCGGCACATCAGTGACTTCAGGGTGTTATTTATTTATTTATTTATATTTGGACACGCCGTGTAGTATGTAGGATCTTAATGTTAGTTCCATGACGAGGGATGAAACCCGTGCCACCTGCAGTGGAAACGGGGGGTCTTAGCCACTTGACCTCTTGGGAGGTCCCGGGCTTTTTAATTTAAAGCAGTGGGGTGTGGTAGGGGGGGATAGTACCCTCGTAAACTTGGAGAGAGAAGATATCCCCATCTGTAGGGCACTTCATTGTGCTAAGAGGGAGAGGGGAAAGGAAATCAGGCTGCCAGGTGCCCAAGGCCAGTGCAGCCCCCGGGGCTCCGCAGGGAAGAAGGGCTGAGAGTTGCCATTAGAGCCGACGTCCACAAGAGGGCGCCGGAGCACCAGCGGTACCCTCGTGTGCATCCCTGGCCAAGCCTCCAGGTTCGGACATGGGGTTTGCGGAAAGTCAAGGACGTGCCCAGAGGAAAGGGGTTGTTACTGGGCACCTCTGATTCACTTGCTGAAATTGCCTCCTCTCACAGAGTGGGCTGAATTCTGCCTTCTGCTTGCCATGGGGGCACTTTCAGCCGGGCCGGGTGGCCCAGTGACCCGACAGCCAGAGAGGCTGTCTGCAGACTGACTGCCCTTTGTTTCTCCAGAGTCAGGACTCTGGACCCAGAAATACATGCCTTGACTCGGGCTTGCAGCTTTTTAAGCTGTTGGCGTCTGTGGGTGTTGGCATCTGGAAAACGTGGCTGGTTTTCCTGAACCCGGAGCCTGTAAAAGCCTGGATATTTGCTGGGCGGGCTTTGCTCATCCCTGTGCCCTCTCTTTCTCTGGAGAGTCTCTGCAAACGTTTGTCTTCCCTTTCTATCTGATCCTCTTCCTTCTGTTTTCACAACCCTGCGTGGGGAAAAGTGACCTAAAGCCAGGTCAGCTGAATTAAAAGGGAGGTGATTGAGTTCACGGCCGGTACATCAGTGACTTCAGGGGACTATTTATTTATTTATTTATTTTTGGCCATGCTGTGTGGCATGTAGGATCTTAGTTCCATGACGAGGGATGAAACCCGTGCCACCTGCAGTGGAAACGGGGCGTCTTAGCCACTTGACCTCTTGGGAGGTCCCAGGCTTTTTAATTTAGAGCTGTGGGGTGCGGTAGGGTGGGATAGTACCCTCGTAAACTTGGAGAGAGAAGATATCCCCATCTGTAGGGCACTTCCTTGTGCTAAGAGGGAGAGGGGAAAGGAAATCAGGCTGCCAGGTGCCCAAGGCCAGTGCAGCCCCCGGGGCTCCGCAGGGAAGAAGGGCTGAGAGTTGCCATTAGAGCCGACGTCCACAAGAGGGCGCTGGAGCACCAGCGGTTCCCTCGTGTGCATCCCTGGCCAAGCCTCCAGGTTCGGACATGGGGATTGAGGAAAGTCAAGGACGTGCCCAGAGGAAAGGGGTTGTTACTGGGCACCTCTGATTCGCTTGCTGAAATTGCCTCCTCTCACAGAGTGGGCTGAATTCTGCCTTCAGCTTGCCATGGGGGCACTTTCAGCCGGGCCAGGTGGCCCAGTGACCCGACAGCCAGAGAGGCTGTCTGCAGACTGACTGCCCTTTGTTTCTCCAGAGTCAGGACTCTGGACTCAGAAACACCTGGCTTGACTTGGGCTTCCAGCTTTTAAGCTGCTGGTCTCTGTGTGTGTTGGCATCTGGAAAACGGGGCTGTCGTCCTGAACCTGGAGCCTGTAAAAACCCTGGTGTTTGCTGGCGGGCTGCGCTCATCCCTGTGCCCTTTCGTTTTCCCGAGAGTTCTCTCCAAAAGTTTGTCTTCCCTTTCCATCTGATCCTCTTCCTTCTGTTTCCACAACTGTGCCTGGGGTAACCTGACCTAAAGCCAGATCACTTGAAGTATGTGGGAGATGATTGATATAAACCCTGGTACATCGGTAAATGCAGTGGGCCCATTTATTTATTTATTTATATTTGGGCATGCTGTGTGGCATGTAGGATCTTAGTTCCCCGACCAAGGATCAAACCCATACGCCCTGCAGTGGAAGAATGGAGCCTCAACCACTGGAGGAACAGAGAAGTCCTGGGCTGATTAATTTAAAGTAGTAGGATGTGGTAGGGAGGGATGAGTACCCTGGGAGACTTGGAGAGAGAAAATATCGCCATCTCTAGGGCAGTTCATTGTGGTAAGAGGGAGAGGGGGAAGGAAATCAGGCGGGCAGGCGCCCTGGGCCAGTGCAGCCCCTAGAGCTGGCAAGGGAGGCAGGAGGAAGGGCTATAAGTTGCTATTAGAGACGAAGGCCACAAGAGGGCGCCGGAGCGCCAGCGGAGCCCACCTGTGGATCCCTGGCCAAAATTCCAGGTTTTGAGATGGGGTTGGAGATGGGGTTAGCAGAACCGTAAGGACGTGCCCAGAGCAAAGGGGTTAGTTACGGGCCCCTCTGATTCAGTGGCTCAAATTGCCTCGCCGCACAGGGGGGCAGTGGTCTGCCTTCAGCATCCGATGGGGACACTTCCAGCCAGGTTGTGGCCCAGTGGTCAGACGGCCAGACAGGTTGCCTGTAGACTGAGTTCCCTTTGTTTCTCCAGAGTCAGGACTCTGGACCCAGAAATACGTGACTTGACTTGGGCTTGCAGCTTTTAAAGCTGTTGGCCTCTGTGGGTGTTGGCATCTTGAAAACGGGGCTGGTTTTCCTGAACCTGGAGCCTGTAAAAGCCTGGATATTTGCTGGGCGGGCTTTGCTCATCCCTGTGCCGTCTCTTTCTCTGGAGAGTTCTCCGCAAACGTTAGTCTTCCCTTTCTATCTGATCCTCTTCCTTCTGTTTCCACAACCCTGCGTGGGGAAAAGTGACCTAAAGCCAGGTCAGCTGAATTAAAAGGGAGGTGATTGAGTTCAAGCCCGGCACATCAGTGACTTCAGGGTGTTATTTATTTATTTATTTATATTTGGACACGCCGTGTAGTATGTAGGATCTTAATGTTAGTTCCATGACGAGGGATGAAACCCGTGCCACCTGCAGTGGAAACGGGGCGTCTTAGCCACTTGACCTCTTGGGAGGTCCCGGGCTTTTTAATTTAAAGCAGTGGGGTGCGGTAGGGGGGGATAGTACCCTCGTAAACTTGGAGAGAGAAGATATCCCCATCTGTAGGGCACTTCCTTGTGCTAAGAGGGAGAGGGGAAAGGAAATCAGGCTGCCAGGTGCCCAAGGCCAGTGCAGCCCCCGGGGCTCCGCAGGGAAGAAGGGCTGAGAGTTGCCATTAGAGCCGACGTCCACAAGAGGGCGCTGGAGCACCAGCGGTTCCCTCGTGTGCATCCCTGGCCAAGCCTCCAGGTTCGGACATGGGGATTGAGGAAAGTCAAGGACGTGCCCAGAGGAAAGGGGTTGTTACTGGGCACCTCTGATTCGCTTGCAGAAATTGCCTCCTCTCACAGAGTGGGCTGAATTCTGCCTTCAGCTTGCCATGGGGGCACTTTCAGCCGGGCCGGGTGGCCCAGTGACCCGACAGCCAGAGAGGCTGTCTGCAGACTGACTGCCCTTTGTTTCTCCAGAGTCAGGACTCTGGACTCAGAAACACCTGGCTTGACTTGGGTTTCCAGCTTTTAAGCTGCTGGTCTCTGTGTGTTTTGGCATCTGGAAAACGGGGCTGTCGTCCTGAACCTGGAGCCTGTAAAAACCCTGGTGTTTGCTGGCGGGCTGCGCTCATCCCTGTGCCCTTTCGTTTTCCCGAGAGTTCTCTCCAAAAGTTTGTCTTCCCTTTCCATCTGATCCTCTTCCTTCTGTTTCCACAACTGTGCCTGGGGTAACCTGACCTAAAGCCAGATCACTTGAAGTATGTGGGAGATGATTGATATAAACCCTGGTACATCGGTAAATGCAGTGGGCCCATTTATTTATTTATTTATATTTGGGCATGCTGTGTGGCATGTAGGATCTTAGTTCCCCGACCAAGGATCAAACCCATACGCCCTGCAGTGGAAGAATGGAGCCTCAACCACTGGAGGAACAGAGAAGTCCTGGGCTGATTAATTTAAAGTAGTAGGATGTGGTAGGGAGGGATGAGTACCCTGGGAGACTTGGAGAGAGAAAATATCGCCATCTCTAGGGCAGTTCATTGTCGTAAGAGGGAGAGGGGGAAGGAAATCAGGCGGGCAGGCGCCCTGGGCCAGTGCAGCCCCTAGAGCTGGCAAGGGAGGCAGGAGGAAGGGCTATAAGTTGCTATTAGAGACGAAGGCCACAAGAGGGCGCCGGAGCGCCAGCGGAGCCCACCTGTGGATCCCTGGCCAAAATTCCAGGTTTTGAGATGGGGTTGGAGATGGGGTTAGCAGAACCGTAAGGACGTGCCCAGAGCAAAGGGGTTAGTTACGGGCCCCTCTGATTCAGTGGCTCAAATTGCCTCGCCGCACAGGGGGGCAGTGGTCTGCCTTCAGCATCCGATGGGGACACTTCCAGCCAGGTTGTGGCCCAGTGGTCAGACGGCCAGACAGGTTGCCTGTAGACTGAGTTCCCTTTGTTTCTCCAGAGTCAGGACTCTGGACCCAGAAATACGTGACTTGACTTGGGCTTGCAGCTTTTAAAGCTGTTGGCCTCTGTGGGTGTTGGCATCTTGAAAACGGGGCTGGTTTTCCTGAACCTGGAGCCTGTAAAAGCCTGGATATTTGCTGGGCGGGCTTTGCTCATCCCTGTGCCGTCTCTTTCTCTGGAGAGTTCTCCGCAAACGTTAGTCTTCCCTTTCTATCTGATCCTCTTCCTTCTGTTTCCACAACCCTGCGTGGGGAAAAGTGACCTAAAGCCAGGTCAGCTGAATTAAAAGGGAGGTGATTGAGTTCAAGCCCGGCACATCAGTGACTTCAGGGTGTTATTTATTTATTTATTTATATTTGGACACGCCGTGTAGTATGTAGGATCTTAATGTTAGTTCCATGACGAGGGATGAAACCCGTGCCACCTGCAGTGGAAACGGGGCGTCTTAGCCACTTGACCTCTTGGGAGGTCCCGGGCTTTTTAATTTAAAGCAGTGGGGTGCGGTAGGGGGGGATAGTACCCTCGTAAACTTGGAGAGAGAAGATATCCCCATCTGTAGGGCACTTCATTGTGCTAAGAGGGAGAGGGGAAAGGAAATCAGGCTGCCAGGTGCCCAAGGCCAGTGCAGCCCCCGGGGCTCCGCAGGGAAGAAGGGCTGAGAGTTGCCATTAGAGCCGACGTCCACAAGAGGGCGCCGGAGCACCAGCGGTACCCTCGTGTGCATCCCTGGCCAAGCCTCCAGGTTCGGACATGGGGTTTGCGGAAAGTCAAGGACGTGCCCAGAGGAAAGGGGTTGTTACTGGGCACCTGTGATTCACTTGCTGAAATTGCCTCCTCTCACAGAGTGGGCTGAATTCTGCCTTCAGCTTGCCATGGGGGCACTTTCAGCCGGGCCGGGTGGCCCAGTGACCCGACAGCCAGAGAGGCTGTCTGCAGACTGACTGCCCTTTGTTTCTCCAGAGTCAGGACTCTGGACCCAGAAATACATGCCTTGACTCGGGCTTGCAGCTTTTTAAGCTGTTGGTGTCTGTGGGTGTTGGCATCTGGAAAACGTGGCTGGTTTTCCTGAACCCGGAGCCTGTAAAAGCCTGGATATTTGCTGGGCGGGCTTTGCTCATCCCTGTGCCCTCTCTTTCTCTGGAGAGTCTCTGCAAACGTTTGTCTTCCCTTTCTATCTGATCCTCTTCCTTCTGTTTTCACAACCCTGCGTGGGGAAAAGTGACCTAAAGCCAGGTCAGCTGAATTAAAAGGGAGGTGATTGAGTTCACGGCCGGTACATCAGTGACTTCAGGGGACTATTTATTTATTTATTTATTTTTGGCCATGCTGTGTGGCATGTAGGATCTTAGTTCCATGACGAGGGATGAAACCCGTGCCACCTGCAGTGGAAACGGGGCGTCTTAGCCACTTGACCTCTTGGGAGGTCCCGGGCTTTTTAATTTAAAGCAGTGGGGTGCGGTAGGGGGGGATAGTACCCTCGTAAACTTGGAGAGAGAAGATATCCCCATCTGTAGGGCACTTCATTGTGCTAAGAGGGAGAGGGGAAAGGAAATCAGGCTGCCAGGTGCCCAAGGCCAGTGCAGCCCCCGGGGCTCCGCAGGGAAGAAGGGCTGAGAGTTGCCATTAGAGCCGACGTCCACAAGAGGGCGCTGGAGCACCAGCGGTTCCCTCGTGTGCATCCCTGGCCAAGCCTCCAGGTTCGGACATGGGGATTGAGGAAAGTCAAGGACGTGCCCAGAGGAAAGGGGTTGTTACTGGGCACCTCTGATTCGCTTGCTGAAATTGCCTCCTCTCACAGAGTGGGCTGAATTCTGCCTTCAGCTTGCCATGGGGGCACTTTCAGCCGGGCCGGGTGGCCCAGTGACCCGACAGCCAGAGAGGCTGTCTGCAGACTGACTGCCCTTTGTTTCTCCAGAGTCAGGACTCTGGACCCAGAAATACGTGCTTTGACTCGGGCTTGCAGCTTTTTAAGCTGTTGGCCACTGTGGGTGTTGGCATCTGGAAAACGGGGCTGGTTTTCCTGAACCTGGAGCCTGTAAAAGCCTGGATATTTGCTGGGCGGGCTTTGCTCATCCCTGTGCCGTCTCTTTCTCTAGAGGGTTCTCCGCATACGTTTGTCTTCCCTTTCTATCTGATCCTCTTCCTTCTGTTTCCACAACCCTGCGTGGGGAAAACTGACCTAGAGCGAGATCAGCTGAATTAAAAGGGAGGTGATTGAGTTCAAGCCCGGCACATCAGTGACTTCAGGGTGTTATTTATTTATTTATTTATATTTGGACACGCCGTGTAGTATGTAGGATCTTAATGTTAGTTCCATGACGAGGGATGAAACCCGTGCCACCTGCAGTGGAAACGGGGGGTCTTAGCCACTTGACCTCTTGGGAGGTCCCGGGCTTTTTAATTTAAAGCAGTGGGGTGTGGTAGGGGGGGATAGTACCCTCGTAAACTTGGAGAGAGAAGATATCCCCATCTGTAGGGCACTTCATTGTGCTAAGAGGGAGAGGGGAAAGGAAATCAGGCTGCCAGGTGCCCAAGGCCAGTGCAGCCCCCGGGGCTCCGCAGGGAAGAAGGGCTGAGAGTTGCCATTAGAGCCGACGTCCACAAGAGGGCGCCGGAGCACCAGCGGTACCCTCGTGTGCATCCCTGGCCAAGCCTCCAGGTTCGGACATGGGGTTTGCGGAAAGTCAAGGACGTGCCCAGAGGAAAGGGGTTGTTACTGGGCACCTCTGATTCACTTGCTGAAATTGCCTCCTCTCACAGAGTGGGCTGAATTCTGCCTTCTGCTTGCCATGGGGGCACTTTCAGCCGGGCCGGGTGGCCCAGTGACCCGACAGCCAGAGAGGCTGTCTGCAGACTGACTGCCCTTTGTTTCTCCAGAGTCAGGACTCTGGACCCAGAAATACATGCCTTGACTCGGGCTTGCAGCTTTTTAAGCTGTTGGCGTCTGTGGGTGTTGGCATCTGGAAAACGTGGCTGGTTTTCCTGAACCCGGAGCCTGTAAAAGCCTGGATATTTGCTGGGCGGGCTTTGCTCATCCCTGTGCCCTCTCTTTCTCTGGAGAGTCTCTGCAAACGTTTGTCTTCCCTTTCTATCTGATCCTCTTCCTTCTGTTTTCACAACCCTGCGTGGGGAAAAGTGACCTAAAGCCAGGTCAGCTGAATTAAAAGGGAGGTGATTGAGTTCACGGCCGGTACATCAGTGACTTCAGGGGACTATTTATTTATTTATTTATTTTTGGCCATGCTGTGTGGCATGTAGGATCTTAGTTCCATGACGAGGGATGAAACCCGTGCCACCTGCAGTGGAAACGGGGCGTCTTAGCCACTTGACCTCTTGGGAGGTCCCAGGCTTTTTAATTTAGAGCTGTGGGGTGCGGTAGGGTGGGATAGTACCCTCGTAAACTTGGAGAGAGAAGATATCCCCATCTGTAGGGCACTTCCTTGTGCTAAGAGGGAGAGGGGAAAGGAAATCAGGCTGCCAGGTGCCCAAGGCCAGTGCAGCCCCCGGGGCTCCGCAGGGAAGAAGGGCTGAGAGTTGCCATTAGAGCCGACGTCCACAAGAGGGCGCTGGAGCACCAGCGGTTCCCTCGTGTGCATCCCTGGCCAAGCCTCCAGGTTCGGACATGGGGATTGAGGAAAGTCAAGGACGTGCCCAGAGGAAAGGGGTTGTTACTGGGCACCTCTGATTCGCTTGCTGAAATTGCCTCCTCTCACAGAGTGGGCTGAATTCTGCCTTCAGCTTGCCATGGGGGCACTTTCAGCCGGGCCAGGTGGCCCAGTGACCCGACAGCCAGAGAGGCTGTCTGCAGACTGACTGCCCTTTGTTTCTCCAGAGTCAGGACTCTGGACTCAGAAACACCTGGCTTGACTTGGGCTTCCAGCTTTTAAGCTGCTGGTCTCTGTGTGTGTTGGCATCTGGAAAACGGGGCTGTCGTCCTGAACCTGGAGCCTGTAAAAACCCTGGTGTTTGCTGGCGGGCTGCGCTCATCCCTGTGCCCTTTCGTTTTCCCGAGAGTTCTCTCCAAAAGTTTGTCTTCCCTTTCCATCTGATCCTCTTCCTTCTGTTTCCACAACTGTGCCTGGGGTAACCTGACCTAAAGCCAGATCACTTGAAGTATGTGGGAGATGATTGATATAAACCCTGGTACATCGGTAAATGCAGTGGGCCCATTTATTTATTTATTTATATTTGGGCATGCTGTGTGGCATGTAGGATCTTAGTTCCCCGACCAAGGATCAAACCCATACGCCCTGCAGTGGAAGAATGGAGCCTCAACCACTGGAGGAACAGAGAAGTCCTGGGCTGATTAATTTAAAGTAGTAGGATGTGGTAGGGAGGGATGAGTACCCTGGGAGACTTGGAGAGAGAAAATATCGCCATCTCTAGGGCAGTTCATTGTGGTAAGAGGGAGAGGGGGAAGGAAATCAGGCGGGCAGGCGCCCTGGGCCAGTGCAGCCCCTAGAGCTGGCAAGGGAGGCAGGAGGAAGGGCTATAAGTTGCTATTAGAGACGAAGGCCACAAGAGGGCGCCGGAGCGCCAGCGGAGCCCACCTGTGGATCCCTGGCCAAAATTCCAGGTTTTGAGATGGGGTTGGAGATGGGGTTAGCAGAACCGTAAGGACGTGCCCAGAGCAAAGGGGTTAGTTACGGGCCCCTCTGATTCAGTGGCTCAAATTGCCTCGCCGCACAGGGGGGCAGTGGTCTGCCTTCAGCATCCGATGGGGACACTTCCAGCCAGGTTGTGGCCCAGTGGTCAGACGGCCAGACAGGTTGCCTGTAGACTGAGTTCCCTTTGTTTCTCCAGAGTCAGGACTCTGGACCCAGAAATACGTGACTTGACTTGGGCTTGCAGCTTTTAAAGCTGTTGGCCTCTGTGGGTGTTGGCATCTTGAAAACGGGGCTGGTTTTCCTGAACCTGGAGCCTGTAAAAGCCTGGATATTTGCTGGGCGGGCTTTGCTCATCCCTGTGCCGTCTCTTTCTCTGGAGAGTTCTCCGCAAACGTTAGTCTTCCCTTTCTATCTGATCCTCTTCCTTCTGTTTCCACAACCCTGCGTGGGGAAAAGTGACCTAAAGCCAGGTCAGCTGAATTAAAAGGGAGGTGATTGAGTTCAAGCCCGGCACATCAGTGACTTCAGGGTGTTATTTATTTATTTATTTATATTTGGACACGCCGTGTAGTATGTAGGATCTTAATGTTAGTTCCATGACGAGGGATGAAACCCGTGCCACCTGCAGTGGAAACGGGGCGTCTTAGCCACTTGACCTCTTGGGAGGTCCCGGGCTTTTTAATTTAAAGCAGTGGGGTGCGGTAGGGGGGGATAGTACCCTCGTAAACTTGGAGAGAGAAGATATCCCCATCTGTAGGGCACTTCATTGTGCTAAGAGGGAGAGGGGAAAGGAAATCAGGCTGCCAGGTGCCCAAGGCCAGTGCAGCCCCCGGGGCTCCGCAGGGAAGAAGGGCTGAGAGTTGCCATTAGAGCCGACGTCCACAAGAGGGCGCCGGAGCACCAGCGGTACCCTCGTGTGCATCCCTGGCCAAGCCTCCAGGTTCGGACATGGGGTTTGCGGAAAGTCAAGGACGTGCCCAGAGGAAAGGGGTTGTTACTGGGCACCTCTGATTCACTTGCTGAAATTGCCTCCTCTCACAGAGTGGGCTGAATTCTGCCTTCTGCTTGCCATGGGGGCACTTTCAGCCGGGCCGGGTGGCCCAGTGACCCGACAGCCAGAGAGGCTGTCTGCAGACTGACTGCCCTTTGTTTCTCCAGAGTCAGGACTCTGGACCCAGAAATACATGCCTTGACTCGGGCTTGCAGCTTTTTAAGCTGTTGGCGTCTGTGGGTGTTGGCATCTGGAAAACGTGGCTGGTTTTCCTGAACCCGGAGCCTGTAAAAGCCTGGATATTTGCTGGGCGGGCTTTGCTCATCCCTGTGCCCTCTCTTTCTCTGGAGAGTCTCTGCAAACGTTTGTCTTCCCTTTCTATCTGATCCTCTTCCTTCTGTTTTCACAACCCTGCGTGGGGAAAAGTGACCTAAAGCCAGGTCAGCTGAATTAAAAGGGAGGTGATTGAGTTCACGGCCGGTACATCAGTGACTTCAGGGGACTATTTATTTATTTATTTATTTTTGGCCATGCTGTGTGGCATGTAGGATCTTAGTTCCATGACGAGGGATGAAACCCGTGCCACCTGCAGTGGAAACGGGGCGTCTTAGCCACTTGACCTCTTGGGAGGTCCCAGGCTTTTTAATTTAGAGCTGTGGGGTGCGGTAGGGTGGGATAGTACCCTCGTAAACTTGGAGAGAGAAGATATCCCCATCTGTAGGGCACTTCCTTGTGCTAAGAGGGAGAGGGGAAAGGAAATCAGGCTGCCAGGTGCCCAAGGCCAGTGCAGCCCCCGGGGCTCCGCAGGGAAGAAGGGCTGAGAGTTGCCATTAGAGCCGACGTCCACAAGAGGGCGCTGGAGCACCAGCGGTTCCCTCGTGTGCATCCCTGGCCAAGCCTCCAGGTTCGGACATGGGGATTGAGGAAAGTCAAGGACGTGCCCAGAGGAAAGGGGTTGTTACTGGGCACCTCTGATTCGCTTGCTGAAATTGCCTCCTCTCACAGAGTGGGCTGAATTCTGCCTTCAGCTTGCCATGGGGGCACTTTCAGCCGGGCCAGGTGGCCCAGTGACCCGACAGCCAGAGAGGCTGTCTGCAGACTGACTGCCCTTTGTTTCTCCAGAGTCAGGACTCTGGACTCAGAAACACCTGGCTTGACTTGGGCTTCCAGCTTTTAAGCTGCTGGTCTCTGTGTGTGTTGGCATCTGGAAAACGGGGCTGTCGTCCTGAACCTGGAGCCTGTAAAAACCCTGGTGTTTGCTGGCGGGCTGCGCTCATCCCTGTGCCCTTTCGTTTTCCCGAGAGTTCTCTCCAAAAGTTTGTCTTCCCTTTCCATCTGATCCTCTTCCTTCTGTTTCCACAACTGTGCCTGGGGTAACCTGACCTAAAGCCAGATCACTTGAAGTATGTGGGAGATGATTGATATAAACCCTGGTACATCGGTAAATGCAGTGGGCCCATTTATTTATTTATTTATATTTGGGCATGCTGTGTGGCATGTAGGATCTTAGTTCCCCGACCAAGGATCAAACCCATACGCCCTGCAGTGGAAGAATGGAGCCTCAACCACTGGAGGAACAGAGAAGTCCTGGGCTGATTAATTTAAAGTAGTAGGATGTGGTAGGGAGGGATGAGTACCCTGGGAGACTTGGAGAGAGAAAATATCGCCATCTCTAGGGCAGTTCATTGTCGTAAGAGGGAGAGGGGGAAGGAAATCAGGCGGGCAGGCGCCCTGGGCCAGTGCAGCCCCTAGAGCTGGCAAGGGAGGCAGGAGGAAGGGCTATAAGTTGCTATTAGAGACGAAGGCCACAAGAGGGCGCCGGAGCGCCAGCGGAGCCCACCTGTGGATCCCTGGCCAAAATTCCAGGTTTTGAGATGGGGTTGGAGATGGGGTTAGCAGAACCGTAAGGACGTGCCCAGAGCAAAGGGGTTAGTTACGGGCCCCTCTGATTCAGTGGCTCAAATTGCCTCGCCGCACAGGGGGGCAGTGGTCTGCCTTCAGCATCCGATGGGGACACTTCCAGCCAGGTTGTGGCCCAGTGGTCAGACGGCCAGACAGGTTGCCTGTAGACTGAGTTCCCTTTGTTTCTCCAGAGTCAGGACTCTGGACCCAGAAATACGTGACTTGACTTGGGCTTGCAGCTTTTAAAGCTGTTGGCCTCTGTGGGTGTTGGCATCTTGAAAACGGGGCTGGTTTTCCTGAACCTGGAGCCTGTAAAAGCCTGGATATTTGCTGGGCGGGCTTTGCTCATCCCTGTGCCGTCTCTTTCTCTGGAGAGTTCTCCGCAAACGTTAGTCTTCCCTTTCTATCTGATCCTCTTCCTTCTGTTTCCACAACCCTGCGTGGGGAAAAGTGACCTAAAGCCAGGTCAGCTGAATTAAAAGGGAGGTGATTGAGTTCAAGCCTGGCACATCAGTGACTTCAGGGTGTTATTTATTTATTTATTTATATTTGGACACGCCGTGTAGTATGTAGGATCTTAATGTTAGTTCCATGACGAGGGATGAAACCCGTGCCACCTGCAGTGGAAACGGGGCGTCTTAGCCACTTGACCTCTTGGGAGGTCCCGGGCTTTTTAATTTAAAGCAGTGGGGTGCGGTAGGGGGGGATAGTACCCTCGTAAACTTGGAGAGAGAAGATATCCCCATCTGTAGGGCACTTCATTGTGCTAAGAGGGAGAGGGGAAAGGAAATCAGGCTGCCAGGTGCCCAAGGCCAGTGCAGCCCCCGGGGCTCCGCAGGGAAGAAGGGCTGAGAGTTGCCATTAGAGCCGACGTCCACAAGAGGGCGCCGGAGCACCAGCGGTACCCTCGTGTGCATCCCTGGCCAAGCCTCCAGGTTCGGACATGGGGTTTGCGGAAAGTCAAGGACGTGCCCAGAGGAAAGGGGTTGTTACTGGGCACCTGTGATTCACTTGCTGAAATTGCCTCCTCTCACAGAGTGGGCTGAATTCTGCCTTCAGCTTGCCATGGGGGCACTTTCAGCCGGGCCGGGTGGCCCAGTGACCCGACAGCCAGAGAGGCTGTCTGCAGACTGACTGCCCTTTGTTTCTCCAGAGTCAGGACTCTGGACCCAGAAATACATGCCTTGACTCGGGCTTGCAGCTTTTTAAGCTGTTGGCGTCTGTGGGTGTTGGCATCTGGAAAACGTGGCTGGTTTTCCTGAACCCGGAGCCTGTAAAAGCCTGGATATTTGCTGGGCGGGCTTTGCTCATCCCTGTGCCCTCTCTTTCTCTGGAGAGTCTCTGCAAACGTTTGTCTTCCCTTTCTATCTGATCCTCTTCCTTCTGTTTTCACAACCCTGCGTGGGGAAAAGTGACCTAAAGCCAGGTCAGCTGAATTAAAAGGGAGGTGATTGAGTTCACGGCCGGTACATCAGTGACTTCAGGGGACTATTTATTTATTTATTTATTTTTGGCCATGCTGTGTGGCATGTAGGATCTTAGTTCCATGACGAGGGATGAAACCCATGCCACCTGCAGTGGAAACGGGGCGTCTTAGCCACTTGACCTCTTGGGAGGTCCCAGGCTTTTTAATTTAGAGCTGTGGGGTGCGGTAGGGTGGGATAGTACCCTCGTAAACTTGGAGAGAGAAGATATCCCCATCTGTAGGGCACTTCCTTGTGCTAAGAGGGAGAGGGGAAAGGAAATCAGGCTGCCAGGTGCCCAAGGCCAGTGCAGCCCCCGGGGCTCCGCAGGGAAGAAGGGCTGAGAGTTGCCATTAGAGCCGACGTCCACAAGAGGGCGCTGGAGCACCAGCGGTTCCCTCGTGTGCATCCCTGGCCAAGCCTCCAGGTTCGGACATGGGGATTGAGGAAAGTCAAGGACGTGCCCAGAGGAAAGGGGTTGTTACTGGGCACCTCTGATTCGCTTGCAGAAATTGCCTCCTCTCACAGAGTGGGCTGAATTCTGCCTTCAGCTTGCCATGGGGGCACTTTCAGCCGGGCCGGGTGGCCCAGTGACCCGACAGCCAGAGAGGCTGTCTGCAGACTGACTGCCCTTTGTTTCTCCAGAGTCAGGACTCTGGACTCAGAAACACCTGGCTTGACTTGGGTTTCCAGCTTTTAAGCTGCTGGTCTCTGTGTGTGTTGGCATCTGGAAAACGGGGCTGTCGTCCTGAACCTGGAGCCTGTAAAAACCCTGGTGTTTGCTGGCGGGCTGCGCTCATCCCTGTGCCCTTTCGTTTTCCCGAGAGTTCTCTCCAAAAGTTTGTCTTCCCTTTCCATCTGATCCTCTTCCTTCTGTTTCCACAACTGTGCCTGGGGTAACCTGACCTAAAGCCAGATCACTTGAAGTATGTGGGAGATGATTGATATAAACCCTGGTACATCGGTAAATGCAGTGGGCCCATTTATTTATTTATTTATATTTGGGCATGCTGTGTGGCATGTAGGATCTTAGTTCCCCGACCAAGGATCAAACCCATACGCCCTGCAGTGGAAGAATGGAGCCTCAACCACTGGAGGAACAGAGAAGTCCTGGGCTGATTAATTTAAAGTAGTAGGATGTGGTAGGGAGGGATGAGTACCCTGGGAGACTTGGAGAGAGAAAATATCGCCATCTCTAGGGCAGTTCATTGTCGTAAGAGGGAGAGGGGGAAGGAAATCAGGCGGGCAGGCGCCCTGGGCCAGTGCAGCCCCTAGAGCTGGCAAGGGAGGCAGGAGGAAGGGCTATAAGTTGCTATTAGAGACGAAGGCCACAAGAGGGCGCCGGAGCGCCAGCGGAGCCCACCTGTGGATCCCTGGCCAAAATTCCAGGTTTTGAGATGGGGTTGGAGATGGGGTTAGCAGAACCGTAAGGACGTGCCCAGAGCAAAGGGGTTAGTTACGGGCCCCTCTGATTCAGTGGCTCAAATTGCCTCGCCGCACAGGGGGGCAGTGGTCTGCCTTCAGCATCCGATGGGGACACTTCCAGCCAGGTTGTGGCCCAGTGGTCAGACGGCCAGACAGGTTGCCTGTAGACTGAGTTCCCTTTGTTTCTCCAGAGTCAGGACTCTGGACCCAGAAATACGTGACTTGACTTGGGCTTGCAGCTTTTAAAGCTGTTGGCCTCTGTGGGTGTTGGCATCTTGAAAACGGGGCTGGTTTTCCTGAACCTGGAGCCTGTAAAAGCCTGGATATTTGCTGGGCGGGCTTTGCTCATCCCTGTGCCGTCTCTTTCTCTGGAGAGTTCTCCGCAAACGTTAGTCTTCCCTTTCTATCTGATCCTCTTCCTTCTGTTTCCACAACCCTGCGTGGGGAAAAGTGACCTAAAGCCAGGTCAGCTGAATTAAAAGGGAGGTGATTGAGTTCAAGCCCGGCACATCAGTGACTTCAGGGTGTTATTTATTTATTTATTTATATTTGGACACGCCGTGTAGTATGTAGGATCTTAATGTTAGTTCCATGACGAGGGATGAAACCCGTGCCACCTGCAGTGGAAACGGGGCGTCTTAGCCACTTGACCTCTTGGGAGGTCCCGGGCTTTTTAATTTAAAGCAGTGGGGTGCGGTAGGGGGGGATAGTACCCTCGTAAACTTGGAGAGAGAAGATATCCCCATCTGTAGGGCACTTCATTGTGCTAAGAGGGAGAGGGGAAAGGAAATCAGGCTGCCAGGTGCCCAAGGCCAGTGCAGCCCCCGGGGCTCCGCAGGGAAGAAGGGCTGAGAGTTGCCATTAGAGCCGACGTCCACAAGAGGGCGCCGGAGCACCAGCGGTACCCTCGTGTGCATCCCTGGCCAAGCCTCCAGGTTCGGACATGGGGTTTGCGGAAAGTCAAGGACGTGCCCAGAGGAAAGGGGTTGTTACTGGGCACCTGTGATTCACTTGCTGAAATTGCCTCCTCTCACAGAGTGGGCTGAATTCTGCCTTCAGCTTGCCATGGGGGCACTTTCAGCCGGGCCGGGTGGCCCAGTGACCCGACAGCCAGAGAGGCTGTCTGCAGACTGACTGCCCTTTGTTTCTCCAGAGTCAGGACTCTGGACCCAGAAATACATGCCTTGACTCGGGCTTGCAGCTTTTTAAGCTGTTGGCGTCTGTGGGTGTTGGCATCTGGAAAACGTGGCTGGTTTTCCTGAACCCGGAGCCTGTAAAAGCCTGGATATTTGCTGGGCGGGCTTTGCTCATCCCTGTGCCCTCTCTTTCTCTGGAGAGTCTCTGCAAACTTTGTCTTCCCTTTCTATCTGATCCTCTTCCTTCTGTTTTCACAACCCTGCGTGGGGAAAAGTGACCTAAAGCCAGGTCAGCTGAATTAAAAGGGAGGTGATTGAGTTCACGGCCGGTACATCAGTGACTTCAGGGGACTATTTATTTATTTATTTATTTTTGGCCATGCTGTGTGGCATGTAGGATCTTAGTTCCATGACGAGGGATGAAACCCGTGCCACCTGCAGTGGAAACGGGGCGTCTTAGCCACTTGACCTCTTGGGAGGTCCCAGGCTTTTTAATTTAGAGCTGTGGGGTGCGGTAGGGTGGGATAGTACCCTCGTAAACTTGGAGAGAGAAGATATCCCCATCTGTAGGGCACTTCCTTGTGCTAAGAGGGAGAGGGGAAAGGAAATCAGGCTGCCAGGTGCCCAAGGCCAGTGCAGCCCCCGGGGCTCCGCAGGGAAGAAGGGCTGAGAGTTGCCATTAGAGCCGACGTCCACAAGAGGGCGCTGGAGCACCAGCGGTTCCCTCGTGTGCATCCCTGGCCAAGCCTCCAGGTTCGGACATGGGGATTGAGGAAAGTCAAGGACGTGCCCAGAGGAAAGGGGTTGTTACTGGGCACCTCTGATTCGCTTGCAGAAATTGCCTCCTCTCACAGAGTGGGCTGAATTCTGCCTTCAGCTTGCCATGGGGGCACTTTCAGCCGGGCCGGGTGGCCCAGTGACCCGACAGCCAGAGAGGCTGTCTGCAGACTGACTGCCCTTTGTTTCTCCAGAGTCAGGACTCTGGACTCAGAAACACCTGGCTTGACTTGGGTTTCCAGCTTTTAAGCTGCTGGTCTCTGTGTGTGTTGGCATCTGGAAAACGGGGCTGTCGTCCTGAACCTGGAGCCTGTAAAAACCCTGGTGTTTGCTGGCGGGCTGCGCTCATCCCTGTGCCCTTTCGTTTTCCCGAGAGTTCTCTCCAAAAGTTTGTCTTCCCTTTCCATCTGATCCTCTTCCTTCTGTTTCCACAACTGTGCCTGGGGTAACCTGACCTAAAGCCAGATCACTTGAAGTATGTGGGAGATGATTGATATAAACCCTGGTACATCGGTAAATGCAGTGGGCCCATTTATTTATTTATTTATATTTGGGCATGCTGTGTGGCATGTAGGATCTTAGTTCCCCGACCAAGGATCAAACCCATACGCCCTGCAGTGGAAGAATGGAGCCTCAACCACTGGAGGAACAGAGAAGTCCTGGGCTGATTAATTTAAAGTAGTAGGATGTGGTAGGGAGGGATGAGTACCCTGGGAGACTTGGAGAGAGAAAATATCGCCATCTCTAGGGCAGTTCATTGTCGTAAGAGGGAGAGGGGGAAGGAAATCAGGCGGGCAGGCGCCCTGGGCCAGTGCAGCCCCTAGAGCTGGCAAGGGAGGCAGGAGGAAGGGCTATAAGTTGCTATTAGAGACGAAGGCCACAAGAGGGCGCCGGAGCGCCAGCGGAGCCCACCTGTGGATCCCTGGCCAAAATTCCAGGTTTTGAGATGGGGTTGGAGATGGGGTTAGCAGAACCGTAAGGACGTGCCCA
Source organism: Leucopleurus acutus (assembly GCF_964270905.1). NCBI lineage: Eukaryota > Metazoa > Chordata > Mammalia > Artiodactyla > Delphinidae > Leucopleurus > Leucopleurus acutus. Next base: position 74,384,922 of record NC_139156.1, read on the forward strand.
GAGCAAAGGGGTTAGTTACGGGCCCCTCTGATTCAGTGGCTCAAATTGCCTCGCCGCACAGGGGGGCAGTGGTCTGCCTTCAGCATCCGATGGGGACACTTCCAGCCAGGTTGTGGCCCAGTGGTCAGACGGCCAGACAGGTTGCCTGTAGACTGAGTTCCCTTTGTTTCTCCAGAGTCAGGACTCTGGACCCAGAAATACGTGACTTGACTTGGGCTTGCAGCTTTTAAAGCTGTTGGCCTCTGTGGGTGTTGGCATCTTGAAAACGGGGCTGGTTTTCCTGAACCTGGAGCCTGTAAAAGCCTGGATATTTGCTGGGCGGGCTTTGCTCATCCCTGTGCCGTCTCTTTCTCTGGAGAGTTCTCCGCAAACGTTAGTCTTCCCTTTCTATCTGATCCTCTTCCTTCTGTTTCCACAACCCTGCGTGGGGAAAAGTGACCTAAAGCCAGGTCAGCTGAATTAAAAGGGAGGTGATTGAGTTCAAGCCCGGCACATCAGTGACTTCAGGGTGTTATTTATTTATTTATTTATATTTGGACACGCCGTGTAGTATGTAGGATCTTAATGTTAGTTCCATGACGAGGGATGAAACCCGTGCCACCTGCAGTGGAAACGGGGCGTCTTAGCCACTTGACCTCTTGGGAGGTCCCGGGCTTTTTAATTTAAAGCAGTGGGGTGCGGTAGGGGGGGATAGTACCCTCGTAAACTTGGAGAGAGAAGATATCCCCATCTGTAGGGCACTTCATTGTGCTAAGAGGGAGAGGGGAAAGGAAATCAGGCTGCCAGGTGCCCAAGGCCAGTGCAGCCCCCGGGGCTCCGCAGGGAAGAAGGGCTGAGAGTTGCCATTAGAGCCGACGTCCACAAGAGGGCGCCGGAGCACCAGCGGTACCCTCGTGTGCATCCCTGGCCAAGCCTCCAGGTTCGGACATGGGGTTTGCGGAAAGTCAAGGACGTGCCCAGAGGAAAGGGGTTGTTACTGGGCACCTGTGATTCACTTGCTGAAATTGCCTCCTCTCACAGAGTGGGCTGAATTCTGCCTTCAGCTTGCCATGGGGGCACTTTCAGCCGGGCCGGGTGGCCCAGTGACCCGACAGCCAGAGAGGCTGTCTGCAGACTGACTGCCCTTTGTTTCTCCAGAGTCAGGACTCTGGACCCAGAAATACATGCCTTGACTCGGGCTTGCAGCTTTTTAAGCTGTTGGCGTCTGTGGGTGTTGGCATCTGGAAAACGTGGCTGGTTTTCCTGAACCCGGAGCCTGTAAAAGCCTGGATATTTGCTGGGCGGGCTTTGCTCATCCCTGTGCCCTCTCTTTCTCTGGAGAGTCTCTGCAAACTTTGTCTTCCCTTTCTATCTGATCCTCTTCCTTCTGTTTTCACAACCCTGCGTGGGGAAAAGTGACCTAAAGCCAGGTCAGCTGAATTAAAAGGGAGGTGATTGAGTTCACGGCCGGTACATCAGTGACTTCAGGGGACTATTTATTTATTTATTTATTTTTGGCCATGCTGTGTGGCATGTAGGATCTTAGTTCCATGACGAGGGATGAAACCCGTGCCACCTGCAGTGGAAACGGGGCGTCTTAGCCACTTGACCTCTTGGGAGGTCCCAGGCTTTTTAATTTAGAGCTGTGGGGTGCGGTAGGGTGGGATAGTACCCTCGTAAACTTGGAGAGAGAAGATATCCCCATCTGTAGGGCACTTCCTTGTGCTAAGAGGGAGAGGGGAAAGGAAATCAGGCTGCCAGGTGCCCAAGGCCAGTGCAGCCCCCGGGGCTCCGCAGGGAAGAAGGGCTGAGAGTTGCCATTAGAGCCGACGTCCACAAGAGGGCGCTGGAGCACCAGCGGTTCCCTCGTGTGCATCCCTGGCCAAGCCTCCAGGTTCGGACATGGGGATTGAGGAAAGTCAAGGACGTGCCCAGAGGAAAGGGGTTGTTACTGGGCACCTCTGATTCGCTTGCAGAAATTGCCTCCTCTCACAGAGTGGGCTGAATTCTGCCTTCAGCTTGCCATGGGGGCACTTTCAGCCGGGCCGGGTGGCCCAGTGACCCGACAGCCAGAGAGGCTGTCTGCAGACTGACTGCCCTTTGTTTCTCCAGAGTCAGGACTCTGGACTCAGAAACACCTGGCTTGACTTGGGTTTCCAGCTTTTAAGCTGCTGGTCTCTGTGTGTGTTGGCATCTGGAAAACGGGGCTGTCGTCCTGAACCTGGAGCCTGTAAAAACCCTGGTGTTTGCTGGCGGGCTGCGCTCATCCCTGTGCCCTTTCGTTTTCCCGAGAGTTCTCTCCAAAAGTTTGTCTTCCCTTTCCATCTGATCCTCTTCCTTCTGTTTCCACAACTGTGCCTGGGGTAACCTGACCTAAAGCCAGATCACTTGAAGTATGTGGGAGATGATTGATATAAACCCTGGTACATCGGTAAATGCAGTGGGCCCATTTATTTATTTATTTATATTTGGGCATGCTGTGTGGCATGTAGGATCTTAGTTCCCCGACCAAGGATCAAACCCATACGCCCTGCAGTGGAAGAATGGAGCCTCAACCACTGGAGGAACAGAGAAGTCCTGGGCTGATTAATTTAAAGTAGTAGGATGTGGTAGGGAGGGATGAGTACCCTGGGAGACTTGGAGAGAGAAAATATCGCCATCTCTAGGGCAGTTCATTGTCGTAAGAGGGAGAGGGGGAAGGAAATCAGGCGGGCAGGCGCCCTGGGCCAGTGCAGCCCCTAGAGCTGGCAAGGGAGGCAGGAGGAAGGGCTATAAGTTGCTATTAGAGACGAAGGCCACAAGAGGGCGCCGGAGCGCCAGCGGAGCCCACCTGTGGATCCCTGGCCAAAATTCCAGGTTTTGAGATGGGGTTGGAGATGGGGTTAGCAGAACCGTAAGGACGTGCCCAGAGCAAAGGGGTTAGTTACGGGCCCCTCTGATTCAGTGGCTCAAATTGCCTCGCCGCACAGGGGGGCAGTGGTCTGCCTTCAGCATCCGATGGGGACACTTCCAGCCAGGTTGTGGCCCAGTGGTCAGACGGCCAGACAGGTTGCCTGTAGACTGAGTTCCCTTTGTTTCTCCAGAGTCAGGACTCTGGACCCAGAAATACGTGACTTGACTTGGGCTTGCAGCTTTTAAAGCTGTTGGCCTCTGTGGGTGTTGGCATCTTGAAAACGGGGCTGGTTTTCCTGAACCTGGAGCCTGTAAAAGCCTGGATATTTGCTGGGCGGGCTTTGCTCATCCCTGTGCCGTCTCTTTCTCTGGAGAGTTCTCCGCAAACGTTAGTCTTCCCTTTCTATCTGATCCTCTTCCTTCTGTTTCCACAACCCTGCGTGGGGAAAAGTGACCTAAAGCCAGGTCAGCTGAATTAAAAGGGAGGTGATTGAGTTCAAGCCCGGCACATCAGTGACTTCAGGGTGTTATTTATTTATTTATTTATATTTGGACACGCCGTGTAGTATGTAGGATCTTAATGTTAGTTCCATGACGAGGGATGAAACCCGTGCCACCTGCAGTGGAAACGGGGCGTCTTAGCCACTTGACCTCTTGGGAGGTCCCGGGCTTTTTAATTTAAAGCAGTGGGGTGCGGTAGGGGGGGATAGTACCCTCGTAAACTTGGAGAGAGAAGATATCCCCATCTGTAGGGCACTTCATTGTGCTAAGAGGGAGAGGGGAAAGGAAATCAGGCTGCCAGGTGCCCAAGGCCAGTGCAGCCCCCGGGGCTCCGCAGGGAAGAAGGGCTGAGAGTTGCCATTAGAGCCGACGTCCACAAGAGGGCGCCGGAGCACCAGCGGTACCCTCGTGTGCATCCCTGGCCAAGCCTCCAGGTTCGGACATGGGGTTTGCGGAAAGTCAAGGACGTGCCCAGAGGAAAGGGGTTGTTACTGGGCACCTGTGATTCACTTGCTGAAATTGCCTCCTCTCACAGAGTGGGCTGAATTCTGCCTTCAGCTTGCCATGGGGGCACTTTCAGCCGGGCCGGGTGGCCCAGTGACCCGACAGCCAGAGAGGCTGTCTGCAGACTGACTGCCCTTTGTTTCTCCAGAGTCAGGACTCTGGACCCAGAAATACATGCCTTGACTCGGGCTTGCAGCTTTTTAAGCTGTTGGCGTCTGTGGGTGTTGGCATCTGGAAAACGTGGCTGGTTTTCCTGAACCCGGAGCCTGTAAAAGCCTGGATATTTGCTGGGCGGGCTTTGCTCATCCCTGTGCCCTCTCTTTCTCTGGAGAGTCTCTGCAAACGTTTGTCTTCCCTTTCTATCTGATCCTCTTCCTTCTGTTTTCACAACCCTGCGTGGGGAAAAGTGACCTAAAGCCAGGTCAGCTGAATTAAAAGGGAGGTGATTGAGTTCACGGCCGGTACATCAGTGACTTCAGGGGACTATTTATTTATTTATTTATTTTTGGCCATGCTGTGTGGCATGTAGGATCTTAGTTCCATGACGAGGGATGAAACCCGTGCCACCTGCAGTGGAAACGGGGCGTCTTAGCCACTTGACCTCTTGGGAGGTCCCAGGCTTTTTAATTTAGAGCTGTGGGGTGCGGTAGGGTGGGATAGTACCCTCGTAAACTTGGAGAGAGAAGATATCCCCATCTGTAGGGCACTTCCTTGTGCTAAGAGGGAGAGGGGAAAGGAAATCAGGCTGCCAGGTGCCCAAGGCCAGTGCAGCCCCCGGGGCTCCGCAGGGAAGAAGGGCTGAGAGTTGCCATTAGAGCCGACGTCCACAAGAGGGCGCTGGAGCACCAGCGGTTCCCTCGTGTGCATCCCTGGCCAAGCCTCCAGGTTCGGACATGGGGATTGAGGAAAGTCAAGGACGTGCCCAGAGGAAAGGGGTTGTTACTGGGCACCTCTGATTCGCTTGCTGAAATTGCCTCCTCTCACAGAGTGGGCTGAATTCTGCCTTCAGCTTGCCATGGGGGCACTTTCAGCCGGGCCGGGTGGCCCAGTGACCCGACAGCCAGAGAGGCTGTCTGCAGACTGACTGCCCTTTGTTTCTCCAGAGTCAGGACTCTGGACTCAGAAACACCTGGCTTGACTTGGGCTTCCAGCTTTTAAGCTGCTGGTCTCTGTGTGTGTTGGCATCTGGAAAACGGGGCTGTCGTCCTGAACCTGGAGCCTGTAAAAACCCTGGTGTTTGCTGGCGGGCTGCGCTCATCCCTGTGCCCTTTCGTTTTCCCGAGAGTTCTCTCCAAAAGTTTGTCTTCCCTTTCCATCTGATCCTCTTCCTTCTGTTTCCACAACTGTGCCTGGGGTAACCTGACCTAAAGCCAGATCACTTGAAGTATGTGGGAGATGATTGATATAAACCCTGGTACATCGGTAAATGCAGTGGGCCCATTTATTTATTTATTTATATTTGGGCATGCTGTGTGGCATGTAGGATCTTAGTTCCCCGACCAAGGATCAAACCCATACGCCCTGCAGTGGAAGAATGGAGCCTCAACCACTGGAGGAACAGAGAAGTCCTGGGCTGATTAATTTAAAGTAGTAGGATGTGGTAGGGAGGGATGAGTACCCTGGGAGACTTGGAGAGAGAAAATATCGCCATCTCTAGGGCAGTTCATTGTCGTAAGAGGGAGAGGGGGAAGGAAATCAGGCGGGCAGGCGCCCTGGGCCAGTGCAGCCCCTAGAGCTGGCAAGGGAGGCAGGAGGAAGGGCTATAAGTTGCTATTAGAGACGAAGGCCACAAGAGGGCGCCGGAGCGCCAGCGGAGCCCACCTGTGGATCCCTGGCCAAAATTCCAGGTTTTGAGATGGGGTTGGAGATGGGGTTAGCAGAACCGTAAGGACGTGCCCAGAGCAAAGGGGTTAGTTACGGGCCCCTCTGATTCAGTGGCTCAAATTGCCTCGCCGCACAGGGGGGCAGTGGTCTGCCTTCAGCATCCGATGGGGACACTTCCAGCCAGGTTGTGGCCCAGTGGTCAGACGGCCAGACAGGTTGCCTGTAGACTGAGTTCCCTTTGTTTCTCCAGAGTCAGGACTCTGGACCCAGAAATACGTGACTTGACTTGGGCTTGCAGCTTTTAAAGCTGTTGGCCTCTGTGGGTGTTGGCATCTTGAAAACGGGGCTGGTTTTCCTGAACCTGGAGCCTGTAAAAGCCTGGATATTTGCTGGGCGGGCTTTGCTCATCCCTGTGCCGTCTCTTTCTCTGGAGAGTTCTCCGCAAACGTTAGTCTTCCCTTTCTATCTGATCCTCTTCCTTCTGTTTCCACAACCCTGCGTGGGGAAAAGTGACCTAAAGCCAGGTCAGCTGAATTAAAAGGGAGGTGATTGAGTTCAAGCCCGGCACATCAGTGACTTCAGGGTGTTATTTATTTATTTATTTATATTTGGACACGCCGTGTAGTATGTAGGATCTTAATGTTAGTTCCATGACGAGGGATGAAACCCGTGCCACCTGCAGTGGAAACGGGGCGTCTTAGCCACTTGACCTCTTGGGAGGTCCCGGGCTTTTTAATTTAAAGCAGTGGGGTGCGGTAGGGGGGGATAGTACCCTCGTAAACTTGGAGAGAGAAGATATCCCCATCTGTAGGGCACTTCATTGTGCTAAGAGGGAGAGGGGAAAGGAAATCAGGCTGCCAGGTGCCCAAGGCCAGTGCAGCCCCCGGGGCTCCGCAGGGAAGAAGGGCTGAGAGTTGCCATTAGAGCCGACGTCCACAAGAGGGCGCCGGAGCACCAGCGGTACCCTCGTGTGCATCCCTGGCCAAGCCTCCAGGTTCGGACATGGGGTTTGCGGAAAGTCAAGGACGTGCCCAGAGGAAAGGGGTTGTTACTGGGCACCTGTGATTCACTTGCTGAAATTGCCTCCTCTCACAGAGTGGGCTGAATTCTGCCTTCAGCTTGCCATGGGGGCACTTTCAGCCGGGCCGGGTGGCCCAGTGACCCGACAGCCAGAGAGGCTGTCTGCAGACTGACTGCCCTTTGTTTCTCCAGAGTCAGGACTCTGGACCCAGAAATACATGCCTTGACTCGGGCTTGCAGCTTTTTAAGCTGTTGGTGTCTGTGGGTGTTGGCATCTGGAAAACGTGGCTGGTTTTCCTGAACCCGGAGCCTGTAAAAGCCTGGATATTTGCTGGGCGGGCTTTGTTCATCCCTGTGCCGTCTCTTTCTCTGGAGAGTTCTCCGCAAACGTTAGTCTTCCCTTTCTATCTGATCCTCTTCCTTCTGTTTCCACAACCCTGCGTGGGGAAAAGTGACCTAAAGCCAGGTCAGCTGAATTAAAAGGGAGGTGATTGAGTTCAAGCCCGGCACATCAGTGACTTCAGGGTGTTATTTATTTATTTATTTATATTTGGACACGCCGTGTACTATGTAGGATCTTAATGTTAGTTCCATGACGAGGGATGAAACCCGTGCCACCTGCAGTGGAAACGGGGCATCTTAGCCACTTGACCTCTTGGGAGGTCCCGGGCTTTTTAATTTAAAGCAGTGGGGTGCGGTAGGGGGGGATAGTACCCTCGTAAACTTGGAGAGAGAAGATATCCCCATCTGTAGGGCACTTCATTGTGCTAAGAGGGAGAGGGGAAAGGAAATCAGGCTGCCAGGTGCCCAAGGCCAGTGCAGCCCCCGGGGCTCCGCAGGGAAGAAGGGCTGAGAGTTGCCATTAGAGCCGACGTCCACAAGAGGGCGCCGGAGCACCAGCGGTACCCTCGTGTGCATCCCTGGCCAAGCCTCCAGGTTCGGACATGGGGATTGAGGAAAGTCAAGGACGTGCCCAGAGGAAAGGGGTTGGTACTGGGCACCTCTGATTCGCTTGCTGAAATTGCCTCCTCTCACAGAGTGGGCTGAATTCTGCCTTCAGCTTGCCATGGGGGCACTTTCAGCCGGGCCGGGTGGCCCAGTGACCCGACAGCCAGAGAGGCTGTCTGCAGACTGACTGCCCTTTGTTTCTCCAGAGTCAGGACTCTGGACCCAGAAATACGTGCTTTGACTCGGGCTTGCAGCTTTTTAAGCTGTTGGCCACTGTGGGTGTTGGCATCTGGAAAACGGGGCTGGATTTCCTGAACCTGGAGCCTGTAAAAGCCTGGATATTTGCTGGGCGGGCTTTGCTCATCCCTGTGCCGTCTCTTTCTCTAGACAGTTCTCCGCATACGTTTGTCTTCCCTTTCTATCTGATCCTCTTCCTTCTGTTTCCACAACCCTGCGTGGGGAAAAGTGACCTAAAGCCAGGTCAGCTGAATTAAAAGGGAGGTGATTGAGTTCAAGCCCGGCACATCAGTGACTTCAGGGTGTTATTTATTTATTTATTTATATTTGGACACGCCGTGTAGTATGTAGGATCTTAATGTTAGTTCCATGACGAGGGATGAAACCCGTGCCACCTGCAGTGGAAACGGGGCGTCTTAGCCACTTGACCTCTTGGGAGGTCCCGGGCTTTTTAATTTAAAGCAGTGGGGTGCGGTAGGGGGGGATAGTACCCTCGTAAACTTGGAGAGAGAAGATATCCCCATCTGTAGGGCACTTCATTGTGCTAAGAGGGAGAGGGGAAAGGAAATCAGGCTGCCAGGTGCCCAAGGCCAGTGCAGCCCCCGGGGCTCCGCAGGGAAGAAGGGCTGAGAGTTGCCATTAGAGCCGACGTCCACAAGAGGGCGCCGGAGCACCAGCGGTACCCTCGTGTGCATCCCTGGCCAAGCCTCCAGGTTCGGACATGGGGTTTGCGGAAAGTCAAGGACGTGCCCAGAGGAAAGGGGTTGTTACTGGGCACCTGTGATTCACTTGCTGAAATTGCCTCCTCTCACAGAGTGGGCTGAATTCTGCCTTCAGCTTGCCATGGGGGCACTTTCAGCCGGGCCGGGTGGCCCAGTGACCCGACAGCCAGAGAGGCTGTCTGCAGACTGACTGCCCTTTGTTTCTCCAGAGTCAGGACTCTGGACCCAGAAATACATGCCTTGACTCGGGCTTGCAGCTTTTTAAGCTGTTGGTGTCTGTGGGTGTTGGCATCTGGAAAACGTGGCTGGTTTTCCTGAACCCGGAGCCTGTAAAAGCCTGGATATTTGCTGGGCGGGCTTTGTTCATCCCTGTGCCGTCTCTTTCTCTGGAGAGTTCTCCGCAAACGTTAGTCTTCCCTTTCTATCTGATCCTCTTCCTTCTGTTTCCACAACCCTGCGTGGGGAAAAGTGACCTAAAGCCAGGTCAGCTGAATTAAAAGGGAGGTGATTGAGTTCAAGCCCGGCACATCAGTGACTTCAGGGTGTTATTTATTTATTTATTTATATTTGGACACGCCGTGTACTATGTAGGATCTTAATGTTAGTTCCATGACGAGGGATGAAACCCGTGCCACCTGCAGTGGAAACGGGGCATCTTAGCCACTTGACCTCTTGGGAGGTCCCGGGCTTTTTAATTTAAAGCAGTGGGGTGCGGTAGGGGGGGATAGTACCCTCGTAAACTTGGAGAGAGAAGATATCCCCATCTGTAGGGCACTTCATTGTGCTAAGAGGGAGAGGGGAAAGGAAATCAGGCTGCCAGGTGCCCAAGGCCAGTGCAGCCCCCGGGGCTCCGCAGGGAAGAAGGGCTGAGAGTTGCCATTAGAGCCGACGTCCACAAGAGGGCGCCGGAGCACCAGCGGTACCCTCGTGTGCATCCCTGGCCAAGCCTCCAGGTTCGGACATGGGGATTGAGGAAAGTCAAGGACGTGCCCAGAGGAAAGGGGTTGGTACTGGGCACCTCTGATTCGCTTGCTGAAATTGCCTCCTCTCACAGAGTGGGCTGAATTCTGCCTTCAGCTTGCCATGGGGGCACTTTCAGCCGGGCCGGGTGGCCCAGTGACCCGACAGCCAGAGAGGCTGTCTGCAGACTGACTGCCCTTTGTTTCTCCAGAGTCAGGACTCTGGACCCAGAAATACGTGCTTTGACTCGGGCTTGCAGCTTTTTAAGCTGTTGGCCACTGTGGGTGTTGGCATCTGGAAAACGGGGCTGGATTTCCTGAACCTGGAGCCTGTAAAAGCCTGGATATTTGCTGGGCGGGCTTTGCTCATCCCTGTGCCGTCTCTTTCTCTAGACAGTTCTCCGCATACGTTTGTCTTCCCTTTCTATCTGATCCTCTTCCTTCTGTTTCCACAACCCTGCGTGGGGAAAACTGACCTAGAGCGAGATCAGCTGAATTAAAAGGGAGGTGATTGAGTTCAAGCCCGGCACATCAGTGACTTCAGGGTGTTATTTATTTATTTATTTATATTTGGACACGCCGTGTAGTATGTAGGATCTTAATGTTAGTTCCATGACGAGGGATGAAACCCGTGCCACCTGCAGTGGAAACGGGGGGTCTTAGCCACTTGACCTCTTGGGAGGTCCCGGGCTTTTTAATTTAAAGCAGTGGGGTGCGGTAGGGGGGGATAGTACCCTCGTAAACTTGGAGAGAGAAGATATCCCCATCTGTAGGGCACTTCATTGTGCTAAGAGGGAGAGGGGAAAGGAAATCAGGCTGCCAGGTGCCCAAGGCCAGTGCAGCCCCCGGGGCTCCGCAGGGAAGAAGGGCTGAGAGGTGCCATTAGAGCCGACGTCCACAAGAGGGCGCCGGAGCACCAGCGGTACCCTCGTGTGCATCCCTGGCCAAGCCTCCAGGTTCGGACATGGGGTTTGCGGAAAGTCAAGGACGTGCCCAGAGGAAAGGGGTTGTTACTGGGCACCTCTGATTCACTTGCTGAAATTGCCTCCTCTCACAGAGTGGGCTGAATTCTGCCTTCTGCTTGCCATGGGGGCACTTTCAGCCGGGCCGGGTGGCCCAGTGACCCGACAGCCAGAGAGGCTGTCTGCAGACTGACTGCCCTTTGTTTCTCCAGAGTCAGGACTCTGGACCCAGAAATACATGCCTTGACTCGGGCTTGCAGCTTTTTAAGCTGTTGGCGTCTGTGGGTGTTGGCATCTGGAAAACGTGGCTGGTTTTCCTGAACCCGGAGCCTGTAAAAGCCTGGATATTTGCTGGGCGGGCTTTGCTCATCCCTGTGCCCTCTCTTTCTCTGGAGAGTCTCTGCAAACGTTTGTCTTCCCTTTCTATCTGATCCTCTTCCTTCTGTTTTCACAACCCTGCGTGGGGAAAAGTGACCTAAAGCCAGGTCAGCTGAATTAAAAGGGAGGTGATTGAGTTCACGGCCGGTACATCAGTGACTTCAGGGGACTATTTATTTATTTATTTATTTTTGGCCATGCTGTGTGGCATGTAGGATCTTAGTTCCATGACGAGGGATGAAACCCGTGCCACCTGCAGTGGAAACGGGGCGTCTTAGCCACTTGACCTCTTGGGAGGTCCCAGGCTTTTTAATTTAGAGCTGTGGGGTGCGGTAGGGTGGGATAGTACCCTCGTAAACTTGGAGAGAGAAGATATCCCCGTCTGTAGGGCACTTCCTTGTGCTAAGAGGGAGAGGGGAAAGGAAATCAGGCTGCCAGGTGCCCAAGGCCAGTGCAGCCCCCGGGGCTCCGCAGGGAAGAAGGGCTGAGAGTTGCCATTAGAGCCGACGTCCACAAGAGGGCGCTGGAGCACCAGCGGTTCCCTCGTGTGCATCCCTGGCCAAGCCTCCAGGTTCGGACATGGGGATTGAGGAAAGTCAAGGACGTGCCCAGAGGAAAGGGGTTGTTACTGGGCACCTCTGATTCGCTTGCTGAAATTGCCTCCTCTCACAGAGTGGGCTGAATTCTGCCTTCAGCTTGCCATGGGGGCACTTTCAGCCGGGCCGGGTGGCCCAGTGACCCGACAGCCAGAGAGGCTGTCTGCAGACTGACTGCCCTTTGTTTCTCCAGAGTCAGGACTCTGGACTCAGAAACACCTGGCTTGACTTGGGTTTCCAGCTTTTAAGCTGCTGGTCTCTGTGTGTGTTGGCATCTGGAAAACGGGGCTGTCGTCCTGAACCTGGAGCCTGTAAAAACCCTGGTGTTTGCTGGCGGGCTGCGCTCATCCCTGTGCCCTTTCGTTTTCCCGAGAGTTCTCTCCAAAAGTTTGTCTTCCCTTTCCATCTGATCCTCTTCCTTCTGTTTCCACAACTGTGCCTGGGGTAACCTGACCTAAAGCCAGATCACTTGAAGTATGTGGGAGATGATTGATATAAACCCTGGTACATCGGTAAATGCAGTGGGCCCATTTATTTATTTATTTATATTTGGGCATGCTGTGTGGCATGTAGGATCTTAGTTCCCCGACCAAGGATCAAACCCATACGCCCTGCAGTGGAAGAATGGAGCCTCAACCACTGGAGGAACAGAGAAGTCCTGGGCTGATTAATTTAAAGTAGTAGGATGTGGTAGGGAGGGATGAGTACCCTGGGAGACTTGGAGAGAGAAAATATCGCCATCTCTAGGGCAGTTCATTGTCGTAAGAGGGAGAGGGGGAAGGAAATCAGGCGGGCAGGCGCCCTGGGCCAGTGCAGCCCCTAGAGCTGGCAAGGGAGGCAGGAGGAAGGGCTATAAGTTGCTATTAGAGACGAAGGCCACAAGAGGGCGCCGGAGCGCCAGCGGAGCCCACCTGTGGATCCCTGGCCAAAATTCCAGGTTTTGAGATGGGGTTGGAGATGGGGTTAGCAGAACCGTAAGGACGTGCCCAGAGCAAAGGGGTTAGTTACGGGCCCCTCTGATTCAGTGGCTCAAATTGCCTCGCCGCACAGGGGGGCAGTGGTCTGCCTTCAGCATCCGATGGGGACACTTCCAGCCAGGTTGTGGCCCAGTGGTCAGACGGCCAGACAGGTTGCCTGTAGACTGAGTTCCCTTTGTTTCTCCAGAGTCAGGACTCTGGACCCAGAAATACGTGACTTGACTTGGGCTTGCAGCTTTTAAAGCTGTTGGCCTCTGTGGGTGTTGGCATCTTGAAAACGGGGCTGGTTTTCCTGAACCTGGAGCCTGTAAAAGCCTGGATATTTGCTGGGCGGGCTTTGCTCATCCCTGTGCCGTCTCTTTCTCTGGAGAGTTCTCCGCAAACGTTAGTCTTCCCTTTCTATCTGATCCTCTTCCTTCTGTTTCCACAACCCTGCGTGGGGAAAAGTGACCTAAAGCCAGGTCAGCTGAATTAAAAGGGAGGTGATTGAGTTCAAGCCCGGCACATCAGTGACTTCAGGGTGTTATTTATTTATTTATTTATATTTGGACACGCCGTGTAGTATGTAGGATCTTAATGTTAGTTCCATGACGAGGGATGAAACCCGTGCCACCTGCAGTGGAAACGGGGCGTCTTAGCCACTTGACCTCTTGGGAGGTCCCGGGCTTTTTAATTTAAAGCAGTGGGGTGCGGTAGGGGGGGATAGTACCCTCGTAAACTTGGAGAGAGAAGATATCCCCATCTGTAGGGCACTTCATTGTGCTAAGAGGGAGAGGGGAAAGGAAATCAGGCTGCCAGGTGCCCAAGGCCAGTGCAGCCCCCGGGGCTCCGCAGGGAAGAAGGGCTGAGAGTTGCCATTAGAGCCGACGTCCACAAGAGGGCGCCGGAGCACCAGCGGTACCCTCGTGTGCATCCCTGGCCAAGCCTCCAGGTTCGGACATGGGGTTTGCGGAAAGTCAAGGACGTGCCCAGAAGAAAGGGGTTGTTACTGGGCACCTGTGATTCACTTGCTGAAATTGCCTCCTCTCACAGAGTGGGCTGAATTCTGCCTTCAGCTTGCCATGGGGGCACTTTCAGCCGGGCCGGGTGGCCCAGTGACCCGACAGCCAGAGAGGCTGTCTGCAGACTGACTGCCCTTTGTTTCTCCAGAGTCAGGACTCTGGACCCAGAAATACATGCCTTGACTCGGGCTTGCAGCTTTTTAAGCTGTTGGTGTCTGTGGGTGTTGGCATCTGGAAAACGTGGCTGGTTTTCCTGAACCCGGAGCCTGTAAAAGCCTGGATATTTGCTGGGCGGGCTTTGCTCATCCCTGTGCCCTCTCTTTCTCTGGAGAGTCTCTGCAAACGTTTGTCTTCCCTTTCTATCTGATCCTCTTCCTTCTGTTTTCACAACCCTGCGTGGGGAAAAGTGACCTAAAGCCAGGTCAGCTGAATTAAAAGGGAGGTGATTGAGTTCACGGCCGGTACATCAGTGACTTCAGGGGACTATTTATTTATTTATTTATTTTTGGCCATGCTGTGTGGCATGTAGGATCTTAGTTCCATGACGAGGGATGAAACCCGTGCCACCTGCAGTGGAAACGGGGCGTCTTAGCCACTTGACCTCTTGGGAGGTCCCAGGCTTTTTAATTTAGAGCTGTGGGGTGCGGTAGGGTGGGATAGTACCCTCGTAAACTTGGAGAGAGAAGATATCCCCATCTGTAGGGCACTTCCTTGTGCTAAGAGGGAGAGGGGAAAGGAAATCAGACTGCCAGGTGCCCAAGGCCAGTGCAGCCCCCGGGGCTCCGCAGGGAAGAAGGGCTGAGAGTTGCCATTAGAGCCGACGTCCACAAGAGGGCGCTGGAGCACCAGCGGTTCCCTCGTGTGCATCCCTGGCCAAGCCTCCAGGTTCGGACATGGGGATTGAGGAAAGTCAAGGACGTGCCCAGAGGAAAGGGGTTGTTACTGGGCACCTCTGATTCGCTTGCAGAAATTGCCTCCTCTCACAGAGTGGGCTGAATTCTGCCTTCAGCTTGCCATGGGGGCACTTTCAGCCGGGCCGGGTGGCCCAGTGACCCGACAGCCAGAGAGGCTGTCTGCAGACTGACTGCCCTTTGTTTCTCCAGAGTCAGGACTCTGGACTCAGAAACACCTGGCTTGACTTGGGTTTCCAGCTTTTAAGCTGCTGGTCTCTGTGTGTGTTGGCATCTGGAAAACGGGGCTGTCGTCCTGAACCTGGAGCCTGTAAAAACCCTGGTGTTTGCTGGCGGGCTGCGCTCATCCCTGTGCCCTTTCGTTTTCCCGAGAGTTCTCTCCAAAAGTTTGTCTTCCCTTTCCATCTGATCCTCTTCCTTCTGTTTCCACAACTGTGCCTGGGGTAACCTGACCTAAAGCCAGATCACTTGAAGTATGTGGGAGATGATTGATATAAACCCTGGTACATCGGTAAATGCAGTGGGCCCATTTATTTATTTATTTATATTTGGGCATGCTGTGTGGCATGTAGGATCTTAGTTCCCCGACCAAGGATCAAACCCATACGCCCTGCAGTGGAAGAATGGAGCCTCAACCACTGGAGGAACAGAGAAGTCCTGGGCTGATTAATTTAAAGTAGTAGGATGTGGTAGGGAGGGATGAGTACCCTGGGAGACTTGGAGAGAGAAAATATCGCCATCTCTAGGGCAGTTCATTGTCGTAAGAGGGAGAGGGGGAAGGAAATCAGGCGGGCAGGCGCCCTGGGCCAGTGCAGCCCCTAGAGCTGGCAAGGGAGGCAGGAGGAAGGGCTATAAGTTGCTATTAGAGACGAAGGCCACAAGAGGGCGCCGGAGCGCCAGCGGAGCCCACCTGTGGATCCCTGGCCAAAATTCCAGGTTTTGAGATGGGGTTGGAGATGGGGTTAGCAGAACCGTAAGGACGTGCCCAGAGCAAAGGGGTTAGTTACGGGCCCCTCTGATTCAGTGGCTCAAATTGCCTCGCCGCACAGGGGGGCAGTGGTCTGCCTTCAGCATCCGATGGGGACACTTCCAGCCAGGTTGTGGCCCAGTGGTCAGACGGCCAGACAGGTTGCCTGTAGACTGAGTTCCCTTTGTTTCTCCAGAGTCAGGACTCTGGACCCAGAAATACGTGACTTGACTTGGGCTTGCAGCTTTTAAAGCTGTTGGCCTCTGTGGGTGTTGGCATCTTGAAAACGGGGCTGGTTTTCCTGAACCTGGAGCCTGTAAAAGCCTGGATATTTGCTGGGCGGGCTTTGCTCATCCCTGTGCCGTCTCTTTCTCTGGAGAGTTCTCCGCAAACGTTAGTCTTCCCTTTCTATCTGATCCTCTTCCTTCTGTTTCCACAACCCTGCGTGGGGAAAAGTGACCTAAAGCCAGGTCAGCTGAATTAAAAGGGAGGTGATTGAGTTCAAGCCCGGCACATCAGTGACTTCAGGGTGTTATTTATTTATTTATTTATATTTGGACACGCCGTGTAGTATGTAGGATCTTAATGTTAGTTCCATGACGAGGGATGAAACCCGTGCCACCTGCAGTGGAAACGGGGCGTCTTAGCCACTTGACCTCTTGGGAGGTCCCGGGCTTTTTAATTTAAAGCAGTGGGGTGCGGTAGGGGGGGATAGTACCCTCGTAAACTTGGAGAGAGAAGATATCCCCATCTGTAGGGCACTTCATTGTGCTAAGAGGGAGAGGGGAAAGGAAATCAGGCTGCCAGGTGCCCAAGGCCAGTGCAGCCCCCGGGGCTCCGCAGGGAAGAAGGGCTGAGAGTTGCCATTAGAGCCGACGTCCACAAGAGGGCGCCGGAGCACCAGCGGTACCCTCGTGTGCATCCCTGGCCAAGCCTCCAGGTTCGGACATGGGGTTTGCGGAAAGTCAAGGACGTGCCCAGAGGAAAGGGGTTGTTACTGGGCACCTGTGATTCACTTGCTGAAATTGCCTCCTCTCACAGAGTGGGCTGAATTCTGCCTTCAGCTTGCCATGGGGGCACTTTCAGCCGGGCCGGGTGGCCCAGTGACCCGACAGCCAGAGAGGCTGTCTGCAGACTGACTGCCCTTTGTTTCTCCAGAGTCAGGACTCTGGACCCAGAAATACATGCCTTGACTCGGGCTTGCAGCTTTTTAAGCTGTTGGTGTCTGTGGGTGTTGGCATCTGGAAAACGTGGCTGGTTTTCCTGAACCCGGAGCCTGTAAAAGCCTGGATATTTGCTGGGCGGGCTTTGCTCATCCCTGTGCCCTCTCTTTCTCTGGAGAGTCTCTGCAAACGTTTGTCTTCCCTTTCTATCTGATCCTCTTCCTTCTGTTTTCACAACCCTGCGTGGGGAAAAGTGACCTAAAGCCAGGTCAGCTGAATTAAAAGGGAGGTGATTGAGTTCACGGCCGGTACATCAGTGACTTCAGGGGACTATTTATTTATTTATTTATTTTTGGCCATGCTGTGTGGCATGTAGGATCTTAGTTCCATGACGAGGGATGAAACCCGTGCCACCTGCAGTGGAAACGGGGCGTCTTAGCCACTTGACCTCTTGGGAGGTCCCAGGCTTTTTAATTTAGAGCTGTGGGGTGCGGTAGGGTGGGATAGTACCCTCGTAAACTTGGAGAGAGAAGATATCCCCATCTGTAGGGCACTTCCTTGTGCTAAGAGGGAGAGGGGAAAGGAAATCAGGCTGCCAGGTGCCCAAGGCCAGTGCAGCCCCCGGGGCTCCGCAGGGAAGAAGGGCTGAGAGTTGCCATTAGAGCCGACGTCCACAAGAGGGCGCTGGAGCACCAGCGGTTCCCTCGTGTGCATCCCTGGCCAAGCCTCCAGGTTCGGACATGGGGATTGAGGAAAGTCAAGGACGTGCCCAGAGGAAAGGGGTTGTTACTGGGCACCTCTGATTCGCTTGCTGAAATTGCCTCCTCTCACAGAGTGGGCTGAATTCTGCCTTCAGCTTGCCATGGGGGCACTTTCAGCCGGGCCGGGTGGCCCAGTGACCCGACAGCCAGAGAGGCTGTCTGCAGACTGACTGCCCTTTGTTTCTCCAGAGTCAGGACTCTGGACCCAGAAATACGTGCTTTGACTCGGGCTTGCAGCTTTTTAAGCTGTTGGCCACTGTGGGTGTTGGCATCTGGAAAACGGGGCTGGTTTTCCTGAACCTGGAGCCTGTAAAAGCCTGGATATTTGCTGGGCGGGCTTTGCTCATCCCTGTGCCGTCTCTTTCTCTAGAGAGTTCTCCGCATACGTTTGTCTTCCCTTTCTATCTGATCCTCTTCCTTCTGTTTCCACAACCCTGCGTGGGGAAAAGTGACCTAAAGCCAGGTCAGCTGAATTAAAAGGGAGGTGATTGAGTTCAAGCCCGGCACATCAGTGACTTCAGGGTGTTATTTATTTATTTATTTATATTTGGACACGCCGTGTAGTATGTAGGATCTTAATGTTAGTTCCATGACGAGGGATGAAACCCGTGCCACCTGCAGTGGAAACGGGGCGTCTTAGCCACTTGACCTCTTGGGAGGTCCCGGGCTTTTTAATTTAAAGCAGTGGGGTGCGGTAGGGGGGGATAGTACCCTCGTAAACTTGGAGAGAGAAGATATCCCCATCTGTAGGGCACTTCATTGTGCTAAGAGGGAGAGGGGAAAGGAAATCAGGCTGCCAGGTGCCCAAGGCCAGTGCAGCCCCCGGGGCTCCGCAGGGAAGAAGGGCTGAGAGTTGCCATTAGAGCCGACGTCCACAAGAGGGCGCCGGAGCACCAGCGGTACCCTCGTGTGCATCCCTGGCCAAGCCTCCAGGTTCGGACATGGGGTTTGCGGAAAGTCAAGGACGTGCCCAGAGGAAAGGGGTTGTTACTGGGCACCTGTGATTCACTTGCTGAAATTGCCTCCTCTCACAGAGTGGGCTGAATTCTGCCTTCAGCTTGCCATGGGGGCACTTTCAGCCGGGCCGGGTGGCCCAGTGACCCGACAGCCAGAGAGGCTGTCTGCAGACTGACTGCCCTTTGTTTCTCCAGAGTCAGGACTCTGG
This sequence comes from Leucopleurus acutus, assembly GCF_964270905.1. Lineage (NCBI taxonomy): Eukaryota > Metazoa > Chordata > Mammalia > Artiodactyla > Delphinidae > Leucopleurus > Leucopleurus acutus. The sequence goes on from NC_139156.1 coordinate 74,403,389, forward strand.
ACCCAGAAATACATGCCTTGACTCGGGCTTGCAGCTTTTTAAGCTGTTGGCCACTGTGGGTGTTGGCATCTGGAAAACGTGGCTGGTTTTCCTGAACCCGGAGCCTGTAAAAGCCTGGATATTTGCTGGGCGGGCTTTGCTCATCCCTGTGCCCTCTCTTTCTCTGGAGAGTCTCTGCAAACGTTTGTCTTCCCTTTCTATCTGATCCTCTTCCTTCTGTTTTCACAACCCTGCGTGGGGAAAAGTGACCTAAAGCCAGGTCAGCTGAATTAAAAGGGAGGTGATTGAGTTCACGGCCGGTACATCAGTGACTTCAGGGGACTATTTATTTATTTATTTATTTTTGGCCATGCTGTGTGGCATGTAGGATCTTAGTTCCATGACGAGGGATGAAACCCGTGCCACCTGCAGTGGAAACGGGGCGTCTTAGCCACTTGACCTCTTGGGAGGTCCCAGGCTTTTTAATTTAGAGCTGTGGGGTGCGGTAGGGTGGGATAGTACCCTCGTAAACTTGGAGAGAGAAGATATCCCCATCTGTAGGGCACTTCCTTGTGCTAAGAGGGAGAGGGGAAATGAAATCAGGCTGCCAGGTGCCCAAGGCCAGTGCAGCCCCCGGGGCTCCACAGGGAAGAAGGGCTGAGAGTTGCCATTAGCGCCGACGTCCACAAGAGGGCGCTGGAGCACCAGCGGTTCCCTCGTGTGCATCCCTGGCCAAGCCTCCAGGTTCGGACATGGGGATTGAGGAAAGTCAAGGACGTGCCCAGAGGAAAGGGGTTGTTACTGGGCACCTCTGATTCGCTTGCTGAAATTGCCTCCTCTCACAGAGTGGGCTGAATTCTGCCTTCAGCTTGCCATGGGGGCACTTTCAGCCGGGCCGGGTGGCCCAGTGACCCGACAGCCAGAGAGGCTGTCTGCAGACTGACTGCCCTTTGTTTCTCCAGAGTCAGGACTCTGGACCCAGAAACACCTGGCTTGACTTGGGCTTCCAGCTTTTAAGCTGCTGGTCTCTGTGTGTGTTGGCATCTGGAAAACGGGGCTGTCGTCCTGAACCTGGAGCCTGTAAAAACCCTGGTGTTTGCTGGCGGGCTGCGCTCATCCCTGTGCCCTTTCGTTTTCCCGAGAGTTCTCTCCAAAAGTTTGTCTTCCCTTTCCATCTGATCCTCTTCCTTCTGTTTCCACAACTGTGCCTGGGGTAACCTGACCTAAAGCCAGATCACTTGAAGTATGTGGGAGATGATTGATATAAACCCTGGTACATCGGTAAATGCAGTGGGCCCATTTATTTATTTATTTATATTTGGGCATGCTGTGTGGCATGTAGGATCTTAGTTCCCCGACCAAGGATCAAACCCATACGCCCTGCAGTGGAAGAATGGAGCCTCAACCACTGGAGGAACAGAGAAGTCCTGGGCTGATTAATTTAAAGTAGTAGGATGTGGTAGGGAGGGATGAGTACCCTGGGAGACTTGGAGAGAGAAAATATCGCCATCTCTAGGGCAGTTCATTGTCGTAAGAGGGAGAGGGGGAAGGAAATCAGGCGGGCAGGCGCCCTGGGCCAGTGCAGCCCCTAGAGCTGGCAAGGGAGGCAGGAGGAAGGGCTATAAGTTGCTATTAGAGACGAAGGCCACAAGAGGGCGCCGGAGCGCCAGCGGAGCCCACCTGTGGATCCCTGGCCAAAATTCCAGGTTTTGAGATGGGGTTGGAGATGGGGTTAGCAGAACCGTAAGGACGTGCCCAGAGCAAAGGGGTTAGTTACGGGCCCCTCTGATTCAGTGGCTCAAATTGCCTCGCCGCACAGGGGGGCAGTGGTCTGCCTTCAGCATCCGATGGGGACACTTCCAGCCAGGTTGTGGCCCAGTGGTCAGACGGCCAGACAGGTTGCCTGTAGACTGAGTTCCCTTTGTTTCTCCAGAGTCAGGACTCTGGACCCAGAAATACGTGACTTGACTTGGGCTTGCAGCTTTTAAAGCTGTTGGCCTCTGTGGGTGTTGGCATCTTGAAAACGGGGCTGGTTTTCCTGAACCTGGAGCCTGTAAAAGCCTGGATATTTGCTGGGCGGGCTTTGCTCATCCCTGTGCCGTCTCTTTCTCTGGAGAGTTCTCCGCAAACGTTAGTCTTCCCTTTCTATCTGATCCTCTTCCTTCTGTTTCCACAACCCTGCGTGGGGAAAAGTGACCTAAAGCCAGGTCAGCTGAATTAAAAGGGAGGTGATTGAGTTCAAGCCCGGCACATCAGTGACTTCAGGGTGTTATTTATTTATTTATTTATATTTGGACACGCCGTGTAGTATGTAGGATCTTAATGTTAGTTCCATGACGAGGGATGAAACCCGTGCCACCTGCAGTGGAAACGGGGCGTCTTAGCCACTTGACCTCTTGGGAGGTCCCGGGCTTTTTAATTTAAAGCAGTGGGGTGCGGTAGGGGGGGATAGTACCCTCGTAAACTTGGAGAGAGAAGATATCCCCATCTGTAGGGCACTTCATTGTGCTAAGAGGGAGAGGGGAAAGGAAATCAGGCTGCCAGGTGCCCAAGGCCAGTGCAGCCCCCGGGGCTCCGCAGGGAAGAAGGGCTGAGAGTTGCCATTAGAGCCGACGTCCACAAGAGGGCGCCGGAGCACCAGCGGTACCCTCGTGTGCATCCCTGGCCAAGCCTCCAGGTTCGGACATGGGGTTTGCGGAAAGTCAAGGACGTGCCCAGAGGAAAGGGGTTGTTACTGGGCACCCGTGATTCACTTGCTGAAATTGCCTCCTCTCACAGAGTGGGCTGAATTCTGCCTTCTGCTTGCCATGGGGGCACTTTCAGCCGGGCCGGGTGGCCCAGTGACCCGACAGCCAGAGAGGCTGTCTGCAGACTGACTGCCCTTTGTTTCTCCAGAGTCAGGACTCTGGACCCAGAAATACATGCCTTGACTCGGGCTTGCAGCTTTTTAAGCTGTTGGCGTCTGTGGGTGTTGGCATCTGGAAAACGTGGCTGGTTTTCCTGAACCCGGAGCCTGTAAAAGCCTGGATATTTGCTGGGCGGGCTTTGCTCATCCCTGTGCCCTCTCTTTCTCTGGAGAGTCTCTGCAAACGTTTGTCTTCCCTTTCAATCTGATCCTCTTCCTTCTGTTTTCACAACCCTGCGTGGGGAAAAGTGACCTAAAGCCAGGTCAGCTGAATTAAAAGGGAGGTGATTGAGTTCACGGCCGGTACATCAGTGACTTCAGGGTGTTATTTATTTATTTATTTATATTTGGACACGCCGTGTAGTATGTAGGATCTTAATGTTAGTTCCATGACGAGGGATGAAACCCGTGCCACCTGCAGTGGAAACGGGGGGTCTTAGCCACTTGACCTCTTGGGAGGTCCCGGGCTTTTTAATTTAAAGCAGTGGGGTGCGGTAGGGTGGGATAGTACCCTCGTAAACTTGGAGAGAGAAGATATCCCCATCTGTAGGGCACTTCATTGTGCTAAGAGGGAGAGGGGAAAGGAAATCAGGCTGCCAGGTGCCCAAGGCCAGTGCAGCCCCCGGGGCTCCGCAGGGAAGAAGGGCTGAGAGTTGCCATTAGAGCCGACGTCCACAAGAGGGCGCCGGAGCACCAGCGGTACCCTCGTGTGCATCCCTGGCCAAGCCTCCAGGTTCGGACATGGGGTTTGCGGAAAGTCAAGGACGTGCCCAGAGGAAAGGGGTTGTTACTGGGCACCTCTGATTCACTTGCTGAAATTGCCTCCTCTCACAGAGTGGGCTGAATTCTGCCTTCTGCTTGCCATGGGGGCACTTTCAGCCGGGCCGGGTGGCCCAGTGACCCGACAGCCAGAGAGGCTGTCTGCAGACTGACTGCCCTTTGTTTCTCCAGAGTCAGGACTCTGGACCCAGAAATACATGCCTTGACTCGGGCTTGCAGCTTTTTAAGCTGTTGGCGTCTGTGGGTGTTGGCATCTGGAAAACGTGGCTGGTTTTCCTGAACTCGGAGCCTGTAAAAGCCTGGATATTTGCTGGGCGGGCTTTGCTCATCCCTGTGCCCTCTCTTTCTCTGGAGAGTCTCTGCAAACGTTTGTCTTCCCTTTCTATCTGATCCTCTTCCTTCTGTTTTCACAACCCTCTGTGGGGAAAAGTGACCTAAAGCCAGGTCAGCTGAATTAAAAGGGAGGTGATTGAGTTCACGGCCGGTACATCAGTGACTTCAGGGTGTTATTTATTTATTTATTTATATTTGGACACGCCGTGTAGTATGTAGGATCTTAATGTTAGTTCCATGACGAGGGATGAAACCCGTGCCACCTGCAGTGGAAACGGGGCGTCTTAGCCACTTGACCTCTTGGGAGGTCCCGGGCTTTTTAATTTAAAGCAGTGGGGTGCGGTAGGGGGGGATAGTACCCTCGTAAACTTGGAGAGAGAAGATATCCCCATCTGTAGGGCACTTCATTGTGCTAAGAGGGAGAGGGGAAAGGAAATCAGGCTGCCAGGTGCCCAAGGCCAGTGCAGCCCCCGGGGCTCCGCAGGGAAGAAGGGCTGAGAGTTGCCATTAGAGCCGACGTCCACAAGAGGGCGCCGGAGCACCAGCGGTACCCTCGTGTGCATCCCTGGCCAAGCCTCCAGGTTCGGACATGGGGTTTGCGGAAAGTCAAGGACGTGCCCAGAGGAAAGGGGTTGTTACTGGGCACCTCTGATTCACTTGCTGAAATTGCCTCCTCTCACAGAGTGGGCTGAATTCTGCCTTCTGCTTGCCATGGGGGCACTTTCAGCCGGGCCGGGTGGCCCAGTGACCCGACAGCCAGAGAGGCTGTCTGCAGACTGACTGCCCTTTGTTTCTCCAGAGTCAGGACTCTGGACCCAGAAATACATGCCTTGACTCGGGCTTGCAGCTTTTTAAGCTGTTGGCGTCTGTGGGTGTTGGCATCTGGAAAACGTGGCTGGTTTTCCTGAACCCGGAGCCTGTAAAAGCCTGGATATTTGCTGGGCGGGCTTTGCTCATCCCTGTGCCCTCTCTTTCTCTGGAGAGTCTCTGCAAACGTTTGTCTTCCCTTTCTATCTGATCCTCTTCCTTCTGTTTTCACAACCCTCTGTGGGGAAAAGTGACCTAAAGCCAGGTCAGCTGAATTAAAAGGGAGGTGATTGAGTTCACGGCCGGTACATCAGTGACTTCAGGGGACTATTTATTTATTTATTTATTTTTGGCCATGCTGTGTGGCATGTAGGATCTTAGTTCCATGACGAGGGATGAAACCCGTGCCACCTGCAGTGGAAACGGGGCGTCTTAGCCACTTGACCTCTTGGGAGGTCCCAGGCTTTTTAATTTAGAGCTGTGGGGTGCGGTAGGGTGGGATAGTACCCTCGTAAACTTGGAGAGAGAAGATATCCCCATCTGTAGGGCACTTCCTTGTGCTAAGAGGGAGAGGGGAAATGAAATCAGGCTGCCAGGTGCCCAAGGCCAGTGCAGCCCCCGGGGCTCCGCAGGGAAGAAGGGCTGAGAGTTGCCATTAGAGCCGACGTCCACAAGAGGGCGCCGGAGCACCAGCGGTTCCCTCGTGTGCATCCCTGGCCAAGCCTCCAGGTTCGGACATGGGGATTGAGGAAAGTCAAGGACGTGCCCAGAGGAAAGGGGTTGGTACTGGGCACCTCTGATTCGCTTGCTGAAATTGCCTCCTCTCACAGAGTGGGCTGAATTCTGCCTTCAGCTTGCCATGGGGGCACTTTCAGCCGGGCCGGGTGGCCCAGTGACCCGACAGCCAGAGAGGCTGTCTGCAGACTGACTGCCCTTTGTTTCTCCAGAGTCAGGACTCTGGACCCAGAAACACCTGGCTTGACTTGGGCTTCCAGCTTTTAAGCTGCTGGTCTCTGTGTGTGTTGGCATCTGGAAAACGGGGCTGTCGTCCTGAACCTGGAGCCTGTAAAAACCCTGGTGTTTGCTGGCGGGCTGCGCTCATCCCTGTGCCCTTTCGTTTTCCCGAGAGTTCTCTCCAAAAGTTTGTCTTCCCTTTCCATCTGATCCTCTTCCTTCTGTTTCCACAACTGTGCCTGGGGTAACCTGACCTAAAGCCAGATCACTTGAAGTATGTGGGAGATGATTGATATAAACCCTGGTACATCGGTAAATGCAGTGGGCCCATTTACTTATTTATTTATATTTGGGCATGCTGTGTGGCATGTAGGATCTTAGTTCCCCGACCAAGGATCAAACCCATACGCCCTGCAGTGGAAGAATGGAGCCTCAACCACTGGAGGAACAGAGAAGTCCTGGGCTGATTAATTTAAAGTAGTAGGATGTGGTAGGGAGGGATGAGTACCCTGGGAGACTTGGAGAGAGAAAATATCGCCATCTCTAGGGCAGTTCATTGTCGTAAGAGGGAGAGGGGGAAGGAAATCAGGCGGGCAGGCGCCCTGGGCCAGTGCAGCCCCTAGAGCTGGCAAGGGAGGCAGGAGGAAGGGCTATAAGTTGCTATTAGAGACGAAGGCCACAAGAGGGCGCCGGAGCGCCAGCGGAGCCCACCTGTGGATCCCTGGCCAAAATTCCAGGTTTTGAGATGGGGTTGGAGATGGGGTTAGCAGAACCGCAAGGGCGTGCCCAGAGCAAAGGGGTTGGTTACGGGCCCCTCTGATTCACCGGCTCAAATTGCGTCACCTCACAGTGGCACAGTGGTCTGCCTTCAGCTTCCGATGGGGACACTTCGTGCCAGGTTGTTGCCCAGTGGTCGGATGACCAGACAGGTTGCCTGTAGACTGACTGCCCTTTGTTTCTCCAGAGTCAGGACTCTGAAGCCAGAAATACCTGCCTTGACTCGGGCTTGCAGGTTTTTAAGCTGGCCTTTGTGGGTGTTGGCATCTTGAAAACGGGGCTGGTTTTCCTGAACCTGGAGCCTGTAAAAGCCTGGATATTTGCCTGGCGGGCTTTGCTCATCCCTGTGCCGTCTCTTTCTCTAGAGAGTTCTCCGCATACGTTTGTCTTCCCTTTCTATCTGATCCTCTTCTTTCTGTTTCCACAACCCTGCGTGGGGAAAACTGACCTAGAGCGAGGTCAGCTGAATTGAAAGGGAGGTGATTGAGTGCAAGCCCGGTACATCAGTGACTTCAGGGGGCTATTTATTTATTTATTTATATTTGGACATGCCGTGTAGTATGTAGGATCTAAATGTTAGTTCCATGACGAGGGATGAAACCTGTGCCACCTGCAGTGGAAGCGGGGAGTCTTAGCCTCTTGACCTCCTTGGAAGTTCTGGGCTCTTTATTTTAAAGCAGTGGGGTGCGGTAGGCTGGGATAGTACCCTGGGAAACTTGGAGAGAGAAGATATCCTCATTTGTAGGGCACTTCATTGTGCTAAGACGGAGAAGGGGAAGGAAATCAGGCTGCCAGGTGCCCAAGGCCAGTGCAGCCCCCGGGGCTCCACAGGGAAGAAGGGCTGAGAGTTGCCATTAGAGCCGACATCCACAAGAGGGCGCCTGAGCACCAGCGGTACCCTCGTGTGCATCCCTGGCCAAGCCTCCAGGTTCGGACATGGGGATTGTGGAAAGTCAAGGACGTGCCCAGAGGAAATGGGTTGTTACTGGGTACCTCTGATTCACTTGCTGAAACTGCCTCCTCTCACAGAGTGGGCTGAATTCTGCCTTCAGCTTGCCATGGGGGCACTTTCAGCCGGGCCGGGTGGCCCAGTGACCCACCCGACAGCCAGAGAGGCTGTCTGCAGACTGACTGCCCTTTGTTTCTCCAGAGTCAGGACTCTGGACCCAGAAATACGTGACTTGACTTGGGCTTGCAGCTTTTAAAGCTGTTGGCCTCTGTGGGTGTTGGCATCTTGAAAACGTGGCTGGTTTTCCTGAACCTGGAGCCTGTAAAAGCCTGGATATTTGCTGGGCGGGCTTTGCTCATCCCTGTGCCCTCTCTTTCTCTGGAGAGTTCTCCGCAAACGTTAGTCTTCCCTTTCTATCTGATCCTCTTCCTTCTGTTTCCACAACCCTGCGTGGGGAAAAGTGACCTAAAGCCAGGTCAGCTGAATTAAAAGGGAGGTGATTGAGTTCAAGGCCGGTACATCAGTGACTTCAGGGGACTATTTATTTATTTATTTATTTATTTATTTATTTATTTATTTCTGGCGACGCCGTGCGGCATGTAGGATCTTAATCTTAGTTCGATGACCAGGGATGAAACCCGTGCCACCTGCAGTGAAAGCGGGGAGTCAGCCAATTGACCTCCTGGAAATTTGTGGGCTATTCAATTTAAAGTAGTGGGGTGAGGTAGGGTGGGATAGTACCCTCGTAAACTTGGAGAGAGAAGATATCCCCATCTGTAGGGCACTTCATTGTGCTAAGAGGGAGAGGGGAAATGAAATCAGGCTGCCAGGTGCCCAAGGCCAGTGCAGCCCCCGGGGCTCCGCAGGGAAGAAGGGCTGAGAGTTGCCATTAGAGCCGACGTCCACAAGAGGGCGCCGGAGCACCAGTGGTACCCTCGTGTGCATCCCTGGCGAAGCCTCCAGGTTCGGACATGGGGATTACGGAAAGTCAAGGACGTGCCCAGAGGAAAGGGGTTGTTACTGGGCACCTCTGATTCACTTGCTGAAATTGCCTCCTCTCACAGAGTGGGCTGAATTCTGCCTTCAGCTTGCCATGGGGGCACTTTCATCCGGGCCGGGTGGCCCAGTGACCCGACAGCCAGAGAGGCTGTCTGCAGAGTGACTGCCCTTTGTTTCTCCAGGGTCAGGACTCTGGACCCAGAAATACGTGCCTTGATTCGGGCTTGCAGCTTTTTAAGCTGTTGGCCACTGTGGGTGTTGGCATCTGGAAAACGTGGCTGGTTTTCCTGAACCTGGAGCCTGTAAAAGCCTGGATATTTGCTGGGCGGGCTTTGCTCATCCCTGTGCCGTCTCTTTCTCTGGAGAGTTCTCTGTAAACGTTTGTCTTCCCTTTCTATCTGATCCTCTTCCTTCTGTTTCCACAACCCTGCGTGGGGAAAAGTGACCTAAAGCCAGGTCAGCTGAATTAAAAGGGAGGTGATTGAGTTCAAGCCCGGCACATCAGTGACTTCAGGGGGTTATTTATTTATTTATTTATATTTTGGACACGCCGTGTAGTATGTAGGATCTTAATGTTAGTTCCATGACGAGGGATGAAACCCGTGCCACCTGGAGTGGAAACGGGGCGTCTTAGCCACTTGACCTATTGGGAGGTCCCGGGCTTTTTAATTTAGAGCAGTGGGGTGAGGTAGGGTGGGATAGTACCCTCGTAAACTTGGAGAGAGAAGATATCCCCATCTGTAGGGCACTTCATTGTGCTAAGAGGGAGAGGGGAAAGGAAATCAGGCTGCCAGGTGCCCAAGGCCAGTGCAGCCCCCGGGGCTCCGCAGGGAAGAAGGGCTGAGAGTTGCCATTAGAGCCGACGTCCACAAGAGGGCGCCGGAGCACCAGCGGTACCCTCGTGTGCATCCCTGGCCAAGCCTCCAGGTTCGAACATGGGGATTGCGGAAAGTCAAGGACGTGCCCAGAGGAAAGGGGTTGGTACTGGGCACCTCTGATTCGCTTGCTGAAATTGCCTCCTCTCACAGAGTGGGCTGAATTCTGCCTTCAGCTTGCCATGGGGGCACTTTCAGCCGGGCCGGGTGGCCCAGTGACCCGACAGCCAGAGAGGCTGTCTGCAGACTGACTGCCCTTTGTTTCTCCAGAGTCAGGACTCTGGACCCAGAAACACCTGGCTTGACTTGGGCTTCCAGGTTTTAAGCTGCTGGTCTCTGTGTGTGTTGGCATCTGGAAAACGGGGCTGTCGTCCTGAACCTGGAGCCTGTAAAAACCCTGGTGTTTGCTGGCGGGCTGCGCTCATCCCTGTGCCCTTTCTTGTTCTCGAGAGTTCTCTCCAAAAGTTTGTCTTCCCTTTCCATCTGATCCTCTTCCTTCTGTTTCCACAACTGTGCCTGGGGTAACCTGACCTAAAGCCATGTCACCTGAAGTATGTGGGAGATGATTGATTTAAACCCCGGTACATCAGTAAATGCAGTGGGCCTATTTATTTATTTATTTATATTTGGCCATGCCGTGTGGCCTGTAGGATATTAGTTCCCCGACCAAGGATCAAACCCATACGCCCTGCAGTGGAAGAATGGAGTCTAAACCACTGGAGGACCAGGGAAGCCTGGGGTGATTAATTTAAAGTAGTAAGATGTGGTAGGGAGGCATGAGTACCCTGGCAGACTTGGAAAGAGAAAATATCGCCATCTCTAGGGCACTTCATTGTGGTAAGAGGGAGAGGGGGAAGGAAATCAGGCGGGCAGGCGCCCTGGGCCAGTGCAGCCCCTAGAGCTGGCAAGGGAGGCAGGAGGAAGGGCTATGAGTTGCTATTAGAGACGAAGGCCACAAGAGGGCGCCAGAGCACCAACATAGCCCCCGTGTGGCAGCTCCCTGTCCAAACCAACAGGCTCTGAGATGTAGTTGGAGTTGGGGTGGGCAGAATCTCAAGGACACGCCCAGAGTAAAGGGGTTGGTTACTGGGCCCCTGTGATTAAATCAGTCAAATGCCTCACCTCACAGAGGGGGACAGAGGTTGCCTTCAGTTTGCGATGGTGGCATTTCCAGCCTGGTCTTGTGGCCCAGTGGGTGGACGGCCAAACAGGCTGTCTGCAGAGTACTGTCCTTTGTTTCTCCAGCGGCAGGAACCTAGACCCGGAAATACCTGCCCTGACTTGGGCTTGCAGCTTTTAAGCTGCCGGCCTCTGTATGTGTTGGCACCTGGGAAACGCGGCTAGTTGTCCTGAACCTGGAGCCTGTAAAAGCCCTGGTATTGCTGGGTGAGCTGTCCTCATCCCTGTGCCCTTTGTTTCTCTTGAGCTCTCCCCAAACTTCCTTCTTCCCTTTCCACCTGATCCACTTCCTCCTTTCCCCCCACCCTTGCCTGGATGTCCTGACTTAAATGCAGGTGAAGTCAGTTATGGATGTTGTTTGATTTAAAGCCAGGTGACCTTATGTAGATGGCTGGGCCGCTGGCTGATTTAAAGTAGTGGGGTGGGGTTGGGAGGTGAGAGTTTCCTGGGAGAGTTTGAGAGAGAAATACCCTCCTCTGTAGAGCATTCGTGGCGCTTAGGGGGAGAGAAGGAAGGCAATGATGGTGGCACGTTTCCAAGCCAGTGCAGTCTCTGGGGCTGCGGGGGCGGGGCGGGGGGTGGGGGTGGGTAAGCAGCAGGAAGTGTCGAGAGTTGGCATTACAGCAGACGGCCTCTAGAGGGCTTCGGAGCACTGTGCAGCCCACCTGAGGCTCCCCAGCTGGACCTCTAGGTTTGGAATTGGGGTTGGTTATGGCGTTGATGGAACCCCAAGGATGTGCCAGTTTGTTTTTCACAGCAGCTGTACCATTTTACATTCCTGTCAATAGTTCATAACGATTTCGATTTCTCCACATTCTCACCAACACTTGTTATTTTCCATTTTAAAAAATTATAGCCCTTGTAGTAGGTGTGATGTGGCATCTCATTTTGGTTTTGATTTGCATGTCTCATGATTAATGATGCTGAGGATCTTTTATGTGCTTCTTGACCATTTGTGATTTTCTTTGGAGAAATGTCTTTTCAATTTCTTTGCCCATTTTTTTTTCTTTTTTTTTTTGCGGTACGCGGGCCTCTCACTGTTGTGGCCTCTCCCGTTGCGGAGCACAGGCTCCGGACGCCTAGGCTCAGCGGCCATGGCTCACGGGCCCAGCCGCTCCGCGGCACGTGGGATCCTCCCGGACTGGGGCACGAACCCGTATCCCCTGCATCGGCAGGCGGACTCCCAACCACTGTGCCACCAGGAAAGCCCCCAGCTGACCTTTTAGTAGGGTCATTCTAGTGCTTTTTGAAGCATAGATGGTAGGACTACAGAAGGCAGACCAGAGACACCCTGTAGGAATTTGCTCTAATAATCCTTTGATAGATGCTGGGGGTTTGGACCAGGGTGGTGGCCATGGAGGGGATGCAGAGTATACCTGCACAGTCAAGCCAAAAGGATTTGCTGATGCATTGGGAGTTGGGTTTGAGAAAAATAGAATAGTCCAGTTTAACTCCATAATTTTTGGCCAGAGGATCCAGAAGAATGGATGGCCTTTAACTGAGCAGCTGGGGAGGAGCACTTCGGGGGGAGAACATGAGAAATTTGGATGTGGGCGTGTCAAGATTGAGATGTCTCTCAGACTTCCTGTAAAGGGATCAAGCAGGCGTTAGCCATAGGAGGCTGGGATTCTGATTCCAGATAGCAATGCCCAGGCTGGACAGGGAGGTTCAAGACCTGTCAGCACCCACGTGGTGTTTGTAATGCCAGAAAAGAGAGGAGAGATTGGAGCCCACGCACTGAGCCATGGACTCACCAGTACAGACGTTGGAGGGATGAGAGGGGACCAGAAAAGGGGGCTGAGGAGAAGAGGAAGCAGGGGGTGTGTCCTGGGACAGGCGAAGCAGGCGGGTCCAGATGGAGGGCGACAGCCCATGCAAACGCCAATGACAGCTTAAGTCCTCTGGGAACCAAGGCTTAGTCCTTGGATCTGGCCGCTGGGGGACAGGTTCAGTCACTGAGTCCTTACAAGACCAGTTTTGCTGGATGAAACGAATTGGAACGGGTTCAAGAGTGATAGGCTGGGAGTGAGTACAGAATGTGAACATAGACGCACTTCTGAGAATGTTTTGCTAAAAATGGGAGCAAAAAAGAGACACGAGAAATAATAGAGTCAAGAGAGTATTTTTTTAAGGGTAGGGTTAATAAAAATGTGTTTGAGATTGATATTGACGATCCATTTGAGATGGAAAGTGATGCTGTAGGGGTGAGAAGGCATCCTTGCTGAAGCACTGGCCACAGGGCAGTGGGCTTACCCATTGTTTCAGAGGGGCAGAGTAGCACAGTATCATTGCAGACAGGTAGGGGGGTGCCATGCTAAATCCAGTGGCCCAGGGGTCCCACTGAGGCTGGGACTTTTCAGACAGCAGCACTAGTGGGCAGAGCATAGCAGGACATGAAGAGCTACACCGTCCACACCCCCTTTACCTGCTTCCAGGCCACCACTTCCACCGAGAGCATGAGAACCCGCAGCAATGTTTATATGGCTCACAAAGCTGCAATTTGGGCAGGTTTGGTGGAGACTTCTCATCTCTCTCCACTCTGCATCAGCCGGGGTAGCTTAAAGGCCAAGGCTGGACTCACCTGCTGGTTTCGTCCCTCCCTCACATCTATGTCCGGCAGTTGATGGCGGGGAGAGGCAGACAGCCGGGGGTTGGGACACTGGGCATTCTTGGGCATCTCTGTCTCCTGATGGCCTCTCCATGTGGCCTCCCCAGCATGCGGGGGCCAGACTTCTCACCTGTCAGCTCAGATATCCAAGGCTCATGTCCCAAGAGAGGTCCAGGACAAGGCTGTGTTGATGTGTGTGACTGAGCTTGGAAATCACATGCTTTTGGTTGAGGCAGTTACTGAGGTCTGCCCAGGTTCAGGGGGAGGGGACTCGAGCCCCACCTTTTGATAGAGGCAAGTCCATGTAACACTGTAAAAAGAGCATATGTGGCCACCTTTGGAAAATATTGCTGCAAGAGTTCCCATATTAATGTGCAACCTAGATAACAATCCATTAAAAATATGTAGTCCATCCTGTTGATAAGTTCCTCCTGTATCTTTCTAAAATGGCTTTTCTCTAACACCACTCCTGTGTCTATCTTGACCATTGAGAAGAGGCTGAATGGTCCATACCCACCGAAGGCAGATTGAAACCTTTTGGGTCCCAGAGATCTGAGTTCCGGTTCTGTCACCTATGAGCCATGTGGGTTTGGGCAAGTCTCTTAATCTCCTCAGCCTCCGTTATGTTATTTTTATTTATTTATTTATGGCTGTGTTGGGTCTTCATTGCTGTGCACGGTCTTTCTCTAGTTGCGGTGAGCGGGGGCTACTCTTCATTGTGGTGTGGGGGCTTCTCATTGCAATGGCTTCTCTTGTTGTGGAGCATGGGCTCTAGGCACGTGGGCTTCAGTAGTTGTGGTGCATGGGCTCAGTAGTTGTGGCTTGCAGGCTCAGTAGTTGTGGCACACGGGCTTAGTTGCTCCACGGCATGTGGGATCTTCCCAGACCAGGGATCGAACCTGTGTCCCCTGCACTGGCAGGCAGATACTTAACCACTGCACCACCAGGGAAGCCCCCATTATGTTATTTTTAAGATGTGGATGATCATGATATCCCTTTTTAAAAAAAAACAAATATTTATTGAGCTCCTATTATGTGCCAGACCTGCTTAAGATGATTGGATGCAGTGATAAAATAAGCACCATGGGGCTCATACTCCAGTGGCCGTGCTGCCTCGTGAGCTGTTGAGAAAATTCAAAGAAACGATGCATGGGACACAGGTATGCAGCCCAGCCTGGCCATAAGAACTGCTTGGGAATGCGGGTCTGCATCGTCTTCATCCTCCCCCTCTCTTCAGTGTTCTTCCTCCTACGACAGGCAAAATAAATATGTTCCCACAAACAACGGTGCCCAGGAAACCTTAAGACAACGAATTTGTGCTTCAAATCGAGAGTCTGAATCTTTTGGGACAAAGAAAGAGAACTGGCTGGGGAAAAAAAGTAAAAGCATTTCAAGCCCATCATCACCAGCGCTATAATCGCTTAAGAACAGTTAAGTCAACCATGAAATTAACAAGGAGCAGAATTCTGTGCTCCTTCCACTGAGATCTCTGTGGCTGGGCTTCATATTTCCGAGATGAACGTCTCCCACGGTCACCCCGCGCCTCCAAGGAGAGCGACCCTTCTAGGAGATAGTATTCTCATTAGTGCTGGACAAGCAGAAGCAGGCTTCGACAGCAGTCTCAGTCCTGACAGTCTCTGACCATGCGACAGTCTCCGCCCTGTGGAGAACCCTGGGCTGCGGACAAGGACAGAGGTCGTCTACATATGGCTCTGCCCTATATCCAGGCGACCCCACGCACTCCAACCAGTGCGCCTGCGCTCGGCCTCCAGTCTCTGATCTCCTGGGTCTGTGCCATCCCGCCTACGCTACCTGGCCCGGGGACCTGTCTTAAGCCTTCGGCCTGTGCTAACACCCTGGGACACCTGGCTTGGCTTCTACCCAAACATCTAAAACGGATATGTGACACCCTATCCCAAATAAGGCACTCACGAAATTTCATTATTACTGAAAGACTTGGAAGATAAGTAATAATACTATTTTTTGCATTGAAACACAGCGAAGGTTGCAACATCACCTGGTCCCTCTAGGTCTTCAACCCATAACATACAAGGGCCTCCACCTGCCCACCTCCTTCCCCTACTCCATCACTCCTAGCAGGGCCACTCCCAGCCACGGTCCTTGCCCCCCTGCTATGCCTCTGCAACTTGGAGCATTGTTCTTCCTAATTCATTATACTAAGCATGATGGATGCCTCATCCTTAAAGGGGAGATGGTAAGGAACCAACATATACCACTGGTCCTCCGTGCTTATATCAGTCAGCGTGGGCTAAGAGGTGTTGCTGAAACAAAGGATCCCAAATCTCAGTGCTGTATGGCAGCAAATGATTATTTCTTACCCACCTCTATAGTCCAATGCAAGCTGGCCTCGGCTCTGCTCAATTAGGGCCTCAGGATTCAGAAGCAGTCGGTACCTGGGACCTACTAGTCTCCCAGATGAGAGAAAAGAGCAATGGGAGAACAACACGATGGCCCCTGGATGTTCCGCTTGGAAGAGGCGCACGGTACTTCCGCTCAGATTTCTTGGGCCAAAACATGTCAGTTGCCAAGCCTGCTGTCAATGGATGGGAAGCATGATCCTAACAGGGAGGGGCTGTACGAGGGCCATCAGACATTTAGAACAAATCATGCCCAACACAACGGACCCACTCACTGGGCTGATGCTTCTCTGATGATAACGCCTTTAGTTCCTTCCATGGAACCCTGTGAAGAAGGTAGAAGTGACTTGTTTTACAGATAGAAATGGAGGCTCTGGGGCCAGGTAAGCAGCGACTCAGGGGAGGTCTGGAATTCTCTTTGAGCCCTGGGGAGCTATGTTCCAGCACCAGTTTGGAGCCAGAGTGACCTGGGGAATTCCATAGGGAATCCCAACTCTAACCCAGGTGGGTGGAGGGACACACGGTATTTAGGGAGAGGCAGGTGGAGTTCTCCTAGAGTCCAGTCAGACTGGTCGGGAGGGGGCAGGGTTGCCCTTAGGAGGTGGGCAGGACTGCCTCTAGGTGGGAATGGGTGGGGACTGGGGTGATTCACAGGTAGATCAGCCTTGCCGGCTGGGAGCAACCCCTCTGCTCAGCAGAATTCCATCCGAATTTCCCTTCTGCGACTTTCTCCAGAATCAAGGGAGGACTTGCCGGTCCTGGTTGACAAGGACCCTGCTTTCCCCATTCCTAGTTTTTCCCTCCATGATCCTGGGCTCTCAGAAGTTTGGCTTAGCAATCCATGGCCAAAGGCTTTTGCTCACAGGTATTCCCTGGACCCAGAGGACTGTGGAACCTCTTTCCCTGATAGGCAGAGTCCAGTTCAGTAAACTTCGGCAACGCAGTCTTTCACCGCCCACCAAGTCTGAGTCCTCGGGCAGGATGAGGCCCAGAGTTCTTGGTCCGGACACTACCGCTAGGCTCCTTGAGCCCATCCGCAAAGAAAAGAGGCTTCACAGTCTCACACAGTTTTCTTTCTGGAGATCACCCAGTTGTAGAGCTCCAGAGCTAGGAGGGCTTTCGGAGATCCTAGAGTCCAACATGCTCTTTCCAGAACTCTCGCCCAAGGAGAGGAAGGTCAAGAGCAAGGTCACCAGCTGTTCAGTGCTGAAACAGAAACCAAGCATATCACGGCCAACCCCCTCCTGGCGCCAGCAGTGTCTGATCCTGTGAACAACGAGAGCCATTCTGGACCTCCTCAGGTGTTCACAGGGGCCAGAACATGCCGCATGGTCAAGGACCAGCCTCAGGCCAAGCCCCCTCCTCCAGAAGGCTCCCGTGGACATGTAGCAGAATAGAGTAAGCAGTGGATTCAGAGCCACGGGCAATGAGTTCAAGTCCTGACTGCCATTTATTGACTATGTGACCCCGAAGAATTGACTTAAACTCTCTGAGCATCTGTGAACTTGGACTGGAGCTCCATTGACCTTGTTGGACGGGTGTCGGACGACAAGAAGACTGACCTGCTCTTTCCCACCTCCCCTAGATTTCCTACCGACTAATGACTTCACTGGGTGTATGGAGTTGATGGGAGAGAAATAGTACATTTAATCAGTTCAGAAATGTATACTTGTACACCTCAACTTTTCAGAAATCAGGTCGTATCTCTCCATCAAGAGTTTTAACTTTATGTTAGCTAGGTGGCAGCCCTGAGGTTAATATCACTTCCTGCACGTGTCCCTCCTGGTAGCTTGACTGGATGACCTCACCCCCTCAATGTTTCTGTCAACAAATCATTGAAGCACCCTTGGGTGGAAGGAACGAGAGTCCTGGATGGTGTCTGAAATGTTCTGCTGACGCCTTCTGGTAAGATCTAGAAAGCGCCAGCAGCAAACCTTGTAGAATAGTGATCAGTGGCGTATCCAGAAAAAGCTAATGGGGTGTTGTGTTCAGAAATGCACATCACGCAGGCTCCTGCTGGCACAGAGGACAGCATCGTGTGGAAAAACCTGGACATTGATGTTGCAGAGTCAGAACGCGACCATCAACAGCTCTCTCTCTCACACACACGCTCACTCATCCTCTACCTCGGGGACAAGGTATCTCCCACGACTGGGCAGAGGCTTGAGTTCTTTTCTCTTCATTCTGCCCCCGGGAGGTTTTGTGACTGGGAAAGCAGCCCAGGAGTCCATGTTATGCCTCACCAAGACTTGGCAGGTGCTTTCACATGTTCTTTGCCTCCAACCCAAACAAATCTTTTATGTTTATATTTAATTATATTCTAATTGCACAAATAATACATGTGCATGTTCTGTTATTTAGAAAAGTGAAACTTACAGATGCATCAGAAATCCTCCCACATGGCCACCTGCTCCCTGCCACCATGCCCAAGGCCCTCCCCAAAGATGACATCATAACTGGTGTAGGGACTTCCCTGCCTGTCCAGTGGTTAAGACTCTGCGCTTCCACTGCAGGGGGCATGGGTTAGATCCCTGGTCGGGGAACTAGGATCATGCATGCTGTGTGGCACGGCCAAAAAAAAAAAAAGAAAAATTAATTTGCTTAATTTGCTTTTGCATAATTTGGGTTTCATCAGTGAGTTAACACAAATAGTTAACATAAACGATATTCCATGTATTCATGCTTTTGCAGTTTGCTGTCTCCACTTAACAAGAAATCTTGTGAGAACTTCCCATATTAAATGAATATAGGATGACCTCATCTATAAACTGCTGAATAGTGATAATTTATTTACCCTTTTCCATGTCGATAGACATTTGGTTGTTTATATATTTGTGTAGCTACTATAAACAAGGCTAAATAAACATCCTTGTTTAGCCAGCTTATGCATATGTGTAGGAAGTGAAATTGTTTTGGTCTAAGGGATTGCACCCTTTGATTTTAGTAGATATGGTTAAATTGTCCGAAAAAATGCTGTTCCTATTTACACTCCCATCAGTTCTAAATAGTATCCGGTTTTCCAAACTGTTGAGTGAAAAATGTATCTTGTATCTTGAGGTTGCACAGTATACTATTATTAATGTAAATTTATTTTATAGATATTGTCATTTGTGTCTTAAGAATGACTTTCCTAATTCCACATATATTCTTTCATATTTTTTCACTTATAAATATATTTTAAAATAATTTTGTAGGGATAAATCATCTGTATTTGTTTTAGTATTGTGAGGTAGCTGTCTACCTTCATTATATTACAAATGTATAGTTAGTCAATTCAGCACCATTTTTTGAATAATCTCTTATTCAAAATCTATATTTTACACTCTTTTAGTTTATATAGTAAATTCCTCAATGTGTAGGCCAGTTTCAGGAAACTATCCTCTTTCAAAGTGAGTATCTGATATTCTATATGTTTATTCTTACATATTCCTTCAATTATAATGGTTTATTATATATTTTCATGTGTCACAGAGAATTTCTACTTCACTAATTTCCTTTTTCCTAACAGTCTTGACTATTCTTACACATTTTCTCCAGTTTATCTCTTTATTCATGCAAATTTTAATTTAAAAATTATAGATATGACACTTTATCATTTTCTCATATGGGTCCTGCACGGTTTTTTTTGGTTTACCCCTGGCTGTGTTGTAACAGTGTTGCTATTATGAATGACATTTTTCTTTATATGTTATAATTCATTGCTGGTAGATAGGGGACTTGGTGTAGACAGGCAGTTCGCTCCATCTAATGGAATTTGTCCTAATTATTCTTATAGTTTGTTAGCTCAGTTTTCTAGATAGAAAATCACATTGTCTGAAAAAAATGACACTGCAATTTAGGGTAAACCTTGTACTTTTTTGTCTGCTTCTTCCCTTGCAGTTATTAGTTTTTTAGCGTTTTCGCACCCATTGTGATAATTCATATTTTCCTGTAAATTTCTCCATGATGTCTCTGATTTCAAACCCTTTATCGTACATATTGGCCTACTATGATTTATTTAATTTCCTTGGCCTTCCTTCTTTTTTCCTGATCTTGTCTGTGTTTTCTCCTCGTCGGTCTGATCAGGTTGCAGTACCCATGTTGTAAACATGCACGTGATGGCACTGAGCCTCCCAGCATTTGTGCAAATTCAGCATTGCTAATTCTGAGAGCCCGCTTTGGGTTTTATGGATTAACAGTGTGAATTTTTTCCTACTGTAGGTTTGATTTCTATTTTATTATCTTCATCTTCTTTATCAATCACAATTCAACTTTCTTGGGTTTATTTTAATGCTGGCCTTCCTGCTTTTGAACTAAGATAGTAGTTCCTTTATTTATAATCTTCCTTTTCTCTAATTAATGCATTTAAGGTTCTAAATTTTCTCAGGATACTGCTTTGAAAAATATTCACAAGTTTAAAAAGTGGAGTATTCCGTCATCCATTTCTTGGTTGTCATCAATTTCTGCTGTGATGTTGGAATTTCTGTCATGGTGTTCTTTTAAATCCAAGAGTAACTTTAAGTGTGTTATGTAATTTGGGGGAATCACTAGTTTCTAACTTAATTACTTTGAAGTCAGTGAATATGGCTATATGAATTAGACTTTTTAGACTTAATTTAGAACTACTTAGGAGTTTACATCTCAGGAAATTTTTGTCCCTTTTTAAAGATTAATTCTATTGTATTTTTTAAATTAAAAAAATTTTTAAAATTTTATTTTTGGCTGCACTGGGTCTTCGTTGCTGCACGCGGGCTTTTTATCTGGTTGCGGAGAGTGAGGGCCACTCTTCGTTGTGGTGTGCAGGCTTCTCATTGCGGTGGCTTCTCTTGTTGCAGAGCATGGGCTCTAGGCACGCGGGCTTCAGTAGGTGTGGCACGTGGGCTCAGTAGTTGTGGCTCGTGGACTCTAGAGCGCAGGCTCAGTAGTTGTGGCGCACGGGCTTAGTTGCTCCGCGGCATGTGGGATCTTCCCGGACCAGGGCTCAAACCCATGTCCCCTGCATTGGCAGGCGGATTCCCAACCACTGCGCCACCAGGGAAGCCCCAATTCTGTTGTTGATAGAAGGATTTTAATGAAATTTTAAAAATTGATCTATCATTTTCCATTTTATTTATTTACTTCTTTGTTTATTTCTTAGGAGATATATATATATCTCCTACTATAAGAGAGCTATTTTAATACCTTCTGATGTTTCTATCAGTTAAAAAAAATAGCTTTATTAGGAGTTGCCTGGCCGTCCAGCGCTTAGGACTCGGTGCTTTCACTGCTGTGGCCCAGGTTCAATCCTTGGTTGGGGAACTAAGATCCTGCAAGCCATGTGAGGATGCCAAAAAATAATAATAATAAAAATTAAAATAAATTAAAAATAAAAAGTAGCTTTATTGAAATATAATTCACATTCCACAGAGTTCACACATTTAAAGTGTACAATTCAGTAGTTTTTAATCTATTACATTATGAATTTTTTAAAAACTGTGGTAAAAATATATAACAAAATTTTCCATTTTAACCATTTTAAAGTATACAGTTCAGTGGCATTAATGACATTCACAATGCTGTACAACCTTCACCACTATCTATTCCCAAGATATTTTCATCACCCCAAACAGAAACTGTGTATCCATTAAACAGAAACTCCCCATCTTCTCCCCAGCCCCTGGTAATCTTTAATCTATTTTCAGTCTCTAAGAATTTGCTTATTCTGGACACCTCATATAGTGGAATCATAATATTTGCACTTTTGTGTCTCATTTATTTCACCTTATTTTAAAGGTTCATCCATGTTGCAGTATGTATCAGAACTTCATTTCTTTGTATGAATGCTATTTCATGTATGTATATAATACACTTTGTTTATCCATTCATTTAATGGATGCTTGGGTTATTTTCACCTCTTGGCTACTGTGAATAATGCTATGAACACTGGGATATAAATATCTGTTCCCGTCCTTGCTTTTCAATTCCTTTGGGGTATATAACTAGGAGTAGAAGTGTTGAGTCATAGTAATTCCATATTTAGCTTTTTGAGGAACCGCCAAACTGTTTTCCACAGCAGCTGCACCATTTTAACATTCCCACCAGCAATCTATGAGCGTTCCAATATCTGTGCTTTTGGTGTCCAATCTAAAAAATAATTGCCAAACCCAATGCAATGAAGATTTCACTTATGCTTTCTTCTAAGAGTTTTATAGTTTCAGCTCTTATTTTTGGGTCTTTGATCCATTTTGAGTTATTTTTTTAAAAATATGGCTTAGGTAAACTCCAACTTTATTTGTTAACATGTAAATATCCAGTTTTTCCAGCACCTTTTGTTGAAAAGATTATCCTCTCCCCATTGAATGATCTTGGCACCTTGTCAAAAATCATTTGATCATATGTGAGGGTTTATTTCTGGGCTCTCTATTCTATTACATTTGTCTAAATGTCTGTCTTTAGGCCAACACTGTACTGTTTTGATCACTGTAGCTTTGTAATATATCTTGAAACCAGAAACTGTGAGACCTCTAGCTTTGTTCTTCTTTTTCAAGATTGTTCTGGGATCCCTTGATATTCCATATAAATTTTAGGATTTTTTTTCTGTAAAAAATACCATTGGGATTTGATAGAGATTGCACTCATCTGTAGATTGTTTTGGATATTATTGTCATCTTAACAATATTAAGTCTTCCGATCAATGAACATGGGTTACCTTTTCATTTATTTATGTCTTCTTTATTTCAGCAATGTTTTACAGTTTTTAGTGTATAAATCTTTAAGCTCCTTGGCTAAAATTATTCCAACGAGGACCTACTGTAGAGCACAGGGAACTATACTCAGTATTTTGTAAAAACCCATAAGGGAAAAGAATCTGACAAAAAAATTATAGCTGAATCACTGTGTTGTACACTGAAACTAACATGACATTGTATCAATAAATCAATTACACTTCAATAAAATAAAATAATAAATAAAAATTACTCCTAAGAATTTTACTCTTTTTGATGCTATCACAAATCAATTAAATTTTATCTTTCAGTGTGTTTATTGTGAACATACAGAAATAGAACTGATTTTTGTGTACTGATTTTATATCCTATAACTTTGCTGAATCATTTATTTTCTCTAACAATTTCTGTGTGTGTGTGTGTGTGTGTGTGTGTGTGTGTGTATGTGTGTGTGTGGTTAAGAGCTTTACTGAGTTATAATTTATGTACCATAAAATTCACTCATTTTGTGTGAATGATTTTTTAGTAAATTTACAGGGTTGTATAGCTATTATGACAATCCAATTCTGAACATTTCCATCACCCCAAAAAGATCCTTTATGTCCATCTGCAGTAAATCCCTATTTCTACTCCCAGCCCTAGGCAATCACGGATATACTTTCTGTCTATAGATTTGCCTTTTCTGGGCATTTAATACGAACTGAGTCATACAATATGTGGTCTTTTTCTTCTGGTTTCTTTCACTTAGCATAATGTTTTCAAGGTTCATCTTTGTTGTAGCTTGTATCTGTACTTTATTATTTTTTATTGCCAAATAGTATTTCTTTGTATGGATACACTAATTTTGTTCACCATTTCACCAGTTGATGGACTTTTTGGCTATTATGAATAATGCTACTATAAACATGTGCATACACATCTTTGTGTGGAGATAAATTTTCATTTATTTTAGGTACATACCTAGGAGTGGAATTGTTTGGATCATATGGTAAACTTATGTTTACCTTTTTAAGAAAATAAGTGTTTTTCCAAAGTAGTTGCATCATTTACGTTTCATTAGCAATGTATAAGTGTTCCAGTTTCCCCACATTCTCACCAAAAGCTTGTAAGGACGGTCTTTCTTATTATAGCTATGCTGGTGGCTGGCAAATGATGTCTCATTGTGGTTTTGATTTGCATACCCCTAAATGACTAATGATGTTGAACATCTTTTCATTCACTTATTAACGATTCCTACATATTCTTTGGTGAAGTATGTCTTCAGATCCTTTGCCTATTTAAAAATTAGTTAAAAAAATTTATTTTGCTACTTTGTAAGAGATCTTTACGTATTCTGGATACAAGTCTTTTAGCAGATATTTACATTACAAATATTTTCTCCCAGTTTCTGGCTTGACTTTTAATTTTCTTAATCATGTCTTTTGAAATATAAAAGTTTTTAATGTTGACAGAGTCTAATTTATCTATTTATCTTTGGTTGCTTGTGCTTTAGGTGTCATATCTAAGAAACCATTGTTTAATCCAAAGTCATGATGATTTATACCTGTTTGCTTCTAAGAACTATATAAATATAGCTCTTACATTGAAATTTTAGATCTATTTTCAGTTAATTTTGATACATGATGTGAGGTAGGGTCTAACTCCATTCTCTTGCATGTAAATGTTCAGTTGTCCCAATACCATTTGTTGAAAAGATGATTCTTTCCTCCATTGAATTGTCTTGGCAACCTTTTCAAAATCAATTGCTCATAAATGTGAAGGTTTATTTTGGGGCTCTCAATTCTATTTCGTTGATCTCTCTGCATATATCCTTATGCTAGTAACACAGTCTTGTTTATTGTAGCTTGCTGGTAAGTTTTGAAACCAGGAAGTGTAAGTCCTCCAATTCTGTTCTTCTTTTTTAAGGCTGTTTTAGCTATGCTGGTTTCCTTGAATTTGCATGTGAAATTTTGCATCAGCTTGTGAATTTCTTTACAGAATACACCTGGGATTTTGGTAAGGATTGCTTTTAATCTGTAGATTTATTTGGGGAGTATTGCCATCTTAACAATATTACGTCTTCCCATCATGAACTTGGGATGCCTTTCCATTTATTTAAGTCTTCTTTAATTTCTTCCAATTATGTTTATAATTTTCAGCATATAAGTCTTTGTTAAATTTATTCATAAATATTTTATTATTTTTGATGCAATTGTAAATGGAATTTGTTATGGGTTGAATTATATCCCCTCAAAATCCATATGTTGAAGGCCTAACCCCCCAGTAGCTCAGAATGTGACCTTATTTGGAGTTACGGTATTTACAGAGGTAATCAAGTTAAACTGAAGTCTTTAGGGTGGGCCCCTAATCCAGTATGTCTGTGTCCTTATAAGAAGGGGAAATTTGGACATAGACATGCACACAGAGAGGATGCCATGTGAAGATTGGAGCTATGCTGTGACAAGCCGAGAAACTACCAGAAGCTAAGAGAGAGGCCTGGAAGAGACCCTTCCCTCACAGCCCTCAGAAGAAACCAAACTTGCCAACACCTTTGTCTTAGACTTCTAGCCTCCAGAACTGTGAGACAAAAAAATTTCCATTTAAGCCACCTATTTTGTGGCATGTTGTTATGGCAGCTCTAGCAAACTAACACAAAATTGTTTTGTTTTTTTTAAATAAATTTATTTATTTTATTATTTATTTTTGGCCGTATTGGGTCCTCGTTGCTGCGCATGGGCTTTCTCTAGTTGCACCGTGTGGGGGCTATTCTACATTGTGGTACGCAGGCTTCTCACTGCAGTGGCTTCTCTTGTTGCGGGGCACAGGCTCTAGGCTTGTGGGCTTCAGTAGTTGTGGCACATGGGCTCAGTAGTTGTGGCTCACGGGCTTAGTCGCTCCACGGCACGTGGGATCTTCCCGGACCAGGGGTCAAACCCGTGTCCTCTGCATTGGCAGGCAGATTCTTAACCACTGCACCACCAGGGAAGCCCCCAGAATTGTTTTCTTAATTCTATTTTCAGATTGTTTAATGCTGATATATAAAGATACGACTGATTGTTTATTGATCTTGTATACCCTGCAACCTTGCTGAACTCATTTATTAGCTCTAACAGCTGTGTGCATGTGTGTTCGTGTGTGTATGTGTAAGTGTGTATTCCTTCAAAGTTTTCTACGTCCTAGAGTGTGTTATCTGCAAATAGAGATAGTTTTACTTCTTCCTTTCCAATCTGGATGCCTTCAAATTTGTCACTGAATATTTTTCTGGCTTCCTATTCAGTCATATCTCTCTGTGGATATTAATTATACTTTTTCTAAAGTCTTCTCTCTTTACTCAATTAACTCTAAGTCCTTGAATGTTGATTTCCACGGGATGCATTGGTTTCCTCTTTTTTTTTTAATTTAAAAATTAAAACAGTTTTTTTGGTTTCTTTGGGTCTTTGTTGCTGTGCGTGGGCTTTCTCTAGTTGCGGAGATCGGGGGCTGCTCTTCATTGCGGTGTTTGGGCTTCTCAATGCATTAGCTTCTCTTGCTGCAGAGCACAGGCTCTAGGTGCACGGGCTTCAGTAGTTGTTGCACTCAGGCTCAGTAGTTGTGGCTTGCGGGCTCTAGAGTGCAGGCTCAGTAGTTGTGGCACATGGGCTTAGTTGCTCTGTGGCCTGTGGGATCTTCCCGGGCGGCATGTGGGATCTTCCCGGGCCAGGGATTGAACCCGTGTCCCCTGCATTGGCAGGTGGATTCTTAACCACTGCGCCACCAGGGAAGTCCCTGGTTTCCTCTTCTGTGGCGTTTGTTTTCCTTTGGTGTGTGTTAAATCACAGGAACATATGACTGTGCATCCTTGCCTTGCCATTTCCTTTTTACCCCTGTATGAATGTTCTAGTTCTTCCTACAGCCTCTTGCCCAAGGAACATGAGTGGAAGGGACAAGCCTTGTGGTCAGTCGTGAGTCCCAGTGATGGAGGTTTCTAGACTGGGGCTACTTGGCCTCCTGGGAGTTGCCCTAGGCTCTGTCTGTCCTCTGAAGCCCAAGTGCCCACACCTACTGCCCCTGTCCTGGAGCAAGTGAAGGAGGACACCTCACCCCCTACTTACTGCCCCCAGTGTCCCAAATCTTCACCCCTCAGGAGCCCAGGCTCCCTCTGCTCTGTGTCTCTTTCCTCTCAGAACCTCCAACACAACCCGCCTTTCACAGTGGTCCTCTCCTGATGTGTTTTTTTTTAAATTTTTATTGGGGTATAGTTAATTTACAGTGTTGTGTTAGTTTCAGGTGTACAGCAAAGTGAATCAGTTATACATGTACATATATCCACTCTTTTTTAGATTCTTTTCCCATATAGGCCATTACAGAGTATTGAGTAGAGTTCCCTGTGCTATACAGTAGGTCCTTATTAGTTATCTATTTTATATATAGTAGTGTGTATATGTCAATCCCAATCTTCTAATTTATCCCCCCCTTACCACCCCCCATAACCATAGGTTTATTTTCTACCTCTGTAACTCTGTTTCTGTTTTGTAGATAAGTTCATTTGTAGCCTTTTTTTTAGATTCCACATATAAGTGATATCGTATGATATTTGTCTTTCTCTGTCTGACTTACTTCATTCGGTATGACGGTCTCTAGGTCCATCCACTGATGTGGTTTTTTAACAGAGATATTTTTTTATTCCATAAATTTGTGGCCACAAGGGACTAAAAACTGACCTCATAGGTTTCATCCTCTCATCTGTAAAATTGGTATACTATTCCTTTCTCAAAATGTCAACATGGAAATGAACATGGGACAAATTACAGACAGCACCTGTGCATTAAAGTGCATTCAGATGTCCAAGACTGTCCTCATTGCCTCACTGCAAACAAGTTTGGAATGTGCCTGCACCACACTGGCTTGTCTGTAGCCCCCAGACCCTGACAGGTGGGTGGCTGGAGTCTGTGGGAACTCAGGGGAGCAGGAAAGGCCAAGCACCATCCCACCCTGGCTCCAACCCCTCGAAATTTCTAGAGACTTCAACAAGCTTCACTGCCTTACTGGCAGTGCCCACGTGACGGATGCCCAAGCCCATGATGGTGGCCATTGGACTGATGCTCCCGCGCAGTGGCAAGGCTTAGGGCTGCATCTGTGAAAGTGCACTATTCCCACACATGCCCCCTACACCTGGCTTGTGTGTGTGCGCCAACAGACATGCACACACACCACACATGCACGCACACGTGCTCACACACACGGGCACACGCTGTCCTCTTCAGGAGTCAGTTTTATTCTTTCTTTCCCCATGTTTATAACTGTTTATTCTTTTTTTTTTTTCCAGCCGCGCTGTGAGGCATGCGGGATCTTAGTTCCCCAACCAGGGATCGAAACTGTGCCCCCTGCAATGGAAGCGCAGGGTCCCAACCACTGGACCGCCAGGGAAGTCCCCTATCTCTGTTTATTCTCTATCTTTTCCTGTCCCTTTCCCTCTCTTTCTCAAGGAATCACCTCTTCCTCCATCTGTCTGTCTCCCTTTCTGTTCTCTCTGCCTCAGTTTTGGTTTTCTGTGTTTTGTTTTGTTTTTACCAGCCATCAGCTGTGCTGCATGCAGAGCAGGGGCGGTCAATTCAACGCCAGTCACAACGGCCCCCGAGCATAGGAGGCAAGGCTGAAGCTGCCCCACTGCTCTGACTGAGGAGGGCTGGTTGCGGTGTGAAAATCAGGACCAGGGACCCGCTGCAGTGAGTCCATGGAGCGCAGACCCTGCTGCCCTGGGATGAGGCCCAGGGCATCTCCCAGAATACCTCATCTCTCAGCCCTCATCTGCTGGGCAGGGGTTCGTGGGCCACCCCTACAGGGACAGCTGTGGGTCCAGTCCTGAGGTCACCAGAGGAGGCCCCACTGGTCCAACCTGGAAGAATGGCTGGGGTCTGGCTGTGAGCAACTCAAGCCCAGGTAAGCGGCTGCGTGAGGGACGGGGTGGGCCTGTTGCTGGGGGGTCTGGGCTGTGCCCAGTCCCTCCCATTTTCTTGGAGCAAGTCCCCCAGCCCCTCAGCTCAGTCTCATCCTCTGTAAGACAACTGCCTGTTTTCCCTGTGGGATGTGAGCATTAGGGGACCTGAGTGGTCATGTTACCCAGCTAAGAAAACACAAGTTCCTTCCTGAATTTCCCACTTCTGCGCCTGTTTTCTCCATCCATTCATTCACTCATTCATTCATTCAGCCTGCCATGTGATGGACATGCTCAGTGCTTTGGGGGTGCAGAAACATGATCAAGCCCTGGCGCTTTGAAAACCCTCTGTTTCATCTTTCACGCATCCCCCCTCTGCTTCTCTCCTTTAGCTTATGGGCCCCCCAACCCGGAGCCCATTGTCTGCTTCCTTGAAGCTGGCATGTAAAAGCAGATAAATCAGAAGAGTGGAGAAAATTTTCTAACCGGTTATGATCTGTTTAGATTAAAGACAAATATTGTTCACAGAAACACCCATGTAGGAACTTTTTATCTAAATTAGAGCTTTTTATCCAAATGAGAAATGAGTCATTTAATCTGTGAGGAGGGGCAGAAGCTGGATTTTGACAAACACATCAACCTTCAGAAAGACAAGAGTACTCAACTCTCTCTCCCTCAATTAGCAGAACACGACACTTCCGTGTGTGGCTCTCTGTTTTCTAGTGGAGAGCGGAGTGGGGAAGGGGGAAGGGGGAAGAGGAAGGGGCATCCACAGACCACCAGTGTCCTGACTGGTGCCAGGTCAGGAGGCTGTGAGGTGAGGGAAGTAGAGGTGCGGCCCACAGGCTCCCTGTCTTTCCTCTTCAGGGACCAGCCACACACTCTCCCAGGGGGCACCCAGCACACCATTGGGGCAGGCCACCAACTACACTTCCTGGGAAATACTGATGGCCTGCAGGCATTTATCACTCTCAAAATGTTTTCATTATTCAAAACCCAGTCTTGGAGAGCTTGCTCTGATGGACTAGTTAAGCAGGCTTTGGGAGGTGTGTGTGTGTGTGTGTGTGTGTGTGTGTGTGTGTGTGTGTGCGCGCACTGTCAACCTCTGTTGATCAGTGCCACTCTGGCGAACTGTTCTGGTGTCTTCCACATGTTACCTCTTCTTTTATCTGGAGAGGGAGCTTCAGTTTACTCACTTGACTGATGTAGAAACTGCTGCTTGCGGGTACCAAGTCCAAACAGCCAGTACGTGGCAGAGCTGGAACAGAAATCAGCCGCGACCACCCTCAAGCCCTCTGGGGCCACAGCTTTCTCCACGTCTAGTGCAGGTGCACCTAGTGGCTTCCCTCACCTGTCAGTTTGGGACACAGCCCCTCCCTCCAAACTCCCATGCTTTGTGGGTTCAAGCAATCTCCTTTCTGAGAAGCACTTTGGGCTTCCAAAGAAGAGAATCATGTGGCCAGGGAGGGCCCCATGCTGACCTTCAGCAGCATAAGAGTGAAGGAAAGGGAAGTGACCAGGAAGTGGTCTGCGGGAAGATCCCAGCCTCCACCCCCAGGACAGCAGATCCACCACGATGCAGGGACTGGTCAACCTTCACGACCGCTGGCAGGAGACCTGCTGCCGGTGACTCAGAGGAAGAGGCTCAGTTCACAGGTCCCCCACATGCAGCTCAGAAGGAAGCCATGTCTACTGAACCTGTACCCTGGACCAGACACCTTTTAGTCCAATTTCTTCCTGGGCAGTGTGTGAGAGAGACATGATTGTCATGTCTCTTGTCGAACAGGCAAATAGGGGAGGCTGGGAGGTTAACACTGTATGAGTATTTGTGCATTAAGGCTGGCCTTCCTGTTGGACTCTTGACTTCAGAAGCAGAGACCTTGTAAGCCCAGCACAGAGCAATGCCATGTGTTGTCTGACCCCCAAATCAAAATGGCCTCTGACTACCTAGAGAAGGAAGGTTATAGGGCTTGGCTGTGCTGTGTCCTTTACCCCAGCATCCTTGCCCCAGGAGTCCTCTGCCCTTGGAGTCATACACTACAGGGACACTGGTTGGAGGCAGATCTGAGTGACAGTCCTGGCTACAGTTACTGGCCATGATTTAGCCTCTCTGAGTCTCAGTTTCTTGTCTGCAGAATGGGAGAAGCAGCAATACTCACCACAGTGTTGCTGTGATGATCAGAGGAGAGGACATAGGTAAAGAGATTAGTGTTTGCAGGACATAGGAAGTGGTCAGTAGAAGGTAGCTCCTCGGAAGGCAAAGAAGGAACAGTGTCGTACCACTCAGTGATCTGGGAATGGAGCTCTGCCCCGACCCAGAAGCCACGTTGGAACCTGCATCAGGAACATGGGGCAGCCTCATCCCACTGAGGCCTTCTCCCGCTTGCAGTGGAGCTCAGCATCGCAGGTCAACAGCATGAGCACACGAACTAGAGAGAAAGTGTGCTCTGAGCCAGGAGGGAGCCACGAGGCCAGTCTGTTGGTCAGGCAGAGTTTGCCCTTTTGGGGGACGCATCGCGTATCTCTCTCCAGGGAAGCTGTCCAGCCCCCAGTCTTCTCGTGGCATCCACTTGTGCCAAATGTGTGGCCTCCCAGCTCCTAAGTGAGTCAGTGCCCCCTACTTTAGAAGGTGTAACTAGATGCCTCTGGCTGTGATGGCAAGAAGGGGGATGTCAATTGCTTGTGGCATTTGCAGGGCACCTGAGCAGACCCCTACCCTCAGTCTGACCCTTCCCAGTATCTGTAAGGAGGCCCTTCTTTCCCAGACTTG
Organism: Leucopleurus acutus; assembly: GCF_964270905.1. Lineage (NCBI taxonomy): Eukaryota > Metazoa > Chordata > Mammalia > Artiodactyla > Delphinidae > Leucopleurus > Leucopleurus acutus. The sequence continues at coordinate 74,434,258 of NC_139156.1, forward strand.
ACATCCAGTAATTCTATTAAGCGCCGATTCAGGCGCTGTCCTTTGTGCTGATCAACATCACACCTCCTTATGGCCAGATGCCAAGGATCTCTACCACAGCGAGTGGGCTTTTAATTTTTTTTTAAATAAATTTATTTATTTATTTATTTATTTATTTTTGGCTGTGTTGGGTCTTTGTTGTTGCGCGCGGGCTTTCTCTAGTTGTGGCGAGTGGGGGCTACTCTTCGTAGCGGTGCGCAGGCTTGTCCTTGCGGTGGCTTCTCTTGTTGCGGAGCACGGGCTCTAGGCATGCAGGTTCAGTAGTTGTGGCTCACGGGCCTAGTTGCTCCGCAGTATGTGGGATCTTCCTGGACCAGGGCTCGAACCGTGTCCCCTGCATTGGCAGGCAGATTCTTAACCACTGCACCACCAGGGAAGTCCGGGCTTTTAAATATTTGTATAAAGCTGCATTTGGCTTCAGAGTTGCAAGTTTCCAAGGCTTCATGCTACCTGAAGCCTAACACCTCCTGGCTTCTCAGACTCAAAAGGTGCTGAGGCTCCGTTTAGCCTCAGGAGTAGCATGGCACGCACAGCCTGCTGCTTGTAGAGCAGGGACCAACAGGTCACAGTGTCTAGAGCAGAAGCAGCTGCAGTGGACGTACTTCCCCATCAGAGGCAGAAGCTCTCCAGGGCAGAGAGATACCAGTCTTGGCCATCGTCCTAAATATGTGTTTATTTGATGTTGTACACTTTCCCTTTTCACGTAGTTACAAAAAGTCCCCATTCTTTTGTGAAATGAGAGAAATTGGACATCCTTAAGGGGACAAATTGAATCCCAGCTTTGGGTACAGATGGGACTGGACTCCCCACCATTGCCGGGGGCAGGGTCCTTCTGGCTCTGCCACAGGACTTCCTGGCTCAGGATGAGGACCGAACCTCAGAAGCGCCCATGCCCTCTCACAAAGATACACCTGGCTCAGTCATACTTACATCATCCGTAAATGTCTGACCAGGACTCAGAGCAAGTTTCTAGCATAGATACATGCAGAGCTGCTTGGATGAAGTGGGAATAGGGGGTTCTGGGGTCTCATACTCAGCTTATTTCCCACTCACCAGGGACTCACAGAATTCATACTGAAAACCATGACTCTAAATAGAGCCTGTAAACAGTGGCCTTTGAATGGGTCCAGGTGGGGTGAACAGAAAATTTCAGCATAGGGTCATCTGAAGGACCCACCCTCCCTCTACCTTCCAGCTTCTCCTGGCCCTGCTCATTTGTATGTACTGTGGAATATCTTAAGGTATGAGCTCTTAGCCCAGATGAGAGAGAGAAAGAATGTCTCAGTTCAGAGAACTTGTCCATAATCATGCTCTAGAGGCAAGAAAAATGTTTAGCTTTTGTACTTGATAGAATAGACTTCCAGATAGGATGGCTACATTTGTATGCAACTCTAACTTCTTTCCAAATTTCCATTGAAATGACCATCAACAGACTATAGAAATAGGAAAAGCATGCGTAAATGCTAAAAGGTGGAGAAGTGTGGCATTGCCAAATCATAAATTCAGATGTTCAAGATATTCCAGGAAAAAATGGGACAAGACCAGATAGAAATAAGGACCAAAGCAACCCCTGGTAGAGAACCAGGAACATCCCCCATGGATATCCAGGGATTAGAGGCAAGGGCAGCTGAGGACACATATAGATTTCATCCTCCCCCTGAGCCGGGACTAGAACCTTGGATCATAGCAAAGGTGTAGCATAAGGTTGCACTTGATTTGTGTCCAATAAAAAGAATGACTGCACTAAGCAAAGAATGGGGATATTGCCCCAGCTGTAGTTGCCATTACAAATATGGTTAAAGCAATCTCTCTGATCAGAGTCAGAGATATCTGGATTTTCATCAATAGCTGAGTGACCTTGGGAAAGTGACTTCGTTATCTCTGCTTCGTTTTCTTCCACCAATGAGGGTTATCTTAGAATCAACTTCATAGAGCTGTGAGAATTAAATACAATAATCTATATTACAGACTCAGCAAAGGGATGGTACTTAGTAGGTAAATATTACTTCCTGAATTGGTTCCAGTGTTAGGTGAGCAAGATGATTCATTTATATCTATTTATTTAAAATAGAGAAGTCCAGCTTTACTAATAGCTAATATGCAGGCTGACTCTGGCACCTGCCTTGACCAAATGTCAGGTGGATTTTGGTCATGTCTGGTAAAGGCCACATACTAGGGCAGAGCAGGAACTCCCACTGCAGAGGATGGACAGTAGTTCCCCCACATGTTTCCTACTTTCAGAATTTTGCACCTGTTGTAGCTTCCATGCACCCAGCTACAAATACATGTAGACTATATTTTCTTAAGTAGTTGAATCTTTGCTTGTACTGTCTTTGTCTGGTCCTGCTTTTAGGGTAATACTAGTCTTATAGAATGATTTAGGAAGCCATCCCTCTACTTCTGTCTTCTGGAAGACATTGTAGAAAATTGGTATACTTTCTTAAGTGTTTGGTAGAACTCATCAGTGAACCCATATGGGCCTGGTGTTTTCTGTTTTGTTAGGTTATAAATTATTGTTTCAATTTCTTTAATAGATGTGGGCCTATTCAGATTGTCTATTTCTTCTCAAGTGACTTTTGGCAGATTGTCTTTCAAGGAATTGGTCCATTTCATCTAGGTTATCAAATTTGTGGGTATAGAGTTGTTCATAATCTTCATTTTCTATAAATTTATTTTTATTTATTATTTTTGGCTGCATTGGGTCTTCATTGCTGCACACAGGCTTTCTCTAGTTGCAGTGAGCGGGGGCTACTGTTTGTTGCAGTGTGCGGGCTTCTCATTGCGGTGGCTTCTCTTGTTGTGGATCCTGGGCTCTAGGCGTGCGGGCTTCAGTAGTTGTGGCACGCAGGCTCAGTAGTTGTGGCTTGTGGGCTCTAGAGTGCAGGCTCAGTAGTTGTGGCGCACGGGCTTAGTTGCTCCGTGGCATGTGGGATCTTCTCGGACCAGGGATTGAACCCGTGTCCCCTGCATTGGCAGGCAGATTCTTTTTTTTTTTTTTTCTTGCGGTACGCGGGCCTCTCACTGTTGTGGCCTCTCCCGTTGCGGAGCACAGGCTCCGGACGCGCAGACTCAGCGGCCATGGCTCACGGGCCCAGCCGCTCCACGGCACGTGGGATCTTCCCAGACCTGGGCACGAACCCGTGTCCCCTGCATCGGCAGGCGGACTCTCAACCACTGCGCCTCCAGGGACGCCCCTGTTCTAATTTTTAAATTACTTTTCTTCTGCTTACTTTGGATTTAACTTGTGCTTCTTTTTCTAGTTTCCCAAGGGGGAAGCTTAGACGGTTAGTTTTAGGTCTTTCTTCTTTTCAGATATAGGTATTCAATGCTATAACATTCCTTTCAAGCATTGCTTTTGTTGCATTCCACAAATTTTGATAAGTTGTATTTTCATTTCATTTACTTAAAAATACTTCTTAATTTATTTTGAGATTTCTTCTTTGAACCATGTCTCACTTAGAAGTGTGTTGTTTAATCTCCAAGTATTTTGGGATTTCCTAGCTATTTTTCTATTATTTATTTCTAGTTTAATTCCATTGTGATCTGAGAGCAGATATTGTATTTTATATTTTTAAAAATTTGTTAATATGTGTTTTATGGCCCAGAATGTGGTCTATCTTGGTAAATGTGCCACGTGGGTTTAAGAATGTATATTTTGCTGTTGAATGAAGTAGTTGATAGATGTCAATTATACCCAGTTGATCGATGGTGCTGTTGAGTTTGCTATATCCTTACTGATTTTCTGTCTGCTGTGTTTGTCCATTTCTGACAGAGGAGAGTTTATGTCTCCAACTATAATAGTGGATTCATCTATTTCTCCTTACAGTTTTATCAATTTTTGTGTCATGTACTTTGATGCTCTGTTGTTAGGTCCATACATGTTAATGTTTATTATGTGTTCCTGGAGAACTGACCCCTTTATCATCATGTAATCCTCCTCTTTATCACTGATAAGTTTCCTTGCTCTGAAGTTGGTTCTGTCTGAAATTAATACAGCTACCCTACTTTCTTTTGACAAGTGTTTAGCACAGTATATCTTTCTTCATCCTATTCCTTTTAATCTATATAGGTCTCTATTTAAAGTGGGTTTATGTAGACAACATATAGTTGGGGTCTTGTTTTTTGATCCACACTGACAATCTCTATTTTTAAATTGGTATATTTAGATAATTGACATTTAAAGTGATTATTGATATAATTGGATTAATATCTACCATATTGTTACTCTTTTCTATTTGTTGCTCTTGTTTTCTGTTTCTATTTTTGTCTTTTTACACTTTCTTCTGCCTTTTGTAGTTTTTTTAAAGGTTTTTAATTTTTTATTTTTATACACTTTTAAAAGGTTACATTCTATTTACAGTTATTGCAAATATTGGCTATATTCCCCATGTTGTACAATACATCCTTAAGACTATCTTATACCCAATAGTTTATACCTCCCACTCCCCCATCCCTATATTGCCCCTCCCCCCTCCCCTCTCCCCACTGGTAACCACTAGTTCATTCTCTATATCTGTGAGTCTGTTTCTTTTTTGTTATCTTCACTAGTTTGATGTATTTTTTAGATTCCACAGATAAGTGATATCCTACAGTATTTGTCTTCCTCTGTGTGACTTATTTCACTTAGCATAAAGGCCTCAAAGTCCATACATGTTGCTGCAAATGGCAAAATTTCATCCTTTTTTATGCCTCAGTAATATTCAATTGTGTGTATGTATGTATGTTTGTGTATGTATATATATATACACCACAACTTCATTTATCTGTTGATGGACACTTAGGTTGTTTCCATGGCTTGACAATTGTAAATAATGCTGCTGTGAACATTGAGATGCGTGTATCTTTTTTTTTAAAACATCTTTATTGGAGTATAATTGCTTTACAGTGTTGTGTTACTTTCTGCTGTATAACAAACTGAATCAGCTATATGCATACATATATCCCCATATCCCCATATTCGCTCCCTCTTGCATCTCCCTCCCACCCCCCCCATCCCACCCCTCTAGTTAGTCGCAAAGCGCTGAGCTGATCTCCCTGTGCCATGCAGCTGCTTCCCACTAGCTATCTATGTTACATTTGGTAGTGTATATATGTCAATGCTACTCTCTCACTTCGTCCCAGCTTACCCTTCCCCTCCCCATGTCCTCAAGTCCATTCTCTACGTCTGCATCTTTATTCCTGTCCTGCCCCTAGGTTCATGAGAACGATTTTTTTTTTTAGGTTCCATATATATGTGTTAGCCTATAGTATTTGTTTTTCTCTTTTGGACTTACTTCACTCTGTATGACAGACTCTAGGTCCATTCACCTCACTACAAATAACTCAATTTCGTTTCTTTTTATGGTTGAGTAATATTCCATTGTATATATGTGCCACATCTTTATCCATTCATCTGTTGAGGGATACTTAGGTTGCTTCCATGTCCTGGCTATTGTAAATAGAGCTGCAATGAACATTGTGGTACGTGACTCTTTTTTTTTTTGCGGTACGCAGGCCTCTCACTGTTGTGGCCTCTTCCGTTGCGGAGCACAGTCTCCAGACGCGCAGGCTCAGCGACCATGGCTCACGGGCCTAGCCGCTCCACGGCATGTGGTATCTTCCCGAACCGGGGCACGAACCCGTGTTCCCTGCATCGGCAGGCGGACTCTCAACCACCGCGCCAACAGGGAAGCCCCCATGACTCTTTTTGAATTATGGTTTTCTCAGTGTATATGCTCAGTAGTGGGATTGCTGGGTTGTATGCTGGTTCTATTTTTAGTTTTTTAAGGAACCTCCCCTCATTGTAGTTTTGATTTGCATTTCTCTAATGATTAGTGATGTTGAGCATCTTTTCATGTGTTTATTGGCAATCTGTATATCTTCTTTGGAGAAATGTCTCTTTTTGCCCATTTTTGGATTGGGTTGTTTTTTTGATATTGAACTGCATGAGCTGCTTGTATATTTTGGAGATTAATCCTTTTTCAGTTGTTTCGTTTGCAAATATTTTCTCCCATTCTGAGGGTTGTCTTTTCGTCTTTTTATGGTTTCCTTTGCTGTGCAAAAGCTTTTAAGTTTAATTAGGTCCCATTTGTTTATTTTTGTTTTTATTTCCATATCTCTAGGAGGTGGGTCAAAAAGGATCTTGCTGTGATTTAGGTCATAAAGTGTTCTGCCTATGTTTTCCTCTGAGAGTTTTATAGTTTTATCTGGCCTTACATTTAGGTCTTTAATCCATTTTGAGTTTATTTTTGTGTATGGTGTTAGGAAGTGTTCTAATTTCATTCTTTTACATGTAGCTGTCCACTTTTCCCAACACCACTTATTGAAGAGGCTGTCTTTTCTTCATTGTATATTGTAGTTTTTTTTTTCTAACATCTTTATTGGGGTATAATTGCTTTACAATGGTGTGTTAGTTTCTGCCCCATAACAAAGTGAATCAGTTATACATATACATATGTTCCCATATCTCTTCCCTCTTGCGTCTCCCACCCTCCTACCCTCCCTATCCCACCCCTCCAGGTGGTCACAAAGCACCGAGCCGATATCCCTGTGCCATGCGGCTGCTTCCCACTAGCTATCTACCTTACGTTTGTTAGTGTGTATATGTCCATGACTCTCTCTCGCCCTGTCACAGCTCACCCTTCCCCCTCCCCATATCCTCAAGTCCGTTCTCCAGTAAGTCTGTGTCTTTATTCCTGTCTTACCCCTAGGTTCTTCATGACATTTTTTTTCTTCTTAAATTCCATATATATGTGTTAGCATACGGTATTTGTCTTTTTCTTTCTGACTTACTTCACTCTGTATGACAGACTCTAGGTCTATCCACCTCATTACAAATAGCTCAATTTCGTTTCTTTTTATGGCTGAGTAATATTCCATTGTATATATGTGCCACATCTTCTTTATCCATTCATCCGATGACGGGCACTTAGGTTGTTTCCATCTCCGGGCTATTGTAAATAGAGCTGCAATGAACATTTTGGTACATGACTCTTTTTGAATTTTGGTTTTCTCAGGGTATATGCCCAGTAGTGGGATTGCTGGGTCATATGGTAGTTCTATTTGTAGTTTTTTAAGGAACCTCCATACTGTTCTCCATAGTGGCTGTACCAATTCACATTCCCACCAGCAGTGCAAGAGTGTTCCCTTTTCTCCACACCCTCTCCAGCATTTATTGTTTCTAGATTTTTTGATGATGGCCATTCTGACTGGTGTGAGATATCTCATTGTCGTTTTGATTTGCATTTCTCTAATGATTAATGATGTTGAGCATTCTTTCATGTGTTTGTTGGCAGTCTGTATATCTTCTTTGGAGAAATGTCTATTTAGGTCTTCTGCCCATTTTTGGATTGGGTTGTTTGTTTTTTTTGTTATTGAGCTGCATGAGCTGCTTGTAAATTTTGGAGATTAATCCTTTGTCAGTTGTTTCATTTGAAAATATTTTCTCCCATTCTGAGGGTTGTCTTTTGGTCTTGTTTATGGTTTCCTTTGCTGTGCAAAAGCTTTTAAGTTTAATTAGGTCCCATTTGTTTATTTTTGTTTTTATTTCCATTTCTCTAGGAGGTGGGTCAAAAAGGATCTTGCTGTGATTTAGGTCATAAAGTGTTCTGCCTATGTTTTCCTCTGAGAGTTTTATAGTTTTATCTGGCCTTACATTTAGGTCTTTAATCCATTTTGAGTTTATTTTTGTGTATGGTGTTAGGAAGTGTTCTAATTTCATTCTTTTACATAGCTGTCCACTTTTTGCAGCACCACTTATTGAAGAGGCTGTCTTTTCTTCATTGTATATTGTAGTTTTAATTGAGCATTTTATGATTCCATTTTCTCTCCTTGTTTAGCATATTTCTTGTACTATTTTTTAACTTTTTTTTTGTACAAGAATTTTTACTATACATTTACAACTAATCCAAAATCACTTTCACGTAACACTATGGGGCTTCCCTGGTGGTGCAGTGGTTAAGAGCCCGCCTGCCAATGCAAGGGACACGGGTTCGAGCCCTGGTCCGGGAAGATCCCACATACCGTGGAGCAACTAAGACTGTGAGCCACAGCTACTGAGCCTGCGCTCTAGAGCCCACGAGCCACAACTACTGAGCCCATGTGCCACAACTACTGAAGCCTGAGCGCCTAGAGCCTGTGCTGTACAACAAGAGAAGCTACCACAGTGAGAAGCCCCCACTTGCCACAGCTAGAGAAAGCCCGTGCACAGCAACAAAGACCCCAAAATAAAAATATATATAAATAAAATTAATAAATTAAAAAACAAGTAACACCATGGATTCATGAGTAGTGAAAGTGCCTTATAATAATAAAATATTTCTAATTCCTCCCTCCTACCCGTTGTATCATTACTGTCATTAATTTCACTTATGTATAAGTATATATATGCTTATATTTGTAATTATTTTGAACAGTTATCTGTTAGATCAATTAAGAATAAGAAACTAAAAGTTTTTATTTTACCTTCACTTATTCATTTTCCTGTGATTTTCCTTTCTTTATAGATCAGACTTTCTGACCTATATCATTTTCCTTCTCTCTGAAGAATTTCTTTTAACATTTCTTGCAAGCCCAGTCTACTGGAAAAAAATTCTCTCAATTTTTGTTTGAGAAATTCTTTTTCCTCCTTCTCTTTTGAAGGAGATTTTCACAGGGTACAGAGTCTAGGTTAGTTCTAGACACTTTAAATATTTCCCTCCATTCTCATCTTGCTTGCATGGTTTCTGAGGAGAAGTCAAATGTTGGTCTTAAGTTTGCTTCTCTATAGGTAAGTTTTTTTTTTTCCTTCTGGCTTCTCTCAAGATTTTTTCTTCGGGCTTCCCTGGTGGCACAGCGGTTGAGAGTCCGCCTGCCGATGCAGGGGACACGGGTTTGTGCCCCGGTCCGGGAAGATCCCACATGCTGCGGAGCAGCTGGGCCCGTGAGCCATGGCCGCTGAGCCTGTGCATCCGGAGCCTGTGCTCCGCAATGGAAGAGGCCACAGCAGTGAGAGGCCCGTGTACAGCAAAAAAAAAAAAAAAAAAGAAAAGAAAAGAAAAAAAGATTTTTTCTTCATCTTTAATTTTCTGAAGTTTGAACACAATATGCCTAATTATAGGTTGTTATTATTATTGTTTTGGTGTTTATCTTCCTTGGTGTTCTCTGAGCTTCCCAGATCTGTGGTTTAGTGTCTGACATTAATTTGGGGGAAATTATCAGTCATTATTCCTTCAAATATTGCTTCTGTTTTTTTTTTCTCTCTTTCTTCTTCTGATAATCTCATTATACATATGTTATACTTTTTGTAGTTGTCCCAGTTTTTGGATGTTCTGTTCTGTGTTTTTTTTTTTCTCTTTGATTTTCAGTTTTGGAAGTTTCTATTGTCATATCGTCAAGCTCAGAGATTGTTTTCCTCAGCCATGTTCTGTCGACTAATGAGCCCATAAAAGGCACTCTTCATTTTTGTTATAGTGTTTGTGATCCTGTGATCTCTAGCATTTCTTTTTGATTCTTTCTTAGAATTTCTATCTGTCTGCTTCCATTAATGATGTGTTCTTGCATGTTGTCTACTTTTTCCATTAGAGCACGCACTTAGCACATTAATTTTACTTGTTTTAAATTTCCAGTCTGATAATTCCAACATCCCTGCCATATCTGACTCTTATTCTCATACTTGTTCAGTCTCTTCAAACCATGTCTTTTGCCTTTTAGTATGCCTTGTAATTTTTTGTTGAAATCTGCAGATGATGTACTGAGTGAAAGGAACTCTGGTAAGTAGGCCTTTAGTAACGTGGTGTGGTAAGGTGTGGGGGAAGGGGAAGCATTCTATAGTCCTATGATTAGATCTCAGCCTTTGATGAACCTGTACCTTGGTCCTTGGTCTGTGAACTTCACCAGTACTTCTCAGTTGTTTTCCCCCCTTAGGTGGGACAGGATGGCTAGAAGGGACTGGAGTTGAGTATTTCCCTTTCCTTGGGTAGGTTAGGCTCTGATAAAATCCCAGTAGGTTTTGGTAAAACAGTTTTTCATGAGGGCAGCCATTGTCAAGAAGAACAGAATGCGCTGGTATAGTTCAAAATGGCTCCTTTCCCCCTTTCTCTGCCAGAAGCTTGAGGGGATTTTTCTGTGATATTCACTGTGAGGACTTGGTAGAGCTCTTAGAGGTAAAACCCAAAAGGTGTGGGGTCCCCCCCTGATGACTAGGTCCCCCTGGAGTTTTTAACTCTCAGACTTGTCCATATTGGGCCTCCAGAAATTAATCAGTTACAGTTTACGTTGCCTGGCACTGGTTCCTGTGGAGGTTTCTGCTCCATTGACTTGTGATTCTCCACATCTGCCTATCTCTCTGATTTGGGGAATAGCATTTTGTTCTGTGATTTCACTTCTCTGAAGAATCTAAGAAGTGGTGGTGATTTTTCAGCTTGTTCAGTTTTTTACTTGTTAGGACAGAGTGGCAACTTCTAAACTCCTTACATGTTGGACTAGAATACCAAATAGTTGAATCTTAATGTGCTCTATGAGGAGACAGAGAACAACCATGAAAGTCCTCTGTTTCATAGAGAGGTGTGCTCGTTACCACATGCACATCACTAAAAGGAGTTACTAGAATCCATGATGTTACACATTTTCCTTAGACAAAAAGACAAGTGTTCTAAATTGTTAACATTAATGACTCTGTCCTAAATGTGATGGAAAATGAGTGTTACCTCTCAAGGAAGGGAGAGACCTGGTCAGATTTGAGTGTTTGAAAGATCACTCTGGCTGCATCAGGCAAAAGAGGTCTCAGGCAACTTCAGCAAGAATTTTTTTTTTTTTTTTTTTTGGCGGTACACAGGCCTCTCACTGTTATGGCCTCTCCCATTGCGGAGCACAGGGTCCGGACGCGCAGGCTCAGCAGCCATGGCTCATGGGCCCAGCCGCTCCGCGGCATGTGGGACCTTCCCGGACCGGGGCACGAACCCGTGTCCCCTGCATCAGCAGGCGGACTCTCAACCACTGAGCCACCAGGGAAGCCCCCAAGAATGTTTTTTTTAAAAAAGACTCAGTCCCATAAGACTGCCCTCACTTCAGACACTGGTCACAAATGTCAGGTCCCCAGGTTACCCACGCTACTGTCTAACTTGGATTCCCATGACCCTCCCAAGTTTCAGTTCACAGAAGTCAGGAAAACAGTTTACTTACACTTACTGGTTTATTATAGAGGCTATAGCTCAGGAACACCCAAATGGAAGAGACATGTAGGGCATGAGAGGAGGGCATGACTTCTCCAGGCTCACCACCCTCCCAGTACCTCAATGTGTTCACCAACCTGGAAAACTCTCTGAATTACATTGTGTAGGGATTTTTATGGAGGTTTAATCATGTCAGCAAGATCGATTATTAAATCAATCTTCAGTCCCTCCACCTTCTGGAGCTTGGGGAATGGGGCTGAAAGTTCCAGGATTCGAATCAAGGTTTGGTCTTTCTGGTGACTAGCCCCCATCCTGAAGCTAGGGCATTTGCCAAGAGTCATCTTATTAGAAGAAAAGACACTCCTCTCGCACAGGAAATTCCAAGACATTTAGGAGCTCCATGTCAGGAACTGGGAACAAAGACCAAATAGGTATTTCTTATGCCACAGAGGTTCAGGCAGATTGGAGGGAGACCATTAATTCTTTTAAGAAGCATGTCTGTGAATGGGAAAAGAAGGCAGGATGGAATCTACAAGGCATGGGTGTTCCAGGGATTTTTTGAAAATGAGAAAGGTTAGATGTTTAAATGGAAGACATTAAAGAGAGAGAAGAGAGAGGGTATATTTAAATGCACAATATTGAAGAGGAGGTATGTGGAATGGCATCCAGGACAGAGGAGGAGAGAATGACCTGTGAGAGAAAACGGATGGTGTCCTCCATTATGACAGGAGGGAAGGATGCAGACAAATGTGTAAATTTGGGGGTAAGAGTTGAGACAGTTCCTGGTGATGGTTTTGAATTTCCCTATGAGGTAAAAGAGGAAGGGTCACCATCTGACAGGGGGAGAAAGAGAGGGCAGTCTGGGGTTTGGTAAAGGCCCAGAGGATTTGAAATTCTTGGGAATGTTTGGGGAATTTAGAGAGGAGTACAGTGAAAAACTCAAACCATGAAAAAAGAAAGCCATACAAGGATATACAATGGAGAAAAGACAGTCTCTTCAATAAGTGGTGCTGGGAAAACTGGACAGCTACATGTAAAAGAATGAAATTAGAACACTCCCTAACACCATACACAAAAATAAACTCAAAATGGGTTAGAGACCTAAATGTAAGACCAGACACTGTAAAACTCTTAGAGGAAAACATTGGAAGAACACTCTGACATAAATCACAGCAAGATCTTTTTTGATCCACCTCCTAGAGTAATGGAAATAAAAACAAAAATAAACAAATGGGACCTAATTAAACTTAAAAGCTTTTGCAAAGCAAAGGAAACTACAAACAAGACGAAAAGACAACCCTCAGAATGGGAGAAAATATTTGCAAACGAATCAACAGACAAAAGATTAATCTCCAAAATATATAAACAGCTCATGCAGCTCAATATTAAAAAAAAAAAAAACCCAGTCCAAAAATGGGCAGAAGACCTAAACAGACATTTCTCCAAAGAAGACATACAGATGACCAAGAAGCACAAGAAAATATGCTCTACATCACTAATTATTAGAGAAATGCAAATCAAAACTACAATGAGGTATCACCTCACACCAGTTAGAATGGGCATCATCAGAAAATCTAGAAACAATAAATGCTGGAGAGGGTGTGAAGAAAAGGGAACCCTCTTGCACTGTTGGTGGGAATGTAAATTGACACAGCCACTATGGAGAACAGTATGGAGGTTCCTTAAAAATCTAAAAATAGAATTACCATATGATCCAGCAATCCCACTACTGGGCATATAGCCAGAGAAAACCATAATTCAAAGAGACACATGCACCCCAATGTTCATTGCAGCACTATTTACGATAGCCAGCATATGGAAGCAACCTAAATGCCCATCGACAGACGAATGGATAAAGAAGTTATGGTACATATATACAATGGAATATTACTCAGCCATAAAAAGGAATGAAATTGAGTCATTTGTAGAGATGTGGATTGATCTAGAGACTGTCATACAGAGTGAAGTAAGTCAGAAAGAGAAAAACAAATATTGTATATTAACGCATGTATGTGGAACCTAGAAAAATGGTACAGTTAAACCGGTTTGCAGGGCAGAAATTGAGACACAGATGTAGAGAACAAATATATGGACACCAAGGGGGGAAAGTGGCAGGGGTGGTGGTGGTGGTGTGATGAATTGGGAGATTGGGATGGACATATATACACTAATATGTACAAAATAGATAACTAATAAGAACCTGCTGTATAAAAAAATAAAGTATAATTAAAAAGAAAAAAGAAAGCCATAAATGAAACTCTATTATACAGATTAAGACATTGTCTCCATCAAAAGATAACACAGGGACTTCCCTGATGGCACAGCGGTTAAGAATCCACCTGCCAATGCAGGGGACACGGGTTCGAGCCCTTGCCCAGGAAGATCCCACATGCCCTGGAGAACTAAGCCTCACAACTACTGAGCCTGAGCTCCACAACTACTGAAGCCCTTGTGCCTAGAGCACGTGCTCCGCAACAAGAGAAGCCGCCGCAATGAGAAACCCATGCACCACAACGAAGAGTAGCCCCCGCTCGCTGCAACTAGACAAAGCCCACGTGCAGCAACAAAGACCCAATGCAGCCAAAAATAAATAATAAATAAATTTATATTAAAAAGAAACACAAAGGGGGTGATAATACAAGCTACGACAATCTTGGGAGAAGATTGTCCAAACAATTGGACATTTACCAATTTGTAACACATTTAACTCTCATTGCACTAATTTCTAGAGTATACAGAAAGCTTCTATATCAATAAGAAAAAAGAATAATCAATAGAAAACTGAGCAAAAATGTTGAACAGGCGTTTTACTAAAGAGTAAACTCAAATGACTCATAGATGAAAAGATGTTTGATATTATTCGTCATCAGGAAAATAACAATTAAATCTACAATGAGACAATACTGTACAACAAACAGATTGGCAAAAATTGAGAAATCAACACTTAGAAAGTATTGGCAAGGATTACATATTAGTTTCCGAATGCTGCTGGAATAAACTACCACAATCTCAGTGGCTTAAAACAACACAGTTTCTGGAGGTCAGTCTCATTGGGATAAATTCAAGATGTTGGCAGGACTAGTTCCTTCTGGAGGCTGTAGGAGAGAATCTGTTTTCCCGACTTTTACAGCTTCTACAGGCTATCTATCAATACTTTCCTTGGCTTGTAGTCCTGAAACTGTACACCTCAGGTTGGGACTTGAACCCACAACCTGGGACACGAACCCAGCCAAAACCCAGATTGGAACTTGAACTCATGGTCTTTTAATCAGAATCATTCACCTGGTGCCAGGACTTAGTGAGGCTCAGGTTCTTTGTGTCTCAGCATAGAAGGAATTCAGCGAGAAGCAAAGCAATAGGCAAGAAGTAGATTTATTAATATACGTGTGAGGGATACAAGTGGGCAGGCAAGGGAGCTCTGCCCTGAGAATTAAGTGGGCTACATTTTTTTTGTATACAGCAGGTTCTTATTAGTCATCCATTATATACATTGTTAGTGTATATATGTCAATCCCAATCTCCCAATTCATCCCACCACCATCACCCCTCACCTGCTTTTGATTTTTATAATCAAAAGAAAGTGGGGAGGAGGAAAAGACCACCTTCTTCCTCATTCTTTGAGTAGACGTCAGGCTTACATCACTAGCTGCTCCTTCACATTGGGCAGGAGAACGTTTGACCCTATAAGGTCAAACTAGGACTGTCGTGGTGATTATTCAAATCAGCAGAAGGGGGGTAACATATACTAGAAAAAAAAAATTTTCTAGAGTGGCTTTCTATTTATTTATTTTTTGGCCACTCTGTATGGCTTGCCGGATCTTAGTTCCCTGACCAGGGACTGAACCCGCACCCTCGGCAGTGAAAGTGCTGAGTCCTAACCACTGGACCGCCAGGGAATTCCTTATACTAAAATATTTTAAATCATCTCAGGTTTCAGTATAATGAGGGTCTCCTGCTTTGGAATGTCACCTTTCCCTTATATTCCTGTCCTTGGTTCTAAGGATGATTATCTTGCTGGACTTGACCAGCAGGCTGAAGGTCTCATTTTTTCACTTAATGGCCTGGGGCATATCTCATGCTTTTATTGATGGCTTTATAGTTAAGCAAGCCTGCTTTGTTCCATGATGTTCCGATAGCTTTCTCGAGTGATCATTAACTTACAGTGGTCTCCCAAAATTCCCTATGTTTCCCTCTCTATCTATAATCCCCTAGTGGGATTTCTAAAACTACTTGTGTAACTATCCTACTGTGTCCCTATCAGTCCCTTTTTCCATCTTCAAAGCCAGCAGTGTAGCATCTTCAAATCTCTCTCACTCCTTCTGACCTCTGCTTTTCTCATCATGAAACAGGAGGGAAGGGGGCAGGGTACAACCTTTAAAAGAATAACATAGGACATGACAAAAACTGGTTAGAACCGACTAGGTCCAAGATGACAGAATATTTGACTTCCAGTGGACCTTGAGCCCAATCATATGCCCATTGTAATACATTAGCATAAGCTAAGTGACATGCCTGCCAGCGCCATGACAGTTCTGAGGCCAACCATAAAAGGCCAAAGAGTGGGTGGTGGCCCAAGTCCTGGAAATCTCCGCCCCTTCCCCGAAATAATTGGAATAATCCTCCCACTCCTTAGCCTATGAAATTACCCAGCCCATAAAAACTAACCACGCCATATTTCGGGGCTTCTAGCCTTCTGAGATGGCCCATGCTCTGTCTTTGGAGTGTGTTTCTCTCTAAATAAATCCACTTCTTACCTATCACTTTGTCTCTCACTGGATTCTTTTGTGATGAGGCAAGAACCTTAAATTCATCAGGAACAATCACATCTCCTTCTGTGACTCTGAACCTTAGCGTCCCTCTTGTATGTCCTTGTGAGTACAGTGCCCACCCTCCCAATCTCCTCAAGTTGAGATCCTTAACTAATCACATCTGCAAAGTTTTTTTATAATGTAAGGAAAGGAAACATATTAACAGCTTCTGGGGATTAGGAGATGGACTTCTTGGGGGCCATTACTCTGCCTACCACAGATTGAAACAATGGGAATGCCATACTCTGCTGGTAAGCATGTATATTGGTATAACTATTTTAGAAAACAGTTGGATATTTCCCAACAGAGTTGAACACATCCACTTCCTGTGACCCAGAAGTTGCACTTCCAGTCTACACTTGAGAAAACCCTTCCACCCAGGCACCAGGAAACAGGCACTAGAATAACCAAAGGGATCTAGTCCTAGTATCTCTCTGATCTCATCTCCTTTTTCTTTTTTAAAATTTATTTATTTATTTTTGGCTGTGTTGAGTCTTTGTTGCTGCGCGTGGGCTTTCTCTAGTTGTGGCGAGGGAGGGTACTCTTCGTTGCAGTGTGAGGACTTCTCATTGTGGTGGCTTCTTTTGTTGTGGAGCACAGGCTCTAGCCATGTGGGCTTCAGTAGTTGTGGCTCGCAGGCTCAGTAGTTGTGGCTCGTGGGCTCTAGAGCACAGGCTCAGTAGTTGTGGTGTATGGGCTTAGTTGCTCCGCGGCATATAGGATCTTCCCGGACCAGGGATTGAAGCCGCATCCCCTGCATTGGCAGGCGGATTCTTAACCACTGCACCACCAGGGAAGTCCCTCATCTCCTTTTATTTTTGGCCATGCTTACTCTTCTCCAGACACATGGGATGTTGTATGATGAAACTGGCTGGAGTTTGTCCCCTGTTTCCTGGGAGGGAGCTCCTAATCCTTGGAATTTCCTGAGTGTTAGAAGAGTCTTTGTTGTTCCTGGTGGGCCCTCAGACCACACCTAAGTTTATGCTAATGAGATGACTCAGGATGGGGGTTGGTCATGCCTGAAAGACCATGTGATAAGAGGGGTGGGGCTTTGAGTCATGTGACATCAGCCCATCTTCTGGGGGAAGGGGAAGGGGCTGGAGATTGAACTGCATGGGCAATGGATGATTTAATCATGCCTACATAATGAAACCCTAGACACAGAAATAAAACTCTGGACACAAAAGCTCAGGGTAACTTCCTTGGTTAACAATACTGTATGCCAGGAGGGTGACACATCCTGACTGTGGGGAAGAGACATGGAAGCTTTGTGTTCGGGATCCTCCCAAATCTTGCCCTATGAGACTCTTTTTCCTGATTTGAATCCTTTTTGTTATGGTAAGATTGTAAGCCTAAGTACAGTGCTTACCTGAGTTCTGTGAGTTCTTTTAGTGAATTCCGGAACTTGAGGGAGTAGGGGAAACCTCCATACGTGTAACCAGTTGGTCAGAAGCATGGGTGGCCTGGGGACCCCTGAGCTTGGTGTGGGTGTCTGAAGTGAGGGCAGTCTTGTGGGGCATATGCCCTTAACTTGTGAAGTTTGGCCTAACTCAAGGCAGTTAGTGACAGAGTGGCATTGCACAGACCCTTCTGTATCGTCCTGTCTTGAGAATGCTGCGCTGCTTCTCCCTCTGCTGGAACACCTCACCTTAGATGGCCACACGTCTTGGCTTAGATGTCAACTCAGTGGCGAATACCGTAGAAGCTCCATTGCAGCCTCCCACCCTGGTACTTTCCATCTCTTTCCCTGCTTTTGGTCCTAATTAGGACTTCTCCTCTTTTAACATACAACATAACTTACCTATTTTTTTCTATTTATTGTAGTTTTCCACACCTAGAATACCCACGGGGGAAGGGATTTTATCAGTTTTGATCACTGTTCTATCCCAAGGCCTAAAGTAGTACCTGGCACGCAGTAGGTGCTCAAGAAATATTTGTCCAGTGAACGAGTGAATAATAGCAAAAATGTCAGCTCCCCAAATGTCTACTAATAGTAGACCACATAAATGTAACAGAATGCCAAACAACAGTAAACATGAATAAACTATACTCATCAACATGGGTGAATCTCCCAAACATCATATTGATGATGCAAGCAAGTAACAGTAGAAAATATACAGTATGATTCCATTCACAAAAGTTCAAAGACAGGCATACATATCTAGGAGTGAAAGTTTAAATAAAGGCATGGGAATAAATATCAGGATAACAGTTACCTCTGGGAGGGAGGTGGTAGGGAGAGGGGATGAGGGAAAACTGGGGAGGACACAAAGGCGACGGCTTCTCATGTACTGGCAATGTCCTATTTCTTAGCCTAAGTCCTGATCCCATGGGTATTCTTTTCTTTTTCTTTTTTTTTAAAGAAGGACCTGCAACAGATTAAGAGAAGCAGTCGGAAAAGTAGGCAGAACAGCAGTCAGGTGTGGTGTCTTGGAAGCTCAGAAGTGTTTGAAAGAAGATATAGTGATTGATTGCCAAATGCTGATAGATCAAGTGGTTCACGGACTGAAAAATGACTATAGGAATGTGGTGGTCACTTGTGACCTTGTGTCTTAGTGGAATTATGAGGGTTAATCGGAATGGGTTTAAGAGAGAATGAGAGAAATGAGAGATAGCACATATACACAATTCTTCTTTTATTTTTCTATTTATTTATTTTTGTACTTTTGTATTTTGGCTGCACTGCATGGCATGCAGGATGGTTCCCCAACCAGGGATTGAACCGGGGCCTCTGCAGTGAAAATGCCGAATCCTAACCACTAGGCCACCAGGGAACTCTACCCTGTGGGTTTTCTCATTGTGATTATTCTTGAAACTATACATGTACATTTCATACACTCTTCTGTATGTCTGACATATTTCACAGTTAAGAAGAGGAGAAAAAGAACCATAGGAGAATGACTGAGTAGTCTTGAGTCCTCAGTTCCACTGATGAATTTATTGTGAATTTAGAGTGATAGCAGGGCTGTATGATTGCGTCTGGCAGCACTTAGATACCTGAGGGTACATCTGGAGAAGGCAGATTTGGATTCATCTCTCAATGGAGTTTGGCCAGGTGGGAGACATGAAGGTAAAACGAGCAAGGAAATCTATCATTTTGGCAAGGGAACAATTGAAAACCTGTTCTATGGAAACAAGGCTGAAACGGGAGGCAAGTGAAGTCAGGAGGGAGAAAGCGGAAATCCTGGGAAAATCTGGTCTGGGTGGGGAATGACAGATCCAGAGCACCCCATGTAGTCAATGAACTGGACTCCATGGAAGTAAAATGTTGTAAGCCAGTGCAGTCATGGTGATGAGAGGTATTAAAGGGGCATGTTTGAGGCAAGACAATGTCTGGGTGCAACAGTGGCTGAATTGTCATAGACATATATCTTTTAGTTCCCACAACCTGCAGAAATCCCTCTATCCCAAAGCCAGCCCAAATAAAGCAACATTCAAAGCACTGCCAGTGTCCCGCTATGCAGAGGCACCTCAGGACATGCTCCCCAGCATGGGCAAGGGGTGCAGCAGGAGTGACTGGGGCAAAAGGATTTCTGGCTCCTCCCTTTTCTCCGACCCAGGCACTTTTGTCTCCATCTGCAGTACATGTCCAGTTGCAAACGCTTAGCACTTTTAGCACTATTAGCTCCATTAGACTCTCCTGGTCTGTCACCATAATCCATCATCTAAATATTGCAACAGCCTTTTAACCTTTCCCTCGACTTCTCCTGTGCATCCTGCAGACTTCATCTTTGTGGCAACAGTGGCAATGCTATGTTCATTGGCAGTAATGGATCATCCTGATTTCCCCCATAATAATGGATATAGCAAAAAGGAAGGGAAAATCAGAAACTTGTGGACAACATCGCAACAAAAAGAGATGACAGGGTAGTCACAGAAGCCTGTAATTATATTGGAGATTGAAAACTATTTTTAAATTTACATATAGTAAAATTCACTCTTTTTGGTGTGCAGTTACTTTAAGTCTTGACAAATGCATAGAGTCATGTGATCACCGCCACAAATCAACATACAGGTACACTTCATGGCTCCTAAAATTTTCCCCATGCTGTAGTCAACCCTCCCCTCCCCTCCACCCCACCAACCCCTGGGGACCACTGATCTGTTCTCCATCTCTGCAGTTTTGCCTTTTCTAGAATGTCATATAAATGTCATATACATGGAATCATGCAGTTTGGATCTCTTTGAGCATGTTGTTGCTGAGTAGTATCCCACTAAGTGGACGTATCACAGTTTATCTGTTCACTCATTGAAGAACTTTTGGGTTATTTCCAGTTTGCCTCAGGAACTGACAGAATACAAGATACAATTCAGTAGCAATATAGATTTGGACTTGACTAACCAACCTGACCTAACTAATACATACAGAATTTTCATTCTTTTCAAGGGCATATGGGACACTTACCAAAACAGAACATATTGTGGGTCATAAAGAATGTATAGCAGATTTTATATAATTGAAATAATTCAGAGTATATCCTTTTGTATAATTAAATTGGAACTCAGTAAGAAGATAACTAGAACATCCCCTAATATTTGGAAACTAAGTAACACCCTTCTATATAACTTACGGGCCAAAAGAGAAATCAAAATGGAAATTTAAATATCATGAGCTAAATGATAATTAAAAAAACACGTAAAACTTGTGAGAGACGGTAAAGCAGTGCTTAAAAGGAAATTTATAGCTTTAAATGAATATAGTCAAAAATCAAGAAGCCTAGCTTCCAACTTAAGAAACAAACAAAAAGGACAATAAATATCTCTCCAAAAGTAGAAATATAGACACAATAAAACTAAGAGCAGAGATCAATGAAATACAGGGCACAATAGAGAAAACTCAACAAAGCTGAAAGTTGCTCTTTGGAAAAAAATTATAAAATTGACAAAACACCAGCAAGACTGGTCAAGGAAAGAAAGAGAAAACACAAAGAGCCCCAATATCAGAATGAAAAGTGGGACAGCACTACAGATTCTATGGACATCTGAGGGATAATATGAGGATGTTATGAATAACATGTCAATAAATCTGAAAATTTAGACAAAATGGAAAAATATTTCAAAAATGCAATTTACCAAAGTGACATAGGAAGAAGTGGATAATCTGCATGGTCCTCTATCTATTAAAGAAAATGATTCTGTAATTTAAAACCTTCCCACAATAAAAATCAAGGTACAGATGGTTATTAGTATTCTCATTGAAAATCTATCAAGCACAAATTTATGATTTGTGTACTATCATCTATGTATAAATATATTTATGTGTTATATAAAAAGCTGTCAGTGTTCACTTAAATTATATAGGGAGTGGTGGGTGAGGGTACAGGTGCAATACAGGTACAGTATTGATAATTGTTGGAGCCCAACATTGGGTTTATTATACCTTAGGGCCTACTTTTGTAAATGTTTGCAATTTTCCATAATGAAATGTTTTTGTAAAAAAAAAAGTCAGACCATAACATTACTGTGCAAAAGCCTCCACAAGCTTTTGTTGCTCCCTCTGAGTCAAAGTCACAATGGGCCGATGGCCAACCCAGCTCTTCCTGATCTGGTCACCCTGGCACCCCCTGGAATCTCACTCTCCACCACACTCTCACTCATTTTCATACCACTCTGACCTCCTCCTTATTGCTTGCCCATGACCAAGGTATACTCCCATTTCAGGGCCTTTGCACTTCCTGTTCCCTTTGCATCAAATGTTCATCTATCAGATTCAGCATGGCTTGCGTCGGTTAGGTCTTTGCGCAAATGTCACCCTTTCAGGGAAGACTTCCCTGACCAAAGTCAAAATAAAATAACTCCATAAGTTGCACTTCTGTGCCCTCTCCCTGCCATGCTTTTCTCCAGAGCATCTGCATCATCTGACATATGAAATATTTACTTGTGTTTTTATTTACTGCCTGCTTCCCTCAAAATGCAAACTTCAGGGGACTTTCCTAGGGGTCCCGTGGTTAAGACTCTGTGCTCCCAATGCAGGGGGCCTGAGTTCGATCCCTGGTCAGGGAACTAGATCCTGCATGCATGCCACAACTAAGAGCCTGCATGCCGCAACGAAGATCCCCTGTGCCCCAACTAAGACCCGGAAAAGCCAAAATAAATAAATAAATAAATATTAAAAAAAAACAACCCGCCAACCCCCACCCCCATGTTTTGACTGCATGAACATGTACCCCTCCCCCTCAAAAAAGTGCAAATTTCAACCAGACACGGACATTCACACCTGTACCCCAGTGCCCAGAATGGCACAGTAGGTGCTCAATAAACATGTACTGAATGAATGAATACAAAAGGTCCTCAGCTTCTCCAAGCCGTGTTAAGGGGCACCTTCCCGTTCCTTCACCCAGACCCCTCCACCCCTTCCTGGCCCCAGACCTCTTCCATATTCACCTGAGTCTGAGTCCCTCCTGACCCCCCTCCTCCCCCACACCCTGATTGTTGCCAGAGAACAGGGATATCCCTTCAGAGAGACAGGAGGCTTCTCTGGGAGCCAGAAAACCTGGATCATCATCCTCTCAGTGGTTTTGGAAAAATGGGGACTATGGAATCTCTCAAGATGGTTTTGGACTCTCGCTCTGCCACTTACCAGCTCTGAGATTCTGCAGGGTCACTTCACTTCCCTGACCATGTATATGTTTACTCATCTGACCAGTGGCGACAAAACCAACACCAACCATATAGCGTGGTTGTGACCGTTGAAGGGAATAGCCGAAGAGACCAGGTTTGCCCACGGAAGCGCTTTCACTGTCAGATGCGGATGATAAAAATTTGGGCAGCTCTCTGAGAATCCTCAAACGGTCTTTCACAAGAGGAGGCCACGTCACCTTTGGGGGTGTTTGTTGCCTTATCCTTTTTAAAATGAAAGGCTGGCCCCGTCTCTCCCCGCGCCCTCCCTCTTCGCCCCCAACCCCTGCCCCCGCCCGGCGCCCTGCGCCCTGGACACGCGTTCTACCTGTTCTTGCACCTTGGTCCTGCACTTTCTCTCTCCACGCGCCCGCCCTGCGCCCTTCCTCACCCCGCGCCCTCCCTCTCCCGGCGCCCGCCCCGCACCCTCGCCCCGCGCCCGCCCGCTCCACGCGCTCTCGCGCCCGCCCGCTTCGTGCCCGATCCGTGCCCGTTCCGTGCTCGCTCCGCGTTCGCTCGCTCCGCGTTCGCTCGCTCGCGCTCCCCGGCGCCGGCTGCGGAGGGAGCCGCTCCGCCCGCAGCTGGCGCAGCGCGGGGGCGGCCGCGGGTGGGCGGGTGCGGCGGACCCGGGTGCAGAGCATGAGCCGCCGCCGGCGCCGGCCGCGCGCTGCTGTGGGCCAGACTGCGGCGCAAGGGCTGCGCGGGAGCTACGCTGGCCCGGACCGAGGTAGGCAGCGGCCGCCGGTCCTCAGTCCCTCTGTCCGTCCCTCCCTCCCTCCCTCCCTCTTGCGGGCCGTCCCCTCCGCTCGCCTGCGCGGGCAGGGCGGGGCGTACGCGGGCCTAGGGTCCCGCCTGGCGCGGCCGTCGTGGGGCCGGGGCGCGGGCTCCCGGCGCGGGTCGCGGGGCGCGCGTGTAAGAGGGCGTGCGGGAGCCCAGTGCGGAGTTGCCCAGAACTCCGCCTCGGGCTGGACAGTGTCAGGACCTCCCAGTCCCCAGGCCCTGCGGGGCAGCGGGTGGTCTCAGCCTGGGCGTGGCGGGAGCGCACTCGGCGGGCTGGCGTGGACACCCGCCGGCGGGTCCCCTGCCCCGGGTCTGGTGTGGAGGAGGGAGGCTGGGAAATCTGAGGCGCTAGGGCTGCGCAGTTGGAAGTTTCCGTTTGCTTGTCTGCATTCTGGGCCCCGCGGTGGCATCTCACGCCCTTGCTGTGTGGCGAGGAATTGGGGCGTGAGCTCAGCATTTGAGGGGAGCCGGCCAGGGCCAGGGCGAGATGCCCCTGTCTGCACCGTGGGCAAGGGTCATTTGAAGGACCGTGCTCTCTCTGCCCCGGGCCCTCCCTGCTGGAAACAGAGCCTGGGGCAGGTGCAGCTAGTTCTGGTCTGCGCATGTGAGGGGGGAGACAGACGAGCAGCAGGCCACTTGTGCCCTGCATCTCTAGCTGCTTCTGAGCGCTGGAGCTGGTGGATGTTTACAGGGAGGCCGCCTGCCTCTTAGATGTGGTAGTGGATGGAGCACCCTTCTCCCCTGCTTGGAAACGGGAGCCCTGTCAGGTTCACCCTCCCCACTGCTGTCATGCTTCTCCCACCCTCCTGAGCAATGGAAGGGCCCAGATGGCCACCTGACCTGGGAGCCCAGGACGTGCAGAGTCCGGCTGGCATATGCAGGGGTAATTCGCAGAGGCAGTGGTCGGGCCTGCCCCTCAGGGGTCTCCCACCTCCCTCTGGACAGTCTGGCCCAGCCCAGCCTCGCCTGGGTCCAGGCCCTTCCCTGCCCAGATAGGAGGGCAGAGAGCAAAGCAGCAGCTCCTGTTGTGAGCAGAAAACTAGGGAGTAGGGAGGCCACAGGTCTTGACTTTTGAGCTGTGGGCAGGCTGCAGCCTCCTCTGAGACTCGGTTTCCCTGTAGAGTGACACCATGGTTTCAGTGACTTGTGAGGGCATTTCTGCTGACATCCAGGGACACCTTGCAATGGAACCTCAGGACCCCAACCCAGAATAGGAGGAGGGGATTCAGAGTGGGGGGAGGTGGAGGGCTTCGCTTGGGGCACAGGGGTAGGTTTTCTGCCCTTCCAGCCTTTCTTTGTTCTTAAGGACATGTGTCAGAGTGACCAGCAGCCCTCTGGGGTCATGGGCCTGGGTGGGGTTAGCAGCAGAATCTGCAAGCCCTACCCCTGAGAAGAGCGAGCAGTGTGGGCCCACATGCTGACACCCTCCCAGGGAGGCTGTGTGCTCCAGCACACAGGAGCACAGCAGGTGTCCCTGTCCCCAGGTATGCTGTGGGGGCCAGAGAGCCAGCCAACAAGTTTGTTTTTCTCTGGGAGGCATCCTTGAACTGCCAGCCTGATGGCTTCCTTCCACCTGGCAAATCGTGGAAATGGAACAGTTCACACAGAGCAGAGGGGTTTTTTGGTGTAACTTAGCAACCGCAGGGGGAGGGGAAGGGGGAGGGGGAGGAGGGAGAAATACCGGCACCACCAGCGTTT
Source organism: Leucopleurus acutus (assembly GCF_964270905.1). Classification (NCBI taxonomy): domain Eukaryota; kingdom Metazoa; phylum Chordata; class Mammalia; order Artiodactyla; family Delphinidae; genus Leucopleurus; species Leucopleurus acutus. Next base: position 74,459,330 of record NC_139156.1, read on the forward strand.
GTGCTGGGTCGACCCGAGTGAGGCCAGGGGCTGGTGGGCCCAGGCTGAGGGGGAAGGGCATCCCCAGCACAAGTGGCCCCCCTGCAGCTGGCCAGACGAGGGACAGAGCCATTAGTCCGTCTCCTGGGTCCTCCAGAGGAGAGCAGTTAGAGGCTGGGATGCTCAGGTGTAGCCTGAGGGCCCCTGAGCCCACCTGTTTCCTCATCTGTGAATAATGGGCCAAACTGGCAGGATGGGAATAGCTTTGGTTGATATTTGGTTTTTAACCACAGAACCCTGTTCTCAAGCCACATGTTTCAAAGCCAGATTTGTCAAATAGGCCAAGTGAAGGTGCAGGGCTAGGAGCGCGGCTGTGAGGTCCACACGCTGCCTTCAGGAGCTGGGGTTGGGGCTGGGGTGGGTGGGTGTAGGCTGCACTTCGCTGCATGGCCCTACCCCAGAAGAGGGCCCCCCCGGGTGTCCCTACAGGACCTGCTGGGGGTGGGTGCCAGGGCCACAGAGATGCCCGGCAGGGCCTGTCCAGGTGGTCTTGACTTAGTGCCAGCCGGCCCTCCTACTGCCCCCTGCTGGGACGTCTCCTCCCTCCCTGTTCCCTCCCGAGGCCCATCTGCTTCAGCCCTGGTCCGCTCTGGCTGTTTTTACTCTCAGAGCTTCCAAATGCTGAGCAGAGATCTGCTTCCTGTAGCTCCCACCCACTGCAGGCTGCCTCTCATCCCTTTGCCCTCGCCTGCCCACCTTCCTCCTGAGATGAGTGTTTACTTAGCAACACGTCTTCCAGGCGTAATCTGAGGAGGGAAGCAGGGAGGACGGGAGGGAGGCCCGGCATCACAGGGTGGCATCGGTGGGGAAGCTGCCAGGCCCTTGGCCATGGGAGACGAGGCGGACCTCTGACACCCACTGGCCACATGTCAGGGCGCCCTGATCTGTTGGGGTCTGGGGAGGACACTCTGCCCTCTTTTAAGACTGTGTGCCTTTCTCACCTCTTTCTGGGCACAGAGCCTGGGGCTATGTTTGTGTGAGAGGGAGAGTGAACACAAGGGTGCCCTGGGCTGGCACAGAGTGAGCTGGCTGTTACTGGTCCATTCAGAATGTCCCTGCGGTGGGGACACCGGGAAGTCCCGGTCTCACAACTCCAGCGTGGGGTTTGGGAAGGTCAGCAGACATCAGCATGGCTGTGGCGTGGCGGGAACCGTGGAAGGGAAAGTCGAAAGCCTCGCCATGTCCAGGCCTGTGCCAAGTATGGGAGGGACAGAGGCCAGGTGCTGGAGGCAGGGAGGGCCTTGGGGATTCGCCTTTTGGGACGGGTCTCAGGCCCTGGAAGGAGGCTGGTGAGAGGTGTCTGGTCAAGAGTATGAAATCATCAGGGTCCACACCGATGCCTACCAGGGCCGGGGAGGGGCAGGGGTGTGAGTGCTGCCTGTCGCTGACCCTGCCTCAGGGTGGATAGTCAGGTGGCTTCAGGTGTCTGAACGCTCTTGTCTGCAAAAGCATGTCCTTAGAGCCCCACAGGTGACTTGAGTAGGATTCAGGGCAACACCCAGTGGTCCTGCCCTGGAAGCTTCTCCCGTCTCACTTATGTAAGAGGGAAGCTCTTCAGGGTCAGTGCACTGGTGCCGGGATGTGGACGTAGCATGGGAGAAAAGAGCCTCTTGTCCCCCTGGCCGCCGCGAGTCCCTGCACTGGGCGGGGATGGTTGGGGGCAGGCTGTGGCCTGTGCCGCCCGGGGTAGTGGCAGGAGCTCGGGCTGTGCTGTGGTCCTTCTGAGCGGGCTCTGGGGTCCTCCGCGGAGGGGGGTGAGTTTGGGAAGCGATGGGCGAGCACCAGCTTAGGAAGGAGGGGCCTGGGCCTTGGTGAGGGTCCCAGCTCTTCAGAGGAGAGCACCCCATTTCTCCTGGGGGACACACGCGCTGAGCCCCCAGGCAGGGAGCCTGCGCCGTAGGTGCGGCGTCGAGAACTCAGGCCGTCGTTCCCACTCCTCCAGCTCCTCCCAGGTGCGGTGCTGTCGCCCTAGTTGACAGCTGATGGCCTCAGAGGTGAAGCCACTTGCCGACAGCTTCTCCCAGCTCGAGCACGACGACAAACCTTCCTCAGCCGTCTCCCCCTCCAGCTCCTTTGCACCCTGCTCTCCCCTGCGCGGGCCGACTGTAAAGGGTGTTCTCTGCTTGCCCACTGCATACCAGCACTTCCCACTCAGCCCAGCCCACTCCCATCTGTACGCCCCTCTCTCCAGGCAAACAGGCTTCAGAGGCCCTTGGGTGTCTCTGGCACTGCTCCCTGGCCGTGGTCCCCCGGGCTCTGCGGGCCCCCCCGCGCTTCCGTGTCCTCCGGCCCCCCTGCAGACCTTCCTGCGGGCACCCCCTCCTCTCCCGGGGCACTCAGTGTTCCCCTTCCTTTCCTTAAGACCTGGGCCTCCATCCTCTCCTCCCCAGACGTGGCTGCCGTTCCCTCCTTGGTGTTGATCCCACCCCAGCTTGTCCCAGCAGCATTTGAGCCCAGGCCTGCTGGCTGCCTCCCAGATGACCACGGGCAGCCTGTCCACTGTCATCGAACCCCTGAGACTCCCCTGCCCAGCCCCCGCTCTGAGCAGGTGGGACAGCCAGGGCCTCCCTCTTACTCTGCCAGGTCAGCCCTCGACTGAGCCTTCAGCTCCTCTGACCCCACCCCTCCCCCTCCCCCTCCCCCTGCCCGCTGCCACCTCTGCGGCCGGGCTGCCCTCCCCCGGCCTGGACCGTGGCAGCGGCCTGCTTCCCCGCAGTGCCTGCCCCACAGCACAGCCCAGTGACCTTTAACCTTCTCTTTGTAAAAATGCTTGGAGCCTCCTGCTCCCAAGCAGGACGGCGTCTCCCCACCTGGTCGGCTCCTAGCCTTCCTTAGGGCGCCTTCCTGCACAGGTGTGCTCTGCGGGGTGCCCTGGGCATACTGTGTAATTGTCTGTCTGTGATCCCTCGGGCTCAGGTCTATACCTGGCCTGTCGGCCCCAGATGGACTGCCAGCTCTGCGATGCTGGCTGTGCTGGGGGACTCAGCAACGTTTGTGGGATGTGTGTGAAAGTCTGTGCGCGGCGGGCGGAGAGCGCAGGTCTGTGTCTGGGAACCTGCATGTCGGTGGGTGGGAGCCTCCTGGCCTCAGCCACGTTGCCGTCCCCTTTCGGGGAGAGGAGAGGGGAGCAGACCCACAAGCTCTGGGACAGGCAAGGGGGGGTGGGGCCGGGAGGACAGGCCCTTGCCTGTTGTCACCACCACTTCCGTTTCTCCAAGTGTCACCCTCAGACTCTACCTTGAAGAGAGAGTTCTCCCTGGATCTGGTTGTCATGGCAACACTGTTAACAAAGAGTAGCTTCCGTGGAGGAGGCTGGCTCACCCAGAAACTGAGGGGGCTGGGCGAGGGTGTGCGTTCTGATGGGTTTATGAGCAGAGCCTGTTTCCACACCCGCACCGAGGCTGCCCAGGTTGTGTGGACCCCTCTGCCCCCGGGGCTCTCTGGGCCTCTGGTACCCAGACCCCTGCCATGTGAGTGTCACAGAACCTCGATTCCATCTGCGTGTGGCCTGGACCCAGCCGCAGCTGGCTCATGGGGGTGTGTCCAGCCCTGGCACCAGGCCCTTTCCAGGGTGAGGAGCCCCGTTTTGTCACTGTGGAAACCCAGGCTCAGAGGCCCAGGCTTCTCTTGCCTAGGACTTCCCCGGAGACTGGTTTGGTGCCCAAGCCCGTTTCGGTTGTGGACTCTGAACAAGCCCTATCTGGGTTCCGTTCCTCCTCTGAGGTTAGGGCTTCGGTTGAATGCGGTAATGACACGCAGCCCGGGCCGTGCCGACTGGGGACGGGCGGTTGGCCCTGGGATCCAGGTCTCTGCCCTCAGAGCTGGGGGAGGGTGAAGGAGGGCGAGAGCTGGCCATGTGCACCAGCTTGGGGATGAGGCTGGAGGGATTAGGGTCGGATGGGGTTAGAGGCTCATAGAGAAGGAGCTCGTGGACTTCTGAGGGGAGCCTCCGCAGCTTTCCTGAGTCGATCCCTTGGAGCAGGCAGGAGGCTGCGTCAGTTATTGGTTTTATTGCGGTTATTAGCGGTGGGTGGCCCCTGCTGGGCGGATGAGGCCAGGAACAGGAGAGCATCAGGGCTGCCCCTGGAAGAGCCCACGTCCTGTCCACACTGCCCATGGCAGGCCAGGTGCTCAGCCCTACCGTGGGAAGAGTCCTCCATGCCCTGAGCCCCTCCGTCCTCGGGCCTGGGAGGGTAACCCACCCCCACCAGCGTGAGCAGTCTGCCAGTCTCTGGGGTGACCTGTGAGCACCTGGGCCCTGGTCCCTCGCTGCTGGGTCAGGGGGCTCTCCAGGACTACGGAGGGAGGCTTGACGGTGAGCAGGGCTGACAAGGGTCAGAGCTATTCCTCTGGGAAAGGCCAGAATCGCTTCCAAGAGTGGGTGTCTCGCGTGGGGCAGAGCCTCCCGCAGTACCTGGTCCGCCCCAGGATGGAGGGCTTGTGAGCTCCAGGGTGCTTGCAGGACCATGCCGTTAATGATGGGAACATTCATGAAAATTGCCTGCAAACTGACCGTCAAAACGCCTCAAGGAATATCAAAGGCACCGTGTGATTCAGACTGTGTTTTCTGCCTACAACGCAGTTCTGATAGAAATAATAACAAAACATAACTCTAGTATTTGGAAAATTTAAAACACGTTTATAAATACTTAGTGAATCCAAGAAGAAATCATAATGGAAATGAGATGATACTGAAATGAAATGATAGAAACATACTGAGGGACACTTGTGGGACACAGCCTTCGTGCGCACAGCACCGCAGATGTGTCACCAGCTGACCTTGTCTGGGTATTCCACATTCTTTGAGGCGTCCGTGTCCAGGTACCTCCTACTCGGCCCCAGCTGGTGGGAAAGGGGCCAGGCAGTGGGTGCCTTGGAAGGGGGTTAGAGGCAGGGAGCGGTGGCCAGGCCTCCCGTGACTGCAGGGGTGCCTGGGGGAGATGCAGGATCCCCTGGCTTTTCCTTGCAGTCAGGCCAGGCTGGGTCTGGGGGAGCTGCCCTGCCCCCAGTGCAGAGACCAGGACTTTTTTTTTTTTAATTTTGTATAAATTTTATTTATTTATTTAGTTTTGGCTGCGTTGGGTCTTCGTTGCCGTGCAACTCTAGTTGCAGTGGGTCTTTGTTGCTGTGCGTGGGCTTTCTCTAGTTGCGGCGAGCGGGGGGTTCTCTTCGTTGCGGTGCGCAGGCTTCTCATTGCGGTGGCTTCTCTTGCTGCAGAGCACAGGCTCTAGGCGAGCAGGCTCCAGTAGTTGTGGCTCGTGGGCTCTAGAGTGCAGGCTCAGTAGTTGTGGCTCGTGGGCTGTAGAGCGCAGGCTCAGTAGTTGTGGTGCACGGGCTTAGTTGCTCCGCGGCATGTGGGGTCTTCCGGGATCAGGGCCCGAACCCGTGTCCCCTGCATTGGCAGGCGGATTCTTAACCACTGCGCCGCCAGGGAAGCCCTGAGACCAGGACTTTTAAAGCACACTCTCTGGTCACAGCCACCATTCACAGGTGATAGCCATTCCCAGCCCTGGAGGGGAGGACACCAGGCGTGTCTGAGTTTGGGCTGAGACTCTGAAGAGCTGTTATTCTATGAGGTTATTGGGGTGCTGTTAGGGGAAAAAAAGGAAGGGCCAGTGCAGGGAAAGGCCCAAGGTTGCAGAGCGGAGAGAGGATGGAACAGCAGGCAGCATGGCGGAGGCCAGAGCCCTGGACCACCCTGTCCATGCTCAGGATCTTGACACGCTGCGTGTGCGTGTGGACTCCGTATGTGTGTGTGTATGTGTGTGCGTGTGTACGTGCACATTCACATGCAGGGAGGGGGCCCTGACCAGCCCTCTGTCCCAAGGACTCTGCCGTGCATTTCACTAACACCTGACTTAATTTAACGCTGTAAACTTTTGTTGTTTTTGGATGCTGGCATCATTATACCCATTTTGCTCACGAGCCTCTTGGGTCTGGAGAGAGAGGCAAAGGCAGAACTTGAACCCAGGTCTTTCCTCTGTGCCAAGGAGCACTTTGGAGAGAAGGTGACGTGCTTCTTTTGTGCCTCCCTTCATCTTCCTGTGCCCTTCCTGCTGCCCTCGCCCTGTGTGCAGGCCCTGAGCTGGCTCTCGCTCCCTTTCCTGACTTTGACTGTGACCTCCCCTCATCCCCTGGGCTTCCCTGATCTCATACTCACACCTCAGGTCTCAGCTTGGACAGGGCTCCCAGCAGGAGCTTCTCCACCTCCTGGGCGGTTGAGATGCCTCTTCCTCTGGGCTGTAGAACTCCAGGGACTTGTAGTGGGCGTAACTAGCTCCCTGTGTGCCAGCCGCTCTTCTAAGTACTTTGCCCAAGTCCACTCATCTCACACACACTTAAAAAAAAAAGTTTATTTATTTAGGCTGCGCCGGGTCTTAGTTGCGGCACGTGGGGTCTAGTTCCCCAACCAGGGATCGAACCCAGACCCCTGCATTGGGAGCACGGAGTCTTACCCACTGGACCACGAGGAAAGTCCCTCACACACACTTTTTTTTTGTTAATAGATCTTTACTGGAGTATAATTGCTTCGCAATACCGTGTTAGTTTCTGTTGCACAGCAAAGCGAATCAGCCATATGCGTACACGTGTCCCCACATCCCCTCCCTCTTGAGCCTCCCTCCCACCCTCCCTATCCCACCCCTCTAGGTCATCGCACACATGCTTTTGAAAGATGTGGCTTAGGTCGGGTTCCCCGAACGCAGAGCCTGAAATGGGGATTCTGATGCATGGGGTGTCGAGGGTGTGCCCTCAGGAGTGTAAGCAGGTGAGCAAGCAGGTAGGAAAGGGGAGAGGCAGTTTCACCAGAGTGCGGTTTCTTTCTTTTTTATTTTAATTTTTAAAAATTATTATTTTTTGTATTTTAATTTTATTGGAGTACAGTTGATTTACAATGTTGTGTTAGTCTCAGGTGTACAGCAAAGTGATTCAGTTATACATGTACATATATTCATTCTTTTTTAGATTCTTTTCTCATGTAGGTTATTAGAGAGTATTAAGTAGAGTTCCCTGTGCTATACAGTAGGTCCTTGTTGGTTATCTATCTTATATATAGTGGTGTGTATATGTTTATCCCAAGCTCCTGATTTATCCCTCCCTGCCACGTTTCCCCTTTGGTAACCACAAGTTTGTTTTCGATATCTGTAAGTCTGTTTCTGTTTTGTAAATAAGTTCATTTGTATTTTAAAAAAATTAGATTCCACATATGTGTGATATCATAGGATATTTGTCTTTGACTTACTTAGTATGGTAATCTCTAGGTCCATCCATGTTTCTGCAAATGGCAGTATTTTTTTTATGGCTGAGTAATATTCTATTGTATATATGTACCACATCTTCTTTATCCATTCATCTGTCGATGGACACTTAGGTTGCTTCCATGTCTTGCCTCTTGTAAATAGTGCTGCAGTGAACAGTGGGGTGCATGTATCTTTTCGAATTATGATTTTCTCCACATATATGCTGGATCACATGGTAGTTTTATTTTCAGTTTTTTTAAGGAAACTCCATACTCTTCTCCATAGTGGCTGTACCAGTTTACACTTCCACCAACAGTGTAAGAAGGTTCCCTTTTCTCCACACCCTCTCCAGCATTTATTGTTTGTAGATTTTTTGATGATAGCCGTTCTGACCCGTACGACAGAAGTGTAATTTCAAGCAGTCTCATCTCAGCCTAACCACATGGGGGACTCTGGAGTGTAGACTGCATCACAGGCTTGTCTCACTGGGAGGCAGGGAGTGGGCTCTGCCCTTGACTCCTCCAGTGCCCTGGAGAAGGTTGCAGGTGCGAACGGCCCAGTGCTGGCCGCCCTAGGGGAAGGTGCCCCAGGCTGGTAGGAGGTCCTAGCAGTCTGGGTGGGCCCAGCAGCAGCCCCCTCCTCGGTGTCACTGTTGCTGCCCGCAGGCAGGAAGCCGCCTGCTTCTCCCAGCCTCTCCCAGTAGTCCTTGGGAGGCTTGGGATGCAACCTCAGGTCCAGCCTGCTTCTGCCCATGCGTCCTGTGGCCTGGCTCATGGATCACTGGCCTCCTTGCCGTGGTACCTCATCTTCCTGGGGTGCATCTGCCTGCATCCGAGTCTCCTGCCCTGTGCTGCGGGGCCCAGGACTGAGGGCTGTGCTGGCACGTGGAGGGTCTCTGTCAGCTTGTCCAGAGAAGAACTGAATCATGGTCGTCAGCCTGGGCTCAATGGCAGGATGCTGGGCAGGCCAGGGGTGGGAGAACCCTAGACCGAGGGCTGTCCAGAGCCCACTAGCCTCGAGAGAGGGTCCTGGTGCCAGGCCAGTGGGGGCAGTGCGGGGTGAAGAGCCCTGGCCTGGGGTCTGGGGCCTGCACTCCAGCCCCATCCATTGTCTCATCACCCACCTGCAGCTGTCCGCCCCGGGCTGGTTGGCTCCCTGGGGTCTGCCCTCGGGTATGGCCTGCAGCAGGAGGGCCCATGAGCTCCTCTTGGCTTCCTGTAGCCCAGCTCAGGGGTGGCAGCACACGGGACTGACCTGAGGAGGTGAGAGATGCTGAGCCGAGCGGGCAGACGTGAGGGTCGAGTGGGGGCGTGGCTGGCACACAGGTGGACTGTGGGCCTGGCCTCTGCCTGGTAGCCCGCCCACCCCTGCTGGGCCCCTCCGGGGCTCCCTGCCGTCTGCCCCGCTGGCCTGCCCAGCCGTGCCGTTCTCCTCTTCCCTGAACTTCTCTGAACTTTTCATCCCGTGTGCTCCGAATGGCGCTCCTTGCTTTCAGGAATGGTCCAGGGAGGGCCCTAAACCCCCTCAGGGGCTGCCTGCCTCGGTTTGCTTGGCTGCGGTAAAACATGCCTCTAAGAGTGCCCCAGCACCAGGCCGGGAGCAGCCTCGGGGAAGGCCCTCCTGGCAGCACCCAGCCACCTGGCCTAGGAGGGTGGGACGCTTGAGCACAGCCTGACGGTGCGTGGACCTGGGTGCGCTAACTAGGCTCCAGAGCACTCCCCGTGCTCCCCGTGATGCCAGGAAGGGCCACTCCAGTTTTCACAGACTGGCAGCGTCAGCAGCATTTTGCACAGAAGGGTGCAGGGCGTGTGATGCCACGTCAGTCTCCAAGGTTCTAGATGGTGGAGGGGCCAGGACCCCCTCTGAGGGCAGGGGGCAGGGCCGGGAGGACAGAGATGGATCCACTGGGGGTGACAGACAGGGTCACTTCTTTTTTATTCAAGGTCACTGGCTAAGAGGTTGCAGACGGAGACATGGAGCCCAGGCCTGTCTGAAGCCAGGCCCAGGGCTCTGCCTCTCAGCACAGCACATAATTAGATCGAGGGCGGGGGCTCCAAGCCCCTTCCCACCGAAGCATCTGTGGCCCCATGAGGTGGAGGCAGAGCGGGGTTGCAGGGATGCGGTGGCGGTGGCCCGCGTGCCCAAAGTGGCCCATGCTCACTCCCCCCGGCCGCCTTCTCCAGCCTGGACTCAGCCCAGGCCTCCCTCTGCAGCCTGCCTCTGGCACCGGGTGTGGCCAGACCCTCGCCCCAGGACATGCACACGCACCTGTGGCATCAGACATGGTGTGGCAGGTGGCTTCCTGGGTGGGCTGTCCCCCCGTGGAGCTGAGGGTAACGGGCACCAGGCTGGCCAGGAGTATGAGGGCAGGGCAAGGGCAGGGAGAGCCCCGACTGAGCCTGACCTCAGCCCTCAGGCTGCCCCAGCAGGAGGGTGTCCCTTTTTTAAAATTAATTTTTACTGGAGTAGAGTTGATTTACCATGTTGTGTTAATTTCTGCTGTACAGCAAAGTGAATCACTTACACATATACATATATCCACTCTTTTTTAGATTCCTTTTCCATATAGGTCATTACAGAGTATTGAGTAGAGCTTCCTGTGCCATACAGTAGGTTCTTATTAGTATCTGTTTTATATATAATAGTGTGTATATGTCAATCCCAGTCTCCCAATTTATCCCTCCCCGCCATGTCCCCCTTGGTAACCGTAAGTTTCTTCTCTACATCTGTGACTCGATTTCTGTTTTGTAAATAGGTTCACTTGTACCATTTTTTTTAGATTCCACATACAAGCGATATCATATGATATTTGTCTCTGTCTGACTTACTTCGCTCAGTATGACAATCTCTGGGTCCATCCATGTTGCTGCAGATGGCATGATTTTGTTCTTTTCAGGAAGGTGTCTCTACCTGCCCCTGCCCTTCACCTTGGGCCTCCTGACAGGGCAGGCTCGTTTGGCAGTGCCAGCAGTGGGCACCTCCCCCCATGAGTCCTCCCGCTCAGGGTTAGACTCCACCACCTACTCAGATGATCCTGAGCTGAATTGAGCTAAACTGCTGCTCTGTTTCCCCATCTTTCAGTAACGGGTTGACTGGAGCAGGGTGTCCAGACTCAGGTCCCTAGGTGGCTCAGGGGCGGACAGGCCTCTGTGCGCCAGGCCTGGCCCAGGTTTGGGGAGTGCAGAAAAATCTGAAAATAGGTAGAAAAAGGCAGAACAGGGAATTAGAGGTCGATTGGGGGAGGCAGAAGAAGCGCCGGGGTCTTCCATTCAGAGTAGAGTGACTAGGGCAGCCTAACTGGGAAGGCCCCGAAGGGAGGAGGGAGAAGGAAGCCGTGTGGACGTCTGGAGGCCGGGGCCTCCCTGCAGAGGGAACAGCTAGTCCCAGACCCTGAGATGGACATGCACCGGCATGCCCGGGAATGCCAAGAAAGCGGGGCGGGGCTGGTCGGGGGGGCACAGTCCAGGGCGGACAGTGACTGTGGGCCACTGATGACATGTCACCCTGGGGTGAGCCAGGGGACTTGTGGCTTTGACTGGGGCCTCATGCCACCTCACGTGTCCACATGTGGATGGCTCAGGCAGAGGGGCAGCTGACCGCCACACCAGCCGTGTCCCAGCCGCAGCGTGACAGCCCTGCGCCACCTCCAGGAGAGAGCCTGGCTTGGGGGCTTGCTCGGGGCGCCTGCCTGGGGGAAGGGGCTGAGATCGGTGGAGTCCTGTTGAGTGTGGAGCTCTGGGAAGCCAAGAGAGGCATGGCCTATGCGTGGCCATGTGGGTGGGGACTCTCCCGGCTCTTCTTTCCCTAGGATTCCCTTCTCCCTCCTCAATTTACAAATGCTGGTATTGTAATAGCGTTCAAAAAGTAAAACGGTTGGGGGTGGAGTTGGGGTGGGTGTGTAGGTGTGTAGGGGGGACTTCCTGGCGGCCCAGTGGTTAGGACTCCACACTTCCCCTGCAGGGGTCGCGGGTTCGATCCCTGCTCAGGGAACTAAGATCCCGCATGTCTCACGGCAAAAAAAAAAAAAAAAAAAAAAAAGGAAAAAGGGTCCACGTGGAGCGTGTCTTCTCCCAACCCTGGCCAGCTCTGGCTGCTCCCAGCTGAGGCCCTGTTGTTATCTGTTTCCTCAGGATCCGCCCACATTTCTGGTCCCTGTACACCAGCAGTGCATTAGTTCTTGTCATGCACTTGGCGGCCACGGGCCTGTGCCTAGCTTGGCTTCTCTTCCCGGTGCATCTTGGAGCTCCTGTCTCAGTGTGTGTAGAGTGGCCTTGCTGCTTTTAACGCCTGTGCGGTCTTCCCACAGTGGATGTGTGTATGATAACTCATTCATCCAGGTGCTGCAAGGTGGCTGTTCAGACTGTGTCCACTCTCCTTTTCTACCCAGTGCTGCTGTGAGGACCCTTGCACACATATCCTTTTGCTCAAGTGTGAGCATATTTGTAAGATAAATCCCTAGAAATAAAATAGGGTGAAATGGAGGTGCATTTACGATTTTGATAGATTTTGCCAAACTGTCCTCCACAGCCATACCTATTTATACTTCTGTTGGCGATGTATGTGAGCACCTGTTTTTTCACCCCCTTAACTTTGCCGATCTGATAGGTGAGAAATGGCATCTCGTTGCAATTTTAGTTAGCATTTCTCTTACTATGAATGAGATTGAGCATATTTTCGTATATATAAGAGCCACCTGCATTCTCTTTTTTGGCGAACTGGTGTTTGAATTAGTAACATAGTATATCTGTTGGGTTGATGACATTTTTCTTCCTGATTCATAGAAGTTATATATTGAGGAAACGGATACTTTGGAGTATGAGTTGCAAATCTTTTCCCCAATTTATTGTGTTTTCATTTTGTTTGTTACGATTTTGCCATGCAAAATTTTAAAAATGTATGCAGCCAGAACCATCATTTTAAAAATGTGTTTGGGGTTTTGTACCATACATGAAATTATGTGAAATTACTATTTGTGTCAGCAAAAATGGTTGCCTACTGGTACTTTCATGGGATTCAAAGTAACAGAAAGGCCTTCTCTTCTGTGAAAGTATAAAGAAATTCTCATATGTTCTCATAGGCTTACGGTTTCATTTTTTTCAAATGTGAATATTTGATCCATCTGCTGGACTCCAGCTTAATTTTTTTCCAGATGGCCACCCATTTGTCCAAAGCCACTTATAATTACCTTTTTTTCACTGATTTGAAATATCACCTTTATCATATACTGAGCTGCCATATGTGTTTGGGGTTATTTCTAGACTTTCTTGTTGGCTTCATTGCTCTGATTGTATATTCATGTGGTGATACCGTGTTTTAAATTTAACTGTTATTATGCAAATTTTCAAACGCACTGGAAGGTAAAGAGAATAGAATCATGAATCCCATATTCTCATTACCCAGATTCAGCAGTCAAGATTTTACCAGCTTGCTTCACTACTCATTTTTCTTTCTTCCTCCCTCCCTCTTTCTTTTCTTTTCTTTTTTTCCCCTGTTATTCTTTTTCCTTTTGACTGAAGTATTTACATCAAATCCTGACCTCAGTAATTTGCTCCTATATACTCCACTATGGATCTCTAAAACAAACAAGGCCATTTTCAAACAAAACCATATGGTTATTAGCACACTTAACAAGATAACAGCAATTCCTTGCTATCACTTAACACCCAGTACACATGTCGTTTTCCTTAATTGTCTTGAAAACGCCTTTTTGCAGTTCGTTTGTAAAATTGGTCACCAAATTAAATCCACATGTGGCATTTAGTGTGTATCGTTCTTAAAGCCTCTTTAATCTAAAGCAGAGCCTCTTTCCCCCACCTTTTTAAAAAGCCATTGGCTTGTTGCAGAATCTTGGGGAGCTGTCTGTAGAATGCCTTATTTTCAAGACTTGCCTGTTTGCTTCCTCTTGGTGTCATTTAACTAGTTCCTCAACTCTTAGTATTTCCTCTAAACTGGAATTTAGCTCAGACAACTTCATGGGAGTTCATGTTATCTGGGCAAGAATGCTACGTGGTGTTGCCCTTTGCATGGCATTGTGGCAGGAGTCTATCATGTCGTCTCGTTGCAGTGGGCATGAACGTGGGATGCCCTGGCATCCGTTTGTCCATCCTTCTGACCATTTGAACCATTGATGACCACTGTCTGAGTCAAGTATGACATCCAGAGTTGTAACATGGTACCTTTCTAATTGTTCCTTCTGAATGCACTTGTGGAATTCTTCTATAAAAAACGTTCCCTCACCATCCAGGGCTATTTGGGTACCCTGAAATCATTTCAGTAAAAAAAAGGCAGATAAGTACTAAATTCTTTCTCTGCCAACACGTGGTTCCTCTGATCTTTGCAGTTTGCTCTTGTTTCCAAAACTCAGCAACTTCACCTGACCACATTCCTTTTCAAGCTGCCTTTACTTTTTTTTTTTTGTTGCAGGTATAGCCCTGTGTTTACTGCAGTATTCCTTTATCTGGTAGGACTTAGCCTTGTTAACTGTGCTGGTATTTACTCTGGTTGTCACTGTGACTGACTGTTTCCTGGTGTGACATCAGACCCACGGGGTGTTTGGCCCAACCTGGTTCTCCCATCAGTCCTGATATGTTGAGGGGCAGTCTTACAGCAGGTGAGGTTTGTTTGTTTGTTTTTTTCTCCCTGAATGCTAGATCTCGTTGGAGCAGAAATGCTTGCACATTTGGGAGGCTGGTGAAGAGGATGCGTGGCGGGAGACCTGCCTGGGACGTGGGGAGAAATGCATCCCAGCTGTCTTGTCTTCTCTCGGTCTGTGGATGTGAGCCATCTGTGCGTTAGGAAAGAGGGTGGGAGGGCAAGCTGAAGGCCCCAGTGGGCCCAGCATCTATGGAAACCAAAGAGCCTCCTTTGCATGGTAGAGAACACTAGGGAACATCAGACGGTGGCAGCCTCATGACACGGCAGGGTTCCCAGCTGGGAGAACCTAGAGCGCTGGGGGAGGTGGGGCACACAGGTGGTACCTGCAGAAACTCGGCTTTCCAGTGAAGGGCTTAAGGAGGTGGGGACCTGTGATGAGGAAGGGCCCCTGGAGGCACAGACCGGGGTCTTATGGGAAGGCAGGGTCTGCGGGGGCAGGGCCTGTGGGAGGGGCCTGCACAGTGGTCCCTGGGTTCCAGACCCCAGCTCAACGCCCTGCTCCATCCATGCTGACTTGTGCGGATCTGAGCTCTGCCCCTGTCCTGCTATGCCTGAGCTCTGCTGAGGCCCCATATGGATGGGTTGGTGCTGGTGTGGATCACGGGCAGTGAGCAGAGGGTCTCTGACATCATTGGTCAGAAGAACCCACCAGGAGCAGAACCCACACCTAGAAGCCCGCTTCTTTCTTTCTTGCCAGGATGCCTTTCACAGCCTGGCCTTGCGCCAGCACCTGCCTGGCTTGGAGTGGGGACTCCGACAGTGAGGGTTCATGGTGCCTGAACAAAGGGTCTCGAGGGTTTAGGCGGCCTCCTCTCCCCTTCCCGCCCACCCCCCCGGGCACCCAGCCCCCGATGTCTGTTGAATGAGTGAACAGGCAGAAGCTGCCTCCCCGCCAACGCAGTGCTGGGGCCACAAGGGCAGCCACACCTGTGGGCCACCTGGCCTGCTATACATTGGATTCTACACTGTGGTGGGGCATCCAGAGGTGTGTGACCAATCACAGGGCTCTGCTTGGTTGGGGGTCAAGAGCCTCTCCCGAGGTGAAGTGTTGAGGGGGATTGGTGGGCAATGGACAAGGGCCCAGAGGCAGGAACAAGCACAATGGGAGGAAGCAGGTTTCTTGAAGCTCCCAGGACCACCTGTCCAGTGAGGGGGGTGGGCAGTGCTGGGCAAGGGTGCTGAAGCCCGGGGCTTCTTTCCTGGCAGGCTGGGGTGTTCTTCCCACCCGGCGTGGCCTTCATCTCGAGCCACCTGCGTCCTAGCCCTGCCCAGCCTGGCCTGGGCCCCTGCTGACCCAAGGCTGCCTCTGGCTGGGCTCTGAGCACAGAGCCTCCTTCCTTCTGCTTCCCAGGCCCTCTCCCAACTATGATTTTAGATCAGCAGCTCTCAAAGAGGGATCCCAGCGACCTCAGCCTCCCCTGGGACCATGTTAGAACTGCAGATTCTCAGGCCCGACCCCAGACCTCCTGAATCATACTCTGGGGGAGGGGGCTGCCCTCCAGGGGATTCTGACACCTTCTAAAGCCTGAGAACCACTTCTCAAGGGCAAACAGACCAGCCCAGGGGTTCAGGCCTGGACAAGAGTAAGGCTCTTCCTCTTGGTTCTGGAATCTTCCCAGACCACAGTCTGCAGTTCTGAGCCCACCGGACCCTGCTGAGTGCCAAGCCTGCTCCCAGATGCTGACCCAACAGGGTCAGCCCAGAATGTCAAGTTGAGTTGGGACCTGGACGCTTACCACACTGGGGGGCCTAAAGGCCTCAGGGCAGGGAACTTTGAGTACACAGAAAACGGGGAACTTTCCTTTTCATTGTATTTGCTTTGGTCTCTGGCGAGCTGCCCAGTGGCATTCGGCCAACTCTTGGCATCAGTCACAGAATCATGGGGCAGATCAGGTTGACTGCACCCTTGGGAGGGCCCTCAGGGGCTGTGGTCCATGCCTTTACCTAAAACCTCTGGGAGAGGTTAGTGGCTGGCCTGGACTAGGACGCGGGGTCACTCACTTCCCAGGCCACCCCTGCCTGTCACCCCCCAACACACTCAGCTCAGACAATAACTCGGGTGTCAGTGGACCCAGCTACGCAGAGCACAGATGAATCAGACTTCCCGTAATTGGCATTCAGAAGCTTGGAAGGGTTTCCGGGACACTCGGGGGCCTGATGTCTCTTGTTGGCATCTCTCTCCCTGCCTGGGGCAAAACAACATCTGGGTCAAGGAGCCGCTGCATTACTGGGAGATTGTACCTGGCAGAGACCTTCTCTAAGTCGACCATTTGACAAAGGATCCCTGACTTTGGGTAAGGGAGGGGGTGGGATGAGAGGAAAGGGGGCTCTTGGGCTCTTTCAGGTGAGATCTTTTCATTCTCACAGATCCCCTAGGATAGCGGCCTTTTCCAGTCCTACAGAAGCACAAAGTAGGCTCAGAGAGGCTGGGAAACCCAGTAAAAGTCACTCAGCACTATGGGTCAGAACCGGGACTCAGACCCTGTCTGGCTGCCCCCGGAGACCCAGACCCTCTCATCAGGCAAAAGACAAGCCTCAGCCTCTAGGAGCAAGTGCATAACCTGGGGGTTTCTCCCCTCCCCCAGAAATATAGGGAGGACTATTTAGTCGTTAAATGACAAGTTAAATTGATGTCTTTATCATGGGATTTGCTGGGGCCATAGTGTGTTCATTTGGTTTCTGAAGCTTTGGGAGGGGAACAGAGTGAACAGAATCTCCACAGGCTCTGGGGAGGAGGGACTGGGGGCCCCAGACCCTGTGTGAGGGGCCCGTGAGCTGGGAGGCTGCACAGGCGGCTGTGGCCCGAGGCCCTGCGCGCCCTGTCAGCGAGGCTGCAGCCCCACCCGAAGCAGGGCCTCCTGGTCTGACTGCTGGCCGGGCAGCCCAGGGCACATGGTGCTGGACGTGCCTCAGTGAGAAAGGCAGGTCCCATGGTGTGGCCACGCAGACCGCAGCCTGGCTGCCCGCCTACCGCCAGGCGGCAGGCCAAGGCTGGGTCAGACCTGGCGGGTGGGCGGGTCTTTGTCAGGAGTAGGCAGAGAAACTGCACATCTGGAGCCTCTGTCCACCCACGGGGCCCAGGCTGCAGCCCCTGCCCTTCCAGCTTCAGGCCTGGGGAGAGCAGGGGGCCCTTCATTAAGTACAAGGGGTAAGTGAGTGGAAGAAATGTCCCCAGGACAGGCGTTCCCTGAGAGCTCAGAGGTGGATCTCACCCGCCTGGTAGGTCTTCCAAGCTCTCATCCTCCCCAGGTCCTGGGCAGATGTGGGCAGAGACTCAGCCCAGGGAGAGTGGGGGACAGGAGCCCCTGACCCTTCATAGCCCAGGGGAAGCCCCAGGTCGGGGAGGTACACCTGATGCTGTGAGACCGCACTTCGTTCACTCACCCCCTGTGGCCGTGCTCACTGTCTAGGGAGCCCCCAGCCGCCTGCCCACCAAGACTTTACTCTTCACCCCTCCCTCCTGTCACCCACGGTGCCCCCTCCAGGGGTTTCTACTTCACCAAGGATGCTGGCCCCCCTCCCTGCCCCGCCCCCAGCGAGACCATCGCCCTCGCCCGGCCCTCTGTTCTGCTCCCCAGGCCTGATCCCTGGGAGCCTGTGGGCCGCTTGAGGTCCCACAGGAGCTGAAGCCTGGAGCTGAAGTCCTGGTCAGGCCCCATGGCCCTGGGCGGAGGCCTGCCTGGATCTTTTTTTTTTTTTAATTAATTTTTTTAACATCTTTTTAAAATTAATTTTTATTGGAGTATAGTTGCTTCACAATGTTGCGTGAGTTTCTGCTGTACAGCAAAGTGAATCAGTTATACGTATACATATATCCCCTCCTTTTTGGATTTCCTTCCCATTTAGTCACCACAGAGCACTGAGTAGAGTTCGCAGTGCTCTGCAGTAGGCTCTCATTAGTTATCTGTTTTATACATAGTAGTGTATATGTGCCAATCCCAGTCTCCCAGTTCATCCCACCCCTGCCTGCCTCTTTTTTTTTTTTTTGGCGGTACGTGGGCCTTTCACTGTTGTGGCCTCTCCCATTGTGGAGCACAGGCTCTGGACGCGCAGGCTCAGCGGCCATGGCTCACAGGCCCAGCCACTCTGCGGCATGTGGGATCTTCCCGGACCGGGGCATGAACCCGTGTCCCCTGCATCGGCAGGCGGACTCTCAACCACTGCACCACCAGGGAAGCCCCCTGCCTGCCTCTTAATGAGCCCTGGCTCAGGCTGTGTCCTAAGACCAGTCCCCGTCCCCGCACTGCCTGCTGCCCACCACCAGTCCCCACCTCCCACCAGTTACCACATCCTGGACTGCACCCCTCCTGACTTCCACCTTCCTCCCCGCAGCCAAGCTCCCTGCCCCTTCCCTGCCCCTACTGCGGGGGAACCGGATGCCACAGAGCTGAAGTCTGAGGAAGCCTGACTCCAGACCAGTGACCACTGGAGCCTTTTCCGTGGAAAAGAAGTGTCTGTCCACAGGGCCCCTGCCGCCGTCCTCCTTCCCTCAGCCCTGTCTGTGGTGCGGGGACCTCAGGGACAAGCCTGCCTCCCCGCTCCAGAGGTGCAGACCTGGGCTGTGGCCCCGGGCCTTCAGTGCCAGAGCACCGGGTATGCTCCGTGGGGTCCTGGTGTGGGCGTGTGGGCAGAGGACGTTACAGTGATGATGCCTGTGTTGACATGGGGTGCTTTGTGAACATCTCACACGTGGTAACTCATCTAGTCCTGAGACACAGGGCCGTTCCCACCCCCATCTTATAGGTGAGGGAACTAAGAGGTTAAGGACTGGCCAGGAGGTGCAGGCTGGTTCCAGGCTGCGCTGTTGACCATAGAGGAGAAAGGGATGCTGCAGGGGTACCGCTGGCAAAGGCCTGGGCTCTGTGGGCACCCTGCTGGGGCTCAGAGGCCCCACAACTACGCACCTGGAAGGTCTGGCTTCTGAGTTCACCCGCAGCACCCTGATAGAGCTGGCCCGTGAAGCGGTACCCCAGGCGGTTTCTCTGGCTGCCTTTGCTGGGCGGGGGAAGGTGGCTAGACTCGCCTTCCCCCTTGTTGCTCCCCAACAAAATGCAGTGGGAGCCCATGCTCTGGGCCACCAGGGTCAGCCCAGAACCAAGGCCCATCACCTGGCCGGGCCCAGGATAAGCAGTGTGGCACCCTAGCCTCAGTTTCCCCATGTGTGAGGCAGACAGCCAGGCCGAGGCTGCCCCAGTGCTCCCCAGGGTCAGCGCACACTGGCCTGTTGACCCCGTCCCCCAGTCCCCCAGGCAGGTTGATGGGCCGACTCTCCTTGCTGTGCTTCTCACGTGAGGCCAGGAGGCATCCATCACCCCCTTGCGAGGCCTGAGTCCCTGTCGCCTCTTGCTGACAAGGGGCCCTCTGCAGGGCAGGAGTGGTGGGAAGTGCCAGGGATGCCAGGTGGAGGCACTGGTCAGAGACGCCCCAAAGTGTCACGGCCCGGGGCTGCCAGGCTGCAGCTCTGGTCCGTGCTTCCCGTCTCCCCCAGAGGCCTGCACCCCTAGACTCTGACTCCCCGGCACTGAGCACTTGCTCAGGCCTGGGCCTCTTCCCTCTCCCTTATGTCCAAAGCAGGCGGGGGGGAGCACGTTCCCACATGACCCCCTCCAGCAGAGAGCCTAGAAGGCACACGGCTGCCAGGGTGCAGCCCTGCGTAGGAAGGTGGCTCTGCTCCCTCCTGCGTGGCACAAGTGGCTTTCCCCTCTGGGTTTCAGACGCCTCTTCTGTAGAAGGAGGTGATCTGTGAACTGTGCTCCAGGGCGATGTGGCTGCACATCCCTGGGGCCCTGGGCTGTCTCTGCCCTGCCCCCTCCCCAGCTCTCCCACCTGGCACAGGGCTCCCAGCGTTCCCGGCGGCAGGCCCACGTGGGCTCCACCCAGCTCGGTCTCTCAGGGCCCAGGTCCCGACCCTGGTGGGTGAGCCCTGGCCCACCCGGCCGAGTGCTGGAGAGACTGCACAGCAGGCGCAGCTCGGCGTGGCCTGGGTGTCAGCGGGCGCGGGCTCCCTGCGGTCAGGTCGGGGGGCCTGTTCCCCCAGAGCCTTCCCCCAGGCAGGGGACACAGTGCACAGCCTCTCCTGTATGCAGTCTGACTGAGGTGGCAAGGGGTGAGGAAGGGGAGGGGTGGGGAAGGCTAGGAGCGCCTTCCGAATTCACACGCATGCCGGAGTTTTTAGTGTTGCTTGGCAACCAGAGGAGCAAGGAGGGTGTCAGAGAGGAGTACTGATGCCTCAACCCCGTGCTGGGTATGCATCCTTGGGGAGGGGGGTGTCAGTGGGCAGACAGCTAGGAACCAGTTCCCTGGTGGCCTCAGGCTCTCTCTCCAGAGCTGTCTTCCCAGAGGAGCCAAGGGTGATGGGGCTCCCAGGAATGGCCACACACCTACCACGTGGTGGTCCTGAGGCTGAGCGCCCCCCTCTGCCCTCCAGCACCGGCATCCAGGGTGCCCCTGATACGGAGTCTGGACTTTGGTTTAGACTTTGAACCTGACCAGTGCCCTGTGTCCTTGGATGGACGGCTTCACATCTCTGACCTCAGTTTGCACTCCTGTAAGGTGGGCCAGTAGCACTCCTCAGAGGAGTTACTGTGAGGCGTAAATGACAAAGCTGTGATGTTTCGATCCTGGGGCCAGTCCGTCCTCAAGGGCACGCTGAGCACCTACAAGTGAGGCTGCGGGACACAGGAGGCTTCATGAGGAGTGGCCCCTGCCCTCAGGAGTTGACAGTCTAAGAGAAGATGAGGGTGACAGCCTATCCAGGGCCTTTGAACAGACTGGTCAAAGGCCCAGCCCTGAGGCTGGATCAGGACTGGGGCCAGCTCTGTACACCCCCGCCCACATGACTGTCCGGGTCATCCCTGGAGGGGTCCAGACCCAGAGTGATGAGTGAGGCGAGGGTGGTGGCAGTGGGTGGAGCCGGAAGGAGTGGCACTGAGCAGGTGACCAGAGAGGGAGTGAGGACGGCACCGTCAGCCAAAGCCGGGGGTGGAGAGGGTGCCTGGGTGTTGGCTCCTGGGAGGGCCTGTCGCAGGGCAGTGACATTGGGAGGGTTTTCCTGTGTCCCTATGTGGCATTTCCACCTCAGCCAACCAGAGGGCCTGGACTCTGCCGGGCAGTGACCAGGTGGTGGCTGAGGGGGCTTCCCAGGAGGGTGCTGGAAACCCCAGTGCTGCCCGGTTTCCCCTCCAGATTCCTGGGAATGCCATGGCCTCTGTCCAGGAGGAAAGTCCCCAACTTTCCCTGCTGTGCACTGTGGCCAGGGCTGCGGTCCAGGAGCCTCCAGTGGGTGTGGCTACCAGCCATACCAGGGGCACCTGTGTGGTCAGACCCGCCATGGGGACATACAGACCAAGTGTCACTCTTGTCATTGCTCACATGCCATGCAGAGGTGCCTCCTTTGATTTTTTATTTGGGGGGGCCGCACCTCGAGTCATGTGAGATCTTAGTTCTGTGACCAGGGGGCAAACCCGCACCCCCTGCACTGGAACATTAGAAGCGTGGAGTCTTAACCAGCAGACCACCAGGGAAGTTCTGAGGCTGCCCCCTTTGTTCCCTCCCTTTAGCCACAGTTTCGGGGACTCCAGGGAGAACCCCTGCTTGAAGCTCATCCTGCAGTGCCCTTGAGCTAGAGCCATGGTTCCAGTCTTGGTTTAGCAGTAGACACTCTGCTCAGGAAGCACAGCCTTAAGGAGGGCAGCACCAGAGTGACCGCCGAGTGGCGTGCCCTACCATCCCCTCAGCCCTTCCTGCAGCACAGGGCCCGGGAGGCCTGCTGTCGCAGGGCTGTGACCTGGGTGTGACGGTGTCAGTTCCAGGCCCTCCAAGAAGCAGACACGGGTGGGATTAGACTAGAAGTATGAGAGAGGGCGAGAGCTGGAGAGGGCGGCCAGCAGTGCCTCTGTGAGGCCCAAATGGGGAGATTAGGGTAGGAAAGACCAGGCAGGAAGAGCTGCAGACCACAAAGCACAGCCTGGTCTGGGTCAGGCCGAGGGAGCCTGCAGGAAACGTGCCTGTCAGCGGAGGCCTGCCCTGAGCAGAAGTGGTTTGCGGGTAGGGACAGCCCCAGTGCCCTGTGGTGGCAGCAGCCCGGGGAAGTGTGGCCTCAGCGGGCACCACGACAGATGCGAAGAGACTGCGCTGGGGCTGTCAGCGTGCGGGGGTGGCGGTCGACGGCCCCTCATGGCTATCTCTGTGCCACTGTCGCAGTGCAGGTGCCTGAGGGGGCCCTGAGGGCCACCCGCCTGCCCTCGTTGCATCCCCTCTGACTCCTGGGCTTCCCACCTTCGGTATTTTTGTCCAGCTCACTTCTTCCTTGGACAGCTGGGCTCATGGGACGCATTTCTGGAGGCACCAGCTCCGGGTGCCGATGCCGACACGGGCTCGGGCCTGGCACGCGGGTCCTGCTCAGCGCTCATGGCAGCCTTGCGGGGTGCGGAGGCTGGTCACAGACCCAGGCCCCGCTCCTGCGCAGAGCAGGGACAGGCAAGCGGACTGTCAGCTCTGTGCGTGTGGCCACGCTGTGGCTGCTGGTCGTGGGCGGCCTCTGGAGCCCACGTCCACATGGCCTTGTGCCATGGAGCCCAGGAGGGGTGTGAGGCCCCTTTCCTGGTTCCCACGAGGCCACACCCTGGTGCCTCGAAGCAGAGCTTGTTGCCGTGGCCCCGGGGATGTGCACGGGGTGGCTGCCCTAACTGCCACAAAATGATCAATAACACACTTATCACTTTATGGTGCTGGGTCTCAGGGGCCAGCGAAGTCTCAGTGGGCTAAGGCCAAGGTGTCGGCTGGCCCTCCTCTCTGCAGGTTCTGGGGTAGAGCCTTTTCCCGCTCATCCAGGTGTCCATTCCATGTGCTGTGGGACTGAGATCCCCATTCTCTGCTGCTGTCGCCTGGGACCCCTCACCCCCCCAGGCCTCTCGCATGACTCCCTACACCTCAGAGCCTGCAGCGGGGGCTCAGATCCATCTCTCTCACCCTACCCTGTCGTCACATCTCTTTCTCTGGTCACAGACAGGAAGGCTCCCCAATTTTAGGGACTCATGTGATTAGATTAGGCCCGCCCGGATGATCCAGGATAATAATCTCATCTCAAGAGCCTTAATTTAATCACATCTGCGAAGTCCTTTTTGCAGTGTAGTCTTTTTGTCAAAAGTCTGTTTTCTTACATTCACAGTCATTGGATCAGGATCTGGGCATCTCTGGGGCCCATACCTGCTGCTGAGAGCCTAGTCCCTTCTCTGGGGCATCAGAGGGGCCTCTGTCAGAGCGCCTTGGGCAATCACAGCCTGGGGCAGGCAGGGTTGGGGCTCCCCTACAGCCCAGCCTCCCTGGTATGCGGGGGGCCTCACACCTCAGCATCCCCGCTGTGCCACACTGTGGGGGTCTGTGGGAGCAGCCACGCCCCACCGTGGGCCTTTCCAGGGCTGTGTGTGCAGCCCCCCTGTTTGGAGGATGGACACCAGAGGGGACACGGTGGTCTCTCCATGACGTGTCTCCCCGTGAACTTGGCTGGTCCTGCAGGGAGGGGGCAAGCCTGTGCTCTGAGGGGAGAGTTTGGGGAAAGGGAGGGGCGTTTGTGGCACGTTGTGGAGTTCTGGTGGGGTTGGGGCACAGGGGGAGCATCTGCGCGGAGCAGGGAGCCTGTGATGGGGGCGTGGAGGGTCCCCAGGGCTGCTCTCAGGATGCTGGCAGCCAGAGAACCCCAACCCTGCCCCACCCGCCGCGGGGCAGGAAGGGCGGAGTTCCTGCCCCCGCTGTCGTGGCCAGCCCTTCCTGCAGGAGGTTTTCCTTCCGTGCAGCAAACACGCTGCATAGTTGCTCGCTCAGCTATCTGCCCCAGTCAGGCAGTGCTTGTAGCCCAGGCCCAGAATGCACCTCCTCTAGTGCTGCCGAAAGGCCTGAAGTTTGGGGCCCGAGAGGGGAGTACGGAGGGCTGTGGACGCTTAGTGTGTGCCGTGTGGGATTTGCGTTCAGCACCGTACCCAGGTCAAGCCACTGTATCTGACACAGGATTTGAAACCCTGCCAGGGGGTCTGACCACGGCCTCCCTTCCTCCCTTCATCCGTCTGTCCATCTGTCCCTCCATCCTTGTGCACACATGGATGTTCTGTTGAGCCCAGCCTCCCCGCCTGGCAGCCCTCTAGCCACAGCTCACGTACCTCTCTCTCCCTCCCCTCCTAGAAACGGCTTCCGGATGTTGAGCCTTGGCCCGTGTTGAGACCACCCACTCTCCACTCCACTCCACCCCACCCCATGCCACTGTCAGAGCCCTCAGCTCATGGCTCATGGATCAGATCCCTCTGCCTTTGCCAGGCCGGGCCTGGGGAGTGTTGCGTCTGCTCTGCCTGCTGACAGCTTTTGACCCGGAGGCGTGTCCCCTGACGTGCAAAGTATGTGTATTTGGTTGGGACACCAAACACGCATGGGAGGGATGTCCTGTTCGGCCCACCAGGGCCTCCAAGCCCCGTCTGCTTCTGGGGGCCTGACCTGGGCAAGTCTCCATCCTGGGTCCCTCCAGCATCACTGGGGACAGGTAACCCCCATGTCCTCGTCCAGAATCTGACACCACGTGTCAGGGCCAGGGCCGGGCAGGAGCTTGGTGACACCCCCATGTGTCCTCGTGGCTGCTGCCGCCATCCAGCCAGGGACTCCTGCCCCTGCCGTCCGTTCCCACGTTGTCAGCGATCAGGCTGTCGTGGGGACTTGGGGGGTACCTTCACCCATTTTCCTCTGAACCCAAGGAGAACAAGAGGAAACTGATACTCCTGGGGGTTGGGGGGCCAGTGCAGGCCACCCGCAGGCCACCTCACTGGAGGCAGAGCTGGGCCGGAGCACGGCTTCTGTCTTTGTCAGGCAGCACCCATCCCCCCTCGGGGTCCAGGCCTGGAGGCACAGGCTGTGGTCAGGGGCAGAAGCACAGGTGCCCGTCAGCGGAGCCGGGAGTGTAGAGGCAACGACCCAGATTTCTGACAGTCCTGATGGGCCTGAGGCTCTGCAGCCACCGCATCGAGGGTATTTCACAGTCGGCTGCGGGTTCGCACAGTGAGCGGGACTGTGCCGCGCGTCCCCGGCCGCATCTGGAGGTGAGGGGACGCGGCTGGGGGCTTGGGGCTGACATCTCAATTTTCACAGCTGCCTGCATCCATCACACACCCGGACGCCTCCTGCCCTGCTGCACATGAGGAACAGCAAATCAATCTGTGTGGCTTTCTCTTTTCTTTCCAGTACGTGTGTGGGTGCGTTCCTGCTCCTGGGTTTGTGCCTCCCGGGTAGTGCTGGATAAAGCCGCAAATCACAGGATGGCGAGGGGGCGGCCCACCCCGGGCAGACAGGGGGACCTGCTGCCGAGCCCACAGGGCCACTGCGCTCCAGGGCTCCAGGTGGCTGCCACCGGCTCATCAGCACCGCATGCCAGGACTGGGGCGGGAGGGGAAATCGAGTCTCGGAAGTGGGGTCACAGCGCAACT
This sequence comes from Leucopleurus acutus, assembly GCF_964270905.1. Classification (NCBI taxonomy): domain Eukaryota; kingdom Metazoa; phylum Chordata; class Mammalia; order Artiodactyla; family Delphinidae; genus Leucopleurus; species Leucopleurus acutus. The sequence continues at coordinate 74,484,723 of NC_139156.1, forward strand.
GGAGCCAGGCCCCAACCTCAGAGCTGCCTCTTCCCACAGCCTTTCCTGTTGGATTTCTGGTGCCTCCCCAGGTTTCCCTCATGCCCTGGCTCCATCAGAGGGACGACCGGTGCCTCCGTGCCCTGCAGCTATGGAGGTGCCCCCAGAATGCCTGGGTTTGCAGTGCAGTTTGCACTGCCCTGTGTGATGCCCGGGCCCCACTGACTCTTAGTTTGCTCCTTGGGGCAGAGGCCCCTGCTGACACCCATCCTTCTAGAGGTTCAGCGGGCTGCAGGAGCCTCTGCCTGGCCCGGGGCGGGTCCTCCCTGCAGGGCCCCCCGCATTGGTCGAGCCTTGTCTCTTGAGGGCTGCCCAGCCCAGCCTCTGGCCCCCTTTCTCCCTTGCCCTATGGGAAGCTGTCCTTGGCCAGGTGGCAGGTGGGGAGACAGCTGAGCCATGATGCCCCTCGGGTACCTTTGTCGACTTTTAGCCTGACCTTGGGGCTGGGTAAGGGGCTCCACCTGGGGTACCTCGCCCACCTTCCCCTGCTGCGTGCATACCCCACACCCAGGGGCTATCAGGCCTGACTGAGCGTTAGAAGTCCCCTCAAGCTGGTGGGAAGTGTGAATTCCCAAGCCACATCTCCGGAGACTCCGGTTTAAATGGTCTGGGGGAGTGGAGCCCAGAAATCTATTTTTAGCACCTTGTTGGGTCGGGGGAGCAGTTTCTGAGAGTGAATTATGCCAGACAGCAGGCAGAACCTGGCCTGTCCTCCATCCACCGGGACGGCTGTCTCCCTATGGGTGGTGGCAGGTGCTCGCCGAACTGGGAGCTCGTCTCGGCGTCACCCCAGCTGGGGATCGTCAGAGCTGCCCAGCGCATCCTGCGGTGGGGACGCCCTCCCACCTTCCCTCCCTCCAGGGTCGCTCTCCTAGACCTGAGGCCTCAGCCTCATCTTGGGGGGGCAATGCTGGGAGGAGGTGAGCTGCCTCACCCTTCTGGGTGTACCTGACACACTGTGTTTTCTAGAAGAGGAAACTGAGGTTCAGAGAGGTCAAAGGCTTGTGCCAACGCAGAGGTGGCGACCTCGCCAGGCTGCCGGGCACTGCTGCGAGCACAGTGCTGCCTCACTCAGGGGCCTTACCTAAAGAGGGCGTGGAACAATCCTGTTTTAAAAAGAAACGGTAAACACCTGAATTGAAACACCTGCAGGAGTATTTTCTCTGAATAAGGAACTGTCAGAGCCTGGAGCCAGATGCCTCAGTTAGCACCACCTGACTCAAACAAGGCCCCCCGCCATCTCGGGACGTGGTCTCCGGCCCCAAAAACCTCCACCCCAAGTCCCTCGGCCTCAGACCCTTGGGGCAGAGGTGCTCCCCAATATTATCACTTCCTGAGAGTGAATTATTAATGCGCCTTCTCATTCCAAAGAAGGGTCCTCCCAGAGTTCTGGAAGTGTCTGAAGGAAGGCTGAGTCCGTCCTGAGAGCCTGATGGCAGAGAAGGTAGAGCTCCACCCACCTCTGTGACCTATTCTCAGGTCCCGGGTCTCCTCCCCCATCCCCCTGCTCAGCAAGACAGCAAGACACTGAGAATGGGACTTAGGCCAGACTGCAAGGGGCACGGCACGCAAGCCCGGTACTCTGAGTGCCTCTTCCAAATCGGAGGCAACATGGTGTGTGGCAGCCGTTCTCAAACTTTCTGTAGCAGTGAAGGGAAAGAAACCCAGGGCAACACGAAATTCATGAAACAGAATCAGCTCGGTTTGAAAGGAGGGGCAGAAGGTGGCTGAGAGTCTGGTAGGGGAGACAGTCACAGGATGACGCCGGGAATAGCGCGGCTGCGACGCGGGAAGCGCTGGAGAGAAGGCTCCTGGTCCCCGGCAGGGAGGGGAGGCCAGGGGAGGCCGGGCAGGAAGAGTGTTCTGAGCAGAGGGAACAGCCCGTGCAGGGCCTGGTGTGGGTACAGGAGCAGAGCCACTTGACAGCAATGGGTATGGGGTCAAGGTGAGTCTGGGCCTAGCCAGCCAAGCCACCAGGTTTTGTCCTCTTTGGGGCTGGGGGAGGGGCAGGTGCTGCTGAAGTGTTTTAAGTTGAGGCACGCAGAAGCCACACGCATCATCCCATCTGTAGAGGGAATAGCAGGTGGGGACAGGCTGGGATGGGACGGTAGTGAAGCAGCTGCTGGGAGGTCAGTGCCGTTCCGGGGGGGAGGGGGAGGGCTGTCTGGACTAGGGTGTGCCAGCGGCGTGGACAGACACATGCGGTCAGATGTGAGAAATACAGAGCAGGCGAACTGCCGGCATCGGGCGATGCATTGGCCACGGGGCAGGGGCCAGGGAGAGATCTGAGCCGTTCTTGGGCCTCGCTGTTGCGTCCTACTCACTATAGGGATGCAGCTTCTCAAGTCTTTCTCTCTTTTACAATTGTTTCTTCTTTTAAGATTTCTTTTGTTGCTTAAAGCATCTGTTTTCTCTGGGTTCGGTTCTTCCCTTGGCCATTTGGCCTTTTGCTTTCATGCCGTCCATTCTTCTCTCCTACCTCCTGAACTTGGGGGCCGTCTGTCCATTTTGAGGAGGGGTTCTGCGGGTCGGCTGAGCGCTCCCCCTCTGTTGTATTGGGGTCTGCCTACCCCACAGCATCTTTCCCCTGCGTGGAGTTCCCAGGCAGACACGGTGAGGTGAGGTGGGACGTGCCAGCTCTCAGGGGGCTTCCCACTGGGCTCCTGGCTCCACATTGGTAGCCCACTTAGGTGACAGCTCTCCACGTGGGGTCTGCCCCTGCCTGCCAGCTCGGTAATGACCTGTCTGTGTCCTGTGTCTGGAGGGTGGGAGTGACACTCCCCCGCCCCTGGGCAGCCCTCTGCCTGGTCTTTGTCTGTGTGCCCACCTGGAAGGTGGGGTTTCCTGCTTGGGCCCCTCTGTGGCTCCTTCCTTCCACCCGCCCCTTCTGCCTTCCGTTTTCCAGAAGCATGAGTCACTCTTGTCCACCAGCGACCCACCCTCTTCCACCACTGTTCCTCTGTTCTCTTTTATTTCATGGAGGTTGGGAAGGGTGTAAAGCAAACGCATGTGCTCGGTTCTCCATCTTGAACCAGAAGTCGGAAGTGCTACATAAAATGCTCTTACAAATCCATAGATTCTGTCTCCTCTTCTCAGGCTTAAAGCTACAGTGGCAGCCTTGATTTCTCTTTCTCTCAAAACCTGCATCTGATCAGTGAGCAAATCCTATGTCTCTGCAATAAAGTCGAGAACCTGCCATTTCTCACTCCCTGCGCACCCTCCTGAGAACGTAGATTTTTGCAGGAGCTTCTAACTGGTCTCCTGCTTCGACTGTGCCTCCTGTGGTTTGGGCTCCATAAGTGAGCCAGAGTGGTTTAAATTTGACTATGTCAAACTCCACTCAAACCCTCCCGTGGGAAGTGAAGAGAGTGTGTGGAGGCGTGAAAGAGGCAGCGAACACCACACACAGACGTAGACTCTGAGGGTCTGAAGAGGAGCCCTGTACTGGGGTGAGTGGTGTCTCCCCAAATTTATGTCCACTTGGAAACAGTGATGTGACCTTATTTGGAAATAGGGTCTTTGTAATCAAGTGAAAACGAGGCCCTACTGGATTGAGGTGGTCCTTAAATCCAATGATTGGTGTCCTTATTAGGAGAGGGAATGTAGAGGCCCGGAGGGAGGAAGACCACGTGACCATGAAGGCAGACATTGAAGCAACGCACGTGCAAGCTGAGGAGTGCTGAGCATTGCTCGCAGCCCCCGGAAGCTGGCAAGAGGCAAGGAAGGACTCTTCCCTAGGACCTCAGAGGGAACATGGCCCTGCTGACACCTTGATTCCGGACTTCTAACTCCCCAAACTGTGAGAGAATACATTTCTGTTGTTTCAGGACACCTGTTTTGTGGTAATTTGTAGAGCAACCCTAGGAAACAAGCCCTTATCCGGGTGTACAAGGCCTAGCAGGGTCTGTTGTCACCTCTTTCCACCCTCACTTTGCCTCAGCACTACTGGCCTTGAGCAGGCCTGTTCTTTGGACAGGCCACGTATGCTCCTGCCCCAGGACCTTTGCACTTGCTTTTCCCTCAGATCCACATGGATTACTTTGTTCAGGGCTTGCTAAGTCACCTCATCAGAAGGGCCTTCCCTGACTGCCTGATTTAAATGACAAAGCCCCCACCGCCCCTATCAGTTCCTGGTCCACGCTGCCTGCTTTGGTACTCTGCACAGCACTTCCTGACAGCTGGGGTCCATTCACTTGTGTAGTATTTGTGTCTTCCCTCTAGCACGTGAGCCTCATGGGGGCCTGGACTTTGTTGATTGTATTTATGGTGGTATCGCTAGTGCCTAGAACAGTGCAAGTCACATGCTCAGTATGTGATTACTGAATGAATGAATAAGAAAAATCCACAAGCCAGTTGAATAAAGGGGGAAAACCCCAAAGCAGGCAATTCCAGGGAAAAAAATGCCTTTTTTACCTCAGTCTCACTCATAATTAAAGAAATACAAATTAAGTCTGCAATGAGACCATTGTCACCTATTAGATTGTAGTGAATGTGAGGGGAATTGGGTCCTGTCCTGGGAGTATAAATTGGGCTATCTCTTTTTTAAAAAAATAATTGGAATATATAATTCATATAATATAAAATCCACCTTTTTAAAGTGACTAATTCAGTTGTTTTTAGTATATTCATGGGGTTGTAGAAGCATCATCACTGTCTAATTCCAGTACATTTTCATTACCCCCAAAAGAAACCCCCATACCCATTAATACCCACTTCCCCTTCCCCCGCTCGCCAGCCCTGGCAACCACGATCTATTTTGTGACTCTAGGGATTTGCCTATTCTGGACATTTTATGTAAGGGAGTCATACAATATGCAGCCTTTTGTGTCTGGTGTCTTTCACTTGGCATGATCTTCTCAAGGTTCATCCATGTTGTAGTATGTACTTCATTCCTTTTTATTGCCATGTCATATTCCATTGTATGGATATCCCACATTTTGTTTATTTATCAGTTGATAAATATTGGGGTATTTCCACTTTGTGGCTAAAATGAATAATGCTGCTATGAACATTTGTGTACAATTTTTATGTGGGTATAAGCTCCCAAATATCTTGACTATGTTCCTAGGACTGTAAATGTTGGTAACTCTATGTTTAAAATCTTAAGGAACTGACAGACTGTTTTCCAAAGTGACTGCACAATCTCTCTCTCTATTTTTTTTTTTTTTTTTGGCAATGACTTCTTTTTTATTGAAGTATAGTTGATTTACAGTGTTGTGTTAGTTTCTGGTGCATAGCAAAGTGAATCAGTTATATATATGTGTGTGTGTGTGTGTGTGTGTGTGTGTGTATATATTCTTTTTCATATTCTTCTCCATTGTGGTTTATTACAGGATATTGAATATAGTTCCCTGTGCTATACAGTAGGACCCTGTTGTTTATCTATTTTATTTATAGTGTTTTTTATTTGCTAATCCCAAACTGCTTATTTATCCCTCCCCTACCCGCTTTCCCCTTTGGCAACCATAAGGTTGTTTTCTGTCTGTGAGTCTGTTTCTGTTTTGTAAATAAGTTCATTTGTGTAATATTTTAGATTCCACATATAAGTGATATCATATGGTATTTGTCTTTCTGACTTACTTCACTTATTTCCTGGCTATTGTAAATAGTGCTGCAGTGAACATTGCAGTGCATGTATCTTTTCGAGTTATGTTTTTTTCTGGGTATATGCCCAGGAGTGGGATTGCTGGATCATATGGTAGTTCTATTTTTAGCTTTTTAAGGAACCTCCATACTGTTCTCCATAGTGGCTGTATCAATTTACAGTCCCACAAATAGTGTAGGAGGGTTCCCTTTTCTCCACACCCTTTCCAGCATTTATTGTTCGTAGATTTTTTGTTTTTGTTTTTCAGCTGCCTGACTGACTATTCATGAAAGGGAACCTTACTTCAGGAATAAGGACTGAGCTTTCATTTTTCTCTTAAGCTACATTTTCCAGGATCCAATTCCATTGTCAGTGACCAAATGACCTATTATGTCTAGAGCCGGAGTCATCCAAGGTATGACATTTATAGAAAAGTCATACTATTTCCTCAAATTTTAGGGTCTGCCTGGCTTCCCATCCCAGTCTCACCTAATGTACTGAGGCATGGGTACTCACACCTACCTGTGCTTTCTGTCCTTATTTTATTTTATTTTTAACATCTTTATTGGAGTATTTACAATGGTGTGTATTTACAAGCGTTTATTTACAAATATTTACAAGCTTTATTGGAGCTTTACAATGGTGTGTTAGTTTCTGCTTTATAACAAAGTGAATCAGTTATACATATGTCCCCATATCCCGTCCCTCTTGCATCTCCCTCCCTCCCTCCCACCCTCCCTATCCCACTGCTCAACGTGGTCACAAAGCACAGAGCTCTTCCATTCATCTATATTTCTGTTTTTGTGCCAGTACCATACTGTCTTGATTACTGTAGCTTTGTAGTATAGTCTGAAATCAGGGAGCCTGATTCCTCCAGCTCCATTTTTCTTTCTCAAGATTGCTTTGGCTATTCGGGGTCTTTTGTGTTTCCATACAAATTGTGAAATTTTTTGTTCTAGTTCTGTGAAAAATGCCAATGGTAGTTTGATAGGGATTGCATTGAATCTGTAGATTGCTTTGGGTAGTGGAGTCATTTTCACAATGTTGATTCTTCCAATCCAAGAACATGGTATACCTCTCCATCTATTTGTATCATCTTTAATTTCTTTCATCAGTGTCTTATAATTTTCTGCATACAGGTCTTTTGTCTCCTTAGGTAGGTTTATTCCTAGATATTTTATTCTTTTTGTTGCAATGGTAAATGGGAGTGTTTTCTTAATTTCACTTTCAGATTTTTCATCATTAGTGTATAGGAATGCAAGAGATTTCTGTGCATTAATTTTTTGTCCTGCTACTTTACCAGATTCATTGATTAGCTCTAGTAGTTTTCTGGTAGCATCTTTAGGATTCTCTATGTATAGTATCATGTCATCTGCAAACAGTGACAGCTTTACTTCTTCTTTTCCGATTTGGATGCTTTTTATTTCTTTTTCTTCTCTGCTTGCTGTGGCTAAAACTTCCAAAACTATGTTGAATAATAGTGGTGAGAGTGGGCAACCTGATCTTTTTCCTGATCTTAGTGGAAATGGTTTCAGTTCTTTACCATTGAGGACGATGTTGGCAGTGGTTTTGTCATATATGGTCTAGTTCCCTCTATGCCTACTTTCTGGAGGGTTTTCATCATAAATGGGTGTTGAATTTTGTTGAAAGCTTTCTCTGCATCTATTGAGATGATCATATGGTTTTTATCCTTCGGTTTGTTAATATGGTGTATCACGTTGATTGATTTGCCTATATTGAAGAATCCTTGCATTCCTGGGATAAACCCCACTTGATCATAGTGTATGATCCATTTAATGTGCTGTTGGATTCTGTTTGCTAGTATTTTGTTGAGGATTTCTGCATCTATGTTCATCAGTGATATTGGCCTGTAGTTTTCTTTCTTTGTGACATCTTTGTCAGGTTTTGGTATCAGAGTGATGGTGGCCTCGTAGAATGAATTTGGGAGTGTTCCTCCCTCTGCTATATTTTGGAAGAGTTTGAGAAGGATAGGCATTAGCTCTTCTCTAAATGTTTGATAGAATTCGCCTGTGAAGCCATCTGGTCCTGGGCTTTTGTTTGTTGGAAGATTTTTAATCACAGTTTCAATTTCAGTGCTTGTGATTGGTCTGTTCATATTTTCTATTTCTTCCTGGTTCAGTCTTGGAAGATTGTGCATTTCTAAGAATTTGTCCATTTCTTCCAGGTTGTCCATTTTATTGGCATAGAGCTGCTTGTAGTAATCTCTCATGATCCTTTGTATTTCTGCAGTGTCAGTTGTTACTTCTCCTTTTTCGTTTCTAATTCTATTGATTTGATTCTTCTCCCTTTTTTTCTTGATAAGTCTGGTTAATGGTTTATCAATTTTGCTTATCTTCTCAAAGAAGCAGCTTTTAGTTTTATTGATCTTTGCTATCGTTTCCTTCATTTCTTTTTCATTTATTTCTGATCTGATCTTTATGATTTCTTTCCTTCTGCTAGCTTTGGGGTTTTTTTGTTCTCCTTTTTCTAATTGCTTTAGGTGCAAGGTTAGGTTGTTTATTCGAGATGTTTCCTGTTTCTTAAGGTAGGATTGTATTGCTATAAACTTCCCTCTTAGAGCTCCTTTTGCTGCATCCCATAGGTTTTGGGTCGTTGTGTTTTCATTGTCATTTGTTTCTAGGTATTTTTTGATTTCCTCTTTGATTTCTTCAGTGATCTCTTGGTTATTAAGTAGTGTGTTATTTATCCTCCATGTGTTTGTATTTCTTACAGATTTTTTCCTCTAATTGATATCTAGCCTCATCGTGTTGTGGTCGGAAAAGATACTTGATATGATTTCAATTTTCTTAAATTTACCAAGGCTTGATTTGTGACCCAAGATATGATCTATCCTGGAGAATGTGCCGTGAACACTTGAGAAGAATGTGTATTCTGTTGTTTTTGGATGGGATGTCCTATAAATATCAATTAAGTCCATCCTGTTTAATGTGTCATTTAAAGCTTGTGTTTCCTTATTTACTTTCATTTTGGATGTTCTGTCCATTGGTGAAAGTGGGGTGTTAAAGTCCCCTACTATGATTGTGTTACTGTTGATTTCCCCTTTTATGGCTGTTAGTATTTGCCTTATGTATTGAGGTGCTGCTATGTTGGGTGCATAAATATTTACAATTGTTATATCTTCTTCTTGGATTGATCCCTTGATCATTGTGTAGTGTCCTTCTTTGTCTCTTGTAATAGTCTTTGTTTTAAAGTCTATTTTGTCTGATATGAGAATTGCTACTCCAGTTTTCTTTTGATTTCCATTTGCATGGAATATGTTTATCCATCCCCTCACTTTCAGTCTGTATGTGTCCCTAGGTCTGAAGTGGGTCTCTTGTAGACAGCATATATACGGGTCTTGTTTTTGTATCCATTCAGCCAGTCTATGTCTTTTGGTTGGAGCATTTAATCCATTTACATTTAAGGTAATTATCGATATGTATGTTCCTATTCCCATTTTCTTAATTGTTCTGGGTTTATTATTGTAGGTCTTTTCCTTCTCTTGTGTTTCCTGCCTAGGGAAGTTCCTTTAGCATTTGTTTTAAAGCTGGATTGGTGGTGCTGAATTCTCTTAGCTTTTGCTTGTCTGTAAACCTTTTAATTTCTCCATCAAATCTGAATGAGATCCTTGCTGGGTAGAGTAATCTTGGTTGTAGGTTTTTCTCCTTCATCACTTTAAATATGTCCTGCCACTCCCTTCTGGCTTGCAGAGTTTCTGCTGAAAGATCAGCTGTTAACCTTATGGGGATTCCTGTATGTGTTATTTGTTGTTTTTTTGCCTTGCTGCTTTTAATATTTGTTCTTTGTATTTAATTTTTGATAGTTTGATTAATATGCGTCTTGGCGTGTTTCTCCTTGGATTTATCCTGTATGGGACTCTCTGTGCTTCCTGGAGTTGATTAACTATTTCCTTTCCCATATTAGGGAAGTTTTCAACTATAATCTCTTCAAATATTTTCTCAGTCCCTTTCTTTTTCTCTTCTTCTTCTGGGACCCCTATAATTCGAATGTTGGTGTGTTTAATGTTGTCCCAGAGGTCTCTGACACTGTCCTCAAGTCTTTTCAATCTTTTTTCTTTATTCTGCTCTGCAGTAGTTCGTAGATTTTTTTGATGATGGCCATTCTAACTGGTGTGAGGTGATACCTCATTGTAGTTTTTTTTTTTTTTTAAATGTATTTATTTATTTAGGGCCGTGTTGGGTCTTCGTTTCTGTGCAAGGGCTTTCTCTAGTTGTGGCAAGTGGGGATCACTCTTCATCGCGGTGCGCAGGCCTCTCACTATCGCGGCCTCTGTTGTTGTGGAGCACAGGCTCCAGACGCGCAGGCTCAGTAATTGTGGCTCACGGGCCCAGTTGCTCCACGGCATGTGGGATCTTCCCAGACCAGGGCTCGAACCCGTGTCCCCTGCATTGGCAGGCAGATTCTCAACCACTGCACCACCAGGGAAGCCCCTCATTGTAGTTTTGATTTGCATTTCTCTAATAATTAGTGATGTTGAGCATCTTTTCATGTGCTTTTTGGCCATCTGTATGTCTTCTTTGGAGAAATATCTCTTTAGATCTTCTGCCCATTTTTTGATTGGGTTGTTTGTCTTTTTGTTATTGAGCTGCATGCGCTCTTTGTATATTTATTTATTAGTTCTAATTGTGTGTGCTTGTGTGTGTGTGTGTGTGTGTGTATGTGTATTTTTTAGGATTTTCCATATACAAGATCATGTAACTTGCCCTAGATTGTTTTACTTCTTCTTTCCAGTATGGATGTCTTTTATGGCTTATATCTTTCCTAATTGCCCTGGTTAGGACCTCTAGTACAATATTGAATAGAAGTTGAGATCTTTGTTCTTTTTAAATACATGAGTTTACATCTATAAATTTCATTCTAAGCACTGTTTTAGCTGCATTGCATAAGTTTTGGTGTGTTGTATTTTTATTTCCATTTATGTGAAGTCATTTTAAAATTTCCCTTGTAATTTCTTCTTTTCCCTGTGGTTATTTAGGAGTGGGTTGTGTAATTTCCACATATTTGTGAATTTCCCCGATTTCTTTCTGTTGTTGATTTCTGCTATTCCTTGTGGCCACAGAACACACTTTGTATGATGCTAGTTCTTTTAAATTTATTAAAATGTGTTTTATGGCCTAACTCATGTATCTTGGAGAATGTTACATGTGCACTAGAGGAGAATATGTATTCTGTTATTGTTAAGTGTTCTATACATGTCTGTTAGGTCTAGTTGGTTTATTGTATTGTTCAAGTCTTCTATTTCCTTACTGATCTACTCTCTAGTTGTTTTATCCATTATTGAGAGTAGGGTATTGAAGTCTCAAACTATTTCTGTTGAATTGTCTATTTCACCCCTTAGTTCCAACAGTTCTTGCTCTTAAACTTGGAGGCTCTGTTGTTAGGTGCCTATGTTTACAATTGTTATATCCTCTTGGTGGATTGACTCTTTTATCATTGTAAAATGACCTTCTTTGTCTCTAGTAATGTTTTTTTCTTAGAGTCCTTTTTGTCTGATAAAGTCTATGTCGTCTGCTATTAACGTCTGTTTTGACTGATCTAGCCATTCTAGCTCTTTTTAGGTTACTGTTTACATGCGATATATTTTCCATCCTTTCACTGTCAACCTATTTGTCTTTGAATCTAAAGTGTGTCTCTTGTAGAAAGCATATAGTTGGATCATGTTTTTTCTTTTCTTAAAATTTATTTTTGGCTGTGTTGTTGCTGCGTGCGGACTTTCTCTAGTTGCGGCGAGTGGGGGCTACTCTTCATCGCGGTGCACAGGCTTCTCATTGCAGTGGCTTCTCTTGTTGTGGAGCACAGGCTCTAGGCGTGCAAGCTTCAGTAGTTGTGGCATGCGGACTCAGTAGTTGTGGCTCACAGGCTCAGTAGTTGTGGCGCACAGGCTTAGTTGCTCCATGGCATGTGGGCCGGACCAGGGCTCGAACCCGTATCCCCTTCATTGGCAGGTGGATTCTTAACCACTGTGCCACCAGGGAAGCCCTGGATCATGTTTTTAAATTCATTTTGCCAATCTCTGACTTTTAATTGGAGTGTTTAATTTATTTACATTTAATGTCATTACTGGTAAGATAGGGTTTGCTATTTGTTTTTCAATTGTTATGTCATTTTTGTTCTTCTATTCCTCCATTATTGCCTTCTTTTGTGTTGAATAGATATTTGGTAGTACCATTTTAATTTCCTTGTAATTTCTTTTACTATATATTTTTGAGTTATTTCCTTAGTTTTTGCTTGTCAGATTAACATTAACGTCTTAACTTATAACAATATAGTTCAGATTAATACCAACTTAATTTCAGTAGTGTACAAAAACTTTGCTCCTTTGTCGTTCTGTTACCTCCCCTCTCCTTTGTGCTTTTATTGTCATAAAATATTCATTTTTATACATTGTGTACTCATCAACACACACTTATAATTATTGCTTTATGCAATATTAAAATATCTTTTAATTCAGATAGGAGAAAAAAGAGTTACAAGCATAAAACACATTTGTATTGTCTCTTGTAGTTACCTATATGGTTACTTTTACTGATAATTTTTATTTTTTCATCTGGATTTGAGGTCCTGGCTTATGTCCTTTATTTATTTATTTGTTTGTTTGTTTGTTTTTTTGGCCTTGCCATGCAGCTTGCGGGATTTCAGTTCCCTGAGCAGAGATTGAACCTGGGCCACAGCAGTGAAAGCCCGGAATCCATACCACTAGACCACCAGGGAACTCCCTGGCTAATGTCCTTTAATTTCAGCCTGAAGGACTCTATTTAGTAGTTATTGTAGGGTAAATCTCCTAATGATGAGTTCTGTTTTTATTTGCTGGGAAATTTCTCCTTCATTTTTGAAGGACAGTTTTACTGCATAAAGAATTGTTTGTTGACATCTTTTTTCTTTCAGTACTTTGTATATGTTATCCCACTGCTTTCTGCCCTGCCCTTCTCTAGTTTCTGATGGGGAATCTACTTGGAGTTTGTTGATCTTTTTGGGTGTGTAGATTAATGTTTTTCATCAGATTTGGGACATTTCAGCCATTACTGCTTCCAATATTCTTGTTGCTCCTTTCTCTCTTTTCTTTCTGGGACTTCCGTTATATATATGTTGGTATGCATGGGAGTACCTGAGGCTCTGTTTATTTTCCTTCATTCTTTTTAGTTTCTATTCCTCAGACTGGATGACAGTTATTGACTTCTCTTCAAGTTTACTGATTCTCTTTTCTGCCTGTACAAATCTGCTGTTGAGTCCCTCCAGTTAAATTTTCATTGCAGTTACTGTAGTTTTCAACACTGGAATTTCTATTTTTTCAAATAATTTATACTCCTTTATGGATACTCTTTATTTGGTGAAACATTGTTTCCATGCTTTAATTGTTCTGACGTAGTTTCCTTAATTTCTTTTTCTTTAATTCCTTTTTTCCAGTTTTATTGATATATAATTCACATATAACATTGTGTAAGTTTAAGGTATAAAACATAATGATTTGATATACGTATATTTTGCAAAATGATTAGCACGATAAGTTTAGTTAACATCCATCAACCCACGTAGTTAGAAATTTAGTTTCTTTATGATGATAACTGAAGATTTACTCTCTTAGCCACTCTTAAACATACTGTATGTATTGTTAACTATAGTTATCATGCTGTACATTACATTCTCAGAACTTATTTATCTTTCTGTGAGTTTTTACCTTTTGACCACTTTCACCTTATTCCCTCACGTCCACCTCCTACCTCTGGCAACCCCACATCTTATCTCTGTTTCTATGAGTTTGATTTTTTGAGATTCCACATATAAGTGAGATCATATAGTATTTGTCTTTCTTTGCCTGACTTATTTCAGTTAGCATAACACCCTCAGGATCCATCCATGTTGTCACAAGTGGTAGGATTTCCTTCTTCTTCATGGCTGAATAGTATTCTATTTGTGTGTGTGTGTGTGTGTGTGTGTGTGTGTGTGTGTGTGTGAGTGTGTGACATTGTCTGCATTCATTCATCCAATGATGGATATTTAAGTTGTTTCCATGTCTTGGCTATTGTAAATAATGCTGCAGTGAACATGGGAGTGCAGATATCTCTTTGGGATAGTGATTTTGTGTTTTTTTGGAATACATATCCAGAACTGGGATTGATGCATCATATAGTAGTTCTATTTTTAATTTCTTGAGGAGCCTCCATACTGTTTTCCATAGTGGCTGCACCAGTTTACATTCCCACCTTTTCTCCACATCCTTGCCAGTGTTTGTTATCTGTTGTCTTTTTGATGACAGCAGTTAGAACAGGTGTGAGGTAATGTCTCATTGTGGATTTGATTTGCATTTCCCTGATGATTAGTGATGTTGAGTTAGTTTTCATATACCTGTTGGCCATTTGAATATCTTCTTTGGAAAAATGTTTATTCAGGTCCTTTGCTCATTAAAAAATTGGATTGTTTGGGGTTTTATTTTTGCTCTTGAGTTGTGTGAGTTCCTTATATATTTTGGATATTAACCCGTTATCAGATGTGTGCTTTGCAAATATTTTCACCCAACCTGTAAGTTACCTTACTTATTTTCTTTTAATATATTTAAAATAACTGATTTAAAATTTTTGTTTAAAACAAAGTCAAACGTCTGGACTTCCTCAGGGACAGCTGGTGATTGCTTTTTTGCTTGTGGAACATATCTTTTTTCCCCCTGCATGTCTTGTAATTTTTTTGTTGAAAACTGGACATTTTAAATAATTTCATGTGACAGTTCTGGAAGTCAGATGCTCACTCCTCTTCAGGGTTTGTTGCTGTTTCTGTTTGTTGAAGTCACTGTGATTTGTTTGTTTAGTGACTTTTCTGAATTAATTCTGCAAAGTCTATTCTTTTGTTGTGTATGACCACTGTACTTTCTGTTTGGTTATCTTAGTTGCCATTTAATGATTGGACAGAGGTTTCCTTAAAGGCCTGGAACCAGTCTCCTAGTCTCGGCCCAGGGGCTCTGTGTGCATGTTGGGGTGCATCTTCAACTCTCAGTCAGGCAGTTAACAACTCTGCCTTAGCCTTCACTTCCTGTTTGCACAGAGCTTCAAAGTCAGCCAGAGTGAGAGCTGAGGGCCTTCCCAAGGCTTACCTAAACATGTGCACATGCCTGGGCATGCATGTGGCCTTCTAGATTCCCAGGAATACACTGCAACTTTTAAAAGCCCCTATGGACATCTCATTGCTGAGCTTTGTCTTTTAAGCTTTTTGGTTCGTCAGATGTTTGCTCCAAATGTTATCCACTGCCTCAGGCAGCTGTGAAGTTAAATGCCTGTAATTATCTCTGACAATCAACCCTCAGGAATAGGCTTTTTGTACAGGGTGAGCTCTGAGTCAGAGAGACATCCTTGCAAATGAGTCTTCCGGGAAGCCACCAGACAGGCTGAACAATGACAATTTTCTGGAAATGAGGCCTTGAAAGAGTTTCAGCCCTGTTCGGCTTCCCCCCAGTGGCTACCAGGCTACTGGTTTCTATGGCAAGGGTCTTGTTTTTCAAGGCACTGGGGATGAGACTGAGGCAAGTTAGCACACCACAAAGCTTACAGTTCTCGGTGGTACTCAGCTGCTTTTTGTGAATAAATGCTCCCTGCTTTGCTCCACATCTCTGATTAATTTTCGAAGTTCTAAAAAAGTTGATTCTAATCATTTTTGCCAGTTTTCTTGTTGCTTTTATGAGGAAAGGCTTTTCAGAGGTGCTTACTCTACCATTTTGCTGACATCTGTCCATCCTCTTTTGAGAGCGGGTCTGTGATGTCTCTTTAAACTTATAATGCATATAATCTTTGATCTAACACATCTAATTTTAGAAGTTTATTCTTCATATATGGTCACACATTTGAGTAAAGACACTTGGTCAAGATGGTCATTGAGGTATGTTTGTGGTCACCACGTCATGCCACACCTGAGTGCCTTGTGCTAGGGGACAGCCCAGCCACCCAGCAGAATGCCCTGCAGCTGGTACAGAACATGAGGAGTTGCCCAGAGAAAAGAGCAAGTTGAAAATAATGTGTGAAGTGTGAGCCCTTTAGTTCAGAAAAAGAACCCCGCATGCACATGTAAATCATCTCATGAACACAGAAAGTTCTGGGTGGTTGCACACAAGATTAATTAATTGTGGGTGTCTTTGTGGAGGGGCTGGGGCCTGGTACTGTTGAGTGTTTTCTCATGAGCATATATTGCATTTTCAATTTTAAATTGGGTAAAATAAACAAGCAGACTAGGCAAACAAACATGTGACTGCACGGGAAGGCCCTGCCCAGGTAGGCTCTGGTCTCCTCCCCTCCCCCGGGGCCCTGGTTCTGGCTGGGAGGCTGGGAGAATGAAGAACACTTCTCTGCAGGCTGTGCCTACAACTCTCCCTCCTACAGGGTCCAGGACAGGGCTGGGACCCTGAAGGGGAAGGGCACATGCTCTGCTCTCAGCTCTGTGCCTTTACTGGGTGTCCTCAGGACAGCCGCAGCTCTCTGGGGTGAGAGGAGAGGGTACGGTGGTGGCATCCCTCAGGAGCCCGTGATTCTGGGACTGACTGTGAAAGACCCCTCCTGGGAACATTTGTGTCTGCTCTAGGGACAGGCATGTGCACAGAAGCACACACAGGTCACCTCGTGTCCGTTTGGCATCAGGTCCGTTCCTGCCAGCCTGGAGCATCGTTCTCTTTGGCTCAAGACAGGCTGGGGCTGAGCGGATTCTCATGGGCAGGCAGCTGCAGTCCATCCCCAGGAAGGAGGGCAGAACTCCCAGGGGGCCACCACCTGCTCGCTCGCCAGTCAGCCTCACCAGCCTCCCCTCTGGATGCTCGTCACAGTCCCCCAGTGCCCCTCCCCTGCTCAGATGCCTCTCTGTCCACCACAGACGGCCTCTTCCTGCCACAGGAGAGAGGGCGGGGGGAGAACCCAGGGGCCCTCGCAATGGCCCTGGTGCCTTGTCCGGGTTGCAGGATCTCGGCAGGACTATATATGGGTATGAGAATGGGACAGTGATCAAGGAAATCGGAGGAGGAACCCAAACTCTCCTTCAAAATATAAGTAAACTGTCAAAAAGTGTAATGTGACTCTCCAAAATATTGAAGTCAGCCAAGTAAATAGAGAAGCTCGAGCGTAGGAGACCATATGTTCTGCTCCGGTTAAAACCTTTTCCCGAAGGTGGAATTCAAACATACCTGTGTCAGGCCTGGCATATCTCCACCTGCACAGCCGCCGCCGCTCCCCCGCCGGGGTCAGGGCTTCACGGGGCCTAGGTCGCTGCCCAAGGTGTGCAAGGGATGGGTCCCCTGCTGCCTGTGCCTGAGAGATCGCAGGACAAGCTTCTGCTCTCGACCTCGAAGAGGGAGGCTTGTGGTGGTCCCAGGACATGTGTCTTGGTGGCTGTGGGCCTGGCTGTGTGTGTGAGCGGGTCCCTGGGGACTCCTGCCGGCCAGTGGGGCTGGGCCCCGCGGAGGAGCAGCTCAGGAGGAGGGAAGCCCAGGCCAGCCCAGAATCCTGCATGGAGCCCCTCTGGACCTCCCTGGCATCGGGCGCCTGGGCTTGGCACCAGGCTGAGGCTCGGCTGTGAGCAGTTACATCTTGTTGAAATCCAGGGCCTGGGTCAGCCAGGTGCCCCAGGATTGGTCAGGCGGCCACAGGGGGGGAAGAGGTGGGAAGACTGTTCCAGAGGCCGAGGAAGGTGAGGGGGCCTGGGCTGGGGAGTGTGCGTGGAACCAGGAGAAATAAAAGTGGCAGATGCCGTCTGCTTTTTCTAGAAATGTGGATGAAAGAAGAAATTGGAAGGCAGCTAAAAGGGGTGGGAGGTCAGGGAGATTGTGTTTGTGGGTCTGGAGAAGTGCAGAGCTGAGATGAAGGGGAGGCAGAGAGAGAGGCTGAAGGGGAGAAGGAGGTGGGAGGGAGGAGAGGCCCCCCGGGAGCTCCAAGGACTGGCCCACCTGCTGGCTGGGGCTCCATCCCAAGGGGAGGATGAAGTGGGAGAGCAGACAGGGAGCCCCCAGGGACAGGGCAGGGGGAGGGGCAGAAGAAGCTCCAGAAGCATGAGGGGGGTCAGGAGGGAGTTTGGGAGCTGGGCACAGATAAGGGGAACCCAGTGAGACAGAAGAAGTCCCTCGCCTCACTTTCTGGCAGCTCCCAAACTCCCTTCCTCCCTGCTTCCCTCTCCCTTCCTCCCTGCCCCCAGGGACAGGGCAGGGGGAGGGGCAGAAGAAGCTCCAGAAGCATGAGGGGGGTCAGGAGGGAGTTTGGGAGCTGGGCACAGATAAGGGGAACCCAGTGAGACAGAAGAAGTCCCTCGCCTCACTTTCTGGCAGCTCCAAATTCCAACCCCCTTGCCCCACCAAACCAGGCGGGTACTGACTCTCTGCCCCCATTCCCTACCCACAGCAGCAGGCCCAAAGCATCCAGCCCCACGCTCAACAGGGGACACACACACGCTCAACAGGGGACCTCACACACACGCTCAACAGGGGACCTCAGGTGTGAGTTCTCTGGCAGAGTCGCCTCTGCGAACTGAAGCCAGACGACCCTGTGGGTGGTGGTCACTGACCCAGCCCCACCACGCCTTCCCTGAGCATCCCTAGGAGCTCGCTGCTAGGTCAGCCCCCAAGGGCTTAAAGCTGGCGCCCAGCTGCACTGCTGGGACTGGGACTGCTCAGGGCCTCGAGAGGGGTGTCAAACCCTGCACCTTCTGTTTCACACCTTCTGTTGGGGAAAGCCTCCCAGGTAGCTTGGGTCTCCCTTCCTCCCTGCCCCCTCCCAACTTGGCCACTCAGTAGAGCTTCTGGAGAATTCCCAGGACAGCCATAGTGTCCAGGTGTCTCTCACTGCAGGTCCCCACATTGGTCTTTCTGTGCCTTGAATGCACCAAGCTCCTTCCATTCTTGGGCGCCTTTGCACTCGCTGTGCCCTCTGCCTGGCACACCTTTCCTGGTACCTTTACCAGGACACTCCCACCCAGCAGCCCGGCCTCCGCTCCAGGCTCACCTCCCCAGGGAGGTGCCCTCTGACCCACAGACTCTGTGCCATCGCCCTTCTCATCACCAGCTGTATTGTGTTTACCATTCTCCCCTCCCACAGCCCTGAGAGTAAACCCTGAGAGCAGGGACTGTGTCTCTGAGAACTTAGCATGTAGTAAATGTTCAATTAACTTTTAAAAAACGAATAAGTGAATAGTCTAGTTAGGAATGCAAAATGCCACCCAGTGGTTGAGGAGCCCACCAATGAGGAGCTGGAGGAGGGATGCAGATCCAGGGCCCTGGTACCCTATTCCTCCACAGCCTCACCTGAGGCAGACATCACTAATACAACACAGCACATTGGATTTATGGAGCCCAGACAGGAGCTCCGATCCTCGGGGAGGCCTCTAGGGAGCCACTAGCTCTCCTTAAGAGGTGGTGGGAAGAAGACTAGGGTATAAGGTGCACCTCGTGAATGGGCTGGTAGTCCAAGGGCAAGGCCCTCAAGCATGTTCTAAGAGTCAGGAAGGCTTCCTGGAGGAGGGGACAGGGTGGGCCTGAAAGGTATTGGGACAGAGGGGGAAGGAGAAGGACAGTGTGGAGTGTGGGTGATAACGTAAGTCTTGGAGGTAAGATTCAAGTGGACACATCCCCGAGATGGTGAAAACCAGCCCATGTGGAGAGGAGGGCACCTGTCAGGCTGACTCCCACAGCTTGCCCTGCCCAGTACCAAGCAGAGCCTTCTGGCCTGCCAGCTGGAGGGAGAAGCTAGCGGGACGTAAGGAGAGAAGCGATGAGCGCTGCTGAGCACACGCAGCAGATCACGCTCTTGGTGGGTGAGACGGAACGGGGCCCTGTCCCTTGTCTGGAGGGTGCTGCTCCCATGCAGCCGTGCTGCCTGATGCAGCCTTTCCTGACACCCAACCAGCGGGGTCCTCAGGCTCCGCTGACTCTCCATGCCACCTGTCTGCCCTGGACACCCTTCCTCCCTTGGTTATAACCCGGCTGGCGGGAACGGGTCTCCCTTCTCTAGGAGCCGGTGAGGGTGCTCAAGGGCAGGCCCCCACCGTGGGCTCCCCCCGTGGCCTCCCGCCAGGCATCCTCCAGAGGAGTACTGTAGCCTCACGTCCTGGTCTTTTTTTTTTTTTAATCTGCGGTACGCGGGCCTCTCACTGCTGTGGCCTCTCCCGTTGCGGGGCACAGGCTCCGAACGCGCAGGTTCAGCAGCCATGGCTCACGGGCCCAGCCGCTCCGCGGCATGTGGGATTTTTCCAGACCGGGGCACGAACCCGTGTCCCCTGCATCGGCAGGCGGACTCTCAACCACTGCGCCACCAGGGAAGCCCACACGTCCTGGTTTTAGCGAAAGAACATGCACTGCGTTATGCCAGTGACAGAGCCCTTCACGTTCATTGGAGAAAACCTGGAAAGCATTCAACGAAGACAAATGGAGAGAAGAGAGCAAAAGAGGCCATTGGAGAGATGGCCAACGGCGGGCAGGCACCCCGATTAACCTTCCAGAGGGTGTATGCCAGTCTGTGTTATAGGCACATACACACATGTGCACATGGAGAGCACAGGCACGTGCATGCACACACACACGTGCTCGCACCATACACATGCACATTCACACACAAAGCACACGTGCAAACACATGCACACTCACATATATGTGCACATGCACAAGGTCATGTGTGTGTGCCTGGACCAGTTATGCTTTCAGCCAGGCCTGCTGCCAAGGAGGGGCTGTTCTCCCGTGAGGTGCCTCGAGGGAACCCATCTCTGCCACCCGTTTCTCCCCTTTTTCCCACCAGTGACCCTGACACTTGCACAAACACCCTGTGTTACGTTTAAAGTTAGTTTTGCAGCTTGCACAGGTGAAAATTGATGACTCGGGCTTTTGGTTGCCATGAAGCAGTTTGCTCCTTGTGGACGGGCCTTTCCTGCTTCTTCATTTGCATGCTGTCTGGCTCTGAGGTTGAGGCTCTGCAGGGTTCCACAAGGACATTCACGCCTTGTCCGTGTTCCCCAGGCAGTCCTCCGCTCGGGTGGGAGCTTTGTGTGGGGAAGGGTCTCTCTCCGTCTTCCCCTTTACACCCCCTGCCTCCGCTGCCCCTGCAGATACTCTCATCAGGCTCTTTATGGGCGCCTGGCTTACATCGTGACCTGCTTCATCTCAGGTAGTGAGTCCTGGTTTTGGGTGGGGGACTGAGGCTCACAGAGGCTGTGACCTGGTCCAGGACTGTCTGCTAATGACATCACAGTTCAGGGGGCAGCTCGCTGAGAGTCCCGTGTGCTTCCTGGTTCACCGCCACCCAGATACCAACCACTGTCCTGGACAGAGTGGCCTGCGGGGCTCCAAGGCCACAGGGCTGCCCAGCCTGAGGTCACAGGCCTTCCAAAGGACCCAGCCTCAGGATCTTCGTCCTCCCAGCTTTGGGACCCTGCAAGACCCAGAAGTCTTACCTCGTCCCTGACCTCCATGTGACCCCTCCAGGGTCAGCTTCCCTGCGGCAGGGCCTCCAAATGGGGAGGTCATGTTCTCTTGGCAAGAGGAATGTTCTCTGACGTTGACCAGCACTGGACAGGACCAGGCCCTTCAATGTCAGGGTTGTCTATCGGCCAAACGTTGGAGTCAGAGGAGTGGAAACTTTTGGGGTGCAGTGGCAGGCGGGGCCTTGCCACTCCAGTCCAGGGGGAATCTGCCCAGGTGAGCAGGTGGCTTCCTCTGCAGCTCCCACCTCTGGCACCGGCCAGGGAGGCAGGTCTGGGCTTCCTTGGGGGAAGGAGTGGATCCTCTTCCCACCTTTCCCCAGGAGAGCATTCTCTCCCCTCCTCTGCTCTCAGAAGATAAATGCTGGTGGCTGGTCCCACACACAGACTAGAAAACAGCCTCACTCCGGAAGCTGGACTGGCTAGGGAGTGTTGCCTGAAAGGAAACCTTGCTTAGGAGAAATTAATTTATTTCTTTGAGAGCAGGAACCTGAGTGTGGCCTCTCTGAGGCCTCGGGGTGGGCTGTGGAAAGGGCTGGAGTGTGGCCTTGGGCAGCCGTACTGGTGCTGGCGCGTCCCCACCCCCCATCCTGGCCCACTCCCCATATAGGCACCAGGGCACCATCCCAGGGGCTCCTGCAGGCCGCCCTGGGCAGGTCACTCCACCTCTACCTGGTGATCTTCGTGCAGTGGGCTCGGGTCCGTGCTCTGCCCACCACTGCCAGCTGGGATCGGTGGGCACTCAGTGTGAAGGGGCGGCAGGACTCAGGTGGGTGTGGTCAGGGAGGGGCGTTGCTAGGAACTGCCCCCTTCACTGGGCGGACAGGACCTAGACGTGCTCGTGCCCAGGCTCCCCACTTCCCTCCCTCCCTCCACTGAGGGACCTCACCTGCATGAGGGAAGGCCCTCCTCCCACCTGTGTTTCCTCCTTCTCTGGAAGCGGAGGTGGCACCTAGCAGGGAGGAATTACTCTCCTGATGCGACCAATCCCCCTTCCAAAGGGCTGCTTCTCTAACGTCCAGCACCTCCTGGCGCCCTCTGTGGGAGCACAGCCCTCCCCTGCCCCGCACACCAGATCTCTGCATCCTCCCAGCCCTGTTCGCCAGGGCCACCCAGGTCCTTCCCTAGCCCCCAGGACCCTCTGGGTCTGGCCAGGCCCCTGGGGAACCGTCCCCACCCAGCCCACCTGGCTCTGCGGTACCCCTACCACACCCACTGGTCCCTGCGCCTGGTGGGGGAGGCGTAAGAGCTGGGACAGTGGAGAGGGCCGTGTTGCAGGGAACACACAGCCCTGTGGCCAGCTGAAGTCCCATCTCCACCTGCTCCTTTCCCAGCTTGTTGACAGGAGAGTGATGACAGGGCCCGGGTGCAGCAAGTGGCCGCTGTCCCAAGCAGTCCGTGCTGTTAGTCACGGTTAGTTACGCGCCCGGTTACACACATGCAGCAAGTGACACACCCGGGGTGAGCGGGCAGTTCTACCTACAGTGGGGGACAAGCAGAGGCTATGGGGTGAGGCTCGTGGAGGACCCTGCCCTGCTGGGGGCTGTTTCTTAAGGCAGAGCAGTAACCTCTGTGATATGAGGGGGGCATCAGAACGGTCAGCTGTCCCCCCATTTGCCCTCCTCCATACCTTGTGCTTCAGTGGCACCTAAAACCGTAACGATTTGTTTGCTTCCAACATTATTCTCCAAAGGGGAGTATTAATCAGACAGGGTTAGGGAAATGCAGAGACCTGTCTGTGTTCCTCAGTGGACATCGTTGTGCCCAACTGCTCCAGGTCGCCCGGGGACAGGGTCAGCAGCTGAGTAGAATTGGCACTTCGCCCTTCCCCAGGGTGTCGGCCATGCGTGTGCCCTGAAGCTCACGGGTTTGCATGGGTGTATTGCCGCAGGGCGACCCTGACCACCCAGAGTGCTGACTGGCCCTCAGGCCACGCCATGTCCCAGCCGGGTCCTGTTGAGCCCTCTTGCGGGGGCGTGGAGGCAACAGGAGAGGGCCTCTCAGTGGACAGTTGCTGAGTGCAGGCGGCCCAGGCTGTTTCCCAGGGCAGGCGTAGAGCCTCTGGACAGCTCAAGCTCTCGGAACTAGAAACTGAGAAGTCTCTAGGGCTCACCAAGTGCTTGATTCACTTGGCTTCTTGTTTTGCCAGCCATCCTGAGTTGGATGTCATGAACCCTGCTTTATAACCAGGAAATGATAACTCAGAGAGGCGCCCACCTCATCCATCGCACTCAGAGTTGGAGCCGAAGCTCTGCCTGCACGGCTGCCCTGGGTGATAAGTGGCTGGTGGGGATGGAGGAGGGTGGCCCTAGCTGGGCAGTGTGGGGAGGGGAGTCCATGCAGGAAGCAGAGACTGCACGTAACCTGCGCCCTCGCCCTTGGTGCTCACCCCTGCGTGGTCCCGCAGATACCATCAGACTTTCACCTGTGTCTTCTGGCAGCCTGCCCCCCACCCCGCTGCCCTGGAACCCTAGCTTCTGAGGTTTTAGCCTCTGCAGGGGCTTTGTCGTGATGCTGGCGTGGGCACCACCTGTGTGGGCACTTGGGTTCCTGCTTCCTCTGTTCTTCAAAGTTGGTCACCCCACATCAGGCTACCTTCCATCTTCCAAAACTAAAACCTTGCAGGCTGTACCTTTTTAAAGGAAGGAGCAGGCTTTTTGTTTGTTTGTTTGTGTTTTTTTTTTTTTTTTTAACCAGAGGTGCCTTTGGTCTTGAGGGGAATGAGGAGAGGGAGGCAGAGACCACCAGTGTCCTTAAAATGCTCCTTTCCCCAGTTCGGCTTCTCTGAGTTGTGGCTCACAGCAGACTTGGAAGGGCCTTGGGGCTCAGACAGCTTTGCCTGCTCTGCTTGGGAAGTTATTTCTGTTTTTAAAACATAAACTGTTTTGAAGTGTAATGTACATACAGCCAAGTGCATGAGTCATAAATATTGCAGCTCAGTGACTTTTCACGGGGTGAGCACGTGGGTGACCAGCACCCAGCCGCAGCCCCAGCAGCCCCGTAGGATGCTGATTAGATGTTCTTTTGCGCCTGATCTCTTTTGCTCCCCGTGATGGTGGTTGAGACTGCTCCTTGTGTGTGTCTGTCTTCGTTCATTCTCATTGCTGTGGGGTGCTCACTGAGTGACTACACCTCCTGGCTGTGGAGGGCGGCTGGGTGGCTCCCAGTTTAGAACCATTGTGAAGAGTGCTGCTATAAACACTCATGGATGGGTCTTTGGGTGTGAGTATGTAAGCATTTCTGGTGGGTCTCCACCCAGGGAGGAGTTTCTGGCCCTGTATA
Source organism: Leucopleurus acutus (assembly GCF_964270905.1). Classification (NCBI taxonomy): domain Eukaryota; kingdom Metazoa; phylum Chordata; class Mammalia; order Artiodactyla; family Delphinidae; genus Leucopleurus; species Leucopleurus acutus. The sequence continues at coordinate 74,509,069 of NC_139156.1, forward strand.
TGCTCGACTTTTGTAGGCACTACGGGTTCATCTTCTCACGTGGCTTTACCAGTTCAGCTCCCACCACCAGTGGCTGGGAGTTTCCGTTGTGCCACATCCTTGTCAGCACTTGGATATTTCTGCCTTTTCATTTTAGCCATCCTGGTGGGTGTACAGCAGTATCACACTGTGGTGTTAATTTTCCTTCCGTTGATGACTAATGAATGCTTTTTCTTATGTGTATCACCCTTTGGGATATCCTTTCTGGTAAAGTACCTCTTCAAGTCTTTTGCCTATTTTTAAAAAGTTGGGTCTTCTGACTTTTTGGATTTTTATGAGTTCTTTATATATTCTGGATATGAGGCCTATACTAGATACATACACCTATATCTATATCTGCACGGTTATACACAGACATACATACACACATATTCATTCAACAGATAGGTGTCAAGTGCCGCCACATGCAAACATGTCACAGTCACTGGGGCACAGCAGTGAACAAAACAGACAAAGGCCCTGCACTCATGGAGCTCGAATTCTCCCTAGAGGAGACTAACAAATAAAGAAGTAGAAAGAATATGTCAACTGAAGTAGCCATGAGAAGGAAAGTTCAGTGGGAGAGGAAGTGTGGGAGTGGAGGTTAACACTGTAAATATGTCACCGAGAAGGTGACACGTCAGTAAAGACCCAAGTGGGAAAGCCATGCAGACATGCAGGGCCGGCGGGGGCAGAGGTGAGTGGAAGGTGGGAGGTTTCAAATGGGGGCAGGCCAATGGGGCCTGCAGGGCCACTAGGACCCTGGCTTTCATTTCACTGAGGGTCTGGGCAGAGGAGGGGCAGGACCTGACTCAGGTTTTAACAGGGCCAATCCAGCTGCTGTGTTGAGGCAGGACAGGTGGAAGCAAGGACACTGATTAGGAGCTTGTAGCAGTGAGTCCAGCCTCCTGTCCCAGTTTCCCGTCAGTCCCAGGTGTCCGTACTTGGGAGGATGTCCAGGGTCACTGTCATTCTGGAACCAGGCTTCCTTGCTCTTTGCTCAGAGCATCCTCTCATGGTCACGGGATGGATGCACTGTTCCTGGCCTCACGGCCAGCCCACATCATCTGGGGTGCCTCATCTTTCCAGAAGCCCCCAGCACATGTCTGCTGGCCGCACCACAGCTGGTTCCTTCTCCACTTTCTAAAGCCAGCTCTGGCAAGGTCACTGTGTTCCTGTGCCGGTCCCCACAAGTCCTCCCTGCAGCACCTTGCTCTCTACGTCCAGCCCCACCCACAGGTTCAAGCAGGGGAGCACCCTGGCAGGGGACAGCCCTGGCACGCCCATCTCCCTGCTGCCTTGGGATGCGGATGTAGTCCATGTACACACATGAATGCTGAGGTCACACCTGTGAGCACAGGCGAGCGAGCACCACCTGTGTCTGTGAGGACATTCCCATTGCAGAGACTACTGGCAGAGGGTGCTCCTTCATCCTGGGGAAGCATCTACTTTATCAAGGTTCTCAGGGATGCTTGTGAAATTTGTGAGTGAGCATGTACAGAAAGGTGCAGTGGTGCTGCATATCGGCCTAGCCAACTCCTCTGGGCCATAACATCTAGAGAAGCAGAGGGGAAGGCTTGCTCGGGGTGCAGAGGGTGTTAACTGCCCACATGGACTTCCTGAGGAAACACTGTGGCTGCCTGAGGGCCCAGATGTCCTGCAGGGCTGTGGGGTAGGGCCGAGGACAGCAGGGGTAGGTGCCTGGCAAGCTCCCTCAGGGCAAAACCCCTCACCCCTCTTGGCACTGTGGAGCTGTCTGAAGGGGAAGAGTGGCCAGGCGGGCTCAGGACCAAGGGCCCAGGCTGGTCCCGGTTCCACAAGTCCCCTGCAGAGGCCAGTGTTAGCTTTGCATCCTCTGACTGGCCTGAAATGAGATGCAGAAGCAGCAGGGGGAGACGGACAGTGTGGAAGCTTGGGGGGCTGATGTGCCAGCAGTCTGCAGCCCTGGCCATTTCTGCTAATGTTGCCCCCCTCTTCCCGACTGCCCGCCCACAGGAGCAGGTGCTGGAGCAGTGAGACCTGGGTTCCAGTCTTAGTAGAGAAAGTGGGGGGGGGGGCAGACCTCCAAGAGAAGGACGGCTGTCTCCAAACTCCTGCATTCTCTTGGAGGAGGCTGGTGAATGGACTCAGCACAGCCCCTAGTTCCTCAAGACGGAAATAGCTGTCCAGCAGGACTCAGCCTCAGGGCCAATCTTGCTACTGGTGAGAGAACAGGCAAAGGAGAACGGGTAGCTGGGAAGAGAGATGGCTGTCTCACGGGCTGCTGGGGGCCGGCGTCCTGGGACTTGCCTGGACACTGACAGCATCACCTCTCCCCATCCCAGCCCCAGAGCTTGTTCCTGAGCTCTTCCAGATCCCACCCCCTCCCTCTCCCCACTCAGCCTCTGGGCCCTCCGGTTCTAGATCTCCCAGAGAGGGCGCTCTTCCCTCAGTCCACCTTTTCCTTTCAGATTCTCAGAGCCCGCGTTGGGGGCAACGCAGGAACGCGGGGGAGGGGAAGATCCGTCACCGGACAGGATTCTTTCTGAGCGCCGGGGCTCCTGGGGGCGGGAGGACGCCTCGCTGTGCCATGTGCCAGGTCCGACCCACGCTGTGTCTTAGAGTAGTCCTCCCACAAAAGCAGCTGCCGTGTCCCCTGTGTTCACTCAAGGAAACGGAAGGACAGAGAGTTCCGTGGGACGCTCGAGGCCAGAGCTGTGTGGAGTGAGAGCCCCGTGAGGGGAGGCATTCAAGCCAGACGCTGGCCAAGCACCTGCTGTAGCTCTGTAGTGGACCTCTACGATGAGGTGAGGTCGGGGAGGGGGAAGAGAGGCTCGAGGGAGGATACAGAGGCGCACGGGGCTCTCCGTTAGCTGGATCTCACCAGGACGACCGCTCCTACCGCGCGCTAAGCACCGACCCACACGACCCCCCTTCGCAAGCCCACCCGGCGCACCCAGCACCGACACCCTGCCATGGCCTCCGTCCTGACGCCACGGCCCGCTCCGCCTGCTCTCCCAGCGCCCCCAAATCCAGCGCCAGGCCTGTGTGCCCTGCCCACGCCGCGCCCCTCCCGGCGCCCCAACCCCAGCACCTTCGCCACCACTCTCCAAGCAGCGCCCCGCCCCTCCGGTCCTTGCCCCGCCCCCTGCGCCACGCCCCCCTCGAACTCCACGATGCCCCAGACCGCCCCTGGCCCTGCCTCGAGGTCCCTCGGCCCCACCCTGTCGCTCGCTACCTCTTGACCCCTCACCTCCGCCCCATCCAGAATTCTAGCGTTCCCGGCCCTGATCGGGCCCCGCCTCCCGGGAGGAGGCGGGCGTGGGGTAGTCCGCGGGCGGGGCGGAGGGTTGGAGCTGCAGTGGCGCGCGGGGAGAGAAGCGGCCGCACGCGGGACGCCCGGGGCGCCGGGAGACAGCGCTGGGAGCAGGCAGCCAGGATGTTTCTGGAGCCCCAGGTAGGGCTGCGGCGCGTGGCAGGTGCGGGGCGGCGGGTCGCGGAGGCGGTGACGTGGACGAGCTCGCAGGGCAACCCCTTGGTTGCAGTCGGACTGCGGGGTCAGGGGTTCCTGCGCCGCCGAGCTCGGGAAGCAGTCCTGACCTCCGGACAAGGAGTGTGGCCATCCTGAGAACATCTTTGGCCAGGCCCGGAGGAAGCCTGCCCTTGGGAACCACTCTCTCTGTGGGTCCCCACTGGGACACCAGCTGTCAGGTGGGCTGCGCCCAGGGCTCAGAACGGATGGGCAGCCCAGGCTGCTACCTGGCATGGCCTGCGGACGCCAGTGATAGTCTGTGGCCGCGTGGCACCTGCACACCTGGTAGGGACCCATGTGGGGTGGGCAGGGCCGGAGAGGCAGGAGACAGCAGCCCCAGTGACAGGGTCGGCAGGAGGGTGGCTGCCCTGGGACTGGCACAGGCAGGCTTATAAGCGCCAAGACGACAGTGGATCCTTTTCTGGACTTGAACACAGAACCACCTGTTTACCCTGGAGGAGGTGCCGGGAGAGGAGGGCTGTGATGAGGTGGGCACGTGGGAGGTGTGTATGTGTGATGTGTGGGCGAGAGTGAGAGTATGTGAAAATGTGGGCATGTTTATATATGGAGTGTGTGTGAGAGAGAGGGAGAGGCAGGGCAGGCAGGACTGTGCCTGTGTGGGCCCACAGACACCTGTGTATTTAAGGAGAGTGAGGCCCAGCCTGGGGCTTCCAGGGGTGTGGACCCCAAGGTGAGGGCCAGCTTCCTTTCTACAGGAAGGGAGGCTGAGAACCTGTCCTGGAATTAATCCAGAGCATGAGGCAGTGTTGCATTTCCATGGCTCAAACACTTCCTTTGAGGCAATCAGGCAATGTGATTCAGGTGCCGCCGTTCTAAGCCCTCAGCCTGGAGCTGACCGGCGTAGACCTCAGGCTCAGTGCAGGTGGGGCACAGAAGGGGGCCACAGCTGGGCTGACTGGGCCTGGCTGTGCCCAAGAAGCAGGACTCATTTAGTCCTTCATTCTTTCACTTATTCAGTGCACATTTATTGAGCACCTGCTGTGTGCAGGCACCATGGATTCAGCAGGGAACCAGAGACACCACAGTCCCTGTCCTCATGGCTCACCTTTTAGCAAGAGAGACAGGGAAGAAGAAAAGCACAATCAAGAAATGGAATATGGAATGTTACATGGTGATAAGTGCTAAAGAGAAAAAGTAAAGCAGGAAAGAGGAATAGAACATATCAAGGGTGCATATCAAGGGCAGGGTAGTTTAGGTTATCAGCGGTAACCAAACAACCCCCAAAGCCAGGAGCTTATAACAACACCTTGTAATTTTCACTTATCAGCGAGTTTTTCATGGTTTGGTGGGGCTCTGCTCCAAGCCTTCCTCACTCAAGGACCTGGGCTGACAGGTCCCATGGCAGAGGGGGAGAGAGGCTCTTGCACTAACCTTTCAGTGCCCCAGTTCAGAGTGCCACACGTCACTTCTACTCACTGCTCTTGAGCCAGATGAGTCACAGGGCCCCACTCAGTCTTGCTAGGACCAGTAATGACAATTCTGCTCAGCCTGGCGAGCAGGGGTCCAACACGTTTGGTGCCCAGTGCACTGACCACCAGTGTGGGGCAGCTGTTGTGTCTTGGGTGGGGCAGTCAGGGGAGGCCTCAGCCTGAGGACCTGCTGGAGGAGAGGGAGGGAGATACGTGGCAGTGGGAGCAGAGGAGCACAGCAGGAAGAGGTCAGGCAAGGCTTCGAAGAGGACCAGACTGGAGGCTGGTGTCAGGAGCAGAGCTGGCGAGCGTAAGCGCAGGGGCGCAGGGGCCCAGGGGCTCAGACCAGGGAGGTGGCAGCGGAGGAGGAGAGAAGGGCCGATTTACTCTGAAGGTAAAGCAGATGGCCTTGTTGACGGTGGAGCTGTGGTGTAGAGATGGAGAGGAGACAGCCGACTCCAGGAAGGAGAGGCGGGAAAGGATGCAGGTAGAGCGGGGGGCGGGGGGCGGGGAGGAGGTGGGACAGGTTGACACCTCGGGGCGATGTCTCCTGGCACTGGCTGGGTGTATGGAGTTAGGGGAGGGTCTGGCCTGGGGTGCTAATTTGGAGCCCCAGCTTGCTCCATCCTGCAAGCCCTTGCTGCCTCCTGGCCACGTCGCCTACACCTGTACCTGCTGGCTCAGGACAGCCTGGTCCAGGCACCACACCCTCATCTTGCTGGGCCTGCCTGCTGCTGGGGTTGGAGGAGCTTCGTGTGAACTCCACGGGGGGAGGCAAGGTGAGGTGGGGGGCTACAGCATCTTGTGTCGACCTGGCTGCCGTCCCCGTCGAGGTTCAGGAGCACTGGGGGCAGTACCATCTGTAGGTCACGTACCCACCAAGCACAGGGACCACAGTGGTGCAGGGGCTTTGCGAGCTAGGCCATCTGGGAGAGCTGCTTGGGGGTGGGGAGTCACACACTGGCTTTGGGATGGGTAGGGTTTGACTTGAGAGACGGAGCTGAGGTACCTGTGGAAGCTGCCTGCACCCTCCACAGCGCTGGGCTCCTTGGCCCTCACCCTCTGGGGAGCTGCTGTTGAGTGACCAGAAGAGGGCTGGTCTGTCAGGACTGTGGTGTCACAGTCCTGTCAAACAATCCTGACAAAAACAGGTCAGCCAGGAGACCTGTTTTATCTCCCTGCTCTTCCTTCTCCTAACCCACTGGAAACCCCCTGCTCATCCTTGGAAGCCCACCTCCAAATCACCTCCTCCAGGATGCCCTCCTTGACTTCTCCCTACAGAGATAGTCCCTCCACCCTTGTGCCCCCTCAACACCCAGCCAGCACAGACCTCTAATCCCGAGTCTCTCATACTGCACTGCGGTGTTACTTCTACCCCTAGTGGCACACACTGAGCTCCATGGGTTCTTCCATTTCCAAGTGTGCAGCACAGATCAGTAGGACCTCAGGGATGTTTGTTGACTGAATAAGTGAGGGAAGGGAGAAACAGACACGAGGGCTGGAATGGCCCACGGAGACTGCCTAGTTCTGCTTCCATGTGTTACACGTGGGGAAGCTGAGGCCCACAGGTGCTGCGGCTTGCCTGAGTTCAGCCAGGGTGTCAGGGGTCACAGCTGGCCCCCTGCCCAGGATGTCCACTATGCCAGGTTCTGGACTGGCTGGAGTCCTGTGGGTTCCAGGACAAGGGGACCCCAGAGGCAGACAGATTGGAGGGCTCTGGGTGATCGGTCATGTGGACAGTGGCCCCGGGGTCTCCAGAGGAAAGCAGCCAGGGACCTCCACCGTGGTTCTTTGCTTCTCACCCCCTGGAGCCCTGCAGCCCCCAAGCGTTCTGGCCCTGTGGCCTCATGGTCGCCGGCCAGCCGGTGGGGTTTCTCTGGCAAACCCACTGCCCTGTGTCTCAGCCTCCAGTGGAAGAACCCCACCCTCACTGTCCCGCTCACACCGGCCTGCCTGGCTGGGGCCAAGCCTACGGCATTTCCCAAAGGTCAGTGTCGCTGCTGCACGAGCCGCCCCCTGTGGCGAGTGTGAGTCAGAGGACTTGGAGCCAGCGCTCCCGTCTCCTTTAACCCTCACGAGGTGGCTGTTCCAGTGACACAAGAGGAAGCTGAGGCTCTGAGGTGTAAGGCAGCGCCATGAGCAGAGCAGGAAGAGGCGACATTCATTCTGGGGCTGGCCGACCCCAGAGCCTGGCCACCCTGCGCGCACCAGGGCCCCGTGCAACCTCCTTAGAAGAGGGGTGGCAGGCCCCTAGAGGTGCCCAGCCCGGAGGGCAGAATGCTGCGGTGTCAGGGGTGTGTGACCAGTAAGGGGGTTGTGGGCTGGGTGGCTGACCTGGGTGGCAGGGCAGGCCCACTGGGAGCAACACGTCCCTGCCCAGAGGCTGGGAGACCTGCAGAGCTGGGAGGGCCCAGGGCACGCACGCACGCACGCACGCACACACGCACGCACGCAGGCACTGGCTCACACACACCCTCCTCCCTTCTGCCGCTGGGGTGAAAGCACGCACTCCACACGGACTGAGTCAGGATGTCTTTGGGGATGGGAATACCTGTCTCCAGGCGAGGTTGATAGGTAAGACAGCGATCTTTAAAAAATGCATGTTAGGTAATTGGTAATTAAACTCTCAGTATTTTGAACAGATTTTTCAGTTGGGCTCCCTGGAAAACCCAGGAATGAATTTAATTCATTTCTAATGTATCTTGTTAACATTTTCTTATCTTAGTGTGTTTTCTGAAAGGTACAAAGCAACTTTATTTTTTTATTTATTTTTTAACATCTTTATTGGAGTATAATTGCTTTACAATGGTGTGTTAGTTTCTGCTTTACAACAAATTGCATCAGCTACACATATACATACGTCCCCACATCTCTAGCAGTTGTCCTTGGCTTGATTTTCATGTTAATGAGGAGGCCTCTAATGTTTTACTGTTAAGTCTGAAATTGGCCCTAAATTTCAAATACATAATCTTCATCATGAAGTACATTTCATTCCTACGTTAATTGCCGAGAGTGTACACCAAGAATGGATATCATATGAGGCTTTCCTGTATATAGCAGAATCATCAAATTCCTTTCCTCCTTGGACCTATTAATATGTTGACTTATTAGCTTTTCTGAGCTAAATCATCCTGTTTCTGGAATAAATCCCACTGGGTCAGGCTCGATTGTGCTTGGAAATGCTGCTGGGTTCATTCTGCCGATATGTTGCTTGGGGTATTTTTCCTCTATCTTCATAGGTAAGAATTTATACCTACTTTTCTATTAGGGGAGATATTTGTCACATTTATAAATCAGGGTTATGTTAGCTTCATAAAATGAATAGGAAAGGTTTTCAATATGAATTGTGTAGTTGAAATAGTTTAACTATCATATAAAATTATCTTACTCTTCAAGGGTTGAAGTCATTCATTTTGGAAACGGGCTCAGCCGGGGCTTGCTTTTATATTCTCTGAGGTTTAGCTGGCTGTCAGCTTACTTAATTTGTACTCTGGTTATTGGTCTTCTTGCGTTCTAAACACTTCTAGTCTGTCTCGGTTATTCATATTTTCTAGGTGATATCCTAGTTCAAAATGCTTTCAGACCTGTTAGCACAGATTTACATCATCTATTCGTTTAAAGTTTCTTCTCCACATCTGTGGTTAGAGTCTCTTTCTCATTCCTGTTTTTGCATTTCTCCCTCTCTTCATTCCTTTCCTCCCTCCCAGTCTCGATCCTTCCCTCCCTCTTTCTCTGTCTGCCAGCTTCCTTCCTTTCTTCCATCCTTTTGTTGATTAGAATTGCCAGAGGTTTATCTTTTTAATTTGTGTTTCCCAAAGAAAATCAGCTCTTGAATGTAATCAGCCAGTTCTACTGTCTTTCCTTCCTTCAATCCACTAACTTATCTTTTAGTAATTCCTTCCTCTAGTTTGCTTTGCTGTATGTCTGTTTTGTTGAGAAGCTCTTTTTAGCTTTTTAAATCAAGTGCTTAGTTTGTTTTCATTTCCTCCTGTTTATTTAAAATATATTGAAGTCCATGAATTTTTCTCTGAGTACAGCTTTGGCCATGTCGAATTTCATGAGGAGATTTCTTACAAGGGTTATTTTTCTGATGTGTCTGTAATTGGAGTTTTGATTGCTACTTGAACACAAACATGATTTAGGGAAGTTTTTTAATCAAGTGGGTGAATTTTTGGGGTTCATCGTTTGTTTATTAATATCCAGCTGTGTTTATTAATATCTAGACACATCATTCTGTCCACTGTACATTTCTGTTTGGGTACTCCATCAGGGTTTCATTGGTGATATGATGTATGAACAATGTGGATGAGTACTCTCGGATAGAAGAATGTGCCGTGCTGTCTTTAGGCCATGGGATTTCATGCATTTTTCTCTTTATGTTTCCATTCCCACGTCTTGAGAGAATGCCCTGCAGTATTTTCATTCCTTTCTACCACTCGTCTCTTTGGGTCTGAACCACGTGTCAGGAATTGTAGAAGGTTCTAGTTGTCATCCTGCCTGTCTCTGGTCCACGAAGAGGAGCTCCCTGCTCTGTGCTTGGGCACCGGCCCCATTTCCTGGGCACAGCGGGGCAGGCGTGTTCTTGGCAGTTTGCCTTGCACTTTCAACTCTTGGCAGAAAGAACCAGCCTGCAGGCAGGAGCCGTGGGCTGTTCCTGGCTCTGCCCTGCCAGACAGTGTGGCCTCAGGCTGTCCTTCGCCTCCTGGGCTGCACCTCATCTGGACAATGGTCAATAATGCCTTGGAGGGCCCCGTGGGGATGTGTAGGGCAGCCCAGTAGGTGGAAACCCCCTGTGAGTGTCACTCATTGGCAGTGAGGCTGCTGAGCTGTTTCAGGGAGGGTTTGGATCGGGCTGTCCAGCAAGGGGCCCCGTGCGGGCACGTGCACAGCTGGCCCTTGGACCCTGCCCTGCTCCCCACAATGCTGCGTTCACTGGCCTCACCTTGCACAGTGCCAGCAGGTGGCTCCTTCTGGGCTAGGCCTTGCCCATCTCACGGGGACCCTGGTCGGCTCCATCTGCCTTCGCCTCACACCTGCCCTTCCTTCTCCTGAGCCTGCGCTGATGGTCCTGGGTTTCCTATCAGATCGTGGCGGTTACACACACCAGGGTTCAAATCCCAGCTCCCCTACTTTGGAGCTGTAAGGCCTAAGGCTGATGACTTACACCCTTGGGGCTTTGTTCCTTGTCTGGAAAATGGGGTGACAGCTGCCTTGCCAGCAGTGTGTGCAGGGCGGTGTGCGGGGAAGTGCACTGCCCTGAGGAGGGGTGCAGGCAGCTGTGCAGCTGGTATTCCTGGGGGCTGGGCTAGACACCTGGTTACCAGCCGCCAGGGCCAGGGGACATAGGGCATGTGGCAGGAAAGCTGCTTGTGTACAGAGAACGTGCGCAGGGAGCGGGAGATGTTTCTGCGTGAGGGTCAAGACGCACGTCCTGGTCCTGTTTCTGTCCAGGCCCAGCAGGGAGCTGGGCGCCTGCTGCCCTCCACCAGCAGGTTAGCGTATAGAAGTCTCCAGCTCCTGCAGTGCAGCGGGATTCCAGGGCTGCCACTCCGGGTGTCTGCCAGGAGGATGACAATTCAAGCGAAGGAAATTGATTTTTATTTGTTTTTAAACACAAAGGAAAATCGTTGCTCAGCCTAATTAGATGTCATTTAAAAATAAAAGGACTATACGTTCTTTTTTCTGTACCCTGGCACCCCCCCGACGCAGCCTGGCGGGTGGAGTAGAGGCTGCTACTCACTCCTGGAAAGGCTTGAGCGTGGCTCGGACCCCGCCCCCCTCCCTCCCTAGGGGCCCAGCCTCCCTGCCTCCGAAGGACCCTGAGCTCTGACGCAGTCCCCTGTTATTCTGCTCGTTCACAGCCACGCCCTGCCGCTCCTTGGGGTCCTGCCTGGCTCCTGTGGCCGGAGCAGCGGGAGCCTGGGTCAGATGCTGCCGCCTGGAACCTGGGGTTCTGGTCGGGGGGGAGCTCTGGCTGCCCCAGATTCTGCTTAGCACACTTATGAGCAGCAGCCTTAAGTGGATGCCCCATACAGGAAGGGGATCCCAGAGGTGCAGTTCCAGTTGAGGTGGGGGTCTGCGCCCTGCCTTCCAGCCCGCCCTCCTCCGTGGCACCTTGCTGGAACCCCCAGAAATGACAGGAGTGCCTCCCCAGGTTATGTCAGTTTCCACACGGAGTCTGAGCGTCACCTGGCCGTGTGCAGGAGCGCAGGGTGACCCCTGTGGAATCTGAGGCCGGGGTGGGGGTGGGGTGGGTGGGCGGAAGGGGAGGCCCCGGGCACCCTTGCCCTGCCCTGAGGGCCCTGAGTGGGAGGCCGGCTTGCCAGCAGCCCAGCCTGTAGGGAGAAGGCAGGGATTCTCTGGAATCCTACCTGCTCCTCCGCGGGCCTCTCCAGGCTCAATAATGGGATGGTTATTGGTGGACAATGCCATTTTGTCCCTTGAGCAGCCACCAGAAGAAGATGACTGGACAGAAAGGCAGAACAGAAGGCGGAGAAAACCCCAACGCGGCAGAATCTGTATTTAGGAGAGTGAGGAGGAGATGGCAAGATTCCTGTAGTCGATTCAAATAGGATTTGGTAATAGGAAGGAATTCAGAAGGAAAAAAAAATGAATCATGCATCTGTAACAAAGCTTTAATTGTTCAGCGTCTCTTGGAGGCCGGGCCTTTGCGGAGAAGGCGCCGAAGTGCTGCGTGGCTCTGGCTCCCATGCCGGCCACCTCCTGGCTGGAGCCCGGCCTGCAGCCCTCCACTGGGGCCGGGCCTGCCCTGGTGGCCCCAAGGGTGCACGAAGGTAAATGTGGCTCTTCCTCCCGGCACTTGTGAGTACGGTTTCTTGAAGCTTGGTTTATGTGAAAAACGTCACCCCTCGCCCTCCTGCCCCCGAGGCCCATCAGGCTGGGAGGATGGGAGCTGCAGGGTGCTCCCGCAGCCCCGCCTGCAAGGATGGGGCCGCCGTGCCCTCAGGAGGACTTCTTCCCTGCTGGCAAGGCCACAGGAGTACAGGGGTGAGGACTAAAGAGGGCATGTCACCCCTCCCACTCCCCACCCCAGGCAGAGCAGCCACCTCTAAGGCAGAGCCAGTTCTTCTATTTAAAAAAATTTTTTAGAAAACTTTTGGCCGCACTGCAAGGCTTGCGGGATCTTAGTTCCCCAGCCAGGGATCGAACCTGCGCCCTCGGCAGTGAAAGCAGAGTCCTAACCACCGGGATGCCAGGGAAGTCCCCAGAGCCAGTTCTGAGTGCCACCTGCCAGGACAGGGCAGTGCAGCCGGGCCAGTGGGTCTGTATGCCTGGACAGAGGAGTCAGCTTCTCCCCACTTTCTTCCTGGCCGCACCAGGGCCCCGTGGCTGCCCAGGCTGCGGAGAGGGCCTCAGAGGCGGGATCAGGAGAGGGGCAGTACCAGCTGCCATAACTGTGTCTAGGAAGGCGGTGGGTAACCTGGAGGACAGGTATCCCAAGTGACTGTCAGTGTCCTGCAGTTCTGACTCCACCGAAACCAGCAGGTACCAAGCATGTCTGGAGCATGGTGGCCTCCGGCCGTGCTCACTGCTGCCTGTGAAGTTGCTGCCGTAGCCATTTTACAGAGAGGGCTCTGGGTCCCAGCTCATGGGGTGGCCGGGCCTCCGCCCAGCCCATGTGCAGCCAGATCTTCAGCATGTGGTCCCAGCAGATAGGACCAGGGCTTCTGGAGCTTAAGAGACAACACATTTCAGCTCAAAGTTAGGAAGCTCTGAAAGCTGGGGTTTGGGGAGGGGAAGAAGGGCCCCCAGGAGGGAGCGCTCTGCCTTAGGAGTGTCTGGGTTCAGGCTGGCAGCTGCTCTCCCGACCCTCTTCTCCTCTTCCAGAGCACTGCTCTCCTTCTAACCCCTAATATCACATCCTCATCCGTGTGGTCATCACGCCTGACAGCCACAGCCTGCGCCGGGGGTCTCAGTGGGGACAGAGACCGTTTCCTTCACTGGCAGATCTCCAGTGTGTAGGCAGGTCCTTGGTGCCATTTGTGAATGAATGAATGGATGAATGATTGGTTAGTCTGTCGGTCGAAGAGTAAGGGCTCTGTGGAACACCCCACCTCCTACCCCACCCCAGTGCAAATGACATCAGAGAACCAGACAGTTAGCCCTAGAAGGGTGGTTGGGTCCATTGTGCAGACGGGGCAGGAGGCCTGGCCTCAGCTGCCCGAGGTCCCCAGCCGAGCTGAGTTCCAGTGTTACTGGCCCTGGTTCAAGCAGCCAGCATGGGTCTCTCCCTAACTGTGGCCTCTGAGAGCTGATGGGGCTCCTGCCTGGCTCCCACCAGCTCTGGATTTTTCTGGAACTGGGATGAAACCAGAGACAGCCCCCTGAATGCACTCATTCTGAAATCTCGGCCAAAGGCTGCCCTCCTGGTTAAGTGGCCCACCAGGGTGTGGGCCAGGGCTGGCACCCAGCTCCCCCCAGGAGCACTTTCTCTCTCTCTCCTCCAGCCAACAGAGGGGAGACTGGCAAGATGTGTAATTTTCAGTTGCTAATTGTGATGCCCTGCAGCTTGCTGAGCTAAAAATAGTCTCCATTTTGTTGAGTAGGTTAAAAAATAGAAGTCCATGTGCTGCTGCCGAAAGAAGCACCACTTGCAAAGCCTGGCAGAGGCAGGGGGCTGACTCGTGCCCCTCCTCCACCTCCCAGCAGATCCCTGGGGGCTCATGCAAGATGGGCCCTCAGGGCCATTTTTGTCCCAGTTTTCCAGGAAGCTGGGATGCTTAACTTGGCGTCCATGGATGAGCTTCTGGGAGCCCGTCAATCCCTGAAATCATACGCAGAATGCCGTGGGAATGGGCACTTGCCCATGTGCCCAGGGCAAGGGCCTCAGCCTTCATCTGATGCTCGGAGGGTTATACCCCGGCCAAGCACAATGATGAGGAGAAATGACAGTCCCCAGAAGGAGCAGGGCAGTGGGGCAGGCAGGCCTGGACACACCTACTCACCACTGCGGGCCTCAGCAGCCTAGTGCAAGTCGTGGGCACTTGGCATCCTCATCTAAGAAATGGGCATCTCCACACCGCCCCCTGTGGGTTGGAGGGATTGCGTTGAGATGAGATATGTAAAGCCCAGCACATGGCTGGGCTCCCAACTCCTGATGATAAACATTGAAAGTACCAAAGGTTAGTCAAAGAAAGCTTCTCCCTGCTTCTCCATTTCTTAGAAATTTCCAGAATTGCAGACTCCAAGATTGGAAGGGATCCTGAATTCTGACTGTGCCCTGGGAACCTGCCCCAGACAGCTCCTCCCTTTCAGAGTTGAGTGGGGGGCCTGACACTGCTCCCGTCCAGCTGTGTAGCAGGCTGTCCCCTCCCTGGGCTGCTGTCCCCATTCTCAGCTGGGGCCGAGCTGGCTGTGTCTGAGGCTGCCCTGGGGCGGGGGGGCGCAGTGAATGCTCGTTGAGCACTGCCACCCCTTTCACAGGATGTGCCCCGAAGGCAGAGGTGGTGTTGGGAGCAGGTAGCTGGGCATCAGAGGCCAGGAGGCCTGCGGAGCCCGGAGAGCCCACGGGTGGGGTCCCTCCCAAGTGGCTCATGAAGGATGAGGTCCCTGCCCCACCTGTAGCCCCAAGTCCCTTCCTGCCGTCCCCTCCCAGCCCGCCTTCCTGCCCAGAGCTGGGGCGTTGAACCGGAGGCCCCCGGGCCCTGCTTCTGGGCAGGGACCTTCCCCCTCAAGGGCCAGGAGGCAAGAGATGAGGCAGGAGCAGCCCCCGGGCATGGGAACACCTCCAGGAAGCTGTGCAGCGCTGCCCCGGACAGTTGTGAGCACGGACAACCCTGCACACAGATGCTGCAGTAATTGGATGTTTGTCTCGAGTCAGTGTCACGTGCATTCCTTACCCAAGTATGTTTAAGTAAATTGTTTGTGACAGCCTCCGCTGTGGGAACCTTTTACGAGACCATTGGGCAGTGTCAGGCCTCCCCAGGGCTTGTTGAGCCTCTCAGTACAGGAAGCAGGAAAAGCACTTGGGAAAGGCCTGCACCCAGGCCTGGACGCGTGTGTGAGTGGAGGACATGAAGATACATGACGGTGTAGCCATGGACGCATCCGGGTGCACACGGTGGGCTCTGGCTGTCGTAGTGAGTCCAGCAGCCCTGGCTCAGCACCATGTGGGCCACTGTCACAGCTGCGGCTCCCAGGGGTCCAGGGGGCTCCTGTGTGATGAGAGTGGAGTGCAGGGTCTCTGAAGGCCGCCTTGGGCACAGCTGGAGTTTGTGAGCGGAAGGACTGTGCCCCAGGTCACAGAAGCCGTACACACATGCCTGTGTGTGTGGCCGCCCCTCCTGGCGGGTGTCCGGCTTTTGCACGCGTGTAGCCAGGAACAGATACTCTCCTCCCGATTTTGCTGCCTGCAGGCTCCCCTTCGCTAGGGCCCATTAGAAAGCACTGCAGCAGTGAGCAGCACCCAGATCTCTAGCCAAAGTCTCTTG
Organism: Leucopleurus acutus; assembly: GCF_964270905.1. NCBI lineage: Eukaryota > Metazoa > Chordata > Mammalia > Artiodactyla > Delphinidae > Leucopleurus > Leucopleurus acutus. Next base: position 74,524,479 of record NC_139156.1, read on the forward strand.
AAGAGGGACTTCCCTGGCGGTCCAGTGGTTAAGACTCCACGCCTCCACTTCCGGGGGTGCGGGTTCGATCCCTGATGGGGAACTAAGATCCCACAAGCTGTGTGGTGTGGCCGAGTCTCTTGAAGAGGCTGCAGAAGGGAATTTCATTCATAATCTTCTGTGGCAAGTTCCTAAAAACCCTCTTTTCCCATCTTTGCCGGCATCTCTCCCAGCAGTGGGGCTGCCTAAGATCTCCTCTTACTTCCCCACTGTGCTTCCCTCTCCTCCTGGGCCCTCAGTCCAGCAGCTTCCATGTCCTTGATGCTTTGGAGCGGTGTGTTCCTTAGAAGGTGTGCACATGTGTCTGTGTGTCTGTGTGCGCTGTGTGTGCAGGGCACACGTACTCAGAAGCTAAAGGTTTTCACCGAGTGCCTCAACGGGGCCTCCAGCCTGAGTTGTGTGGACGCAGAGCTCCGGGCTGTACCCGCAGGAAGGAATCCCATGTTCATGCAGGCCTTGGCCGGGCTGAGCGGAACCCAGAGGACGCTGATTACTTTCAGAACTACGACACGCCGGGTGTGTGAGCACTTGTTCTGGGCTGAAGCCACCCTCCTTGCCTTCTCCCCTCCTGTATCCCCACACCCAGGCCGGGAAGTCTGGGGACCAGTGTCTTGTTTGACAAACAGCTGGGGCTCATAGGGATGGAGTAACTTGCCCCAAACCAACAGCTGGAGAAGGCCTGGGCCAGGGACTGGGTGTGTGGGCGCCTAAGCTCAGGCCCTCGGGGCACTTGGCAGCCTTCAGCTGTGCCTCATCTCGACATGGGCGGGGCTGTGGAAGCAAGACGAATGGCTGCCCTTCTCTGAGCCCAGCCTCCCTAGAGATGGAGGCAAAGCTAACGTGCCACCACTTTACGGGGGAGCTGGTCCCAGGGAAGTGGGAGGGAGGGAGGGAGAGCAAGTAGATAGCGGGGATGGGAAGCTTTTTTGCCTCATTAATCCGAGTTTGCCCCAGGGTGTTACCCGACCTCCCCCACCCCCACCCCCGGACGCCCGGGTTGTACGCACGCGCACGCGCGCACGCACGCACGCACGCACGGGCTGGGGTGGAGCCACAGGGTCTCGCACCTGAGCAGAACCCACAGCCCGCGCGGGAGGTCAGTGGCCTGCGGATGGCTGTGAGGCCCTCGGTCAGAGGCCGTGGGTCGGAAGTGGCGGCAGCCCGTGCTGGGCCGCTAGGGTGCCATCGAGGCAAGGCACAGAGGCGGGTGGCCCAGAACAGCGCTGCTCCCGCTCCCAGGGGCATGTTTTCTCATCGAACCCTCATCGCAACCCTGCGAGGGAGGAGGGGCAAGAACCTCTACGCCCACTTTACAGCGGAGCAAATGGAGGCTCAGAGCAGCTCAGAGGCTTCCCCGTCGTCGTCGAGACAGTGTCTCCTGGCTCCAGCCTGGACTCTGTCGCCAGGTCCCAGACCCAGGCCTGAAACCACAGGAAAGGACTCGGCAGGTGTGCACGTGAGGGTCACGGGTGAGGGTGCAGACAGGGAGCGCTGAAGGAATGGAGTTTCAGGAGGCGGGGGGCTGGGCTGGACCGTGGTGTAGGGGTAGCTGCAGCCGTATCACGCTTGGGGCGGCAGCAGGAGTTGGTCGGATGGAGTGCCTCGGCCGAGCCTAGGGGTGCCGGGACAGCCTGTGTCAGGCAGAGTGGTGGCGGGAGCCCCGGGAGGGGCGGCAAGAGGGAGAGGGCAACAGTGCAGACACAAGAAACTCGTACGCCTCCTTGCTTCGCCCGCCTGACCCACGGCCAGCCCGCTGGACACCGCTGGTGGCGGCTCATCCAGACAGGCAGCAAAGGGTCCCTCAGGCTCAGCCTTTGCCCTGCCAGTCTTCCCTGCCCACCCCTGACCGCCACCGTGCCACTCTGCCTGTGCAGGGGCAGTGGCTGTAGCCTTCTCGCCTGGCACCCCGGCACCCTTTGAGGCTTGGCCATGGGGACCCTGGGCCCACATGCAGGGAGGACCCTCTTCCTCCATGGTGCCCCCAGAGAGCCAAGTAAACCCAGGGAAGAGACGGGCAAGCGCTGACACTGAGTTCAGAGCCAGCTCTCTCCCGAGCTGGCAGGAGCGCTCCTTTCCCCCCTGCGCCTGGGATGCCCTCACGCCCACCGGGGCCTGCGCGTGAGGTGGGAAAGGTGGAAAACTGGCAGGGCCTGGCTTCTAGGAGCCGGTGAATCGCTTTCACCCGCCCGGCTGTGAGTTGACTGCATCTATAATTAGAAGGTGCTGGCCTTCCTCCTGTGGGAATAGAGGCACAGCTGTAAGGAATCAGAGGAGGCAGGCTGGGTGCAAGTCCGTCCCCCACTGCCCCCTAAAGGGCTTCTGCCTTGTCCAGACCAGCGCCAGCTGACTCGGGGCAGAGGTGCGGGTCCTTGGGGGCTCCATCCTCGGGCTCACCCCAGCCCCATCTTCCCCCTCCCTCGGGCTGGCTTCTGGAGGCTTCCAGAGCTGTCCACCGATGTCTGAGTCTGCAGTCTCAAAGTGGGTCTGGTTGCAGCCAGGAGCAGCCGAGGCAGGAGAGAGGCTCCCTGTGCTTCCTGCTCCCATTTTCACCTGGAAAGCCGTGGAAAACGCCAGTGCCCAAGCTGTACCCCCAGCCAGTTAGAATTGTGGCGGTGGGAGCTGGGCACAGTGGATTTTTAAACTCCCCAGGTGATTCTGTTGTGCAGCCACAGCCAGAGGCACTGACCTAGGTGAAGCTGCTCTCGTCACCTGGAGGATGAAACTCTCCAAGGGATAAGCACGTCCAGGGAAGGTGAGGACGTGACCCAGCAGGCCTGGGCTCGGACTCGAGGTCCTGCATTTCAGTGATCGACAGGTGATGGCACTGCTGGTTGGGCCACAGGAGGAGCAGCGAAGCTCTATATAGGAGAGGATCCGAAACTCCAGAGCAGGCTGAGTTCTGACTCGGGGGAAGGTGCGCTGGCGCTGCCGACAAGTTCCTGGTGATGCCGATGCACTGCATTTGCTTTAGGGCGTCCCCGCAGGCTCTGGCTCCCTAGGAACCTTGGGGGCCTGTGTGTCTGGAGTGGCCTGTGTGGGGCTCTGAGCAGGCACACCTGTGGGAGTCAGCACCTCAGTGGGGAGGTGCTACCATGTCTAGTGTGCAGTGCTTTACCCAAGTGAGCGCATTCATTCCTCCCAGCAAACCTCTGAAGTAGTGCTCCCTGTGCCCATTTTACAGATGAGGAAATTATGGCTCCAAGAGGTTGAGGATCCTGATAAAGCCACAAGTAGCTGAGCCAGGGTCAAACTCAGGCCTGCCTGACCGCCTTTGCTTCCATCCTGGCCCTGCTGCCATCTCCGCGATCTTGAACTTTCTTCTGTGTCTTCTTCCAACGTCTCCAAGCCTTCATCATCGTCACCTACTGAAGGTTTATCGTAAAACTTGTCAGTGGAAGCTCTGAAGCCCTCACTGTATCCCCTTCCTCTGATTATCTGCTTTGTGACCTGGGGCAGTTACTTGGCCTCTCTGTGCCTTGTCATCATCTGCAGCGTGCAGAGAGTAACGGTGTCTCTTGTGGGGTTATTGTGAGGATTAATGAGATGATTCAGCTCTAGCATTACTGTCACTGCTGGCACGTGAAGTACTTAAGAGTCTTAGCTCCTGTATTTCATTTTTTAAAACAATTTTTATTGGAGTATAGTTGATTTACCATGTTGTGTTAGTTTCAGGTGTACAGCAAAGCGAATCAGTTATACATATATCCACTCTTTTTTAGATTGTTTTCATATATAGGTCATTACAGAGTAGTGAGTAGAGTTCCCTGTGCCATACAGTAGGTCCTTATTAGTTATCTTTTTTTTTTTTTTTTTTTTTTTGCGGTACGCGGGCCTCTCACTGTTGTGGCCTCTCCCATTGCGGAGCACAGGCTCCGGACGCGCAGGCTCAGCGGCCATGGCTCACGGGCCCAGCCGCTCCGTGGCATGTGGGATCTTCCCGGACCGGGGCACGAACCCGTGTCCCCTGCATCGGCAGGCAGACTCTCAACCACTGCGCCACCAGGGAAGCCCAGTTATCTATTTTATATATAGCAGTCTGTATGTGTCAATCCCAGTCTCCCAGTTTATCCCTCCCCCATCCCCCACCGATAACCATAAGTTTGTTTTCTACAACTGTGACTCGATTTCTGTTTTGTAAGTAAGTTCATTTGTACCATTTTTTAAGATTCCACATGTTAGCAATATATTTGTCTTTCTCTGGCTGACTTCACTCAGTATGCCAATCTCTAGGTCCATCCATGTTGCTGCAAATGGCATTATTTTGTTCTTTTTTATGGCTGAGTAATATTCCATTGTGTATATGTACCATATCTTCTTTATTCACTCCTCTGTTGATGGACATTTAGGTTGCTTCCATGTCTTGGCTCTTGTAAGTAGTGCTGCAGTGAACATTGGGGTACATGTATCTTTCTGAATTATGGTTTTCTCCAGATATATGCCCAGGAGTGAGATTGCTAGATCATATGGTAGTTCTACATTTAGTTTTTTAAGGAATCTCCATACTGTTCTCCATAGTGGCTGTACCAATTTACATTTGCACCAACAGTGCAGGAGGGTTCCCTTTTCTTCACACCCTATCAAGCATTTATTGTTTGTAGACTTTTTGATGATGGCTATTCTGACCAGTGACAAGTGATACTTCATTGTTGTTTTGATCTCTATTTCTCTAATAATTACTGATATTGAGCATCTTTTCATGTGCTTTTTGGCCATCTGTATGTCTTCTTTGGAGAAATGTCTATTTAGATCTTCCACCCATTTTTGGATTGGGTTGTTCGATATTGAGCTGCATGAGCTGTTTGTATACTTTGGAGATTAATCCCTTGTTGGTTGCTTTGTTTGCAGATATTTTCTCCCGTTCTGTGGGTTGTCTTTTCATTTTGTCTATGGTTTCCTTTGCTGGGCAAAGGCTTTTAAGTTTAGTTAGGTCCCATTTATTTATTTTTGTTTTTATTTTCATTACTCTAGGAGGTGGATCCAAAAAGATCTTGCTGCGATTTATGTCAGAGAGTCTTACATTTAGGTGTTTAATCCATTTTGAGATTGTTTTTGTGTTAGAGAATGTTATAATTTCATTTGTTTACATGTACTATCCAGTTCTCCCAGCACCACTTACTGAAGAGACTGTCTTTCCTCCATTGTATATTTTTGCCTCCTTTGTCATAGATTAGTTGACCATAGGTGTGTGGGTTTATCTCTGAACTTTCTATCCTGTTCCATTGATCTGTATTTCTGTTTTGATTACTGTAGCTTTGTACTATAGTTGGAAGTCAGGGAGCCTAATTCGTCCAGCTCCGTTTTTCTTTCTCAGGAATGCTTTGGCTATTCAGGGTCTTTTGTGTTTCCATACAAATTGTGAAATTTTTTGTTCTAATTCTGTGAAAAATGCCATTGGTAATTTGATAGGGATTGTATTGCATCTATTATTATTGCATCTATAAATTGTTTTGGGTAGTATAGTCATTTTCACAATATTGATTCTTCCAATCCAAGAACATGGTATATATCTCTCTCTGTTTGTCATCTTTGATTTCTTTCCTGAGCGTCTTATAGTTTTCTGAGTACAGGTCTTTTGCCTCCTTAGGTAGGTTTATTCCTAGATATTTTATTCTTTTTGATGTCATGGTAAATAGGATTGTTTCCTTAATATCTCTTTCTGATCTTTCATTGTTAGCGTGTAGGAATGCAAGAGATTTCTGTGTATCAATTTTGCATCCTGCAACTTTACCAAATTCATTGATGAGCTCTAGTAGTTTTCTGGTAGCGTCTTTAGCATTTTCTATGTATAGTATCATGTCATCTGCAAACAGTGACAGTTTTACTTCTTTTCCAATTTGGATTCCTTTTATTTCTTTTTATTCTCTGATTGCCATGGCTAGAACTTCCAAAACTATGTTGAATAAAAGTGGTGGGAGTGGACATCCTTGATTTTTTTTCCTGATCTTAGAGGAGATGCTTTCAGTTTTTCACTGTTGAGAATGATGTTAGCTGTGGGTTTGTCATATATGGCCTTTATTATGTTGAGGTAGGTTCCCTCTATATACACTTTCTGGAGAGCTTTTATGATAAATGGGGGTTGAGTTTTGTCAAAAGCTTTCTCTGCATCTATTGAGATGATCAGATGGTTTTTATCCTTCAATTTGTTAATATGGTGTATCACATTGATTGATTTGCATATATTGAAGAATTCTTGCATCCCTGGGATAAATCCCACTTGATCATAGTGTATGATACTTTTAATGTGTTGTTGGATTCTGTTTGCTAGTATTTTGTTGAGGATTTTTGCTTCTATGTTCATCAGTGACATTGGCCTGTAATTTTCTTTTCTTGTGCTATCTTTGTCTGGTTTTGGTATCAGGGTGATAGTAGCCTCGTAGAATGAGCATGGGAGTGTTCCTTCCTCTGCAGTTTTTTGGAAGAGTTTCAGAAGGATAGGTGTTAACTCTTCTGTAAATGTTTGATAGAATTCACCTGTGAAGCCATCTGGTCCTGGACTTTGTTTGATGTAAGTTTTTAAATCACTTTTTCAATTTTAGTACTTGTGATTGGTCTGTTCATATTTTCTATTTCTTCCTGGTTTGGTCTTGGAAGCTTGTACCTTTCTAAAAATTTGTCCATATTTTCTAGGTTGTCCATTTTATTGGCATAGAGTTGCTCATAGTAGTCTCTTGTGATCCTTTGTATTTCTGTTGTGTCCATTGTAACTTCTCTTTTTCATTTCTAATTTTATTGATTTGAGCCCTCTCCCTTTTTTTCTTGATGAGTCTGGCTAAAGGTTTATCCATTTGTTTATCTTTTCACAGAACCAGCTTTTAGTTTCATTGATATTTTCCGTTGTTTTCTTCATCTCTATTCATTTATTTCTGCTCTGATCTTTATGATTTCTTTCCTTCTACTAACTTTGGGTTTTGCTTGTTCTTCTTTCTCTAGTTGCTTTAGGTGTAAGGTTAGGTTGTTTATTTGAGAATTTTCTTGTCTCCTGAGGTAAGATTGTATTGCTATAAACTTCCCTGTTAGAACTGCTTTCGGCGTGTCCCATAGGTTTTGGATCATTGTGTTTTTGTTGTCATTTGTCTCTAGGTATTATTTGATTTCCTCTTTGATTTCTTCAGTGATCCATTGGTTGTTCAGTAACATATTGTTTAGCCTCCATGTGTTTGTTTTTTCCCTGTAATTTATTTCTAATCTCATAGTGTTGTGGTCAGAAAATATACTTGATATGATTTCAGTTTTCTTAGATTTACCAAGGCTTGATTTGTGGCCCAAGATGTAATCTATCCTGGAGGATGTTCCATGTGCACTTGAGAAGAAAGTTTATTCTGCTGCTTTGGATGGAATGTCCTATAAATATCAATTCAATCCGTCTGGTCTAATATGTCATTTAAGGCTTATATTTCCTTATTATTTTCTGTTTGGATGATCTGTCCATTGGTGTAAGTGGGGTGTGAATGTCCCCCACTATTACTGTGTTACTGTTGATTTCCCCTTTTATGGCTGTTAGCATTTGCCTTTTGTATTGAGGTGCTCCTGTGTTGGGTGCATATATATTTACAACTGTTATATCTTCTTCTTGGATTGATCCCTTGATCATTGTGTAGTGTCCTTCCTTGTCTCTTGTAACAGTCTTTATTTTAAAGTCTATTTTGTCTGATTATTTATACTCCAGTTTTCTTTTTATTTCCAGTTGCATGGAATATCTTTATCCATCCCCTCACCTTTGGTCTGTATGTGTCCCTAGGTCTGAAGTGGGTCTCTTGTAGACAGCATATATATGGGTCTTGTTTTTGTATCTATTCACCCAGTGTTTTTTGATTGGAGCGTTTAATCCATTTACATTTAAGGTGATTATCGATATGTATGTTCCTATTGCCATTTTCTTGTTTTGGATTTGTTTTTGTAGGTCTTTTTTCTTCCCTTCCTCTTTTTTTCTCCTCTCTTGTGATTTGATGACTATCTTTAGTGCTGTGTTTGGTTGCTTTTTCTTTTTTGTGTGTGTATCTATTGTAGTTTTTTGGTTTGCATTTCCTGCCTAGAGAACTTCCTTTAGCATTTGTTGTAAAGCTGTTTGGTGGCACCGAATTCTCTTAAATTTTGCTTGTCTGTAAAGCTTTCTATTTTTCTGTCGCATCTGAATGAGAGCCCTCCTGGATAGAGTATTCTTGGTTGTAGGTTTTTCCCCTTTCATCACTTTAAATATATCGTGCCATTCCCTTCTGTCCTGCAGAGTTTCTGCTGAAAAATCAACTGATAACCTTATGGGGATTCCCTTGTATGTTGTTTGTTGCTTTTCCCTTGTTGCTTTTAATATTTTTTCTTTGTATTTAATTTTTGTCAGTTTGTTAATATGTGTTTCGGCCTCCTCTTTGGTTGTATCCTGGATGGGACTCTCTGCACCCCCTGGGCTTGGGTGACTTCTTTCCTTTCCCATGTTAGGGAAGGTTTTGGGTATAATCTCTTCAAATAGAAGAGATTTCTATTTGAAATCTGTTTGAAATCTCCTCAGGCCCTTTCTCTTTCTCTTCTTCTGGGATCCATCTAATGCAAATGTTGGTGTGTTTAATGTTGTCCCAGAGGTCTCTGAGACTGTTCTCATTTCTTTTTTCTTTTTCTAACATTCATTTATTTATTTGGCTGCACCAGGTCTTAGTTGTGGCATGTAGGATCTTCATTGCTGCATGTAGGATCTTTAGTTGCAGCATGTGGGATCTTTAGTTGTGGCATGTGGGATTTTTTAGTTGTGGCATGTGGGATCTTTAGTTGTGGCATGTGGGATCTTTTTTTAAAAAATTAATTATTTATTTGGCTGTGTTGGGTCTTCGTTGCTGCACGCGGGCTTTCTCTAGTTCCAGCAAGCAGGGGCTACTCTTCGTTGTAGTACGTGGGCTTCTCATTGTGGTGGCTTCTCTAGTTGTGGAGCACGGGCTCTAGGCGCATGGGCTTCAGTAGTTGTGGCACACAGGCTCAGTATTTGTGGCTCATGGGCTCTAAAGCACAGGCTCAGTAGTTGTGGCACACGGGCTTAGTTGCTCCATGGCATGTGGGATCTTCCTGGATCAGGGCTCGAACCCATGTCCCCTGCATTGGCAGGTGGATTCTTAACCACTGCGCCACCAGGGAAGTCCTGCGTGTGGGATCTTCAGTTGCAGCATTTGGGATCTTTAGTTGCAGCATGCAGTATCTTTTTTAGTTGCAGCATGTGAGATCTTTAGTTGCAGCATGCGGGCTCTTAGTTGCGGCATGCATGTGGGATGTAGTTCCCCGACCAGGGATTGGACCCAGGCCCCTGCATTGGGAGCATGGAGTCTTAACCACTGGACCATGAGGGAAGTCCCTGACTGTCCTGATTTCTTTTCATTCTTTTTTCTTTTCCATGGCAGTGATTTCCACCACTCTGTCTTCCAACTCACTTATCCGTTCTTCTGCCTCCATTATTCTGCTATTGATTCCTTCTTGTGTATTTTTCACTTCAGTTATTGTGGTGTTTATCTCTTTTTGTTTATTGTTGTTCTTTAAATCTTCTCTTTGTTAAATATTTCTTGTATCTTCTCGGTCTGTGCCTCCATTCCTTTTCCAAGGTTTTGGATCATTTTTACTATCGTTATTTTGAATTATTTTTCAGGTAGATTGCCTGTCTCCTCTTCATTTAGTTGTCCTTGTGGGTTTTCTATCTTGTTCCTTCATCTGCATCATATTTCTCTGTTGTCTCATTTTGTCTAACTTTCTGTGTTTGCGGTCTCCTTTCCACAGGCTGCAGGATCACAGTTCCTCTTGCTTCTGGTGTCTGCCCCCTGGTGGGTGAGGTTGGTCCAGGGGCTTATGCAGGCTTCGTGGTGGAGGGACTGGTGCAGGGACTGGTGCCTGCCCTCTGGTGGGTGGAGCTAGGTCTTGTCCCTCTGGTGGGCAGGGCTGTGCCAAGGGGTGTGTTTTGAGGTGGCTGTGAGCTCATTAGGACTTTAGGCAGCCTGTCTGCTGATGGGTGGGGCTGTGTTCCTATGTGCTGGTTGTTTGGCCTGAGGCATCCCAGCACTGGATCCTGCAGGCTGTTGGGTGGGGCCAGGTCTTGCTGCCAACAGAGGGACCTCCGGGAGAGCTCACGCTGATCAGTATTCCTTGGGGAATATTGATCCTTCCCCCCACAAGTGTCCTTGTCCCCCACAGTGATCTACAGCCAACCCCTGCCTCCCCAGGAGACCCTCCAAGATCCCTAGGTAGGTCTAGCCCAGGTTCCTAGGGAGGTACTGCTTTGTGCTGGGTCCCAGTGCACTCTTGTACGCACCCTCCCAGAGTGTTTCCCCCAGCCCTGTGGAGCTCCTGCTCTCAAGCCCCGCTGACCTTCAGGGCTGAGTGCTCTGGGGGTTCTTCCTCCCAATGCCAGACCCTCAGACTGTCTCGAAGGGCTATTTTTACGTCCCTGTATAGCCTGTGTGATTTTAATATATTTTAGTGCAAGGGCTGTTTTTAGTATGGGTGTCTGCCACCTCTTTCCTCAGTGTATGCTGGCCGTTATCCCCTTTATAGGAGGTTTGACTGGTGGTGTGACCAGAGCCTGCACTGGGTATTGAGTGGGGCCTCCCCTTTGGTCTGTGGTTGTCACCGCCCTGTCAGGGGCGGAGTCTGCTCCCTGGTTGTTGTTGTAGAGGCCCCCAGATCTGTTTTGTTTCTGATCTGCGGTGCAAGGTAGGCAGGATTGGAGCAGTCCCACTGGGAGAGAAGCCCCTGAGTATTCCTCCTCTGGAGATGTTCACCTGTGAGCTGCTCTGTTGTGTCACCTTTCACCTGTTGTGCGGGCTCACAGATTACACTGTTGTTGGTACTGCTTTCAGCGCCACCTTAACCGTGGATATGCTGGCAGTTGACCCTGGTGTCTCTCAGGTATTGTTTTCCCCAGGCCACCAGCATAGATCCACTGAAGTCATGTCCCAGGACTGCAGTAATCATGCATCTGACCCCTTTGTGGGCGCTATGGGGGCAGCTCAGACTCTGGCCTGGCCCAACCCCTGTGTGTATCTGCCCACAAAGTCCACCGCTGCTAAAACTAGACCCATCTCACTGGTGGGAGCACTCATTGTCTGTTCAGATGTTCTGCAGCTCTGAGTTTACAAAGCCGGTCACAGGGGTGTAAATCTGCTTCACACAGCCGCGAGGAGAGATTTCAGCTCTTCTTCCTTCGTTGCATGGCCCCTGGGGCTCAGCTGTGACTTCAGCCCCACCTCTGCATGTGGGTCACCCACCAGTGTCTGCTCCTGAGGCTGCCCTGGAGCACAGGTGCCCTCCCAGGCGGGAGGGGGCAGAGGCTGCGAGTGACCGGGACACACAGGCCTGCTCTAGCGGGAGCCCCTCCTAATAGCTACCGTATTTCTGACTATGCTTGCTCTTGCTATGTGTTCCCTCCCAAGACAGGAGCCCAAATTTCCTGTGTGCTCTGCTCTGAGTGGCCCTTCCTTGAGAAAGGGTCCAGTTGGGGGTGATGGACACATAGGTGTGTGGCTAGAAGCCTCAGTCCCTGCTCTTGCTGGGACAGGAGAGGAGGACCCCACGTGCAAGAGCAGAAGGGACCACAGAGTGGGGTGGGGTGGCCAGCAGAGATGCCAAGCAGAGGTCTTAACGGGTAGTCCTGCCATCATCCCCATTTGACAGCTGAGGAAATCGAGGTTGGTTAGACTTGTCTAGGAACAAGGAGCTGGCTCATTGCAGGGCTGGGATTTGAACCCAAGGGGGCTCTGAATTCCTGTCCAGGAAGACCCACTTGGGGAACCTGTCTCCTCCCACTTGGCACTGAGCCTGGAGACCCTCCCCAAGGTGCTCATGGCCTGGCGGGGGTGGGCTCTGCTAGGGACTGGGTGGGAAAGGAAGGGCCTCTGTGGGGGGGGGGGTCCCCAGGATCCACAGGGCTCAGTGTACAGAGGAGCAGGGAGAGACGTGGTCAGAGAGACCTGGCCCCAGGCAGAGTCCCAGGGTAGGGAAGAGGCTGGGTGGTCCTGCACAACCCCTGGGGGCTCTGCCCATTCTCCGAGGGGGTTTTGGGCCTCCACCTCAAAGCCCATCCTCACATTATGACCCGCTAGATGGTGGCCATGCTTCTGTCTGCAGACCCAGCCCTGGGGCTGCAGCTTCTTTATTATGCCTTTATAAAAAGAGCTGATTTCAAAACTCAGCTTCTTTGCACTAAAAAACAAAGTTATTTAGAAGATGACAAAATAGATGCGCCATTTAGAAAAGTTACCAAATAGATGACAAATGTGTAGAACGGAAAGCGAAAGTCTCCTCCCTCTTCTGCTCCCTTGCAGTAAAGTCTGTAATGAGTGTGGCCACCGGTGGCCAGATGTTTGCTGTGCCTTTATTTACATGTCAGGTACACGCCTGTTTATGTCATTTAAAAGTGACTGGTGCGGGATCTTGTGCAGCTGGGGAGTCCAGAGGTGGGGTCCTTGGCCCAGCTGCTGTTAGAGGGGTCACTGCCCCAGGCTCAAGGGATGGGCCTCACGTGGCTGCCCCTTCCTTCCCGTGGCCTCCTGGGTGGTACACGGGCATGGTGTAGGCGGGATGCAGTCTCTGGAGGACCGAGACCCCCCCCACGGGTGGGGAGCCCTGGGGGAGGAGCAGCGTGATGAGGGACATGCCGCCCAGTGGCTGTGCAGGACACATGGGCTGGGGCCCCACCCCCGGGGTAGGTGACTGTACCCTGAGTGCACGCCCCTCCCCTGTCGAGGGGGACAATGAGTGCCGTCTGAGGCTCCCTAGGGAGCTGTGGGCCGGTGCCCAGTGTAGAGCTTGGCCCCCTGGCTTCCTGCTAGGCTCACCTGTCCCCCCCACGGGGGGCTGCAGAGTTGGGGGGCTGAGTCCCCAGGCTGGCTCCCCACTGGCTAGCCCTGGGGCAGGTGTCCCTGCAGGTGGCCTTGCCCTGTGGAGGATCTGGTAGGGGCTCTGTGAGTTCGTGGGGTGTCAGTGTGCTCCCCCCGTAGCACCTTCTGACCAGAGCAGCCTGCTTTCTCCATGGTGGGAGAGGCCAGAGGCTCCGAAAATGCCATTTCTGATGACCAAGAAGCTTGGGGTCAGGATATCCAACTGGCCAAGGTTACACTCTCGGGTCAACTTTTGAACCTGGAACTGTGTAATCTCAGGAAAGTCGCCCTGCAGCGCATGGCCCTCAGCTGAAGTGCTGGGGGTCGTGTCCCCTCGGGTCCCAGTGACGGCACAGTAGAGCAGCTGCCAGTGCTGAGGCACCCAGGGAGCCCATCTTCCTTATTTCCTCCCACAAAAGGCTACTGAGCACGGCCATGGGGCAGGTTCCAGCCAGACAGGAAGACGTGAAGGCAGGTGGCCAGCCACTTCTGGCCTCGTGGGTCAGCAGTTAACCCAGGGGGGCTTCCTAGGGGTAGTGACACCCGGGCTGGACTTGGAAATCCTGATTTCCTCGGTTGAGTTCCTTCTTGCTGAGTCTGTTTCACTATGTGAAAAGTAAAGGGTTTGCTCAAGTCAGTGGTTCTTTAACTTGAGCGGCAAAGAGGACCCACCCCAGGGTTCTGACACAGTGGGGCCTGAGACTGTGCATTCTAACGTGGGCTGAGGGGAGTGTTCTGTGAGTCTGAACCCAACCTGACACGAGGGCAGCACGGAGCCTGGGGGCCACAGACGTTGCAATCCAGGCCTGTCCCCGGGGACTTCCCTTGAGCGCTTGCCCTGCTTGCAAAGGATTTTCTGAGAATCCAAAGGCGACCTCCAGGCGTTTGGCAGAGAAGCCAGCGTCGTTTGGGCCGGGCCCCTTTTGTCCTGGTGTGAGGCTCAGCTGATGTGCTGGGGTGGGAGTCGGCTCTCCTTGTAAAGCCCTTGGAGGGGCCCCTCATGGCTGCTGTTTGCTCTGCCCAGTGGGGAGACTTGTGGCCAGAAGGGCTCAGAGGCCAACCCTGGTCCGGGCAAGAGAGCAGGCCAGGGCTGGTTGGAGGCGTCATCAACGGCAAGCTCAGCGCTGGGGGCTCTTTCTGCCCCCTGAGGCATGGGGAGCAGCCCCGGCTCAGAGAGGGAGGCCAGCGTGGCGGCCTGGGGAGCTAGGGGTGGGGCAGCGGCGCCTGCCTGCCAGTGACCAGAGAGGGTGACACCTGGCCACGGTCCCCGCCAAGGCAGGAAGGGCCAGCTCCTCCCCCCGGACTTCAGCCTCCCTGCCCTCCAAGGGTGGGACTAGCCCAGCAGGTGGGGCAGGCCACCCCTGGCCAGCAGGAGGGGGAGTGCACCCACGGCACTAGCTTCTGAGGCCTCGGGCTGGCAGGTGTGTGTCACGCTGATGCCTCAGAGCCCCCTTCAGATGCGGCCAGCTGCCCCGGGCAGTGAGGAAACTGAGGCCCAGAGGGCTGCAGACTCTCCCGGCCTCATGAGAGCCTGCAGCAAAGCCCGGCTGCAGTGCGAGGTGGGGACCCTCAGCCTCCATCACACTGAGCCCCCAGACTGCTGCCCAGCATCTGTGTCTAATAGGCATTTCAAATCCACGTGTCCAAAAGCGAGTTCCAGGTCTGTCCCCAAACCCCACCCTCCGAGCCCTTCCCCGTGCTGGTCAGTCTCTCAGGCGGAAGACCGTTCTCCACAGCGTCCAGAGTTGACCCTCCTCCCCTCCTCCTCTGCCATCACTTGACCTGAGCAATGTCTCCCAGGGTTTTGTCATGGCAAAACCCACTGATTGGTTTTTAGATCTCTCCCTTGCTGGGTCTCCACACGGTGGCCACGGTGACCTTCACCCTGAGTCAGGTCACTCTTTTGTCCTGAGTCCCGACGCCTCCTGTCTCACATGCTGCACCCTGGGCCCCCAGGTGTGTATCGTCTGGCCAGACCACTCTCCTGCTGATCACCTTCCCCTACACTGGCCTCAGGACCTTGGCACCTGCTGTCCTTTTTGCCTCGAACCTCCCTCCTTTATCCCAGGAAGCTGCACAGCTAACACCATCAGTCTGTCTCAGGGCCCCTCCCCGAGGCCGCCTTGATCACCCCCCGCACACTCAGTGTTCTCCTCCTGGTGCTGTTTTTCTCCATAGTTTCTCTTCTCCCACTGGGATGGAACCCCAGGAGGCAGGGCCTTCTGTGTCCAGATGCCTGGAATGAGGCCTGGTATGCACAGAGCAGGTGCTGAAGAAACATTTATCAGACACATTGATCAGCGGCTTCGGGGCCACTGAGGAGCCTGCCCGCCCGCCTGTGCTGACATCTAATGACCCCACTCCGGGCCCTGCCGGGGCTCAGGCTCTGCACCTGCACGCAGGCTGAAGGCAGCCTGGGAGGAGGGCCTGGCGGAGGTGCCTTTGATGCCTCACGGCCTCATTCTTTTCTCCCAGGAAACTATGCCCCAGACGTCCGTGGTCTTCTCCAGCATCCTCGGGCCCAGCTGTAGTGGACAGGTGCAGCCCGGCATGGGGGAGCGAGGAGGTGGGGTCGGCAGCTCCGGGGACCTCGTCTTCCAAGACGGACGTCTCATCTCCGGGTCCCTGGAGGCCCTGATGGAGCACTTGGTCCCCACAGTGGACTATTACCCCGATGTGAGTGCCCCGTGACTGGTGGGATCGACCTGGGCTCCCGGGGAGGCTGCTGCTGGGATGGAGAGGGAGGTCCCCCATCAGTCAGAGCTGGACGGAGAGGCAGGGGAGGCGCAGGGCAGCAGGGAGCCCCGGCCCTACCTCCTGTGCTTTCCTGCTCCCTGCCACCCTGGCCCCCAGCCTAGGAGAGGGGAGCCGGCAGCGACTTCCCTGCTGTCCCCAGGCAGGTAGGAGGTGGCCCTGGAGGAGCAGGAGGGGTCTAAGGGGCAAGGCCAGTGCTTCAGGGTCCTGGTGAGGGTCCACCCATCAGTGTCCTGTCTCTGAGCTGGAAAGTTTGTTTTGTGCATGAACCGCAGTGGCTCAGAATGAAGAGGGTCGGCCCCTCCGTGCCCTCCTGGGCACACGCGTGTGCGGGCAGGACGGGCCTTTGCCAACCCGTATCCTCCCTCTTCATCTCAAGGTGACATTGGCGCATTCTTGGAAGAGCGAGAAAGAGTTCCCTTGTCACGTGTGGCTTCCCTTCCGCCTCCAGTAGATGACGTCTCATAGTGGCAGTGGGGCTGTTACCTGCTCCCCTATGGGTGCCCCCTCCCTCCTGAGGGCAGGGCCCTGCGCATGGCCTCCGGGCGACAGATGGGGCTGCGAGGGAGGGTGGGGAGGAATTGCCCCCTTTACCCTCCAGCTGGGTTTCCGGGACTCCTGGCCGCCCCCCCCACCCCCACCAGACATATCAGGCCTCCTCCCTCCCTCCTGGGGCTCTGTCCACTCCTCTGTCTGTCCTTCCATCCACCCCGGAAATCCTCTCAGGGCCTGGCTGGGGCTGGTGGTGCCGATGTGGCAGCTGAGGTCCAGGCGGCAGAGCCGGGGAGAGGGGACCCCAGGCCCTGAAGATGTCTGGAGCAGGGCCGCGGTCCCCCAGGGGCTGGGACCTCCAACCCCAGTGCTGGTCTGTGCGACAGTGGCCTTGTGTGGCGGGGGGAGGGGCCTCCCCTTCTTCAGGCCTGTCCCCGGCGAGCCTCAGCCAGCTCACCCAGTGTTGTCCCCAGAGTACTGTGCCCTGGGGTCCCAGCCGGCTTCCCAGGAGAGAGCCAAGGGGCGGTGGAGGTTGAACGGGGGTCCAGCTAGGCATCAGCCCGGCTGCCGAGCACCTGGGCTCCCCGCCTTTCCCTCACGGCCCGTGCCCTGCAGACGTGGGCGGCTGGGGACACGGCGCTCCGTCTGTCTCCCTGCACCTCCCCGGAGCCGCGCAGCTCCTGCTTTGGGCTCTCCTCTGCCCCTGGCTGAGAGCTCCAAGGTGTAACAGGTGCAGCCTTCCTTCACGCTCTGAGCCTTCTGCTCAGGAGGGGCCCCTGAAGGTCCCACCACTGACGGGCCGGGCCCCTGGAGCACCCGTGCTGCACAGCCCAAGGACACCCTGCTGCTCCAGGGAGAGCCTCCCCAGCGGCCTCTGAGGGCTGCATCGGAGCAGAGAGGGCCTGAGGGCCGAGTCCCGACCTGGGAGGCTGCGTTAGGCTGGAGCACAGAAGATCTGCTCCTTTGGGCCTGGAGTGGAGGCCCAGAGTCCTGGGCTCCCCGCCTGCAGCAGCCATGTGGCAGTAGATCACTGTCTGAGTCGAGTCTCCGGGAGACCCCAGGCAGCCTCCCCGCCCCCAAGTCCGCCCTGTCTGCAGGCAGGGGCCTGGTAAATCCCACGTCAGCCAAAAGCTTCCAAGAGCCCTGGGCTCTGCTCCCTGCCGCCTTTCAGCCCAGACCAGGTGCGCCCCTCAGCCTGCACCGCGAACAGGGGACGAGGACGTGCGGCCTTGGGACTGCGGGGCCCTGGTGTGGCAGGTGGGGACGGGGCCCACAGCTGGCTAGTGACCACACAGCGGCTTGCAGCAGCTCCCGATGTGGGGTCCTGGGGCCAAGGAGGCCCCCACCGCCCCCCAGCCAGGCCCTGCCCCACTGAGCAGTGAGGATCTGGCACAGAGCAGGCTGGGCGCCTGGCCCGGGGAGCACCGTGGGCCAGGCCACAGGCACCGCCAACATCCAGGTCCGGGTTTAGCTCCTGGCGTGGGGTAGGGGAGCATCCCAGCTGAGTAAAACCACTGGGACCGCTTGTCAGGGATACCTCTGAGAGCTGCTGCAAAGTGGGCTTTGATCTGTGCCTTGCACGGTGGGCAGGATTTGGGAGCAGTGAGAGAGGAGGAAGGGCATTCGAGGTGAGGTAACCACGCAGAAGGTGACGCTGGGCCCGGGAGGCGGGGACCAGGCGGAGGAGCAGGCCGCGGCTATACCTGGGGGCCATGCCGGGCCCGACTCACTCTTCACCCTCTGTCTCTTTCCTTCAGAGGACGTACATCTTCACGTTTCTCTTGAGCTCCCGGGTCTTCATCCCCCCTCATGACCTGCTGGCCCGCGTGGGGCAGATCTGCCTGGAGCAGAGGCAGCAGCTGGAGGCCGGATCTGATAAGGTAAAGGTGAACCCCCGGGCTGCTGCCCGTCTCCGTGCCCCTGGCTTCTGCGCTCGCTCATGCTTGGGAGAGAATGCTGCTCAGGACGGGGCCTGGCTGAGCCCGGCCCGAGCCCCTCCCTGCTGGGGGCAGGTCTGCTTGTCTGGCCTCCTGACATCCCTGGAGCAGGCCTCCCGGGGGTCTGCAGGGGCGCCCACCTCCCAGGGCGCTGGATGGAACTGTGGCCAGAGGAGGAGGGTGGCGGCTGCTGACTGGCCCCCTGGGCCCGCCCGGGTCTCCCAGGATGCCCCCACCCAGCCCTCCAGGGCTCCCCGGCAGCATGCAGCACCCTGCATGCTGTGAGCCAGCGGGTGCTCACACCCCCTCCCGGGGAAGGGCCACAGCAGACAGTCCTGTCGGCTCTCCTGCTCAGTGCCAGACACCCCGGAAGGGAGGGTCCGGCTCCAGCTGGTGGAGAAGCAGCCTGGGTCACTGCTCCCTCCAAAGGGGGTGGCGGGCAGCACCCTCAGGCTAGAGTTTTCAGAGACTCAAATAGGGCTGTTTTTCACTGTCATGTCTTCTGATTGAGTCGGGCTTTGGGCAGTCAAGATGGGTAAGAAACCACAGCTCATCCCTGAGGCCCTGGGGCAGGCCCGGGGTCTGGTGCGGAAGCAGGGCTGGTGGGCGTACTGTCAAGGTGCTGGCAGGGCCTGTTCCGGATGACCTTCCCCTCTACCAGGCTGGACCTCCTGCCTCTGGAGGTTTGCAGCAAAGGTCTGTGACATCTGTGCCCTCTTCAGTCTCCTCTCCAGAGGGGCGCGTCCCTGGGTGTGCTGGGCAGGGACAGAGACAGGCACCCATTGCAGCCCAGAGATCAGGAAAGGCTCCTGAAGGCGTGGGTGGGGAGAAGCCAGAACAGGGTGAGTGGGAGATGAAATTCTAGGCTGAGGGTCAGCAGGGGGACAGTAGAAGCCCGAGAGGAGCTTGGGGGTAAGCCCTCCCGCCTTCGTCTGTGATGACAGGCAGGGCGGGGCCTCTGAGAAGGGAATGCAGGGCTGTAGTTCCTGCTGAGTGCGGGGTGCAGCGGGCACCTGGGGGGAGTGTCAGCTGGGTGGAGGCAGCGGAGCAGAGGTGGGTGGAGGGGGCAGGTAGGTGTAGGTGTGGGGAGTTGGGTCATGAAGGAGCTGGGCCCCGAGGGTAGTCAGGGCCGGAATGGTCCAGGGTGGCCAGGCAGGCACAGGGATCTGGTCAGGGCCAGGCAGGAGCCAAAGCGGGCATAGGAATGGTTTAGCGTACGTGAGCCAGCGCGGGGCTGGGCATAGAGGACTGGCCGGGAGAGCACGGCCGGGCATCCCGCACCCCCTCCTTGGACTGTATGTGCGTGTGGACCTGGGCCAGTGGGAACTGGGGAGAGGATGCCTGGTGTGTCTGCGGCCCTTCCCAGCACTTGCCAACCTGCTTTTTACTGAGAGAAGGTGGCTGGGGTCTCTTGCTTAACGTTAATGATTTTGCTTGGTTTTCATCGTGTCCTTTTTTATGGGTAACTTCTAATTACAGCAAATGAAACTAATTTTCTGTGTCACGGTAGCGATAGGACAGGTTCTTTGAAAATGAACTTAAGTGAAAAAGAGAGCTGGCTTAAGGGGAATGTGAAGCAACGCAGGAATGACAAAACCGCAGGTGGACAGGGTGAAGGATGTCCTTACCCAGCAGCCCTCACCCCAGCGTCGGGGCAGAGGACACAGGTCCTGTGGGGGAATGGGTCAGAGGTGTTGCAGAACTGGGGGTGCTTGTACCGCTTGTCATCTTGTCGCCCACTCTGGAGGGTCAGGCCTTGCTTTATCCCCCGACCCCCCCACCCTCCCCAGGCCAGGCTGAAGTCCTTCTCAGCCAAGATCGTGCAGCTACTGAAGGAGTGGACAGAGGCCTTCCCCTACGACTTCCAGGACGAGAAGGCCATGGCCGAACTGAAAGCCATCACCCACCGGGTCACACAGTGTGACGAGGTGAGGTCCTCCTCGGAGCCTGGCAGAGTTCCTTGTCTGAGGGAGGGGTGGGTCTTCAGGAACAGCTCTGTATGTGGTCCCCTTTGCTGTCACTCTCCCAAGAGGACTGCTGGGTGGCTCCATTTGCCCCTCAGCCCCATGAGGGCCGCTCAGCTGGCCAGCAACCGGCCAGACTTGTCCTTGGCATCCTGCGCATGCGGGAGACCCTGTGGCCCGAGTGGGGTGATCCCAGGCCCCACCTTCTCCCGCTCTTTGGGTGGGTGGAGTGGGGGCCTAGCGAGAGGCCTTGTCCGTCTTTCCTGGCTCCCAGCTCCCGCTTGGTCTGCAGCGTTGAGACGGGCCCTCCAGAGAGGTTGGTCCTGCCGCCGGCCCCCATCGCGGGAGCCTGGGCTCCGTGTGCTCAGCACTTTCTGCCTTCCTGAGGGCTCAAAGCCCAGGGAGAGTGGGGCAGAGCCAGGGGTGCTCCCACCCAGGGAAGGAAGGCTCCTAGCCCTGGAGGAAGCCCTTCCGGAGTCCCTCTTCCCTACCGTGGGCCCCCCCTACGGTGGAAAGGCCACGAGAAGTAGCTCAGCTGGCCGCCACCCAGAAAGCCATGCTTTTCATACCCAGAAGCCTAGCCCTGGCTTTCAGCTCCCTTCTCCTCAGGACGGCTGTGGAGTCACCCTCCCCTGCAGCCCTCGGCGGAGCCCACACTGTGCCCCACTCTGCCGTCAGAGGCCCAAGTGCTCATGGCAGGTCTGGGTAGGGGACGTGGGCTCAAAGTTAGACGCGTCCCTGGAGATGAGATGGGTTCCTCCGGCGCGGTGCAGGTCTTGCTGCCAGCCCAGGCCAGCACCTTCTCCACCCCCGCCCCTCCCAGGAGAATGGCACGGTGAAGAAGGCCATCGCCCAAATGACGCAGAGCCTGCTGCTGTCCCTGGCTGCCCGGAGCCAGCTTCAGGAGCTGCGTGAGAAGCTCCGCTCACCGGCCATGGACAAAGGGCCCATCCTCAAGGCCAAGCCGCCAGCCGCGCAGAAGGACATCCTGGGCGTGTGCTGTGACCCCCTGGTGTTGGCCCAGCAGCTGACTCACATCGAGCTGGTTAGTGCTGCAGTGCGCCCTTCCCAGAATGGGCTGGGGCGTGTTCACTCATGCTCACGCTGGCACCTTCCCAACATGACACCACAGGGCCTTTCCCTGCCGGCCGGACCGGGGTGTCGGGAAGCCCGCTTGGCAGCCCCAAGCGCTGCCTCTGGCGGCTGTGTGTCCACCTGAGCAGAGGGTTTCTTGGTACCTGGGTCCCCAGGATCACGGCAGCCCCATGTTAACGGGAGGGGCTAGGGCGATGGGGACTGCAGTGGTCTCAGGATGGAAGAGCGGCTTGGGAAGAGGTGAAGGGTTTCAAGGGGGACGGCTCTCCCCGCCCCGTCCCCTCATCCTGCTTGTGCCCGGGCTGGGCAGGGGCCCTGCACATAGCAGCCGCTGCTGAGGCTCTCGCCTCCCAGGGGAGGGCCTTCCAGACCCTGGGGTACACCTGGGGGGCCTGCCCACTGTCTGGGTGCTCTGATCGAGGAGGGGCCATGGCTGAGGGGCACGCCTGCAGGGAGGTCGTGACTGCTGCTCTGACACGCCCTCCATGCTGCGTGTGGGGCCTGCCTGAGGGTGGCAGGCTTGTCACTCCTCCTGGGCTGTCTCCCCGTTCCATCCAGGAGAGGGTCAGCAGCATCCACCCTGAGGACCTGATGCAGATCGTCAGCCACATGGACTCTCGGGACAAGCATAGGGTGAGGGGCTGCGGCGTGCTCCAGGGTGGCCGGGGGAGGGTGCGGGGGCCTCGCCCAGACGCCTGAGCGCCTCCGGAGTGTCGGGCCTCACAACCTGACGATGCACGTAGGTCTGGCCTTGCAGCGCCTGCCCCACAGCTCAGTGGACAGCCACGCAGGGTGCTGCATGCTGCCGGGGAGCCCTGGAGGGCCAGGTGGGGGCATCCTGGGAGACCCAGGCGGGCCCAGGGGGCCAGTCCAAAAGCCCACCCCCTCCTCCTCTGGCCACAGCTCCTTCTGAGGCCTCTGAGGGTGGGGCTGGGGCGGCAGCTACGGGCAGGGTCCTCGGGCTCCCTGTGACCTGCTGTGTCCCCACAGTGCCGAGGAGACCTGATTAAGACCTACAGCCTGGAGGCCTACGACAACTGGTTCAACTGCCTCAGCATGCTGGTGGCCACCGAGGTGTGCCGGGTAAGTGCCGTGCGGCGCACACAGCAGCAGGGCCGGCCTCTTCTCCTCCTGAGCCCACCGTGCCACCTGGGGCTCTGACCCCTGTACCCCGCAGGGGACAGAACTTTGCAAGTGGAGATAGGAAGTTTTTATTGCCAGGGCCTTGGGAGCGCCAACCCCCAACAGTAATGCCTTAAATTACAACAGAGACCCATCCGGGGAGGCAGCCTGTGCCCAGCATGGCCTGTCAGCTCATCTGGGTCTCCCTTGGTCCTCTCAGACTACCCTCCCGCCTCTCTGCCCAGCATCGAAAATGCCACGGCTGCATTTCCTGCCTCTGCAGCCTGCGAGAATCCCTCCACCCCCGGCCTGACAGCTCTGAGGGCCCAGGGCAGCTCCCTGCTGGGGAGGCCCCTCCCTAGGCCCAGGGCACTGCCCTTTGGGGGCTGGTGTGGTAGGGGATGACCCCTGGTGGGGACCGCGCTGAGCAGTCTGGCTGCCCTCCAGGTGGTGAAGAAGAAGCATCGGACTCGCATGCTGGAGTTCTTCATCGATGTGGCCCGAGAGTGCTTCAACATCGGGAACTTCAACTCCATGATGGCCATCATCTGTGAGTGTGCGGGCCCCAGGGGCTCCCCCTCCAGCACGGTGTGGCCCATCTCCTCCCGCCCTGACCCTAGCTGTCGCCCCCCCCGCAGCTGGCATGAACCTCAGTCCTGTGGCAAGGCTGAAGAAAACCTGGTCCAAAGTCAAGACGGCCAAGTTCGACGTCTTAGAGGTAGGCACCCTGTCTTGTCCCGAGTCAGCCTGAGGAGGGCTGGGCGTCCCATCACGCTCTGGCCCCTTGCTGAGGGCCTGCTGCCCCGAGTGCCGTCTGATGTTGGGTGTGTCCGCTGACCTGGCCGCGGCGCCCCCAGAAGGCAGGTAGCCCATGCTCTCCTCGGCCCTTGGGCCTTGAGTCAGAACTGGCATCGCCTAAAGCAAAGCTTGGGGGAAAGATCAGCAAGGAGTTTGTCGGCAAAAGCAGGCCGACAGCCCCAGGTTGGGCAGTGCCGACCAAGCAGAGACTGGCCTTTTTCTCGTTCGACTTCCATGGTCTCGGACCGTCTGGGGGGCCCAGGGGCTGAGAGGCGAGTCTACAGCCTTCACCAGATGTATTTGATCAGAGAATCCAGTTTTTGCAAGTGTGTGTCTTGTGGAGCTGGTCAGGTTTGGGAGGTGTCTGTGAAAGGACAAGGGCAAAGGAAGGTTTTGAAAGGAAGGAGGGGAGACCCAGACTTAGCAGGGCAGGGAGGAGGTGTGTGTGAGCTTCAAGATTTCTCTACAGCTTGCCCCGTGACGCCTGGACCCAAAGCCAGAAAGCCCCAGCCCAGTGTTCAGACACGTGCCTCTGGGCTTCCTTCCCCTGTGCTCACACCTGGAGAGGCGGCCTCTTCTGGTGACGGTACAGGGCCACCCTGAGCTGTTTCCTGTAAAGGGGCCTCCTGAGCAGCTCTGAGGGGTGCAGGGGGAGCAGTGCCCACCATGTCCTCCCGTCTGCCCACAGCACCACATGGACCCATCCAGCAACTTCTGCAACTACCGCACAGCCCTGCAGGGGGCCACACAGAGATCCCAGATGGCCAATAGCAGCCGGGAGAAGATCGTCATCCCTGTGTTCAACCTCTTCGTTAAGGACATCTACTTCCTGCACAAAATCCACACCAACCACCTGCCCAATGGACACATTAACTTCAAGGTCAGCTCAGCCCCCTTGTGGTCTGAGGGGAGGGGGCCAGGCTGTCCCAGCACAGGGTAGGGCAGACTTCCTGGCCTTGCTTTAGGACAGGCAGAATCCGTCTGTGCCATGAGAGCTGCCAGGCCGAGGCCCTGTGGCAGAAGGGCTTTTTAGGACTGAAGGCTCCAGGGTGGGTCATGGGTGCCGTGACCTCAAGGTATGAGGGTGGCCCCAGTTCTGGGTGGATGATCTGGTTACAGTGCTAGGAGCCCGAGGGCCCCAGAGTGAGATCCTGGGGTGTTCTGGTTGGTGGGGCTGTGCTGGGTGTGGCTGGGACGCCTGCCTCAGCCTGGAGTGACAGATGAGGGGCTTCTTGGGGGTCATGCACAGCAGAAGCACAGACCTGGCTGCAGCCCGGTGGCTCAGGCGGAGGGCAGGACTGAATGGCCTTGGAGACACCGGCTGGCCCTGTTGTACAGAGTACTTCCACGGCTACGGAGTCAGCTTTGTAGGGCCACCGTCCAGTCTCTCTGGGACCAGGGAAATGATCAGCTGACCAAAGCCAGAGCCTACGTCCCCTGCCCTAACCAGGGTTTTCAAGCTTAAGGTGACAAATGAACATCCAGTTGGTCTTCTGCCCCTTCAGAAATTTTGGGACATCTCCAGACAGATCCATGAGTTCATGACATGGACACAGGTAGAGTGTCCCTTCGAGAAGGACAAGAAGATTCAGAGTTACCTGCTGACGGCTCCCATCTACAGCGAGGAAGGTGAGGTCCACCTCTGCACACTGTAGAGGTCACCCTGACTCGGGCAGGGTGCCCTTCCAGGGTTGTTATTCCCATGCTACGCTGGGGAAGCTCAGCTCACAGGGGTGAGTGCATGAGGGTGGGCCATGGATAAGGACAAGAAAAGATCAGGCTCCCGAGGCCACTTGAGAGAGCCAGTACGTGGTTGGGCCAGTGCTGCAGAACCAGGAAACGTCTGAGTCCCCAGGCAGGTTGCCAGGAACCCCATGCAGCAGAGGCCTGTGGACCAGCCGAGGCCCGAAGTTGCTGCCCCCTTGGTTTAGGAGTTCGTTCCCGGGCCTCGCTCCACCCTGGGAGGGAGAGTTTGAGAAGGGATAACCGGGGTGGGAGGCAGACTGACCGGGTGTGGACATGGCTTCTGCGGGGCTTCTCGTCTCTCAGCTCTCTTCATCGCCTCCTTCGAAAGTGAAGGTCCCGAGAACCACATGGAAAAGGACAGCTGGAAGACCCTCAGGTAGGAGAACTCCAGCAGCAGTCTGGTGAGCCCCCAAGACCAGCCCCATACCAGAGTCTACAAGGAAGGGAAAGGATGGGGTGGGGGTAGGCATGATGGGTCTGCCCTTTTGAAAGGTGGCCGAGGGCACCTCTCCACAGACCGGGGAGAGGAAGGCATCCCCGGTACAGGCTGAGGACTTGGGGTTTGAACGTCCCTGACCCCTCCCTCAATGGGCGGTTCTAGGCAGCCGGGCCTTCCCCTTGTAGCACAAGCCTGCCCTCTGCTGGCTCAGGGGAAGGGCCTGCCGGCCGCCTGACCACTTCCTCGTTCCCTGCTCACCTTTAGGACCACTCTCCTTAACAGAGCCTGAAGGCACGGATGCAGCCTGCAGACGCTGGGATTAAGCACACCTACGTACTGAGTTTTAATCTTGAGTGATAATGGGCTGAGATGAGGCCTCACTGGTTGGGGTCCATTTTGTACATAACTTTTATGAAAAAAAAAAGAAGTAATTATTTCATGCATCAACCTTTGGCACTTAAAGCTTTTTGTTTATGACAGGGCAGGGCCCTGCTTTGGGGAGGGGTGGGGAAAGAGTATCATGGGAGGTGGCATCCATGATCACATCTTATTCTAATGAAATGTAGATTTTTATTTTCTACTTTTGATTATTAACAAACATCTTACAAAAAAATACTTAAAAAAACCCAACCAAAACCAACGTGAGCCCTGCCTCCTTTCCAGCCAGTGTCTCTGATGTCGGGGTGAGTGCCTTAGAGGGTTCTGGCAGGCCCGCTCTCGCCTGCAGCCAGTGCCGCTGGAGGCACCGGGGAAGCTCTGCCCTCAAAGCGCAGGCCCACAAGGTTCTGGCAAGAAGGGCTCGGGTGGCCCGGAGGTCTCATTTGCGTACTTCCAGAAGTGAACCTTGAATACGGGCTTTCCAAAGTTTACATTTTCATTTTCCTTTATCAGGGATTTATGGGGGTTGGGGGGAGGGCAGGGGGACACCTGGCAGCATATTTTCTGTTGGAAGATGTCTGGCAAATTGTTCTTCACCTACATTTTAGGAAAAGAGAAAATCTAAAATAACGTAAGGAGGGAGTCATGGAATTGTCCGTTTTCCAGGCTGTAACTTTGACACACTTACTTAGCTGTAATGAAGCGAATACAAAGTATAATTAAGGATGGGGACGTATAAAGCCATCTTGAAACTCAAGTACAAAGTCAAAAGAAGCAACTTACAAATCAGTATCCTCCTTCCCTCTGGGTGGGGGATTGGGCTCCCCTAACGGAGTGTGAAACATGGAAGGTTAGCCAGGCCAGTATCTGCTGGAGCCCACTCACGTAAAGCTGCCCAACATTTGGAGGTATTTTCCACACCCGAACTCGAGGAGTACTCTCCATTTTCTGACTTCCCGGCCATGGGACAGTGACAGCCCTGCTCCCTCCAAGGCCAGAAATGGGCAATCCATGCTGACTGTATCTCCCTCATGGCGGGGCTGTCATTCCATCCAAGCAGATTTGGAACTACTCACCCTGTTTCTCTCCACATGGCTGGCTTCCGCCGGAGCCTCCAGCTGGCAGGCCTGGGTAAGGACAGTTAGTTGCTAATTCCCAAAACTCCTAGGAGAGCCTGGAGATGTGAAGGCGAGGCCTCAGGGGGAGGTGGCTCCATGATCCGCTGCTGATGTCGCCCTCAGCCCAGGGTGGAGCAAGGATATTTACACTGTATTGTCACAGTGTTTTTGCACTTTCCAGACGTTCTAGATAGTACATATTGTATATTGACAGTACATATTGCTTTGTTTATGTATTTGAGATAAAGAAAGGTTTAAAACTTGAGAATATATATTTGGAATACAATGTTAGAACCTTTTCTGTCCATGTGTTAAGGAGCTTTCACATCAGTGTGCGCTTCACTTGGTCATCAGTTCTAGTACCGACCTGACACAGTGCTACATTTGCTACTTTATTTTCCCAATTTGACACATACCCTATGATGTTTTGGTATTTCGAGATGAACTCTGCGTATAAAGCTGTACTTTATAATAATAAAGGATGTCAACTGTTGGTGTGACTGGACGTACTTGCATCAATAAAAGAACATGTTGCTCCCCTCGTGTGCCTGTTCTCTGTGCGCGGTTCTGTGTTGGCAGGAGGCTTGGGGATGCCAGGGCCAGGGGGGAGGACGAGACTGCCAGGGCCACGACGGGCCTTTCAGAAATGGAGCAGGCAGCTCTCACCTCCACATTCTGACAAAGGGCTTTTCAAATAAACATTGCAAAACAAAACAAAGCTGTATAAGAGGCATGTTCTCTGCTGCTTTGCTTTCCTCAAAGAAAGATCCAGAAGGATATCACTAGCAGCTTGAATTACATGGTCATGTCAGTTCAGGAAGCCTACCTTAAACGACTCTCAAGGTTCCTTTACTGCAGGGACTAACAAGAACCTTCAGTGTCCACGGGTGCTGAGGGTCTCTCCGGGGGCTGGGGACATTGGGGAGTGCCTGCCGACGTCTTTCTGCTGTGCGGTTCTCCTTCCGTTTCAATAGGTCACGCTTAGGAGCACTAAATAAAAGGGATTTGTGGAGGGGCACACGAGAGCTTGTGGCACTGAAGGAAAAGAACTGAGACACTGCTCTTCTCTGGCCTGTCTCCCACTGCCACCCTGTCACCAGTGCCCAGGCTGGATGAGGTCTGCCCACGACAGCTCGCCAGACCTGGCTCTGCTCCTCCAGGGCCAACTCAGCCCGTTCGAGCAGCAGTGCCCAGCAGAACACTTTCTGTGCTGAGGGGGTATTCTGTACTGCATCACCCAGTACAGTGCTGCTAGATACACAGAGGGACTGAGCCCTGAAATGTGGCCAGTGCGACTGAAGAACAGAACTTCTAAACTTACATACGTTTAAATAGCTAGTGGACAGAAGGCGAGGCCTTTGGGGCCTCATCACCTGCTGCTGCTCCACGTGCCTTGCGGAGTAACAGCACACAGTAGGTGCTCAGGTGTTTGTGGAGCAAACTAGGACCCCTGTGAGGATGCCTAAGTGACTTCTGGGCAAGTGACAACACTTTTTAGGTCCTTCCATGTAAGGGCCTCCTTACTTTCTTGGTAAAGTTACTTTTCCAAGTTTCTACCTACCTCAGCTGAAGAAGGAGCAGCACATCATCTGGTCTGCATCTTGGATGTGGAGCTGGGAGCAGGATGCGAGCTGGCTTGGCTCGGCACGGCCCTGTCCTTCACCCATGGGTGGTTCCTCCAGGCAGTGCTTCTCAAGGTGTGGGTCCCAGCCTGGCAGCAGCAGCAACACTGGGAACTTGTCTGAGATGTTCTCTGGGTCCCTGTGCAGACCTGCTAAATGGGAAACATGGGAGCGGGGAGCCCAGGCAAGTTGGAGAAGCTCTCCTGGTGGGTAGGGTTCTGCAGAACATGGCTCCTGCCCACCTCTCCCAGGGGCATGCTGCTGCTCGGGCACTAGACTCACATGCTGTGCACGTGCACCTTCTCCAGTACACTTGCCACCCCATTCTCCCACAGACGTTCTCTGAGCCTCCTTACATCTTCCTGGTGAGTGGCGCTCGTGCTCCTCCGGCCTTGCCCCACCATCCACACCACACGCTGTCGGCATCCGTCTCACGCACTAGGGCCTCAGCTCTTTCTGTGTAGAAGCCTCTTGGCGTGTAGCTGTGTGGCCAGCGACCAGCGCAGTGTGCAGCTCCTAACGCCATGGGATGACCGAGGGTTACCACCTTTCACTTTACACACGTTTCAGGGGCAAACCTGTTAAAAGCATCAGATGTGACAGGAAGATAAGCTAAGAATCTCTACTAAGGCCACAGAGACTTCTGTGACAAAACTAAGATTTTTATACACCTATTACACCTACACATTTGTAAAACGTGTCACGTTCCTCAGGGAGGCAAGACAGGGTAAGTGGAAGAGCAAGGAATCGAGAGCTAAACTCTTTGGATTTGAGTCCTAGTTTCCAGTTCCCAGCTGGGTACCCTTGGACAAGTTGTCTGCCTTTTTAAGCCTCCATTTTTCCCATGATTAAAATGGAATTACAATACTCTTGATCTCATGGGTTGTTGTAATGTTATATGGCAGAAAGTGCAATGCCTCCTGCATTAGAATTGGTGTTAGCTGTGTACCAGCAGTGGCACGCCTGATGAAACTGAATGCCACTTCTCCCACAGAGAGAGGAATCTTCTGGGAAAAGTGAAGCAAAGGATTATTAAGTGCCCTGCTCAAAGGAACAACTCAAGTCCTGGTCAATACAAATATATTCTAACATTACCAAAGAATCATTTAAGTGTCAAATATAACCAACATATAAACATATATGAGAAGAGGGCTTCCCCTGGTGGCACAGTGGTTGAGAATCTCCCTGTCAATGCAGGGGACATGGGTTCAAGGCCTGGTCTGGGAAGATCCCACATGCCACAGAGCAACTAATCCCGTACGCCACAACTATTGAGCCTGAGCTCTAGAGCCCACGAGCCACAACTACTGAGCCTCCGTGCCACAGCTACTGAAGCCCGTGCGCCCAGAGCCCGTGCTCCACAAGAGAAGCCACCGCAATGAGAAGCCCGTGCACCGCAACGAAGAGCAGCCCCTGCTCGCCGCAACTAGAGAGAAAGCCCGTGCATAGCAATGAAGACCCAATGCAGCCAAAAATAAAAATAAATTAAAAAAAAAACAAAACTAAAAATCTTAAAAAAAAAATAGAAGAAATTCACGCGAAGTTGGGATTCAAAACTACTTTCTAAATGAAAAACTTACTATCCACCTATAGGCTGGTAACCTTAGATCATGCCAATATAATTTCTATCTTTATTCTCAAAAAGGCATTCATGATACGAGGAGGAAGGTGGAGGGCTGCTGCTCAAACCCCACATGCTTCTATCTCAGCATACCCAGGACTCTCAGGTATGGATCTTCAGCAACAATGTTAAGGGGACAATGTTGTCAAGAATATAAGAAAGTTTAAGTTAAGCACCTGTTCATTTCTGGCAGCATGAAAGACTAAGTGCTTGCCTACTGAAATTGACTAATAAACTTATGCAAAACTTTAACATCCAAGTGAGAAACCCAGAGCTTCACTTTCCAATCCACAAGGGGGATAGAGAAGGAAGTCCAGAACTTGCTCAAGAAGAAGGGTCAAATAGGAGACCCTAGCCCATAAAGCTGACATCCCAAAAAGCCACCCCTCAGTGTAACAGTGAACTTGAAATAAAGCACTCCTACTCCAACCCCACCAAGGGGGTTAAGGAAGATTGCCTGTTTTGAACCTCGGCACTGAATGGAGATGGGGAAAATTTGCCCCTGATAATTTATAACCACAAGTCAGTGAGTTTTACAAAGTTTTGCAGCACAAATCACACTGGTCAAAAAAACTTTAAGCTGAGAATTTAGTTTAACATGGCCCTGAACTGGTACTGTCCTTAAGTTACTCAGCAGAAGCAAACATTCTAACCTATATTCTAGTTTTAAAAGTCTCTCCTTAGCTGTGTCTAATATTCTGTTAAACCCACCTATTGGATTTTAAAAATTCATTTTCATTTCTAGACGCTCTATTTGGTTCTTTCCCAAATCCATTTGGACAAAATTCTGTATAAATTACCAGAATGTAACACAGAGAGACAAAGATTGGAAAATATGAAACAGGTTTAACGTATGTTATCAGAGTTACAGAAGGAAAGAGAGAGAGAACAAGGCAGAGACAATGAAAATGAAATAGCTGAGAATCTTCCAGAATTGACAAAAGACAATCCAAGAAGCCCAAAGATTCTGAAGCAGGATAAAAAACAAAAAACAAAAACAAAATCTGCACACAGACATATCATGGTGATACAAAACAGAGATAAAGAAGAGGTTTTAAAGACAGCTGGAGAAAAAGAAGGTTGATTACCTTCAAAGGCATTATCAACTGTTAAGCTGATAGCTTACTTCACAACAGAAATAACTGAAGGCAGAAGACAGTGGAATAATAACATCAATGTGCTGTGGAATTAAAGAAACCTGAGCTAGAGTCAGAGTTGGGACAGGCCTGGAGGGGGAGTTCTCATACCTAGCTACACATCACCAATTACAGAGAGAGCAAACATCTCCATCACAGAAAGGTGTTGCCCGCTTTACCACCAACCAGGAAGAAGAAAACTTCTCTCCCCTGAGCACAGGCCAGCCAGTCAGAGACTACAGAAGCCCACCAATGAGAAGCCTCCATACTTTGAACTCCCAGCTTCCTCCAATGGGCCCTTGGGTTAATACAGTCCCTCCCAATTCCCCCTTTTACCTTAGAGAGCAAGTTTCCTTTCCTTGCTCTCTGATTTGCCTATGGTCCACCGTAGTTCACATACCCAGAACTGCAATTCCTCTGGCTATTCCCGAATAAACTCGCTTTTCCTGGTAAAATAACTGATTGTAGTATTAAAGTTGACAGTGCTAAAAGATTTCTCAACCTAGAATTCTCAACACTTCAAAAAATATTTCTTAAATGAGATAAAGATATTTATACACTAAAATGGAGTTTGCTATCAGACCTTCACTAAAAGAAATGCTAAAGGATGAATCTTGACTCCTACTGCATACTATATAAAAATTATTTCTATATGAATCATAGATCTAAATATGAAAGGCAATACAATAAAGCATTTAAAAGAAAACATGAATGTTTCTTCTTTACTTTGGAGTAGGAAAGGTTTTTAAAACTGGACACCAAAACCACTAGCCATAAAAGAAAGAAAACCGATCAACTGGACTTTATTAAAACTAAGAACTTTTGCTTATTAACAGATAACATTAAGAGAATGAAGAACAGTCCCCTGCCTGGGAGAAGATATTTGCAATATATAAATCTGACAAAAGACTCATATCCAGAATATATAAGTAACTCCTACACATCAATTTAAAAAAAAGCCAATTAAAGAAAAAGGGCAAAAAAATGGAATAGGCATTTCACAAACAAGATATCCAAATGGCCAATAAGCATATGAAAATATACTCAACATCATTTCCCTGATGATAAACTATGCTAAACTCAAAAGGAGATAACTGTACACACCCAACAGAAATTAAAGAGTCTGAATTAAAAACACTGAAAATACTGTGCTGGGGAGAATGTGAAGCAACTGGGTCTCTCATATGTGGCTGGCAGGGGGTCAGTTATTTGGAAGGACTGAGAAAAATTTGCTAACACCTGGCAAGACTATTCAAGAAAAAAGAAAAGCACAAATAAACAGTATCAGGAATGAGAAAGAAGCTATCACTATAGATCACATACATATTACACAGATAACAAGAGGAAATGGCAAACAACTTTGTACATTTCATCTAAAATTTCAAATTTATCAGGATAAATTCCTAGAAAACAGCACCTTACCTAAAAGAACTCAATCGAAACTGACTAGAAGAAACAGAAAATCTGAACAGTTCCACAATCATTAAATAAATTGAACCAGTGATCAGCGATCTTAGTACATAGAAAAGTTCAGGCCCAGGTGGCTTTCAGGAAGTTTTGTCAAATATTCAAGGAAGAAATAATTACAGTCTTACAAAACTTTTCTAGAAACAGAGTACAAAGGAACACCTGTAACTTATTTTATAAGCTAGTAAAACCTTAATAGAAAAGCCCAAGGGTGAGAAAGGAAGTATATACACAGGCAATCTTACTCATGAACACAGATGAAAAACACCTGAAAAAAGTACATATATAATATACACCCCCCCACAAATATATACAAATATGTAAATAAATATGTGTTTGTGTATGCATGCAAACCAAATCCAGCAATGTATAAGGATAATATAACATATCATGACAGATTGGCACTGACCCCAAGAATGCAAGGGTACTTCAGACAATTAACCTAATTCATCAATTTAACATATTAAAGATGGGAAAAAATCATATAATTATCTCAAAAGATATAGTAAAAACATTTGATAAATGCTCTCAAGCATGATAGAAACTTGCCAAGTAATAATAGAAGGTAACTTTATTAACTTAATAAAGGGTATTTATAAAAACACCTATAGCAAATACCATACTTACTGATGAAACACTGAGAATGTCTCCCTTGAAATAAGAAATATGGGCAGGAAGTCCTCTACTATCACTCCAGTCAACACTGCACAACAAATCCTAACAAGCACAGTAAGACAAGAAAAATAAAGATATAAAAATTGGTAAGAAACAAAACTTCTACTACTCATACATAACAGAAAAATGCGAAAGAAACTAGAAATACATTATTACAATTGTGCTCAGCAAGGCAACTGAGCACAAAAATTAACACACAAAAATCAGTCTGATTTCTAAATACCAGCAATAGACAATAAAAATAAAAGATAGTTACAATAGCATAAAAAATGCAAACTACCTAGAAAAAAAATCTCAAAAAATAATACACAAAAATCCACTGTGTGAAAAAGTATAAAACTTAATTGAAAGACAATAAAGACCAAAATAGATAAGGTCATGTTCAAGGATCAGATAAAGATGTACATTTTCCCCAAAGTGACCTTATAGATTCAATGAGATTCTAATAAAAATTCACAAGTTTTCATTAAAGTTAGCAAGCTTATTCTAAAACTTATATGAAAGTACAAAGGCTGCAAACAGCCATAACAATCTTCAAGAACAAGGTGAGCGGATTAATTCTCAGAAATTATCAACTCCTATAATGTTACAGTAATATTAGACTGTGATGTGATAACGTGGTGAGAGACAGCCTAATCTGCTGAACAGATGAGAGCTCAGGAGCAGACCTGTGTGTGTATGACATCTGATGGATGAGAGTGGTTTTGCAGATCTGTGGGTAAAATATGGACTTCATAGTAAGGCGACGCTGGAAAAAAGTGAAATGCAATCCTTACGTCACATAATATACAAAACCTCTTCCACTTTTATGACTGGGAAAAAGCAAAGCTACGTATGAGGTATTTAGAAGATAATACAGAACAATAGCTTTACGATACCCTTCTCTATTATGAGGTCATAAATCAGTAATAAAAAGAAAACATAAAGGAAAAAGATTAATTGAACACATTAAAGTTAATTTTTATTCATCAGAAAGTACCATCAACAATGGGAAAAGACAAGCCACATCCTGGGAGAAGTTACTTGTAAACATTTAACCAACAAGAATTGGTACCCAGAATATGTGAAGAATTCCTATGAACTTATAATAATGGGCAAAAAGACTGGAAATGAAAATTATAATTACAATTCATGCCTAAAGTCCACTAGATTAGCAAGAATTAATAAGTCTGACAAAATTAAGTATTGCCAAGGATGCAAAGTGAATCTCTTACAGTGCTGGAGGTGGTCCACTTCGGAAAGTAAGTTGAACGTACACACAACCGATGACTTAGCATCATTACTCCTAGAGAAATTCTCGCACACTCCTAAGAGACACGCACAGCAGTATTCACGACAACATTGCTTGTGATAGCAAAAGCAAATAAGCAAACAAAAAAAAAAATGATGAATGATCCAAATATCTATCAACAGTAGAATAATACTACAGTATTTTCATTCAGTGGAATACCAGTCAGTAATGAAAATGAATTAATTTTGAGATTAACATGAGTGAACCTCAAAAACAAAATACTGAAAGTTAGAGTATAATGAAATAATATGCATACAAATTCAAAACAGGCAAAATAGTCATTGGGTAGAGATACATACATAGTTGGGAAAACTGTGAAGAAAAATGAGTGAAAAACTATCACAAAAATCAGGATAGTGACTATTATGGAGAGAGTGAGGTGAGGGTATGTGATCGAGAAAGGGCACACAGAGACTTTTCACTGGTAATGTTCTATATCCTAATCTGAATAGCTGGTGCACTAGCGTTGGCTTCATTATTCTTTAAAGTACACATTTACATGTCAAACACTTTTCTGTATTTATGATATTTTACAACAGAAAGAAATTAACTTATCACATTTTCATTTAACTTTCGGTAATAAAATACTTTATTGGTACCTTTTACTGTCAAAAACAGAGTAATGTTTCCATTGCTTAGCTTCCATCTTTAAATGAAAAGCTTTTTTTTTTTTTAAAAAAGGAAAAAAAATCATTTGATTCTGTCAAAAAACCAGCTACAACTCACTTTTGCAAATAATTAGGTTCTCTCACTTTAAATACCTTAATTCACTGGTCTTCACAATAAATAACTGTATATAAAAGGAGACAATGGCCTGAACAATTTTGCAGAGAACATTTTACACATCTTAAAAAACTAAGCCTAAATGCTACCCCAACTAAAAACTTGTAAGAATATTTAGTAAGAGTTATTATAAAATTGAATTCATGTAGCACCAAGAAATTTGGGATTTATAATATTTCAGATGATATGATTTACTGAGAAAAAAGAGTAATGATTTGTCTTCTATGAATTTTCAGGGGTTTCTATACAAATAGAAAGAATTCAATATAGGTCCCTTTTAAAAGCCAAAGGTTCAAAAATCTATGCATGCCTTTCACCATATCTCCAATTTGTGGATCTAGCAATTGACCATATGGTAAAAGATCCATGTGTGATAAATAACACAGTACAGTCATATCTGAATATAATTTCTTACTCATCTTGTCTCCTTAATATAATTTACACCTCAATTAAAACATCATTCTATCTGCAAGTTATATATTTCTCTAAAATATTCTGTAATTCAGATTTCCATTTAGACAACCTTCCCATCCTCCCCTTTTCTCAAATCAGTATGATCTTATGGTATACCTCATTAAATTGTTTGGTTTTTCTTCCTTCAGTGAAACTCCTCCTCAACTCAAAGTATTATAATAACACAGATGTAGCTTAATTAACATATTAGAAAAAAGAATAATACATACATTATGGATCCATGCTAAATAAGACAATACAAAGCCAAAAACACACGACACCATGCTATGCTCATCTATTCTGAACCACCACAAGAAGGCCCTGATAGGGCCCTGGCTCATGTAAACTGATGTCCCAGACACCCCTAGTGTCCTACACTCCAGCATAATTAACTGTTCTGTTAAAGACGTTTCCATGTTTATTTCTGTTTGTTCAAAACAGTCTACAGCAACTTTGACTCCTAATCCTGAACATGATGCTAAATTTGTAACACATTATATTTTTAATCAAGCCACAGATTATAACCTTAGTATTTTCTACTATTACCCATTTGTTTAAAAACAGACATTGAGGGGGCTAGGCAACAACACAAAGTTGAGGGATTTTTGTCTCTGCCTTCTCTTGATTAGTTGGGGATTTTAGATGTGTCATTTAATTATTCTCTGCTTCAGTGAAAAAGGATCCTTTAAGCAACTGCCCAAAGATCTTAATTTAAAACCAAGTAGGTTGACTCAGTGGTCGGTAGGTGAAGAGCCCTTATCCACACACTCCATCCGTAACACTCCGTCCTCTCTTTGGGAACAGGATGCTCCCGACCCACCTTCAGCACAACACATTCCATCCCTCAGCCCAGACGCAACCAGGATACACATCAGAACATGAAGCCGGGTAAAATTAACTCAAAGCTACTCTTAGAACAAATACCAGATTTTGATTGGTCAATGATTCCATAGTGAAGTATACTCACAAAACAGAGACTTTGCATTGCAAAACTTGCTTTTTCTTCTCACACTAAGTTAAATTGCTAAAGTAATGTCAGCAAGAACACAAAAGATAAGCATGTCTTCTCTGAAAGAGGCACTGCATCTAGAATTGGAATTAAGGCTAAATAGTGCTGGTTTGTGGTTCAGACTAAGTGTCACTGATGACATTAACCAACAGATTCGCTATTTGTCCTGTATGCCTGTTTGTGAAGATGCGTCTCTATCTCCTCCCTGAAGACCAGCATTCCCAGGTGCGAGTGA
The DNA here is from genome assembly GCF_964270905.1 of Leucopleurus acutus. NCBI lineage: Eukaryota > Metazoa > Chordata > Mammalia > Artiodactyla > Delphinidae > Leucopleurus > Leucopleurus acutus. Next base: position 74,561,495 of record NC_139156.1, read on the forward strand.
GAGGCCTCGTTCATGGCTTTGGACTGGATGCACATGCGGTACTGCTCGGGTGTCAACTCATCAGCACAGCGTTTCTCGTGCCAGAGGTGGAAAAGACCAGGAACCGGAGTCCGAATCACAATCAGGTCACCATGTAAGTATTTTCGATAAAGATGAACATCTTCTCCACCCCAACCTTTTACTTCCATATCAAATCCACCTGCAGGATCAAAACTCACACTGTTAAATAACTGCCTGGCAGCCAGAGCACAGTCAAACCTGATAAACATTTAAACATTCTGCTTCAAATGAGATGGCACGGTATAATCCAAAGACACCCGAAGTAGAGGACTGACATCCTGGTTTAGAAATCCAGTTACCAGCTGACGTCTAGAAGCTCACAATCTGTTGTTGAGAGTATCAAAATGAGATTAAACATTTGAGAATACTTTGTAAACTTCAGAGTTCTACAGAAAACCTCTAGAAAGTCAAATAAAGGAGAAGGAAACATAAATCACCCACAATATCACCACCATTAATGTTTTATTATGTTTTCTTTCTATCCTTTGAGATCCAAGTTCTTCTGGGTCACAGAAAACTTTCCAGAGGGGAAAACAGAAGAAATGGCCAAGGTGGACACATAAAGTTGAGAATGGGCACACAGATGATTTAAAGCCATGGAAGTGGGTGAAATTACTAGAGTTTACAGGGAAAACAGGGCCCAGGTCTAAATGCTAAGAAATGTCAATATCTAGAGGGTAAACAGGCAGAGAAAGACAAGTCAGCAAAACAGACTGAGAGGCGGCCCCAGAAGGAGAAAATTCTGGAGAATGTGCTATCACAGTAGTGAAGTGAGGAAAGCATCCTGAGAAAGAAATGGTCAAGTGTGTGCTGCTCAATTAAGAACTTAAAAAGAATCAAGTAGACCTGGCAATGTAAATGTCACTTAGAGCCTTACTTAGAGCAAGGGAGATAGAGTTCACACTATTTCCAAATTGGTTTAAGCTGAACTAACTTTAAAGAAGCATGGAGAATACAAACTATTTTGAGTTTTTTGAAAAGCTAGAAAAGATTCTTAAAAATGGAGAAAAAAATTAATTCTTTAATTAAAAGCTAGGTTTCCAAATTATGTCTTTTGTCAAATAATTCTATGTCACTTAATTTCACTCTCATAGGATGACAATAATCCTGAGATCTCTGAAAAATATTACTTTAAATAGTCACAGCTTTACTAAATGCTATGTCTGATTATATCTTGGCTTTTCTTCCTTGTAGATACGAATAAGCTCCTCAAATATTGGAGACGGCATAAAAATAAACAGAGGACTTCCGGTTTCTGGTCCAGCATGTACAGACCTTAGAAGTCATCACTCCATCCTGACAGCAAGTAAAAAGTTGAACAAACTGAAAACTCAACAACTCTTTTCAGATCCCTCGGAGAAATAAAGTCACAGGGCAAACTGTGAAGACACAGATAGGTGGGTAAGACAGAATCACAACTATTAGGGAAGAAATGGACTAGTAGAAATCTCCAGGGGAACCAGTACTGGGGTAGGAAAATCTGAACTGTAATTGATGAATTGCTAGAGGCTCAGTGGAAAAGTCTAAGAGTTGAAAATTCCAGAGAGGCCTGCACACTTTTCTGAGTTTTACCTCTAGGTCTACCAGGTTCTCACAGTGAAGACTGGAGAAAAATCCCCTAGCGCTTTCAGAAGGAGGGGGAAAGTAACCATTCTGAAATATGCCAGGGCATTTTGTTCTTCTTAATAAGGCCTGTGTTTAGGAAAAACTATTTTACCAGAGTCTAACCTATCTGGGGGAAGGGATATACCCAACTCCAGCCCACTCTGGCCATCCTATCCCACCTAAGATTGGGGGCTGTGTCTGTGAAACGATTGTGAAGTTCATGGTCCAGGCTCACTAAAGATGGACTGAGACCTTATCATAGGACTACAGAATTCTTCCTCTTCTCCCACACCTTACCATCACTAAAGGCCTAGTTACTGCAGTTTCCTTTACCCAGTACATCATGTTCAGCTATGAGGAAAAAAATTAGGCAAACTAAAAATCAAAAAACAGTTTGAAGTGAGACAGGCTGGGACCCGGGACCCTTTGCTGCAGTGCTTACACCTGGACACACCTCTCCTCGAAGCAAGAAAATACAAAGAAACTGTATGGGACGAAAAATAACTGCATGACTGCGCAGTTGGGGCAAATTATGGATAGAAAGATACAAAAGATCGAAAAACCCAACTGCCACTTCTAAAGAGCCTGGAGCAAAAACTGGGTGTCAGGAGCAAAAGCAGGGAACTGCGCACGCCCCCTGCACTCAGCCCCACCAAGGGGTGGGCAGACCATCTAAGCCACCCCTCTGCTCCGACCCCTGGACACACGCCTACCCCCACCCCGTATAAGGAACAAGCTCGCCCTGCCTCAGCGAGTGAGCAAGCAAGGGAACCTGTCGTTTGTTCTCACTCCCCGGCTGCTGCAGCAGGGGCCCCAATAAAGCCTTGCATGAATTTCTTGTCCGGCCTCTAGTCAACTTCCATTGATTGGGGAAGGCTAAGAACCCTGGTCAGTATCAGAGAGAAAGAGCAAACATCAGAACCAGACTCAGATATGGCAGGGATGTTGGAACTAAAGGACTGTGAATTTAAAATGACTATAATTAATATGCTAAGTGCTCTAATGGAAAAAGCAGACAACATGCAAGAACAGGTGGTTAATGTAAGCAGAGAGATAGAGATCCTAAGAAAGAATCACAAAGAAATGCTAAAGATAAATAGCAATGTAACAGAAATGAAGAATACCTTTGAGGGGCTCACTAGTAGACTGGACTTGGCTGAGGAAAGAATCTCTGAACTTGAGAACAGGTGAATAGAGACTTCTAAGACTGAAAAGCAAAGAGAAAGAAGACTGGGGGCGGGGGGTGGGGAGGGGAAGAAAAGAAAACACAGAACAGAATATCCAAGAACTACCGGGACAACTACAAAAGGTGTAACATATGTATAATGGGAATACCAGAAGGACAGGAAAGAGGGACAAGAACAGAAGCTCCAAATGAAAGAGGCTAAACTGCAAACAAGTGCTGCTGAGAGGGCAGGGGCTCCCTTTCTCACCCAGCCCACATTCATAGGGTAGAGGCTCTCCAAGAGGGAGTAGTCCCTTCTGCTGCCACCTAATGTCCTGCTCATAAAGCAGGGGTGTCCCTCTGAGAGAAGTGTGCCACTATCTCCACCCCCAGGTCTGGAGCAGAGGCTCAGGGGAAGCAGCAGTCCATAAGAACAAATGCTCCAGAGCTTTTCCCAAAGGAACTGACTTTATTTAAAAGAGAATGTGCAGAAGTTCAGGCCTAAGGGGGCTCTTGAAAATACTGGAGATTTGGTGGTAAACAATTAAGAGGAGGCTGGTAGCCCCATTAGAACAAGCTAAAATGTAGGCCAGCCAGTTTACCAGAACGAGGCAGGCAAAGAGACAGCTAAGGCAGGGAAACATCAGGCCATGTGCACAGCCCTCCTTGGGTCCAAGCAAACCTCAAAAACTTGCCCCAAAAACTACCCTGCAAAAGGGTTCGATTTAATTGGTTCAGACTACGGAGCAATTTATGTCCCAGAGCACTGTCAAATCAGAGCAAATTAGTGCAGCCTAATAGGTAGAAGTGACATCAACAGGCATGGAAAGAGACAGTCAAAGAGAGCCCCGCTAAATCCAACGTCATCCCAGGATGGCTGTGCAACATGCCCTGATGAGAGACATGAGAAGCTTCATATTGTTGGGACGCAGAGGGTAGGGAGACAGAATTCACTAAAATAGTAAAGCCAAGTCAATTAATAAATGAATAAGCAAAGTCAAAACATAATACAAGCCCTGGAGGCAGCGGGAGTCAATATCTAGAATCAACACAAAATATTATCTAAAACGTCCAGTTTTCAAAAAAGTATTGAAAGAATACTGAAAAGTGTGACCCATATACCAAAAGAAAAGCCCGCAACAGAAACTGCCTGTGAGAGCGCCCGGATGTCAGTTTTAGCAGATTTCAAAACAACCATTATAAATATGTTCGAAGAATTAAAAGAAATCATGCTTAAAGAAGTAACAAAGTAAGATGACGACGTCTCATCAAGAAGAGAGTATTAATAAAGAGATAGAAATGAGATTCTAGAGTTAAAAAGCACAATAACTCAAATGAAAAATTCACTAGAGCAGCTCAACAGTAGATCTGAACTAACAAATGAAGAATCAGTGAACCTGAAGATAGATCAATTGAGATTATGCAATACAAAGAGGAAAAGAATTGAAGAAAAATGAACAGTCTCAGAGAAATGTGGGACACCATTAACTGCTCCAACATGTATCTAATAGAAATACAAGGAAAAAACAATGAGAAAGGAGCAGTGAGAAATAACAGAGGTCAGAAGGCAGTGATGTATCCTTACTATTTTATTAAGCAAGAAATCAGGGAAAAAGGCATTAGTCTCATGTAATAGTCTTTTTTATTACTATTTGCTGATTTTCCATCATTTGTTACAGAGATAAAAAGACAAGGTAGAGGACTTCCCTGCTGGCACAGTGGTTAAGAATCCACCTGCCAATGCAGGGGACATGGGTTCGAGCCCTGATCAAGATCCCACATGCCGTGGAGCAAGCCCGTGTGCCACAACTACTGAGCCCGTGTGCTGCAACTACTGAAGCCTGCACGTCTAGAGCCTGTGCTCTGCAACAAGAGAATCCACCACAATGAGAAGCCTGTGCACCGCAAAGAAGAGTAGCCCCTCCTCGCTGCAACTAGAGAAAGCCCACGCACAGCAACGAGGACCCAACATGGCCAAAAAAAAAAAAAAAAAAAGACAAGGTGTAGGAATTTCCAAAACAAATGGCTGATTATAAAAATGAAGGTAAGATGGACCTAAAAAATACACAAAATATATTCTATTAAAAAATATATATACCATGTATTCTAACACGTTGTGGAAAGGTAGCCCCTGAATGAATCAGGAGACATGGAATGAATGAATCAGGTTTCAGCCTGCTTCCTTAAACTAAGCTCTGATACTTTAATTTTTGCTGGGTGAGACTAAAGGTACAGTGGGGCAGGTAGCTTAGATGAGATCCTTCATGGTTAGCTTTGGTTTAGGAGAGTGGATAACTAAGCCAGTGATTCCAAGTTCCCCACTCCAACTTCAACGAGAGCTAGAAAGAGTAGGTGTTTTCCCATTTGTTTTAAATACTGGGATTTTGCATTATGTTCAAGAAATCCGTGGTTTCCCCTCCAAGTAAAAAATATGAAAGCCCTTGGACTAGATAACCCAACATTATTTCTAGCTGTAACAATTCATGAGTACACCACCAAAGCCAGGTACAGATCTTTTGTAAGAGTACTCGAAACAACTGCAAATATGGGTATTTTATTTTATCATTATGACCTCATTTTTCTATTCAAAGACACTAATTATAAGCTCACTTTGCCTTTCATATTTCCAGACTCTTCAGCTAATCTCAGACATTCAAAATTTAATAGGAAAACATTTACATCTGAGACCTTTTAGAAAAATACCATATTACAGTATATACCTAAAGTCCTATCCTTAAATGTAAGGTATACTTACCAATGGTCAGGAAATCTGATCGATACTGACAAGTCATTCCAAAGCCAAAATCTCGCCAAAAGCCAGAATCCTTTTTGTGAACCTTAAGTTTAAAAAACAAAATTCAATTTAATCCCTCAAAAACTAGAAGTAGTTTCAATCAACAATGAAACAAATAAAAATATTTTCCAAATAATACTTTTTCCTGGCATTTATGTGACTGATAATGGATCAGATGCCTTTATATTACTAAATCCTTACAAAACCAACAAAAATACAGTAATCCCCATGAGCATAGGATTCTTGCTACTTCTTTTTTGTTGTTTTGTTTTATGAATTTTGTTTTATTTTACTTTTTTTATACAGCAGGTTCTTATTAGTTATCTATTTTATACAAATTAGTATGTGTATGTCAATCCTAATCTCCCAATTTATCCCACCACCACCGCCCCACCCCCTACCCTGCTGTCCCCACTTGGTGCCCATACTTTTGTTCTCTACTTTCAATTTAATTTGTTCAAACCTTGTAGAAGGTGCAAGCTGAGGTTACTAACAATCAAAGAATTTGATGCCTGACCTCAGGGGGCTTACATTCTGTTTAAGGAGGACACCAGTTGCACAAGCACATACCGTAATACACTGATCACTTCTACACAGTAGACCTTATTTGGTGCCTGGCCAGCATCCATTCCCCTACCGCTTTCCTAACTGTGTACAGTTTTGCTCTGGTAATTACCTGGCCCCATGCAGCCCGTGAGTTTCAGGGACGCTCCTTCCACTGGCAGCGTCAGACTGGGCCGTGAGCACGCTACACCAGTGAGACGGTCTCACCCTACTCACTTAGGAACTGATTAGGCATTAGACAAAGTTCAGGTCAACATGCTAAAACAGGAGGGCTATTGGGAACTTTGGAAAACAAAGCCCCCTCATTCTTCTGAGAGCTACTAGAAAAGACACTTGCTCTCTTTGGATGGTGTAGGGCAGGAGTAAGCAACTACCACCTGGCTTTGCAAATAACTGTATTGGAACAAAGCCACACTCATTTGTTTACAAATTGTCTATGGGTATTTTTGTGGTACAATGGCAGAGTTATTAAATAGTTGGAACAGGGACTGTATGGTCTGCAAAACCTAAAATATTTTCTATGTGGCTCTTTACAGAATAAGTGTGTCAACCCCTGGTGTAGGGTATAGATGAGAAGTTTGGAACTGCTGCAGTCCTTTCCCACCATGAGGGAAACCAGTTTTAAAATGGAGCAGTCACCACTGAAGTCCAAGCAGAGAAAGAAAAAGAAAATCAGAGCTTTGATGACACTGCACCTGCAGAATGAAGTAAAAGTTGAAGCTTGATAAACCTCCTTTTAAAATTCATACATTCAACAAGTCTTTAATCTGTTGGACTTGGTTTTGGGAGCTGGGACCCAGCAGGGAACAGAGGAGACAAAATCCCTGCTACCACAGAGCTTCCGTTTTGATGGGAAAATAACCAATAAATAAATATAGGTCTCAAGTGGTGACACATGCTGGAAAGAAAGATGCCGTAGGCTAAAAAGAGAGCAAGATAGAAAGCCTATTTTAGATATAATGGCCACAAAAGGCCTCTATGAGGAGATAACGTTTGAGCAGGGACCCTACTGAAATCAGGGAGTGGGCTATGCAAATATGTGGAGATCATTCCAGAAGCATGTACAATGGCTCTGAGGGAGGAGCTCACTTGGAGTGTTTGAGAAACAGTAAAGAAACAACTGTGGCAATAGCTCAGAAAACAAGGGCAAAAAGAATGAGGCCCCAGGTCAAGAAACAGCTATTACATTTTCCAAACATAAGTGGTATTACAGTATTTTGATAGGCTTATGGCAATGATCTAGAAGAGGCAAAATGTTAGGATAGGAGAGAGTGAAGAATGGCTGAGAGGCGCCCTTGTTTAGGCATGAGGGATGAGCTCCATGTAGTTCACTACAAAAGGACGAGCTGGCCTTAGGAAGGAATGTGGCAGTTCCTCCACTGGGACTGGAGAGAGGCTGAGAATGGGATACAGAGCCAGTGAGGCCGATGGATCTCATGACAGGAGAATAAGGAAGTGAACATCCGACTGCTTCTCTTTTCTAAATGAAACAGATACGTGGAGAGTGAGGAGTGGTGAGGGCTGCTGGGAGGCATGAGAAGGATAGTGTGGCGGGCTCGGAGGACAAAGAGTGGGTGGACTAGGGTAAGGCACAGGATTTCAGGGCAGTCTGGGACTCCTGAGGCCTGTGGTCACCTTTAAAGCTATGCTGTGTAGTGGGACTGTGTGTCTCTCACTCTCCACATTCTGCTGCTCTGGGGCCGGGTTGACAGAGTTGTCCTTAACCAGGTTAGGGTTCTAAGAGAAAACACTGGAAGGAGTGAGGGATGAAGGAGGTGAGTGTATGGCAAAAAAGAGGCTGTGGATAACAGCTAACCATGGAATCTGAGTTGGGTAAGGAGGGAAATGAGGATATGGATGTGAGGAGGGTGACAGAGAGGAGAGAGACAGGCACCTCACCCAAGCTGCAGCATTCTGAGACAGCTTCCTCCAAGAAATGAAGTTAGAGCTGGGATCTGAGAGATAAGTAGGAGTTAGTTAAGTGAAAGATGTGCTGGGAGAAAGTTCCAGGCAGAGGAACAGTTTACGCAAAGGCCTGTGATGGAAGAGAGCACTGTGGGTGAAAGATGGTGGGACTAAACACTGGGGTCAGAAGTAGAGGTGCCCATAAATGTGAAGCAGGGCTCAGGAAACTTTTATAGAGAACTGGACAGTAAATATTTTAGGCTCTGCAGAACATAGAATCTCCGTTTCAACTACTCAATTCTGTCACTGTAGTGTGAAAGCAGGCATTAACAATTAAATAATCAAATGAACACGTTGTGTTCCAAAAAACTTTAAGGCCACTGAAATGTGAATTTCATATAATTTTCATGTGCCATGAAATATTATCCTTTTAAAAATACTTTTCAACCATTCTTAACTCATGGGCCATTCAAAACTAGGCAGCAGGCCAGATGTGGCCTGCAGGCCACAGACTGCTGACCCCTGGCCTAGAGGGATCAGCAGGGCCACATCAGAGAGAACTACGTGTGCCTGGTCACATGGTTTGGGCTTTATCCTAATGGTAATGGGGGTTCTCTGAAGAGTAGGAGCAAAAGGAGTAATGTGATCAGATGATGTTTTTGGAAGATCATTCTGGATGATAAGGGAGAAGAGATAAGGAGAGAGAAGAGGTAAGAAGGCAAGAACGGAGGCAGTGAGGCTGGTTAAGAGGCAACAGTTATAATCTGGGGATAAGAGGCTGGTGGTATAGACTGTCATGGTATGTCCAGAAAGAAAAAAAATTTGATGGATGTAGAAAAGATTTAGGACACAGAATTGACAGAAGTCAACAAGTGACTCCATGGGCAGGAGCAGGGATTGAGACGGAAGGATCATCCAAGGATGACAGCAGACTGTTGTCCTGACAATGGGTATGTGACGGTACCTCCCCCACAAGAGCAGGAGCACGGGGTTGGGGGCGGTGGGGACCAGTCCAGAGATGGATGATGTGGAGCTAGGTTCTGTACACAATGAATTTCAGTGATCTGTAGGGCAACCACAGACTGGAAATTCTTGCAGATAGCAGGAATATAGGAATATACAGGTCTGTAGAGGAGGCAGCTTTTGAGAAGAGTGAGACAGTCTGAAAAAGCTGCTGTGCAGAATGGGAGAACCACTCTGGAAAACAGAATGAACCAGGCAGTACTGAGGACTTGGCTCAAGTAGGAGCTAATAAATGAAATACAAATTTTCCTTTAACATTTGGTGGGGGGCGGAAGGCTTCTTCCTGAGGGCAGAACTTTTTGTTAATTTTGCTCGCTATTAATTTTGCTCACTGCTATATCCCTAGTACCTAGAACAATGCAAGGCACAGGATAGGCTTTCAATAAATACTTGTTAAATGAATAAATAAATTTATAGAGGCATAAGTTTTGTGGCAAAACCAAGAGTGGGCTCTAATATTCTTATCTCCTTTGTCAAAAATATATAATATATATAATCCTGGTGCAAAGTATTAAAACATCCACTCTGACATTTCTACCCCAGGCCAATTCTGATTTTATAAATATTATGACTTCATTTATAACTTTAGTTTCTTTAAAAATTCTTCAAATATTATCAGACTTGGGGAAAAGAGTCATTGGTTTTGTTTGATTTTTAAATCAGCACATTTTCACTGAGGAAAAGTAGAAGGAAACTCATATTGTCTACAATCCCTGATTGTTAATATTTTATTGCATTTTACTCTTTCTCCTAAGCATGTGGGAGATGCAGCTATCCACACATAACCTACATCTCCAGCCCTCAGCTGCTCACAGACGGCAGGTCCACGAATCCCCCTGGCAACTTGGCATTTTCCCTTGGATGTCTGATAACCAACACACACCTACCATGCTCAAATTGAAGTCCTGATCTCTCCTCTTGCCACTCCTGTCTTTCCCTCACTCTCCACATCTAATCTACCAGCAAGCTCTGTCAGTTCTGTTTCTAAATCATAGCCAAACCTTTCTCCACAATCACCATCCTCACCCAAGCCACAGCACCGCCCCTGGTCTACTGCAAAAGCCTAACTGGCTACTTGCAGCTAGAGCCACACACAATCCATTATCCAAAGAACCAAAACTCCCAAGGTTTTCTATCACACTTACATAAAATTCAAACCCCTTACAGGGGTATAGCAAGCTCTATATGACCTGGCCCAGCTCTGTGCCCGCTCGCCCCCTGTGCTCCAGCCACCTTAGGAAATCTACTAGCTGTCTTTCTGCCTGGCACTGCCTTCCCCAGTCACTGTGTAGCAGGTTCCTTCCTTTCATTCGGAAGCCCTTCCAACAGCCCCATCTCAGAGAGGCCTTTCTGACCCAACGCAACACAGATACCACCTAATCACTCTTCACAACGCAGCCTGTTTTAATGATCTGCATGGTATGTGTTAATTGATTTTATTTTCTGTCTTTTCCTACCAGACTGAAGATTCTTGTGAACAACAATCATGTCTGTATGGTTCTACGTGCTGGGGTTACAGCAGTGAATAATGGCTGGCATAGAATGGACGTTCACTATTTGATGAATTAATATAACAGAGTGGAGACTATGGAGCCACACTGCCTGGGCTCCTGGCCCCATCCTGGCCAGCTGTGCATTAGGGGAGGGGCACTCATCCATGCACAGCTGTCTCCTCATCTGTAAAACAGGGGTAATAATAGCACCCACCTCAAAGGTTGCTACAGGATTAAATGAGTTAACGTGTATAAAAAACAGCACAGTACCTTGCACAAACAAAAGGGTACATAAAAACACTAGCTATTATAGCATTAAAATATCTAAAATATATATACACCATTTACCATTTTTTAACTTCACATTTACCTCTACATTTACACTGTTGTATTTATTTCCATTTCATGAACACTTTCCTCTTGACACACAACATTCACCACAGTATATACTATAATTCAATTTATCATTTTATTATTAGAGTTTTGCTTGCTTTCAATCTTGTCAATATTATGCATATTGCTACTCTACACCTCTGATTATTTCCTCAGGAGAGACTCCTGGGAGTGGAAATTATTGGATCAGAGGGATGAACCTGTTTGAAAACTCCTGACCCAGAAGGCTCACCTGCATTCCCACACCACTGGCAGGGACGGAGGAGCCCCTACCCCACCAGCCTCACTCACATGGCTGTTTTTCAAAACAGCGATTTCACAGCAGAAGAAAAGTATCGCACTGCTGTTTTAATGCATTCTTAGTAAGAATGACTATTTAAATATATTTACTGTGAATTATTATCAAATGCCTTTTAACTATTTTTTTCCTATTTGGTGTATTTCCTATTTACTTCTAATACAACTTTAAACATTATGGAGAGCAAACTTTTGTCTTATGCTTTTTAAGTGAGAATAATGAAGCTTAGAAAGGTTAAATAAATTGCAATGGTTACAAACTGGTGAAACTACAACTTGAAATGGAAGTACTTAAACTTATTTTTCTATACAACATCTTAGAATGAATCCACTTTCAAATCATTCTTCGCCCACATCCTCCCAAACCAGACAAGAAAATTCGCTCTTCACCCTCATAGGCTGAGTCCATTTTGCACTTCTTCTGGTTTGTTTTTCCAAGTAAAATTTTTTATAAATAAACTTTTTATTTTGAAATAATTTCAGATTTACAGAAAAGTTGCCACATAGTAAAGAGTTCCCATATACTTCTCTTGTAGCTTTAGCTTCCCCTAAATGTTCTTATCTTACACCGTTGTGGTACATTTGTCCAAACTAAGAAACCAACAATGGTACATTACTATTAACTAACTGCAGACTTTATTTGGATTCCACCAGTTTTTCCTTTAATGTCCTTTTTTCTGTTCTAGGATCCAGTCCAGGCGACCACATTGCATTTGGTGTTATGTCTCCTTAGTCTCCTGAGAAATTGTGACATTTTCTCAGTCTTGTTTTTGATGATCTTGACAGTTTTGAGGAGTAATGGTCAGGTATTTTATAGGATGTCCCTCAATTTGGGTTTGTCTGAAGTTTTTCTCATAATTAGGCTGGGGTTATAGGTTTTTGGAAGAAAGACCACAGGGGTGAAGTGCCTTTCTTGTTACATCATATGAGGGGGTACATGACAACACTAGTAATGTTAACATTCATTACTTGGTTTAAGGTGGTGTCTGCCAAATTTCTCTGTTGAAACCTACTAGTTTTTCTTTTTTCATACTTGTTTCTTTGGAAGTGAGTCACCTAGCTCCACCTTCTGGAAAAGGGAGTATCTACAAGTTATTTAGAATTTGGTAGGGAAGATCTGTCTCTTTTCCCCCTAATCTAATCAACCTATCAATCTATCCAGTTCATTCATTATTATTACTTATTTACTCACTCACAAATTTATTTATATCAGTATGGACTCATGGATATTTATTTTATTCTAGTGTTATAATCCAGTCCTAGGTTATTTATTTTGTTGCTCAAATTGTTCCAGCTTTGCCACTGGGAGCCCTTTCAGGCTCTTGTGTCCCTCTGACATACCCTCATCCTTTTGTTGTTTGAATATCTCCTTACTTTCTAGAGCTACAAGATGCTCCAGGCTCCTCTATTTCCTGTCCCAGCACTAAGATCTGGGAGCTGGGTATGCCTTTTACTCTAAAGATGTCACTGCTTCTGGGTCTCTTGGGACAGAGTTAGGTCATACATGTATGTATACCATGTATATATCCTTTGACTTTTTAATCCTAAATTGCTATTAACTTCTTTTTTATTATGTGTTTCATCAACAAGTACTTAAGGAAACTAAAGTTTTACTAAGTTCTTGCTGTTGTTGACCACTTTTTAAAAATAATTTATTTTAAATAAAAATTTTTTTGGCTGCGTTTAAATAAAATTTTTTGGCTGCATTGGGTCTTTGTGGCTGCTCAGAGGCTTTTCTCTAGTTGTGGCAAGCAGGGGCTACCCTTTGTTGTGGTGCGCAGGCTTCTCCACTGCGGTGGCTTCTCTTGTTGGGGAGCACGGGCTCTAGGTGCATGGGCTTCAGTAGTTGTGGCACTCAGGCTCAGTAGTTGTGGCTCATGGGCTCTAGAGCACAGGCTCAGTAGTTGTGGTGCATGGGCTTGGCTCTGCAGCATGTGGGATCTTCCTGGACCAGGGCTCGAACCTGTGTCCTCTGCATTGGCAGGTGGATTCTTAACCACTGCGCCAGCAGGGAAGCCCCTGACCACTGTTTTATTCTCAGGTCTTCCTCTTTCAATGTGCTCATTCTCATTCTGCTGAATTAGAAAAGGTCTGTGAGAAATAACCTCTGAGCTCTTCAGTGTTCAAAAATGTCTATTTTGCCCTCAAATAAGTCAAATATGGATTCTATAATCGAAGTTATTTTTCTTCAGAATTTTCAAGGTATCATTTTATTATCTTCTAATACCAATATTATCATGAAGGCCGCGAGTGCCAACCTATTATTCCTTGGTAGACAAGCTAGGTTTTGCTATTTTTGGCGTCTCTGGAAACTATTAGGATTGTCCCTTGACTTCTGTTCTCAAATGCCAGAAGACTTATCTTTTCTTAGTTCTTTGAAGTTTTCTTCTATTTCCTCCCCTCTCTATTCTCTTTTCTTTCTCTTCTGGAACTCCTATTAAACAATCTGGGAGCCTCTGAATTGATTTCCCACATCTCAATTTTTCTCTCACATTGTCTCTTGGCCTGTCTGCCAGTTTATAAACTATTTCAACTGTGACCATCTGCTATTCAGCCCATTTACTGAGTTTTATATTTTCACAATTTCCAAGTTCTGACTCTATTTTTAGCAACAAACAGTTTTACAAAATCAACATTTTCTCTAATTTCCTTAAACATATATTTAAAGTTGTTTTCTACCTGTATTCATATTCTCATATGTTAATTTTTCTATTTATTAAAATTTGGTGCCTCTTTCATTGTGTTAGCTTCCCTCAAATGTTTGGCTAGCTGTGGTTAGCTGCCACTCATTTTTGTTTCAAAAATCATTGTTCAAACACCCCTGGTTCTTAGCTATGATTACAGGGGTCTATCTCCAGCAATAGTGAAGGAGGGGCTAAACGTGGTCTTGGGCAAAATGTGCCAATGACGGCTCACCTCTGGAGTCTGGGGCTCCCTATCCACCCTACAACTCAGTATTCCTAGGACCCTACCCTGCCTTTCTAGCTCCAGGGACCACACACACTGCCTCAGCCTGTAGGTCAGTGCCTGTGATGCCTGCTGTTCAGCACAACTTCCAGAAAAGCACAGATACTCTACCACTCCCTGTCTTCTATGAGCTCAGAGGATGCAAGGCAGCCCCATCTTCAGTGTTGTCCTGAATATGTTCCAGACTGTTTTCTCCTCCATTAATCAACCCTATGACAACTATTGTCATCTTACAGAAATTTCTCAAAATTTAGATCTCCTAATGGCACTTCTCTCATTCTCCAATACGAATATGCCTTTTTATTTTTAATAATTCACTTCTACAAAGGATTTACGGTGTCAGATAGGGCAGATGTAGATGCTCAGTTTGCCACTTTGACCCCATTTGTATCTATATTCCTAAGTAATACTAGCCTACAGATAAGGTAGAAGTGTGTGTGTGTGTGTGTATGTGTGTGTGTGTGTGTGTGTGTGTGTGTATGTTTATGTATACATGCTTTGCCAGGGGTTGATATGAAGATAATGCTGGCCTCTTAAAATATATTAAGTAGATCATATGGCACTAATATTATCTGTTCTTTTAAAGTTTGGAAAAACTCACCAGTGAAACATATCTACATATCTGCAGGTTAAATGTTTGATAACTGTTCTAATATTTTAAATTGCTCTTCATCTCTTCAGAGCTTCCATCTCTTTTATTTATAAAATACTAACATGAGCTTTTATAAAATATTAACATGAGGGACTTCCCTGGTGGCCCAGTGGTTAAGACTCCATGCTTCCAATGGAGGGAGTGTGGGTTTGATCCCTGGTCAGGGAACTAAGATCCCGCATGCTGTGCAGTGCAGCCAAAAATAAAATAAAAGTACAAAAAAAAAAAATTTACATGAATTTAGTTCATTCTAATATTTTATAAACTCTCAAATCTTTCCTTTTATTTAGAATTTTTAAAACTTACTATATGAAATAGATTTCTCTTAATGTTTTCTTATTCTAATTTTGTACGTTGTTGTTTTCTATTTTACCCTGAATCTGCCCACTTTATGATTACATTTTTTCTGCACATAAAGAATAAGCTCCTATATTTGTCAATCTATTATTTTTGGTTCATTAATTTCCACCTTTATCTTTATTTCTTTCCTGGAGTTACTTTCCACTTTTTAAACATGTTAAATTGTCTTCTTAGTTCATTTGTTTCCTTTTTGTTCTTAATGTTAACAATAAAAGATTAGGCTAAATGCAATACAGTATCCTGGACTGGATCCTGAAACAGAAAGAGGAGGTGTAGTAGAAAAACTGGTGAAATCCTAATAAAATCTATAGTGTAGTTAGCAGTAACTTACCAATGTTAATTTCTTAATTTTGACAAATGAACCATGGCTATGTAAGATGTAAACAATAGGGGAAACTGGGTGAAGTACAGGAACTCTCTATACTATCTTTCCAACTTTTCTGTAAATCTAAATTATTCCACATGTTCATTTAAATTTTTTTCAAAACTTTTGTAACTTTGTCAATAACTGTAAGTTCTGATATATGGCATTCCCATTCCAAGGCTAAGTAATTTCCCACAGTATATTATTCCTTCTTATTTATTTAGTAGTTTTAATTTCCAGTTAGTAAGGTTTCTAAAATTAAAATTTATTTTTAGTATTACTAAAAATAAGTTGGTAGAAATGACCGTACAGTTTTCACAATCTAGAACCTGAATTTTTCTCTGTAGCCTAAACTTTTCTGCCCACCCCCCAACCCCCTGCCAGAATCACACTTTATGGAGGGGGTACACTATGAAAGTGTGTTCATAGTAACTACAGTTTTTAATTGAAACTATGTTTTCTGTTTGTGAAACAAACATAAAGGAACCAGGCAAGGATCTCTGAGACTTTTCATAACCGATAGTAAGAGTCTTACCAGCTGCTGTTCCACAGGCGGGGGCACATCCAGATTGGCATAAACAATGGCAGGGTTGTAAAGACTAAACACCACAGGGTAAAACACCTTCTTACCTATAAATTAAAATATGTTTACATCACAAAAAGAAGTAATAAAGCATTGATCTTTATTGCAGTAAAGTCTTTGCTACGACTTCGTTAAAGTGTTTCTTTGTTACATATGATGATCTTATTTTATTAATATTGTATTTTATCAATGTTCAGGTTACTGAAACCTCATTTGATGAACATGATGATGATTTTATAACATATCAGTAAGTTTGGCTATGAAACTATAACCTTGCAAAAGAACAGAGAAAAAAAGACTAAAGGGTGCTTTATTCCCTTTTGACATGTTTATTCCCTTTGGCTCTGGGGCGATGCACAAAAGCATTCTCTCACCTGTTCTGAGGTGAACCATTTATTAATCATTATGTCATCGAATTAGCAGTAACAGATGTAGGTTAACCTCTGACAATCACCAAGAAACTTAGAAACTTCTGTTAAACTCACCCTTCAAAACGAATCATAAAAACAGTGAATCCAAAGGATATTGTATAATGGATACATAAATAATAATTAGAATATAGAACTGCAGACAGATCTAAACAAGATTTGGAAAACTTGGGAAGATTGAGTTAAAAATACATGATGTGGGGTTCCCTGGTGGCGCAGTGGTTGGGAGTCTGCCTGCCGATGCAGGGGACACGGGTTCGTGCCCCGGTCCGGGAAGATCCCACATGCCGCGGAGCGGCTGGGCCTGTGAGCCATGGCCGCTGAGCCTGCGCGTCCGGAGCCCGTGCTCCACAATGGGAGAGGCCACAACAGTGAGAGGCCCGCATACCGGAAAAAAATAAAAAAAAAAACCCACAAAAAATACATGATGTAATAGCCCCCTCAAAAGGCCTTGTCATTAGCATTCAGATTGTTAGCACTGAAAGGACCCTTTAAGGCTAACTAACTAGCCCATCTCCTCTCAACAGAGATCCCCTTGCTGAGACTGGCCTCAATCAGACGTGATAATATGTAGCACTCAGAAATTGTCAAGGACCCTGTAAGTAATGTGGCAGTCTTTTTATTACAAGATCCCCAGCAGATGTTCATCTCATCTTCATTAAAACCCACTTAGGGAAGGGGAGCTCAATTTCCCAGAGGCAAATCTATTTCTTTTACATTAAGGAAATAATGTAAAAAATATATAAAATATATATTTTTGCCTGGTAAAAAAAAAGGTAAATCTAACCCTCATTTACCCACTTGACTCTCAGGGAGTTCCTGACAACCATCCCTAACCAAATTGATTAATAAGAAGATAATAATTTGTACGATATGAATAGTTCTATATAAAAAAACATTTACTATGAGATTTTTTTAATATAGAAAACTTCCTTTTCACATTTAAAATAATATTTGATATATAAAAATGTCATTTACTCTTAACATTTTCAAAAAATATGTACAACATAAAACAAAGTATAGTAATCATCCCAAAATGCACAGTCCGAAGACCAAGCACCATCTGTATCTAGACCTCTGCGTGAGTGCATGCCTGCATTTGTGTTGGCACCACCTGCCTGAGGTAGAGTGCTTCTGAATCTCACACATCACACTATCACTTTGCTCTTTTTTGATGGGTGCTGCTTCCTCCTTGTCAATTTCAAGATTTATTTCTTTGCATTTATTTGAATCCAAATGTATACAATGGAATCTGGCCATAACAGAACAAAGGGTATGAACTTCTTCAGAGGGGCAAATTTTCACTTTTCTACTTAATATTCCAGCTAAATTACACCAAATATAACCTTTAAAAAACATAATTAACTTGATTCAAAATATGGGATGTGCTGACATTGTTCTCAATTCTACACTCAACCCACCTACTAACATTTTACCCACCTGGCTCAGCATTTAACCGGCAGCTGTTAAGGAATTCGGCTGAGAAATATATATCAACATCGCAGAAAAACATCAAGACCTCTCCCTTGTCCCAAGCTCGGGCACCCACATTTAGTCCTCGTCCACGATTAAATTCTTCATTCAATGAGACCAAGGTGTAATTGTGAAAATTAGACTCACTATGAGGAAAGCACATACAACAAACGGTAAGCCCCACTTAAAGCTGACTCTCTTAACGCAACTTACAAAATATATTTTACCTTCAGGTATTTATTATGTTGGGTCTACATTCATATAAGGAAAGACAATGATCAGTTTCATGTGTATGATCATCATCAGGGACAGACAGTCAACTAAATGCCCACATTTGAGGCAACATGCTAGTGATGTGAAGTTAATAAGTGTTGAGGGGCCACTACTCTTCAGGATCTTAAAAACCTATTAGGGAGGTAAGAAATATACTCATGGAAAAACAGCATAATATTTGGTAATAAATAACACAATCCACATGAATGATACATACAAAGAGTGCTCTTCTCTCTAGTTCTTCAGATCTTTGCTCAAATGTCCCCTTATCAGAGGGATCCCCTCATGCTACATGTGAAGTAGCCCTGATCTCCCTTTTCTTTAATCTCTATTCCCTTGCCCAGCTTTGTTTTCCTCAGTACCACCAGACATGTTTGTTTGAGTGTCTCCCACTAGAATGTAAGCTCCATGAGAGCAGGGATTTTGTTTTGTTCATTACAACGCCCCTCAAAGGGTAGGAGTTCAATAAATACTTTCTGAATGAATGAATGAACAGCAGTTCTGAGGAAAAAAGATTGCTTTTGTCTGAAGTAGTTAGAGAAGACGTTAGAAACAGAATTTAAGTTATGCCTTAGTTAAAATCCTGAATTCAGTGGTGAGTGTAAAGGTCATTCCAATTAATTATTCTCAAAGGCAAGGAGGTAAGAAAGTAGAAAGCTTTTTAAAGAACAGGAATCAGACAAGTCAAACTGGAACACAGGGATTCTAAAATGGAACAATGAGAGAAGACCAGAAAAGGGTCAGACTAAGGAGTACCTTCCATGAGAAGTTGAAGAACTTGGTCAGTGTTCTAAAGTCAAGGAGGAGTCAGGGTCTTTCCACCAGGGCAGTGGTTTATCACAGCCAAGTCCATGCACCCACAGCATCAGAATTCCCCGGGAACAGGTCAGAAATACATATTCTCAGGCCCCACCCCAGGCCCCTGAATCAGATACTAGGGGAGGAGCTGAGCATCTGCGTCTCTCCTGGGACAAGTCACTCCAGGTTACTGATGTTAAAGTTGGAGAACTGCTGCACTAGGGAACTGCTGGATCAAAAAAGGAACATTTTTAAAAGATTACTCTTAAAATAGTATAGAATGGGAAATGGAGAGACTGAAGCAAAGACTCAAACAGTGCATGGAGTGGACTCCAAGTACTCTGAGTGCCCATGCCTCCCCCACCCCCTTTATAGGTTGTAAATCTCTCCCTTCTTTTGGGGAAGCTGCTGATCACCACCTCACACTCCCAGCACCAAGTGGAGGAACTAATCACAGAATACCCCAACCGCAGTAATTTCCTAGGGGCAAGGACCAGACTCAAGCTGGGCTAATCAAAATACCCCCACCCCACCTGGCCATAGTGACTGGCTCAAGAGTGGGCAAAAGTCCTTCCCTGGGATTCTCTCAACTGGATCTGGGAGAAAGCTCTTTCCTCTCTGATGGCAAAGCTGAGAAGATGTGAGCCCAGAGCCGCCAACAGCCATATACCTCACATGTGGAAGAAGCCAATCTGCAACAGGAGAATGAAGTCAACATGCAGAGAAAAACAGACAAGAAGACAAGAGAATTCTGATGGTATTCAAGTCTCTGGTCCCAGTTCCTAAGATACCAAAGCTGTTTTGGTTTTCTTCTCATTAATTTGGTTATAATAATCCCTTTAATTCTGGGAGTTATCCAAGATTCTTCATAAAAGCTCCCATTTTCCTCAACCAAATTCAAGATAAGTTTCCGTCATTTGCCACAAAGGAGTCTTGATTAATGCAGGGACAACTTCAGTAATACCAACGTGAGTCACTGGTACTTAGTAGGTGATCTGAAAATGGTAAGGAGGGAAGAGACAAAGGGAAGAAATGGAGGGAGGGGAGCGTGGGTTAGAGCGGTGGCAGCAGCAAGGAAAGGACAGAACAGAGGTCCTGTGCGGTGAGCAGAAACCGATTAATCAGAGGTAGAGAATGAGTGAAAGACGCTGGCCCTCAGACATCAAGCCCAGGGAATCATGAGAACCTTCGTCTGAACTGAAAGAGGGCCATCAGGAGGAGGAGCCAGTGAAGGCGGAGGAGGAGACAGTGTTTGTTTTTCCTACTCCAATGCTGTGAGAGTCCCTTTGGGGTAGGGACTGCAACTCCCTCCTCTGTGCCCAGTCCTATCCCAACCACCCCAGTTAGACTCCCGAGCAGTGTACCTGGAACATAGTCGGTGGGACTCAATGAATGTTAGTTGAACGATTCGAGAAGAATGGCCGGCCAAAGCTGGACTCTTAGGGAATGGCCACAACTAGCAGAAAGGTAAAGAAGCAAGTAAAGGATACAGAGTTGATGTGGTCAGAAAAGTCAATCAACCTATATCTTACATTATAACATATCTACATTTACAAAATATTTACATTTTACAAACATCAGAGGAGAGGTTCAAGAAGGAAGTACTGGTTAGGTATCAAATGTAAGAAAGCAAAGAGGATGACAGAGAAAAGGCTGAATTTGGCAGTTAGGTCATAACTCTAGGCCCATAACTTAGAGATGAAAAGGCTGAGAAGCTACAGAATTAATAATGGAGTATTAAGGAATTACTAATTCATTCATTCAAACCTCTGAGCACCTACTGTGTGCCAGGTACTATATGAGTTGCTTGGTTAGATAGCTACTGTTTTGTGAGGTTCAGATGTGAAAGGACAGAAACCTAATAGCAGTTACTGGGTACTCTAGAGTCAGGCGGGGGTCTCTTAAGGATAGGGGAGACCTAAGCATCATTTGCAGGGTGAGAAGGAACTTAGGAAAATGGAAGGAAAGAAAAGTGGCAAGCAAGAGAGACAAGCTCAGGAGATGATATCCAAGTGAAGGGATTAGATTTAGAAAAAGGGAAAGAGTTCAAAAAGAAGGAAATGGAAGAATAAATGGAGGCAAATATATACAAGGTGAGTGGGCCGCAGAATGAGAGCACCCTAATCATGCCACACTGTCTAAGAGGTTAAGGGAAGATGAGTCATTTAGAGTGAACTTAGGGGTGAAATGAGGAACTTACTAGCACCACCACTCACATGCTCAGTCAACTTTTAATGGCAGCTATTCAAAATTATTCATTAAGTATCTGAAATTCTCATTCTTCTATTATTATATATAAAGGACTTCAATGTGGACATGGCTCACCAACCTTGTGACAGATTCTAGGATAGACTTGACTTTAGATAGTCCTTCTTTACCAAAATACACCACTGTGAGATGAATTCTCTTGTCCTGATGAATACATACATCCCTAACAGAATTGAAAAATAAAGTTCATTCAGGAAAATATATGAGGCACTACTCATTCAGAAAGCAATCACATGAAGCTTTAACAAGAAAACAAATGAAGCATTACTCATTTAGAATGAAATCACACAAAGCTTTAAGTAAATATAAAACTGGCAATATTGCTGAATTTTGCCATATTTCAAAACATTTTTGGAACTTTTGCTTTGGTATTGCCTTCAGAAGCAAATTATAAGCTACTCAAGGAAATAAGTTCAATCAGTTCAAAACCAAATAAATAAATAACTCAAGTTTGGGGTCAAGAGTTACTTTGTCTTCAGATTGGCTAATTAGAGAAATTATACTTATCATCAAGGAGTAAATATTTGTCATGATTGAGATTAGTAACTGTAAAGAATAATGTAGCATCTGAAGGTAATTCCAAAAAAGGCAATTAAAAAATGCTTTAGGAAATCAGATCTCAAGCGAGCAATTTCAAAAACGTAAAACTCATTTGGAAGCATGACTTCTAGATATTCTGCAACAGAACTGTGTTAACTTTTACATCCAACAACTTCAATGAGAACAAAGATTGGGACTACAAAGAATTAAAACTATCATATTAAAGTATTAAAAACATGACAATTGTTCAATTAAAACAAAAAAGTAAAACTTTCCTCAAATCGTTACCCTAATATGTAGTTGTTAACTTTTTAACACTTCAGCATTTAAAAATATCCAAATTTAATGATTAAGAAAAAGAAAAAAATTCTTTTAAAAACTGCTACAGTCTCTGCTTCCCAAGACGGAATAACACTCTCCCACGTTTACTTGAATATTTGTATTTCTAAAATTTCTTTCAATTTTGAAATTCAAATTGTTCTCAGGGAATTTTCTGGGGAGATAGTAATGCTCTATATCTTAACTGGAGAGGCAGTTACATGGGTGTATACATTTGTCAAAAGTCATGAAACCTCTATCCTTGGAATATGTCGATTTTATTGTATGTAAGTTACACATCAATAACTTTATTTTTAAAAATTCAACTTGTCCTAAAATGAATTCAAACACAATTATAAAGGTAATCAAATTTAGTTTCTAATAGTTGTCACCCTCAATTTACTTCACAGTTCAAGTTGTCAGTAACACAATATACTATACATGCATTAAGAAAAAAGGGAATATCAAAACATAAAGTTCCCTAAAGCCAAAAAAATTGTTCTGTAATTCTAAGTAATCATACTCAGTGAAGGTAAATTAAATAAAATGGCATGAAATGTGCTTTTTTTTTTTTAGGAGCACTCAGTCAAATCACTAAGCCCCAGGAGTTACCTGAAGTTCTGCATAAACTGTGCAAATGCTTCAGTTCTTTCAGCAAGCGGCACAATGATATTAATAATTGATCTAGTAATGTCAATCATCTCGCTCTTCACTTTCATGAGAGGTCCAAAAGGGCGGAAGAGAGTCACGTGTCTATATTCCGTAAGGTCTGCTTTCTTAAAAAAGAGTTCATACAGTGTGCCCTTATCTCTCTCAGTGCGATAATAACCTAAAGGAAAGAGTTAGGAACAAAGATGTCTCCATGTCAAAGTTTACAAGTTCAATATGACTACTGATTTTACTCAAAGATCAAAAGTGTGATACCAAACTTGTAGGGTTTTTATGTATTTGTGAAAATGTTATCCCCACAGTATAGTCAACAACAACTGTTTCTTTAAAAGGAGAGGTTAAAAAAATGTTCACCACTCTGCTATATTATTCAACCCATAAAATATGCTCCAAATGACAATGATTCCTTTTCATATATGACTTTAATAGCAGAGCCTATCAACACAGAAACCAAATGATGAAAATAAAGAAATTACTTCTAGCAATATTAAATTCTAGACCTGACAGTCAAATCATCTATTACTTGGTTCAGCTTAACAAAAATGAATTGAGTGCATTTGTGTCAGGCACTGATGGTATAAAGAAGGCTACATGGTCCCAGTTTTTTGGAAGGGTCAGTCTAGTGAGGAAGACAGAAAAATAAAGAAATAACAATATAGTGATAAACACATGCAAACACACAAGACTCTGGATAGAATGAAGTCAGACAAAGAAAAATCAGTATAAATTTAAACATGGTGATATGAGACACCTTTGGGAATAAAGTATGGAAGTCTATTGGGCAATCTGGTTTTTAAGTGTGACACTCAGGGGAGAGGTTAGACCTATAGATGTGTGAGTCAGTCAATATCTGGAAATAAAATGGTAAACCAGATTGACTGGTCCCACTCCTCCTGAGGCTTACAGTGTATCAGGAACTACAAATCAGGAAGTGGGAAATGCCATATACTATGACAAGTGCTGTGAGATGGGACACAGGGTAGAAGAAGTACTGCTGTCTTAAACTTGCAGGTTGGAGATCACCTCGAAGAAGAAGTGACATCGAAGCTAAAGTCTGGTAGAGAAACAGGAGTTACTAAATCATTGTCAGTAATTATTTTTTTGATGAGGGAAGCAGCACAGTGGAGGAAAAGCAAGGGACAAAATGTGTTCCATGCAGAGAAAAATCCTGTAAGTGACAGAATCTGAGGAGAGTTATAAGAAAAGCAGAAGCTGCGGAATATAAAACTGGCATAGGTTCCTTCCTTTTTAGGCAGACATGAAGACATTTTACATATCTTAGTTATATTATTTCCTCTGCAGCTTTCAATTCTGCCATAAGCTACAAACATACACAGTGAAAAGACAAAAAGCTGAGCTTTCAGAAAAATTACAAGCGTTTTGAAAGAAACAACCCATCAAAAATTGCAGGAAGTGACAGGGGAAAAGAGGTGGCTATAGGGATAAGACAGCTAAAATGCCACAGAAAAGCACAAGGCCCTCCCTGATGGCCTCCAAAGGCTCAAGGTATTATATTATATTACAGCAAGTGACACCCATGATGATTTAGGGTCAAAAAAAAAAAAAACTACACGTGGTATACTGTTTACAGAATCGAGCAAAGAGAACTTTCAAGACATATTTGTATCCAAAATGGTTTTAAGTCTACAATTAAATATCTAGCAGGGGGTATTAAGATGGAGATGGGTTGGGATTTATAATTATTCCTGTTTATATTAATCAACAAATTTCTTAAATTTATACAAGTGTTCCTCAACTTTTGAGTCACATCCCATTTTGACATATAAAAATCCTACGCCCTTTCTGCAGCCTGTATTAGGAAAATAGGTTTATTTCTTTACTTTTCCAAATGCCAAATATGCTTTTCAAAACTATGTATGCCTCTTGATGTTCTGACATGTTTCTCCTCCACTCAAAATATAGAACAATCACTAATCTAAATCAGGTTCTTTTTCTTTCCTTTAGCAAATGGTTTTCAAATCTTGAGCCTTAGTTCATATATTTTAAAAAATATAAAAAACAAACGTCAAGACCAGTTAAGACATGAATGCAAATATATATACGTGCAAATACATATACAATCCTAAGAGCCCTTCAACTTGGGGAGTATTTTGCTATATAAACTTAGATTTATTCTATTTCCCTGGTCCTTATTTTCTATTTTATCATGATCACATTATAACTTTTTCTAAAAAAGCCACTTCAAATTCTTGGTGGAATTTAGTGGGTAAAAATTTAAATGTTTTAATACTGTGGATAATGACTGACATATTACCAGCATACAATAACAGAATTTTGTCATACTAACGTAACTATGGACCAACACTGTTTTCACATTACCTTCTATGAAGTCATTTTCATTAAATACCAGTTTTTCTCCAAGGGGACCATCCTCATCTTCCTGTTCATCGTCTTCATCAGGATTATTAATGACCTCCAAGCCAGCTTCAATAACTTCTACCAATTCATCTCGCTTATC
This sequence comes from Leucopleurus acutus, assembly GCF_964270905.1. Lineage (NCBI taxonomy): Eukaryota > Metazoa > Chordata > Mammalia > Artiodactyla > Delphinidae > Leucopleurus > Leucopleurus acutus. The sequence goes on from NC_139156.1 coordinate 74,586,966, forward strand.
TTTTCTAACTGGTTTTTCCTCAGGATGGCGAGTGAGACCCATTTCCAACTGGAATACTTTCATTAAGGTAAAACTTTCAAAGGGAATGACTCCATACTCACTAGGTAGTTTGGCTCCTATGCTAACTTCAGCTTTGTCAATTTGTGAATGAAGAAACTCTAAAAGATCACTAGGTGCTTGCTCTTTGTTGCCTTGATAGCCTATGCCATTAGCCCCTACATTCTTTCTCTCTTGCAGCGATCTCATCTTCTCACTCATTTCTTGCAATTCTTGTTTTAATTGGGCAATCTGGCGTTTCAGACTGGTTGCTCTGGTTTGATAATGTTCTTCCTGTTCCTGTAGGAGGGCTTGATAATACTCTTTACCATAATTTTCCCCAACGATACCGGGAAGAGATGCATTTCCATCAGTCTGGGGGGCACATTCCAGAAGGTACAAAAATAATATTAAACTGCAGAGTAAAGCGAGACCCAACAGTAGCCAGTGGGTCCGGGTCTGAAGAATCAATCCTCTTCTAGGCATTCTTATTAATGTGGACTTGCCTAATGAGATGTGCTCTTTGCTTGTTCATACCTTTTGCGAAAGGTTATAAAAAAGTAAAAACAAAATCAGGATTTCCATAAAAGGTACCAAAATGAATTTGGCTGTAGCTTAAAAAATTTCTTCCTTCAGCAGTGAATTCTACTTGCAGAAATAATGCATATTTCCTATATTGTTACCATTATATCCAGAATAAGGAAATCTGATCTACACAATCAGATAAAATCCATGACACGGGTGGTGATTTTTCTGAAAGAAACAGATCAGAATCAATCAGAATTTTGTTTCTTTAAGTATATCACACTGTTGACAGCTTCAGTAAACTTAGCTATGTGACTACCATAGGCAGAGCACCAGGAGAGGCACTAATACAATATAGAATATTCAGTAAATGCTGGGAGAAAGTACTAAGAAAAATACCTTATGAAACACTAAAATATCACATGTAATATTTTCAACCATAATGTCTACACATCCATAACCTGAATGAATCAAAGAAACATTAAACTTACGTTTAGCATAGTTTGTGTTACAATAGATAGATTCTATTGGTCCCTAACTATTTGAAAATTACATCATGTATAACTCTTTATTGACATAATATTTCAATTAACTCGCCATTTCCCACCTATAACATATCACCATTTGGGAGCTGAGTTTCTATAAAATGTTTTTGTTATGTTGATAATGGCTTTCTAGAGAGAGATATTTTCTTCCAGTTTATTCAATTCAAGCATTCTACTTCATTAATTTTTATAGCTCAACTCAGTCAATCTAAGAGCCTTAAAATTAAGTTGGGAGGAAAAGCAATTTCAAAAGGTCACAGACATCTGGAAAACACATTAAGAAACAGTTTTACATCCAAAGTCCTCCAGTAGATTATTTGAGCATTAGATCACATAATTCTTTCCAGTGTATTACACAGCAACAGATTTCCTACAGCTCTGGAAAGTTTGGAGTCTATATAAAGAAAAACAGGAACATATTTATCTATAGGGAAACAAAATCCAAGAACCGTTTATAAATTTACAAAATTACATGCTATCCCTCATACCACAACCAGCTATGTGAGCTCTTCCATGTTTCTTTCTAAACTAAGGATTCTTAATTCTAGAAATAGAGAAGGTTAAACCTAGGAGACAGGAAGCAGGGAAGGCCTCCACTGCAGAGAGAACTTCTATTCTAATGAAGGGTTTGTCAAGAAGAATATGTGATACTAAGCCTGCTTTTAACAGAATTGGTTTCTACCAGTGCAGCAGAACCTATGGAAGAAGGTCACTAGAGAACATCAGCCCTCGTCAGTTTCTTGGTGATTAGGAAAGCCTGGGTGCCTTCTGTGAAAAATGCTGCAACGTGTGTTCTTTGTGGCACATATTTATACAAAATGTAGGATAGATTCAAACTTCTTTTGGCTAGTGGATCACAAACAATGGACTTAACTACCCTTAGCCATTTATTATTTTAATTAACCAAAAGATAACCAAGTATCCTTAAAATTTTAATTCACAAGTTTTACTATGATGGCATCTGTTTTACTGCTTATAAATCTTATTTATTTTAAGTGATATAGGAAAAAATAGGAAAAAAATATTGGTACCGTATCAAGAAAACTAAGTAAAAAACAAAGCCAGTATTACTTCTAGGACTTTAACATGTCTCAGAACTGTAATTCTTAGCATAAGAAACTACTTAAACTTCATTGTTTAAAAGTTAAAACTCAGAGGTCTCTTAACTATAAGTTATTACTAGCCCGTTTATAGGGAAAAGAAAGATTAAAACTAAAAATGTGAGAACATAATCTTGAATAAGTTAATAAAGTTATATATATTTAACTATACTATATTTGAACTTGATAACAGAACTAACAGCATATAAGCTAAGTATGTCAACCTTATATTAATATGGTACCTCATGTTTTTTTCTTTATATAGACAATGTATTTTAAACTGTGAGATATCACCCATTAATGGGTCACTACCAAAGGTTTACTTTTCAGTGAACTAGAACAGGAAATATGGTGCATATCACATATAGTAGTAAATTCTGTGTTGCAAATACACACACACACATATGCATGAGCTAGCCACATAAAATGTATTTATAAGTGGGTTGTGATCCAAAAATCTTGAAAAATACTGATTTATAAGGTATTTTTATACATTTCCCATGTCATCCTTTCAGAATAGTGTTGCTAGTATCTTCTTTTGTATAGGAAAAATAGGTTCAGAAATGAAAAGATTTAAATAAGGTTATATAACTATTAAGTGGCAACATTAAAGCCAAGGTCTTCTTTCTCCCTCCTTTAAGCAAAATACAGGTCTGAGATATCTTACATGCTTATCTTACAGCTGAATATCTTACGGTTAAATATTATCCACTGAAATGAAAGAAAAGTCGCTGTAATTACTTTAAAGATTTTTTTGATGTGGACCATTTTTAAACTCTTTATTGGATTTGTTACAATATTGCTTTTGTTTTGTTTTTTGGCCATGAGGCATGTGGGATCTTAGCTTCCCGACCAGGGATCAAACCCGCACCCCCTGCACTGGAAGGTGAAGTTTTAACCACTGGACCTCCAGGGAAGTCCCTGTAATTATTTTAGAATATAAATGTTAGTTGCACAGCTCTGTGGTTGTTAAACATAAAAGATTCCAATTAAAGTCATATTTGCCTTTATGTTCCCTGAAGGGAACTCTTTAACAACATCCTAAAAAACTAGATTATGACAACTCTAAATATGTTAAGAATAGTATTAGAGAACACACCCATTTTCTGCCTGTTACACCTTGACTGCCATCATTCTATGTAGTCTGTCTGTAATGATAAACCAGGTTCATTCACAACCCAGAGTTAATACCAAGCAACCTTCCAAGCACCAACAGCAGATAGTTAAGTGTTCTGAGGAGAGAATGGGATACTGTGGAAATGGGAAACTGAGCTGTCAAAGATATGTAAAACAAAATCAAAGAGCTCAGAGTAGAAAGAAACGTTAGGAGCCACCAATTTTACACTCTAAAACAGACTAAAGAGACTTCCTCTTATAGCCAAGATCAAGTAACATGGACCAGATTCACTCTCACACTGGAAACAACTAAAAACAAACAAAATCAATTAAAAATAAAACCCAGTATATGAAACAATGATTTTCAAGATACTGAACATTAGGTAATAAAGCACACTGATCCTTGGAGGAACAAAAAACAAGTGATTGCACAGCTTTCTGCCGTAGTTTCCAAGCCATAGCACAGGGAGTCCCCTCCTAAGTAGAGCCCAGGTTGATGAGGTGGAGCTGACAGTCTGAGGAGACCAAGGCAGCTAGGTTCAAAGGATATAGTACCAGAGGAGAGAGCTGGACAGGGAGAGAACTCCAGAGATCTCAAGAGGACACCCTCTGGGTGTGCAGCAGAGCACTAATAAGGGCAGGCATATGAAGAAACTAACTGAGGCTAAGGACAGAAGCACACAAAAAATTAGAAGACACAGAACTCAGCATTCAAACAGGGCCAAGAATAGTGACTGTTCCCACCAGACAAACTGGAAAACCTCAAAATTCATGGGGCATTGGGTAGAGTACTCAAAAAGGTCTTGCCTCAGTAGTGGGAAATAATTAGCTCTAGACTAAATACGGGCCTGATCCTGCCAACAAACCTTAAAAGCAAGGCCTGAAAGGATCAAATTGTTTCCATATAACTGTACAACAAGCCTCACAAATATTTATAGGAATATAAAAATATCCAGCATCCAGTAAAATAAAATTCAAAATGTTTGCCCTCCAAACAAAAATGATCAAGCATACAAAGAAAAAGAAAAACACAACCCATAATGAAAAAATTAATGATTGAAACTGACCTAGAAGTGACAGAGATGCTGGAATTCACAGAAAAGGATATTAAAAATTATAACTGTATTTAAAAAGATAATCATGTTCAAAAAAATAGGGAGACACACAGACGACATTAAAAAAAAGATACAAATTGAACTAAGGAGATGAAAACATCAATTTCTGAGATGAAAAATATACTGAATGGGATTAACAGCAGGTATTTCAGAACAAAATATTAATGAATTGAACACATAGCAACAGAAATTATTCAAAATGTAGAAGGAAAAAATAATGAAAACATGAATAGAGCACCTGGTAAGCTGCGTGACAACTTCAAGCAGCCTAATATATATGTAATTAGAGTCTCCAAACAAGGGGGAGGGGGCTAGGGGAAATATTTAAAGAAATAAGGCTGAAAATTTTCCAAATTTGATGAACTATCAACACATAGATCCAAGAAGCTCAACGAATACCAAATACAAAAGCCACAAAGAAAACTAAAGCAAAGTTCATGATAATCAAACTGCACAAATCCTACGATAAACAGAAAATCTTAGAAGTGGCCAAAGGAAAAAAACACATCATACAAAAACAAAAAACAAAGAGAATGTCTTTAAAGAACTGAAAGGAAAAATACGTCTACCTAGAATTCTACATTCAGAAAAAGTATTCAAGAACAAAGACAAAAAACTTTTTTTTAGACATTAAAAAGCTAAAAGAATTCATCACCATCAGACCTTCACTACAAGTCCTTTAGGCAGAAGGAAAATGTTAGCAGATGGAAATATGGATCTACACAAAGCAATGAAGAAACCAGAAATGTTAACTACATGGATAATTACAACATGTCTTTCTTTTTATTTGGCGACACTGCGCAGCTTGTGGGATGTTAGTTCCCAGACCAGGACTGAACCCGGGCCACGGCAGTTAAAGTGCTGAGTCCTAACCACTGGACCTCCAGGGAATTCCCCAAGATTTCTGTTATTATTTAAATTGCTTTCAAATATAACTGAATGAAATGGACAAATTCCTAGAAAGACACAAACTACTGTAACTGACTCAAGGAGAAATAGTAAATATGAATAGACTTATAATGAGACTCAATTAGTAATCAAAAACTACCCACAAAGAAAAGTCCAGAATCAAACGGTTTTACCAGTGAATTCAACCAAGAATTAATAAGAATACCAATGCTTCACAAACTCTTCCAAAAAACAGAGGGAATACCTCCCAACTCATTCTATAAGGTCAGTATTGCTGTGCTACTAAAACCAGATAAAGATATCAAAAGAAAACTACAGACCAATATTCCTTATGAATATAGACACAAAAATCCTCAACAAAATGTTAGCACACTAAATCTATCAACACAAAACACCATGACCAAGTGTGATTTATCCCAAAAATGCAAGGTGAATTTACCATCTGAAAATCAATTAATGCAATACACCACATCAATAGAATAAAGGACAAAACCCATATGATTTTATCAATAGACACAGAAAAAACATTTCACAAAATCCAGCACCACTTCCTGATAAAACCACCCAACAAACGAGGAATAGAAGGCAACTTCCTCAACCTGATAAAGGGCATATATAAAAAACCCACAGCTAATTTCATATTTAATGGTGAAAGACTGCATGCTTTCCCCCTAAGATCAGGAATAAGAAAAGGATGTCTGCTCTCATCACTTCTATTAAACATTGTATTGAAAGATGTTCTAATCAGGGCAATTAGGCAAGAAAACAAAATAAAAGACATCTGAATTGAAAAAAAAGAGGACTATCTCTATTTGCAGATGATGTGATCCTGCATAAAGAAAATCCTAAGAAATTAGGAACTCAGGATACAAGATCAATACACAAAAATCAACTGCATTTCTATATACCAGCAATGAATAATCTGAAAATAAAATTATGAGAACAATTTATTTACACCAAAAAGAATAAAAGTGCTTAGGAATAATTTAAAAAAAAGAAGTACAAAGATCGGGACTTCCCTGGTGGCGCAGTGGTTGAGAGTCCGCCTGCCGATGCAGGTGACACGGGTTCGTGCCCCGGCCCGTGAAGATCCCACATGCCGCGGAGCGGCTGGGCCCGTGAGCCATGGCCGCTGAGCCTGCGTGTCCAAGCCTGTGCTCCGCAACGGGAGAGGCCACAACAGTGAGAGGCCCGCGTACCGCAAAAAAAATAAGTAAAATAAAAATAAAAAGGAGGTAATGAAAATACTGAAGAAATTAAGAAAGGGTATCAACAGAAATGAAGATTACTGTAAAAAGGAACTAGAAACTATAAGGAAGAGCCAAGAAAAATTGGAAAATTCATTTGCTGAGATGAAAGCTGAGCTAAAGGCAACAAATAGCAGAATGAATAATGCAGAAGAAAGAATATGTGATCTGGAAGATAGAATAATGGAAATAACCCAATCAAAACAACAGACAGAAAGCCAAATGAAAAAAAACCATGAAAGTAATATAAGAGACCTGTGGAATAATATAAAGTGTGCCAATCTACACATAGTAGGGATTCCAGAAAGAAAACAAAGAAAAAAGGGAATTGAAAATGTATTTGAAGAAATTATGGCTGAAAACTTCCCAAACCTAAAGAAGGAAACAGATATGCAGATACAGGAAGCACAGAGGGTCCCAAACAAGGTGAACCCGAACAGACCTACACCAAGACATATTATAATAAAAATGGCAAAAGTTAAAGATAAAAAGAGGATTCTAAAGGCAGCAAGAGAAAAACAGAGTTAATTACAAGGAAACCCCCATAAGGCTATCAGCTAATTTCTCTAAAGAAACGGTGCAGCCAGAAGGGAGTGGCAAAATACATTCAAAGTCTTGAAAGAGAAAAATCTGCAACCTAGAATACTCTACCCAGCAAGGTCATCATTTAGAATAAAGTAGAAATAAACAATTTCTCAAATAAGCAAAAACTAAAAGAATACAGCAATACTAAACCTATCCTAAAAGAAATATTGAAAGGTCTTCTCTAAACAGAAAAGAAGTAGGAAGATATAGGAAGGAGGAAATCATAACTGGAAAGTAAATCACTTAAATTAGCCGGTATACAGAGCAAAAAGAAAAAAAAAAAGAAAAAGAAAAAACCGATTTGTGAAAGCGATGATAAACACAAGGAACAGCAAAAGGATAAACGTGAAGATGTAAAAGAGGACATCAAAATCATAAAATGTGGGGAAGGAGAGTAAGAAAATGTAGATTCTTTTTTTTAGAATGTGTTAGAACCTATATGACTATCAATCTAAAGCAAGAGAACCTATATGACTATCAATCTAAAGCAAGCAGATATAGGAAGGGGTTAACACACTTGAAAAACAGGGCAACCACAAATCAAAAACATACAACAGATTCACAAAAACCAAAAAGAACACAAGCATAAAATAAAAGGAAATCATCAAACCACAAAAAGAAAAAGGAACAAAGAAAAAACATAGAATCAACTGGAAAACAAGGTTTAAAATGGCAATAAATATATATGTATCAATAATTACCTTAAATGTCAATGGACTGAATGCTCCAATCAAAAGACAGAGTGGCAAACTGGGTAAAAAAACAAGAGCCTACAATATGCTGCTGCCTACAAGAGACCCACCTTAGGGAAAAGGACACACAGACTGAAAGTGAGAGGATGGAAAAAGATATTTCATGCAAACAGAAATGACAAGAAAGCGACAGTTACAATACTCATATCAGACAAAATACTTCAAAACAAAGGCCATAAAGAAAGATAAAGAAAGAAACTATATAATGATAAAAGGATCAATACAAGAAGATGATTTTACGCTGGTCAACATATATGCACCTAATATAAGAGCATCCAAATACATAAAACAAACACTAACAGACATAAAGGGAGAAACTGATGGGAATACAATAATATTAGGAGACTTTAACACCCCACTCACATCAAGGGACAGATCTTCTAAACAGAAAATCAGTAAGGCAACACAGATCCTAAATGATACAACAGAACAGTTAGACTTAATTGATATTTTCAGGACATTATATCTGAAAAAAAAAACAGAACACATTTTTTCCAAGTGCACATGGAACATTCTCTAGGACTGACCACATACTAGGGCACAAAACTAACCTCAACGAATTTAAGAGTACAGAAATTATTTCAAGCATCCTCTCTGACCACAACAGCATGAAACTAGAAATCAACCACAGGAAAAGAAATGAGAAAAAAATGATTACATGGAGACTAAGCAACATGCTACTAAAAAACCAATGGGTCAACAAGGAAATCAGAAAGGAAATTAAAAAATACCTTGAGAATACCATAAAAAATACCATACAAACTCTATGGGATGCAGGAAAAGCAGTTCTTAGAGGGAAGTTGACAGTGATACAGGCCTTCCTCAAAAAACAAGAAAAATCTCAAGTAAACAACCTAACCTACCACCTAAAAGAATTAGAAAAAGAAGAACAAATGAAAGCTGAAGTCAGCAGAAGGAAGGAAATAATAAAGATCAGGGAGGAAATAAATAAAATAGAGATTTAAAAAAAAAAGAAAATATCACTAAAACAAAGAGCTGGTTCTTTGAAAGGATAAACAAAATTGACAAACCTCTGGCCAGGACCACCAAGAAGAAAAGAGGGAGAACCCAAATAAACAAAATAAGAAATGAAAAAGGAGAAATCTCAACCAACACCACAGAAATATAAAAAGCCATAAGAAAATACTATGAACAAGTATATGCCAACAAATTTGACAGCCTACAAGAAACAGACAACTTTCTAGAAACATACAGCCCGCCAAAACTGAATCAAGAAGAAATAGATAATTTGAACAGTCCAATCACTAGCAGTGAAATAGAATCTGTAATAGTAATTTAAAAAACTCCCTACAAACAAAACTCCAGGAACAGATGGCTTCACAGGCGAATTCCACCAAACATACAAAAACATATATCAATCCTTCTCAAACTCTTCCACAAGACTGAAGAGGAGGGAACACTCCCAAAGACATTCTATGAAGTCACCATCACCCTGATATCAAAACCAGACAAAGATACCACCAAAAAAGAAAGTTACAAGCCAATATCTTTGATAAATATAGATGTAAAAATTCTCAACAAAATATTAGCAAACTGAATCCAACAACACATAAAAAAGATCATACACCACCACCAAGTGGGATTCATCCCAAGTTCACAAGAATGGGTCAACACACGCAAATCAATCAATGTAATACACCACATTACAAAAGAAAAGTCAAAAACCACACAATCATCTCAACAGATGCAGAAAAAGCATTTGACAAAATTCAACATCAATTCACAATAAATCTCTTACCAAAGCGGGTACAGAGGGAACATATCTCCACATAATAAAAGCCGTTTATGACAAACGCACAACCAATATAATACTCAATGTTGAAATGCTGAAAGTCTTCCCACTAAAATCTGGAACAAGACAAGGATGCCCACTCTCACCACTTCTATTCAACATAGTATTGGAAGGCCTAGCCACAGCAATCAGACAAGAAAAGGAAATACAGTAAGTCCACTACATACGAATGAGTTCCATTACGAGAGCATGCTCGTAAGTCCAACTTGTTCGTAAGTCCAACAAAGTTAGCCTAGGTGCCCAACTAACACAATCATCTATATAGTACTGTACTGTAATAGGTTTATAATACTTTTCACACAAATAATACATAACAAACACAAAAAATAAAACATTTTTAATCTTACAGTACAGTACCTGGAAAAGTACAGTAGTACAACAGTGGGCATATAGGGGTTGGTATCGAGTGAACAGGCAAGAAGAGTTACTGACTGGAGGAGGGAGAGGAGGTGGGAGATGGTAGAGTTGAAGGATCATCAGCAATAGGAGATGGAGGGCAAGCTGCAATTTCACTCATGCCTGACGTTGGTGGCACAGGTTCTAGTTCCTTGCTGGATTCAATTCTATCTAACCTCTTGGAAATATGATCCAGTGATATCTGGGTAGTAGCTCTTTTTTTTCTTGTCATAGGAGACACGGTAGCACTGGATTGTATTCTGAATGGCTGCTGCAACCTTTGTGTACTGTTCTACGTCCAGGTCCTCTGCCTCTAAAACTAAGTTAGTTCTCCTCAAACAGAACTAACTTACGTGATTAGACATGTGAACGCACATTCGAATCTTTGGAAGCTCACAACTTGAAGGTTCGTATGTAGGGGACTTACTGTAAAAGGTATCCAAATTGGAAGGGAAGAGGTAAAATTGTCACTATATGCAGATAACATGATACTATATATAGAAAGCCATAAGGACTCCACACAAAAAACTACTATATCTAATAAATGAATTCAGCAAAGTACCAGGATACAAGATTAACATTCAGAAATTGGTTGCATTTCTTTACACTAACAATGAGATACCAGAAAGGGAATGTAAAAAAAAAAAAAAAAAAACTTTTAAAATCACACCAAAAAAAAAAAAAATACCTAGGAATAAACCTGACCAAGGAGGTGAAAGACTTAAACTCTGAGAAGTATAAAACATTAATAAAAGAAATTAAAGATGATTCAAAGAAATGGAAAAACTTCCCATGCTCAAAAATTTATATGGAACCATAAAAGAAAATTTCCCATGCTCAAAAATTTATATGGAACCATAAAAGACCCAGAATTGCCAAAGCAATCCTGAGGAAAAAAACAAAGCAGGAGGCATAACTCTCCCAGACTTCAGACAATACTACAAAGCTACAATAATCAAAACAGTGTGGTATTTGTACAAAAACACAACATATGGAGCAATGGAACAGAAAAGAGAGTCCAGAAATAAACCCACATACCTACAGTCAATTAATCTTCAACAAAGGTGGCAAGAACATAAAATGGGAAAAAGTCTCTTCAGCAAGCGGTACTAGGAAAGTTGGACAGCTGCATGTAAACCAATGAAGTTAAAACACACCCTCATACCATGCACAAAAATAAACTCAAAATGGCTTAAAGACTTAAACATAAGACATGACACCATAAAACTCCTAGAAGAGAGCATGGGCAAAACATTCTGACATAAATCGTACCAATGTTTTCTTAAGTCAGTCTCCCAAGGCAATAGAAATAAAAACAAAAACAAACAAACAGGACCTAATTAAACTTACAAGTTTTTGCACAGCAAAGGAAACCATAAAACAAACAAAACAAAAAAGACAACCTACAGAGGACTGGGAGAAAATATTTGCAAATGATGCAACGGACAAGGGCTTAACCTCCAAAATATACAAACAGCTCATACAACTCAACAACAAAAAAACAAACAACCCAATTGAAAAATGGGCAGAAGACCTTAGCAGACATTTCTCCAAAGGAGATATACAGATGGCCAGCAGGCACATGAAAAGATGCTCAACATCGCTAATTATTAGAGAAACGCAAATCAAAACTACAATGAGGTACCACCTCACACCAGTCAGAATGGCCATCTTTAAAAAGTCTACAAATAACAAATGTTGGAGAGGGTGTGGAGAAAAGGGAACTCTCCTACACTGTTGGTGGGAATGTAAGTTGGTGCAGCCACTGTGGAAAACAGTATGGAGGTTCCTCAGAAAACTAAAAACAGAATTACCATATGACCCAGCAATCGCACTCCTGAGCATACAGCCAGATAAAACTACAATTCAAAAAGATACATGCACCCCTATGTTCATAGCAGCACTATTCACAATAGCCAAGACATGGAAACAACCTCAATGTCCATCGACAGATGAATGGATAAAGTAGATGTGGTACATATATACAATGGAATACTACTACTCAGCCATAAAATAGAATGAAATAATGTCACTTGCAGCAACATGAATGCAACTAGAGATTATCATACTAAGTGAAGTCAGAAAGAGACAAATACCATATGATATCACTTATATGTGGAATCTAAAACACGGCACAACTGAACCTATCTACAAAACAGAAAGAGACTCACAGACATAGAGAACAGACTTGTGGTTGCCACGGGAGAGGGGGGAGGGAGAGGGATGAACTGAGAGCTTGAGGTTAGTAGATGCAAACTATTACATGTAGAATGGATAAACAACAAGGTCCTATTGAATAGCACAGGGAACTATATCCAATCTCCTGGGATAAACCATAATGGAAAAGAATATAAAAAAAGAATGTATATGTTTGTATAACTGAATCACTTTGCTGTACAGCAGAAATTAGCACAACACTGTAAATCCACTATACTTCAACTAAAAAAAAAAAAGAAGTACAAGACTTGTATTCTGAAAACTACAATACACTGTTAAAAGAAATTAAAGATTTAAATAAGTGGAAAGGTACCGATGCTCACTGACTGGAAGACTTGATATTATTAAGATGGCAATACTCTCAAAACTGATTTACAGATTCAACACAATCCTCTTCAGATTCCCAGCTTTACAGAAATTGACAAGCTTATCCTAAACTCATGGAAATTCAAGGAACCCAGAACAGCCAAAACAGTACTGAGAAAGAAGAACAAAATTGGAGGACTCAACTTTCCCATTTCAAAACTTACTTCAAAGCTACAGTAATCAAGATAGCATGGAGCTAGCATAAGACTAGACATATGGATCAATGGGATAGAATTTAGGATCCAGAAATAAACCTTCACATTAAGTCAAGTGATTTTCAACAAGGGTGGCAAGGTAACTTAATGGGAAAAGAACAGTCTTTTCAATAAACGGTGCTAGGATACCTGGATACTCACAAGCAAAAGAATGAAACTGAATCTCTACCTCACCCTATAGTCAAAAGTTAACTCAAAATGGGTCAAAGATAAATGTAAGAGTTAAAACTATAAAGCTATACACTTATAAACAAAACATAAATGTAAATCTTCGTGACCCTGGATTAGGCAATGGTTTCTTAGATCTATGACACCAAAATACCGAAGACCAAATATATAAATCAGATTTCATTAAAATTAAAAACTTTTGTGCTGTAAAGGGTATCATCAAGAAAGTGAAAAGGATGGTAGAAAATATCTGTAAACCATATATCTACTAGGAAATATAATAGAAATATATAAATATATATATCTAGAATATATAAGATGCATCTAGAATATATAAGATGCATCTAGAACATATAAAGAACTCTTACAACTCAATATTAAAAAAATAAATAACCCAATGAACAAAAAGTATGAATAGACATTTTTCTAAAGATTAAGCTGATAAGCATGTGAAAATATGGTCAACATCATAAACCAATAGGGAAATGCAAATGAAAACTACAATGAGATACCACTTCATATGCACTACGATATAATTTAAAATGAATTATAGGGGAGAAGGGCATAATAGGGGAAGGGGGTTAAGAGGTACGAACTACTAGGTTTAAAGTAAATAAGATACAAGGATGTAATGCACAGCACAGGGAACATAGTTAATATTTTATAATGTTAAATGTAGTATAACCTATAAAAATATTGAATCATTATGTCGTACACCTGAAACTAATACTTTAAGTCAACTGTACTTCAATTAAAAAAAATCACAAAATGAATCACAGATCTAAATGAAAACCTTAAAATATAAAACTAGAAGCATAAGAGAAAATCTCTGTGACCTTGAATTAGGCAAAGATTTCTTTGATATGACACTAACAGCATAACTGATAAACTGGACTTCATCAAAATTTGTGCTCTTTGAAGAACACTATAAAGGGAATGGAAAAACAAGTGACAGGCCAGGAGAAAATATGGGCAAAGCATATATATGATAAAAGACTTGTATTCAGAATCTATTTTTAAAAGTATCAAAATGCAATAACAAAACAAACACAATCAAAAATTGGCAAAAGATTTGAAGAAACACTTCAAATAAGCACATGAAAAAAAAATACTCAACACTGTTAGCCATCAGGGAAATGCAAATTCAAACCAAAATGAGACATCACAATGGCTAATCTTAGACGGGCTAAAATTAAAAAGATTGATATGTTGGTGACAATGTGGAGGAACTAGAACTTTAATACACTGCTGGTGGTAATGTGAGATGGTTTCACAGTTTCTTAACAAGTTAAATATAAGCCTATCGTTTGATTGAGCCATTCCATTCCTAGATATTTAACCAAGAGAAATGAAAGCATATGTCCATACAAAGACTTGTATACAAATGTTCATAACAGCTTTATATGAAACAGCCAAAAACTAGAAATAACTCAAATGTCCATTAACAAGTGAATGGATAAACAAACTAATACAGCCATACAATGGAACACAGCTCATCAATAAAAAGGAATAAACTACTGATACATGTTTCAATATGGGTGAATCTCAATAATAGAAGCCCAACAAGAAAGGAGTACAATGAAAGAGTATGATTCCATTTATATAAATTCTAGAAAACATAAGGTAATTTGTAGTGACAGAAAGCAGAGGAGTCAGTGGTTGCCTGGGATGGGGCGAGGGTAGGGAAGGTTGTACCAGGAAGGAATTATAAAAGGGCACAAAGAAACTTTTGGGAGTGATGGATTTGTCCATCATTTTGATTGTGGTGATGATTTCAGGTATATACGGTATGTTCAAATTACCAAATTTTATACTTTAAACATGTGTAGCTTATTGTAAGTCAATTATACCTCAGTGAAGCTGTTTAGTAGTGCCAAAGAGGCATTTGTAAGTAAACTCCATTTTGTTCATTAAGACAAATATGAAGATTCGTTGACTAAAAATCTGGATTTAAAAAAACAAAACAAAGCATACACCAGGCCCCGGCCCCCGCAAAAGTAGTACTCAGATTACTCTGAAAGTCTTGTTACATCTTTTCTATTTGCCTTGTGCTTCTGAGAAAACAAGAGAGTATTAAAGATAGTTCATTCTACAGTAATGATCCCTAAATAATATGACCTTTAACCAGTTTCTACTCAAACATTTGATTCTATAATTTTATGAAACTACCAATAAACATTTCATAATCACTTCCAGGATGCTTACACTGCAATGTGCCAAACTAACTTCTGCAATAAGAGTAGCCTACTGCTTTCTGCAAAATACAAGCAACCCATTTGAATCTGAATTTATTTTCAACGTTCTAGTCTGTATAATCTTCCTAAATTTTCTGAACGATTTCTAAAGTTTTCAAATACTAAATGTATAATTTTGAGTTCATTTTTTAAACAACAAAAAGTCACAAAAATTATTAGGAAAACAAAACCTCTGTCAGCAGACTAAACTAAAACATTATGAAGTACAAACACATGTAAGGGAGGGAATTAGAACTTTTTACTTCTTGAGCAACTGATGAGTATTACAATGATACATGGATTCTTCAAGGTCATTGAATAAATACTTTGTAAATATTTAGAAATACTGATCACCAAAAGGCAGCGTGCATTCAACAAATATTTGAGTACCTACTGTATGTCACGCACTGCAATGAATGGAATATTCCCCCACCCTCACCGGCAAATTCATATGTTGAAATCCTAACCCCCAATATGGCAGTATTAGGAGTAGGGCCTTTGGGAGATAATCAGTTCATGAGGGTGGAGCCCTTCTGAATGGGATTAGTGTCCTTATGAGAGAGACCCCAGAGAGTTAAGTAGTCCTCTTTCTGCCTTGTGAAGATACAAGAAGTTGGAAGTCTACAACCTGGAAGAGGATCCTCACCAGAACCCAACTATGCTGGCACCCTGATCTCAGACTTGAGAAATATATTTGTTGTTTATAAGCCACTCAGTCTATGGTACTTTGTTATAACTGCCCAAACTGACTAAGACAGCCACTGTGTTGGGTGCCAAGAACAAGTAACATCAGATGGATCGTTTTGACAAGTGTTTCCAGGGAAAATTAAATTTATGGTACGTGGATTTCAGCAAAACAAATGAGAGTAATACCCATATCTTTATAAATAAAGCAGAAAATTGTGCCAAAGGCAGCCTGTGGCACAGTAAAAACAGAGTCAAGTGTCATAGCTACTTAATAGCTATGTAATCTTGAGCATAATACTTAACCTTTCTGAGCTTCGTCTGTAAAAAGAAATCACTTGCTTGGATGGCCAAGGTTCTTTCCAAGATGTTACAATTCCTTTGATGAATGATAAACTAAAAATACACACGCACACACACATACATTCTTATTTTTTGGAGGACAAATTTGATTTAAATGCACATGCCCTTTAGTGCAACAATTTGCAATTCCACTTTTAAGATTCTAAACTACAGAAATATTCATACTAGTATATAAAGTCACATGCATAAGATGTTTACTAGTGTTATATGTAACAGCTAAATAAAAATAAAAGCAACTTTATCCATCAGTAGGGGAAAGGTTCAGTAAACTGCAGACATTTATACAATAGAATGTCTATCTAAAAGGAATGAGGTAGATCCAGATGTGCTGACATAGATAATATCTATACAATGGTGTTAACAAATTACAAATAATTCTTTCAGTTTTTGTCTGTATAATAGTCTTGGGAGCCAGATAGCCTAAGTGCACATATCTGCTCGACCACTTTCTAACTCATCAACACAGACAAGTTCCTTAATCTCTGTAAGTTTCAGTTTTCTCACCCGTTAAGTGGGTACAGTTATAGCACCTATCTTGGAGTATTATTGTAACAATTAATTAAGTAAAACATGACAAGCATTAAGTGTTCAATAAGTTTTAGGTATTATTTCCCATTACTCAAAGTTTTGTTTTGTTGTTGTTAATGGTTAAACCTATCAAGTTTTTCCTGTATTACTTCTCAATTTTGGCTTGAGAAGCTTTTCCTGTATTCTCAATTTTGGCTTGAGAATTTTGGCTATATATTCCTCCTGGAATTCCTACTATAAAATGTATTTCCTCAAATAGATAGTCAATTCTTACCACTTATTAAACAATCCATGCTCTTGACACTAATCTGAAATGCCACTTTAATCATATGCAAAATTCCTATATATACGGAAGTCTATTTCTGGCCTCTAAATCGGGGGTTAGCAAACATTTTAGGTAAAGGGTCAAGTAGCAAGTATCACAACCAATTAACTCTGCCTTGTAGCACAAAATGCGTAAAAGAATGGCACAGGTGTGTTCCAATGGACACTGAAATCTGAACTTCATATAATTTTCATGTTACAAACTATTATTCTTTTTTTCCCAAGCACTTAAAAATATAAAAGCCACTCTTAGGTCACAGATCATACTAAAACAAGTGGTCAGCCAGATTTGGCAATCCATGCTCTAAACCCTTACAATTTTTACACTCCTAAAAATTTTTTATATTTATAAAATTCCACAAAATAAATACACGTGATAAAAAGGTTAAACACGATATAAGGGCATAGAGTGACACCTCTCCCTTCTATCCCAGAGGCCCAGTTCCCCTCTCCAGTTTTTCTGTATCCTTTTATTTATTTATTTTATTATTATTATTATTTTTTGGCTGTGTTGGATCTTCGTTGCTGTGGCGGGCTTTCTCTAGTTGCGGTGAGTGGGGGCTACTCTTTGTTGCGGTGCACAGGCTTCTCATTGCGGTGGCTTCTCTTGTTGCGGAGCACAGGCTCTAGGCACACGGGCTTCAGTAGTTTTGGCATGTGGGCTCATTAGTTGTGGCTCCTGGGCTCTAGAGCACAGGCTCAGTAGTTGTGGCGCATGGGCTTAGTTGCTCCATGGCATGTGGGATCTTCCTGGACCAGGGATTGAAGTCACATCTCCTGCATTGGCAGGCAGATTCTTAACCACTGCGCCACCAGGGAAGTCCCTTGTGTATCCTTTTAAATCTACTGACACTATTAACATCTCAGCAGACATAGTCTTATATGTATATACATGACTTTCCACATGTTAATTCATCTATAGAATAAATCCCTGTAAATGGAACTGCTGGGACAAATTTCCTTAAAGCATTCATTCCAGTATGTAACTGGTCAGTATCTATAGCATAGATACTCAGGATAAGCCTTCCAACATGCCTTTACCTATTACCCACCTTCCCAATCAACTTTAAAATCACGTTAAATATTTCTTCCAGATTACAGACTTGAAAACTATACCTACTCTGGTTTATGAATCCTTCCTTTGCATTGCGTTACATTTCTTAGCTATAGTTATCAATGCCTTGGAATAAAGAAATAAGTTTTACTGTTTTCTTTGATCACTGTTTCTTGAATTCCACATCCACATCTATTTTTCTTGGATTAATTTTTCATTTGATATAGTACATCCTGAGGTATTCCTAGTGGTTCTGGGTGAAAATGACTTAATTTTGCCCCCACTTTGAATGACAGTTCGGTTAGGGATAAGATTTTGAGTTCGAAATATGTCCAATGGAAAAAAAAAATGTCCAGCGAGCACTTTTAAAACTCTGCTCCACACTGTCATCCAGCATTCCATGTCTCAGATTAGAAGTCTAATCAGGCTGCCCAAGATTCTGCCTGGATACTCCTACCTTCATGATCTGTTATCTCTATGGTTATTTCTCCTCTTCTAATTTCTATTCCCTCCTGGAATTCCTATTAGATGTACACTGGCCCTCTCCTGGATCCATTTTCCACGTTAACTGTTTTTCCCTACTTTCTATGTTTCAATATTCAAGAACTGATTGCGTGTTTTCAGGGCAGCCTGTATATGTTCAGTAGGCATGATACCCTCCGAAATCTAAGCATATTAACATTTATCTTAAAGTTTTTTTCTTTTTCTTACATGAACTACATTGCTTCAGGTCCAGTCCTTGTATCTGTTCAGTCTGGGCCATCTCTTACATGCTACTGATTTCCCACAAATGTTTAGTGATTTTTGTTGTCTGTTCCCATTATAAATGTATCAGTATCTCAGTACAGGTGGAAATCACTGTACTCCTATAGTAAATTCACATTTGTAACTAACCTTATAATTCAATTTTACATTTATCCTAGGACTTTGTGCAGTATGACAACAACAATGTAAGTTTTTTGACTTGCAATCCTATGATTCTTCAATCCGTTTTTAGGCACATCCTTTTGGTGTTTCATTTCCCCTAGCAACCACTAACTTGAGTAACACAGTTCTTATCTAAGTGTTATACAGCAAGCTTCAGGGACAGAACATCACCAGCTGTAACTAACAGACTTGCCTAACAGACAGTTTAAACAAATAATGACAGTCTGGTAGAAGACTGTCATAGATGTGCAATCCAAGGAGTAAATAATAATAATATGGTAATGAATCACTTAAGTCTTGAAATCATAATAGTTATGCTTTTTACTAATCTTTAATGTTATATAAGTTAAAATAACAAATTGTATTTTTTAAAAAGGAAGACTCCATGATGGTTAAAACGTAATTTTCCACCTACCTTATGATTTAGCCATTCCACAGCTGACAGAAATGCACAGATGTTCACCAAGACATTTGTAAGAATGTTCATAGCATTCTTCAAAATACATAATATACAAAAACTGGAAACATAAATATCCACCAACAGAGGAGTGCCATATAATGATACAATGGATTACCACACAGCAATAAAAAAGAACTACTGATACATGAAACATTATGGAAGAATCTCATAATCAATATGCTGAGTATACTGTAGGATTCCATTAATATCAAGCCCCAAATAGACAAAACTAATAGATGATGACAGAAATCAGAATACTGATGGCGGCCGGGCAGGGGTATAACTGATTTGGAAGAAGCAGGGGGAAACTCCTGGAATGATGGAAATGCTCTACAGGTATAATATGAAAGCTGGTGGTTGCACAATAAAGACAAAAATTCAGTGAGGTGTACAACTAAGATTTATGTGCTTGATGACTTCATAGATATTTTATATCTCAATCAAAAAGTTAAAGAAAAAAATGTAATTTCCAAACTGAGAGAACTAAAACTGTTTACTTATGTCAAAATTCTCTAAGCCATAAATAGTGGATATCCAAATCCTTTTTACATTAAGTAATAAGACAACTTTAGACAAATGGTATCAGAATAATAATACAAAATGAACGTTAACATCCTCAGTCATAAAATACTACTTGGATTCCTACTTCCACGTTCGAAGTCCTGTTTTAATACAACATTAACTCCAGCAAAAATCAAGGCCCAGCTCCTGAGAACCTTCAATGATAGTTAAATGTCCAGACATCGCATATAAATCTCAAAAGTAGTCTGACGGATAAAAGCTTCAGGTTTATAATCAAATTTTCATTCTGCCAATAACATCATAAATAAAAGCTTCACTATGGCGTTTACAAATTATTCCTCGGCAAGTTGCTCAGGAATAGTGTAATTTTCAAGAAGTCTAAAAATGCAAGAGGCTTCCCGTCCCGTGGTCTCCTCGGCGCCACTAATTCCTACACAAATATGCATCTTTTAAAGGTGCCTAGCGTCTGGCAGGCATAGAAAGGCTGCCGCCAGAGAATACTAATTTAACGCAATAAAGCGGTAACAGCTGACCACAAAGTTTACCCACTGAGGGGAGCAGAGATGGCGGTGAGTTGGTTTAAAAAAAAAAAAAAGTGATAAAAATAAAACACACGCAAACCAACGGTCTCCGGCAGCACAGTTCTGAAAAGCCAAGTCAAACGGCTCCGAAAAACCGCGGCTTTTCCTGACACCGGAGCAGACTCCGGAGGGCTTGCGGCGAAGCCACGGGGACACGGCCCCCAGGAGAGCTCGTCCGTGAGGTGACCCGACAGCGACGGGAACCCACAGTCCGGGGCCCGCGCCCCAAAGCCCGCACGGGAGGGGCCCTAGCCCTGGGAGCCGCGGGCAGGCGAGGCCGGATGGCCCGGGTACTCACCGACTTCACCCGCCTGCGCACGGCGGCCGCCGCCCCGCCGCCACCTCCCCAGCCTCGGGCACACCTGGGCGGCGCCCGACTCGCCGGAGCCGCCACCAACTCCCCGCCCACCCTCCGGGCGCGCCGCCGCGCCGACAACCTCCACTTCCGGCGCGCGTGAGGAAATGAGGCCGCCGCCGCGGCGCGCGCCCGCCCCGGCCCCGCCCACGCCCGCCCCGGCCCCGCCCACGCCCACGCCCGCCCCGGCCCCGCCCACGCCCGCCCCGCGCCCAGTACTTGGCATAGAAAAGCTCGGTAATTGGCGTCCGGTACTGATTAACGCTGTATCTGTTACAAATGTGTCTGTGTGTGTGCGCGCGCGCGTGTAGCCCAAAAAACGATTTGTGGAGGCTAGGAGAGTGCGGGAGGAAGGAAACCGCTCTTGCCCGAGCGAGCGTCTGCAGGGATGGGAGTACCAGCTCCGGCCGGACGGCTGGCTTTGCAGGAGGGAGGGACTCAGCGGGGGATGGCAGCGCTTTTCTGCCCGGGAGCCTTTGCCCTGGGAGCTGGAGGGGTCGATGAGTGCCTGCGTGGGCACTGAGCTAAGGACTGACAGGTCGCCAGAAGTGTCCGAGCATCCTCAGGAGGGCTGGGCTGCGCGTGAGGCCCCAGCGAGGAGCCCTGGGCTGCCTGTCAGATTCTTTGGATCTGAATTTCCGTATATGTGAAAGGAGGGGGTTGAGGTAGACTTTCTGGAAAATGGCTTCGAGGTTTCACATTGTATGACTTTAGTGGGTGGCCCTGACATCCCCTACACTCAGATGCTTATTTCAGGGACATCCCCAAGGCACTCTGTCCGGCCCTGAGCTGAGCAGGTGAGGGGATACCGGGCAGCACCAGCCCCTGCCTGTGTCTGGGCAGGACATGGCTGTGCTAAGAGGGGATCTGCCTCCCATCTGGGCTCTGCTCTCCTTAGCGGGTTACCTTGGCAGGCTATGTGGGCTTAGCCTCTCTAAGCCTCAGTTTCCTCAGCTGTGTTATGGGGACAATAATAGTACGTGCTTCCTAAGATTGTTGTGAGGATTAAACGCAATTTTGCATTTGAAGTGGTTGGCACTGTGCTTGGCAGGTAGGTGGCAGGCAGTCAGAGCTCATTGTTATCATTAAGTGCATTAGTTAGAACAGAAGTCTGGGGCGACTGTGGTGGTACATCCTTTAGGAGTGGCAGCATTCCAAGGGCATCTGTTCCTAATCACAGCTGTCTTCATTGGATGATGGTTGTTGGGATGTCTTTAACTCGGATGGTCTCCTTGGATATGTCCTGTGGGGAATTCCATGGGTAGGAGAGTCTGGACAGCCTATTTCTAAGTCAGGCTTGCTGAGTGTCCAGTCTCTACCCAACTTCAAGTTCTCACTCCTCTCTCATGTCACTTCTGAGCAAATGAAAACATTTATGGTTCTAACACCCCTTCCTCCTCAACCTGGCCCAAGAGTAAAGAATTCATCTAGTCATAGACTCCATGGGTCTATAAGCTCCTGAAAGTAAGGACCATGTATGTCTTTTTCATCTCCCAGTACTTTGCACATATTAAGTGTTCAACAAATATGAATTGAATTGGTTAAAATAAGAGCATGCAACAATCCCTCTCTTGTTCAGAATCTCTACCACTTGACCAGCTCCTCGAGCAGACGGCATGCCTGATTACATTTTCTGCCTGCCGTAATTAAGGTTTTGGTCTGGTTGGCTGGTTATGTTCTAGTGTGAGTTTCCTGACATCCCTGTGGAGTAGGTTATGGTCCTTAGTTTTTTTTTGTTTGTTTGTTTTTCTGCGGTACGTGGGCTTCTCACTGTTGTGGCCTCTCCCGCTGCGGAGCACAGGCTCCGGACGCGCAGGCTCAGCGGCCATGGCTCACGGGCCCAGCCGCTCTGCAGCATGTGGGATCTTCCCGGACCGGGGCACGAACCCGTGTCCCCTGCATCGGCAGGCGGACTCTCAACCACTGCGCCACCAGGGAAGCCCAATGGTCCTTAGTTTACAACGGAGAAAATGGAAACTCAGAGAGGAAACTGCATAAGCTCTCCCAGGACAGGACCTGGCATGAACTCATAGCATAGGGTCATTTCTTTAAAACTGTTCTTTGAATCCTCCATTAGAATTGTTTTTAAAATAACTGAGGTTCTGCCATCAATGGATTTAAATTGTAAGCTTATTATTAACTGCCAAATCAAATACTAAATGTATGTAATTTGAATTTGGAGAGAAGATAATGCTTAATTCCAATTCTATGGCAGATAATGGATAATATACTGGGGCTTATAAAATAAGTAGCTCACTTGGGAAAAATACTAAAGCACAACTGTGGTATGATTAGTATCAGAAGAATGTAGTTTTAAAAAAAAGATTTCCCATCAATCTCTAATCTGAGGCTTTCTTTTTTTTTTTTAACTATGAGGCTTTCCCATTCCCCTAGCCTGCCTTTGAGTCTCTGCCAAAAGTAAGTGACGGGTCTGATGCCCTGGCTACCACAAGCTCTGAATAAATAGCCTTTGCCTGTTTCATTTGGACAATCTTCATTTGCTTCCAGTTTTCCTGGTAGCCCCGCCAAGATATGGTCTGCATCATAGTCTGCTTGTTACCTCAGACTACAGCCTTCAATCAGGTGTGGCACCCACAGTGGCCTACTTGTGCCTTGCAGTTCTTGGTTTTGGGTCTTACCTCTGCTCTCTTTGTGTTGAGTGCCTTGGCTATCTATTCTCAGTTTGGTACTCAGCTTTTGTTATTGGTTCACGTTTGTTTGGCATCTTTGATATAATCAGTTCATTCTTTTGCATCCTTTTTGCTGTCTTTTGTGTTACTGTTTTGTGTTGTACTGTCTAAAAGTGTTGTTTGTCATAAGAAGGAGAATCATGGTGTAGAACACAGGCACAGTAGGCCCTACAACGTGTTGCTCCAGCCAGCCTCACTGACCTGTGAGTTTGGGGTTCTCACCGGACTGGCATCCACTAGGACCAACGTTATTGCAGTTGCCAGTAAAACTGGATGGGGTTCTTTGATCTCGATTTTGTGTCCGGAGAGACATGAGGTGCACAAGCATTACATTCCTACCCACCGTTGCCAGCTTTCATGGTGTTGCCTAAGTCTAAATTCTCTCCTCCTCCAGAAAAACTCCTGCTTCTTTTACGTGGTCTCTTTGCAATCCCAGTTCTTGGGTCTCTCTCTCTAAATGGCAAAACTTCACCAAGGATGCTTTGGGCCTTCAGTGGCCACTCTGAACATTCTATGTGAACAAGTTTGTTCATTTGAGAGATGCAGTAGAGAAGAAAGGGAACAGGATTTCTCAGGCCCAGTGGTAGCATTTTTTGATTGGTACTCAGAGGTCACCAAATAGAATCCTGATTCAAAAACTGTTTCCCTAAACAATTCTTTGGCCAAAGCTAATGAGAAATTTGACAAATTTAAGCAACAACTAACTAGACTTATTTTCCTAGAAAAACCTTCCTTTGCTTGTCCCCCAGTTGCCTTCCTGGATACACCCTCCCTCCTTCCCCCCATCCTTCTGACCTATTACCAGCCTCCATCCACTCCTTCTTCTTTCCCTTGTCCAGACCCCTTCCCTCTCCCCAACAACTCTCCTAAGACCCCCCAATTCCATTTGCCTCTGAAGGTCCATTCCTCTCATGAACTAGGTATGAAGCCAGCAACTGTAGAATTTAAACTTTGGATCCAAGCTGAATTAAGAGCTATAGTTAAGGACTTTCTCAAACCCAGACAAGACCAGCAACTACTCATAGAATAATTCAGAATATTTGGGGAAGTATGTGATCCAAGGTTACCTGACCTCTATCAACTTGCACAGGTGTTGCTCAGAACCTCAGGTGTTAAATCCTGAATGGAAAAGCTGAGTGGACTCACCTGGAAAGGAGTCTACAGGATCCTTCCTTCCATAATAAACCTGAGAATCCACAAAAAGACTCAAAAGTAGGGTGAAGTCTCCTAAAATCCCTTCCTAAAACATTTCCAATAAAACCAGACTGAGCCATAATTCCATCATGCAAACAGAAAAGGTGAATCTATAGGAGACCTTTGGGATAGGCTAGAAAATATATTGTAGCAACATTTGGGAGTTTAAAAAGTTGCCCTTTCATCATTCATTCTGTTAATGTAGTTAAACCTGAAATTGGAGACCCAGTTCAAAAACAGAAATTAAAATGAGAAATAGCCTCTTGACCTGAACAACAATACACAGCAAATATTTCAAAAGGACTTTAGAACAAAAACAAGACAGGACCCCAGATAAACTTGTGGCCCTGCAGATCAGTCAGGTAGCTTACTCCTCAACCAACCATCTATTGACAAGGACTCTTGCAGATATCATAAACAGAAAAGACACTGGGAAGAAGATTGTCTCATCTTATGAGAGAAACACCAAGACCAAGAAAAATCCCTCAATTCAGGTTAACAACCGTGCTCCAAGGAAGGAAAAGCACACAATACCTGCCGTACCCTTAAACACTCAGGTGAATTAACTATAAATATAGAAAGTGTGTTGGCTTCCCAGGGCTGTTGTAACAAATTACCACAAACTGGGTGGAATAAAACTACAGAAATGTATTCTCTCACAATTCTGGAAGCTAGAAGTCCAAAATCAAGGTGTTGGCAGGGCCATGCTCCCTCCAGAGTCTCCAGGGGAGGATCCTTCCTTGCCTCTTCTAGCTTCTGCATCACTCCAATATCTGCCTCCATCTTCACATGGTATTCTCCCCGTGTCTTCTCTGTGTCCCAATTATCCTCCAATCATTGAATTAGGGCCCACTCTAATCCAGTATGCCCGCATCTCAATTTGCATCTACAAAGGCCCTATTTTCAAATAAGGTCAAATTTACAGTTTCTGGAGGTGAGGACATATCTTGTGGGGAGCACAGTGCCACTATAGATGGTAACCTCATCAGTTTCAGGTAGCTACTGGTGCTAATATTTCTACATTAAACCTTGCCACCTTTGCTCAAACTTTGCCTGGCAGTAAACAAACATACGTCATAGGTGGTAAGCGTTTCAGGTAATCCACAGCTGTTCTCTATCTCCCGGCCCTTAACTGTAAGCCTTGAGCCCTTGATTGCAAACATTCCTTGCTGCTCTGTGATACCACCTCTGCAAATTTAACAGGGAGAGACTTACTTTGCAATATTAAATATACACCAGAGTATCTGGGACTATTTGTGAGATTCCAGAGGACTCCTCTACTCATAAGCAAGTTGATTCTGTTCTGGATATACATTTGCCTTCTCTCTTATATTTAATGCATACCCCAGACAAGTATTGGAACCGAACCTGACACTCTATGGGCTCAAATTTCCACTGATACGGAAAAATAATTGGAGCAGAACCTACTAAAGTTCACATAGATCTTACCAAACCATTACCTAAGCTTCCCCAATATCCCTTGAAGCCATAAGCATAGTAAGGGATCAAACAGATAGTTGAAAGCCTTAGCTCCGAAGGTCTTCTCAAACCCCACCCTTCTAATATGCCCATCCTGGCAGTAAAGAAACCCGTGGTCAGGTTTAAGACCGCAGGGCTGTCAACGAAATTGTTATTCCTCATTTCCTAATTCAAATACCATCCTGCAGGCCACCTGCTGTAGTGAATCTTAGCTCAGCTTTTTCAGTGTGCTTCTAGAACAAGACAATCAATAGTTTTCTTTGTGTGTGTATAGTAAAATACACATAAGATTTACAATTTTATCCATTTTTAAGTATACAGTTCAGTGGCATTAAGTACATTCCCATCGTTATGCAACCATCACCACTATCTCTAGAACTTTCTCATGACCCCAAACTGAAACTCTGTACCAATTAAACATTAAATTCCCACCTTCCCTTCCCCCAGCGCCTGGCAACGACCATTTGACTTTCTGTCTCTATGAATTTGACTTTTCTAAGTACTTCATATAAGTGGAATAATCTAGGGCTTGTCTCTTTGTGTCTGTCTTATTTCACTTAGCATGATGTTTTCAAGCTTCATCCATGTCGTAGCACATGTCAGAATTTCATTCCTTTTTAAGGCTGAATAATGACAGTCAATACCCTTTTGCCTTCACCTGGGGAGGGAATATGTTACAGCAGTGAAACTTTAGGGCGTCAATCCTTGGGTTCACCTTTCACAACTAGGAAGCAATCTGGAATTCCACACAATTGGAGGGCTATTCCAATAGGGGACCTCAAACTGAGGATTCTGAGACCCTCTAAAAGCAGCTGATCTTCAGAAGCAGACAGCTGACTCAAGACCTTTAGAACAACAGATGACCTAGGACAGTGGACAACTTCTGCCCAAGACGTCGGATCAAGACCCTAATTCTTGTTTTGTTTTTTTTATTTGCTTGCTTATTCTTCTTGTCATTTTCTATAGATCCCTGGTTGTCATTCATCAATAATGGACCTTTTCCTCTTTTGTTTTTTCTCTTTATTACAATGGTTAGGTCAGAGCATACTAATTCTAAATGCCATTGTTAGATTATCCCAAGCAGTAGCCAGTGCCCTAGATCTTAAACTGACTGCTGAATCTACTCTCCATCCCCAGAACCCCATGATGAAAACCACAAGGAAGTTATCATCTCATCAAGGGAGGCAATAAGGAATTACAGCTGTTGGCAGCTCCATTTGCAGCAACATGGAAAACAACCTTAAACAAGTTAACCTGTGAATTTTCTGCTTTCCCAGAAAAAGAACCAATTATTACAATCTATTGACCAGACCTTAGGTAATTCTAAATTCGGATTCAATAACTTCCATAGGGTGATGAGTCAAATGTTTGCCACCTGTAAGAGACCAACAGATATCTAAACATGTAACACAACTCATGTAAGACCTGGTTCCAGCCTTCTGTCACAAACAACTTCTTTCCTAGATCTCCACATATCCCTACCAGATATTACATCTTTTGCGGTCAGGATGCCTGGTCCTGTTTGCTTCAGACTAACATCTCATGCACGTTAGGAATAATATTCCAAGACTTGTCTGTACAAGTCTTGTCTGTATAAGTCTGTAAATTACCAAGGCTGAAAAATCCGAGCTCCAAAACAGTCACCTTGATTATTTAGCACTCTACCTGGGGGAATTACTTACTATTTATGTGAACAATTACAGCAGTGTTCCCACTGGTAGGAATCATGCATACAGGATTGTAAGAAACTTATCACTAACTCTGGCAGAAGTCATTAGCAGTACCACCTCTTCCGTAGATGGAACACAGATCAGTCCCATCTTGTTGGCACAAGTAGGGATGGACAGGTGCGTTGCTCTAGATTTCTTGTTCGTTAGTCATGATCTGTACCATTCCTAATACCACACTTGGATCAATGAAACAGGGAAGCTGGGACAGACCATCCAATGCCTTAAGGCAAAGCTACTGGGCTCTCTAAATTTGATCCTCATGGTCTATATGGGATTTATTCTTGGCTTGGACTGGGGTTCTTGCTTCAAAGCATCTTACAGGGGTTATTAACTGTTCTTGTTTTTGTCCTAGTGGTCATGATGCTGATCCACTGCATTCTATCCAGGTCTCAAATGCTTCTGCACAGCTACTTTCTCGTCAGATGATCACCATGATGATACAACAACAGAAAGGTCAAGAATACCTCACAGTACAGTTAACCACGGAGATGACTGAACAATCAGTTTCTAAGTGGTGAAGATCTGGACTTCTAAACTTACCTGAATTCATCAACCTACAAGCAAGAAAATTACCGAAAGGGGGGAACTGAGAGACTGAACATGCGAACAGACAGTGGCCAGACCACATATAACCGAAGATCTCTGACCCACGAACTCTGACCCACACCCTCTGCAGTAACTAGCCCAGAACGGTCAGAGTTTAGTCAATGACTGCCAGAGTCCCCATTTTTTTGGCCCCAATTTCCAACTTGAAACCAACGAGAGAAAACCAAATATATTCTCCAAGTGATCACAAGACGCTCTGTTCCTAGTTAGCTGCCTCCAGTCTCCCCATGTAAACAGCCTCCAATCACAGTACACCGGAAGCCTCCCCACTATTTTTTTTTCCTGTAAAGCTTTCCCACTCCTCTGCCTGCCTTTGAGTCTCTGCCAAAAGCAAGTGATGGTGGCTTCTCCCCTTGCTGTAGTTAAGTTCAAAATAAATAGCTCCTGCTCCTTCTCCTTCAGGTGGTCTTACTTATTTCTGCAAAGCTAAAGATTATTAGGTAATTTACCTCTCTTAAAAAAATACAACTTTGGGGGACTTCCCCGGCAGTCCGGTGCTTAGGACTCCGAGCTTCCACTGCAGGGGGCACGGGTTCGATCCCTGGTTGGGGAACCAACATCCCACAAGCTGCAGCGGTGCTGCCAAACAAAAGAATTTTCTGCCGCAACACTTCTTTTAACTTCTTTCAGTGACTATCCTGTGAGGCACCGGAGTCCTTCCCGCGTCTGTGTCCTTCCGGTCCTTAAAAATTGTTTCCTATTATCTTACCTTTCTTTCTATATATTCATGAAGTCCCTCAACCCCTTTACCCTGGAGTTTTGAGCAATCCAAGAGCTATGGCCTCTCAAGCCCTGTGGCCACAAAGCCTCAAGGAAGATTTTCAAGCTCTTTAAAACTCCCAGAAAAAAGGTAGAAAATATGGAGCAAGGCACATGCTCTGGTTGAGAGGAAACTCCGAGGACAGAGGCTGTGACACAGGCATGCGTGGGCTACCTGCAGTCCTCCAAACAAAGTCCCCTGCCTCAGGTAGCAAAAGGCAGCCTTAACGTTCCTCCTTCTTCCCAACCCACAGCAATGACTTTCCTCTGTGGGGAAATGACAAGTGCAGAAAAGGACTGGACTAAAGAAAAGGTGAGAAACAAGGGCAGCCAAAGAGTACCGTTGACAAAACTGACATCAATAAATAGGGACACGAAAAATGAACTTTGAACTTTTATTCAAGAAACTGACAGTCTGCGTGGTAAATACAGTCTGTGTATGAAATATCAAAATGGTTTCTTTCTCGAAAAATGATTTTTTTCCCCTTAGTTTTAGAATGTACTTTCCTTACCTTGCCTGCCCACGCCAATTTTGAACTGGGATTGCTCAGTGTCATCTGAGAGGATGCAGGATTATGGTCTCTCCTGATGTGGAACCCAAGTCCTGAAGTCGCAGTGATTGGCATGGTCTCTGGTCATGGCTCCCTCCACACTGCCTAGCCCAGTTCCCCGTGACACTGATGTCCCTGAAGCTGCCACAGCAAGACGGCCTCCCTGTCACAGCTCCCCTGAGAGATCTCCGTTGGCCAGGCCCTGTGGTTTAGCACATACCAGAAACATCTGCAAAAATATCTTGCCATTTGACACAGCAATAAAAGCCTGAGTTGCACAGATTAACCGGGATTTCTTTCAAGTGTTCACACACGTGCCTCTTTAACTCTGGGTGTGAAGCTTATTCTCCCAGCTGTCACCCAGTCACCCATCCAGCCTCAGCTGCAGGCACAGCAATGCGCCCCACATTGAAAAACTCTCTACATACAGGTGCTGGTTTCTCATGATCTCAGCCAAGAATCATTCACATGAATCTCAGTTCCCTAAAGAGGTGGGAGACTCTACAAAGTTCTTTGTTCTTTTTTTTGGCCGCGCGGCGTGGCGTGTTGGATCTTAATTCCCCAACCAGGGATCAAATCCGCGCTCCTTGCAGTGGAAGCTCAACGTTCTAACCACTGGACAGCCAGGGAAGTCCCTACAATGTTCGGAATGAGGCTACCAAGGTTGCTGCCATGGAGAAGGGGCGGGGCGGGGCAGGCAGCGTCAGCGGAGGGTGTTTTCTGGATGTACAGGCCCCCCCAGAGGGTAAGCACCACGTGCAAGTTCACGCTAAAGGGAAGGTGTGCCCTAACCGCTGCATGTGCCCTTGGGGCCCACTCTTACTACATCTTTTCCAGGGCCACGGAGATAAGGATTTCTCAGGCACTTTCTAGAACCACCCTAAATACCACCATCCAAATATCCTACATGTTAACATTTTCGAAGGAGGAGAGGAAACCATTTGCTCCTCTGCCTGGGAAAATGCTCTATTTATAGTGGGGGAAATTATGCTTTCCCTTTGAATTTTCTCTTATGCGTTAAGTATTTGTCCAAGACCTGTTCTCAGACATTATATTCAAACTACACTTCCACCCAAATAAGCTGGCCTCATGCCATCCTTTGTGGAGGTTGGTGGAGAACATGCTTTTTCAGAAAAATAAACCACACACACACACACACACACACACTCCCCTAATGGAAGTTCTCTGCTCTTGAAAAAGGGGTTTTTAGTTATTTTAGTATAAGCTTTTTTCAACATGGTTTCTAAACATTCAGAGGCAAAGGCTGTAGCAAATAACTGACCCTAGAAATTACGTTTATTTCCTGTCCCTGTGGTCCAGATTGAAGGAGGAAACTGAGAACAGATGCAGGTGCTGAGGGCGGGAGCTGTGGCACCGCGGGCCTGGGGCAGCCCCTGGGTGATGTGGGCACGTGACTGTGTGTGCACATGTGCACCCAGGACGGGACACAGGCCCTCAGCACCCAATGCACAAGGCAACCACACATCAGATTTATGCTGGTAACGACTCACGTTTCCCTATTGACCCACCTGCTCCTTGCCAGGTTTTTGAGGAGGAGCTCATACCATTCCTACACAGCCCGACAGGAAGACATAAACAGAAGCATTTAGTATTTTAAGTTTCACAGTGGTTCGGGTCAAAATTTTTCCTCTCATGGACCTTCGGTCATGTCTATGCATTTTACATTCTCTCCCACAACTGTCCAACTCCAGCTTCAAGAAATAAGCAGTCAGTAAATTGCTAGAGAATACCTGAACTCGACACTGGCTGCTGCTCTATTTTAGGAAGGAAACCTAAAGGAAGAATTCCTTGAATGGCAGGATGAGCTGAGTTTTAACAATGACTATAAATGTGGCTGTTCGTGTACATATTATGCAAGACAAGTCAACAGTATCACCAAGAACCTCCTAGTCCTTCAATCGGTATCACTTCCCTGGTGGTCACCACAACAGATTCCCTTGTGACACCTTACTCCTTACACTGAAACTTCAAAATCAAAAACCTGATGTTTCCAACCAGGAAGTTAAAAAGAGAAAAGAAGTTTACACATTTTAAGATACACGATTTTATTTACATAACTGAGATTATTTTCTTAGTCACCTTGATTACAAAAGCAAATTAACATGGTATGGTTTAATAACCTTTCATAAATAGATTTAACAAATTTTAATAACGGACAGATTGCTACTTAATACTCAGTAATGCTTAATAATTAGTCATCTCTGCGTATATGCATATGAAAACTCTGTCTGATAGGGCTAATAAGTATGAGTACCTTTATAACTTAGGAATAGACAATTAGATTATGAGTCAAGGGTTAATTCCCCATCACTGGGTCAGCCAGTTAGACCTGGAGTTCTCACCCTGCCGAGGACAACCTGCTGCACCCACTCACACTGAGTAGGCATTCTTAATAACTTGAGAAAGTTTATCCCCACTTCTGCATTTAACAAGATTATCATTAAGCACAGCTGAAACCCCAAAGTTTACCACAACTAGATATTTGTAAAAGAACGTATCACACAGCGTGTCTGAACAACGGCCCAAACTAAAGCCGCAATGCATCTGCAGTAAGTGTTTCTCCAGCGCTCTTCCTGGGTGTGTGCACACACATGGGCGCGTGCGCGCACACACACACACACACACACACGGCTCCTCCACATACTCATCCAAGCCTTCCTGGCCACAAAAATGCCATAATTTTACTGCTTTCGTGAAATGGTTATAAAATCCAGTATTTTAATGAGACGACATTAAGTCCTTTCACAGTGGTTTAAGTATGAAGCCCAGACAGTGTTTTGGTAACTGACCCTCTCCTGCAAAGTGACAGCGCTGGGACAGAAAGAAGAGCTGCCGGGACTTCCTGAAAGCCACCCCGGCAGGATGGGAGGAGTGCTGAGTGTCTGTGACCACAAACAAGCAGTGAAGAATGACAAGAAGCTTACGAGTCACGGTCAGAACCTAAAAAACAAAAATGTCTTCCCATAGCAGCATTATGTTACAAACACAGGAAGAGTGGACACATGTACCTTTTCACACAAGCTCTATAAGAGCCAAAACACTGTCTTTTCCATCAGAATCGTAATCAGAGGTGTCACTGTCGATGCTACTTCTAACCTAACTAGCTGAACTGTCCCTCTGAAACTGGGCACAAGTTCCACCCCACTAATGTGTGAGACGAGCCTCCGCCACTTTTCAGCGCTGGACGGGGGGACGCTGAAGGCTGTGGGGTGCAGGGATTCACCGCAAGTCTCTGCAGTCAGCAGTCCTTGGACATGAGGCCACTCCACTCAACGGCCCCACTCCTCCACACACTTCTCGTCAGGGGGTTAGTGATTACTCAGCGATGGGAACAACTGTGTCCTGGGAGCCCTCTCCCCTCACACCACCTACCTACACAGCAAATGCGGCATCATGTCTCTCCACTGTGCTAAATCTAAGAATCATTTTAATCATGATAAAAATCAAATGTCTCCCTAAGAAAAGGTTCCATGATTTAAAAAAAAAAAAAAACATTCTCAGGATCTCGAAGGCTGAGCCGAGGCCTGTCCCGAGGTCCCCTCTCCCGCTCCAGCCCTGGCTGGGCTTTGACAACCCTATGAGGCCTGGCCGGGCTCTCATTCTGAACAAGGACAGGTCGTCTGGGCCAGTTTTTTTTTCCTGCTGCCTTTTTGGTGTGTGTGCTTCATGTTTAAATCGTGTGGCCTCGTTTGGCGGCAACCGGAAAAATCAAACAGTTCGGAGAGTGCGCGAGGGACCCACACGTGTGAGCACGGAGTATGTGGTGCTCACTGCTGAACCCAGACCAGTGCTGGGTGCTGCCGTGGACTGAAGAGGAAGGGACACCTACATGCTGGACTCAGAACACTGGTCCAGAGCGCTACGTCTGCTGGGAGGGAAAATCACCAGCCAGTGTGAAATGTGCAAGGAGGGGCCAGCAGACTTTCTGTTCTCGGTATGTTTCTTCCCCTGTGAGTCCATTACCTTTCACAAAGAACTGTTAACTATCAAACGTGTCCATTAATTGTGCCGCGGAGGGTGAAACCATCCAGTTAGCATATACACTATCATTTGCATATCTTGGACACCCAGTGTTGGTGCCATCGGCTCTCGTGAGTGGTACAGGACTCTCTTCAGGCCAGTTCGGGTCTGACATGCCTAAAAATGAAAACAGATCATTTGTTCTGCACTGAAGAACCCAAACTCCACGTGCAGACAGTAAGGCCTTGGCAAAACTCCCTTTGAGGTTCAAACCAAACTTCTGGTTTCTGGGCCAACTGCCTGCAGAGTTTCGTGCTCCAGGTTTCCAAAACATGGGTAACATTTGGGCAGAAACATCACGTGCTCTCTGGTAACTGCAGCTTACCAGAAACTACCAATTTGGACTTTTATAAGCTTCAGACTCTCAAATCTGATAAATACTTGTTGACCTGTTTAACTCTTTTTCTAAGGCAGCATAAGGCATCAGCACCTTGCTGTACTACATGGCTTACTGCAGCAGGAAACTTTCTATAAAAAGTTCTCTAACGTAAAGGAGCCTACTTGTCTTCCATCCCAGCCTACCACGGAGGAGAATCTTCCAAACCAAGGGTGCACGCAGGCGAGCCCCACAGCGTCGACAGGACAAATGGCAAGTAGCACTAGCCAGTAAGGAATCAGTGACCCAGGAGGCATGCAAAAGGAACAATCTCGGCAGAAAAATGCCTGAAACTCCCAAGATTTCAAAACAATCCATGATGAAGTTAGGAAACAGGAAAAAATTTCAAGTACTGAATCGAAGACAAAAGAAGGAGTTTTGGCAAGAACCATATTTACTGTCCATTGCAAGACCACAGCACCACAGACTACGTTCTTTCAAAAAGCATTTTGCTCCAGCTTTTTGCACTGACTTCATAAGTGACAACTGTCATGACAGTTTGTAACGCAAAGGATGTGAAAACAGCAGTCTGCATGTGTCCTCCCATTCCCCCCCCCCCCCGCCATTGTGGTCCCCAGCACCAGGTGGCCTCCAAGAGCTGCCTTCCACCCAGGCAGGGTCTGGGGGAGCGGCCACTGGCTGTGCTCTTAGTGCAGGCAGAGTGGTGCTGGCTCCTCCTTTATAAATTAAATGCCTCCCCGGATCAGGTAAATTTATCCCAGTAGTTAAATTAGAAGTACTATGACTTGATACCCACCCAGGAAATGACTTAGTCATCATTTTCTCAATATCCCCTGAGAGTTCTGCCCTGCTCTCTTTCTTCTCTATCGTCCTAAGTTGCTGGGCAGTGTGGTAATTACACATATTTTCACATCCTTTTAAAAAAACATAATAGTAAAAATGCCTGAATGTAAACGGATGCAAAGTCAGACATTTACAAACAAAAAGGTTCAGAGCAGACTTTGGCTTCATTCAGACCAGAAACACTCTTAAAAAGCATTACAGAGAGTAAGGACAGTGCAGAGAGGAACAACGTGGCTAGAATCTAGTAAATGCATGTGAAATTCTACCATAGAGTTTGTTTTCAATCCACGTGGAGGGGAGGGTTCGAGGGAGGGGAGTGTTATTACAGTCCACCAGGGGCATCTCCTCCTCCGACAGGCCGTCGTCGTACAGCAGGGAATCAGATGGGGTGGACGCGGCCAGGTCCAAGTAGTCCTGGAAGGGAGAGAGGGCTGGTCACCCCGGCGCAGGCCACTACTGGACACGCCTGCCACTCCCTGCCCAAGAGCAGAAGCCCCGGCAGAGTCCCACCCCATGCCTACTGGCCTCTTGTGAGACCGGAGCCCCTCGCCAGGGTGCCAGCACTGAGCTCCTCCAGCCCCTGCCTCGCCTGGCCCTGCTCCATGGTCCTCATCGCTCCCCCCTCGACAATTACCTCCTTGGGGGCACAAATGTGCTCCCTCACTGTCCTCGTTCTCTCTCTGCAGTACTGGGGCACCAGGCCCAGCACTGGAGAATCAGCCTGTTTAAAAAACCCAAGGCTCTGAGAGAGCTCGCTGCAGTCCCATGACTCATTGCAGGAATGCCAAGAAGCACTCTCCGGCTTCCCTCCAAGCATCTCGAACATCATGTCAGGACTCAGAAATCTGAGGCACTGATGTGGGTTTTGCAGAGGACACTGCTATAGATAAGCTTCAGCTCCCAAGCATGACGATTCTTGAATACCTGCTATTTCCACTTCCCTGGTTAAACGTGTAAAGAATGGTTCCAGCGTTTTGCTGGCTGGTTCTCGGCACTGTTCTAGGAAGGCCATCTCTTGGCATCAGCTATCGCCTTTGTTTGGGACAACCCTGCACTCACAGGGTTCACCCAAACGGTACACTGATGCTCTGATGCTGAGTTTTATTACAAGTGGCCGAGTCCACGCATCTTGCTCTGAAGAAATAACTTTTAGTAAATGTGTCAATGGAAGGACAAAACGACGATGGCAAGGTCTGTGCCTGTTTTGTTTACTTGCGTGCCCAGCATCTAACACAGAACATGGGAGTCAGCGATTGCTTAATCAATGTTAGTGGAAACTTTGTTGACTTCCTCAGTCACCTGGAGTTGTAAATTTGGAGGCACACGGATATGACTGTTTGGCCCACACAGAGGTTTTGGAAATTTAAATGAGTTGCTATTAAAAACTGGGAAACAGGGCTTTCCTGGTGGCGCAGTGGTTGAGAGTCCGCCTGCCGATGCAGGGGACACGGGTTCGTGCCCCGGTCTGGGAAGATCCCACATGCCGCAGAGCGGCTGAGCCCGTGAGCCATGGCCACTGAGCCTGCGTGTCCGGAGCCTGTGCTCCTCAACGGGAGAGGCCACAACAGTGAGAGGCCCGCATACCGCAAACAAACAAAAAAACAAAAAAACTGGGAAACAAAATAAATATCCCTTAAAATTCAGAAGACCCGGCATGCCGGCACTCATGTTCATACAGGTTACAAGTGTCCACAGTGAGGGGCCTTTCAGGGGCAGCTGGTGGGCTCCTGTCTGTCACAGTCTGCTGGTGTCTAGTCACTTCCCACCCCCAGCCGGGCCCCTGACAGCATATGAATTTAGGACACAGTCATTTCAACTCTACTTCCTCATGTTCTGTTATTGAAAATGATTCTGTTTGGCTTTGGAATATTTTCCTTCCTAAGGAAGGAAATTTTCCTTCCTAAGGGTCAAGGTAAAAATCTTGGTTTCTTCCTGATTTAAAAGAAGCCCAAAAGGCCTGGATTAAGGACAAGGGTTCAGTCGCTGGCTCCCCCTGGGGGCAGCACGACCAACTCCCTCCAGGCAGCCTCGCTCTGCGTTCCGCGCTGGGAACTCCACTGACCGGAGGGCGGGAGGCCCGCGGGAAGCTGGCACCAGGAATCGTCTCGGGGTACTCACTCTGCTCTTAACCATCATCTTATCCAGGTCTTTGCTGATGTCAGCGAATACTGGCCTCTTGTCTGGCTCCTCCTTCCAGCACTGCAGCATCAGACTGTACCTGATGGGACACACAGGTGGGCGGTGACGATCCAGCAAGGACTGCCCGGTCATAGCCACCAAACTCAGTACAGTGCCCTGGGCCCCGCGGGCTCTGTTCCTGAACCTCAAAGCTGTTTTTGTGTCACTGACATCCTTCTCTGAGGTGGGTCAGAGTTTGAAGGGTCAGCAGGGGCTCACAGCGTCTGGTGCTATGATGGCTAAGGCAGAAATGCTGGTCGTTAAAACTCTTATGAAGGACGAACCGGGTATGAACACAAACACCTGCCAATCACACTCTGACTTGTACCTTCCTCCCTCCCCTGGGGCCCTGGCCTGGTTGCAGGGCTTCCAGAGCTACTGTGTGGGTGTGTGCTGGGCCCCTGCCTGCCAGCCCAGGCCGTCCAGGGAGGTGGCACCTACTCACCCTTGCGCTCCCCCATCTAGCCTCGAGCCAAGCACGTGGCAGGCGCATGACAGACTTCATAGAATGAATGGACCAGTGTCTCTCTGCCTGCAGATGACCCCTTCTCATGTGTTCTCAACCTGTCCTCTGAGAATCGTCTGATGGAACCACCATCAGATGAGAAGATTCCAGTGCCCTAGGGCTAAAGTCCAGGCTCCCCCTGCCCACTCCTTGCCTGCCTTTGTGCCGCCACTTGTGTACTCCCCTATATGTGCCCTTGGGGCCATTCTGAATTACCCACCCCTCTCCAAGCATCCTGGGACAGGTCTCTGGCTTCTGGCTCAAGCTGATCCCTCAGTCTGAAGCACCCTCTCATCCTTCCACCACCTTTCCCCAGGTCCTGCCCCCCCCCACCCCTGTAAGTCCCTCCAGGAGGCCGACCCAGCCCCCAGTGGAGTCAAGGGTCCCCAGCATCTGCCGTCACACCCAAGGGTGGTTCTCTGACTTCTGCCCCGTCATGCCCCGCCTGTCACTACCCGCCACCGAGCTCGCCCTGGGCTGGCACCCAGGGCTGCCCAGGAGCGGGAAGGAATGAGTGCATGTGTCTCATCCCCAGCAAAGTCCAGTGTGTCTGTGTCTGAGGAAGGCTGGGCCGGAGCAAAGCCTGCTCACATCTCCTCGCTGCAGTTGTCTGGCCTCTCCATCCGGTAGCCTGTCTTCAGAAGGTTGAAGAGCCGCTCTGGAGGAATCCCAGGGTAGGGGTTGCCCCCCAGGGTCACAATCTCCCACAGCAGGACACCGAAGGACCACCTGCAGGGAACAAGAGGACCAGTGAGTGGTTGCACTGGGTCTGCAGTGCCCTCTGCGCACCAGACACTCATCCGCCCCAGCAGCGTCTGACCCCGAGTCCCCAGTACAGAGAACGGCCCAAGTGCTCACAGCTTCAGCCTGTGCTGACCTAACAGATGGGGTGGGGAATAGAGGTGGGGATGAGCCATCTGCCTGCCCTGCCCCCACCCCTGCCAAGCCGCTGCCCAAGCTCAGCCCCTTCACCCGAAAGGGCACACGGCTGGCCCCTGAGGTGATGCTCTGAAGCATCAGAGATGGCACAGGGCAGCCAAGCAAGCATGTCAAAACGTAGGCGGGACCTAGGCCACAGGGCAGAGGGCTCCCTGCACAGTTCCTTCACCTTTTCTTGTGCTTGCAAATTTTAGTAAGATCTTAGAAGAAAAAAAAGCACTGCTATAGAAAACATACTTAACTGTGAGAGAAAATTTACTGTGAAGTGGGGACAAAATCATATCACAAAACAGTATTATCACACGAGCCCACTTACAGTAACAAAAAGCATATACCTGCACGCCACAGAAAACTCCAGGCCATGCCTGCGAGGGCCAGCAGTAGTTACTTAGGGGTGGTGGGATCCTAGTGGCTTTTAGTCTCTTCATTTTGCTTTCCCCTGCATTTCTAATTTTCTTACGGTCAACTTTGTAATCAGAACACAGTTGTTAAAACTGTCTAAGAACTGCCTTTTCACAGCCCACATTATTCAAAATATGCAAGCCTGTTCAGAGCAGAACACTTGGAAACAAGTCTGTTGTATTTTTGAAAACTATCAAAAATGTAATTGGGGGCTTCCCTGGTGGTGCAGTGGTTGAGAGTCGCCTGCCGATGCAGGGGATGCGGGTTCGTGCCCCGGTCCGGGAGGATCCCACATGCCGCGGAGCGGCTGGGCCCGTGAGCCATGGCCGCTGAGCCTGTGCGTCCGGAGCCTGTGCTCCGCAACAGGAGAGGCTACAACAGTGAGAGGCCCGCGTACAGCCAAAAAAAAAAAAAAAAAAATGTAATTGGACCTGGAAGACTGAGTTTTGGTCCCCAACTTGGAGTAGTTTGGGGCACCTGCCTAGAAACTCACTCAAGACCACCCCTGCCTATGGGCGGGGACCAGTCCCCAGGGACCTGCTTGAGCCCAGCCTGTGCTCAGGCCCATAGGAGGGGAACTGTTTGGCTGAGCCTGTGTGTCAGAGACACCCAGAGAGGAGAGGGGAGGGGAGAGGGAGGGAGGCGAGGGGGTCTGCAGCTATGGCTCACACCCTTACACTCCACCCTTACGCTCTGAAAGAAGCAGCTTTCAGAATTACTGCCTGGGCCCTCGCCAATTGCTGAGGGAATACACAAAGCCCCGGCAGCTTGGAGGGTTTACTCTGGATGGTTGGCATGAGCTGACAGGCGCTCAGGGCCAGCACTGTTCCCCAGTGGAGGTGCTGAGACAGGCGGCATGGCCCTATACACGTGTAACCTCCCCCGCTCCCGGGAAGGCAACACCCACTCACACATCACTCTGGGTGGTGTAGATGTGATCGAAGAGGGACTCGATGGCCATCCACTTGACTGGGATCCGACCCTAAAGAGGGTGTGAAAGCAAGGCATTAACGTAGCTCTGACATCCTGGGAACTGGCGGCGGGTGGGGGGAAGGGGGGCCACGTCCCAGGCTCTTCCAGCTCTGAGGGGATGCTGAGTAATGACACCAGAGTGTTCCTGGGTACAGGATTGGTGCCTCGCAGGGGCCGGAGCCCCAGCCTGGCCCTCCCAGGCTTGGCTGACACATCAGAGGGAGTCAGCTGGCCTGCCTACATCTACACAACGTGTGCCTGTCACGCACCACAGCCCTGTTGAGAAGAAACCCAAGAAGTTGATATTGAGCACAAGCCACGTCCCCCTATGGCCGCTTCCCTGGCTGCTGCCGCCCAGTGGGTGGGCCAGGAATACCATGCAGCGACGTCTCCCTTGATTTCTGAGGGTGAACGAGTTTGGGAAACTGACATCCAGCATTTTCCATCTTGGGGACTTCGGATGCAAACAAACACACTAAAGGCTCTTCTGAGAAGCTCTGAGGGAAGAAATCAGTGTGTGTGCCTTCGGGCTGGTTTTCACCTCTTATTTTATCCCAGGGCCCTTTCAGCATCCTCTGAAAGAGTGCCCCCTACCACAGAGGTGCTGGGGTCAGACCTAACAAATCCTTTCTAATGCAACTCGAGAAATAGCTTTTCAGTACAAATAGGTCAGCCTTAAGGCACAAATCAATTTTTTTTTTAAAAGGCATGCATTAGACTTCAATGCAACGTTTACTATAATTCTTTTTTAAAAAAGTATTCTTGGGCTTTCCTGGTGGTGCAGTGGTTAGGAATCCGCCTCCCAATGCAGGGGACATTGAGCCTGGTCCGGGAAGATCCCACATGCCGCAGTGCAATGAAGCCTGTGAACCGCAACTACTGAGCCTGCGCTCTAGAGCCCGCGAGCCACAGCTACTGAGCCCACGCACCTAGAACCCATGCTCCGCAAAAAGAGAAGCCACTGCAATGAGAAGCCCACGGGCTGCGATGAAGAGTAGTCCCCACTCGCCGCAAATAGAGAAAGTCCGCACACAGCAACGAAAACCCAGCGCAGCCAAAAATAAAAAATAAATAAATTAAAAAAAATTGTCTTTAGGATTTATATCCTTAATGAAGTGTGACTGTTTCGGGGGGGTGTGTTCCTAACAATGCTGCCTATAGCCTGTGCTCCTGGGGGACGTGCTTGGCCACATTGTGCTTCTTGCTTCATGACACGGGGCCTTCCTGAGGACCTATGTGTCAACAGGAAAGCTCTGTCCACCACCCTCCACAGGGCAGGGAGCAGCCCCTCTCCACTTCCCCTTCAGCACTTCTGAGATGTGCTGTCACAACAGACACCCCAGAAGAAATTAAACAACACCCTCACGGCCCCTGGCAACACCAGGTCTTCTCCTGACCCTCAGAGCAAAGCTGAGGTGTATGCCGTCACTTTCTGTGGTTTTCTTTTTGAGCAGCGTATGTTCTGAATGCCAGGCTAGCTGAGTGTCTTGAAGGTACCCGTGAGCTGGCCCTGTCCAGTCTGTCACAGGGAGGCTGCAGGAGAGGGGCTGAGAGGGCAACAGAACTAGAGGGTCAAGACCAATGCCACAGAGAACTGGACCGCGCCAGGGAACCAGATTTCCCGAGAAGGGGCCCTGACCACCTGTTTCAGTGACTCGGAAAAAGCTTCTGAAATCCCTACATTGTGACTCCAGACCCTGTCTCCAGGGCCTCCTGGTGCATCTTCCAAACTCTCTTAGGCAGGGGTTCCCAGGCCCTCGTCCCAGGAGAATCCCCACCTGTAAAGCGATTCATTCCCTTCTGCAAGGAATGAATAGCAAGCTTGGGTTTATTTCATTGCTCTCCTCTAAGCAAAGGACTAAAGGAAACAGTGACCTTCGCCCTGTAGGATCAAGAGGAACAACTGCAGAGAAGAAGGTTGTTATTTCTGCAGTGTTAGGTGACCTTCAAAAAGGACAGTGATCAAAAGCGAGAGAAGCTGCAGGGTCCCCACTACCCAGTGGGCAGCTCTGCAAGACCACGTGTGGCCCTGAGGAAGAGAAGAAACAGACTTGGGGCTGAGTCCTGAGCTGGGTCTCTGGGGACCCAGGACTGGGGAAGGGTTTAGGGATGAGGGCTGGAAATTTATACTCTAAAAACCTGCTTTATCTTCTCCAGATAAAAATCTTGCCCCTGCCCTGTGGGTACCCTGACGGTTGCCCACACCCAGCCCGGGAGCCCCAGGACCCGGTACCTTGCTCCTCTTCACGTAGGAATCCTCTTCATAAACATCTCGGGACAGACCAAAATCCGAGATCTTCATCCTGCGCCCCTCGGCTACTAGGACGTTTCTGGCTGCCAAGTCCCGATGGACGAGCTGCAAGGGCGACAACGGCAGGGACCCCTGACACCCGGGCCCATGGCAGGCGGAGGGGAGGGCAGGGCTGGGACGGCACACACCTTCATCTCGGCCAGGTACTGCATCCCCCGCGAGATCTGCCAGGCGAAGGAGATGAGGTCGCCCATGGTCAGGGCCCGCTCCTCCGGGTTGTCCAGGTAGCTGGAGTTGCGGCTGTCTCTGCTGCCCACGTAGCCGGGCCCCGCCTTGCGGCTCTCTCGGAGGAAGCCCCGCAGGGAGCCGTACTTGGCATACTCCACAATGAGGAGCAGCGGCCCTGGGGGCAGAGGGGGCTGTGGGCTGGCTGCCTGTAGTGCCCCGGGCAGGCCAAGTCAGGCCAGCTCTGGGCAACTGCTTCCCAGAGCACGGGCCAGGCCGCAGGGCCCCTGGGCAGGCTCTGCACCCGGGCAGACAGACCCAGCCCTGCTCTGGGGGGCAAGTGCCTGCGTTCTGGCAGCCTGAGGACTTAAGCTCCAGCTCACTCTCACATCACTGGCTCTCCGCCTTGCGGGGGCCATGCCAAAGCCAGCTGCCTGGGTGGTCGAGCGTGACCTCTTCCCTGGGTGCCCCAGGCAGCCGGTCACTACATTCAGGACTGTCCTGGGAGGCACCCCCTGCTGCTAGGATGTCAGGCCTTTCTGCATCCTCGGTCCTGCCACAGCATGGCCTGGGGACGGCTGACAGAGGCAGGGTCTGGATCTGCCCGTGGCCACCTGCTTCCTGCTCCTGTCTGCTCTCAGCAGCTCTGGGCTGCAGTCCTGCCCGAGGCCCAGCCCTGAGTTCTGCTGGCTCTGACCAGTGTCCCTGCTGCCCTCTCCCTGTCAGCCCCGTCTCCCTCACACCCCAAACACACACACACACACACACACACACATACACACACATACACACACACACACACATACAGTGGGAGGTCCCTTGGGTGATACAGCAGGTTTGGAAAACCAGCAGAGCAGGATGCTTTTGGAGGGCTGGGGTTGGGGTCACCCGGAGCTTATGGCATGTCTGGTTCCCCGTGCCCAGGAGGCAGTGCTCATTTCTGGAGCTCCCTGCCTTGGGGGCTCTGCCTGGAGCAGGGGGCTGACAACCAGGATGTCCCCAGAGACCTCATGGCAGCCCTGGCAGGCCCAGGAAACACACTGCGGGGAAGGCCTCACACAAGCACTCCTGCTGCACCCCTTCCGGCCCTCTCACTGACACGCAAGCTCCAGGCAGGAGCCAGAGACCCTGCTTCCGGGAGAAGAGAGAACAGGCGCCCAAGGAGGAAAGGATGGGGAAGGGGAAGGAGGCAGAATGGAGCGGCCCAGAGCCCCCTGGCCTGCGCCTGGTGGCTGCTCGTCCCTGGCTGGCCTTACCGTCCTGGCTGCAGGCCCCGTATAGCTTGATGACTTGCGG
The DNA here is from genome assembly GCF_964270905.1 of Leucopleurus acutus. Taxonomy (NCBI): domain Eukaryota; kingdom Metazoa; phylum Chordata; class Mammalia; order Artiodactyla; family Delphinidae; genus Leucopleurus; species Leucopleurus acutus. The sequence goes on from NC_139156.1 coordinate 74,631,101, forward strand.
GTGGCTGACCTGCGTCAGGAGGTTGAACTCTGACAGCAGGTCCCGCAGCTCGCTCGCCGAGGCGTTCTCTGAAATGCACATAAACACAGCAGGTTGCAAAGCAGTCCCTTCTGTTAGCCCCTTCTGCAGCCCTGCTGGGTCACGGCACCCACAGCGCGGGGGTGGGGGGCGGTCTGCACAGACCCATTATCCCCTTCAGAGACATCCTACCCAGGTTCAGACGAGGCCTGCAAGGGTCCCACTGCTTGGAGCTACTCTCAGCCCGTGGGAGGGTCAACAGCAGCCTCGTGTGCCTCCGGGGAGTAAGAACCCGAGAAGCACACTTCCACACGAGCAGATCTTTCCATGGAAAGCCTCCCAGGGCTGGGCTGTATGCACAAATGGCATTATTTCCCTGCAATCACCATCTTTCAAAGACAGTGGTGCACAGAGACCCCCTCGTTAACCCTTCTGGGAAAGTAAAGGGACTCCCTGTTGTCCCCAAACACCTGCTGACCAAGCGCTCAACAGTGGCGGGTGAGGCCCTGCAGAAAGGTGAAGACCGCCAGACATCACAGAAGCCCTCCAGCCACGCTGAGCACGCGTGTCCCAAGGGTGGACAGAGCATGCTCGGGCTCCCACCAGAAGCTTGGGTGTGGAGGTATTCTGAGACAAAAGCTGTGGCTACCCAGTTCTCCTGGGTTGGTGGTCCCACAGCCCACTGCCCAGCTGTGTCACCTCCTCTGGGTGCAGACTTGTCTGGAGATGAGAAGACAGCTGGGAGATGGGGCACTGGGACTCTCTGGACCACATGTAGGTGACCCAGGGCCAGTCTCACTGTGCCCCTTAGGGCCTGGGATCTCATGGGCAAGGGGCGACCCCAGTCTGAGGGCCTGGGCAAGTATCCAGAAGCACTCTCCACTGCACGGCCCCCCGACTGCTGAACCCACGTGTGCAGCAGTCGACTGTGTCCACTGCACGGCCGCTGGGCCCTCAGTCGGTCCACCTGGGCCAGAGCCTGGCTGTGCCCAGTCTCTGCTGAGAAACTCCAGTGAGGATGCCTAGCTTGCGGCAAGCCTGGGGCGGGGCAGACCCGCTGAGGACCAGTGGGGATTGGGCAAGGCAGGGCCCTAGGGGGCAGGGACTGGTCCTTACAGGTGGTCTCTTCACCAGGACTCTGGTGGATGCTTGGCTGAGAGAAATGAATGCAGCAGACTGGGTTGGGGAGAGCTGTCAGTCCAAAACCCAAAGGGCTTTTAATTTAAACTCGGATCTTTACCCAACACTGGTACAGAAGTAGCACCACTCCAGAACCTTCCAAGGGAGGAATATCCTCACCCTGCTTCTCCAGGGACCACGCCAGCCCACATCATCCATGGTGGGGATCCCCAGACTGCAGCCACTCAGGAAGAGCAACGGGGGGGGCCTCTTCAGGAGGCAGCAGGCCAGCTGCCAGAACCCTGGCTGTCGCGTGGCTTCACCCATCCCTTGGGGCGCCCGCAGGTGTGCGTGGCAGAACCATCATTGTGTACTGCCTGGACAGATACCTTTCAGCATCTTTACAGCCACAGTCGTGTACCCTGCTTTGCCTTTCAGCCGGAAGGCCGTTGCCTTGACCACTTTTCCAAATTCTCCTTCTCCCAGAGTTTTTCCAAGAACCAAGTTCTTCCGAGGGAATTCCCACTTTGGATCCTCCTAGGTTGGGTGTGAAGGAAGGGAGACAAGAAGAGAGGGAAGAAAGATGGTGAGAAAAGAAAGAAGGCAAGATCTGGTGGACAGCTCCAGTGTGCAGACAACTGACCGTCACCTGAACCAGCCCGTGATAGTCACCATGTACAAGGGCAGGACCCCACAGTCAGGCCCTGAGGTGCCGTGACATGATGTGTCTCCCGCACGGGAAGGCAGGTGTTGCCACAAACCAGCCTGGACTCCGTCATGTCCGTACCCTTGCTGGCCCCTGTCTACTGAAGATGCCCTGTGCCACCCAGGCCCATGTCCTTGTCTGTCCAATGAGGGATTCGGGGCTTACTCAGCACCCACAGGTGCTCACAGGGGAGCATGGCCTCTTCCCTGGGAGTCAGACCCAAGCCGCTCAGCACCGCCTCCGCTTTGGACACCAGGCCACAAGGCACTGACTGGCCAGCAGCCCAGATCTTCAGGTGCCCTTTCCAGAGACCCCCCCAGGACTCCCAAGAGAACCGAACTGGCACCAGTGGCCCAAGTTGCCTACCAGCCAGCCCAGGACCCCTGGCTAATGGTGGGAGTGTCAAGGACACCTTCCCTGTGTGGCAGCCCCTGGAAAGGTGCCACTATGTTCCTCGGGAACCTCCACCCCAACGCGTGGAAAAGCCTGCTCCTCCCATAGGCCCAGTCGTTACCCTGAACCTGCACCCCCCTGCCTCCCCACCGAAGTCCCATCCACATACCATGCCCACTCAAGACCGCACCAGGGCAGCTTCCCAGACCCCCAGCCCGGCTCATGTACTTGAATTCTGGGGATGCTGAATCCAGTCTGGAACCTGCCCTCCTGTGCCAGCACTGGGCATCCTTTACCCCAAGCCTCGCTGCAACTGGGTGGCGAGTGGGTGTGGCTTCAGGTGCTGTTTACGCCGTGCCCTGCCAGGCTCGCCTAACACACGGAGATGACACCACTGGGGACGCAATGCCCCCCAGTGAACAGAGCCTTGTGTTCTGACATCTGGGAGCAAGGCAGTCTCCTCTCAGCACCATGGCCAGGGGCGCCTTCCAGCCAGTTCCCGGGCGTCCTGGTATCTCAGGTTCCCCAAGAACCCATTAGTCAGGGTCAGTGCTGACAACACGGTCACCACCGCCCTGGTGTCCACACTGCACTGGATAACAGTTTACTGCTCACAGACACTGCGCTAAGGTGGATATCACTGATTTAATCCTCTTAAAAATGTCAAAAACCATTCCCCCCACTTTACATGAGACAAAACAAAGGCCAAAAGATTGCGTAGCACATCGAAGACCTCGGAGCTGGTCAGTGGGGCCCCCGGACCTTGGGCCCGGCTCTGAGTTGCTCTGGGCTCTGGGCTGGAGGCAACACGGGCCGAGGGTGGTTTTTGCGGAGGAGTTCCCCCTGCGCATGCACCTTCCAGCACCACTCTCACCGTGCGCCTCAGCCCCAAACCGCCAGGGCATTTAAAGGAATCAAACGGCTCGTCCCACACGCCTGCTGTGGAGGCTGAGATGCCGCTGGGGCTGGAGAACCCCACCTGCGGAGCGATGGGAACTAGGGAAGTCAGGAGGGAGGCCTCTGTGGCCACCACGTCAGGGAATAGCCCTCACGGCCCAGACCCTCACCGAGGGGCCAGCACCCCTTGGGTGGCACCTCCTATGAATCCTGGCTACCTCCTACCCTGGGCTGCGGACGGTGGCCCCCGGGTGCCGAGCTTCCTGCACACGGCGCAACGCTCCCTACCCAGCCTCGTGGGGGGAACTTCTGTTCCCACGCACCCTCGGCTCTGGCCACCTCCCTCAGCCCCTCCCAGCACCCGGCTGCCAGCAACTTGGGCGCTCCCAGCAAGCACACTGAAGGGCACGGCAGGCAGAGGAGTGGCCTGGCCAGGTCGGGGTGGTGTCTGATGCGCACACGCTGACCGCAGGCCCAGGCCCTGCCATGCAGGAGGGGCTCGGGAAGCCTGCTGGCTCTGGGTGGCACTCTTCATCGACCGGCCAGCCACAGGCCCTGGCCAGGCTCCCCCGCAGGTGCCCTAGAGGCCCCTCAGTGCCCCCTCCCTCGGGGCCAGAGACAGACTCCCCTCTCTGCTGCTGCCACCCTGACCAAGCCCCCGCCTGCCAGCCTCTCTTGCCTGGATGAAGACAGTGCCTCATCACGGGGCTCCCACCCCACAGACTCCCAACAGAGCGGCCTGCGGAAATGAAGGCAGAACATGGGCCCCACCCCCAGGGGTCCCACCCTCTGAGAATAAAATCCACGGTCCTCCTCAGCGCCTCCCCCAAGCCTTCCTCCTCCCAGCGCTTGGAGCATCTGCAGGATAGCTCCCGGTCAGGTTCAGCACGGCCCACTCTCCCCGTATCCTAACGGCCCAGATCTCAGTCCATATAAATCAGCACCCATCATTCTCCACCCTGCTCCACGCTCTCCGCCGCTCCCTGGAAGGCCGCTCAGTGAAGACAGGGGGCTGTTGGAATGCTCAGGGTGTCCTCCCGGTGGGTGAGAACGTATTAGCCCCAGGTGACCCGTCCCCTCCTCCCCTCCCAGCTGCCCGAGACCAGAGGCCCGGCGCCACCTGCAGGCCCCCTCCCCCCGGGGGCGGCTGCCTCCCCAGCCCCGAGGCCACACGGGGAACCTCACCGGGATCTTGAAGGTGTGCACAGAGACCTGGTTCTCCACGGAGTCCAGCGAGGGCCGGCGGGCACTGGATGAGGAGTAGCTGACCGGAAAGGCCTGGGCAGGCCGGCGGAAGGTCATCTCAGCTGAGGCGATGGGTGGCTTGTGGGCGTTCTTGTGGTAGCGGTGGATGCAGAAGGTGGACAGCAGCACGGACATGATGAAGGAGAAGAGCACGGCTGCCGCGATCACTGTGCGGCAAAGCTCGTCACACAGAGGGTCTGCGGGCAGCAGGGGTGGGCCGTGAGAGATGACACCCCGGGAGGGGGACCCCAAATACCCTCAGGAGCTGGTACAGAGCAGCTCTCCAGCCCCCCACGCCCAGGATAGCCGGGAAGTGTCTGCTGTGACCAGCTTTGAGCATCCTGGAGAGCACTGCTTGTGTGAAGGTCTGAGAGTAATTGCCAACCCTCCAACAGAAGCGGCCCACAGGAGGAACTGTTCTGTACGTTCTTGCTGTTGGAGACTGTTACCACCCTTTTCCAGAAGGAATGAGAGTTTATAAGCAGCCTGCCTAAGGTCACACAACGGACATCATGCACACCTGCACCCACCCACCCTAGAATGCTGCACTGAAGCCAGAGGCCCAGGGGCACTGGTGGGGAGGTGCAGCTCTTCCCCTGTGTTCCTGATGTCTTTTGTATTTTCTTTATAGTCAGTATAAAGGAAGGAGGAAAGAAAACTGGCCCAGGACCTAGGGCTGTGCAATAACAACCCAAATACCAGAAAAGCATCCCTGGGCTCAGCACATCCGCATGTGCTCAGTGGGGCACCTGCTGTCCCAGAAGAAGCACCTAGAGGCTCTGGCTAGGAGGATGGGGACCCATTTGGCCAATGCCATGGGCCCAGCAAAGGCCCTGCACAGCGACAGTCCGAGCAGACACTGAGTTATCTGGTGAAAGAAATAATTTTCCAGCCCAACCCTTACCACAGAACTTTGGGCCAGGGAGTTCCCTGGTGATTCAGTGGTTAGGGATCTGTGCTTTCACTGCCAAGGGTACGGGTTCTATAATCCCTGGCTGGAAATGGAAGCAACCTAAGTGTCCATCGACAGATGAATGGATAAAGATGTGGCACATACATACCATGGAATATTACTCAGCCATAAAAAGGAACGATATTGAGTTATTTGTAGTGAGGTGCACGGACCTAGAGTCTGTCATACAGAGTGAAGTAAGTCAGAAAGAGAAAAACAAATACCGCATGCTAACACACATATATGGCATCTAAAAAAACAAACAAAAAAAGGTTCTGAAGAACCTAGGGGCAGGAGAGGAATAAAGACACAGACGTAGAGAATGGACTTGAGGACATGGGGAGGGGGAAGGGTAAGCTGGGAAGAAGTGAGAGAGTGGCATGGACATACATACACTACCAAATGTAAAACAGATAGCTAGTGGGAAGCAGCCACATAGCACAGGGAGATCAGCTCGGTGCTTTGTGACCACCTAGAGGGGTGGGATAGGGAGGGTGGGAGGGAGACGGAAGAGGGAGGGGATGTGGGGATACGTGTATAGCTGATTCACCTTGTTATAAAGCAGAAATTAACACACCATTGTAAAGCAATTGTACTCCAATAAAGATGTTAAAAAAAAAAAAATTCCCTGGCTGGGGAACTAAGATCCTGCAAGCACGCCAAAAAAACCCCCAAAACACCACCAAACTTCAGGCCAGAAGGCAGTCTTAGAGGCCCTGACCCAGCTACCAGTCTGCACTGATGGGGGAACCAAGACCCTGAGGGAAGGAAAAAGGTCTCCTGGGTTTCTGCGCCTTCCTGCAATTTCCTCCCTCGCTCCTCGGGGCTCAGGGAGGCGCGGGGATCCCTGCCCGCGTGGCCCCAGCCAGCTCACCTTGGCTGTCTTCTGGCTCGCAGAAACACTTCTTCTCCTCCGGGAAGCAGTTGCAGATACCGAAGCCGGCTTTAATCCCCCGGCGCTCCCCAGGCTCGTGCCCACCAATGATGCTGCCGCCCCCTGATGATGGACACAACTCACTCAGCAGCCCACTCAGCCTCGGGGGGACCTGACCAGCCAGACCACCCAGACAGGAGCGTGAGAGGCCCCTCCCCACCTGATGTCAGCACTCTCAGGCCCAGGGAGCGCGGTGAGCTCAGAAGTCTGTGTCACCCAGGCAGGAGTCTCAGCACGACAGGCCCCTGAATCAGTCCCCTGGCCACAGCGGGCGCGAGGAGGAACCCACAGGCTGCCCAGGGCCCTTGCTGAGGTCCACACATGGTTACTTTTCAGAAGCAGAGCACGGGCAGCAGGGGCAGCCTGGAGCCAGCGGAATGGGGGACAGGGCGCTGCACCCCCGTGAGTCGGCCAGGACAACACTGGAGAGGGTGGGTCAGGCCAGCAGGCGCTAGTCTTGGGGGAGGAGAGCCCTTTGTTCAAATGAAATGTTAGAAAAAGGCTCAGCACATGCAACCCAGGAAGTCGGCTGGCCTGGCTGAAGTGCAGGTGGGAGTCCGAGCCCCTTCAGCTTGCTACCTACACCCCCTTCCCAGGCCCTGCCCTTCCTCAGGTGCACGCGCAGGCTCAGTGCTTACGGAGGCAGTCCTGGGGGCAGATGTTGGCGTCTCTGCTTTCCACGGCGTCACAGTGGCCGTCGGGGCAGGTCTTGATGCTGGGGGAGCAGGTGGAGAAGTTCCTGGTGATCCCTATGGCACACAGCAGGCAGTTACTACCACAAGGGAGCACCCATCCTGGTCAGACTGCCAGAGCCGGGAGGGCCGCACCCCAGGGCCTCCCAGGCCAAGCCTGCACCGCCCCCCGCAAGGAGAAGCAAACCGAGGCCTGAGCCGAGAAAAACCACACGTGGAGCCCATCCCTGGGGAGAGCTTGGGGGTCCGGGGTGTACAGGGAAGCCCAGGCAGTGAGGGCTGGGCAGTCCCAGGGCTGTGCCCGGGCTCACATCAAGGAGGCCAGAAGAGACCAGACAAGCTGGGACCCTCTCAAGGCGGTACCATGAGCGGGACCCTCACACCGGTGGGCGAGGCTTGGAGCCAGCAGTGGGCTAAGCCCAAGGATGTGCAGGCCCCATCTGCTTAAGGCCACGCTCCCTGGGCTGGGATCTCCCAGGTAGAGCTTCTCTGAAGATTGTTTTGGATATTTTGAATTTTTTTTAAGGTTTGTGTTTTTATGAACTAAAGCCAACTATGAATGATGTGCACAGTATAACCTACCTTATACTCATCCACCTTTTGGATCTTTGAAAAGGGTCTGTGAACTATGTGTCTAAAAGCAGTGGGTGAGGGCTTCCCTGGTGGCGCAGTGGTTAAGAATCCGCCTACCAGTGCAGGGGACACGGGTTCGAGCCCTGGTCCGGGAAGCTCCCACATGCCGCAGAACAACTAAGCCCGTGTGCCGTAACTACTGAGCCTGCACTCTAGAGCCCACGAGCCACAACTACTGAGCCCATGTGCCACAACTACTGATGCTTGTGTGCCTAGAGCCCGTGCTCTGCAACAAGAGAAGCCACCGCAGTGAGAAGCCCGCATACCACAACGAAGAGTAGCCCCTGCTTGCCACAACTAGAGAAAAGCCCGTGCACAGCAACGAAGACCCAATGCAGCCAAAAATAAATAAATAAAATAAAATAAATTTATAAGAAATAAAAAAAAATAAAAGCAGAGGGGGAATGGGGGAAGGTTAGGGGGAGGGATAGTTAGGGAGTTTGGGATTGACATGTACACTCTGCTATATTTTAAATGGATAACCAACAAGGACCTACTGTAGAGCACAGGGAACTCTGCTCAATATTACATACAACCTAATCAGGAAAAGAATTTGGAAAAGAATAGATGCGTGTATGTGTATAACTGACTCACTATACTGTGCACCTGAAACTAACACAACGTTGTTAATCAACTATGCTCCAATATAAAATAAAAAGTTTAAAAAAAATAAAGGCATTGGGTGAATACGTTCACAACTGCACATGTAATTTATGTGTATATGGGTGGAGAAATGGAGACACAGATGCCAATTCACATCTAGTTTAGGGACAAATACATATACAGAAATTTAGAATAAAATAAAAAGAAAACATGCACATCCCAACTTTGGCCCAGACCCTCCCAAGCCCAGAGCGAGTCCAGCCTCAGGCACCTGTGATCCCACGGTGATAAACAGTCCCAGTGTCCTCATGCCACCCTGCACTAATGTCCACCCTCTCCTGGCATCAGGAGTCACAGCAGGGGACAAGGCGCTGGGGAAGAGACTCAGCGTGGACGGGGGTGGGGGGCATCGCAGAGGCTGGCAGGGCCCACACAGACGCCCTCTCCACTCAGCCGTCATCACCCTCCCGAACACCTGGCTCTGCACGGGGCCTACCTTTGCCGTCTCCCTGTCTCCACTCGCACCTGCCCGTCAGAGAGCCCAGGCCGCCGCATTCCTCACACTCGGGCCGCCTCTTGCTGACCGCGCAGGACAAGGGGCAGCCTGGCTCCTCTGCCACATCTGGGGGTGGCAGAAAGCAAGTCACAGGGGGCCAGCCTGGGCCCTGTGTCCAGCCGCCAGCACCCACGGGCGAGGGCAGCAGTGGCTTAGCTGTCCCCACAGGTTGAGCCCAGAGGGGAGGTAGTAACTAAGCACCGGGGCACAGGGCAGTGAGGGGGCTGCTGAGGAAGGGGTGGTACCACAGTCACAAAGCGGGGACAGCTACTGGGCTGAGATAAGTATGGAGGGAGGGTGTGAGGTGGCCAGACTCGGCCAGTGACACACAGGACACCCAGTTAAACCTGACCTTCAGGTAACGGTGAACACCTGCTTTGTGTAAATACGTCCCTAATATCACGGTGACACGCTTGGAAGTTTGTCTTCTAAGAGACACTGCAAAAGTTGCACGAGACGTACTTACACCCAAAAAATTGCTTGTTGTTTGCCTGAAATTCACGTTTAACCAGGGTCCTCTATTGTATCTGGCAGCCCTAAAGCAAGTGCATAGGTAGGACGCATTGACAGAGGTGATGGGCAGCAGTGACCGCCCACAATGCCATCACTCTGGGCTAAACCGTTTCACACTTTCCCCCTGTCATCCTTCCAGCTTGGCTGTGCAGCGTGCACCGTTTTCTCATCTTACAGGGAAGAAGGCTCAGGCTCAGGGAAGCCACCAGTTAGTGAGGGGGAGCGGGACCGGGGCCCTTCTGTGGGAGAAGCCCGACCCTCCCCGCAGCCCTGGCACTCACATGTCCCCTCCAGTGTGACGAGCAGTGGGGCCTGGGCTTGCCGGCGGGTTGGCCGTTCGACGGCCACTACCGTGTACTGGAGTTGGGCACACTCGGGCCGCTGCAGGGCCTCCGTGTCGTTCACGAACAGGGTCCCCCTGGTGTCCTCGGCCGAGGTGACCACCCCCAGGGCGCTGCAGTTGGCGCTGGAGAGCTGCAGCTTGTACTGCACGTGGATGCCACTGAACTCCTGGCAGTTTTCCACACAGACTTTCCCAATCTAGGCATAGGACACAGGAAATCCTTAGCTGGGTGGCTGGACCACCTGTGAGGGTGGCTGGAGGGGCTCCCTGGCAGCCTGAGTCCCAGGACAGTTTCCTACTCAGCCCAGGACGGTAGCTCCCCATCCCCCCATCCCGCACGCCCCCGGAACCTGCAGACCATCCGCCTGCCTGGTCCTGCCCTGCCCAGACCATGGGACCGCCACCCATACCTGCCCCTCAGAGCCGGAGGTGAAGGAACACGGGGCACTGGGGTTGGTTTTGGGGGCTGGCCCTCCAGGGAGGCGCTGCTGGCCTGCCCAGCTCATCCCTCACTTGCTCACTCATTCAGGCACAAAGGCAGCCCGTATGCCTCCTACACACCTCCCTCTCTTCTGGCCAGGCCAATTTTGCTCTGGGAGCAAAGCAAAGTTCCCACCTGGGGTGGTCCACGCGCGAGCCAGGTCACTCGCCTGGTTAGTCAGAACATGGCACCCGGGCCACGATTCATGCAGCATGGTTGTCTGTCCCACATGGGACCCAGGGGGCCTTCCTGGGACTTGGGCTGGAAGCCCTGGGAGAGAAGGGATCCTTCTCCCAGGGATGCCATGCTGGCAGCTGTGGCCTGGGGCCTGGAGCTGGTCAGTTGAACTCTCCTTTTTACCCCCTCAGCCACTTGAGTTACCGTAAGGGTTGCGGGTGGCTTGAGATCAGAAGCTCTGACTAGTCAAGGCTGAGGGCTGGGGGCCTGGTGGGGGGAGCGGGGATAGGGCCCTGCCTGCAGCCACACACCATGCCCTTGCTCAGCCCGACTCAGGCCCAGGGCAGAGCCAGGCTCCTCCAAGCCCATGCTCCACGCCACAATAAAACCACCTGCTGGACTCCAAGCACTTCCTTGTACAAACTGGGCTCACTTCCACTCTCTCCAGTGACCCTCAAAATTGCCCAAGGTCATCACCCTCAATTTACAATCATAAAAACTGGGGAGCCGGTGAGAGGCCACAGTGCGTCTGAGACTGCACTGGGACTCGGGTCCCTGTGCCCTCCTGAGTCTGCTGGAGCACAGGTGACCCACCTCCAGCAATGCCTGCTCCAGCTCAGACCCCCAGACACCCCTCAGGCCCCTCTGCTTTGTCACCTCCCACCACCCTTGACCCCTGCCTCCAGGAAAGGCCCGAGGTTGGGTGGCAGGTTGGGGAGCCTGGATGTGTCCCAGGGTGGGGTTCTTCGTTTGCTGGCCCCGGGTGGCTGCCAGGAGGTAAGGGAACCAAACACAGAAACTGGCAAAACCACTGGAAAACAGGAGATGGCCCTAAACGGGATGTTCTAAAGAGGATGTGGCCACAGCTGCCCCACTAGGAGAACGCAGTACGTTAAGTCATATGCTTGCTGCAACCACAAGTGAACTTTAAAAAGCGCTTAAGAGACACCTTCTCGGAAGAACTGCACCAAAATGTTACACACTGGCTAATATGAGAAAAAGAGATCACCCCTGTCTATCCCTTATCTCCTTTGACGAATACTTATTACTTTTATTTTTTCCACTTCTAATCGTTATTTTCCAACGACAAATGCAAAATAAGCTCTAGTAAACAGACTTGCAGAAAAGTGGAAAGTAGAAGCGCTCCCTATCTCTCCCTGCAGAGGGCGCCACCGTTCATTGCTGCCTGCATTTGCACTCTTGCAAACTCCCAGCAATGAGGACTTCGTTTTGAACCTAGGGAGCCACCTGAGACCAACACTTACGCAAACCATTTTTTCACCTAATTCACCAGGGACGTCTTTCCAAGTGTGCATGCATAGATTTACCTGGCGCTGCTCTTTCATGAGTACAAAATGTTTTAAAGATGCCAAGAAAGGAGACAGCAAAGAAGAGGGGCCCACAAAACCTACGAGCCCTGCTCATGACTCTTCCATGGCCCCAGCCCTCCTGGCCCCGTGCCTGCAGCTCCCTGGGGCCACTCCGTGCACTACTTAGCTCAGGGAGGGGGTGTCACCCACCCCCCAACCCTGCTTGAAATCTGCTCAACGGAGCACGCCACCCTGGGGGTCTCCTGCCCCTCCACACCCCTCCCCAGGCAGGCAGCAGGCTGGGGGCTCACCTGGGCGAAGCGGCGGGCCCGCCTGCTCGCGGCAAAGGAGTAGGTGCTGGGCAGGCGCAGGCTGACGGGCAGCACGGACACGTTGAAGTGGAGGAGGATGACGCCCTCCCCCGGGCCCTGGAAGTCCGAGTCGTTGACCAGCACGGCCAGCTGCACGGCCCGGCTCTCCGAGATGGGGAGGCTCCGGTTGAGAACCAGCCCTGAGGAGGGTGGGGGAGGGGGTGTGTCTGTGTGGACGGCACACGGTGATGATGGGCGGGGGCCCTGCGGGTTGGGACCACTGTCCCACGCCGCTGCATGCCTCCTCCCCAACGCACTCCCCACACACACGTGGAAACGGGTACCTCCACCCACACGGACACAGATAACAGACCTGGCGGGAGGCGTTAAGGTAGCACTACTATTTAAAGTGAGTCGCTGTGCTGAGCTGGGAGCCCAGAAGACCCTTCTCAGCTGGGAGGTAACCTTGGGTGTGTGTGTGTGTGTGTGTGTGTGTGTGTGTGTGTGTGTGTGTGTGTGTGTGTGTGTGTGTGTGTGTGTGTGTGTGTGTGTGTGATGTGAGTGTGGGGTAGGCCACACAAGGTAAAGAACCGCCACCACCCAGGCCCTGGGAAGACTGTGCTAGCCCCTGGGAACTCTCAACAGCAGCAGCCCCGTGGACCCTTGGATTCCACAGGCCTCCAGCACCCGGGAGCTTCCACGCTTCTGAGCACCTGCCGTGTGCCAAGGCTAAGGTTTTAGTTTAGTGGAGACAGAAAGCGGGAGGGGAGGCTCTGGTGCACATGGCACCAGAGTGAGTATGCAGGGGCAAGGATGACGTTTTCCCTCACGCAGGACAGACGGCTTCAGAGGCCTGGTGGGGGAGGGGAGCATGAGAAACAAATAGGATCAGGCCAGCCAGAAAGGGGTAAAGGCACCAGCGATCCTGGGTTCCCCAGAAGCAGACCCCCAAACAAGGACCCAAGGGCAAGTGCGGTATTTGAAAGGTGATGCTAGAAAACACGGGCAGGAGGGCAGGGGAGGGAGGCGGGGAAGCTTGAGGATGAGTATGCCCCGTCCGGCAGGTGAGCAATGCGGGCACCTGGAGCTCAGCCCTGAGGGTAGGCGCATTCCAGGAGCCAGACAGGACAATCATCGGGGAACCCTCCGACTCTAGGACACCGAGCTGCTATCGTATGGATACATCAACCCCTTGTGAGTAGAGAGTTGCTGGTGGGGGGAGGGGGCAATAATAACCCCTGGGCACTCGGGCACCTGGGAGGTGGCAAAGCAGGTGCCAGGGGCCAGAGGGAGGCCTTGGTGACGACATACGTGTTGCAGTGAGTCCTGGCGTGGCCAGCACGGGGAGGTGTTGTGGTGTCCTGCCAGGGTCGGCCTCAGGACAGTTCATGGAGAGGACAGCCTGCGAACACCCACCAAGGTGGCCCAGGCAAGCCCAGCAGAGACAAAGGCTGGGAGGAGGAGTGAAAGGGGCGGCTGCCTGGTGCTCAGAGGGCCAGGACAGGCGTCTGTGTGTGCAGGGTGCTGCCCCGTCCAAGGAGAGTGGGCCGCCGGTTCCCCAAGGGGCCCAGCCAGGCCACATCTGGCCTCTCTTACTGTAGTCATGCACGGTTGCCCGCACAAAGCTGCCGTTGGCCTGGGCCAAGGTCTCGTTGGGCGAGTGCTCTACGCGGAAGGTCTGGAGGGCCCAGGCGTCCCCGGAGAGCAGCGTGCTTGTGTACCGTCTCAGGAGCTCCCCGGATGCTGGTACCACATCTGCATCGAAGACGCGTAGTGTGGCCACAACAGTGCCCTGCAGAGAACAGGGGGTGCCAGTTAGGGCCCTTAAAGCCAGAGACCGTGCCCCACGAGTGGACCAGGTGTGTGCAGTCAGAGCTGGCTCTAGGGACAGACTGACCTGGGTTCAAGTTCCCTGGGGCCCCTAGTCAGCCTGCCCTGGTCACCCTTCCTGGGCCACTGCAGCTCACCTGCGCAGCAGGTGTGACAGGCATCTACAGATGCCCCATAAGGATGGATGAGAGCACATGCCCTGGTGCTCTGCTGAAGACCTCATCTAGGTCCCCATAGAGCAGAGCAAGCACTCATACTCTTCCCTGAGGAAACCAGGCCCCACAAGGCTGAGGAGTTAGCTCAGTGCCATAGAGTGACAGACGGCAGACCTGGGATCCAAGCCCAGGTATCCACAAGAATGCTCTCCTCCAAGCATTTTTTTTTTTTTTTTTTTGCGGTATGCGGGCCTCTCACTGTTGTGGCCTCTCCCATTGCGGAGCACAGGCTCTGGATGCACAGGCTCAGCGGCCATGGCTCACAGGCCCAGCCACTCCGCGGCATGTGGGATCTTCCCGGAGCGGGGCACGAACCCATGTCCCCTGCATCGGCAGGCGGACTCTCAACCACTGCGCCACCAGGGAAGCCCTCCTCCAAGCATCTTAATGCTCTTCTCCAAGTCTCTTCTGTACACCAGGCTGGAAAGGGTCACGAGGAAGGTTCTGAGCAAAGTCACAGGGCATCTCTGCTCTCACTGCTAACCAGGCTCCCCAATGTCACCACCAGGGGGTCCTGCCAGGCTCGTGAGACATTCCCCGTGTCATGTGCTTTCCTCTCCCCGGCTTATCCGCCAAACCTGTTCTTGGGGTGCCCAGAGAAGCAGGCAGTGACAACATTCTACGCCCCCACCCTTCCATTGCTCCTGCTGGCCTGCCAGCTGCAGGACAGCCCGAGGCCCAGCAGGTGGCAGTCACGCTCCACCTGCGTGGACCAGAAAAGGGTGGGGCCTGGATGGGGCACAGGGAGATCCCTGCCGATATGAGCCCTGGGGCCCCCAGCCCAGGGCGTCAGACACGGACTGGGCACTCAGGGCCCCCGGCCTCCCAAGGCAGTGGTCAGCTGGGTGCCGGTGGGGCTGGCCTCCTCCCTCCTCCTCAGCTGTCCTGGACACTGACAGAAAACCCCGACACACAGACTGATGGACAAATGAAAGACGAATAGCTAGATGGACGGTCAGCCACATGTCTGGATGGCTAGACGAACCGCTGAACAGACCGAGGAATAAATGGCGGATTGAGGAATCCAGACACGGAACAGAGAGACACCAGACAAATGGACAGGCACCTCCTTCCGCTTGAACTCCACCACGGCGCTGGCGGTGTCGACGCCCCCGAGGAAGCTGGGCGCAGAGTCGTCTTCGTCGTACACAGTCACGGGGAAGGGCACCATCACCTCCTCCTCACGCGTGCCGACACGCACCGTGCACGCAGCCACCAGCTCATACTTCTCCCGCTTCTCGCGGTCCAGGGCCCAGCGCGTGCTCACCTCCAGGCTGTCCACAGTGCAGCGGAAGGGCAGACTCTCACCTGCGCACCAAGCAGACCAGGAACCCCGGGCTGACCCCCGGGCTGGGGAAAGGGTGAGCTGCCTTCCTCAGGGGCCCACCGGGAGTGGCGGCACGGGAGGGGGCCCTGTGGATGGAGCTGGGGTGCATGCTGGCCCCGGGCCCTGGCTCCTCCTCGGCTCCACAGTGGGGCACGGCGCTCCAAGCACAGTTTGCAGTGAAGACTGTGCTCTGAGTTTCACTGTGGCTGCAGCCTGCACTGGTGCTAATGGGAAACAGAGGGACCGGGACCAGGATGCCTGCATCAGGACCTCAGCCTGATCACCTAGGAGGGCTGGGCACACCCCTTCACACACCTTGCCTCTGCTGTGGGGAGGGCTGGCACCAGCTCAGCCCAGAGATTCAGCTCCCAGCATTTGCTGGTTTCTGAAAAAAAAAGATTTAGGAATTTTTTTTTTTTTTTTAAATTATGGAAGTGGTATGTGCCTGTTTTAGAGAATGTGAGAAATAAAGCTATTCCACCACTTGGAAACAAACATGGTGGACATCTGGTGTGATTTTATATTAACACACAAGTATTTCTGACTGCCTGGTTTGAATCCTTGTCCTATACACCTTCTGGCTGTGTGGTCCAAGGCTGGTGGTTCTGTCTCTCTGTGCCTCAGTTTCCTCACCAGAAGAGGAGATGAAGACAAAAGTGTCTGTTCCCTGCCAGACACTGCTGTACGTTCAGTGACTCACGTGTCTTCCCACAACCCGGTGAGGGAGGACCGGTAACAACAATACACTCTTCAAGCCAAGCCTGTCCTGGAATTCATCCTCCAGAAATGACCCAGAAAAGGGGAAAGGCTGAAGGCTTGAAGGGCAACACTGACCACCCCACAGCCAAGCACGGGAGGGCTGTCAACTCCACTCAGTGGGAAATCACATCAGAGCCACACATTACATGTGAATTACACATGTGGGAAATGCTTATCATGCAAACATGTCCCTCTATTGTTCACGATTACAAAAAACCCTTTTTTTTTAGCGAAAAAGGCAGCTCGCTAAATCATACACTTGGCCGGCAATTCTGCACAAAGACATCTATCCCTGCTGCAGGATAAATGAAAAGATGCTGGGACAATGTGAGTGACTACTTTCCTTACGCTACTGAGATTTTCTTCAACATTATTACCGTGTGTATGCCATCAACCTGGTGTGAATCCAGGTTCTACTTACTAGTAAGTCCAGCTTGTAAGTGTCCCCTTTGAGTCCCAGTTCCTCGCCTTTAAATGGTTTAATGGCACCTCAGCTGCCTTCTCTCATCTCCACTGGGATCCAATTCCCTTCCCCTCCCCACATCCGTGCTCTTGGCCTCCCCAGGGCCATCTTGTGGCAGGACCATCTTGTGTCAAGGTCCACTGCCCTTGCGGCTGCTCAGGCGGAATCCTGGAACCATGCTTGGTCCCTTCTTTCTTTCGACACCCCACGTCCAACTCACCAGGATATCCTGCAGGATCCTTCTTCCAAACAAGCCCACAACGCGCCTGCTTCTTGTTGCCCAAAGGTTTCCACCCTCACCCCAGACCTCATCCTCTCACTCAAGGATTTCTCCTGCCTCCTAATTTGTTTCTCTGCTTGCCCCTAAACCACCCACCCCCAATCATTTCTAGCACAGCAGCTAGACTAAGCTCTTAACGGTAAGGTATGTCCTGTCAATGACGCCCCCTCCCAAACACCTTCCATGGCTCCCCAGTCCCTCGGCAGGAAGCCCTGCCCCCCACTTGGAACTGCTCTGCCCTCAGCAGCCTCCGCCCTGCCCTGCGGTTCCCTGCACTCCAGCTACATGGGGCTCCCACCTTGGTGCTCTTGAAGGGGCTCGCCCCGCTTGCCTCGCACCCCTCCCCTTTGCTCCAGGGTCCCCTTTTCCCAGCCATCTGATTTGAGACAGTGGTCTTCACCACCCCACACCCTCTCAGCTTTACGTCCCACCTAGTCCCTTCAGAGGCCACCCGATTTCCTTAGCACGTGTGTGTGGTCTCCACCTCCCACGGGATGGAAGCTCCAGGCAGGTGGGATTTTGGCCTGATGCGTTCGCTCTCTCATCCTTGGTCCCCAGAACAGTGCCTGGCCCATGGCAGGCTTACATGAGATACTCGTGGACTTCTGAATGAACGGATGATGGGGTGGTGCAGAGCAAACTCGACGGCTTGTGCAGAGGGACCGCAGCGCCGTGCCTAGCGCTCAGCAGGCACCGAGGAAGGCTCCACGTGGCGGGCACTCACCTCCCAGAAGCCTGTAGGCCGCGCTGACGTTGGGGCAGAGGAACTGCACAGGCAGCAGGCGGAATTGGTGGAAGGTGCCGGGAGGCCTGTTCTCCCGAATGCGGAAGGACAGGCCCATCTCGGGGAAGCAGAGGTCCCGGGGTTTGAGGGCACCGCAAGCCGGGAAGGAGGCGTTGATGATGGAGAAGTACACTCGGGCACAGCCCGGCCACTGGCACTCGCCCTCACGAAGGGACGCGGGTGACAGGAAGACCTGGAGGTAGACGGTGAGCAGCGGGAAGCCACCGTCTGCAGAGAGAGAAGTCGTCAGGCCCGCCGGGGTGTCAGCCACACCTGCCCAGCGGTGGGGAACGGAACAGGGAGGGGAGGGGGCAGGAGCTCGGGGGGCAAAGCCCAGTCCTCACTGGGGTCCACAGGGCTCCTCTGGGCTCTCTGGCCCGGCCACCACCTCCTCAGGGTGCCTCACCGGCCCACCTCCCTTGTTTTTTAGGTCTCAGCTCAAATACCCTTCCTCAGGGAGGTGCCCTGAGCCCCGGGTCTAACACCAAGTGGAGAGCTTCCCCAGGGAGGGCTCTTGCCCTGCCCCTTTCCCCAAGGCAGTTCTTTTTTTTTTTTTTTAGAAACACTTTCATCTATCCTATGTTCCTATCTTTGGCTACGCCGCTTGTGGGATCTTAAGTTCCCCGACCAGGGATTGGACCCGGGCCCTCGGGAGTGAAAGCACAGAGAGCCCTAAGCACTGGACTGCCAGGGAATCCATGTCCCCACCCCCGCCCCCAGGCAGTTTCACTGTCTTCGGAGACACAGACTTCCCCAGCACCGGGGAGGGGATTTCTGGCAAGTTCCAGCATGGAGGCACCACAGCAGCTCCCCCTCCAACTGGTCTGGATCTCAGCTGGGGTCGGGGGCTCTTCCAGGGCCCTCTATCTCAGCCCTGGGGAAGCGGCTGCCCCTCACATCTGCTCCTCCCGTATTCATTCGTTCTCTGTGCTTCTTACTAGCCTGTCCTCCATTGCTCCAATCTCCTGCTGTGGTTAATAGTTCTCTGTACAAACTTTCCCTGTTCAAATTACTGATTTCTCCCCTGACTGGACCCGACAGGTACCCGAGGTCACTCTCCAGTCACGAACAGAACAGGCCTCCTACGAAACTCAGACCCTCAGCAGATTCCACTCTGGCCTCCACCCCAGTGGCCCTGGTTCTTCAAGTTCCCCACTGGGGGCTCGAGATGCAGACGGCGGCAACTAAGTGTGTGCGGAACCAAGACCTACGTCAGGTGCTACCTCCGCCAG
Organism: Leucopleurus acutus; assembly: GCF_964270905.1. Taxonomy (NCBI): domain Eukaryota; kingdom Metazoa; phylum Chordata; class Mammalia; order Artiodactyla; family Delphinidae; genus Leucopleurus; species Leucopleurus acutus. The sequence continues at coordinate 74,649,874 of NC_139156.1, forward strand.
GAGCCGCCTGGGGTGCCCTGACGGGGGGCATCTTTACTTGCGGACCCTGGCTTCACTTGGCAGATGGCTGCGGTCATTCTGCCCCTGCCGGGCGGTGCCGCCCACTCCGTGTTCCCAGGCATGCCGGCTGTCTCAGCACACACGGGGGCTCAGGGCTGGCGTGAGGGTCCAGGGAGGCCATGTCTACGGTGGAGGGGCTCAGAGGGGGGCACTACTGGGTGTGTGATCACCATTTAGTGCCACGAGGCACAACTCTGCTCCACGACCCCTGCTCCCCGCAAGTCCCAGGGTCCCACGTGGCCTACGCTCCAGCTGGGACCTCTGCTCTGAGGAGTTGGCCAGGCCTTCCTCCCTGCTCCACTTCCATCTCTGGCTCCAGGCCCAAGTCCCTGGCAAGTGGCACAGTGGTTAAGACCCTGTGCTCCCAAAGCAGGGGGCCCGGGTTCGCTCCCCGGTCAGGGAACTAGATCCCACATGCATGCTGCAACTAGTTCGCATCCCACAACTAAGGAGCCCACCTGCTACAACTAAGGAGCCGGTGAGCCGCAACTAAGGAGAACTGCGAGCCACACTTTCCGTGGGAACTGCTGCTTCTCCAGCAAGTTGCAGACCACTTGCTAAAGCAAGATCTTGGGATTTTTCTCCTCTTAGCTCCTCTCTCACAACCCCAAATCCTTGTTAACCCAACTGGAAAAGGCATCTGGATCCTGCATGGACAGAGCACCCAAATCCTTCACATGGGTTCTCCAAAATCCAAACAGCCTCAGAAAGCCTAAGGGTCATCAGTGGTCCCCAAGCTCACCCTGGCTCTCTCACTGGCTGCGCACAGAGGCAGGCCAGCCTCATCTCACTCTCTCCGCTCTCACACAGCAGGAGCCATAGGGGAAGCCACCCTCGGTGTGCTGTGTGCTGTGTGAGGCTAAGGCGAGGGCGGGGGTGGGGGCGGTGAGGTGCGTAGGGGTCAGGGCTGCTCCCTTACTGCGGATGCTGAGCTTCTCCCAGGAGCTGTGGTCCAGGCTCCGGTTAAGGTAGAGAAGCCCCGTGTCCTCCTGGATACGGACCCAGTCGTTCTCGTGCAGCCGTGTGCGGTAGGCGCCGTAGAGGTGCTGGCCCAGGCGGAAGCTGGGCACCTCCTCGGGGACGTCCTGCAGGGCGTGGACGTAGAGCAGGGGCATGCCGGCCGGCTGGTCCACGTACAGCCTCTCCCAGTAAGCATCCCTTGAGAAGTAGAGTCCCAGTGGGGCTGCAGGAAGCAGGGAAGCACATGAGGGAGGGAGGGAGGGAGGGAGGGAGGGGTGATGACAGTGATGACAGAGCCCAGAGCAGGCCTCCTAGGCGGACCAGTATTCCCCAGCGGCTTTATTTCACAGTATTTTAAATTGGAGTATAGTTGCTTTACAATGTTGCATTAGTTGCTGCTGTACAGCAAAGTGAATCAGCTATATGTATACATATATCCCCTCCTGTTTGAATTTCCTTCCCATTTAGGTCACCACAGAGCACTGAGTAGAGTTCCCTGAGCTACAGAATAGGTTCTCATTAGTTATCTATTTTATACATAGTATGCAAAGTGTATATATGTCAATCCCAATCTCCCAATTCATCCCATCATCCCCCATTTTACATTTTAATAATAGATTCTTCGTGGACCAGAAAAGAAAACTTCACTAATTTAAAATTCTGATCTTAGTAGGTCTTTCTCATCTGCAGTCCTAAGTACATCAACGCACAATTATCTATATAGCTAAACACTAGCTGAGGGACCTCCCTGGTGGTGCAGTGGTTAAGATTCTGTGCTCCCAAAGCAGGGGGCCCGGGTTTGCTCCCTGGTCAGGGAGCTAGATCCCACATGCATGCTGCAACTAAGAGTTCGCATCCCACAACTAAGGAGCCCGCCTGCTGCAACTAAGAAGCTGGTGAGCCGCAACTAAGGAGAACTGCGAGCCACAAATAAGGAGCCTGGAAGCTGCAACTAAGACCCAGCGCAACTAAATAACTAACGAACTAACTAAATAAAAAACACTAGCTGAAAGGACACCGCTTTAAAACAGAAAAAGGAGGAAGTGAGGCAGCTTAAAACCGTTGCAAAATCGCTCTCAATTACCCAAGTTTGATAAGCAGGTGAACCACTCAGCGGGGAGTTCACCCAGGCTTCTGAACAAATCACCTGGAGCCAGAGTTTTCAAGGGTACAAGATGCTGCCAGACAAGCAGGGCAGGCAGGAGTCACCAAAGACGAACAGAGCACTAATAAATCTTTAGCTAAAGTCAATCACACTCCTACCACATGACCCAGAAATTCCACTCCATTTATCCAAGAGAAATGAAAACATAGGTCCATCAAATGACTTATTCACAAATGCTGGAGTTATTCACAGAGCCAAGAACTGGAAAGAGTCCAGATGTGCTCCAGCGGGTGAAGAGATAAGCAAACGGTGGTCCATCAGGGCCACTGATACACATGACAGCCTGGACGGATCTCACAGCCATCCTGCCAAGTAGAAGGAGCAGCATGAAAGAATCACACGTCATGGCTCCAGACTGATTTTAAGCGACAGAACTCAGACTGGCTACCTGCTGGTGGCGGGGGAGGCACCAGACCAGGAAGGGCAGGAGGCATGTTCTGGGGAACATAAAGGCTTTGTATCCCCATATGGGCGTGGCTCACACAGGCACATCCACTGGTTAACAGTGTACAGCCAAGATTTATGCACTTCAACCTATGCAGATTCTGCCGAAATTGATCGCCAAGGGACCGGGGGTAGAGCTGTAAATGCCACAAGGAAGGCGGATGCTGACCATGGCTGCGCTGGGTGAGCCCACGGGAGCCCTCATCCTACTAACTCTGTTGACTTTGTGTATGTTCAGCAGTTTTCATCACAAGAAGTTTTATAAAATAGTAAGAACTTTTTAAAAGGTGGATAAATGGGCAAGCAATGGTTAAAAAACCTGCAAGTGCTTAAAAACCTACTCTACGAAGCACAAAAAAGTACCAACGCACAAAGCAAACATGAGAAACACTACTTTTGTGTAACCGGTTTCTCCTTTCCATCGGTTTGTTTCCACCTACAGCCCGCTTCCCTTGCAGCCATGGGGGTGAGTGGCCGGTCCACTCCGCACGAGCAGAGGAACCCTGGGTCTGCCTGGGCCCTTGAGGACTCCCTTGGGTGTGGGAAACAACCAAGTGCCAGGTGAAGTCGGGTGAAGAGAACAGGCGAGACCTTTTGGATCCCAAAGTGGTACAACAGTAAGAAAACTAGAAGGCTGCTTGCACTGAGGGAGGTTTCCCAAGGATGACCTCGAAGGCAGCCAGGCTGGGAATGCCAACTTGGAGGGAAGTGTGCATTCGGTCCTGCCAGCCCAGTGCCCATTGTGGGTGCTGCCCTGCCAGACAGGCCTGGACCACAGAGCAAGGGTGAGAGAGAGAGAGCAGGAGAGAAACAGAGGGAGAGAGAGGGAAGGAGTGGAAAGAGAAAGGGGATCAGGTGAAAGGGGGAGAGGAAGCGGGGGAAAGAGCGATGCTCTGGCTAGAGCCAAAGGCCTGGCCCTGCACACCCCACACTAAAGACAGAGACGGAGGGAAGGGGGCTGCCCGCCTGGTGCCGACCTACTAGACCTTCAGAAATCTGCTCCCTAGGAGTGCTGTCCCTGGAGTGGGACCCAGAGTTCCTGGGCCTCTGCAGGTGCGGTACAGGGAAGGGCAGGCTAGGACCTCCAGGAGCCAGCCCCGTGCCCTGAGAGGGGCTCTGTGCTGTGGCCTTCCTGCCCTGCAGCCTTTTGGGGGAGGATCCACCCCAGAGCATCACACTGCCTGCCATCCAAGGCGAAGGCCGCTCAAGGAGCCGCAGAAAGAAGTCATGCTGGGGACTCTGGGGAGGGAGAGCTGAGACACTGCTTCCCCCACCCTGGGGTCTCAGACCACCGGCAGGAGCTGCCCACAAGTGGCTGAATGCCACCCTCCTGTCCCCACACCCTCCCTACTGGCCCAAGAAGACACAGGCTGCCCCGCAGATGCACTCAGGGCTGACTTCTTTGGGATTTAGTAGCTGATGCCCACAGACAGGCAGGCAGCTCAGAGGGCTGTGTCAGCCCCAAACGGCCACAGGACTGGACTCTTCCCTGCTCCTGTTAAAGGGCAGCCAGTGGCACCGGCTCGGAGCAGACCTTTTGCAAGCTGGGCCGAGTGATGGGCCACGGCTGACAGGTCCTCCCACACAGCGAGGATTCACTCCACAGGCTCGAGCTTCCCGGGAGAAGCTCACAGTTTGGGGTTCCAAAGAGGATCCTACAACACTGCTCATCACTGCTTTTTTTTTTTCTCTTTTCTTCATTTGAAAATATCTTCTTCCAATTTATGACTTATATATTGATTTTTTTTTTTTTTAACATCTTCATCACTGCTCTTGAGACAAAGGCAGGAGTACTTCCTGTGGTGTCTCCTCACCCAACAGGAGAGGAGAGTCACCCAACGGGAGGGGAGGGACAGCCGCAGAGGGGTCCCTGATGGGGCTCGTCCCCCACTAGGAGCGTGCCGGAGCCCCACCACGCCGCCTGGCAGAGTAACTCCCGGTCTGTGCTCCTCACAGAAATCAGATGGGCTCCCAGCCTATGGCAGTACCCTGCCCGGCCCAGCCTGGCTGAGTCTGGGAAGGCAGGTTCAGAAGGGGGATGAGAACCAGCCACAGCTCTGCTGCCACAAGACAAGGGCCCGAATCACGAGCAGCAGCCAGGCTTCCTTTCCCTCCAACCAACGGTCCACGAAGGCTGCGAGTCAGAGGCTCTAGCGGGAGCTCTGGGGTGGGGGGTGGCCAGGCAGGGGGAAGGACGCTGCTGCTCACTGCCCCGTGGACAGGAGAAGGGTGGGTCTCCCTTCCCTCTACCGCTGCCTTCTCCAAAGGACCTGGCCCGCCGCCTCACAGCGGTGTGGTGTGCAGTGAGCGCAGCCGGCTGGACCAACAGGGTGCAAGGCCAAGCCTCCCCGGCCCTCACACACACACACCGACCCTCCATTTTCTTCGCAATCCCAGACGGGGGTGCCAACGGGACCACTGCTTTGCAAACAGACACCGAGGCGGGAACAAAAGAAAGCTGTCTGCACACTCAAGGGCACACACACAGCCAGCCAGAGAACTGGGATTCGGACGGCAGTCCCTCCAGCAGCACACCCCTCTCCGGCCTGCTCAACCCCACTTCACAGCGGGCCGGGCCCTGCCGCCACCGTGCCCGCTGCCCCGCTGAGCCCTGCGTGGTGACCGCAAGTCAGCAACACCAGCCTGCAAAGAAGGTGGTCCCCGAGGGCTCACCTTCTCTTGGGAAGCTTGCATTCCCGACAACAAAGAGGATGAGAGACTGTAATTCCCAGTGGTTGACAGGGTGGTGATGGCCTGGTGGCAGCCCAGGCTCGTGACACCACGCTGGGTGGGAAGGGGCTCAGCCAGGGCCAGGGCCGCCGGCGTCCTCCTCACCCTGGCAGACAGGCGCGCACCGACCGCTAGTGATCTGGGATGCTGCCAGTGGGTCCTGTCTCACAGAGCTGCAGGCAACTCTGCCGGTGGGGAGCCCAGGGTGGATGTTGGTCCACAAGACAGCACACCGCCAAGGGCAGCCTGTGTCTGCCAGCCCGCTAGGCCACCAGCTCTCCGTGGTCTGCCAGACCCCTCCGTGGAGAGGTGAGGTCTGCGTTCCCGGCCCCCAGAGTACCAGCGAGAGTATGCTGTGTGACGACTGAGCCTGTGTCAGGAGAGGAACACAGCCTCTGCCGGCTCATCCTCTGGGGACACACACACGCACACACCCCGTGCCCGGCCCCGGTCAGCTGTGCAAGAACCAGCTGCCCTTGGAGCCACCAGTGGGGGGACCTTACAGATGGGTCTTCTGTGGCGGGGGGGAGAGGCCTGCCCCGCCTGCCAGGTAGGGAGGAACAGATCCAGAACGGGGCTCCTCCTCCGGGGCCCCCTGGGGTGCATGCACTTTCAATGGTCCGGGATCTGGGAGGTAGGAGGGGCCCGAGCTCCCGGGAGCCCCTACCTCCAAGCTGGTCCAGTCCCCACCATACAGACCACATGTGCAGGAGAGAATGGGCCTTGCCCGCTCTCATCTCACAGAGCCAAGCCCTACGGGATCCGTGTGGAGCTCAGTCTGTTGCTGCCTAAAGGGATTTGTGGGCTGGGCAATGCTTGTGAGCAGAAACAGACTTAAATGCATTTAAAATGCCTCCCAGGTGGTCCCTGCTCAGGGCACGGCTGCCTTAATCTCCTCCTTGTCACAAACACTTTCAGATGGAAAAACACATGGTCCGAGGTGGGGAATGAGGACGTGGGTGCAGGGCTGGCCTCAAGGGGGTATAGCCTGGGGAGACCACAGGGCCCCGTGCTTGGTTTAATGCCCTGCTGTCACTGTCCTGAAACCCTTCAAAATTCTAGAACAAGGGGCCCACATCTTCATTCCACACTGGGCCCCACAAATGATGTTGCCAATCCCGGTGGGTGAATGAGGAGAGCCTGGGACGGGCCATCGCAAGTGTCCAGTTTCACGGGGCTGTGCAGCCTCTGCAGAGTGGTGGCCTCCTCTGGACCTCGCTTTCTTCAACTGTGAACAAGAGAAGGGTAGGCTGGGGAGAGGAGGAGCAGCCTTTGCACAGGTTCATATTGTACAAAGCTCTCACTTCGGATTCACAATCACCGTGCGCAAATCCCTTCACTGCCCCATTTCACAGGTAAGAACACTGAGGCTGCGAGGTGAGAAGCTTTCCCAAGGTCAAACAGCTGGAGATTCTGCATCTCGGGGTTTGGTACAATGGCTAACAAAGTGGTGGTGGAAGTCAGGATCAGGGCAGATGCTGGTCCTGCTGGGAAGCCCAGGGCCCTGCCGGTTGACCGCCCCTCCCTGCCAGCATCGTTTTGCCAGGAAGAGCTTCCCGGCCTGTAAGCTCAGACCTGCTTCTGGTGAGAGCCTCCCCTGGAACTTCGGGCAGGTCAACACAGCAGGACTTGCAAAGCCTGTCCCATCCATGCCTTCCAGCCCTGAATGTCACCGGGTGACAGAATTCTCCCCCCACACAGTTTCATGTTTCTGCCTGGACAGAACATGAAATCACCTCGAGGTTCTGGTTCCTTAGGCTGCCCCGGCACCACAGCAAGGGGTAAGGAGCTGGTTTTTGCTCACACAGGAGGGGCGGGTCCCGCACTGCTCAGGACACAACTGCCAAAGGCCCAAGTCGCTGCTCGCGTTTGCAGAGACCCCAAGAAACTTCACGGCGTGTGTGTGTGTGTGTGTGCCCGGGCATGCAGGAGGTGGCAGAGGTGCATCGGTCCAAGACCCCATCTGCTCCCACCCTGCCCCACCCCTGCAGGGAGAAGATGTGGAACTAAGGTTCAGTGGGGGTGAGGTGCTGCTCTGCTCCGAGCAGGGCCTCCTTCAACATCTTTACAAGTACAGCGACCTGGGCGCTGACGGTCTCATGCGGCGCATGCAGTCACCAGCCTTCTTCTACCCCGGAAGGGCAGCTTTCAATGTTCCATACCTGGCTGGGATGTGTCATTTACTTGTATTTGGATGCAGACAGAACAAGGCCCAAGTCCCCACCTCACTCTCGTTCATTTAACTCTCCACAAGCTCAGACGTGCGTGCACACTCACACAGGCACTCTTACCCACACTGGTCACAGGGGCATACGTTCTCAGACATGCATGGGATGCTCTGAGCACCCCTCTCTGCGGTGGAGGACACCGCAGGTGGACAAGAGTTTCTGGTTGTCACCCCTTGCTTCTGCGGCACAGGGTGTGGGGACATCCTCTGGGCTCCACCTCAGTCACGTGCCAGACGCACACCGTCCCTCGGTGCCAGCGCAGCCCACGCCCTTACCCCGCGATCACCTTCCCCCAGCCTCCCAGACCAGACGCCTCTGTACGCCCGCTGACAGCCTCAATTCCCCTGTGCCTGGACGGTCGCCTCCTGCTAGCCTGCACAACCTAGCCAACTTCTCCATGTGCAGTGGGCTGTGACCCTTCCCTGGGTGTCCGCCCTTAGCCTGAGGGTGGCCCACAGAGCCCTCCTACACTCACCACTGCTGACCAACTCTTACGTTAACCTCTCCTGGTTCCTTTGCTGTGTGGGTACAGTCTCCAGACTGATACACACACATCTCCCTCTTACATATACACTTCTTATCTCACACGCACGTGGTTCCACACTCTCACATTGTTGCACACTCACCCCCCCCTTCCCCATTCTCTCATTCATTTAGTGAGACACACTGAGCCTGCCCAGCCCTGACCGTAGGCTCACCTCACCAGCTCTCCTGATCAGCCCTGGCCATCAGGGGCCACACACAGCTCCCCTGAGGTTCCCTCGACCTCCTCGCCAGCCTCAGTGGAGGATGTGCTGCCATCTGACCAGGCCAGGCCAGATCTAGGCAGCTACTTCCTAACCGGGTGCCCTTGGCTAACCAGGGTGAGTCACACTCACTGTGGTCATGGACACACCCAGGGCCCCAGACAACTAGAAGTGTCCTAGGGCTATACCTTGAAAGCCAGAATTTGGGGCTCTCAAGAAAGAAAAAACATTGTGAGACGGTATGATCTGAGAACCGTGTGGGGTTACAGCAGCGCCTGAATCTGTGTGCAAGGCAGCCCCTTCCTGCAGAATCCACTCACCGGGCAGCCCCGCTCCTGCCCTTGATGAGCACCAGATCATGCAGATGACAGTCTTATTATGGTCCAGCAGAACCTCCTTAACAGACGGTTTCCTAATGCCATCATCTTCACTGGGAATGGGAACCAGATCTCGTGGACTCCTCCCCGGGGGCGGCCCCTCCCCCTGCGGGCCAGCTGTCCCCGTGGGGGGGTCCCTCCAGCCCCAAGGCCCAGACAAGGGTGCTTGGCACCATCACCCTTTCCTCATCCACCTCACGCCCCTCCTCCCATATCCCGTTCACGTTTTCTCTTTATTCCAGTTCAATATTTGATATGTACAGAATATATTTTGCAAAACATTTATGCCAAAAGCATATTCTGTGACAAACATCCATGAACCCATGGCTGACGTCACTGGACACTTGGCAACACTGCTGCCCCTCCCACGCCCTCACCTTCCACCTCATCCATTCACAGCAAACGTGAATCTGTGTCTGTGTTTTTCTTATCGCCCTCCATTTTAAAACTTTTACCTCATTCTTTTTTTTTTTGAATTTTATTTTATTTATTTTTTTATATAGCAGGTTCTTATTAGTTATCCATTTTATACATATTAGCCTATATATGTCAATCCCAATCTCCCAATTCATCACACCCCAGCCCCGCCGCTTTCCCCCCTTGGTGTCCACGTGTTTGTTCTCTAATCTGTGTCTATTTCTGCCCTGCAAACTGGTTCATCTGTACCATTTTTCTAGGTTCCACATATATGCGTTAATATACAATATTTGTTTTTCTCTTTCTGACTTACTTCACTCTGTATGCCAGTCTCTAGATGCATCCACATCTCTACAAAAGATCCAATTTCATTCCTTTTTATGGCTGAGTAATATTCCATTGCATATATGTGCCACATCTTCTTTATGCATTCATCTGTTGATGGGCATTTAGGTTGCTTCCATGACCTGGCTATTATAAATAGTGCTGCAATGAACACTGGGGTACATGTGTCTTTTTGAATTATGGTTTTCTCTGGGTATATGCCCAGTAGTGAGATTGCTGGGTTGTATGGTAATTCTATTTTTAGTTTTTTAAGGAACCTCCATACTGTTCTCCATAGTGGCTGTATCAATTACATTCCCACCAAAAGTGCAAGAGGGTTCACTTTTCTCCACACCCTCTCCACCACTTGTGGTTTGCAGATTTTCTGATGATGCCCATTCTAACTGGTGTGAGGTGACACCTATTGTAATTTTGATTTGCATTTCTCTAATAATTAGTGATGTTGTGCTTCTTGGCCACCTGTATGTCTTCTTTGGAGAAATGTCTATTTAGGTCTTCTGCCCACTTTTGGATTTGGATTGTTTTTATGGTTTTTTTTTTTTGCGGTACGCAGGCCTCTCACTGTTGTGGCCTCTCCCGTTGCGGAGCACAGGCTCCGGACGCGCAGGCTCAGCAGCCATGGCTCACAGGCCCAGCCGCTCCGCAGCATGTGGGATCTTCCCGGACCGGGGCACGAACCCGTGTCCCCTGCATCCACAGGCGGACCCTCAACCACTGCGCCACCAGGGAAGCCCTGTGTTTTTAATATTGAGCTGCACAAGCTGTTTATATATTTTGGAGATTAATCCTTTGTCTGTTGATTCATTTGCAAATATTTTCTCCCATTTTGAAGGCTGTCTTTTCGTCTTGTTTGTAGTTTCCTTTGCTTTACAAAAGCTTTTAAGTTTCATTAGGTCCCATTTGTTTATTTTTGTTTTTATTTCCATTACTCTAGGAGGTGGATCAAAGAGATCTTGCTGTGATTTATGTCAAAGAGTGTTCTTCCTATGTTTTCCTCTAAGAGCATTATAATGTCCGGTCTTACATTTAGGTCTCTAATCCATTTTGAGATTATTTTTGTGTATGGTGTTAGGAAGTATCCTAATTTCATTGTTTTCCATGTAGCTGTCCAGTTTTCCCAGCACCACTTATTAAAGAGGCTGTCTTTTTTCCACTGTATATTCTTGCATCCTTTATCAAAGGTAAGGTGACCATATGTACATGGGTTTATCTCTAGGCTTTCTATCCTGTTCCGTTGATCTATATTTCTGTTTTTCTGCCAGTTCCATATTGTCTTGATTAGCTTTGTAGTATAGTCTGAAGTCAGGGAGTCTGATTCCTCCAGCTCTGTTTTTTTCCCTCAAGACTAATTTGGCTATTCAGGGTCTTTTGTGTTTCCATCAAAATTTTAAGATTTTTTTGTTCTAGTTCTGCAAAAAAATGCCATTCGTAATTTGATAGGGATTGCATCGAATCTGTAGATTGCTTTGGGTAGTATAGTCATTTTCACAATATTGATTCTTCCAATCCAAGAACATTGTATGTATCTCTCCATCTGTTTGTATTATCTTTAATTTCTCTCATCAGTGTCTTATACTTTTCTGAATACAGGTCTTTTGTCTCCCTAGGTAGGTTTATTCCTAGGTATTTTATTCTTTTTGTTGCAATGGTAAGTGGGAGTGTTTCCTTAATTTCTCTTTCAGATTTTTCATCATTAGTGTATAGGAATGCAAGAGATTTCTATGCGTTAATTTTGTATCCTGCAACTTTACCAAATTCATTGATCAGCTCTAGTAGTTTTCTGGTGGCATCTTTAGGATTTCCTACGTGTAGTATCACGTCATCTGCAAACAGTGACAGTTTTACTTCTTCTTTTCCAATTTGGATTCCTTTTATTTCCTTTTCTTCTCTGATTGCCATGGCTAGGACCTCCAAAACTATGTTGAATAACAGTGGCAAGAGTGCACATCCTCGTCTTGTTCCTGATCTTAGAGGAAATGGTTTCAGTTTTTCACCATTGAGAATGGTGTTTGCTGTGGGTCTGTTGTATATGGCCTTTATTATGTTGAGGTAGGTTTCCTCTATGCCCACTCTCTGGAGAGTTTTTGTCATACATGGATGTATGACAAAAGCTTTCTCAAAAGCTTTTTCTGCATCTATTGAGATGATCATATGGTTTTTATTCTTCAATTTGTTAATATGGTGTATCACATTGATTGATTTGAAGAATGCTTCCATCACTGGGATAAATCCCACTTGATCATGGTGTATGATCCTTCTAATGTGTTGTTGGATTCTGTTTGCTAGTATTTTGTTGAGGATTTTTGCATCTGTATTCATCACTGATATTGGTCTGTAATTTTTTTTTTTTTGTAGTATCTTTGTCTGGTTTTGGTATCAGGGTGATGGTGGCCCTCACAGAATGAGTTTGGGAGTGTTCCTTTGCAATTTTTTGGAAGAGTTTGAGAAAGATGAGTGTTAGCTCTTCTCTAAATGTTTGATAGAATTCACATGTGAAGCCATCTGGTCCTGGACTTTTGTTTGTTGGAAGATTTTTAATCACAGTTTCAATTTCATTGCTTTTGATTGGTCTGTTCATATTTTCTATTTCTTCCTGGTTCAGCCTTGGAAGGTTATACCTTTCTAAGAATTTGTCCATTTCTTCCAGATTGTCCATTTTACTGGCATAGAGTTGCTTGCAGTAGTCTCTTAGGATGCTTTGTATTTCTGTGGTGTTTGTTGTAACTTATCCTTTTTCATTTCTAATTTTATTGATTTGAGTCCTCTCCCTCTTTTTCTTGATGAGTCTGGCTAACGGTTTATCAATTTTGTTTATCTTCTCAAAGAACCAGCTTTTAGTTTTATTGATCTTTGCTATCGTTTTCTTTGTTTCTGTTTCATTTATTTCTGCTCTGATCTTTATGATTTCTTTCCTTCTACTAACTTTGGGTTTTGTTTGTTCTTCTTTCTCTAGTTCCTTTAGGTGTAAGGTTAGACTGAGATTTTTCTTGTTTCTTGAGGTAGGCTAGTATAGCTATAAACTTCCCTCTTAGAACTGCTTTTGCTGCATCCCATAGGCTTTGGAACGTCGTGTTTTCGTTGTCTCTAGGTATTTTTTGATTTCTTCAGTGATCTCTTGGTTATTTAGTAACGTATTGTTTAGCCTCCATGTGTTTGTGTTTTTTATGTTTTATTCCCTGTAACTGATTTCTAATCTCATAGTGTTGTGGTCAGAAAAGATGCTTGATATGATTTCAATTTTCTTAAATTTACTGAGGCTTGATTTGTGACCCAAGATGTGATCTATCCTGGAGAATGTTCTGTGTGCACTTGAGAAGAAAGTGTAATCTGCTGTTTTTGGATGGAATGTCCTATAAATATCAATTAAATCTATCTGGTCTATTGTGTCATTTAAAACTTGTGTTTCCCTATTAATTTTCTGTTTGGATGATCTGTCCATTGGTGTAAGTGAGGTGCTAAAGTCCCCCACTATTATTGTGTTACTGTTGATTTCCTCTTTTAGAGCTGTGAGCAGTTGCCTTATGCATTGAGGTGCTCCTATGTTGGGTGCATATATATTTATAATTGTTATATCTTCTTCTTGGATTGATCCCTTGATCATTATGTAGTGTCCTTCCTTGTCTCTCGTAACAGTCTTTATTTTAAAGTCTATTTTATCTGATATGAGTATTGCTACTCCACCTTTCTTTTGATTTCCATTTGCATGGAATATCTTTTTCCATCCCCTCACTTTCAGTCTGTATGTGTCCCTAGGTCTCAAGTGGGTCTCTTGTGGACAGCATATATATGGGTCTTGTTTTTGTATTCATTCAGCGAGCCTGTGTCTTTTGGTTGGAGCATTTAATCCATTCATGTTTAAGGTAATTTTCGATATGTATGTTACTACTCCATTTTCTTAATGGTTATGGGTTTGTTTATGTAGGTCCTTTTCTTCTCTTGTGTTTCCCACTTAGAGAAGTTCCTTTAGCATTTGTTGTAGAGCTGGTTTGGTGGTGTTGAATTCTCTTAGCTTTTGATTGTCTGTAAAGCTTTTGATTTCTCCGTTGAATCTGAATGAGATCCTTGCCGGTTAGAGTCATCTTGGTTGTAGGTTCTTCCCTTTCATCACTTTAAATATATCTTGCCACTCCCTTCTGGCTTGTAGAGTTTCTGCTGAGAAAGCAGCTGTTAACCTTATGTGAGTTCCCTTGTATGTTATTTGTCATTTTTCCCTTGTTGATTTCAATAATTCTTCTTAGTCTTTAATTTCTGTCAATTTGATTACTGTGTGTCTCAGCATGTTTCTTCTTGGGTTTATCCTGCCTGGGACTCTCTGTGCTTCCTCAACTTGGGTGGCTTTCCTCTCCCATGTTAGGGAAGTTTTTGAGTATAATCTCTTCAAATATTTTCTCTGGTCCTTTCTCTCTCTCTTCTCCTTCTTGGACCCCTGTAATGCGAATGTTGTTGCATTTAATGTTGTCCCAGAGGTCTCTTAAGCTGTCTTCATTTCTTTTCATTCTTTTTTCTTTATTCTGTTCCGTGGTAGTGAATTCCACCATTCTGTCTTCCAGGTCACTTATCCGTTCTTCTGACTCAGTTATTCTGCTATTGATTCCTTCTAGTGTATTTTTCATTTCAGTTATTGTGTTGTTCATCTCTGTTTGTTTGTTCTTTAATTCTTGTAGGTGTTTGTTAAACATTTCTTGCATCTTCTTGATCTTTGCCTCCATTCTTTTTCCGCGGTCCTGAATCATCTTCACTATCATTATTCTGAATTTTTTCTGGAATGTTGCCTATCTCCTTTTACCTCATTCTTGGAAGGCACTTTTGCTGGGTAGAGAATTCTGCAGGACTGTTATTCTGTCCTTCAAAGGCATGTTTCTGCTGCCCTGCTTCTGAAAGCTCTGTGCTTATTCTAATTGTCCCTCCTTGGTGTTCTCTCTTCTCTCTGGTTGCTTCTAGGACCTCCTGTGTTTGGTGCTCTCCACTTTCACTCCTATTAGCCAGCCTGCTCACCCCCATGTGCCTTTCCTCCTTCTCAGCTTATCCTCCGGGTGCTCTCTCTCCAGATTCTCCTCTAGCAAACGGCAGCCAGTCCCATGGCTCGAATGACTGCCTCTGGGCTGAGGACTGCCACGTTCACCAGCCCTGACCTCCTCCTGAGTGCTAGATGCACCCCTACCAACTTGCTCCATCCTCTCCCTTGTCTCAGTCCAGCTTAGAGAACCACACAGCCTCCCCACCCCAGTCTAGGCGCCATGCACCTCAGACTCGCTCTGAGCCCTTCCCTCTTCCATCCCTTACACCAGCCCACAGATTGCCCTCTGCCACCCCCCGCCCAAGCTGCTGTGCACCCTCACCTCGCTCACCTGGACAACACCATGATGCCAACCAGTCTCCCTGAGCCCACTCTTGACCCCACAGCCCACTTGCCCCAGAGCAGCCAGGGTTAGTCAAATCATGTCACCCTCTGCCTGAAAGAACTGTCTGACAGAACAAACTAATAAGTGAACCAATGAATGAATCAAGGAAGCAACAAACTGATACATAAATGGTTTCATGAACACATGTGGGTAACGGCTGGGCACATTTGGGAAATGGTCAGAATTGGGGATAGGAGAGGGGGTGGGGCCAGGGAGGTGGTTCAGATCAGATCAGACTTGGCTATGACACTCTGGCTTGGTCTGGGAGCCATAGGTGGATGGTCAGCAGCAGGATGAGCTGGATGGAGCCTCGTGGATGCCCCTCCTGTGCTCACAAGGCTCTCGTGGAGCACGCAGGCGCCCTTTAGCGCACTAGCCGCCTTAGTGAGGCCAGCAGTTGGTGTTGAGCAAACAGCCATGAGAACAGCTGAGAACAAAATCACTGACCCTGGCTCAGGAAATGACATACTGGTAACTGAGGAACACTGTCACTTGGAGACGTTAGGCAGAACATGTGTGCTCATTCACACATGTGCACGTGCACACGCACACACACACACACATGTGTGCACTCTCAGGCAGGGTCACCCTGCACTATGTTCACACACCGTCATCTCGATGCTTTGTCCCAGCTGGAGGCTGGCTTTGCAAGGGATTGTAATGTAATTTTGCTCTTCGGAAAAAAGCACAGATGAGGGAAGGCTCTACTGAGCATAATGAATTTGGGGGTAAAGAGGATCCTAGTTTTTAAAATTAATTGTGGTAAAATACACATAACATAACGTACCATCTTAACCATTAAGTGTACATTTCAGTGTCATTAAAATAAATTCACATTGTTTTTCAACCATCACCACCATCCATCATCTCCAGAACTCTTTCATCTTGCAAAACTGAAACTCTACACCTATTAAACACTAACTCCCATTCCCCACCTCCTCCAGCCCCTGGCAACCACCATGTGACATTTTGCCTCTGAATCTGACTACTCCAGGTACCTCATATGAGTGGAATCATACAGCATTTGGCTTTCTGTCACTGGCTTAATTTCATTTACCATAATGTCCTCAAGGTTTATCTATGTTGTAGCATGTATCAGAATTTCCTTCCTTTCTGAAGGTTGAATAGTATTCTGTTGTATGGATATACCACATTTGGTTTATCCATTCATCCACTGATAGACAGTTGGGTTGCTTCCACCTTTTAGCTATTGCGAATAATTCTGCTATGTACATGGGCATACAAATATCACTTTGAGACCTTGATTTTCAGTGTATACTCAGAAGTGGAATTGCTGGATCATATGGTAATCTTATTTTTGAGTTTTTGAAGAACTTTCACACTGTTTTTCACAGTGGCTGCACCATTATACATTCCCACCAACAGTGAATAAAGCGTTCTAATTTCTCCACATCCTTGCCAACACTTGTGATTTGCCATTTTTTAAAACATCTTTTTTAGAGTATAACTGCTTTACAGTGGTGTGTTAGTTTCTGCTTTATAACAAAGTGAATTAGCTATACCTATACATATATCCCCATATCTCTTCCCTCTTGTGTCTCCCTCCCACCCTCCCTATCCCACCCCTCTATGTAGTCACAAAGCACCAAGCTGATCTCCCTGTGCTATGTGGCTGTTTCCCACTAGCTACCTATTTTACTTCTGGTAGTATATATAAGTCCATGCCACTCTCTCACTTCGTCCCAGCTTATCCTTCCCCCTCCCCATGTCCTCAAGTCCATTCTCTACGTCTGTGTCTTTATTCCTGTCCTGCCCCTAGGTTCTTCATAACCTTTTTTTTTTCTTTAGATTCCATATGTATGTGTTAGCATGCGGTATTTGTTTTTCTCTTTCTGACTTACTTCACTCTGTATGACAGACTCTAGGTCCATCCACCTCATTACAAATAACTCAATTTCATTGCCATCTTTTTTGACAGTAGCCAACCTAATGGGTGTGTGGTTATATCACACTGTGGTTTTGATTTGCATTTCCCTAATGATCAGTAATGTTGAGCATCTTTTCATGTGCTTACTGGCTACTTCTTCTCAGGAGGAATGTCTGTTCAAGTGCTTTGCCCATTTTTTTTAAAGTCTTTATTGAATTTGTTACAATAATGCTTCTGTTTTGTGTTTTGGTTTGGAAAACCAGTGGACTGCCAGGGAAGTCCCGTTTTGCCCATTTTTGAATTGGGTTTTTTTGTTGTTGTTGAGTTGTAGTTCTTTATATGTTCTGGATGGTAACCTTTTATCAGACAGCTGATTTGCAAATATTTTCTCCCATTTCACAGGCTGCCTTTTCACTTTGTTGACTGTGTCCTTTGATGTTTTAAATTTTGACGCAATACAATTTATCTATTTTTTCTTTTGCTGCCTGTGCTTTGGTGTCACGTATGTTTTAAAGATGTGCCCACAACTCTTCCTTTAGAACCGAGTAAGAACAGAACCAGTAAATTCCTGGCTCCATCTGGCATCCCACCCACGCTGCCCTGGCTGCCTGCCACCAGCCAGGTAAATGCCTGTGCACTGCAGGTTTCTGCTGTGGTTCCTGCCTTGGCTCACAGCACCACAGTACCCAGGTACAGGAGAGACCTGAATGGTTGAGGGGCTCACCATCCACTGGGAGAGTGCACACACAAGCCTGGCCATGTGGGTCCACCCTTAGTGCCAGAGTCCCAGGGGTCCTCCATTTCCAATAGGCACCGACACTGCAGATGCTGGGGCATGCGCTTGCCACTCTAACTGCCTCAGCGCACACAGTGGGCACAGTGCCCAGGGGCCCACACAAATGTTTTAGTTGATGTTAAAGTCAGAAGGAAGAACAAAATGTAATAATAATGACTGTGTAACAATAAAGCAGCCTGGATTATATTTGTCTTTATATTAATAGTCATGAAATATAATCCTACTTTTTCATGGGGAAAGGGGCCCACAGAGGTCACAGGGCCTGAACCCACAGTCAGTAGTCATGACGTGGCCCTGGCCCTGGCTCTCCCCACAGAGAAGGCGGAGCCCAGTCCCAGGCCAGCTGAGTTTGGCTCAGAGCCCTTCCCTCTGCCTGTGTGGCCACACCTCCTCCCCACACGTGCCAAGGTGCCAACCCCAGAAGTCCTGTGTGACCACTCAGTGCACCCTGCCCAACAGCTCAGTTTCCTCCTGCCTTCCCTGCACCCAGGGTTCAGAGGGCTCCTGGCCTCCCGCCTGCCCCGGGCAGCCACCACACACGCCTGCTCCCAGGTGTCTTTCTGAGCCCTTCGCTGGGCTTCCTGTGCCCGATGCCTGCAGGTCCCACTGTGGTACCCTGGCTCCGGACCTCGTGCTCACTCTTCCCAGCCTTGCCCACGACCCCCGGGTACGTGGTCCCCCACCCCGTCTTCTCTCCTGGGCAAGCCCCTGCCCAGCTCAGCCCTCTCCCCGCGTTCCCCCAGCCATGCTGGCCTTTCCCCTCTTCACTCCCAGAGCACCGACCTCATGCTAAAAGAAGCAGAGACTGTAAGACCCACAGGGCCAGCACTGGGCCTGTCTTGCTCACCACTGCATCCCCACAACCTTGCCTGATGCCTGGCACAGAGGAGGTGTGAAGGGAAGGGCTGGGTGGGCTCTAGTAATTTGACATCCGCAGGAAGCTCACCTTTTTTAAAAAAAATTAATTAATTAATTAAGTTTTGGCTGTGTGGGGTCTTTGTTGCTGCTCACGGGCTTTCTCTAGTTGCGGCGAGCGGGGGCTACTCTTTGTTGTGGTGCACGGTCTTCTCATTGCGGTGGCCTCTCTTGTTGCGGAGCATGGGCTCCAGGTGTGTGGGCTTCAGTAGTTGTGGCTCGCGGACTCTAGAGCACAGGCTCAGTAGCTGTGGCCTACGGGCTTAGTTGCTCTGCGGCATGTGGGATCTTCCCGGACCAGGGCTTGAACCCGTGTCCCCTGCATTGGCAGGCGGATGCTCAACCACTGCACCACCAGGGAAGCCCAGACAGCTCACTTTGAGAGCCAGCTGCCTCTGTCCATGGGTCCCTGGCTCAGCTCAGCTGTACTCAGTCACAAGCCAATGTCTCCCTGAGGGGGGAATCTGACAGCTTGTCCCAGTCCTGATGCTGCGAATTGAAGCCTTTGTCTACAAAATCATGGAGAAAACTCTGGCCTCTGCAGGCGTACCCAACAGATGGCCAGCTTAGTGCATACACTGGGCGCTCAGTAAATGCCAGGGCTATCTTCGGCCCTGACGCCCAATGACGACAGCAGTCACCACTAGTGCAGCCTTGATTCCAGTCGTAAATTTCTTCTCCCCCAAATGCTGCCAGCAGCCCTCAGTGGGCAGCACGTGCCAGGGTGGCCACAAGTCTGAGTGGCCTTCCTGGTCTGGCCTGGGCACCCAGCGAGGGCCAGCTGCTTGGGTCCACACACAAGCAGGAGCAAGCAGCCATCCTGGCACACACTGGGTGCCCAGGGCTCTCCACGCTCCTGAGAGCTCTGCCTGGTACAGAGCCCGCGCTCCTGCCTGCCTGTCTGGTTTGCGGCTTCACACACAGCACAGCTCTCTGGGCCCTTCCCACCAACATCCCTCCAGCCTGAGCCCTCTCTGTGTGGTCCGTGGTGGGGAGGGCAGAGGACCCCATGTGGGGGTGCAGTGTCTCCCCGGACGCCGGTCTTCCTGGGCCCTGACTGGACAGGGTGGCCAGTGGCCTGTAAGAGCAGCTGTACGGAGGAGGAGAGACCTGAGGGCCAGCCCGTGCCCCAGAGGCCCCACCGGCCCTGCACGGACAGGCACCCTCCTCCACACGTGCGAAAAGCTCTGCCATGCACACCTTGCCTGAGCTCTCGCTGTAGACCTCACTCTCCCCATTCAACCCTGGGAAACACAATTCACCTCTTGCCCTCAGAGCGGAACCGCAACCAGGCCCGGGTCCCCTGACACCCCACCACGCCATGCATGCAGCCCTCTGCTGAGAGTGGGGAAGGCGTCAGGGCGAGGCTGGAGTTTGGGGGAGTGAGGCGTGCAGCCGAGGTCTGCGGCCCGGCAGCCCGGGTGCCAGCAGCCCAGACTCATCCCCGGCACACAAGCCCCAGCCTTCTGTTCCCAGAGGCCTGGGGCCCAGGCTGCACCCAGCACGCACCCGGGGCCACCACCCACGCTTCTCCACCCGCCCAGGCCAGATGCAGAGGCCTCGCTCAGATGATGGACGCTCCTGCCCAAATGTGATTTCCCAGCTGATGCCGAGTTAATCACCAGCCTCACTGGCAGTTCTTTCCGGCTTCTGTGCAAAGGAAACTGCCAATTAGGTTACAATTAATTTCTTACCCAGGGCAAGGCCTGGCTGGAAAAAGACTGGCCACCCAAGTGGCCTGCTGATGACTGTGCGGGTCACCAGGCTCGCTCGGCTCCAGGGCTCTTGTGCCCTGCAGCCCCAGCCCCGGCTTGGGGGTGATGGGTCAGGACATCCCCGGCCTGGACCCTGGTGCCACTGCTTGGGCAACCGTCCCCTCTCCCACCCAGCAGGGCACTGCGATTCAGACTTAAATCTGTCACCCCACCTATCCAGAGCTCCTCAGACAGAGGTGGTCCTGCCCATCTCTGCCCCTCCCCCAGCACCCCTCTCGCCCTGATTCAACATTAACCGGCGTTCCCGAGAGGCCCTGTTCTAAGCGCTTCACGCACGTTGTCCCACTTAATCAACACGACATCTGCCAGAGGTAACGACAACAGCCAGAGGTAACAAAGGCAACTTTGTTCCCTGTCTTACAGAAGGGGAAACCAAGGCAGAGAAAGGCTACCTTGCCCAAGGCCACACAGAGAGTGAGCCAGGACTTAAGCCGAGGGTCCCACCCAGCCCAGTGTACGTGGCCACCAGGCTCCTCTGCTCAGTGACGGTCGTGCACACGTGTGCGGAAAAGCCAGGGCACCATGACCTGGGACTCCGGGCCACCCACCCACCTGCTTGCTAACCAGGCGGAAAATGCAACCATAAATAACCATCCACAGCCTCCTTCAGCCTCCTCGAAAAGGCAGGAGTCCCTATAAGCCCCTCATGTAAATTTGCTCTTTCACGTCTCAGTGAAAGAGGGCGAAGGCCCAGGAAGGCATGACCAGGTGGCGCTCAGCCAGCGCCCGCCTGACAGGTACAGACACAGACATGGCTGCTGTGTGCGCGGGCACCCATGGATACTGGGGGCCTGACGTGCCCTTGCCCGCTGGACAAAGAAGAGAGCCTTGAGGGTCCTTCACTCTGCCCCTGTCAGGTCCTAGTACCACCTTGAGAAGTGGGTCTAGATACAAAGGAGAGATTTCAGTATGACTTGCGGAAGCAGAGAGACAAGGGCAGAGGCAGGCCAGAGCCGTGCTCCTTCACTGCCCTGCTGTATGGCCAGCTCGGCATTCAGCCTCTCTGGGTCTGTTCCCAGCTGTGAACTGGGATAGGAACCCCTCCGTAGAAGCACTGCTGGGACAGAGCGCCTGCTGGTAGAAGCCAGAGCCAGTTCTCCTTTCTCCCTCCCTGACTCTTGAATCAGACCTGCCTGGGCCCACAAAGGCTTCCTGCTAACCCGGGTCAAGGCCTTCCACCCTGTGCTGGGCCCCAGAGCTCATGCAGCTTCTGGGTGCAAGCTTCTCGGTGGCGGGTGGACGGCACTGCCTTGGTACGTTCTGCTGTCCCGGGAAAACGGCCTCAAGGGACTGGCAGCATGACATCACACAGCTGCAATTACGGTAATCAACTTACACCAGATCCGCCTGGTTATTTTTAGAGTCTGGACTGAGAGTTTAGCAAGACAGGGCAGCCCTGGGTTCCCCTGCTGCTGAGTCCCACCTTGTCAGGTGGGCAGGATGGGTCACTGGTTCCCTGAACCCCTCCCTTCCTCCCACCCCCTGGGTCCTTCACAGGATGGTCTTTGGGCATTGGCACCTCACATACAAGATGTGACACCACTGCTTCCGGGACATTAGAGCTCAATGTGGCTTTAGGGTCCGGGTCTTCTGAGAATGTCCTCAGGGTCCCAGTGGGGTCATGGTGACTCAGCCCCCACAGAAGGACACTGGAGGAACCCATGTCCTCTTCAAAAGGGACCTCCGGCTCAGACACTGAAATGTCCCTGGACAAAAACTGATCTGCAACACTTGGTGGAACTTTGATAGAGCAAACTCAACAACAAACAGACACACCCACCCAATTAAAACATGGGCAGAGGACCTGAATAGACACTTCTCCAAAGAAGATACAAACGGCCAAGAAGCACACAAAAGATTCTCAACATCACCAATAATTAAGGAAATGCAAATCAAACCCACATGAGATACCACTTTGTACCCAGGAGGATGGATACAATTTAAAAATATAAATAGAAAATAACAAGGATTGGTGAGGATGTGGTGAAACTGGAACCCTCACATACTGCTGGTGGGACTGTAAAATGTTTCAGTTGTTGTGGAAAACAGTTTGCCGGTTCCTCAAAAGATGAGACTTGGAATTACCATGTGACTCAGCAATTCTACCGCGAAGTATACACCTAAGAGAACTGAAAACAGGGACTCAAACAGGTATCTGCACGTAAATGCTCACAGCAGCACTATTCACAAGAGCCAAAAGGTGTAAACAACCCAAACGTCCACCAAGAGATGAACGAATTAATACATGTGATACATGCACGCAATGGGATATTGCTCAGCCTTGAAAGGGACGAAGCACTGATACATACTGCAATGTGGACGCACCTTGAAAACGTCAAACTAAGTAAAAGGAGTCTAACACAAAGGCCAATTTATACTAAATACCCAAGATGGACAAGTCCATAGAGACAGACGCAGAGTGGCAGTTGCCAGGGGCTGGGGTGGGGGGACTAGGCAACACTGCCTAATGGGTATGGGGTTTCCTTTTGGGGGTGATGAAAATGTTCTGGAACTACACAGGGGTGATGCCTATGCAACACTGTGAATGTACTGAATGCCACCGAATTACTCACTTGAGGACAGTTAATTTTATGTTATGTTCTGGGCGCCAGCCTCCCTTGCAGAGAGAAGGACCCTGTGACAGACCAGCCCGTGGACATGGGCAAAGTGCCCCAGGCCCCTCCAGGCCTGGCTCCTCAGGGCTCTGTGCCCCTCCCCGTGCACATGGCCAGGTGTGGAGCGGCTGACAGGGGCAGGGGGGTGGGACACCACGAACAGGAGACAAACGGACTGTGTTGAGACGCTGAGACTGGGGGTTTCTGTCGCCCCCAAGTACACGGTCTCTCCTGCTCACAGATACAGGTGGGTGGGAGGCTGCAGAAGCAAAGATTCGGGAGGGTCCACAGTGGCGACTTTACGACGCTCTGTGGAGTCCCGTGTGTGGTCCTGCTGGATGACTCTCCTACGGAGACCACCTGCAGGTGCCCGTCTGACAAGGCTCAACCCCTCCCAGTGGCAAAGCTAGTGCTCACAGAGCTAAGTGCGTGTTAACCCTGCTTCCACAGGCGAGGAGGCAGCGGGTGCTGCGCCCACTTCATGGCTAAGTGGCGGCTGGAACAGAGTCCTGCTTCTCAACTCCATCCTTTCTCCTTCCCAGAAAAAAGAGAACAGACAGCAGTGGACGGCCCACAGGCAATGCTGGAAGGGCAGGATGGGGGAGCAGGCAAGGAGAAAGCCCACCCAAGAGCTGCCCCCAGCTTCTGGGTCTCCCACCACTTCACTTTGTCTGTGTCTTTGGCTGTTTCAGAGGCAGGAAAGTTTGAGTAAGAAACTGAGTAAACTCCTTCCCTCCACTCGGACTCCCACCATCGCTCTGTGTGCCCCCAGGTCATCCCCCATTCACCCCGCTCTCGGGTCCTGGCACACAGAGTGCACATCTTCCCAAGCATTTTCCAGGCTGTTAGTTAAAGTTTAGGAACTTACATTGTTCCTTTTCCCCTTTTTGTCGAGAGTGAGAACCCTCGGAATTTTCTGGCAATCCCATAGCCACATGGGAGGGGGGGACTGCAACCAGTTTTGACATCCACTGTCTTGCCAGGGGCTTTCTGATTGTTTTAGCAGCGGAACCCTTTCTCCAATCAGAGCGCAGGTCAGGGCCAGTGCTCAGGGCAGAGCTCGGAGCTTTGCCTCCCTCTCCCTGCCACCCTGCCCCTCAGGCACTTCTCTGGAGCCCAGGGCCCTGCGGAACCCAGACAGTAGCAGCCCATGTCAGAAGAGCGAAGGCTTAGGACTGTGATAAGGTGCGACCGCCGGTACCCAAATCTGGGAGGGGGGCTGGGGCCCCCACGGGCATCTCCCCTGAGCAGGTCCCAGAACTGGTCCCTGCCTGCCAGAGCCCACCAGGCATTCCTGATGTCATGGAGAGCCTGCACCAGCTGGACCACCAGGTGGGTACACGCCTGTGCAGGTGCACAGGTGACCTTTCTGCAGAGGTGCCCTGGCTGCTACACTCTGTGGAGCCACTCACAAGGCGAAAGCAAACAGAGGTGTTTGCTCGGGCCCGGCCACCTGCTCTCCTTGAGGGCCCAGGTGGCGCCTGAACTGCCTCCCCCAAGGTCCCATTGGCGTCAATGCGCCCACAACCATGCTTTCTTGGGGGTGTCAGCTCCAGTGGGGGAGGAGCTAAGGGAACAGTGGCACCTCGCTGCTGCTCTCACCGCCCCCCACCTTGCCCAGTGGACAGCTCAGAGGGCCACTGGCTTTACATCCTCCAGCCTCAGGGACAGAAGCGGGTCCCAGGGGCTCCCACAATTACATAGCTGTGAGGCCAGAGCTTGATGAAGCCCAGGCGTCACCTGGCCCCAGAGCTCAGGGAAGGTGGACTGTGGGAGGACCAGGCAGGGGGAGGAGGGCAGGACGAGGGTCCCGTCCACAGGGGCTCCCAGGTGTCCTGGAGGTGCAGCCCGAAGAGGGCCCCATCCTCTAAGGTCCTCTGAGGTGCGATGGAGCCCTGTCTCAGGAGTTACAGCCTCCCCTGAACCCCTAAACACGCTGCAACTCTCTGCTGCTCTGAGGCAGGGAGAGGACAGCCGTGTGGGTTCTGGAGGCCTGAGCCTTCCCACCCCTTCAAGCCCCCCAGGAGCGCCCTCTCCAGGCCACCCAGGTCACGGCCCTCAGAGGGACATCCTGGGCCTGGTCTCTCTGAGCCATACCAATGCCCCAGCCTTCCAGGGGTTAAGGACCCCCACCCAGAAAGCGCGGAAGATGGGCCCTTGAAAACCCAGGGGAGGCAAATGGGGGGGGAGGGCAAAAGATGACCCCCGCTGCCATCACACCCCTGTGGCCCAGGGCCAGGAGGGCCACTTCCCCGCCTGGCTGCCCACCATCCCCTCCCACCCTACCCCTCAGCCGGCCTCCTGCCGTGTACCTCAGTCTGAAATCACACCCATACATTTGAGATAAGTGGCTACTTAGGGCCTCCTTTACTGCCCATCTCTCCCTACAGGGAGACAGCTCTGAGGTCAAAGGGACCTTCCATTGTCTCCCGGAGTGCATCCCTAGCCCCGGAGAAGCTCCCCAGGCAGCAGGTGGTCCCTCGGGGAGCGTTTGTGGGCCCATCACTATTACTGTTACTGTTGAGTCACTCAGAAAAACAACTGCAGAAATGAGAAGGAAGAAGAAAAAAACGAGGAGAAGGAAGAAAACACGAGAAGGAGGAGAGGACACGGGGGCTTGAGCCTGAACACTGCACCCACACAAGGAAGCGCCCCCTCTCACGCCCACGGGGAGGGGGAGAGGTTCCACAGCCGAAATGCAGCCGCTCCTATAGGACAGAAGGCATCGCTACTGTTTGGGGGGGCGCTTCTCCAGCTCTGCCTTTTTCCCAGTTGGGTGCTTTCTTCTCCCAGTCTGTCCTGGAGCCCCGGGCAGGAGGGCCCTTTCTTGGACAAGGAGACACAGTTGTACCCATGTGCCCTGAAGTCCAGCCCCTCCTCAGCACAGTAGCGTCTGTCGGGTTCTGGGTCCCCAGGCAGAGGGTGGGTGCAGGGGCCACACACCCAGCCTACACCACCAGCACAGAGGCCTCTCTTCCTGCCACACCAGAGGACACATGCCCCTCCCCTGGGGCTGGCTATGACCAGACCCCAGCTGTTGGCAGTTCCCGGACCCGCAGGACTCCCAGACATCAGCTAAAGCAGCGGTCCCACCTGAGCATCAGCCAGACCCCGAGGGGCTCCTGATTCAGGTGCTGAAGCACAGTGGCACACTTCCCTCCCAGACCCGGGCCAGGCTGTCCCCAGGGCCCCTGGAGCCCCGAGCAGGAGGGTCACCAGTGGGTGAGTGGGCTCAGGGCCACCTTCCTCTCCCAGGACCCCTCCTGGTCCCCACCGCCACTGGCCCAGAGGAGGGGCCCAGAGGACCCGAGCGGGGAGACACAAAGTCCTCTCCATGGATTCAAGTTCACAGGCTGTGGGAGCCTCAGTTTCCTTACCTGTGAAATGGGAAAATAAGGCTACATCCCTCAGGGTTTCGGGAGGATACAGTGAGCTAGCAGACAGGCAGTGCTCAGGACGGGACTGGCAGGCCATGAGCCCCCTGGGGGTGGCTACTGCTGGCATCAGCCTTATCCAGTGAAGACCAGGGGATGCAGGAGTCCTCTCTCAAGTCACAGAGGCGGGAAGGCCTCAGAGGAAGCAGCAGCTTCCTGGCCCTCCCTTCCCCTTGGCACCCCATGCTCCAGTTTAAGAGATACCATGATTTTAAATGAGTTTTCTCCTCCCCTGGCTGAAAGGCCATTAGCTCCCCATTAGGTGAATGCGTCCCATTTTCTTCTCACCACCAAGGAAACAGTGATTTACTTAGCTGTCCCTAAAGCAATTCTGCAGAATAAAGGCAATTTTGCAATGGTCTCAATAAACTTCCCCATTTGCTTTCTGCTCACAGACCCCACCCTGAGGAGTCCACCAGCTGACCCAGCCCTTTGGTCCCTGAGTAGGCTGGACTCTGCTAGGGCCCAGGACAGCCAGTGTGGGCCACAGGCAGCTCGCAGAGGCCAGAGTGGCTTAGTGGGCTGGGGCGGAAGAGAGAGAAGGCTGGGCCCAGGCAAGCCCAGTGGAGCAGGACACCACTCATCTCTGGCCAAAGGGGGAAGGGGCTGAAAGGGAGAGAAAGAAGTGAGCAGGGCAGCCCTCCTGGCTGAGGGCTCCTGCCGGTCCAGGCAAAAGTGGCAAACCCAGGTCCAACAGCAGAGGGGTGGGCCCAGCAGCCTGGAGAGGGGCCTGCTAAGTCGTGGCCAGCTTTCCTTTCTTCAGTACCTGGGAGTGAGAGGCCCAGAGGGTGTGCACGCAGAGAGGGCAGGTCTTTCCTTGTGGCTAGAGGTGCTGAGCAAAAAGGAACCCAAGAAGCCAGGCCAGAAAGATGAGCGATGTGAGGCCTGGTGAGGAGCAGCTGGAGGTCAGGGAGATGGTGATGGGTGACGGGTCAGCCTGAGACATTCAGGGGGATCCCCAGAAGCTGGGGCTCAGTTTCTTCATCCATGCCATGGGGATGCCTGTACCTGCGCTGGAGCAGCAAAAGGCCAGAAACTTCTAAGAACAACTTTTAGATGGAAGTTCTTTAGCTCTGGTTCCAGGATACTCAGGGTTGATGGGCTGTGCTCCTGAGTATGAGCGGGGAGGGGCAGGTGTCCCTGTGGGGGGACACATGTGGGGGTCCCAGTGTGTGTGAGTGGCAGAGAGAGGGGCTGGGTTCCCTGGGGGAGGGTGGAGTGGGAAGGGCCAAGCCACGCTGCGTGAGTGTGTGTGTGTCCACAAGCCTCATGATCACATATCCTTGAGAAAGGGCAGGAGTGTGTCTTAGCGATGACCAAGAGTGAGTGTCAGTGTGTGAGCGTGGATTCAAGTGTGTGTGGGGGGGGGGCCGTGCGTGCGCTCACACGGATACCAGCGTGTGGGTGAGGAGTCCTGCCTTACTCTGGGAGTCTGTGTCTGGGTTGGCACCTTTTTCTGAAGGTGTGTGCATTCACACACAATGAGAGTGTGTACACGAGGAGGGGGGCACACCGTGAGGTCTGTTTATGCCCCAGGACCTTGCTCTGAGCATCTCTAGGCCCTCAAGCCCACCCCTGCCAGCCCTGGGGCAGTGCTTCCCTTCCCCGGCCGCTGCCTCTTCATCTGGTTGCCTCCCTACCCTCCTCTCCTCAGTCCCCCAGCACAGAAGAGAGCTTCGCGTCTCGCGTCTCGGGGAGGTGTCTGGGCCAGCACGGGAAGGCTTTCCTCCTCTGGAGACCCGGCCCATGCCCCAGGCAACAGGCCTGGCCACAGGAGGGCTGCGTCCACGAGAGGGCGCCCCGGGGCCGAGCTGCTCCCAGCCTGGTCGAGTCTGGGTGGGAGCAGCGGCCCAGCTCACTGGTGGCGGTCTGCAGCAGCTCACTGAGAGCCAGGCTCAACAGCTCCAGCACTGCTACTCCGGGTAGAGGGTGCCCGCAGGCCTCTCCACGGGCCCGTTGTCTCCTCTTGGGTATCGCGGGGCCACCTCTCAACCCCCAGTGCTACCAATCGTGGTTTCTTGCTCATCCCATGGGAGGGTGGGCGAGGCAGGGGACTTGCTTTCCCTGGATTGGAGAGCCTTTCTCTGATCACCCAACTCCATGCGTCCAGGCTGTGAAGAAGCCACCTGCATTCCCGCCAAGTGTCACAGGCTGCCCTCGCACCCCTACCCCCCAACTCCAGCCCCCCACGGCCTCAGCTGGGACCCCTGACTAAGCTTGGGACAGGCACAGGAAATCCTCCACAAGCTTCGGAGGCTGCCCAGCACGCCCTGGCTTCCGGCTCACACCTGATCACCCGCCCACAACTACAAAGTTGCAACCCCGAGTTACAAGAGGTCTTCTGAACACCTTGTGTTTACTTCTGCCCTGCCTGCAGCCTCCTCCTGCCTGTTTTCCCCTCACAGCACTGGACCCCCAGACTCCCGATGCTTTCCCCCATTCTTCCCCAGGTCAAAGAAAGGGTTTCTCCCCTGCCTTCCCTATGATGGGCTAGGGGCCCGTTCTAGCTTCAGTATCTGCCTCGTGAGCTCAAGATGCAGTCACACAAATGAAGCCTTGGGCAGGCCTGGGAACCCAGAGTCTGTGCAGGACCCAGGGCCAGACGCAGGGGATCACCACCTCTTCTGTTCCCAAAGGCCACAGGGAGAGAAAGCCCTTTGTAAGCAGAGGGGGAGGGTGGCCGGAGCTCCTCTCTCAGAGGGCAACTTGGTGCATACTGAGTACTGAAGAAGAGGAAGTCAAGGACAGTTCGAGAGAAACTAAAATTCGTGGTGTGTGGGCAGGGGGGCGGGCAAAGATTCGACAGCCTTGGGGTTCACTCATCCCGTCAGGGTTTTGGAGGTGGAGGCAGTGACCAGCCTTTGCAAGGCCACATCTAATCCTCCCAGCACCGATGTTGGCGGCACACCGCCCTACTCCACTGCAGGATGGTCAAAAGCACTTGGTACAGGTCGGCCCAGAGCCGTCAAATGGTCCCAAAGGCCGCACCTTCAGGTGTCCCCGCCTGGCATCAGCGCGGGACTCGGAAGCCGCGCGTGGGAGTGAAGCCGCGCGTGGGAGTGGAGCCACGGCGGGCCCTCAGCCGGCTGCGCTGGGCCAGTCCGAGCGGGCCCTCGAGGGCAGCCTCCCTAGAAACCACAGCCTTTTGGGTTTTTTAAGGACTAGAGCGGCAAAAACGCACAAGGGAAAAGCAACCATTCTTCAAAACAGCAGATCCCCTCCGCATCCCGCGGCTAGCCAGGGTATCAGAGCTGGAGGAAGAATGCACCGACGTGTAGAGCGACAAGGAAACGAAGACGGAGCAATCTTTTACAGAAACACAACTCCTCCCCGCCCAAGTCGCAGACTTTCTAGGGCTACCTCACCCGCCCTCCCCCACCTGCACCGAAACGGCTACAAGCTCCGTTCGGTTCGCTCCAAGACGCTGCTGTGGTGCGAGGCGCCACCAGGCTGGGGAGCGCGGCTGCGACAAGGGCCCTGGGCACCGACCCCGGCCACCCGGCCCGCGTGCCGCTCCGACCCGAGTCCGGCTCCAGCCCGAGACCCGCCCAGTGCGCGGGGCCCGAGGCGCCCTGCACACCCCACCACCCCGCTCGCAGCCGAGCCCGGGCGGCCGGCAACAGCGCAGCCCGCTGCCCACCGCAAACAGAAACGCGTTTCCGAATGTGTCCACTCAGCCGGTCGGCGCGCGGTGCCAACTTCGCCTCGGCCGCTGCGGGCACCAGTCCCCGGCAGGACTCACCTTCGCCGAGCAGCGGCAGCAGCAGCAGCAACCGCAGCCCCACGGTGCCGGCCGTCGCCTTCTCCATCGCCGGTGCACGCTGGGGCCGCGGCGAGAGGGACGGTGGCTTGGGCTGGGGGTCTCGGCGGCGGGGTGCGGCGCTCAGCCGGGCTGCCCCATGCCCGGCCGGGACGCGGTGGACGAGATGAACACTGCGGGCGCAAAGCGTCGGGGCACGGGCTCCACGGTACTCTCCGCAGCTGCGCGCCGGGCTCCGGTCGCGGGGCCTGAGGCGAGGCGGGGCGGGGTGGGGCGGGGCGGTGAGGGGGCGGGGCGGGCGGGGCGGGCGGGGCCCGGGTGCGGGCGGGGTGCGGGAGTAAGGGCGGGGCACTGGGTACCCGCCCAGGCGATGCCTGGTGTGGTTCCCGCGGGGCGCGGTTTAGGAGACCAGTGCCGGACGCGGGGTGCGGGCCGGGCGGGGCGCGAGTAGGGGCGAGGTGCGGGACCCGGGGTACCGGCCCGCCAGCCGCAGCCCCAATCCGCGCGCCTCCGCACGCACAGCCACTCTTCCTCACTCTATGCGCCCGCTCTCGGTCTGTGCGTTTCGACCTTCCCCGCCGCCCAGAGAGGGCAGGGAAACCACGGGGATGCGGGGGTGCGCCCGAGTGGACGTGGAGACTAGGCAGGCGCCCCGCCTCCAGGCTCTGGGCGCGGTGCGCATCCTCAGCCATTTCTCGGAGGGGGGAGGCGCGGTGGGAGCGCGGCCTCTCTTGGGGCCGGAGGCGGGAGGAGGGGAAGTGCCCGGGTGGGGGAAGGGGAGCCTGGGCGTTTTCTGCGCACGCCAGGGGTGAGCCTGGCCTGTGGCTTCCAATGTCTGCGGTCGCTCTAGGGGTGTCCTAGGGTTAGTTTGTGAACCTGCCTCTTTAGGACTGGTCCAACCAATGAAACCAGGAAACTGACTCTGGAGCTGGCTTTAATGGGGTGCTTGGAGGGTAGGTACTCCCTCTCCCCAACCAAACAGAAGAATTCTTAGGATGGGGGGCTGACTGGGTAGCGGAGCAAGTAGCGAGGAGGAACTGGAGCCCCAAAGAATTTAATTTTTGCCCCAAGAAATGATGTCCATAAACACATCCAGTACTCAAAAGGGAAGACTCTGGGTCCCCAACATGGGGGGTCCTGGAGGTTGGAGGTGAGCTCTAGGCCCCTGTGGGAAAAGTCCACTGTTCTACTCCCACCCGCTAGCTGCCTTTTGTGGTCTGGCCCTCACCTAGGCACAGAGGAATGCAAGCCTAAGGGGCCTTGGGGTGGGAGGGTCCAGGGTACCTAGGCCTGGGGTGCCCCTATTTCAGTGTCTCTTCTTCCGGCTGTGCACAGAGCCCCGCCCTCTTGCCTGGCTGAGCTCAGGGCTGAATAAGGGCTCTCTGCACATCACTCTGCAGATATGAAGTCAAAGTGAAGTCACCCTCGCAGGCATGAGGAGGAGCTGCCAAGACAGGCTGGCTGGGGGCTCTGCCGGCTGAGATGTCCAAGCCGGCCTGCTGGCTGGAGGCCAGGGCACAGTGCTGCCAGCTCGGGAGAGCCACCCTGCGGCCACCAGACCTTGTGTTGCCTGCCTCACGCTCCCCGAGCCCCAAGCCCTTGGATTTATGGGGCCGGAGTTGGCCGTGGGGGACTCCCCTGGGTGTAGACAGGCCCTACCTCTGGTGCTAGTAACAACTACCAAGGCTGCACATTCAGGCCTGTGCACGGGGAAGGGACCTGAGTGGGAAGGGAGGGCCTGAGGGGAACTTCTTTGTTACCAACAGGCTCCTGTGGCAGAAGAATGCAGAAGGAAGAGGGGTGGCCTGGCCCATTCTTCCAACCAGCCCCACCCCTGTGCCCCCCCAGGGACCACCCTGGCCAAGCCTTGGCTGACACGGGTCAGGCTGGATGTCTGGTTGTGCTCCGTGTGACCACCTCAAGGACCCATTTGAGGCTGTGTCCCTTCTTCAGTCCTCAGGCCCTTCCACTCTCCTCCACCACCCTTGGGGGTCTTGAGAGGACATCTGATACTATGCTGGGGACATTGCCCTCTTCTTAGAAAAAGGTCTGGGGAGCCTCATATGTGTACCCCTGTACCCTCATATGTTGTACCCCTGTACCCACATGTGCATACACCTGTGTTCACGTACAGGGATATGGGTGCATACCCTCACCCGCGTGCATGCCCAGAGGAGGATCCAGGAAAGCACAGAGGTGAAGTGCTTGGCTTGCTGACCTCGGGTCCTGCATATCCATAAGAGACACCCCTGTGAGACTCAGACAAGGCCTGACCTCAACTCTGCCCTACTCACCCTTCCATGGGTTCTTCAACGGAGTTGTTTTTCTCCTCTGAATGTCCTGCCCCACCTTCCTTTCCTCCCTTCCTTCCTCTGCTCTCCCCTTCTCCTCATTCCCCTCCTTCCCTCCCATTCTCTGCAAGAATCTCTTCTCCATTCCTTTGCCCCAGCACAAGAACCAGGCTAGCTGCCTCACTGGGGCCTCAGCGTCTTCATCTGTAACATGGAAATAACGATATAGTAACTGCCTTGCAGTGTTGTGAGGCTGAACCCAAATGAAGCATTGACAGAATCAGCACAGTTTCTGGCTCCCCAGAAAATGAGCTTTTTTTTTTTTTTCTCTTCTTCCAGGGTCCTCTGAAGTCCAAGGAGCTGTCTGGGTGGGAGGCTGGGGGCAGTGACATTGTGTGAAGGTTGAAGGTGCGCTCTGAGTTGTATCCTGGCTGGGTCTCTGGTCTGTGTGACCTCGGCAAGTTTGCAACGTCTCTGGGCCTCAGGAAGGCAGAGCTCCATCCCCCCAGGTGCCTGAAGACAGGTGAGTCCCCGGCAATCAGCATGAGCTGTCACTGTCACCATTGATTCCCATCAGCTGTGACGCTGAGGCCGAGGCCAAAGTGGTCAGTGGACATTGCTAAGGTGACACGGAAAGCAGGTGGTCCCTACAGCAAGCTGTCTGCTGCCCTCAGCTCTGGCTCCCCACCTGTATAGGTAACGAATCACACCCTGTATGGAGATGGCCGCCAGTGAGACCGGCCTGTAGGAGCCAACACCTGTCTCTGGCCCTCCCCATAGGACCTGCAGCTTTCTCAGTGATCGGAGGGAGAACCCTGGAGCCCCAGAGGCCTCTCTGCCACAGCAGCACTTATCTGGGCGTATACTTACACATTCAGGAGCAGTGGGTTGATTCATGCTGACGCCTCACTGAGGCTCACACCGAGTCCCCAGCCCGAGGGTACCACTGGAACCTGATGGGGCCTCAGGCCTGGCAGTGCCCGCCTCTTGCCTCAAGGACACCAAAGAGAAGGCCCATCCTGGCTCTCGAGTGAGCGTGGTAATAACAGGGAGCTTGAATTGGCGAGTCTGGCAGATACGGCCTGAATGCTTTTTGGAAAAAGCATCTCCCAAGGCAGTTTCATAATCTGCCTCGTAATGCAGATTTAGACAAGTTTTTACGAATGCACTTTTTAAAATAGGTCTTAATGGATCCTTTGCAGTAGTTACAGTCCATTGTGTAAATGCAAACAGAAGGCTTTTTGAAAACATGTATTATTGATCAGAAAGGCAGCAGCAATTAGAAGCCAGTGTGTCATATCATTCAATACACACTTCCTATACAGCCCTGCTTGTGCTCTCTCATAACTTTCTGACAAATTATCCTGTCCCTGGGAAGCCCTTTCTTTTCCCTTTTGCTTCCGGGAGCGAAGGAGGACCTCCCCATCAGTTACTAGCTAGAGGTGAATGAAAAATTAAGCTTCCCCTTTACCATCGCAGAAGCTATTTACGACTTCTCCGGTTTCAAGACTGAGATGACAAAACCTTCAGGTAAGACGGACGATGCTTCTCAATTTGGTCTATGGGCCACAGTGAAAAAAACCAAAACAAAACTGGTGACAGATAGCATGTTCTGTGGGAGGGCGGAATCACAAAGCTGGGGAGGTCTGAGCCAGGAGCCCTGCAGGGGAGCCTGCTTTGTGGGAGGGGTGTTCAACCAGGGTCCACAGGGAGGAGCTCTGGATGCCCCTCCCCAGTCATGGAACCTAAAATGATCCACTAGGATAAAGCTGAGACTTGTTTTTGCTTAAAAATCCATATTTGGGTCTGTATTTCACCCGATCTGCACATTTCCCATTTGCCCTTCTTCTTGAAAAGTTCATTTATTTAACAAACATTTGCTGGGCACTCACTGTATTCCAGGCACCCTTTCCAAAGTCCAGTGAACGAAACAATCTGGGTGCTTCTTAAGGACAATCATCAACACGTAAGGCACACATGCAGCACAGTCAGAAGTGACCCCAGATGGGGTGAGACACGGGGCGGGGTGTTTATCAGGGCTGGATGTCCTGGAGAGCTGACTTTGGGCAAAGACAGAGCTGTGGGGACAGCGCTGCCCGCAGGGAGCAGGGAGGTGACAGGACGTACCCTGGAGTTCCCTGCGTTGCCCCAGCAGGGACAGGGGGCCGTCCTTTGTCTCCCCACGATAGCATCTTCTCAGCAGCCTCAGCTCACCCCTCTGGAAGATGCAGCTCTGGTCTCTGAGAGGGTTACAGCCTGCAGGATCTGCAGAGTGAAGACTCTGACCTGGGCAGTCTTTTGGAGCCGAAAAAACGTGCTGTGCTCTTGGTGTGCTGACAAATAGGAAGTCCGTTGACTTAACACCCTACGATGTCTTCCAAAGCCTCCCTGCCCAGGATGGTGTGGGCTGCAGCTCCAGGCACAGTGTGCAACTTCCACATCCATCTCAGGCCTGCGGATGATGAGGCGGTGTGCTGTGAGCTGGAGGAGAGAGGGAGAGGGGGGCCAGCCACCTGCCCTTTTGGGGGGGGGTGGCCAGGGTGTGAGGGCACAGCCTGGGTGGCTCCCCTAGTCCCCTGTGCTTGCAGACAGGCCCAGGAGAAGCAGAGCACTTACTTGCCCCCTTCTCCCCACCCCCACCCCGGAAGTGCCCCGAAGACCTCGCTCAGCTATTGCAGCTGCCCCAGGTGGGAGGGGGCGCTGTTCTCAGGTAGATCTAGGGTGCCCTCCTTGCTTCCTCTCCAGCACCTCCCTAGGGTTGCTACCTGAGCTTAGGCGCACTGGGGGCTCCCAGTCCTGCTGAAGACCCCCCACCCAGCCCGGATGGGGCCCCTCCCTGCTTGCTGAGAAGCCGGCCAGCCAGGCCTTCATCCCCTAGCGCTGTGCAGTGGAACGTTCTGCAGTGGTGGTAACTTCCTGCCCTCTGCTCTCCAACGCGATGGCCACTGGCCAAGTGTGGCTGGTGTGACCGAGGAACTGAATTTATAATAACGTAAAATTAAATAGTCATATGTGGCTAGTGTACTTGCTGGGCGTTGATGCTCTAAGAAACACCTTCCCAGCCTCTCTTGGAGGCTTCTGGGGGCTGGGCAGGCTCCTAGCCCAAAGCTCCCCCACTGGAGGGCGAGCGGAGAAATCAGAGCCTGCCGATTCGCCAGCCCCAGTGGGCTCTCTGATCCAGCAGCTGCCGCTCTGTTTCCTGGTGGTTTGAAGATGCCGTAGTCACCCCCCCTGCCCAGAACGACAGTGGCATTGCTGGGGTTCACCCTGGGCATGCTCTCTCACTCGCCCTGGGGAATCTTCCGTTCCCCTCCAGGCTTGGCCCCCGAGCCTGACCATGCCTCCTGAAATCCCTGCTTCCTGTAGGCAGAGTGAGCCCTGCAGGGCCCTGCTCTCAGGGGCCTCTTTGGAAAGGGGCTGATGAGCTCGTGCATATTAAGATGCGGTGATGAAGGGCTGTCAGGGGACTCTGTGCAACAGCCTGAGACCCAAGGGCCTGCTCGCTAGTGCTGGGAGCTCAGCATCCGGCCCCTCTCCAGGGCCCTTGTCCCTCTGCTCCCAAGCACCCCTCCGTGGTCCCAGACTCCCCACGTGTTCTCTGGCCACTGACCTCCACCGGCTGTTCCTTCTGCCTGGGAAGCTCTTCATGCCTCCTCCTGGTCCCTTCTGTTGTTCAGCTCCTATTCAATGCTCAGAAGTCTCGGCTCCAAAGTACCCCTCTCCCCAGTCCGTGCTCAAATGCTCCATCTAGACAATCTGAAGGAGGCCCAGTGTGCATCCTGGTTTTTGTTTTTTTGGCTGCAAGGCATGCGGAATCTTAGTTCCGCAGCCAGGGATAGAACCCACGCCCCCTGCATTGGAAGCGCAGAGTCTTAACCACTGGACCTCCAGGGAAGTCCCGCTTCCTGGTTTAACTGTGCTGTATTTATCTCTAGCCCTCTGCGTGGGGACCTGCTGAGGACTCAGAGTGCTGGTCGGGTGACCTGCCATGAGAAATGACCCTCGTGGCCAAGAGGACAACCTGGGCAGAGGCACAAGGTATGCTCAGGAGGCAGGAGGGAAGGGCGTGCCGTCTGCGGTGACAGCATCAGTGCTTGCCACCCGTGTGCACACTCACACCCCTTTGCGCCCCTTCTTCCTCTGGGCTGCCCTCTCAGTGTGAATGGGGGCCCGTCTGGTCTATAAACATCAGCAGAAGGGGCGACAGGAGCAGGGGCTGGAGCCGGAAGATGACTCACAAGGAGGGAACAAGGCACCCCAAATAAATCATCTGGGGCCTGACATTTGGAGCGTTTGAGTTTGAGACCAAACACAGATGCCCTTTAGATAAATACATTTTTGAGACGTGTTCTGCAGGAGACGTTTATGACTTTAATAGGTTTTTAGTGTCAGACGAGCATCAGGAAGTGTTTTGTTGAGAGACTTTCTCTTAAAAGCTCAGAATCCTTCTTTTCCCTCCGGCCCTTTAAACATAAGGATACAGAGATCCTCAGCAAGGGAAGCTTCTCTTTCTCCCGGTTCCCTGGGGGTTGGCTCTGGGCTGGGATGGCTCAACTGAGGAATGTTCTGGGAGGTTCTGAAGACCTCAGTGCTCCAGGCCATGGGGGGCGGAGGATGGGGGGTCACGGGAAGCTGATTTAGAAGCTTAGAAGCACCCTCCTCCCTCAGAGCAACTCCTCTCCTCCCCAATCCCCCCACCTAGAGGAGGCTGATGGCTGGTCCTCAGGGATGAGAAGGGCTCTGTATGGAGGACGGGGGTCCCTGAGGCCTCCGGAGGTTGGCAATTTTCTGTGGATTGGAAACTTTACAAAGATCCCTCACGCTGAAGCCCAGGAGTACGAAGGATCTGAGCTCACCACAGGCCCTATGCCAGCAAGGAGACACAAGGAGAAGGTCAGATGCAATCATGTCTGGAAGCTTCTCCCTTCCGACTTAGAGACAGGCCCCCACCTGCCCATCCTGGGCTCTGTCCCAGGACCTCCAGGGAGCCCCGGGTCCTGCAGCCGCCCTCTGCCCAGCTCTTGCCTGAGCACAAGTGGCCACATGTGGGGCTGCTTCTAGTACCCCGTGCGTGCTGCTTAGCCCTCTCCCTGCCCCCCAAGACAGGGGCTGGATGCCAGCTCTCCCATCCTTGAATGAGGCCAGCATGCAAGAACTCACCCCAGGTCATCTGTGCTGTGGCTCTGGGCCATGTGGGGAGGACCCCTGGCCGAGGTGGACGGACCTTGGGCTTGTCCTCCCAGCACAGCGGGTGTGGGTGGGTCAGGGGCACACGGCACCAGGCGGGAAAAGGAGGGGCCCACTGAGATCCAGAACCTGGCTCGCAGAAAACACACAGATGGAACTGAGAGGAAGCCCAAGTGAACTTAGTGGTGGTGCGGGCTTCAAGGGCACGGGCAGGCCACTTCCTAGCACAGCTGTGAGATGAGCACTGGGGTAGTGGGGGATGGGAGGGAAGGGACAGTCGAGTCTGTGCTGTTGTCCAGACAGGACATCTCCCGGGGGCAGGAGAAATGTTCTCATCAACCAGTACACCGAGACTCCACATTGATTGCAAGGAGGTCCCCTCGTTGCCCTCAGGTGACACCTAAGGGAGACCTTCTGAGGACACCTGGAACCACATTTTCAACAGCTCCAGCTGCTGTAATTGAGAAACCTGACCTCAGTTTTTCCATTTCTGTGGATAATTCAGCCCTCCCACCCTTCTCCTCCATCTCCCGCCCCACTAGCCCTGGCCTGTCTCAGACCCTCTCCTCACCCCAGACCCCTCTCCTGGTCCTGGTCATTTTATCCCAGGCTGTGTCAGGAATGAATGCACAAGGAGATGGATGCAGAGAGGCTGGGATTGAGCAGGGACCTGGGTGCCGGCCCTCCCTATCCCCCGCCCAGCCCCCTACCCCAGGCCACTAAGTCACCCCCTCAGCCCCTGGGACTTGTCAAGACCCTCATCAGGAGTCCGCGTAAGGGATGGATGAGAAGAGTTTGAATGGAGCACCTATGATCTTCTAAAGCTTCGCTCCTGCCTCGTAATTATTTCCTTACAGGATCCAGACACTGGCCCATTTCTTAACCCCATTCACAACAACCTTTGTTTTTTTCACGGTTGTCTTGGAAGCAGCTGCCCACAAACTGAAAGCAGCCCATAAACTACATATCATTGTTGGGGTCTCTCATGACCTTGCCTGTGTGGGGGGCAGGAGGGAACGACCTCTGTTTTATTTCCCAGGTGGATACCCTGGCTGGGGCAGGGGGTGCGGAGGTTGATTGGTTACCCATTTGCATCTGTAATTTATCAGCATTCTCAAAATCCTAAAGGTTTGGGGCTTAATTATTCATGTCTGACCCCTAGAAGAAAGGCTGAGTGAGGTCACCCTGGATGGCAAAACTGTGGGGTCTGAATCATCTCTCCTAGAAAAGGAGAGAGGTCCTGGGTGGGCGCAAGTGAGAACAGCTAATGGCTATGGACAGCCCACCTGGGCGCAGCCCTGGGCTGGAGCTTCTAACTCATTCAGGGTCATAGCACCTGCCCGGGTGGTAGCAGCATCCCATTTGACAGGTGAGGTGCAAACCCAGGGGTTCTTTCTCTGGGCTTCTTTCCCTCACTCCACACTGCTTCCGGTTCTCAAATGCTAGGGCAGGGCTGGTCAAACACTATGTGAGCCCACCCTGCAGATTCTAAGGCTGCCCTCAGGACCAGTTCCCAGGGGTTCCTGATGCTGCTGGTCCTGGGTCCACACTGTGGGATCCACTGCCCCAGAGCATGATGGGATAGGAGAGATGCGGGTAAGGGTCTCAAGGTGGAAGGTACCCGCTTCACCCTCCCGCCAGCACACCCTGTCCCCAGTTAGCCTCTCCTCCTCTGTGTCTCCTCCCTTTTCCCAGCCTCCTTCCGGCCCTGGCTTACATCCGTGGTCCTGGCATTGCTGGGAGCCCACGCAGAACACTCCTTCTTCACTCCCCTGCAGGGACTCACCTCTGTTTGCATACAGCTGTCTCCTCCTAACACCCATTTCTTTAGCTGGGTCCCTCATGTGAGACTCAGGCCTGTTGGAGCCCACTGGGGGACCCAGCACCCTCACTGTGTAGGTAAAGGGGGGGTCATTTCTGTGACTGGGCTGGACCCTACTGTGACCTGTGACCCAACCCTTGCACGGTACTGAGCTTCAGGGAGGCTACAGCAAACGTATTTCCCCCATCTGCAGAGCAAGAGGGCTATCGCCATCGCCATCACCCAGAACACGCCTGCTCTGCTCCCCTGCAGGGGACCTATTTCTTCAACTGGGTCCGTCAGAGCAGTATGGCTGTTGCCATCTTCCTGATGACCATATGCACAGCTGTAGGGGACTTGGTCTCTGGCAAGGCATGGTCACTTGGTAGAGCCTGACTCAGGAGCTGTGTATGGCCAAGGGGGGGACTGGGGAAGCTGAAGGAAGAGGGGAGGCCAGGGGACCCTGCACCCTTAGTCAGGGTCTCATAGACCCCTCCAGACAGCACACATAGGTGGCGGTGGTGACGGTGGCAGTGACTCTGGCTGGCCTGTGCGTTGTTATTTCCAAAGGCTGAGTCTTTGGAGCAAAGGAATTTTCATTCCTTTTTCATTAATGAAAACCTTGCAGCCAGGGGAAGCACCCCACTAAATGACTGATACTCCACGAGATATGTACGCACTGCTCAGAAATGTCTCCTACTCAATGAAGAAGAGATAACAGTCAGTGGAATAAAAATTAATCTGGCCACTATAGGAATTAATATAAAAACATCAGATGCGGGACTTATAAGGGATGCCGCCTCCAACTAACCCTCCCTGGGTTAAATACCCCAGGGACGATGATTTACATTCTGTGCTACAGGCCTCTGCTGGCATAATCGATAGGAATGAGAAATGGGGCCACCCAGCTGTACCTACCCATGGGGCTGGGGAAGGGAGCCGGGGGGCCGGCGGCTAGGGCTGCCCTGGAGGCTGCTGGGAGCAGGGGCCCATCTGAGCCATCTGCTCTTCCTCCCCCTTCCTCTACCTCCCTGGTGAGCCCCAGGCCTGCAGCTGATGGGTTTCTGGAAGTCTGGGTCATGGCACCATCTCACGAGGCCTCACCCCAGCGCCCGACTCCTCTGGGGGTACAGGGGGTACGGCCGGGGGAGAAGAGGGCAGGGCAGACTGGGCCAGGTGCTGCCGGAGACCAGAGCAGTGGGACCCCCACTGGGAGCTGGGCTTAGCTGAACCTCCTGATGGTAATACTCACTCACCCATCTTTGCTCTGCAAGAATTACCGCTCCAAACTCTTGGTTTAGGGTGAAACTTGCCTAAGCGACTGTTTATTCTCACCATCGCAAACTTAGGATCTGCTGTTTCAGTCGAGGAGCTTTAAGTCGAAG
The DNA here is from genome assembly GCF_964270905.1 of Leucopleurus acutus. Taxonomy (NCBI): domain Eukaryota; kingdom Metazoa; phylum Chordata; class Mammalia; order Artiodactyla; family Delphinidae; genus Leucopleurus; species Leucopleurus acutus. The sequence goes on from NC_139156.1 coordinate 74,690,595, forward strand.
CCCTTGCCGGTCAGTCCCCGGGGTGCTTCTCTGCAGGGAGCTTCGAGCTGGGGCTCATGCCCAGAAGCAGATGGGCTTCACCACAGCTGCAGGGCTGGCCTTCCTGCTGTGCCAGGTGAGCAGTGAGTTATCCTCGCTCCTCCATGGATTTGCACCACTATGCACCAGCCACACCCGGGTTGGGGGTGGGCAAGCCAGTGTCAGGGCCAGCCAGGCTGCCCCCAGCTGGCTCCCTGCTCTCCGTCCTCCTTGGACCTGCTCCTGGGGGGCGGGGCAGAGGAATACCCTGTCATGGCCCTCGATGTGGAGACCCCAGAGGAGGCTGATGCAAGGAGGACAAAGTGTTGATCCCACAGCCCCTCCCCGCCAAGCCCCGACTGTCCCTCAGCCACACTCTCTACTCTGGAGTTCCGGCAGCTGTCCGGGGCGGGCACCAGCTCCCCACTGTGCCAGCCTCTCATCACGTCCTGCCCTGCCTCTGCTCTTACGTTAAACCCTAGTCATTGCTCTTCAGACGTGTCGTCGTCTGCTGCTGGAGTCTGACCATACAGCCCCCAAGGAAAACTCCTGTAGAGCTAGTAGTGAGGAAACTTTGGGGGGAAGGGAAATTTTGGTCCCTTGTTCTTGACGACACAAGAGCCTGGCCCTTCCCAGGGAGGCCTACTGGTGTCTCCTTTGTGTGCCGCAGCCTGGCAGGGTGCCCTGGGTGATCCCCACACTTCTGCTCACCGTCACAGTGGGTGGCCCCGGGGCAGGCCTCCATGCCTTATGGCGTAAAGCCAGGGACTAGTGACCTTGAGCAACCTCGGGAATAGAGAGGCCCAAAGGGACCACTCAATCTAAGCCTCATCATATAGACGGAGAAACTGAGGCCCCAGACAGATGGGCCAAGGCCACAGAGTAAAGCAGGCCTCCTGGCCCCAGGGCAGTGCCCTCTGCCCACCGAATCGCCCATGTCGCTGGTCTGGGCTACCGTGCAGTCATCCTGAATCCTACTGAGACAAACATAAACCCTAATATTATTCTTTTCATTGTATTAGGAGTTGAATTGCATCCCCCCAAATCCATATGTTGGAGTCTTTAACTCCCTGTACCTCAGAATGTCACCTGATTTGGACATAGGGTCTTCACAGATATAATCAAGTTACAATGAGGTCACTGCAGTGGGCCTCAATCAAATATAACCGGTGTCCTTATAAACAAGGGAAATTTGGACAGAAACATGCACAGAGGGAAGTTGAGGTGAAGAGACATGAGCTGAGGAGAGAGGCCTCGGACAGATCCTTCTCTCATGGTCCTCAGAGGAACCAACCCTCATTTCAGACTTCTGGCCTCCAGAACTGTGAGACAATAAACTTCTATTGTTCAAGCCGCGCAGTCACGGGAAACTGATAGACCGTAAGGAAGGTTCTGGTAATGAACTTACAGCACTAGTAGTTTTATTTGTTTTTTAATTTTTTGGCGGGGGTGTGTGTTGGTATTTCAGATTTTTTGTGTGCTTTTAATTTTTTAGTTTGTTTTGTTTTTATGGATCCACAAATTGGAATGTATTTATTACCGACCAGAGGTTCAGGAGGAGATGCTGAAGGAAAAGGCTGCCTGGTGCATGCTAGGGGCCGAGGCCCTTTGGGGATGTTGGCTCTGATGTTGCTGGGGTAGAGGTCAGAGAATTGCTGGAGACGTGGGCTTTGGGAGGCCTGGAGTGGACAAGAGAGCCATAGCCCACATCTCCTGCTGTCTTGGTGGTTTTCTGTACCCACTGATGGCAGAGACCTTGGATCCAAAACCCCATGGTGACCCATCTAGGGCACCTCCATCCAGCCAAAGAGATGGAAGGAATGGGCTACTGAGTGATTGCTTGCCCTTTCACGTAGTAACAGGTCAGTGTTGTTCTAATGAAAAGGACTTCACGGGCATTACTGGTGTAGGCGTAATCACACAATATGTATTTTAAACAAAATCACAGACCCCCACTTGGTGAAACTTATTCCCGAGAATTTCAGCATGTTGTTTGATGCCCCGTTGGCCCACCCTGCTCAGTGTGCTTTTGCTCTCACAGCAGCCCTGCCACTGGTGGTTTTCAGTGGAGGCTTAAAAAAAAAGCAATTTCTCCTCAGGCCAGAGCTCAGCTTGCTGTAAGATCGCAGGAGGGATTCAGAGACCTCACAACCTTTGGGAAAATGGCCAAATATCTCATTCTGAAGGCTAATACTTAACATTTTGCTACCAGGAAAACATTTCCCATTGAATAGAAACCCCCAGGCAAAGCTTCCAGGCATGATTCACTTCCCCTCCAATGCGTGGCAGACCCCCTTGAGTGGCTCTCACAGACCCAAACCAATTAGAGCTTCCCAGGACGAGGAGCCCTGGGTCCACACACGTCCTCAGTAGGTCATCCACAGAGCGAGTGCTGCATCCCTGGGACAGAGAAATTCAGGGAAGGCGAGGGATCACCTAGGGCACTGTTCTCAGGTCTATAGCTCAGTCTATCGCTGAATAACAAACCATCCCCAAACTGTCTTAAAACAACCCCATTATTTCTTTTGCTTATGAGTCAGTCTGTAACATGGGTAGTGCTCAGCTGGGGTAGCTTGTCTCTGCTCCACTCCGCTTAGCTTAGGGTGGCTTGCAGGCAGGGCTGGAATCACCCAGGGTTCCCCCTCACGTGACCGTGGTGGGTGCTGGCTGCCAGCCCAGACCCTCTGCTTTCACTGGAACCGTCCACCAGGACACAGACATACAGCCCTGTAGGAGCTGGGCTTGCTTACAACATGGTGGTCAAAGTCATATCACCTTCTGCATCCTAGCCTCAGAAGCTACCCTACATCCCTCTGCCATGTTCTCTTCATCATGGCAGCCATGAAGGCCTGTGCAGTTTCAAGGAGAGGGGAAATAGAATCTGAATGGGGGCAGTGGGGTGGATGGCAAGATTCTGGAACAGCATGTAGGGCAGAAATATTGCTGTGGTCATTTGGGGAAAATGTAGGCTACCACATCATGGCCCAGAGGTCACACCAGAGAGTCTGGGTCAAGGGGGCAGGTGCCCGATACACCGTCAGGAGTTAGGGACACAGTGCAAAAAATGCCTCCCTACTGCCGCTGAAGTGAGTCTGAGTCCATACTCCACAGGCCACACCTGTGTTCCCCTTTGGCCCCGTGGGCCCATCAGCCCAAAGACCATTTGTAATCTTCTCTCAAGGCTCCTCAGCTTCGGCCATCTGTGATGCCAGGACTCTCCAATCTATGGAATGAGTCATCGGTGGAATCTCCTTCAGCAAATGACCAACTCAAAGGGAGGATGTGTCATGCCTGGGGCGTTTTATGAATCTTGTTGCTTCGTCCGGCAAGTTGTGATTCCATCAGTAACGACACAGCCAGCACGAGGAGATGCTGCCAGGGCGGACGCTCTGATCAAGGGCACACAGGAGGGACGTGTGACCCACGCCCGGGCTGCCTCTTCCCACCTGCCTCAGGGGGACCCTGGGTGGCCGGCTCCTCCCAGCCAGGGTATTTGGGTGGGGTAGGGCTGCAGCCTCACCAAGCCTGCACTCTATACCTGTGACACTTTTGTGAGTGACAGAACGCCCTGAGCCAGGCTCCCCTGGACCCCAACACGAGGGGGCCGCTGGCCGGGTGCAGGGACAGCTGTTTGCACACAAGGACCCAGACCCACTCCCTGCTCTTCCACTGCCTGGTGTGGGCCAGTGTTCACCGGCTCACCTGAGGCCTCCTTCCTCACCTGGCGCACAGGTGACACCCACCTCGCAGCAATATATGTCAAAGGGCTCAGCCGGAAGCACTGACTCCAGTCTTGTCTAAGCCTGAAGGCTGAAGGCCTCCACCCCACTGGCCTGCGGTGACCCTCCACTGTCCACATGCGCCCAGCGCCCGGCAGCCCTGGATGTGCCCATCTGCCTGCCGGCCGCCCCACACCCACCCCGGACCTCTCCTCGCTTGGCTTCCCGGACACAGCCCCTCCTCTTGCTCATCCGTGTGCCTTCCTCGGCTCCATTTCTAAACATGGATGTGTTTGCAAAGGATGCCCACCCTGGGCCATCAGCTTACCCCACACTCACTCCTGGATGAGCGACCTCACCAGCCCACCCCGCCCCCAACGCTCCCCTCCAACCCGCCTCTGCTCCCTCAGCCTCTCCTCCCCCTTGAAGTTCACTTACTGAGCTGCCTGCCCTCCATGGCCTCCAGTGGGCAACTCAGGTTTAATGCATCGAAAACAAACTTTTTTTTTTTTTTGGCCACACAGCGCAGCTGGCAGGATCTTAGTTCCCCGACCAGGGATTGAACCCGGGTCCTCGTCAGTGAAAACGCGGAGTCCTAACCACTGGACCGCCAGGGAACTCCCCAAAACAAACTCTTAATTTCTGCTTTTCCCACCGCCAAATCTTGCTTCTCTTTCAGTTTTTCCCATCTTAGTAAAACGTGCCATATTCACTCAGTTTCTCAGGACAGAGCCCAAAGAGCTCACGAGTGATTCCCTTCTGGCTTTTTTTTTTTTTTTCTTTGCGGTACGCGGGCCTCTCACCGTTGTGGCCCCTCCCGTTGCGGAGCACAGGCTCCGGACGCGCAGGCTCAGCAGCCATGGCTCACGGGCCCAGCCGCTCCGCGGCATGTGGGATCCTCCCGGACCGGGGCACGAACCCGTGTCCCCTGCATCGGCAGGTGGCCTCGCAACCACTGCGCCACCAGGGAAGCCCCCTTCTGGCTTTTATACCGTGAATCTGATCCAGTAGCATGTTCTGCTGGTTCTCCAGAGCACATTCAGAATCTCACCCACCTGTGTTGGTCATGGCCACCTTGGTCCAAGCTGCAGTCCTCCCCAGGCCGTTGCAGTGGCCTCCTGTGGGGCTCCCACCTTTGTCCTCAACCTCTTCTGTCCTCCTCACAGCCCCAGAGTGATGCTGGGAAAAAAACAAGGCCCATCACACGGAGGAGGCAGCTGAGGCCCCAACCCAGCTGGGGCGATATCCCAGCAGCTGCACCAGTTTGCCTGCCCCTGAGTCTGCAGCCTACAAGATGAGTGGTCCAGAGCCTGCGCAGATGGGTGGGTGCTTCCCCCCCTCAGCTCACCCCATCTCCCTGGCCTCAGTGTCCCCCGCCTCCCGCCCTCCCTCCTTCTCACTCCACCTGGCCTCCTCCAGCCTGCTGTGCTTGTCCTTAAATACAGCATGCCTGTTGGTACTCGGCCCTCTGCACTGGCTGTCTGCTCTATCTGGGAGGTGCTAGTGCCACATGCCCTTGACCTCTCCCTACTTTGCCCAGATGTCTGCTCAGATGTTCCTCAGTGGCTACGCGCTATGAAGCAGTACTCCCACGCTCTCCCCGCTCCACTTTGCTTTCCTTAGAACCCTGTTATATTTGCATTGTTGTATTTCTTTACATGCTCATTTGCACGTGTGTGTGTGTGTGTGTGTGTGTGTGTGTGGTTTTACACTATAACGTAAGCTTCCAAGAACAGGGAGTTTGCTCTTCTGTGTCCCTGGTGCCTAGAGCAATGCTTGGAACACAGTAGAGGCTAAAGAAATCGCTGTTGATTAAATAAATGAGATGATGATGCACCCACATCAGGACATGTGGCTTCCCTGGGTCTTCCCAGTAGCTGTGTGCTATTCCATTCTGTGGATGAGCCCAAGTTTAATTAACTGGCCCCCTACTTGAGGACATTGAGTGTTTTTATTCTTTTGCTATAATAAACAAAGTTGCATTGTACATCTTTGTATACCTATCTTTACATTCATGTGTGAATATAGTGAAAAATCCATAATTCCAGGCTCTGGACTTGCTGGGTCAAGGAGTATGTGCGTTTAAAGCTTTGAGAGATAGTGCTAAACTGTCCCCCAAGAGTATTTTTAACAAATTATGATTTTTTAAATATTTGAAAACACCTATTTAAAAGAATGAAATTAGCATCACTCCCTTATAAAGCCCCGGAGACTCTGAGATCAGGTTCAGGGACCGAGTGTCATTTCACAAGGGTGAGGCTGTCTCAGAGAGGGCGTGAGGTCTATGATTTCTTGACCGTGGGCATGGTAACCAGGATGGCTCCAGCACTGGGGTCTCACACCCCAGCCTCTTTCACTCTTACAGAAATCAACCTTCAGTGATTGTCACTGGATCACTTTGTAACACAGGAAAATAAAAGGACAGTCACTGAGGGTGGCTGTTTTCCTGCATCGTAAAGAACTTCTTGAAGTTTACCAGCACCAACCCAACAAGCATCTATTCAGTGCCGGCTATGTGCTGTGACGGTGTGGGTGGTGAGGATACAGCCTGCAACAACATAGAAAAGCCCTGCCCTCAAAGAGCTTGCATTTTCACTTGAGGAAACAGACAATGAACAGAATGGTAAGTCGGATGAGAAGAAATACTACGAGAAAACCAGCAGGAACAGTGTGGTCGCCAGTTTCAGAAGTGGCTTCAGGCGTTCACACCTCCAGGTGCTCACACTCTTGTGCAATCCCCTCCCTCTGAGTGTGGGCTGGACATGGACCTTGCTTTTCATGAATAGGAAAGGCAGAGTGATGGGCTGGCACTTCCAAGACTCGGTTACAGATGACCGTGAGTCTGTCTTATTGGCATCCCACCCCATTCCTCCTTGCTCACTTTGATGTTTCGAGCGGCACCAGGTGGGCCCATGTGCAAGGGACTGAGGGCAGCCCAAGAGGAGCTTATTTCTGCCCACAGCCTCATGAGACAGCCTGATGAAGATCCAGCCCTGAGAGGACCGCAGCCTAGCCAACACTTTGACTGAAGTTATGAGAGACCCAGAGGAACAGCTAAGCCACACCCAGATTCCTGACCCATAGAACCTGCGAGATAAATGTACAAATGTTGTCTTAAGCCTCTACATTTTGGGCTAATTTGTCACTCAGCAGTAGCTAACTCATACAAAGAGGAGTAGAGAGTGCCAGGGTAGGGGGTACAGTTTAAAATAGAGTGGGAGGGGAGGAGTTATTTGAGAAGACTTGAAGAAGGGAGAGACTGAGCCCCAGGATCCCACGGGCAGAGTTAGATTCAGAACAGGAATTGATGGGAGCTCAGGAGACAAAGGTGGCTGGAACAGAGCGAGAGGGGCGAGAGGCAGGGGCAGGGCAGGGAGGGTGGAGGGATGTCACACTAGCATTTGACCTTCAACTCTGAACTTGGGGAAAGGGAGCCTTTAAGACTTTGAGCAGATGCACATTTTAACAGGGTCCAGGCAGGTGATAAGTGTTAGGGAAGGTGGGGGGCAGCAGCAGGGAGATGGCCAGAGGTGTCAGATCCTGGGTTTACTTGAAAGGTGACCACAGGATTAGACGTGGGGTGTGAGGGAGGCGTTCCTGCATCTAAAGGCAGGTGGTGGTGGGCAGGTTTGGGGAGACCTGGAGGTCGGGGTTCACAGGCCCCAGATGCTCGTCCGACCTTGAGGCGGAGGGTTGAGGAGGCGGTTAGGCCAGGCAGTGTGTAGAGTGTTTGTAGCCACAGGACAGGCATGAGTGTGGGGAGAGGTGAGGAGAGGACCGAGGGGTGGGGAGGCCAGGGCAGGGAGCCTGCAACGCAGCCGAGGACAGGGTGGGGCAGCGGGACCGGAGCACTGAGTGACCACAAGGTGAGGCTGAGTGCTGACTTAGCAACCTGACGGTCTGGGTCCAACAGAGGGATGTCTGAAAGATGGGCAAATAACAGTACATTCGGACCTGATGGGAATGATCGAGCTGGAGAGGGAAACACCCAGGACACAGCAGGGAGGGAGGCGGCTGGAACCAGGCCTGAGAGAGGGAGAGAGAAACATTCCTGGGAGCCAGTCGGGAAATCAGAGCGTCTGGTCCTCAGGAAGTTCCGGAGGACACAGGTGCCCCTGCAGCACACGCCCGGCCCCTGACTTCCCGCGGCGGACAAGTGACCCTGGGGGTGACGGAGTGAGCTGGAGCCGAGCTGGGCGACTGCCCTCGGAATTTCCTGACCTGGATGAGGTTCAGCCTTTAATCTCATATTGCATCTACAGCCTTGTCTCCTGTGGCGTGTGAGAAACTGGGGGGAAAAAAAGGGCTCCTAAGCTTTGCAGCCAACCCAAGACACATTTGACTGAGCTCTAAGGTGCTGGGGACAGGACAGACACTCTGGGGGCCTGAGCTGAGGGTGCAGTCAGGGGTCCGAGCGTGCTGGGCTGCAAGACCAGGCCCAGGTCCAGGTGCCCGCTGTGGGGCTGGCCTTCTTAAGCCTCGGTTTCTTCATCTGGCAAACGGAGTGACTGAGAACACCACCTCGCAGGCTGTGTCAGCAGGAGCCCTTGGGGGGCAGTGACTCTGTGTAGTTCTGGGAGAGTGACCAAGGTGGCACTGGCAGGTGGGGAGAGTGCCCTGGAGAGTCAAAGTATTGCTCTGCCTGGGGGCCAAAATCACTCTGAAAGTATAAACTTGCCACTGAATTGAGGAAAAACCCCTTGTTTGATACAGCATCTGTTTCCCTTCCTCTTCATCTGGGCCTAGGAGGATTTGGTGCCTCTCCATGGCCAAGAAAGCAGGTAGTAAGATCAGGACCCGAGGGCTGGATGTCTTGACAAATGGAATTTTCCTTCTTTTCTGGCCTCTTGGGAGAGATATTATTTCCTCCATTGATGCAAATGTGTTCAAAGTGCACTTCCCACAAACTCAGAAATATCGAACTGCCTTTCTGCTGAGGCCTGGGACTGTGGCCATGGCCCTCCTGCTGAAGGTGGCCCGTGCCTGGCCACAGAGCCAGCACCTGGCACTGGGGCAGAGCCCAGGTGCCATGATGTGTGAGCCAGGGGAACCTGCAGAAGGTGTGCAGAGGAGAGCAACCCCAGGAAGCATCTGATGCACCCCCTTTGCTTTGCAGAACTGGGGCCCAGAGAAGGCACTGAGTTGCCCGGGGCACGCAGGGAGTCCTGGGCGCCCAGCCTGCTTCTCCTCCCCCGGCCATCTCGGACCAGGCTTTTTCTGGGAAGCAGCAAGGAGGCCTCAGCCAGGAGTTGGTCTTCAGCCAGGAGTTTGGGTTTCAGCCAAGAGTTGATATTTGTTAAAAGAGATGGAAAAGGTGAAGCTGTTATCAAGAAACAGTATCTGGGGTCTGAGTTCACTGCAGGGTCTCAGGAACTAGATACCATCAGCCTGGCCTGCCCAGCGGACATGAAGGGAAGCTGTGGCGGTCACACATGGGAGCCGCCTCCTCCCTGGCTGGCCTGCCCAGTGCTCCCAATAGCCCAGAAGATGGAAAGCAGGTTAACAGTCCAGGAGGAAAGGAGTAGAGGTGCCCTTGCTGCCAAGGGCTGGGTCTAGAAAGACTGCTTCTGGCTCCCTCACTGTCCTGGAGCTGGCAGCAATGGCCATTTCTGGCAGAGAGGTGCCTGGCTTTGGAAGTTGGAACTGGGGGCTTTGGAAGCCCTGGCTCCTGCTCTGCAAGGCTCTCAGCCCCCAAGAAAATTCTAAGTCCCCAAGAAAATGTGAGCTCTCAGCTGGTCCCCATAGCTGGACGTTTGCCTCTTGTTTCACAGTGGGTGGGCCTCTATTTAGGTGGACCCCAAGAGCAGGAGAAAATGTTTGGTGAACCTCACCACCCACTTCCAATTCACTAAACATGGTCACACAGATTTTTCTTTCATGGGATAAAGAAAATAATGGCAGGCTCTGCAAGGTCATTCCCAGCCTCCTCTCCCTTGTGATCTGCACTGTTGAGACTGAAAAGCTAACTATATTCCCAGCCTGTCTTGAACTAAGTGTGGTCACATATCATTGTTCTGGTAAATGAGATATGATTGGCAGTCAGCTGGGGGATTCTGGGAAGGCTTGTTTTCTTGATAAAAGAGCCATATGTGGCGGGTATTTCCAGTTTTCTCTCCATTTCTCTATGTCCTGCCTTGCAGGTGATGTGATGTCGGGAGTTGAGGCAGCCATAATGTAACACTGAGGCAGAATGCATGAAAAAGAGGCAAAGCACTTGCGGAGACAGGCCCTGATATGGCTGAGCTGCTGAACCCAGGCCAGCAGCTGTCAACTTGCAGCACTCTTGTACACTGAGGTAAAACGAAACCTTATTAGTTTAAGCTGTTGTGTTTGGAATTTCTGCAGCTGCAAGCATCGCTGGCTAATGCACACCACTGTAACTATCAGCCAGCATCACATGTGACAGTGAAACCCTAGCTGCATTCCCATCGCATTTTGAGACAAGGGTGTGTCCACTGTAACCACTAGGTATGATAATACAAATAACATTTTTGAGTGTTCATTACATGCTAGCAACTATCCTAAGCACTTGGCATATTGGCTCATCTGATCTTCCAGTAACCCGAGGGGGAACATTCTACAGGTGTCAAGGCACAGAGAGGTTGAGGGAACTTGCCCAAGTTGGTAAGCAGTGAGCCAAGATGTGAATGCAGAAAGTCTGGCTCTAGGATCCATCCCCACAATCACAGATGGTACTCACCATGTATCTCTACGATCAGGAGGCAGGGAAGAACAGCACAGCCCTGATGAGGTGTCTTGTCCTGTGCTTCACGGCCACCTCATTCCGTCCCTCCACGCACTGCTCTGGGGAAGCCAGTTACCTGCCAAAGGAGGGTGGAGAGCCAGGATCAGAGCTGGGGAGGTGCCATCTAAAATGTTTGAGAGGGACTTCCCTGATGGCGCAGTGGTTAAGAATCCACCTGCCAATGCAGGGGACACGGGTTCGAGCCTTGGTCCGGGAAGATCCCACATGCTGCGGAGCAACTAAGCCCGTGCGCCACAACTACTGAGCCTGCGCTCTAGAGCTCGTGAGCCACAACTACTGAGCCCACGTGCCACAACTACTGAAGCCCACGTGCCTAGAGCCTGTGCTCCGCAACAAGAGAAGTCACTGCAACGAGAAGCCCGCGCATCACAATTAAGAGTGGTCCCTGCTCGCTGCAACTTGAGAAAGCCCGCGCGCAGCAACTGAGACCCAACGCAGCCAAAAAATAAATAAATAAATTTATTATTTTTTTTAAGTTTTAAAAAAATTAAAAAAATAAAATGTTTGAGAGCCTCACCCTGGGGGAGCCTGTGGGGCTACCTCACAGAGAACAGAGACTTTGGGCTAAGGTCCCTCCTCTGCTCCAGGGCATGTATGAACGAACACTGCCAAGATTTTCTCTTCCTTCTTCTTCCGTTTCCAAAGCTGATTGACCTCACTTCTGATGAACATCATTTTCTTTATTTAAAAAAATTTTTTTAAATAAATTTATTTATCTATTTTTGGCTGTGTTGGGTCTTTGTTGCTGCACGTGGGCTTTCTCTAGCTGCCGCGAGCGGGGGCTACTCTTCGTTGCAGTGCACAGGCTTCTCATTGCGGTGGCTTCTCTTGTTGTGGAGCACGGGCTCTAGGTACGTGGGCTTCAGTAGTTGTGGCTCGCGGGCTCTAGAGAGCAGACTCAGTAGCTGTGGCGCACGAGCTTAGTTGCTCCGCGGTATGTGGGATCTTCCCAGACCAGGGCTCGAACCCGTGTCCCCTGCACTGGCAGGCCGATTCTTAACCACTGCGCCACCAGGGAAGCCCCTTCTTTATTTTTAAAGCTACTTGAGTATTCAGTAATGCTGTAGAGTCTATAGCTGGGGAGCTGGCTGTCTCTTCTTCACCTACTATCACTTAAAGCTTTTTTTTTTTATTGTGAAAGTAATACGTGGCTGCTATAAAACCTTCAGATAGTTCACAAGTGTGTGAAATGAAAAGTATAATTTTCTGCTCCCATGTTTTCAACTTCCACAACCTTCCCCCACAATTCAGAGGGATAACATCGCCTAGGAGATTAGAGGGTGTCCTTTCAGTTTTCCCTACACAAACAGACTCACCTATGTAAGATGCACACATCTGATCTTAATTTTTTAAAAAAATCAGTCTATACATGGCATTCTGTAAGTTGCTTCTTCTCTGAAAATAATTCATCGACTTAAATTTGGTTCATTGATTTCAGTGTATGCTGGGTGTTCTTTAGGAAGGAGTACTGCAATTTCCTTAGTTAACTTTGTGTCCATGGACACTGGTTGTTTCTGATGTGTTGCTTTTGTGTACTTGTGTTCTAGTTTGGGTTGAAGAGACTCCTACAAGTGGCACGGCTGTGTCCATGTGCACGCCTATCACCATCTGACAGGTAGGGCCAAATGCCCTTCCTCACTGCTTCTCTAGTCACTCTCTCACTGACTGAGGACAAGTGTGTTCCTCAGCCATGCCTCACTAATTCTGGATACTTTCAGTCTTTAAAAATGTTGCAAACACCCCAGTCACAACATCCAGTACCCAAACCTTGGTTTCTAAATCCAGTCTCCACTAAAAGGAGCCAGGGACCAAGGCTCCTTGGAGAAATGACTGATTCCAGGGCTGGGACAGGGAACTTAAAAATGGGCTTAGGATAGCTTGCTGTGACAGAAAGTAAGGAAGTAATCAAACTATGATGGGGACGTGTCAAGGGGACACAGGAGACAACTTGAAGGGGCTCCCATTGACCCAATCAGGACATTTTGAGCATTAAAATAAGTATCAATAATTACAGTGATGAATTATAACCACTAGAATTAAGACTCCATGCATCTATAACAGGATTAAATAAGTAAATAGAAAAGCAAAAGCTAGTCTTTGTAGTAGAACGTCAGCTAATAAACGGAGATGGAATTTAGGAAAATTATCATTTGGCAACAATTGTAATAATAATTGATCAGACAAGGGTCATCAGCAGATGCTAAATTTGTGGGTGAACGTTTGAGCAGCAAGAGTGGAATCACTGGACTTGTTTATTACAAAAGGAAAAGTAGTAACTTGGGGCCTTCCCAGGGCAGACCAGGGTCTGGGGAGATAAAGTCGTGGCAGCCCTTATGCAGTGGGGTGTGGGTGTGGGAGTGGGGGTGGTCAGTGTTCCAGCTGCACATCCTCCCCATGCATGATCCTGAAAGCTTCTCAGGGGGAGCCCAGCAGCCCCCACTGATGGCCACCCCTCTCCTTTCTCTCACTCCTGCCTCCTGCCCTCGCCTTCCAAACCAGCTACCCACCCCATGTCCCTGTCTCAGGCCAGGCTTTGGGGGACTGAGGCAACATGCTTGGTGGGCTCCAGGGGCCCCAGGGAGGCCGTGCGTCTTGGGAGACGGGTCAGGAGCGATTGCTGTGGTCTAGTTGAGGGCCAATATGGGTGGGACCCCTGGGTGGGGTGGGAGGGTTTGCTGATGGAGGGTGGGGGACAACAGCAGAGTCACTGTGGCTTCGCCCCCAGGCTTTTGAATGGAGCACTGGGAAGGACGAGGTTGCCACCCGCTGCCCTGGAGGAGAGGCCTGGGCCGAGCAGTGTGAGTGCCAGGGACGGAGCAGGAGTTGCTACAAGTCACCCTGGCGGTGCCTTTCAGAGGATCAGAGCGATCTTCGTGGGTGGCATCAGTGCACAGATGCACGAAGCCAGGGCCTGGATGAGCTCACCGAGGAGGGAGTAGGGAGAGAGAAGACGACCAAGAACGGAGGCTCCCGGGACATTCCGAAGTCCACAAGTCAGGATGAGAGGGCGGAGCCGGCCAGGGAACCAGCGGGGGTGGGTGGCAGGTGAGGTGAAACTCCAGGGCCATCTGTGTGGGCCAGGATTCTGCTTTGGCCACCCGCTGCTGCTCCGTGGGTCCCGGCCAGGGAGGAAAGCGCTTCCAGGAGGGAGTGACTCACCGCATCAAGGGCCGCCAGCAACGTGGAGGTCGCAACGGGCCTGGAAGTGAGCACATCCCTCAGACGTCCTGAGATCCAGAGAGGGGTGGCCAGCTCCTTCATGGGCCGTTGCATCTCTGACATGTCATTAGCACTCAGGGCAGGAGGACAACTGACCTTTTTTTCTTTATGTTTTTTTAATTTCTCAATTCTCCACTTGGAATAGATGTTATTTTTTTGTAAGGAAAAAAACATGAATTTTACTTTATTTAAATGTAAGTTAGGTTCCAGAGATGTTCTGGATCCCATAGGCATGGTGGTGGGCTGGTGAGAGCCTCACGGCTCGCGCATGGGTCTGGGGACTTCACACGCAGGTGAGGGCAGGTCACCTGGGCTTTGGTTCAGTGGGGCTGGACTTCTGGGTGATCCTGAGAAGCGTCCACTGCAGAGAACCAGACCCCCGTTTCAGACCGACTGTGGGGCCTTGGGGAGTCCCTTGGCCCCTCTCTGGCTGTTCCTGCCTGTGTCCACGAGGGCGGAAGAGTGGCCTCTGCACAGCGGGCTGGCACGAGGCAGAGGCGTGTCATCGCCTGTCATTCTGTTCACCTGCCGTGACCTTCCTAAGAAGGCAGGCGTGGAGGTCATCATCTCCCAGCTCCAAGGCCGGCTCAGAAGGACCGTTTGGCAGCCATGGCGAGTGTTCATGGTTAACGTGGATTTATTCAGCATTCACCTGTCACACAGTCACTGAGTGCCCACCGTGTGCCGTCCACTGTTCTGGTCGCTGGGTATGTAGGAGTTAACAGGAGATGCTGGCAGAGTGAGATCAGGGACAGTGGGATGGCCGTGACCGTGGACATGACAGGCAGAGGCAGGCCTGGGGCCCAGAGCTGAGCTGGTGCGGCAGTCCGATCTGTTGATAACTGGGCGTGGCCAGGCCCGAGAGCCCCCTGGCAGAAGCATCGCCACACCGGGTGAGGCATCTGAGGACTGGAGAGGGAAGGGCTGCCCAGGCCTGTGAGTGGTGCCCTTCTCCCAGGGCCTAGGCCCACTCTCCCTCACCCTAACTGCCTATTCCATGCCCCTGGCCCCATCAACGCCTGCCTCTCCCAGGAAAGGTGACCTCGGTCTGTACCACAGGGACAGGTCACAGGCAATAGCTCCTCCACAGGACAGGCCACACTGAGTCATTTACAAACACAGTTTTAAAGGTCAGTGCAAGTCATAGGACATCACCAAACCCGTCAAAAACCAATGTGGTAAAGCAGAAAACCAAAACCAAAAGCCCGCTGATGAGCTACCGTGAGTAGCTTTCTCTGGACACTGGGACCTGGGTGATTTCTATGGTGATGCTCCTTTGGGGCCTTGGACCCCTGGAAAAGTGGGAGTCAGCCCTGCAGTTCTTCTCACAGCATCTCCATCAACTGCCCTTTCAGGCCAAGTCTCCAGGCTGAGAACCCTCTCATTGCTTTGTTGTTTTTGCCTGTCTTTTCCAAACTGTGCACACAGAGTGAGTTACTTTTAGAACTGAAAAGCCAATCCTTTCTTTAAAATGTAAAAGAAAGTTTACAGTTGACTTTTAAAAACAATAGAAGCAGCTCTGGCTAAGCCTGGGTTGGGTAAAGTGTGTGCCCTAGGGTCCTTCTGGCCAGCGCCTGACCCGCTGCCGGAGCCTCGGGGTATTTGGCAGGACAAATAGGCGAGTGGCTGCCGATTCACGGGGTCTCTTGGTTTGGGCTTGTAATCTTCTTGGCCTCTGGGTCTCCTCCTGTTCCTGGCCCCTCCCATTTTTCTTCTTCCAAAATGACCAAAAGAAATACAACCTCCTACTTCAGTGGGGAAAAAAATTCATCTAAGTAACCTTTTAATAAAAACAGAGGCTCTCGCTTGATCACAAAATCAATTGGTCGGTGGAGAATTTTATTAGTCAATCATGTAAGTAATTAAAAATATTGATTGATGGGAGCGCCTGTGGCTGAGAGCTGCTGCTTCACCCCAGCAATATGGGGCAGCGGCTGGCACAGGGGCACTGGAAAGTGATCTAGAGTGGGGGCTCTTACATCATTTTCTAGTGCGCCTCTTCCAAGGTCAATTTGGGACACATTAGACAAGGGACTCAGCTGATCTTGGAACCTCCATTTTCTCACATGAAAAATAACAGGGCTGACCGCATGGGATTCTCTTGTGGATTAAATGAGACAGAGTGTGAATGGTGAGTGGCCCAGCCTCTGGTTCATGACAGGTGGGGAATTCTGGGCTCCAAGTCTAGCATGGTCCTG
Organism: Leucopleurus acutus; assembly: GCF_964270905.1. Taxonomy (NCBI): domain Eukaryota; kingdom Metazoa; phylum Chordata; class Mammalia; order Artiodactyla; family Delphinidae; genus Leucopleurus; species Leucopleurus acutus. The sequence continues at coordinate 74,706,515 of NC_139156.1, forward strand.
GGGCCGTGGGCTAAGAGGGACAGAACGGTCACTGGGGCCCTGTCTCCTGAGTCAGGCTGCACCAGGCAAGGGCTCTCCCAGGTTCATCTGACCAGAGGTGGACCAGGTGATGTGGGCACTCAGCCTCCCATGCTCAGCACCCACCTCGAGTTCAAGGGAAGAGGAAACAGACTCCCTCTTGGCGGAAAGTGGCAAGGTTCTGAGAGAGTGTGTGGAACTAGAAATACTTTTGTGGCCATTTTTGGAAAATTTCACCTGCTGCACAGGACCGCCTCTTCCAGAGGCCCAAGGATGGTGTCCTCCGTCATGAGAAGCGCCTGCCTTGGCACCCACTTCAGAGGCATAATGAGAGGGGAACGAACCTCCACTGACTGAGTGCCCTGCCCCGTGCCCGGCACCAAGCGAATTATCCTACTGTCTCCTCTCCATGGCACGTGAGGTGGAAATGACTTCCCCACTCTGCAGATGAGGAATGGGGATCTGGGAGGCTCCGTGACTTACTGGTCCAAGGTCCCCCTGCCGGCATGCAGGAGTAGAGCTGGGATTCTAGCCCGGCCCACAGGGCTCTAGAGTCTGCACCCCTCTCCCCGTGCCTCCGGCCCAGAGGCCTTGCCTTGGCCGGGGGGCTGACCACTGGCTTTGGTCCTGGCTCCTTGCCCACCTGCTCAGTCTTGGCAGCCTTGCCTGTGGTGGGCTCAACCTCCCTGAGCAGTGACAGGAGGTGTGAGTGTCTGCAATGAGGCCACAGGGCCAGGTGGCCCACCTTTACTGCCCTGAAAATGACCTCCTGGCCCTCTGAGCAGCTCCAGCCTGCCCACCAGAGGCCGGCCTCACAGTCCTGAGCCGCTGCCGACTTGCTGGCTCTCCGTGCACGTGGCTCTTGCCTGGACACAATGCACAGGGGTCGTGTGAACCCGCATGGGCCCAGCACCCTGACAACCTTCCTTGACTGTGGTGATAGCCTGGGCCCAGTCCGTCCCCGCCCTGTGAGTGGCTGCAGCTGGACCTGCCCCTCAAGGAGTGTGGGCACCTAGGGCCCGCTGTGTGCGGCAGGGTCTCGGGGACCCCCCAGCCCCTAATGGATCCAGCTCCCTGGATGCTGTGTGCGCTGAGGCACTAGCGGCTCCCCCAGCACCCCAACCAGGAGAAGGCCCCAGTATGTTCAGGCTCTGGTGTTAAGTTTCTTCCCCCATTCTGGGCCTCCCTGTCCCCCTGTCCAGTGGATGCAGTGAGGTCCAGCTCACCTTGGGAGGTCCCTCAGTATCAGACCCCCGGGTGCCTTCCCTAACACAGAGATGGACGGAGGAAAGATGGGGCTCCAGGAAGGGGACCCCTGTAGGGGGAGGGGAGGAAGGGAGAGACCCTGAGCCTGAGTCGTCTGCTGTCAGCCCCTCCCCCATCCTTTTGCCCGCAGGGCACAGGCCAGCCCTGCCTGAGGGTCCTCAGGAGGGAGCCCAGTCTGATGGGAGCCCAGTTCCTCAGGGCCACCTGAGACAGTCACCCCACACCAGGCCCAGGGTCCACCCGCCCCTTCCTCCCCAGGAACCCTGTAAGCCTTACCTCTCTGGGCCCTAAATACTTGCCCCACCAGGAAGGATTCCGAGCTTCCTTCCTGGCGCACAATTTTTCAAAGCCACCTCAAGCAGCGGGCCCTGGAGGTGCTTGCATGCAGGCTGCTCATCCTCTGTAAAACCTGGCTATTTGTTTAGACTAGCTGACATTTCCATGGTCTTTTATTACAGAAAATATCCTGGGGAGAAGGCAGGATGTTTGCACAGAGCTTACACCCTCCGCCTCTTGTCCCCAGGGCCCCGGAGCGGCTGGGCCTGCACACCTTGAGTGGGCAGGCGAGGCAACAGGGGTGCCGGCCTCTCCCCCGGCCTTCTTTCCTGAGAAGGAGGGGTGGTAGGCAGCCCCCCCGGCCCCCAGGCACAGGGACCCTCCAGGTCTCTGCCTGGCCCTGTGCTGTGCTCTGAGGGGCAGGACAGACAGGCCACGTAAGACCACGGCTTCCTCCTCCGTGGGGCAGTGGTTCAGTGACTGTCACCCAGCTCCATCGGCTGTGCCCTGCCGTAGCCTGTCTTGGGCTTCGGTGTGCTGTACCCTTTCCTCTCCTTTGTGTCTTTGTTGTCAGCGTCTGCCAGGGGCCCTGGTAGCCAAAGGGGTGGGTTGGCTGCTGGCAAACTCCATTTTGAGCTAACAGTCCTAATTATTCTCCAGAATCCATCTCAAGGACTATTTCCTCCCTGAGGCCTCCCCAGCCTGGCGCACCTGTGGCCTGAGGAGCAGTCTTCTCCCTCAGCCCTCACCCAGGCACTTCGGACGTGACTGCGCTTGGGTCTTGCGTCCTCCCCAGCACTAGGCCGTGGTGTCAGTCACACTGACCGGGGTGTGGGTCCCAGCCCTGCCCGACTGGCTGTGCCCTCGTGCGCAGTTGCCGTGTGGAGAGCCCTAGGGTGCTTACCTTACATACATGCTTGACCCTCCCCAGGGCAGCAACCTAGGGGTCCCCGTGTTCCCCGCTATGCCTGGAATGCAGTCTAGGTACGAGGTCCTGGAACCCGAGCTGGTAAGCAGTGGGAACATCGGCACTTTCCGAGGCTATGTTCCTACCTTCATGTCCTGGAGAGGAGAAAAGAAGGGCTGGCTCAGCACCGTCATCCCGCAACGCCCGGCAGGGAGGGCCAAAGCCCAGGGCTGGTTTGGCCTTAATTAAATCACCCACGGGCCCAACTCATCGAGATAAATTGCTTTCACTCCTGTGGACCCATTTCGGGCAGTATCCTTCCAAGTCTGTGTAAACATCCCCATGCTCTCCACTCCAGCTCCCACCTGCAAATCACGGGAGGCGTTTCTATTTTAATTGAGATCAGCTGCTGACAATTAGGGATCCTCTGTCTCAGTCACCAGGAAAGGGCTACACATTTGTCATTAGGAGACTGAGCTGGGCCTGTGGCGGCCCAGGGGGCCATGCAGGCTGAGTAGGTGGGATGGCGTGGGGATGCCTCCCTGCTGCAGCCCAGAGCCCACCTGCCCGAGGTGGGGATGAGCCCAACTGCCAGGAAGCTCCCCTGTGGACAAAGTTTTAGTCTTGTCGGCATATGGGGGTGGGGGGCGGAGTCCCAGGTGCTGAGAGCCTGCCTGAGGGGTCAGGCCCGGGCAACTCTGGCATCCTCACAGGAGGGGGGCGGGAGAAGAAAGGGAGGGGACAGCACCACCACCTCTGTCCGAGAGCAGCGCGGAAGCCTCTCCCTGGCCTCCCTGCTCCCCTCTGGGCGCCCCCAGCACCTCCCCCACTCACGCACACATTAGCCAGAGCTAGCTTTCCAAAATGACAGTCCAATCCTGATGCACCTTCATGCGTGTCTCTTAGTAGCTTCCTGTCGCAGGTAGAATAAATTCCGCATTCCTTCCATTGGCCCCCAGGGCCCTTCGTGGCCTCCTGGCCCCTCTCCTTCTTCAGCCACTTCCTTCCCTGGGACTACACTGCCGCCCGTCCTTCTGGCCTCTGGCCCCTGTACTTTTCTTTTGTCGGGTCCCCTTTCTCCTCACCTGTCTGGCTTTATCGCTCCCATCAGCTTGAGCCCAGCAGTCGCTTCTCCAGAGAGGCCCTCCCGGCCATTCTGTGTGAATCACGCCTCCCAGCAGTCTCTGTCCCCCTAGCCTGTCCCCCTTCTCTGCGCCTGCCCCTCAGCGTCGGCCGGTATCTTCCTTATTGACTTGTTCGCCTTCTCTCTGCTAAGAGAGGTGGGGGCTCACCTGTCTGGCCCGGGCACTGAGTGGTCGCAGCGTCAGGCACGTCAGTTTCGCCCCCCTCCGCAGGCTGTCAGCTCATTGAAGGCAGAGGCCGAGTTTCCCGTTGTCATCGACATCGTTCCTCGCGCCTCCAAGCCGGGCACCGTGAGGCCCTTACCTGCGTGGGCTCCGTTCACTGAAGGTCATGGTGCTGGTCTTCTCCCCATTGTACAGATGAGGAAACACTGCCTTGAAGCCCCCATGCCCTGGAGGGGCACTCCCGAGTGGAGAAGCAACAGGGCCCATGCTGGCTGGAAGGCCTGTGCAGTTATGGCTCTGTGGCCCCTCAGCCGAGGCCCTGCCCCTGACGAGACGCACAGGGCCCTGCGCCTGGTGGCCCTCCAGCTGTGGCAGACATCTGCAGCAGCTGGGCCTGGCCCGCCGCTCTGCCACATGTGTTCTCATACCTTCCACTGGGGACGTCCCTCACACTGCGATTTCCTGTGATGTAATTTGCTCCCCGGAGCCTGGGGAATGGCCACCTGTGGGTGGGCGGAGGGTGGGCTCCCCTGCAGGCGTGCGTGTGCATGCACGTGTGCACGTGCGTGTGTGGAGCTGCTCCTCGGGGACCGAGGGGTCTGGGGTGGAGAGGCAGCACAGTTTGGACTTCTTGTTAAAGAGAATGTGTCACAGGCTGTCTAAGCATTTTGGAAACTCAGAGGCCCCGCTCCCTGGTGCCCGACCCTGACAAGTGGCTCAGCCTCTCAAGGTTCTCAGAATATTCCTCCATAAAACAGGGTAACAACTCTACCTCATTCTCAGGCTCGCTGTGAGGATGAAAATGCATGCCGAGTGCTGAGGGCCACACCTGCCCGGACAAGGTGCTGGGAAATGTCACTGAGCGGACTGGGGTGGGGCAGGAGGGAGACCTCGGGGTTCAGCCCACTTAGTGGAGGGACCTCAGGGAAGCCGGTAACCTCAGAGGTGACCTCTTCCCCAACTACTCAGGAAGCAGCTGTGAAGGTCCCTGAGGAGGCGGGCCCAAGCAGCCCAGCCTGGTGCCAGGAGTTAGACAGTTACTCTCATGGCTGAAATCTGAGCTCTGTTCAGGCCTCAGCTGCTGGGTGTGGGCATATCTGGGGGAACTGCCTTTTTCCCTGGAACCTCCTGAGATTTTCCAGCCTGGGAAGATGGAGAGCACCAGCTTCAGAACCTGCCCTCCGCTGCAGGGGGTGTGTGCACCAGCCCCTCCGTCCAGGCCAAGGGGTGTTGTGGGGCTGCCGGGGCAGGGGCAGGGGAGTAGCTGAGATCACACCCCGACCCCTTGGTCTCCGCAGGGCAGGCCTCCGGAGGCTGTAGGCAGGTCTGCAGGGCACGGCCGCTGGAGGCTCAGGGTCCGTGTCGCTCTCCAAGGTGCTCTTCTCCTCCTTCAGCAGCCGGACTTGGCATGTGGGAAGGATGAAAAACAAGAGCTGTCAATCCCAATGTACTAATATATACAATAGATAATAGGGACCTGCTGTATAGCACAGGGAATTCTACTCAATGCTCTGTAATGGCCTAAACGGGAAAAGAATCTTAAAAAAGAGTGGATGTATGTATATGTATAACTGATTCACTTTGCTGTACACCTGAAACTAACACAACATTGTAAATCAACTCTACTCCAATTAAAAAAAAAAAAAAAAGCAGCAGCAGCAGTAGCGGGAAAGGCTCTCTAGCCACCCAGGGTGGGGGGAGGTCCCTGCACCTCCCAGACCTCAGCTGTTTCATGGGAGTATGGCCTGCCCTGCCTGCTCCCAGGGCCACCGGAGGTCCAAGTGGCAGTGTTGTGTGAAAGGATGGAGGTAATAAAAACGATAAAAACAAGACAGCAGGTTATGATTTTGCCCTCCATGTCCTTGTTCCGCTGACTCCGCTGGCTCTGGGCTGAGCTGAATGCCTCCTGTGTAATGAGATGATGGACAGTTTATTCCTTTGTGTGCAGCCGACCAGAAACCCAGCTTAGGGTGCCACAGTCTGTGCCTGGAGGACAGTCCCCAAGCCTCTGCGTGGGGGTCTGTGGGTGAGCCTCGCTCTCTCTACCTCGGTTTCTCCTCCTGGGATTTGGGGCACTGGCATGGGGTTGCCTCAGAGCTTTCTTCCTTTCTGAATTGAGCTGTGTTTTTCCTGTGTTCCCTGGGGTCTTTCCAAGATGGCTTTCCCTGAGGCATGGCATGGATTGTTCTAGCTCTCCAGGGGTACATGCCATCTCAGGGGATGGGAGCTGGAGGACACTGAACCCCTGAACCCCGTGTTTCCCATGGCCTGGGCACATCCCCCAGAGCATGAGACAGCCCAGCTGCCAAACTGAGGCTACCTGGCTATGCCCTCTGCTTGGTGGGACTCCTTGAAGGCAGGCCTGGACCATAGACCAGGCACCAGCCTCTGAGCCCTTCCTCCCCCAGCACCGCAGGGCACTGGGCAGAGGCCCTGTGCTTCTCACCATAGCTCTGAGGCCCAGAGGTTCTGCACAGAGGGACTGTCGTCACACAGGCAGGGTGCAGACACTGGAGAGGTCACCGCAGCTCCCTCTGAGGTGGGGATCAGCACCCCATCATGCCACACACAGCCTCCACCCGGTGGCCAGCCATGGCCCTGGTCCCTCCCACTGCAATCCTGGGGCACCCCATTCTCTCAGCCTCACGTGTGTCCTGGCTTTAGGCATCGTCTGCACTATCCCTTCTGTATCCCCACATGTGCCTCTTCTGTGAGGCCTCCTGTGACTGCAGGACTGGGGAGAGGGCCAGCTCCCTGCCTCTCTGTGTCTCCAGGCTGTTCTGCTCCAGGGAAGGGCAGCAGGTCACCTGCCCCACCCCCAGGCCCATGCTGGCAAGTTAAATGAATGAGTACCCAGTGGCCAGGCCTCCATCTTCTCCAAAGCCCTGCTGGGCTGGGCCAGTGGGTCACAGACCTGGTGATAAAGTCAGAATCACAGACTCCATCCAACAGGCCAAGCTCCTGGTCCCTGCCTGGGGATGGGTCGGTTCACGAGTCCATGGGCAGGAGGCATGTGTCACGCTCTTCTCTCAGACAGTCCCAGGTCCCTGAGCTCCCAGCCTGACCTGCCCCGGGCTGCAGGCTTCTGCTGATGGGATGAATCCTTCACTCTGTGCCCAGTGTTAGACAGGCATTTGTTTGCTGCTTTTTGTTACCCCTAACACAGGTTCCAGGGTTAATTACGAAGTCATATTTGAAAAATAGTTATTACAGAGCCAGCCCATCATGAACACCATAACTCGATAAACAGCAAAAAATGGAGATCACCATACCACTGACCACTCTCCTCTATGAAGACAGATGCAAAAACCTTAAATAAATTATTAGCAAATGGAATAATATGCCACAACCAGGAGGCCATCCCTCTGTTGAGTAAGGCTGTACACTGTAAGGAAGGCTATTAACACAGTCCACTCGTTAATGGGTCAGACGGCAGACAGCGATTGGAAGGGTGCGGAGGGGCTTCAGGACCTGGCAGTGCTCTGACCTGGGTGGGTGACACAGACATATGCAGTTTGGAGAATTTGTGGAGCTGCATATTTGGAGTTACGCAGTCTCTGTGTGGTGCTACACTTCAAAAACAATTCAGTGAGAAAAGCAACCAACAGGGAGAAGATGTTTGCTGTACATACAGCAAACTGAAGATTAGCAACTTAAACATCAATAAGAAAAAATACAAATAACCTATCGGAAAAGAGGGCAAAGGATAAAAAAAGAGCAATTTGCCGAAGAGGAAACATGAATGGCCAGTAAAAAATATGAAATCAGATGTTCAACATCACTAATGATTGAGAAAATACAAATGAACAAAAATGGAATACCATTTTGTATGCATCAGTTTGGGTAAAAATGGTGTCTGATAATCCCAAGTGGGGATGAAATGATGAACAGTAAGAAATTTCACACCCACAGACGGGGTGCAAATTAATCCAATCACGTGGAGGACTGGACAGAAATGTGTGAATTCGAAAAAGTGCATGCCTCAAGATGTGGAAATTCCACTCTGGGTACACGTCCTTGGGTACCACTGGGAGGCTGAATAAGAATGTTATCATTATGGTATAGTTTGTTATAGAAAAAAAACTAGAAATAATTTAAATCATTAAAGAAGTAGACAAATTGTGAGATATTTATGAGATAGAATCCTCGTGGAAAAGTTAAAATGAGTGAATTAGATCTGTATATATCAATGTGGATGAACTCGAATTTAGATTGTAGTGTTTTTTTTGGAAATTAGAACCATTTTTAATTAAATGTCATGGAAAATACAACGTATCAAACTTTATAGGATGCCATTAAACATGTTTAGAAGAAAATTCATAGCTTGACACTATTTTTGAAGCACTTATGGCTTCACCATCCACATGTGCTTATCGGCCCTGTGTGCATGTGTGTGTCTATATGTCTCAAAATTATGGAAAGCACCTTGAGTCAGGAGGGAAGTTATTCTGCAATATTTTGTTGCTTTTACATGAATTTAAAACTTCTGAAGTAAACATGACCAGGTCTCAACATTTATAAATTCCAACACTGGTGTCTGCTATAGTCTGTACTTTTCTATAGTTTTAAAACTTTCTAAACAGAAAAGAACCACAAAACCCAGGGACTTTCCTGGTGGCACAGTGGTTAAGAATCCACCTGCCAATGCAGGGGACACAGGTTTCAGCCCTGGTCCGGGAAGATCCCACATGCCACGGAGCAACTAAGCCCGTGCGCCACAGCTACTGAGCCTGCGCTCTAGAGCCTGCAAGCCACGACTACTGAGCCCATGTGCCACAACCACTGAGCCCGCACGCCTAGAGCCCGTGCTCCACAACAAAAAGAAGCGACCGCAATGAGAAGCCCACACACTGCAACGAAGAGTAGTCCCCGCTTACAACAACTAGAGAAAGCCCGTGCGCAGCAGCGAAGACCCAATACAGCCATAAATAAATAAATAAACAAATAAATAAATAAATAGAAAGGAAAGCCAAGGGAATTAACTAGGAAAAAAAAAAACAAGTGTTAAAAGAAGGTGGGTGGATTTGGAGAAAGTGGCAGCCGCTGCTACTCCAGAACAGTGCAGGCCCCTGGCCAGGCTGGATCTCAGGGCTTCACACTCATGAACTCACCCAGCCCATGACTGGGTCTGTGTTTGCAGAGGCTCCTGGCTGACCTAAGAGGATGGCGCCCACGGGTGCCCTGGATTATAGAACTAGTCACTGCTCACTCAGGCCATGCAGGCCCTCAGTCTCTGACTTCTGGGCAGCTCCTCTGGTCTCTAGCTCACCCTCCTCCAGGAAGCTGCTTGGGGATCTGGTGGCTGTGGCCCCAGCCCAAGGTCAGCCCTGTCCACTCCCAGCCACCCCCAGACTCCAGAGCTCAGACCAGCTCAGAGCTCCAGGCAGCCCTCCACACGCCCCTCCTGGTCTGGGCCCGGAGGAGAAGCCGGGTTTATAACAGAGCTATAAAGATAACAGCCCACATTTATCTTGTGCTTAGAATCCACTGTTATCACTGGTCTATCCCTCACAACCACCAGGAGACCAGGACCCCTCACAAGGGAAATCCATGTTCCTTTTACCCCAATCAAGACCCAGGAACAAGGAAAGGACTCAGAATAGACAGGGAGAGGGGAAAAGGCTGGAAAACTATTATTTTGACATTTTTTGTTTTTGTTCCTGACACATGGAAGTCAGGGTGAGCTCATATCTGAGTGGTGATAAGAATGAGTGGTCTCCCAGCGCTGGCTGCCCTTCCAGGCTTGGGAGCTCCCTCCTGCCTCGGGAGGAAGGGCTAGGGGAGGGACAGAGTTGCCCTATGGTCAGGAGAGGTAGGGTCCAGGCCAGCACTGTTGAGTGAGGTAGGCACTGCACTGTGTCCTGGGGTGTCACCTGTTGGGCCCCTTGCCCTCCAGCTCTGGTCCCTCCTCACAGCCCCACGGCGTGGGCACCCAGAGGCTTCACCTGACCCTTGCCCCCGGCTGGCCTACTCAGGTCTCAGGGGCGGGGGCCAGGGGTGCACCACCCCTAGAGTGAGCAGGAGCTGGTCTCTTGACTTCTAACCAGCACTCGGCATGAACGGAAATACGTTCCAGGGACCCAGCATCATGCCGTGCTCTCCACAGCCCACGACGCTCTTTAGAGTCAAAGAATTCTGTGGTCACGTCTGTTTCTTCCTGCTGGAGCCCATCCATGTTCGCACAGCAGAGTGCAGTGGTGATGGAGCTGGGCTTGCCTTTCTGGGCTGCACCCCCTATCTCCCCCCTGAGAAGCTGGCCATGGTGTCTGCTCACAGTGGACCCCAGGGAGGGAGGCTCAGAGCTGGGAGAGTCTGAAAGGATAGTAATGCAATCACCACCCTGAGACCCTGTGCAGAGTGCTTGTGTCGCAGTATCATGTTTGTGCCTCGTGACCCCAGCACACGGCTGGACGGGGAGCCCTGGTTGTGGCCAAGGCCCTTCTGGGGTTGGCACCCTCCGTCTGTCCAGCATTAGCTCCTGCCGTGCCCCCTACAAACATTTCTTGGACCACCTGTGCTCATTCCCACCTTCACACTGTGCTCATGCAGGTCCCCCTTCCCAGGATGGCTGTCTTCTGAGCCAGAGGCCCTGCTCAGAGGCCACATCCCCCCAGACATCCGCTTGTCTGACTGCCCCTGCAAGAAGACGACTCTCCTATCTCAGAAGGCATCTCATTTACATGCCCAGTGTCTCAGAGGAAAGTTGTGAGAAGTAAATCTGACAAATTCACGTTAGTATGCTCAAGTTCATTAGAAATAGTCATCATCATCTTTGGGAAAACAAGGTTGAGCTAAAAAGAAAAAGTATACAAAACAGGGCAGCTGAACACCAGCAGGTGTTCTATCAGGAAACGCAAATCATTTTGCAAAATCTGGGTGAAGACCCATGTTTGGTCTTGCACAGGCTTGGAAGCTCTGCAGTGGAAAGTGGAAGCTGGAGCAGGTCGGCTCTAAGTCGGGGAGGTCTCCTTCCGGACACCAACCCAGTAGCCCAGGGCAGCGGGGGAGGCCCGGGTCAGCTGGGTGCTGGGCCAGGGCCCTGCCCAGCCCTTCTCATTCTCAGACTCCTGTGGGTCTGCATCCTGAGGTCCTGGGGCCAAAAGGGCAGCTGTCACATGGCCTGGCTCTGCTCCTGGCAACCAGGCTTGTATTGTACATCAGCAAGATGGGTCAACCCTGCGGACCCCACTCACCTCATAGAGCTGCAAGTTAGAAGCCATCCAGGTGGGAATAAGGGTGGGAGGTCCTGGGGGCAGAAGCTGTTGCGTTGTCTCTATCTCTGGGCCCTGGAGGTGCCCGTCCCATCCTAGGTGCTTGACAGATACTCAGTGGGTAGTTGATGCGTTTATTCAGCAAATAGTTATTTAGCACAGGTGCCAGGCGTGGGACTGGGGCCAGTGGCTGATAGGACAGACACAGCCCTGCTCCTGGAAGCTCGTGTTCTAGTGGGCGAACCAGATCCATAAACAGAGCAGCCTGGGCAGCAGGAGGCATCCCTGAGAGAAGAGGCCCCGGGGCACGGGAGGACCCCTGCCCTGTGAAGTCCCAATTACGTGGACACGGAATCAGCCCAGGCAGAGAGCAGGGGACAGGAGGCATGGCCGGTCTCGGCTATGGCCATCTGGAAATTCTTAACATTTTACCTTTGAACTTGTGTTCTCTGAGTGAGGTTCTGGAACAATGGAGCACGCGTGATCTGGGGAGACATGTGGATACGTGTGCAGGTCCATCCTCATTATCTTCACGAAGCCTCATGAGCACAGGGTGCTGGTGGACGGTGTGTGACTCAGTGAGGACAAGGAAAGCTTGTCACGTCGATGACTGAGTAAGGGTGGCAGTGAGACCAAAGGGGCCGTGCGTTCTGGTAGAATCCAGAGGCTCTCGGCACTGGCAGGGTTTCTTAAAACCCAAACAAGGGGCCCATCATGTCCTTTCTTTCTGGTGTCACTTCCTGTATCAGTATCAGTGGATGAAAATGATGACAGAAGGAGAGGGACTTCCTTCCTTGCCAGTATGCTGAGGTTGAGGGTGTTGGTAGAAAGTACCCTGGTGTCAAGAAGTGAAATTAAAACAGTTGAGTTAGTTGTGTGAACCGTTTGCACTAGAGCAACTGCTGTTTCCAGAGCACCGATTCTGTGTCAGGGATTTTCAATGTTTCATCTCAGATCTTCATGTGAGTTTAACTGACCAAGGGGCAGTAGGGATGCCTTTCCATTCATTTAGATCCTCTTTCAGGTCATTCAGGAATGTTTTGTAGTTTTCAGTGAACAAATCTTGCACATCTTTTATCAAAATGTTTTCTTAGTATTTAATTCTTTTTGATTCTATTAAATATCTCATTTGCAAATTGTTGTTTGCAAGTATATAGAAGTACATGGATTTTTGTCTGTTGGTTGCTGAACTCATGTATTAGTTTTAAGTTTTCTTAAGGATTCCTTAGAATTTTTTAGGCACGAGATTACAAATAGTGATGGATTTACTTCTGCCTTTCCAAGCTATATGCCTTTTCTTTCTTCCTCCCTCCCTCCCTCCCTTCCTTCCTTCTTTTTTCTTTTTTTTTTTTTTTTTGCGGTACGCGGGGCTCTCACTGTTGTGGCCTCTCCCGTTGCGGAGCACAGGCTCCGGACGCGCAGGCTCAGCGGCCATGGCTCACGGGCCCAGCCGCTCCACGGCATGTGGGGTCTTCCCGGACCGGGGCACGAACCCGTGTCCCCTGCAAAGGCAGGCGGCCTCTCAACCACTGCGCCACCAGGGAAGCCCCCTTCCTTTTTTTTCTTGTCTAATTGCCCTGGTTCGAACCTCCAGTACAGTGTTGAATAGAAGTGGCGAAAGCAGGCATCTTTGTCTTCTTCCTCATCTTAGTGGGAAAGTACTCAGTCTTTTACCATTAAGTATGATTCTGTGGGCTTTTCATGGATGCCCTTCTGAAGATTAAGGATGTTCCCTTCTATTCCTAGTTTGTGGATTGTTTTTCACACGAAAATATGTTGTATTTTGTCTAATGCTTCTTCTACATCTACTGATATAATCATATGAATCTTTTCCCTTCATTCTCTTTAATGTGGTATTTTACATTGATTCTTTTTTGTATGTTATACCAACTTTGCATTCCTGGATAAATCTCACTTGATTACAGTATGTAATCCTTTTTAAAAAACATGTTGCTGGATTTGATTTGCTAGTACTTTTGTGTCTATATTTATAAGGGATATTGGTCTGTAGTATTCTTTTATTGTGGTGTCTTTGTCGAGTTTTGGATTCAAGGTATTATTGGCCTCATGGAATGAGTTGGGAAGTGATCCCTTCTATTTTTTAGAAGAGTGTGTGAAGAATTGGTAGCATCTTATCTTTAAATGTTTGGTATAATTCACCAGTGAAGCTATCAGGGCCTTGGTTTTTCTTTGTGAGTAATAATTTGATTATTAATTCAACTTCTGTACTTATTATAAGTCTATTCAGAAGTTCTATTTATTCTTGAGTCCATTTCAGTAGTCTGTGAAATAGATACTCTATCTAGGTACCTAATTTGTTGGCACACAATTATTCATAGTGTTCCTTTATAATCCTTTTTGTTTCTGTATGGTTGGTAGTAATGTTCCCTATTTATTCCATTTCTGATTTTAGTAATTTGAGTCTTCTCTTTCTCTAGTCAGTCTGCCTAAGGTTTGTTCCTCTATTTCTCCATTACTTCCTTCTTTTGTGTCATATTTTCTAGCATACTCTTTTAGTGTCCTTGTTGTTTCTTTTACTGTATTTTTTTTTTTTTTTTTTTTTTTGCGGTACGCAGGCCTCTCACTGCTGTGGCCCCTCCCGTTGCGGAGCACAGGCTCCGGACGCGCAGGCTCAGTGGCCATGGCTCACGGGCCCAGCCGCTCCACGGCATGCGGGATCTTCCCGGACCAGGGCACGAACCCGTGTCCCCTGCATCGGCAGGCGGACTCTCAACCACTGCGCCACCAGGGAAGCCCTCTTTTACTGTATTTTTAAAGTTATTTTCTTAATGGGTTCCTGCAGATAACAATAAACATATTAATGATCAGCTAATGATTGGGAAGAGATTTCCTTAAATGCTTTTAACAAATAAATCCTCTAGCCTTTTCTGAGGGACTGTGTGTGTGTGTGTGTGTGTCAGAGCTCACCTTCAATGCTCAGGCATGCAGTTTACAAGTTTGCCTTAACTTTCACTTTCTGCTTGCAGAGAGCCTCAAGTTACACCAGAAGTGAGAGATTAGGTCCTTAACAGGTTTTTCCTAAGCATGTGCATGGCCCTGCACTTGCATATGACCTTTTAGATTCCCAGAAATATGTCAGAGCTTTTTAAAGCCCCCTATAGACATCACATTCCCTTGGTTTTCTTTTGCAGTTTTTTTGTTCTGCCTCTTGTTGGCCCCAACTACTATTGCTACTTCAAACAGCTACAGTGTAGAACACCTGCTGCTCATTTCTGTCAACAAACACCTTAGGCGTAGAGCTATTCATATGCAGTGAGCCCTGATTTTTTAAAAAAATCATTTATGGAGGATCCTAGAATGGAATGCAGAACGTGACCAAAGAATCTAACGGCACTAAAACTGTCAGACATTATTTCACTGAAGAGGATGGGGAAGAAAGGTGCTGACCTAAGTAACTTCAGAAATGAGTGGAGTTTGTAAGACTAAAGACAAAAGGAACTGTACATAAGCACTGTATTCTAGTTGATATAGTTGTTCCTCCCAGAAGTATGGGTTCATGATTCTGAAGCCATTCTACATGTATAGTGAAACTGAACAATTAAGTATAAGGATGGTTGATGGTGGGAGCCAGGTTTCTCACTGTCGGGGCGGGAGCTTACAGATGAACAAGGGGGGAAAGGCAGAATGATCTATAGCCAAGCCAAGTTGACACAGAAAATTAACCATCACATGCAGTATGGGCACTAATTTCTTTGCTTTGTCAGCTAAGAGACCCTAGAAGCAACAACACCACAGTAACAATGAGCACGCTCAGCCCCCAGATCTTGATTTCTAAAACCATTCTCCAGTAAAAGGAACCAGAGCACCTTGGAGAACGGCTGAATCTAGGCTGGGGTTGGAAATATACAAGATGAGCCTGGAGCATCTGGTAGTACCAGAAAGTAAGAAAGTGGTAAACAAAACAAAACAAAACATAATGATGGGGCTAAAAGGGACACAGGAGTCAACTGAAAGAGCTCTCAGTGGCCAAAGTTGGAACAATTTGAGTGACAAAATAAACTAGTATTGGATTATAACCCAAAGTATAAAATAAATATTGAGGTAAATAAAATTACTAAATAAATAAACAAATGGGCAGAATAGACAAATACTCTGTGCAAAGGAATTCCAAACAATTGTAGATACTCCACACTTAGAGGCAGAGTATAACTCCCACTCCTTAAATGTGGGCTGTTCTCAGTTATTTTCTTTTATAGAATACATTCTACTTTGTAAAAAAAAATAAAGAAAAGAAAGAAAAAAAAGAGTAACTTTATATAGTAGAGAAGCCTCACAAATACTATCTCAGCCAAGTGACCAAGGTCAATATTGACAATCCTTAGCCATATTAACAGCAAAGACACTTAATGTCATATGATGAGAAGGGCATGTTTTTTTTTTGTTTTTTTTTGTTTTTTTTTTTTTGCGGTACGCGGGCCTCTCACTGTTGTGGCCCCTCCCGTTGCGGAGCACAGGCTCCGGACGCGCAGGCTCAGCGGCCATGGCTCACGGGCCCAGCTGCTCCGCGGCATGTGGGATCCTCCCGAACCGGGGCACAAACCCGTGTCCCCTGCATCGGCAGGCGGACTCTCAACCACTGCGCCACCAGGGAAGCCGAGAAGGGCATTTTTTCTCTGTGGTCTTCCTCTCCAAAACATATTACCCCAGTCTAATCATGATGTACCATCAGACATATCCCAATTGATGGATACCCTACAAAATACCTGACCAGTACTCCTTGAAACCATCAAGGTCATCAAAAACAAGGAAAGTCTGAGAAACGGTCACGGCCAAGTGGAGCTGCAGGAGACACAATGATTACATGTAATGTGGTATCCTGGATGGGGTCCTGGAACAGAAAAAGGACATCAGGTAAAACCATGAAAATCCAAATAAGATGTACTGTTTAATTAATGATAATGTATTAATATCGGTACCTTAGTTGTGACAAGTGTACCATATTGACATAAGATGCTAATAATAGGGGAAACTGGGTGTGGGGTATAGGAGAACTCTCTGTCCTATCTTCACAATCGTTCTGTAAATCTAACGCTCTTCTAAAATAAAATTTTTATTTTAAAAGATGGATTGGAAGTTTTGTATAGAGAGATGTGATCGATGTGCCAGCATTTTAAGGAAAGGATCTTTCCCTAAACGCCTTTTCTCTGGGATGATTTCATTTCCCTGGAGAAAAGTCCTCTAATTTCTGGCCTGGGGGCTACAGAAAGGCTGCTGGTACTTGAGCTGCTGCTTCATGGCAGAAGGGGGTGGGGAGCCTATGTCATCGCTCAGAAGGCAGATGTTCACTCACCTGCCCCTCACTTCCAACATGATGCCTCCCCTTCTCAGTAGGTCCTTGATGTTCCCAATACAGGACCTCTCTGGCTCATCTCGGAACACACCTCCTACCTCCTGCAGGCATGCGGTGGGGGTCTTGAGGCCTGACACTGGGGATCCGTCACTGCTTCTCATCCATTTCCCTCCATGGGACTCAGGGCTGTTTCCACCACATCACCTGCTTTCCATGTTCCCATAGTGTGTTGGTATCAGTTGTTCCGTTGTCTCTTCCCCTGTGTTTTGATTGACTTGTTGTTTATTTTGTCTTTGTAGGTTTCAAACTTCTCTTTTTATGTATGGTCACTTTGGTAGGATTTGGGGAGAGAGCGAAAATAAATGAGATGCTCAATCAGCCAAGTTTAACTGAAAGTTTTATGGTTCCTCCACCATGATCAAATACTCTGTAGGAAAATTGGGGCATGACATTTCCTACCCTAAGACCCTGGGACTGAGTGCTGGCCCTGAGGCTCCTGTCAGACAAAAACTAATCAGAAAATGGGCAGATAAAATATCTGAGCTGAAAGATCAAAGTCAGAATCCCCATCTCCCTAAAGCCCCAGTTTCTCTTGGAAACGCACAACCCCATTACCTCGAAGGAAATATGGCCATACAGGTGAGCTTCTCCGAGGATCAGCTTGTCTGGGTAGGTGGCAGCTTCTGCCTTGTGGCTCGGGAATTCCGTGGCAGCTCTGATCTCACTGGGGCCCACAGGAGCCTCTCAACAGAGCCTGAGTCACCATCATGAAGTCAGCCAGCACCCTGTTCCATCCCCAAGTAGGCCAGCAGAGCTCGGGCATGCTCCCATTGCCCTGATGGACAACTCAGAGAACTGGACTTGCACCCAGCAAGTCCCCTGACCCCCTGTTATCCTGACATACTCACATTTAAGGTGTAAGCTGCAGCCCCAGTGGAGATATAAAAAGGAAGTCAATTCCATGGGGTTTTCCTCCCAAAAAGAAAGCTAAATACCCGTCACTCAGGCCAACGTAGCCTGAACACGAGGTGTGAAGCTTCAGGAAAGAACTTAAGAGGCTGCCTCTAGAAGTCTGCTGCTCAGGGCTCTGTCTTTACCTGGAGCCAGGAGGATGCTGTGTGGGATTCTGCTCCCAGTTGCCCACCAGCCTTGGTGTCACCTCGTTTTACTCGGGGTGACAACCAGGCCAGGAGATGCTGGCCTGAGACTTGCCCCTGCCATACAGGGAGACTGTCTGAGGCGATGTCCCTTCCCTGCTGGGCTGAATGTCCCTCTGAAAGGCCTTCCCCTCCCAGCAACCTCACAGCATGGAAAATGCCACAACTGTGTGGTGCTCTCACCTCCTGGCAGCTAGACTGCATCATTTCTCCTCCAGCCCGCATGGAAGTGGACATGATCCGCACTGCTCTCTACTGGCTCTGCGGCCCTGGGAGCCCTGCTGGGAGGCTGAGGCAGGCCTTGGCGTACCCAGGACGTTCCCTCCTGCACAGTCTAACTCAGTCCCTAGAGTCCAGCAAAGCCTCCTCCAGCCAACCTGGTCGGGTCCATTTACCTGGGGATGGATGGGGGTCCCAGCCCCCTCCTAGGGGTGAGTAGCCATGTCTCCAGCAAGGCTTAGCTCCTGTGGTGATGGGGATCTCCCCCGAGCATCCACCCCTCACCCTGCCCTCCTGGGACCGACCTCAGCATCCCCTCTGCTGCGTGCCCTCTCCTGCTGGGGCCCCGGCACCACGCCCTAAACGCAGCCCTCCTCACTGCATTCCAGCCCTGACCTCATCTCTAGACCCATCACCCCTGCCAGGTGCTGCCCGCACGGGGAAGGAGATCCCTGAGGGCAGAGCTCAGAGCAGCAGACCTGGGGGGCCTCACAGGGAGGCAGGTGAGGCCACCCGAGGAGGTCACCACCAAATGTCAGGGGCCCCACTGCCTCTCACCACCTCTCCCCAGGCAGGGGCCGGATCCAGGCAGGCAGGCGGCAGTCAGGTGCATCTCAGGGCAAGTCTGAGAGCCCCACTCCACTCCCTCCAGAAAACAGGCTCTGCTCCATCTTCATGTATTTATAATAGCCCTTTCTTGTTTTTTGTCAAGCTGTGTTTTCTGTGTATCAATAAAATCAATGATACGAATCCCACACCAGGGCCTGATTTGAGATCTCTGCTGGGAAACGCTCCTTCTAAAGCGCTCCCTCTTCAAAGAGCTCTTTCTAAAAGGAAGTAATGGTCTCTGCCCATGCAGGAGCCTTGGGGGACACAGAGGGCCATGGCTCTGCAACCTGGCCTTCCATAGGGCTCTCTCATCTGCACCCCCGTAAGTGGATCAATCAGAGATGCCCAGCTGAGGAGAGCACAGTATGGGTGTCTTCCCCCAAAGGGACCCTAGGGTGCAGAGCACCAGCAGGATGAGGGCTCAGGGGCCTGGGAGGTACGGGCTGCTCTGGGTCTCAGGCCCTGCCACCCTCAACCCCACACCCCCACCTCAGCCTGAAGGTGCAAGCTGGAGCCCCTGAGGAACGTCCGTACTGGGCCAGGAAGCCTGGAGTCTAGTCTAGGGAGGGGTGAGCGCTGAGCACCGCCGCTTGGGAGAGCCCTGAGGAACTCCTGGGTGAGGCCCCAAAGCTGCAGAGCGCAGAAAGGCGCTCTCAGCAGAGGGCCTAAGGCCAGAGGTCTGGAGATGGACTGCATGGGGCTCCTGGACCTGCTCTAGAGCATCGGAGTTGGGATGCAGATTCCCAGGCCCTCTTTCTTTCGGGGCCTTGCCTTCTCCAGGACATGGCAAGTCCCACATGTCTCATGGAAACACCAGCTCCTGTCGGGGTCACCAGGTGGGCTCACAGGCATGGGGTCAGCACAGTGGTGGTGGGATCAGCAGGGAGAGAACTGGGGACTAACAGCCCTCGGTACCTGATGACCTCCATCCCTCTAAAGGGAGGCTGGCTCAGGGTTTCTGGATTCCAGGGAGGGCAGGTAGGACCCCTGGGGGTGCCCTGGACCTGTCCCGGGTCTGTCTGAGGGCCTTGGATCTCCTGGGGTTCACCAGCACACGGCTGGGCAGGGGACATGCCGTGAGAGCAGTTATGAATTAAACTGTGTCCTCCTCAAATGCGTATGTTGAAGCCCTAGCCCCTACTGTGACTGTACTGGGAGACTGGGCCTAAAGGGAGGTAATTAAGGTTAAATGGGGTCATGAGGGTGGGGCCCTAATCTGATAGGACTGGTGTCCTTATTTTTTTTTTTAAGATTTTTTTTTGATGTGAACCATTTTTAACGTCTTTATTGAATTTTTTACAATATTGCTTCAGTTTTGTGTTTTGGTTTTTTGGCCGCAAGGCATGTGGGATCTTAGCTCCCCAACCTGGGATCGAACCCACACCCCCTGCATTGGAAGGCGAAGTCTTAACCACTGGACCGCCAGGGAAGTCCCAGGACTGGTGTCCTTACAAGAAGAGGAAGAGACCTCAGAGAGCTCTCCACCTCTCTCTCTCCCTCTTTCCACAGGCATGGAGGACAGGCCATGTGAGGACATGGGAGAAGGTGGCTGCCTACAATCTAGGAAGAGAGGCCTCACCAGAAACCAACCCTGCCTTCAGAACTGTGAGAAATAAATTTCTGTTGGATAGCAGCCTTAGCTGACTGATACAATGGCCCCAGTAGGAATGTTGTACATAGAAAGATGCTCTGGGCTGTGAGTCTGGGGCAGCAGGGGTATGATCAGCAAGAGGCACAGACAGCACAGGTGCCTGGAAGTGGGGCCTATAGCGACTGGGGCTCACAGGACCCCTCCCCTGGAGAACCCCTCTGAAGCCAGGGACATACTGGGCCCATTGTGGAGCTGGATCGTCGTGCTGAGCAGTTCTCAAAGGTGTCTGAGACCACTGATGACAAGCTGATGACAAGATTGGCACTGAGGGTTGAAAGTGCAAGGTGACCAACACATCCCTGGAAGTTAGCTCGTGGGCCAGCTGTCATGGGACAGGCATATTGCGGGTGTTACTCTTGGCTGGGGACCTGAGGTTTCCATGAGGTCCAACCTCCAGGGTATGACCCATGGCACAGATGCAGGCCCTGGATGCCTCCCAGTGGGGAGTACGGGCTTACCCTCCTGGGCACTCCCAGAGGGGCTGGGCACACAAACCACAGAGGAACAAGGATTTCAAGGTCAGGGTCTCGGAGGCTGCACCTTCTGTCTCCCCTGGGGCTCCCACTCCCAGTAGATGCATCTGGTGGACAGTTGCAGGTGTCCTGGGCCAGGTGCCTCTTGGCATGCAGTCCTGGGCTCTTCAGCAATGGGGCTTAACCCTCTGTCCATGGCTACATATGGGACAAGTCTGGCCCTTTTATGGGGGCCAGCTGTTTGCGTTCCAGGTTTTCTGCCACCAGCTAATACTTATCCAGTGTCAGCTGTGTGACAAGAACTACACTGGGTATTTACAACCCTGTGAGGCAAGAGCTCTCACATCCCTATTTCACAGAGAGGTAACTGAGGGTAGGTAGCTTGCCCCAGGCCACAGCTGGTTGAGGGTCTGAGTCAGGTTTACACCTCAACCCACTGAACTTCACAGCCCAAGCTGCCTCTCTTCACAGCAGCATTGACCTTGGGGGTGGTTCCCTCAGCCCATGGCTGCTGACCTCACAGACCCCAGAAGTGCTGGCTGAGGCAGTGTGGTCCTGCCCTACTTGAGGGACCCTTCCTGGAAGCACAGAAGAGTGGATCCTTTCTGGGTACAGTGGGCCCAGGGTCATCCCCCACTCTTGGGCTCTGTATTAGGGTTCTCCAGAGAAACAGAACCAGTAAGATACCCTATCTATCTATCTATCTATCTATCTATCTATCTATCTATCTATCTATCTACCTATTTATCTATCTATCATCTATCTATCTATGCATCTATCTAGGGAGATTTATTATAAAGAATTGGTTCACCTGATTGTGGAGGCTGAGAAGTCCCAAGATTTGCAGTTGGCAGCTGGAGACCCAGGAATGCTGATGGGATAAGTTCTAGTCTGACAGGCTTGAGACGCAGTATTTCAAGTCTGAAGGTCAGAAAAGATCGATGTCTCAGTTCAACAGTCAGGCAGGAAGAGTTCCCTTTTGTTCTGGGGAGGCTCAGCCTTTTGTGCTATTCAGGTTTTCAACTGACTGGATGAGGCCCACCCGCATCAGGGAGGGAAATCTGTTTATATCGTCTTCTGATTCAATGCTAATGTCACTAACACAACACTGTAACTCAACTATACTTCAATTTAAAACATGCTAATGTCATCCAGAAACACCCTCACAGAAACACTCAGAATACTGCTTGAGCAAATATCCCGGCACCCCACCGACCTAGTCATGCTGACACGTAGAATTCACTATCACAGGTTCTGAGACTCCAGGCCCAGGAGCCCCGAGTGCGCGCCAGCTCCCAGCCATACACCTTGCTCTGGGACAGGCTTTGGCTGTAGGGCCTGGATGTGGATGAGATCAGTTAACAGCACGTCCCCTGAGCATGCCCTTCACACTCTGAACCTCCTTCCTCCTCCGTACGTGGGTGTACTGTCCATGACCAGTGACCCATGCAGTGTAGACCAGGGCACTGGGATTCGGAGAGGTCCCACAGTCAGTCAGAGGTGCTGCCGGGATCTGAACCCAGGTGCTCTGGCTCCCAGCCCCAGCCTATTCTGCTGCCTGCCTCCCGCTAGGGGATGGTGTGTTTCCCCACTCTCACTGGGCAAACGGCTGTTTCTGAAGTTGGGCGGCCTGCCAGCCTGGGGTCCCCGGAACAGTTTGGGATGTGAAGAGGAAGCTAATGCAGAGTGGGGGGCCCTGAGGGTGAAGAGGGCGACTCTCTCCTGCCGAGAGAGGACCATGTCCCTCCCTTGAACCCACCAGGGGCTGGCCTCGCAGGGGATTGTCCAGAAGAGGCAGTCAGGGAGGCTGGATGTCCTCGAAGGGGGCAAGTCTCCCAATGCCGTGGTGAGATGACCCCCACGTGGCAACCCCTAGACTTGCCGTAAGATTCCAGACAGAATGATCTTCACATGCAGTTTAAGAACGGCTCCTTCTAAAAATCAGGACGGGCCATTACACACTGAAGTAATTCTGGTACATGCTGAGATTTGTAGAACTGGGTCCAAAGTCCCGGTGTGTGTGTGTGTGTGTGTGTGTGTGTGTGTGTGTGTGTGTGTGTGTGTGTGTGTGTGTGTGTGTGTGTGACGGGGGTGAGTGTGGCCCTAAGCAGGCTTCCAACCACAGAGGATGGCCTTCGAGGTCCTGGAGGGTGGATCCAGGGTTCTGCTTAAGGCTGGCACACTTTTGACAGGGTCCTTGAGGGCTCAGGACCCAGAGATGGAGGCTGTTGAGAAAAACAATGAGCATCACTGGCAGGGAAAGCTCTGGCCCACGGCCGCTCACGGCGAGACCCAGGCCCACACAGTTCACACCCTCCAGGCCTCAGAGACCCGCACGCCCCTCCTCTGTCTTCCAGATGAGGCCCCTGAGGGAAAGGAGCAGGTTCCTGCCAGGCCCCACGTGCCAAGGCCAGCCAGGTGCTTGGTCACTGCCCCACACTGGACCCCAGGCGTCAGCCCCTCCTTCTCCCTTTGTGTCTTGTCCACAATCCCTTTAGCTTTGTTATCACTTCCTGTAAATCAACTCGCTTTTTAACCTAGTCTCATCCTAAGCAATGTCAGCCTTCGAACAGTCTCTCAACGTACTTGGGTCTCTTTTCCCTCCACACACTGTCTCGATGAAAATGACTCATAGAGATGAAGATGGTTCAGGCACTTCCTGACTTAAGGAGTCAAGCTTTGCTCTGCAGCCTCTCATTGGACGGCCCCGTCCCCAGAAGGACGGGGTTGGTCGGGCTGTTCTCTGGGAGCCAGGCTGTCCTGAGCGGATCTTGACCATGACACCACAACCTTCAAGGAAATGCCTTTTTCTTTGCAAAGCCAGGCCACATGCCATGACTGACTTGACCTCATAGGTGTGAGGGTTCAGTAGAGGAAAGCGAGCTTCACTTTCTCCTGTGTCTTCTCCGAGTGGCCATATATATCCCCGTGACACTTGGTATCTGAAAGTCCATATTGTTTGGGGATGAACACATCCACATTTAGTGCTCATGTGACAGGATTCCCCTCTTGCCTTCTACCTTTCTATGCTTCAGTGTGACACTTGGCAGCAACAGAAGGCTAGATTTTGCTTTTGTGTCCAATCTGACAGTCTCTGTGGAGTACATTTGTGGTTATTTTTTTAATTGATCTATGAGAACTTCATTCCAGCTCTTAATTTTTGTCCTGGATTTTTCTAGACTTCTATTTTCCCTCTCCTTCCTAACTCCTATCAGAGTGACTAAATTTTCTGTCTTCCCTTTTCCTCTTCCTAATGGTTTGGAAGTCGTGGTTGGCTGATAATAGTTCCCAAAGACACAATCGCACACTAATTCCCAGAACCTGAGAATATTACCTTATATGCAAATATGTCCTGAAATTAATGATCTCGAGAGCAGAAGTTTATCCTGGGTTCTCTGGGTGGGCCCTAAATGCAATCACATATATCCTTATAAGAGAGAAGCAGCGGGAGATCTTACACAAACCTACACAGACGAGAAGGCTTTGTAAGGACTGGCAGAGACTGCAGTGATGTGGCCACAAGCCCAGGAAAGCTAGGGCAGCCACCAGAAGCTGGAAGGGGCAAGGAAAGATTCTCCCATAAATCCTCAGGAGGGAGAACTACGCTGCCTTCTTGACACTTGGTTTCTGTCTTCCGGCCACCAGAACTGTAGAAGAAGTTTCTGTGGCTGTCAACCACCAATTTTGTGGTAACTTGTTGTAGCAGTCACAGGAAACTAACACAGAGGTCATATTTTCTACTTCTACTACTTTAATAAGTTGCCCTGAAATTCTTTCCCTGTCTACTAGAACATGCAGACTCTTCTTAGACACAGTCAGCATCTCTGCCCTGCTCCGCACGAGTGTGCTGGACTTTGCTGCTCAGTATATCCATTCCCACCTTCTCTCACGGGCCCAAGCTCTTTTTTTTTTTTTTTTTTTTTTTTTTTTTGGCGGTACGCGGGCCTCTCACTGTTGTGGCCTCTCCCGTTGCGGAGCACAGGCTCCGGACGCACAGGCTCAGTGGCCATGGCTCACGGGCCCAGCCGCTCCGCGGCATGTGGGATCTTCCCGGACCGGGGCACGAACCCGCGTCCCCTGCATCGGCAGGCGGACTCTCAACCACTGCGCCACCAGGGAAGAGGGCCCAAGCTCTTGACTCCTCTCCTGTGAGGACCTTTAAAACTGGAAGCAGGCCAAGACGCTACATTCACCAAAGGGCTAATTCATGGAAAGTCAATTTGCTAAAAGTCGGTTTTTCAAAAAATCAATTTGCTGAAGACAGGTTTTGCCAGCTGACCAATATGGCAAACTTACCAATTTAAGAAACATTTGTTTCCTTGATGAAAATGAAGTGTGCAGCTATTGGGTGATAGAGTTGTTAACAGTTTCTAAAGCTTTCTGTGAAGGTTTAGCTGCTGGCAGCCCTCTAAGGCAGGTCCAGCTAGCTGGATGCTGAGGTCGTGGGGTGCAGTCGGTCTTTTGTGTGTATCTTCAAGCCCCAGTCCTGGGCTGGGCAGGCGTCCCCCCGTCCTGCTCTCATTAGCACAGCATCAGATCAGTGCCTGGGTTCCATGCTGTGCTTTCTCGCTCTTCATCTCTGTCTCTGGAAATGCCCCTCGCTGCCTCGAAAGCTCAGTCGTGCATTTAAATGTTTGTTATATGTTGCCCAGTTTTTCTAAGCCCTGTGTGGAGGGGGTGGGGTAAGGGGAGAGGATTTCCAAGGTCTCCAGGGTGGCTGGAATGGAGTTTGCTGTGCCCGTTTTGGGGACAGGGAAGCTGGGGCCCGCAGCAGGAGACCTGCCCTACAACAGTTGCACAGAGACGGGGTGGAGTTGAGATTTGATCCTGGCTCTGCCTCCTGCGGCCTCTTCAACGGACGGTGAAGGATCTTCCATTGAATATTCAAGTCCTCGTCAAGGTTCACAAAGTGGCTTTGAGGAGGAGGGGCTGCGAGCCCCCCTAAGGCCCCCGGGGCCCCCAGTTGAGAAAGATCCTGACGACTCATCTGGGCTCAGAAGGGATGGGGGTGTAAGTGACCCCCAGTGCTGGTGCTGGTGCCAGCTTTGCTGCCCACCTCGACTGCAGGCCTGGCAGCGATGGAAGGGCAGCAAGGAGAGGCCCGCAGGCTCTGCCGTGGGGCGCAGACCCCTCGTCCCCGCCTGGCGCACAGGGGAACCACCTAGGCCTGTTCCTGTGCCTCTTCGGGCTCCGTCCTGGGAGTGCACGTTAACGAGCTGTTACCTATTGCATGAGGCAGCCTGCTGATGAAGCACGCGGGATTCTTGCTTACAGGCAACCCGCCCCTGAGCTCAACGCCCAGAGGTCCCAGTAGCTTGGTCGTCGGGTCGATTGCACCTTGGAAAGGCCGGGCCGGGCCTGAGTTCCTCCCTGACCACTTTGCTTTGGGAGGAGCAGGTCTCCCTCCCACCCCCGGCCACAGCTGCGCCCAGCTGGCAGCCCAGAGCCCGGTGAATGTGGGGGGCTGGCTCTGAGTCCCCGCCCCCCCGACTGGCGGCCATAGGCCGCCATGACCTTCTCTGACCTGCCTCACCTCACCCTCCCCTGCCTGGGACTGCACCCCCATCTGTGCCACTCCCCAGCCTCAGCCTCGGCTGTTGCAGTCGGCTGATCCTTTAGCCACTGAAGCTCACCTTCACCCTGAGCGAGCTCAGGTGACACATGTCACAGACTGTCCTCATGGGTGGCTGACACGCCAGGCAGATCCCACCTGTGGAAGGGGAGCTCTCATGGGAGTGCTGGCCTGCAGGCTTCGTCCCGTCCAGAGCTGCCCACCGTTGGTCTCTGTGGCCTGCAGGACTGCGCAGGCTCTCTCCTGCCTCCTGACCAGCCACATTTCCCAGGACGGAAACGGCCTTTACCTGGACCTGTTTGGATGAAGAGACAAGGTGGGGCTTGCCTCCTGGTGCTGACGCGGGCAGTTCTGTGGGTCCCTGGACACCTGCCACCCGCCCCTCAGGCCTGCCCTCCGGCCATCTCTGTGGAGCAGCCCCCAGCGTAGGTGGTGGACACGGGTGGCCCTGGGTGCATGTCCCACGCAGGCCGGAGAGCGATCTGCAGGGCTGCAGGGCGGGCCCCGAGGGGAACACCCCACCACGAGCTGGTCTGGGCTGGCTGACCACTGGGTGTGACGGGCCTGCTATCGAGCAGGAGTTCCTTCCTCCCTGAGGATCTGCATCTGCCCCCACGGTGAGCCCCTCTGGGCCTGTCCCTGCCTAGAGGTGACAAGGGGTCCTCACGACATTCTCGGGTCCACCCCGGAGTGTTCACGTCCTCCTGAGCTGAAAGTTTGGGGGTTAGGCCCACAAGCTGTTGTCTCTGAGCTGGTGTTTCAGAGGAAGTGATGTTGGCCTCTGAATCACGCGGGGTTCGCCCTGCGGCCCAGAGCAGGTAGTGGTGCGAGCTGGGGATGCGGGAAGGAGGTCCACAGCTAAGGTACCCGCTCACGTGGCTGAGATGTGGGCTCTTTCTCCAAGGGGCTGACCGGCCCCCCCGGGTGCCCCCTCCCCTCTACAGCGGCTGCCTCACCACCTTGCACAAGCCCTCTGGCTCCTTGGCCTGGTCTGGCCCTGGGTGCAAGGGTGCAGCCTACCCATGGCCCCTTGGCCTGAGCCTCCAGCCTGGCCAGTGCAGGGACCCAGACTTTCTGTAATCAGGAGTCCCAGAGGCCAGCCACTGCCCCTGTGCCACCCCCACTCCCAGGGAATGAAAGGAGGTCACACGCAATAACCACATGGGCTTCTATCAACCCCCTGTCTTTGGAGTTACCACATCCCGTCTGTGAAAACGGGATGCCAGCCCCTGGCCAGGCAACGTGGAGGAAGGTGCAGCTGGTCAGCACCCTCCCCCATCTCTCTCCCGATCGGCGTGTTGTCAGTAACAGTGTCTCCACATATCACTGCACTGAATTACAGAGGGGTCCTGGCTAGAGGCAGCTAAATGCTAGGAGCTGACAGACACAAACCTCCCGGCCTGGCGAGGCTCCAAGGCTCGGACAGCGGACCCAGCCTGGGAGGGACGAGGGACAAAGGGGCCCTGGCCCCAGTGAGCCCACAGTGTGTCCGAAGGATGGGGTTGTGCTGCGACCCTCAGGCCCTGACTGCTAGGGAGGGGCCTGCTCAAGGCCGCACAGCCAGCTGGGCCTGGCCAGGCTGCGGATCCCTGAGTCGTGAGCCAGCTGTCCGTCTGCTGCCCGCCCTGGGCTCCACTCCCTGGTCAGGCTCAATGTGCAGGTGCTTGTGTGTCTCACGGGCCTTCTAGCGCCCTTGGGCCAGCCTGGCGGCCCTCCAGCTTCTCAGCCTGGAGCCAGTGGGGTGCTGGTTGTGGTGGTGCCACGAGGGCGGGTTTATCACCCAAGCCCTGCACTGGCCACAAGGCGACAAGTTCTCCTCGGGATGCTGCTGTCAGCAGGTGCTTCCGTGGGAGTGGTGACAGCGTGCTGCTGGAGGCCCAGTTAGGAGAGTCAAGTGAGGGCTGCGGGGCAGTGCTGCGCGGCCGTCCCTCACCTCCGAGACCGCTGAGGACACTTCGTCTCAGAGTGGGCATGCAGGACCCTTTCAGGCCTGGCCAGAGACCCTCCTTACCAGCCTTCGCCCCTCCTGTCCTTTGTCTTACGCACCACTGGCCCTGAGGCCTTTGGAGCGCAGCAGAAATGTCAGGGGTCCTCACTTCTCCCCGCGGCCAACTGCCAGGTCTTCACAGCCCTCCTGCGAGCTGTCCCCGAGTGCCCTGCCTAGGACACGGCCCAGATCGAACTCTGCCAGGGATGCGGGTGTGGGCCCCCAACAAGCTTTTCTGGGCAGGGCCTCGACCGCTGTCTGTGACACGCTGTCCCTGCCTGAGCACGGGGCTCACAGAAGGACAAGGGCAAAGACAGCCATGAGACCCATCCTTGCTACACCCATGGGGAGATGGGTTAAGGAAGGTGGGACCTCAGGCCTCGGGCCACAGAGAGGACTCAGGCCCGGGCCCAGGCTGTTGCCCCACCCATGCTCTCTG
Source organism: Leucopleurus acutus (assembly GCF_964270905.1). Classification (NCBI taxonomy): domain Eukaryota; kingdom Metazoa; phylum Chordata; class Mammalia; order Artiodactyla; family Delphinidae; genus Leucopleurus; species Leucopleurus acutus. Next base: position 74,734,918 of record NC_139156.1, read on the forward strand.
CACACTCATGAGGGTCGTTGTGGGGAATGGCCACCCTTTTGAGATTTTGAAAAGCAGAGGCAGGATATACCTGTCCCCTACCCTATCACCCCACGTCCCCTCCACGTGGGCGGCTCTGAGACACCAGGGGCCCAGGGCAGTCCCGCCTGCAGACCGTGTTCTGGCAAGGCCCAGGCGTGAGCACTCTTAAATCCTGTGCTGGACCTGGGGCGGAGGGGGTTGAGCCTTCCCCTTCGCTCCTTCCCAGGCCAGGGCCCAGGTCTGAGGCTCGCACTGCCCTCCTGGCTGCCTCTCGTCCCGGCCCGTGTGCTAATAGGGAGAGCTTCCATTAAGGCTGATGACAGGAACTGCCACCCGGGAGATACCCTTTGATCTCAGGGCAGCAGGATGCAGAGTAGTCAAGAAGGGGGGCTGCGCTTCCTGACACACACCACTGTTGACCGGCTCTCTGAGTTTCCTGGACCTGGGGGGTGGCAGGTGAGGGGACAGGAGGGCAGGGCTCTGGGGGGCAGGCCCCTGACCTGGATGGAACTGTCCAGCCTAGGGAGGTCTGGGGAGGGTGCTCCAGAGCGAGCTCAGCGGGCCCCAGTATGCCTTGACCTATCACGAGGGCTGGCAGCTCTGGGAGGGTGGGGCCGACCCTTTTCCAGAGCCCCTCTTGGAAATCTCCCTGCCCTTGCAGCAGTGACAACCTCCAGGAGACAGGCTGAAGTGAACAAGCTGCACGGCGGCTCCTCAAAATGCTCCCTGCACGGCCCCTCTGGGCCACCTGCCCCTGCCAGCAGGGACCCCTCAGCTGCCCACACCTCAGCTTCTTTCTTGAGAAATCTGAGGACCCGATGCTACTCCGATCCCCTGTGCCGAGGTCTGAACACCCTCCTAATGCAGCCTGAATTTAAGGAAGGCCCTAAAGGTGGCCTGACGAAGCTTGGGGTCCCAGCCTCTGAGCTGGCAGGGTGCTCTGAGGCATGGTGCCCCTTCTTCCGCACCTGCGGACACGTATGGAGCCTGGCACCCAGGCCGCCCCTGCCTGGCTCACCCCAGTTTTCCGACAGGGGTGCAGGCAACTAAGGCCTGAGCATCCAGCCCATGGCCCAGTAGGGCGCCCTTCCCAGTGGGGTGCAGTACCCACATGTCAAGGGCCTCTAAATGTTCTCTCACCAGAGCTTATGCCGTTGGGAACCGGCGTTCTACGGAAGCTGTCTGAGCCTGAGGATGGAACCTCGTCCAGCCTGGCCCGCGGTTGGCAGTGACCCTCAGCCCCTGATGGTCCACACAGAGGCAGAGTCCTGATCACCCCGCAAATCTGACCTTGCCTCTCCCTGCCAGCAGCAGCCAGGAGTGGAGGGGCGTGAGGAAGGGATGCTGTGAAACATGGCATCCACTGAATGCTGGGGAGATTCTCCAGAACCCAGACCCATGCCTCCAGGCTGTTCAGGCCTGTAAGGCTCAGCAAACATGGGTGGGAACAGTGAGGCCTGCAGGGGCAGGGAGGGCACCATGTGAGCTCACCTCAGGGGAGCCCACCCAACGCGGTTCCCTGTGATGCCGCGGCAGGGCAGGAGCCTTCCGGCAGGAGGAGACTTCTCCGAGCCACTGGGGCAGAGGCCCCCGTGCAGGGCAGCCCATCACCCGTTCCAGGCTCAGGCATCCCAGCACCGAGGGCCTTCCCGAGACCTGGCCGTGAACATCACCAATCCTGGTCCAGGGAAAACTGGACGTGGGCCATCGTGGGGATGGGTTGGACAGACAGACAGGATGTCAGAAGGAGAAGCAGAGAAAAATAAGAAAGAGACTAAGAGAAAGGAAAAAGAATGACAGACAGGGAGGCAAAGACAGAAGAAAGAGAGACAGAGAGGACGGTGTGAAGGAGACCAGAGAAGGAAGAGAGGCACTGAGGCTGAAGCCAGGACAAGGGCAGGAGGGAGCTGGTGTCTCATGGAGAGGAGGCGGAGGACGATCCTGCAGCCAGTTCCCGGGCAGCACACTTAGGCGCTGAGCTTTTCTGAGGGACTGGGCCAGTGACTTGGGGTCTTAGCGTGGGGCTCTCCGGGCCCCTGCTCTGCTGCCGTGCAGAGTGCCAGGGCTGGAGGGGTCTTAGAGACCACAGCCTGAGCCCCTTTCACTGAGGCAGCCACCACGGCCAGAGAAGCATGGGTTTTGGACCCCCCAGAAGTCAGCCCTGAGCCGGGCCAAACCCAGAGACCCAGACTCCTCACCCAGGCTCCTGCCGGCACTCCCCCCACCCAAATCAGAGCCTAAGTTAAGAGGGTGGACATGAAAAGGCCAAGAGGCACAGGTGGCCTGGCTCCCGGGGCTGGGCAGACGAGGGGCTCAGAGCACTGCCATGGAGGGTAGGACTGACCCTCCCCACAGGTCGCCCCCGCCACTTCCCAGTTAGCCAGGACGGGGCCGCCTGGCCATGAATATGCAGTGATAGGCACATGGGTGGGCTGATAGGCTGGGTCCAGGGTGGAAAGGAAAGTGTCCAGGGTCGACAGGAAAGTGTCAAGGGTCAAAGTCATCCTGCTGGAATCCCACCCCTGGGCATACGCCTGGACAAAACTATAATTCAAAAAGATACATGCACCCCTATGTTCACAGCAGCGCTATTCACAATACACAAGATGTGGAAGCAACCTAAATGTTCATCGACAGAGGAATGGATAAAGAAAATGTGGTACATATATACAGTGGAACACTACTCAGCCGTAAAAAAGAACAAAATAATGCCATCTGCAGCAACATGGATGCAACTAGAGATTATCATACTTAGCGAAGTACGTCAGAAAGAGAAAGACAAATACCACATGATGTCACTTATACGTGGAACCTAACATATGACACAAATGAACCTATCTGTGAAACAGAAACAGACTCATGGACATACACAACAGACTGGAGGTTGCCGAGGGGGAGGGGGTTGGAGGAGGGACGGAGTGGGAGGTTGGTGTTAGCAGATGTAAGCTTTTACATATAGAATGGATAAACAACAAGGTCCTACCGTATAGCACAGACAACTATATTCAATATCCTATGATAAACCATGATGGAAAAGAATACAGTTAAAAAAAAAAAAAAGAAGGTATCTATATGTATAACTGAATCACTTTGCTGTACAGCAGTTATTAATATAACATTGTAAAACAGCTATACTTCAATTTAAAAAAGAAAATATTGAAAAAAAATTAAGCAATCTGTGAGAGAACAATTTAAGATGATAAAAACATCCTGATCCTTATCAAAATTTCTTCTAGATTTAGCATCAATTAAAGATTGTTCCCTGAATCAAAAAGAAAAAAAAAAAGTCATCTTGTTGGAGGCAGGTTCAGCAGGTGCCCAGGCTGAGCCCTGCTGGACTCCTTGGCCTCCTTGGGGAGGGACACGTCTGCCCTACAGCCCGTGGTATCATGGACAGTTGGCCCAATTTGCTCTACTGTGGGCAATGCCAACCCTGGACTCCCATTTCCGAGAAGAAAGTTGTTCAGGCTATTGGCTTGAATTCCAGCGCCCGGCCCTCACCATCTATTTAATCCTGGGAGGGTGGGGACACCTCGAGCCTTGGTTTTCTGCTTTGCAATGTGGAGACCGGAATGCCTGGGGTTGATGGGACGCTGAGTGAGAAGAGGGGCTCAGGTGCCCCAGCTGTGGGGCGGGAGGGGCAGGGGTGAGCCTCTGGGTGCGGAGCCAGCACGAGCCTGCAGGACTCCCGGCCTGAGAGCACCCGCCCGGCGCTCCTGAGTCAATAGCCCGGACTCCAGGAAAAGGGAGGGTCAGCAAAACAGGGCAGCGCAGCCCTCGCTGAGAGGCAGCAGAAACGTCCCGGGAGGTAAGCGCCAGGCCATAAACATAAAAAGGAGTCCAGCAGGACAAACTAATGGCCCTTCAGTGGGAGAGGCAGATAGCTGGGATTCACAGGCGGGCTTCCAGATCAATACTTGTGTGCTGATTTGCTGAAGAGGCTCTTATGAAGTTTAAGCAGAGTTCATTGTTAAATACTCTTCTGTACAAAGGATGTGGGCGGCCGTATTAATTCCTTTTCTCTTACGGATCAATAATTACATTGCTGATTTGCTTAAAAGGCTCAGGTCGAGGCAGGGGTGAGGGAAGCGGGCCTCATGGCTCCAGAGAGCATGGCTGCAGGTCCAGGAAGACCACGCTGTGGTCGACGGAAACCACCAGGGGCCAGAAGGGGCTGGTGACAAAGGGACATGTAGCAAAGCTGGCAGCCAGTTCAGCGTCGCCTCCATTCCCCAAACTTCCCTCTAGCTCCGTCCTCCCCTCTTCTTGAAGCCCTTTTCTCGGAGCCGGGCTGACAGTGAGGTCCTGGCTTCCTCTGGAGGCAACTCTTCAGCCCACTTGCAGGCCCCCGTCCTGGTCTCCTCTGCTCTTCCCAACAGCCCGTCCCTCGGGCCCAGCTGAGAAGAGCTGGGAGAGGAGGCCGTGCCCTGTGAGCCAGGACAGAAGGGAGGGAGCGGGCAGGCCCAAGTGGGCCAAGGCCAGCAGAGGGGCCAGTGCTGACACGGTTCTCAAACAACCAGGGAGCTGGTGGGGAATCTGTGCCCCAACCCGCTGTCACACTCAGGCTGAGAGCAACCCCTCCTCGCAGGGAAGGAGGCAGGACAGGCGGCCATAGGCTTTCCTCAGCCTTGACAGTCGGCCTTGATGTTCACTCTCCAATATCATAAACCCACGGAGCACAGCTTGTTTGCTGGTGACTGCCAGTAATCCCGGCCTTGTCTAGCAAGCATCTGGGGTGGTCTACACAACAGCCCTGTAGGACGGGAGATAGGCAGGCTTGGGGCTGCTCTTTCCTGACCCTGGAATACAGTCCTGGGCTGGGTCTACTTTAACAGCCTGGAGGAAGTTCAGCTGGAGGAACCCAGTCACCTAATGTTATCCATGCTCAGAAGTCATAATGAAGGAAGGAAGGGAGGAAGGGAGGGAGGAAGGAAGGAAGGAAGGAAAGAAGGAAGGAGGAAGGGAGGGAAGGAGGGAGGGAGGAAGGAAGGAATGAAGGAAGGAAGGAAAGAAGGAAGGAAGGAAGGAAGGAAGGAAGGAAGGAAAGAAGGAAAGAAGGAAGGAAGAAGGGAGGGAGGGAGGGAGGGAGGGAAGGAAGGAAGGGGGAGGGAGGGAGGAAGGAAGGGTGGTACGAGCCATTAATTAACTTCTCTTGTCTAGATGGTCAAGAAGTTTCCTTGTCCACGCTCACTAATATCATCTGTTGATGGCTGTGTAGGGGAGCCATGTCTGAACTCTGGGGTGAAGAGTGCCTATAATTGATTAATAATGTCTGCCATGGGCATGGAATAGGCAGTGGTGGAACATAAAAATCTATGTCATATATTTTTAGCTTCGATGAACCACAGAATCTGTTTGGTACCAAGAATGCCACATGGCTTGAGACCTGGTTTGAAGAATCTCTTGAAAAAGTCTGTATCCTGGCTGAGGGGCCTCCTAGGGTCCTGCCTGACCCTGCACATGTACACAGGTGCACAGATGCTGTCAGGAGGCTATTATGAATTCTAATGCATCTAATAGCCTGGTCAGGAAATAGAAAGGTATATTACAGATCATTAAGTGGGTAAAGGAATTTGACAACCTTTGATCTGAGTCGGGAAAATAGATGGTATGAATTAATTTGCCCGCTTGTGAAGAGAAGAAAAGTCATCCCTCAACAGTGACAGGCAAGGAGTTCAACCTCCAGGGGCCTGGTCCCAGGGAAGGCATGCAGCAGCAATCCTGGGAGTGGAGGGCTCGGATGCACAGGGGCCAGCAGGTGTCTGAGGGCCATGGCTTCCAGGCTACCCTCCCCCTGCTCCAGTCCAAGGCACAGACCTGTCCCTCACCTCACCACCGTCAGGGCACTGGCTCCCAGAGAATGTCCACTAAGGCAGGGACAGCCCTCAGGGACAATACAGGCACTAGGCAACCCTGTGTGTCAGGCCCATGTGTGGTACCCAGGTCCCATCACATCCGCCAGGATCCCTAGGGGATTTGCTGCATTGGTGCTGTGCTGACCCTGTGGGAGGCCAGGGACAAGGGCCCAGAGCGGTGATGTCACGGCGGGCTCACAGATCCAGTGTCCAGTCACACACACTTCCACTGGGGTGTCCAGTAGGTTTTCAAAAGGCACCTGCCTGGTCTCCCTCCCCCCACCCCAGCTGATGGCAGCTCCGACCTTCCAGTTTCTTAAGTAACAAGTCCTGGTGTCTCCCAGCGCCTTTTCCTCCCATCCCTCACGGTGCATCTTCCAGCAGATCCTGTGGCCTGTACCTTCCAAATACACCAGAACCTGACTTCTGCTCACCTCCCTGCCCACCCCACCGAAGCCCTAACGTCTCTTACTCAGTTCCTGCACTAGCCAATGCCTGTTCTTCTGTGCCTCCCTGCCCTACAGTCTGTCCTCTCCCAGAAGCCACAGTAGTCCTTCTGAGGTTTAAGTCAGAACCCAGCAGTGGCCGCCCTCCTCCCCACAGCAACTTCTTTGACCTTGCCCTGCTCATCCTCCAGGTCCTGCCTCCGCTGGCCCCGTGCTCATCTCTAATCCTCCAGGCCACGCCTGGCCGGGGCCCGAGCTCCGGTGCTTGTCCTGCTTGGTGCCTCAGTGCGGGCTGTCCTCGGTGAACAATGCAGCCCTTTGGGCAGGTTTGTTTGTCCTGTCGCTGCAGTGTCCGAGTGCCCAGAGTCGGGCCTGACACACAGTGGGCCCTCAATCAGTGACTGTTGAATGAAAGTGTCCAGGCCTGAATAGCACGCTGCCTGGGGTGCAGTGTGGTCAGGAAAGGGCTGGCGAATGTGAACTCAGGACAGGCAGGGACTAGTCGCAGGGGTGCAAGCACAGCATCGTGGAGCTCCAACGCCTCTTGAATTGCAGGGAAGAATTTTAACTGGGGGAGTGAGTGGGCATATATCCCGACAAAACTATAATTCAAGAAGATACATGCCTACGTATGTTCATAGCAGCGCTATTCACAATAGACAAGACATGGAAGCAACCTAAGTGGCCATCAACGGAGGAACGGATAAAGAAGATGTGGTACATATATACAATGGAATATCACTCAGCCATAAAAAGAATGAAATAATGCCATTTGCAGCAACATGGATGAAACTAGAGATGATCATACTAAGTGAAGTAAGTCAGACAGACAAAGACAAATACCATGTGATATCACTTATATGTGGAATCTAAACTATGACACAAACGAACCTATCTCTGAAACGGAAACAGAATCACAGACATAGAAAACAGACTTGTGGTTGCCAAGGGGGAGGGGGTTGGGGGAGGGATGGAGGGGGAGGTTGGGATTAGCGGATGTAAGTTTTTATAAATACTGTAGAATGGAAAAACAACAAGGTCCTAGTGTATAGTACAGAGAGCTATATTCAATATCCTATGATAAGCCATAATGGAAAAGAATATATATTAAGAAAAAAGAATGTGTATGTATGTTTAACTGAATCACTTTGCTGTACAGCAGTACTTAACACTGTAAATCAACTATACGTCAATAAAATTAAATAAATTTTAAAAAGACACCAAAAAAGAAGGGAGTGAGAACATTTTGCATTTAGAAGTTTAAGCTGGTGGTGGGCGGGACGGATTGGAGGGGAGAGAAAATGCAGGGAGAACAGTGAGGGGGCAGTACCATGAGCCAGGCAGGAAGGGGGAAACTGAGTCGGCCAAAGGAGAGTGGGAGTGGGGTGGGGGGGGTGGCGTCTGAGCAATTTTCTAGAGGGTTCGCAGCTTCCCCGTCCACCAGCTGCGTGGACTTGGGTATGTTCCCTTATTTTCCCATCCTCAATGTCCTCACCTGTAAAATGGGCTAACAGTGGGAATCCCTCAAGGGCAGACTGAAGTTAGATGAGGTTGGTGTGCAGAGCAGCTGCCCACAGCCCAGGCCCCTGCAGGCTGAGCTTCTGCCCCTGGCTGCCCCGGACCCTGGAAGGGGCTGAGTGCACACAGCCCCTCTGAGCCCCCGCCTCCCATTGACGCTCCTGTTCTCAGCCTGCCTGGTGATAGTTCAGAGGGCAGGGCCTTGATGGGTAATGAGACCTTTCTCTCGAAGCACACCCGGTGCTCAGTGGAAACATGTCCTTAGTATGCAAGGACGCTGGATCCATTAGCTTTGAGTACACCGTCATATTGCTGGAGTGATTGTTCCTCAAATAGAATTACTTCCTACAATTATCCTCTAAAAAGACAGGCCCCGGGCTACGGGCGAGAGGCGCTGGGAGGCCAAAGCCAAGCAAATCGGGGCCTGGTTCTTTGGAGGTGAGTCTGGCACTGGGGTCTGCGCGGCGCATATGTACGCGGGGACCGTCGGGACGCTCAGTTGTGCCACCCGTGTTATTTCCTCAGCCCCAAGCCAAAGAGATCGGAGCCCCAGCCAGCAGAGCAGGCTGACCAAGGACACTGCTGAGTGAGGGAGGAAATGGCAGGCAGACACAAGAAGCACGAAAAAGAGGGACTCTGTTTAAGGTGTATTCTGCTCTGAGTGAAGCCGAGTCTACGGTGGCCTCATGGCCCTGTGCTGTCTGCTCTCCCTGTGCTCCCTGACTGCACTGCCCCAAACAGATGAAGCGGCTCAACATTAATGGCATTAATAGTAATCAGACCAAACGCTGGCCTAAAGCCCCAGATGCAGCCTTCATTTAATCCCCACGACTATAATTGCCCCCGTTTTACAGATGAGGAAACAGAGGCACAGGAGGCCGTTCAGTCAGCGTAGCTGGGGCACTGAGCACCTTCAAGGCCCTGCTCTGGGCATCACGGCGAATGAGATGAAGAGCCAAACAGCTGACACGTCAGGGTGAAAGGGGAGACTCGCCATCGGGGTGGAAACGAACACACGAGCCAGCTCGGCTCAGGGGGTGGTAAGAGTGAGTAGAGGGGGCCCCAGGGAGGGGTTCTGGCTGGGCTGGAGAGAAAGCCCCCGAGGGGACATCTGAGTGGAGGGAAGGAGCTGGCCTGCAGAGATACGAGATAAAGCGTTCCCAACAGAAGGTATAGCCAAGCAAAACCCAGAGGCTGGACGGACGTGGTGAGGTTGACAAGGGCAGCCGTGGCTGGAGCATCTGATGCAGGTGCTGAGGTAGGAGAGGAGATGGAATTGGAAGGTGAGCGAGAGCTGGAGGGCTGAGTGGGCGCGAGGTGGGTGGGTTTGTCGTGGCTGCATCGGCAGCTACTGACGGGGTTAAGCCCGGAAGCAACGGGACCAGCATGCACTTGGGAAGATCCTGGTGTTGCAGGTGTTGGGGGTGGGAGGGGGGTATGCAGAGTCTGGTTGGACTAGGGTAGCTGCCGAGGTGACAGGGTAGACGAGTCCACGTGAGAGAGGGGTTCAAGTGAGGTGCGTCCAGGCGAGGGTGGCTGTGATCAGGCATTCTGGAGGTTGGCAAGAGAGCTTCCTTGGATTGGATGCAGGGGTGAGGGGACAGTGGTGAGGGGACTCAAAGGGGTTTGACCTGAGTAGCAGGGACGGGTCAATTCAGGCAGGGAGATCTGAGGTGGACCTCAGTCTGGTTCTGGGCCCTGGGTACCAGATGCCGTAGGGGATGCAAAGCGTGCAGCTGGCAGGCGAGTCTCCAGCTGAAGAGAGGCGGGGCCCAGGGAGAGGAGGGCCCAGGGCACGAGTCTGAGTAGCCAGCACAAGGTGGCAACGGAGTGGAGGTGCTGAATGAGACCATAGCCGGGCAAGGGGACAGGGATGGAATCGAAGTGCCCGACTTATGTGATGTGAGCGATGGAGAGAAAGGCGAAGTCTGCAGCCAGCTCTGGCTCACCCGCCTGGCTCCACCTGGGACCTGCCAGTTCACACAGCTGCACACAGCTCTCCCCCGCCCTGCACACACGCTGCCCTTCCTACCCCTGCCTTGAGTCTGGACCCCAGGCGGGCCCCAGAGCACATGTCACCCTGCTTCCTCTGACTCCCACCAGGATGGGGCCCTGTGCCTGCCTGTCAGGACAGAAAAAGCTGGACTTTATCTCATTTGTCTCTGTACCCCCATAGCACTTAGCAAAGAGTAGACCCTCTGAACGCTATTCCATTAAATTGAATAAACCAGGGCATTTTCTTATCTCGTTCCTGCTCAGAAGTGGGCTTGCCTCCACTTGCATCTGGGCCCATCATTCAGCGCGCTCTATTCTGTGGGGCACACGCCTGCCAGATTAGGATCGCGGTCAATATCTGTTTTATTGTCCTTCCACACCAGTGCGGCGGAGCATGATCGATCGCCCTCCTGGCTGCTGATAAGGAGGGCTCTCCGCTCGGTCAGACGAAGATTCAGGCGCCGGAGCTGAGGACCCCGGCCTCCTTGCCTCCCCACCTCCCCAGCTCCAGAAAGCCCTGCCCTCCGCCAGCCTGCCCTCCAGTCTGGGATGACTCAGAAGGGAGTGGAAGTGAATGTCCAGGAGCACCTATGGTGGGCAACACAGGGTGGGGACACAGCAGTCCCGGGCACCTGATTTGGGGCTGGTCCGTGAATGAAGTGGCCCTGGTCAGGGTGGAGGACGCTGGGGTGCCTGACAACCGTAGGCCACCTGAGTGAGAGCCACTTGCTCTCACATGGCGCCCACCACCGTTGGGGCCCACACCTAAGCTTACCATGCAGAAACGGCCCAGCCTCTGCCCACGGGTCATCCCCCCAGTTTGCAAGATCACGACCTCACCATGCTCACGGCCGCCCCTTGGCGAGTGTTGCCTGGCCTGGACCCGTCAGAATAGAGTCCCACTCCCACCCCACCCTGGCAGGGTAGGGGGAGGTGTGGCACAGCGCAAATCAGGGTATCTGGAACAGAGCAGTGCCTGCTCCCCTCTCAGCTGTGGCTCAAGGCATCGAGGACCAGCCCTTTCCATTCTCTATCTCACCTGTGTACCCTTCACTTCCCCCACCCTCTTTGCTCCTCATGGACAGGTCGTGAGCCCCTCTCCTGGTGCTCAAGCCAAGACTTCCAACGGTTTGCATCTGCTGTCTCAGAGCCCCCACTTTTCCCTGTGGCCCTCGATGCAGACCGGAGCTGAGTGGAGGACAGGGACCTTAGAGTGTGACTGGCAGGGCCCCTGGTCCCTCCCCCCACCCCCATGCATGCACCAGCAGAGCTGTCGAACTCAACGTGGGGTCTTGGTCAATCCTTAGCGTGTCGCTGAGAGATACATTTATTCCCACTTCACAGATGAGGAATTAAGATCCAGACCCTCCTGGTCCCTTTCCATGAGGCCTCTCCTCCTTTGCTCCCACAACGGGCTTTGCCCCCACAGTTAGACGCTGAGCGTCTCCTGTGCAGCCCTCCAAGCATCTGAGGGAGACCTGCAGTATGTTGGCTTCCCGTGTCTGCGCCCCGGCTGTCCCGGCTGCCGTTCAGCAACTGAGGCCAGGTACCAGTACCAGTGTCCCTTTACGTGGCCATGAACTTCCCCTGTGTGGGAGAGGGGTGTAGGAGGGGTCAGCACACAGTGCCTTCCCCCGAAACTGCCATTGCCCCTCTGTGTATTTGCCCAGCTCGGAGGCAGGGAGGCTCCCCCAGCTTGTTCAAAGGTGAGCTGCTTCGGATGTCACCCTCCACTCTGGGCTAGACTGTCCAGCCCAGATGGCACTGGTCAGTGACGGCATTAGCCTGGGTACCTAGAGACTCTGGTGAGTCGCCAAGCCAGGGGCATGGACTCTTCAAGCCAAATGGGATGGCAGCAAAGATGGCAGAAGGAATTTCTGAGTAAAAAGACTCCCTTGGAGCTCACGGAGAGGCCTGGCCTTCTCACCTTGTGGCTCTGTCCCCTCAGAAGGCCCTCTTCCCACTCCCTGTGCCCACCGCACCCTGCTGCTTCTCACACTGCAACGATCACGTCCATTAGTTGTCATAGCAACCCAGACCGGACAAGTCATTTTCTAGAGGGCCCTGTGCAAATTACGGCATTACACCAACTTATTGCCAATCTTTTTAATTAAAACATTTTGCTTTCAACTCTACTAATGGCAGAGATCAGTAAACAGGGAAGATTGAATTACTGATATTGAAGCTCCCACATCTCTTAAAAGGCTTAATTACTGGTGGGACCACAGTGAGGCCAGAGAGAGGCTGCTAACAAGCAGGTGGGCCTCACCCAGGAAGGCCAGTCCCTGTGAAGGTAACGAAACAAAGCCCAGAGCACCGAAAAGATACACATTAAAAAAATTTTTTTAGAACACTTAAAGGACATAAAAAGTTGCTAGAGTTATGGCTACAATTTCAGTTTCCAGGAACCATGATGTCACATTGCTGGCTGCTCAATTTCTGTTGAATTAAATTGCCTGGCCTGACACCTGGAGGCAGAACCCTGTGTCCATGCGTGCACAGTGTGTGTGTGACTGACTGATAAGGGGGCCACAGATCCCACTGGCCAGTGGCTGACTGATAAGCGGGCCACAGACCTCACTGGCCACTTGCTCCAAAGTCCCTCCCACCGCTCCTCCCGCAGTTAACATCCTTCTAACCAAAGCCCCCAGGGAGCACTTCCCCTCCCAGCAGGCCCCAGCAGGGTGGCTAGAAGAGGCTCAGCAGGAAATGCCCTCCGATGGGCCTCATTTAGTGAAGGGAAAACAAAGGCCCCAGGGAGAAGGGTCACACCAAAGCTCCTTTTGTGTATAATGAATTGTGCTAATTACAGTTATCTCCTTCATCTCCTCCAGGGTCTATAATGCCCAGGTAGGAAGGAGTAGCTATTTTTAAATGGAAATTTTCTGTTAATTAAAACTGCTTCGAGTGTGTGTGTGTGTGTGTAGATCTGTGTGAGGCGTGTATGTGCAGGAGTGTGCGTGTAGCACAAACTGAAGCACAGACACTTCTAGGCTCTTTATTCCTGAGGGTTCAGGACCAGTTAAGGTCCCTACATCAGAGCAGAACTTGGTTCCCATGACTGCACTTAAAATCAGATCATAGAAAAAGGTAAAGGGATAAAATATATACCCTGAAAGTCCTAGACCAAAATGTCAAAAAAAGTTCACATGGCAATAGTAATTTCAGACACAACAGAATGCAAGGCAGAAAGCATTAATGAGGATAAAGAAAGACACTACAATTATGTCCACCAATATGACTCACTGACCATGAACTTGTGTGCACTTAGTAATACAATCTTGCAAATTTGCAAGATTCGCATAAAACTAACAAATTCACTCCTCAGTGGAAGCTTTAAGATATTTCAAAATCAGAAATGGATAGCTCAACGTGACAAAAAATTAGTTAAGTAAAAGGAAAGAAAGTCTCATGAACGTTCGAAGAACGATATCATACAGCCCACACTCTGACCACAGTGCAGTAAGTTGGAAATCAAAAACTAAGAAATACTTACATAAAAGTGTTCTTGGAAATTTAGAAATGTACTCCTAAATGACTGAATTCAAGATGAAATTTCAAACGATTTAGCATAGTAGGGCAGGATATAATATATAAACTACTATATATTAAAACTTGTGGAATGCGGCTAAATTGGTATTTAGAGGAAAATATATAGCCTTGAATACATTAATTGAACAGCAAGAAATATCTTAAAGTTTTTAAATTAAAAAACAGAAAAAGCAAGTAAAGCAGTGCTAAAAGGCAGAGATTAACTTTAAAAAAATTAAGAAGAAACAAGCACAAATAAGGCTGAACGTTATTTGTTTTTTAAAATACTAATGAAATTGACGAGGAAGGAAGAAACCCTGTTTTAAGAACCCAGGCACCTGGGTGCCCCCCACCACCCCTGTCCCCCCAGGTCTGATCTCTGGCCCTGGTAGAGTTATCTCCTCTAGTTCTCAGGGCACCTAGGTACTCTCTAAGGCCTTGTGGTTTGGACAGCCTGTGTTCTGTAAAACAGTGGCAAGTAATTTTGCCTGTCTCTGCCCTGTCTTCTTCCCAGGGTAAGCAAGCAAAGGGAAGTTGAGGATGACCAAGCTCTTGGTCAACCATAAAACTCTATGTAACGTATGAGAATCAACGTGAAGTAGCATGTAAGGAGTTTAATGCAGGTGAGCACTTGCCCAGCTCTTTATTCGCTCAACTTGTTCTAAAGTTTTAAAGTTAAAAACAGAGGGAAGTGGAACCTGGAGTTTGCACTCCCGCCTCCCCAAATGTGAACAAGAGCTCCAGTGGGCAGTGTGCTTCCCCACAAGATAGAGGGCTCAGAGGACAGGATGATGTCCTGCTGTGGCCTTCAGCCCCGTCTAGTGTCCATCTAGGTGCTCTGATTCCAGGGGTCTGCAGGAAGCAGAAGTTCCCACCAAAGGATCTGAGTCAGGGAGGCGCTACCCCCAAGCTCCACTGCCTGCCCTCTTGGGGTCTTCTCAGGAACAGAGCCAAATGCCCTGGTCTTTCCTCAGGCCTCCTAATAACAAGCACTTCCACAAAACGTCACCCTGCGGCTAGCAGGGAGTGCTAGCACCCATCCCCATGAGATACTATCAGCATCGCCACCCTCACTTCATGGATGAGAGAACTGAGGCTCAGAGAGGATAAATAACCTGTCCAGGAGCCCAGGGCAGGAAGATGGAGTGCGGATTTAAATGGGGCACCCTGCCTCCCAGCCCCCATGCTCACACGCTGGCCCCAGCCTGCCCCTGGCCCTCCGTCCAGACAGTGAGGCAGCCCGTGCCTGGGGCCCAGCCTCTGTCCCCTTCAGAGCTATGTCCACAAGCTCTGCTTCTCAGGGGCACAGCCTCACTCTATCAGTCTTATCTGCCAGCCCGAGGGAGAGCTGGCAGCTGAATCACAGAAAAGCGTCCTCTCTCCCAGTGGAGCTGGAGATAAGGAAGGCTGCATTAACCCCAGATCCCGCCTGAAATGCTCCCTGTGCTCAGGAAGCGGCTGCAGTCATAGTCACAGACCCCATCAATCGCCCTCAGCAGCGGCTGATACACTGTCGGCTGTCGATACACAGGCCTTGGGTGGGCGGGTGGTTGGTGGGGGAATCCATCTCCCTCCCCTTGCTATACGGGGGCACAGGGACCCTGACCATCAAGCCGTCGGGAATTTCTCATTTGCCCATGATGTGTCCCCAAAGCGAATGTTTATCAGTAGGTCCAATCTGTGACCCCATCCATAACGCACAGCCTGGTAAAACGGTCTTCTTATACTCATGGGAGGTGTCGTGTTCCTTGTTCTTCTGGAAGACGGGATATTTGGGCCGCAGACTGTACCTCTGCCCAGGAACCCTGCGTCCTGCACGCCTGAGCTCACATCTGGTCAGCGCCTCTACTCTGCTCACGCTGGGACTGAGGGTGCTGATGTGGTCAATGGTGGCCCAGTGCATGTCCCCAGGGATGAATCAGCCCATGCCCACTGGCACTGGGGCGGGGGCGGGGGCGGGGGCGCGGGGCGTCCTGGCTTTAAATCCTGCTCCTGACTCCGTGGTCTCTTCTCTGAACTTCAGAGGGACGAGGGCTGCCAGTCTGTCTGTCGCTGGCCCTGATGCTTCCAGTTCCCTCCCGGGGTTACTGGCGTGGGGAAGTAGATCGTGTGGGTGGCTCACTGGGCCCAGGGCAGGTGGGAAACACCTTTGACTCCCACTGCAGGTCAGGGCACTTCCCTGCCTTTGC
Source organism: Leucopleurus acutus (assembly GCF_964270905.1). Classification (NCBI taxonomy): domain Eukaryota; kingdom Metazoa; phylum Chordata; class Mammalia; order Artiodactyla; family Delphinidae; genus Leucopleurus; species Leucopleurus acutus. Next base: position 74,750,473 of record NC_139156.1, read on the forward strand.
CTCCCTCTGCCCTCTGCCCCCAGGACCGTCCCTCTCCCTGTTTGCCCCACGCCTGTCCCCTCCAGAGTGGCTCTGAGCTGGTGTTGGAGGTTCTGGGAGGTGCAGAGCCTCAGGGAGGAGACGTGGGGGTGTCTGGGGCTCTGCAGGGTTGGGCCGCCTGAAGGGGAGGTTCCAGGCTCCTGAGACTGACAGCTTGTTTGATTACTCTGGGCTGTGCTCAGCTCCAGGGCACGTGCTGGCGGGAAATCTCAGGGGTCCTTTCAAATCGCTCAGGGTCAGCCCAGGGCAGCTTGGAGGAAGGCCGGCACTGCTGCTGGAGAAGCAGCCTCTCCCGGTCCCACACAGCCTCTCAGGCCTGGCCTTACCATGCGGGGAGGTCCAGCGGCCATTGCAGGCTGCCCACCGTCGCAGGTGCGCCAGGGCCTAGCCCCCTCCTCCCGGGGTGTCCGCCTCACCCCCAGGCACTCAGAGCCCAGAGAGGATGGGGGACTGGGCCCTCAGTGTTCAGCTTTCTCTTTCGCTTGTTCAGGAGTGCGGGCTGAGCCCCAGCGTCCTGGCCTTGGGCAAGGTTTCTGGAAAGGCCTGTGGGAGGCCGAGGGGAAGGCCATGGGTTTTGGAACTCAGAGATGGCAGAGCATGGAGGCAGAGCCACGAGGAGGCTCCTTCCCTGAACCTCAGGCTCTTCCGTAAAGTGGGACTAGGGCTGTCCTGCAGGGGCAATTCTGAAGAGCAAAGACCCTCAGAATGGGCTGTCTTGGGGAACCGACCCCTCCGATAACGTGCTCTGAGCCTCTCCCCAGGGCTCTGCAGTCATGTCTGGGGCCCCAGCAGGCCCAGCCTGAAGCTGCAGGGCCTCATTTTCTCCCAGTCCACCAGCTGCTGCTTCTAGCCCCCTCTCTCCAGGGGCCCCAGGGAGACCCTCTCTCCCTCTCACCACCTGCTCTGTGCCCCCTACCCCTGCCAAGAAACACCCGCCTTCCCAGTGATGAAAGTCCCCATGAACATGGGTGTATTGTTTGTGTGTGTGTTTGTGTGTGTCGAGGACAGAGACAGAGAGACAGAGAGTCATGGTCTTGGTGGCCAACTCCCGCTCTTACACGGGTTGGGGAGAGTGCAGAAACAAGAAAGAGAAGACCCCGCGCAAACTGCAGCCTCCACCCACCTCTCCTTCTCTCTGGGTGTCCCAGCCTAGGGCCTGTTTCCTCGATTTCCCCTGCTGCTCCCACCCAGCCCACCCCTTGTTCACCCTGCCCAGCCCTGCGTGCATCCGTGCAAGAGCCTCCAGGAGATTAGGGGGTGATTTGGAGCAGTAATAAATGCTGACGCCCTGCTGCCTGCCCCTCCACTCCACCCCAGAGGAAGGCATCTACTTTTAGAGCATGGACTCAGGGTGGTAGCGGGTCCACTGGATGGTGTAAGAGACCTGGCAAGTGGGGGTGGGGACTCGGGACACCCCTCTCCTGACCCCAGGATGTCAGAGCCAGTAGTATGGCCCACAGTTGACAGGACATTCCCTCCTGACTCGGCCCTACCTAGATCAAGCCAGTCTTCAGCCAGGCGCCCACTTGGAGAGCAGCACCTGGCTGGATTTCAGCCTCTACTTGTCCCTTGGCGGGGTATCTTGGGCTGTTGTAAAAGGAAGCCCTCTCTGGTCCAGGCAGGCATGCTGGCATCCCAAGTTGGAAGCTCCTATGGGGCCCCAGCTCTGTCAATCCAAGAGATGGGACAGAAAATGTTCCTTCAAGGAAACTGAGCCCTTACAATGAGGAGGCCTGGCAGTCAGCACCTCACCATGCAATGGGGCCGGCGGTGGGTGACCTCACTGGGAACCCCTCGTCCACACCAAGGAAGCCCTGTCTGCAGGACAGCCTCCCTCAAATGGGCTAAGAAGTATCGAATCAAGCTACCAGGCCTAACTTCTAGTTTACAGGCAATATAGGGGACAGAGGAACAAGTTCAGTGACACCATGAGGAAACAGGCAGATCCTGGACGCGGGTCTTCCATGAGACAATGGGCCCTGGATTCTTTGGAAAGACAACATCATAACAAGGGCTCTTCTCAACTAGAAAGACCACAGGGGCAAAACCAAATGGCAGCGTGGTCCCAGATTGGTTTGGACTTTTTAAAAAGGACATAAAACAGATTCTTAGATCAGTTTGGGAAATCTGAGTGGAGACTGCATGATATTTTGGAGTCATTCTTAATTTTCTAAGGTCTCATAATGGAATATAAGGAAATGTCCTCCCTTTTGTGTGATGCAGGCTGAAATATCAATATCTAGGCCTGAAGTGTCATGACATTTGCAACTTAATTTCAAATCATTTAGTAAAATTATCTGTGCATCTGTGTGTATAGGTGTGTGTGTGTGTGTGTGTGTGTGTGTGTGTGTGTGCAAGGAGAGAGAGGGAGGGAGAGAGGAGAGAATAAGCGTTAACAGTATTCACAGCTGCTCAGTCCAGGTGGGCTTGTGCTACTCTTTCAACTCTTCCAACATCTGTGTTTGATACTTTTCGTAATAAAATGTGGGGTACAAAAGTGCCATGTGGGCCAGCCCCGCCAGACACAAAGCTCTCTCTCCAAGGACATGTGCCTCTCCACTGTTCCTGGGTGGCATTCTTCTTCCAGCCGAAGCCAGGTGGCCCTGCTTGTCTGCTCTCTTCTCACCTCCCCACCCGCCGTGCCGGGCCTGTCAGTCCTGCCCTAGGCCGCAGGGGCCTTTGGCCTTGGCGTCCCATCCCTGCTTTTCCCTGCCTGGAGCCCTCCTCCCTCACCCCCACTCCAACCTTCATGCTTGTAATATCCCTTCACCAGGGAGCCTTTTCCGGCTGCTACGCACTGTGGGCATGGCCCCGAGACATGGTCCTGTCCTTTCTCATTTGATGTCGCCTTTATCAAGCCAGAGTGACTGGGTTGCTGTCTGCCAGGCCAGGATCTGATGACTGGGGACCACTGATGGCGGCGATGAGGTCTGAGGGAGACTGGGGACGCTGTGGGGGGCGGGCAGCCAACACCAGCTACGGGGCCATTCCCTCTCGCTAGCTTCAGTCCTTTTCCCAAACCGATGTGATTGCACTGACCTGGGTCAGGCTTGGTCCGGGCAACCCCAGCACACCGTGGGCATCACTCATTTCCCACCCTGGGTCATATGCTTCCCATGCTGCTCTAAAGACCAAGCCCCAGCCTGTTAGGGTCACACCTCGATGAAGCTTCCTTGGTGTGTCCTGGAGCCAGCAAAGCCCAGTTCCTCTAGGCTCTGGACACGTCCACCTAGGCTGTCCCCTCCTCCCTTGCCAGGGTGGGGCTCCTTGTGGCCAAGGAGGTGAAAGGTGGGCGCCCTGGGGCTGCGGCTCCTTTCCCTGCAAAGCACCTGGGAGGGCCCGAGAGCGGCTCCACAGGACACAGCACCCTATTCAAGGATATTTTTCATTTGGCACAAATTAAATATGTTCTGAAAAGAAGTCAATAGAACTAAATTTGATAATGTCCAGTCCTTCCTAATAGGGAACGTGGCAATTTTCTGATAAAGGAATGAGAGTTCCAGATCCTGGCGCTGAACTGCCCGACCAGCTCCTCAGCCTGTGTGTGGTCTGCTGCAGGGCCCATGCAACCTGGCCCAGCCCTCCCCAGTCGCATCCAGCCTGAGACCCGAGGATGCCGAGCCCCGGGCCCTCACACCTCTCCAGGGTCAGCATTCGCCCTGATTCACAGGCACATTTGCAGCTCATTGGCCTCCCTGGGCTCCCCCTTGGCCAAGAGGAAAGTCTGGCTTCCAGGCAGCACAGAAAGTCAGAGGTGCTGCGTTTCCCGGCAGGGACACAGACCACCAGGCACAGGCTTCCCGGTTTCCTGGTGATCCAGAAAGATGCCCTTGACCCTTCCCTTCCTCGAGGTCAAGGTGAGGAAACCCCAGTTTACGATCACCCCAAGAGACCGCCCTGAGCCTCTGTCTCCCGTTTATTGCTTCTGTAGGTTTTCAGGAGGGTTGGCTGAAGAGGGCTGCACCCAGCACCTGGCACAGCGTGCCCCAGGTGAGACAGTGACCCACCAGGGCTCACGTGGGACACAGGAGCCCCCGAAAGGCCCTGCCAGAGAGAAGGGCGTGAGCTGCTGGGGGCCCTGGGGGACCCACCTCACCATCCAGATCTCAGCAGAGCAGACCCTGGTGTGGCAGCCTGTGGTCTGGGTCCCCTGACTGCCCACCCAGCTGTCCCTGGAGGGGACCCCAGGCCTGAGCCGCACAGGACCACCTCCTCCCGTTGGGCACACTTGGAGCTGAGCCCCAACCTTGGACCTGCAGAAACACGGCAAAATTGCCGTATGATGGGCTCTAACCCCCAAGTCTGCAACTCTCCCCACACAGGTTGCCGTTAGGCCCAGCAGTGACAGTGGGGTCAAGGCCACTTGAATCCAGGCCTCTGACGAAAGGGAAGAGGCTCACACCATGTTGGGCCTTGCCTTGGGGCCAGTCCCCCTCTCTGGAGAAGCACTTCCCTCCTGTGTTGAAGGCTGAGTGGCACAGGCTCATCCAGGATGAGGGCCTCTCGTTCCCTGGTACATCCTGGCAGGGGGGTGGGTATGCGTGGTAGGAAGTGTCACCATGCACACTTCCACTCTACTCACCCTCATGACGGCTTTGGGGCAAAGACAGACACTCTCCAGTTCACAGGTGAAGGAACTGAGGTTTGGAGAGGTAAAAGGCTCAGGTCTGACACATGGATCAATGGAACAGAAGAGAGAGCCCAGAAATAAACCCACACACCTATGGTCAATTAACCTTCGACAAAGGAGGCAAGAATATACAATGGGGAAAAGAGAGTCCCTTCAGCAAGTGGTGTTGGGAAAGTTGGACAGCTGCATATAAATCAACGAAGTTAGAACACTCCCTCACACCATATACAAAAATAAACTCAAAGTGGCTTAAAGCCTTAAATATAAGACATGACACCATAAAACTCCTAGAGGAGAACATAGGCAAAACAGTCTCTGACATAAATCATAGCAATGTTTTCTTAGGTCAGTTTTATTTCTTAGAAATAAAAGCAAAAACAACAAATGGGATCAATCAAACTTATAAGCTTTTGCACAGCAAAGGAAACCATAAACAAAATGAAAAGGCAACCTACGGACTGGGAAAAAATATTTGCAAATGATGCAGCCGACAAGGGCTTAATTTCCAAAATATACAAACAGCTCATACAACTCAATAATAAAAAACAAACAACCGAATCAAAAAATGGGCAGGATATCTATATAGACATTTCTCCAAAGAAGATATGCCAACAGGCACATGAAAAGATGCTCATCATCACTAACCATTAGAGAAATGCAAATCAAAACTACAGTGAGGTACCACCTCACACTGGTCAGAATGGTCATCATTAAAAAGTCTACAAATAGACTGGAGAGAGTGTGGAGAAAAGGGAACCCTCCTACACTGTTGGTGGGAATGTAAATTGGTGCAGCCACTATGGAGAACAGCATGGATGTTCCTTAATAAACTAAAAATACAGTTACCATACGGTCCAGCAATCCCACTCCTGGGCATGTATCCAGACAAAACTATAATTCGAAAAGATACACACACCCCTATGTTCACAGCAGTACTATTTACAATAGCCAGGACGTGGAAGCAACCTAAATGTCCATCAACAGATGAATTAATAAAGAAGATGTGCTATATATAGAAAATGGAATATTACTCAGCCATAAAAAAGAATGAAATAATGCCATTTGCAGAAACATAGATGGACCTAGAGATTATCATACTAAGCGAAGTAAGTCAGAAAGAGAAAGACAAATATCTATGATATCACTTATATGTGGAATCTAAAATATGACACGAGTGAACCTATCTCTGAAACAGAAACAGAATCATGGATATAGAGAACAGACTGGTGGTTGCCAAGGGGGAGGGAAGGACTGGGAGTTTGGGGTTAGCAGATGTAAACTAGTATATATGGGATGGATAAACAACAAGGTCCTACTATGTAGCACAGGGAACTATATTCAATATCCTGTGATAAACCATAATGGAAAAGAATATATATATATATAACTGAGTCACTTTGCTGTACAGCAGAAATTAACTCAACAATTGTAAATCAACTATACTTCAATACAGTTTTTTAAAAAAGACTCAGGTCTGAGATGTGAGGCATCACCACAGGAACTCTGACCCCAGGACTCCTGTTGCTCGGCCTGGCCTATTCTCATGAGGGACCATGGTGCTGGGATGTCCTAACTTCCCTCTCGGGGTGTGCATGTGTGTGTGGTATGTGGTAGGTATATGTATGGTGTGTGTGTGTGTGTGTGTGTGTATTTTTTGGTGTGTGTGTGTGGTATGTGTACATATGTGGTATGTACATAGATGTGTGTATGTGATGTGTGTGCTGTGTGCATGTAGTGTGTATATATGTATGCATGGGGTGTGTGTATACATGTGGCATGTGTAGTGTGATACATGTATGTGCACGTGGCATGTGTATATATGTGCATGTGTGTACACATCTGTATGTGGCATGTGCAGTGTGTATGGCACGTGTGATGTATGTATAAGTGTACGGTGTGTGTATGTACATATGTTGTATGTGCCATAGTATAAGTATTTAGCGGGGGTGTGTGTGCGTGTGTGTGATGTGTGGTATGTGTATGTATATGGTGTGTATATACATATGTGTATGCAGTGTGTGTCGTGTGTGTGGATGTGTGGATGTGTATATGGCACCTGACTGTGCTACCGTCCACGTCCTCCGAGAACAGGGTTCAGGATTCCCAGGCCTTCACAAGTGAAGTTCAAAGCCTCTTCCTGTGCACCAAGCTGTCTGAGATGGGATGTCTGGAGGACATTTGCCAGCCCCAGGTGAGTGGGGCTCCTGGGGTCCCCCTGGCCTCCGAGTTGTTCCCCTTAGTCCACTCCACAGCCCTGGGTGCCAGCAAAGAGGGGCCAGGGCTCCCTAGAAGCCAGCTCTGCCTCGCTCACCTTGGGACCCCAGAGGATGCAGGGGTACAGGGCGTGGACAAGTACATGGGTCAGCCTTGCCCATCCAGCACCTCTGAGCCTGGCTTCTCTGTGGATGCCTGCCCACCATGTGTCCACCTGGACCCTGCTGGTCCTCGTCAACCTCTGCACCTGGACAGGTCCACCCCAGGAACACCTGGGGGCTTGCCGAGGTCAACTCACTGGAAGCGTCACCGTGGCCTCTCTGGGACTCTCCTTGGGCCTCTTGGAGCAGCTAGACCTCCCCACCGCCCACGCTGACAGTAGGGGTCCATGTTGCAGAGGAAGGAGAGGTGGGCTCTCTGGGCGGCCTGTCAGCTGGTGGAGGGGGCGGAGCCTAAAAGACAGGTGGTAGGAAAGCAGGACCCCATACCGAGAAGGATACCTGGAGAGGTCCCACTAAGCCAGCAGAGGAGCTGCTTACCATTGCCCCAAACAGGCAGCGCCCCAAGCATCCCTGGGGTACGCTGCCTCGGCCTGGGCACCTGGGACTGGCAGGATGGCCCTGGGAAGGCCAGGGCTGTAGTAGTGATTGTGTGGCAGCTGGAGGCAGGTGACAAGGCCAGGGAATCCCTCTCTTGTTCCCATCACCATCGCCAGCTTCCTCAAAAGAGAGCCCCTTGCCCAGGCCATTAGCTTTGCCCTTGGAATGTATTCAGAGAAAGAAGTCTTTTTTTCCTGGGGATCCTTCTAGCAGGCAGACGTCAGATTCATGTAAGAAATGGGAAGCACCGTAAGGGTTCCACTTGCGCTCTATGCTGCCCTCATGTCCTCCTACTGGGCGTCATTCCCAGGAGGCGTGGGCCCACATCGGGCAGAGTCAAGGGGGCTTTTCCTGCTGTTGTGATCCGTGGTCAAGGGCCAGCAAACTGCAACCCATGGGCCTTGTCCAGGGGGCTACCAGTCTGTATAACTAAAGTCTCATTTGTTTGTACATTGTGGCTGCTTGCACTTGAGTAGTTGTAACAGAGACCCTATGGTGCGCAAAGCTGAAAATATTTACTGCCTGTCCCTTCAAGGAAAAGTTCACCAGCTCCACGAATTAGCAGCACACACTGTGATAGGCGTAAAAGTCCTGTGGCCCGTGGATCCAACAGCCAATCTGCAGAAAATACCCAGGTCAGGGTAAGATGTCATGCACCACCATGCGCGTGCAACCAGCCAAACGCAGGTGCGGGCAGGGCGATGGGCTCTACAGGCAAACATTTCTTCAACGAATATTACAGAGAATAAAGGATGGGGTGGGACAGCAGTGATAGATTAAAAGAGTGGACCTTTCTTGGATCTGGTTCAAATACGCTGTAAAAAGAACTTTTGGGGAACAACTGGAAATTTGAACACTGATTGGATATCTGATGAAAATAAGAAATTACGGTTAACTTTTCAGATGTGATAACAGTATTGTGGTTATGTTTTAAAAGTGTCTATTTTTTTGAGGTAAGATATGTACCGCAATGTTTATGGATGAAATGATATGATATCTTGGATTCACCTCAAAATAACAAAAAGAGGAATTAGTTGGGGTGTGGAGAGGGCAGCAAGGACTGTAGATCGACGTACCAGATGATGGTACACAGGGGTGCATTATAAAATTCTGTCTACTTTTATGTATGTTTGGGATTCTCCGTAATAAAGAGTTAATAAAATAAAATGAAACAAGGCACAAAGACGAGAGAAATTTAAAAGAGCCTCCTTCGCAAACTGCTATGCAAATAAATTTGAATACCTAGATAAAAAGAACGATTTTCTAAAAATATATAAATGATGGAAATTAACCCCTGAAGACTAGAAAACATAAGCCTTAATAAATCCTACAAAGGCGTAGAATACAATTCAACAGCCATCACTCTGAGAAGATGGGAATAGATGGGGATACAGCAAACATGCACCAACCCAAAAGGCAACAGAATCATAGATTTACGACCACTGAATGGGGTGAGGCCACGACACAGCCAATCAAGAGGGAGAAATGGGACACAGGAGGAGGGAGAAATGGGACACAGGAGAAGGGAGGGGGCAGAATGATCATTAATGCAGATATGACTGGTTGCCCAATAAACCGGAAAGAATCATCTAAAAGTAGAATTCTGTACAACTAACAAAAATAATATACACATATCAGGGGCTATCCAATACATAAATGGCAAAAAAAAGATATAATGGAATAAAATATTCCATACACAAAAGCGATTCATTAAAGAAAAATATTTAGAAATAATCTTAACCATAGATGTACAGGACCTACATAAAGAAAACTTTGACCTGCTATTGAAAGACACAAAAAGGCTTGTACTAGAACAGAAAAGTCCTTTCTACAGCTGCAGCAATTAGGATAGATTGATCTTGTATAAGAAATTTAGAGAACAGGGTCCAAAATTAAGTCTTTGACTTAATGTATGGAAATTCAGTAGGAGATAGGATGGCATTGGAGCAATGGGGGCAACAATGGATCATTCAATAAATAATGCTGTGACAACAGATTAGCCATTTGGGAAAAATAAAGCTATATTTTTGATAGAATAAAGTTATTTTACTCTAACTAGATACCAGATATAAAAGAAATTTAAATATAAAGCCATAAAATTTCTAGAAGTAAATGTGATTTAAAAAAAATAATAAAGGCCTTTCTAAGCAATGCCAAACAAAATTGATTTTAAAATGATTGATACATTTGTTTAAATTAAAATAATTTAAAACTTTGGTACGATAAAGTTAACAAACAAATGGGGGAAAATATTTGCAACACGTGGGACAGTCCAATCTCCTAAGCCGACCAAGAGCGCTCAGAGGTCAACTGGAAAAGGACAACCTATAGGACCATCGGCAAACATATTCAAAAGCACTCAACATCACTCATAACTCAATAAATGCAACATAGAATGAGATTCTCTTTTCATTCAAAAGCCCTGGTAATCTGCATCATTGAAAGATGGGTAAATTGATGTGGTCTTTTATTTTTTTTTTTGCCATACGCGGGCCTCTCACTGTTGCGGCCTCTCGCGTTGCAGAGCACAGGCTCCGGATGCACAGGCTCAGCGGCCATGGCTCATGGGCCCAGCCGCTCCACGGCATGTGGGATCTTCCCAGACCGGGGCACGAACCCGTGATCCCTGCCTTGGCAGGCGGACTCTCAACCACTGCGCCACCAGGGAAGCCCCGATGTGGTCTTTTTCAAAAGAAATTTGGCAAGATTCCTGACTTCCCTGGTGGTCCAGTGGGTAAGACTCTGCACTCCCAGTGCAGGGGGCCCAGGTTTGATCCCTGGTTGGGTAACTAGATCCCATATGCTGCAACTGAGAAGCCCGCACGCGGCAACTAAAAAGTCCACATGGGCTTCCCTGGTGGCGCAGTGGTTGAGAGTCCGCCTGCCGATGCAGGGGACATGGGTTCGTGCTCTGGTCCGGGAAGATCCCACATGCCGCGGAGCGGCTGGGCCTGTGAGCCATGGCTGCTGAGCCTGCGCGTCCGGAGCCTGTGCTCCGCAACGGGAGAAACCACAACAGCGAGAGGCCTGCGTACTGCAAAAAAAAAAAAAAAAAAAAAAAAGTCCACATGCTGCAGCTAAGGTCCCGCGTGCCGCAACTAAGACCCAGCACAGCCAAAATTAATAAATAAAATAAATATTTAAAAAAACCCAACAACTTATTTCCACGTATGCTTTGGCCCAGATGGATTTTGGCGGGGTGGGGTGTTGTACTACCAGGAAATGATCCTAAGAACATATACTTGCAAAATTCACCAAGTCAAATTTCCTGTAAAGTGTCCTGGAGTGTTGTCTGCAGGGGCCAACGGCTGGAAACAGCTTCAGAGTCCACCATGCTTAGCCATGGTACCATGATCAATCTACCAGAAAACTTTAAAAAAGGAGTAGCTTTTGCATCACGATTCAGAGGAGTGTATGCTATGATGCTCACTGTATGGAGGCTGAGTATTGCATAAACTTTTTTTCTGAAAGTATACACGATAAATGGCTACTAGCAGTTCCTGTGGAAGAGAGAGACTGTTGGGAGGTGGACTTTTAATTTTACATATTTCACCAATTCAGTATTGTTTGAAATCGATCATGTGCAGGTATTACTTTTAATACAAACCAAATCGAAACAACAACGAAAGCACACAGACAAAGCACAACAGAACGATAAAAAATCCATGATCTCAACTGAGGGTGCCAAAGGTACGGACCTATTTATCCTAAAAAGTCTATGAATAATAAATCATTTCAAGAGCTTCCAGGTAGTTACGCTGGTCCAGAGATGGAGTGAGTGCGCTCAAACAGCGAGCACCGGCCCCAGAGCTGCTAGTGGTACCCTGAGGGTGCTGGACCTCAACCCCACTGTGAGTGGGAAGGATGGCTCATCCTTGCATCAGGCTGCCCCCTAGGAGGGGTTATGCCACACCTTTCTCTGCAGAAAGCGCCTCGGAAGTTCAGTGGGATTGAATGAGTCACAGGAAAACACTCTAATTCTAATGATTGATAAAACACACATCAAGAAGTTAACAAACATCACAATGCCTCATCCTTAACAAGTCATACATGTCTCACATTTCCATGTCTCCTGAACCTCAGCTGGACTTAATACTCCTGGTCACCCCTTGGTGAGACCTTGCTCTTAACGGCATCCCAGGTGAGGTAGGTAGGAGTTGAACTTGATGGTCTCTCTAATCTCCTCGAGTCCCGAGATGCCAGGTCTCTGGGTCTAAGATTTGAGCTCAGTGAAGGAACCCATGCAGGCTGGGTGTTGAGGGACACAGAGGGCATTTGGGACACAGCCTTGGGCTCGAGCCCCATAAGGGAAGCCACAGGGCCTAACTGGCCTGAGCAACACTCAGAGCACGGCACTCTGCGGAGAAGGGAACGCTATCACAGAAGGAGGTCAGCTGCGAACAGGCCTGCATGGCGACTGCGGTGCTTCCCGTGCCCTGTGGACGGCATTACAAGTCCCCTTCCTTCCTGAGCCCCTGCCTGTGGAGAGGAGGCCAGGGTAGTGGCAGCAGGACCCTGGTACCTCTTGAGGCGGGGATGGCCCCGGCCTGACTCCTGAGCGGAAGCTGACATGTTAATGCTGGCGGGCCGGGCTGCAGAAGTGAGGCCTTCATTCGATTTGGGAGTGCCTCTCCCGGCCCAGGCCTCTGGTTTGGCTCCTATTGAATTAGTCAGCTAAGCAGAGCAGGAAGGAGCTGTTCACCTAATTGCACTTGATGGATCTCTTCGTCTTGTTCAGATGCCAGATGCAAGATAGATGCCCCCTCTTTGCATCTGAGCCCCAAGCTGGTGCTTTGGGGTCAGCAAGTGGCCGCTCCACACACCACCTCCCCCAGCTTCAGCTGAGGGGCGGGGCGCCCCGTAAGGAGCGCCCTGGGCAGGGGCTGCCAGGGGCAGGAGGCAAGCTCAGTCCTAGCAGCAACCGAGGCTGGGGAGGTGACAACAAAGGCGGACCCTGCGGGCGTGCCATTGACTCTCACTCCGCGGGGTTAAGGGCTCCTTGTCTGGGTAATTGTCTCCCCTTTAATTACAGTGACTGAAAGTGCCTCCTAATTTACTTTAGGGCCCTCAGATGACATCCTAAGAAGGATCACATCCGCTCCCCAGCACGGCCCCGGGAAGACAGCACTGGCCTCTGCGGCCATTCAAAGACGGCAGCTTCTGCTCTGGGTCTCTGTTCTGCATCTGCTCCCCGCTCATTCTCTCGCCCCGCCCCGCCCCACAAAATTTTGATGAAGACGCAAGTGGGAAACAGAGAACAGAGAACAAGAGGGGTGACAGGCTCCCTATCTTAGGAGACCCCAGCCCCTGACACGGCCGGGAGCTAAGGGGCCTGATCTCAGGAGTCCCGGCCCCAGTTGCTATAGGGCTATCACCCAACAGCTTCTAACATGCCCTAGGTCACAAGTTCTCTTTGTTTGGAATAAGTTCTGTTGAGCCCTGGGAACACTGGCCAGGCCTGGGAGAAAGGGAAACCACTCCAGAGGGCCTTACGCACCCAGCAGAGGAGGGAGTCAGCCACGTGGCTCCCGATGTTGGGAGGAAGTGGAAGAGCCCCTCATGCCTCTGATTCACAGGAAGGAAGCAGTGAGGGTCTCCTCACAGCTCAGGGTGTCTGTGAGCGCTGGGCCTCAGCCACTGCAAAGCGATGCCACCATGGGGGCCTGTGGGGTTCTCGGCTTCGGCACCACTGCCTTCCTTGCCCTCAGGAGACCCAGGGCCTTGCACTCAGCGCGGCAAATGCCAAGCGTGCACGGAAGGTGCTTCATAGCAGGCACTGGTGCACCCAATACCCAGCGAGAAAATGGCAGCACCCCACCCTATAATACCCTGAAATGCATCCCAGAACAATTTAAGTTCCAAAATTAACAAAGAAATCATAAAAAGCGAATGGTGAGCATGGGGAAGGCCTTTCCAATCATTAAAAACACAGCGAAAACAGTTAAAAAAAAAAAAAAGGCTTCAACTCACATCAGAATTTAAAAGGAAAACAAAATGAACACACAAAGCTCCCAGCAGAGTTCAAAGGCAAATAACACCGCCCTCGGGGGAAATGTCGTCACTTGAACGATGACCAAAAGATTGTTGTCTTATTGTATAAAGATCTCCTATAATTCAATAAGGAGGTGGTGAACAGGACCTGGGAACAAAAGTGGTCACATTGTTGAGGAGGCAGGCGGGCTGGCAATCCGCGGAGGCTGGCTCGCATAGCAAGGTGATTTTTTTGCAAGCTGCTAAATTGTATGTTGTTTTCTGTTCTGCCTTCTCAGGAACTGGCGAGAGCCCAGTGGGTAGCCACTACCTTAAGAGCCTAAAGATGCTGGGTGTCCTGGGAGGAGTAGGCAGACAGAGCATTTGAGAAGCAGAAAGGGGCCAGGGGCTTTGCAGAGCCAGGAAGGGGTGGGTGCTGCATCAGCAGAAGGATCCAGAGCCCTGCCCCTGCCTGAGGGTAAGGGGGCGTCTTACGGCCAAGGTGGGGAAGGAGCAGCAAAGGCTGCGAAACTGAAGGGTTCGTGCATACCAGGACCTCGGGGGGGTCTCAGTGGTAACCAGTGCAGAAGGGTCACTGAGGCTACTGCCCCACAGGCAAGTTCCAAGCTTGGAGTAAAAGCAAGTTGATTTTAAGAAAGACCAAGATGAGATCTTTCTTTATACCTGTGAGTTAAGCATTGAGAGTTACCCGTGATTTACTACGAGGAATGCAAATTAAAACAACAAGGTGTAAGATTTCACCCAAACTAAAGGCAAATGTAGTCTTTTTAAAATAATCAAACTCTCCACATAGGAGAATGTAGGGTATACTGTGTGGGAGTGGATCTGGGAATAAATTTTCCAGAGGGCGATCTTAAAAACAACCATATCCTTTGACACCAAAGTTCCCTTTCTAGGAATTTATCTTAAAGAAACAATCAGAGACAGACCCAAAGATTCATGCATGAATTTGTTCACAGAATTCAACTTACAATGGCCAAAATTAGAAACACTTAAATATACACTAACTGGGGACTTACGGTATATATCTACATATGTTAAAACTGTATTTCAGAAAAATATTTAATAACACAAAGATAGGCTTGAGATATCGCTAAGTGAAAGAGTTCAAAATACGTATGCATTTTATTTTTTAAAAAGGTCATATCAGAAATGCCTGGAAGGTGTCTCCCCGAGATGAGCAGTGGCCAAGGAGCGGTGGAAGGGGCAAAGTTTTTAAATACATTGTTTTTTTGCAGTCTTTGATATTTTCCAAACTTTCTCCAATGAGAATGTAATTATTTCATAATGGAAAAGAAATGTTATTTTTAAGTTAATCACAGAATCAAACTGTTAGAAGTTTACTGAAGATCTGCTCTGTGTGGGAACCATGCTCTGAGACAGGAAGCCTCCGTCTTCCCAGAAGTCCATTACAATGTGTACATTGTACCCATCACAATGGGTATATGATCTCTACTTTCTGATGAGGAATCTCGGAGCTGAAATAACCAAGCCAAGAACCAGGCTGAGAGGGGACAGAGCTGGTCCTTCCTTGACCAGTTTCCTCTGTCTTTTCTATACACATGCCTCAGTTAATCTTTCATTTGCAAATGAGAACACCTGAAGCTCACAAATGGATAGCACTAAATGCTAACATTAGAAAAGAAAGTCAAAAGAAAGAAGGAAAGAAAGCCAAAAGAAAGAAAGAGAAAGAAAGGAAGAAAGAAAACAAGAGGCAAAGTCTCAAACTGACAATCTAAATAACTGTGCCAAGAAACATAAAGAAAGAGGAGCAGAAATAACCCAGAGCAAGCAGAGTGAAGGAAACTAAGATGGGGCAGAAGTCAATGAAACTGACAACAGGAAAACAATAGAGAAAAACAATGAAACAAAACTCTGGTTCCTTGAAAAAAATAAACCTCTGGCAAGACCGTTGAAGGTAAAATAGAGAAGACACAAATCACTACAGAAATCACTAACATCCAGAATGAAACAGAGATATCATGACAGACCCTGCAGCCATTTAAAGGGAATACTACAAACAACTTACACTCATAAACTCGACAACATAGAACAAATGGACCAATTCCTCAAAACCCACAAACTACCAAAACTCAACCAGTATGAAATACACATCCTGAATAGTCCTATAACAACTTTAAAAAATGAATTTGAAATTTAAAAGAACCCTCCAGGCCTAGATGGCTTATTGGAAAAGTCTTCCATACACTTATGAAGAATTAATGCCAATTTTATGCAATCTTTTCCAGAAAATAGAAGCAGAGTGTATACTTCTCAACTCATTTTATGAGCCTAGTATTAGCCTGATACCAAAACCAGACAAAGATAGCACACAAAAGGAAAACTAAAGACCAATATCTCTCATGAATTTCAACACAAAAATCCTCAACAAAATATTAGCAAATCAAATTCAGCAACCTATCAAAGAAATTATACTCCATGACCAGCTGGGACTTATTCCAGGTATGCAAGGCTGGTTCCACATTTACAAAATCAGTGTGATACACCCTACCAAGAGGCTAAAGAAGAAAGATCACATCATCATATCAGTTGATGCAGAAAAAGCGTTCAAGAAAATCCAATATTTATTCATGATAACAGCTCTCAGCAAACAAGGAATAGAGGGGAATTTCCTCAACCTCAGAAAGATCATCTACAAAAAACTCTATAGCTAACAACATACTTAAGGATAAAAAACTGGTTGCTTTTCTTCTCAGATTGAGAACAAGGCAAGGATGTCTGTTCTCACCTCACTTATTCAATATAGTACTAGAAGTTCCACCCACTACAATAAAGGAAAGAAAAGAAAAAGGGAAAGAGAAAGAAAAGAAAAGGCACACAGATTGGAAAAGAAGAAATTAACTGTCCTTATTTGCATATGTCTGATAGTCTACATAGAAAATTCCAAGGAATCTACATAAAACTCCTAGAATTAATAAGTGTGTTCAGCAAAGTTGTGGTATACATGATCAGCACTCAGAACATCAATCTCGTTTCTGTGCACTAATGATGAACCAACTAAAAACAAGATCATTTACAATCACCCCAAAAGTAATGAAATATTTCGGTGTAAACTTAACGAAACGTACAGGACTCAACGTAGGAACCAGGTCAATTCTTCCCAAACTGATCTACAGGTTGATCAAAATGCTAGCAAGATTTCTTTGTAGACATAGAAAAGCTTATTCTGAAAAAGGCACAGGCCCTAGAACAGCAAAAATAATCTTAAAAAGGAAGAATAAAGTGGAAGGAATCACTCTGCCTGATATTAAAGCTTATTAATCAAGATAATGTGGTATCAGCAGAGGGAGAGACACATCATAGATTAATAGCATCCCGAAATAGACCCACACAAATATGCCCAACTGATCTTTGACGAAGGTACGAAAGCAATTCAGTGGAGGAAAGATGGCCTTTTCACAAATGGTGCTAGAGCAGTTGACATAAAGGCAAATATAAGGAATCTTGAGCTAGCTCTTACACCTCATACAAAAATTAACTCAAAATGCATCATGGATGTAAATGTAAAACTATAAAACTTTTAGAAAAATATAGGATAAAAATTTTAGAATTTAGGACTAACCAGATTTCTTAGATTTGACACCAAAACTATTGAATTTCCTTAAAATTAAAAACTTTTGCAGACTTCCCTAGTGGCACAGTGCTTGAGAATCTGCCTGCCAGTGCAGGGGTCACGGGTTCGATCCCTGGTCCGGGAAGATCCCACATGCCATGGAGCAACTAAGCCCATGAGCCACAACTACTGAATCCCGTGTGTCTAGAGCCTGTGCTCTGCAACAATAGAAGCCACCACAATGAGAAGCACATGCACTGCAATGAAGAGTAGCCCCTGCTCGCCACAACTAGAGAAAGCCCGCACACAGCAATGAAGACCCAATGCAGCCAAAAATAAATAAATAAAATAAATTTATAAAAAAATAAAAATAAGTAAAAACTTTTGCTCTGTGAAAGACCCTGCTAAGTGGTGAAAAAAACACCAGACCAGGAGATTTTTGTAAAATACGTATCTGACACAGACTTTTAGTATCTAGAATAAATAAAGAACTCTCAAGACGCAATAGTTTTTTTAAAAACTCAAATAATCCAATTAGACAATGGGCAGAAGACATGAGCAGACATATCATATAAAAGTCTATATACAGATGGCAAATAAATCCATGAAACATGTTCGTCATTATTAGCCATTAGAGAAATGCAAATTAAAACCACTGTGAGATATCGCTATATACCTATTGAAATGGCTAAAATAAAAAACAGTGACATCAAATGCTGGTGAGGATGTGGAAAACTGGATCATGTTTGTGTTGCTGGTGGGAATAGAAAATGGTACAGTCACTCTGGAACACAGTTTGTCAGTTTTTTTATATATAAACATGCAATTACCATATAATCCAGCAATTGCACTTCTGGGCACTTATCTCAGAGAAATTAAGACTTACATTCACATAAAAATTGGTACATAAAAGTTCATAGCAGCTTTTTCATAATAACCCAAAATTGGGAACAACTCAGTTGCCTTTCAGTAGGTGAAAGGTTAAGCAAACTGCAGTACCATGGAGTACTTTCAGTACTTTCCGTTTCTATTAAAAAGGAATCAACTGTTGATACACACAATAACTTGGATGGCTCTCCAGGGGACGAGTGAAAAAACCAATGCTAGAAGGTTCATAATGTAATGATTCCATTCATATAACATTTGTGAAATGACAAACTTATAAAAATGGACAACCGATTAGTGGTTTCCAGGGGTTAAGGAAGGATAGGGATGGGAGGGAAGTGGAGTGGTTATAAAAGACAGCAGGAGGGATCCTGGTGGGGATGGAAATGTTCTGTCTCACTGTCAGTATCCTGGTTTTGATATTGTGCTACAGTTTTGCAAGATGTTACCATTGTGGGAAACAGCACAGGGGACAGGGGATCTCTCTGTATTATTTCTTACAGCTACCTGGGAATCTACAGTTATCTCAAAATAGAAGGTTAAAAAAAAAAAAAAAAGGGGGCCCAAATAGGTGATACAACTTGCTGAGGTTTAAAGCTAGTGGGCTGGGCAGGGTCTGTCTTGCATGAAGTTCAGTTATTTGTTGAAGGCCCATTACACACCAGGAGACAGACATGCCGCCCTGTGCTCAGGGCCACGTGGAGACCCTCAACAGGAGGAGACCATGAGCCTTCAGAACAGGCCTCTTGACCTTCTTCAGGCATCTTGTGGAGCCTTTGGGCCCTTTCTTATAATAATATTCTTAAATGCATAAAATAAAAATACATATGATTACAGAGGACACCAAATAAATAGACAATCATCAAAATAGTTAAAAGCAGATTTGAGACATAGTAATCCACGGAGGGGAGGGGTGAGCTGGAGAGACCCCTCCTTGAGGACACGGTGGGAACAGACTCCCTCTGGAGCCCCAGACGCTGACCCGCAGCAGTGAAGGCCAGGAACCTGGCCTCCGAGCTGGGTACCACCACTTGCCCTAATAAGCAACTCAGCATCTCTATTTCCTCACCCCTAAAATGAGGACCACAGCCAGGGTCTAACTGCCATGCTTTGGTTGTGGGGGTCAAAGGAGCTAAAAGACAGATGGGCCCGTGGAAAGCGCTCAGTATATTAGTGCTCTCATTTTTAGTACAACATCTGGTTGAATCTTCCTGACAACCCCACTGAAGAGGCCTGTGGCCCCTTTTGCAGCTAAGGAAAGTGGAAAACACAGATGTCCTGTTATCCTCCACAGGCAGAGGGCGGAGGCCATCTGGGCTCAGGGCCTCGAGTCTCTCCACTGTGGCCGATGGCTTGGCACCCGCAGCGTGAAAGCTCACAGAAAGGCTGCCACGGAAAGCATGGCCTGGCCAGGCGAGTGTCCTCTGGGTTGGCCGTGGCAGTGGAGCAGCCCTCCTGTAAGCCCCACACGGACTTGGACCATTTTCTTCTACACCCACCCGTGGCTAACGCAGTACCAAAACCCGAGGATCCCACCCAACGGTGTCCTGAGCCCCTCTGTCCTTCTGACCGGATGACTGTCCCAGCTGGGAGATGCTGCTCCAGGCCAGGTCGACTGGTCCCCCTGGGTCCCATGGCTCCTGACGCATCCCGCCACCTTGGCCAGCTCTCCAGGCCCGCCTTCAACCCGTCCTGCTCCTCTGTGTCCGGGAGCTCTTCAGGTGGACGGGCGAGAGCCAGTGTGGGCTGAGGCCTCCTCCAGTCTGGGGCAGCCGGCCGCCACGCAAGCCTCACAGGCCCCGTGGGGATCTGACTTGTACTCTGGACAGAGGAGGGCTCTGAACTGGCTTTCATCCTACAGGACACTCTGGCTGTGAACTGATGATGCCCACGACCTCTGGCAGGCAGAGCGCTCAGAAAGGTTTGCCGTGGTGATCACTGGAGCTTCGTGTGAGAAGGCAGAGGCAAGGCCTGGTGGCCTCGGGCCCAGGGGTGGCCGGGAACGGTGCCCAGAGGGAGAAGAGCCCTTTCCTCCCAGTGTCTCTGGGCTAAGAGAGGGTCTGGCCGTCGATGGAGCCCAGAGCAGGCACCTCCCCAGGAGGACCTCTGGGCAGGAGGCCGGAGCCCACAATGTCATCGCTCTCAGTCTCCAAGCCTGTGAGCCAGCATGGCCAGCACACCCGGCCACCTGCTGTCCCCAGGAAACCCCTGCTCCAGGATGACGCATCTGCCCAGTGCCCCCTCGGCACTCCTCCCCGCCTCTCGGACCTCCCCTTTGGGGACTTCGGCTCCCCATCCTGATGCAGCAGCTGGAGCTGCCGCCCCCTCAGCCCATGTCCCTCCTGCCCTCCCAGGCCCAGCCTGTCCCAGGACAAAAGACACAGAGGCCCCGACACATGAGCTCCCCATGAGGAGCGGGGAGGGGATGACAGACAAGGCAGGGGACCCAGCTGGGAGGAGGGATCCCCAGCATCAGACTGGGGGCTCACGGGGAGACACCAAGCCCACATCGGGCCACTGTCCATGAATGAGCACTGCACGGGGCTGGGAGCACAGGAGGCCGGGGCTGTGAGAGGCCCTTGCTCGGGGCCTGGGCACACCCACTCGGGCTGGTGGGGTGGCAGCCGGCTCTCCACCCAGCGCAGAGTAGGCTCTGGTTTCAGGCTCCTGTGCTGGTTCAGTGCTGATCAATAAGTCAGGTCAGGGACTTCCCTGGTGGCTCAGTGGTTAAGAATCCTCCTGCCAATGTAGGGGACATGGGTTCAAGCCCTGGCCCGGGAAGATCCCACATGCCGCGGAGCAACTAAGCCCGTGCGCCGCGACTGCTGAGCCTGTGCTCTAGAGCCTGCGAGCCACAACTACTGAGCCCACATGCCACAGGTACTGAAGCCCACACGCCTAGAGCCCATGCTCCGCAGCAAAGAGAAGCCACCGCAATGAGAAGCCCACGCACTGCAACAAAGAGCAGCCCCCGCTCGCCACAACTAGAGAAAGCCCGCGCGCAGCAACGAAGACCCAAGGCAGCCAAAAATAAATTACAAAAAAAAAATTCAGGTCAACAGACACTGGGTTCAGGCACAGAGAAATGGCCTGAACGGGGCTGCTTCTCGCCCAGCTCCTGCTGGCTGGGCTGGGACCCATGTCCAGGCTGACATTGGAGGCCAAGCCAGGGTGGGACTAGGCAGGGGACACAGGTGGTGCCGTTCACAGGTGCCTGAGGAGCAGACGGAGCTGGAGAACACTCTCCCCAGCCTTCCGTCCCCAGGAGTGGCAGTGCTGGCCCCTCGGAGGAGTAATGCGCAGCAGAGGGGCCTGCGGAAACCAGGCAGCACGTGGGTGTGCGTGTGGGACAGGCTTGCTGGGAGTCAGGAAGAGCCAGTCTGTGGGAGGCCTCACACCTGGCTGTTCAGGGACACCTTAGAAACAGTGATGATATGGCATAAGCAGGATCATTATTGTTGTGAGTGCTTTCACACGTCAGGCACTCCACTAAGCTATCATAGCACGGTGAGCTAGGCAAGGGTGGTTTCCTCCCATGACAGAGGAGAAAACGGAGGCCCAGAGAGGGTCAGTGTCTCACCCAGGGTCACACAGGCAGCAAGAACAGGGCAGGACTTGGGTAGAGCCCTCTGAGACTCCAGATTCAGGGCTCTGAGCTGACCTGTCTTCCTCTGAGAGGGAGAGGGCTCTGTCAGGGGCGAGGGGCCGAGTCAGGGTCTGCTCTGCGGCACCCAGGCAGCAGCTCTGGAAATGTCACCCTTGGAGCACAGACCACCTCTGAGAGAGTCTAAATTTGGAAAACAATATGTGGGGTTTTTTTTTAATAAATTTATTTATTTATCTATATTTTATTTTTGGCTGTGTTGGGTCTTCGTCGCTGCGCGGGGGCTTCCTCTAGTTGTGGTGAGCAGAGGCTACTCCTCGTTGCGGTGCGCGGGCTCTAGGTGCGCGGGCTGCAGTAGTTGTGGCTCGCGGGCTCCAGAGCACAGGCTCAGTAGCTGTGGTGCATGGGCTTAGTTGATCTGCGGACCAGGGCTCAAACCTGTGTCCCCTGCATCAGCAGGCAGATTCTTAACCACTGCACCACCAGGGAAGTCCAATATGTGGTTTTAATATATCGTCGGGACAATCTTGGTAAACAATCACAAAGCGAATACTGCGTAAACAGAAAGACATTCTAAAAAGAGGCTTGGGAGGCCCCAGAGCTGGAAGCCTTGAGTTGTGTGGCTGAGTCTCTGTCTGTGTTGGCCTTGTCCCTCCTGTGTGTAGGGCTGGCTGAGCCCCAAGGACAGCTGAGTGTACTTTGGAGACAGCCAACAACTATTAGCCCTGAGAAAATTCTAACAGTTGCTTCTTGGAGTATCTTCTGCAGGAGGGGCCAGTGGGCAGGTGGTCAGGGGTGGCTGTTTTCCCAGTAAGTGAGGCACAGAGGGTCCTGGGGTGAAGGGGATACGGAACTGCCCTGGCCATTCCTGGGCTGGCTCTGCAAGGCCCTCCCCATCACCTGAGCCCATCTGCTCCTCTGGGGACCGCGGGCGCTCATGCCACCCGAAGCACATACGTCTGCTTTTGCTCCCAGTTCTCTGCCCTAGAGCCCCATAGATGGCGGCACCACGCCCCTGGTATGATCTCATCAAGGCTGAGAGGGCTACCCAGGGCAGGGAGAAGGCTCCCACTCTGACAGCTGGACAGACGCCTCTAGCAGGGCGCTTGGTGCCAGGAACAGCTGCCTGCCCGTGTGAGCGAGGTCCTGACCTGAGAAACTCCCATCCCACCAAAAAGCCTACGTGAACTCGGAAGCACCCAGTCGCCGACCTGACCATCTTGCCCCTGCCAAGGACAGCGCTCTGGATGGCTCACAAGCCCAGACGTCTGCCAGAGACCTCACTCCTTGGCCAGAGTCTCTGCTGAGGCTCAGAGGAGCCCAGGAGGAGGTGGGCCACCTCTGACTCTGCGTTAGCAGCCCTTTATCACGGTCTTGGCGTGCAGCACAGGCGCAGCTGGTTCACAGCAGAACACCCACAGCTGAGCCCCTGCTGCCCCCTGTCCTTCCAGCAGCAAACCCACAGATGTGCCTCAGAGGGGTGAGGGCAGTCCTCGTCCCGGAATCAGGGGATCCCACTGCACAGGATCCACAGGCCTCCTGAAGTTGTGTTCAACAGAAACTGTCCGCTATGCTCTGGTCTGTGTGTTCTCGTCTAGCTTTCGTCAATTCTTAAAGAAGCCCATGGCCCAAAGAAGGTCAGAACTGGAGTCTGGGACACAGAGGGCTCCAGGACTCCCTGGCCCTGCACAGGCTGCAAGCACAGGTTATGGGCGGAGTCCAGTAGGGGGAGTTGGGGTAGGAAGGAAAAGATGTCAGTTTCCTCTATGAATAAGACACATCTCTCAGATCTTGCAAAATCTTAGAGACAAAATGCATTGCATAATTTGAAATTATATAATTTGGAAACTTAAAACTTGGAACATTCTGGACACTTTTTGATCATACGGTTGGCTGGATACCTAGATCAGGTCTTCCACGAAAAAGCTGGACAAAGTATAAAAATAATCTTCTAAAATGCATGAGAGAGCCAGAAAAATAAGAACTTCTCAAGTCAAAACATTTAGACAATATGGAAATCCAGAAAGACAAGCCAAGATCCACTGCCAGTATTTGGCCTGAGGGAATTTGCCAAACAAGGTGAACTTGAACTTGAGTTTTATGACTTCCTGGTGAGCAGTGGATGTAAGTCAAAGCCCACGACTAGCTCAGATTTCTACAGGAGATCATCATAAAGATGAGATCCTAATCGGCTATACTCTCAAGTCAGGAATGTGTGAACGTAAAAGCAAACTGGCTCATCGATGAAGAACTGTCCTCCAAATAGTCACTGACTGGCTTGATACAACCATCTGGATGCTCAGATATCTTTTTTTTTTTTTTTTAGGAAACAGCTTTCTTGAGGTAAAATTGACATACGATAAACTACATACATTTAAAGTGTACAATTTGATGTTTTGACACATCTGTATACACTCATGAAACCATTACCATAATCAAGATAATGAACTCATCCACTGTCTCCCGTCCAGTTAAGTAAGTTCCCTTTGTAACCTCTCCTTCCAACATCTGCCTCATACTGTGTGTAAGAAATCATCACTTAATCCAAAAACATGAAAAACCACACCCATGTTTCCTAAGATTTTAATAGTTTTAGCTTTTACATTTCAATATTTGATTCCCTTTGAGTTCATTTTTATACATGGCGTGAGGTAGAGTTCTACCTTCATTGGTCTGCATGTGGATAGCCAGTTGTACCAGCATCATTGCTGAAGTCTAATCTTCCCCTATTGAACTGACTTAGAACCTTTGTATAAAATCAATTGATCAGGACTTCCCTGGTGGCACAGTGGTTAAGAATCTGCCTGCCAATGCAGGGGACATGGGCTCGAGCCCTGGTCCGGGAGGATCCCACATGCCACGGAGCAGCTAAGCCCGTGCACCAGAACTACTGAGCCTGTGCTCTAGAGCCCGCGAGCCACAACTACTGAGCCCATGCACCACAACTACTGAAACCCATGCACCTACAGCCCGTGCTCCACAACAAGAGAAGCCACTGCACTGAGAAGCCCGTGCACTGCAACAAGGAGTAGCCCCTGCTCGCTGCAACTAGAGAAAGTCCGTGAGCAGCAACGAAGACCCAACACAGCCAAAAAAAAATAAATTAATTTTTTTAAATGCTTAAAAATAAATAAATAAAATCAATTGATCATAAATGTAGAGTTTATTTCTGGATTCTCAGTTCTATTCCACTGGTCTGTAAAGCCTGGCATTATGCCAGTACCACACTGTCTTGATTATTGTAGCTTTGTAGAAATTTTTGAAATAGAAAAGGATGAGCCTTCCAATTTTGTTCTTTTTAAAGATTATTTTCACTATTCTGGGTCCCTTGTACTTCCATATGAATTTTAGGATCAGCTTGTCAACTTCTTCAAAGAAACAAGCTGGAATTTTTATAGGGATTTTTACAACTGTAGATCAATTTGGGGAGTGTTGCCAACTTAATGATACTGTCTTCCACTCCATGAACATGGATGTGCTTCCATTTGGTTAGGTTTTCTTTCATTTCTTTCAACAATATTTTATAGTTCTCAGTATCTAATTCTTGCACTTTTGTTAAATTATTCCTAAATATTTTATTATTTTGATGCTATTGTAAATGGAGTTTTTAAAAATTTCACATTGGGAATGTTCATTTCAAGTGTTCACAGCTACAATTGATTTCTGTCTATTGATTTTGTATCTTTCAACCTTGCTGAACTTGTTTATTAGTTCTAATAAGTTTTTAGTGGATTCATTGGGATTTTTCACGTGAAAGATCATGCCATGTGCAAATAGAGAATTTTACTTCTTCCTTTCCAATCTGGATGTCTTCTATTTCCTTTTCTTGCCAAATTGCCAGGGTATAACTTCTGGCACAATGTTAAATAGAAGTGGCAAGAGCAGACATGCTTGTCTTGGTTTTGATTTTAGGGGGAACACCCTCAGTCTTTCACCGTTAAGTGTGATGTTAGCTATGGGCTTTTCGTGGATGCTATTTAGATGCATGAGGAAGGGCCCTTTTATTCCCAATTTGATGACTGTTGTTATTAAAGTACTGAATTTTGTCCAGTGAGTTTTCTGCATCAATTGAGATGACCATGAGTTTTGTCCTTTGTTAATATGCTATATGACATTAATTGTTTTGGGATGCTAAACTAACCCTGCATTCCTTGGATAAACCACATTTAGTTATTGTATATAGTCCTTTTTATATATTACTAAATTCAGCTTCCTAGTATTCTGTTGAGTGATTTGTGTCTACATTCATAAGAGTTATTGGTCTATAGTTTTACTCTCTTGTGATGTTTTTGTCTGGCTTTGGAATCACAGTAATACTAGCCTCATAGAATGAGTTGGAAAGTGTTTCCTAGTATTCTATTTTTTGAAGAGTATGTGAAGGATTGGTAGTAATTCATCTTTAAATATTTGGTTTAACTTACCAGTAAAGATATCTGAACCTAGACTTTTCTTTGAGGGTAATATTTTGATTACTATTTAATTTCTTCACTTGTCATAGGTCGGTTCAGCTGTTCTATTTCTTCTTTTTTTATATATAAATTTATTTATTTTATTTATTTATTTTTGGCTGTGTTGTGTCTTCATTGCTGTGCACAGGCTTTCTCTAGTTGCGTCAAGCAGGGGCTGCTCTTCGTCCTGGTGCACAGGCTTCTCACTGCGGTGGCTTCTCTTGTTGTGAAGCACGGGCTCTAGCCCTGCGGGCTTCAGTAGTTGTGGCTCGCGGGCTCTAGAGCACAGGTTCAGTAGTTGCGGAGCACGGGCTTAGTTGCTTCGTGGCATGTGGGATCTTCCCGGACCAGGGCTCGAACCCGTGTCCCCTGCATTGGCAGGTGGATTCTTAACCACTGCGCCACCAGAGAGGCCCCTCTATTTCTTCTTGAGTCAGTTTCAGTAGTTTGTGTCTTTCTAGGAATTTCATTTAAATTATCTAATTTGCTGCATTCGACTGTTCATAATATTCTTTATAATTATTTTTATAAGGTTAACTCCAGAAATTCCATTGGGTTTTTTTAATAACTTCTATTTTTTTGATATTTTATTTTTGATGAGACATTGTCATCATAGCTTCTTTTCTCTTAAGCATATCTTCTTTGAAGATATTTTAATAGCTGTTTTGAAGTCTTTGCCTGTTAAATCCAACATCTGAGCCCTCTCACAGGAACTTTCTGTTGCCTGCTTTTTTCCTGGTGTATGAGTCACACTTTCATGTTTCTCTGCATGTCTTATGATCTTCTGTTGAAGACTGAAGATTTTAAGCAATAGATTGCGGAAACTCTGGATACCGATTCCCTTTTTCCTCCTCTCCAGGGCTTGCTTTTGTTATTGTGATCTTCTTTATTTTTTCAGTGACCTGGCAAAATTCTTCCAGTGAAGCATTCTGTTTCTCGGAGGGTGCAGCATTGGATGTGTGCACAGCCACCTGGGATGACAGTGGTTTTAGCAGAGCTCTCTCTGACTGTCTCTTTCCCTGATCTCTATGATCATCTCTCTACCTCATTTGGCATCGCACCCAGCTGTCAGTCTCCACTACTTGATGGTAGATAGTCTATTGTTTTTAATAATGTCCTTCAGTATAAATTGCTCCACAGTCCGATCCAATTAATTTGTGCAGGGGTAATTTTTAGATTTTTTTCTGACCCTAGGAGGGTTTTTCTTAGCTATCTCTTTCTTTGGTTCTTCCTGGTAAATTAGCTGACCTACAATTCAGCTTGTTGCTCATCTAGTTATCAACCTCTTATTTGCCTTCTCCCAAAATCTCCATTCTTTTTTAGATAATTCTTAGGCTTGAATTTGCCCACACTCTGTTTCAAAGAAAGTCTTCCTCTGGAGAGAGCTTTGGAGCTCTGTGTTCTCATGGGTGACCTCTCCCCCAGGGAAAAATCTCTTGAACACTCCTCTAGGTCACTGGGTGGGAGTGGTAGCCTCTGATCTTCTCAGTTTGCTTTTCCTGGTGTGGAACCACTGCCTAATAAGTGAGCTGGAGTGAGAGTGATCAGGGACTCAATATTCTTGGCCTGCTGTGCCTGAGTCAGGAAAATGGATTCCCCAACTTCTCATCAGCACTTGACTGTAATTTAGCTTCTGTAACTCAGAGTTCACTAGAAGGTCCAACAGCAAGTTTGAGCAGGCAGATGATTGAATCAGTGAACTTGAAGGTAGGCCCAATGTGATCCCCAATTTGAGGATCGTAAAGAAAAGACAATAAAGAAGAATGAACAAATCCTAAGAGACCTGTGGGACACCATCAAACATACCAACATATGGATTATGGGAGTGTCAGAAGGAGACATGAGAGAGATAAGGGCAGAAAGAATAGTTTTTAAATTAATGACCAAAACCTCCCATGTTTGAAGAAAGAAATGAATACATATTTTTAAAAGGTCAACAAATCCCAAGTAAGATAAACTCAAAGATATCCATACTGAGACACTTTATAATCAAACTGTTGAAAGACAAAGACAAGGAGAGAATCCCGAAAGCAAGCATAGAGATCCCTTGTAATATACAAGGGGTTATCAATAACATTAAACAGAAACCGTGGAGGCCAGAAGGCAGTGGGATGAAATATCCAAAGTGCTGAGAGAACAAAATTGAATGAGAATAAAAACCCCAAATTCCACATCTAGAAAAACTATCCTCCAAAAATTAAAGAGGAATTATGACATTACCAGATATAAAAACACCAAAACTGACAGGGTGCATCCCTAGCACACCTGCTCTACGAAATATGCTAAAAGGGAGTCCTTCAGGCTGAAATGAAAGGACACTAGACCATAACTCAAATCCATATGAAGAAATAAAGTACACTGGTGAGGGAAACTACTTAGATAAATCTAAAAGTCAACATTAACGTATCTTATTTAGCAATTCCCCCTTTTATTCTATATGATTTTAAAGACAACTACATAAAACAATAATTATAAACCTATGGCAATGAGTACCTAATTTACAAACATTTAATTTGTGATAATAACACAATGGAGGTGGCGCTACATAAGAGTTTTATATACTAATGAAACTAACTTGGTATGAATCTGAACTAGATTTTTATAAATTAAGGTGTTAATTATAATATGCAAGGCAACTGTTAAGAAAATAACTAAAAGTATATAGGGAAAGAAATGAGAAGGGAATCAAAACTGTACACCAGAAAATATCTACCTATCACAAAAGAAGGCAGTAATGAAGGAAATGGGGGGGGAATATATATGATGTACAGAAAACAAAAAGTAAAATGGCAGACATAAATCCAACTATAGCTATAATAACATTAAATGTGAATGAACTACTCCTCAGCAAGTGGTGCTGGGAAAGTTGAACAGTTGAGTGTAAATCAATGAAGTTAGAACACATCCTCATACCATGTGCAAAAATAAATTCAGAATGGCTTAAAGACTTTAATATAAGACAAGACACCATAAAACTCCTAGTAAAGGTCATAGGCAAAACATTCTCTGACATAAATTGTACCAATGTTTTCTTAGGTCAGTCTCCCAGGCAATAGAAATTTAAAAAATAAACAAATGGGACCTAATCAAACTTACAAACTTTTGCACAGCAAAGGAAATCATCAACAAGACAAAAGGACAACATACGAAATGGGAGAAAATGTTTGCAAATGATACAACTGACAAGGGCTTAATTTCCAAAATATACAAACAGCTCATACAACTCAACAAAAAAACCAAACAACCCAATCGAAAAATGGGCAGAACACCTAAACAGACATTTCCCCAAAGAAGAAATACAGATGTCCAATAGGCACACAAAAAGATGCTCAACACCGCTAATTATTAGAGAAATGCAAATCAAAACTACAATGGGGTACCACTCACACTGGTCAGAATGGCCATTATTTAAAAGAGTACAAATAAAAAATGCTGGAGAGGGTGTGGAGAAAAAGGAACACTTCTACACAGTTGGTAGGAATTAAGTTGGTGCAGCCACTATGGAAAACAGTGTGGAGGTTCCTCAGAAAGATAAAAATAGAATTACAGTATGATCAGCAATCCCACTCCTGGTAATATATCCAGACAAAACTATAATTCAAAAAGATACATGCACCCCTATGTTCATATCAGCACTATTCATAACAGCCAAAACAAAGAAACAACCTAAATGTCCATCGACAGAGGAATGGATAAAGAAGATATGGTACATATATACAATGGAATACTACTCAGCCATCAAAAAGAATGAAACAATGTCATTTGCAGCAACATGAATGTAACTAGAGATGATCATACTAAGTGAAGTAAGTCAGAAAGAGAAAGACAAATATCATATGATATCACTTATATGTAGAATCTAAAATATGGCACAAATAGACCTACCTACGAAACAGAAAGACTCACAGACATAGAGAACAGACTGGTGGTTCCCAAGGGGGAGGGAAGGACTAGGATTTTGGGATTAGCAGATGCAAATTTATATATAGGATGGATAAACCACAAGGTCCTACTGTATAGCATAGGGAACTATATTCAATATCCTGCGACAAACCATAATGGAAAAGAATATGAAAAAGAATGCATATATGTGTATAACTGAATCACTTTGCTGTACAGCAGAAATTAACACATTATAAATTGACTATACTTCAATAAAAAATAAAATGCAAAACTTTCTTTAAAAATATGAATGCACTAAATAATCAAATTTAAAGGCAGAGATTTTCAGATTAGATTTAAGAAAACATGATCCAACTATACACTGTCTTCCTCAATAAGTTAAACATAGAATTATCACATGACCCAGCAATTCCACCCCAGGTATGTACCCAAGCAAATTGAAAACTTATGTCCATACAAAAAATTTTACACAAATGCTCACAGCAGCATTATTCATAATAACCAAAAAGTGGAAACAACTCAAATGTCCATCAAGTGATGAGTGGGTCAACAAATGTGGTATATCCACATAATGGAATAATATTCAGCCACAAAAAGGAACAAAATATGGATGCATGCTTCAGAATGAATGAACTTTGAAAACATGCTAAGCAAAACAGGCCAGATACACAAAGGCACGTATTGTATGATTCCATTTATATGAAATATCCGGAATAGGCAGATCCATTGAGACAGTAACAGATTAGTGGCAGCCAGGGGCTTGGGGGAAGGGTGGGAAAGGGAAGCAACTGCTTAACAGGTACAGAGTTTCTTTTGGAGATAAAAATGTTCTGAAACTAGACAGTGGCGATGGCTTCACAACACTGTGAATGTAGTGTAAGCTACTGAATTGTACTCTTAGGAATGGTCATTTTCGGGACTTCCCTGGCTGTTCAGTGGTTAGGACTCTGCACTTCCACTGCAGGGGGCACAGATTTGATCCCTGGTCGGGGACCTAAGATCCCACATGCCATGTGGCACAGCCAAAAAAAAAAAAGGTAACTTTCATGTCATGTGAATTTTACCTCATTAAAAAAGGAATATTTGATAGAGAAATTCAGGGAGAAAGTCAAGGGAATGGGAGAGAAAAAGATACTGAGAAAAAAAATGTATGAAAGCTAAATTCTATGTCCTATACATTACAGAGGTTGAGCAAAACTCTAATAATAAATTGAAATACATGATACATGGTAAATCATATTCCAAGAATGACATAAATAAGAGACAAATAGAGAAGGGGGCAAAATAGATGACAAGCCCTCCAGAGAGGAACTAGACTCTGATCTAGAATGTAGAGGCCTCTGAGGTATTACTCAGCATGTAAAGGTAACTCAAGTTCACACAGAACGGCTCAGGTCAAAGGTTATTTTTCCTCTGGCTCCATCCTCAACCACTTACAGGTGGAAACTTGAGCACCACCTCCAATACTTCTACCCTGGTTCTGGGAATACAGTTGGAAATTCTTACAGCTAGTCCCTGCATTCAAAAAAAGAGTGTTGTTCAGCCACACCCTTGGCCTTCCCTCCACAGCACGCTTCCTAACAGCAAAAATGCCCTGATTTTAGCAGCTTTTACAAACTGGATAGGCTGAGAATTTTCCAACTCATCAAGTGCTGGTTCTTTTTTGCCTATCAGTTCTTTCCTCAGTTTATTTCTCTCCTTTCACATTTTACTATAAACAGCAAGAAAAAAAACCAGCTGCACCTTTCACACTTTGCTTGGAAATCTCCTCAGCTAAATATCCAGGATCATTGCTTACAAATTCTGCTTTCCGTACACTCTGAAACACACAATTCAGCTAAGTTTCCCGACACTAAATAGCAAGGATTGCCTTTCCTCCAGTTTCCAAATGTTCCTCATTTCCCTCTGAGCCTTCACCAGAAGTTCCTTTAATGCTCGTATTTCTACCAACGTTCTGTTTATGATGATACGTGGATTCGCTAAGACAATGCAGGCTTTCCACACCTGAGCCCTCACAGGCAGAATCTTTAACAGCAGTATTTTTACCGAAGTAAAAATACTTTGGATACCGAAGTCTGTTCAAAGCAATCTTGGATTTTTCTACCATGCTTCTCACAATTCTTCCGGCCCTACCTGCTATCCAATTCCAAAGCCACTTGCCTATTTTTAGGTATTTGCTATAGCGGTGCCCCACTTCCCAGTGCCAAAATATGTATTCGCTTGTCGTGGCTGCTTTAACAAAATACCACAAACGCGGTGGCTTAGAACAGTAGAAATGCACTTTTCATGAAAGTCCTCATGGTGGTATTGCAGAAGTGGAACCCTATCTGTTTTCGTTCCCCTTTTCCTCTTTTCCTGTTTTTCTTTTGCATGAATCAAGTATTTGTTACGATTCCTTTTTATTTCCTTTTTAGGCTCATGAGCTATAACTCTGCTGTGTTATTTTATTGTCTGTTTTAAGGTTTAGGGTATATATCTTTATCTGATCACAGTCTACCCCTTCACGTGATATTGGCCCAGCCATCTGTATTTAACAAATCCTCCAGGGATGTTATGGTTTGTGATACCCTGCCCTAGAGAAGGCCGAGTCTCCAGCTGCATCGCTGGAGAGCTGACTGACTCAGGTAATGACTAGACAGCCACCGTTTATAAAAACCTACCAGATCCCAGGTGTTTTACATACACTGCTGTTTTACCTACACACACACCCTGAGCAGTGGGGGGCATCACCCCTTTTCATAGATGAAGAAGCCGAGACTCAGTGGCTATAAGTGACCTGCCCAAGGTCCCACGCTGGCCAAAGGCAGTGTCCACAGTCAAGCCCAGGTGGATGTGACTCCCGTCTTGCCCCACCACCCTTGAGAGAGACTCAGGGCTGGTGGGGTGCAGGGAGCTCCCACTTGCTCTGTTCATGCAGGAACCCCCAGAGCACCCACCGACTGGTGGCAGGAGAAGGCAGTGCCCACCATGGCTGTGCCCTCACCTCTCTGTGTGATCCAGAGAAGCCTGGAACCAGAGAGAAGGGCCCGGAAGTGCGCTCAGATGCTCCACTCAGCCAGAGGAGGGAGTGAAGGCACGGAGGGCTGGCTACCTACCCAGGGGTCAGATGGAGGGCGTGCGGAGGCTGGACAGGCCCCGGCAGCAGGAGGCGGTGGCCCACATTTAAGGAAGCTATAAGGGAGGAAGACTGAGTTTCTGACCACCCCCATTGATTAACCCACCCAGGGAGACATGTGTGCCAGAGTAGGGGTGTGGTTTTGTGCACTGAAGCCTGGAAGACACACGTGGTCAAAGTGTTCCTGCTCTTGCCTCTTCCCGCACACCACTGGACATGCAGCCAGTTGTCCGAGTCCCATGCTGGCATAGGGCCAGGCACCTGGGAACCTCAGTCTAGAGGATCTAGGGCTGAGCCCAGTCCTCCTGGGCCAGCCCCGTCCTCTCTCCAGCCCTGCTTGATCCCCTGCACAGGTCGGCAGGGACTTCTGCCCAGGAGCTTTGCCGCAGCTGTTCCTTTCACCTGTCCTGCTGCCCACACCTGTGTCTCCAGCCTGCAGAGTCACACCCAGCTCAGCTTTGGTCCTTTGTGGGTCTTCTCTGATGTCTCAGACAGGGTCAGGAGGGCCTTTCACGGGATCCCATATCGCATGGCCTGTGCTCCCTGTGGGACCATCATGGCTTCCCTGAAGTCAGGCCACCTGCAAGTCCTGTCTGCAAACAGGAGCCTCCCAGGCAGCCCTGGCAGGCTTCTGGCCCGCTGTGGGAAGCAGCAGGGGGGCGGTCTGTGGGCCCTGGCAGTGCCAGGACAGGTTGGATAATCCCAGCTCACCTGCCCTGGAGGGAAACTGTGCCTGGCCAGCCTGCTGCCTCTGGATTCCACACTCTCCAAAAAAACTGAGTCACAGCCTGGGGTGGCCCAAGCAGGAGGTGTCCCTGGGCAACTGCAGAGGGGATACTTTTAGGTTCTGCTGTGTTTTTCAGAAGAAAATATTTTTTGACCAAATTCATCCTGGGTGGCAACATGTCGCTTCCAGCTAATTATGCAATTAATTTGCTAGAAGCTGCATATTGGGCGAGAGAGTGAGGCGCATGCAATGGCACCGCACCAGCTGGGACACATGCAGTAAGGCCACGGCCACTGAGAGCAGAGACCACACCAAGGCCGAGACACCTGCCGCCTCCCTCCCTCAGCCCAGCCTGGCCCTGACTCCTGCAGGGGACGTGAGCACCCTCGCCAGGGGCTAGAGCTGCTTCCGCACGGCTGCAGCTCTCCCGAGAGAAGGAGAAAGGTCCCCTGGGGTGGAGAGGGCTGCCCTGCTCCTGGGAGCTAAGATGCCAGCCAAGACTGGGCCCTGCAGAAGTCACAGGTCTGGGAGCCGCGTTGCTCAGGAGCCCCACAGGGCCTGCCATACAGGGGCACTGCACGCAGCTATGGGGGCCATGCCCCGAGCCAGCATACCTGCCGGGAGATCGGGGCCAAGAGCCCACCCGGCCCACAGCCCACCCTGACTCCAGGCTGCTTCCTCTTCTGAATTCACACAAAGCCTCCCTAAGAGTCAGGGCAGTTCAGAGTCGTTCTCTGCCAGCCCTGCTTAGTGAATGTGTGGTATGAGTTGCAGGTGGCGGTGCCTTTCCTCTGCTGGATTCCAGGAGAAGCCCAGCCCCTGGCAGGAACGGCAGCAGGTTCCGTCCCAGCGACCACGGCGAGGGAGAGCCCTCCGACTGGCTGTGGCTGTCACAGCCCCTGCCGCTGTCCCTCTGCTGTGGGTACCACGTGGCCTCTGTGCTCAGACCCCGAGTCTCTGCCATGGGACTGGAGACCACAGTGGGGAATCGTGTCTTTTCTATTTTTCCCTTCGGCTCCCTGCACCCAAGGAGGGGCATTCTGACTTTTCAAAAGGTTGATACTGATAGCGCTTCACCCAGTCATCCGGGTAGTGGTTTCTGGGACAGAGAGGGTGAAACTGGCCAGGAGACATATCCCACCTCCTCAGATGGAGGGAAGGCCACATCCCAGGTGGCAGTAAGGGTTGCCTGGTGCCGAGGAAAGCTGCTGCTTCCACTGCGATGGCCCTGATGGAAGCCCCCTGACCCCTGGCCCTACCACATGGCTGCGCATCCCCAGGAGAGGCTCTGGCCTCCACAGAGTCCCAGGGTCTCCTTCCTTGCCTTTTGCTCTTTGCCCAGCCCCGCTCAGCCTGACAAACTCCTCAGCTTTTGTCCCAG
Source organism: Leucopleurus acutus (assembly GCF_964270905.1). Taxonomy (NCBI): domain Eukaryota; kingdom Metazoa; phylum Chordata; class Mammalia; order Artiodactyla; family Delphinidae; genus Leucopleurus; species Leucopleurus acutus. Next base: position 74,785,583 of record NC_139156.1, read on the forward strand.
TCAACTGCTGGCTTGTACTGAAGCCTGTCCCCAGACCCCTGCCCACCCCGGGGACACTGCCTATGGCCTGCGGCATGCTGTGCACCCGGCACCCGGCCTGGCAGGTGTCTGCTTGGACACCTGTCCGCTCCCTAGACTGAGTGCCTCGGAGGCATGTGTTGACAGGGATCTGATTTCCCCGGCTCCAAGGGCTCCCCTCGGCTCTCCTCCAGGGGTGCTGACCCCTCGCCCAGCCTGAGCTGGGACCAGCCTGGCCCTGTCCCCAGCCAGCTGGAGGAGACAGGCGAGCCTGCCTCTCACCACCCATGATGCTACCGCAGCAGGTCCCTGCAGCCTGCCCCAAAATAGCCCCAGCTGGGGAAGCAGAGCGTGACAAGGACAACATGGCCCAGCTGTTGGGAACGCGGCATCCTCACCTCCTCCGCACTTGCTCCCGTTCAGCTCGAACTCCACGTCCCTGGAGACGCCTCCACCGACGGCCTCAGGCCTCCAGGTGGGCTCGCTAGCATTCGCTGTCCCTGCCCCTCCCTCAGGCAGGGAGCTTGTACCCCTGGGAGGTGAGCAGCAGGATGGAGCTCTGTGGGGAGAAGACAGGACAGCAGATGAGAGGTGTCGTGGAATTTGGGGAGATGGGAATTTGGAGGGTAAGCAGTAGTACCTGACTTCACAGAATGGAAAAAGCTATACCTTAGCTATAGCCAAGGGGCGGGGCGGGGCGCCAATGAGAAGTGAGCCTGGCTTCCCAGGAGCTGGGGGCCTGGGTGGCAAGGGCAGACGGAGAGCTGGCCTCCCCCCCGACCCCCGTCTGCTGTCATCTCCTCCGGTTTTCTCCTCGCTTGCAGAGCTCCATCACACTGGCCTGGGGACACACCAAGCTTACTTCCACCCAGGGCCTTGGCACTTTTTGTTCCTTCTGCCTCGATAAGCTCTCCCTCTAGAAACCCGCATGGCTCGCCCACCCTTGTCAGTCCCCTAGTGTCTCCTCCTCCGCCAGCCCTCCCTGTAGCTGGCCGCTGCTAGTGGTCAGTAAGGCTCTGCAGAGAGACCCAGGGAGGGTTTAAAAATTGCTGGGATGAATAAGAACCACAGTCAGCAGCATTTTATCTAAACTGTTACTTCATCCCTGACACCGATTTACTTCTGCATCTCAGCTTTTAATATTACCTAAACGAAATAACCACGCAGATATTAAACTCTACTTCAATTTTTAAGTACTGTGTTCTGCATCCTTATGTTTGTTTAAAAGCTAAGTGCAAACACTCTTCCCTTTTAAGCACCTGTACCATTTTCTATTTCACCATCTGTTTCACACACACACAAATGCTGCAAGGATCTGAGGGTTGGCAATTCTCAGTAATCCTGTTTCCTAAATTCTTTGAGAAGGGCTGTTACAAGGTGAACTTTGTGTCTTCAATACTTGATCAAAGCGACAGTAAAAAAAAAAAGCCCAAATACTTGAGCATTGGGTCTAGGGTTTGTTTTTTTTGTTTTGTTTTTTGCGGTACGCAGGCCTCTCACTGTTGTGGCCTCTCCCGTTGCGGAGCACAGGCTCCAGACGTGCAGGCTCAGCAGCCATGGCTCATGGGCCCAGCCGCTCCGCGGCATGTGGGATCTTCCCGGACCGGGGCATGAACCCGTGTCCCCTGCATTGGCAGGCAGACTCTCAACCACTGCACCACCAGGGAAGCCCTGTTTGTTTTTTAATGGTAGAAGTTAGCTAAACCTTTAGATCAAACCATGTTGTATTTCAACACATAGACACTATCACATCTCTAATACACAAACCCATGGCATTAAAAACTGTGCAAATGCTGAAGATCTCCCAATCAAACTGACTAGGAAGAGAAATAGCTGACATCAAGGAAGGCTGCTTCCTCACAAGATGTCAGATCAAGAATGTTTCTTTTCATTCCTCCTTCCCTCTCTGACCATCCTTTTCCTAATTCTAACACCGAAAAGGCCTTTATCATTCTTTTGTACACCTTTTGACTTGCCCTGGCCTGGAAAGATAATGTTGTCGTTCACGTATCTCAGGCCACTACAAAGAAAGGTAATCCAACCAAACGTTGGATTTGCTATGATGCTAGAGATCCTATAGTTCTGTCTGTCACAAACTTCTCCTTGATTTCCAATGCCTCTGTTTCTCTGAAACAAGAGATAAACACTTCTGGGGAAGTGGAGACACAGTTACATGAAATACATAAATAGGTCAACTGGCTTAAAGATGTATCCCCAAGGTATCAATCGAGGTCAGCAGTTTATACACGTACGAGACTTAGCTTCCTCCATTGCCTTTTTAAAAAAACTTGAGATGCTTCCTATGTACCTTTATGTTAGAATTGTTATTCTCTTTCCTTCCTTGTTCCTACACCTTGTCACCTTTAAAAAAATACTGTTCTTGGGCTTCCCTGGTGGCGTAGTGGTTGAGAGTCCGCCTGCCAATGCAGGGGACACGGGTTCATGCCTCGGTCCAGGAAGATCCCACATGCCGCGGAGCAGCTGGGCCTGTGAGCCATGGCCACTGAGCCCGCGCATCCGGAGCCTGTGCTCCGCAACGGGAGAGGCCACAACAGTGAGAGACCCGCGTACCGCGAAAAAAAAAAAAATACTGTTCTCTTTTTAAATTTTAAATTCAGGGTTTTTTTATTCAGTATTCTTGATATTTTAGGAAAACTACAATATAAATTGGAAAATAAAATATTTATCTCTGCTATAATATCAAAGAAGCATTTTAATCAAAGCTCCACTAAAAATCCTAACAAGAAGAGACAGTGCAGCCAACTATGGAAAACAGTATGGAGGTTCCTCAAAAAACTAAAAACAGAGTTGCCATATGGTCCAGAAATCCCACTCCTGGGCATATATCGGACAAAACTGAATTCGAAAAGATACACACTCCCCTGTGTTCACAGCAGCACTATTCACAATAGCCAAGACACGAAAAGAAACTAAATGTCCATCAACAGAGGAATGGATAAAGGAGATGTGGTACATATATATAATGGAATACTACTCAGCCATCAAAAAGAACGTAATAATGCCATTTGCAGCAACATGAATGCAACTAGAGATGATCACACTAAGTGAAGTAAGTCAGAAAGAGAAAGACAAATATCATATGATATCACTTATATGTGGAATCTAAAATATGACGCAAATGAACCTATCTACAAAACAGAAATGGACGCACAGACATAGAGAACAGACTGTGCCAAGGCGGAGGGGTGGGGGAGGGATGGATTGGGAGTTTGGGATGAGCAGATGCAAACTAGTATATATAGGGCGGATAAACAACAAGGTCCTACTGTATAGCACAGGGAACTATATTCAGTATCCTGTGATAAACCGTAATGGAAAAGAATATGAAAAAGAATGTATACATACGTATAACTGAATCACTTTGCTGTAAAGCAGAAATTAACACAACATAAATCAACTATACTTCAATAAAAAAGAGGCATTGCATGATTATAGAAAAATTAAAAAATGAAAGTTAATAGAAAAAAAATCATGAGTGTCAAATTTTCACCAAAAGGAGGTGTTGCTGCTGGTACTTCTTGACCTAAACATGGAAGTTACAACATGATTGACAGCATTCAACACTCAAGGAAATACCTGACACAGAGAATTACTTCTATATTGTGGGCTTCTGTAGGCAAGGACTAGTACTCATTTTGAACCCACAGATTCTAACACAGCACTAGGAATAACAGTAGATACTCAATAAGTATTTGTTGTATTGACGTGTTCCTTTTACAATTAATGTAGTAAATTCTTGGCAGTTCATCTGTTATACAGTATTTTGTGGTTAGCTTATTGTTCAAGAGCATTTTGCGCCCCATCCCCTGATCCTCTGTAATGCTTAACACTAGAAAAATATGCACATATTTGTTTCTTATTCAGCTCCTTGATCCTCAATGCAAGGCATTTCATTTACTTTGTTCAGTGCTGTGTCCTCAGTACCTGGAACAGTGCCTTGCACATAGTAAGTGCCAATAAACATTCATTTCATGACTGGATGAATGAATAGAAAATGATCTGACTCAGCTGTAAAAGATATTAAAAAGAAAACATTACTTTACGAAGATATTGTGAGATAACTCCATTGGAAGTGTGGGGCTGGGGAAGGGGATGTAAGCAGAACCAAACTCTCAGTTTCCTTGGAAGGAGATTCATCATTTAGTTAACATCTAAATGGAAAAATCAAGAAACAGCAATGTGAACATTTTTCTTAGAATCTGAAACTAAATGACAGATGGAAGAGCCAAAAAGCCTAAATGAGTTGCTTCTGGGGATGGAGAGTGTTAGGGCAGGGGACTGCCATTTTTCTTTACAAACCTTGTAATAGGTTTAAATGTTTTGGACAATGTATACAGATTGCTTGGATAAAGTTTAAAAATTAAGTAATCAAAGATAACCTTGTTTTGTTGCTTTATAAGATGGCATTAAATTCACAGATTGGTTTGATTTTGTTAAATCTAGGCAATTCTTTTTAGTACTTTCTTTTGTATTAAATTAAACTTTTTATTTTGAAATATAGATTCACATGCAATTCTAATGAATAATACAGAGAAATTTATTAGTACATTTATTATGTACTTTTTACCTGGCTTCCTCCAATGATAGCATCTTGTAAAACTATACTACAATGTCACAACCAGGATATTGACAGATACGGTGGAGAGATGGAACATTTCCATCACCACAAGGATCCTTCATGTTGCCATTTTATTGCCACATACTTCCCTCCCAGCTGCCCTGAGGAGAGGAGTTCCCTGGCCCTTAACCCCACTCCATCCTTAACCCCTGGGAAACACTAATCTATTCTCCATTTCTATAGTTTTACCATTTCAAGAATGTTGTACAAATGGAATCATAAAGTAGGTAACTTTGGCTTTGGTTTTTTTCACTTGGCATAATTCTCTGGAGATTCCTTCAGGCTGATGCATGGACCAACAGTTTGTTCCTTGTTAATGCTGAGTAATATTCCATGGTATGGATCTGCCATAGTTTGTTTGACCATTCACTCATTGAAAGACATCTGGGGGTTCCCAATTTTCAGCTACTACCAAAAAAGCTGTTATGTGTCTTCTTGTACAGATTTTTGCACAAACATAAGTTTTCATTTCTCAGATATAAATGCCCAGGAATGCAGTTGCTGGGTCACAGTGTATTTGCATATTTAGGGGGGACTTTTTGTTTTGTTTTGTTTTTAAAGAACTGCCAAACTGTTTACCAGAGTGGCTTTACCATTTTACATTTTCACAAGCAATGTATGAGTGATCCAGTTTCCCTGCATCCTCACCAGCATTTGGTGTTCTCACTGTTTTTATCTGAGATATTCTGATAGATGTGTAGTGGTTTTAATTTACATCTCTCTGATGGTCAGTGATGTTGAATATCTTTTCACATGCTTATTTTCCATCTCTTTGGTGAGATGTCCCTTCATGTCCTTTATCCATTTTCTAATTCGATTATTTTTTTCATTGTTGCCTTTTGAGAGTTCTTAGTATATTTTAGACTTTTCCTTTGTCAGATATGTGGTTTACAAATATCTTCCAGTCTATTGCTTGTCTTTTCATCCTCTTTTTTTTTCCCGTTACATAAGGTTTTTGTTGTTGTTGTTTTGTTTTTCTTTTCATCCTCTTAATAGAATCTTCTGCAGAACAAAAGTTTTTAATTTTGAAGAAGTCCAGTTTATTGAGTTTTTTAATGGATTGTGCTTTTGGTGTCAAGTCTGAGAACACTTTGCCTAATCCTAGATCCTGAAATTTTTCTCCTATTTTTTTCAAAAGATTTATAGTGTTAAGTTTTACATTTAAGTCTATCATCTTTTTTAAGTTAATGTTTTTATCAGATGTGAGGTTTAGGTTGAGGTTCAGTTTTTTGGGCCAATGAATGTCTGATTTCTCCAACACTATTTGTTGAACAAGCTATCTTTCCTCCACTGAATTACTTTTGCACCTTTGTCAAAAATTAGTTGGGCTTTTTTGTGAGGGTTTATTTCTGGGTTCTATATTCTGTTCCATTCCTCTATGTAACTAACCTCTATCAGTACCACAGTCTTGATTCCTGTAGCTGTATAATAAGTCTTAAAATCAAGTGGACTAATTCCTCCTACTCTATACTTCTTTTTCAAAACTCTGTTGATTATTCTAGTTCCATTGAATTTCCATATAAGTTTTAGAATGATCTCAATTTGGGAAGAATTGATAGGTATCTTTACAATGTTGAGTTTTCCAATCCACGAACACAATATGTATCTCCCTTTATTTATCCAAACTTTTTTTTTTTTTTTGGCCACACCGCACGGCTTGTGGGATCTTAGTTCCCCAACCAGGGATCAAACTCAGGCCCCCAGCAGTGAAAGCAGAGAGTCTTAACCACTGGACAGCCAGGGAATTCCCATATCTCCCTTTATTTAAACCTTCTTTGGTTTCTATCATCAGTGTTTGGTACTTTTCAGCATTCAAATACTGCACATGTTTTGTTTGATTTACACAAATTTATTTTAGTGATTATAAATAGTATTGTACTTTCTCCAGTTTTATTAAGGCAAAATTGACAAAACTGTCTGTATTTAAAGTATACAGTATGATTATTTGATATATATATATACATTGTGAAATAATTACCACAATTAATTAATACACCCATCACCTCAGTTACCTTTTTTGTGTGTATGTGGTAAGAAAGCTTAAAAATCTATTCTCAGCAAATTTAAAGTATACAATACCGTATTATTAACTATAGTCACTATGCTGTACATTAGATCCCCAGAACTTATTCATCTTATAACTGAAAGTTTCTATGCTTTGGCCAACATCTATCTACTTCCTCCTCCCACCCCCACCCAAGCCCTTGGAAACCACTATTCCACTCTTTTCTTTGCTGAGTTTGACTTTTTTTTAATTCCACATATTGGTGAGATCATACAGTATTTGCCTTTCTCTGTCTGGCTTATTTCACTTAGCATAATGTCCTCCAGATTCATCCATGTTGTTGCAAATGGAGGATTTCCTTCTTTTTTATGGATAATTACATATAACATTTTCTTTATCTATTTTCAACACTTAGGTAGTTTCCTTATCTTGGCTATTGTGAGTAATGCTGCCATGAACATGGGAATGGAGATATCTCTTCAAGATATTGATTTCATTCCCTTCACATATATACCTAGAAGTGGTACTGGTGAATCATACAGTAGGTCTGTTTTAAATTTAATTTCAGTATTCCTGTTTTCATGCTAGTATATAGAAATGTACTGATTTTATCTTTCATCCTGTGACCTCATTGAACTTATTCATTAGTTCTAAGAGGGTCTGGTGGGTTTTTGCATATTTTTAGAATTTTCTATGTAGACAGTCATGTCACCAGCAAAGAGGGACGATGTTATTTCTTCCTTCCCACACTGAATGACTTTTATTTCCTTTTCTTATCTTTTTTTTTCCTTTTCTTATCTTATTGCACTGTCTAGAACCATCAGTACAATGGTGTGGCGAGAGTGGGCATTCTTGCCTTTTTCCTGATCTTAGGGAGGAAAGCATCTATCTTTCATCATTAAGTATAATGTTAACTGTACTTAAATTTTGGTTCTTACAGAAACAAAATACATTTAAAATTTTATAAGTGAATAGTTTACAGCCTTCTCTCACCCTATGAGGGTAATTCCTTTCTATTAAAGGAAAATCTAGGACACATTTTCAATTTTAAAATGTACTTGTGAGTAAAATTAATGGTACACACTATTTAAATTATTAATAAACAATATATATAATGAAGAATGTTTATTCAATTGATGTGTTAATGCAAAAATCCCAGAGAGGTAGAGACAAAAGAAATCAATAAGAACGATGGAAACAATGCACAAGATTATTGCTACTGTTAATTAGCAAATTATTTTGAGAACTTAATGCAGCCTGTGCTGACTGTGGATCTGGATGAAGGCTCTCTTTCAGCTAGGAATAGTCCTAGTAAATGTGAAGGAATACCTAGTAAGTAAAGGATAGTACCCAAAAAAGTATAAGGTTAACTGTAGGTTTTTTGTAAATGCTCTTTATCAAGTTCAGGAAGTTCCCTTTTGTTGTTCTTTTTTCTGAAAATTTTATCATGAATGGGTGTTGAATTTTTATAAAATTTCGGTCATAAAATACACATAACCTAAAATTTACCATTTTAAACTTTTTAAAGTATACATTCAGTGTCAGATAGTGTACATTCACTATACTGTTTTGAAGAGAAGGAAATGGAGAACTGCAGAAGGAGACCTTGTCCCACGGAGGAGTGGAGCTCTGCTGTCGGCAGCACCTAGCGCTTGCACAGGTACATGAGCTCCCCGAGGACGGGCAAGTTCCCAAGGCTGCCAGGTGCTAGGCCTGCAGGGATTTGCACTTGGGCAGGCCAAGGGGCCAAAGATAAGCAAGAACCATCTGTCAGTTCCCTATTGAAAAGCCCCTTCCTTTCTCCTCCAGGAGAAAGTCTTACCTCCTCAGTCTGGTATCCAGGGTCCCTCTGACTGACTCTTCTAAAAGTATCAACCAGGGCAACTCTTGCTCCAAACCCTAATGTCCTGCACTTAGAATGGAACCCAAGCCCTGCCTGCATCCTCAATAACTAACGGTGCCCAGTAGCTACATGGGGCACGTTTTGGACGCACTAACATATATCACATGTCATGGATAGACAGAGGGACAGATGGGTACAGGTATCCTGGTGAAGGGCTTATGGTTATCCTTTAAAGGTTTATGGATTATTATTTCAAAGTTTATGATTATTATTTGAAGTTTCATGTCTGTTACTATCTTGCCATCTATCAAACGCACACTTAGGGTAGATCCAATATGAAACCTTGTACATTGAGTAGTGAAGGAGATAATGCTGATTGTGTGTGTGTGTGTGTGTGTGTGTGTGTGTGAGAGAGAGAGAGAGAGAGAGAGAGAGAGAGAGAGAGCTGATCAGGGCTGGGGGTACAGGCCTGCTCAGGCTGTACAGCTGGCCCCCCAGGACCTGCTCCTGGATGCACTCAGCCTGGTGCTGTCCACATCCAGCACTTCCAACTCAGCCAAGGGGAAGGCGGGGTGGGAAAGTGTCATTTCTCATTTCCTTTGACCAGCTCAAGAAGAAACAGAGCTCGGTTTTCTGAGAGCCTCATAATTAAATGAATTAAAATGTTTTCCTTCACGGTGACTGTGCCAACTCCCGTCCACCTCTCCCTGGCCCCATTCCCAGCGAGGGGATAGAGGCTGGGAGGACGCAGAATGACATGCTGTGTGCTTCCAGAGCAATTAGCTTGTGCATCGTCATGTTGGGGAGAGATTTATGGCTGGCTCTTGGAGCATTCCAGCCCAGACCTCTGTAGCCTGGATTTGTCTTCTGGGGAAGTTCCTGGAAGCGGAGCCTCAATATTAATTCCAATTACAGTCAGATGAGAACCCATTCATAAGGATCGCCTTCGACAGGCTCCTCTTCTGCCGCTCTGGCCTGACATTGAGCCACCATTGCTGTCGCCAGCCTCAGAGACGGAGGAAACAGTGCTGGGCTCAGCCCTGGGTGCTCCGGCAAGCGGGGAGGCAGGCCATGGTGTGCTGGGCTTTGAGGGGGAGGGCTGAGGGAGCACGAGCAGGAAAAATGTGAAGGATATGATGTCTCAGAACCTTTAGTCAAGGGACCATCCTCAGTACCCGCCCCAGATTCTTCTGGAAGGGTGGCAATGCAGGGGGCACTGCCTGGGGTCTGACCTTTCCCAGGCCCTGGGACCACACCCTTTGACTTGGTTTCTGAAATAGACCCTGTAGTCCCAGAGTAGGAACCCAAGTCCTTGATGGACCCAGGATTCACTGGAGCCACACCCTCCAAAGGGTCCCAGGTGTACGCTGGGGACAAAGCCTACTGTCTGGCCATCAGTGTCTGCTCGCCGAGCTGTCCCTTGAGGGGTCCTGGGTGAGCAGGGCCATCAGTGACTGACACATACTCATTATCACATCTGAAGATGGATGTTCCTCATGGCACCAAGACCCCAAGGACCAAATATAAACCCAAGGAAGCAATTACCCGAGTATTGATTATGGATTAGGCTAACAACATTACTAATTATATCTAAAGATGTGTATCCACTGCACCAGCCTGTTAATGGCTTTCATGAGGTATTAAGGCTGCTAATCTGGAAAAACAGTAGGTTTATCACCAGCTGTAATTACAGGGTCCCTGGAGAAAGAAGATGGCCAAGGCGTGCAGCCTTCGTTTCCATGACCCCAGCTTTCCAAGGACACCCCCAGTGGAGACCTCGAGGGCCACGTCCGTCATCCAAGACTGGTCAGCCAGTGAGTGCCCTGGTCAGCCAGTGAGTGGTGAAGTATGGCACAGGGCCTCCCTTGCAAGGGTGTTGGCTCACAAAGGTCAGGGACTGGGCCCTTTCCTCCAGGACAGGAAAGTAGGGGAAGCTTTGGGTCCCTCCACCTATGGGATTATTTCATACTTCTCTCTTTGCTGGTACCACTTCTCCCCTTTCCCATCCCCACCTCCACCTATGCCTTACTTGCCTTCTGGTTTCTGCTTAGAGTCACCCCTGGAAACCTCCCCTGTGTTCCCCTGACTGGGAGAGCCCCTCTCTCAGCTCTCAGAGGGCCAGCCCCTCCTGGGATAGAAGGTTGAGTCCATCTTCCTCTCCCCAGACCATCAGGTCAGGAAACAGTGACTAAATAGATCTGATTGGATAAGAGTTACTAGACCATGTGGTAGTCCTAGTTATTTATGTGTTTAGTTTTTTAACAATTTCCGAGCATTCTATATACTTTTAATATTATAGGCATCCTATTTCTGAATATTTTCCTCATTATATTTTCTTTTAAATTATTACCTTTTAATTACTCAAGGAATACACGAATACATTTTTCGTTAAAAACTCAGACCTTAGAGTCAGTCTCCCAAGGCAATAGGAGTAAAAGCAAAAATGAACAAATGGGACCTAATCAAATTTATAAGCTTTTGCACAGCAAAGGAAACCATCAACAAAACAAAAGACAACCTATGGACTGAGAGAAAATATTTGGAAACAATGCAACTGACAAGGGCTTATTTCCAAAATATACAAACAGCTCGTACAACTCAACAACAACAACAACAAAACAATCAAAAAGTGGGCAGGAGACCTAAATAGATATTTCTCCAAAGAAGACATACATATGGCCAATAGGCACATGAAAAGATGCTCAACATTGCTAATTATTAGAGAAACGCAAATCAAAACTACATTGAAGTACCACCTCACACCGGTCAGAATGACCATCATTAAAAAAGTCTACAAATAACACATGCTGGAGAGGGTGTGGAGAAAGAGAATCCTCCTACATTGTTGGTAGGAATGTAAATTTGTGCAGCCACTATGGAAAATAGTAAGAAGGTTCCTCATAAAACTAAAAATAGAGTTGCCATATGATCTAGCAATCCCACTCCTTGGCATATATCAAAATATGCCAAGGACAAAATTATAATTTGAAAAGATACATACATTCCTATGTTCACAGCAGCACTATTCACAATAGCCAAGACATGGAAACAGCTTTAAAAAAAATGTCCATCAACAGAGGAATGGATAAAGAAGATGTGGTATACACACACACACACACACACACACACTGGAATACTACTCAGCCATCAAAAAGAATGAAATAATGCCATTTGCAGCAACATGGATGGACCCAGAGATTATCATACTAAGCAAAGTAAGTCATAAAGAGAAAGACAAATATCATATGATATCACTTATATGTGGAAGTTAAAACATGACACAAATGAACTTAGGAAACAGAAACAGACTCACAGGCACAGAAAACAAACTTACAGTTACCAAAAAGGAAAAAGGGTGGGGGAGGGATAAATTAGGAGTTTGGGATTAGCAGATACAAACTACTATATATAAAATAAACAACAAGGTCCTACTGTATAGCACGGGGACTATATTCATCATCTTGTAATAAACCGTAATGGAAAAGATTATGAAAAAGAATATATATATACACACACACACACACACACACACACACACACACACACATATACCTGAATCACTTTGCTGTATACCAGCAACTAACACAACATTGTAAATCAACTATACTTCAATAAAATGAAATTAAAAATCCAATCCAGGAACCTGTACTGATTTACAAAAAAAAATACCAACCTCCCACAAAAAAAAACCCTCAGACCTTATAGATCAAATTAAATCCCCTCTTTGCCACTATCTACAACCCCAGAGGGGGCACAGGTGCAATTTGGTGTGGCTGCTTCTAGACCATTTGTACATCTGTGCACACACATTTGTACCTACAGAAATAAAGAATGTTGTTTTGCATGCTGGTGTGCATGTGTGCCCATGTTACATGAGTCTCTTGTCCCACGTGCAAAACCAGAGCATGACAAAAATGATGGGAGGACAATTTATCCTCATCATAGATGGGTTTTTGACCATCCTGATAAAAAATGAGAAATGACAGTGCTGGACTGTCATTAAAAATAATTGGATGAAAAATAAAATAAAATAATAATTGGACGGTGACTTATGTTCTCAGTTGATGCAGCTGATTTAGGGACTACACAACACTGCCAACAGGTCCCATTTTCCCCCTCCTGGGACACGCACTGGGATATTGGGAAGCACACTGGGGGAACTGGGATCACAGGCCCCTGACTCTCCCTCCCACCTCCTCCCCCGCTGTGGCTCAGCCTACCACAGGCCAGGACCCAAGTCTTACTCTTCCCTGTAGTGGCACCTATACAGGCCTGGTGTACCCAGGAGGTACTCAGCGAATGTCTGTCAAAGGCATGGAATAAATCCAAGGAGAGCCATGGGAGAACAAGCAGCCTCCAACCAGTGGCACCAGTCAGGACCCCGGCACACCCGAACAGGGACATATGATAATAGAGAGTCTATTTATAAAGGTGGGGGAGGGCAGAGAGCAGTGAGCTCTTCAGGTGTGAAGGGACAAGGGCAGGCTGTGGCCGTTGCCCCAGAGACGGGGCTTGACAGAAGCTGGGCATTTGGTAGAGGGTACCTCCATCCATGGCAACCTGATGGTGGAGGAATTGGGAGAAGAAATGCTTCCAGGTCACTCTCTGCTACCTGCTGGTGCCTCCTGATGTCTGAACCCAGCGGGAGTCAAAGGCCAGGGAACCTGCACCCGAACAGAGATACGTGGACATGTGGCCTATCCACCTCCCTGGAGCCATCCACCATGTGGGAGGAGGGGGAGGGCAGGCTCTGTCCCTGTCCACCCAGCTGCCCCACAGCAGCTGGAGCATGCCCTTCCTGAGGCCTGGCTCAGAGCTTCCACCTGCAGCCTGAGCCGGAGTGACATCAGGATCTCAGGGGTTCCCCACCTGCCACCTCAGGCTGCCCACCAGCCCCACTGCACTCCAGCAGCAGGGGGGATGGAGTGCATACCTGGGCATTTGGCCAGGTGCACAAGGGCAGGGAAACTGAAGCATACTCCTGTTCCTCTGCAGCCGGTGACATCAGTCGGTGACATCACCAGGCTTGTCCTGCAGGTAGAGGGCGTCAGAAGTTCAAATAACTCATCGGGGAGGTGGGGTGAGGGATGGCGTCAACAGCAGGGCTGTGCCAGGAACGCTCCTGCTGGCTGTTGAAGGGGCCGCGGCTGGAGGACAAAGCCTTGCGCAGCTGTCTGAAGTTGTGACCCCAGCTCCGAGTTCAGGAAGGGTCTGTGCACAGCTGGCTGCTTCTGAGTGTGTGTGACTGTGTGGCCGGGTGGGCGCCAGGCCCCAGCATGTGGGAGCACGTGGGAACTGCAGGCAAAGGGCATCCAGTTCTCTACAGGTGCATCCTTTCCACAGAAAGGCTGTGAAGACACTTTCCCTTTTCAGAGTCCTATTTGGGCTGGAGGTCGGCCCCTACCTGTCCTCTGCAGCCCAGGCGCCTCCCCCCCACCTGCAGGCCATTCTCCTCCTCTGCTGCCTCCAGCCTCTCCCCTCTAACCCACCCCCTCCCACACAGGGTTCTCCAGAACGGAAGTCCAGACCCCACTCAGAGCCGCCCTTGCCTCCTCTGCCTCAGAACAAAGCACAGAGCAGGTGTAAGGGAGGGGAGGAGACAGCTGGTCGCACCCGTGAAGCTCAAAGTATGCAGTGTGTCCTTCCATGTCCCCTGAAGACCCGGGGCGGGGGGCGCGCTGAGGTCTGGGAAGTTGGGGGTGGTGGCCTCACAGCTCCCAGGCACCACACGCGCTTTCGCACCTCCCGTCACTGCACACCTGGGCCTTCACTGCCTCTTCCTGCCCACGGGCAGCCCACAGCATCCTGCTGTTCAGTAAAATTCAGCCCCACGGCCCCATCTCCCCCTCGCAGTCGCGGCTTCCCGGGCTTTCCCAGGACCCCTCCTGTGCCATCAACTTGGCCCTCACTTCCCTTTGCCTCAGGGATCTGACTGGTCACCTCTATGCTTCCTGCAGAGAGAGGCCAGGTCACCGCCCAGGACGGCACTGCTCCCTAAGGAGGGTTCCCGCATCGGAGGCAGCAGGGACTGACGGCGGAAGGCGCCCAGCTGCGCGCTGAGGCCCAGAGAGCCCTGCCCGGAGTGCGCGGCGCTGAGCAGAAACCCGCAGCTACAAGCAACCGTACCCGGATGAGCAAGCACCGCGGGCATCACTCTGCTGGGTGGAGACCGAACGTCAAGACCTGTCTACACGGGGGCACGAAGGCCCCAGGGCAGCGTGTGGACATGGGCGGCAACTGTGCCGAATACATTGCGAACAGCCACAAGGGATCAGGGCGGAGCATTCATCCAGGGTGCTTGGGTGAGCGGTTACGTGCTACAGGAGGGCTGGAGTACCTGCTTTCCTCTCAGTGGCCCCTGCAGGACCCGCCCCTCCCCACAGAACCCACCCCCTCTGCAGGACCCGCCCCTCTCCACAGGACCCGCCCCTCCCCGCAGGACCCGCCCCTCTCTGCAGGACCGTCCAGCTGGCCCAGCCCTCCCACCCCAGAGGCCCCCCGCACTCCCCATACTCCCCACCTCACTAATCTAGCTTCCTGCCTTTGGTGATGGAGCACTGGCAGACTATGGACAGAGTGGGAAAGACCAAATCCTGGATGCTGAGAAGCAGTGAGAGGGGAAGATGAAGGGCTTGGGGCCAGAGGTGAGTCTGGGGTTGGAGTGGAGGACAGGAGATCAGAGAATGAAAGCAGGGCCTGTGCCAGGAGCCCTTTTATCCATTTAGAGAGAAATGGTCAAGATTAGGATCCCACTGGGGAGGTCTTTCTTCTTTGAGCACAGTCGTTTGCCAAGGTGACAGAGCCTGGGGACTGAGGGGAGCCAACCCCAAAAAAGCTGTTCAGGGTCCTATGGGTTAAAGCCCCCGGAAGGAAGGAACACTGATATGGCCCTGGCAGGACAACCTTCTGCTTCTCCCTCCTGGAAAAGGCGAGCTGTGACCAGAAAGAAAGGAAACAGCAGGGGACTTCCGTGGTGGCACAGTGGTTAAGAATCCGCCTGCCAACGCAGGGGACATGGGTTCGAGCACTGGTCCGGGAAGATCCCACATGCCGTGGAGCAACTAAGCCCGTGCGCCACAACAGCTGAGCCTGCGCACCACAACTACTGAGCCCACGGGCACAACTACTGGAGCCTGCAGGCCTAGAGCCTGTGCTCCGCAACAAGAGAAGCCACCGCAATGAGAAGCCTGCGCACTGCAACCAAGAGTAGCCCCCCCCTTGCTGCAACTAGAGGAAGCCTGCGCACAGCAATGAAGACCCACTGCAGCCAAAAATAAATAAATAAATTTTTAAAAAAGAAAGGAAACGGCAGGGATGGGGCCTCAGCCAGGGTCTGCCTGGCTGGTGCTCTGCAGGAACCTAAGGAACCTGAGTCTCACTCTGGTTTGCAGCCTCTAGGCCTCTTGTGTCCGACTGTCATCCTCTGAGGTACCCTGGCCCACCAAGGGTAGGAACCACACAGTGACCAGCTTTCACCCCAGGGAGGATCCCACCCTGACCACTAGCCACTCACCTTCCCAGCATCCCCAGGAACAGGCTCTGAGCTCTCCCCGTGACCACATCTCCCCTCCCACCCTCCAACAGGCCTGGAATGACCGCCCCCTGGGAGCGGCAATTCACAGGAGTGCCGTTCCCAGGGATCAGTAATCCACAAAGTCTTTTGTCATGTACATTCGAAAAGGCTGTGCCCCACCTCCCCTCTGCTCGCTGCCAATCTTTCTTCTCAATTTCTAATGCAGGTTCACCAGATAAAAGGCTCTGAGAGGTTTGCAGCAAATAAACATTTAACTGGGCATCATGCAGCATTTCCTATATCTATTTGATCATGAAGTCCTTTCTCATCTGACACATTTTGAGAAGAGCTAACTAAAGTACAGGTCCCAGGGAATTCCCTGGTGGTCCAGTGGTTAGGACTCCGCACTTCCACTGCAGGGGGCATGGGTTCAGATCCCTTGTCGGGGAACTAAGATCCTGCCCAGCCAAAAAAAATAATAAAGTACAGGTCCGATCATTTCTTCCTTCAACACTCGAGTGCCTCCTTGGACCTGTCCTTTCAGCCCCAGACAGGCACCCTGTCGGCCTTCGTCATTCCTGCTTGCCTCCAGGACACAGGTCCTTTGCTTCACCTGCCCTCCGGGTCATCCCGAGCCTGGTCCTGACCTCTCAGCCTGGGCTCATCTCTCTCTGCACCCTCCACACACCCCAGCGTTCACACACTCTCTAAACACAGCACGTCTTGTAGGCCTCCTCGCCTTGTTCCAGCCCTTCTCCAGCCCAGAGTGCCCTCTCCCATCTCTTCATCAATCCCTTCAGTTCTAACTCCTCAATGAAGACTCAAATGCTGCCTCTTCCATGAAACCTTTCTTGATCTCCGTCAGGATGACTCATTCCAGATGGCTATCATTTCTTTATTATTCCCTTCATGTTTCAGCCAAGTACTCTCCTTCTCCCCCAAAGAGTAGTCCTCGCAGGAGAGTGCCAGATCTGATCTGACTCTGTATCCCTCCCCAACCCCATCCGCCAGGACCTTGCACAAGACTGTTCTAATAACATTTCTATCAAGCAATCAGTAGATGTTGTTGGAATCACTTTTCCCACCTCTCCCTTTTGCCTCTGGGAAGAGCAAGAGGCCCAGGGCTTCCTTTCACAGGAGTTCTGGGATTAGGGTGAGCCATGAGCAGTCGTAGATATAAGAATCATGAATGTTGCTGATTGAGTCTGGGGGCTGCTTAGAACCATGCATGTAGGGAAGTATGGAGTCAGCCCTAAGATGAGCCAGCGTGTAAGGCACCCATGAGGCTACACCAGGGGAGGCCTGGGACCCTGAGGACCAGCACAGTGCGCTCCTTACTGGGTGATGAGAAATGGGCGTGGGAAGGAAGTAAAAGACAATAAAATAAAGAAGCCTGAAGAGGAAGAGAGAGGAAGAGTTGCCAGGGAACCCTGATGTGTCCCCTAGTTTTGTCAGCCACTCTGGGGACTCACAGGAGAGTGCTGGGACGACATAGCACGCCCTTCCCCATGTCTCCCTGACGGTGCTGCTCTAGCAAAGGTCAGTGGGGTAACGTGTGCTGCCTTGAGAAGGACTGTGGTGCAGTCAGGTCCATGGAGTGAGTGGCAAGGACAAGCCGGGCTAATGCCGCAAGTGGGGGCAGGTCCCCTACAACCCCCTGGGCTGACACGGGCCACCTGGGAGCATTTGCCATTGGCAGGGTGCTGCGTGTGAGAAGTGATGGAGGAGGAGAGGGCAGGGGAGAAGGCTCTGCCTCCACCCGCTCCCCACTCTGAGCCCCAGTCCTGGGCCCCAGCTGGTCCTCCCAGCATAGCTGCGTGCACAGAACCTCCCCTTTCCTGGGTGCACCTTCCTGAAAATGAGCCTCTGAGCACTGAGGTCGTTCCAGGCCCTGCTCCTCAGTGTGTGTCCTTGAAGCAGCCAGCCATCGGCACCGTGAGCTCGGCCTGGCCCAGCCCCCCAGACCAGGATCTGCATTTGCCCAGGAGCCCTGGGGGATGTGTGGGCAGAGGTGTGGGAAGGGCCAACCTCAGGTGCTGTTCAGCCAACTTGACCTCCTCAGTCACACGACAGGCTTCTTGAGGTGCAATCCCGTCTTAGGTATCTTGGTTCTCTCTGCCCGTCCCTCAAACCCAGCCGTATAAGTTGGCCCTAAAACTGAAGGGAGGCCACTTCTCATCAAGGAATGAATAAAGCAAATGAAATCAGGTAACTGGGCTCAGCACTCTCTCGGGATTTTAAAGATCCCAGTCATGGGAAACCAGGGTCAAATATTTGCACTGGCATCTCCACTTCAGGTCACCTACCATTAGAACCGGAGTTGGACAGGAACCCAAGACCCTCCTCACTCAACTAGAAGGAACAGCAGGGCTTGCTTTACCCCTCTGCCAAGGGGGTGAAAATGTTGGTTGTTTCAGAGGCTTTGGAGAACATCGCCCGCTCCCGTGAACGCACGTGGAGAGCTGCCAGCTACTGTCATGGTCCCATTATGCATACTGGGATTCTGATCAGAAGAGTCACACTCCAGAGAGGCAGCTGTTCTCGTCCGCAGGTGGGGTATCCGCCTGACATCACTGGAGCTGAAGGCACATAGCCCCCTGGACAGCCGGGGACAAGGGCGGTGGCCTTCCAGCAGAGCCACCTGCCTCAGCCTGACAGATTGACGCAAGGAAGGTGGAAACGGTCTGTTCCTGGCCTTGTCTGACCAGCGGAGGAGGATTGAGAAATGTGTCTGGCATTGGCGCTGCAAGGAGAATACATAAGCAGCCAAGTCACTTACTGGAAAAGAAATGAGCTAATGTGCCAAGCCAGCCTGAATCTTAATGGGAGGACAAGGCAGTGGGGTGGGAAGGCGGACAAGAGGGCCTGGTCTGCGCACGGGTTTTCGGGTGCTGAGTGCCTTCCACCTCATGCCCTGTCCTGGGAGCAGCAGAGCCCCTTGGAAAGCAGTGATGGTTCTGAACATGACACTCTTTTTTTTTTCCCCCACAACTTTTTTTGTTGTTGTTTATTTTTTATTTTTCTTATTAGTCATCCATTTTATACACATCAGGGTATACATGTCAATCCCAATCTCCCAATTCATCCCACCACCACCACCATCCCCCGCCACTTTCCCCCCTTGGTGTCCATACGTTTTATCCCTACTTCTGTGTCTCAATTTCTGCTCGGCAAACTGGTTCATCTGTACCATTTTCTAGCTTCCCCATATATGCGTTAATATACGATACTTGTTTTTCTCTTTCTGACTTACTTCAGACTTACTTACTTGTTCCTTTTTATGGCTGAGTAATATTCCATTGTATATATGTACGACTTCTTTATCCATTCATCTGTTGATGGGCATTTGGTTGCTTCCATGACCTGGCTATTGTAAACAGTGCGGCAATGAACATTGGGGTGCATGTGTCTTTCTGAATTATGGTTTTCTCAGGGTATATGCCCAGTAGTGGGATTGCTCGGTCATATGGTAGTTCTATTTTTAGTTCTTTAAGGAACCTCCATACTGTTCTCCATAGTGGCTGTATCAATTTACATTCCCACCAACAGCGCAAGAGGGTTCCCTTTTCTTCACACCCTCTCCAGCATTTGTTGTTTGTAGATTTTCTGATGATGCCCATTCTAACCGGTGTGATGTGATACCTCTTGTAGTTTTGATTTGCATTTCTCTAATGAGTAGTGATGTTGAGCAGCTTTTCATGTGCTTCTTGGCCATCTGTATGTCTTCTTTGGAGAAAGGTCTATTGAGGTCTTCTGCCCATTTTTGGATTAGGTTGTTTGTTTTTTAAATATTGAGCTGCATGAGCTGTTTATATATTTTGGAGATTAATCCTTTGTCCATTGATTCATTTGCAAATATTTTCTCCAATTCTGAGGGTTGTCTTTTCTTCTTGTTTGTAGTTTCCTTTGCTTTGCAAAAGCTTTTAAGTTTCATTAGGTCTCATTTGTTTATTTTTGTTTTTATTTCCATTACTCTAGGTGGATCAAAAAATATCTTGCTGGGCTTCCCTGGTGGCGCAGTGGTTGAGAGTCTGCCTGCCGATGCAGGGGACATGGGTTCGTGCCCTGGTTCAGGAAGATCCCACATGCCATGGAGCAGCTGGGCCTGTGAGCCATGGCCGCTGAGCCTGTGCATCCAGAGCCTGTGCTCCGTAACGGAAGAGGCCACAACAGTGAGAGGCCCGCGTATCGCAAAAAAAAAAAAAAAATCTTGCTGTGATTTATGTCAAAGAGTGTTCTTCCTGTGTTTTCCTCGAAGGGTTTTATAGTGCCCAGTCTTACATTTAGGTCTCTAATCTATTTTGAGTTTATTTTTGTGTATAGTGTTAGGGAGTGTTCTAATTTCATTCTTTTCCATGTAGCTGCCCAGTTTTCCCAGCACAATTTATTGAAGATACTGTCCCTTCTCCATTGTATATCCTTGCCTCCTTTGTCATAGATTAGTTGACCATAGATGCGTGGGTTTATCTCTGGGCTTTCTATCCTGTTCCATTGATCTATATTTCTGTTTTTGTGCCAGGACCATATTGTCTTCATTACTGTAGCTTTGAAGTATAGTCTGAAGTCAGGGAGTCTGATTCCTCCAGCTCCGTTTTTTTTCCCTCAAGACTCCTTTTGTTATTCGGGGTCTTTTGTGTCTCTATACAAATTTTAAGACTTTTTGTTCTAGTTCTGTAAAAAATGCCATTGGTAATTTGATAGGGATTGCTTTGAATCTATAAACTGCTTTGGGTAGTATAGTTATTTTCACAATGTTGATTCTTCCAATCCAAGAACGTGGTATATCTCTCCATCTGTTTCTTTCATCTTTAATTTCTTTCATCAGTGTCTTATAGTTTTCTGCTACAGGTCTTTTGTCTCCCTAGGTAGGTTTATTCCTAGGTATTTTATACTTTTTGTTGCAAAGGTAAATGGGAGTGTTTCCTTAATTTCTTTTTCAGATTTTTTCATCATCAGTGTATAGGAATGCAGGAGATTTCTGTGCATTAATTTTGTATCCTGCAACTTGAACAAATTCATTGATTAGCTCTAGTAGTTTTCTGGTGGCATCTTTAGGATTCTCTATGTATAGTATCATATCATCTGCAAACAGTGACAGTTTTACTTCTTCTTTTCCAGTTTGAATTCTTTTATTTCTTTTTCTTCTCTGATTGCGGTGGCTAGGACTTCCAAAACTATGTTGAGTAATAGTGGTGAGAGTGGACATCCTTGCCTTCTTCCTGATCTTAGAGGAAATGCTTTCAGTTTTTCACCATTGAGAATGATGTTTGCTGTGGGTTTGTTGTATATGGCCTTTATCATGTTGAGGTAGGTTCCCTCTATGCCCACTTTCTGGAGAGTTTTTATCATAAATGGGTGTTGAATTTTGTCAGAAGCTTTTTCTGCATCTGTTGAGATGATCATATGGTTTTTATTCTTCAATTTGTTAATATGGTGTATCACATTGATTGATTTGTGCATACTGAAGAATCCTTGCATCTCTGGGATAAATCCCACTTGATCACGGTGTACGATCCTTTTAATGTGCTGTTGGATTCTGTTTGCTAGTATTTTGTTCAGGATTTTGCATCTATATTCACCAGTAATATTGGTCTGTAATTTTCTCTTTTTGTAGTATCTTTGTCTGGTTTTGGTATCAGGGTGACGGTGGCCTCATAGAATGGATTTGGGAGTTTTCCTTCCTCTGCAATATTTTGGAAGAGTTTGAGAAGGAGAGATGTTAGCTCTTCTCTAAATGTTTGATAGAATTCACCTGAGAAGCCATCTGGTCCTGGACTTTTGTTTGTTGGAAGATTTTTAATTACAGTTTCAATTTCATTACTTGTGATGGGTCTCTTCATATTTTTTATTTCTTCCTGGTTCAATCTTGGAAGATTATACCTTTCTAAGAATTTGTCCATTTCTTCCAGGTTGTCCATTTTATTGGCATAGAGTTGCTTGCAGTAGTCTCTTAGGATGCTTTGTATTTCTGTGGTGTTTGTTGTAACTTCTCCTTTTTCATTTCTAATTTTATTGATTTGAGTCCTCTCCCTCTTTTTCTTGATGAGTCTGGCTAATGGTTTATCAATTTTATTTATCTTCTCAAAGAACCAGCTTTTAGTTTTATTGATCTTTGCTGTTTTCTTTGTTTCTCTTTCATTTAATTCTGCTCTGATCTTTATGATTTATTTCCTTCTGCTAACTTCAGGTTTTGTTTGTTTTTCTTTCTCTAGTTCCTTTAGGTGTAATGTTAGATTGTTTATTTGAGATTTTTCTTGTTTCTTGAGGTAGACTTGTATAGCTATAAACTTCCCTCTCAGCACTGCTTTTGTTGCATCCCATAGGTTTTGGATCGTCGTGTTTTCATTGTCATTTGTCTCTAGGTATTTTTTGATTTCCTCTTTGATTTCTTCAGTGATCTCTTGGTTATTTAGTAATGTATTGTTTAGCCTCCAGGTGTTTGTGTTTTTTACAGTTTTTTCCCTGCAATTGATTTCTAATCTCATAGTGTGGTGGTCAGAAAAGATGATATGATTTCAATTTTCTTAAACTTACTGAGGCTTGATTTGTGACCCAAGATGTGATCTATCCTGGAGAATGTTCCGTGCACACTTGAGAAGAAAGTGTAATCTGCTGTTTTTGGATGGAATGTCCTATAAATATCCATTAAATCTATCTGGTCTGTTGTGTCATTTAAAGCTTGTGTTTCCTTATTAATTTTCTGTTTGGATGTTCTGTCCATTGGTGTAAGTGAGGTGTTAAAGTCCCCCAGTATTATTGTGTTACTGTTGATTTCCTCTTTTAGAGCTGTTATCAGTTGCCTTATGTATTGAGGTGCTCCTATGTTTGGTGCATATATATTTATAATTGCTATATCTTCTTCTTGGATTGATCCCTTGATCATTACGTAATGTCCTTCCTTGTTTCTTGTAACATTCTTTATTTTAAAGTCTATTTTATCTGCTATGAGTATTGCTACTCCACCTTTCTTTTGCTCTCTACATGGAATATCTTTTTCCATCCCCTCACTTTCAGTCTGTATGTGTCCCTAGGTCTGAAGTGGGTCTCTTGTAGACAGCATATATATGGGTCTTGTTTTTGTAGCCATTCAGGGAGCCTGTGTCTTTTGGTTAGAGCATTTAATCCATTCAGGTTTAAGGTAATTATTGATATATATGTTCCTATTACCATTTTCTTAATTGTTTTGTTTTTGTTTTTGTAGGTCCTTTTCTTTTCTTGTGTTTCTCACTTAGAGAAGTTCCTTTAGCATTTGTTGTAGTGCTGCTCTGGTGGTGCTGAATTGTCTTAGTTTTTGCTTGTTTGTAAAGCTTTTGATTTCTCCACCGAATCTAAATGAGATCCTTGTTGGGTAGAGTAATCTTGCTTGTGGGTTCTCCCCTTTCATCACTTTAAATATGTCATGCCACTCCCTTCAGGCTTGTAGAGTTTCTGCTGAGAAATAAGCTGTTAACCTTATGGGAGTTCCCTTGTATGTTATTTGTCGTTTTTCCCTTGCTTCTTTCAATAATTTTTCTTTGTCTTTAATTTTTGCCAATTTGATTACTATGTGTCTCAGTGTGTTTCTCCTTGGGTTTATCCTGTATGGGACTCTCTGTGCTTCCTGGACTTCGGTGGCTGTTTCCTTTCCCATTTTCAGGAAGTTTTCTACTATAATCTCTTTAAATATTTTCTTGGGTCCTTACTCTCTCTCTTCTCCTCCTGGGACCCCCATAATGTAAATGTTGTTGCGTTTAATGTTGTCCCAGAGGTCTCTTAGGCTCTCTTCATTTCTTTTCATTCTTTTTTCTTTATTCTGTTCCACAACAGTGAATTCCACCATTCTGTCTTCCAGGTCACTTATCCGTTCTTCTGCCTCAACTATTCTGCTACTGATTCCTTCTAGTGCTTTTCATTTCAGTTATTGTATCATTAATCTCTGTTTCTTTGTTCTTTAATTCTTCTAGGTCTTTGTTAAACAATCCTTGCATCTTCTTGATCTTTGCCTCCATTCTTTTTCCGAGGTCCTCGATCATCTTCACTATCATTATTCTGAATTCTTTTTCTGGAAGATTGCCTATCTCCGTTTCATTTAGTTGTTTTTCTGAGGTTTTATCTTGTTCCTTCCCCTGGTACATAGCCCTTTGCCTTTTCATCTTGTCTATCTTTCTGTGAATGTGGTTTTTGTTCCACAGGCTGCAGGATTTTAGTTCTTCTTCCTTCTGCTGTCTTCCCTCTGGGGGGTGAGGCTATCTACGAGGCTTGTGGAAGTTTCCTGATGGGAGGGACTTGTGATGGGTAGAGCTGGCTCTTGCTCTGGTGGGCAGAGCTCAGTAAAACTTTAATCCGCTTGTCTGCTGGTGGGTGGGGCTGGGTTCTCTCCCTGTTGGTTGTTTGGTCTGAGGCAACCCAATACTGGAGCCTACCCTGCTCTTTGGTGGGGCTAATGGTGGACTCTGGGAGGGCTCACACCAAGGAGTACTTCCCAGAACTTCTGCTGCCAGTGTCCTTGTCCCTTGGTGAGCCACAGCTGCCTCCTGTCTCTGCAGGAGACCCTCCAACACTAGCAGGTAGGTCTGGTTCAGTCTCCTATGGGGTCACTGCCCCTTCCCCTGGGCCCTGATGCACACACTACTTTGTGTGTGCCCTCCAAGAGTGGAGTCTCTGTTTCCCCCAATCCTGTTGAAGTCCTGCAATCAAATCTCGCTAGCCTTCAAAATCTGATTCTCTAGGAATTCCTCCTCCCGTTGCCAGACCTCCAGGCTGGGAAGCCTGACGTGTGGCTCAGAACCTTCACTCCAGTGGGTGGACTTCTGTGGTATAAGTGTTCTCCAGTTTGTGAGTCACCCACCCAGCAGTTATGGGATTTTATTTTATTGTGATAGCGCCCCTCTTGCCATCTCATTGCAGCTTCTCCTTTGTCTTTGCATGTGGGGTATCTTTTTTGGTGAGTTCCAGTGTCTTCCTGTCAATAACTGTTCAGCAGTTAGCTGTGATTCTGGTGTTTTCGAAAGAGGGAGTGAGAGCATGTCTTTCTACTCCGCCATCTTGAACCCATCTCACATGACACTCTTTAAGCTAAGAGCCAGCCTGGAGGATTGAAATGCACCCAAGAAAAAATGAGGCTTAAAATGAGAGTGGTCAGCAAGAACCCAGACCATGCTGACCTGGCCCACCTGCCACCCTTTCAGATGGGAAAGAGCCAAGAAAGGTTTGAGGACAATGAAGCCCACCCACGTGCTTTGTGGAGAATGCCCATCACTCTTTTTTTCCTGTTTATACCAATAATATCCATTAGTCAAAAATAAATAAGCAGGGGATGGGAGAGGGATGGATTGGGAGTTTGGGGTTAGCAGATGCAAACTATTATATATAGGATGGATAAACAACAAGGTCCTACTGTATAGCACAGGGAACTATATTCAATATCCTGTAACAAACTATAATGGAAAAGAATATGAACAAGAATATATATATGTATAACTGAATCACTTTGCTGTAGAGCAGAAATTAACACATTGTAAATCAAATATACTTCAGTAAAATTAATTTTTTTAAATCTCAAATAAATAAATAAGCCAAGAAAGAAGAGATGGAAACTCCTCATCATCCCACACACAGACATGGAGAGTGAGTGAACGCTGCATTGCACCCACTCAGGTCTCTGCATTTCCGACAAGCTCCTGGGTTATGCAGAGGCTGCTGGTCCAGGGACCACACTTTGAGTATCAGGGCCCTGCCAGATGTTTTTAAATATGCATGTATATACATTTTTGTTCTAAAAAGTTTCCATAGAGTACATACTATAATATTTTGTAACATGACTCAATTTAATAACTTATTGTGACTCCCTTTCTGTATAAAATTATACTTCAATAATAAATTTTAATTTTAATTGGATACACAGAATCTGATTGGATATAAGTTCCAGAATTTATTTAACCAATCTTCTATTGTTGGACACATGGGTTGTTTTCAATTTTTTTTCTATTATAAATAGCATTGTAACGATGAGTTTTGTGAATAAACCTTGTCATACATCCTAAACTATTTTTTTAGAATTTCAGTAAGTAAAGTTAAAGACATGAGTACTTTGTGGGCCTTCCATAAAGATTACTAAACTGCCCACCCTCCAAAAAAGTTCACCAACACGCACAACCACCGGCAGTATACCAATCACTCCCATTTAAAATAATTCTCCAGGACTTCCCTGGTGGCGCAGTGGTTAAGAATCTGCCTTCCAATGCAGGGGACACAGGTTCGAGCCCTGGTCCGGGAAGGTCCCACATGCCACAGAGTAACTAAGTCCGTGTGCCACAACTAGTGAGTCTGTGCTCTAGAGCCCATGAGCCACAACTACTGAGCCTACAAGCCACAACTACTGAAGCCCGTTCGCCTAGAGCCCGTGCTCCGCAACAAGAGAAGCCACTGCAATAAGCCCGCGCACCACAAAGAGTAGCCCCGTTCGCTGCAATGAAGACCCCATGCAGCCAAAGATAAAATATAAATAAATAGATTTATTTTTAAAAAAAAGATTTAAAAAAATTAAACAATTCATCAGTGAAGTAAAAGCAAATGATAGCCTCAGGTTCCTGTCTCAGCTTCTGTTACATCAGGAAAGTCATACAATTTCCTAATGGGAAAGCCCAGGCTCTCACTCCCTCATTCATTACACATCTACTCACCACCTAACTATGCAGTGAGGCATTGGATAGTCACCATTCAGAAAAGAACAACGATCCCATAAAAATGGTCTGTTTTCCCTACTGTTCTGCAAATACTCTAAGATCTCAAGAAATTACTTTCTTAGAAGGGCATACTGAGACGCTGTGTCTGTTGCCTTAGATTTGCCGATGAGGCACTTGAAGCCAAGCAGTGCGGTGACCTGCCCAGTCTCAGATCTCTAGGAAACCAGCCTGGTGGCTTGACTCCATCCTTTTCCTCTTCTGTCGAACCTAGCTGGTGCCCTCACAAAAGCGCATCTCAGTCCTCTCCTGGCTCCACCATGGAGATGTTCTGCTCCTCTGATTTCCTATGCACTCGGTCGGCACATGTCACTGAGGTACCATGCTGCGCTGTGGGCTGTGCGAGGTGAGAGGCGGCTGCCAGGGAGGGGGTTGGAGTGGCTGAGCCACGTCCATCAGCTCAAGGGGACCCGGTGAGCGTGGTGCTGGTCCCACGTCCTCAGGATCCAAGATGCACTTGGGATGAATGGCCCGCGTCAGCCTGTGCTGCTTCTGATGCCCATGCCGTACCAGCGTTACTTGTCCCCCTGCCCTGAGAGCCCTCAGGGCTGTGTGAGTGGGGGAGGACCCCTGCTGAGCCCTCCCATGACTGTGGGGAGGAGGAACTGTACTGCCAGGGGAGGCGGCAAGCCGGTTACAGGCCATGAATCCAGGCCTGGACTAGGACAGAAACAAAGAGACACCCAGGAGTCAGCCTGAGAAATGCATCAGAGTCCCGGCCGAGAGGACGGGGACAGCGAGCAAGGTGTCTAAGGTGATGGGACACTTTCCCTTGGGTATTACAGGGAATAGAAAGAGCGAGTTTGGGGGCAGAGGTTAAGAGAATAATCGGGACACGGTGAATCTGAAGTGCCTCTGGGACAGCCCGGTGGAAACGTCTGGTAGAAACCTGGACAAGAGGGTCCGGAAAACTGGGTCACGTGATGGTTACTTTTATGTGTCAACTAGACTGGGCTAGGGGATGTCCAGAGAGCTGGTAAAACATGGTGTGTCTGTGAGGGTGTTTCCAGAAGAGATTAGCATTTGAATTGGTGAACTGAGTAAAGCAGAGGGCCCTCCCCAATGTGTGTGGGCTTCACCCAATCCCCTGAGCACTCAAATAGAACAAAAAGGCAGAGGGAGGGTGAATTCACTCTCTGCTTGAGCTGAGACATCCGTCTTCTTCTGCCCTAGTGCCCCTGGGTCTCAGGCTTTCAGAATCAGATCGGAACTTGCACCACCAGCCCCGCCTGATTCTCAGGCCTTCAGGCTCCGACTGAATTACACCACTGGCTTTCTTGGTACTGCAGCTTGCAGGTGGCGGGTCGTGGGACTTCTTTGCCTCCATAATTACATAAGCCAATTCATATAATAAACCTCCTCTTATATACATAGCCACCTCTATCCTATTGGTTCTGTTTCTCTGGAGAACCCTGACTAGTACAGTCACTTACCCTCTCTGAGTCCCAGTGGGGACCTGAGCTGGTCTAGGAGTCCTTGGTCTCAATGCCTGGTGAAGCAGGAAGGGTGGATGCACATAGACCAAGGAAAGAGCAGAACCAGCGTGAAGAGGGCTGAGCAGAAAGCTCTGGCCTCCTGAGGGTTTCTGGGCATTTACTAGGCAGGTGGGCAAGTGCCCAGGAGGACAGGTTGCAAAGGAGGGTCAGAAAAAGCGAAGTAGATACACAGGGAGGAGCTGAAGGAGGAACATTTCCTAAAAAAAGACCCATTGAAACTGTAAATGCAGTCTTCTGTTGACCCACAAATCCACCTCCAAGAATCTGTCCATCAAAACCACTTACACAAATGCTTGAATACGCTTACAAAAATATTCATCGTTTTTGTAACAGAGAAAAATTGGAGGCAACCCCTGTGCTTAAGGCAGCACCTGGCACACAGTACCACTTCATAAGCCATTCATTTAATGAATGAATGAACTCAGTTTCATTAATAGGACTACTGCTCACCTAAATTATGGAAGATCAATTCCAAGTGCAACTCTGCTGCCATAAAAAATTAAGTAGACTTATATTCAGGGATGTTTACGGTGTCCTGTAAAGTGAAAAAGTCACCAAATGTTTCAGATAAACATGGACTCCTTTCTGAAAATACCTATGTGTATATTTGCATACATACGTATTATACATCATATACTGACATTAATTTGCAGGGGATTTGTTGAGAAAGGGGAAACTTTTAAGGGACTGAGGGAAGCAGGAAAGGGCAGGGGAGGAAGCCAGGGAAGGTTGTGGGCCCATCAGAAGCGTCACCTGATCTCAATGGGAGCTCTGGAGCATGAATGGCATCACGGAGCTGCCCCACCTCAAAGCAAGGGGACCAGGCTTTCATTTCTGCATTATTCAGTCACTGGTTGGGGGCTGCCCCCATGGGACACGCATTGACCTCCCAGACACTGCTGGACAAGGCAGATGGTTTCGGCCGAGGTGATTCTCCAGAAAAGGGTGCAACACTGAACCATTAGCAGCTGGGATGGGTGTATTGGTTAGATGAAGAAAATCTAGGTCACACCAACAGTGTCTAATATAGATGTACAAATGTGTATGTGTGTGCTTGCAGGTGTGCAGAAAAAATCTCGAAGAATATCCCCCAAGGTATCAATAGCAAATACCTCCAAAGATGGAGATGGGGGTGGAGAAGGGCAATGGAAGAAGAAAATTTTATATTTCACTTAATATATTTCCATCTTGTAATAAAAAACAAAAGGAAATTGGCCAGCAGAGCTAAAAGCTGCAGATAGGCCAAGCCGTCTAAAAATGGAGAAGAGCCCCTGTGGGCTGATGAGAAGAACCTTCTGACTGCAGGGTGTTTGGGGATCAGACCTAGGAACACTTGAGGGGGGGCATGAAATAGGGCCAGCATTCTGGCAGAGGGTGTTGGAGAACATGGTGGGTGGCCAGGAGCCATACCTCTGGGCCATGCAGGGACCCTTAGCCAAATCAGCCTTTCTGGGGCTGAGACTCCCCATCTCACTTCACTCTCAGTGCTCACTCTATAATGAATGATTTTTCCTTTCTCTTGAAATGAATGAACAAATGGGAGTCTTAAGGAAGTTATGCCAAAAGCCAGGATGTTCCTTCCCAGAAGATAAATCGTACACATTGTCATGAGGGAGAGCAGCAACTTGTCGGGAATTATGCGTCTTTGCTATTTGAGGTCCCTCTTAGAAATTAGAGTGCCAGAGCACCTGGCCCACTGAGAGGTGGGAGGGTGGGGAGGAGATGGTGACCAGACAGGCCCAGAGGACACCAGCCCCGTGGGCAGGAGAGTCCTTGCATCCAATCCCCTGCCACAGCAAAGCTTCTCCTGGGCCCTCCAGCCCAGCAACCTCCTGGTCCTTGTCACGGGATGGGAGCCAGGCTGAGAGCCTGACCACCAAGAACAGGGCCACAGACAGTGTAGCAGGCGGTGGAAGCCCAGGAGACTCAATCGGTGTCTGCTGGCTCAAAGCAGGGGCAATCACACATTTGTGTCTATCTCAGTGAGCCTGGGCTGCCACAGACCAGGTGGCTTAAACAACAAACATTTACTTCTCACAGTTGTAGACGCTGGAAGTCCAAGATTCAGGATGCCAGCGTGATCGGGTTCTGCTGAGGCCCCCTTTCTGGTTTACAATCAGCCACCTTGTCATTGTATGCTCACATGGCGGAGAAAGAGAGAGGGCTATCTTTTATCCTCTTCTTATAAGGGCACTAATCGCATCATGGGGCTCTACCCTCATGACCTAATTTCCTGCCAAAGGCCCTGCATCCTAATACCATCCAATGGGGTTAGAATTTCAACAAATGAATTTTGGAAAGTCCATAGCTGCAGTGGTGTTCCAAGATGGTAAACCTTCAGGAGAAGACAACCTTGTGAAGGTTGCTTAGTGAATTTAGAACAACATGATATGATAATGTATGATGATGATGACACTTAAGCAGCTGGTTCTGGCAGGATCTGAAAACATGCATAGTGCCCAAAAAACATGTTATGTTGGAGCAAACGAGCCTGTAAATGTGACTGGGCAAAGGGTCACTCTCCAGGAAACACTGATGATCCCAGAAGGTGTGGCCCAGTCCCTGCATTAGCTCCTCAGAAGCCCCCTATGGAATGTTTCTGTACCATGGCAAGCGTGTTGGAAAAGCATGAGGTCAAGAGAATGGAAAGGAGATATTAATGATAGATGAATTAACACAGCAAAGCAAGTATGTACAATAGGTGCTGCACCCTAAATTCTGAATATGTAGAGCCAACTTTTCTATCTGTTGTTAGGAATGGCAACAGTTAAGACTACACAAAATGATGCTTGGACATATGAGATAGGTGGTTAGGGTGTCAGAAACAAGCCACTGTGGGTGACAATGGATCTCAGTTTAGAAATGATGGTGTGAGTCACATAGACCACTAATACCTTGACCAAATCATTTCAGAGTGGGATGTGGAGACTTGGGGTGCAAACATGGGAGTGGCATGTGACAGTAATTTTTTCCCCAGATACACTACAAAAATTACAGGGTAATGGAAAAAAGGCGTAGACTCCACCTTCAGCAAAAGTAGGACACAGTAATGATCTATAGACTCAAATTTTGTGTAAGGACTATCAAAATAAACTGAAATCTGCTCAGAATTCATATGGGGAGAAGCTGAGCCAGAGAGGAGTCCTTGTGAGCAGCAGATCTCAGGAGACAATCACAAAAAGTGTCTTTCCTATAGGTAAGGGGCACACTCCAGAGTATAGACCTATATCGGTGACCTGCAGCAATGGCTGTGGGATGGCGGGAGCAGCAAGCAGGAGGTGACAGACCCAACAAAGGAGGAAGTACTATGAAAACATCCAGCATGAGGCTGCAATTCTCAGAAATTGCCAGTAAAAAACATTCCCTAAAATAACCTCCTACCGATATCAAAGCAAGGAAAATCCAACTCATTACACGATGAGCTAAAAGGCTGCTGGCATGGCATCAGTATAAAGACAAAATCAGGAAAAAAAAAAGGGAGTAAGATCAGTAAAACTTACCAGGCAAAGAATACCCACCTGAAAAACGTTGCCATAAAATTGTTAATAACAAAACATCTTTCTACGAATTGAAAAAAAAAAACTTTATAAAGCAACAACATATTTAAAGGAAGATTACAAAGTAGAAATACAAGATGGTGAGAAAACCAAAGTGAATAAAAAAGAGTGTAGACATGAGGAAAATGTATTAAGGGACACAGGGGATAGAAATGAGACAGGCAACCAAAATGAAACACGCAAGAAAGAACTAAAAGAATCTGAGAGGATAAAAAAGGATTTGAGACAGAGATCAGAGTTAGCATATTTGGCCTATAAATAATTGTAAATGAGGGCTCCTCATGTGTTTTTTGGAAAAGGATTTTCAGATTACATCACAAAGTAAAAACCCAGCTCTATGCTGAATACAAGAGAAGCACTGAAAGATGGACAAATATACCATGCAAATGTAAATAAATAAGATCATTGCCTCATGCACTTCTCTCTGTTAAGCACATTCTTTAAACAAGTCTCACAGGAGCATGAACTACAAGAACCACACACTTCTAAACACAGGGCTTTACAAAGACAACTATGTTCATCTTCTCATGCAGTGTTTAAATATGTCTCAGAGTGTCACTCTGTAAAACGCTGTGTTTAGAAGTGTTTGGTTCCTGTAGTTCATGATGGGAATGCAAAGTGGTACAGCCACTTAGAAAACAGTTGAGCATTTTCTAAAAAAGTTATAGATACCCTTACTAAATGACCCAGTAATCCTACTCTTGGGGATTTATCCCAGAGAAAAGGAGACTTACATTCCCACAAATACCTGTACACAAATGTACCTAGCAGCTCTATTCATAACTGCCAAAAACAACCGAAATGGTCTCCAATGGACGAATGTGGTATATGCATACAATAGAATACTACTCAGCAATGAAAAGGGAAGAAAATCTTGATACCCAAAACTATCTGGATGAATTTCAAAGGTATTGTGCTTAGCGAAAGTAGCCAGTCTCAAAAGGTTATAGACCATATGATTCTACTCCTAGGTAATTTTCTAAAAGACAAAATTATAGTGATGGAGAACAGATCAGTTGTTTAGAGAAGCTAGAAATAGAGGGATGGTGTGAATAGCATGAGAGTTTTGTGTTTTTAGGTCATAGAACAGTTTTGCATCCTGATTAAGGTGGTAGCTATGTAAATATACTATATATATATATATATATATATATATATATATATATATATATATAAACAATTCATCAAGCTATACACCAAAAGGATTTTTAAAAGTCAATTTTACTGTATAATTATTTTTTAAATAAATTCATTTAGTCATTTAAAGAAAAATAAACTGAGAGAAAACATAAAGAAGACATTAACAAAGATAAAAACAGAAATTAGTGATTTGGAAAAAAGAAAAATAGCATGGGACTTCCCTGGTGGTCCAGTGGTAAAGAATCCACCTTCCAATACAGGGGACGCAGGTTTAATCCCTGGTTAGGCAACTAAGATCCTACATGCCGTGGGGCAACTAAGCCCACGCACCACAACTACTGAGCTCCCGCGTCTCAACTAGAGAGCTCACATGCCACAAACTACAGAGCCCACACCCTCTGGAGCCCGCGTCACAACTAGAGAGATGCCCACACACCACAATGAAGAACCCGCTCACCACAGCAAAAGATCCCACATGCCGCAGTGAAGACCTGATGCAGCCAAATAAATAAATATTTTTTAAAAAAAGCAAAATAGCATAATTGACAAATAAATTCAAAATCTGGTTGTTGGGGGGATGGTGGTGGGTTGGAATCTATAAGCCACTAACATGAGGGAAAAAAATGTTTTTAATACCACAAAGAAATAATGAGGGAGAAATAACCAGAAACAGAAAATTAAAAGAATTATAAAGATTTACTTGGTCAATTCTATTCAAATATATTTGAAAACATTTAAGAAATCAGTAATTTCCTAGAAAAATATAACTTATTGGAATGAACTTCAAAAGAGTTAGAAAATATAAATAGAGTGATTTGCAAGAGGTAGATAAGATTGCTGTTACAGGTTGAATTGTGTCCTCCAAATTTTATATATTGAAGTTCTAACCCCCAGCAGTTCAAAAGGTGCCCTTATTTAGGGATACAGTCATTGCAGATGTAATTAGTTAAGTTAGGATGAAGTCCCAATGGAGCAGGTTGAGCCCTAATACAATATGACCGGTGTCCTTATAAAAAGGGGAAATGTGGACACAAACACAGGTACACAGGGAGATGTCATGAGAAGATTGGAAGTTTGTTGCCACAAACCAAGGGATTACCAGAAGCTAGGAGAGAGGGCTGGAACACATCCTTCCCCAGAGCCTGCAGAGGAGCATGACCTTGTCAACACCTTGATATCAGACTTCTGGACTCCAGAACTGTGAGACAATAAATTTCTGTTGTTGAAGCCACTCAGTTTGAGGTACCTTGTTATGGCAGCCCCGGAAAACTAACATAGGTTTCAATGAATTATTCTCCAGAATAGCCTTAGATAATTTTATAAGGTAATTTACATAGCTTTTAATAAATAACAATACTTTCAGTGCTTTTTGAACTGCTACAAAGTGGTGAAAATGAGAAAAACTTCCAATATTTTTCTATGAAGTAAATATAACATTGAAACCTGATGAGGAGTGCACCCACAAAAAGGGAGAAGGTATAGACCAATCTTAATTATTAATTCCGATTTTAAAATCCTAAATTAAATATTCAAAAACAAAATTTATCAATGCACTAAGATAAATATACATCATTATGACTAAGCAGAATTTATTCCAAGAATAAGACGATGACTGAATATTAGGAAATTAATATAATTCATAAATTCAATGGCTCTAAAGAGAAAAATTATATGATCACCTCCGTAGACCATAAGTTTTATACCCAGTCTTAGTTTAAATATTTTAAATGAAACAAGAATAGATTAATACTTCATAACATGATAAATGTATATCAATCTCAAAAATTCATATCCCTAGAAGAATTCCTAACAGTGTCAGAAACAAAACAAGAATGTCCTCTATTACCATTATGATATAATATTGCACTGGAGGAACCAGCCAATACAATTAGACAAGAGAAATAAATTAGTAGAAATACTGGAAAGAGAAACTATGGTATGATTGTATACCTGGAAAATCCAAGATAATCAATTAAAAAGTATAACAATAAGAAAATTTATTAAATTAGCAGAGAACAAAATTAATATACCAAAATCCATAGCTTTTCACATATAAAAGCAACAATCAAGTAGAAAATATGAATTATCAACCTAATAACAAAAAGACAAATAGCCTAATTTTTAAACGGGGCAAAGGACTTGAGTACACACCTTTAAAGAAGACACACAAATAGTCAATAAACATATGAAAAGATGTTCAGCAGAATTAGTCATTAGGGAAACATAAATCAAAACCATAGTGAGATACTACTTCATACTCTCTAGAATGGTTATGAAAAAAAAAGATGGACAATAACAAGTACTGATGAGGTTGCATAGAAATTTAAACCCTCACAAACTATTGATGGGAATATAAAATGGTGCAGCCACTTTAGAAAACAGTATGGCAGTTCCTTAAAATGCTAAAAATAGAGTTACCATATGACCCAGTAATTCCACCCTTAGGTATATACCTGAAGTACTGTGATTTATAAGAAATATGTATTTGGCCATTCAGATGACCAAAATATTTTTCTCATATACATTTGGTCTTTGTTTATAGTTCCTGGCTCACAGCTCCCCAAACCCTTGGTATCTCCTGAGTGATAAGAACAATGGGAGCATCTTCTTTCACAGTATTTGGTGTCTTGCTCTCAGTTCATGAAATGGCTTCAGAGCCGTAAAGGTGAAATGGGTGTATTGTTATTTGTATCAAGCCCCTTTCCACCACACTGTGTTTATGTTAACAAGGTGACTTTTGGAAAGCACCTAAACATGGGGGCTGGTTGCCAAGGGAACTGACCATAAATAGTGGGTTGGAACTTTCAGTCCCACTCTCTGAGTTCCTGGAATGGGGGAAGGGCTAGAGGTTGAATCAATCACCAATGACCAATGATTTAATCAATAATGGCTATGTATGGAAGCCTCCATAAAACCCAAAAGGACTGGGCTCAGAGAGCTTCCAGGTTGGTGAATACGTGGAGATTTGGGGAGAGGGGCACCCTCAGCGAGGGAGCATGGATGCTCTGCACCCATTCCACATGCCTTGCCCCAGAGGTCCCCAGCCTGTTAGGAACCGGGCCACACAGCAGGAGGTGAGTGGCGGGCGAGCTAGCAAAACTTCATCTGCCACTCCCCATTGCTCCCCATCACTCCCATTACTGCCTGTACCATTCCCCTGCCACCACCCCATCCGTAGAAAAACTGTCTTCCACAAAACCAGTCCCTGGTGCCAAAAAGGTTGGGGACCGCTGCCTTGCCCTATGCATCTCTTGCATCTGACTGTTCCGGAGTTATATCTTTTTATACTAACCTGGTGATCTAGTAAGTAAAATGTTTCTTCGAGTTCTGTGAGCCACTCTAGCAAATTAATCAAACCAAGGAGGAGGTTATTGGAACTTCCAATCTATAGCCAGTTGGTCAGAAGCCCCAGTGACACCCTGGACTTTTGACTGGCATCTGAAGTGGTGGGGGTGGGGAGGGCAGTCTTGTGAGACTGCGCCCTTAACCTGTGGAATCTGATGCCACCTCCAGGTAAATAGTGTCAGAATTCAGTTGAGCTGTAGGACACTTAGCTGATGTCCAAGAATTGCATGGTGGTGTGAGAAACCACCCTCCACACACATTGGAATTGATTCCAGAACCTCTTAATACCCAAGAGAATTAAAAGCATGTCCACACAAAAACTTGTACACGAATGTCCATAGTAGAATTATTCATAGCAGCCCCAAAGTGGAAATGACCTAAATGTCTATCAGCTAATGAATGGATACACAAAATGTGGTATGGTCACACAGTGGAATATTATTTGGCAATAAAAAACAAAGTACTGATACATGCTACAACATGAATGAAAACATTATTTTATGCAAAAAAAGCTAGTCACAGAAGACCACATATTGTATGATTCCATTTATATAAACTGTCTAGAATAGGCAAATAGTGACAGAAAGTAGATTAGTGGTTGCTTGGGGCTGGAGCAGGTTGGGGCAGGGGGAGGAACAGGAATTGGAGTGACTGCTAATGTGAACCTGGTTTCTTTTTTGGGTCAAAAATGTTCTAAGGGGCTTCCCTTGTGGCACAGTGGTTAAGAATCCACCTGCCAATGCAGGGGACATGGGTTTGAGCCCTGGTCTGGGAAGATCCCCCATGCCATGGAACAACTAAGCCCATGTGCCACAATTACTGAGCCTGCGCTCTAGAGCCCGCAAGCCACAACTACTGAGCCCACGTGCCACAACTACTGAAGCTGGCGCACCTAGAGCCTGTGTTCCACAACAAGAGAAGCCACCACAATGAGAAGCCCGCACACTGCAACAAAGAGTAGGCCCCGCTCACTGCAACTAGAGAAAGCCTGCATGCAGCAATGAAGACCCAACACAGTGAAAAATAAATAAAAAAACAAATAATAAAATAAATTTTAAAAAAAGATGTTCTAAAATTAGTTTGTAGTGGTGTTACCCAACTCTGTGACTATGTTAAAAACCACTTTAAGTGAATTTTATGGCACGTGAAATATATTTCAATAAAGCTCTAATAAAGAAAAAGAAAATATCAATTAAGAAAAGACTTCAATTTCGATACAGCATTATTAACTCAAAATACCTAGGAGTAAACTCAAGAAATATGCAAGACCTATATGTTAAATTTAAAATGAAAAAAACCTTAAAATATTAAAAATACCAGTGGAGAAACAAAAATGAATTCTTGAGCAAATGGAAGTGGAGATGAAGAGACAATTATATAAAAAGGAGAATTCTCCTTGACTTACTTCATAAATTTAATGTGAATTCAATGAAAATATCAATGGACTTTTTTTTTAGCTAGACAAACTGGTCCTTAAGTATACATTGGAAAGTAAAAAAAAAAACAAAGACTGTCTAGTAAAACTATGAGGAAGAAAAGTAATGATGGCGTAAGAGTCCTACTAGTTATTAAAATTTTTATAAAGCCTCAGTAACTAAAACAGTATGGTATTGATTTCATGGATAGTCAGATGGAACAATGGAATAGATTTTAAAATCTAGTAATGGATTCAGGTAGAGCAAATTAGTGTGCAATATAGGTGGAATCTCAAATAATGGAGGAAGATGAATTTTTGATAAATAATTTCATGACATCTTCATACTCATTTTGAAATAAAATTAGTATATCTGTACTTGCCCCATGAAGCCAAGATAAATTCCAAATAGATTAAAGATTACAATATTAAAAACTGAACAAAAAGTTCTAGAAGAAAGCATTTTTGGAAGATTCTTTTTAAAACTTTGAAGGAGGGAAAGCCTTTCTTACCATAACTCAAAATCTAAAGTCCGTGAAAGAAAAGATTGATAAATGTGTCTATAAGAGAATTTAAAAATTTTTGTATTGTAAAAACAAAACAAAACAAAAAAACACTATAAGCAATATAGTGTTTATATATCAAAAAACAAATGATAATCTGGAGGAAACACTGTATCTCATATCAGACAGAGAGCTAATCTCCCTAATATACAAAGAGCTCCAAAGAATTATCATGAATAAGACCAATAATTCAATTTTAAATGTATAAAGGCATTGGATAGAAAGTCCATTAAAAAATACAAAGAATTCTGGAAAGATGCTTAACCTTACTCATATTGAGAGAAATGCAAATTAAAGTTACACTAAAAACTATTTTTCACCTATCAGATTGGCAAAATCTTTTTAAAATCTGAGATGTTCTGTCTGAGGCTGGGGCTCTTACACATTGCTGGCTGGAGTATAAATTGGTCCACTCCTATGGAGAGCAATTTAACTATCAGAAATCACAAAATCAGATGGCCCTTGACTCAGCATTTCCAATTTGGGGGGGGGGATTTATCCTATAGACAACCTTTCACATATGTGAAATGGTGTGGGGTATTCACTGCAGCACTATTTTTTCATAGTAAACATTGTTTGGAAACTACCTAAATATTTATCAGCCTGGGCCTTAAGCATGCTGGAGAGAGCTAAGGAGCAGGTCAGGGGATTGAAAGAAAAAGTTGAGAACATTTCAGAAGGCAGAAAAGAATAAAGTGTTTAAAACTATAAAAGCAAGCTAAAAGACATGGAGGATAGATGTGGAAGTGCCAACATCCAGAAGGGAAGGAGGTAATGGAATCCTACACACACACACACACAAATGGAAAAGAGAGAGAGAGAGACAGATTTGAATAAAGGCAAAGATAAATTTCCCAGAAATAAAGACTTCGTATTGAAGGGGCTCATAAAGTGCTAAACAGACAAGATAAAGACACACCCAGTCTCGTCACAGTGAAACTTAAGAAAACAAGAGACAAAGAGAAAATTCTAAAAGCTTACAGAAAACCTTACACAGGAGTAAGAATCACATTGGCCTCAAACTTTTTAAAAGCAACACTGGAAGCAATAGAGCAATTGAAAGATATTTTAAAAGTATTGAAGAAAAAGAACTTTGAAACTAGAGTTTTAATCTCCAGCCAATTTTCCACAAAAACCTCAGAGAATATTAAAAATATACTCAGGCATATATAGGGCCTCAGGCTTGTCACTCAAAGACTCACAAAAACCCACAATGAGAAGAGTTCTACAGAAACAAAGAAATAAGGAGAGAAACAAATTCAGAAGTATGATATAGAAGATGTGGGCAATAGGGTCCTGAAATACATCAGCAAATACTGTCTTTGTTTTAGAAAGAAATGAGGGATGAAAAAAAGAAAGAAAGGAAAATAGGGGAAAATTAATGCAAGAAGAAAGGAAAGATGGAAGGAAGAGAGGGAAGAGGTAAGGAGAAAAGAAATATAAAAACAAAGAAAAGAAAAGAACATAATTATGGCAATTAAAAATTAAGATTCTACACAAGGTGTATGAGTCCACTTACTTAAAATGTCCAGAATAGGCAGCTCTATAGAGACAAAGTATATTAGTGGTTGCCTAGGGCTGTAGGGGAGGGGAGGTAAAAAGGGGAATAATTGCTAATGGGTATGAGAGATTTTCCAGGGTGATGAAATGTTCTAAAATTGATTGTAGTGCTATTGTTCTGGATTTTGTGAGCTTAAAACATTTGTCATCTTTTTAAAATTTATAATTTGTTGTGATTTGTTCTCATTCTAAATAAATAGTCTCTTCTCTGAAAATAAATAAATAAATAAGTTTCATCCACAGAATCAGAAAAAATAAAATAAATTTTTTAAAAAAGGGCTTCCCAGGTGGCACAGTAGTTAAGAATCCACCTGGAGTTAGACTCATCCACCAGAAGGCAGACAGCAGAAGCAAGAAGAACTACAGTCCTGCAGCCGTGGAACAAAAACCACATTCACAGAAAGACAGACAGGATCAAAAGGCAGAGGGCTATGTACCAGATGAAGGAACAAGATAAAACCCCAGAAAAACAACTAAATGAAGTAGAGATAGGCAACCTTCCAGAAATAGAATTCAGAATAATGATAGTGAAGATGATCCAGGACCTCAGAAAAAGAATGGAGGCAAAGATCGAGAAGATGCAATAATTGTTTAACAAAGACCTAGAAGAATTAAAGAACAAACACCTAGAAGAATTAAAGAACAAAGAAACAGAGATGAACAATACAATAACTGAAATGAAAAATACACTAGAAGGAATCAGTTGCAGAATAACTGAGGCAGAAGAACGGATACGTGACCTGGAAGACAGAATGGTGGAATTCACTGCTGTGGAAGAGACTAAAGAAAAAAGAATGAAAAGAAATGAAGAGAGCCTAAGAGACCTCTGGGACAACATTAAATGCAACAACATTTACATTATGGGGGTCCCAGGAGGAGAAGAGAGAGAGTAAGGACCCAAGAAAATATTTAAAGAGATTATAGTAGAAAACTTCCTGAAAATGGAAAGGAAACAGCCACCCAAGTCCAGGAAGCACAGAGAGTCTCATACAGGATAAACCCAAGGAGAAACACGCTGAGACACATAGTAAGCAAATTGGCAAAAATTAAAGACAAAGAAAAATTATTGAAAGCAGCAAGGGAAAAATGACAAATAACATACAAGGGAACTCCCATAAGGTTAACAGCTTATTTCTCAGCAGAAACTCTACAAGCCAGAAAGGAGTGGCATGACATATTTAAAGTGATGAAAGGGAAGAACCTACAAGCAAGATTACTCTATCCGGCAAGGATCTCATTCAGATTCGATGGAGAAATCAAAAGCTTTACCAACAAGAAAAAGCTAAGATAATTCAGCAGCACAAACCAGCTCTACAACAAATGCTAAAGGAACTTCTCTAAGTGGGAAACACAAGAGAAGAAAAGGACCTACAAAAATAAAACAAAAACAATTAAGAAAATGGTAATAGGCACATACATATCGATAATTACCTTAAATGTGAATGGATTAAATGCTCCAACCAAAAGACACAGGCTCGCTGAATGGCTACAAAAACAAGACCCATATATATACTGTCTACAAGAGACCCACTTCAGACCTAGTGACACATACAGACTGAAAGTGAGGGAATGGAAAAAGATATTCCATGCAAATGGAAATCAAAAGAGAGGTGCAGTAGCAATACTCATATCAGATAAAATAGACTTTAAAATAAAGAATGTTACAAGAGACGAGGAAGGACACTATATAATGATGAAGGGATCAATCCAAGAGGAAGATATAACAATTATAAACATAAAAGCTCCCAACATAGGAGCACCTCAATACATAAGGCAACTGCTAACAGCTCTAAAAGAGGAAATCGACAGTATCACAATAATAGTGGGGGACTTTAACGACTCACTAACACCAATGGACAGATCACCCAAACAGAAAATTAATAAGGAAACACAAACTTTAAATGACACAATAGACCAGATAGATTTAATGGATATTTATAGGACATTCTATCCAAAAACGGCAGATTACACTTTCTTTTCTAGTACACACAGAACATTCTCCAGGATAGATCACATCTTGGGTCACAAATCAAGCCTCAGTAAATTTAAGAAACTTGAAATCATAACAAGCATCTTTTCGGACCACAATGCTATGAGATTAGAAATCTGTTACAGGGGAAAAAAATGGAAAAAATACAAACACATGGAAGCTTAACAATACGTTACTAAATAACCAAGAGATCACTGAAGAAATCAAAGAGGAAATCAAAAAATACATAGAGACAAATGACAATGAAGACATGACGATCCAAAACCTATGGGTTGCAACAAACGCAGTTCTAAGAGGGAAGTTTATAGCAATACAAGGCTACCTCATGAAACAAGAAAAATCTCAAATAAACAATCTAACGTTACACCTAAAGGAACTAGAGAAAGAAAAACAAACAAAACCTGAAGTTAGCAGAAGGAAAGAAATCATAAAAATCAGAGCCGAAATAAATGTAATAGAAAC
The DNA here is from genome assembly GCF_964270905.1 of Leucopleurus acutus. Taxonomy (NCBI): domain Eukaryota; kingdom Metazoa; phylum Chordata; class Mammalia; order Artiodactyla; family Delphinidae; genus Leucopleurus; species Leucopleurus acutus. Next base: position 74,827,849 of record NC_139156.1, read on the forward strand.
AATAGCAAAGATCAATAAAACTAAAAGCTGGTTCTTTGAGAAGATAAACAAAATTGATAAACCATTAGTCAGACTCATCAAGAAAAAGAGGGAGAGGACTCAAATCAATAGAATTAGAAATGAAAAAGGAGAAGTTACAACAGACACCGCAGAAATACAAAGCATCCTAAGAGACTACTACAAGTAACTCTATGCCAATAAAATGGACAACCTGGAAGAAATGGAAAAATTCTTAGAAAGGTATAACCTTCCAAGACTGACCCAGGAAGAAATAGAAAATATGAAGAGACCCATCACAAGTAATGAAATTGAAACTGTGATTAAAAATCTTCCAACAAACAAAAGTCCAGGACCAGATGGCTTCATAGGCGAATTCTATCAAACATTTAGAGAAGAGCTAACACCTATCCTTCTCAAATCTTCCAAAATATAGCAGAGGGAGGAACACTTCCAAACTCATTCTGTGAGGGCCACCATCACCCTGATACCAAAACCAGACAAAGATACTACAAAAAGAGAAAATTACAGACCAATATTACTGGTGAATATAGATGCAAAAATCCTCAACAAAATACTAGCAAACAGAATCCAACAACACATTAAAAGGATCATACAACATGATCAAGTGGGATTTATCCCAGGATGCAAGGATTCTTCAATATGCACAAATCAATCAATGTGATACACCATATTAACAAATTGAAGAATAAATCCATATGATCATCTCAACAGATACAGAAAAAGCTTTTGACAAAATTTAACACCCATTTATGAAAAAACTCTCAAGAAAGTGGGCATACAGGGAACCTACCACAACATAATAAAGGCCATATACAACATCATTCTCAATGTGAAAAACTGAAAGCATTACCTCTAAGATCAGGAACAAGACAAGGATGTCCACTCTCACCACTATTATTCAACATAGTTTTGGAAGTCCTAGCCATGGCAATCAGAGAAGAAAAAGAAATAAAAGAATCCGAATTGGAAAAGAAGAAGTAAAACTGTCACTGTTTGCAGATGATATGATACTATACATAGAGAATCCTAAAGATGCCACCAGAAAACTACTGGAGCTAATCAGTGAATTTGATAAAGTTGCAGGATACAAAATTAATGCACAGAAACCTCTTGCATTCCTATACACTGATGATGAAAAATCTGAAAGAGAAATTAAGGAAACACTCCCATTTACTACTGCAACAAAAAGAATAAAATACCTAGGAATAAACCTACCTAGGGAGACAAAAGACCTGTATGCAAAAACTATAAGACACTGCTGAAAGAAATTAAAGATGAAGGAAACAGATGGAGAGTTACACCATGTTCTTCTATTGGAAGAATCAATATTGTGAAAATGACTATACTACCTAAAGCAATCTACAGAGTCAATGCAATCCTTATCAAATTACCAATAGCATTTTTTACAGAACTAGAACAAAAAGTCTTAAAATTTGTATGGAGACACAGAAGACTCCGAATAACCAAAGGAGTCTTGAGGGAAAAAAACGGAGCTGGAGGAATCAGACTCCCTGACTTCAGACTATACTTCAAAGCTACAGTAATCAAGACAATATGGTCGTGGCACAAAAACAGAAATATAGATCAATGGAACAGGATAGAAAGCCCAGAGATAAACCCATGCACCTATGGTCAACTAATCTATGACAAAGGAGGCAAGGATATACAATGGAGAAAAGACAGTCTCTTCAATAAGTGGTGCTGGGAAAACTGGACAGTTACATGGAAAAGAATGAAATTAGAACACTCCTTAACACCATACACAAAAATAAACTCAAAATGGATTAGAGACCTAAATGTAAGACCGGACACTATGAAACTCTTAGAGGAAAACATAGGAAGAACACTCTTTGACATAAATCACAGCAAGATCTTTTTTGATCCACCTCCTAGAGTAATGGAAATAAAAACAAAAATAAACGAATGGGACCTAGTGAAACTTAAAAGCTTTTGCAAAGCAAAGGAAACTACAAACAAGACGAAAAGACAACCCTCAGAATGGGAGAAAATATTTGCAAATGAATCAGTGGACAACAGATTAATCTCCAAAATATAAAAACAGCTCATGCAGCTCAATATTTAAAAAAACAAACAACCCAATCCAAAAATGGGCAAAAGACCTAAGTAGACATTTCTCCAAAGAAGACATCCAGATGGCCAAGAAGCACATGAAAAGCTGCTCAACATCACTAATTATTAGAAAATGCAAATCAGAACTACAATGTGGTATCACCTCACACCAGTTAGAATGGGCATCATCAGAAAATCTACAACAACAAATATGGAGAGAGTGAGGAGAAAAGGGAACCCTCTTGCACTGTTGGTGGGAATGTAAATTGATACAGCCACTATGGAGAACAATATGGAGGTTCCTTAAAAAACTAAACATAGAATTACCATATGACCCAGCAATCCCACTACTGGGCATATACCCAGAGAAAACCATAATTCAAAAAGACACATGCACCCCAATGTTCATTGCACCACTATTTACAATAGCCAGGTCGTGGAAGCAACCTAAATGCCCATCGACAGATGAATGGATAAAGAAGTGGTACATATATACAATGGAGTATTACTCAGCCATAAAAAGGAACAAAATTGAGTCATTTGTAGAGATGTGGATGGATCTAGAGACTGTCATACAGAGTGAAGTAACTCAGAAAGAGAAAAACAAACATCGTATATTAACGCATATATGTGGAACCTAGAAAAATGGTACAGATGTACCGGTTTGCGGGGAAGAAATTGAGACACACATGTAGAGAAAAAACCTATGGACACCAAGGGGGGAAAGCTGTGGGTGGTGGGGGTGGTGGTGTGATGAATTGGGAGATTGGGATTGACAATGTATACACTGATGTGTATAAAATGGATGACTAAGACGACCCTGCTGTATAAGAAAATAAATAAAATTAAATTAAAAAAATAAAAGAATCTACCTGCCAATGCAGGGGACACGGGTTCAAGCCCTGGTCCAGGTAGATCCCACATGCCACGGAGCAACTAAGCCCGTGCACCCCAACTACTGAGCCTGCGCTCTAGAGCCTGCATGCCACAATGCCTAGAGCCCACGCACCGCAACAAAGAGTAGCCCCTGCTTGCCGCAACTAGAGAAAGCCTGCACACAGCAACGAAGTCCCAACACAGCCAAAAATAAATAAGTCAAATAAATAAATTTACTAAAAAAAAAAGAATTAAGATTCTAAACAATATCAAGATGACAGGGATTGGGGGATCAGGAAGAGATTGAAAGTGTTGTGAACATCTAATGTACTTACATCGTTAGAGGAAAGATGTACATATTAATATGCTTAGGAAAATAAAAGAGGTAAATAAACACGTATTTGGATTTTAAGGCAATTGCCGTATGAGTAAAAATAACAGTTGTAACTTTTAAATCAACGAAAGAAAACAACATATTCAATGGAAGACAGTAAATGGAAATATGAAATAAGTACTCAGAAATAATCACAATAATTACAAAAATATAAAAGGATTATATCCAACAGTTAAAAGGCTGAGGGTAAAACAACAGCAAGAAAACAGTATCCAACAATATGTGGTCTCCAGAAGAAACTTTTAAAACAAAGAGACACAGAAGAGTTGAAAATAAAAGGTGCAAATAGCCATTCCATGGAAATATAAACAAACAAAAAGCTTGTGGAATAATTGTAATATCTATACTGCATTGTATCTGAGGTTTCATCAGTTATATTATTTTATGTATAATTAAGAAAGAAAAAAATCCCTACTGATTAAATCATGACACAATGCTTTCTTATCACTTAGATTTTTATTTTATATGCATTAAAGTAACTCTTTTTAATTTTTTTTTTTTTTTTTTTTTTTTTTTTTTTTGCGGTACGCGGGCCTCTCACTGTTGTGGCCTCTCCCGTTGCGGAGCACAGGCTCTGGACGCGCAGGCTCAGCGGCCATGGCTCACGGGCCCAGCCACTCCACGGCATGTGGGATCTTCCCGGACCGGGGCACGAACCCGTGTCCCCTGCATCGGCAGGTGGACCAGCCCCTAAAATAACTCTTTCATACCTACTTAGATGTAGATTTTTATCATATATCACCCTTGTTAATACATAAAAAGGAAAAATTAAAACTTCTTCACATCAGAGTATAACTCTTCTGAATTAATGTTTCACTCAGTTACCCAAGTTTTTAAGTACACTAAAATGTTCTCCAGGATAATAATAGATTTTGTGACAAAGCATTGTTTAAGAGTGCTCCGCTCTTCTCTTTGGCACTATTCTCTCTTTTCTTCTGAGACCCTGACACCAATCTGTAAGTTGATGCTAGTGCTTTTACAATCTTACCAGAACTTGCCAGTGGAAGGTTTTCAGACAACAAACAGAAATCATTTTCCTTCTTCAAATAGTTCTTAAATGGCTTGTTGATGGAATCATCAAGGGGTCATACTCTGGTCTTGCCTCATGGAAATAACAACCAACTCAATTCACTTTTTAATGAGTTTATTCTTTAGCTGATCAGATACATCAGAACAGATGTACTTGGTTAGTTGCTTAGGTTGCCTGGACACCTATTCATATTCTTTAAGTTAGTCTGCTCTCAGTTTACCTAATGTCCTACTTTTCTTTTCAGTGCTAGCACAGTACCATAGTTGGAGAAATATCTCACTCTTAGTTATTGCTCTGTAGTTTAAAATTAAATATGGTGGCAACTTTTCATTTTGGTAGTTATTCATAGCAACATAGTGATGCATTACTTGTTATAACCTGTGCTCATAATAAAGCAACGTTAGCAGTGGCTCCACAAAAGCATCAGGGTTTTATTAGCATTTCTTATTTGATGTAATTCATAGCTTCATGTTTTTTTCCCAACTGAAACATGTGTTACTGGAAGTTAAATAGCTTCAGATCAAGTCAGCAGGAAGTTTCTGACAAATTGATATTTGACACCATACTCTAGTCGTGCATGACATATCAATAGGCCATACTAGCCACTTGTTTTTAATTTTCTTCATCCATTCCAAGGAATTTGACAAAGTAGCTTCCCTCTGATTGGAGCACTTGGTGTGATAGGGAGCCCTTCTGTATGAATCTTAGTAATAAAAGAAACATACCTCCATCTACTTGTATCTTCAATTCTTGGGTTCCATGAAGCATTTGATTATTGCTTTGTATAATAATTTAGAATTCATTTTTCCAATGAAAAATATTTATTTTCTTAATATTAAATGTATTTAATATTAAGAGCTCTAATATGCTCTATTTCCATGTCTTTGTGCATATATTATAACGTTTCATTTCAGTTCCAAATGCAACACATATAGTACCAATGATGCACATAATTCAATTGAAGTAATGACAAAAAGAACAGCTATCATTATGTGCACATAAATACAGGCAATGACAACTAGGTCACATCTGCTGCCTTCCTGACAGCAAGTGTAAGAAGAAACTCAACTTAGAGATGTTAAAATGTGGAAAAATGCTTGAGTTAGAAACAAAGAAATATGGTATCTCACAAAATACAATTTAGGATAAAATGTTAGGGAAAACTGAGGATACTGTAAACTACTGAAAGGAAAAATAAAATATATATATCACACTTATGAAAATATGTGTAACTACCATTATAGTATCAAAATATATAAAGCCACAGTGGACAAAATTGCAGCTTACATAGATGAAACAATATTTTAACATACCATTTCCAAAACTGATAGATCAAGCAGACAACGAAGCACCCATACCAAGACCTGAACACTATACTAAATAGATATATAAAGAACTCTAAACCCAATGGATATTTGATACACATTGAATTAGAGCACACATGGAACATGCACAGAACTTGACCATGCACTAGGACATAAAGGAAGCCCTAATAAATTTCAAGGGATGAATTTCACAGAGAACATGTTTCCTAAGTATAATACAATACAATTAAAAACAGCATAAGAGAGGTTTTTTTAATCCCACAATTTTGGGAAATAAATATAGCCCTTGGGTTAAAAAAGATATTGAGGAATACTTAAAACTAAAAGATAAAAACACAATTTGTCAAAAAGCCATATTCAGAGGGAAAGTTATAGCCTTAAATGCATTTTTGAGAAAGTAAGATTAAGAACAAACAAGCCAAGCATTCAATTTAAAAAATTGGAAAAAGAGCAACAAAGTAAAGCCAAAGAAAGAAACAAGATAGGGTCTTCCCTGGTGGCACGGTGGTTAAGAATCCGCCTGCCAATGCAGGAGACACGGGTTCAAACCCTGGTCTGGGAAGATCCCACATGTCGCGGAGCAACTAAGCCCGTGTGCCACAACTACTGAGCCCACGTGCCTAGAGCCTGTGCTCCACACAAAGAGAAGCCACCGTAATGAGAATCCCGCCCACCGCAACAAAGAGTAGCCCCCGCTTGCCGCAACTAGAGAAAGCCCACACACAGCAACGAAGACCAAACGCAGCCAATACATTTATAAAAACAACAAAAAAAGAAAGAAACAAGATAGAAGGTATTGATAACTATCAGGGCAGAGATCAAGCAAATAAAACAATGGAGAAGATTAACAAAAGCAAAACTGAAGTCATTGTAAAAGTTAATAAGATAGACACACATCTCACAATACTCCTCAATGAAAAAAGACAAGTATAAAAGCAAACATGAGAGAAAATACAGATCAAAAAGAGTAATAACTGCAAACACAGTGGATATGTATTTCTAACATCTTTATTGGAGTATAATTGCTTTACAATGGTGTGTTAGTTTCTGCTTTATAACAAAGTGAATCAGCTATACATATACATATATCCCCGTATCTCCTCCCTCTTGCATCTCCCTCCCAACCTCCCTACCCCACCCCTCTAGGTGGTCACAAAGCACCAAGCTGATCTCCCTGTGCTATGCAGCTACTTCCCACTAGCTATCTATTTTACATTTGGTAGTATATATAAGTCCATGCCACTCTTTCGCTTCGTCCCAGTTTACCCTTCCCCCTTCCCGTGTCCTCAAGTCCATTCTCTACATCTGCATCTTTATTTCTGTCCTGCCCCGAGGTTCTTCAGAACTATTTTTTTCTTTATTCCATATATATGTGTTGGCATACAGTATTTGTCTTTCTGACTTACTTCACTCTGTATGACAGACTCTAAGTCCATCCACCTCACTACAAATACAGTGGATATTTTTTAAAATAACAGAGGAGTATTTTATTACATGTGAAAAAATTGGAAACCCTAAATGAAATGAATAAAATCCTATAAAAATAGAGAAAGCCAAAAGTTCATAAGAAGAATGTGAATAGGTAAACGCAGAAAACTTAAAATTAAATTGATAGTCAAAGCTCTCCCTTCTACCCTCATCCCCTCTCCAAAAAAATCAAACAAACAAATCCTGGCCAAAATGGCTAAATCCAAGACTGAGGCAGGAAAAGTACTTTGTGGCACATTTTCTTGCGCCAGAAAGTAAGAAAGTGCTTGAAAACTCATTAGGCATGACAAAGGACACAGTATCAAGAGTGAAGAGGCTCCCACTGGCAAAATCTGAGATAATCTGAGCATGAAAATGAAAAGTGACAGTAATACATTATAAGACAGCAAATAAAAATAGAATACATGGTTTCATACTATTAGCGTAAGTTATAAAACGAATTAATGAACACCCTTCTTTACGAGGAATGATCTAGAGTTAGAAACCACCATTTTGCAGCCACCATTGCAATAACTGATTCAGGCAAAAAACCATCAAGAGATGCTAAACCATTAGACAGAAGTTAATTGATGAATAGATTATTTATACAAATTACATATCAGTTTTAAAGGTGAAAAAAGATACCCTTACAATGGAAAAATATGTCAGACACTACCTTGATATTGACCCAAGATTAATATCACAAGTAATAGGACAAACCAGCATCATGATGAATGCCCTAAGAAAGATACAACATCATTCCTGCAATGTTTCTGCCAAATATGCATAACCTGAATTTATCATGAAAGAACATCAAACTTAAATAAAACACATTCTACTGTTCAAAAATGTAAAAGAAAAAAATCAATGTTAAATTAGATAATCGTATTATGGTTATATAAAAGAATGTCCTTGTTTTAGGAGACAGGTTGAAATACTTAGGCATGGTTGTGATAACTGAAACTTATTCTCAAAGGGTATAGCAAACGTATATACATGGAGAGAGAGAAAGACAGGGAGAGAAAGAGATAAAGCAAGTAGGACAAAGCGTTGGATGGTGACACTAGGCTAGGTGAAGGACAGACAGAGATGGATGGTGGGTTGCAGATAAATTCCTCTGTGTTAATCCTAAAACCAACTGAATCATGCCAGCTCAGGGGTTCTGGGCTGTTTGGATGTTTGAAGCCAACTCTCACATATATCACAGGGCTGTAAATAGTGCAGGTGATGTCTGAACATAGCTTACTATTGTCTTGGTTAAGAACTCAGACTCTCCAGGACTTCCTGGTGGTCCAGTGGTTGGGACTTTGCCTTCCAATGGTGGGGTACGGGTTTGATCCCTGGTTGGGGAGCTGGGATCCCACATGCCTCGGGGCCAAGAAAAGCCAAGGCATGGAGCAGAGACAGTGTTGTAGCAAATTCAGTGAAGACTGAAAATGGTCTATGTCAAAAAAAAAAAGAAATTGGATCCCTATCCCACAACCCACACAAATCAATTTCAGGTGTGTTATAGACTCAAATGTAAAATGCAAAATTCCAAAACTTTCCAAAGGAAATATGAGAGAATCTCTTAATATCGTCAGAGTAGGAATGATTTCTTAAATAAGACACAAAACATACTACACATATAGGGAAATTTTTAAAGATATAACCACATTGAAATGAAGAACTTCTGTTAATCAGGGTACCTTAAATGGAATATTTTTAAAAACCACGATATAGTATAAAATATATGTAGCACATGTAATTAACAAATGACCAGAGCCTGGAAACATAAAAAATTCCTATAAGCAGTGATGTGCTTGAAAATGTCTAACGACAGACTCTCCAAACCAAAAAAGGTTCTGATTTGTAGCATTTGCTGATTTCCATGATATAAATACTCCCACATAGCCGATTTCAAGCCACCAACATGAGGTCTCTGAGTGCAGAGGGAAGAGATGGGCACAGTCGGTTCTCATGAGCCTGGTACGAGTGGCTCCATCACAAAAGTCAATAAGAAAAGAATACTCGATGGGAAAATGTGCAAAAGACTTGAGAGGACTTTTATGAAGTCATAAAAGAGAAAGCCTGAATGGACACTAAAATATGAAAAGATGCTCCACCATGTTACTGATGAAAGAAATGCAAATCAAAACCACAATCGGATACTATTTTACATCCAGATCGACAAACATTTAAAAGTTTGGCAATACAGTGTTTGTAATGTTGATCAATGGGAACTTGATCAACGGGAACTCTGACTCACCACTGGTGGAACAACTTGGCATTTCCTAGAAGAGGTGAACTGTGCACACCCTGCAACCCAGCACTTTCTCTCCTGTAAATATATATACAAATATAAATAAATATTTCCTGTAAATAACACACACACACCCTAGAGAAATTCTTGCCCATGCATCTCATACACTTCCTGGGAGCACGGTGAACAACAGGAAAAAAGTGAAAACAACCCATATGCACATTAGCACAGAAGAAAATAAATAGATTATAGTATATACATATGATGGACTAAAATTGCATACCAGTGAAAATGAATGAATTGTAGATAGCTACATGCATTAACATAGCTAAATTCCAAAAATTTCATGGAGAGTGAGCATCACAAAAGAATGCGTGGGGCTTCCCTGGTGGCGCAGTGGTTGAGAGTCAGCCTGCCGATGCAGGGGACGTGGGTTCGTGCCCCGGTCCGGGAAGATCCCACATGCCGCGGAGTGGCTGGGCCCGTGAGCCATGGCCGCCAAGCCTGCGCGTCCAGAGCCTGTGTTCCACAACGGGAGAGGCCACAGCAGTGAGAGGCCCGCGTACCGCAAACAAAAAAAAACAAAAAAAACCAAACAAGAATGCATGCAATAAAATTGCAATAATATAGAGTTCATTATATATACTAATAAAGAAGAGCAAGGCTGTTTATCACCAAAGTCAGAGAGTGGTTGTCTCTGGCAGGGGAGTGAGAAAGGAAGGGGGAGGGTATATTCCAAGCGACTGAAAATACCCTACTCTTAAACCAGGTGCAAGTACACAGATGTTCACTGTATTATTATTATGTAAACAATATAATTGCATCGTATAAGTTCCTTCTATATGTATATTCACATTTTGTTTCATCAAAAGGTGTGTGTGTGAGAGAGCGACCACAGGATAGCGTGTGCAGCGTGACACCTGGGGAAAGGCCAGGATGCATGGCAGCAGAGGAGTACCTGTCTTAACCCGGAGGTGGGAGTAGGTGTGGGAGAAGGCTTCCAAACTGCAAACTGAGAAGTGAATTGTGGATAGGAGTTAGCAGGCCAGGAGCAGGGCGGGAATCTCCCAGGCAGAAAGAATATCATGTGCAAAGGCCCAGAGGTCACCTAGCTGACAGGTGGAACTCCAGTCTATCTGGTTTCACTTTCTTTTACCCCTCACTCCCTGACCTAAAACAGGCACACGTATGTACACACACGCATAAGAGTCTACATATGTATGGCCAAGCTAACTCACAGAGGTCAATAAAAAAGAAGCACGAGTTTAACCTGTCAATCTTCCTGCTTCCTACCTCATCTCCTTTCTTCCTACCACACACACAGACACACAGACATCACACACAAAGTATGCATAAGCCTTTCCTCTAGTTGTGCCTTTTTATTCAACTTGTGACTTTCATATTCCATCATTACAACAGTCTTCATAATCCAGCTGTCATCCCCTCTGTCTGGCTTTCAAAGGTGGATCCTTGTGTTCACGTAGCTACTGGGCTCTAGTATTGTTTTGCTTGATCTTCTGTGAGTTGGTGAAGCCCTTCTCCTTTCAGAGCACCACGAACACCGCCTTTGTAAGCTGAAATGCTCCGTGTCTTTATTCCTGACAGCACAGCTCAGGGTGACCCAGGCCACTGTGGTCAACAACAGGGAGCCAAGTGGGGTCCTGCCCTGTGTCCCTGTGAAAGGTGTCACCAAAGGAGGCAGAGCAGAGCCTGCCTCTGGAGCCAGTGCTCCAGAGCGACCCTCTTCTCGGTGCTCAGCAAAAGTGGCCCCTGCAGAAAGGCAGTGAGGGGAAGGGAGGGCCACAACAGGGGCTCAGATCCCCTGGCCCAAGCTCCTTTCTGCCCTGCCCAGGGCATCTCTAAAAGCCCCTACCCAGCGCCCGAGGCCTCGGACTGTGATGCACACACCTTGGATTTGCCTTCTGTTGTAGTTGAGCCAGCACCCACTGCTGAAGAAAAAACTTTGCCACCTTCTGCTACCTTCTCTTCTCTGCCCAAGAACATCCTCCCTGCTCAGCCAAAGCCACTTTCCTAGTTCAAAGAGGCAAGCAGGGCTCCTTACTTTACGGGGATGGATGGGGTGCGGGGCGGCAGACCTGGCCTCAGGGTCTGCTTGTAACAACTTGAGCTTCTGCCAGGCCTAGTTCTGTTCCTTTTCCAAGAAATGAGGGGAAATTCATTTCCTTTTCCAAGGTCAGCATTTAAAGGTTTCTCCTCACTTTATTACAGAAAAAAGGAGAAAAGAGACAGAACGTTCCAAGACACAGACTGATGCCTTCCTTGACCTAAAAAGCACCCCCAGCCCCCAGAACTATAAAGGATCCTGATTCCCAAAGAGTTCTAGGAGTTATCTCCACCCCAGACGCAGAGTGAGCATTCGGCACCGCAGGTCCTGAGCCAGCGTTTCTGATGCCCACTTCGTGGAGAAGCCCCATTTCAAGGAGAGTCATCACCCTGATGAGAAAATGGATTTATGTGTTTATAGAAGGAGTTATGGGAGGGGGTTGCTTGGATGTTGGGAAGCAGAAGATTGAAGGAACTTGTCCTCTAGCTGCTGTGACAGGCTGGGCTTCCAGCTCTCACTGGGTCTCTTGCTGGGTGATCTAGCAGTTCTGTCCTCTCACTTTATTCCTGGCAAACATAGGTGGCCAAGACCACATGAAACATGGAGCTTTTTCCCTTTTTAAAAATATTTATTTATTTATTTATTTGGCTGGGCCAGGTCTTAGTTGCGGCACATGGGATCTTCGTGGCCACGTGTGGGATCTTCACTGTGGCACACGGGATCTTCAGTTGGCATGCAAACTCTCAGTTGCGGCACATGGGATCTAGTTCCCTGACCAGAGATTGAACCCAGGCCCCCTGCATTAGGAGCTTGGAGTCTTAGCCACTGGACCACGAGGAAAGTCCCCACGGGGTTTTTTTCCTGTGAGCTATCACTGCTTCTGAGCAGTCCTGAACCCTAACCCTAAACTTCCACCAAATGCTGGTTCATAAGAGAGACAAATGAAATACACACTACAAGGGGATTTTTTCTTAAAGTTTTTTTTTAATATGCTATCTGTGTTAACATGTAATGGGCTTACTATATTTCTTTTTATTTATTTATTTTTATTTTTGGCTGTGTTGGGTCTTCGTTGCTGTGCGAGGGCCTTCTCTAGTTGTGGCGAGCGGGGGCCACACTTCATCACAGTGCGCGGGCCTCTCACTATCGCGGCCCCTCTTGTTGCGGAGCACAGGTTCCAGACGTGCAGGCTCAGTAGTTATGGCTCACGGGCCCAGTTGCTCCACGGCATGCGGGATCTTCCCAGACCAGGGCTCGAACCCGTGTCCCCTGCTTTGGCAGGCAGACTCTCAACCACTGAGCCATCAGGGAAGCCCAGATTTTTTCTTTATTCTAGCTTAGAACATACTCATCAACTGTCTGCCATGCCCACATCTCTCCAAACTAAGATGAAATAGATCCACACCCTAGTCCCCTTCTTAGGGTCCATGAATTTCAAATTCAGTCCTGTTTCACTTAAATAGGTAGAGACTGTGATGGGGATAAAGGGAGAAATTATCTTAAATAAATGCCTTTACAAATTTTAAATATATCATTCATTCCCTCTCCTCTCCAACATACACATATTCCTCCTGGAACTGTAGACTTTCCAAGGTCAAGGCAAAAGAAGTTAGCCCTTCTGTAACATGGAGGAACACACACACCCTGTTAGCATAAACAGCTAGAGACAGGCGAGGAGGTGATTCATCTTCATAGTGTGAACAGCATAACAGATTCTCTACTTCACTTATAAGAAACTATACATGGAGTGGTTGTCACACAGAAATGAGTAGCTAAAATACCAGGTCTGCTCTCAACTTATAGCGAGCCCCTATAGGAATAGCCAAGTGAGCATCCCATGGGAGACAAATGTTTGTATTCCTTTGTTGTGTTACTAAGGCAACATCCAATTGTAGCCTCCTTTTTACCTTATTTGAGACACTAATGGGCAGTTTTCCCCATGGTGTTTTACGGATCTATAAAAAGCAAGCATGACTTCAAACAACAAAGGATTCCTAATAGGGGCCTGGCAAATGGACAACCCATCTAGAATAGGTCATGAAGACCTTGGGGTACCTTGTTTAACAGGATCCAGAAACAGTAGTCACTGTTAATCCAATCAACTTGCCATGGAAAGGAAAAATTAGTACATGTGGTATAAGAAGGCCTCAGGCAAGGTCCCAGAGGACAGAGTCTCCTCCCTACTAAGACACAGTGTCCTCCCCACACCCATCCAGCAAGAAGCTCTGATGGAACAGATAACACCTGAGGAGCATAGGCAGGAGCCTGGGTGCCAGGGAAGGTGGGCTTAGGAGACAGAAGGGAAGCCAAGAGGGCCCTGAACACAGAGGAACTGTGAAGGGGGGTGGTAGAGAGCCTGTGAGGTAGATGCTCTCTGCCCTCTGAGAGGATGGTAGCAGGGGTTCTGAGACAGGGAGGGCATCCAGGACACACTGAAGGTAACAGGGAAGGCCTCTTGGCTGTCCCCCACCATGTAGACTCTTTTTGTTTCAAGGTCTGGAACTAATCCTCTGTGGCTCAAGGCTTAGCCCTTTGAGCTAGTGGCTCTGCCCACAGAGTCATCCTTCTTTTTCCTTAAAGGGTAGCACATGAGTAGTGTTATGGGCTGCCATTTCTTGCCTGTAGAATTTTGGGGGTCCCACAGCCTTCTGTTTTGTATTCATTTCATTTTGTGTTCTCTCTATACTCTTCAGTCCACTCTGGCAGTGTTTCTGCTGGTGTATCACCACCAAGAACCATATGAGTTTCCACGTATGTCACAGGGATTCATACCATTAGACAAGAGGGTTCTCCCTAGACATTCCCTATGAAAAGCTCAGTACCACCAGCAAGGTGGCACAGATTGGGAGTCCACTATCAATAAATGGCCAGGAGAAGTGCTCACCTTCTCTGCAGGCCTGAGATTTGCCTCCCTAACCAGATATAGCAGGGTAGGGGAGAGGGCACTGGCAGAGGGAATCCCACCACAACAAACACTTAACCTGGGAGGCACTCTCTGTCCCCCACAAGCAGAAGAGATCCTGCCACAACAGGGGCCCAGACAGGAAGACCTCTTTGCCCTTGTGGACCTGAGACTCCCTTCCCCCACTGAGTGACAACAGGCTGACGAGCCTAGAGAAACCCCTCAGCCCTCCAGGTAGCAAGAGCAGGGACCAATGGGAGCCTGGCAGCATGAGTAAAACCAAGAAAATAAAAATAACACCACAAATTGCCTGAAAATTAAATTGCCATTGGAACCACAGCCCACAAAAGTAAGCTAGGACCTTTTACTAAACCTAAACAAGGTGATCGTCTGCTAAAATAGAAAATTTAAATAAGAATCAGAGTCTTCTTCACACAGATAGCCAAAGAGCACATGAAAAGAGGCTCAACATTGCTAATTATTAGAGAAATGCAAATCAAAACTACAATAAGGTACCACCTCACACCGGTCAGAATGGCCATAATTAAAAACTCTACAAATAACAAATGCTAGAGAGGGTGTGGAGAAAAGTTGGTACTACACTGTTGGTGGGAAGGTAAATTAGTACAACCACTATGGAGAACAGTATGGAGCTTCCTTAAAAAACTAAAAATAGAACTACCACATGATCCAGCAATCCCACTTCTGGGCATATATCTGGACAAACCCATAATTCGAAAAGATTCATGCACCCCAGTGGTCACTGCAGCATTATTCACAATAGCCAAGACATGGAAGCAACTTAAATGTCCATCGACTGATGAAGGGTTAAAGAAGATGTGGTACACATACACAATGGAATATTATTTGGCCATAAAAAGAAATGAAATTGAGTTATTTGTAGTGAGGCAGATGGACCCAGAGTCTGTCATTACAGAGTGAAGGAAGTCAGAAGGAGAAAAACAAATACTGTATGCTAACGCATATTTATGGAATCTCAAAAAAAAAATGCTACTGACAAACCTAGTGGCTGGACAGGAATAAAGACGTAGACATAGAGAATGGCCTTGAGCACATGCTGGGGGGAGGGGGAAGGTGGGGCGAAGTGAGAGTAGCACTGACATATATACACTACCAAATGTAAAATAGATAGCTAGTGGGAAGCAGCAGCATAGCACAGGGAGATCAGCTCAGTGTTTGTGACGACCTAGAGGTATGGGATAGGGAGGGTGGGAGGGAGGCTCAAGAAGGAGGGGATATAGGGATATATGTATGTATATGGCTGATCCACTTTCTTGTACCACAGAAACTAACACAGTATTGTGAAGCAATTATATTCAAATAAAGATCTATTTTAAAAATTAAGGGGAAAGAAAGACATTCTCAGATAAAGGAAAACAAATAATTTGTCACCTCCAGATATATCCTTAAAAATTGGCTAAAGGATGATCTTAAAACAGGAAAGAAATTATGAAAGAAGGAATCATGGAACATCAGAAAGGAAGAAAGAAAAACAGAATAATCAGAAATATACAAAAATATACTATCCTTTTTCTCATGAGTTTTATAAAGCATATTTAAAGATTGAAATAAAAATTATAGCATTATCTGATGCTGAAGAGTACAGTATATAAAATTAAGGAAGGTAAATAGACCTGAATGGAAAAAAGGTTTCCACATTTCACTTTAAGTGGTAAAACAATGATACTAGTACTCAGTACTAGTACATTTACTAGTACTTAGTACATTGATACTGTACTAAGTCACACATGTATATTGTAATATGTAGAACAACCAAAATGAAAACTACATTATACAAAATGATACAAAGAAATAATTCAAAAGCACTATAAACAAATAAAAATGAAATACTAAAAATTATGGAAGTAACCAACCGGAAGACAATAAAAGAGAAACAGGAATGAGAACCAGAGGAAACAAACAGAAAACAAATAATAAAATGGCAAGCTTAAGCTCTAACATATCAATGATTACTTTAAATGTAAATGGTCTAAATATATAAACACAGAGACAGATAGAAGGAGTAGATTAAGCACGTAAAAACCCATAGTTCAACTACCTACTATTTACCAAAACAAAACAAAACAGAAACCTCACTTCAAATTCAATGACATAGGTAGGTTAAAAGTAAAATGATAGAAAAAAAATTTAGGGCTTCCCTGGTGGCACAGTGGTTAAGAATCCACCTGCCAATTCAGGGGACATGGGTTCGAGCCCTGGTCCAGGAAGATCCCACATGCCTTGGAGCAACTAAGCCCGTGCATCACAACTACTGAGCCTGCGCTCTAAAGCCTGCGAGCCACAACTACTGAGCCCGCATGCTACAATTATGGAAGCCTGCGTGCCTAGAGCCCATGCTCTGCAACAAGAGAAGCCACCACAATGAAAAGCCCATGTGCCACAACAAAGAGTAGCCCCCACTTGCCTCAACTAGAGAAAACTTGCACGCAGCAACGAAGACCCAATGCGGCCAAAAATAAATTAAATTAAATTAAAAAACTATTTATCCTATGAACATTAGTTTTAAAAAAGCAGGAATGGCTATATTATCCACTTACGTAAACTTCAGAGCAAAGGTAATTACTAGAAACTAAAAGTAACGTTACATAATGATAAAAGAATCAATCCACCAGGAAGTCATAAAAATTCTAAGTGTATATGCACCAAAAACAGTGCCTCGAAATACATGAAGCAAAAACTGATAATGTTAAAAAAAAAACTGATAGAGCTGAAAGGAAGAAGAGAAAATCAACAATCATAGTTGAGGATTTCAATACCTCCCTCTCAGCAACTGTTAGAACTACTAGACAGAAAATTGGCAAGGATATAGATCTGAAGAACAGTCAACTAACAAGATCTGACTGATAGCAATAGAACACTCCACCCAACAACAGCAGAATATACCTTGTTTTCAAGTGTCCATTGAGTAGTCACCAAAACATACCATATCCAGGGCCACAAAACATACCACAACAAATCTACAATAATAAATATTGTACAGATGTTTTTCTCTGACCATAATATAATCAAACTAGAAATCAATAACATAAAGACAACAAGGAAATCTCTAAACACATGCAAGTAACCCAATTCTAAATAACATGTGGTCAAAGTTGAAGTCCCAAAGGAAAATTTTTTAAATACCAAGAAGTGAATGAAAGTAAAAATACAATATATCAAAAATGTGAGTTGCAGCTAAAGCAGTCTGAAAGGGAAACTAATAGCAAAATGGTCTCAAAATCAATAATCTAAGAAACTAGAAAAGGAAGAGCAAGATAAACCCAAAGCAAAGCAAAGAAACGATAAAGAGCAGAAATCAACAAAATTAAACACAGAAAAGCAGTAGAGAAATTAATAAAATGAAAATCTGATACTTCAAAAAAATCAATATAATTGATAAACCTCTAGCAAGACTTACACAGATAAAAAGAGAGAATACACAAATCACCAATATCAGAAATGAAACAGGGAACTCATAAAAGATCCTGCAGCCATTAAAAGGAAATTACAAGGCCTTCCCTGGTGGCGCAGTGGTTGAGAGTCCACCTGCCGATGCAGGGGACACGGGTTCGTGCCCAGGTCCAGGAAGATCCCACATGCCGTGGAGTGGCTAGGCCCGTGAGCCATGGCCGCTGAGCCTGCGCGTCCGGAGCCTGTGCTCCGCAACAGGAGAGGCCACAACAGTGAGAGGCCCGTGTACCGCAAAAAAAAAAAAAAAAGTATATTACAAGAATACTATGACCAACTTTATGCTCATATATTCAACAGTTTAGAAGAAATAGGTCAAAGAAGTCTCAAAGTAAAATTACAAAAATACATAGAACTGTATGAATTGAAAATACCACATATCAAAATATGTGGGATGCACCTAAAGCAGTGCTAAAGGGAAACTTATAGCAATAAATGCTTATATTAAAATGGAGGTGGAGTCTCATTTCTCAAATGAATGAAAAGTAAAATTACCAAAACTCAACAAAGATGAAATGCATAATTTTATAATCCTACAATCATTAACAAAATTGAACTTTAAATCTGTAATTTTAAATCTTCTGAAGAAGAAATCTCCAGGCCCTGATAATCTCACTGGAGAATTCTCCCAAATATTTAAAATAGGAATGACACCAGATTTATACGTTATCTTCCCCAAAAATAGAAGAAGAAACACTTCTCATTTTATGAGGTTGGTATTATCACATAAAACCAGATAAAACGAGTATACAAAAAGAAAACTGCAGACCAATATCATTCATCAACTTAGACACAAATTTCCTCAACTAACTGTTAGAAAACCAATTCCAACAACATTAGCAAGTAGGATTTATTCCAAGTATGCAATGTCATCAATTATACCAACAGACTAAAGAAGAAAAATCATGTGATCATATCAGGTGATGCAGGAAAAGCATTGACAAAACCCAACACCCATTTTTGATAAAAACAAAACCCCAGAAACTCTCATCATGTTAGGAATAGAGGGGAATTATCAATACTTTAACTTGATAAAGAGCATCTTTATCACATACAACTAAGATCACACTTAATGATGAAAGACGGGATTATTTCCCTTAATATGTCCACTCTCACCACTCTTATTTAACATAACGCTGGAAGTTCTAGCTGTTGCAATGAGGAAAGAAAAAGAAATAAAGGCATACCGATTGGAAAGAAAGAAATAAACTGTCCCTATTTGCAGATGACATGATTGTTTACATAGAAAATCCTAAGGAACCTACACATAAAATAAAAAGAAATAAGAAGGGAGTTCAACAATGTCTCAGGAAATAAGATCAATGCACAAAAATTAACTGTATTTCTATATACTAACAATGAACAAGTGAAAACTGAAATTTAAAATGCAATACCAACTATAATCACTCTGAAGAAAATTAAATACTTAAGTGTAGAACTTAACAAAACATGTACAGGGTCTGTATGCTAAAAATTACAAAATACTGATGGAAAAAATCAAAGAACACCTAAATAAATGTAGAGACATACTGTGTTCATGGATTGAAATACTCACTGTTATAAAGATGTCAGTTCTCCTCAAATTGATTTATAGGTTTAATGCAATTCCTATCAAATTCTCAGGAAGGTTTTTTGTAGGCATAAGCAAGCTTATTCTAAAATTTACATGGAAAAACACAGGGCCTAGAATAACTAAAATAATCTTGACGAATAAAAATAAAGCACCTGATATTAACTAAAATAAAGTACTCTACCCAATATTAAGGCTTACTATATATGCAGTAATCAAAGCTGTGTGGTATTGGTGGATGGACAGAGACATAAATCAATAGAACAGATTCAAGAACTCAGAAATAGACTGACATAAATATTCTCAACTTATTTTTGACAAAGGTGCCAGAGTAATTCAAGAAGGAAGGATTAAAAAAATTTTAAAAAAAGAAGGATGGATAGCTTTTTCAACAGATGGTGCTGGAGCAATTGGATATCCTTAGTAAAAAATAAATCTCCACTGACACCTCATGCCTTATACAAAAATTAACTCAAAATGGATCATAGACTCAAATGTAAAAGGTAGACCTATAAAATTTTAGAACAAAAAATATAGGAGAAAAATCCCTGGGGTCTAGAGTCAGGCAAAGAGATCTTAGACTTGACACAAAATTGGTAAGTTGGACCTTATCAAAATTTTAAAACTCTTGCTCTACAAAACAAGTGGGAACTAAAATATTAGAGAAGAGTAAGAGTAAAATGGGATACAAGACAGTGATCTGAGGTATTTCTTGAGAGGAGTTTATTGATATTCATTAACTTTGGCCTTTGTCAAGCAAACAAATTAAAATATGAAAACAAAGTAATAAAAATGCTTTCATTTGTAGATGTTATAATGGTATACACAGAAAACCCAAAAGAATCCACAGATAAAATTTTAAATGAATAAATAATTTTAGCAAACTTGCTAGATAAAAGATCAATATAGAAACAACAATTGCACTGTTGGAACACTACACAGCCATAAAAAAGTGTGCCATTTACAGCAACATAGATGGATTTAGAAATTATCATACTAAGTGAAGTAAGTCAGAAAGAGAAAGACAAATACCATATGATATCACTTATATGTGGAATCTAAAAGATGACACAAATGAACATTTCTATGAAACAGAAACAGACTCACAGACATAGAGAACGGATTTGCGGTTGCCAATGGGGAGGGGGGTGGGGAACGGATAGACTGGAGGTTTGGGATTAGCAGATGCAAACTATTATATATAGAATGGATAAACAACAAGGTCCTACTGTATAGCACAGGGAACGATATTCAATATCCTGTGGTAAACCATAATGGAAAAGAATATTAAAAAGAATGTATATATATGTATAACTGAAATCACTTTGCTATACAGCAGAAATTAACACAATACTGTGTATCAACTATACTTCAATAAGTAAATAAACAATTGCATTGCTGTATATCTGCAACAAACATGAATTTAAAATTTTTAAGTGATATAATATAAAAAACCATCAAAAAAGAAATCAAATACACAGGAAAAAATCTAACAAAGTGTGTGCTGGAGCTCTACAAAGAAACACAACGCCTAAATAACTAGAGGGATCTATCATGTTCTTAGATTGGAGGATTTAATAAAGTAAAGATGTTAATCATCCCCACAATGATAAATAGATTCAATGCAATCAATCAATCACAGCCAAAATCCCACCGGGGTTTTTAGGGGGATTTGACAAACTAATTCTAAAAATGTTTAGAATAGAAATGAAATGGCCCCCAAACAGCTAAGACATGCTTTAAGAAGACAAACAAGGTGACGGGACTTGTTCTACCAAATATCAATAAAAATTATTTTAAGCTGTCTGACAGAGTGGTCTTGGTGCAAGAATAGACCAACAGATTAGTGGAACAGAACAGAAAGGCCAGAAACAGACTCATGCATCTACGGGCACTTGATTTTAGTTGTCATTGTAGGCCAGAGAACAAAGGATGGAGTCTTCAATAAATGGTGCTAGAACAACCACATATCCATTTGGGAAAAAAATAAAGCTTGACTCCTACTTCACATCATGCATAAATATCAATTTTAGGGGTACTAAAGATAATATAGGAGAGTGATCTGGGAGGTAGGGAGAAACCTCTTAAACAGGATACAAAAAGCACTAACTATAAAGAAAGATTGCTAAGTTGGACTACTAAAATAAAGTTAAGAATATCTGTTCATTAAAAGATACCACTAAGAAAGTGAAAAAGCAACCCATGTACTGGAAGTATATATTTACAATACATATAAAAGACCCAAATTATTTAATTCTCTCTATATAGCCTACTGATCAATAAGGAAAAGACAGGCAAATCAAAAGAAAAACAGCCTGGAAAACTGAACACGGAATTCATACGAAAGATACGCCAGTGGGTAATATACTTGCAAAATTGTTCAATCTCATTAGTAGTCAAGGATATGCAAATTCACACCTCTTTGAGACACAATTTCACATCCACCAGAATGTCTAAAATTTAAAAGACTGACAATATCAAGTGTTATCAAGCCTGTGGAGAATGGGGTGGGTACTCACACACTGCTGACAAGAGTTTATATTGTACCAATATTTTGGAAACAGATGGCATCATTGACTAACGTTTCATATCAGCATATCCTATGACCCAGAAATTTCACTCTTAGATATACACCCAATCTAAATGTCTGGACATGTATCTCAAGAGTCATGTACAAGAATGGTCACAGCAGTATCATTCATAATAGCCAAAGATCGGAAACAAGCCAAATATTCACCAACATTAGGATGGACAGATCATGACATAATCATTCAATGAAATATTATGTAACAGAGAAAATGAATAAATTACAGCAACAGGCAACCATGTGGATGAATCTCACAAACAAAATACTGAGTGCAAAAAGTGAGGCATATAACAATTCATACTGTATGAATGCTTATAACACATCATCGATGAAAATAATACATATCCAAACCTGAGGGATGCCACTGAAAGGTACTTTTAGGGGACTTTTTAATGTTATCTGTTAGGAAACAATACTTAAGAGTCCAAATGAAGAAGTTAATAAAAATAAAATAATAAAACTTTAGATAAAAAGAAGGAAATAATCAAGATCAGAGCAAACATTAATGAAATAGACAATAAAGATAAAATAGAAAGGATCAACAAACTCAAAAAGGTAGTTCTTTGAAAATACTAATAAAAATAAACAAACCGCTAGAACAAATGATGAAGAGAATGAAAAGAGAAAAAATATTAGCATATAATATACGGACTCAAGAGGATATAATTTTCAAAAGAACAGAAAATTTAAAGGTAACTATAGATCATTATAATGCCAATGCATTTGAAAACATTTAGAAAATGGACAATAACTTGAAGAAACAAAACTTTTTACAGAGTCTCACAAAGAAAGAGAAAACCTGAATATGCCTTGAACATTAAGAATTTAAAATCAGGGGGCCCCTTCAAGATGGTGGAGGAGTAAGATGTGGGGATCACCTTCCTCCCCACAAATACATCAAAACTACATCTACATGTGGAACAACTCCTACAGAACACCTACTGAATGCCAGCAGAAGATCTCAGACTTCCCAAAAGTCAAGAAACTCCCTACGTACCTGAGTAGGGCAAAAGAAAAAAGAAAAAACAGAGACAAAAGAATAGGGACGGGACCTGCACCAGTGGGAAGGAGCTGTGAAGGAGGAAAAGTTTCCATACACTAGGAAGCCCCTTCGCTGGTGGAGACGGCGGGAGGTGGGGGAAGCTTCGGAGCCATGGAGGAGAGCGCAGCAACAGGGGTGTGGAGGGCAAAGCAGAGAGATGCCCACACAGAGGATCTGTGCCAACCAGCACTCACCAGCCCAAGAGGCTTGTCTGTTCACCCACTGGGGCAGGTAGGGGCTGGGAGCTGAGGCTCAGGCTTTGGAGGTCAGACCCCAGGGAGAGGACTGGAGTTGGCTGCGTGATCACAGCCTGAAGGGGGCTAGTGTGCCACAGCTAGCCAGGAGGGAGTCCGGGGAAAAGTCTGGACCTGCCTAAGTGGCAAGAGACCATTGTTTCGGGGTGCGCAAGGAGAGGAGATTCAGAGCACCGCCTAAACGGGTTCCAGAGACGGGCGCAAGCTGCGGCTATCAGTGTGGACACCAGACACGGGCATGAAATGCTAAGGCTGCTGCTGCAGCCACCAGGAAACCTGTGTGCGAGCACAGGACACTATCCACAACTCCCCTCCCGGGAGCATGTGCAGCTTGCCACTGCCAGGGTCCTGTGATCCAGGGACAACTTCTCCAGGAGAACACACGGCACGTCTCAGGCTGGTGCAACGTCATGCCAGCCTCTGCCACCGCAGGCTCGCCCCGCATTCCGTACCCCTCCCTCCCCCCGGCCTGAGTGAGCCAGAGCCCCCTAATCAGCTGCTCCTTTAACCCCGTCCTATCTGGTCGGGGAAAAGACACCCTCAGTCGACATACATGCAGAGGTGGGGCCAAATCCAGAGCTGAAACCCAGGAGCTGGGCGAACAAAGAAGAGAAAGGGAAATCTCTCCCAGCAGCCTCAGGAGCAGTGAGTTAAATCTCCACAGTCAACTTGATGTACCCTGCATCTGTAGAATACCTGAATACACAACAAATCACCCCATAATTGAGGCGGTGGACTTTGGGAGCAACTGTAGACTTGGGGTTTGCTTTCTGCCTGTAATTTGTTTCTGGTTTTATGATTATCTTAGTTTAGTATTCAGAGCTTATTATCATTGGTAGATTTGTTTATTGATTTAGTTGCTCTCTTCCTTATATATATTTTTTTCCTTTTTCTCTTTTTGTGAGTATAGATGTATATGCTTCTTTGTGTGATTTTTTCTGTATAGCTTTGCTTTTGCCATTTGTCCTAGGGTTCTGACTGTCTACTTTTTTGTTGTTGGTGGTAGTGGTGTTTTAGTATAGTTTTTAGCACTTGTTATCATTGGTGGATTTGTTTTTTGGTTTGGTTGCTCTCTTCTTTCTTTCTCTATTTCTTTTTTTTAATTACCTTTTAACTTTTTTATTTTTAATAATTTTTTCTATTTTAATAACTTTATTTTGTTTTATTTTTCTTTCTTTCTTTCTTTCTTTTCTCCCTTTTCTTCTGAGCCGTGTAGCTGACAGGAGCTTGGCGCTCTGGAGGGGTATCAGGCCTGAGCCTCTGAGGTGAGAGAGCTGCATTCAGGACACTGGTCCACCAGAGATCTCCCAGCCCCATGTAATAACAAACAGCGAAAGTTCTCCCAGAGATCTCCATCTCAACGCTAAGACCCATTTCCACTCAACGACCAGCAAGCTACAGTGCTGGACACCCTATGCCAAACAACTAGCAAGGCAGGAACAAAACCACACCCATTAGCAGAGAGGCTGCCTAAAATCATAATAAGGTCACAGACACCCCAAAACACACCACGAGACGTGGTCCTGAGCACCAGAAAGAGAAGATCCAGCCTCATCCACCAGAACACAGGCACCAGGCCCCTCCACCAGGAAGCCTATGCAACCCACTGAACCAAACTTAGCCACTGGGAGCAGACATCAAAAACAATGGGAACTACGAATCTGAAGCCTGCGAAAAGGAGACCCCAAACACAGTAAGTTAAGCAAAATGAGAAGACAGAGAAATACACAGCAGATGAAGGAGAAAGGTAAAAAACCACCAGACCAAACAAATGAAGAGGAAATAGGCAGTCTACCTGAAAAAGAATTCAGAGTAGTGATACTAAAGATGATCCAAAATCTTGGAAATAGAATGGAGAAAACATTTAACAAGGACCTAGAGGAACTAAAGAGCAAACAAACAATGATGAACTGCACAATAAATGAAATTAAAAGTTCTCTAGAAGGAATCAATAGCAGAATAACTGAGGCAGAAGAACTGATAAGTGACCTGGAAGATAAAATAATGGAAATAACTACCGCAGAGCAGAATAAAGAATGAAGAATGAAAATAATTGAGGACAATCTCAGAGACCTCTGGGACAACATTAAACGCACCAACATTCGAATTATAGGGGTCCCAGAAGAAGAAGAGAAAAAAAAAGGGACTGAGAAAATATTTGAAGAGATTATAGTTGAAAACTTCCCTAATATGGGTAAGAAAATAGTCAGTCAAATCCAGGAAGTGCAGAGAGTCCCATACAGGATAAATCCAAGGAGAAACACACAAAGACACATATTAATCAAACTATCAAAAATTAAATACAAAGAAAAAATATTAAAAGCAGCAAGGGAAAAGCAACAATTAACATACAAGGGAATCACCATAAGGTTAACAGCTGATCTTTCAGCAGAAACTGTGCAAGCAAGAAGGGAGAGGCAGGACATATTTAAAGTGATGAAAGGGAAAAACCTACAACCAAGATTACACTACACAGCAAGGATCTCATTCAGATTTGACAGAGAAATTAAAACCTTTACAGATAAGCAAAAGCTAAGAGAATTCAGCACCACCAAACCAGCTCTACAACAAAGGCTAAAGGAACTTCTCTAGGCAGAAAACACAAGAGAAGGGAAAGACTTACAATAACAAACCCAAAACAATTAAGAAAATGGTAATAGGAACATACATATCGATAACTACCTTAAATGTAAATAGATTAAATGCTCCAACCAAAAGACATAGACTGGCTGAATGGATACAAAATCAAGATCCGTACATATGCTGTCTACAAGAGACCCACTTCAGACCTAGGGACACATACAGACTGAAAGTGAGGGGATGGAAAAAGATATCCCATGCAAATGGAAATCAAAAGAAAGCTGGAGTAGCAGTTCTCATATGAGACAAAATAGACTTTAAAATAAAGACTATTAGAAGAGACAAAGAAGGACACTACATAATGATCAAGGGATCAATCCAAGAAGAAGATATAACAATTGTAAATATTTATGCACCCAACATAGGAGCACCTCAATACATAAGGCAAATGCTAACAGCCATAAAAGGGGAAACTGACAGTAACACAATAACACTAGGGGACTTTAACACCCCACTTTCACCAATGAACAGATCATCCAAAATGAAAATAAATAAGGAAACACAAGCTTTAAATGATGCATTAAACAAGATGGACTTAATTGATATTTATAGGACATTCCATTCCAAAACAGCAGATTACTTTCTTCTCAAGTGCTCATGGAACATTCTCCAGGATAGATCATATCTTGGGTCACAAATCAACCCTTGGTAAATTTAAGAAAATTGACATTGTATCAAGTATCCTTTCTGACCACAACTCTATGAGATTATATATCAATTATACGAAAAACTCTGCAAAAAATACAAACACATGGAGGCTAAACAATACAGTACTAAATAACCAAGAGATCACTGAAGAAATCAAAGAGGAAATCAAAAAATACCTAGAAACAAATGATAATGAAAACACGACGACCCAAAACCTATGGGATGCAGCAAAAGCAGTTCAAAGATGGAAGTTTATAGCAATACAATCCAACCTCAAGAAACAAGAAAAATCTCAAACAAACAACCTAAACTTACACCTAAAGCAATTAGAGAAAGAAGAACAAAACAACTGCAAAGTTAGCAGAAGGAAAGAAATCATAAAGATCAGATTAGAAATAAATGAAAAAGTAATGAAGGAAATGATAGCAAAGATCAATAAAAGTAAAACATGGTTCCTTAAGAAGATAAACAAAATTGATAAACCATTAGCCAGACTCATCAAGAAAAAAAGGGAGAAGACTCAAATCAATAGAATTAGAAATGAAAAAGGAGAAGTAACAATTGACACTGCAGAAATACAAAGGATCATGGGAGATTACTACAAGCAACTATATGCCAACAAAATGGACAACCTGGAAGAAATGGACAAATTCTTAGAAAAGCACACCTTCCAAAACTGAACCAGGAAGAAATAGAAAATATAAACAGACCAATCACAAGCACTGAAATTGAAACTGTGATTAAAAATCTTCCAACAAACAAAAGCCCAGGACCAGATGGCTTCATAGGCGAATTCTAGCAAACATTTAGAGAAGAGCTAACACCTATCCTTCTCAAACTCTTCCAAAATATAGCAGAGGGAGGAACACTCCCAAACTCATTCTATGAGGCCACCATCACCCTGATAGCAAAATCAGACAAAGATGTCACAAAGAAAGAAAACCACAGACCAATATAACTGATGAACATAGATGCAAAAATCCTCAACTAATAGTAGCAAACAGAATCCAACAGCAGATTCAAAGGATCATACACCATGATCAAGTGGGGTTTATCCCAGGGATGCAAGGATTCTTCAGTATATGCAAATCAATCAATGCGATACACCATATTAACAAATTGAACAATAAAAACCATCTGATCATCTCAACAGATGCAGAAAAAGCTTTTGACAAAATTCAACACCCATTTATGATAAAACCCCCCAGAAAGTAGGCATAGAGGGAACTTTCCTCAACATAATAAAGGCCATATATGACAAACCCACAGCCAACATCGTTCTCAATGGTGAAATACTGAAACCATTTCCACTAAGATCAGGAACAAGACAATGTTGCCCACTCTCACCACTATTATTCAACATAGTCTGCACAGCAATCAGAGAAGAAAAAGAAATAAAAGGAATCTAAATCAGAAAAGAAGAAGTAAAACTGTCACTGTTTGCAAATGACATGATACTATACATAGAGAATCCTAAAGACGCCACCAGAAAACTACTAGAGCTAATCAATGAATTTGGTAAAGTAGCAGGATACAAAATTAATGCACAGAAATCTCTTGAATTCCCATACACTAATGATGAAAAATCTGAAAGATAAATTAGGGAAACACTCCCATTTACCACTGCAACAAAAAGAATAAAATACCTAGGAATAAACCTACCTAAGAAGACAAAAGACCTGTATGCAGAAAACTATAATACTCTGATGAAATAAATTAAAGATGATACAAACAGATGGAGAGATATACCATGTTCTTGGATTGGAAGAATGAACATTGTGAAAATGACTATACTACCCAAAGCAATCTACATATTCAATGCAATCCCTATCACACTACCACTGGCATTTTTCACAGAACTAGAACAAAAAGTTTCACAAGTTGTATGGAAACACAAAAGATCCAGAATAGCCAAAGCAATCTTGAGAAAGAAAAATGGAGCTGGAGGAATCAGGCTCCCTGACTTCAGACTACACTACAAAGCTACAGTCATCAAGAGAGTAAGGTACTGGCACAAAAACAGAAATATAGATCAATGGAACAGGATAGAAAGCCCAGAGATAAACCCACGCACATATGGTCACCTTATCTTTGATAATGAAGGCAAGCATATACAATGGAGAAAAGACAGCCTCTTCAATAAGTGGTGCTAGGAAAACTGGACAGCTACATGTAAAAAAATGAAATTAGAACACTCCCTAACACCATACACAAAAATAAACTCAAAATGGATTCAAGACCTAAATGTAAGACCAGACACTATAAAACTCTTAGAGGAAAACATAGGCAGAACACTCCATGACATCACTCACAGCAAGACCCTTTGGACCTACCTCCTAGAGAAATGGAAATAAAAACAAAAATAAACAAATGGGACCTAATGAAACTTCAAAGCTTTGGCACAGCAAAGGAAACCATAAACAAGAAAAAAAGGCATTCCTCAGAATGGGAGAAAATATTTGCAAACGAAGCCACTGAGAAAGGAGTAATCTCCAAAATATACAAGCAGCTGATGCAGCTCAATATCAAAAAAACAAACAACCCAATCCAAAATGGGCAGAAGACCTAAACAAACATTTCTCCAAAGAAGATATACAGATTGCCAACAAACACATGAAAAGATACTCAACATCACTAATCATTAGAGAAATGCAAATCAAAACTACAATGAGGTATCACCTCACACCAGTCAGAATGGTCATTATCAAAAAATCTACAAACAATAAATGCTGGAGAGGGTGTGGAGAAAAGGGGACCCTGTTGCACTGTTGGTGGGAATGTACATTGATATAGCCACTATGGAAAACAGTATGGAGGTTCCTCAAAAAACTAAAAATAGAACTACCATACGACCCAGAAATCCCATTACTGGGCATATACCCTGACAAAACCATAATTCAAAAAGAGTCATGTACCATAAAGCTCATTGCAGCTCTATGTACAAGAGCCAGGACATGGAAGCAACCTAAGTGTCCATCAACAGATGAAGGGATAAAGAAGATGTGGCACATATATACAATGGAATATTACTCAGCCATAAAAAGAAACAAAATTGAGTTATTTGTAGTGAGGTGGATGGACCTAGAGACTGTCATACAGAGTGAAGTAAGTCAGAAAGAGAAAAACAGATACCGTATGCTACCACATATACATGGAATCTAAAAAAAAAAAAAAAAGTGGTTCTGAAGAACCTAGGGGCAGGACAGGAATAAAGATGCAGACATAGAGAATGGACTTGAGGACATGGGGAGGGGGAAAGGTAAGCTGGGACAAAGTGAGAGAGTGGCATGGACATATATACACTACCAAACGTAAAATAGATAGCTAGTTGGAAACAGCCGCATAGCACAGGGAGATCAGCTCAGTGCTTTGTGACCACCTAGAGGGGTGGGATAGGGAGGGTGGGAGGGAGACACAAGAGGAAGTATATATAGGGATACATGTATATGTATAGCTGATTCACTTTTTATACAGCAGAAACTAACACACCCTTGTAAAGGAATTATACTCCAATAGCGATGTTAAAAAAAAAAATGAAAAAAAAAAGAATTTAAAATCTACTCACAGAACCAACAACAACGAAGTCAGGTTCAGAGATCCCCACAGCTGTGTTTATGAAATGTTTTCAGACATAATCTGATCTCAGACAAGCTCTGCCAGTTTGTGGACAAGGGGACCTGCCACTTCACTCACGCTAGGAGACTGAGGGAGCAGTGATGTCCAGGGTCTCCCCTGGGCGGGGTCCGCCTGGCCGGCCCTCCTCCTCCAGCACCCTTGGCTTTGTCTCTCATTCTTGCACACTCACGCCACCAAGGAAGGTAATGAGGCAGCTGTTCACCCACTTGGGGAACCAGTGGCCACACCACTGTCTCCACTGGTTCATGCTGGTCTCCCCATGAAGCAGCAAACTGGCAAACCTGAAGGACCCCCTTCCGTCTGTTGTCCCCTCCCTGGCCCTGATGGCCACCTCTCCCCTCTGCTGTCCATGCCCCATGCCCCCCTCCATGGGGCCCCCTTGCTCTCCCCACCCCCACCTGCCCGCCAGCTGCCCTCAGTCTGCACACTCCCAGGGGCCTCTGGACCTTCAGTGACCAGCTCACTGGGAACACTGCGATCACGGTGACTCCAGCTTGGGTCCCCCGCACTTCTGTCTCACCCAGTCAAGGACACCTCCTGTTCCATGGGTCCAACACAGAGCCAGCCAGCTCCCCTGGAGGAATGGATCCCCTCGACCCAGCCCTGGACACCCGAGCCGCACTCTGGGCAGGCCCTTGCCTCACCTCAATGCCCGTTGGGTCCCCGAGTCCTTGATCTCGCCTCCTGCCTGCCTCCCCTTCCCCCACTGTGGCCGACTCAAGGGACTTTGACACCTGGCCTTGATCACCAGAAGCCTCCTGGCCGACCTCTGCCTCCCCCTGCCTGTCGTCCTTGACTGCAGCCTCAGGACCTTCCAGAAGCACAGTCTGACCCCGTGGGCCCCCTGGATCAAACCTATTGGTGGCTCCACACCACACAAGGGCCCAGTTGAAGCTCCTGGGCATGTCTGTCACCCTCTGAGCTGGGCCTGCTTTCCTGGCCTCTCCTCTTATACCCACACCCTGCCTCCCAGCAGGGGGACCAACCATCCCATTTGGGCTTAGTTTTCTGGCCCGTGGGATTTTTATTGCTAAAACTAGGGAAGTCCTGGTCAGAGGGACGAGCTTTTCACTCTGCCCACCGTGTCCCTCACCTCCAGTCTTGTGCTGTCTGTCGCCTCAGCCTGGATCACCCTCTCCCCCTCGAGGTCAGCTCCTCCCTCTCTAGGGCTTACCTGGGGAGCCTGTCGCCCCCTGACCCCGATCCTGTGTGCTCCTGAAGTCCCCCAAGAACTTAATGCCTTAACCCCGTAGGCTTTGGCTCCTGGAGAGAAGGGGCCACAGTTTTTAACTCTGCGTCCCCCATCCAGTTAGTGCCTGCAGGCATGGGGACATATTCACTTACAGCTTGTTTAATAAGCATGAAAGATGGATTTGGTGTGTCTCTGACCTCAGCCCTCGGTCTCTCTTGGGGGAAGCAGAACCATGGAGAACATGGTAAGGCTCAGTGCCTGATTCTCATGACTCACATCCACCTACAGGGAGAGGGGGACGTGGCGGGAGGGACAACAGGGATGCCCACAGAGGCACCTCTTAGGCTGGGCTGTGAATGCGACGGCGATCCCTTAGAGCCCAGAAAGGGGCGAGGCTCCAGGGAGGGGCCCCAAATGCCTTAAGGGTCAGCCCTGGGTCCCTGGGTGTGGGGCAGACACACAGAGAGCCCTTGGTGACTAAGAGCTCCAGGAGGGAGGTGTAGGTGGCACAGGAGGGCCGGGCCGACTCCAGATCTCTGTCCTCTGACATGAGCACGCCTCTGGCCTCGCGTCTCTGACATAGCCCCATCCACCCCTGTTTCCAGCTGCCCAAGGGGCACTTCCAGCTGTCGCCACTTACGTAGTAACAGGGGTGGGGGCAGCGAGCAAAAGCTGCCCCACGAACCTGCCAGGAGTGACTGTGGGTGAGGCGTGGCCCAGTTCCCACGTGATGCCCACCAAGGTGGCGGAAGGGGCTCATCTCTAGGTACCATGCCGGCACCAGGGACTCTCAGCTCCCCATTGGCTGAGGCCATCCATCGCTTACCAGGCCCTGTGCCATACTCCTGACTCCTGCTAGGGGCCAGGAAGACTGCAGGTAACGCTGTGGAAAGACCAGGTGAAGGAGCGTGATGGGCCCTCTGGGCCTGGGCAGGAAGCATGACACTGTCACGAGGAGAGGAAAATAGAAGATGCCCCAGGGAGGGAGGCGGAGCGGGATGCTCCACATCCTCAGAGCCCGGCAAGGGCTGCGGCTCACGCCTCCCCTGCCCTGGGCAGTCTCTGCCTCAGTGCCTCCTGTAGGATGTAATGAAGACCGAAGATACAGCCCATCAGCCTGGCCAAGTGCCAGCTGCCCTGTCTGGGGTGGCTCCTGTGGGGGCTGGCAGCTCCCCAAGCCCCGTGCTGCTCCACGGACCTGCTGAGCTTCTCCCACCTTTGCACCCGCAGCCCCCCATGAGGCGGGTGGTGCCCACAGTGCTCTGTCCTCTACAGAGGCTGGCCATCCTCATGCATCCCCCCAGCATTGCCATGGCCCTGCCGCTGCCGGCACAGGGTCCACCCTCTGCGCCTCTCTACTCATTCGCCAAGAACTCAAGCCCCATGAGGACAGACAGGCAGCTTGTCCCTCCCTGGTTCCCTAGACCAGGGCCCAGCGCAGGGAGGCACTCAGTGAGTGTTTTTTGGATGAAGAAAAGGGAGCAATTCGTGCTTGGAAAGTTTTCCTACTTAATTCCAACAGGGATATTTCATCTGTTTTGTTTTGTTTTTCATGGCTGGCTGGGCTGTTTTGATCACCTTCATATCTATGTTAGTCAGGGTTCTTCAGAAAAAACAGAACTAATAGGAAATGATAGATAGATAGATTAGATAGATAGATGATAGAGATAGATAGATGATAGATGATGATAGAGAGAGAGATGATAGATAGATGATAGATGATATATAGATAGATAGATGATATAGATAGATAGATGATAGAGAGAGAGGTGACAGATGATAGGTAGAGAGAGAGATGGTAGGTAGATAGATAGATAGATAGATAGATAGATGATAGACGATGATAGAGAGAGAGAGAGATGACAGATGATAGATAGATAGGTAGAGAGAGAGATGATAGATAGATAGATATAGATATATATATATATATAGAGAGAGAGAGATAAGTGACTGACGACTTATGAGGAATTGGCTCCTGTGGCTATGGAAGCTAAGAAGCCCCAGGATCTGCAAGCTGGAGACTCAAGAGAGCCAGTGCTGTAATTCCAGCCTGAGTCCAAAGGCCTGAGAACTGGGGAGCTGATGATGTTAGCCTGAGTCCAAGGACAGGAGAAGACTGGTGTCCCAGCTCAATCAGACAGGCAGGAAGGGAACAAATCCCCTCTCCACTTTTTGTTCTATTCAGGCCTTCAACTGATTATATGAGGCCCACCCACATGGGAGGGCAATCTGCTTTACTCAGTCTAATCTCATC
This sequence comes from Leucopleurus acutus, assembly GCF_964270905.1. Lineage (NCBI taxonomy): Eukaryota > Metazoa > Chordata > Mammalia > Artiodactyla > Delphinidae > Leucopleurus > Leucopleurus acutus. The sequence continues at coordinate 74,861,553 of NC_139156.1, forward strand.
CATAAACAGCCTCACAGACACACCCAGGAATCATGTTTAATCTGGGTGCCCCATCATCCAGTCAAGTTGACACATAAAATTAGCCACAATATCTTAGTTATCCATACCTCATGCCTCATGGCTGGTGCTCTCTTTGTCCTGTTGACAGAGGCTGCCAGAACTTCAGGGACATTGTCAAGCAAAAGGACCCCCATCCATCAACGTAAATGCCAGTCACAGCACCTCGTGTTCCAGGCTCACGTGGCCCAAGGAGGACAGTGTTGAGAGGGTAGGCCACACAACTCACTAGTGCAGAGCTGCAATTTGAACACCGGTCCAGCAGGCCTCAAAGCCAAAGCTCCCAACCATTGGTCCACTGACTATCAAGGGTCCTGCAACTCTGTGCTTCCAATGCAGGGGGCACGGGTTCAATCCCTGGTTGGGGAACTAAGATTCCCCCATGCCGCGATGCAGCCAAAAAAAAGAAAAAAAATTGAACATCACAGCTAGACCATGGTTGTGTGTGTGTGTTTATGGAACTGTATCATACAAATACCGATTTGTTGGCTCATGCAGGCACACGTGTGTGTATCAGCCACAAGCCCACATGCACACGGGTCTGCCTATTCTTCTAGAAATGGAGCAGGCACAGCCTTCCGACCATCAGCAGCGGACTCGCCTTGCATTTGGAAAATGCATTTGATGAGAAAGTCCAGGAAAAGAAAATGGCAGTGTGAGGCTGCAATGATTTCTTAAGGACATGTTGCTAAATGATTTAATCCCTTCCTGAGACACTGCCCATGAATTGATGACCTCTGCTTTTCCTTTCTCCAGTCTGATGAGCGATGGCTTTTCTGACAGGCCAGTAAATTTCTCCCATTGCTTCTGTTAAGAAAAATTTTTTAAAAGATGATGAGGGGGAAGTGCTTTATTGCAAAGCACTCTGCACCCTGCCCCCATTTTTCACAGAAGCATAAAGCTACAGTAGAAGGAAGGACAAACCAGTGGCCGTGCTCCCAGAATGAGCCGAGTCCCGTTAAATTAAAACAAATGAGGGCAACTTGCAGATGGTGACTCATACACAAAGGAGGCCGGAGACAGGGGGAAGTCTGGCTGCCTTCCGGAACTGTGCCCAGGCTCTGCAGTGAGGCAGAAAAGGAGCACCTCCCAGCCTCCCACTCCACTCAGAGCACCCTGAACTCCACACTCCCATCTTAAGGGGCTGAGGGGAATCCCACAGGGACCTGAAGGGAACCTCACTTGCCTGCCAGAACCTACCATCCAACAAACACATTAGTCTGACAACCACCTACTGCGCCTAGCTGTGGGCCGTGTACACTGCCAGCCTGTGCCTGCAGGGACACCTCTACCAGGAAGTCCTCCAGGATGCCGCGCCAAGGAAGCATTGCACAGAGGCCTGGGGATCGACTGCAGCAGCCGGCAAGGGAAGGGTCGTGGGGAGAGGACAGTACGTGATCAGCGAGACTGTCTGCCAAGGAGCCCCAAGGGGAGGGCGAGGTGGGCAGAAGGCTGAGGAGATGCTGGGTCTGCAGAACAAGAAGAGCTAGGAGGGGTCTTGCTCAGTGCCTGTGACTCAGCCCCTCCCTGTTTCTGACTCTGCCGCACAAAACCCTCCACTAGGGGTGCTCCCCACCCCACCCCTACAGTGTCCTCCAGGGCTCGTCCAGCACAGACCAGCATGGAGGGCCATGTGGCCCCTGAGGGTCATGGGACCTCCCTTCTCAGGTGGGGGTGGAGAGCCACACAGCGCAGGTAAGAATTCCTTTTCAGGGGCTTTCCTGGTGGTGCAGTGGTTAAGCATCCGCCTGCCAATGCAGGGGACGCAGGTTCGAGCCCTTGTCTGGGAAGATCCCACATGCCGCAGAGCAACAAAGCCCGTGTGCCACAACTACTGAGCCTGAGCTCTAGAGCCTGCAAGCCACAACTACTGAGCCCGCATGTCATAACTACTAAAGCCTGTGCGTCTAGAGCCCGTGCTCCGCAACAAGAGAAGCCACTGCATTGAGAAGCCCGCGCACCGCAACGAAGAGTAGCCCCCGCTCGCTGCAACTAGAGAAAGCCCGCGCACAGAAACGAAGACCCAACGCAGCCAAAAATAAATAAATTAATTAATTAATTGAAAAAAAAAAAGAACTCCTGGGCTTCCCTGGTGGCGCAGTGGTTGGGAGTCCGCCTGCTGATGCAGGGGACGCGGGTTCGTGCCCCGGTCCGGGAGGATCCCGCATGCCGCGGATTGGCTGGACCTGTGAGCCATGGCCGCTGAGCCTGCGCGTCCGGAACCTGTGCTTCGCAATGGTAGAGGCCACAACAGTGAGAGGCCCGTGTATCACACACAAAAAAATAAAACATTCCTTTGCAACCGCCCTCCCGGGGCTGAGTGGGAAGCTCACCCACCCTGGTCCTTCAGGAGGCACCGTGTGCCCCCAACCCCTGTCCAGGTGTCCACCTTGCCCCAGGTCCCAGGCCTCTGGGGCCCGAGTGGGAATAAAGCACGATACGTCCAGGCCTCAGTTCCACAGGATGTGCCCCCCAAGACCCCTCCCAGCCAGGCTCAGTTGGCCCCCAGACTCGGGGTGGAGAACTGCATCGGGACAGGGACGGTCCCCTCTCACCAGCAAAATCAGGGCCTTGACTTGAGTAGAAAACAATCTGAATTTCTAAGAAAAAAACTAAAATTAGAAGGAAACCAGCCTAGACACTGTCTCTATCAAATATGACTGACCTATAGCTAGTTTTACAAAATATTCACTCAAATTTTAATGAATTCAGCAAGTCCTTGATTGATAAAGGTGTGATGGGTCTGAACAGATAGTTTGTGAGAATGAAACACAAATGGAAAAAAAAAAATCGCACAAGAACAAAAACTAGAGCAAACTGTCCAAGCACATAGCAGCCAAAGAAATTCAGATTCAGTGCTACACCAAATTAGTGTCTTAATGCCAAACCCAGCAGTGACAAGTTTGGGGTACAAGAGCAAGCATCTGGGGGGGCATGGCCTGGGAACTGGCCCCGTCCTTCAGGCTGGTCCCACACATTGCCTGCATTCAAATGCTCCTCCTCGGGCACACTAATTCCACATTTGGGCGATTACCCCCAGAAATGACTGAAGAGAAGGGAAATGCTCTAGGCTCCAGCAGGCGCACTGTAGCACTATCTTCATCAGGGGAAAAAAATAGGGAAAATCTGGGTCTCAGCAAGACGTAAGAAGGCCACTGTCAGACACGAGCTGGTGTAAAGCCTGAGGCTTCTCTTTCTGCCACAAGGTTAGTGAGCAAAGCACAACACAGACACATGCAATGTCGCCACAAGTACAAGCCAAGACAGTCAAGAAACAGGAAAGTAGTGACCACTGTGATCCGGTTTTCCCTCCTGTGCACAGTGAGGTTCAGTCATGCTCATCTGGAACACTTCTGTGTAACTCTAGTGTCCATGTCACATGACATGCCACGACACCCCTGTAGGTGTGTGCTCCTTGACACTTGTTCCCGGGTTACCACCCCTGAGGCCTTCGGTCCCACTCCTTCCCAGCCCATAAGCCATAACTCATCTTGGGCAGAGAGCCTTTCAAGGACAAAGTCACCTGCTGTCATTTCTTACTCACTCTTTATGCCTGACCTCCTTCCAGAAAAGATGTCCCACAATCCGCAATAATGGGGGAAAATGTACGAAAATTGAGCAACAGCCTCATGCGATAGAGAGAGACCAGGGGCCGTACCAGAGAACCAGGCCAAGGAAAGTCAGTCTGGAGCTGAGCATAAAACTTGGCGCTGAGCTTCCTAGAAGCCAAGGTAAAAAGGAAAACAGGATATATTATAATTCTCATTACCCAGGACAAGCAGCCATAGTCATTTGTTCGGAAAGATCAGTATTTTCCCAACCCACTGCAGGAGACCTGTTACTGCGTGTTTGCTCATACAAAGGCCTGAAGACATCGGAGGGTCCCCAGTGGTTGCGTGACTAATACAGGGACGTTCTTCGTGGGACCAGATCTCACTCCAACCTCCTCAGAATGCCATGTTTTAAGTTCTGGTTCTGGACACATTTCTGTGGGAACTCAGTAATGTAATCAATGTAGGTCACTTTCCGAATTAATCCAAAAGTGAGTACTGTCAGAAACTGGTGGCAGGCAGGAAGCCAAACCGTGGGGCTTTCCAGAGGAAAAAAAAAAAGAGAGAGAAATGGGTGGCAGTCTTGGCCACCGCCCTGGTTCCCTGACACAGCCTTGCTTTTTGTTCTGTGACAGGCACGAACATAAAGGAGGAAGAAGTGGCAGAGCAGCAAGCAGTGCTCGGGCTCCTGGGCCAGGAGATGGGAGGACGCCCGCCTCTCAGGGGTCCTGGTCCCCTCGGGGGCACAGAAAAGCTCACCGCCATGTGGCCCGAAGGCACCCAGAGGACTCAGGCAGAAAGTAGGAAGGAGGGAGTGCCCGCCCTCCAAGCTCCCCCAGGGAGCCCAGCATGCGGTGGCTGGCAGGTCGTGGGGACCCAGCTCTCCCAAGGGAGCTAAGCCCACCGTCCACTGACACCCTTTCCTCTCACAGCGCTGCCTGTGGAGGGAGGGCCAGGGACCTGGACAAACCTGCCTCCAATCCCAGCCTCACTTCCGCGTCGGCACTGCCATCTGGGCCAGGTTACCTGGACCCTCAGGGGAGGGTCACTGAGCCTCCAGGAGCCCCATTTCCTCCTGTGTCACCGGGAGGGTGATGGAGCATAACCTGCAAGATTGTTTTAGGGAATCTTAAAGCTCCTGGCATGTAGTAGGGTCTCAACACATGGTAACGGTACTTTTTTCTAATTTCCTGGGTTCCATCCTGACCCACAGAAAGAGCAACCGTCCCAGCTCTCACTTCAGGCCTGGAGCCCCCAGAACTGTTAAGCAGGAAAGGGAGAGAAGTCACAGGTGGGACTGGATCAGGCTTGTGTGGAAATCAACGACGACGTGGCCGTGTCATCATCACCATCCTGTCCATGATTGCCCCCAGGTCCAAGGCCCCGTCTGTTCTCTGTCCAACCGACAGCTACTCTGCCTGGTCAGAAAGCGGGGCCGTGGAGTGGGCTCGTGGGGACCTCTGCTGAAGCCAGCGGCATCTGTCGGGGGACCCTCAGCCCATGTGCAGATCCGGGCCCAGAGCCCAGGGCTAAGAAACCCCCAGGGGACAGCTAACATCGCACCTCCTTCCTGACAGCTCCACTCTCAGAAGCCACAGCGCGCTGCAGAGGGTGCAAGGAGTGAGGAGGCCAGGCCAGAGGGAATTCCACTCGGGTCACATGGAGAGGGCACATGGGACAGGCAGCATGTGCCCCTGGAGCCGGGCCCCGGCCGCCCGATGCACCTGGAGAAGTGGCTCTTCCGGCCACCTCTTGGGAAACCTCCGCTGGTCCTGCATCATCCTCACCTTCAACCTCTAGCTCCTGCCGGGCTGGGAAAACCCAGACCCTCAACTCAGCCCCAGACCCTGACCACCACCTACTCTGCACTGCCCCCAAGGCCCCCGCTTGCCCAGCTGCAGCGCACACTCATCCCTGGAGGCCCTGTCCCCACGTTTTCAGATGGCACGACACCGAGTTGCCTCTGAGGTCAGTCCTGGGTGCAGACTGGAGCGAGGAGGTAGAGGCACAGGGAAACCAAGAGCAAGGTGTGCCCCAGCCCTACCCGTATCTGCTTCCCGGACTGTTTCACCCCATCAGTGCCCTCTCACCCCGACTCCCCGTGTCTGCTGACGCCACACTCTGGGCAATCCCAGGAAGAGAACCCACGGGAATTAATACATCTCTTTGGTTCTGATTACAGATTATACTGGAGAGAATTTCTGGACTCTCCCCAATTTTCCTCTCTTCTTAAAATCTTCAATTAAGAGCCTAACCTTGATGGAAAATGGCCATTGTCTGGAAGGTCTAAGGTACTGATTCCTCATTGCTGAGTGCTTTCTCTAAACAGATAAAGACTCTCCATGATTCTGAATAAAACCAGAGCCAAGGCCCTCAAAGGGTGGGAGGAGAGAGGAAAGCAACAACAAGACACTCTGGCGAGGCCGTGCCCCAGAGCCGGCCCCTCCCTGTGGGCACTGGCGTGGATGGTGGAGGGTCTCTGAGGCCCGTCCAGCCTGGACAGAAGCCGTGAGCCAAGGAGCAGCGTGGTCATCCAGGGAGCCAGGCCCAGTTGCCGGCAAAGCAGCTGAAGTCTTGAGGAAACTTCCTGATTGCATTTGCGAGGTGGCACCACCAGGACATAAGCAAATCTCCCTGGAGGATGTGGTTTCTAGAAGGGCTACTGCTCACGCGGGGCCGATTTAGGGCAACCAGTGCCAGAGAGAGCAGAAGGAGGGAAGGCCGGGGCTTGGGACCCAGGGCAGGAGGTTGGAGGGGCCGCCCCACCTGGGATCAGGGCCATCAAGCGGGTAGCGTTGGTTGCCAAGCCCCAGGCACTCTCCCCAGCGATCACGTGTGCAGACACCTGTCAGGCAAAGGCCCAGTTACCTGCCCAGCGGGCCCACATCCTAGGCCCTCCTAGTTTTACAGGTAAGGAGGGCTGCCTAGAAAACCTGCGTGCAGCAGGTAGGCGTGGATCTGAGTCCACCCCCTCACATCAGGGCCCCCTGCTCAGGGGAACGAGCTCTGGACTCTCTTTCCAGCTCCACCATCCTCGCTCCAGCCTGCCTGCGCCTCAGTGGGGCAGGACCAATCACATCTGCTTGTCAAGACTGCTGTGAAGAGACTGGCACAGAGATAATACGATGCGGCTTTGTGGGTATAAGCCCCGGAGCTCTGGGGATGAAGCCAACTGTAGTGCTGCCACCTACTGGCTACGGGACCTTGGGGAAATCTACTTAACCTCAATGGGGCTCAATATCCTCATCTGTGAAATGGGGATAAGTATAGGGTTGTTTTGAGGTTCAAAATAACAGAATATATATAAAGCACTAAACACAGAGCCTGGCCCAGAGAGATTACTCAGTAGATGATAGCGGCTGTCTTTAGTTGATTGTTATTAGAAAGAGAAGACAGGACCATCCCTCCTGGAGTTAGTGGCTGGGGTGGGATGGGGTGAGGGTGAGGGGATGATCTCAAAGTCTGCTTCTACATTTTTGCAGTTCAGTACCCTGGGGACACAACTCCTATTAACCCAACCACAGAAGACTAAGGGATACACCCAAGGCCAATGTCCTATAATGCTGCCTCCTGGTTTCCTCTCTAAGAATACTTTATGTTAGCTGCCCAGAGTAGCTAACTCTATAGTCCTATGTCCTGACCATGGTGAGAAAGTACATATGAGAGTTTCTCAACATCAATTTGTTGAACAAATGTACAAATGCAGGCATGAAGGAACACACCTAGAGACTAGGACACAGACCTGCTGATGCACACAGGGGCAGCCCACCATGGGACTCCCAGAGGAGCCTGGGCTCGGCACACAGATTGCACTTGGTAGCTGCACCTGACACAGGAGGGCCCGGCACTCACTAAGCACCTAACGAACGTTTGGTGACAGAGGACAGCATCACTTCTTCTATGAGGAAGGGAAGAAAAGAGAACCAGAGATGGCTGAGATGGGGTTTTGAGGATGGTCCTGAAGGATAGGCAAGAATGGGCAGGGGAGCGTATAATTCAAGGTTCAGAGACAAGAGGGCATGGGGGTGCGTGTGTACATACGTGTGTGCATGTGTGTGTGCACACGTGCAGGGTGGGGGGCTCATAGAACAAGATCTCTCCAGGACCCCATGCCAGGCCCTGTGGAGACCCTGATGGCAAGACGCGCACCTTCCCAGAGCTGGGAGAGACCAGTCAGCTCTGTACCTCAGGGAAGCCCAGGGACTGAGGGGCTGATGGAGCCCCCAGAGCCCCCTGGCTGGACCCAGCGAGGCTCCTGATGGTATCTCTGTTAAGGTGGGAAGGGACGTGGACACAGGGAGAAGGGCTGGGCTGGTGGCAAACCAGATAGAAAGTGATGCCTTTGGTCTTGTCACTTAACCTCTGCAAGCTCCAGCACATCATCAGTAAAGGAAGTGACGACCATGCCTCTGCTTCTAGTACAAGGGCTGAGAGAAAATTCCTGTAAAGCACCTGAAACTGGGCTTGGTGCATGGAAAGCTGTCCACCAGTGCTGGCAGTGACGGTGAGGATGGGGACAGCAACGCAGTGCAGAGCGTGGTCCACCCCGTAAAGTCCACGCCAGCCGGCCTCAGGGAAGCCCCGAGGCGGGAGAGCAGAATGCTGACGACAACCAGAGTGCCCAGCCGCAGGGAGGTCTCAGCAACAGCAACAGCCGGACTAAGCAGTATCATAAGAGAGAGATCCAAGTCCTAAAATTAAGTGGACTGGGACTTCCCTGGCGGTCCAGTGGTTGGGGCTCTGCGCTCTCACTGCAGGGGGCCTGGGTTCAATCCCTGGTTGGGGAACTAGAAGCCCACAAGCTGCATGGCCAAAAAATAAAAATTAAAAATAATAAAATAAAGTGGATAAGTCAAGACTGCTTAGCAGCATACCCTTCCATGATTGCAACCATGGAAAAATATGTGGACCTAAAAAAGGCGTGGAAGGGTCTAAGCAAGTTCAAATAGGTCCTCAAGCCGCAGTCTCCAGGTCGGGACTTTTCTCTCCTTCCCAAACCTACGGCAGCAGGTGCCCAGGACACTCTCCGGGGCCCCTGACTTCAGATGCTGCATCTCACCTAACGCTTCTCTTACCTGACTCAGGGAGACTGTGTGTGCGAGGCATCCAGACCTCAGAAGACCTTCTGGGGGAAGCAGTGGCAGGAGGAACCCCGATGAAGCTGTCAGCCTCAAAGTCCCACAGTCAGCATCTGACCCACCTCCTCCCGTCTCCACTCGCTCACTCCTGCTTCCTGGGATAATCCCCCAATTAACCACCTTCTCACAAGTCTCTTCAGTTTTCCTCTTTTTTTTTATATTTAAAGTTTTAATCTATCTGGAATTTATGTTAACCATAGTGTAAGGAGTGACTTTATGTTTTTTCAGTGGATTAACTAGTTGTCCCAACCACACTTGTGGAATAACCCACCTCTCTCCTGCTTGTGGCACCGTCACTGCCTTATGCCCACTCGGCCGTACTTCATGGGCCTCCTTCTAGGGCTTCTGCTCCAACCGGCGAGCACAGTCCCTACGGCAGCCTCCTTCCCAAGGGACAGCGTCAGCCCAGGTGCCGAGATGCCCTCCCGGCAGCCTGTGCATTTCTCGACGCCCCCTATTTCCACTCCCTTCTCTGACCACTCTCTCCATGTTCTCAGGCATGCTCTCCACCTCCCCGAAGCACAGGACTGCCATGGTCCAGCCCCCAGCGCCCCTCTTTCCTTACTGTAAGCAGGTTCTGAGCCTCTCTCCCCAGAACACCCCCCGCAGGATGCATGGGGATCGCTGCTTCTCTCCTGGGCACCAAATGCCTGGTGTCAACTGCCTTCCTGGCATGTCCTCTAGACTCCTCAAACTCCAACTCCAGGGTCTTTAATGTACACGTGCAAACACACACACACATCCATGAAAACACATGTGTGCATGCACACACGCACACACTTGCACACACCTGTGTGTATGTACACACAGTTAGGCTAAAAAAATCTATTTTATGTAGAAGAATCTCAGGCTCAAAGACGTGTCCAGAGTCACACAACTACTGAGTGGCAGAACTAGCTCAACTCTGGGAGCTTTTTAATAACAGACAGGGTTCCAAATAGGAACGAAATAATGCACGTTATGCAGTCAGCCCGGTGCCTGGGAGCATAAGCGCTAAATAAGCAGTAACTGTCGTGTTTAATAATTATTATTATTCCCATTGTCAGCGGCAGGCAAGGATCCGAGTCGTGCGCTACCCCGTCCCTGGCAATCAGGCGGAGGCCCACCTGCCGTCACCCTGCATTTGCTTGTCTGGGGCGCCCCCTCCCGGCCTCTGCGTGTAGCTCCCCGAGGAGCCCAAGCAGAGCGAGCGGCGAGTTTAGAGCGAGCGGCGAGCTTACTCACCGAAGAGTTCGGAAACGGCCCTCCTCCTCTACGCTCCAGGGTCTGGAGAGGAAGAAAGCCTCCCGCCCTGCTGGGAGCTGGGGCCTTCCTCCGTCTGAACACACAAATATGCATATTTGCCCGCACGTACACGCGGCGCAGTCGCACCCACGCACACGCACGCACACGTGTGCACGTACAATCTCTCTCACCTGGGTGGCCCCGCTAAGCTTACACGGGCTTGACACCGCTCCCCGTCAGAAAGGCACACGGTATCAGAGCTACGAAGACCTCGTTGGTTTACATCACCGACGGGGAAAGTGAGGCCCCCAGAAGAGGACCAGTCCAGCCCACAGCATTTGCGGACAGGCAGCAGGGCCGGGTGTTAGGGCAGCAAAGAACGCGATATCTTGGTCAGTTCCCGGGAGGGGGTCGCACTGCCGAGCCCGGTAGGCAGGCAGGCTGCGGTAGCGGAGGACCCAAGAGGAGCCCGCGGCCTCGGTCAATCACAGCCGAGCACCTTGTCCAGGACGTTGACGGCCAGTGGGGGAAGCAGGTGTCTCAACAAACAGATGCAATAAAGTGTTGGGAGAAATCAGATGGACGCCTGCGCCGAGCCCACGGGGAACCGAGACGCCAATGGTCAGGGGCTGGTGCCTGCCACTCTAGAGCTGAGCATGAACGAGATGTTATTAGAGGTCAATGAACAAGTAGGGCACGATGGGCAGGGGTGCTGAGGCTTGGGTGGGAGGAGAAGCATGGCCAAGCCCTCCTGGAAGAGGGCTGAGGATAAACAAGATGGTAAAAAGAGCTCCTTTCTCGCAATCCCAGCCCCATGGAGGCAGCCCAGGGAAGGTGGCTGCAGTTGTCCCTAACACTGGGCCAGGCCGCTTTAACAACTCTGCCAGTGTTACCCACCAGAGCCACGCTTTAAACACTAGGATTCCCATGTTACAGATGAGGAATGAGGAACAAGGAGGTTTAGCAACCTGCTTAATGCCCAGCGACTTAATGGCCAAGGCAGGATTTGATACAGGCAGACTGGCTCCAAAATCCATGCGTTTTTTTTAAAATTTTAATTGTGATAAAATATGTATAAAACTTACATTTTAACGATTTTTAAGTATCCAGTTCAGTGGTATTAAGTACATTCACAATGTTGTGCAAACGTCCCCACCATCCATCTCCAGAAAATTTTCACCTTCCCAACCTGAAACTCCAAACCCATGAAACAATTCCCCGTTCTCCCTCCCCCCAGCCCCTGGCAACCACTGTTCTATTTTCTATCCCTTCGAATTTGTCTTTTCTGGGTACCAATATAAGTGGCATCACATCATATTTGCCCTTTTGTGTCTGGCTTATTTTACTAAGCATATCTTCAAGGTTCATTCACCTCATAGCATATGTTGGAATTTCCTTCCCTTTTTAAGGCTGAATAATAGTCCATTGTGTGGATACACCACATTTTGTTTATCCATTCATCCACTGACGGACAATTAGTTGCTTCTAAGTTTTGGCTATTGGGAATAATGCTGCTGGGAACATGGGTGTGCAAATATCTGTTTGAGTCCCTGATTTCAGAAACTCCAACTCTTAGCACCCTGCTAGAGCACCATGCTAGAGCTGTTTCTCATAAACCTCAGGGAAGACGTGAGTCAGTTTGGGAGAGCAGAGGATAAGGAGGTGACGGAGTGGGGTAAGACGGAGTGCAAGGCAGACAGCTGCAGGCTGAGGGGGGCACCCTGAGAATCACCACAGGAGGAGGACGGCCCGCTGGGGAAGACGTGTGGGGCTTCCCAGACACGCTGGTGTCAGAGCAGCAGTGGCCCTGGGAGGCCCTGGTACTCTCCCAGGAGCCTGCATTCCTCTCCATCCCTGCGGGGACCATCTCCACACAGTGGGCCGGCCAGGAGCCCAGGCCAGGTGGGAGCCACCTGACCAACAATATCTGTCACGAGGCAGGGAAGTGGGCAGTGTCTCCCCTACAACAGCAGAGATGGCACACACACCCCCAACCCAGGAGAAATGCACCCCACCCTGCAACTCCTGCCTACTGTGCTCACTACGCTCTGAGACAGGGGAGCACTTACCTGGCAATACGCAAGGAGAGCAAATGAGAAGGTGCCAGTCCTGGACAACAGGTATCTGGCCTCTCTCCACTCTACCCCTTCAGCCTAAGCAGAGAAACATCCTGGATATGTTAAAAGATTCACCAGCGCCAGAGATTTCAGCAAACAAAACAAGTGAGGCTATTACAAAACAGTAAAATAGCTCAGAATATCTGTAACTCGCTTTTTACAGAAAGATTTGAACCCAACAGAGAACATATGTTCTTGTCAGGCTCCCGTAGAGCATTTGGAAACATTGATGCTGTGCTGGGTGAGCAAGAAGCCCTCAGCATCTTTCACAGATCACATTCGGTCCCCAGGTTGCAATACAATTAGGGACAATAAGAATGTTAAAAATGCATTTTGGAAACAAAATTAATTTCCACAATGGGAATTATAAAATGTTTGGATCTCAATAGCAGTAAGGTATTCATATAAAAATATGGAATTCAACAAAACTGGCATTTAGAGGGAAATCTCTATCCTCAAATGAATTTGTAATAAACAGAATAAAAGGGGAAAAAAGAGAAAGGCAACTTATGTTAAAGAGAAAATAAAAACTGAAATGAAAAACTCTTTAGAAACAGACTATACAGATGGTCCCTGACTTAAAATGTTTTGACTTAACGATTTTTCAACTTCACAATAGTGTGAAAGCAATGTGTATTCAGTAGAACTGTACTTCAGATTTTGAATTTTGGTCTTTTCCTGGGCTAGCGAAATGCAATATGGTACCCTCTCGCAATGCCGGGCCACAGCTCCCAGTCAGCCACATGATCAAAAGGATAAACAACTGATAACTTTCAACCATTCTGTACCCAGACAACTGTTCTGTTTTTTACTTTCAGTACAGTACTCAATAAATTACATGAGCTATTCAACACTTTATTATAAAATAGGCTTTGTGTTAACATGATTTTGCCCAACTATAGGCTAATGTGAGTGTTCTAAGCATGTTTAAGGTAGGCCAGGCTAAGCTATGACGTTTGGTAGATTAGGTATACTAAATACAGTTTCAACTTATGATATTTTTTACTTACAATGGCTTTATCAGGATGTAACCTCATTGTAAGTTGAGGAAGAGATGTACAATAAGAGCATGACCTATCAAAACCTGTGGCATATGTCCAAAGGGACATTTTATAGCCTTGATATACACATGTATACTTAAATATAAGAAAGATATAACTAAGCTTTTTTAAAAAGGATGAAATAAGTTAATTTAATTTGAAAACAGCAGTAATAAAAGTAGATTTGATAAATAAAACCAAAAGCCAGTTCTTTGAAAAGACCATTAAGATAAGCAAGCCTCTGGAAAGTCAAGCAAAAGAAAAAAGGGGAAAGGTACGAAACTGAAAATGTGAGGTTAAACAAAGGGACACGACTGCAGATATGAAGGAGGTGATTTCAACCACAAGAAGATGGTAGGCACAGCTTCACCCTGGTCGGTTTTGTTGTATCTGGATGAAATGGAAGATTTTCCTGCAATATCTAAATCACCAAAATAGGCTTAACAAGAGGCAGAAAACCTGAAAAGAACAATAAACATAGAATGAAAAAGGTAAAAAGGGATTAGAGGGGCTCCATCAGCCTCCAGGGACAGGGGATGCTGTTACGGATGTCACCAAAACACAGGGGAAAATGTGAAGCTCCCAGTTCTCTACAGGATTAGCAAACCAAACAAGGATCACACACACACACACACACACACACACACACACACTGCAATGATATAGAAAGATCCTCTGAGACACATACAGTAGTTAAAAATAGAAAGCTTCCAAAAGGAATAAAATTGGGTCATTTGTAGACACGTGGATGGACCTAGAGACTGTCATACAGAGTGAAGTTAAGTCAGAAAGAGAAAAACAAATATTGTGTATTAATGCATATATGTGGAATCTAGAAAAATGGTACAGATGAACCAGTTTGCAAGGCAGAGATAGAGACACAGATGTAGAGAACAAATGTATGGACACCAAGGGGGGAAGGGAGGATGGGATGAACTGGGAGATTGGGATTGACATATATACACTAATATGTATAAAACAGGTAACTAATGAGAATCTGCTGTATAACACAGGGAACTCTACTTCGCTGTACAGTAGAAACTAACACAACATTGTAAAACAACTCTACCCCAATTAAAAAAAAAAGTAGAAAGCTTCCAAACAAGACAATCCTATTTGTGTTTTTTTTTTTAAAGATAACACACGGAGGAAAATAAATATACATGAATATAAGTGTCCAGAAAAGATCTGGAATATACACATCAATCGGATCACTGTGGCTAGCTGTGAAGCAGAGAGTTTGGAAGGAAGTTAAAGAGAAAGGCATTCTTTTTACACTATTCCTGTAACGTTGGAATGTTTACAAACTAAAAATGTGCATATATTACTTCAAAATAAACTAAATGAAAAACAAATCAATAAAAGTAAATTAAACCAATAATTAATAGCTTGATAATATTAATTTGAAGAGAAAAGTAATACTTTAATAATTGCGAGTTAAATATTTTAAGCTAAAAATTAAAAATTTAGAAAACAAATGGAAAGATTTTTTTTACAATAGGAGGATATTTAAAATAGAGGGTCATTTTTGTAATTAAATAGGTAGGAATGACTCACCCTGACAAGACACAAAACCTCAAAGCCATAAAGGAAAATACCAGATTTGATTGTTATGGACATTTAAAACCTCTATACAAAGAAAGGCATCATGGACTTGTCAAAAGACAAGTGTCAGGGCTTCCCTGGTGGCATAGTGGTTAAGAATCCGCCTGCCAATGCAGGGGACACGGGTTCAAGCCCTGGCCCGGGAAGATCCCACATGCTGTGGAGCAACTAAGCACGTGCGCCACAACTACTGAGCCTGCGCTCTAGAGCCCACGAGCCACAACTACTGAGCCCATGAGCCACAGCTACTGAGCCCATGCGCCTAGAGCCCGTGCTCTGCAACAGGAGAAGCCACCGCGATGAGAAGCCCGCACATCACAATGAAGACCCAACGCAACCAAAAATAAATAAATAATATATATATGTGTATAAAAATCTTAAAAAAAAACCCAAAAGACAAGTGTCATATTAGGGAAAAAATATTTATAAGGTTTGTAAACAGCCACAGGGTTTACATCCAGAATATATAGGGAGCATTTGCAAAGTCACTAATGGCCAAGAACCCAACAGAAAAATGAGCAAAGGAGATGCACAAATTACAGAAGATATGAGAATGGCCGATAAACACTTGAAGAGATGCTAAAGCCCTCTAGTTATCTGATAAAAATGCAAATTTAAACAATAATGAAATATTTCTTGTACCCAGCAGACTGGCAAAAATTAAAAGCATTGAGCACATGCATCGCTGGCAGGAATCAGAAATGGGAAAATTCTCAGTTACTTTACAAAGATTTCCTCTTATCTGTTGATCTTTTCCTCCCCCTCTGGCACTCCTAGGAGATGAATGTGAACAAGCTTTCCCTTCCCGCCTCCGCCCCTCCTTAGCTCTCCGTCTCGAGCCCTCAACCCCTTCATGTTCATTCGTTTGTTCTTCTGCCCTTTAACCTTCCCATTGAGTTAACCATTTCAGCACTTCCATTGTTCACAGCCATGTAACCCCAGCTGGTTCTTCTTCATAACTGCATCATCTAGCCTCGTATTTCCAATATCCTCCTGAGGACATGTGTCATGCACATGTAAATGCTTTTCCTGTCTGTTTACCTGTCCCCTCTGGTGTTCAGTTTGCTTGTGGTCTTTGTCTCTCGGAGTTTACTCTTCTCACAGTCTCCTTTTTCCCTACAGTTGCTCACTTGCCCTGAGGAAGGTGAGCCACCTTAGCTGGTCACTTGGGAGGAGGAGCCGGCAGCCATAGCCCCAGGCAGCACCTTCCAGGGACGGCTAGGGAAGGTGGGCAGGATGCTCCTCAGGGCAGAGAGTAGGGTGAGATTACCTGGCTCAGCCTCCCCTTTTCCACTCATTTCCAAGGGGCTAGTCTGGGCCTCAGGGAACTTCCCTGTCTTCCAGCCTGGGTGCTGTCTTTGTCCAGCGGCTGTCAACCTGCATCATAGTTGACTATCCGCTCAGGTAGGGACGTGCCATGGGGCAGCCCGCTAACCTGCCGAGGTGGTGTGGCACTCACTCCAGGTAGGTTCCGGGCTACTCTGGCATTGCCTAGATGCCTGTGTCTGGCACAGGATCTCCTCCTCACAAGAGCAGTGCTGGGCAGGCAGGGACCCCAGGGAGCGGGTAGGAAAGAAGCTGTCCCAGCCTGGTTCTCGTTAGCTAAGCAGCAGCTTCCAAACTGGAATGTGCCTCCCCTCCCCTCCCTCACCCCTCTGGGCTCTGCCTCCATGGGATTTCTCCTGGGTTTTCATCTTCGTTCTGGGCTCTATCAATTAATTATCCCTCTTGTGGCATCTCCAAGGTTTGGATTCATAGACTAGAGCCAGCAGCCCATATTAATTAATCATCTTATTAGGAACAAGAAGCAAAATTTAAAAACAAAATCACAGCATCAGATGCTTTTTCATGGAAGAAGAAAATGGATGCATGCAGACATTGCCAGTGGGAGTATGAATTGTTACACCTTTCCCAAGGGACAGACATTGTGACGATACGTTCCAAACACTTGAAAGATTGACTGGGCATTCCATGACAAGATGGTGTACACCACTCACCACTCACTCCTTCCCTCGAAATGTGACTAAATGCGCTGGAAATAATCTAAGAGACGATCGTAAAAGGAATCTGTAAGGTGGAAAGAGAAACTAACACAACCTTGTAAAGCAACTATACCCCAATAAAAATTAATAGATAAAAAATAAATAAATAAAATATAAGGTGGAAAGAGGAAAGCAGACTGGCTGGGAAGCAGAGGACTTGAGGGATGACACTGCACTGAACTCCTGGGTTTTCTTTTTATCTCCCATTGTCTTAGTCCATTTGGGCTCCTAGACCAAAAACACCATTCAGCTGGGTGGCTTAAACAACCAAGGTTTCTCTCTTACAGTTCTGGAGGCTGAGAAGTCCAGGATCAAGGCACTGGCAGAAGGGGAGGGGAAAGGAGAGACTAGGCAAAGAGTTCTTAGACTTGACACCAAAAGTATAATCCATAAAAGAAAAAGTTGATAAATCTGGACCACACTCCATCAAAATTAAAATTATTTTTGCTCTGCAAAAGATCCTAAGATGATGAAAAGAGAAATTACAGATGGGATAAAATACTTGCAAATCACATACCTAACAAAGAACTTATGTCTAGAATTTATAAAGAACTCTCAGGAGTCAACATTAAATAAACAAAATTGAAAATGTACAAAAGATTTGAACAGATATTTGACCAAAGAGGCTATATAGATGGCAAATAAGCACATGAAAGGATGGCCAACATAATTAGTCATTAAGAAAGTTCAAACTAGAACCACAATGAATTATGACTACACACCTATTAGAATGGCTTTTAAAAAGCAATAACACTAAATGGTTGCAAGGATGCAGAGAGCTGGAGCATTCATACGTTGCTGGTGAGAATGTAAAATGGTACAGCCACTCTGGAAAATTGTTTGGAAGTTCCCTTCTTTTTCTTTTTCATTTTTTTTGCGGTACGCGGGCCTCTCACTGTGTGGCCTCTCCCGTTGCGGAGCACAGGCTCCGGACGCGCACGCCCAGCGGCCACGGCTCACGGGCCCAGCCGCTCCGTGGCATGTGGGATCTTCCCGGACCGGGGCACGAACCTGCATCCCCTGCATCGGCAGGCGGACTCTCAACCACTGTGCCACCTGGGAAGCCCTCCACTATTTTCTTTTTAATTTTTGGCCACACTGCGCCACATGAGGGATCTTAGTTCTCCGACCAGGGATCAAACCTGTAGCCCTGGCAATGGAGGCACAGAGTCTTAACCACTGGACCGCCAGGGAAGTCCCTTGAAGTACCTTTTAAAATTAAAAATGGACTTTCCAGTTGACCCAGAAAATACAATCTTGGGCGTTTTTACAGGAGAAATGTAAACTTACTTTCACACAGAATCTTATACGTGTATATTCATTCATAGCAGCTTTGTTTGTAATAGCCAAAAACTGGAAACTACTCAAATGTCCTTCAATGGTGAATGCTGAACTGCAGAACATAATAGACATTATGGAATACTATCCAGCATTAAACAGGAAGAGACTATTAATACTAGCAACAACTTGGATGAACTCAAGGAAATTATGCTTAGTGAAATAAGCCAGTTTTAAAAGGACACAAACTATATGATTCCATAAAGTTGTGAAGTAACATAAATATAGAGATACAATACAGACTAATAGTTGTTAGAGGTTACGGATGCGGTGAGGGTGTGTGGCTCTAAAGTGGTAGCATGAGGAAGCCTTGTAGTGATGGCACAGTTTTGTATCATGATTGTATCATGATTGTGATCATCAAAGCTACACACATACAAAGCTACACACGTGATAATACCACAGAGTAACACACACACAAAAATTAGTACATGAACAACGCATGAGATCTGAATAAGCTCTGTGGATTGTACCAAGGTCAATTTCCTGATTTTGATATTGTATTACAGTTATGCTAGATGATAGCATTGGAGGAATGGCACAAGGAACCTCCCTGTAATTTTTTGGCAACTTCCTGTGAATCTTTAATTATTTCCAAATAAAAAGCATTTTTTAAAAAATGGCCTCAGAATCTTACTTGTAGGAATTTAAGGAGAAAAACAAAGAGGATTTCAGATCAGGGAAAAACAGAGTAAGTAAGTACATTTTGCTCTGTTTCCCACTGAAACGCAAGTGTAAAAGCTGAATAGAATGCACGGAGAAGCTATTTGAGGACTTTTAAAATCAAATAACAGCAGGAGAATTGGGACACGAGACCATAATTCAAAGTAACACTGAGCTGGTGGTGAGTTGTACCATTTTCCCTTCCCTAGAATCTCACAGTTATCCTCACTCTAGGCAGCCTGAACTCGGAGGTGGACATAGGTGCAAACAGAGCGCTCAGGAAAGCCCTCTGGTTCTGGCTGAGGAGCAGAAAAGTGTCTCCTAACACCCAGAGAGAGTGCAAGAAATACCCCCTCTTCTCTACTCCATTTTCTCCTGCCCCAGCCCCCTGCAGCCCACAGGCACACCCTTTTTTTTTTGATCCAAGTAGGGTGGGTTTGTTTTTTTCTTTTAACCATTGTTTTCTTACTCTCTGTCCTTTGACTGCTTGACCCTGGATGTGGGCACAGTCATGGTAAGGAAGCTGCAGTGTCTTGGATGGAGGGCTAAAAAGGAGAGCCCAGGTGACTGGAAAGTACCGGGAAATCATGGAACGGGAGGAGTTCAAGACAGTGACCCCCCAGATTTGTTAATGATCTCCTGGGCTCCCTCCTTAGCTGTGCATGCATAGATCTGACTCTAAAGAGCGTATCATTGACTCTGAGAATGGGCCTAAGAGATAGATCAATGTCCCGGTCCTACCCAGGCTACGGGTAATCCACACGTGGGACTGACCCAAATAACACTGCAAGGACTTTGTAAATGGAACTGACACTGTGACCACAGCCCACAGAAGTTTGGTTGGGACGTGCAGCTACACAGTGCTTACAGGGACATGTATGGCACTGAATGCTTATATTAAAAAAGAAGAAAGGTCTCAAATCATTAATCTAAGCTTCAACCTTAAGACATTAGGAAAAAAGAACAGAAAAAAATCAAGGCAAGTGCAAGAAAAGAAATAAAGAGCAGACACCAATGAAATTGAAAACAGCAAAAGAAAAGAGAAAATCAATGAAACCCAAAGCTCATTCTTTGAAAATAAATCAATAAAATTAATAAACTTCTAGGAAGACTAAACAAAAGAACAAAAGTAGAGAAGACACAAATTACCGATATCAGGAACGAAAGAGGTGATATCACTACAGACCCAAAAGATAGTAAAAGGGTAGTAAGGGAATCCTTCCTACAAATAACTTTATACTTATAAATTTGACAACTTAGGTGAAATAAATCAATTCCATTTCATAACCTACCATAATTCACTCAAGATAAAATAATCTGAATAGCCCTGTAACTATTAAAGATATTAAATTCATTGTTAAAAAAAATTTTTTTTAAATGTCCAAGCCTAGATGGTTTCATTGACAAATTCTGTTTTGTTTTGTTGTTTTTGGCTGTACCACGCAGCTTGTGGGATCTTATTTCCCTGACTAGGGATCAAACCCATGCCCCCTGCAGTGGAAGCACAGAGTCCTAACCACTGGACCGCCAGGGAATTCCCTCATTGACAAATTCCATCAAACATTTAATGAAGAAATAACAACAATTCTACCCAATCAATTCCAGAATATAAAAGGGGAGGGAACATTTCCCAAATCATCTTATAAGGCCAGCATTACCCTGATACCATCATCAGATAAAAGACAAAAGAACTCTACAGAACCATATCCCTTATAAATATAGATGCAAACATCCTCAACAAAACATTAGTGCATGAAATCTAGCAAAATATTAAAATAATAATACACCATCCAGGGATACAATATTGGGATAAACGTCACTCAATTGTAAATATTATTTTTTAATATTTTGTTTGCTACACTTGATGCAATATCTATGTAGGTTCATCCATGTAGGTTCAAATATGGTTTGAAAAATAAATCAATGTAATCATTATATTAACAGTCGAAAGATGAAAAACTACATGATTATATAAATTGATGAAGAAAAAGCATTTGGCAAAATTCAACATTCATTCATGATAAAGATTCCCAGCTAACCAGGCACAGAAAGGAATTTCCTCAAACTGAGAAGGAGCATCTACAAAAAACTTGGGACCAAAGCAAGGATGCCCACATTGAACAGTCCAATTTCCCATTATACTGGAAGTCCTATCCAGTGTAACACATAAGAAAAGAAGGCATACAGTTGGAAAGGAAGGAATAAAAACTGTCTCTGCTTGCAGACAACATGATAGTCTAAGTATAAAATCCCAAGGAATGTGTTCCCCTCCCCCACAAGAAAGATCGAGAACTAATAAATGGGCCTAGTAACATCACAGAATGTAAGCTCAACATACAAAAATTAATCGTTTTTCTAAAAACTAGCAGTAAACAGTTTGAAGCCAAAAACAGTCCTAAATAAATGGGGAGATATGCCATGGACTGGAGGACCCAACAGAGTGAAAATGTCAATGCTCTCCAAGTTGATCTACAGATTTAATGCAATCAAAATCACAGCAGGATTTTTTGGTAAATGTAGGCAAGCTTATTAAAATTTATACCAAAAGGGAAAGGCCCTAGAACAGCTGAAACAATTTTGAAAAAGAGAAATAAATTTATTTAGAGGAATCACACTTCCCAATTTTAAGACTTACTGTAAAGCTACAATAATCAAGATCTTGCAGCAACAGTATAGACGCATCAATCAACGAACGGAACAGAACAGAGAGCCCAGGATATACCCTCACAAATATGCCCAAATGATTTTGGCAAGGATGCAAATGTATCTCAATGGAGAAAGGATAGCCTTTCAACAAATGGTATTAGAACAATTTGTTGTCTGTAAGTTTAAAAAAAATACCCCAATCTAAATCTCACACCTTATACAAAAGTTAACTCAAAATGAAAATCGTAAAGCTACAAAGTTTTTAGAAGAAAACATAGAAAATCTTCATGATCTGTGGTTAGGAAAAGAGTTCTGAGCCATGACACCAAATGCACGATTCATAAAAGAAAAAAAGCAATAAATTAGTCTTGACAAATATTTTAAATTTTGCAAAAGACACCGTTAAGAGAACGAAAAGACAGCAACAGACTAGGAGAAAGTATTTGTAAATCACATATGTGACAAAGGACTGCTTCCAAAATATATTAAAAACTCTCAAAATCAACAATAAGAAAACGATCCAGGGCTTCCCTGGAGGCGCAGTGGTTGAGAGTCCGCCTGCCAATGCAGGGGACACAGGTTCGTGCCCCAGTCTGGGAAGATCCCGCATGCCGCAGAGCAGCTGGGCCCGTGAGCCATGGCCGCTGAGCCTGCGCGTCCGGAGCCTGTGCTCCGCAACAGGAGAGGCCACAACGGTGAGAGGCCCACGTACCGCAAAAAAAAAAAAAAAAAAAATGATCCAAATAAAAAGTAGCAAAAGACTTGAACATAAACTTCACCAAAGAGGACATAGTATATGAAAGGCAAGTAAGCATAGGCAAAGATGCTCAATATTATTGGTCATTAGGGAAATGCAAATTAAAACCAGTGAGATGGAATGCAAAATGGTACAGCCCCTCCAGAAGAGTCTGACAGTTCTTTTAAACCATATGACCCAGAAGTGCTACTCCTGGGTATTTTTACCCTGGAGTAATGAAAACTTATGTTCACACGAAAACCTCTACACAGATATTTACAGCAGCCACATTCATAACTGCCCAAAACTAGAAACAACCACAATGCTCTTCCACTGGAGAATGGATAACCAACTGTGGCCTGTCTGTACAGCTGGTAACTATTTAGTAATCAAAAGGAATGCACCATTGATACACAGGACAATTGGGACGAATCTCAAAGATATGATCCCAATTTCAAAAGATTACATACCGTATTGTTCCACTTACATGATATTCTTGAAATGACAAAGTTGTAGTGATGAAAAACACATCAGTTTTTTTGGTAGTGGGGAGTGGGGAAGCGGGGAAGGCTTGGGTTGCATAGCATGAGGAAGTGCTTTGGAAAGATGGGACTGTTTGGTATCTTGATAGTGGTGTTGATTACATGAATATATAGGTATGTTTTAAAACCTATATAAGTGTTCAAATTCACAGACCTATACAACTCTTTAAAATGGGACCAGAAGGAGAAACAAAAAATTTAAAAATCTGTTCTGTACCAGTCACTTTGCATTTTGTCTCATTAAATCCTCACAGACTGCCAGATTAGTTTATCATCCCCATATTACTTGGGGATGATAAACTAATCCCCATAAGAAACTTGAAACTCCAAGATACTCAGGAACTTACCCAGTCACACCATGAAGAGTGGCAGAGCCTGGAGCCCTACCCAGACCCTCCCTGCACCTAGCACTGGGATGGTCAAGTCTGCAGGAAGTAGTTTAAGACACTGGGAAAGACAGGCTGCCCTCTTTGTTCATGTCACTTACGTGTCTGGCTTCTGTGCACAGCCTTGCTAAGCTGGACCTGCTCAGCTTTTGGTCAAATGGACATCTCGGCAGGATCATCTGGGCTTCTTGGGCGCTGGCCTGCATATGCGGATTGGACTTGGTGATGTTCTTTGAGGTAGTGAAGATACTGAGGAAAGAATGCTGGACTAAGACCTGACTGTTTCATCTTGATCCCTTCCTATTCCTAGAAGATTCTACCCACTCCCACCCAGCAAGGTGCTGATGGCTCTCAGGCATGCATTTTAGACCCAGAGGGTATATCAACATGAACTTCAGAGAGAATGCTAACTACCTCCACAGATGTCATCCCTAGTCTAAAAGCATTAAAACAGTATTTAGTGTTAACTAGCTATTATACTAACTTGAAAAACATGTGAAATAAGATGTAAAATGTCCATTAGGGTCAATAATCAAAGAATATAACATATGACAGACAAAAAAATAAAAATAACTATATATCCTTCTCTAAAATTTTACCTTAATGCTGAGGATTCAAGTTAATATTTTTTCCCTTCTGGAAGACTCATCATGAAGGTGGTAGAGTAAGCAATTATCAAGCATTCATTCCCTAATGAAAACTACTAAGCCAAAATTAACAAGAAAATATTTTAATGATACTTTTGTAGCACAAAATTAAACTGAGACAGGTTAAGAGGAATGTGAGAGAATCTAGAAAACCATCAATTATATTGCTTTATTGTGACATAACCCAGATGTTGAGAATGAACAGGTGTCCTATCAGCAGTCTCCATTTCTCCTCTCAAAGGCACAGTCTAGGCAATATATCCAACAAAGAGGTTGTGCTTAGGCTCCAGTCCCCTGACTTGTTATTTAAAAGTACTACAATATATGAAACCATTTATCACTGCAGATTCAAATGACTGTCTGTCTGTCTGTCTGTCTGGAGATCACTTCAATTGCTCCTCAGGCCCCTTCAGGCTGGACTTTTGATTTCTTCTTTCTTTCTGACCCTGAATTCGGTAGAGCTTCTTCCTGAGGTCCTTCTGTCGCTTCAGTTTCTCTTCTTCCTCCTTCTGCTTCACTTTGAAGTGTTCTTTGTTGTGCAGATGCCGTTGCTCCTTGGCTTTCTTCATCTTCTCACTGTGCACTGTACTCAGAGCATCCAGCAGCGCAAGGATCTGACAATGGCAAAACCCAGTGAGCATCAGAATATTCTTACAGCTACAGCATGCTTTCCTTCTAAGTTTCAGGAGGCCTAAACACCACAGCTGATGGCATCCAAGTTACAATCAATTCATGATCCAAATGAATATTAACCTAGTGAAAATTTATCCTGAACTAGGAAATTATAATTTGCATGGAAATATAAGTAGGAGCATATTTACTTAGTAAAATACTTAAATAATGGCCTTGACCACAAAACCACCTTTGTTAAATCACTCTGTGGATACTCTGTACAACTAAGAGCGACTTGCCAGCTGTGTGCCTATTATTCCCCATTAAAATGCATAAGGCAGAGCATGACTAAACAAAAGAAGCGAAATGGACTCCGGCCTTTCTTCTAACTTCCAGATCAAGTGCCTTGAATAAGTCTGGCCCTTATCCCTTCCTAATGAAAAGTGAGAATGCAGTAAAAATGCCACGTGTGTTACTGAAAGCATTATTTTCACATCTAAATGCAACATGCTGGAAGCCATCCATCAACAGTACCTTCCTTTCATGAGGCTCCCGTACGACAGCTGGTCTCAGTCTGTCCTTCGGAATCTTGCCTGCCTTTGCTTGGGTCTTGGGCTTGCTCTTAAATGGCAGGGCCTTCTGCAAGGCTTTTGGAATGTGCAGTGAATTAAAATGTTTCTTTTGCCTCACAATTGGCTGAAAAAGAAAAATAAAACAAAGACTGTGACATATATTATGATCTATGTACATTTAAAACTTGCATAAAATCTTCTCAATGGGTTGATTTTTCCACAAGATCAGTAACACCACAGTTTGCTGACCATCAGAAATGAGGACTCAATCATCCATCAGATATATATTGCCTCAATGGCCATGCACAGCTGCAAACAAAGGAATATACAGAATATACATATTTACAATTCTTCCAAGAAATCAACTGTGCCCATATCTACAGTATGGACGATAGGATCTCAACAGAGCAGATGAAAAGATCCAAAGTTTCTGTTAATGAAAAACTCTGGCCTTATCTTTGGGGCACTGAGATGGTTTTTTCTAGCCTAACAAGAATAACTAGCTTTTCATCTTGACTATAAACCTCTCTGGATTTAAGGACATAGTTATTCCTCCAATGAGCAGCTGAAATGCCCCCATCCCTGATTCTCATTAAGAAGTTTAACTTTATTCTGTTTCTAATAGAAGGCTGGTTGAGAAAAGTGACATTTAAATGACTAATGAAGGCAAAACTCCTTCTACATTCAGTTTTCAAGCTAACCAAATTCTATGCTTAAATTGAGATGACCAAAATTCTTAACTGTCTCAGAAGTAGTTAATAAGTTGAAAGTTTTGCCCTAGATCTTTACCAAGGTCGGCAACTATATAGAGAATATGTCTGCTGTATCTTTATAAATTTACTGTTAAAGACATCACCCACAATAATATTCAATATTCTCTGTTTAAGACACCAAAATATTTTAGAATGAAAGAAATCAGAGAAATCTCCTTCTCAAAAACAAGTAAACACCACAGACCGGACAACAGGTACTATGTTCTGAAGTATATTTTAAGAGAAATTCATGGCAATGTGATTCAAATTTTATTAACTATTTTACAGAAAAACTAATGTCTGGAAAACTTCTGTTTCTAGCAGAATGGCAGACCGATACCCTGAATTACCCTCTTATTACAAAACAATTAAATATCCTGCATTATCACAAACAAATCTTCGAATGCATTGTTAACCTGTGAAAAAATAATGGACGTTCTCAGAGACCAAAACTTGAATGAAAATGGGAATCCAGACAGGCACTGAGAACTTAACATTTTAAAATACTGATGAGGCCAACTACTGGAAAGGATGTGGAATAACTAGAACTCTGATAAGCTGTTCAAGTCTAACCTGGTATTTCAGTATACTACAGGGATCACACACTGATGTTGAACACATGTACCCTGTAACCTGGCAATCCCACCCATGGGGATCTATGGAACGGAACTGTGTGCACATGCACACCAAACAAGTTGCATATAAGTGTTCAGGGCAGCATTTATAATAGCCAAAAATTGGAAACACTGTCCATCAATGGATAAAACCGACATTCTCATACAATGAAATTCTACTCAACAATAAAAACAAATAAATGTCTGCTATATACAAGAACATGGATGAATCTCATAATACTGAAGGAGAGAAACCAGGCAAAACAGTACATGGTATATTTTATAAAACTCAAAAAAAGGCAGAAGTAACTTCCGTGTCAGGGGTTGGGATAGCGGCTATCTCTGAGGTGGAGGTGGGGTAGTGACTGGGAGAGGTCACAAGGGGGACTTCTACTGTGCTGGTAATTCTATTGCTTGCTCCAGGCGATGGCAACTTAGGTATGCTAAAATTCGATGAGCTGTATACACTTATTATTTGTGTACTTTTCTGTGTGTATGTTAACACTTCAACAAAAAGTTTATTAAAACTCAAAAAAAACCCTCCCCCTTGCTTCAATAAGAATCAGTACATTAATGTTTTTCAAATTAATACATGTATATAGTACCAAAAAAAGTTCAAAAGAGGTATATAGTTCAAAAGAGGTGAAAAGTTTAAGTCTCCTTTCCAATCCACAGAAAACCACTATTACCACTTGTCCTGTGTTCCTTCCAAAACAGTCTATGAATATACAACATGTTCATTCAAATTTAATGTTAGACTTTCTACTTGAAAATTCAAACCACAAAAAACATTACATATGAAGCTTCTGGGTGACACCCATCTACAGAGCACATGGGTGATTGACTGTACCTTATACAGAGAATCCTTGCTAGCCTTTAGTTTGATGCCATGGGAGAGCCGGAGTTGACCAGTTGTCCGCATTCCTGACCAGGTGTCTTTCTCACCAGCTGGTTTCAACAAAGATGTTACTGGGTTATAGAAGGCTGGAACAGAGACAGGATACCAAGTTCTCATGAAGACAATGTCTGGAAAGAGAGAAAATTTACATTAACATTTTCAAAAGAAGATTCATATCCATCTCGGTAAACAAAAGAACAAAATATTCACTCCAAACTTCTCTAGCTGGTTGCACAGTATCTGAAGAGAGACTTCACCAAGTGAACTACTTTTGAATAACACAAAGCTTTTACTGGGTGTGGCTGGGCGTGCTACACAAGATGCTCCAGCTGGGGAGAGCTACAGCTGACGCCTGTTTCTAAAGACCTAAACTACCAGCTATAGTTCACACTGGCTAGAAATCAATAGTGAATGGTAGGTAACATGCTGTTAAGAACACACCACAAAGGATACTTACCACTCATCAGCAGTTTATCCTCAAAGGTGGCCCGGAAAGCTCCTTCTGGAGCCCGGAGCGCCTTCTTGATCTGTCCCCTTATTCCACTGACAGTTCGAATCACAGCACCTTCAAATTTGGCCACTTCCAAAGCAGAATTAAACATTCCCTACAGGTATATATATACATATACATATATATATTAAAAAAATACATACACACAAAGTCAGATATTTTACTTCTTAGTTCATAAATATATCCTTGGTTAAAAAACAAAAAATAATTCATTGAAAGGTGATAAAAAAATCAACTCTATTTTTCCCCCAAAGGTGGAATTACTAGGTCAAAAGGAATACAACTCTATCTTCCCTGAAATAACACTAATTAAGACTCTATTGTGGGCCCATTAACATGTTCATTACTGCTATCTTTGTAGAAGAGAAGATCAAAAAGATATTTATTGGTCTGAACTGGCCTAGATGGCCTTTGCTGTCATCTCACAGGGCTTGACTACAGTTCATATCCGAATACTTAGGTGCACACACTCAGAAAATAAAGAGACAGCAAGATAAATGCTGATGGTAGTATTATGTTATAAGAACATTTTATGATCATCTTAACTCTGTGTTTTTAATGGAAACACCCTCTACTGATGAAATTTTCAATAAATGTTGCTCAAACTACCCTCCCATATTATATTGCTCTGTGTTACTTAAATATGCTCAGAAATCTAAAGAAGTAAACTAAATATAAAGAATATAAAATATAAAGAAGTAAACTAAAAATATCAAAGACCAAGTTTATAAAAGATTTCAAATACTTTTCTGAAAACATTAGAACTATATCTTAGACCTATATTAGAATATTTCATTCCTCCTTTAAAAATATACACATTTATAAGCATATGAATATACAGATATATATATATATATACCTTAATGAATGAAGTGTTCTTGAAAATTTTATATGGAAAGCCAGTTAGCTTTAATTTCTTCACAATTTTTATAGATTTATCCAGATCAAGGACAACTCCTGTGGCAGCTATCCGGAAATCAGCCTAAAAAGGAACCCCCAAAATGTGAATACAGGAATAATGTCAGCAAGAGAAGAAATACATTTCTCTGTAATGCAACAAATTACCAAAGTGCAATTCGCTTACAATCACCTAAGAAAAAGTAAGAAAGAATATATGAACATGCAAAACAGTATTTTAACAAAAGCTATCTGAAACTATAATACACGTACGCCAAAATTAATGATGGTATCTTGAGCATTTTCCTGAGGGTGATTTCACAGTAACACAGTTTCACAAAGATGAATGAATGAAAAGGAATAATGAAGATTTGGTTACAATGTTTGAGAAATTAAATTTTGGACATTAAGGATGGATTCCATTTGCCCTTATTCTGTTTTCTTTTCTGTTAAATAAGGCCAATAAAACCTGCTCTGATTGGTCAAATGAAGACTGTGTGAACATACCTTGCTAAACCAGATTACTAGGGGGTAGTCTTATGTCTAGCTGGTATCCAATGTATGCCAGAACCTAGTCGAGTGGTTAGCTCATGGTGAGCACTGCTTAAATATTTTTAGAATAATATTAAAAAGCATAAAATATAAAAGCATAAAAATATAAAATGTCATCAGTACCATTACAATTCTTCTACTTCCCTTTTCTCTACTCTCACACCTTACTTAAAAGGATGCAGGAAAGGGCTTCCCTGGTGGCACAGTGGTTGGGAGTCTGCCTGCCGGTGCAGGGGGCAGGGGTTCGTGCCCCGGTCCGGGAGGATCCCACATACCGCAGAGCGGCTGGGCCCGTGGGCCATGGCCGCTGGGCCTGCACGTCCGGAGCCTGTGCTCCGAGGCGGTAGAGGCCGCAGTGGTGGGAGGCCCACGTACCGCAAAAAAAAAAAAAAAAAAAAATGCAGGAAATTTAAAAGCAAAGAGAAGTTTACTATAAATACTTAAAATGAATAATTTTCAACTTAAAGTTTCAGGTACATATTCCATAATCCAGACATTATTTCTCAAACACAATCTATAAAATAAACGATCAAAGATAGTTACCATTATGCCACTGACAGACTGTATTGCCAAGAACCCAGTACCCTGCGGAGTGATAGGACCTTAAAGGAAACAGGAAAAAAAAAAAAAATACAGTGAACCACACATTCTAGATCCTGCTTTACATATATACTCCAATCCAAAAAAAAAGAGAAAAATCTTATGAATTGGGATTTCATGAAAGGAAAAAAGCAAAACTACAATGATAAAGCTTAAAAGATTTAAATTAACCTACAAGCAAGTTTATTCTAATCCCTTTTTACCCCAAAAGGTTGCTCCACAATGCATGTGCTGTGGGGTGTATTTCAGAAGCCTCTGTCTTCCATTGTGGTCTTCAATATAATAAAGTGGGATGGTCTGAAACCTCCTCCACCCTACAGAAAAAATGACTGGATCTCGGGACTTGAGGATTTTCTTATACCAACGATGTTTCTTCAGACGCATCTGAAAGGAGAAGAGATTTCAGTAAGATTACTGGTACAAGTATGACCAAAGAACCTCAATCGTTAAGCATACAGTGAAGGGTACCTACCTGTACATATCCAACATTGCCCTCACTATTGCCCAAACCACCCAAAATAATTGGGTAATGTGGGTCAAAGTTAAGCACGAATTCACAGGGGACGTTTTCTATCTCAATTCGGACATACATCCCAGGTCGAAAACCCTCATACTGAACTCTGGCTTCATCATCTTGATCTTCGAATTCTGCCCGGTTAAGCTATACATGAGAGGGGGAAAATAAAACAAAAACAATTAAAAACCCATAATTCTGTTACTTTTAATAAATGTAAGATTAACATTAAAAAAAAAGAGCAATTTCTAAAGAAAGGAACCATGTACAGAATTATTTAGGCTTTATCCTAATTAAAAATAATATGTTTTATCTATACAGTTTGTTCAGGATATGCCCCGACTGTTTACTTCTCTGTTGCTCCAAGCTATACTATAGTAAATACAAACAACTCTGAAAGCAGCCCTTAATGTTGGTCGACACTCTGAACTTCCCCATCCACACTTTCTTTTCTTACTCTCCCAATTATTTCACACTTTTTCTCTTTTCATCAAACACCCAGTTATCTCCTCCCTCATCCTCACTCTCAGCTGTTGACTGTTTCCTAATTCACTCAAAATTTAAGCAACCTAAAAGAACTTCCACAGTTAGCCCCTCTACCAGGGTTTACACCCATATTCAGCCTTTTATTACAGCTCTGCACTGTTCAATATAGTAGCCACACATGGCTATTTAAGTTGAAATTAAATAAAATTTTAAAATTCAGTCATTTAATCACTTTAACTGTATTTCAAGTGGTCAGTATCAATATGTGGCTAGGTGGCTACAATATAAGACAGTAAGATATACATTTCCTTAATCACAGCAAGCTCTACTAGGCAGCTGTTAGAGATTATCCATGCCTCTATTTAATGCCAACCTTTACTTGCACCCTAGATCATCCACTCCTGTTGGACTTTATTCCAACAAATCTTTCCTGTTATTTCTCTCATCTTAAAACCTTTTGACTGCACGTCCTCTCACTATTGCCCCCTTTCTCCGCTTATCTTTGAAGCAAAATGCCACAGAAGTTTTCTAAAGTCTGGTTCCAGTTACGCTGCACATATTCTCATAAATCCCCTAAAATTGTACTTGAACCAATATTCCACTGAAATGCTTGCAAAAGTCACTAAAGGCCTCCATGTTCTAATCCAGTGGTCAATTCTGTCTTCACTGTAGTTAACACAACAGCAGGATTTGAAACAATTTATCACTTCCTTCTACAGTGGTTTCCAGCATACTGCACGTCCTCTTACATTTCTTCTATCTCCTGGGAGCCGCGCAGCCTCCACTGCTGCTTCCTTGTCTCTGCCCAGTCTCCTGAAGTACCCAGTCCTGGTCCTCTCCTCTCCTGACTCCATGCTTACTCCCCAGGTCATTCCACCCATCTCATAGTTTTAAAAAGCACCCAGATCCTGAGTACATCACATTTAAGTCCCTGGCCTCAACAGCTCTCCAGAACTGACCACCTGACACTCCTCTTGTCTGAAAGGTATCTCAAACCTAACAGATCCAAACTTCATCTTCCCAGGTAGACTGACATCAATGAAAGGCTTTCCTCTTACTGATGACAACCCAATGCCTCCAGTAAGTCATCCTTATCTTCCCTCTCACACATCTCACATTCAATCCACCAGGAAATCCTACTGATCTACCTTTCAAAAAAAGTATAGCCAGAATTTGACTCTTTCTTTCCTCTCATCACTGCAACCCCCCACCCCCTCCCCAGTGTAAGTCATGTTAATCTTACTGAACTTGTGCCAGGGTAATCCTTTCAAGGGGTAAGCAGATCATGCATGTCTCTCCTCTACTCAAAACCCCCGATGCGGGCTTCCCTGGTGGCGCAGTTGTTGAGAGTCCACCTGCCGATGCAGGGGACAACGGTTTGTGCCCCGGTCCGGGAAGATCCCAC
This sequence comes from Leucopleurus acutus, assembly GCF_964270905.1. Taxonomy (NCBI): domain Eukaryota; kingdom Metazoa; phylum Chordata; class Mammalia; order Artiodactyla; family Delphinidae; genus Leucopleurus; species Leucopleurus acutus. The sequence goes on from NC_139156.1 coordinate 74,893,698, forward strand.
GTGCCGCGGAGCGGCTGGGCCCGTGAGCCATGGCCGCTGAGCCTGCGCGTCTGAAGCCTGTGCTCCGCAACGGGAGAGGCCACAACAGTGAGAGGCCCGCATACCGCAAACAAACAAACAAACAAAAAACCCGATGGACCCCCATTTCATTCACAGTAAAAAATTCGAAGTTCTTTACAATGACCCACAAGGTTTTAGGTGATTTTATTTTATTATTATTATTGTTTGGTTGCATTGGGTTTTCATTGCTGTGCACACACGGGCTTTCTCTAGTTGGGGTGAGCGGGGGCTACTCTTCATTACGGTGCGCGGGCTTCTCATTGCAGTGGCTTCTCTTGTTGCAGAGCACGGGCTCTAGGTGCGCAGGCATCAGTAGTTGTGGCTCGTGGGCTATAGAGCACAGGCTCAGTAGTTGTGGCACACGGGCTTAGTTGCTCTGCAGCATGTGGGATCTTCCCGGATCAGGGATCAAACCCATGTCCCCTGCACTGGCAGGTGGATTCTTAACCACTGCGCCACCAGGGAAGCCCCTAGGTGATTTTAAATTATAAATGGCCTAAAGCAAAGACTTCAGAACCAGCCTTACATTTCCTAGTCACTTCTATCAAAGGTCAGAACACACTTTGAATCACTATGTTAATGACTAACCAGGAGATACTTCTTTAACTAGATGAAGACCTAGGTTGAGCAAACCCTGTTAGCTGCATTTTCACAAATCATATACTTAATCTGCAGAAGACATATTAGGGTATGCTCCCGTTTACAGGGATTCTTGGTGGCCCCACTTGTCAAAGCGCATCTCAAACACTTGCCATCAACTGTACACATCTTTGCCTCCTTCAGAGTCAGTTCATCAACTCAAACAGCCTGCTCAGCATCCCCGGACGGCAGGGCCACACTATCTCCCTTTCAGCATTCCACAGGCTTTATCTTTGCATCTGACCTTACATTCGAAGTATCCTCTGAACTCTGACCAAGGTGGGTTTTCAGAAAACCATCCCCAGAGAGCACTGGTATATGCATAAGCCACACAGGCCAAGAATCACGTACACATTCAAATTATTCAGTTATGGTTCCAGGGAGTGGCAATCAGAATACTAAGGCAATGCTTGCATGTAAATAAACACACTGTCTCAAATCACTACTCTGTAAGATCCTCAAAAATGGTGGCCGTGTCTCAGCCATTTCTGCTTCCACAACATTTAATGCTTGGTACAAAACAGACACTGATATTTTTCTGGTGAATGTCTGACTGAAGAAACAATTAGATAACTGCATGAATAAACACACCTATTTGCATCTTGACCTAGGAGGCCCAGAAGCAGGCAGGGAGCAAAGACCTAAACAAAGTTACGTATTCACAGCACTATTACAGCCCTGAAATGAGGCTGATAGGAACTGAGTTTTCTCACCTGTGCTTGTTTCTGCATTTCTCCTTTAAGATCATCAAAGTATGTGCTTTCTCCTTCATCATATTCTGCATCAAACATCTCTTTCAATTTTCTCTTTTTATCCAAATGCTTTTTCCTGGCACTTTCCTCTGCATTGGGGTCAATTTCTTCTTTAACTTCTTCCTCCACATCTTCAACCTTAAATTTCCAGAAGAGAAAATTTTGTAAAAATTTGTGGAGAACTTCTTCTTTAAACATTAAGGCAGATTTTAAAAGTTCTATTTGAGCTGCGAAAATCTTAGTTATGATCATCATGAAAACAAAATAAAACAGCCTTTGTCTCTAAATAACATGTACTGCAACAAGAGACATTTAGACATCTGCATTACAATTAGCCGCCATTCCTTAATATGGCTGGGAATGCCAAACATGAATAAAAATAATAGCAACTGTTCCCAACCCAGATGCTCCCAGATACTGTTCTGAAGAAATTTTAGGGAGAACAGGGAATTATTATTTTTTTAAAGCGGCACTTAAAATTAAGTGGAGGAGAATGATGGCAAGACAGTGACCCAGGAGCTAAAACTTTCAATGACTGAAGAATCATAACAAGAAGAAGAGGTAATAGGTATCACTCAAGAAAATTAACAATAACAAATAAACCAACAACTTTTGGTCCGTTCCCACCCTCTTCACTTTTAGGAAGGAATCCATCCATCTCATATGGGGCCTCTTGCAGAACATACTGACCACAGATCAAGGACCAGTGGCTGATGGCTGGCCATGGCCAGGTCATACCTGAGTATCCGGGCCTGATTTTCCCTTGTGCACGTCCCCTGTTTCCAGGTCTTCAAAGTCACCATAGAGCTCCTCTGGGAAAAGAACATCCAAATGACTCCCCTGTAAGTAGGGCCTGCACGTGACACTCTAGCACCACCCAGCACCAAGTGGACTATGTGCTCGGCATCTCAAACTTCATTTTTACTGTGCTTATTGCTACACACCCCTAAAGAATCCCACACTTACACAGCCTTCTTTTTCTTGTTAAATTTTGTCAGTATTTCATCACCTGTTTAGGTTAAGGAAATGGGCCCAATCCACTTTTCCATATTCTATTTCAAAATGCCACTTAGCCACAAGCTATTTTTCCAGGATAGGTGATGAACATTCTGTAGCACTGATGCATACAGAGGTGGCATGCATGGCCCTGCATGTCAGTCCCCAAACCAACAGTTCAAAGAGTGACTTGAAAAGTCATGGCATGATAACAGCACATATGAAAAAGAGTCTCAACAATGAGATCAACACAGCACAACCATGTGACATACCTAGGAAAGATCTGAGATTACATAAAATACATCATTTAGAGTAACAGTAGTATCCAAAACAATGTCAAGCCCATAAGAAGAGCTCATTAATTTGTTTCTGGAGCTCTAAGTTTAGTTATGGATCCTACCCTTAAAAGAAACAGGCAAGTTAAAACCCTGGGAGGCAATATTTAGAAAGGTATCAAAACATTTTCATATAAGAAAGAGCCAAAGAACCAAAGGACGTATAAAAGATGGGAAGATTTCATTTGTAATAAAAAACAAAAAAGGATAAAGTACTTAGGAATAATCCCAACAAGAAATGTACTAGAACTTTAGTTTCAAAATTTTTTAAGTTTTAATATGCTTTTTTTTTTTGCGGTACACGGCCCTCTCACTGTTGTGGCCTCTCCGTTGCGGAGCACAGGCTCCGGACGCGCAGGCTCAGCGGCCATGGCTCACGGGCCCAGCCGCTCCGCGGCATGTGGGATCTTCCCGGACCGGGGAACGAACCCGTGTCCCCTGCATCGGCAGGCGGACTCTCAACCACTGCGCCACCAGGGAAGCCCTAATATGCTTTTTAAAGGACACATGGAGACACAACTAGGGTGCCAGTGGGACACTGGTGGGGGTCCTCGATGCCCAAGGTGACGGGAGGAACCCCAGAGCGACTGGGTAGGACATGGGGGAGTGAGGGGGGAGGAGAAGTGGAGGTCGGACAGGAATGGCACCCCTGAGGGATGGCTGGGATGGGGGGTGGGTTCCCACGCCTAGAGGAACCCTCAGGGGCTTGGAGGATCAGGCATTTCCCCTGTCCAATTGGGCCCCAGGAGGCCTGCGGGGCTCCCGGGCCAGGTCCTCCTCCCTCCAAGGCCTCCTCCAGTCCGCGTTGATCCCAGGGGCATAGGAGGGAGGTACAGGGAGGAGAGGTGGGATATTGGGGCCCTCCAAGACCAGAGGATCAGGGGAGGTGCCGTGGGCGTTTTCCCCCACTCACTCGGCCCTGGGAAGTCTGCTGGGCTCTCAGCCTAGTCATCCGTGCTCGTTCTCCAGGGTCCCCTCTGGCCTCATGGGTCCTAGGGGTGTGGGAGGGAGGGAGGAGGGGGTAAGAGGAAAAGAGGTGGACAGTGGGGGGGAACCCTCTAAGACCAGGTCAGAGGAGGTGCCACTGGTGTTTCCCCAGCCCACTTGGGCCAGGAGGCCTGCTGGGCTCCCAGGCCAGGTCCCCAGCCCTCTAAGGCCCCCTCCGGGCTGCATTGGTCCTAGGGGCGTAGGAGGAAGGGAGGAGGGGGGAAGAGGGAAAGAGGAGGAGAGGTGGACAGGGGAGACCCTCTGGGGCCGGGGGATCAGGGCAAGCACCGCGGGCATTTCCCCCGCCCACTCAGCTCCAGGAAGCCTGCTGGGGTCTGGTCCCCTGCCTTCCGGAGCCCTCTCCTGTCGCGTGGGTCCTAGGGGCATGGGGAGGGGTGGGGGTGGGGGGGACAAGAGAGGCCAATGGGGAGGGGTCCTCTGGGATCGGAGGACTAGGGGGAAGGCGCCTAGCATTTCCCCTGCCCACTCAGGCCCAGTGAGCCTGCTGGGGTCCTGGACCTGGTACTCTGCCCTCCAGGGACAGAGGCACTCCTGGCACCTCCTGCTGTGTTGAGCCTAAGCCCCAACCCCCACCACCCTGCAGGGCCTGTTCCAGCCCTGTGGGTTCTAAGCATAGGCCCCACCCACCACCTAAACCCTGTCCCTGCATAAGCCCCACCCCCATAGCCAAGGCCTTGTTTGGCTTTTTTTTTTTTTAACTCCTCTTTTTTACTACTGCAGTTTTCTTTTACCTTCTGGTTGCTTGTTTGAGCTATATTTTCCTTTTTTTATTCTTTCTAACATATCTGTTAGTTTTCTAATCTTATTTTATTTTCTCTTTGTTATTGTTCTGCTCCTTTTTTCCTTTTCCTTTTTTTTTTTTTTTTTTTTTGCCACCCCACATGGCTTGCAGGATCTTGGTTCACAAGCCAGGGGTTGGGCCAGAGCTCCTGTGGTGGGAACTCTGAGTCCGAACCACTGGAATAACAGAAAACCTCATACCCCAGGGAATAGTCATCAGAGTAAGGTCTCCCAGAGGTCCTCATCTCAGCACAAAGACCGAGCTCTACCCAAGAGCCTACAAACTCCAGTGCTGGAAGCCTTAGGCCAAACAACCAGTAAAATAGGAATACAATCCCACCCACTAAAAAAAAAAAAAAAAGAGAGAGACAATAAAAAAATATGTCAAGTGTCAAGATGAAGGAACAAGGTAAAAACCTACAAAACCAAGTAAATGAAGAGGAAATAGGGAACCTACCTGAAAAAGAATTCATAGTAATGATAGTAAAGATGATCCAGAACCTCGGAAATAGGATGAAGGCGCAGATTGAGAAAATTCAAGAAATGTTTAACAAAGAGCTAGAAGAACTAAAGAACAAACAGAGATGAACAACACAATACTGAAATGAAACATACACTAGAAGGAATCAATAACAGAATAACTGAGGCAGAAGAACGAATAAGTGACCTGGAAGACAAAATGGTGGAAATAACCGCCGAGGAGCAGAATAAAGAGAAAAGAATGAAAAGAACTGAAGACAATCTCAGACACCTCTGGGACAATGCTAAATGCACCAACACTTGAATTATAGGGGCCCCAGAAGAAGAAGAGAAAAAGAAAGGGTCTAAGAAAATATTTGAAGACATTATAATGGAAAACTTCCTTAACATGGGAAAGGAAACATGGGAAACCACCCAAGTCCAGGAAGCATAGAGAGTCGCATAAAAGATAAACCCTAGGAGAAACACACCAAGACACATATTAATCAAACTAACAAAAATTAAATTCAAAGAAAAAATATTAAAAGCAGCAAGGAAAAAACAACATACAAAGGATACCCATAAGGTTATCAGCTGATTTTTCAGCAGAAACTCTGCAGGCCAGAAGGGAGTGGCAGGATATACTTAAAGTGATGAAAGAGAAAAACCTACAACCAAGATTACTCTACCCAGCAAGGATCTCATTCAGATTCGACAGAGAAATCAAAAGCTTTTCAGACAAAGAAAAGCTAAGAATTCAGCACCACCAAACCAACAAGTGCTAAAGGAACTTCTCTAGGCGGGAAACACAAGAGAAGAAAAAGACCCACAAAAACAAACCCAAAACAATTAAGAAAATGGTAATAGGAACATACATATCGATAATAACTTTGAATGTAAATGGATTAAATACTCCAAACAAAAGACACAGGCTGGCTGAATGGATACAAAAACAAGACCCATATATATGCTGTCTACAAGAGACCCAATTCAGACCTAGGAACACATACAGACTGAAAGTGAAGGGATGGAAAAAGATATTCCATGCAAATGGAAATCAAAAGAAAGCTAGAGTAGCAATACTTGTATCAGATAAAATAGACTTTAAAATAAAGACTGTTACAAGAGATAAGGAAGGACACTACATAATGATCAAGGGATCAATCCAAGAAGAAGATATAACAATTATAAATATTTATGCATCCAACACAGAAGCACCTCAATACATAAGGCAAATGCTATCAACCATAAAAGGGGACATCGACAGTAACACAATAGTAGGGGACTTTAACACCCCATTTACACCAATGGACAGTTCATCAAAAAAGAAAATAAGTAAGGAAACACAAGCTTTAAATGACAAAATACACTAGATAGATTTAATTGATATCTATAGGACAATACACCCGAAATTGGCAGAATAGAGGTTTTTCTCAAGTGCACGTGGAACATTTTCCAGGATAGATCACACCCTGGGTCACAAATCAAGCCTCAGAAAATTTAAGAAAATTGAAATCGTACCAAGCATCTTTTCTGACCACAGTGCTATGAGACTGGAAATCAATTAAAGGAAAAAACCTGTAAAAAACAAATACATGGTAGCTAAACAGTGCACTACTATACGACCAAGAGATCGTTGAAGAAATCAAAGAAATAGAAAAAATACACAGAAACAAGTGACAACAAAAACACGACGACCCAAAACCTATGGGATGCAGCAAAAGCAGTTCTAAGACGGAAGTTTATAGCAATACAATCCAACGTCAAGAAACAAGAAAAATCTCAAATAAACTATCTAACCTTACATCTAAAGCAACTAGAGAAAGAAGAACAAAGAAAACCCAAAGTCAGTAGAAGGAAAGAAATCATAAAGATCATAGCAGGGTGGGATAGGGAAGGTGGGAGGGAGGGAGATGCAAGAGGGAAGAGATATGGGAACATATGTATATATATAACTGATTCATTTTGTTGTAGGGCAGAAACTAACACACCATTGGAAAGCAATTATACTCCAATAAAGATGTGAAAAAAAAAAGTTCGTAACAGAAATAAATGAAATAGAAATGGAGAAAACAATAGCAAAGATCAATAAAACTAAAAGTTGGTTCTTTGAGAAGATAAACAAAATGGATAAACCTTTAGCCAGACTCATCAAGAAAAAAAGGGAGAGGACACAAATCAACAAAATTAGAAATGAAAAAGAAGAAATCACAACTGACAATGCAGAAATACAAAGGATTTTAAGAGACTACTACAAACAACTATAACCCAATAAAATGAACAACCACAAAGAAATGTACAAATTCTTGGAAAGGTACAATTTACCAAGACTGAACCAGGAAGAATTAGAAAACATAAACAGACCTATCACAAGTAATGAAATTGAAACTGTAATTAAAAATCTTCTAACAAACAAAAGTCCAGGACCAGATGACTTAACAGGCAAATTTTATCAAACATTTAGAGAAGAGCTAACACCCATCCTTCTCAACCTCTTCCAAAAAATTGCAGAGGGAGGAATACTTCCAAATTCGTTCTACGAAACCACCATCACCCTGATACCAAAACCAGACAAAGATATCACAAAAAAAGAAAATTACAGACCAATATCACTGATGAATACAGATGCAAAAATCCTGAACAAAATACTAGCAAACAGAATCCAACAATGCATTAAAAGGATCATACACCATGATCAAGTGGGATTTATCCCAGGGATGCAAGGATTCTTCCATATATGCAAATCAATCAATGTGATACACCATATTAACAAATTAAGAAATAAAAACCATATGATAATCTCAACAGATGCAGAAAAAGCTTTTGACAAAATTCAACACCATTTATGATAAAAACTCTCCAGAAAATGGGCATAGAGGGAAACTACCTCAACATAATAAAGGCCATAAATGACAAACCCATAGCAAACATCACACTCAATGGTGAAAAACTGAAAGCATTTCCACTAAGATCAGGAACAAGGCAAGGATGTCCACTCTCGCCACTCTTATTCAACATAGTTTTGGAAGTCCTAGCCACAGCAATCAGAAGAAAAAGAAATAAAAGGAATACAAATTGGAAAAGAGGAAGTAAAACTGTCACTCTCTGCAGATGACATGATACTATACATAGAAAATCCTAAAGATGCCACCAGAAAACTACTAGAACTAATCAATGAATTTAGTAAGGTTGCAGGATACAAAATTAATGCACAGAAATCTCTGGCATTCCAATACACTAACAGTGAAAAATCAGAAAGAGAAATTAAGGAAACACTCCCATTTACCAATGCAACAAAAAGAATAAAATACCTAGGAATAAACCTACCTAAAGAGGTGAAAGACTTGTATTCAGAAAACTATAAAACACTGATGAAAGAAATCAAAGATGACATAAACAGATGGAGAAATATACATGTTCTTGGATTGGAAGAATCAACATTGTGAAAATGACTATACTGCCCAAAGCAATCTACAGATTCAGTGCAATCCCTACCAAACTACTGATGGCATTCTTCACAGAATTAGAACAAAAAAATTTTACAATTCGTATGGAACCATAAAAGACTCCAAATAGCCACAGCAATGTTGAGAAAGAAAAACAGAGCTGGAGGAATCAGGCTCCCTGACTTCAAACTATACTACAAAGCTAGTCATCAAGACAGTATGGTACTGGCACAAAAACAGAAATATAGATCAATAGTACAGGATAGAAAGCACAGAGATAAACCCACACAGACTAGTCACCTAATTTATGACCAAGTAGGCAAGAACATACAATGGAGAAAAGACAGCCTCTTTAATAAGTGAAGCTGGGAAAAGTGGACAGCTACATGTAAAAGAATGAACTTAGAACACTACCTAACACCATACACAAAAATAAACCCCAAATGGATTAAAGACCTAAATGTAAGACCAGACACTATAAAACTCCTACAGGAAAACATAGGAAAACACTCTTTGACATAAACCACAGCAAGTTCTTTTTTGACCCACCTCCTAAAGTAATGAAAATAAAAACAAAAATAAACAAATGGGACCTAATGAAAGTTAAAAGCTTTTGCACAGCAAAGGAAACCGTAAGCAAGACGAAAAGACAACCCTCAGAATGGGAGAAAATATTTGCAAGTGAAGCAACAAAGGATTAATCTCCAAAATATACAAACAGCTCATGGAGCTCAATATCAAGAAAACCCCAAACAACCCAATTAAAAATGGGCAGAAGACCTAAATAGACATTTCACCAAAGAAGACATACAGATGGCCAAGAGGCACATGAAAAGCTGCTCAGCATCACTAATTATTAGAGAAATGAAAATCAAAACTAAAATGAGGTATATCACCTCACACCAGTCAGAATGGCCATCATCAAAAAGTCTACAAACAATAAATGCTGGAGAGGGTGTGGAGAAAAGGGGACCCTGTTGCACTGTTTGTGGGAATGTAAATTGATACAGCCACTATGGAGAACAGTATGGGGAGGTTCCTTAAAAAACTAAAAATAGAACTACCATATGACCCAGCAATCCCATTACTGGGCATATAGCCTGAGAAAACCATAATTCAGAAGGACATATGTATCCCAATGTTCACTGCAGCACTACTTCCAATAGCCAGGACATGAAACAACCTAAATGTCCAATGATAGATGAATAGATAAAGAAGATGTGGTACATATATACAATGGAATATTACTCAGCCATAAAAAGGAATGAAATTGGGTCATTTGTAAAGATGTGGATGGACCTAGAGTCTGTCATACAGAGTGAAGTAAGCCAGAAAGAGAAAAACAAATATCGTGTATTAACACATATATGTGGAATCTAGAAAAAGGGTACAGATGAACCTATTTGTAGGGCAGGAATACAGACGTAGACATAGAGAACAGACATGTGGACACATTGGGAGAAGGGGAGGGTGGGACGAATTGGGAGATTAGGTTTGACATAATTACACTACCATGTGTAAAACAGATAGCTACTGGGAACCTGCTGTATAACACAGGGAGCTCAGCTTGGTGTTCTGTGACAACCTAGATGGGTGGGATGGGGGAGGTTGGGAGGCCAAGAGGGAGAGCATATAGGTATACATATAGCTGATTCACTTCACTGTACAGCAGAAGCTAACACAACACTGTAAAGCAATTTTACTCCAATAAAAAAATAAAATAAAATAAAGGACACATGGAATAACCTTAGCTAATGCTTTTAAGTGCTTCACATACCAGGCAGGCACTGCTCTAAGTGTTTTACACGCCTTAACTATATTCTTCAACATGACTCAATGAAGGAGGTATTATTAATGTTATCTACTGAACAAGTAAAACCACCATGTGTTTGGAAAGGAAGCCTCAATATCATGAAGACTCTAATTCTCTCTTTTACATAGTAACTGATTCACTTTGTTATAAAGCAGAAACTAACACACCATTGTAAAGCAATTATACCCCAATAAAGATGTTAAAAAAAAAAAGAAATAAAAGAAAATAACCACCAAGGATTTCCAGTCTGGAAAAGATGGTGTAGACATATCTCCTCTGTTCCTCCTGACTGTGTATAACCATCAACTCCAGAAACGATGCAAGAGCACAAGAGACAACCAAAGGAGAACTCTGAAAGGTGGAAAGACAAAGATGGGCTGGTGAGCGTCCCCATGACCAGAGGAATGACATAGTGGCCTATGTCTCACTATACCACAACCCACAGAAAGGCAACTTAGGGCCACCATTTCCCAATCCACAAGTGGCAACAGAAGGCAGCCGCAGAATGAGATAGGCCCATTCTTTCTTCAGATTGAACCAGATCTCACCAGCAATCCAGGTAAACTGGGTATCCCATTGACAGCAAGTGATGAAGGAAAGTGCTAGCCTTCCCAACGAATTTGAATCTCCTTTCCTCCACCAAGATGTACCAGGTGCCCAAGGGTTATCAGCAAGGAGGGATTCCACCAGGCATGAGACTCTCCTCTTCTACCTTAAAAACAATATGCGTCCAGGCAGGACCAAGCAAAGAAGATGCCCCCAGAACAAGTAAACTGGCCCCAGAGGCCAAAACAACTTTCCCCAACCTAGCCACACTAGGTGGCCCAGCCTAGGGAAGCTCCTCTGCTCCCCCCAGGTAGCACCAGCAGGAACAAGTAGCACCAGATAAACCAAGTACAGCAAAACAGTACCACAAAGGCTCTGAAATTAAATTGTCATTGGAACCACAGCCCATGAAGTAGACCAGGGCCTGTACATTAAACCTAAACAGGATGATCGCCCGATAAAATTTAAAAATTACATAGGACCCAGGGTCTCCAAACAAAATGTGTGGCTACAATAGAAAATCACCTGTCATACCCAGAACCAAGAAAATCATCATTTGAATGTGAAAAGACAACTGAAAACAACACTGAAATGAATCAGATGTTGGAACTATCTGACTTGTACCATGAAGCATCCATTATAAATAAAATTATAAAAGCCAAAAAAAAAAAACCCTTCAACAAGCAACTATAAATCTTACAGCAACAACCAAAAAACTGAAAACCTCAACAAGAAATTGAAGAACAAAATGAAACTATAGAACTGAAAAATACAGTAACAGAAATTAAAAAACTGGCTACATGAGCTCAATAGTAAGAGTAGAGATGAAAGAGGATGGACTTAGAGAACTTGAGGCCACATAACAGAATTCATTCAGTCTGAACAACATAGAGAAAGCCTAAAAACAAATGAAGAGCACCTCAAAGACCTGTGGGACAGAAACAAAAAAATCCCAACATCTGTATCATCAGAGTCTCATAAGGAGTCTGGAGCTGAAAGAAATAATGACTGCAGATTCCTAAATCTGTTGAAAGACACAAACTTACAGATTCAAGAAGATGAGTTAATCTCAAACAGAGTAAACCCAACAAAATTCACACCAATCAAACTTCTGAAAACTAAAAGCAAATAAAAAATATCTTAAAGCAGCCAGAAAGAAATGACAGATTACCTGTAGGCGCACACCAAGTAAAATGACAGCCTATGTATCTATTCTTTAGAAATGAAGAAGGAAACAGACATTCTCAGATGAAGGAAAGCTACAGGAATTTGTAGCTACCATACTTACCCTTAAAAAATGGCCAAAGGAAGTTCTTAGGCAGAAAGGAAATTATAAAAGGAGAAATCTGAGACCATCAGAAAAAAAAGAAAAAACAAAAGAGAAAAAGAACAGAAATATGGATACACAGAACAGACTATCCAGCTTATGAATTTGTAAAATCATATTTCATAGTCAAAAAAATTATACCACTATCTAATATTCAAGCCAATATTTAAAAGTGGGGAAACTACAACAAACTACTAAATATAACAAAAAAAAAAGCAAACTCACAGATACAGAGAACAAACTAGTGGTTACCAGTGGGAAGAGGGAAGTGGGGCGGGCCAATAGAGGGGTAGGGAATTAAGAAGTACAAACTATTAGGTATAAAATAAGCTACAAGGATATATTCCCCATACAACACAGGGAATATAGCCAATATTTTATAATAACTATAATGGAGTATAACCTGTTAAAAGTGTGGATCACTATATTGTACATCTGTAACTTACATAATAATAAAAAAAATCTTTTTAAGTGGGGAAGATAAAAGGGCCTAAATGGAAGAAAAGTTTCCACATGTTACTCAAAGTGGTAAAATGTTGGTTAACAGTAGGTGTAATATTACAATATGTACATAGTCTATTTTGACCACTTCTAATCAACATTGTACTGGAAGTTTAAGCCAGTGTACTAAGGCAAGAAAAATAAAGTCATCCAGATGGCACAGAAAGAAGTATAACTGTCTTCATTCACAGATCATATATGATGGTCTTTGTTACACAATGGGCAAAAATTGCAAATTCCATGTGATAAAGGATTGTATCAAAAGTAATTTAGAATTAAACTTCGATAATAACACACAACCAAAGTAAAATAATGGGCAAAAGATTTGACAGACACTTCACTGAAGAAACACAGATGACAAATACGCATGTGAAAAAAGGCTCATTATCATTAATCATTAGGAAAATAAAATGAGATACCACTCTAAACCTTAAAAAGTGTCTAAAATTAAAAAGACCAACATATCAAGCACTGGCAAGGATGTGGAGCAACTGGAAGTCTCATAAAGTGCTAGTGGCAATGCAAAATGGTACAACCACTAAGGAAAACAATTTGGCTATTTCTTAAAAAAAATTAGAACTACATCTACCATATGATTCATTTAGTCCACTCTGAGATATGTACCCAAGAGAAATGAATGCAGTTGTTCATACAAAGACTTGTAGAAGAATGTTCACAGTAGCTTTATTTGCAATAGCCCCAAACTGGAAATAACATAAATGTCGATCAAAAGGTGAACAGATAAACAAACTGTATTGCATTATACAATGGAACCCTACTCACCAATAAAAGGAAATTAACTACACAGCAATAAAAAGGAATGAAGATGCAACAGCATGGATGAATCTCAAAATGATTATGCTGAGTACAATAAGTTAGAAAAGACTGCATACCGTATGATTCCATTTATATCAAATTACAGAGGATACAAACTCTTGTATAGTGACAGAAAGCAGAAGAGTGGTTACCTGGTAATAGGGAAAGGACAGAAGGGAGGGATAACAAGTGGCATGAGGAAATTTTTGGGGTGAAAAGTATGTTCATTATCTTGATTGTGGTGATTGTATACTCATGTCAAAGCTTATCAAACTGTACACTTTAAATATGTGCAGTTTACTGTATATCCATTAAACCTCAATACAGCTACTATAAAAGACACAAATCCACCACACTTTCTTTTGGAAACGGAAAAGATGATTCTTAAGTTTCTGTGGAAAAGTAAGTAAGAGAATAGTCGGAAGAATTCTAAAAAACCTAGCAGAGACAGGGAGAGATAGGAACCAGTCATACCAGTTTTAATAGTTGGTGTCTTAATAGCATACTATAAAGCTATATAAGGGTTTTAAACATAGCAATGATGAATGAACCAACAGAAATCAATGACATAAACTAGAAAAGTCCAAAAACTTTTTTCTGTATCTATCAATTAAGAATACAACAAAAAGAGCATTTTAATCAGTTAGGAAAAGAACAAATAGTATTGGAAAGAACCTGGTGGCCACCTGGGAAAAACTCTATCTATGCCTCTCAACTCACACTAAAATAAACAGCAGATGAGTCGGTGATTTAAATGCTAAAAAAAAAAAAAAGGAAATCAGGAAGCACTAGAAAAAACAATGGAAGATTTTTCTTCTCCTTTTTTAGATTTTTTTTTTTTTTTTTACAAAAGACCTTTTTAAGTATAAGACAAATCCCAAAAGTCATTTAAGGCAAAACTGATAAATCTAATAACTTCATTAAAAAAAAAAAATTCCACATGAAAGAATCATAAAGTTAAAATACAAATGTTAAAATAAGGGGGTTAAATGTGGTACCTCATATCACAAAAGACTTATTTCTCTAATATATAAAAAATTCTTATAAGTAAGTATGAAAAAATATCAACAATAACCCAATAGAAAATGGGCAAAGCATATTCAAAGACAGTCATGGAAGGAAATACAAATGGCCCCCTAACACACAGAAAGGTGCTCAAACTGTCAGAGACCCAAGATTTTGTTAGTGCTCTGTTCATTAATTGTGACAAATGTACCATCCATATGTAAGATGATAATAATCGGGCAAACTGGGTGTGAGGTATGTGGGAACTCTGTACTATATTCACAATTTTTCTCTAAATGTAAACTATTATAAACTTTAAAAAAATAAGCAAAAGACTTAAATGGATACCTCACAAAGGAAGATATTAAATTGGCCAATATGCACATGAAAAGATATGCAACGTCCTTAGTCATCAGGGAATTACAAATTAAAACCACGAGATACTATTTCACACCCACTAGGATGTGAACTGAAATTGTCATCCACTGCTGGAGTTCTCTTTGAAGAACTGTGGGGCAGTTTACTTTGTAATCAACCCACAGAGACAGGATGAACCTCCCACCCAAAATATGGTTTGCATATTGAAACAGATGACACACACATGAATCAAGAGGATATGGAAAGATTTATAATTCACATAATGAGACTTTTTGGGGAGAGTTGGGCAGACCTCCCAAGCTAGTTCAAATACAGCTTGGGAGAGCGGGCAGAAAAGGAGAACAGCTTGAGCTATTGGTAGTTAGGAGGTGGTGGGACTTTGGTGACAGCTGGAGTGTATATGGTTTGAACTCCCTCCTGATGCCAAAAGAGGAGCAACTTGGCTTTTTTATCAGCTTGCCCAGATGCAGGACAGAAAGGGGGACAGAACAGGTGGGGCTTAAGAGCTGTCATCAGTCTAACATTAAAAATGGAGTCAAGGGCTTCCCTGGTGGCGCAGTGGTTGAGAGTCCGCCTGCCGATGCAGGGGACACGGGTTCGTGCCCTGGTCCGGGAAGATCCCACATGCCGCAGAGCGGCTGGGCCCACGAGCCATGGCTGCTGGGCCTGCGTGTCCGGAGCCTTGTGCTCCGCAACCGGAGAGGCCACAGCAGTGAGAGGCCCACGAACCGCAAAAAAAAAAAAAAAAAAAAAAAAAGGAGTCAAACTCTGTTAGTTTCTTATCAAGTTGGTTGTCCATCTACCCACCCCATAGCTCCGCCATTCTACTCCTAGGTATTACCAAGGAGAAATGAAAACCAATTTCCACAAAAAAAGACCTATACGTGAATGTTCAGAGCAGCCTTAATTGTAATAGTCAACTACTGGAAACAACCTAAATGGCCAACAAGAGAAAAATGGATAAATGATTGGCATACCCATGCAACAGAACACTTATTCAGCAATAAGAAGAAACAAATTATAATATGAATGAACCTCAAAAACAGTATGCTAAGTAAAAGAATCTACAGACAAAAGAGAGTATTTTTATTATGTAATTCTAGAAAAGGCAAAACTAATTTACAGTGAGAGAAAGCAGATCATTGGTTGCCTTGGGACTGCTGTGATGGTGGGAGTAGGGAATGACTGCAAAGGGGCATGAGGGTTCTTTCTGTGGTGATGGAAATACTTTATTTCTTGATTGTAATGGTAGTACATGAACATATACAATTGTCTAAACTAGCCAAATAAGAATATTCTTAAAACAGGTATACTTAACTGTATGTAAAACATATCTCAACAAGGTTGATTTATCAAAAAGTAAAACATTGTGTTGAGGGAAAGAATCCAAACACTAAAAAATACATACTGTCTGACTACATCTGTATGAAGTCCAAGATCAGGCAAAACAAATCTATGGTGATAGAAATCCAAAAGTGGCTGCCTGGGGTAGGGGGTGGGTGCTGACTGCAAAGGACACAGACAAACATTTAGGGTGTGACAGAAATGTTCTTATTCTCGTTTTGGGTGATGGATATAAATGTATGTAATTGTCAAAATATATTAGGTTGAACATTAAGCTATACCTTAATTTTTAAAAGTGCTTTCCTTGAAAACAAAACCAAAAAATTCCTTTTCTAATCCCACAACTAACAAATACAAGAAAAAGAGAAAAAACAAATCTTGTTAATTTTTTAATCATGAGAAAAATAGTAAAAAGAAAAACAAATCCAAAAGTTATGGATCTAACAAAATAGAGAATGTGCAAATCTAACTAAAACACACACAAAAAAGGAACAATGTTAGAAATGAGAAAGTGCAAATAACAGATGAGCGCTTTATTCTGTTATAAATTCAAAATTTCACTGAAAGTCTTGTCAGAAAATATTATGAAGAATATCTCATGGGCTTCTCTGGTGGCGCAGTGGTTGAGAGTCTGCCTGCTGATGCAGGGGTCACGGGTTCGTGCCCTGGTCCGGGAAGATCCCACATGCCACAGAGCGGCTGGGCCCGTGAGCCATGGCCGCTGAGCCTGCGCGTCCGGAGCCTGTGCTCCACAACGGGAGAGGCCACAGCAGTGAGAGGCCCGTGTACCGCAAAAAAAAAAAAAAAATCTCATGAAAATGTCAAAATATAAACACAAAAACCACAACCACCACTACAAGAAAGCCAAATTTGACCAATGATCATAGAAGAAACTGAAAATGTTTCTTAGGAAGCCTCTACATACCTATGCATGCCTGCCAAAAATGCTTAACCTGAATCTTAACGTGAATCTAACCACAGCACATAAACAAGAATGACTATTTTTAACAATGCATGATAAAATTTATGGAGAGCTTCCCACTCTTCTTCAATGTCCATATCTAATAAGTCAACTAACCAGAGGGAGAAAACAAGACCATCATGAAAGGAGGAACTAGAATGTTACTCCTGTCAGAACTCTTGTCAGAGTTCCCCAAGCCATTTCACAAGTGACTAATATTTTCAAGTTGACTATTAAAGATATGGAAGAAAATAATATAGAGAGAAGGCAGTCTTCTCTGAAGAATACAGCCGTTTACTTACCATCTTCTGCTAAGATCTTGGCTGCATCTTTATCCTCTTCCCACTTCCCAGTCACGAAGCAATCTCTGATACTGTTCATAACCTTATACAGAAAAGTCAGCTTAGTTGACAGGCTCCAATCATTCAATAAATAACTGCTTTGAGAAACAGTAGGTGACAATTTGCCTTTAAATACTTTTCAAGACAGTTCTATGGATATTTTCATTCCAAGTGGACCTATGAAATAACTTTGATGTATATAGTATAACAACAGATACAAAAACATAAATATTATAGCATTAACCAGTGGATAGGGAAAATAACGTCAGCCCACTGACTTCATAAGTAAAGAAACAGATATTTACTAATTCGTTAATCCAGACTTATCATGGCTATTTAAAAACATAATTCCTCTGCCAAAGACAAAATGTCTTGTATGAGCCCAACAGTACAAAGAGTATTGATGAGGCTCCCAGTCCCAGATCTGCCAGATCATCCGGTACACACATGTAGTGGATGCTGGATGCACCTCTCAAATACAGGCTAAAACTTGTACACAACTCCTATTTCAGACTGCTTCCTGGGGAACCTGACTTAGGACAGCACATGTCAGTCACTGCCAAGGGCTCAAAAGCACATATAAAGAAATCTTCACATGGGTCCCGGCTTTCAATCATATTTTGATCATGATTCACATTTTTCAGATACAACCTCACTCTCAAAAAGTAGCCTTGAAGCTAGCACGATTACAATGGATGCAAAAGCAAATCTGCTCATTTATTCATTCCTTCATGCCTATAATCACTCAGTATTTACTGAACATCTACTCTGAGCCAAGAAGCTTTGCAGGCACTGAATGGCAAACTGTTCCAAAAGATCCTTGCTTTCATGAAGCTTAACAATTGACTTAGGGGTACCAGGGACCAAATAAATTTTAAAAAATAGACCCTCCAAGATAAAAACCCTCAACAAACTTAGAAGGGCACTTCTTAAATCTGATAAGAGGCATCCATAAAAAACCCCACAGTTAACATCACACTTAATGGCGAAAGACTGAGAGCTTTCCCCTTACGATCAGGAGTAAGACAAGGATGTCTCCTCTCATCACTTGTATTCAACATTGTACTAGGCGTTCTAGTCAGGGCCATTAGGCAAGAAATTAAAATAAAAGGCATCCAGTTTAGAAAGAAAAACTATCTCTATTCACAGGTGGTATGATCTTGTATATAGAAAACCCTAAGGAATCTACTGAAAAACTATCAGAATAAATGACTTCAGCAAGATTGCAAGATACTAGATCAATACACAACAGTACGGCTTCCCTGGTGGCGCAGTGGTTGAGAGTCCGCCTGCCGATGCAGGGGACACGGGTTTATGCCCTGGCCGGGAGGATCCCGCATGCCGCGGAGCGGCTGGGCCCGGGAGCCATGGCTGCTGAGCCTGCGCGTCCGGAGGCTGTGCTCCGCAACGGGAGAGGCCACAACAGTGAGAGGCCCGCGTACCGCAAAAAAAAAAAAAAAAAAAAAAATATATATATATATACACACACACATACATATATATATATATATATATATACACAACAGTAAACTTTATTTGTATATACTAGGAATGAATATCCAAAAATGAAATTCAAAAAACAGTTCCTTTTACAATCACATCAAAAAGAATACTAGGAATAAATCCAACAAAAGACGTGCAAAGCTTATACTCTGATAACTACAAAACATTCTTGAAAGATCTAAATAAATGGAAAGGCATCCCATGTTAACATATTAGAAGACTTGGTATTGTTAAGGTCTCAATACTACCCAAGTCAGTGCAATCCCTATCAGAATCCCAGTTGGTTTCTTTGCAGAAGATTCTGCAAAGAATTCTTTGATTCTAAAATATAGAAAACCCAAGGGATCCAGAAAAGACAAAACAATCTTGAAAAAGAACAAAGTTGGAGGATTCACACTTCGTGATTTCAAAACTTATTACAAAACAATAGTAATCAAAATAGTATGGTACTAGCATAAGGACAGATGTATAGATCAATGGAATATAATTAAGAGTCCATAAATAAACCCATGTATCTACGGTCAAGTGATTTTCACCCCGGGTGCCAAGACAAGGCAATAGGGGAAAGAACAGACTTTTCAACAGGTGCTAGGACAACTAGATATCCACATGCAAAAGAATGAAGTTGGACTCATCACACACCAAATACAAAAATTAACTCAAAGTGTATCCAAGACCTAAACGTAAGAGCTAAATTATAAAACCCTTACACAAACCATAGAAGTAAATCTTCATGATTTTGGATTTGGCAATGGTTTCTTAGATATGATACCAACAACAACAAAAATACAGAGAAATTGGACTTCATCAAAATTTAAAACTTCATGCTTCAAAGGGCACAGAAAAGATAACCTACAGAATAGGAGAAAATATTTGCAAATCATATACCTGATAAGGGACTTGGATCCTGAATACATACTCAATGATAAAAAGACAAATAACCCAATTTTTTAAATGGGAAAATAGTATGAATAGATATTTCTTCAAATAATATATACAAATGGAAAACAAGCACATGAAAAGATGTCTAACATCATTAGCCACCAGGAAAAGGCGAATCAAAACTGCAATGAGATATTACATCACACCGCCTAGAATGGTTATAACAATAAAAAACAAGAAAAACAACAACAGGTAATAACAAGTGTTGGTGATGTTATTCCAATGTGGAGGACTCAAAAGCTATATATACTGCTGGTGGGAATGCAAAATGGTGTAGCCATTTTTGAAAAAACAAAAGGGAGAACATATAAGAAAAAAACTTCAGGGGACTTCCCTGGTGGTCCAGCAGTTATGACTCCATGCTCCCAATGCAGGGGGCCCGGGTTTGATCCCTGGTCAGGGAACTAGATCCCGCACGCTGTAACTAAAAGATACCGCACACGGCAACGAAGATCCCGCGTGCCAAAACTAACACCCCACACAGCCAAATAAATAAATATTTTTTTTTAAATAAAGGAAAAAACTTTAACTGTTTTTAGTAATCATATTAATAGAAACATGTGTAATGTTATTCTCACACTTCTATGTATAAATGGGATAAAGCAAATAATTACACAATTTTCTAATTTAATCATCTTCAAGTTCAAACAGGAACTAATTCTACAGTGGAAAAACAAGAGATATAAACAGGAGATAAAAGAGATTAAGTAAGAAGCCTGTAGTCCTGAATCTGAATTGAAAATGTATGTATGAATTTTCCTAGCTCTGGTCACTGAAAAGGCCTAGAAACAATGACCAACCCATAGCAATGAGTATACATAGACCTAGACTGTGATGTTGAAATACCATTTTGTACTAAGAAAAATCAGGACTTCTTATGGCTGTTTCCAAGTCTGGCATCAGAAATGTACAAGATGATACTGGAACACCTTATCATATCAGAAAGCAATGAAGCAATCTAAGAACTACTAGGATCATGTCAAAAGGACTCAGGAGCCAATTTGAAGAGACTCTCACTGGTCACAGATGGGATAAATATGATCATCAGCAAGGATAACAAGTGCAGTGAAAGGAAACACGTCAACTATATTTAAAGTCATAAGTTAAAAAAAAACACTTAAAAAAAAAAAGAGTCACCTTTGGAGAATAGTTCTGAAAACTGATAAAAATAATCAAGCATTTATACTGCTTATGTGGAACTGGGTAACCAAATAGTAGATGAGAAGTTTCTCTTTATAGAAGTATTCCGGCTAACAAGAGGAATTTGAACAAAATATCACCATTTTACATCCTTAACAAATGAATGGATCTAGGCATTGAGCATCAATAGCTAACATCACAAGATGACTTTATGTGCCTCCTAATGAAAAATCGCCACCACCTAGGAAGCAGTCTTGCCAAAAAATCCGAAAACAAAAAACGAAAACCTCAAACCTAAATCTAATCAAACTTCTAGATGCATTGTCCAGAGGGTAGCTACAACATGCGGTTATTTAAATTCTAATTAAAATTAAACAAAACTTAAATAAAATTAAAATTTTAGTTCTTCTGTCTCACTAGCCACATTTAAAGTGCTCAACAGCCACAAGTAGCCACATAAGACAATTCTTTACCCATCACCATAGACAATTCTATTGGTATTGCTCTGTACCAATTTATAGGACATACAGAGAAGAGTGAAGTCTGACAGACCGCACATAGGGATGCAATGCGCCCAGGAAATCCAGAATATGAGAAACTCTACACATCAAATACTTGGTTTCTTAAACAAGTGAAAAGGTAAGGAAAAAAGAGATGGGTGGAGGGGAATATTGTAGATTGAGAGATTTAAAAGGCATAGAAAAAAATAAACAAAAATAACCTGGTAAAACTAAACTTTGGTGTTCACTGATACATACTTGAAGGATGAAATTATAAAGAAAAGAAGGAAACGATTACCATAAGAGTCGTGATTCCTTCTGCAGGGAGGATAGGCCTATGACTAGGATGGACACATGGTGGTTACAGAGGTACTCACCTAGTAATCCATTAAGTTAAACAATTACTTTTATGTGGTTTTCTATAATCTGTATTAAATTTTACCCAAAAAATGCTTACATAAAAATCTCGTAAAGTGCACAAGTGCTACCCAGTGAATTAAAATACATAATATGATAGTTATTGGGCCTCCCTGAGGAGTGACATTTTAGCTAAACCGAATGATCAAAAGAAGTCAGCCTTGGGAAGATCAGAAGAACATTTCAGAAAAGAAAACAGAAGACAAGAGGTCTAAGATGGGATTAAACCTGGCAAGTTTAAGAACTGAATGAATTCTCTAGTGTGACTAGAGGGTGATGAGTGGGGGAATAAAATTTACCAGTGTCATGGATTCCTGTTTGCTTACAAATAGTAGAAATTATAAATGTTAACTCAGGGATACTACGTATCTCCTAGTTATAAAACACAAAGTATCTCAAATGTATGAAAACCTACGTGCAATGCTTCAAAATAAAGATTAACAATACTATTCACACTAAGAGTTGAAAACTAACACACCATCGTAAAGCAATTATACTCCAATGAAGATGTTAAAAAAAACACAAAAAATAAGAAGCAAATAACATGCAGGCAATACTGAAATCACATAATCTTTTAAAAATATTCCCTAATTTTCTCGTAAGTCAAACACGCTATTTATATTCAGCCTCACCTCCTCCAAATCCCAATCATGGGGCACCTCCACATGAAATCTGGAGCAGTCCAAAGAGTCAGCCTTGTGCTTACACTCGCTGGCAGACTGGCTGACACGAAACAACCCTCCGAGCTCTTCCTTGGTATCACCATCTTCTTCTTCGTTATCCTCTGTCACTAAAGAGACCACCATGATAGAAAAGTGAGAATAAATCCACCCACTAGAGGACTAGGGACTGAGGGTCTCTGTTTGCAGTAGGTATGGTGTGTGCCCCTGAGCGCATCAGCCACAGACACAGAAAGGCTGTGGAACTACTGCTGAGCAGCTCTGGAGGACATCTGCCCTCCTGCAAGGCAGCAGCAAAGTGTCCATTGAGGAGGGAGAATACTGGGGGATGGGGCAGGGAGGGGACATTTAAAGACAGAGCTTTCAATTATCATAAAGAGTTTCTCTTGAAGAGTGCTGAGTCTCTAATCACTAAGAGTACTTAGACAAAACCTGAATGGAAGTCAGTAAATACCAACCCCCGATTCCATGCTCCTACCTCACATATACTCCTTGGCCTTGTTCTAACCATACAGTAAATAGGGACCACAATATCAGGTTCACCAGTTTATTTTTTGCATTACTGAGTCAAGCTCTTTCCAAAAAGAATATATAGACAAATTTAATAAAATATAAAATCAGAGGAGAAAGGCAAAAGGAAAAAACAGAATGAGTAATACAGAGCACTCATTCTCAGAGAGGAAAAAACACCTTTTCAGGCAGAATTATTTTTCTGGTACTGTATTCTACAAAAAAATTCATGAAGGATTTTCTACAGGGGGTACAAAATGACATAATGAAGACTATTCTTATCAAAAGTTTTATGGCAAACCCATAAATCTACTTCGTACGACTGATTTACGGTCCTCATGAGCTGATGATTAAAAACATCTGCCAAATATAAACTATGACGCCCAGGAATATCTTATGGAAATCAAAAGTACCACCCAAATCCTCTAACCAATTTCTTCATCTCCTTTTCAGAAAATAGTCTAAGAAACTAAAATGTTTCTAGATCTGAACCAGAGCTCCCTTACCTGTCCCATAAATGAGCTTTCGAAGGTTTGGAGTTGTTTGTTGCTGCCTCAGAAAGGCCTCAGCTGCCTTCCTGGAAAGGTCTTCCTTCCACTTGAGGGCACCTGAAAGGACCAACACAGACATCAGTTAAGTCTGTCTGTCCTCTCTGCTTCAAGCTCATCACTCATTCATCCTGAAATCCTTTAATGAGGTGTAATACTTGAACAGTTAACAAAGTCTCCAAAACAGCAGACCCCAAATGGTAGACATTCTATTTGTAGAACATTTTCAGTGCCAAGTTTGTAACAGCAGTTAAATTAAATTTAAGCATACCTGAAGTTTCTGTGGAATAGTCATTTTCTTCCTTATAATCTTCTTCCTCTCTGAGTAAGTCTTCTATATCACTGGTCTCATCAGTTAAGTTCTCTGACCCCAGTTTCTGACTACTGACCACTTGAGAAGGCTTTGGAAACTTTTTCTCAATAACCTCTTCATTTTCTGAGTCCTCCTCCTCTGTACTGAGAGAGTTTTCTTCAGATTCATCTTCAGATGCAAATGCCTCTTCAGCTGTGCAATGACCTGAATCTGAAGTGGTGAGGGTTGCTTTTTTCATTGTCAAAGACTTCTCCAGATTCAAACTATCACTCAGATCATTAGTTTGTAACAGTCCTGGCTTACCACCTTCTCTAACAGCTTTTGATTCTAAAATATCCCTCTCTTCCTCTGCAGTGGAATCCTCTTCTTCAATGCTTTCATCAGCTTCCTCTGTTGCTTCTTCTACTGAGCTTCTCTCAAGGTCATCATCACTGTCAGCAAACGCTGGCAAATCCACCTCAACATCTTCTTCCATCTCAAGTTTTTGCCGTTTGATACCTTTACCAGACATATACTGTTTAGCAGTCATTTCAGCATCTTCCCCCTCTTCTGTTTCATCATCACTAGAGCTATTTTCCAACCTGTCACCTTCAGACATTTCTTTATCATCTTCATCATCACTATCTCCAGAATCATCTTCTTCATCTCCAAAAATAGCTTTCCGACGCACTCGACCAGTTTTTAAATCCACCTGCTTTTCCTCTTTTGGCATCCACAGCCTATATTAAAGAGAAAATGCAAAATAATTCCGTTTGTATAATAACCAGCTAATCTGCAAGTCAATAAATATGCAAAGAAATAGAAAATAATGTCAAGGAATGGTTTTAAATGACATAGCATATAAAGGAATGATGTGATAAATACTGGAATAGTTAATAAGCAAACTCATGCATATTTCCATAATACCACTCTACAAAAGAACTTATAGAGAAAATAAAGAGATAACCTTTATTAAAAAACGTCTAATTTTAGAAAGAAACTGCTCAAAAGGGAAGTGAGTGCTTAATAGATCTTTTAGAAGACCCATTACTTCCAAGCTTGAAACAGATGATCCTTAGAGAAATGGCTGACTGCAGGTCCAAGGCAGGGAAAGTACAAAATAAGCCTGGAACATCCTGCTGTCAGAAAGCAAAAAGTGCTCAAGCACTAACAGGGACACACCAAAAGGACACAGAAGACAGACTGAAGGGACAATATAAGCATCACAAAGACTAGTGATAGCAATGGGATAATAACAAATATTTTTTTAAAACTCCATTCGTCAACAGTGATACCAAAATAAAGGGGTGAAAGCTCTTTGTTAAAGAATGCCAGGGCTTCCCTGGTGGCGCAGTGGTTGAGAGTCCGCCTGCCAATGCAGGGGACACGGGTTCGTGTCCCGGTCCGGAAGGATCCCACGTGCCGCAGAGCAGCTGGGCCCGTGAGCCATGGCCGCTGAGCCTGCGCGTCCGGAGGCTGTGCTCCGCAACGGGAGGGGCCACAACAGTGAGAGGCCCGCGTACCGCAAAAAAAAAAAAAAGAATGCCAGCTAACGAATGGAGAAGGAATAACTGACTAAGAATATTCCCATTTTGAAATCACCAATGCAATGCTTGATAAAGAAGAATCATCAAGATGCCAAAAATATGGGATGAAATAAAAAACTATCAAGCTATTTAATGTAACAGTATTATATAAAACTGTAAAAAAAAACAATTAGAAAAATACTAAAAATTGTACTAAAAGAGAATGGATAAGTTTGAACACATCAATAATAACAAAATGATGACTATATATAAGAAACTATATAGAGAAAAAGAAAATGTTCACAATATAGATACAAAAATTTTACCTGTATTATAACTGTAACTATGTTAGAGTATCCATGTACACAAGGATAATAACAGGAATGCTCAAAAACGAAAAGAGCTAATAATAATGATCATAATAACAGGGATATTTTAGTGATACTTCTTATCTGTCAGGCACCATGATAAGTAGCTTATGTGCACTATTGTGTTTAATCATCACAACTCCTGTGAGATATTAGGAAATTAATTGATTTCCTCAAACTAGTAGGCCCACTGCACTTAATTACCATGCTATACCATCTGCTAGTTAGAAGGCAGCAGATGATTTTTTCCAAAAAATTTTTCCTGCTTTTGTATATACTTATAATAAATGATACATTAGATGATCTCAATCATTTTCAGACTAATTTTTATTGGCAGTCATAAACCACTATAATAAAACCAAAATACCCACTATGTATAAATATACAAATTCCCAACACAGACTGATAATAATTCACATAAGCCCTACATTAGTGAAAATTAAGCCACAGGAGATATTACAACACAATCTAAGTAAAAATTTTAGCGACAAGGTATGTGGCTTCTGGACAGCAACCTGAAAAAGCTCCCTGACTCTGCTTGTTATTTTGGCCATTAAAATAAAGCCAAGTGGGCTCAGGACTCCTAAGAAACAAAAGCAACCTATGGAAAAGGTTTTGTGAAATTTAAGGAATATTCTGAGTTTGTTAAAAAACTGAATCCTTCATATGATTTCAAGAAAATACTTCCATGTAATGTCACATAAGTAAAGAGCCCTCAGAAATACAAGCATGTACAAAGCAAAAAGCAAAACCAAACAACCTGGAATGAATCCCACCAAAACGTTTTATGATGGCAGAATGATGTATGATATAACCTTATGTAATATAATTTTTTTTTTTAAGAACACAAAAACAGCACACTTACCCTTGATTATCTATATCCTCTGACACCAGTGGTTTGGAATCAGAAAACAGTGTCACTCTACTTGAAGCCATCTTGGCATCAATAGTGGAATGGGTGGAAATGAGACTCTGGACCAGTTCATGGGTGGGCCTCACCTCCTCCTGTCAAGGTCACCAAGAAAGGGAAAGTGAGGAATGCACAAGGATTCTGAAGAAAAATACACTGGTTTCAATCAGTTTCTCAAAATTACCTTAAACACAGTTCCTGAGAACCTTTCTTACTGCCTCAAAAAAAAAAAAAAAGAAGACGAAGAAAAAGAAGAATTCTTACAAGGCCTAAAATTGATCTCTGTCCTCATTAAACTTTTCCAAAGTGCATGGAGTATACAGTCTGATAACCTAAATACTGTGTTGCCAATGCTACAGAAAGCATTTACAGAAAAATCCCATTTCAGAACAGTCAAAGAAATAAAAATCTGGAGTCTGTATTTTTTAAAAATCTGTTACCTTTGATAAAAAATTGCACTTCAAGGAATTTACTGCATAAAAATACCCCTCCCAGTGGGCAAAGCTGCATGTGCGAAGGCACTCACTATAGTACTTGCTCAAACCAGGGGAAACTGGGACTGAGCCCCATAGCCCTCCAAGGATTGGTTCAGTAAACAAAGTTTATCTATACGATGAAATACTACACAGCTATGAAAAAACTGAAGCAGTTCTATGAATACTAACAGGGGAAAAACAGATTCACATATTCTTAGGTGCCCTCAAAAAGTTGCAAAAGCATTTACAGTTGGATCCCATATAACAAATACTATTTCTAACACACACACAAATACCATATATATGGTATCTGCAAATAATATATAATAATTTAGATATATAATCTAAATAAATATGTATATGTTTAGAGAAAAACAGAAAAAAAAAGAGAATGACCAAAGAGAGCTAGAAAACATATTGATTTTATATGATGAGAAATGGGAAGTACAGGCACCAAACTGCTTCCAAAGCTCACACTGGGGACATGGGATCCCCTGTGTGTCTCGGCAGCAGGAAAGTATGGAGGATGTGACTTTTACTTTCTGCTTGGTGCAATTTAAGTATTTTGAACATTTACAATATGCACTGTGGCCTTTATCATAAATGTGACTAAAGATAAAAAGCTTCAGTAAATAAAAGGTGACAACATAACTTCCCGTGACTTCCCTCACCGATTCCTGGAAGCCATGGCTGCCCCCAAGGTCGACATAGACCGCATCTTTGTCATACAGCACACCACCAACTCCAGAGAAAGGTGCATACACCAACTTCTCCTTCTCATTTAAACAGCGCTTCTTTTGCTGTTCAGGAAGGGCACAGGGGTCTGGGAGGAAACTGACGTCACTCACAGCAAAATCTCCTACACCTGGAAGACAGACACAGGAAGATAGCTTCAGCTGACAAGTGACTGGTGGCAGAAATGGCCCACAGTAGGAAGGCTTCAACCACAACAAGGGCACGGTTTGACACTAGCACTGTATCTCTTTAGCTAAACACCATCAGAGCAGAGGAAATTTGGTCAACTCAACACCTTGGGTGGCCAATGCAGAGCTGAGTTAACTCTTAAAATCTCCAGGAAGATGGCTCTATCTTGTTTGGCCATTTTTCAGTTTTCCTGAGAAATGAAGTCATCCCAAGAGTTTTACAAATATAGTATATTTTACAACAAAAGGATACCTGGTATGTGAATTTGGCTTTTATTTTTCAAGTGTCCTCCTCTTAGATAACCATAAAGAGACACCTTTCGGTCACACTTGATATTTGTTCGAATATCTTCTGGGTTTGTCAAATCTTCCATCCTAGAAAAATAAAACCCAATTATATGGCAGAAATAAATGTCATAGTTCTTGTACCTCTCTTCACATTTCAGTGATTCATCACATTCAGTAATCCACTACACATATTGTTTAGAAAAGTACAGAAAATACAGAAATAAGGGAGCAGAGTTCACCATCTACCAGGGGCAAAGGGAAAAACACATGACTGCATCTCTCTCAGGCTCTACAGGATACACATTCCACAAGCCAAGACACCAAAAATGGGAAACAACATGGCCCTGGAGTTGAGGAAAAGTAGAGAACATATCCAGAAAAACCATTTATGGAAGAAGATTAAGCTTTGACCTGGATTTTTTAGTGTGGCTTGGATTTTGGCAGGTGGAGAAAGGGTTTTCCAGGCTGACAAAATATATGAAAAAAGCATAAAGGAAGGAAAGCACAAGGCACATCTGAGTGACTGGAGCACCACGGTCCAAAGGCAGCATCACTGAAAATTAAGGATAAAAAAGCAGGATGGGGCCCACATCCTGTAGCCTTAAATGCTTCAGAATCCTCACATTTTTCTAAACATTTCATACTTTACTCCTGAAGCCACAGCATCTTTAAGTAATGATACAAAAAAAGTAGATATTTTCCATCAAGTACAGTTCTCTCACCACTATTCAATAATAAGACAAAATAAGCTCTATTATTGTTCTTTTCCAAACTTTTTAGCTTTGAAACATATGGGTCAGGAAGAAAAAGTTTGCATTCACTTTTTACCTGTCTGCCAGGATATAAGGGTGAGAAGTCTGCCATGTAAGAGGCCTAAACTTCATAACTGTAATAAAACGGCCCAGATTGTGAATTTCTTGGTTTTGATATTCTCCGTGTACCATTCCAGAAAGGTAAAATAGCTTGGCACCCTAGATATTAAGAAAAACAAAAAATTAAATTTCAATGAAATTCTTGTCAACACTGCACCAAAATAAAGGCCTTTAAATAAGAAGCAATCCTAAGAAAGGGAGACTTCTAGTGACCCACTATGCCAATGCTTCCAGAACTTCTCTGGCTTCTTTCAGGACTCATCTTTTTAGGGCTTTGTATGAACAGAACTGCAAATATATTTAGTTTCAAGTCAAGCAGTGGCATCTATCTGGAGTATGGATACATAAGGAACAGTGAGGCTCCTGGGCACAGAAAATATTTTATGACCGATGGGACACAACACAGTAGTATGGGGGAGAGGAAGGAGTGGCAGTATGTGTGCGCTATAGTTCCTGGTCCTGTAACAAGGAAAAACTTTGGACAAATTCTATTAAATCACAAATCCAAAATACTTAGAGCCAGACACTGCCTGGTCCTGGGGGATGCAGAGACAAATTAGACACATCAAGAGGTCCGGAATAAAGACTATCTCAAGGAAATATTCTAGGGACTATGAACAGATATAATAAGGAAACTAAGGAGGTGATCCTGTAAAGATGTTTGTTAATCTCTCCCACTCATTCTATTTTTAAAGGATTAGTGTTAGTATTCAATAACTAATTCGCTTCCTACCGGGTAGACTTCTGTCCAGAACCTGTGTTTTAGTCGCTTCTTTGTCTTCTTCAGTTGCTTATTATACTTAAAGGAATCTAGGTGAGTGAGAACGCCCATAATTTTAGGAAAGCCATGTACTTGACAGATGTTTAGGAACTCAAACGTTTCCATTTCAAACCCAAAGCTGGCATCTATAAGCATCAGAACCTAAAAACAGAAGACACAATTTCTCAAGGAGGCTACCCAAAATAGACCATCACCAAACTATGGCTCATGAGCCAAATCTGGCCCATCACTTGTTTTATAACTAAAGTTCTATTGCAGCCAGGTTGACTTATTTACATATTGTCTACACCTACATTTGTGCTACAACCGCAGTTCAGTGATCGTAATAGAAACTGGGACCTACAAAGCCTAAAATATCTACTATCTGGCCCTTTATAGAAAAAGTTCACCAACTCCTGCTCTAGACTAAATTAAATAATTATTTAGGAAATCACCATGATAGAGAAAACACTATCCTTTGACTTGCTCTAAAAGGCAACCTTGACACAGTCTCAACCATGTTTCAAGAATGTGCATATATGAGAAATAACTCAGAAAGGGCCGGATCTAATTTGGCCCTTACCTGAAAAGTCCTCACTTCAAGAAATAAAATTTGTTTGTTTGTTTTTTTTTTGTGGTACATGGGCCTCTCACTGTTGTGGCCTCTCCCGTTGCAGAGCACAGGCTCCGGACGTGCAGGCTCAGCGGCCATGGCTCACGGGCCCAGCCACTCGGTGGCATGTGGGATCTTCCCGGACCGGGGCACGAACCCACGTCCCCCGCATCGGCAGGCGGACTCCCAACCACTACACCACCAGGGAAGTCCAAGAGATAAAGTTTTTTGTAAGGTGTTCTTAAGCCAAATAACAGATCTCTAACAAGGAAACCAAATAACAGATCTCTGATATCCAAAAGAATGGGAGGAAGTGGTAATCAATGAAAAACATCAAAAACATGAAGAAAGCCAAACATCTTTGTTTCAATCTCCTCAGGGGAAAAAAAGTTTTCCACTGGGAAGTATGTAGTAAGAAAGCTCTACCTTAGAAGTTAATTGGTAACATGCAATTGCTCAGAAACTAAAAAAGTCTACCAGTTCAGAACTGAGTCAAAGGATAGTCATGGATGGTAATCTGTAAGAAAATATAAGTACATAAGACCAATTTTTAAAATTTATACTCTTCAAACATGCAAAACAATTTCATAGTTGATTCCTAGCGACTTAAGACATCTCTGTCCTCATCTTTCTGTAGCTAATTAAAAATAATTGGAAAAAAAGAACAGAAAAACTTAATCTTTGATTAAACTAGAGAACATTCATAATCCTAAACCACAAAATACATGAAGGTGGACCACTGAGCATTGTGAGGAAGCATAGCTGTGTGGTCTGGCTGTGGAGTATTCCTACACCCCATTTGATACCATGGCATGACAAGTTGCAAGCAATCGGTTGTAGAGTCAGAAAAACAGGTGGGTGGCAAACAGTCCCTGAGCTGACAATCTTTGTCGACTAAAGATAAGTAAAGCCTCTATTACTCCTCCAATGTTCATACATGTATACGCGCACACACACACAAGCGCGAATCCATGTACTGTGTGCCTTCGCTGTGACTTCGGAAGCTTTATAACCCAGAACAGAGCAATCAACATTAAGCTAGGCTGGGCTTCCCCGGTGGTGCAGTGGTTAAGAAGCTGCCTGCCAACGCAGGGGACATGCGTTCGAGCCCTGGTCCGGGAAAACCCCACATGCCGTGGAGCAACTGGGCCCGTGCGCCACAACTACTGGGCGTGCGCTCTAGAGCCCAAGCACCTAGAGCCCACGCACCTGGAGCCCATGCTCCGCAACAGGAGAAGCCACCGCAATGAGAGGCCCGCACACCGCAACCAAGAGTAGCCCCCGCTCGCCGCAACTAGACAAAGCCCGCACACAGCAACAAAGACCCATTGCAGCCAAATATAAATAAAACGAAAATAAAAACAAAAACAAAAAAAAATTAAGCTAGGCTAAGTAAATAATGGTACATACAACAGAATACTTAAAAATAATGAGGTTGAACTTAGTGCTTATTTTACACCTCCAAGACATACTAAGTGAAAGAAAGCAAAGCACAGAACACTGTGTATGATAAACAGTGTGTGCTTTAAAAGGGTTATATGTGTATTTATATACGTATCTGGAAAATACTGCTGAGGGGGACTGAGAGACTAGGGGTCAGAGCAAGGAAAGCAAAATCATGCATTGTGCATACCCTGTAGCACAGTTTGAGTATCTTACCAAATGCATGTGTTCCTTTTTAAATCTTAAAAAGATGTATATGAAAGGCATCTTTCTTAATATGTGTATGCTTTTAAGATTAGTATACAATATATGTTACATAAAAGAGAAACTAATGACATGCTGAACTATTTCAATCATTTCAAGTACACAAGATTTAATAAGTTTATACTATTTTGTGTTGGCAATAACACATTTATTTTTATTAATGGCAGCATTACATATTCAAACTTTGAATGGTACTTATTTTCTGATATTAAGATGGTACAACTGTAACATCTATATTAAATTACTTTTTATTTTAGTTTTAGGAGACTTCCTGAGTCAAAGGGTAAAATCTGTAGCTCACTGTCCCAAACAGCTCTTCAGAGGTGTTAAATAAAAAAAAAAAAAAACCAACGAGGTATCCGTTACCCCGCACTTCCTAATCAATATGGTTTAATTTTTTTTCCTTTTTGGCTTATTTTTGCTAGTTTTTTTTTTTTTTTTTTTTTTTTTTGCGGTACGCGGGCCTCTCACTGCTGTGGCCTCTCCCGTTGCGGAGCACAGGCTCCGGACGCGCAGGCTCAGCGGCCATGGCCCACGGGCCCAGCCGCTCCGCGGCATGTGGGATCTTCCCGGACCGGGGCACGAACCCGTGTCCCCCGCATCGGCAGGCGGACTCTCAACCACTGCGCCACCAGGGAAGCCCTATTTTTGCTAGTTTTAAAGGTAATTAACAGACATTAACATTTCTGTAAATGCAATCAAGGCTGTACAATTTCCAGATGCTGAGTGCAGTACAGATTTTCTATTATAAACTCTGACAACTTCTCAAGGGTAATCCATGAGATTTTTTACCCAATATGGTAAAAAGATCCATATTTTATTATAATCATTAAGAACAGAGTTTCTGGCACGATCAAGAGCAGAATTCTCATCCTCAGAAAAATTGCTTAAATTCTGGGAGCCTCGACTTCATCATACGTAAACTAGAGATAACACCTACTTACCTCTAAGGCATACTGGGGGAACAGATGAGCTAAATTTGTAGAAAGCTGTTAGCACAGTGCCTAGTAAGGGTCCAAGAAATGGTACTATTATAAACTTGTATGTATGCATGCATATCTTAATGAGCTTTTATTAGCTACATTCATTAAAGGTTTTCTCTGACCTACGGTCTACTTTTAGATTTCAGAATACATTTCATTATGCACATTCTGTTTTTACTATAACAATTATTGTCATCATCAATTCAAACACATCTTTTGTATCCCTGATGATACTCATCATTTTTTTAATAATCTTAAATCTTTCTTCCCTTCAACATGGGATAAATAACTTATCATATTGCTGTAAATCCCCATCAGAAACCCATGCTGCCCCCAATGACTTACCAAATCCGCTACTTTAGCCAGATCAATCATCATGTTAATGTCACATCCACATTCAATAATGGTGAGTCTGCGCTTTTTACCTATAAGTGAAAAGATGAAAATTTTACTTTTAAAAAGCCTTGGAAAAAAATCTGTTAACTCTAATTATTATTTTTAATTGCATCTAGTAAAGCACCTTGTACATTCACAAGAGTATGCCAGAAGTTCATTTTTATAGGAGAAAACTGATCAAATAAAGTAAATATCAAATAAAGTAAATTAGTTTTCTTGTTAGGTTCTCTAATTTTAAAATAATATCAAAAGCCTACCCATAGGAATCAAGTGCTCAAATAGGTAAAATTCCAACTGGAATGGGCAGACAAGTAGGCTTCATGATGGCTGTGATCCTACTGTTCAGCAGTGGGCCAAAGCTTCTATCTCTATCAAAGCTTCCCCTGTTCTCACTACAGCGAAAAAACCCTCAAACCTAATGCAACAGAATGTTCATGGAGCAATCATTATTTCAAATTAAGCTAAAAAAAATCAGTCAAAATGATGGGAATGCCTTAAAGAAAAAGAAAAGCCTCAATCCAACTATATTATTACTATGAGAAGAGATTTCAGATTCTACCACTGCCATCTGGGAATTTGTTTCATCCTCCCTCAGACTTTAGAAACATCACCATTTCCCAGAGCAGACAAGTTCTCACAGGAAAAAGAAAGGAAAAACTCCCTCACTTCCACAAGAACGTGGCTTCAGGAGGGCAAACAGGTGCACCTGGTACATAGCAGGTACTCACTATCTGTTAAATGAAGGTGCTCACCATAACCAAGCCAGCCTGCCCAGGCCTGCCAAGCCTTTCAGAGGAGCACAGCTGGCAAATCCATACAACAGTTACAATAGGTATACATCTACACCATTATTATCTCTGGGAATCTATCCTTTTCTGAAGCTACAGCCACCTGAAAAAAAGTACAAGAGCAGTAACATGGAGTGACAATATTACTTTACCATTTACCAGTGAAGAAAATGTTAAACAAAGACATGCATGTCCCACAGATGACAACACCTGCCATGTCAGTCTGTGATAGCACCTCCTACCTGACACGATTGTCACAGGGCCTCTGATCTCTGTCAGCTTCTGCCTGGTAAAGTTCCGAATGAGGCACTGGATCAAAGTGCTCTTTCCAACTTTTGGAGGCCCCATCACCACTACCACTATTGGTGGGGGCTCTAGTGGAGTTCGATCAACCACTGGAATGTGATGTTTTTTTGTCTTCAAATCCTGAGTCCTATTTGTTTAAAAAAAAAAAAAAGTAAATTCACTTTCAAAATATAAAAGGCATCATCCCTAGAAGCACAAACTTTAAAGAGAGCAGAACAGACAATATGTGAATACAATTAGCTTGTTAACTTCTGGCGCCAATCCAAATAACCACTTCAGTAAATATATACAACACAATAGCAGAGCTGAAAACTATATACACCTTAAATCTGATTGCCTTATTAGTTGACTTTAATAGTTTAAAAAGAAAACAAGAGGCAAACATGGAGGCAGTGTACCATAATAAATAAAAGGAGAGGCTATTGGGTTCAATTTGGCTCTCCTACTAGGAGAAGTTAATTCAATAATGTTTAAAGTACACTGCCTTTAAAGTACATATAATAAGGACCCATTAAATAAAGCTATTTAATACTACATACTCCAATTATATGAAACATATACAGAAAATAACACAAGCACACCTGTTACCATAGAGATTGTTTAAAGTTTACAAACAAAAAAATTCTATAAAGAAAAACTCTTTTTCTCTTGGACAAAAGAACCCAATCAGCGTGCAGATGCTGGAGGCAAAGTGGCGTCCACAGCAAAGACTTCTCACATTTCAGTAAAAGAAATATGACTTGCACCTCCATGTCCTTCAGAGTTGGAACAGACTCGTGAATCCAAACCTCTGGAGAGGCTCCTACTATTTAAAAAGAATAATTGGAAGAACCACTAGACTCCAGCTAAACATACCTGTGAAAGGATCTCGCCATCCGCACAGCAGACTGGACTGCAAATGCTTTGGGGTTTCGCTTCCGGGCATCTTCCTCATCTCCAATTTGGAGATCCTGCAGATGACGTTTCTTCTTCTTTTCAGCTTTGGGCCCACTGTTTTTCTTTCTATGTTTCTTCTGGTCCTTAGTCTCCATAGTAGCTTTTTACCAATCCACAACTAACTCTAACCTACAGTGAGTTGGGTGGGGGCAGGGGAAGCATTTTACAATCCAGAAAACACCCAGAGAAAAACAGTAAATTTCATTTACTTCTTTACGAAGAGCTATATATTTGTTTACCCAACAGGTGTGGAAACTGCTTAATATTATCCCGACTTTTGGCACTTCCCTGGTGGCACAGTGGTTAAGAATCCGCCTGCCAATGCAGGGGACACGGGTTTGAGCCCTGATCTGGGAAGATCCCACGCGCCGCGGAGCAGCTAAGCCCGTGCACCACAACTACTGAACCTGAGCTCTAGAGCTCACGAGCCACAACTACTGAGCCCTCGTGCCACAACTACTGAAGCCAGCATGCCTAGAGCCCGTGGTCCGCAACAAGAGAAGCCACCGCAACGAGAAGCCCGTGCACCGCAACGAAGAGCAGCCCTCGCTCACTGCAACTAAAGAAAGCCCGGGCACAGCGACGAAGACCCAACGCAGCCAAAGACAAATAAAATAATTATCACCAATTTCACTTAACTCTATTATGCTATAAATTAGTTACCTCTGCTTAAGTTACTTTTTATTTGTCTTAAATGTCTACATTAGCACTGTCCATTTCTGCAATGATGAAAATATTCTATATTTTTCAGCACAGTAGCCACCAGCCACATGTAGCTACTGAGAACTTTAAATGTACCTAGTGAAACTGAGAAACTGAATTTTAAATTTTATTTAATTTTAATTAATTCAACTCTAAATTTAAATAGCCATATGTGACTAGTGGTTACCATACTAACTCAGTCCTAAATATCAACTGGATTAATGAAGTGGCCTCCAAACTTACACTATTTTTAAGATATTTTATTCTGAAAAACTAAATCATTTTAACAACCCTCCAACATAATAGCAGTATTACTTTTACAACTGTTGAATATGTAAAATTTTCAAGTTCTAATACTCATCTATATGCCTTTAAAAAACAGCAGTATCTCCGTGCGTGAGATCTGACTGACTCTGGATGATGCCTGGACACCACATGGATTTGTAGAAACCCTTACAATGATTTCTGAGAGGCCCAGGAATTTATGGCCCATAAGTGGGAAACCACTGGATTAGAGAGTTCTTTAGAAAATTGGGTCGCATACAATCTGCTGCGCTTGCTTGAAAACAAGAAGGGGTGGGGTGGGGGGCGTCACTTCATTCAATTAAGGTACTGAATTCATTTCAGTTCGATATATATTTGCATCGGCCTATAATGCACTAGGCATTGTGCATGGAGACGGCTACAGCTGCGATCTGAACTAGTGGAAGAAATATAAACCCATGTCTTCTGTACCATGCTATAAGGGCCGCATCAGAAGTCTGCACAACCGCTGGAGGTCAGCCAGAGGTTTCCCACGGACACACACCAGAGGAAACAGAAAGTCCACATATACCAGCATAATGTCAAAAAATCCTAGCCGGGAGTCAGGAGAGCTGGGTTCTAGGAATGCTTTCACTAAACAGCTGTAGAATTCCAGAGACATTATTTTTCTTCTCCACTGTATTTGGGTTCCGACTTGTACTGATGCCTTCCTCTTTTTTTCGGGGTATAGGGGTGGGAAAAGCACAATTTGGAGTCCACAGATCTGGCTCCGGTTTAAGTCACCTGCTAGGATTACCCCGGTAGGAAACGACCTCCTACCTCTCCCTGTCACCTCCCCTCCCGGTCCCGGCTCTCTGCGTGAATTCATTCAGCACTTCTCCGGCAGGTACCAAATATGTCTGCCCGGGCCACGAGGCGCTGCCCGGGGGCAGACTGTCCGGGAGAACCGAGCGAGGACCTTACCACGCGCGCGACTCGCGACCCTCCCGCAGTCCCAGCCCCGAAGACCCCACCGCCGCCGCCTATCCCAGCACGCGACCGTTACCGGGAACGCAACTGCTGCTCCTCCTCAGGCCCGCACAGACAGCGCCGGAAACGGAAATGCAACGTACCCGAGGACTCTACACGCCGGCGGGAAACAAGGAGGCCAAAGAAAGAGAACTGCGGAGGGACGACTTTCAGGGGAAGACCGAAGGACGGCTCGTGATTGGCTGAGGGCGGACGCAGGCAAACTCTGCGCGGTGCTCTCCACCTGGAGCCCCGCCCCGCCCCCGCTGCCGCGCCGTGGGGCGCCGCTTCGCAGCCCAGTGTCCGCCCTGCACTGGTGATACCCTGAGTCTCCGAGCCCCGGGTGCAGCGCACGACCGAGTTCACCCGGAGGCAGTGGTGACGGTGCGGCATGGTACCAGCTCCCTGGTTCGGGACAAAAGCCAGAAATAACACATTTATCCTGGTCATCCCGGAGTCACTGCGCCGGCCCACTCCTGAAGCCCCAGGCACTGCGTCCTCCGACTGGCCCAATGGAATAGCACTCGGCTGGGAGTCTCAATGGTTGGTCCGCTTGCTCATCCTTAAAGATGACAGGGCTGGAGATTTCTCGGACGTCTTTAGTGCTAGGACCCTCTTTTGCTGGGACCAACAGCCTCTTAGGGCAGGGACAGACTCTGACCCAGCACGAAATGCTTTGGCCTTTCTCTGTTGCAGGAAAAAGAGCTTTCCCTGGGGGATGCCCGTCTTGCTGTTTTCTTGAAGCATAGCTTTGCCTTTTCAGGGCTCTGCCCATTCCCACCTCTCGGGTGAGCTGGAATGCCCTAGTGCCTACAAAGCTAGGTACATTTTCAGAGTTTGAATCTCCCTCTTGTCTTGGAGGCTTTCTTTTCAATATGATCCCACCAAAGCACCCGAGGCTCAGTTCTTCTACCTCACAAAACTAGGCTCATCTATGCTTCATGCCTTTCCACAGCGGACCTGTTCTCTCCCTCAGCATCCCACAGGTATTCACTCTGCCTACACTACACATTCTGTGCTGTGCTTGGGAGGCTGCTGTATAGGGCACACACTTCTCTCATCTGTGAAGAGCTTATAATTTTGTGACACCTGCAACACTGTTCCCCTCACTTCTTGGAGATTTCAGCGTACAGGTACGTAATCCTTCTAACAACCTCTTGGCTCCATGAATCCCACTCCTATCCTCTTTCTTACCTCAGACTCTCACTCTCCCTGTGATCACACACCCTAGACTTTGTCCCGTTCAAGGAATGGAACCCTGGAAGCATCCCACTATAACCACCACCTGCTTTCTTTACAGGTTACTCCCTCTAATGCCCTGAAATCAAGACTTCGTAACCCTACCCACACCTCCAACCCACATCGTACTACCTTATTCCCTTATGACTTCTCCCTCCCTAGTAACCTAGCTTAAACTCCATGGTCAATCATTATCAGCAGTGTCTTGCATCCTCAACTCCCTCACCTCCCTGTCGCCTCATCATACCTGCTTGGTAAATTGAGAGCCCTGGATAAAGCCAATTGCCCATCTACTCCATACTACAGCAGTGCATGGCTGGAGGAAAACCCAGAACCATGCTGACTACTCTCACTTTAATAATTCTAACTTTGCCTGGTCTATGCCATTCTTCTAAATGTGTATTTCACACCTCCTCTTCCCTCTTCAATCCTTCTCACCACCTCCCCCTTCCTTGCTTTCTACTTCACTGAGAAAATGGAAGTGGAGACTCCCGCCACCAAAGACTTCCACCACATCCAGCTGTGTCCCTCTCTGCTGCCGGCCTGTTACTGTAGATGAACTACCCCTGTGTCCACCTAAAGGAATTCTGTACTTGAGTGCTGGATCCCATCATCCCTTACTACTCCAGGGCGTCACTCCAGCCCGTCTATTCTTTCCCCAGCATCATCAGTCTTTATTGGACTATTCCCATCACACAGCACGTAGTTATTTCTCTCATCTTCAAAACGAACTCCACTTGACCCCATTTCCTCTGTCTGTTACTGCACCTTTCCCCTGCTCCCCTTTGAGGCAAAATTTCACAAAAGAACTGTCAATATGTTTTCTGGTTCCTCTCCTCCTATTCTTTGATTCACTTTGCTCCCAGAATACCACCTACCACCCTGGCTGCTCCTCCACGGTGGCCTTTGCTGGTTCTCCCACTCCTGCCTGACCTATTAAAGTGACAGCCCACAGGGCTCAGCCTTTGGTCTTCTTCTGTGTCTATACTTATTCCCTTGGTGATTTCATTCTGTCTTTTAGTTTTATATGCCATCTGTATCAGTCACTGATTGACTGTAACTGTGCTACAAATTCATCCTTCATTACCCACTCTGCAAAAATGGAGTTAGGCCCTTTATATTTACTTTGACACTGGTATGATGTTAGGTTTTGTCAATAGAGGGTGACGGAGAGACTTTGCAGGAGGAAGCAGTCTTTCTTCCTGGTTCTGCTGTGCTTCCTGGCTGGGCTTCTGAAGGTGGGTACTTCTCCAGGGCCAGCTCCTCTGGTATGTGGTGGCCAGCAGCCCCCCATTCCCCCATTCCAACTTCCCAGCAGTTCTGTCGTGGCGTGACTCTCCCAAGACACCGCCCCTTTCCCCAGCACCTAAAGAGGGATTTCCAACAAGTTCCAGTGGTGCAGCACCACAGGGACTCCCCTGACACTGGTAGGCCATGGCCACACCCCTCCAATGAGGTCTGGATCTCAGCGGTTGGGGGGCAAGTATGGGGCTGGGGGAGGGACCTCTTCCTGGGCCCTTCACCTCCACCCTAGGGTAGCGGCTGCTCCTCACATCTGCTGTTCTTATAGGCTTTAGAGTTCTCTTTACTTCTTACTAAGTCCATTACTCATTGCTCTAATTCCCTGTTGTAGTTAATAATTCTTGGGGTTTTTTGCACAGTGAATTCAGTAATTTTATATTCTCCTTTTATCATTTGTTATAAGTTTCTTAAATAAGAGAATTTCATAGGCTATGATATGTCCCCAATGACATGTACAAAATAAGTTATAGGAAGAGATTATGTTTACACACACTTCAGCAATAGTGATATGGATGATTTATTCTGGAACACACCACAAGCCTTAAAATTCAGTAATTGGGAAATTAAAGGCTAAAAATATGCAGATTTGTAGCAAAACACACTGCAGAATAAATCAAATATCTCTCAGCAATGGAAAATAATAACAACCACTATTTAATTGTTAAACAGTAAAAATAGCTAACATTTAATTAGCATGTGAAAGACACCTTAGTAAGCATTTTACATTTCATCTCATTTATTCCTCACAAAACCACAGTCAGTAAGGTATATTTTTATTGTCAATTTATTACTAAGGAAAATGAGGCAAAGAGAGCTTTAGTAGCTGGTGATTTCTTAACAGTGTCAGGATCAAGACTTAAACTAGGTACTTTGACACCAAGGCTAATACAGGAGAAATGAGAAACTAATATTTCTCAAGAAAATACTGCAAACACACTGAAAACTAAGCATCTGTATTATAACTCTTCCTGTAGTATTAGAAAATAGAATCCAACCTGGATTGGGCAAATGGAGAATGCATTGGTTAATAGAGCTGACAGGCCCAAGAGTATAAATTACTTCAAGAAAAGCTTGATTCAAGGGCACACATAATGGCACATCTCTCCATTTGTGGTTATGTTTTCCTTTATCATGGATTCTGTATTTAGGCTTCATTTGGTATCAGGATGGCTCTCAGCAGCAATAAGTCCACATCCACCAGGTTAAATTTCAAAGAGGAA
Organism: Leucopleurus acutus; assembly: GCF_964270905.1. Taxonomy (NCBI): domain Eukaryota; kingdom Metazoa; phylum Chordata; class Mammalia; order Artiodactyla; family Delphinidae; genus Leucopleurus; species Leucopleurus acutus. Next base: position 74,935,324 of record NC_139156.1, read on the forward strand.
AGGAAAGGAGAGGGTTGAGGAAGAAGGGAAATGAGAAAGAGATACTTCCACAGAAGTCCTAGCCTGTAACTGTTGAATTGTAAAATACCATCCTGTAATAATTCTTAACATAAACTTTGCCTGTTCAAATTACAGTGTGGTTTCTTTTTCCCGATTGGACCCTGATCAATATAATATCATTTGCCAACGACTCCCAAATTTGTATCAATGACTCAGACCTCTCTCCTGAACTCCAGCCACCTCCCTGACAATCCAGCTGGATGTCAAATAGACATCTCAAACATAACAGGCCCTAATGGAACTAATGATCTTCTCTCTAACCGGCTGCCCAGCTTTTATCTCAGGTGATGACAGTTCTGTCCATAAACATGATTAGGCCAAATGCCGTGGACACATCCTGGCCTCCTCTCTTTTTCTATCCTCCATATCTAACCTGTCAGGAAATTGCTGTTGATCCTACCTTTAAAATATAACCAGTATCCAACCACGTATCACCATCTCCAGTACTCCTGCTCTGGGCTGAGCCCCATCTTACCACACATGGGTTACTGCACGACCTCTTAGTCCTCCTCCAACCACCCTTACCCTTGCACAGTCACTTCACAATGCAGCAGCCAGAGTGATCCTGTAAAAACATAAGGCATCAGTCGCAATTTAAACTGGTATAAACCCCTTGGAAGATGGTTTGGCATATCTATTATTACTGAGCATACACCTACTCTACAAGCCAGAGACAGAAATATATACTGAAAGACATGTACAAGAATGTTCATAGCATTGTCCAAACTTGGAAAACCCCAAAAGTCCATCAATAGAAGCAGGAATAAACTATAGTATATTCATACAATGGAATAATAGGTAACGATGAAAATAAGCTGCCTTGAGCAACAACACAGATGATATTTAGCAAAAGAAGCAAGACACAAGAGAATATGTTGTATGACTCCATTTATATAAAATTTGAAACTAGGCAATAGAAGTCAAGATAATTTACTTTTGTAGAGGAGGGGATGTATGACTAGGTTGGGTCCTGGGGACAGCTTCTCGAATGCCAGTGACGTTCTCTTTCCTCATCTGGTGCTAACTGATGGGTATGTTTACTTTGTAAATATTTATTGGGCTGTACACATGTGCTTTGTGTGCTTTCTGAGTGTATATTGTATTTAATTTTCAAGTTTATAAAACAAGTAAGATCATGTCATTCATCTGCTCAAAGCCCTTCAACGGCATCCATTTCACTTCAGGAAAAAGTCAAAATCCTTACAATAACCTCCCAGCTCTGCAGACTTCGGTCCCATCTTCTCAGACCTCATTTCCTATTACACTCTCCTTTGCTTACTGGACTTCAGTGCCACTGGCCTCCTTGCTCTTCCTTGAAGATGCAGGCATGTTCCTGCCTTTGAGTCTCTGCACTGGTTTCTCTTCCTTCAGATATTCATGTAGCCAGTTCCTTCACCTCCTTTAAGCTTTTGCTCAACTGTCCCCTCTCTCTGAAGCCTTTTCTGACTTCCTACCCTCACCCCCAGTGCTCTTATCCTGACCTAATTTTTATAGCATTTATCACCTTGAAACATACAAACATATAATTAACTATCTCTCTCTGCTAAAGGCAGGGAATTTTGTGTGTTTTATTCACTGGTACAAGTGGCTAGAACAGTGCCTGGCATATATAATACCTGTTTGTTGAATAATGAATGGATTTAAATGAAAATGTGGTGGCATCTTCTGACATGATCCCAATGACCCCCACCCGCTGGTAATTCACACCTTTGAATTCACCCTGGAGTTCGAAGCCGGACCTACTGACTCGCTTCTAATGAATGGAATCTAACAAAAGTGATTGGATGTCACTTCCGTGGTTAAGTTATAAATGACTGTGACTTCCTTCCTGTGGGTATACTCTCTCCTGCCATCTCAGATTGCAAACTTTCATGAAGCAGGCTGAGGACAGCCTCCAAGTGTTCCTCTCAAGTGAGGGACTGAGGCCCTCAGGCTAAGAGCCTGCACAGACCTGAATCCTGCCAACAACCATGGTGAGTGAGCCTTGAAGCTTATCTTTCCCCAGTCGACCTTTGAGATGATAACAGCCAAGACTGTGGTCTGTCAGAGACCCTAGGCCAGAGGGACCCATCTAAGCTGTGCCCAGATCCTGACCCACAGAAACTGTGAGATAAAAGTGTTGCTGTAAGCCACTAAGTTTTGGGGTAATTTGTTACACAGCAATAAATAACTAATACAGAAAACAAAACATGAACCTGTTAAACAATAAAGATAGAAAGCAGAAGTCGGAGAAAAAACATGAATGCTTATAAGTACCTACAATTTGACAGGCACTTCCAGATGCTTTTAATATGTTATCTCAAAAATGGATATACAGTAAGTGACATGTTAGAGTTCTCCAGAGAAACAGAATAGGGGTGTGTGTGTATGTAGAGAGAGAGAGAGAGAGAATCTATTTTAAGGGACTGGCACACATGATTGTGGGAATGGCAAGTCTGAAATGTGCAGGGTAAGCCACCAGTCTGAGACCTAGGGAAGAATTAATGTTGCAGCCTGAGTCTCTAGAGACAGAATTCCCTCTCTTAAGGCCTTCAACTGATTGGATGAGGCCCACCCACATTATAGAACGCAATCTGGTTAACAAAGTCTACTTATTTAAATGTTCATCTCATCTCAAAAAAAAAAAAAACAACCCTGCAGAGCAACATCAGAACTGGTGTTTGATGAATTATATGGGTACTGTGACCTACTCAAGTTGACACATAAAATTGACTATCACAAGTGGCAAAGCTATCGGATTTCAGGTAAGGGAAAGAACAGCATGGGCTAGAGCTGTCAGAGCATTTTTCAGAAGATTCATCAAAAATGGGTTAACAGGGACTTCCCTGGAGGCGCAGTAGTTAAGAATCCGCCTGCCAATGCAGGGGACACGGGTTTGAGCCCTGGTCCAGGAAGATCCCACATGCCACAGAGCAACTAAGCCTGTGCGCCACAACTGCTGAGCCTGCGCTCTAGAGCCCACGAGCCACAACTACTGAACCTGCATGCCACAACTACTGAAGCCTGCATACCTAGAGCCCCGCTCTGCAACGAGAAGACACCACAATAAGAAGCCCAAGCACTGCAACGAAGAGTAGCCCCCGGTCGCCGCAACTAGGGAAAGCCCCTGCGCAGCAACAAAGACCCAACACAGCCAAAAATAAAAATTAATTAATTAATTAATTTTAAAAAATGGGTTAACATAGGGACTTCCCTGGCAGTCCAGTGGTTAAGACTTTGCACTCCCAATGCAGGGTGCATGGGTTTGATCCCTGGTCAGGGAACCAAGATCCCACATGCCGCAGCCCAAAAAAAAAAAAAAAAGAAGGGTTAACATGGTTGAAGAAGATAAGGAAGAGGTTTACATATGAGAAAAAGACACATGAGCAAAGACTGCAAGCATTTAGGGTAAAGAGAATTAATATTTTTGCCTATCAAGTACTTATTTCTTTGCATTATGAAATAGTGCAATGCCCCTGGCCACCAGTATAAAAAAATGCAATGTAAAAAATACATATTTGATACAAAGAATGAAACACAGGCATACATATTACCCAACTTAAGGAAAATAATATAACCAATAACCTTAAAGCTCCCTATGTGCCCTCCTCAATGAGATCCTGGAAAAAGCAACCCTTATTAATAATTTTATCATTATGAATACCATATTCATTATAGTTTTATTGCTATGTACACTTCCATAAATTATGTATTAAGTTAAATATTTTTAGACTGCTACATAGTATTCTATTATATGAATATAATATTATAAATTTATTCATTTTTCTACTATATGTTTGGGTTGCTACTAGCTTTTGGTTTTGCTCTTATAAACAATGTCTCTTGGTACATATGTGAAATTGCCAGATCAGAGGAGCTCACGTGATACTGCCAAAGGATTTTCAAAGTAAGTCTACCACAACGATGAGATAATACTACACGCATATTAGAATGACTAAATTTTTTTAAAAATCTACAAGACCAAATGGTGGTGAGGCCGTGGAGCAACAGGAATGCTCATTCATTGCTGGTGGAAATGCAAAATGGTGCAGCCCCTTTGGAAGATAGTTTGGCTATTTCTTACAAAGCTAAATATACTCTTACCACACAATATGGCAATCATGCTCCTAGGTATTTGGCCAACTTACTAGAAATTTATCTCCATGCAAAAACGTATTCATAATAACCCAAAAGTGAAGCAACCAAGATGTCCTTCAACAGGTGAATGTATAAGTATGATACATCCAGACATTGCAATATTATTCAGTATTGAAAGGGAATCACACAACAATATGAATGAATTTTAAATGCCTTTTGCTAAGTGAAAGCAGTCAGCCCCCAAAATATGACATTGCAGAAAAGGCAAAACTCTAAGGATGGAGAACAGATCAGTAGTTGCCTTATTATTGTCAGTAACCCTTATTTCAACAAAAGGACAGTGGGGTCAAAAGAACACAGGAGTCATTTTGAAAGGACTCCCAGTGACCAAAGATGGGACCATTTAAGCACAGAAGAATAGACTGCAATTGATTGAAAACCTTTAAATATGTAAAAGTCCAAGAATTCAAATAATACACAGGAGATAGATGGAGAGGGAGCAGAAGAAAAACAGAACCTCATTGGTCAGCATTGGAGAAAGCTAGAAAATCAACCCTTTACTCTGAGATTAATGATGGACAATTTTCCTTTAAATAACTCCAACCATAAATACGGAAATGATCTAATTAGAAAAATACATTTTTGACCCTCATGAAACAATTGTTTCATGCAATAATTATTAATGATGATATAAGGATTAGAAGAAACTTGATGGGGAACTTTACAAAACCACCAAGCTGTCATCACCTAAAACCAGTGATCAATCTTAGGGTCACTATAAGTGTGAGTGTCAAAGATTATACGACTGTCTACTCATATGATGATGACGACGTATACGGCACCACCTATCAAGTATTCGGGCCCTCAAAAGCTGAACCTGAATCTAGTCAAGGCTTCAGTTCTAACTTCCCGCTTATAGGAAATACAAGGGATTTGAGAACAATTTCAAATGCCACCACCAGGAAGCAATCAGCCAAATCAACAATCAACAATATATTACAGGGCAATGGACCTGTTTTCTTCAAGTCAATGGCATAAAAAAGAGGGGTGGGAGACAGCATTCAATTTAAAAAAGACTTGAGAGACCTAACCACCAAATGCATAGTGTGGACTGTGTTTGAATCCCGATTTGAACACACCAACTATAAAAAGATATTTTTGAGACCATCAGGAATTCTGAGTGTAGACTGGACATTAAATAACATTAAAGAATTACTGAAGTTATTGGGTTTGATAACAGCACTGTGGTGTTATACAAGAAAATGTCTATTTTTTAGGATCCATACTGGAGTATGTAGGAGTAACATGACATGGTATCAGAGATTTGCTTTAAAAGTTGACAAGAAAACATAAAAGAAAAAAAGATAAAAGAAGTGTATCAAAATGTTGACATTTGTTGATCCAAGTGAAGGGCATCATCCAATCCCCCCTACTTTTGTATATATTTTTTTAAACTTATATAATAAAAAGCTTTTTAAATGGCCTCTCTCCTTTGGCCTCACATTATCCAGCAGCCACATACTTTTTCTTTCTTCCCTCATAAAGAGATGCTTCTTAAAAGTATTGTCAATTTTCAGTCTCCATTTTCTCACTTTACCTTACTTTTCAATGCACTACAATTTTGATTTCACACCCACGGCTCTAAATTACCTTCAGTAAATTCCCCAGTGATTTCTGTGTCATCACATTGCATAGTTTCAATTTTTATTTCATTAGATGTCCAAGGACCATTGAAGAGTTACACATTTTGCTCAAAAGTGACTTCCTTGGGCTTCATGTATATATATATATATATATATATATATATATATATATATATATATATATATATCCTACTGATTCTGATTCTCTGGAGAACCCTATCACCTTTTTTTACTATATTGAATACCTTCTGTGCTTACTGGCTGCTTCCACCACAAGAATGCAAGCTCTGTTCCGATTAGAACTTTGTCTCGTTTGCTCACTTTGTGCCTAAACCATAGAACAGGATCTGGCACATAGTTGACGCTCAGTAAATAATTACAAAAGCGACAGAACATTTTATTAATATTTTAAAATACTTTTGACAGGTCAGTTTTTAAATGCTAAATCTTGAATCCATGTGAAACTTTTTGTTACATGCTAAAGATCTAGCCTTACCGAGATAGTCAGCAGTACTTTTTAAAGCCACTAGTATTTGGTATCCCAGGAGCTAGGAAACCCACCCCAAGAAACTCCACCAAATTTCATCACATTTATGGTACCTAGACATTTGGGTGAATTGCTCTTTCTCAAAATCCTCTAAATCTGCGAATGTTCCTGGCGTTCCAGAAAATCATCTTTCTGACTGCAAGGTAAGGCTGGAATTCAGTAAGACACTATCAGGCTAGTTTTCCTTCGAGGGCTTTGTAGGCACTGGCTTCATAAATAGACCTTGTTCCTTAAAAATGACATCATACCCAGGACTTGCCTGGCAGTCCAGGGAACTGGACTGTTTTAATGTTTCAGTTTCCGTTTACAAAAGCAGAGTCTACTAAATTGTTTTGGATTATAAATAGAAAAGTTTCCTCATAAATCCAGTGAATTATTTTGCTAGGCTGCTGTAACAAAATACCAAAGGCTGAGTGGCTTAAACAACAGAAATGTATTTTCTCACCGTTCTGAAGGCTAGAAGTCCAAGATCAAGGTGTCAGTAGGTTTGGTTTCTCAAGAGGCCTCTCTCCCTTGGCTTGCAGATGGCAACCTTCTTGCTGTGTCCTCATGTGGACTTTCCCGTGTGTGTGTGTTTGTGTGTGCTCCTAATGTCTCTTTGTGTGTCCAAATTTCCTCTTCTTATAAAGACATCAGTCAGATTCATTAAGGCCACCCTAAAGACCTCATTTTAACTTAATCATATCTTTAAAGATCTTATGTCCAAATACTGTCATGTTTGGGGTACTGGGTGTTGGGACTTCAATATATGAATTTGGGGGGAACACAATTCATCCCATAACATACAGGAAATAGAAAATTAAAACAACATAAAATATTCCTATGAACAGCAATAATAAAATTTTTCTCATCAATTCATTTGATCCAATGTAATATATTCTTGTTCCTCTGGGTCTTGGGTTACTAGCCTGCTCTCCTGAAGCCATCTACTTTTGGGCTGAAGAGTCTTGGAAATCCCGAGTCCACTGGTAAAGTCTGAAAGTTGTCCAAGTGATGTTATCTCAGAAGCTGTAACCAGGAGTCTATTCTTTGAAATATCCATCATTGAAGTACTTTGGACAGTACTATACCATGAGGCTCCATGACTGTCCTTTGCTGAAGACAGAAACTCTGACCTGTTGAGCTTATAGCAGAGTGCTCAGGCAAGCCTCAGAATGAAAAACTACCTGCAGATGACAGACACTTGGTGGCTGTGGTTAATTTATATCTGTAGCAAATAATAACAGAATGAGAATACACTTCTCTGTTGAAGAATTGTACGTAACTACTTCATAAGAATTTTATTCCTAAGGTTATAAACATATTATCAACAGAGAAGGCACTGACAAATCTCCAGAGATATCCATAAAGTATAAAATTTCTGAAATATTTATATTAATAACACTTTACCTTTACAAATTTAACCTAGGGCAGATTGAGGAGTATCTCTTCTGATTTGTTAACTCTTCGCATGCAACTTTTACAATAGTAACTCATCAAACCAGCCTAGTTGTTACTAGCATCTCTCCTAAGTTGAAGGAACAAATCTTTGCGATTTTTATTTGAATAAAACCTCAGACAGTTCTAGGTGTTAAAGCTATCCTGCCCACACAAAGATCATTGTCCTTACCTATCCTCAAGCAGAAAGAGACCTGATATCTTGTCCTTTATCCCTCACTTCAGAGGAAAAGGGCTCTGATTGAGCCAACGAGGGAAAGCTCCTTGTTCTGTGCTAAGAAAGATCACAAGACAAGGAAGGATCAGATGGATTCCCTTGAACCTCTCTTGGAGCCATCTACATGATTTTTCATGGCCACTTAAGTTGTCATAGGAGCAATTGCTGAGTCCACACATTTGATCACAAAACTCCAAATGAAGCTCTGACACTCAGCTCCAACTCTTTAACCTTGCTCTCCAGGCAGACTGAACCAGTGAAATGGTGATTGGGGGGCATAGTCTAGGACATCTGAGAGCTTCCTGGGGGTCTCATCTGAACTGCATTCTTGAGTTATCAACTTTTCAGAGAATATGATGGAAGCTACTGACACTCCCAAGGAACATGTAGTTCGTGTATGAACAAGATTATAAAAATCTGGGGTTGCTGGTTAGGAAGTATGCTGAATTAACAATGTCAGTTTCCTCATACCTGCTTATGAAACCCTGAATATATTCCAAAGGGGAGATGGTGGGAGCTCCAGAACCCATTGACCTCCAAACCCAACATCATTGCATGGAACTGAAATTCCAGAGGAGTGTAAAGTGACCAGATGAGGCAAACCATTTTTTATGCACGATTCTGGTGCTCAAGATGAAAAAAGAATTCTTATTTAAACAACTTATGACAATATTCACTATATCAGTGTCAGTACAACAAGATTCACTGATGGCATCTTCAAGATGACACCAACACATGTCACTCAATTATTTACTGTGCACAGTCTAGTACTGGGTTATACTATGCCACTGATTTATGCACTGACAATGAAAGGATGAGAAGACACAGATATACATGTATGAGAAAGTACTTGAATTTGCATGGGAAAGAAACCTCAACATTAACCCTTCATCATGCATGATGAATTTCAAGATTGCAAATATCAGTAAGATTCAATTCCCCTTACCAAGTGCATAAGTAAAAGGATGCTTGTTACACAATCACTGTGGTAAAACATGTCTTCTTTGGATCTAACGCCAGGGTATCTGACAATGTACAGTAACACCTGTACATCCCTGTTGTTTGAACTTCCATTTGCCTATGGAAGTTATAAATGAAACTTTTGAGTACACTGTGGAGACTACAAAAGAAAATTTAGATACCTAATGGATTATGTAGAGAGAGTGTATGTTCATGGAAGGCATGGCAGAAGCAGAAAACCAGAAACTGCAAGATTTCCACCAGAAACTTGGAATGTGTATACATCAGTACTAACTGGTGATCAGAGGACAAACAACACAGTGAAAGGCTGGCATAACAAATTTCCAAAGCTGATGGTAGTGCATCATCCTTCAATTTGGAGATTTACTGAAGTGTTAAAGGATGAATAGCAAAGCAATGAATAAGTTATCACCCAGTTCTTGGTGGTCACATTCAAAGAGGGCCACCAATTTCACAATGATACTAACAAAATCAAATTCATATAACCAAAATTGTTAGCAGATATAACGAACATGAAACCAATAATCAGGTCAATATACACTCAGGAGCAGTTGGTCATCGACTGAAGAGCAACCCTGCCAAACTTCACGACGAGGAAGAATAAATGTGAAATCCAAAATCCATCATGAATTACAACAAAAATTACATAAATTTTTAATGAAGTTAAATGTTTGCATTATTTAATGGATCAGGGACCAAATGTCGCAATGGATGTTTTGGACAGGACCAAATGTCCTGAAAGGGTTCCAGGACTCACATCAGATACCAAAATTCATGGATGCTGAAATCCCTTATATAAAATGGTGTATTACTTGCATATAATTTATGCATGCCTTCTCATGTACTTTAAACCAACTCTAGATTAAATAATACCCAATACAATGCAAATAATATGTAAATAGTTGTAAACACAACTCTAGATTAAATAATACCCAATACAATGCAAATAATATGTAAATAGTTGTAAACACAATGTAAATGGTATGTAAACAGTGCTGGCCTGCAGTAAATTCAAGTTTTGCTTTTAGGAACCTTCCAGAATTTATTTTTCAAATATTTTCAATTCGTGGTTGGTTGAATGCATAGATGTAGAACCCTCGGGTATGGAGGGCCAACTGTATCTTACAATTTTATTTATCAGTCATAGTCAAAAAGCTGAAAATAAATTAGGTTAGATAATTATCTCCTGTATCATACAGAGGAAAGGTGGACAGTGAAACAAAAATAACATTCTGCTGGCATGGAACAAGTGAGAGACAGCTGGTGAATAACTGATCACAAGTCTGTAAAAGCTCCTACAAATCTGTTGCAAGGAAATTATGCTACTCATAGAAAAGCTAATACCACACTATCCAATGGTCTAAGTACTTTACATTTACTAACTTACCTAATCTCCACTAGAACCCTATGGGGTAGGTAATATCATTATCATCATTTTGCAAATAAGGAACTGCAGAACAGATAAGGGATTTGGCCCAGGTCACACAGCTAATATGCAGTAGAACTGGGATTTGAGTCTAGTAACTCTGGTTCCAGAGTCCATGCCCTTAACTGCTGCATCAGAAGTCAGCAAACTTTGGCCCACAGGCCAAACCTGGCCAACAACCTGTTTTCCAATGGGCCATGAGCTAAGAATGGTTTTTACAGGTTGTAAAAAAAAAGTGACAGAAAGCACATGTGGCCTACAAGGTTAAAATATTTACTATATGGCTTTTTACAGAAAACGTCTGCCAACTTCTGCACCATACCATGGTTGCTAATACTAGGAAGTAAAGACAACGATATATAGCATGTTACTATACAAGTAATTCCTAATTCCATCTAAACTGGGCTGGTACACTCAAACCTACTTAGGGTCCCCATTTAAACATTTCAGGATATTGAAAGAGGGGGTTGTTTTCTCAAGCATTACTGTTCACAGCTGCTTTCTTAAACTCAGGCTTATGCTAGAGGTAAAAATTGTGAACTTAGCCTCTATTTTGTATGTAAATAATTGTTATTAGAGAAACATGTGGCTGGCAAAAATACTGTTGGCTTCTTTACTGAACAGACCATTCAGTAACAATGGCCATACCCATTAATATACACCAGGACATAGTAGAGAAGATGTGTGTACAGTTGACCTTTGAACAACACAGGTTTGAGCTGTGTGGGTCTACTTATATGTGGATTTTTTTCAATAGTAAATACTACAGGACTATATGATATATGGTTGGTTGAATCTGTGAATGTGGAACCATGATACAGAGGCCAACTATAATTTATACTCTTATTTTCAACTGCACAGAGGTTCAGTGTCCCTAACCCCTGCGTTATTCAAGGGTCATGTAGCATGATACTTTAAATGTGTCACATATAATCTCACATAAAATATATATTGTGTTTGGACTTCCCTGGTGACACAGTGGTTAAGAATCCATCTTCCAAAGCAGAGGACACAGGTTCAAGCCCTGGTCTGGGAAGATCCCACATGCCATGAAGCAACTGAGCCCATGCGCCACAACTACTGAGCCTGCACTCTAGAGCCTGCGAGCCACAACTATGGAGCCCATGTGCCACAACTACTGAAGCCCACGTGCCTAGAGCCCGTGCTCCACAACAAGAGAAGCCACCACAATGAGAAGCCCACGTGCGCGCACGCACCGCAACAAAGAGTAGCCCCTGCTCTCCACACCTAGAGAAAAGCCCACACGCAGCAATGAAGACCCAACGCAGCCAAAAATAAATTAATTAAAATATATATATATATATATATAGTGTTAAAATATAAAAGACTGCAGTGACATTTACAATGATAATTATGTCATAATGGTCATTAAATTAAGGATCTTGATGTTTTAGTTTGATTCTATTGGGTTCCAGTGAAAATTTTAAACACGGAAAATATTATACAATACACTCATATAAAAGTCTCCCACAGCTCAAGGAATTTTCACACATACATAACGCTGTATACATGATTCATTCGAAATATTTGTGATATTTTACAAAAACACATGTACTACAGCGGCTACATACATATAAATATTTTATTATATTTAGCAAAAGTTTTGTTACCAAAACATTTTTCTAAAAAAATATTTCTGTTTTCTAAATTGTTTCCCTCAGTAAAAATTCTCTGAAATATAATAAAGTATGTTTTACTGAAAACTTTCAGAAAGCCAAACGTTTATAAAGTTTTACTGTACTCTGATTCACCTAAGGTTCAGTGAAATATCACCTTTTAGTAAAGCCTTTCTACATTTGTTGTAACCAATAGATTTCTTGACTCTGATTTTTCCCATTACAGTGAGTTTGATTCATGGATGAGGCTTCCAAGCATTCAGGATTTTGACAGGAGTCTCCACTCTTGTGTGAGTTCACCAACATACAGTGCATACAGACCTCTCAATGGAAGGCAACTACATTCCTACCCCACAGAGAACACAAAGGACTGCCACGGAGCCCATTATGTCTCAGACCTAGAAGTGAATGACATCATTATGCTCACATTCCATTGGCCAGTTCTCATTCACATTGTCCCACGTGGTTGCAAGAGAAACTCAGAAATACAGACTAGCAATGTGCTGAGTAGCAAAATGAAATGTATATTGATAAAAACACTGCCAGGGTTTCTTCCGTGTGAGTTCTCTGATATAAACTGAAGGCTAACTTCTGGCAGAAGGACTTCTCACATTCATTACATGCATAGAGTTTCTTCCCCAGATATAGTTTCTGTCATACCAAAGGCTCTGAATTGTGGGAGGAGTGTTTTGTATAAATGTCTTTACACTGTTTCTCTTCTGTGTGTATTCCCTGATGTGTGGCAAGAGTGGGTCTGTGGCTGAAGGTCTTCCCACACTCATTACAATTATAGAGTTTCTCCCCTGAGTGAATTCTCTTATGTTTAACGAGGGATGAACTATTATAGAAAGATTTTCCACATTCGTTACAATCATAGGGCTTCTCTCCTGTGTGTGTTCTCTGATGTACATTGAGGGAGGCCTTCTGGCAAAACATTCTCCCACATTCGTTACATTCATAGGGTCTCTCCCCTGTATGAATTCTCTGATGTTGAATGAGTTGTGACTTTTGGCAGAAAGCTTTCCTGCATTTGTTACATTCAAAGGGTTTCTCCCCGGTATGAATCCTCTGATGTTTACTGAGGGTTGACTTCTCAGAAAAGGTTTTCCTACATTCATCACATTCGTAAGGTTTCTCCCCTGTATGAGTTCTCTGGTGTTTAAGGAGAACTGACTTCCCACAGAAGGTCTTCCTACATTCACTGCATTCATATATTTTCTTCCCGTGTGAAGTCTTTGATGTTTATTGAGGGTTGACTTCATATAATACATCTTCCCACATTCACTACATTTGTAGAGCTTCTCCCCTGAGCCTATTCTCTGATGTATAGTAAGTTTTGACTTTATACTGAAGAATTTCTCAAACTCATAACATTTATAAGGTTCTTCTCCTGTGTGAGACCTCTGATGCACAGTCAAGTCTGACTTTTGGGAGAAAGATTTTCCACACTAACTACATTTATAAGGTCTCTCCCCTGTGTGTGTTCTTTGATGTTGACGATGGAGAGCTGACTTCTGATAGAAGGTTTTCTCACACTTAGTACATTCATAGGGTCTCTCTCCTGTATGAATTCTTTGATATACAGTGAGGGCTGGCTTATGGTAAAAAGATTTCCCACATTCGTTACATTGATAGGGTTTTTCTCCTGTGTGTGTTTTCTGGTGTACTGTAAGGTTTGACTTCTGGAAGAAGGCTTTTCCACATACGTTACGCTCGTGGTATTTCTCACCCATGTGAAGTCTATGACGTTTCTTCCAGAGGACTGACTTATCACAGGTTTCCCCACATTCATTAAGTTTATAGTGATTCTTCCTTGAGTAAATTACCTCATGTAACATGAGGTTTGACTCATCCTTGACCGTTTTCTCACATTCATCATAATCACAGAGTTTCTCTCTTGTGTGAGTTCATTCTTGAGTAATGAAGAGGGCATTACCGTGGAACGCTTTAATGTGTTCATTATATTCAAATAGTTACTCCACACTGTGACTCTCCTGTTGCTGAATAAAATCCTCATTATGATAGCAAGTGCTCTCATTTTTATTAAAATCATTAAGTTTCTCTCCAATATGAGTTTTCTCATGATTAATTTCAGGAATCAATTTCTCACACCCATTGGTATCATCAGATTTCTTTCCTGAATAGTTTCTATTATTATTGGTTAACTCTGATGTATTTTCTAAACTGATTCCATCTAGGTTATATTTACTGGGCATTCTTTTGGAAGGAATACAGTCTATGCAAAAATTAAATGGTTTTCTTAATACATGCTCTTTCACAGTAACTACTTTTTTGTTATTGATAAATGCAGCCTGCCATAAATGTCTGTCTTGGTTTTCTTTGCTCTTTATCATGCCATCAACTTTCAATTCACCTAAAAATAAGAAAAATTAAACATACATTATGAATTAAACTACTTATAAAATTGGGCTAATACACAAATACTATTTATCTGACTCTTTGGTTTCAGAATCATTCTTTTGAGATAAAAGTTCCAAATAAACTTTTCCATTTCCTCCACTTTTCTGAGGAGCTGAGGGGACGGGGTGACAGTGAACCAACTAATCAAAGCTACCGTGGTAGAAAAGGGGAGAGTAAAGTTGGCAATGAATGTACATATATTTATGTGGCCCTTCACGAATATACCTTCCAAAATGGATAGAAGGGGTGAAAGAAACATCAGGAATAGAGAATTAAAGGTTCAATAAGAATGGATGAATTACAAAGAGTGGAATTCACAGTAAAATATGCCCAATCAAGAGAATTATGCAGTAAATGTGACAGGGAGCACAAGTAGACAAGGATATTGTTCTAAGAAATTACCAGAGGAATGAAGTATTTAGAGGAGGTAGATTAGAGTCCATGTGCCAATTTTGTTAACCCCACTGTCAACATACACCCAGAACTCCATCACTTTATACACTCTGTCCCCCTAAACCTAGTCAATGCCATTATCTCTTTTCCTGACTGGTCTCCTTGCTTCTACTCTTGCCACACCTGTACATCATTTTCTCACAGGGCAGTCAGGTTACTGTGTCTGTTTCCTGCTAATAAGTAAATTCCCTGAGAGCAAGGGACTTATTTCACCCACTGCTGTATCTCTTTCATTTAGAGTATGATCGGCATGGACCAAGTGCTCAAGCAGTATTGGTTAAGTTAATTAATTAATTAACTCCTGAAAACAAAAGGAGTCCTTCATAGAAGGGAATGTGGGCAACTGAGAATGCTTAGAGGAAAGGGGACTAACTAAGATAAAATATTTATTATGAGATAGGAATGAAATTCAAGGTACAGGTAATAGGGATTAAACTCCTAAAAAGCCAAGCGAAAAAGAAAACCTTTATGTGTGAGACTATATCTGGTGGTGAATTTAGGTATCTGAGGCATGTAGGCTAAATATCCTTAGTCAATTCCAAACAGATGGCGCCTCTAAATAGATTTGTTCAAAATGCTCCAAAGATGCTTATATCTAAAACAACCACCTGGGATCTAATTTCCCCTGGATTACTCACCTGGGTAACAATGGCTTGCAAATTCTTCCTCTAATATCCATGGTGCTTCTTGCTCTAACTTGAAGATCTCCTCTGGTTTGGCAATGCAATGCCCTGATAGTGGAAAGTGATACGGGATATAGAGAACACTGCCTGGCTTCAGGAACTCAGAAGAAAAACCAAGGACCAGCTTCAGGAACTGCACAATGAAGGAGCCCACTGGAATCTTTCAATGGGGAGGTGAAAACACAAACAATATTCCTAGTGTCCAAACCTAAATATCATTAAACTCTACAAACGATCCATATGCTTTGGTAACAAAGAAAGGATAGGTCTGATGTTGTTACTTAGAGAAGCTCTGCTTACCCAATGAGATGAGGATTCTGTAGTTCTCCAGCGTCACATCCCTGCACAAAGTCCTCTGATCAGGGTCCAGCTGACCCCACTCCTCCTGGGTGAAGTTCACAGTCACATCCTCAAATGAAATTGATCCCTGTAAGAGCATATATCTGATCAATCTGAAATATTCACAACTGTGTGACAGAGAAAAGATATTTAGGAACTAATTCCTCACCATGTTCACTGTTGAGTTTATTAGAAAAAGTTTTTATGTTTACCATATTCCCTGTTTTGTGTATATGTGGTGGGACAAAGAGAAACATAGTGAAAATACCCAATTAATCTATTAATTCATGCGTAATGTTGTCAGAGAGGAAGAAATTTTCCTCCACCCTTCTGGGTTCTTCTGGCTGCTCTAAAAATTAAATTGACATGAGAGTTTTACCTCTTCATTTCCAATTTGGATACCACAGAGATATAAAAAAAAAATCGTAAGAGAGGCTTTGACACAGTTATATGCCAACGAATTGGACAACCTAGAAGAAATGGACAAATTTCTAGAAACACAGAGCCTGCCAAGACTGAGTCAAGAGGAAACAGACAAGTTGAACAAAACAACCACTAGAAGTGAAATTGAATCTGTAATTTAAAAACTCCCTTCAGGAATTCCCTGGCAGACCAGTGGTTAGGACTCAGTGCTTCCACTGTAGGGGGCACGGGTTTGATCCCTGGTCAGGGGATCACAGGGGAATTCTACCAGATACATATCTCAAACTATTCCAAAAAACTGAAGAGGACGGAACACTCCCACATTTATTCTATGAGGCCACCATTACCTTGATACCAAAACCAGACAAAGACACTACAAAAAAAGAAAATTACAGGCCAATATCTCTGATGAATACAGATGCAAAAATCCTCAACAAAATATTAGCAAACCAAATCCAATGATATGTAAAGAGGATCATACAACATGACCAAGTTGGATTTATTCCAGGGTCACAAGAATAGTTCCACATTTGCAAATCAATCAATGTGCTACACCACATGGATAAAAGGAAGGATGATATTCTCTAGGTCAAGCTTGTTTTCTGTATCTGTGAGTCTGTTTCAGTTTTGCATATGCATTCATTTGTATTATTTTTTAGATTCTGCATATAAGCGACGTCCTACAGTACTTGTCTTTCTCTGCCTGACTTATTTTACTAAGCAAATATTCTCTAGGTCCATCCACATTGCTGCAAATGGCAGAATTTCATTCTTTTTTATGGCTGAGTAACACACAGCTTCTTAATCCAATCATCTGTTGGTGGGCTCGTGGGTTGCCTCCATGTCTTGGCTAT
Organism: Leucopleurus acutus; assembly: GCF_964270905.1. Lineage (NCBI taxonomy): Eukaryota > Metazoa > Chordata > Mammalia > Artiodactyla > Delphinidae > Leucopleurus > Leucopleurus acutus. Next base: position 74,952,522 of record NC_139156.1, read on the forward strand.
TATATATAAAGTTGCTATAAATATTGGGGTGCATGTACCATTTTTTTTTAAGATTTTTTTGATGTGGACCATTTTTAAAGTCCTTATTGAACTTGTTACAACATTGCTTCTGTTTCTTATGCTTTGGTTTTTTCGCCACGAGGCATGCGGGACAGCTCCCCGACCAGGGATCGAACCCATTGGAAGGCGAAACCTTAACCACTGGACAACCAGGGAAGCCCTGCATGTACCTTTTTGAATTAGTGTTTTCATTTTTTTCTGGGTATACACCCAGGTGTGGAATTCCTTGGATAGTATGGCAAATCTATTTTTAGGTTTTTGAAGAACTTCTATACTGTTTTCCATAGTGGCTGCACCAATTTACATTTCTACCAAGGGGAGAGGGAAAGGAGGAGGGGTATGGGATTAACATATACAAATTACTATGTATAAAATAGATAAGTAACAAGGACATACTGTATAGCACAGGAAATTATAGCCATTATCTTGTAATAATCTATAATGGAGTATAATCTGCAAAAATACTGAATCACTATGCTATATAACTGAAACTAATATAATATTGTAAATTAACTATACTTCCATAAAAAAAAATAAACTGACATGAGAGAGATTAACAAAAGAAAATCAAACAAAAGTTTAATAAAATGTATACAGCGGAGAGACCCAGGAAAGCTAAGTAACTTGCCAAAATGGCTGAAACCCTCACTTTAAATACCATCTTGAGCAAAAGACAAAAAAGGATGTTAGTGGTAGTGATTTGGGACTTCAAAGGGGAGGAAGGCAATTTACATGGAAATGGAAAAGCAAAAGTTTGGTGAACAAAGGTTTATTGGGCCTGCAGAGACAACGGGACACAGAATAGACACTGATCTCTAGGCCCTGTAGAGCACAGGTCCCCAAACCCTGGGCCTTGGACCAGCACAGCAGGAGGTGAGTGGTGGGCAAGAAAGTGCTCCTCCCCATTGCTCCCCATCACTCACATTACCGCCTGAACCATCCCCGAACACCGCCCCCATCCCATGGAAAAACTGTCTTCCACAAAACTGGTCCCTGGTGCCAAAAAGGCTGGGGACCGCTGCTGCAGAGTTTCCCCAACCACATATAGCCTTCATTCTTTGCAGCTTCTCTGGTGACAGCTCTACTCCAGGAATAGGCCCTATATCTAAATTCTTTAGGTAAAAAGAAAGACTTCCTGAGTCTTCTGTTTCTTAAAAATAATCAGCCTAACGTATATACAGTGGTATATTACTCAGCCATAGAATGGAAAAAAATTGAGTTGTTGGTCATGAGGTGGATGGACCTAGAGTCTATCATACAGAGTGAAGTAAGTCAGAAAGAGAAAAATAAATACCGTATGCTAACACATATATATGAAATCTAAAAAAAAAAAAAACGGTACTGATGAACCCAGTGGCAGGGCAAGAATAAAGATGCAGACGTAGAGAATGGACTTGAGGACACGGGGAGTGGGAAGGTTAAGCTAGGAAGAAGTGAGAGAGTGGCATGGACATATATACACTACCAAATGTAAAATAGATAGCTAGTGGGAAGCAGCCGCATAGCACGGGGAGATCAGCTCGGTGCTTTGCGACCACCTAGAGGGATGGCATAGGGAGGGTGGGAGGGAGACGGAGAGGGAGGAGATATGAGGATATATGTATACAAAGTCGATTCACTTTGTTATACAGAAGAAACTAACACAACATTGTAAAGCAATTATACTCCAATAAAGATGTAAAAAACTAATAATAATAATCAGCCTAAATTAATCCTCATGCCAAAGAGACACATTTTGGTGTGGCAAATTTTGCTCCCTTACAGTGTATATACATACATAGATGTCCACACAAGCATAAAATACATTATATGTATGAAAGTGTCCTAGTTTCTGTGGATATATAAAGTACATAAAACACTGTTTCTACCCTCAGAAAGCTTAGAAACTGGTATGGATGCAAACTGGATTAACAAATAGCATAAAATCAGGAGAGAACTGAGTTTGGGGCTTCAGTGATATAAAATGCCCTGGTCTAGGGACTTCCCTGGCGGTCCAGTGGTTAAGACTCCACGCTTCCACTTCAGCGGGCACGGGTTCGATCCCTGGTTGGGGAATTAAGATCCTGCATGCCGCATGGCATGGCCAAAAAATAAATAAATTTTTAAAAATGCCCTGGTCTGTTCAGGGAATAGATGATGTGTAATCTTGGGATTATTTCTTTACACAAGAGTTCTCCTAAGTCTCTGATAACCTACACTGTCAGGCACAACTTTTAAGCATCTACAAATTTGTGTTAATAGATAGGTATGTATGAATGTTCATGTCTATACAGATAGTCCAACTTCGCATGGTTCTAATAGGCATGCATTTCAGTCACCACAATTTAGTTAAATAACACCAGCCCAACAACACGGGTCAGATTTTTAGTTACTAGGATAACTGTAATTGCACAAAGTAGAAACTTCACTGCTTGTTTTTCAGTCCACAAATCACTACGCAATAACAGACACACATCATGAACAATGATCAATCATGTCGGTTTTTCCAAAGTCTGCCTGTGACTGGTTGCTGTGCATTTACCACACACAGCAAAGCATGTAGTTGTGTTGCCTCTTGTCTCTCAGCAATAAGACATTTGCAAAAACAGTTAACTGCAACAGGCAACTGGCCAACAAAGATGAAGGAGCAATAAAGAAATGAAAGGGGTTTTTTAGAAATGAAATTCAAATTGAATATAAATGGTGTTTTAGAAGAAATAGCTGTGGGACTGCTGACATTGCTGCCACTGGAGACATTCTAGACCTGCAGCTAGAGGAACTCAGGGAAGGGGAACTTGGTACTAAATATTAGCTGTATTATTTTTCAACTTCCATATATATATTTATAACTGACAATTTCCAGCCTACCAATTTGCCCTACAAATTTTAGACTTGCCAGTCTCCACAATCACGCGAGCCAATTCCTTAAAATGGATGAATACATACATGTATGAATATATATGGGTATGTGTACATGTGTTATATGCATATATGTGTACACACACACACACACACACACACACTATTGGTTCTGTTTCTCTGGAAAACCCTGACTGATACAGGGTTTAAGGAATATTTTTCTTCATCTTGGTTTTCTTTCCATTCCATCTCCTCCCTCTCTCCCAACAGCCACCAGAAGCCAAAAGAGATGGGGAACAGAGTCTTCTCTAGAACCTTAGGCAGGAGTGCAGCCCTGACAACAGCTTGATTTCAGACTTCTGGCCTCCAGAACTGCGAGGCAATAAATTTCTGTTGTTCTAGGACGCCAAATTTGCAGTAACTTGTTACAGCAGCCATAGGACACTAATATACTAACTCTTTGCAAAAACCCTATAGGAAAAAATTAACAGTTTGCTTTGAAAATATGTCTGACCAGTGATAGGTCTTACTTACTTAACGAGGCACAAAATTCAGCTTCTGAATTTCAGATTTGGAGCGGTTGTCTCATCCTCGGATATAGTTAAAAATCCACATGGTATGAAATTAGTCAAGAACAATAGTAAGGTAAGAATTATAATGGACCGAGGAGGAATGCGTGGGGATAAGCTTTGCTAAAAGGCAACAGGAAGAAGACCATACCAAGAAGCAGACAGAAGAAATCATCACCTTACATCAACTGAGTCATGCTTTGGCTCTCTGCCTCCTGTGCCCACTAAAGAACAGTCAGAGAAGAGAAACAGAGGTAGCATCCACTTCACGCTTGTTAAGTGAGGTTGTCAACTACCACACTTTCATTAAGACAAAGAAATTTTTTTCACACTTCAGTCCAGAAAGTCTTTATATTCCATGATGAGTTACTTTTGTTTATTCTTAGAGTCAAAGCAAAGCATTTTCCTTTTGTACAAAGTATTAGAGATAAATCTGCACATAATTATTATTGTAAAAATGAGTTATAAAATATGTGTAATATACATACTAACTAAGCAACTATGATTATCTCCATATAATTAAATGTTGACTTTTCCTTGTTTTAGATCTGTTAACTCTATATATTCCTTAATAATTTTTATCATTTTAATCTTGAATCATTTTTGCAATGGAAGACAATGTGAGAAATGAATAAACAAACAACTCACCGGGGACTTGTTCTTTTTCTGTTCCTTTTGGGAAAGTACAGAGAAGGCTGTATGTACAGCTATGGGAAAAGAAAACAGGAGTGGGTCATGTGAGATCTGGCTGCTAGGAATCTTTGAGCTTCCTAAGAACTTCTGCCTACCGGCTGGTTAAATGCCCCTCTGTGGGAAAAAGTTTCTCTGGCCTCTGAGGAGTCAGCAAGAACTATGTGGAGGGAGAATTCACATGTGCAACTCTGACAGCCAAGTTATAGAGCCTGGCTGAGCAATTTAACCCCGGATTTACTTCCTAATGATTTATTAATTTCATTTTTCTTTTAGAACCAATTCAGGACTAATTGAACAAATAATATTACATCAGAAGACAAACCATTATTTTCATCATCAACGCTGTAGGAAAAGTACTCAAGATATGTTTGCTTATATCCTACTGAGTTGCCTACCCTTCGAGTCAGAGAAATCACCCTGCAGAAAGGGATGGGGGAGTTCCTTCAGGAAAAGGTCTATTTAAAAACTTGTTTGTTTCTAACTGAGTTGTAATAAAACCTGGTGGGTGACTTACCCGTTATAACATGGACAGCCTTTTTCTACTCCTGGCTCCACCACTAACAAACTGGGTGTCTATGGGCAGGTTACTTGTACACTCACAGTCAAGGTTTCTCAGCTTTGAAATGAAGCAGACACAGATGACCCTATTCTATGATGTCGGGGTAGATGCAGCAGCCAGCATCCCTCTAGGGGGCACACACACACATGACGGATGCCATAGGAGAGCAGCTCAGAATTTGGAGAAAGTGAGTGGAGGCTGAAGGCATGGTATGCTTATTAAAAGCTGGGCCTAGTGATCTCTCTCTGCAGACCATGCCCACGTGAACCCTCCAAAGAATGAACACTTCCTTGCCCACTACTCTCAGGGCCCCACTCACCTATCTTTCCTGAAACTTGGTCCAGACCTTTCACCATCATGGTGAGGTCTTCTGGATGTAGTGATATTAGCGAAGCATTGCTCATTCTGAGCAGGATAAAGATTGCTACTTGCAAAGGAACAGGAACCTAGGCTTAAAGGACAAAATCATCTTATTTAGAAGTTTCATTCCGGGCTCCAAATGTCACAGAACTTACTTGTCTAAACTCCAAGGCCACTGAGGATGCTGAAGATTGGACAGTGTAGCAGTCCAAGCAACACATTATGTAGTCTGCCCCAAGGGTTCTGAGATGGCAAGAAATCCCAGAATACCTGACCACAAGGTGAGATTCACTCCACACACTTTGGGATTGTTTCCCTGTGCCCCGCGGGAAGTGCTGTGAGGAATACAGTGCTGGTTTTAGGCTGGATATCTACCGTGGCTGTGTGACCTGGTGTATTTCACTTGAACCCTCTGAGCCTCAGTTTTCCTTTTTTGTCAAAATAGAAAACAGTTACATAAAGGCTGTTGTGAAGATTAAACAAAACAGCTAATGAAAACAGCAAAGTATCTTCCAAACACCTTATCAGCTAATATCAACTATACGTTCTGTGCTATATGTAAAAACTTTACGTCCGTATTTTCAAAACGTATGTAAAAACTTAATCCTCAGAACAACCCCGTGTGGTACATATCAATACGCTGGTTTTACAGATGAAAAAACCTCGTCTCAGGTAGATCAATCATCTTGCCAGCAGTAATTAATTTACACCTAGCTCCGCCTGGATACAAAACTCACGCCCCTCCCGCAGTCGCGTGGATTCGGCAGCCTCTCGGGGCTCCGTACGTCCGCATCCCCACGACCGAGGCCGCCCCTTCCCCTGACAGAGGCGCCCCGACCCCGCCATCCCTCTTCGCAGCCGAGGCCGCCCCCATCCTTCCGCGCAAGCTCTCTCACCGGGGGTCACACCGCGGGGTTCCTTCCCACTGCTACCTCCCACCAGTCCTCAAGCCGCACCGGAACCCCTCGGCCCTCACCCAACTCGGGCTCACCCGCAGCTCTGACTCAGGTAGTACCCGCTCTCTGAGCGCGCGCAGACCTAGACGGTCCAGGATTTTCTCCGCAAGACACGGAAAAGCGACACACCGGGGCTAGTGAACTGCACGTGCGCAGGACGAGCGGCGGCAGAGGGGCTTACTGAACGACGCGCAGTGTGAGCCAGGGAACGTAAGACTACATTTCCCATAAGCCCTGGTGCTACACCCTCCCGGAGGGTTTAAAGGGTTATGCATGAAAGAGGAGGCTTCTCAACCCCGCGTGGCTTGGCTCTGTAGCTCACTGAGGCTAGTTCTTTCAGGACTGCAAGAGACAGCGAAACACCGCAGTGGGATGCGGAGCCGTTGAGTGAATCTGTTTAAAAGAATAACTTTCAGGGCTTCCCTGGTGGCGCAGTGGTTGAGCGTCCACCTGCCGATGCCGGGGACACGGGTTCGTGCCCCAGTCCGCGAAGATCCCACATGCAGCGGAGCGGCTGGGCCCGTGAGCCATGGCCGCTGAGCCTGCGTGTCCGGAGCCTGTGCTCCGCAACGGGAGAGGCCACCACAGTGAGAGGCTCGCGTACCGCAAAAATAAATAAATAAATAAAAATTAAAAAAATAATAATTATTATTATTATGGCAAAAAATGTTCAAGAGGAGCTACAGAGGACTTGAGATGGTACAGGGCCCAATTGTAAGCTTTCTTAAAAGTGATGGGCAGGCGGATTCTTAACCACTGTGCCACCAGGGAAGTCCTCAGCACCAGAATTTTTTCCTTTTTTACCTCTTTACTGGTATTTCAATTTTGTTTATACATTGTTTTCTTGACTTTGTCCATATCATCTTTTAGCTCTTAGAGCATGTTTCAGACAGTTTTAAAGTCTTTATTTACTACGCCCACCATCTGGTGTTTCTCAGAGACATTTTCTTTAAATTCTTTTTTACCTCTTTCTTTGTATGCCTCGTGGTTTTTTTTTTTTTCTTGAAACCTGGACATTTGAATCGTACAACGTCGTGTCTCTGAAGATCAGATTTTCTCCCTTCCCTGGCTTTTAAGTGTGTTATTTGTTTGTTTAATTGTTATAGGATGTCTTTGGGCTGGGATCAGTGTGAGGTGAAAACTTAAGGTCTTCTCTTTTCTGAGCCTGCACCTCTCCTTGGGCATGTGTGGTACTTTCTAAATTTTCCTGTATTTGTGGTTGCTTTTGAATATCCTCGTCTTTAAATGTATGACTCCCAAAGGGTGAAAAAGAGAAAAATGAAGGAGAAAAGAGTGCCAGCCCTTTAAATCGTAAGAAGTCAGTTTATTCAGAGGGGGCGTGGCTTACAGCAGTGGTATGGGGGGTGCAACAGTGGCTGCCTGTCTCTGTGTCTGCCTCTCCACAATCAGAAGCAGCAGTGAGCAAACAGAGCACAAATCCCTCATATTTAGAGGACAGGGTTCTTAATGTCCACCCTGTCTCCTGCAACCTGCATGCAAGGCTCCTGCAACCTGCATGCTCCAGGAACATGTGAATAGCTGACTGCCACAGGACTAGGAAGTGGGGAATGGATAACCACTACTATGCTAATAACTAAAATTGACTTAAATTAACTGCAATTTACTACCCAAGCCTTTCTGTGAAAAGTTTTTGGGTATTTGGGGTCATTTTGATCTCAGGTAGACTCTTATTCGTCTTTTCCTTGCTTCTCTCTAGTAAACTACCTGTTCTGTGGTTTAGCCTAGATCTCTCATGAAACTACCAGCCTCTTTTTAATTGCTTTTCACCATACCTTCACTGATTTTTGAGTGCCTTTAGGCTTAACCATCCTGTACACTCTTTTAAATAAAGTCAGTTCCTTGGAGAGAGCTTTGGACCTCTTGATTCTATGACCTGCCTTTCCCCCTTGGCAAAAATCTCTGAGCCATGCCCCAGATATAGGAGTGGATACAGCGGCATTCTTCTCTCTGTGACACAGGTATTTTAGGAGCATAGTGCCGTATGGGCATAGTAGCCTGTGGTCTTCTCATTTTCCCTTTTGGCCTGGAAGCTCTACCCTATTTAGTCAAAATGAGGGTGAGTGGGGCCTCAGTATTCTCAGCATGGTACACCTGAAACAGGAGTGGGGTCTGGAGGAACAGGAGCTCTTGACTTCTCTTTAAATGGCACTCGCCTACAAGGCAGCCTCTAAAAGAGATTGCTGGAGAAATACAGGAAACACTGGGAGCCTGCCCCTCCCAGACAGATGCCATTGCGTGCAACTGGGAGCTGGGAGGCAAGACAGCTGTTCTTTTGGCTGCACGCGACTGGAGTTACTGTCACACTGAGCTGGGGGGCAGGGGAGCTAGTTGAGGTTCAAATATGACAAACTCTTGCTGTTCTTAATGAGTTTTAAGTAGATTTTCTTGAATGTTTCTTTTTCACATATGCCTTTAGGACAATTTCCAGAGACTACTTTTTAAAAAAAATTTTTTTTCATCAGTTTTGCTTGCTTCATGTGGGAGTGGATCTGTGGAGTGAGTCATAAGTACCTGTTTGTACTTTGTTGTCCCTATTAGAAAATAAGCTCTATAAGAAAACAGAGGTTTTTCTGAGCTTTATTGAGATATAATTGACATATAACATTGTGTAAGATTAAGGTGTACAATGTGATGATTTGATACACTTGTATATTACAAAATGTATACCACAGTAACGTTAGTTAACACATTCTTCACTTAACATTAATTACCATTTTGTTGTTATGGTGAGAACAATGAAGCTATGCTCTCATAGCAACTTTCAATTATACAGTACAATATGGTTGACTATAAAGTCCCCATGCTCTTCCTTAGATTCACGGAACTTACTCATCTTATGAATGAGTTTGTACCGTTTGCCCAACATCTCCCCATTTCCCCCACCTTTCAGCCCCTGGCAAACACCATTCTACACTGTTTCTATGAGTTATTATTTTTATTTTATTTTTTTTGCGGTACGCGGGCCTCTCACTGTTGTGGCCTCTCCCACTGCGGAGCACAGGCTCCCGACGCGCAGGCTCAGCGGCCATGGCTCACGGGCCCAGCCGCTCCGCGGCATGTGGGAACTTCCCAGACCGGGGCACGAACCCGTGTGCCCTACATGGGCAGGCGGACTCTCAACCACTGCGCCGCCAGGGAAGCCCTCTATGAGTTTTTACATTCCACATATAGGTGAGAACATACAGTATTTGTCCTTCACTGTCGACTTATTTCACTTAGCTTAATGCCCTCAAGGTCTATCAGTGTTGTTTCAATGGCAGGATTTTCTTCTTTTTTAATGGTTGAATAATACCTCATTGTATATATATAAAATATGTATATATTATTTCTATATTTTCTGTTTATTCATCTGTCAGTGGACACCTAGGTTGTTTGTGTATTTTGGCTATTGTGAATAATGCTGCAACGAACATGGGAGTGCAAGTATCTCTTTGAGATAGTGATTTCATTTCCTCTGGATATACAATGAGTGGGGTTGCTGGATCATATGGTAGTTCTATTTTTAGCACTTTGAGGAATCTCTGTACTGTTTTCCTTAGTAGCCTTACCAATTTATATTCCCACCAGCAGTGCACCAGACTACCCTTTCCTCCACATCCTCACCAGCATCATTTGTTAACTGTCTTTTTGATAAGATTCATTCTAACAAGTGTGAGGTGATATGCCATTGTCATTTTGACTTGATTTTCCCTGATGATTAGTGAGGCTGAGCACCTTTTCGACATCATTTGTATGTCTTTTTTGGAGAAATGTCTATTCAGTTCCTCTGTCCATTTTAAAATCGAATTGTTTGGGGGTTGTTTTGTTTTGTTTTTTGGCCATTGTGTTGTGTGAGTTCCTAATATATTTTGGATATGAACCCCTTACCAGATATATGATTTGCAAATATTTCCCCCCATTCCATAGTTTGCTGGTTCATTTTGTTTCTTTGGTTGTGCAGAAGCGTTTTAGCTTGATGAGGTCCTACTTGTTGATTTTTTCTTTTGTTGCTTGTGCTTCAGGTGTCTTATCCAAATAATCATTGCCAGTGCCAAGGAGCTCTTTCTCTATGCATTCACCTGGGAGTTTTACAGTTTCATGTCTTATGTTTAAGACTTTAATCCATTTCTATTTTTGTGAGTGATGTAAGATAGGGGTCTACTTTCATTATTTTGCATATACACAGCCCAATTTCATTCTTTTGCATAAAGTATACTTTGATTCCCTTTTCTTTATCTTGAGTGTATCTACTATAGGTTTCTGTTTTGTGGTTACCATGAGGCTTACTTGAAACATTTTATTGACATGACAGTTTATTTTAAGCTCAAAACAACTGAACTTCCATCGCATATAAAAGCTATACTTCTTTATCCGTCCCATTTTATGTTGTTGTCAATTTACATTTTTGTACTGTATATCCATTTACTATTATAGCTATAGCTATTTTCAATGCTGTTGTCCTTTAAGCTTTATACTAGAGTTAAATGTTTAACACACCACCATATTATAGTGTTAGAGTATTCTAAGTCTGACTTAGAATACTTATATTTACCAGTGTGTTGTATATTTTCATGTTATTAATTAGCACCTTTTGTTTGTACTTGAATAACTCCTTCTATTGGTAATGAATTCCCTCAGCTTTTGTTTGGGAGAGCATCGTGCCTTCATTTCTGAAGGACAGTTTTGCTGGGTAAAGTATTCCTGATTGGCAGTTTTTTTTTTTCAGCACTTCAAGTGTATCATCCTACTCAGTCCTGGCTTGCAAGGTTTCTGTTGAAAGATCCACTGATAGATTTATGATGGTTTCCTTGTATGAAAGAAAATTTTTTTCTCTTTTTGCTTTTTAAATTATCTCTTTGGCTTTGATTTTTGGCAGTTTCATTATAATGTGTCTTGGAAAAGATTATTTTGGATTGAAATTATGGGGTGATCTATTAGCTTCATGTAGCTGGCTGTCCAAATCTCTCTCTTGGTTTGGGAAGTTTCCAGGCGTTATTTCTTTCTTTAAAAAATAAATAGATAAATAAATAAATAAATTTATTTATTTATATTTGGCTGCATGGGGTCTTCGTTGCTGTGCGTGGGCTTTCTCTAGTTGCAGTGAACGGGGGCTATTCTTCATTGCGGCACGCAGTCTTCTCATTGTGGTGGCTTTTCTTGCTGCAGAGCACAGGCTCGAGGCGTGTGGGCTTCAGTAGTTGCGGTTAGCAGGATCTAGATCACAGCCCAGTAGTTGTGGCGCATGGGCTTCGTTGCTCCACAGCATGGGGATCTTCCTGGATCAGGGCTTGAACCCATGTCTCCTGCATTGGCAGGCAGATTCTTAACCACTGCACCACCAGGGAAGTCCTGCCATTATTTCCTTCCTTCCTTCCTTCCTTCCTCCCTCCCTTCCATTCATTTATTTTATTTTATTTTTGGCTGCCTTGGGTCCTCGTTGCTGTGCACAGGCTTCCTGTAGTTGTGGCTTGTGGGCTCTAGAGTGCAGGCTCAGCAGTTGTGGCACATGGGCTTAGTTGCTCCATGGCATGTGGGATCTTCCCAGACCAGGGATCGAACCCATGTCACCTGCATTGGCAGGCAGATTCTTAACCGCTGCGCCACCAGGGAAGCCCCATTATTTCTTTAAATAAGCTTTCTGTCTCTTTCTCCCTCTTCTCCTGGGTCTCCAGTGATGTATACATTGTTTCACTTAATGGTGTCCCATTAGTCCCATAGTCTTTCTTCACTCTTTTTTTGTTTTCTCCTCTGACTGGATAAATTACAAGTGATATTTTTTCTTTTGGGGGGGTTCATTTATTCTTTCTTCTTTAAAATCCAGTCTGCTGGTGAAGCTATTCAATTCTTCATTGTGTTGTTCAACTAAAATCTTGTTGTGGTTTTTTTTCACGTTTTCTCTTCATTGAACTTCTCAATTTGATTTTGTACTATTTTCCTGATTTCACTAAATTCTTAATCTGTGTTCTCTTACAGCTCTCTGAGGATATTTAGAACAATTATTTTGAATAATCAAGCAATTCATGAATCTCTATTTCTTTGGGGTCAGTTACTGTAAGTTTACTGTGTTCCTTTGGTATTGTCATATTTCCCTAATTTTTCCTGATCCCTGTATCCTTGCATAGGTGTTTGTACATATGAACAAGCATCACCTCTTGCAGACGTTATGGACTGACTTTAGTAAGGAAAGACTATCACCTGTGAGTGGGGACATGCCAGAATGTTCTGTGATGCAGGTTTACTGGTGCAGGGTGCCAAGTGCTAGAGTGTGTGGCAGCTCTGGCTTGGTGGAGGGGAGGTGTGATGTCTCACTGGCTCAGGCCACTGGGGGCAGGGCACTAGCAACTATGTGGCCCTTGGTGAGTGCTGTGGGGGTCCCCAGTGGCTGCAAGGACTGATAGGGTTCTCAGCAGCACCTCCAGGTCCAGCAGCTAAGGATCAGGGCAGGCAGCAGTGGTGGCCAGAGCCAGTGGCACGCATACACTCAGCTCTGGGGCCGGCCGCAGTTGCTGTGAAGTGGCAGGGGTTGGTTGCAGACACAGAGTGGTGAGGACCAGGGCCAGAAACAAGGACCTCGGCCAACTGTGGGCACACTGGCTGCCGTGGGGCCCCTGGCTGTTGGTGTGCACTCCTGGGGCTGCAGCATGTCTCCACAGGCACTTGCATGGCAGTGAGACCAATGAAGGGAGTCAGGCCAGGAGCGTGTAGGTGCACAGCTGCAGGGGTAGCTGCAGGTGAGCCCAGTGGTGCAGACCAGTGGTGAAAGAGGGCCGAATCTGGGCCCCGATGCAGTTAATGGGGCCCTGTTGCCGTGCGCTCTTGTGGCTGTAAGGTATTGCCACAGGCACACAGCAGCGGATGTTAGTAACAAAGTTCAGGCCTGGGAAGTGCAGGTGCACAGCTGGCAGTGGGCCTAGCTGCCTGTGAGCCCAGTGGTGCAGGCCAGTGACTTGAGATACGGCTGAATCCAGGCCCACCAGCATTTATGCAGACCTTGGCTGACAACATGCACTTCCATGGCCGTGGGATGGCATACCAGGTGTGCCCATGGCAATGGAAGTTGCTGACAAGAGTTGGGTTGGCAGCATGCAAATGCACAGCTGGAGGAGGTAACCCCAAGGGTGCATATGGTGGTGGGGGTTAGCTGTGAGGGCTAGGCTGGTGCCTTGCACTCCTGCGGCTGTGGAGGCCTTCACTAGCTGCTGCTGTGGATCTCAGGCTCTGGTGGACAGGGGTGGAGCAGAAGGGCCTGAGGCGGACTCAGGCAGCTGGTGTCTGTAAATGCAAATACCTGTTGGGCAAAAACTGGTGACACCTGCAGGGAGTTTGTGGCTGTGCTATCTATTGGTTTCTTCAGTGGGAAAGCTGCTGGGATCCTCTGCAGAACAGGTCACTGGGAACCGTGGTTGCTACTGCTGTGTGGGTGATACTGGTAGCCTCTGTTCTTCTTCCGTGTTCCTATCTACCTCTATACATCTCACCTGTGCCGGTCTCTGGGTGGAGTGAAACTGAAGTGGGTCCTTCCTCTGGAACCCTGAAAGGCTGGGGAGGCTGGTTGCTCACCTGCTCCTCCTTTTCCAGTGAGAGCTCTTTCTAGCTGGGTTGGTCCGTCTGGCATTGAGCAGCGCGGGCCAGCGGGGTGGGACGATGCAGGCAAAATGAAGTGGTTCTTCCTTCCCTTTTTGAGTAGTTCTTCTCAGGTTTTTTGTTCTACTCTGTTGCTGAAGTTTGTTAAGTGGATTCCTGAGCTCTCCCACAGCTGTTTTTGTTCCTGGATAACTTGTCTAATTGTTGACCTTTGTTTGGGAAGGCTGGGGTCTCCTACTTCGCTGTCTTGGTGATGGAACTCTCCACAGAGTTTTTTCTGTTTGATTTTCAAACAACTCCTAATCAACTGAGAAACTGACTCATATCTATTGATTGAATAAATATATTTAGAATTTACTTGCTTATCTTATTTAAGTCCTACAACTCTATAAAGTAGGTACTGCCGTCATTCACATCTTAGGCAGGGATAAACTAAGGTTTTCAGTGGTTAAACTGCCTATCTAGACTCATAAATGTATTAAGTAATAGAATCTGGACGTGTATGCAGACAATAACTCCAAAGTCTATGCTCTTGAACCGTGTGCTTTACTACAGACCACTAACACCCCACAGCCCCAGCTCTTACCAGACAGCCTTTAACAACCCTTCTCAATCCCACTCATGGACCTCACGCCCTGGCGTACACAGCTTCAGAAAGATCTTCTGGAATAGAGACGTATACATTTTACTGCACACATCTGGCCACCGACATAGGGAGCTTTCCTCAAAGAAAGTAACCAATGCAACCACAGCTGATCCCCTGCTCAATTCCAGTCCTCACCCTCTCTCCTCTGCACCCTCCCCTTCACTCTAAAACACAGACCCTGGAGCACAGCCTATCCTCAAAGGCCTTTATCTGAAGGTAAGTCCAGGGTAGGCACAAAAATATTATGGACACAAATTAAAACATTAATGGGCCCAATTCAGAGGCATTTGGAGAAATTTTGGATCCTACCCACTGTAAGCTAGTCTCAACTCCTTTTCTCTCTGCCAAATTCCACAGAACCCAAAAGTGCACAAACTTCCTTTCCCGTTCTCTGTCCTGAACCAGGTCTCCAGAAGACAAAGGTTGGAGCCTTAGGAGGCTGGAGACAGTGAACTGCACATGTGCTGAGCAAAGGGCTGCACCTTCCTTCCCCAGTGTCATCAGGCCCAATATGTCACATTTCTGAATTCAGCATCCATTAGCCTCAATGGTCCCTCCTTTAGTGCTCCCCCAAATAATCTCTTCTCTCTGGAGGTATTGCTCTTTTACAATTCCAAGGACATAGTTTAAAAATGGGCTATAATCACACCCTGACTCTATACTAACATAAAACTGCCACAAATATATCCATTTCAATTATGGATATACGTAAAACATTTAAATAAAGCTGAAAACAGAAGCCAACAATTAAAAAGTGTCATATCCATGATCATCAGGGTTTCTCCTGGGTTGCAAAATACGTTAGATTTGAAAAATTACACAATTATTAAACAAAAATGGAAAAAAATCCAAAAAAGAAATACAATCCAAAAGAAGACCCCTGCTCTCAAAGTTAACTTTAAGCACCAACTCTGACTTTTTTTTACAAAGGGTATAATGCTGTGTGACTGTCTCTTCATTAAATATATAGTGAAAATCTTTATTGGTAAATATATATATATATATGTATATATATATATATTTTTTTTTTTTGCCGTACGCGAGCCTCTCACCGCTGTGGCCTCTCCCGCGGCAGAGCACAGGCTCCGGACGCGCAGGCTCAGCGGCCATGGCTCACGGGCCCAGCCGCTCCGCGGCATGTGGGACCCCCCGGACCGGGGCACGAAGACGCGTCCCCCGCATCAGCAGGCGGACCCCCAACCACTGCGCCACCAAGGAAGCCCCGGTAAATATATTTTAAGAATATAAAGTGTCCCCCTTCTGTCCATGATGATAATATAGTCAAGAGGTATACAAGTTCAAAGAAAATAATATCTAGACATAAATAAAAAACATGCAGAGTCTATATGAAGGAAACGAACTTTACTGAACAATAGTTTAAAAGATTTGAGTAATAAGAGGTACAAATCATTTTCCTGACTACAAAATAAAGTATGTTACGGCACAACATTCCAAACAAAATCTCAACGAAGTTATGTGTCTTCACATTTTTTTTGTTCCATTGCTAGAACAAATGTAAATTTTATGTGGAGTAATGGGAAGAGCCAAACATTTTGTGAAAATAAAGACTAACGCTTATCTAAAGATGTGTTGTTAATGGCTATAATAATCTAAATATTTTAGTTTTGAGTCGGGTAAAAAAACATGTGAAGTCCTAAGATTGTCATACGAATTCAGTATATGATATTGGTAGTGTTTTAAAAAAAGTGAAGAGAAATGGGCCTATTTAATAAATGGTGTTGGGGTGGCAGAAGATTAAGTAAAAATAACGGATTCAACAGGATAAGCCTTCCCCAGAAAAACACAGATAAAGGGGTAGGTTCAGGGCAACTACAGCTGCAGTCTCCAACTGGGGGCAATAAACAGGGGTAGTGGCTGAGGACATCTAGGATACCCATGAATTAAACCCTCCCAGAGGCTATGGCTCCACCTTTCCCTGCCAGGCATAGGCATGATGATAGCTCATACCAAGCAAGGGGAGGTCAAGTTCAAGACAGAAAACGGGCCCAATTTTTAAAAAAAAAACAAAAAACAAAAACAGGTTACACATGTGTATGTATTACACACATATACACACAACTTCCTCCAGATATCCAAGTGGCTCTTTTCCTCCACTTTGGCCTCCCCAATGAGGTCTTTCCCTCTCCACACTACATAAAATCAAACCATCTTTCTGACAACTTTTCCCATTTTATTTTTATAACACTTGTCACCATCATCTTCTCCCTTGCAGATATATTTTCTTGATATGGCTGCTGGTAACAAGAAGGATACAAACTATCTGGTCATGATGACTTCTCAATAAAAATATTCTAGGATGGGTTCTCATTGGCCCATTTTAACAAAGGATCATTCCTGGATGAATACAGACGTGGAGCCAGGAATAGATGGTGCCATCTGGAGTAAATGCCAACTCCATGCTCACAAGAATAGGTAACATTACTAGAACAATGTAGAAAAGTTGCAATAGCCACTACATAATCTTGAGGAACTGACGTCTACTCTTACACACCACTGTTTGAGAGCAAGTTCCCCTCAGACGCTTGAGGAGGTAGAGAAGTGATGCTTAATATCCTGCATGCCCCACCTTGAGCATGTCTAGAGTCCACAGGATGGAATGGTTGATGCTCTCTGGGCTCAGTATCCTCATCTACAAAATAGGGGTAGTTATCCCTATGTGAAAGAGCAGATCTTACCCTGAACTTACTTCCAATAACACACAGCCAAAAATTCTCAGTTGTCTAACCCCCCACAAAGAAGCCCAAGTCCTTGAAGAATAAGACGGGGTTCAGAATTCCTTGAAGCCCCTTGTGAAGACATGCTCTGCTCTTGTCAGTCTTTAATCATATTCCTTAAAATAGAAGAAGAACTTGGAGAAGCATGGTGGCCATGACTGGTGCCCAAGGAGGTAGCGAAATTTCCTAAGCTTTCCTAGGACTGTGCTGATTAACCAGGGCCCATATTGAGAGAAGAGGGCATAAATACTCTTTGGAGTATAACGGATGACTACTCTTCAGACTCTACCCCAACAGTTACCTCCCCCAAAGTAACTATTGGCTTTTAGTTCAGCAGGTATCCTGGGCCTTTTGCCATGTATTTTAATCCATATATATCTACCTATAGAGAATTTATAATACACTGGAGTCTTATTTTATGGGCATTTGAATTTTGCCAATCAGAAATACTGTCAAAATATTATATTTCAATTAAAAATCCACACAAAAATGTACTCATTATAATATGTGAGGTAAACACCTACTCTTATTATGCTCTCGAGGGGGGTAACCAGTTATCCCTACTGGTCATATCAAGCCAACAAGAAAAAGGATGAATTAATCAAACAGTGCAGAGGACTGGCTATTTGGAAGAACAGAGAGCTGCTAACCTCACACCACATATGACAAGAAACACCATGTAGGGCTATATGAATAATCAGTTTAACATGTCTGCTTCACATATGCCAAAGGAAAGACATACCTGCCACAGTGCTCAGTTCCAAAAGGAATTTACTTTATGACAACGTAACAGCACAATGAGGCAGAAACACTTAACTTTCAACTAGTAGAATAACTTTATTTCTAATACTGAGCCTTTATATAGGAATTTACAGGAATAAAATACATTGTGATGCTTATTCTCCAATAGCTCCACCCAGACCTTCCCTTCTACATTCTGAGCCCACTTGTGCACACCTGCACGTGGCACCTGAGGGCTCTGGGGATTTGGTGCCAAAATTTTGGTAGTGACAATATCTCCTATGAGGAGGCCCCTCCTCCATAAGAGCAGCTCTTATTGGGCTCTGGTAACACTTGCTTCCATCCTTTGCCCCTTAAGAACTTAGAATGGTAATGGCTTCCTGGTGACACTAGTCTCTAGGTGCTTCAATATCCCTTGTTTTTGGCCCAAACTACTGTACTGTAATAAGTCTGCCACTAAAGTCTTCTTAGTTGAAGTAGAATTCTGTTTTTCACCAGAACCATGGCTGATACTAACAGCCATCCCTATACTAACTTGTCAAAAGAAGTAATTCTTCCCTAAAATTGCTGTATAGAACATTAACACTTAGACAAGAATTCATCTGTATCAGGGAACTGCCTTCAGGTCTAAGTAACAGACATCCCTGAGAATAAATAAGAAGCCACTATTGCCACAGTAATACAAACTCCTAGTAGAGAGCAGGTCCAAAAAGAGTTGTGCAGCTTAGTGACGTCATCTCTGAGCCAGGCTTTTCCCATTGTGTACTGTTATCTTCAGGCTATTGTCCTTCAGGGTCACAGCTATAATCTAGTGTAACATACAGACATGAAAATGTCCAGCAGAAGAAAGACAATCTCTTCCCATGTCATGACAATACTTTATCACTGAGATCTTTCCCCAAAGCACTGCAGAATATTTTCCAAATATCTCACTGCTCACATGTCCATCCCAACAAAATCATTAGAATAGAATCTTCATGATTAACTTAGACTAATGTGGATTTACCCCTAAATCATCTGGGGGAAGGACGGACAAAGAGACAAAACAGCCCAGCAACTAAGAAGTAGGGATTGGCTGTTGGGTGGGCAGTATCTCTTGGAACTGCTTTCAATGTGTTCCAAGGAAGCAAAGGAAACACTAAGACAAAGGAGAGAGAGACAGTATATTACAGTCTATTAAATTAAATACCTAGTTCTTTTGTTACATACAACTCGGGTTACACACATCATGCCTAAATAGATACAGCAACAAAGCACCAAGAATATGACAGAGGCATTTCATTACACACCACTACTTTTTATTTGTAGAATGCAGTGAGCATTACTGTTCAAAACTGATGTTAACCTTTGCGAAATTTATGTAACTATCGTTGTTATTAATAGCATTTGCATTATTGACTGACCCAAGGCAGCTGAGTAACCTCAGAAAAATATTGTTTGGCTCTTTTATGGAAGTGGAAGCTCAGTAAAAATGGCCATACTCATTCACATATGCCAGCAAAGTCAGAAGAAAGGTAAGCAATATGGTTGTAAAATAGCATATACTGGCCATACTACAGAGAGACTCTGGTAGTATTTAGAATAGGATTGATGCAGAGGTAGTTAAAAACCTCACAAAAACATATTTTGGCTTCTTTATTCAAGAGGCCATTCAGCAATAATGGCCATAGCCATTTATTTATATCAGAAAACGGAAAAAGGGGTATGTGGCTTGTACTTTAAATTTTCCAAATGTATTTTCATAAATACACAGTGATGTGCTACTGTAAATATGTGACTACAGGTTCTCTGAGAAAACAAAACCCTGATCTGTAGAGTTTGCCAATTATCATGGTGTAAATAAATACTTCCACTAAAGCCAAGCTACCAACATGATGGCACTGAATGTAGAGCTGGGAAGAGATGTCCAGTAGCACATCATTATACAGTATTCACCATGCAGATTCAACAATACAAATAACCTAAAGAACAAAGATAACAGCAAAATACTGTAAAATAATTAGGAAGTAATGAGTGTTGAGTACTTATTACCTTGCTTTTTTAATATTTAACTGTAAGTTTATATAGTTTAATTTTTAAATAATGACTCTTTTTAACAACTGGCTCACAAAATTCCTGAAAATTTAACAATCAGCAGTACTTGCAAGCCAGTATAAGCTTACTGCAGTACACCACTGTGTGTTGGTATGTGTGTATAAACATATTTACATATACATATGTACATAATTGTGTCAACCTATAAAGACACTGATGATATCTAGTGTGGGAAATATTAATATAGACCATAATAGTTACTTAACTAAGGGTTCAGAGTTTCTCTTCACAAGCATGTTGGGCTCTAATATACATATCAAGAATACCTCAAATTTCTATGATATTAGCATACTCACATAAGGCCTGCAAACATCAAGGACTCTTCACATAAATGTTTAATGCTGTTGTCATTTAACTTTTTTAAACTTACGATTCTGTGAATATGACTGTAAAAGAGTATCATCCATTAGATTTACAATACAATTTCGGCATCACATCCAGAATATGGCACTACACAACATAAATTTGAGATAAAGGTTTTTGCCATATTATTTAAATGAATTTCCCCTCAATATAAATTTTCTGATGGAAAGTTTTAATTTTTCTTGAAAGCTTTCACATATTCAAAACATTATAAGGTTTTATTCTAGTACTAATTATCTGAAGCACAACAAAACTTCACTTTCTAATAATTTGTGGCATTCTTTGGGTTTCATTAATCTCATTTTAAAAACCTGTATAATGAATTTGAAAGAGTGGATAAAGGCTTCAGAATGTTCAGGATGCTGAAAGAGCTTTCACCCTTGTGTGAATTCTCTGATGTTTAGTGAGTACTGACCTCTGACTAAAGGTTTTCCCACATCCATTACACTCATAGGGTTTCTCCCCTGTGTGAGTCCTCTGATGTTTAGTGAGAGCTGATTTCTCACAGAAGGTTTTCCCACATTCGTTACATTTATAAGGTTTCTCTCCTGTGTGAGTTCTTTGATGTACAATGAGGTTTGATTTCACACAGAAGGATTTCCCACATTCATTACATATAAAGGGTTTCTCTCCTGTGTGTGTTCTCTGATGCACAGTTAGGGCTGACCTGTGGCAGAAGGATTTTCCACATGCATTACATTCATAGGGTTTCTCCCCTGTGTGTGTTCTCTGATGTTCAGTGAGGTTTGACTTCACACAGAACGTTTTTCCACATTGCTTACATTCATAGGGTTTTTCTCCTGTATGTGTTCGCTGATGGTTGGTAAGATGTGGTTTCTGACAAAAGGCCTTCCCACATTCAGTACATTCATAGGGTTTCTCTCCTGTGTGTGTTCTCTGATGTTGAGTGAGGTTTGACTTCTCCCAGAATGTTTTCCCACATTCACCACATTCAAAGGTTTTTTCTCCTGAGTGAGCTCTTCGAAGTTGGGTGAGATGTGACTTCTTGTTGAAAGTATTTCCATTTTCATTGTGCTCATAAGGTTTTTCCCCCATGTGTACTATCTGATGTCTAAAGAGGGTTGACTTTTCCCACATTTTGTGACTTACTTTATATTCATGGGGGATCTTTCTTGTGTAATTTCCCTGATGGATAATGAAAGCTGAACTGTCACAGAAAATCTGCCCATATTCATTATAAGGATTTTCCCCTGTAAGAGCTCTCTGATGCCCCAATCTTAAATCCATATAGAAGGACTTCCCACAAATACTGCATTCATATGGCTCCATTTCCAAATGAGTTCTCTGAGATAAATTAAGCTTTAAACTTTGGATGAAAGTTCTTCCACATTCATTATACTTACAGTGTGTCTCTCCTATCTGAGCTTTCTTGTTTGTGAAAGAGTCTGCCTCCCCATGGCAGCCTTGTCCATTTTCATTATATTCAAAAGGTGGGTCAAAAATTGGCTGAGTGAGATCCAGGCTACGATTCTTTTTTTGATTATATTTATAAGATTTCCCTCCAGTAGGAGTTTTCTCATGCCGAATATCAAGGAGCAATTTCTCATATACATTAAACTCATCAGGCTTCTTTCCAGAATAGTTCTTTCTATTAATAATTAAGCCTGAAATATTTTTCAAACTCATTTCACATGTGTCACATATCTTATACAGAAAATTTCTTGAAGGAACAGAGTCTGTACCTAGATTTAAAGTTTTCCTTACTCTGTCACCACTATCTGTACTTAACGTTTGGTTGGTGAAAGCAAGTTGCCAAAAATGTTCATCTTCATTTTCCTGGCTGCTCTCTATCAGGTCATCAACTTTCCAGTCTTCTAGAAATGAGAAAAATAACCACGTCTTATAAATCCTAGTACATTTCTAATGGAATTGGACTTTTACACTAATGCCCTATTACGCAGTCGATTCTTTTGTTTTAGGCTCAGTTTTCTGGTGTAAACTAAATCCAAGTATACATTTCCTTTACCCTTCTAGTTTGAGTGGAAAATAAATACATGCTGCAGTGGAATACTTTATTAATATAACCTTTAAAGCTGGACAGAAAAAGGTGAAATAAATTCAAAGCACAGGGAACCGGTGAGTGGCTGATTCAGAAATCAGGAAGCTCAAGAGAATGGAGTGAGCCCAACAGAGACACTGAACACTGAATAAAGTGACACTGAAGATTAGCAGACAAGGGCTTTCAGGGGATGAACTATGTTTGGTGGAGACAGAACAGTCTAGTCCTAATCCCCTCAGACACTGATAGCTGGGTGGGATTCCTACTAGAGTACTTGCTTCTACTCTACACATCAACACCAGCCTAAAGTTCTGAAAACACCAACTTCCTCAGGTTCAGAAGAATTGTCCGCTAGCCCAGGATCTAGTTTTTCCTTTAATTCACAAGGAATAATTATTTTTTTTAATGCTGTAAGAGCAGCAGGCTAGAGAAGGTGAAATGAACTCAAGACACAGTGAGCAAGGGATGGAGATTTTCTGAGCATTGTTCATGTAGGGAGCAGGAAACTCCGAGAACTGGATGAGTTCAACAAAGGAGGTTTTTTGTTTTTGTTTAGTTTTTTTAAAGGAAAATAGGCTGTCTGAGAAACATATTAGAGGAAGCACTCAGTTTGACAGAGACAGATTATGGTTTCTTGTCCTTATCTTCCCACACCTTGATTACTGTGGTAGGATCCTCACTAATATGCATGTTGCCATTCCTCTTTTTCTCATTTGATATAGCAACATCAAAATAAATTTCTGAAAGCACCTATTTCCTCATGTTTTAAGGGACAGTGCTTTAACCCAGACTCTAACTCTCTATCTAGCTGTGATTCACAACAACACAAATGTCCAACAGGAAATACAAAATAGAGGAGGGGCAGACCATCTCTGCAAAACGACCAGGTTCATTTGGTTTTCTCACAGCTGTTAATGAAGTTGTCCCAACCATCAAGTCATATGTTTCTTTACTTCAGTCTGCTGGTCTACTTTTCCCCATAACAATTTTGTTTCTGAAGCAATACTGATTTTTAAGTCTGCTTTTATATCTAGGTTTATCTTTACAGTGAGGTTTTCTGCTTTCATATCTAGCCTCATCTGTGGCTTTTACTTACTGGTGAGACCCATAATGATCACATTTTTCTATATGGTTCTGAGACCTTCAACAAACTTTATCATAAAAAATTCTTGTCTATACTTTACTGTTGGTACCCAATGCAACAATGTTAATTACGTGTTAAAAAAAAAATCTAGAACTGAGCCCACTGCTCCAAAGGCTAACTGATAATTGTTTTTATACTGGCAAACACAAATCAAAACAAAAACTAGATTCACAGTAAGAGCTCAAATCACAAATCCACTAAAAACTATCTGTGCAACTCTAGCTGGAGCGCTCATAAACTGTTCATTCCTAACAACACACATTTCACTTAATTAGCTACACTCCAGCCTTGGCTCTCCTTGGGACCTGGACATCCTTCAGGAAATGCTACTTACTTTAATTTAAAACGACAAACCACAAAAATATTAATAAAAGAACAAAAGCCAACAAACTCTACAACATCCCTACCATGTTTAGCTTCCACTTGCTGCCTTAGAAGAAGTTACTGTCTGTTTAATTCACTGTAAAATAAAACAAATCCAGTGCTCAATGCTAAATCCTTTGTCATGACCACAGTCTAGCTCTTGACAGGTGTTACCAAAATCCTGTTTCCTCTGACTTCATTGAGGACACGGTACATTAATCATTCTTAGAAAGTAATGTGCATATGAATTACTTCCAACCTGTACATGAGGACAAAATAAGGAAATGTGCATTTAGGAAGAGTACTACAGAATGCTTTCTGAATAGATGAAAAAGAGTGATCTCTTCTAAACTTGGCTCAACAAAGTAATTATTAAAATATCAGAATCAGGAAAAATATGAAAGGGCCTTCTCTTTGGGAAAACAAAATCTCAACAATGATAGAAACCCCAAGCAGCAGTCATATGGTCAGGTCTGAGTTTTGGGGATACAGATACTAGTGGGTTAGGGTTACAAAATATGGACTATTTAAGTTGCAGCAAAAAATTGATCTCTAACTTAAAATAAGTGAAATAATAACAAGCCATTACTATATACCATGCAATATTTAAACACTTTACATTTACAATTTTAATTAAGTTTCTGAAAAGGCAAAATAAAAGTAAAAGTTATAGAAAAAGGATAAAATATTTATAAGTGAAATTTAAGACATAAGATAGTATGAGTTTTAGTATAAACGCTGAAGAGCAGAAAGAAACACTCTGAGATATATAGAACAGGACCACATTGTGACAGTCAATGGAAGGAGACTGTAAATTCATTTATTAATAAGGAGCAATTTTGTTAGGTTAGTGAAAGATAAATTGGATGCTTTAGGTAAAAAAATAAAAACCAATTAGGAATTAGATCAAGTCAGGAACGACAGAACAGAGACACAGTTATGGTTTTGAGTGACATCAGTGAAAAGTGAGAAAATGAAGACATGAAGAAGATAGAAAGGAAAACAATATCAGGAGTATTTGAAAAAACTAGTAATAGGGGATAACGGGTTCCATATCCTGATCCCATGGTTGCCATTTAAGGCAGTAATGGATGGTTGAATGTTCCTTATTTGACCCCTGGGAAACCAGGCTCTCTAATTTTCTTGTACCTCAGACTGTTCCTCTCAGTCTCCTCTAATGACGAGATTTAATGGATTTACACACCTTGTAAAAGTGGTACCATCCCAGGACTACCTCTCTCATTTACAATCACTCTCTAGAAAAGGAGACAGCAAACTATGATTATAAGGCAGTGGTCCTAGAACTCAGGATGTTTTTTATGTTTTTAGAGGGAAAACAACAGAAGAGGCAGCAGAGAGGAGTGAGGAGGAAGAGGAAGAGGTAAGAGGAGGAGGAAGAGCAGCAGCAGCAACTGAGACCATGTGTGGCCCACGAAGCCTAAAATATTTACTCTCTGATTTTTTACAAAAAAGTTTGCCAATCTCTAATCTAAAACTCTTCATCTAGCCCCAACCTTTAACGCCACCTAAAGCTGATGGCTTTCGAATGGATACTTCTAGCTCTGGCCTCATTATGTACTTCACACGATGTATATATGAAATCGCCTTTTCAATACCAGATTCTAACAGTTACCTCAGCTTCTTGTGTCCAAATGTAAAATTCGTAGTAACTCCCCTATAATCTCTCCTCCAAATTTTCTCTATCTCAGTAAATGGTATGCTAAGTTATCAGGTGCTTGAGACAAATCACTGGAGTCATGCTCAACTCCTCTCTCTCTCACACTCTGTATCCAACCCAATAGCAAATCCTCTTGGCCTCGTCTCCAAGATATATGTACAAATCCACCATTTCTCAGCACTTCCAACATAGCCTTAGCCACTAGCCTCTCTCCTCCCGAGTACATAGTAGTGTCCTGTTATTCCTTCCTTGATCGTGCCTAAGCATCATCTACCCACCACATGTTCACCACACAGAAGTCAGAGAGATCCTTTAAAACTGTAAATCCAATCTTATAGCTTAATCTGATTTATGTTTACTCAAAAAAGCCTGAGGATTTCCCACCTCACTCAAAATAAAATTAATGGGTCTCCCATGGTACATGCTACTTATGACATCATCTACTACCAATCTCCCCCAGGCCTTCTAACCTCCAGCCACACTGACAACCTTGCCATTCCTCAAACACCCTAAGAGCACACCTGTCTGAGAAGTTCAGCACCTGATGTTCCCTCTGTCTGGAATACTCAGAATCCACAGAGCTCACATTTTAATTTATTAGAGACTTGTCTATTGTGGACCTCATCAAAAAGGTTTTCTCTTGACTTCCATACCAAATAGCACATGCCATCATTCTCCAACCCCCTTTTCACTGCTTTAACTCTCTACAGTATTTATCACCACCCAACAAAATGTGTGTGTATACAAGCATGTATAACTCCGTATACATACACACATCTACACCTATACACACACGTATGCTTTTCTGTCCCTCACTGTAATAGACACTCTGTGATAATAGGGACATTCTTTTAATTACCTATAAACATAGTTGGGTCATATTGGGCGCTCAGCATATATTTGTTAAATGAATATATGGAAGTATTGCATGAATACATACTACCTAACAAGAGATATCCAAAGACAATACAGAGAAGGTGAACAATTTTAAAAGAGAAGGTGAACAATTTTAAAAGATAAAGTAACCAAGAAAAATTATCTCAGATGAAGCCAAATGAGTTTGGATTATGGATATAGGTAAATCACTCTAAAATGTCAAATAACAAAGGGAAGCATTTATGAGTGAAAGTGACATATGGAGGAATGTGATTAAGGTAACAAAGGGATGTGGGCCAACTGTCCTTAATCACTTCCAAAGGTCTGGGGCTAAAAAATGTTTTTTTGGAAAAATAGTTCAAAGTTAATAAACCATAAACCAGTGCCCTAAGATCTCATTTCCTCTGGCTTCCATCTGCCTGTGAACTCACTAACTCACCTGAGCGGCACTGTTTTGGGAATCTTTCCTCTAATATCCAAGGTTCTTCTCCTTGCTCGATCTTGAAGATCACTTCTGGCTTAGTAATGCAATTCCCTGTAAAGAAAATAACACAGGACTATGGCTGAACAGCCTGGCTTCGGGGACTCTGAAAAAACGATAGGGAAGAAATGTATAGCTTCAGGAGCTACCTAAAAGAGGTGCCTAAATGAACCAATCCTTAAAGAGGTAAGAATATAGCATTCTTCATAGTGGCCAAAAGGGATCAGTCATCTGATCCCTTGAATCTCCATCAGAAAATTCCACAGGGAGTTCTTATGTTTCATCAACTAAGAAATGCATGCTCCTCGTTCACATGGAGAAAAAATTCTTACCTACTGAGACAAGATGGCTGTAATTTTCCAGGATCACGTCTCTGTATAGTATCTTCTGAGCAGGATCCAGCAGGTACCACTCTTCCTGGGTGAAGTCCACACACACATCTTTGAATGACACTTGTTCCTGTAACAGTATATTCCTTTTCTATAATGAAATTGTCAGAGCTCTATGAGTGGTAAATATTTAAAAGAACCAATCTCTTTAGAGTTTACTAAAAATTGGTATATAGGATTGCCTTCTTTTATGCTATTCTATGTAGGAAAAAAGTAATATCTTGTACAAATTGAGTTTCCACTAAGGGGGTGGAACTAGTTGCTACAACTGTTATTCCTGATAAGGAGACATACACATTAACATTTATTAAATTAGACATTGTAGGAGCTAGCATTATGCACAAAGTAGAATGGGGTTACCAAGGAAATGTTCTTTCATATTATCTTTTATATTATAAAGTTAACTGTCACTAAAGAAGTAAAACTTTCCGTTGTTAAAATGAACAGAGGGATTAAAATTAATATGGTACGGGCCCTAACCAAGCTCAACCCGTGACTGATTAAAGTGACCAGTCCTGTACTCTACCTGCCCAACAGAGAAACGGATGAATCCTCTCTGCTAAAAGAGATCATTTTCTGGAGCCTCTACCAATATTTGTGTTGTTAAATACAATGTTTGGCATCCAATAAAAAATTTCATGTTATATGAAGAGACAAAGACCAAGGAAAAAAAGAAAATAAAAGCGTACCCATAGGACACTCAGATATTGGAACAAACAAGAACTTCAAAATGAGTTATGATTAATAGGTTCAATAAAATAGAGGAAAATATGAACAAAATAAATGAAAGGATGGGAGAAGTTCAACAGGTATGTGGTATGTGTGTTGTGGAGAAAGAATTAACAGAGCAGGCCTGAGACTGCTATCCTCTGAACGATCTGCTACAAGGGTGTTCCTTGGCTGGCATCTGGGAACTTGGATTTCAGGAGGGTTCTTACCAGTCCTTAGTAAGAATGATTCACTGAGCCTAAACTGTTTGTGTAAACAATATGGTTTTTGCTGCACACATACATTCCTTCTGGAGTCTGGAATTCTGTTATATGCTAAGCAGAAAGTACCTATGTTACTAGCCCCTGATAAACATGCTGAACACTGAGTGTCTGTTGAGCTTCCCTGGCAGACATTTCACATCAGTTGCCACATCTCACTGCTAGAGGACTTAGGTGTGTCCTGGGAGAAGACTCTTAGAAGCTTGTGCCTGGTGTCCTCTGGACTATGCCCATGTGCCTTTTCCCTTTGCTGATTGTGCTTTGTACCCTTTCACTTCAATAAATGATAGCAGTAAGTACAACTACATACTGAGTCATCTTAGCAAATCACTGAACCTGGTGATGGTCTTGGGGACCTCTGATACATGTGTATACAAACACACACAGATACATACATACGTGCATAAAATGGGCATTCCAAAGTTGAAAATTACAATATCTGAAATTAAGAACCATTAGATGGGTTCAAATCATATTAGAGAAAGAAGACACAATCTGAAACATATTCATCTAACAAAAGAGTTTCAAAATACATACAGCAAAAACTGATAGAAATGAAAGGAGAAATAGACAAATCTAAAACCATAGTTGGGGTCTTCTATCTTGAGCGATTGAGCAGGCAGAAAATCAGAAAGTATACAGATGACCTGCACAGCACTATCAATCAACATGATCTAACTGGCATCTGTAGAATATTCCACCCAAAAAAATAAAACACACATTCTATCATTCTATTCTAGCTCATATGGTCCATTCACCTAGATAGACCATAGTCCTGGCCACAAAACACACCTTATCAAATTTAAAACAATAGCTATCATACAAAATATGTTCTCAGACCACAACGGAATTAAATAGAAATCAATAAGCAAGAGATAACTGAAAAATCCCAAAGAGTTGAAAATTAAACAACATACTTATAAATAACCTGTAAGTCATACTTATAAATAACCTATAAGTCTAACCTATAAGTTTTAAATAACCTATAAGTCAACTTATAATAACCTATAAGTCAAAGAAGTCTCAAAAGAAATTTTAAAGTATTTTAAATGAAATGGAATAAAAATGAAAATACCATGTATCAAAATTTGTGTGATGCAGTGAAAGCAGTGCACAGAGGACATTTATAGCATCAAATGTATACATTAGAAAAGATTAAAAATCAAAACCCTAAGCTTCTATCTTAGTAAACTAGAGAAAAAAGGCAAATTAAGCCTAAACCAAGCAAAGTAAATAATAAAAATTAGAATAAATCAATTAAATTGAAAATGTGAAAAAAATACAAAAAGCCAATGAAACTCAAAGTTGCTTCTTTGAAAAGATCAATAAAATTAATAAACCTCCAATCTAACCAAGAAAAAAAGAAAAAAGAGGCATATTGGAAATCTCAGAAATGAAAGATAGGTTGACACTACTAAGCCTAATGACATTAAAAAAATAATAAGAGAATACTACAAATAATTCTATTCCTGAAAAATTGGTAACATAGATGAAATTGACAAATTCCTTAAAAGACACAGCTACCAAATTCACACAAGGAGATACAGATAACCTGCATAGACTCATTTCTGTTAAAAAAAAAAAAAACTGAATCAATAATTAAAACACTTCCAAAATAGAAAGAACCAAACCCAGATGGCGTCACTGGTGAATTCTACTGTACATTTAAGGAAAAAATAATAACAATTCTCCATAATCTCCTCTGGTAAATAACACCTCCAAACTCATTACATGAGGCCAACATTACCCTAATACCAAAACTAGATAAAGACATTACGAAAAAAATAAAGACTAATGTCTCTCAATAACATAGATGCAAAAATTCTCAAATATTGGCAAATCAAATCTGACAATGTATAAAAAGAAATACAAACCACAACCAAGTGGAATTTATTGCAGGTATGGAAGGCTGGGTCAGCATTAAAAAAAAATCAATCAATATAATCCAACATATCAATAAGCCAAAGAAGAAAAATTACATGATCATATCAATTAATGAAGAAAAAGCATTTGACAGAATCCTACAGTCATTCATGATAAAAACTCTCAGAAAACTAGGAATAGAGGGGAACTTTCCCGACTTAATGAAGAAGCTAACATCATACTTAATGTTACGAGACTGGACACTTTTCCCCTAAGTGCAGGAACAGGGCAAGGATGTCCTG
This sequence comes from Leucopleurus acutus, assembly GCF_964270905.1. Taxonomy (NCBI): domain Eukaryota; kingdom Metazoa; phylum Chordata; class Mammalia; order Artiodactyla; family Delphinidae; genus Leucopleurus; species Leucopleurus acutus. The sequence continues at coordinate 74,982,825 of NC_139156.1, forward strand.
TCTTAGTACTCCTATTCAAGTCCTAGCTAGTACAGAAAGACCTACGACAAGACAAAACAAACAAAAAGGGCTTCCCTGGTGGCGCAGTGGTTGAGAGTCCGCCTGCCGATGCAGGGGACACAGGTTTGTGCCCCCGTCCGGGAAGATCCCACATGCCACGGAGCGGCTGGGCCCATGAGCCATGGCTGCTAAGCCTGCGCGTCCGGAGTCTGTGCTCCGCAATGGGAGAGGCCACAACAGTGAGAGGCCCACATATCGCAAAAAAAAAAAAAAAAAAAACTGAAAAATAAAAAACTGAAATGTGATTAGAGAGAAAAAATAAAACTGTCTTTATTTGAAGTCAACATTGTCTATGTAGAAAGTCCCAAAGAATCTACAAAAAGAAAAAGAAAAAAAATCCTGGAAGTAATAAGCAAATATAGCAACATCATAGGATATAAGGTCAATATTAAAAAGTCAACTGTTTTCCCATATCAGAATAAACAATTGGAATTTCAAATTTTTGAATGAAAAAAATACCATTTACAATATGACTACCAAAAACAAAGTATTCAAATATAAATCTAACACAATATATTTCAGGGATATGCAGAAAAACAAAAACTGATGGAAGAAATCGAAGATCTAAATAAATGGAGAGATATTCCACATTCATCAATCAGAAGACAGTATTGTTAACATGTCAATTCCTTCCAACTTAATCTATAAATTCAGTGAAATTCAAATAAAAATCCCAGCTATTTTGTAGACACTGAAAAAATGATTCTAAAATTTAAACAGGAAGGTAAAGGACCTAGAATAGCGAACGTAATATGGAAGAAGGAAAAAGAGGATATACATTACCTGATTTCAAGACATATAAAACTACAAGTAACCAAGACAGTGTGTTATTGTTGAAAGAGACATATAGATCTGTGAAACAGAACAGAGGTCCCAGGAACAGATCCACTGATATATAGTGAACTGATTTTTTTTTTTTGTAATTGAGGTATAGCTGATGTACACTACTATATAAGTTTTAGGTGTACAACATAGTGATTCACAATTTGTAAAGATAATATTCCATTTATAGTTATTATATAATATTGGCTATATTTCCTATGTTGTACAGTATATCTCTGTAGCTTATGTATTTTATACATATTAGTTTCTACTTCTTAATTCGCTACCCCATCTTGCCCCTCCCCCTTCCCTCTCTCCACTGGTAACCACTAGTTTGTTCTCTATATCTGTGAGTCTGTTTCTTTTTTGTTATATTCACTAGTTTGTTTTATATAGTCAACTGATTTTTGACAAAGGCACAATGGCATTTAAATGGAGAAAAGATAGTCTTTCAACAAATGATTCTTCAACAACTGTACACCTATGCAAAAAAATGAACCTAGACACAGACCTTACACCTTATACAAATATTAACTAAAAATGAATCACAGACTTAGAAGTAAAATGCAAAACTATTAAATTTCTAGAAGACAATATAGAACATAGGAAATCTATGTGATCTTGGATTTGGTGATGAGTTTTTAAATACAACAGAAAAAAGCACATTCCATTAAAAAAGTACATGGGTTGGGTTTCATTTAAAATAAAATATTTTGCCCTGCAAAAGCCATTTGTAAGAAAATGAAAGGTCAAGCCACAGACTGGAAGAAAATATTTGCAACATATATATCTAATAAAGAAGTTACATTCAAAATACGCAAAAGAACTCTGAAAACTCAATAGTAAGAAAACAAATCACCTAATAGAAAAATGGACCAAAGATATGAATAAACATGTCAAGCAAAGACATATGGATAGCAGATAAATTTATGAACAAATGCTCAATATCATCTGTCATTAGGGAAATATAAATTAAAACAAAAATGAGATACCATCACACACCTACTGGAACAGTTAAATCCAAAACAATGACAACATCAATTTCAGTTCCAGATGCAGAAGAGGAATTCTGATTCACAGTTGGTAGGAATGTAAAATGATACAGCACTTTTGTAAAATTGGCTGGCAGCTTCTTACAAAGCTAAACAGTCTTAACATATGATCAAGCAGTTTCACACCCTAGCTATTTAAAAATGTATGTCTATGTAAAAACCTACATGTTTCTAGCAGCTTAATTCATAATGACCAAAAACTGGAAGGAACCAAGAGTCCATGGGTTAATGACTCAGAAATCACTTATACATGTATGCTGGAACTGAACAATTAAGTAAATGAAGTGCGGATGGTGGTAGACAGATTGCTAAAATGGGAGTTACAGACAAGCAAGGAGAGAACGCTAGAATGTTCCATGTGATAATGATTACAGCAGGGGACATCAGTGCGAAATAATACTTAGCTTAATGCAAACACAGACGGTTACATACTGAAATATTTATAGATATGTGTATACATGTGAGTTAGTATACATATATATTTTCTTGTTCAGTCAGCTGAGAGGGTCTCTAAGGAATTAGAAACCAGTAGCAATCCAGCCCCCCAATCTTGGTTTCTAATACCATGCTCCAATAAAAGGAACCAGAGCTCTTCAGGGAAAAATGGCTAATTGTAGGGCAGGAAATATAAGATGAGCCTGGAATATCTTCTACTACCAGAAAGTATAGAAGAAGTACTCAAACAAAAACACAATAATGGGGTACATCAGAAAGACACAGGAACCAGTTGAAAGTGCTCTATTTAATAACCAAGCTGAAACAATTTCAGCAACAAAATGACCAAGGTAGTACTGGACTATAAACAAGGTAAAAAATAACTAGCCGTGAGTTCATATTGATAGTAAACACTGACTGAGTTAATAAATATACAAGTCTCCTGTGCAGAACTCCTAATAATTTATGTGGATACTCCACCATGAAGGAGGTGTAGCATAACTCCCCACTTTCTTCCAAAGGGTACAGTATGAAAACAGACGAAAAAAGAATAACTTTGCAGTGGAGAAAGTTGACCACATGACCTCAGCCACGTGATCAAAAGTGATTCATCATCTGTTGAAAAGTGAAAAGTCATGTGAAGAGCATTTACCCTGATAAGATGTTACCAAATGGCACTCTACCTCTGTGGCCTTTCTACACGAAAACAATTACCCCAATATAATCACGAGAAAAACAGCAGACAATTCCCAAGTGAGGGACATTCTACAAAACACCTGTCTTGTACTCCTCAAAAACTGACAAGGTCATCAAAAACAAGGAAAGTCTGAGAAACTGTTACAGCCAAGGGGAGCCTAAGGAAACTTGATGACTAAGTGAAATGTGGCATCCTGAAGCAGAATACCTGCACGGAGAAAAAAAAACATGAACAATCATCAAAAGACAAATGATATACCAGAAAATAACTCATATAAAAGACAAGCATTAGTATCCCTAATATACAAAGAGCTAACCAGACATTGAAAAAAAGAAAAAAGCCAGAAACCTAAGAGCAAAATGGGCAAATGATATGAACAGACAGTTCACAGAAATAGAAAAATAAGACACCTTTTAGATGCATGAAAAAAATCTTCAACCTCCCTCATAGTTAAGATAATTACAGATGTAAAGTACATAAAATACTAATTTTTACCTATCAGTTGCCAAAATCCAAAAGTGAACCATGTATTTCTATGGGAGAAGCTATGGAGAAAAAGCACTATCATGCAGTACCAATGAAAATACAAAATGATACTATCTATAATCCCACCAAAAGGATCAAGTTCATCAATTGTATTCAACCCTTTGACCTGGCAATCTCACTTCTGGGAATTTATCTGGTAGAATAAACCTACATGTACAAGGCTATTCATTAAAACATGGTTTGTAGTAGCAAAAGGTTGGAAATAGTTAATAACTAGTTTAATAAACTATGGAACATTCGCAATTGAATTACCATGTGATTGTTAACAAAGAAAGATGTTCTGTTACAGAAAGATCCCTGGGAATAGGCTGAAAAAAGAAGTGAAAAAAGGAAAAAAAAAAAAAAGAAGAAGAAAAAGAATGGGAAATAGTGTATACACTCATTACTCAGTGTGGTTCCCTGAGCAGCAGAATCAACTCCATCTGGGAGCTGATTAGAAATGCAGACTCCAGGGCCCCACCCAGATATACTAAATCAAAATCTGCATTTTAACACGTTGCCAGGGATGTACAGGTGCATCTAAATTTAAGAAGCTCTAATAATAGATTCCCTTTTAAATAAAGGCGGGGAGCACATATTTTCTTTCAACTGAATAAAGAAACACTGGGAGGACAAACAAGAAATAGAAATAATGTATACTATAGTAGGGTGACAGTACACTGCAGCTCATCTGGGACTGTCCTAATATATGCCAGCTGTCTCAGCATAATTGTTAATAAAACTTCTTTCACTCTCAGTGAAAGTATCACAGTTTAGATGAGAAATAAATGTCACCCTACCTGGAGGAAGCATCAGCTACAGAGAGGATGGGGTGTGAATTTTTACTTACTTTTTTTTTTTTTCCATGTTTTAGCCGCACCAAGCAGCATGCGAGATCTCAGCTCCCCGACCAGGGATCGAACCCACATCCCCCCACAGTAGAAGCACGGAGTCTTAACCACTGGACCAGCAGGGAAGTACCTTTACTTACTTCTTTTGTATCACTTACTTTTTTTTAAAACCATGTTAATATACTAACAATTTTTAATTATTTCATTTTTTAAAAAAAGACAAAAGCAGTCAGGAAAAATAGGTATACTGGGAAGGGCAGTTGGCTAAGGATAGATAAGCAGGGGATAAGCAATAAATCCAGGGATAAGCAATGTTGGGGCAAAAGGCAAAGCCAACTTCATGAGGGACAGAAGTTAGGAAAAGGAGAGCTAGGAGGGTAGTATCATAGACAACAACAGAGGAGACTTCCAAAACAAAGAGACTATGGATAATAGTACTAAATGCTGCAAAAGGGTCAAGTAAGACAAAGACAAAAACATGGATTTGATTACAATTTGGTGATCTTTTCCAGAACTGATTCAGGTGAGTGGTGGTGAAGAAGCAAGACTGCATGTATTAGGTGGAAATGGAAATGCAGAAACAAAAGCCAGGACTACCTGCTACTTAAGCTAGAAATACAAATGAGCTAACATGAGGTTTTATAAACCTTTAGAAAACGCATTTTAAGACAAAATGGCAATAAACAACAAAAAAAAAACTCACCTGGGATTTGTTCATTTTTCACTCTTAGTGGAGGAGGGAGAGCTGAAGGAGAAGGAAGAAGGAAGTAAGAACTTGACCTGCCTTGTAGTTCCTGGATTCACCTGCCTACACAGCTCCACACACAAGATACTTACTTGTCCATGTGTGGCTCCGATTTATGTTGAGCTTAGACATGATACTTTTCACTGAGTGAATGTAAACATTTGTTTCTTATTGATTTATTACCAATTTAGGTTCTGTGACACAGAAAAATTAAAAACATGAGATGAGTTTAACATTGAACAGTAATCTAAAGGAAGGAACACTATGGATCTGCCAAAACTGATGTTGTAGGGGGAGAAAAACACCTCAAACCATATTGTTCATCTGGTTATCTGCTAACACCATTAATCCTATGAGGTCAGATAATCCAAGAAACCTCTGAAAAAAGGGATGGGAGTGTTTAAGGCAAATTCTTTTTTTTTTTTAATGTTCTCACCTGCTTACAATTTTCAGAAGGATCTTTTAATAAAAAAAACTAACTTTGACCTAACAGTCACAAAATGGGCAGTGGCCCACGAATCTGCAGACCTGACTTTCAACCTCGATTCTACCACTAACAAATTGCATGACGTCAGGCACTCACCTTCTCAGGCTCAATTCTTTTTTTTTTTTTTTTTTCATTTTTCAAGTAAGCAACAGATAACCCAAAAAGGACCTGCCTGCACTACCATCCTGCGCGTCTATCCAGCCGGGGAGCAGGAACCTCAGCATTTCTCTAGATGCCATGAAAAATGGGACACTGAGGGCGGCTCACCTCAGGAAAGAGTGACTGGAGAATGAGGGGAGGAGGAGGTGTTAGGGACAGACAATGACAGAATTTCCTTAGCTATGGCTGGTGAGCCTTTCAACCCCGACCATGCCTTCACAAACTCTCCAAACAGGTGACATTTCCTGTGCAGCCTGCATGCCCACCCATCTCAGCTCCAGCTCACCTCTCTCTTCTTAAATTTGTCTCAGACCTTCCACCGTCACACAGCCTTCGATGGCTTCAGGATACCGTGTCATGATTATACACAACAAATAACAAATGAATACATAATAAATAATAACTTGGGATCTGGGTGATGTTAGAGCCAGGAAAAGGCCTTGGTGGCTAGCTGGTTTAGCCCCCTCCAATCCCATTTCACAAACGAATTAACTGAGGAATGGAGGCCCTAGAGACTTATCCAAGCTCCAGCCGCCTGTATTACATACAAAACAATTAAATACAACAGCAGCCAACAAAACGTGAGCGCTCAAAACAACACAGTGGGGCAAGCACTCCAGATATCTGCATTTTACAGCTAAGCAAGACAAATCTCCCAGCGGCTATTTGGTCCAGGAAATTCATGTATTTCCGAGCCCCTTCCTGGGGCAGTCGTTCTCTCCCACATCCTCCCTGCGCCCCGTAATCCCAGCACGTCACTACGTAAAGCACACACACGCGCGCGCACACACACACACACACACAGACAGACACACACACAGAGACACACACACACAGAGAGAGACACACACACACACACACACACACACACACACACACACACACACACACACACGTCGCGCACGCGCACTCGCTCTTCCCCGCATTCCTCGCCCCTCCCCGCAGGCCCAGATCACACGTCACGCACGCGCTCTCCCCTTGACAACCCCGCGGGCCTAGCGCACACGTCACGCACGCGCACTCCCCACGGGCGGCCACACGACGGCGCCGCCCGCTCAGCTCAAGGGCTGAAGAGCTGAGGACCGAGCGAGCCCGAGAGTCCGCGTTTCCGCGCGGGACTCCGGCCTCTCCAGGCAGAGGCGCCGCCGCCTGCAGTCCCTTCAGTTCTGCAGGCGCCGCAGACTCCTGGGGTCCTGCCGATGTTCGCGGGGCTCCAACCTACCACCCGGCACCGCTGCCTCCGCCGGCTCCCCGAGCCGCGCGGGGTCCCCTTGGCCCTCGCCCCCACCCTCTGGGGCTCACCCGCAGCTCCCTCGCCGCGTGGACCTGGAGGCCAGGGATTGTTTCCCACGAGGGGCTGGAGGCCGGGGAAGGACGAGCCGGGAGGAGAAGGCGGGGATGCACATGCGCAGAGGGAGGGAGCAGCGTGGCGCGGTGGCGGCGAGTTGGAAGTTGGCTTCTGGCAGCTTGGGTTGGAAAAGTGGCTCTACCTTTAGAAGGAATGCCTCACTCCTAAATTGTACAAAAGTAAGCTAATAGTAGTACAGTACCTAGCTAACGGTTTTTATGAAGATTAAGGGCGTTTACATTGTAAAAGCACTTAGGATGACGTCTGGCACATAAATTGTTCAGTACGTTTCTTAAGATTACCTTGCCCAGTATACGCCATGCGCACTCCTTTAGAAATCAGCTGGGAGAGTTTCTGCCTTGTTGACTGGATTGAGATATTACTATCTGATATATTCACTCCTGCTACCTGGACCCTGGATTCTGTCCGTGTCCCAGAGATGTATGTCAAAGCAGTGTGCGTTTTCGACTAGACACAAACCAAGAGAAGCAAAGTGGTACGTGAATTTAATTTATGAACGTGGACAGATGTTATTTTAGTTTTGATAAATTTATCTTCTATAGTTTAGACAGTAAATCTATGTAAACTAAAATAATATCTGTGAGCAGCCTAGTTATTCCGCGGAATGAGGAAAAAAGCAACCTAGCAATTCAGTATTAATAATAAAAACTGTTCCTATGTAAGAAACTGTTCACACACCAAACTTACGAAGAAAGCACTTTATCATCTCTCAGAAATGCTTTACCTGGAACCAAATATACATTCTTTTATGTGGGCATCCTCATGACATTTTTAGCACAGTATGAGCATATGGGTGTATTATTTTATGATGAACTTTTCATAAAAGAATATGTAGTTAACTCTTTTTGATCAATGTCATTTAACTTTTTTTTACTACAGATTTACAGAAGAGTTGCAAAGATAGTTCCCATATACTCTTCACCCAGTTTCACCTAATTGTTAACATTTATTTATTTATTTTTATTCGGCTGCATCAGGTCTTAGTTGCGGCACACATGGGACCTTCGTTGCAGCGTGAGGATTTCTCTAGTTGCCGCGTGAGGATTTCTCTAGTTGCCGCGCGTGCGGGTTCAGTTGCCCTGTGGCATGTGGGATCTGTTCCCCCACCAGGGATCAAACCTAAGTCTCCTACATTGGAAGGCGTATTCTTAACCACTGGACCACCAGGGAAGTCCCTTTAATTGTTAACATTTTACATAACCATGGTACATTTACCAAAACTAAGAAAGTGATACGGGTACAATTGTATCAACTAAACTACAGAGTTTATTCCGAGTTCATCAGTTTTTCCATTAATGCGCTTTTACTGATCCAGGATTCAATCCAGGATACCACAGTACGTTTAATCATCAAGTCTGTTTGGTCTCGTCCCATCTGCAGTAGTTTCGTGGTCTTTCCTTGTCTTTCATTACCTTCAGATGTTTGAAGAATAGTGGTCAGATATTATGAAGAATGTCCCTGACTTTGAGTTTGTCTGATGTTTTCTCCTGATTGGACAGAGGTTATAAATTTTTAGAAAGAATACCACAGAGAGGATGTGTCCTACCTATATATGAGGGGACACATGATATCAACACAACTTATATTAACCTTGGTTACTTGGTGAAGGTGGTGTCTGACAGGTTTCTCCACTATATCTTTAGGATTTTTCCCTTTCCAATCTATGTTTAGGGGTGGGTTACTAAGTCCAGTGCACTCAGTGGGAGCGGAATAAGCTCCATCTCAAATTTAGGGTCATATTTTTAAATCACCACATTTAGTAGTAAATTTGGGGCGAGAACCTTTAAGGCTATGCAAATATACTATTCCTACTTAGAGTTTTGGCCACTAATTTTAGCTTTCACTGGTGGATCTTGCCTGCAACAGTTATTACTGTGGTGTTCTAATTGGTGATTTTATATTTCACCTCTTTCTTCTATATTTATTAACTGGGAATCCCCTGTAAGGGAAAACTTTCATTTCCAGCATTTATTTATTACATCATTTATTTATATCAATATGGATATTTATTTTATTCCCAACCATGGTTATTCAACCCACCTTCTCACTCAACCATTGGCACTCTCTGATCTGTCTTCTGTTCTATAATTTTACCCTTTTCAGAATGTCAAATGGAATTACATGTATCTCCTGCGTTTGGCTTAGCAAAATTCATTTAAGATTCATTCATGTGGTTGCTCCCTTTTTTTTTAGGTCAGTTCCTTTCCCTGACTCTTTTAATTTCATCCAATACTATTATGTTATTATGTTGCTCAAATTGTTCTGTGTTTGGGCATTGAGAGCTATCGTAGGTTAGCTTTTGGATCCTCTTAAAGTATTCTTATCATTTTTAAGAAATAACAGTTTTATTGAGATATAATTCATATAACATACAACTCACTCATTTAAAGTGTACAATTCAGTCATTTTTAGTGTATGCACAGATAAGAGTGATCATCACCACAGTCAGTTTTAGAGCACTTTCATCAACTCAAAAGAAACCCCATATGCTTTAGCTATCATCCCCCTATACCTTCATCTCCCCAATGCCATGCAACTACTAATCTATTGTTGTCTCCATATAAATGCAATCAAACAATATGTGGCCTCTTGTGACTGATTTCTTTCACTTTACATAATGTTTTTCAAAGTTCTTCCATGGGCTTCCCTGGTGGCACAGTGGTTAAGAGTCCATCTGCCGTGCAGGGGACACGGGTTCGAGGCTTGGTCCAGGAAGATCCCACATGCTGCGGAGCAACTAAGCCTGTGCACCACAACTACCGCACCTGTGCTCTAGAGCCCACGAGCCACAACTACTGAAGCCGGCACACCTAGAGCCTGTGCTCCACAACAAGAGAAGCCACCGCAATGAAAAGCCCACACACCGCAACGAAGAGTAGCCCCCGCTCGCTGCAACTAGAGAAAGCCCGCACGCAGCAATGAAGACCCAACGCAGCCAAATATAAATAAATGAAATAAATTTATTTTTAAAAGTTCTTCCATGTTTTAGCACGTATTAATACTTCATTCTTTTTTATGACTGAATAATATTCCCTTGTATGGAATACTTTAGTTTTGTATCAATTTTCTTTATCCCTTCATCAGGTGATGGACATTTGGATTGTTTCCACCTTTTAGATATTGTGAATAACGTTGCTATAAACATTCATGTATAACTTTTGCTTGGACATGTTTTCGTTACTCTTGGGTATTTACCTAGGAATTAAATTGGTGATTCACATGGTAACTCTATGTTTAATATTTTGAAGAACTGCCAGACTTTTTTCCACAGTGGCTTCACAATTTTTCATCCTCACCAGAAGTGTATGATGGTTCCTATTTTTACACATCCTTACACACACTTTTTTTTGGCCATGCCACGTGGCTTACAGGAGCTCAGTTCCCCGACCAGGGATTGAACCCGGACCACGGCAGTGAAAGTGCCAAATCCTAACCACTAGACCACCTGGGAACTCCCCTACACAGACTTGCTTTTATCTGATATTTTATTCTAGTCATCCTAGTGTTATGAACTACAACTGCACTGTAGTCTTGATTTGCATTTCCCTGATGAATAATGAGGATAAACCTCTTTTCATAAGTTTATAGGCCATTTGTATATCTTCTCGGGAGAAATTTCTATTCAGATCTGTTGCCAATTTTTAAATTGTGTTATTTTATTGTTCTTTTAGTATTGAGATGTAAAAGTTTTTGGTGTAGTCTAGATGCACGTCTCTTATCAGATATATGATTTGCAAATATGTAATCCAATTCTTTTTTTTTTAAACCGATCAAGGCAAATAATTATCTATTTATTTATTTATTTATTGGCTGTGTTGGATCTTAGTTGCAGCACGCGGGATTTTTCATTGTGGTATGCAGGCTTCTCTCTAGTTGTGGCACCCAGGCTCCAGAGCGGGTGGGCTCTGTAGTTTCAGCACGCAGGCTCTCTAGTTGGCGTGCGAGCTCAGTAGTTGTGGCAAGCGGGCTTAGTTGCCCCGCCGCATGTGGGATCTTAGTTCCCTTACCAGGGATCAAACCCGCGTCCTCTGCATTGTAAGGTGGATTCTTTATCACTGGACGACCAGGGAAGTCCTTGTAATCCAGTTCTGTAGGTTGTCTTTTCACTCTCTTGATACTGTCCTTTCAAGCACAAAAGTTTTGCATTTCAATGAAGTACAGTTTATATTTTGCTTAGTTGCTTGTACTTTTGGTATCATGTCTAAGAATTCATTGCCAAATCCAAGGTCATGCAGCTATACCCCTATGTTTTCTTCTAAGAATTTTATACTTTTAGCTCTTACATTTAGGTCTTTGATCTGTTTTGAGTTAATCTTTTCCTATAGTATGAAATAAGGGTTTAACTTTATTCATTTGTAAGTCGCTATCTGGTTGTACTAACACCAGTTTTTTAAACTTTATTGGAGTATAATTGCTTTACAGTGTTGTGTTAGTTTCTGCTGTATAACAAAGTGAATCAGCTATACGTATACATATATCCCCATATCCCCTCCCTCTTGTGTCTCCCTCCCACCCCCCCTACCCCACCCCTCTAGGTGGTCGCAAAGCACAGAGCTGATCTCCCTGTGCTATGCAGCTGCTTCCCACTAGCTAGCTATTTTACATTTGGTAGTGTATATATGTCAATGCCACTCTCTCACTTCATCACAGCTTACCCTTCCCCCTCCCTGTGTCCTCAAGTCCATTCTCTACATCTGCATCTTTATTCCCATCCTTCCCCTAGCATCTTCAGAACCATATATAATTTTTAGATTCCATATATATGTGTTAGCATATGGTATTTGTTTTTCTCTTTCTGACTTACTCTAGGTCCATCCACGTCACTACAAAAACTCAATTTTGTTTCTTTTTATGGTTGAGTAATATTCCATTGCATATATGTGCCACATCTTCTTTATCCATTCATCTGTTGATGAACACTTAGGTTGCTTCCATGTCCTGGCTATTGTAAATAGTGCCGCAGTGAACGTTGTGGTACATGACTCTTTTTGAACTATGGTTTTCTCAGGGTATATGCCCAGGAGTGGGATTGCTGGGTCGTATGGTAGTCCTGTTTTTAGTTTTTTAAGGAACCTCCATACTGTCTTCCATAGTGGCTGTTTCAATTTACATTCCTACCAACAGCCAGCACCATTTATTTTTAAATTATTCTTTCCCTATTGAATATTCTTGACACACTTGCCAAAAATCAGTTGCCCACAGATCTATGAGTTTATTTCTGGACTCTTAATTCTATTCTGTTGATCTGTATTTCTATACTTACGTCCATACTTCACTGTCTTTGATACTGCTTCTCTACAGTAAGTTTTAAAATTCATAAGTGTGAGTCTTCCAACTTGTTTTCTTCTTCAAGATTGTTATGGCTGTTCTATGTCCCTTGTTAATCTATATAAATTTTAGAATCAATTGTCAATTTTTATGAAGAAGCCAGCTGGGATTATGGTAGGAATTGCATCAAATCTGTAGACTAATTTGGGGAGTATTGACATCTTAACAATACTAAGACCTGTGATCTAAAACTTTGGGCTCTTTTGGAACTTCCCTGGTGGTCCAGTGGCTAAGACTCCACACTTCCACTGCAGGGGGCACAGGTTCAATCCCTGGTCGGGGAACTAAGATCCCACATGCTGCGTGGCCAAAAAAATAGAATAGAATAGAATAGAATAGTTTCTTTCCTTTAATTAGATTTTTATTTCCTTTGATCAATGTCTTGCAGTTTTTAGGTGCAAGTTTTGTAATTCTTTTGTTAAAGTTATCCCTAAGTATTCTATTCTTTTGGTACTATTGTTAAGTAGTATTGTTTCTTTAATTTTGTTTTTAGATTGTTCATTTCAAGTGTATAGAAATAGAATTGATTTTTTTATATTGACCTAGTATCCTGGCACCTGGTTGAACTCAAGTATTCTTTAGGATTTTATATATACAGGATAATGTCATCTGCAAATAGAGATTTACTTCTTCCTTTCTTTTCCTCTCTTTTCTTTATTTTTTTTTGACCACACCCCTTGGCTTATGGGATTTTAGTTCCCCCACCGGGGATCAAACCTGGGGCCCTGCCAGTGCGAGTGCTAAGTCCTAACCACTGGACCACCAAGGAATTCCTACTTCTTCCTTTCTAATCTGTATGATTTTTATTTATTTTTCTGGCCTAATTGCCCTGGCTAAGGCGTCTAGTACAGGGGTCCCCAAGCCCCAGGCCACGGACTGGTACTGGTCCATGGCCTGTTAGGAACTGGGCTGCACAGCAGGAGGTGAGCGGTGCGCGAGTGAACGAAGCTTCATTTGCTGCTCCCCATCGCTCCCCATCACTCACATTACTGCCTGAACAATCCCTCCCCATCCCCCAACCGTCTGTGGAAAAATGTTCTTCCATGAAACCGGTCCCTGGTGACAAAAAGGCTGGGGACCACTGCTCTAGTACACAGTTGAATAAAAGTGGAAATAATTGGCATCCTTGAATTATTATTGATCCTAGGGGGAAAGCATCCAGTGTTTCATCATTAAGTATGATATTAGCTGTAGGTTTATATAGATGCTCTTCACCAGGTTGAGGAAGTTTCCTTTTATTCCTAACTTGTTGAGAGCTTTTATTATAAAAGGGTGTTGAATTTTGTCAAGTGCTTTTTCTGTGTGTGCTGAGATGGTCATGTGGTTTTTAGTTTTATATTATTGATATGATATATGACATAGATTATTAAATGTTAAACCAACCTTGCATTCCTGGGGAAAATTTCATCGTGATTTATAATTTTTTTGTATGTTATGTAAGATTTAGTTTGCTATTCTTTTGTTGGGGATTATTGTGCCTATATTCATAGGAGATACTTGTCTCTTGTTTTTATTTTTATTTTTTGTCATGCCTTTGGTTTTGTTTTCAGCATAATACTGACCTCACAGAATGAGTTGGGAAATATACCATCCTCTTCTATTTTTTTGGAAGTGTTTGTGAAAAATTGTTATTGAGTCTTCTATAAATGTTTGGTAGAATTCATAGTGAAACCACCTGGGCCTAGGCTTTTCTTGCTGGTAATTAGTGATTAGTGACTTGATCTCTTTACATGTTGTAGGTCTGTTCAGATTGTCCATTTATTCTTCAGTCAGTTTGGATCCTTTGTGTCTTTCTAGGAATTTTTCCATTTGTAGTAAGATACCTAATTTACTGGCATACAATTGTTCATAGTATTTCTTATAATCTATTTTTATTTGTTTCTGTAAGGTGGATAGTAAATTCCTCTTTTTTATTTCTGATTCTAGTAATCTGAGTCTCCCCATCTCACTTCCTCCCTTCTCCCCTCATCCCCCCATCTATCTAGCTAAGGGTTTCTCAGTTTTATTGATCTTATCAAAGAACTGGCTTTTTGTTTCATTGATTTTCTCTATTGTTTTTCTATTCTGTTTTATTAATTTGTGCTCTAATCTTTTATTATCAGTTCTTTCTACTTGCTTGAAGTTTAATTTGCTCTTGCTTTTTAAATGTCTCAATTTGGAAGGTTGGGTTACTGATTTTACACCCATCGAGGAGCCCATGGAGGAGCCAACCCAGAGTTGCCTCATCAGAACAAAAGGAAATATCACCCAGGAAATTCCCAGAGTTTCATAAGCACTGTCAGGAACCAGGGTCAAAGACCAAATATTAGAAGAGAAATGCTTCTGGTGTTCTTATCACTTAGGAATTTTCAAGTGTTTTAGGAGCCCTGTGCCAGGAACTGGGGGCAGAGACCAAAATATATTTTCCATTATCTCACAGGCCCAAATAAACAAGTCTCATGATGCAGCCCAAGAGATCTTGATAAATTAGGCTAATTGACTCTCTTCTTCCTGCATTCAACTAGAACTTTAATTTATTTACCTCCAGATTTATGAGCATTTCTTCTGTGTGGAGGGGTTGTTACAGAAAAATTTTGTATGTATATATATTTTTTTTAAATAAATTTATTTATTTATTTTTGGCTGCATTGGGTCTTCGTTGCTGTGCGTGGGTTCTCTCTAGTTGCAGCGAGCGGGGGCCACTCTTTGTTGTGGTTCATGGGCTTCTCATTGCAGTGGCTTCTCTTGTTGCAGAGCACGGGCTCTAGGCATGCAGGCTTCAGTAGTTGTGGCATGTGGGCTCAGTAGTTGTGGCTCGCGGGCTCTAGAGCACAGGCTCAGTAGTTGTGGTGCACGGGCTTAGTTGCTCTGTGACACGTGGGATCTTCCTGGACCAGGGCTCGAACCCATGTCCCCTGTACTGGCAGGCAGATTCTTAACCACTGCACCACCAGGGAAGTCCCTGTATGTATATATTTTTGAATTTTTCAAATATATTGAGCCTAGAATAGGGGTAAAGAGAGAAAGCATAAGGTCCTGGATTGTTCTTGAAACCCAGGTTGCTGTCTTGTACTCAAGTAGGTCAACTTGGTGACCTCCAGGATGAACCCTTAGGGCCATAGTAACCTGCTATCCTAAGGGAGAAGCTCATAACTTTGTGTGAGTGACCATCACAAGTATATTCAACATGAGCCAAGACATAATTAAAAACACTATTGTTGAGAATATTTGTAAATATATGCGTGTGAATCAAGAATGGCACCACCTTGGCCCTACTGCTCCTACTACATTTACTTTAAGGGGGAAAACTTGTATGGGCCCTGAGGCCTGGAGTCTCCTCAGACTTGAGGATTCTCTGAGTTTCTAAGACCCCTGAGGCCCCCAAATCTTGTGGACTAGGCATGTGAAGGTATATTAAAAACTCTCTCATTGATTTGGTAGTACCAAGAATGCTCCATGGGTGCTGGGAGCCTAGCAACCATGGGGAAAGGGGCAGTGGCTTATGCTTACTTAAAAGCATATACTACATTCCTGAAGACACTATCCATCCTCTCAGGATATTGTCTTCCAATTGGCAACATAATTGAGTCTTTAGTAAGCCATTCCACCTTTCAAATTAGGCCAGCTCCTTCTGGGTAATAGAGTATGTTGTAAGACCAGTTAATTCCATGGGCATGAGCCTTTGCTGTGAAATGAGTTTCTTGACCAGATACAATGCTATGAGGAATATTATGAGGTTGATAAGACGTTCTTTGAGACCACAAGGGGTGGTGCTGACAGAAGCATTACACGTAGGGAAGGCAAATCCATATCCAGCATGTGTATCTATTCCAGTAAGAATGAATCTCTGCCCCCTCCATAATGGAAGAGGTCAAATATAATCAACCTGCCAGGAGGTAGCTTGCTGGTCCTCCCAGATAATGGTGCCACATCAGGAGTTAGTGTTGATGTCTGTTGTTGATGACAGATTAGACACTTAGCAGTAGCATTAGCCAAGTCAGCCTTGGTAAGGGGAAGTCCATGTTGTTGAGCCCATTCTTTTTTTGCCACCCCATGCAGCCTGCAGGATCTTGGTTCACGAGCCAGGTCAGGCTGAAGCTCCTGCGTTGGGAGCTCCAAGTCCGAACCACTGGACTAGCAACAGAGAACCTCAGACCCCAGGGAATATTCATCAGAGTGAGGTGTCACGGAGGTCCTCATCTCAGCACCAAGACCCAGCTCTACCCAACAGCCTACAATCTCCAGTGTTGGAAGCCTCAGGCCAAACAACCAGTGAGATGGGAACATAATCCCACTCATAAAAAAAAAAAAAAAAAAAAAAGGAGGAGTTACTAACAAAGAAACACAACAGTACTTCTTTTTATATTTGCCTATGTAGTTATCTTTACTGGTATTCTTTATTTATTAATACGGCTTTAAGTTACTGTCTAGTGTTGAGTACCCTTCCTTTTCAGGCTAACAGACAGAGTTTAGAATTTCTTGTAGGGTAGGTCTACACTGACTTAGCTTGGACCAAACTTTAATCAGGCTTCTCTCGCCCTCACAAGCCCCAAACTTTGGCTGTCCCCCAGTGTGACCAAGCACAGAAATAAAGAATATATCCTCCCATCCCTTAACAGCTCATTCCAAAAAGGGCTTAACAGAGTCAGACAAATTTCCAGACTACCCCATCACGCTGTTTGTTCACCTCCTCCACTCACTCAATTTCCTCTCGAGTTCCCGCTAATCCTTCTTATTCCTCTCTAGAAAAGAAAAGCCTTTTTCTATTTAATTTTGAGACGCTTTCCGATCCTTAAGTCAGGGCATTATTTCTATTGCAGTAGTCTTTTTTAGAGGCTTCTCTTAACCCGAAGCCTGGATTTATTTGTGATATCCAACGCGCCATCTTGCTATCTTTTTTACTGCTGAGAGAAATGCTACCATATACTGTTTACTTTTAAACAGTATCATCTTATTGCTAGTATTTCCTAGTATTTAATTTCTTAGTATTTAAAGTAACTTTCCTGTTCATATTCATAATTCACATTGATTTACAACTTTGCTTCCTTGGGTAGCCTGGTGTTTAAAAGGCACACTGGCTGTGAGACTGTTTTTGTGAGGTACTAAAAGAACTCAGGGCTGCATACAGTAGAAGTGATAACCCTAGCCCACAATCTCTGAATTGCTAAGGAACAAAAATGTTACCGAAATTCTTTCAAGGTACGGGGCGAACAGGCTTCTGGGAAATGGAGTCTGGAAGTTCGTGAGCTCACCGCGCATGGTCACGGGAACCGGTCTCTTTTTTGCGTCTCCTTCTGCGCATGTCTGATAGCCTGGAGGCTCTGCCTCTAGAAAGCCTCGGGACGATTGTGGCAGACGGTCACGGAGCGTCCGGGTCTGCGCGCCGCTCAGGGAGCTGGTGCGGCCCTAGTGGGAGTGGCGGGCGAGGCAGAAGGGTTGGACGAGGGCCGGGGGGAGGGAGGGGGCGGCCCTGCGCGGCTCCAGGGAGTAGGCGGGGGGACTGCGGTGCCCGAAGGTGGGGAGGAGCAGGACCCGCGGCGTAAGAACCTGAGAGGGCAGGTGGTGGCCGCCTTGGCGGAGTTTCCCTCTGGAGAAGTCGTCGGCGTCGGGCGTGGGGACGCCAGACCTCGGTGAGGCCGCAAATTCCGCGACGCAGGCCGCCTGGTCTCTGCGGCCACGGGAGTGGGGCATGTGCACATACGTGATGGGTGCGCCCTGCCCGCGAGTGGGGGGCGGGTTTGAGGGGAGCTTGGGTGCAGGGCAGAACTAGGTATAAAGGAATTATCTGGGAAAGTTACCTACGTGAGACTTCATTTTCTCGTCTGTGAAACTCAAGATATTAATAACGTGCCTCGTGGGGTTGTTCAGAGGATTAAATACCATAGCACAGTGCCTGGCAGTAAATGTTAGCTACCGTGGTTCATAGAAATAATTCTTCTTACTCGTTACTTTATGGCTCACAACCTGTCACTTAGGTCAGTATAACTCTCCCCACTGTAGCAGATTAGAACACTGGGACTGAGAGGACAGTTATATAGACAAAGCCACAAAACTATCAGATAACAAACTAGAAGACATACTCAGATTTTCTCCGAATGTCATGGTCTTTCGCATTTACTGTCTTGGTTATAAAAGCCAGCATTGCATCCTCCCCAGAACTTAGCAAAAATAATTTGACGTGTGAAGAAATAATTTGAACGGTTGAGTATTACCATGCAACAGCTCTGTTTCTGGGATTTCTAGATGTCTTCGGAGTCCTGGGGACAGACAGCATAATTGTTTCTGAGTTAGTTCTGTAACAGTCTAGTTTTGTGTTCTGAGCAGCCTTGGTTTGAGTTTATTGAAGGTCCGACCTGAGATTCTATGGAATAATGGATACTAAGAGTTGAACTGCGGGCCTGGGTGAAGGTTCCAATGAAAATGAATTTGTTCCTTAGGTGCATTTCTCATCTACCTTGGAATAAAGTACCTCTTGTGAAGTAAGGAGGAGTCTCTAGGAACAGAATCTGACGTGGGAGAGAACCACTCCACCATTTGAGCAAGTGTCTTAGCAGAGGCAGTAGTTCCTAGAAGGGAGCAGATCCCAGGTTTGCACCGCCTGCTCAGAATGAGTGAGATTTGGATGTTGCCACATTCAGAAGTCGTCACAGGCTGCCTGATGGAGGAAAGTCTGGACAAGTTTTCAGACGGCAGGGGAACTGGGCTGAGAGGAATGAAGGAGGGTTAGGCTACTCAGGAAATATAAGTTCATTGGAGAGCTTTTGAGGACATGGTGTGAGGAAAGGAGCTTTACAGCTAGATTGGAATGAATTCTGTTTTAGCAATCCCAGTTAAACCCGCACTCTCTATTTTTCACTCACTCATCCCAGATTCTGAGCTCTTAGCACAGTGAATCTGGCATCTAAAAATACGCTGATGATTTTCTTATACAAAACAGTATAACAAGAACTTTCTATTTGTCTTGTTAAAAGTTGGGAAAAATTGGTCCTAAGGGTGTAAATGAATTTCCCTGGCTTTGTGTTAGTGGCAGAGCCAAGAGTAGATGTTGAGTCTCCTGATACCCAGGCCGGTTGCTGCTGCATCATCATTGGTAAAATGTTTCTTAAAAGGCAGTCTTTTGAGGATCTATATATAATTTTTTGTATTTTTTTTACTTTTATCCATATTAAAAATTTTTTTAATTAGTTGATTTTTAAAATTGAAGTATCATTGATTTACAGTGTTTCAGGTGTACAGCAAAGTGATTCAGTTACACATATATATATTCTTTTTCAGATTCTTTTCCATTATAGATTATTACAAGATACTGAATAGCTTTATATATATAACTATATTTTATAGTTCCCTGTGCTGTACAGTAGGTCCTTGTTGTTTATCTATACACATACTTTAGAAAAACACTTAAAAAGTAGCCTTGAAGTGCCTCCTTCCCTTTTTCCGTAGCTTTGGGTGAATTCTCTACCTCAAGCAGTAAATAAGAAAATATATGTGTACATTACAACATTTGCTGTATATCTTAATGAAAGCTTAGTGTTCCTTCATTTAGGGTATTGTTATTTGACCAATTTCCTTGTAATTTTTAAATTTATTTGAAATAAAGGGGTACATATATTGTTTAAAAAAAAAGTAGAAAATAATTACATTCACCCAGTGAAAAATTGCATACCCAAGCTCTGCATGACCATATCACAGTCACACATAGACATGTGAGTACTTTTTTTCATATGTCCCTTCCTGCCCCTTCTGCAGGATGAAAAGGATATTCTCCCACATAGAAGCATTTTACCCGGGCTATTTTTGTAGCCATTTAAATAGGCAAATCCAGGAGTTGCAGGCAGTCTATATCTCTAATGACTTTATTCCTCTCTTTCTATCCCAGCTATACCTTCAGAGATTTCAACATTTTTCCAAGACCAGCAAAATATGAAGAAATCTTATGTGAGTTGTTAAAGTCTTTCTACACTGTTTAACAATGTATTTTATGAGGTTAATGACTCCTATACTTGAAATGGAAAAGTAGAAATAGGTAAAATGAAACTGAGGGAAACAGCATAGCATAATGGTTCTCAAACTTTAATGTGCATTAAAATCACCTGGAAAGTTTGCAAAAGATGGAATGGGGCCTGAGATTGCAGGTGATGGTGATATTGAGGTCTACAGGCCAGTAACATTGGAATAGCAGGTCACTAGAGCAGAATTGGCAAGGAAACACATACACACAGATCATAAGAAATTATGTGGTTACCAAAATCAAGCTGCAAATATTTATTTATTTATTTAAAAATTAATTTTTATTGGAGTATAGTTGCTTTATGATGTTGTGTTCATTTCTACAGTACAGCAAAGTGAATCAGCTATATGTATACCTATATCCCCTCTTATTTTTTGGATTTCCTCCCCATTTAGGTCACCACAGAGCATTGAGTAGAGTTCCCTGAGCTATAGAGTAGGTTCTCATTAGAGCTGCAAATATTTCTGACCATTCTGGTAGTCACGGCCAAAAAAAAGACTATGTTACATGGCTTTTATTGATCATGTGAATAAAGCTGCCTGATTCCTTTTGGAGCCAAAAGATTTTCTGACATTGAAAGCTGAAAGAAGAAAAAAAAAACCCTTTTGTTTCTTTTCCTGTAAATGATGAACAACCTTTTGGTGGCAACCATGAAATAAATGCCTGTAATTATTCTTCAGTGGATGCAAAAGATGATACCAAGCAAAACCCAGTTAATGAGATTTTTCAGGAGGCCATATTACTGATGCTCATGTAGACAGCTTTCTGATGGTCTTGGGTTTTTTGGGGGGGCCCACCCCTGCATAAAACTAGAACATCTACAGAATAAATTGACTGCATGTCCTTAAAATAAATTTCTAAAATTCTTTGTCTTGCTCAGTATATAGAGTGTTCAGTTAAGAGAAGATTTTCTGGCAGGTGTTTCTGCACCTAATCAAATTTCAATCTGCTTCATGCAGAATGGATTCTGCCTCATCATTTGCTGGAATTTGGTCAGTGAAAGTCACCAATAATATATATTGTTTAAGTACACGTAAACAATTAACCATTTTAAAGTGTACATTTCAGTGGCGTTTAATACATTCATAGTATTGTGCAACCATCATCACTATCTAGTTCCAGAACATTTCCATCATCCCAAAATAAAACCTAATACCCTTTAAAGTCATTCTCTATTCCCCTTTTACCCCAGTCCCTGGCAACTACTAATTTACTTTCTGACTCTAAGAATTGCCTCGTGTAGATATTTTACATAAATGTAATTATACAGTATGTGTTTTTTGTGTCTTTCATTTAGTATGTTTTCGAATTTCATCCATATTGCAGCATGTATCAGATTTCATTCCTTCCCCACCCCCCAGCTTTATTAAGGTATAATTGACAAAATTGTAAGATATTTAAAGTACATATCATGACAATTTGATATACATATATGTTATGAAAGGATTCCTCCCATCTAGTAAATTAACACATCCACCACCTCACATATTTTTCTCTTTTTTTGTGAGACATTTAAGTTCTCCGCAGATTTCAATTATACAATCAATACAATGTTATCAGTGTAGTCACCATGTTATACATTAGATCCTCAGACCTTTTTCATTTTATAGCTGAAAGCTTGTACCCTTTTACCAAGATTTCATATCTTTTCATGACTCAATATTCCACTGTATGGAGGTACCACATTTTGTTTATGCAGGTATCAATTGATGGACGTCTTTGTTGTTTCCACCTTACAGCTATTGTGAATAGGGCCACCGTCAACATTTGTGCACATTTTTGTTTGAAAACCTGTTTTCTGCCTGTATCACTGCATCTTTTCCAGTCTTGAATAGTCTCATTAAATAATTGTATTTCATTAAAAAAAAAGAAAACCTGTTTCAATTATGGGTATATACCTAGAAGTGGAAATGCTGGGTCCTATGTTAATTATTTTTAACTTAATGAGGAACCACCAAACTTTTTCACAGTGGCTGCACAATTTTACATTTTCACCAGCAATATATGAGAGTTCCAGCTTTTCCTTATCCTCAGCAACACTTGTTAACATCTGTATTTTTTTATTATAGCCATCCTAGTGTGTGCAAAGTCGTATCTCATTGTGGTTTTGATTTGCTTTTCCCTAATGACAAATGAGCACCATTTTGTGTGCTTCTTGGACATTTCTATAACTACTTTGCAGACATATTTATTCGTGTCCTTTGTCCATTTTTAAATTGGGTTGTTTATTATAAGAGTATTTCGGGTACTAGGCTTCTATCAGTTACATGATTTTCAAATATTTCCTCCCATTCTTTGAGTTGTCTTTTCATTCTTTTGATAGTATATACTTTGAATCAAAAAGGGTTTAATTTTTTTTAATAAATTAGTTTAGTGGTGCTTGATTCTTTTTTTTATAAATTTATTTTATATTTGGCTGCGTTGGGTTTTTGTTGCTGCGTGCGGGCTTTCTCTAGTTGCAGCGAGCGGGGGCTACTCTTCGTTGCGGTGGGTGGGCTTCTCATTGCAGTGGCTTCTCGTTGTGGAGCACAGGCTCTAGGCACGCAGGTTTCAGTAGTTGTGGCTCGCAGGCTCAGTAGTTGCGGCTTGGATCTAGAACGCAGGTTGAGTAGTTGTGGCTTACGGGCTTAGTTGCTCCATGGCATGTGGGATCTTCCCAGACCAGGGTTCAAACCCGTGTCCCCTGTATTGGCAGGAGGATTCTTAACCACTGCACCACCAGGAAAACCCAAGGGTTTTAATTGTGATGAAGTTTGGTTTATGTATTTTTCTTCTGTTGTATGTGCTTTTGATGTTGTATCTAAGAACTCATTGCCAAACCAAGATCATGAAGATTTACTGTGTTTTCTCCTAAGAGTGTTACAGTTTTAGCTCTTACATTTAGGTCTTTGATCTATTTTGAGTTAATTTTTGCATATATAACATGAGGAAGGGGTCCAGTTTCATATATTTGTATGTGGATATCCAGTTGTCCCAACACCGTTTGTTGAAGAGACTGTTTTTTTCACGTTGAGTGGTCTTGGTACTCTTGATGAGAAATAGTTCACCAGAGATGTGTAGGTTTTTTCCCAGATTTTCAGTTCTGTTCACTTGATCTATATGTGTACCCTTATGCCAGTTCCATACTGTTTTGATTCTCTAGCTTTGTGGCAAGTTTTGAAGTCAGAACACGTGAGTCCTCTGATTTGTTCTTCTTTGTCAAGTTTGTTTTGGCTATTCGAGGTTCCTTGCAATTCCACGTGAATATAAAGATCATGTCCATTTCTGCAAAAAAAGGCTGTTGGATTTTTCATCGAATTTGTGGAACACTGGGGAGTATTCTTATCTTGACTATATTAAGTATTTTATCCCATGAACAAGGAGCGTCCTTCCATTATTTAGGTCTTTAATTTTTTTCAGCAAAGTCTTGTAGTTTTCAGTGTATACAAGTCTTGGACCTCCTTGGTTAACTCTGTTCCAAAGTATTTTATTCTTTTTGATGGTATTGTAAGTACAGTTGTTTTCTTAATTTACTTTTGGATTGTTCATTAAACTGATATTTTGTGTGTTAATCTTGTGTTCTACAATTTTATTGAATTTATTAGCTCTAATAATTTTTTGATGGATATTTTAGGATTTTCTGTGTGTAAGATCATGTCATCTAAAGACAGAGATAGTTTTACTTCACTGTTTCTAATTTGGATGGCTTTACTTCTTTTTATTGCCTGGTTTCTCTGGCTGGGACTTCTTTTACAGTGTTGAATAGAAGTGACCAAGGTGGGTATTCTTGTCTTGTTCTGCATTTTAGTGGGAAAGCTTTCAGTCTTTTACCATTAAATACTAGCTATGGGTTTTTCGTAAAAGCCTTTTTATCAGGTTGGGAAGTTCACTTCTATTCCTAGTTTATTGAGTGATTTTATCCTGAAAAGATTTTGGATGTAGTCAAGTGCTTTTTCTGCTTCACTTGAGCACCATGTGGGGATTTTTCATCTTCATTTGGTATATTAAATTGATTTTCTCATGTTGAACTGCTCTTGCATTCCTGGTATAAATTCTACTTCGTCATGATTCATGATCTGTTTATTTATTTGTTTATTCATTCATTCATTCATTCATAATGCACCACGCAGCTTGTGGGATCTTAGTTTCCCGACCAGGGATGGAACCCTTGCCCCCAGCAGTGGAAGTGTGGAGTCCTAATCACTGAACCGCCAGGGAATTACCCATGATCCTTTTAATATGTTGTTTGGACTCAATTTTGTAGTATTTTGTTGAGGATATTACATTTATATTCGTAAGGAATATTGGCCTGTAATTTCATTTTATTGTGATGCCTTTATCTAACTTAGATATTAGGGTAATTAATGCTGGCCTCATTGAATTAGTTAAGAAGTACAGTTTACCCTTGAACTACACAGGTTTAAACTGCATGGGTCCTCTTATATGCAGAGTTTTTTCAATACTAGATATTACAGTACTACACAATCCATGGATGGTTGAATCTGCAGGTGCAGAACCGCAGATAAGGAGGGATAGCTCTGAAGTTATACTCGGATTTTTAACCACACTGAGGTCATCACCCCTAACCCCTGCGTTTTTCAGGGGTCTGAAAAACGTTTTTCCAGGGTTTTTCTTCCTCTTTTTTGGAAGAGTTTGGGAAGGATTAGTGTTAATTCTTCTTTAAATGTTTGTTAAAATTCAGCAGTGAAGTCATCTGGTTCTGGACTTTTCTTTGTTGAAAAGTTTTTCATTACTGATTTGATCTCTTTGCTTGCTATTCACATTTTGTATTTCTTCCTGAATCAGTTGGTTATTTGTGTTTCTAGGAATTTATTCATTTAATCTAAGTTTCTAATTTTTTGACGTAAATTGTTTTTAGTATTGTCTTATAACCCTCTTTATTTCTGTTAGGTTGGTAGTAATGTCTCCATTTCTGATTTTAATATTTTGAGTCTTTTTTACTTTGTCAGTCTAGCTAGAGGTTTGTCAGTTTTGTTGATTGTTTTTTAGAGAAGCACTTTTGGTTTTGTTCATTCTATTTTTTTCCCCCACTTATTTGTCTCTCCTCTAATCTTTATTATTTCCTTCCTCCTGTCAGAGACAAAGACCAAAATATATCTATATTCCTTACTGTATCACAGTATCAGAAGGATAGAGACAAACAGGGAGAATACCATGTGATGACAGAAGCAGAGATTGGAGTAATGCAGCTTCAATCCAGAGAATGTCAAGTATTGCTGGCCACCATCGGAAATAAGGGGGAGGCAAGGAAAGTTTCTGTCTAGAGTCCCAGAGGGAGCATGGCCTTGCTAACACCTTGCTTTTGGATGTCTAGACTCTAGAACTATGAGAGGATAAATTTCTCATTACAAACCACCAGTTTGTGGGAATTTGTCATAGCAGCCCTAGGGATCTAATCCATGTGCCATAGATTTGTAATTACTGTTTTATGCTTTTGTCTTTTAAGTTAGATAGAGAAAAAAAGGAGCTATTAACCAAAAATATAATAATATTGGCTTTCACATATACCTTTATAGTTTTTAAAATTATTTATTTGTTTGTTTATTTTATTTATTTATTTTGGCTGTGCCAGGTCTTAGTTGAAGCATGTGGGCATGCGGGACCTTTAGTGGTGGCATGTGGACTTCTTAGTTGTGCATGCAGGCTCCTTAGTTGCAGCATGTGGACTCTTAGTTGCAGCATGTATGTGGGATCTAGTTCCCCAACCAAGGATCAAACCTGAGCCCCCTGCATTGGGAGCACAGAGTCTTACCCACTGGACCACCAGGGAAGTCCCTACCTTTATAGTTTAATGGTGTTCTTTGTTTCTTTAACTAGCTTTGAGTTAGTGTCTTCCATTCATTTTAGCCTGAAGGACTCTTTAGGTTTTCTTGAAGGACAAGTCTATTAGCAACAAACTCCCTCGGCTTTTGTTTATCTGAGAATGGCTTAATTTCTCTTTGTTTGGAAGAACAGTATTTTTGAATATAGAATTCTTCATTGAAAGCTTTTCTTTCAGCACTTTAATACGTCATGCCACTGCTTCTTGTCCTCCATGGTTCTGATGAGAAATTGGATATTCCTTTTCAGGATCTTCTGTACATGATGAGTCACTTCTCTCTTATTTCTTTCAAGATTCTCTTTATCTTTGACAATTGATTATACTGTGTTTTAGTGGGTCTCTTTGTGCGTATCTTACTTGAAGTTCCTTGAGCTTTTTGGATATGTAGGTTCATGTCTTTCATCAACTTTGGGAGGTTTTCGGCTTTTATTTTTTCAAACATTTTTTCTGTCTTTTACTTTCCTTCTGGTACTCCCAATATGCAAATATTGGTGTGCTTGATGGTGTCCCACAGGTCTCTTAGGCTCTGTCTATCTTTCTTTATTCTTTTTTCTTTCTCAAACAGTATAATTTCAGTTTACCTATCTTCTAGTTTGCTGATTCTTTTTTCCATCTGTTCACATCTGCTGTTGAACCCTCTACTGAAGTTTTTATTTCAATTTTTGTACTTTTCAACTTCAGGATTTCTATTTGTTGATATTCTCTTTGGTGGAACATCATTCTTCTGGTTTCCTTTAATTTCCCCCCCATGGTTCCTTTACTTCTTTAACCTTATTTAAGACAATTGATTTATAATTTTTGTCTAGTAAATCCAAAGATTAGGCCTCCTCAGGGAAGGTGTCTGTGAATTTTTTTCTTGTGAAAGGGCTATACTTTCTCATTTAAATGCCTTATAATTTTTTGGTGAAACTGGACATTTTGAATATTATAATGTGTTAATTCAGAGATCAGATCTCCTCCCCAACCCTCAGAGTTGTTACTGTTGTGTGAGGCATAGTTTTTTGTTTGTTTTGTAAATGTCTAAACTATATTTGTAAAGACTGTCTTCTTTGTTGCATGTCATTACTGAAATCTCTGTCCCATTTACATAGTGCTCAACTAGTGATTTAACAGAGATTTCCTTAAGTGCCTGGAGTCAACAAAACCAAAAATCTCCCCAGTCCTTACTGTAGGGTTTGTATGTATTGGAGCATATCCTCAACACCACACTGGGCAGTTTAAAACTCTTCCCTCACCCTCACTTGTTATTTGTACAGAGCTTGATAGTCACCCAGAATTGAGAGCTTAGGATTTTGTCAGGTCTTTTTTGAACATGTGCCTCATCCTAGATATGTGTGGGTCTTCTAGATTTCCAGGACTATATGGAAACTTTTCAAAGCCCCAAAGCATTTCACTCCCCAGCTTTTCTTCACAGACTTTTTTGACATATCTTTTGTATGCTCCAGCTGACGTCCTTTGCCCCAGTGGCAGCAGCTGGTTCCTTTGCCTTTAAATGTTTTCAGTAAATGCCCTTCATGTAGTCATTTCTCTGATGTGAGAGGTTCTGAGCATTCTGCTGTAGTCTTTTCAGGTCTCCACCAGACAGTTCAAAACAAACAACCCCAATTGTTGAGAAATAACTCCATTCTGCTCTCTCTGGCACCAGGAATCTACACCAAGAATATTGGAGTCCATCTTCAAGACCAAATGTTACTGGTTGAACTGTCTCCTGAAAATTTATATGTTAAAGTCCTAATCATTGATATCTCAGAATATGATCTTACTGGGAGAAAGGGTCTTTACAGAGGTAGTCAGGTTAAAGTGAGGTCATTAGAGTGGGCCCTAATCCAATACTAGTGTCCTTATAAAAGGGAAATTTGGACACAGAGCTACATATAGCAGGAAAATGTTGTAGAGTTACAGGGAGAAGACAGCCATCTGAAAGCCAAGGAGAAAGGCTTTGAATAGATTCTTATCTCACAGCCCTCAGAAGGAACCAGCCCTGCTGACATCTTAATCTTGGACTTCTAGCCTCCAGATCTGTGAGATAATAAACTTATGTTGTTTAAGCCACTCAGTCTGTATACTTTGTTATGGCAACCGTAGCAAGCTAATACAGCCTGAGAGGGTGAGACGGAGCAAGGGTAAGTTAAAACAACACAAGATCCCTCCTACCAGGTTTCAGTTGCATTTTTCTTGATTAATCATTCTCTTGATTGTTGTAACCTTTGTCTATTTTCCAGAGTTCTGCTAAAGTTGATTCTGATAGTTTTTGCCAGGTTTTTAGGTGTTCCTTTGGAGGGATGTGGCCCTGAGAGTTCTGTGCTCTGCTGTTTTCCCTGGTCAGAGTCTGTTACCAATGATATGTTGCAGTTTTGGAGTTACTTGACCTCTCTGCCTCATTTGACCCCGCTGCCTGCTCTTCTGCACAGCCTCTACTAGCAGCTCCTATAACTTCATACAGCCCTCCTTCTACCCCTCTAGTGATGTCTCCTTCAGAACAATTAAGGACTTTGACTCCTGGCAATTAATGTATCCCTGTATATTAGTTTCCTGTTACAGCTGTAACAAATTGCCACAGATTTAATGGTTTAAACCAACACAAAGTTAGAGGGAAGTCCAAATTAATCTTACAAGGTGATGACAGGACTTGTACCTTCTGGGCTCTGGTGGGAGAATCTGTTTCCTTGCTTTTTTCAGCTGTTGTGGCACCTTCCTCCATTTTCAAGGCATATCACATCGGTCTCAACTCTTTATATTGCCTTCTCCTCTTCTGTAGTCACATCTCTTTCTGGCTCCTTCTTATTTATTAGGACACTTTTGATTATCCTTAGCATCCACCTGGATAATCCAGGATGCTCTCTTTTCAGGATTCTTAGCTAATCACATCTACAAAGGCCCTCTTGCCGTATACAGTAATATTCACATGTTCCAGGATTAGGACATGAATATCCTTAGGCCATTATTCAGCCTACCACAGCTGGGTTTTCATCCTTGACTCACTGTTCATATACATGTTTATACATTTATATATATACATTAATTTCTCATTCTATTTGTGTAAGTAGACAGAAATGTATGTATCATGGAAGAATATATATTTTGTTTTATATGCTTCTTAGAATTATGTCAGTTATCTCATTTGATATGTAGGTTACTGTACCTCCGTTTTAAAATTTTTAATATTTTACTTAAGATTGGTCCAAATCGATTAATACTTTATAATTTTTAATGTCATATAATATTTTATTATGAGACCATACCACATTTTAGTTTTCCATTTCTTTACTGAGAGACGCTTGCCATTTCCATTTTTCATTGTCATGTATAATACAGGTGTACCTTGTTTTATTGTGCTTTGCTTTACTGCACTTCACAGATACTGTATTTTTCTTACAAATTGAAGGTTTGTGGTAAATCTGCATCGAGTCTTTTGGCACATTGTTCCAAAAGCATTTGCTCACTTCTTGTCTGTTGTCATATTTTGGTAATTTTCACAATATTTCAAACGTTTTCATTATTATTATATTTGTTATGGTGATCTGTGATCAGTGATCTTTGATGTTACTATTTTAATTGTTTTGGGGCACCACAAACCACACCCATATAAGACAGTGAACTTAAATGTATCTGTTTCGACTGCTCCACCAACCAGCTGTTCCCCGGTCTCTTTCCCTCTCCTTGGGCCTCTGTATTCCCTGAGACACAACAGTATTGAAATTAGGCAAACTAATAACTCTACAATGGCCTTTAAGTGTTCAAGTGAAAGGAAGAATCGCACATCTCTCACTTTAAATCAAAAGCTAGATTAAACTTAGTGAGGAAAGCATGCCGAAAGCCTAGATAGACCAAAAGCTAGGCCTCTTGCACCAAACTGTTAGTCAAGTTGTGAGTGCAAGGAAAAGTTCTTGAAGGAAATTAAAAGTGCTACTCCAGTAAACACATAAATGATAAGAAAGTGAAACAGCCTTATTGCTGATATGGAGAAAGTTTTAGTGGTCTGGATAGAAGATGAAAGCAGCTACAACATTCCCTTAACCAAAGCCTAATCCAGAGCAAGGACCTAATTCTCTTTTCTTCAATTCCATGTAAGGCTGAGAGAGGTGAGGAAAGCTGCAGAAGAAACATCTGAAGCTAGCAGAGGCTGGTTCATGAGGTTTAAGGAAAGAAGACGTCTCCATAATATCAAAGTGCAAGGTGAAGCAGCAATTGCTGATGTAGAAACTAGAGCAAGTTATCTAGAAGACCTAGCTAAGATAATTAGTGAAGGTGGCTACACTAAACAACAGATTTTCAATGTAGACAAAACAGCCTTAAATTGGAAGAACATACCATCTAGGACTTGCATGGCTAGAGAGGAGAAGTCAGTGCCTGGCTTCAAAGGACAGGCTGATTCTCTTGTTAGGGGCTAATGCAGCTGTTGACCTTAAGTTGAAGCCGATGCTCATTTACCATTTGCAAAGTCCTAGGACCCTTAAGAATTATGCTAAATCTACTCTGCCTGTGCTCTATAAATGGAACAACAGAGCCTGGA
This sequence comes from Leucopleurus acutus, assembly GCF_964270905.1. Classification (NCBI taxonomy): domain Eukaryota; kingdom Metazoa; phylum Chordata; class Mammalia; order Artiodactyla; family Delphinidae; genus Leucopleurus; species Leucopleurus acutus. The sequence goes on from NC_139156.1 coordinate 75,013,679, forward strand.
TGACAGCACATCAGTTTATAACATGGTTTGATGAATATTCTAAGCCTACTATTGAGACTTACTGCTCAGAAAAAAAGATTCCTTTCAAAATACTACTGTTCATTGACAGTGCACCTCGTCACCCAAGAGCTCTGATGGAGATGTACAATGAGATTAATAATGTTTTCATGCCTGATAACACAGCGTCTGCAGTCCATGGGTCAAGGAGTGATTTTGATGTTCAAGTCTTGTTATTTAAAAAATACATTTCATAACACTATAGCTGTCATAGACAGTGATTTCTCTGATGGATCTGGCAAAGTAAAAACCTGGAAAGGATTCACCATTCTAGAAGCTATTAGGAATGTTTGTGATTCATCAGAAGAGGGCTACGTATCAACATTAACAGGCATTTTGAAGAAGCTGATTTCAGCCCTCATGGATGACTTTGAGGAGTTTGAGACTTCAGAGGAGGAAGTAATTGCAGGTATGGTAGAAATAGCAAGAGAACTACAACTAGAAGTGGAGCCTGAAGATACTACTGAATTACTCCAATCTCTTGATAAAATTTTAACGGTTGAGGAGTTGCTCCTTCTAGATGAGCAAAGAAAGTGGTTTCTTGAGATCGAATCTACTCTTGGTGAAGATTGTATGAGACTGTTCAGTTATGGGAAGAAAATACTCAGGTGCCTACCTACATTTTTTTAATCTAAAAAAATAAGAATGAAATTTTATATATAGATTGACAATATAAGTTTACAATTTATAAATAAATAAAAAGGTTTCCCAGAAGGAAGAGTAAGCAGATATTTTGGACACCCCTATTCTACAGGAGTTATATCCAAAATTATTCAATAACTCACTCCCTGAATAACTCCATAGCTCTTTATCTTATCATAGTCCCAAATGGTACTCTCTTATGTGCTAATTGCTTTTCCTTTAACTACTATTCTTAGAGGTATCCATGGTTATGCTGTTGCCCCAGGTTCATGACTGTTACTCTAATGTTGTTTAACCACTCAGAATTTTACCTCCTCAGTGAAACCCACCCTAATAGCAGGAATAGAACTTTTGTCCCCTTTGAAACCGCAATCAACTTTGCTCATCTTTTCACAATAGTAACATCTTATTGTAGTTATATGCTTGTATATTTGTCTGTTTTTCAGATTATATGCTTCTTGATAACAGTAACATTGCTTTGTCTTCAGATTCCCCCAAAGTAGGATAGTTTTTATGGCATGCAAGCATCAATAACTTATATTAATAACTGGAGAGAATTAGTAGGGAATATCTGTTAGGATTTCTCCCTCCCCAACCAAGTACAGTGCAGAAGTAGACATCCCAAAACATATTTTGATTGACTCTGAATAGTGAACAGTATAACCATTCTCATGTAGCTTCTCCATGTCTTTCAATTCTGATTACTTAAATTTGAGCACAAATGTGCTATTTCAGGAATCCTTATCATTTGAGGATGTGACTTTGGACTTCACCCAGGAGGAGTGGCAGCAGCTGGACCCTGCTCAGAGGACACTGTACAGGGATGTGATGCTGGAGAACTATAGTCACCTCGTCTCAGTGGGTAGGGATTGTTTTCCATGTAGATTCCTAGTATGCATGTCCTTTCTTGGTTGCTGACACCTGTGGAAATTTTTTGAGTTTGAAGATACTTAGGCTTGAGATCCAGGGTGATAAGAAGAAGGACTGCTGAAACACCATAAAGAATTTTTCTTATCCCAATAATAGATTGAAATTGGTCCCTGAAGCTTCATTTTCTGTTTTCTTCAGGAGCCGTAAAGCCCATGAGCCTAGCGCAATTACCATGTCATTTCCCATTCACAGGGTATTGCATCCCTAAACCAGAACTGATCTTCAGGTTGGAACAAGGAGAGCAACCATGGGTATTAGAGGAAGAGTCCCCAAGCCAGAGCTCCCCAGGTGAGTTAGGCTGTATTAAACAGAAGGACACCTGGTGATAGGTACGAATTCTTATTAATCTTAAGTATTGCTCATGTGTTCATTTTTTCTATTAACATCTTTATTGGAGTATAATTGCTTTACAGTGTTGTGTTAGTTTCTGCTGTGTGACAAAGTGAATCAGCTTTATGCATATGTATATCCCCATATTTCCTCCCTCTTGCATCTCCCTCCCACCTTCCTTATCCCATCCCTCTAGGTGGTTGCAAAGCACCAAGCTGATCTCCCTGTGCCATGCAACTGCTTCCCACTAGCTATCTATTTTACATTTGGTAGTGTATATATGTCAATGCTACTCTCTTGCTTCATCCCATCTTACCCTTCACCCTCCCAGCGTCCTCAAGTCCATTCTCTACAGCTGTGTCTTTATTCCTGTCCTGCCCCTAGGTTCATCAGAACCTTTTTTTTTTTCTTTTAGATTCCATATATATGTGTTAGTACATGGTATTTATATTTCTCTTTCTGAGTTACTTCACTCTGTATGACAGACTGTAGGTCCATCCACCTTACTACAAATAACTCAATTTTGCTTCTTTTTTATGGCTGAGTAATACTACATTGTATATATGTACCACATATTCTTTATCCATTCGTCTGTCGATGGGCATTTAGGTTGCTTCAGTGTGCTGGCTATAGTAAATAGAGCTGCAGTGAACATTGTGGTATATGACTCTTTTTGAATTATGGTTTTCTCAGGGTATATACCCAGTAGTGGGATTGCTGGGTCATATGGTAGTTCTATTTTTAATTTTTTAAGGAGCCTCCATACTGTTCTCCTTAGTGGCTGTACCAATTTACATTCCCACCAACAAGGCAAGAGTGTTCCCTTTTCTCCACACCCTCTCCAGCATTTATTGTTTGTAGATTTTTTGATGATGGCCATTCTGACCGGTGTGAGGTGATACCTCATTGTAGTTTTGATTTGCATTTCTCTAATGATTAGTGATGTTGAGCACATTTTCATGTGTTTGTTGGCAATCGGTATATCTTCTCTGGAGAAATGTCTATTTAGATCTTCTGCCCATTTTTGGATTGAGTTGTTTGTTTTTTTGATACTGAGCTGCATGAGCTGCTTGTATATTTTGGAGATTAATGCTTTGTCAGTTGCTTCATTTGCAAATATTTTCTCCCATTCTGAGGGTTGTCTTTTCATCTTGTTTATGGTTTCCTTTGCTCTGCCAAAGCTTTTAAGTTTCATTAGGTCCCATTTGTTTATTTTTGTTTTTATTTCCATTTCTCTAGGAGGGGGGACAAAAAGGATCTTGCTGTGATTTATGTCATAGAGTGTTCTGCCTATGTTTTCCTCTAAGAGTTTTATAGTGTCTGGCCATACATTTAGGTCTTTAATCCATTTTGAGTGTATTTTTGTGTATAGTGTTAGGAAGTGTTCTAATTTCATTCTTTTACCTGTAGCTGTCCATTTTTCCCAGCACCACTTATTGAAGAGGCTGTCTTTTCTGCATTGTATACTCTGGCCTTTTATCAAAGATAAGGTGACCATATGTGCATGTTTTATCTCTGGGCTTTCTATCCTGTTCCACTGATCTATATTTCTGTTTTTGTGCCAGTACGATACTGTATTGATTAGTGTAACTTTGTAGTATAGTCTGAAGTCCAGGAGTCTGATTCCTCTAGCTCCATTTTTCTTCTCAAGATTGTTTTGGCTACTCGGGATATTTTCTGTTTCCATACAAATTGCGAAAATTTTTGTTCTAGTTCTGTGAAAAATGTCAGTGGTAGTTTGATAGGGATTGCATTGAATCTGTAGATTGCTTTGGGTAGTATAGACATTTTCACAATATTGATTCTTCCAATCCAAGAACATAGTATATCTGTCCATCTGTTTGTATCATCTTTAATTTCTTACATCAGTATCTTACAGTTTTCTGCATACAGGTCTTTTGTCTCCTTAGGTAGGTTTATTCCTAGGTATTTTATTCTTTTTGTTGCAATGGTAAATGGGAGTGTTTCCTTAATTTCACTTTCAGATTTTTCATCATTAGTGTATAGGAGTGCAAGAGATTTCTGTGCATTAATTTTGTATCCTGCTACTTTACCCAATTCATTGATTAGTTCTAGTAGTTTTCTGGTAGCATCTTTAGGGTGCTTTATGTATAGTATCATGTCATCTGCAAACAGTGACAGTTTTACTTCTTTTCCGATTTGGATTCCTTTCATTTCTTTTTCTTCTCTGATTGCTGTGGCTATAACTTCCAAAACTATGTTGAATAATAGTGGTGACAGTGGGCAACCTTGTCTTGTTCCTGATCTTAGTGGAAATGGTTTCAGTTTTTCACCATTGAGAATGATGTTGGCTGTGGGTTTGTCATATATGGCCTTTATTATGTTGAGGTAGGTTCCCTCTATGCCTACTTTCTGGAGGGTTTTTATCATAAATGAGTGTTGAATTTTGTCAAAAACTTTTTCTGCATCTATTGAGATGATCATATGGTTTTTATCCTTCAGTTTGTTAATATGGTGTATCACATTGATTGATTTGCATATATTGAAAAATCCTTGCATTCCTGGGATAAACCCCACATGATCATGGTGTATGATCCTTTTAATGTGCTGTTGGATTTGTTTGCTAGTATTTTTTTGAGGATTTTTGCATCTATGTTATCAGTGATATTGGCCTGTAGTTTTCTTTTTTTGTGACATCCTTGTCTGGTTTTGCTATCAGAATGATGGTGGCCTCGTAGAATGAGTTTGGGAGTGTTCCTCCCTCTGCTATATTTTGGAAGAGTTTTAGAAGGATAGGTGTTAACTCTTCTCTAAATATTTGATAGAATTCTCCTGTGAAGCCATCTGGTCCTGGGCTTTTGTTTGTTGGAAGATTTTTAATAAAAGTCTCAATTTCAGTGCTTGTGATTGGCTTATATTTTCTATTTCTTCCTGGTTCAGTCTCAGAAGGTTGTGCTTTTCTAAGAATTTGTCCATTTCTTCCGGGTTGTCCATTTTATTAGCATATAGTTGCTTGTACTAACGTCTCATGATCCTTTGTATATCTGCAGTGTCAGTTGTTACTTCTCCTTTTTCATTTCTAATTCTGTTGATTTGAGTCTTCTCCCTTTTTTTCTTGATAAGTCTGGCTAATGGTTTATCAATTTTGTTTATCTTAAAGAACCACTTTTAGTTTTATTTATCTTTGTTATCATTTCTTTTTCATTTATTTCTGGTCTGATCTTTATGATTACTTTCCTTCTGCTAACTTTGGGGGTTTTTTCTTCTTCTTTCTCTAATTGCTTTAGATGTAAGGTTAGTTTGTTTATTTGAGGTTTTTTTTTTTTCTTGGGGTAGGATTGTATTGCTATAAACTTCCCTCATAGAACTGCTTTTGCTGCATCCCATAAGTTTTCGGTCGTCGTGTTTTCATTGTCATTTGTTTTCAGGTATTTTTTGATTTCCTCTTTGATTTCTTCAGTGATCTCTTGGTTATTTAATAGCATATTGTTTAGCTTCCATGTGTTTGTATTTTTTAATTAATTAATTAATCTATTTGTTTTTGGCTGCATTGGGTCTACGTTGCTGCATGGGCTTTCTGTTGCGGTTAGAAGGAGCTACTCTTCGTTGCGGTTCACAGGCTTCACATTGCAGTGGCTTCTCTTGCTGCAGAGCACAGGCTCTAGGCGCACGGGCTTCAGTAGTTTTGGCTTGTGGGCTGTAGAGCGCCAGCTCAGTAGTTGTGGTGCACGGGCTTAGGTTTTCCGTGGCCTGTGGGATCTTCCCGGACCAGAGCTCGAACCCATGTCCCCTGCATTGGCAGGCAGATTCTTAACCACTGCACCACCTTGGAACCCCACATGTTTGTATTTTTTACAGTTTTTTTTCTGTAAATGATATTTAGTCTCATAGCATTGTGGTTGGAAAAGATACTTGATACGATTTCAATTTTCTTAAATTTACCAAGGCTTGATTTGTGACCCAGGATATGGTCTATCCTGGAGAATATTCCATGAGTGCTTGAGAAGAAGCACTCTGTTGTTTTATTCTGTTGTTTTTTGATGGAATGTCCTATAAGTATCAATTAAGTCCATCTTTTAATGTGTCATTTAAAGCTTGTGTTTCCTTATTTATTTTCATTTTAGATGATCTGTCCATTGGTGAAAATGGGGTGTTAACGTCCCCTAGTATTATTGTGTTACTGTCCATTTCCCCTTTTATGGCTGTTAGCATTTGCCTTATGTATTGAGGTGCTCCTATGTTGGGTGCATAAATATTTACAATTGTTATATCTTCTTCTTGGATTGATCCCTTGATCATTATGTAGTATCCTTGTCTCTTGTAATTGTCTTTATTTTAAAGTCTATTTTGTCTGATATGAGAATTGCTACTCCAGCTTTCTTTTGATTTCCATCTGCATGGAATGTCTTTTTCCATCCCCTCATTTTCAGTCTGTTTGTGTCCATAGGTCTGAAATGGGTCTCTTGTAGACAGCATATATACCGGTCTTGTTTTTGTATCCATTCAGCCAGCTGTGTCTTTTGATTGGAGCATTTAATCCATTTATATTTAAGGTAATTATCGATATGCATGTTCCTATTACCATTTTCTTAATTGTTTTGGGTTTATTATTGTAGGTCTTTTCCTTCTCTTGTGTTTCCCGCCGAGAGAAGTTTCTTTAGCATTTGTTGTAAAGCTGGTTTGGTGGTGCTGAATTCTCTTAACGTTTGCTCATCTGTAAAGGTTTTAATTTCTCCATCGAATCTGAATGAGATCCTTGCTGGATAGAGTAATCTTGGTTGTTGGTTTTTCTCTTTCATCACTTTAAATATGTTCTGCCACTCCGTTCTGGCTTGCAGAGTTTCTGCTGAAAAATCAGCTGTTAACCTTATTGAGATTCCCTTGTATATTTGTTGCTTTTCACTTGCTGCTTTAATATTTTTTCTTTGTATTTAATTTTTGATAGTTTGATTAATGTCTGTCTTGGCATGTTTCTCTTTGGGTTTATCCTGTATGGGACTCTCTGTGCTTCCTGGACTTGATGGACTATTACCTTTTCCATGTTAAGGAAGTTTTCAACTATAATCTCTTCAAATATTTTCTCAGACCCTTTCTTTTTCTCTTCTTTTTCTGGGACCCGTAAAATTCGAATGTTGGTGCGTTTAGTGTTGTCCCAGACGTCTCTGAGACTGTCTTCAATTCTTTTCATTCTTTTTTCTTTATTCTGTTCCCTGGGAGTTATTTCCACCATTTTATCTTACAGCTCACTTATCCATTCTTCTGCCTCAGGTATTCTGTTATTGATTCCTTCTAGAGTATTTTTAACTTCAGTAATTGTGTTGTTCATTACTGTTTGTTTGCTCTTTAGTTCTTCTAGATCCTGTGAAATGTTTCTTGTATTTTTTCCATTCTGTTTCTGAGATTCTGCATCATATTTACTATCATTACTCTGAATTCTTTTTCAGGTAGGTTGCCTATTTCATTTTCATTTATTTGGTCTTGTAGGTTTTTACCTTGCTCCTTCGTCTGTAACACATATTTTTGTTGTTTCATTTTTCTTTTTTTTTGATGGGTGGTGCTGTATTCCTGTCTTACTGGTTGTTTGGCCTGAGATGCCCAGCAATGGAATTTGCAGGCAGTTGGATAGAGCTTGGTCTTGGTGCTGAGCTGATGACCTCTGGGAGGCCTCACTCTGATTGATATTCCCTGGGGTCTGACGTTCGCTTAATCCAGCAGTTTGGACTCAGAGCTCCCACCACAGGAGCTCGGGCCCGACCTCTGGACTGGGAACCCAGATCCCGCAAGCTTCGTGGCATGGTTAAAAAAAGAAAGAAAGAAAGAAAGAAAGAAAGAAAGAAAGAAAGAAAGGAGCAGTATAATATCAATGAATATAAAACAAAATAAAATTAGAAAGGTAAAAAATATATTAGGAAAACTAAAACTGTAATTGAAACAACTGCAGCAAGGTAAAATAAAACCACAACAGAAAAACAAAGGGGGTGGGGTGGGGAACAAGCCAAAAGGAGAGATCATTAACAAAGTATAAAAAATAAAATAAAATTAGAAAAATAAAACTTATTAGGAAAAATAAAAATATAAAAGAATCAACAAGGTAAAACAGAACCCCAGTCTAAAAGAGGAAAAAAGAAAAGAAAAAAAAAAGCCTCGACTCTGGGGGCAGAGTTTAGGCAGGGGTTGTAACTTAGGCAGGTCCTAGGCAGGTGGGGGAGTGACGTTTGAGTATGGGGTAGGGCCTTGGCGGGGTGACGTTCAAGTGTGGGGCGGGGCATAGATGGGGTGACGTTTGAGTGTGGGGTGGGGCCTCTGCTTTGGACCTGCTTAGAAGGGGAGAGGCAGCAGGTGGAAAGGAGGGCCTCCGGATTGTAGAGTTCCGGAGTTTGGAGGCAGGGCCCTGAGTGAGGGTGCCTGGGTGGGTTTAGGCCCAGCCCGTTGGAGGGGGTCTCAGAGGGGGTCTCCGAGTGCAGAGGTGGGGCCCCGGGTGGGGGTGCAGGGGCGGGGCTTGGGCTCTGCACGGCAAGAGGGAGGCTCTGAGGGTAGAGGATTAGGCCCTGGAGCCCAAGAGGCTCCCCCGTGCCTAAGTGGGCAGGGAAAGCGCTGGCCCCATTCCCCTCCGTTCCTTCTTGCCCCTCCCCCACCACCTTCCCCATAGCCACTGGACCGCTAAGCGTGGGTGGGTTCTGCTGGGTGTAGGAACTCCTTCCCTCCCCCAGCCACCCTTCAGGGTGCCAGTCCTGGAGGTCCAGCCTTTACTTTGGCTCCCCCTTCCCCCCCACCCACTCCCTCAGGATCTGGGCAGCTGGAGGAGGCCTGGGTGTGCAGAGGATCAGGCCCGGGATCTCAGCAGATTCCTGGGGGTCCAAGTGGGCAGGGGAAACCTGGCCATGCTCCCTTTTGATCCTCTGCCCTCCCATTGGTTCCCCAAATTTCCCCTTCCTGCGTGGTATCACTTCCCCTCCCCCAGCCACCCCTCAGGAGCGCCAGTTCCCTGCCACCTCCACTTCTCCTTCCCCTTTACTCCCCCCAAGCCCCATGTCCTACCCAGTCGCTGGGGGTTACTTCCGGCCCCTTAGGTGTCTGTGGTCCCCCACTGGTGCCTGGTAGGTGCCCTAGTTGTGAGGAGACATGAATTCCACATCTTCCTAGTATGCCATCTTGACTCCCCTGCCCCGCCCCCGTTTTTTCATTCAACAGATATTGAGTACCTACGTTCATTACTCTGGTTTTAGGTGTTGGAAATATATCAGTGAACTAAATTTTGCTCCTGACCTCATGGAGCTTGCATTCTGATAGGGAGAGAAGGATAAGAAACAAACAATTACACATATATACACTTAAATGTGCCAGTAAATAGCTAGGAAATTAGAGAAGGTTAAGAATGATGGAGTATTTTATTTTAGAAAGGAGGTCAAGAAGGCCTTTCTAATATTACCAACTTGAATAAAATGAGGATGAGAATCATGGGGAGTCTTGGTGGCAGAGGTGACATCAAATGTCAGTCCACCAAGGCAGGGATATACTTGGTGTTTTTGAGGACACATAAATATGACTGTGGATTGGGGGAAATGAGTGAGTGAACAGTAGAAAGAGTTGGCATTGTAGAGGTAACGGGAGCTGAAATTATGTGGTGCCATTTGGACCACGATAAGGACTTTGATTTTATTCTGAGTGAGATGAGAAGCCATTGGTATAATTTAACCCAGTAAGCAACATATGCTGATATGCTTTTTTAAATTGATTTCTCTGGCTGCTGAGCAGGGAAAATACTATTGAGGGCAGAGGGCTGAAAGCAGGAACATCAGTCAGAATAGTATTTTAATCTCTGTAAATGTGATGGTAGCTTACCCTTGGTTGGAAGTAGTGAGGAAGAATAAAAGTGATTGACTTCTGGATTTAGTTTGAAGGTGGGACCTATAAGATTTGCTCTTGAATTGGGCAAGGACTGTGAGAGAAAGAGACGAGTCAAGAAAGACTCCAGGGATTTCATCCAGAAAAATTGGATGAATGGGCACCAATTGCCAAGACTGGGAAAACTGGAGAGAAACAACTTGGGAGGAGTTATTAGGAGTTTAAATTGCATATACCAAATTTCAGGTGATTATAAAATATCCAAGTTTACTTGTGAATAAACATATGGGTATATAAGCAGAGGTAGATTAGGGGAGAGTCCAGGTTGGAGATATTTATTTGGAAATGATCAGCCATGGCAATATTTAAAGTTTTAAAATGCAGTATTTAAAGCTAAGGGATTAGATAACGTCTCTCCTTAGGAGAAGGAATGCACAGATTTGAGAGGCCTGAAGGCTGTACCCTAGGACACTACCTTTCAGAAGCCATGAGAATGAGATGACTCAGCAGAAAAAAGAGAAGCAGCAGTTTGGAGATTAGGAGGAAACAGAATGTGGTGTCCTGTAGCCAAGAGAAGACAGTGTTTAAAGGACAGAGTGAACTTCTTCAAAGAAGGATGTGTGAAGTCAGCATTGTCTCTATCCCTGCCTGCAAATCATCCAGAAACATTAAAGTAAGTGAACAATATAAACTCCATTTAATAACACTAGAGAACCTCTAAAGTCCCAAATCAGTACAAATATAGAAGCTGCAAAATCACTGGAAAAATCAAGCAGGAGTGTATGTATCAGCAGATGGATAAAAAACAAAAGCATTTCTGACACTGAAAGGAATTGGCAAAGTACTTATCAGGGACAAAGTAAATGCTCTGAGGTGTGAAACCTAAATGTTTAGATTAACTACAATGTTGGGCACAGGATAGCTGGAGCCTTTTTGGATACAATTTGGTTCTGCAAATCAGACACACTAAGGCTACGTGTGGAAACAGACACATAAGCCATGTTTTTCAGTAGCACTATTGTTTCTCTGACAAGTAAGAAAAGAGAGACTTTCCATCTGTGGAAAAAAAACCCTCACAGATGCCTATATGTGGGGAAATAAACATACATGTTATCTTAGTGGATGATCCTAGAACACAGAATTTAAAGCAAAAACTTACTTGATAACAGTTAGGATGTGCAGACCTTAACAGTTACAAATCTGAGCAACACAGAAAGGCTATATCTCTTGATAAGGGGAGGCTAAAAACATGGAAAGGAATATAGTAATACAGTGAATTCTGTTAAAACAGGTTGTGTGCATTCCTAAAAAATCATTGTTTTATGCAAAATAGTATATTAAAAATCACATGGCAATGGGAAAATGGGGTTGGGGTATAACACTTAAAAGCTCTGTCTGTGACACATTGAGAGAGCAGTATTGAAGTCTCTAGCTATAATTTTGCATTTGTTTATTTCTCCTTTTCAGTTCTATTGGTTTCTGCTTTATGAATTTTGAAGAATTATTAGATGCATACATATTAGGATCTTTATGTCCTCTTGATGGATTGACCCTTTTATGATTATGTAATGTCTCTCTATCCCTGAGAGAACTCTCTGTTTTAAAGTTTACTTTGATATTATTATAATTACTCCAGCTTTCTTTTAGTTAATATTTCCATGGTATACCTTTTCCCATTCTTTTATATTTAAAGTGGATTTCATACAGATAGCATACATTTGGGTCTTTTTTATCTAATGTGAAAACCTCTACTTTTTAATTGGAGTATTTTGACCACTTAAATTTAACATAATTTTTGTGTGTTTGGATTCAAATTTATTTCATGGTTGTTTCATATTTGTCTCATCTATCCTTTTCTCCCCCTTTTTTCCTTTTTAAAATCTCTTTTGGGGAATTCCTTGGCAGTCCAGTGGTTAGGATTCTGCACTTTCACTGCTGAGGGTCCAGGTTTGATCCCTGGTCAGGGAGCTAAGATTCCGTGAGCCGCCTGGTGCAGCAAAAAAAAAAAAAATCTCTTTTAGATTGAGTTTTTTGTTTGTTTTATCTCTACTATTTACTTATTAGTAATACCTGTCTTAATTTATCTTTTAAGTGGTTGCCCTGTGGTACACTGTATACATCTTCAGTTTATCACAGTCTAAGTATACTGGTCTAAGTATGTGGTCTTACAGTCTTATAACAATATACTCCTGTCACCTTCTCCCACTTTATGTGATGTGGTAGCCATACATTTTTACTTAGAAACCCCACAATGTATAATTAATATTTTTGCTTGAGACAATCATCTTTGAAAGTGATTAAAAAGTCTTTTATTTACGTTTTTAAAAACCATGTTCAGCACTCTATTTCTTTATCTTACTCTCTCCAGTACTTCCTTTAGTACTACGTGTAACACAGGTCTGTTGGCAGTTAATTATTTTTTGTAAATTTATTTATTTTATTTTTGGCTGTGTTGGGTCTTCATTGCTGTGTGCGGACTTTCTCTAGTTGCGACAAGTGGGGGCTACTTTTCACTGCAGTGTGCAGGCTTCTCACTGTGGTGGCTTCTCTTGTTGCAGAGCATGGGCTCTAGGCACGTGGGCTTCAGCAGTGGTGACATGCGGGCTCAGTAGTTGTGGCTCATGGGCTCTGGAGTGCAGCCTCAGTAGTTGTGGCACACGGGCTTAGTTGCTCTGTGGCACGTGAGACCCGTGTTCGAACCCGTGTCCCTTGCATTGGCAGGCAGATTCTTAACCACTGCGCCACCAGGGAATCCCTGTTGGCTGTTAATTTTCTCAGCTTTTATTTGTCTAAAAAGGCCTTTATTTAATCTTCATTTGTGAAGTATAGAATTTCTCTGAGTGCAGATTTCTGGCACTTTTTTTTCTGTCCTTACTTTAAAGAGCTGATCCACTGTCTTCTGGCTTACACTCTTATTTCCTCCTTTGTTCTTCTGTATTTAATGTTCTGGTTTTTCTAGCTGCCTCCAAGACTTTTTTTTTTTTTTTTTTTTTTTTGCGGTACGTAGGCCTCTCACTGCTATGGCCTCTCCTGTTGCGGAGCACAGGCTCCAGACGCGCAGGCTCAGTGGCCATGGCTCACGGGCCCAGCTGCTCCGCGGCATGCAGGATCCTCCCAGACCGGGGCACGAACCTGCGTCCCCTGCATCGGCAGGCAGACTCCCAACCGCCACGCCACCAGGGAAGCCCCAAGACTTTTTTTATCTTTGGTTTTCAACTGTTTGGCTCTGATGTTTCTAGGTTTAGCTTTGTTTTGTCTGTATTTTTCTTTTTTATTGTTTTATCAGCTTCTCAAATACATGGTTTGATGTCTTTCATCTTTTCTACCTTTTTTCTGTGACTCCAGTTACTTATATGTGGCTGTGTTTGATATTATTCTGGGGTTCTTGGATCTTACACGTCAGGAGAATTTTCTCAGTATTTGTGCTCCATTTTCAGCTTTTAGCTGTCCTCCCAAAGCTGTATTACAGAGGTTTATCTTTCTGCTCTTGCTCTTCCTCCAGCAGTGAGCTGCTACTACTTGTTACTTCATGCTGTACTTCTGGTGGGGGCAAGGGTGTTCTTTGTTGTTCTGATCCAGCTTCAGTTTTAGGTGTGAGCCTGGGCTTCAGTAGTGGGGTTTCCTCAGCATACCTCCCTTTTCTTCAGTGGTAGGAGACTTCTACTTTTGTATCAATTACGGATTTTGGGCCCAAGATGGGTTCTCTGCTCCTTCTCTGGGTATAGAGTATTTATCTTCTACTCCTGTCCCCCTATACTCCCATACTAGGGGATCCAGATTGTTGGCTAAATTCATCTCAGATTGGTAGCTTGCTTTAAGCAAAAGAAAATGAGTTCTCTCTTAAGGAAAAGCACCCTCAATACAGGACATTAGGATTCTCACTTATTAAATATGAGCTTTAAAAAAACTTAAAGAAATATATTGTTCGTGAGATTAAGCAGAAATAACAAAATATATTTTCCAATACCTGTTAATTAAGATAATGGATTTTTTAGATAAGTGTAAAGCATCCATTCAAAGAAATAAAAGATAAAATCAGTAAGGAAGAAAGAATGTCTAAATGGCTAGGCAGATTGTTGAATAACCCATTAGAATTTTTAGAACTAAAAATAAGTTGTTGAAATTCTAAAAAATGGATTAACTACCAGATTAGATGCAGCTGAAGAGACGTTACTAGAAAATACCGCTAAATAAATGACACAGTCCAAGTATAGGGTGACAGGAGAAGGAAAATAGGTCAGTACATTCAAAGATGTATAGGATAGGGATGATAAGACAGATATAACATGAATCATTGGATCACAAGAAGCAGAAAGAAGAATGGAGAAGCAATATTTGAAGCAATAATAATAATAATAATAATAGCAAAAAAAGCAAATAGCAATATTTGAAGCAATATTTGAAGCAATGATAGCCAGAAATCCTTCAGTAAGACCACATATGTGGACACAAAACACACACCAAGCAGGATAAATAAAAAGTAATATATACTTAAGTACTATTAGTATAACTTGAGAACACTGGATCTTAATAGCAGCCAGAGAGAAAATCAGGTTACTGCCTAAGGAATGAGACATTGCCAGAGACATCTAAATTGAAGCAAAAAATATTTGTCAATCTAGAATAATGAACTCAGGAAGCTATTTTTTAAAGTATGAGAGTTGTCAAAGAGAAATAAAGCCAGATACTAGTTAAACGCAATATAGATTTTATTCAGTAACTATTGAAATAGAGGGATAAAATTTCAATAAAACTGAGCTTAACTCCAAATACAGCAAAGGCAGCTGGGGATTTGTAGCCAACAAGCAGAGTGAAGGTGTAAGTGAATAGAAAATTACTAAGAGGAGACATCAAGGGTAGGGATATTCTTGCTAAACTGGCCTAACAGAATTCTTGCTAAATGCAGGCCAAGGGTTTATAAATCGTGGTTGGAGCATGAGGAACTTATGGGTGAGGAGATATCAAGGGTGAGGAGATTGTCACTAGACTGACAAGGTTTCATGCTGAAACTGCTCAGTAGAGACAGACATGAAAGGCCAAGGTCAAGACCTAGTCAAGAATAAGTCTCAGAGGAGCTTAACTAAAATTTAGTCAAGGAGAGAGTCTTTGTCAGAGTGTATGATTAAATTTGGATTGGTCCTGAAATAAATTATAGGAACAATATCTTTTATTGTATAATTTTGTTAGTAAAATTAAAATAGAAATACTACAGGAAGAGAGAAAATGAAACCCAGAAGAGTGCTTGAGATGAGAGGAGTGGTAAGTTATAAGAAATTAGGAAATTTATAGCTAAGTCTAAACAACATGTGGATAGAATCATTATGATATCTAATTTGTAAGGCTAAAAAAGATACTATGATAAACTAAAAAATGGTTGCATAATTGAGTTGGGAGGTGATCAAATGGCATTTGACTCTTCTCTTATTCAGAAAAAGAGGTTCAGGTTATAGAATCACCTTAGATTTTAAGTTAAATATTAATGACAGAATTTAATGGACAGCCACCTAAAGTGGAGAAACAGGTATGTATAACCTCCAAAGTTGTAAAGAGAAAAAAGTGGAAAAGATTTAAAAAAAATCAGTCTAAAACAAAGAAAGAAAGTTACAATAAAAGTAGTAGTAAAACTGTGACAAATACAAAGTAGCAAGTAAAATGGAGACAACGTGACATATTTTAATAATCACCATAATTGTATATAAAAGGACTAAATTTACCAGTCAAATTGGTTCTTCAAATAATAACCTATATCTAAGACATCAGGTTTTAGTAACTTTGTACCTTCAGCATCTTTTGCTCACTCAGCATTCTGTGTTTTATGTGTCTGCAGAACATCTCTAACAGGATACTCCAATTCCTCTAATGTGGCAAGAACTACTATTAAAATCATCATTCACAAATCACAATCTTCCCTACTAATCTTCATTTATTAGGTTCTGTGAACCTTCTACTCTTAAAACTGACATAGCAGCATTTTATTTTTCTCTCTATCATCCTTTCTTACTGATATTAGATCACTGTTATTGGTTTTTTAAAAAATATTTATTTGGGTGCATCAGGTCTTAGTTGCAGCACACAGGATTGAGGCACACGGGATTGCAACATGCGGGGTCTTTCGTTGTGGCACACCAGCTCTTTGTTGCTATGCATGGGATCTTTGTTGCGGCTTGGGCTTCTCTAGTTGTGGTGTGTGGGCTCCAGAGCACGCGGGCTCACTAGTTGCCGCACGTGGGCTTAGTTGCCCTGTGGTATGTGGGGTCTTAGTTCCCAGACCAAGGATTGAACCTGCGTCCCATGCACTGAAAGGTGAATTCCTAACCACTGGACCACCAGGGAAGTCCCTAGATCACTATTATTGTTATACTTTTGTAAAAGTGTTTAAAAAATATTTTTATTTTCTCATTTTCCACTGACACCACCCAAAACACTAACCATATTGTTTTAGTTTGTTCTAGTTTCTAAATGAAATTATAGTTTTCCCCCCAAAGCATCTAATTTATCATGTTAGTAGCCTGAGTTACATTTTTCCCAATGTGTAATATATGAAATTTAAGTTTTTCTCTTCTAATGATGTTTTTTTAAAATATTTATTTATTTATTTACTTAGGCTGTGCCAAGTCTTAGTTGAGACATGCGGGATCTTTCTTTTTTAGTTGCGGCATGCGGGCTCATAATTGCAGCATGTGGACTTCTTAGTTGCAGCATGCAGACTCTTAGTTGCGGCATGCAGACTCAGTGGCGGCATGCATGCAGGATCTAGTTCCCCAACCAGGAATCAAACCTGGGCCCCTTGCATTGGGAGCATGGAGCCTTACCCACTGGACCACCAGGGAAGTCCCTTAATAATGCTGGCACAAAACTGGGGGTGCTAAACTCCCATTTAATCCTTCCTGAGTATCACCCATATATATGCTTTCCTTCCCTACAGCCCTATGTTTGATTCCTATGTACTCAGTGATTCTCATGAATTAATATGTGAAAAGTACATGGAACAGAGCCTGGCTCATGGAGATGGTTTGTTATTTTTCTTGTTGTTATTGTCATTATTAATATTTTTAAACATTTTTCTTGTTTTTTTGTTTTTTTACTCTTTTTAGATTATTTCTTGACTTTGTTGAACATCTGAGGCAAAGGAGAAAAATAATATATTTCCATAAATAATTTTTTGAGCAAAAAAGAGCACTCTGCTTAAAATTATATTTTCACAAAACAAGTAATATCTATAAGATGAAAAATACCCAAACTCATATTTAGAATTTGGAAATTATCCCCTCTACATATTAATGACTAAATTGGTCATAGTTCAGTATTTGTACAGCAGATTCATATAATGCTTCATTTACCATGATAAAAATTATTAATATTCAGAGGGAGCTATACATTTTGCCATTGTTTGATTTTCTTATTCATTTCAAAAGATAGTACTAAAAAAAATCTGTTTTATAATTTTTATATCCTTTATAAGTCCAGAACAGCAACAACAAAAAAATTTCTACCCTTTCCTCTAAAAAGCCTTCATAGATCCCCTCAAAAAAAAACAATCTTTACCTGTTCCCACTCTCATAATCCTTCATTTCTCTTTTATGTGTTTATTACATTCTGCAATATAGTATAGCTGTATTTGTGCATCCACTTTCCACATTTCCTCTACTATGTACTAAGGTCCTGGGGTCAGGATTAAGGTTTATTCATTGATGTGCCCCTCCCAAAGAATTTGGTCTAATAGCTGGTATAAACTCAGTACTAGCATATTTGTTTTTAAATAATTTAGCCCTTTTTGGTTAGTGATCCAAAAAGGGATGTTATTCCACTATATAAAATGCTATATTTATTAATTAGTTTTTTTTTTATACTCAGTGCTTGCCTTAAGGTGGCCATCCACTGATTTTTATTTAAATACTTGTGGTTTTCTACTTCCTTTGTCTTTGTGCTTCAGATCCTGTCTTTACCATTCATGAAACAGAATAGAAACTATATCTATTAAAGATCAGTTTAGAATTTATTGATATAAAAGAGAAAGCTTGAAATTCTCTGTATTTATGTGCTTTTTAACAGTGCTTTGAAATGAATGATTTGTTTTAAATATTGATTATACCCATTAATGAGATATTTGTACATTATTTTCATAATAAAAATTATAGATTTAATAAGCAGTTATTTTTAAGAGGTATTTCCAACAAATCTTGGTATTTCCCATTAGCTTATAATATATGTGTATACATGTTGCAACATGTATTCATTTTAGTTTATTTTTAATTTTTATCCTTTGAAGTAAAAATATTTTGATAAATCTTAAAATTTAAGCTCAAGGTTCCCCAGCTTTTATGAAATGTTTTGTACTTGTTTTGATATACATTATCTGCTGTAGATTCTAATTCTTGATAGTGTATGGATATTGAATGAGGCTGTTTTCTTATGTATATTATGCTTTCTCCAAAAAGAGCATACCTTATTTTGTTATATAACTTATAATGGATATTGGATCATTACTTAATTGTTACTCTTGATGAGTGAGAGGGCCTTTATATTGATTCATTCAGAAGACACTACAAAAGAATTAACTTCTGAATGCACATATTGAATTTTAAACCTTTAGATTCTTGTTCAAAAATTACAGGTTTGAATAAAATTTGAGACTTGTGTTTTGAAAAGCACACTGCTTGTTAAGGACCATTATTAATTCCATATCCACTCAAGGTATTCAAAGGAAATCAGAGGTAAACACTTGTAAGACCATGGGTTATAGTTGGGAAAAGAAGGGGAAAAAAAGAAAAGACAACTGAGTATTTTAAATTTCAGCAATTAATAGAGGATGTTTATGTTACAAAGGAGTATTGTCCAGTGTTGTGATAGAATGAGATGTACAGAATGTAATAAATTTTAAATTTCAGTGTAAATAGAACTTGAAATTGTAGAGATGTTTGTAAAGACATATTGGGAAGCAGATATGAAACAGTGTCATTTCCTTGATGTTTAATGTTTAAATTCTAAGCAAAGCCAAAATGGGAATGTAAACCAGCTTAGTGAAAGTCTTGGTTGAACTTGAACAATTTCTGGCAAATTAATAGTCTGTCATTTCTAGAAAGAATACATTTATTATGGCCTTGTGGAGTGATATTGTGGTTACCCAATATGAATATAGTTGGAAAAAGTATTTTTCCCCACAGAATGGTAACTACAGTCTATTTTGTCTAATGATGCTTGGAGACAGTGGGCTCTGGACAGGTTTTTGAACAGGGTCATCATTGTTATATTGCAAATACTGAACAGGAAGATAACAAGATGAAGTCTAGCTGAGAATTCTTAGGATAAATAAATGTAAGTATCAGTGAATATTTTAGGTCAGGTCCTCCATGGTTTTAAATATAAATAAAACCCAGAAATGTAGAGATCTGGGTTTAAAAACAAAAAAATACATTAACATATTAAATTTGTCACAGAAAATTTAAGATGAGGAAAAGTTAGCATTTGATGGTTGGATAGGTTAACTTTTGCAAAAACTCTTAGAGTATAACCTGAATATACTAAAACTAAAAACAGGCTTCCGTGGTGGCACAGTGGTTGAGAGTCTGCCTGCCGATGCAGGGGACACAGGTTCGTGCCCTAGTCCGGGAAGATCCCACATGCCGCAGAGCGGCTGGGCCCGTGAGCCATGGCTGCTGAGCCTGCGCGTCTGGAGCCTGTGCTCCACAACGGGAGAGGCCACAACAGTGAGAGGCCCGCGTACCACAAAAACAAACAAACAAAAAAACAAATGGATCTGGCCCTCTGGCAGTCTTCCTTGTCTCTTTGATGTTACATTTCTTGGTAGACATTTGTATTCTTTGTAAGTCACATGAGTAGAGAATGAATAAGAAAGTAGGCTACAGGTCTCCTTAAGCAGGAACAAATTGGTACTTTTCCATAAATTTAATTTGGTATTAACAGTATAATAAATTAGCAATATATAAGAGAAAATTAAAATAATTTTAAAAAGAGGAGAATTGAACTAGAAACATGTAAATCATAGAGATTTAGCTGCAGTATTTTAAGTATATCATGTAAAGTCTAATCTGTATCCTTCAAAAGATCAAATCAGTCCTCTGATATTTCTCCAGGGTACTCTTACCTACTAATCATTGCCTCTCTGTTTCTCTGCATTTCCAACACCTGGATCAGTCTTTTTTTTTTTCAAAGTCTGTCTTTCTTTATTCACTGTGATTTGTATTTATTTTTAACCTATATTAAGTCTTGAAGTACATATTTATAAATTGTTAAATGTAGATGGGTTCATTCTAAGTTTTTATCCCCCATTTCTGCTCTGTCAGGTTTTGTTTATTTCTTCTAAGCCAAAAGGATGAGGGACATGAACATCTTGGATTACTCTTATTTCAAGAAACTGAGTCAATCATATAAAAGGGCATTTGTATGTAAGTGTAAGTTTATCATAATAGTAATAAAATTAATAACTTATAGTGTTTTTTTTTTCTCTTTTCCAGAAGTCTGCAAAGTTGATAATCAGCTAGAGCAGAGTCAGGAAATCCAGGGCAGACATTTCGGGAAAACTCCGTTTATCAACAACAAAACACTGACTATAGAGAGAGGTAATGTATTAGGAAAAATGTTTAATTTCAGCACATACCCAGTTTCTTCTGTAAAAATACCTTGTAAATGTGACACAAGTGGTATGAGTTTGAAATATATTTCAGAATTAATTATTGAGAAAAACTATTTAAGAAAGAAGTCTGATGATCTCAGCGCATATGGAAAATTATTCCTTCATATTAACCATGAAAAAACTCATGTGGGAGAGATACCTTATGAATTCATTCAAAATGGAAAGTACCTCAGTCATAATGAAGACTTCATGCCATATGAGAAAATTAAAAATGTAGAGCATTCTTTTGACTACAAAGAACGTGGGAAAGATTTCTGTGAGAAGACACTTTTCATCACATATAAACAAGCTCACAAGGGAGAGAGTCCTTGTGAACATAGGGAATGTGATAAAACATTCTGTAATTATTCAAGCCCCCAAAAAGGAGAAAGTCTTTATGAGTTTAATGAATATGGTAAAGCCTCTGAGAAATTATCTCTCTTGAAACATAGAGTTCATTTGAAGGTGAAAGATTATGAACATATTGAAAAAGTGGATAATTTCAGCAGATCAAACTTTCCTGACACAGGAGAGAGAACATTTGAATCTAACAGCCTGAGGGAACCTTTCTGGGAGAAGTCAGTTCTTAATGTAACTCAGAGAACAGGCATAGGAGACAATGTCTATGAATGTAATGAATGTGAAAAAGCATTCTGTGAAAAATCAAAACTCACCAAACATCAGAGACTACATACAGGAGAGAAACCCTATGAATGTAACGAATGTGGGAAATGCTTCTCTAGGAAGTCACTTCTCACTTTACATCAGAGAATCCACACTGGAGAGAAGCCCTATAAATGTAATGAATGTGGGAAATCCTTCTCTAGGAATTCACACCTCACAATTCATCAGAGAACTCACACAGGAGAGAAACCCTATGAATGTAAGGAATGTAGAAAAAGCTTCTACCATAAGTCATATCTCACAGTACACCAGAGAATTCACACAGGGGAGAAACCCTATGAATGTAATCAATGTGGGAAAACCTTCATAAGCAACTCAGTTCTCACAGTACATCAGAAAACACACACAGGTGAGAAACCCTATGAGTGTAGTCAATGTGGGAAATTTTTCTCCAGGAATTCATACCTTACAGTACATCAGAGAACTCACTCAGGTGAGAAACCATATGAATGTAAGGTATGTGGGAAAACCTTCTGTCATAAGTCAGATGTCACTAAACACCAGAAAACTCACATAGGGAGGAAACCCTACAAATGTAATGAGTGCGAGAAAACCTTCAGTCGCAATTCAGGCCTAAAAGTACACCAGAGAACACACACAAAGGAGAAACCCTATGAATGTAATGAGTGTGGGAAATCATTCTCTGAGAAATCAGTCCTCACGGTACATCAGAGAATACACACAGGGGAAAAACCTTATAAGTGTAATGAATGTGGAAAAACCTTTTACAATAAGTCAGATCTCACTAAACACCAGAGAACTCACACAGGTGAGAAACCCTATGAATGTAAGGAATGTGGGAAATTCTTCTCTAGAAATTCATACCTTACAGTACACCAGAGAGCTCACACAGGGGAAAAACCCTATGTGTGTAAAAAATGTGGGAAAACCTTCTACTATAAGTCAGACTATACAGTACATAAGAGAACACACAGAGGGGAGAAGTCTTCTCACTGTGATCAGTGTGGGAAAACCTTCACTTGCAATTCAGTCCTCAGATCACATCAGAGAACTCACACAGGGGAGAAGCCCTATGAATGTACGGAGTGTGGGAAATCTTTCTCTGAGAAATCAGTCCTCACTGTACATCAGAGGATACACACAGGGGAAAAACCTTATAAGTGTAATGAATGTGGGAAGCCCTTCTATCATAAGTCAGATCTCACTAAACATCAGAGGACACACACAGGGGAGAAACCCTATGAATGCAGTCATTGTGGGAAAACCTTCAGTTGCAACTCAGGTCTCAAAGTACATCAGAGAAGACACATAAGGTAGAAACCCTATGAATGTATTGAGTGTGGGAAAACCTCTAAGAAATCAGTTCTCACAGTACATTCAAAATTATATACAGGGGAAAAAATTTTTTTAATTTAGCAATGAGAGAAATCTTAGTATCTAGCATTTCATACCTTGAAATACTATGGAGAATTCACACAGAACATGACCCCTATGAATGTCAAGTGGCAAATTTTTTTACCCTAAGTCATATTCCAAAGTAAATGAAAGAGTAACCACAGGGGAAATTACTATGAATGTAATGAATATCTATTAATAAGACAACTAAAAAATGAATTCATGTAGAAGAAACCCTACTAATGTATATGGGAAATGGGGGGAAATATTATAAGTTAGGGCTTGTTAAACAAATAACTTACGTAGGAGATAATCCTGTGAATCAAATGTATGTAGGAAAATGTTCTTCCAGAACTTGGCCATTACTAACGGTCAGATAAACCACACCTAGGGAGAACTGTCAACATCTTGTATTTTTTTGAAAACTTCATACACAAGTTGTACTTGCTGTATGTCAGGGAAATAATAGGGAAGAGATCTGAAGAATACAGCAAATATAGTTGAGCCTATTTCAAGAAATGCCATTTTACTGAACAAGGCGATGTTGAGATGAAGTCTTAAAGATGTTTTGAATGTGAAGGCTTTAACAGAATTCAGACTTTATTATATCTGAATATTGTTTTGAAGGAAGTCTGTCAACTTAGGAAGTATGGACAGAAATTTTCCTTTAGATATGATGTTATTCTAAAAGTTATATTTTGCACTTATTTCAAATCTTTTAGTAGAAATAAAACTGAAAATAGACATTTATGAAAATATTAACTGGAATATGAAGCTTTTTTAAAAGCACAAATAAATTGAATAATCTTAGTCTCTGATTCTACTTTTGGAGAAACACGTATCAGCCCATGGCCTTCCACATCATGAGCCATCACATGTTTTTGATGAGTCTGCACCCCAACTGTGCTGTTACCCATGCAAATACAGTTGGTCCTTCATGTCTGTGTTTTCCTATCTGCGGTTCTGTGGTTGGTTGAATCCACATATGCAGAACCCAAGAGTATGGAGGGCCTACTGTAAAGAACTTGAGCATCAGCTGATTTTGGTATATGAAGAGGTGTCCAGGAACCAGTCCCCAGCAGATACTGAGGGATGACTGTACTGCCTAATTGTCCGGTTCATCCAGGGGCTTACCTCTAGGGGATCTCAGAATGGACTAGATCCCCAGAACAATTGCCAGGATCAGCCAGGGGCAGCATTGAGACTGCTTCTGCTTCCTCTTCTTAGGTTCAGTAACCGGAAACATTGAGTGTGAATGAAGCTAGAGTACTGGCTAGAATACTCTAGGACATAAGACCTCAGTGCTCCCATTTACATTTACAGGAAGCTTTTCATAGCCCATTCTACATCCTATAGCTGTTACCACCTTCCACAGTATTCTAAATTTGGTTAATACTGATCCCACATGTCTCCTTACTTTTACAATAATACACATATATTATTGCGTGTATGTGTGTGATATAATATTGTTTTACAGGTATATCACTGGGAACATGTTCTGCAACTTTTGTCTTCAAATGCATGGCTTTGGTATTTATACATGTTGATATATTTTGCTTTAGTTGACTCATTTTAATAAAACGTAATATATGGGGTCTTCTGTGGCAGTCCAGTGGTTAAGACTTCACTTTCCAATGCAGCGGGTGTGGGTTCGATCCCTGGTCAGGGAGCTAAGATCCCACATGCCTTGTGGCCAAAAAACCAAAACATAAAGCAGAAGCAATATTGTAACAAATTCAATAAAGACTTTAAAAATGGTCCATATTAAGAAAACTTAAAAAAAATAGCATAATATATGACTATGTAACTATAACAATATTGTCCATTTTTCTGTTTATGATTTTTAAATTTTTCAGTTTCAATATAAAGTAATAAGGTTTGAGTTTTTTTTAAATCAACTTTGAAGTATAATTTAAATGTGGTAAAATATACCCTATTTAAGTAGCTGATTTAATGAGTTTTAATAATAGTTTAACCATATGTAATAACTCCTGCAATTAAGAAAGACAGCATACCCTTTATGCAGAAGTGTTCCTCATTTCCCTTCCCAGTCCCTCCTGGGATGTCCCTCTCCCTTCTGGCCCCTGGCAAACCAGTGATCTGCTTTCTAGCACTAGGTTAGATTGATTTTTTTAATTGCATTTCACATAAATGGAATTATACAAGATGTCCTCTTGTTTGTCTTCTTTCATTCAGCATGATTTTGAGATTCATACATGTTTTAGCATGTATCAGTAAATACCTTCATTTTTATTGCTGTATTCATACAGTATTCAAAATTCATACAGTATTCCACTGTATGCATATATTACAGTTTTTTAATCCATTCACCTGTTCTTTGCAGTTTTTGATTGTTAAGAACATAGCTGTAATGAACTCAATGTGCATTTTTGTGTAGACTGGTATTTTTATATCTCTCGGTTAAATACTTAAGAGTAAAATTTCTGGGTTGGTAGGGTTATTATGTGCAATATCAAACTTTTTTGAAGTGGTTGTTCCATCTTACATTTCCGTCAGCAGTGTGCAAGACTTGCAGTTGTTCCACATTTCTGTCAACGCTTGGTATTGTCACTTTTTGATGTAGCCATTCTAAGGAGTGCATAGGTTTTTCATTGCAGTTTTCATTTATATCCCTGATGAATAATGACATTAGGCATCTTTCAGTTACTTATTGGCCATTTGTATATCTTATTTTGCGAAGCACCTGTTCATATCATTTGCCTCTTCTTAGTTTGGGTTGTTTGTCTTATTATTGAGTTATAAGAGTTCTTTGTTAATTGTGAATATTTTCCCCAGTCTGTGGTTTTTCACAAAAAGCTTTTCATTTTGATGAAGTTCAGCTTATCAGTTTTTTCTTTTCTTAGAAATCTTTGCAGATCCAATGGCATCGAAGATTTTTTCCCCATGTTTTCTAAATGTTTTAACTCTATGTTTAGGTGTAGGATCTATTTTGAGTACATTTTGTATGTGGTCTTTGGTAAGGGTCTAGATTTATATTACTTCATTTGAATATTCAACTGTTTCAACTCCATTTGTTGAAAAGACTACCCTTTCCCCACTGAATTAACTTGGCATCTTTTTAAAAATCATTTGATTATTTGTTTATGTGGGGGGGGTCTATCTATGGACCCTTTATTTTGTTCCTCTGACCTTTATATCTTCTTTACACTGTCTGTGTTCCCTTATCTTTATAGTAAATCTTTTTGGAAATAGTATAAGTTCTCTAACTTTGTTCTCCTGTTTCAAAATTGTTTTGGTTATTCTAAGTCCTTTGCATTTTCACATACATTTTAGAATGAACTTGTCAATTTCTTTTTAAAAAAAGGACTGCTTTAATATTGTTTTATGATTTCACTGACTCTATAAGTCAGTTTGGGGAAAATTGGCCTCTTAATAATATTGACTCTACTGATCCATGAATATGATATATCTCACCATTCAATTGGTGTCTCAGTGAAAAGAGAAATCTTAGCCTGTGGAGGCAAAGAGGCTTCCTTGACAAGGTGCTTGTGCTGGTTGGGTCTCTCTTGTCATTTCGGCCCACCTACCTCTGTTTCTTGGTAGGGGAGGGGGGTGCCTCCCCACGCTGCCTGTTGTTGGATGGGATCTTCTAGATCAGTCCCCTTTGCCAGCGGTTCTGGCTTGCCTGGAGCTGTCAAAAGGACTCCCTTTTAATCTGGGGAGAAGAATGAAACTACCTACTTTCTGTTGCTAGGTTGAGGGTTGGGAAACAGTGAGTCTGGATGGCCTTCTTCTGTTGAGTGGAGGGACTGCTACAGTTGTTCCTCCAGTCCTGGGGTCATAAACCAGTTTGCCTTTTTCTTAACACTTTTCACAGTTCACTGTTGATTGTCTCATATTGTTTCATAGGAAGAGTTTTACAGAGAGGAGCAGGGAGAAATGGCTCTACACCATATTGTATAAACCAGTAGTTTGCTTTTGTTTTTTATTTATCTCATCTATACTTTTGGCCTCCTTTCCTCTCACCTTTTTGAATTTGAATGTATATTTTCCATATTCCATTTTATCAGTGCTATTGGCTTATTTATTATACTTCTTTTTAAAATTACCATATAGATGTTTCTTTTAAATTTACAGTACGCTTCTTTAATTTGTCAAGTCTACTTTTAAGTAATAGATCATTTAATATTTAAAATACATGAGTGTACTTAAATTTCTCCTATTATGCACTGTTTTTATCATATTTTCCATTTCTTTGTTCATTATCAATCTCACGATATACTATTGTGCTTACTTTAAAATTTCTTTTTAAATAAATTTGAGTGAAAAGTATTTTATATTTGTCTCCTTATTTTACCAATTTTGATGTTTCTTATTACTTTGTGTGTATTCACATTTTCATCTGATATCATTTTGCTTTAGCCTAAGAGAATTTCATTTAACATTTCTTGTAATGCAGTACTTCTGGTAATGAATTTTCACAGGTTTTCGTTTCTTTATTTGGAGGGGAGTTATTTTGCCTTTTTGTGAAGGTTATTTTAGCTGGATATAGAATTATATGTTGGTAGTTTGTTTTCTTCTAAGGCTTTAAAGATGTCATTTCATTGTCTTTTGCCTTAGATAGTTTGTGATAAGAAGTCTGAGGAAATTTTTATCTTTGTTCCTCAGTACATGTTCCCCCCCCCAGACTCATTTAAACTTTTTTTAAAACTTTTTTGTTCATATCTTTTTCAGGAAATTGATTATGATGTGCCTTGGTTGGGTTTTTTTTTTTTTTTTGCATTTATCATGCTTAGGGTTCTTTGATCTTAGGGTTGTAGTTTTGGTCAGTATTGGAACCCATTTGCCTATTTATTTAAAAAATATTTTCTTGTCTCTCTTTTCTCTTCTTCTAATGATTTAGTTACATATATTTTAGACCAGTAGATATTGTGTCATTGACACTAAGCCTTTTATTTTATTTTATTTTATTTTGTTTTGTTTTTTCTGGTGCTGTATACCCCACAGCTATTTCCCATTATTAATATCTTTATATGGTACATTTGTTATAATTAGTGAACCAATATTGACACCTTATTGTTAACTGAAGTTCATATCGGTAGTTTAATATTTAGATATCCTTAACTTTTCCCTAATGTCCTTTTTCTTTTCCAGAATCCCATACCTATCAGCACTTAGTCCCAATTATACCCTCATCCTCATCCCTAACAACCACTAAATCTTCTTTCTGTCTCTATGGAGTTGCCTATTCTGAACTTTTTATATATAAATTGAGTCATATACTACGTGGCCTTTTTTTGTCTGGTTTCTTTCTCTTAGCATTATATTTTCAAGGGTCATCCTTGTTATAGCATCCTTGTCATAGCATGTTATAACACGTTATAGCATGTTCATTCCTTTTTATGACTGGATAATATTACATTGTAGAGTTACCATATTTTGTTTATCCATCCTTCAGTTCATGGACATTTGGATGGTTTCTGCCTTTTTTTTTTTTTTTTTTTTTTTTGTGGTACGCGGGCCTCTCACTGCCGTGGCCTCTCCCGTTGCGGAGCACAGGCTCCGGACACGCAGGCTCAGCAGCCATGGCTCACGGGCCCAGCCACTCGGCGGCATGTGGGATCCTCCCGGACCAGGGCACGAACCCACGTCCCCTGCATCGGCAGGTGGACTCTCAACCACTGTGCCACCAGGGAAGCCCAGTTTCTGCTTTTTGACTGCTATAAATAATGCTGCTATGAACACATATATTACATGTTTTTGTGTGAATTTTTTTATAACTAGGAGTGGAATTACTAGGAACTTGCCAAACTTTTCCACAGCAGCTGCACCATTTTACATTCCCACCAGCAATGTATGAGGGTTCCAGTTTCGCTAATACTTACCAGCACTTGATATTTTGTATTTAAAAAATTTTAGGCATCCTAATGGGTGTGAGTGGTATCTTATTGTGGTTTTGATTTGCATTTCCCTAATAACTAATGATGTTGAGCATTTTTCATGAACTTGTTGGCCACTAGCATGTCTTCTTTGGTGAAATGTCTATGCAGTAGATTATTTTCCCATTTTTAATTGGATTCTTTTGTTTGTTTTTGAGATATAAGTGTTCTATATATATTCTGGGTTGTATACCTTTATCGGGTATATAATATGCAAATATTTTCTCTCATATTGAAGGTTGCCTTTTTACTCTTGATAATGTCCTTCCTTTGATGCAGAAATGTTTTAAATTTCAGTCAACTCCAATTTATCTTTTGTTGTTTGGTTTCATATATAAGAAATTATCTAATTCAAGATTATGATTTTCACCTATTTCCTTCTAATAGTTTCATATTTTTAGCTCTCACACTTAGGTCTTTGTCTGTTCTGAGTTAATTTTTGTATATATTTTGAAGGAAATGTCTGACTGCATTCTTTTGCATGTCAATAACCAGTTGTCCCAGGACGATTTGCTGAAGAGACTGTTGTTTTTCTATTGAATGATTTGGTACCCCTACCCCCATTGAACATTAATTGAGCATAGATGTATGGGTTTATTTCTGGACTCTAAATTCTATTTTATTGGTCTATATGTCTATCCTTCTGTTAGTACCACACTGTTTTGTTTTGTTTTTGTGGCCGCATCATGTGGCATGTGGGATCTTAGTTCCCCAACCAGGGATCGAACCCATGCCTCCTGAATTGGAAGCACAGGGTCTTATCCACTGGACCAACAGGGAAGTCCCAGTACCACACTGTTTTGATTACTATAGCTTTGTAATGAGTTTTGACATCAGAATACGTGAATCTTGAAACTTTGTTCTTCTTTTTTATTATTGTTTCTGCTGTTTGGGGTCCCTTGCAATTCCTTGTAAATTTGAGGATCACCTCTTCCATTTCTGCAAAAAAAAGCTGTTTGGATTTTGATAGGGATTACATTAAATCTGTAGATTGCCTTGGGTAATATTGTCATCTGAACCATATTAAGTCTTCCAGTCCAGGAACATGAGATGTCATTTCATTTATTTAGGTCTTTAATTCTTTCTGTGATGTTTTGTAGTTTCAGTGATTTTTGTGGGTTAATCTTGTATAGTGCCACTTGATGAATTGTTTTGGATTTAATCCCTTTTTGTGTGAATTTATTGGGATTTTCTATTTGTAGCTTCACCTCAAATGCCATCCATCACCTTAGGCAACATCAGTCTGTAAATATTTTTGACAGATGCCCCCCAGGAAGCAACTTTAGCACTGGGCCAGTTTTGAATTAGCTGAAAGAAATACAAGGCCTTTGAGCTGTGCTATCAGACAGGTCAGATAAATATAAGTGTTTGTGAGTGGGGTTTGTTGTGATTCTTCTAATATTGGAAATGTGGGCTATTATTTTGACATTTTATTCCTAAGCTGGAGAGTGAGGACCATGATGGGGGCAAGTTAGAATGTCCCACAGTTTCACTGTTCTTACCAAAAATCAGCCATGTTCCTTGAATTTGCATTCTGACTTGGATGCAAGGCTTTAATTAAATTCCAGATTTCATAACGTTGATTCTGACAGTTTTTGCCCATATTTTTGTTGCTTTTATGGAGTTGCATAATTTTGAGTTCCTTACTCCACCATTTTTGCTGACACCACTGTGATCTATTTTGAGTTAACTTTTTGCTAAACTTGTAGGTCTGTGTCTGTGGTCATTTTTTTGGATATGGATTTCTAGTTGTTCACTCCCATTTGTTGACAAGACTATCCTTTCTCCATTGAATTCTGATAAGAATGACCTGGGCTCCTAGAGATGACTCTCTAAAGGCGCAGAGAAAGAATGTAAGTTCTGGGACTTCCCTGGTGGTGCAGTGGTTAAGACTCTGCACTCCCAATGCAGGGGGCCCAGGTTCAATCCCTGGTCAGGGAACTAGATCCCACATTCATGCTGCAACTAAGGAGCCCACAAGCTGCAACTAAGTAGCTGGTGAGCTGCAACTAAGGAGCCCACAAGCCACAACTAAGGAGCCCACTGCTTCAACTAAGACCCAGCGCAACCAAATAAATAATAAATACATATTTTTTAAAAAAGAGGGCCAACTTTTAAAAAATTTATATATATATATATATATATATATATATATATGAATACAAATTCTACCAAGAAGGACTTTTGTTCCCTGAGTCCAGATTTTTAACAATATCTATAACACTTTTGAGATGAATAGGGAAGTTTTGGGGATTGGTAAAAAGGTTAGGTGGGCTTTGAATTGCTTCTACAGCTGCATTTTTGTTCTTGCTAAGACTAAATTCGTAAGACAAGGACAGTTGTTCTTAATTCCTTAGAGAGTTGGGTTGCAACCTGAATGACATCAAGAAGCTAACCCACTCATCAGACAGTATTATCTTTAGCTTGCTCCCTTATGTTATAGAGGAGATCCTCAACCAAGATGGAAATCAAAAGATTCCATTGGCCTTGATTTAGAGCTGTTTCCCTTTGGAATGCTTTTCTTCCTCTGGGTACACAGTTTCATTTCAGCTTAGGGGAGAAGGCCTTTAAAAAGTTCCTATGGGGCTCTGAATATCAGCTTCCAGTTTGGTCAACTTTTGATCATAGTGCCCCTTAAAAAATTTTTTTCCCGATATCTTACCAGGTTTCAGCTGAGACAAACAGTAAATATACCTATCAGTATTGAATAACCTCTTGGACACAAGAGGCCTCCCAAAAAGCGGGTGCAAAAGATACTGCCCTCCCAAGATGCAGAACCAGTCCCAAAGATAGCCAAAAGAAAGTAAGACAGTCCCTCTGGGAGCTAGCAATGGTTGATAGGATCCTAGCCGCAAATGGGGTGCAACCCACCTTTTCTGTCAGGCCACATTTTTTGGCCTCCAACCTGACTGTTGAGCTGCCTGCATATGTAAGAACCAACAATTTCCATGTCCCAGGCATGCAGAAAACCAAGCCAGTTCTCAGAACACAATATAAGACAAACAAGAAAGCAGTAGTTGTCCTTGGAAGAGAAAGGATGACAACAAATGGGTATCTCAAAACCAAATTCACAAGAATCTGAATTTGGAAAGAAAGGGACAATATGAAATTTTATCTTTCTCTCTCAACCAGGCACTACATAGATCTAGGACAGTTGACTCTGGTAAGAATTCTCACCCTTTGCTGGCTCTGCCAGTTTTCCTAGGATCCCATCTACAGGCTGTGGAGCAATTTGGGTAGAGAGAGAGTTGCCCCAGAATCTACCATACTTTGGCAGTTTTCCACTAATTTTTAGTTTTGTTGCAGGAGAGAGAAATGTCATGTCCTGGGATGTGTGAGTGAATCCCTGGGATGGACCACCAAGTGAGGGTCCTTGGCTTCAAGCAGGAAAGAATTCAAGAGTGAGCCAAAGTAAAGTTAAAGCAAGTTTATTTAGAGAGATACATATTCTATAGGCAGAATGCAGACGGGCTGAGAGAATGGCCCCAGGGTATAGGGTTGTTAGTTTTTATGAGCTGGGTAATTTAATATGCTAATGAGTGGGAGAAATGTTTTAACTATTTTGGGGAAAGGATGGAAATTTCCAGGAATTGGGCCACTGCCCACTTTTTGACCTTTTATGGTCAGCCTCGGAACTGTCATGGTGCCTGTCGTGGCACTGGTGGGTGTGTCATTTAGCATGCTTATGTATTACAGTGAGCGTACAATGAGGCATAAGGTCTCCTGGAAGTCAGATCTTCTGCCATCTTGGGCCTAGTTGGTTCTAATAAGTTTCTGTCATATTCTGTTTTTCTTAAAGGCCATGTCCCCCTTCTCATTCTTTTAGTGGTTGTGCCCTGCCCCCCTTCGTTCCTTTCTCAGTTTCTCTTAGCTGTTTAAGGGAATAATTGCTAGAAGTTTGCTGGAGGATTCCTCGGAGTCCTGTCAGTCCTGAGTGCCCCATATGGTGTCTTCTCTGGGGGTGAAAATGGGGGCATTCAAGTTTTTATGGAAGGATTTGACAAAGGACAATCTTTTTTCCACTATCCCAGTTTATTACAAATGAGACACTAGTTTCTGGGCCAGTGTTTTGGTGATGGACCCCTAGGAGGGTACAACAGGGGAGGTTCAGGTGTTCTAGGTTTCTGGCCTTGGAGCTGTTGCAGCTATAAGGCGACTAACTTGGTAGTCTTTTGTTTATAGCCTTACAATGTCTTCAGAGTGGAAAGGCAATTAAGATAGTTAGTAGACTGAGTACTCAGGTAAATGAGGGTAGAAAGGGAGTGGTCGGAGACACATCAGTCATTTAGTCTTTTGTTTTAGGTACATTTTGTGTCTTTAATTTTTCATTAGCCTTTGTAATGAGTCTTTCAGTGATGCTGTTTTGGAATCTTGAAGTCTTTTGGAGGCTTCTGCATATAAAATAAGTATCCCATTCTGTTTGTTTGATTTGGGAGCCCTTGCTTTCAAGTGTACTTCTCAAATGAATGATCATATCTAATTGGAACATTCCCCATAATGGCCATTGTAATTCTAGGTTATCTTAGTAAAATTTTGCCATTTTTGGGACTACAGCTTTTAGGAGCACAGTTCTTGAGGTGTGCTGGAAGGTGGCACACTCAATTCTTTGAAACTTGAAGATCCCATTTCTTTAATCTTGGATCTCTCAGAACCATATTAATACCTAAGAGGGATGTGCCATTGGGTTGGGGATTTTGCGGTGCTTTACAGTGTACCTCATTGCAAGGAAATTTTCTCGAGGTTGACAGCTGACCTAGTGTCAATCTAACCCATTCCATGACTAGCTTATTTTAGCACAGGAGTCTTAAGAGTTAGGTGGCGAACACACCATTTAAGCGTTCAACCCATGCTCACCAATTTTGCAGGTTTGGTTTCTCAGTGAGATTCCCATTAATAACAGATCTGTTATTCCTTTATGTCATGTGTACATTAGCAGAAATCAACAGTAATTGAAGAAATAGAACTGTGGACACCAGCAGTAATCAAAGAAATGGTCCTTTGGAGTGGCCAAGAGAAGGCCTTAGATGTACACCAACAAAACCAGCAGTTCTTAAAGTGGAACTATGGACTGATCCAGTAGAACCCAACAAAGCAGAATTGTGGACTAACCACATTGAGGGTTAAATGTAAAATTGGGAAAAAATAAAAGAATTCATAAAAAAGAGAAAAAGGAAGGGAATGGATAGGAGAGGTAAAATTAATAGAAGGTACAGAGTAGATGGAATTTTAAATATATCAATATTAATTACAGTAATTGTAAATTGACTAGAGTACAGAATTTGACAGACCCCTTTTAAAAATAGTATCTACATTTTATTTACAATAGATATAAAACATAGTGAAATAGAATGAGTGAAAACAAAAGTATGGAAAACGTTCTACAAACACACCAATAGAAAATTAAAGTAAAATTATCTGTATTCACAGGTGACATGATCTAATGTATAGAAAATCTTAATTCACTAAAAAACAATTAGAACTAATAAACCAGTTCAGCAAGTTTGCAGGATACATCAGTATACAAAAACTCAATTGTATTTTTACACATTTGCAAATAACAACTCAGAAATGAAATTTAAAAACTCATTCTATTTACATAGCATCAAAAAGAATAAAATACTTAGGAGTAAATTTGACAAAAGAACTGCAAAACTTATAATCTGAAAAATGCAAAACATTGTTGAAAGAAACTTTGAAATGACCTTTAAGTACCTGGGAAAAACATCTCACATTCATAGATCAGGTGGATACAATAAATGTTACAGCTGAGATAAATAAAATAGAAAAACAAGACAAAATGTAAAAAATTTCTTTGAAAAGATCAACAAAATTGGCAGATCTTTATTTAGCTAGATTGACTTTTAAAAAAGAATTCATATTACTAATATCAGAAATGAAAGTGGGGATATTACTAATGATTTTACAGAAATGAAAGGATTATACAAGAATAGTATGAGCAGTTGCATGACAACAATCTAGATGACCTAGATCAAATGGACAAACTGAAGAATTTGTCCATTTCTTCGTGGTTGTCCATTTTATTGGCATATAGTTGTTTGTAGTAGTCTCTTATAATCCTTTGTATTTCTGCAGTGTCAGTTGTGATTTCTCCTTTTTCATTTCTGATTTTGTTGATTTGTGTCCTCTCCCTTTTTTTCTTGATGAGTCTGGCTAAGGGTTTGTCAATTTTGTTTATCTTCTCAAAGAACCAGCTTTTAGTTTTATTGAACTTTGCTATTGTTTTCTTCATTTCTCTTTCATTTATTTCTGCTCTGATCTTTATGATCTCTTTCCTTCTACTGACTTTGGGTATTCTTTGTTTTTCTTTCTCTAGTTGCTTTAGGTGTAAGGTTAGATTGTTTATTTGAGATTTTCGTTTCTTGAGGTGAGATTGAGTTGCTATAGACTTCCCTCTTAGAACTGCTTTTGCTGCATCCCATAGGTTTTGGGTTATCGTGTTTTTGTTATTTGTTTTTATGTATTTTTTTATTTCTTCTTTGATTTCTTCAGTGATCTCTTGGTTATTTAGTAGCACACTGTTTAGCCTCCATGTATTTGTGTGTTTTACAGTTTTTTCCTGTAATTGATTTCCAATTTCATAGCATTGTGGTCAGAAAAGATGCTTGATACGATTTCAATTTTCTTAAATTTTCCAAGGCTTGATTTGTGACCAAGATGTGATCTATCCTGGAGAATGTTCAGTGTGCACTTGAGAAGAAAGTGTATTCTGCCACTTTCGGGTGGAATGTTCTATAAATATCAATTAAATATATGTGGTTTATTGTGTTATTTAATCCTTGTGTTTCCTTATTTATTTTCTGTTTGGATGACATGTCCATTGGGTAAGTGGGGTGTTAAAGTCCCCTACTATTATTGTGTTACTGTCGATTTCCCCTTTCATGGTTGTTAGCATTTGCCTTATTTATTAAGGTGCTCCTGTGTTGGGTGCATAAACATTTATAATTGTTATATCTTCTTCTTGGATTGATCCCTTGATCATTATGTAGTGTCCTTCCTTATCTCTTGTAACAGTCTTTATTTTAAATTCTATTTTGTCTAATACGAGTATTGCTACTCCAGCTTTCTTTTGATTTCCATTTGCATGGAGTATCTTTTTCCATCCCTCCACTTTCATTCTGTATGTGTCCCTAGATCTGAAGTGGATCTCTTGTAGACAGCATATATATGGGTCTTGTTTTTGTATCCATTCAGCCAGCCTGTGTCTTTTGGTTGGGACATTTAGTCCAGTTACACTCAAGGTTATTATCGATATGTATGTTCCTATTACCATTTTCTTAATTGTTCTGGGTTTGTTTTTGTGGATCTTTTTCTTCTCTTGTGTTTCCCGCCGAGAGAAGTTTCTTTAGCATTTGTTGTAAAGCTGGTTTGGTGGGGCTGAATTCTCTTAGCTTTTGCTTGTCTGAAAAGCTTTTGATTTCTCTGTCAAATCTGAATGAGATGCTTGCTGGGTAGAGTAATCTTGGTTGTACGTTTTTCTCTTTCATCACTTTAAGTTTATCCTGCCACTCCCTTCTGACCTGCAGAGTTTCTGCTGAAAAATCAGCTGATAACCTTATGGGGATTCCTTTTTATGTTATTTTTTGTTTTTCCCTTGCTTCTTTTAATATTTTTTCTTTGAATTTAATATTTGTTAGTTTGGTTAATATGTGTCTTGGTGTGTTTCTTCTAGGGTTTATCCTGTATGGGACTCTCTGCACTTCCTGGACTTGGGTGACTATTTCCTTTCCCATGTTAGGGAAGTTTTCCACTATAATCTCTTCAAATATTTTCTCAGACCCTTTCTTTTTCTCTTCTTCTTCTGGGACCCCTATAATTCAAATGTTGGTGTGTATAGTGTTGTCCCAGAGGTCTCTGAGATTGTCTTCAATTCTTTTCATTCTTTTTTTTTTTATTCTGCTCCTCAGCAGTTATTTCCACCATTTTGTCTTCCAGCTCACTTGTTCATTCTTCTGCTTCAGTTACTGTTATTGATTCCTTCTGTTGTATTTTTCATTTCAGTTATTGTGTTGTTCATCTCTGTTTGTTGTTTTTTAGTTCTTCTAGATCTTTGTTAAACATTTTTTGTATTTTCTCAATCTGTGCCTCCATTCTATTTCCAAGATTCTGGATCATCTTTAGTATCATTACTCTGAATTCTTTTTCAGGTCGATTGCCCAGTTCCTCTTCATTTATTTGGTGTTGCAGGTTTTTACCTTGCTTCTTCATCTGTGACATTTTTTTTTTGCCATGTCTTTTTTTTTTTTTTTTTTTTTTTTTTTTTTTTTTTTTTGGTGTGTGGGATTGTGTTCCTGTCTTACTGGTTCTTTGACCTGAGGCTTCCAACAGAGTTTGTAGGCTGTTGGGTAAAGCTGGGTCTTGGTGCTGAGATGAGGACCTCCAGGAGACGTCACTCCAGTGAATATGCCCTGGAGTCTGAGGTTCTCTATTTGTCCAGTGGTTTGGACTTGGAGCTCCCACTGCAGCAGCTTGGCCCGACCACAAGCTTGTGAACCAAGGTTCTGCAAGCCACATGGGGCGGCCAAAAAAAAAAAAAAAAAAAAAAGAACAGTAACAAAGAGTAAAATATAAAATTAGACTGGGAAACTAACAGATATATTAGAATATAAAAATAGAAATATAGATGAAACAACAACTGGAAGGTAAAACCACAATAGTAAAAGAGAGGAGAACAACAACAACAAAAAGGTGGAAAAGGCCTTGGCTGTGGAGGGCCTGGCCTAATCAGAGGTGGTGTTTGGGTGGTGGGCAGGGTTTATGCTTAGGAGACACAGGGCTAGAAAAGGCCCTGTGGTGTGTGTGGGGGTGGGGTTTAAGCTCAGCGGAACAGGAGCCCAGGCATGCCCCTGCTCTCAGAGGGTGGGGGACCCTGCCTCGGAGTCCAGCAGGCTTCCTGGGCCCAAGTGTGCGGGGCAGACATCCTCCGCTCCTTCTCCCACTCCAGTCCTGGAAGGCCCCACCCGCCTGTGTCTCCTGTTCTCGTCCTGGCTTCCTTCTTATGCCCCCAAGGCAGAGTCAAGATGGCGGTATGGGAGGACTCAGAGTTAATGTCTCCCCACACCACCAGTGCCTGTCAGATGCTGGTAGGGGACCTCAATGCCCAAGGAGATGTGAGGAACCCCAAGTGAACCAGTAGGATGTGTGGGGACTGGAGGATGTGGAGAAGTGGAGGCCTGACAGGACTGGCACCCCTGAGGGGTGGCTGAGAAAGGGGAGGGGTTCCCACACCTGGAGGGACCCTCTGGGGCTCAGATCAGTGGGGAGCACACTGAGCATTTCCCCTGCCCAGCCGGCCAGGGAAGTCTGCCCTGCTCTCAGGCCAGGTCCTGTGGCCCCAGAGGCCCCCTCCGGGCCGTGTTGATCCTGGGAGCATAGGAAGGAGGCTGGGGGAGAACAGGAGAGGCAGGCAGGAGGGGCCCTCCAGGACCAGAGGAGCAGGAGAGCAGCAGCAAAAGGCATTTGCTCTGCCCACTCAGGCCCAGGAAGCCTGCTGGTCTCCCAGGCTGGGTCCCCTGCCCTCCAAGGCCCCCACCACAGGCTGCACTGGTCCAAGATGGCAGAATTTAGATTGGAGCAGCATTTAACAATTCTATGAAGCGTGGGCAATAAAATAATTTTACTAGTAATGTAGCTGGTGGAGTTGGGTATTCTATTTTGCTTTTGTTATTGGGTTGCATTAGTTAAGTATAACATAAAGATGTAGTTTATTATGAGATAGTGAGAAAATTAAAAAATGATACAGGGGGACTTCCCTGGTGGTCCAGTAGGTAAGACTCTGCACTCCCAATGCAGGGGGCCCAGGTTCGATCCCTGGTCGGGGAACTAGATCCCGCATGCCACAACTAAGAGTCTGCATGCTGCGACTAAGAAGTCTGTGTGCCACAACTAAGAAGCCCGCATGCCACAACTAAGACCTGGCTTATTTTGGCTCAGCCAAAATAAATAAATATATATTTTTAAATGATACAGGGAAAACTGGCCACTGACATGGAAGAAAATACAGGAATACTGTGAGTAGGGATCAATTAATTTAATTTAGACAATGTTTATTTCATAATTTACTGCTACATTCCATCAGGAAATTTGCTTTGATGTTACAACAGTCCAGCAGGTAAAACACATTTGAAAATAAATTCTAATGCTTAGTCTTGTAACATATAAATATAATGCACATAATATATTGGAAACACACCCACCTACCCACAGATTGCTATATGCATCATTTCTGAAACATACCATATATAAAAGTATACCTTTACATTGGCTGTGATGTTTTCAGCTCTAAGAAAACTTAAATTTGTAAAGCACCAGATGGTAACTATCTTAGGCTCATCTTAGGCATGTGAGGCATAACACTCACCTCTGCTACTGTAATGTGAAGGCAGCCACAGGCAAAACAGGTACAAATGTTTTTTGCTTTGTTTTTGTATTAGTGTTGTAATAAAATTTGTATTTATAGACACTTAAGTTTGAATATCATGTAATTTTCACGTGTCACAAGATATTCTTTAATTTTTCTACCATTCAGAAATGTAAAACCATTCTTAGGTTGCAGGCGGTGGGCGAGATCTGAATCACTTGTGGAAAAATGTACAACCAAACCAAACCAAGGCACTACAGCAATGAAGTGAGGGATGAATGCTGGTAGTCAACCTTTTATTTATTTTGCAAAATACTTCAAGAAATACAAATTATAACGATGATAGTATCTAACATATAGCTCTTCCTGTGTCTCAGACACTATTCTAAGTGCTTTAAAAATATTAACTTTTTACACCTCACAACAATCCTAACACATTTTCACTTTTTTTATAGAAAAGGAAACTGAGGCACAGAGAGGTTAAGTGCATGCTTCATGCTGGAAACTGAGCCTGGGCAGTAGGAGTCCAGAGTCCACACTCTTAACCTCTATATCACGTTGCTTCTACCAGGAAGAAAAAGGTAGTGAAGAATGTTTAGGACTCTCATACAAAATACAAATTCAGACAGCTCTGCAATCTGCTAAAACAACACTAAGACAGACGTTTCTTTACATAGCATTTTTTTTATTGTGTAGGGTGTTTTCAGCTGTTTTTTAAAATGAACTTAGGTTTTTCCTATAAATAAATGTATCCCTAATGTAAAATTTGGCTGACCATGAGTTGAAAAATTTACAAAAACATTTTTAGCTTCTTTCTGAAAGATTAGTTCAGTAAAATCCATTCAGAAATAGGAGGAAAAGATACATTATAATTTTAAGAGTATTACACTTAAATACACATTCTTATTAACAAGAGTCACTGCTGAGACATAATATCTTCATATACATAAAAGTTACTGAACTAAGGGCTTCCCTGGTGGCGCAGTGGTTGAGAGTCCGCCTGCCGATGCAGGGGACACGGGTTTGTGCCCTGGTCCGGGAAGATCCCACATGCCGCGGAGCGGCTAGGCATGTGAGCCATGGCCGCGGTGCCTGCACGTCCAGAGCCTTGTGCTCCGCAACGGGAGAGGCCACAGCAGTGAGAGGCCCGTGTACCGCAAAAAAAAAAAGTTACTGAACTAAATAAGGCTACATATTTCCCTATGTACAGTTATGGATGGGTCCACATGCACATCAAACATCCACAATCTGTATTCTGTAGCACACTGACATTCACACATAAGTCCTACATACTACAGGACTCTTCACATGTGTTTAATGATGTCACCTGGTTATTCAATTTATTTGTGCTTTTTAAGAAGCTCCATATATCTAGATATTTGCAGGTTTCTTTAAAAGAAAAACAACAACTTTGTAATCAGATTTCTGCAACATGGCTTCTAGTAAAAGTGTTACCCTAGGTACAGATTCTCTTGGAATTTTTGTTAAAAAGCTTTCACATATTTAAATACTTATAAAGGTTCTATACTTTATCACTGATCTGACATTCACCAAAACATCATTTCTTGATAAAGCCTTCCATATGTGTTTCAGTCTTTGTGATTATCCTCTTTTACAGTATTCTAAGTCCAACTGATATAAAAAGATTTCTGAATGGTCAGGATACTGACAGGAATCTCACTCATGTGAGCTTTTGGATGTCTAAATGATGGCTACCCTGACAGAAATTTCCTTACATTCACTTACAGGATTTATCTCATATGGTTTCTATACTGTACAATAAAGTATGACTTCTGAAAGAGAGGTTTCCCTCATGTTTTACAATTTGTAGTGTTTCTACCATCTAAGTTGTCTGATACTTAGTAAAAGTCTGAAATATAAAAATTTCTCCCTAAAATATTTACAGACTTTCTCTCCATGATGAAAGACTGTGGCTGAAATTTTCCCATACTGATATTTCATAAGGTTTTTGTCTCATGTAAATTATCTGATTATTCTGAAGGATAAATTCAGACAGAAGAACTTCCTAATTTATACTTTATAAGCTTTTCCCTTTGTGTGTGTCTTCTGATGTGCAGTGAGTTTTGATTTCTGGAAAAAAGTTTCCTTACACTCCTGACATTCATAGGGTTTCTCTCCTGTGTGTTTTCTCTGATGTATGACAAAGTGTGATTTCTGAGAGAAGGATTTCCCACATTCTTTACATTCATAGGGTTTTTCTCCTGTGTGAGTCCTTTGATGTAATCTGAGGACTGAATTCACAGAGAAAGATTTACCACATTCATTACATTCATAGGGCTTCTCCCCTGTGTGTTTTCTCTGATGTTTAGTGAGGTCTGATTTATAGTAAAAGTTTTTTCCACATTTATTACATTCAAAGGGTTTCTCCCCTGTGTGAGTTCGCTGATGTACTGTTAGGGCTGACTTCTGGTAGAAGCATTTCCCACATTCCCTACATTCATAGGGTTTCTCTCCCGTGTGAGTTCTCTGATGAGTTTTGAGGTGTGAATTTCTAGAGAAGAATTTCCCACATTCCTTACATTTATAGGGTTTCTCCCCTGTATGTGTTCTCTGATGTACTGTAAGGTGTGATTTCTGGGAAAAGGATTTCCTACATTCCTTACATTCATATGGTTTCTCCCCTGTGTGTGTTTTCTGATGTACCATGAGGTATGCCTTAACGTAGAAGAACTTCCCACATTCAGTACATTCATAGGGTTTCTCTCCTGTGTGTGTTTTCTGATGTTCCATGAGGTGTGGCTTCTGGTAGAAGGATTTCTCACACTGATTACATTCATAGGGTTTCTCTCCTGCATGAGTTCTCAAATGTCTACTGAGAGATGACAGGTGGTAGAAAGTTTTCTTACATTCTTTACATTCATAGGTCTTCTCTCTGGTAGGAGTTTTCTGTTGTCTTGTGAGGTCTCCATTCCGAGAGACAGATTTCCCGCATTCACTGGGTTTGTCCTTTGAATGAGTATGCTCATGTATTATGAGGACAGACTTCTGGCAGAAGGACTTTCCACATTCATTGCATTTATAGGATTTCTCATTGGTATGAGTTTTCTGATGTTTTGTGAGTTCTCCATTCCTAAAGAGAAATTTCCAGATTCATTAATGTGTAAGGCTTTTTTTTTTTTTTTGGTCTGCTGTGTATATTTTCCAAGTAACTCTGAGAACCAATTTCTAGAGATTTTTCCAATATTCATTAGATTCATAGGGCTTCTCCATTGTGAATATTCTATGTTGAAATACATTATGGCTTAACATTTGGTAGAAGGAATTTCACTTGCATTATAGGTCTCTTAACTGCCTGAACCCCACTTTGTGTAATAAAGCCTCCCTTATCGTGTAAGTAAGAAGAATCAAAAGACTGTTGCAAAGTTGTAATCTCCTGATCTTGAATTATAAACAAGGTCTCTACTATGAAACAAGGCTTTCCCATTTGGATTATGTTCTTTGGAATTTTCTCCAGTGTTAGTTTTTTCACATTTATTATTAACTAGTGCTCTCTCACTTCTAGTACCCCCATCAAGACCCTTTCTTACGAAGCTTCTAATCTCAAAATTGAATTCTTGAACTTGCCTTGAATTTTTAGCTTGGCTTTCCTGGTATCTTGCTCCTTGGTCATGAGTATTCCATAGGTCTTCTACAAAGGAATCCAAAATTTAATACCGTATAAATCTTAACACATTATTATGGTCATAGGGTGGATTCTTAGGCTTCAGGCCAATATCCTCAAATGAAGGAACTCTCAAGTGCAAACTTCCTCTATCTCAGTGGTTTAGAAGAAACATAAATAACACTAAAAACTGCTATAGCAGAGGGGAAGGGACCTGGTTATAAACCCAAGTATCTTTGACACTACAAATATGATCTTAAAAACCTGGAGAAGGTTAAGCCAAAAAAAAAAAAAACAAAGAATAGGGAGCAGAGAACAAAGGACATTCAAAGTGCTGCTGAACAGGAATGTGAGACACAGAGAATGCTGTGAGTCCATTAAGGACAATGAATAGTAAGTAGGGTGAAAATAAAAATTAGTAGACAACTGTGTTCACTGGAGATATCAGAGGAAAGATTAAACTGGATGAAGGAGCTAAAGTATAGGTCTTTACCCACTCAAACCTAGTTTACTGTGTTAGGATTCCTAGTAATCAGTAGACTATAAACTTCCACTTTATTTCTCTTTACCCATAATACAATAATCTTGATGTCAACACTAAAGTGACTTTCTCAAAACATCCATTTCCTAATGTTTAGAGGAAAATTCCGCTCTGTCTAGTTGGCTTAATTTTTGCT
This sequence comes from Leucopleurus acutus, assembly GCF_964270905.1. NCBI lineage: Eukaryota > Metazoa > Chordata > Mammalia > Artiodactyla > Delphinidae > Leucopleurus > Leucopleurus acutus. The sequence continues at coordinate 75,056,694 of NC_139156.1, forward strand.
GGTTCAGAAGACCCAGAAACACATACATCCAAAAGGAAAGATTAAAGAAAAGCAGAGTGCAAGCCATCCTTATAACAGAACGAATTCCCAGTTGTAGCACCAGAGATTTTCAATGCTGACCACCAAATACTGCATCTCCAAAAGAGAGTTACCTATGACTCAACAGTAGTTTTATTCTGCTTTCACATCTTAGCTCCCACATGTCTGCTTCAATTTGCTACCTGATCTTTAAAGAGTAATTATTCAACATTGTTCTAAATCTTTATGGGCCTTCATATTTATTCATCTTTAAATGCTTGAAAGAAAGTGAAAGATTATGAGCAGAAGCTTGGGGTTAGAATTTCATGGCATTTGTGGGGAAAACATAAAAAATGTTGTTTGATAAGGACATGTGCAAGGTTAACTTGGATACTTATGAAATAAGATCTTACATATGAAAGACATTTAAGAGAGCAGATGAAATGAAAATTAGCATGTGTTTTGGGGCCACAAGGAAAAATAAGAATCAGGGCTTCCCTGGTGGCCCAGTGGTTAAGAATCCGCCTGCCAATGCAGGGTACACAGGTTCGAGCCCTGGTCTGGGAAGATCCCACATGCCACGGAGCAACTAAGCCTGTGCACCACAACTACCAAGCCTGCGCTCTAGAGCCCGTGAACCACAACTACTAAAGCCTGCACGCCTAGAAGCCTGTGCTCCGCAACAAGAGAAGCCACCACAATGAGAAGCCTGTGCACTGCAACCAAGAGTAGCCCCCGCTCGCCGCAACTAGAGAAAGCCCACGTGCAGCAACCAAGACCCAACACAGCCAAAAGTAAATACATAAATAAATAATAAGATGCAGTAGGCAATAAAGCGCCAGACTAGTTCTTGACAGAAAATTAGGTGTATTTTGTATCAACTCCAAAATAATATAACCGATGAAAGGCATAATAATTTGTAAACTGATTTCAGAGTTTAAAGAGAGAATAGGAAATTAAAATGGGTGCTGAAAAAACTAAGGCATTTTGTTGTTAATGAAAGGAGGAAAATGGCATTTGACAAAATTTATAAGACAGATTTTAAGATTATAGTTGCATACTTTAATGGCAAGGAGTAACTGGGAATTCTAGAAAAAAGACAAAATGAAAGTATAAGTCAAAGTTAGTATATAGGGAAGAGAAGTAAATCTATTTTAAAAATGTCAAGCAAAAGAGGGAATTTAGATGGAGAACGAAAACTGGAATTGTGATTTATATTGCTTACATATGCAGATCAAGTATCCTCAATCATTTCCAAAAGTACAGGGCATTTAAAAAAGAGATTCCTGAAAAAAAAAATTTCAAAAGTCAAAGGCACCAACCTCCTCACAGGTTATAATTTCTAACTTACCAGGGTACTTTTGACGTGGAAATTCTACTTCTAATATCCATGGCTCTTTTCCTTGCTTCAACTTGAAGACTGCATTTGGCTTATTCACACAATAACCTATTAACAGAAAGATAAAGAAAACAATACAAATTGCTTGGAATACAGCAACTCTGAAGGATAAAGAAGTGCAGTTTAGGAGCAGAACAAGGAAGGTTCCACATAGGCTGGGCAAATTTAGATTGTATCAGTGGAGTGCATGGGGACACACATATTTTTCTGGTACCCAAAATGGATTCATCAACTTTGACCCCTAAAACAAAGCTAATATTCAACCCTATAGGGGACTTAACAAATTCCAGTAACTGAGAAAGGAAATGCAAACTACTGGGATTACAGATAGGGAAGATTTCCTCACCCACTGAGATGAGGTGACGATAGTTCTCCTGCATCACTTCCCTATACAGGGTCCTCTGAGCAGCATCCAGCAACTGCCACTCCTCCTGGGTGAATTCCACAGTAACATCCTTGAATGTTACTGGTCCCTGAAACAACGTATTTCAGTTAAAACTGAAGCGATCAAAATACAGTACCATCAAAAAGACATGTGAACTGTTAATGTGCTAACTATAGTATTTATTCTGGAGAGTTAGATATACTGCCACCCTGCTTTATACATATATAAAATATTTGTTCAGTATATATTTACTCAGATATCACTCCATGCCTGGAACTCTGCGAGAGATACAGAGATGAATGAAAGCAACTATTCTTTTTTTTTTTTTTTTTTTTTTTTTGTGGTACGTGGGCCTCTCACCGTTGTGGCCTCTCCCGTTGCGGAGCACAGGCTCTGGACACGCAGGCTCAGCGGCCATGGTTCACGGGCCCAGCTGCTCTGCGGCATGTGGGATCTTCCCGGACCGGGGCACGAACCCGTGTCCCCTGCATCGGCAGGCGGACTCCCAACCACCACGCCACCAGGGAAGCCCCGAAAGCAACTGTTCTTGTCATCAAGGAGCTTACATGCTGACAGGGAGGCAAAGATTAAATTCTTAAATGCAATATGCATAGCAGTTGCTATGACAGAAGTATGTGCAAGATGAAAGATGGTCACAAAGGATGGCCAAGATGGTGGAGAAGGAAGACTCTGAGCTGAGCTCCTCCCACAGGCACACTGAAATTACAACTATTCACAGAGCAACGATCTATGAAAATTATCTGAAGAGTAGCAGAAAATATTCCCCACAACTAAAGATACAAAGAAGGAACCACAGTGACATGGGTAGGAGGGGAAGAGACACAGTATAGTCAAGACCCACACGCCCATGTAGGTGACCCACAGATAGGAGGATAACCAAAATTGTAGAGGTTGTCCCCAAGGAGTAAGGGGTCCGAGCCCCACATTGGGCTCCCCTGCCTGGGGGGTCCTGCACCAGGAAGACGAACCCCCAGAACGTCTGGCTTTGAAGGCCAGTGCGGCTTGAGAGCCAGAGGACTGTAGAAAACAGAGACTCCACTCTTAAAGGGTGCATGCAAAAATCTGACACGTTCCAAGTCACAGTGCAGAGGGAGTAATTTGAAAGGAGCCTACCTCAGACCCACTTGCTGACCTTGGAGAGCCTCCTGGAGAGGGAGGAGGCAACTGGAACTCCCCCTGGAGACATAGACACTGGCAGCAGCCATTTTGGGAGCTTGTTCTACCATGAGGACACTGGTGCTAATAGGGACCATTCTGGAGTCCTTCCTCTAGCCTATTAGTGCTGGAGGCTTCCATGCCCACCAATGGGTCATCACCAATCCCAGGACACTTCAGGCCATGCAGCCAGCCACGTTGGGTCCCATTCCAGGCACCTCACAGGCTGTGCAGCTAGCCAGGCAGGGACCCAGCCCCTCCCAACAGTGGGCCAGGAGCCACTGGATGAGGCAGGGCCTGGCATCCAACAGGGCTGAGGGTCAGCCCTGCCTACCAGTGTGCCCACAACAGTCGGCCCCACAACAAGGAAGGATTCATGTAGCCCACATATAGGGAACCAGTAGAGCTTATAGCTCTGGTGATCAGAGGGGAATATACTGCTGGGCCTCAGAGGACATCTCCTACATACGATTACTTCTCTAAGATTGAGAAATGTAACCAACCTACCAAATGCATGGAAATAAAAACAGGATTAGGCAAAATGAGGAGACAGAGGAATATGTTCCAAACAAAAGAACAAGACAAAACCTCAGAAAAAGAATTAAATGAAGTGGAGATAAGCATTCTACCCTATAGAGAGTTAAAATATCTTTTATGAATATAAAAACGAAAACCTTTAACATATTACTAGTAAATCAAATCCAACAAAATAAAAAAAAAATAGATTATAATCTATACCATGACCTTGTGTGATTTATCCCAGGAATGCAAGAGTGGTTCAACATACAAAAGTCAATCAATTACAGTAATAGAGCAAAGGGGAAAAAGTAGAAGATCATTTTAATTGACGCACAAAAAGTGTTTGACAAACTTCAACACTCTTTCATGATAAAAACACTCAGTAAACTAGAAATAGAAGGAAATTCCTCAAAATGATAAACAACATTTTTAATCCACCTCTACCCCAGGTAATAGCATACTCAGTAGTGAAAGACTGAAAACTTTCTCCTTATGACCAGGAACAAGTCAAGGATGCCTGCTTCTGCCACTTCTAATCCACACTGTACTGGAAGTTCTAGCCAGAGCAGTTTTACAAGAAAAGGATATAAAGGTACCCAAACTGGAAAGGAAAAAAAAAAAACTATCTCTATTTGCAGATTACATTAATCTACATATAGAATATCCCAAAGAATCCACAAAAACGAAAACTAATAGAGCTCATAAACAAAGTCGGCATGTTGCAGAATTATAAGATCAACCCACAAAAATTGGTTGTGTTTCTATATACCAGTAATGAAAATCCAAAAGAGAAATTAAGACAATTCCATTTAATGTAGCACCAAAAAGAATAAAATACCTAGGGATACATTTACTCAAGGAGGTGTAAGACTTATACACTGAAAACTACAAAACATTGCTCAAGTATTAAAGAAGACCTAAATAAAAGAAATGACATTCTATGTTCATAGACTATAAGATTTAATATAGTTCAAGTGACAGTACTACTCCAAGGAATCTACAAGTTCAGTGCAATCCCTAATAAAATCCCAATGACTTCTGCACAGAAATGGAAAAGCCAATCCGCAAATTCATATGGAATTGCAAGAAGTCCCTAATAGCCAAAACAAAATTGGGAAAGAAACAAAGTTGGAGGACTCACACTTATTTCAAATCTTACTATAAAGCTACAGTATCAAAACAGTGTGATTGGCATAAAGATAGACATATTATTGTGCAATGGGATAGAAATGAGTCTAGAAATAAAACCATACATCTATGGCCATCTGATTTTCAACAAGGAAGACAAGACCATTCAATGGAGAAAGAATAGTTTCTTCAACAAATGGCACTGCGACAACCAAATGTCCACATGCATAAGAACGAAACCTGACCTCTACTTCACCCCATATAAAAAAAAATTAACTCGAAATAGATCACTGACCTAAATATTAAGAGCTAAAACTATAAAACTCAAAAGAAAACATAGGAATAAATTTCCTTACCTTGAATTTGGCAATGGATTCTAGATATGACACCAAAAGTACAAGCAGTAAAAGAAAAATAAGCTGACTTTATCAAACTTTAAAATTTTTATGGGGACTTCCCTGGCGGTGCAGCGGTAAAGAATCCACGCTTCCAATGCAAGGGGCGCAGGTTTGATCCCTGGTCAGGGACCTAAGATCCCACATGCCATGTGGCGTGGCAGCCAAGGAAATTTTATATATATATATATATAACTTGTATGCATCATAGGATATTACCAAAATAGGAAAACGACAACTCACAGAATGTAATATAATATTTGCAAATCACGTATCTGATAAAGGTGTTATTATCCAGAATATATAAAATAAACTTACAATTCAATAACAGAAAAGATAGCCCAGCCAGAAAATGGGCAAAGAAATTGAACAGACATTTCTTTAAGTTATACAAATGAGCACATGAAAAGATGCTCAGCATCATTAGTCCTTAGGGGAAATTCAAATCAAAACCACAATTATACCACTTCATATTTACTATGATGGGTTTTTTTTAAAAAAAAAAAACAACAGAAAATAACAGGTGATGGAGAGGTTGTGGAGAAACTGTAACCCTTATATATTGCTTGTGGGAATGTAAAATGGTACAGCTGCTGTGGAAAAGTTTGGCAGTTGCTCAGCAAGTTAAACATACAAATACCATACAACCCAGCATACTTGTACACAAAAGTTCATAGCGGCACTATTCACAACAGCCAAAAAGTGAAAACCACCCAAATGCCCATCAGTGGATGAACAGATAAACAATTGTGGTATAAACATACAATGGAATATTATTTTGTCATAAAAATGAAGTATTGATACATGGTATAGGGTGAATGAACTTGGAAAACATTATGCTAAGTGAAAGAAGCCAAACAGAAAAGGTACATATTATATGATTCCACTTATATGAAATATCCAGAATAAGTAAATGCACAGAGACGGAAAATAGATTGGTAATTGCCAGAGGCTAAAGGGAGAGGGACTAGGTAATGATTGCTTAATGGGAATGGGGTTTTCTTTGGGGATGGCAAAAATGTTTTGGAACTATATGTTGTAGTGGTCCCACAACATTGTGGATGTGCTAAATGTCACCTAACTGTACGTTTTAAAATGGTCAATATTATGTGAATTTCACTTCATTTAAACCAACAAAACCTTCTAACAAAGAAATCTTCAGGTCTCGATGAATTCCACCAAACATTTAAGGCAGAAACAATACCAATTATATGCAATCTCTTCCATAAAACAAAGAGGAGAGAACCGTTCTCAACTCATTTTATGAAGCCGACGTTACCCTGATACCCAAACCTAACAAAAGGATTATCAGAAAAGAAAACTACAGTGGTGGCTTGCACCTGTTTGTACCAGATCAAGAGTGCTGATTGTCAAATTTTGGGCAATTGATTAACATCATTTTGTAGCTTGAAATTAGCCCTGGCAGGGGTATTTATACCATAGAAATTGGTAAACAGTACAAACCAGATTTCTCTCCCAGTCCCCAAAATCTGATTAAACATTTACCACCATAGTGACTACCAACCAATATCTTTCATGGTTATAAGTACAAAAATCCTCAACAAAATATCAGCAAATCCACTACCTGATTTCAAGACTTATTACAAAGCTATATTAATTGTGTTACTAGCAAAAGGATAAACACACAGATCATTGGAACAAAAACAGTATCTAGTAATAGAACCACACATATAATTTTGACAAAGGTTCAAAAGAAACTCAGTGGATTAAGGATAGTCTTTTCAAAAAACTAGTGCTGGAACAAATGAGTAGAATGGTGGCTCCCAACGTATGGGGGGACTGGGGAGTTAGTGTTTAATTTGTGCGGAGTTTCAGTGTAGGATGATGAAAAGAGTTCTGGAGATGGATGGTGGTAATGGTTGCACAACAATGTGAATGTACTTAATGCCACAGAGCTATACATTTAAAATTGGTTATGATGGTAAATTTTGTTATGTGTATTTTACTACAATTAAAAATAAGTCAACTGTACTTTAATTTTAAAAAAGAAAAATAAATAAAAGAAAACAACAAAACACTAAAAATAGCTATACAAAAGCATCAAATATTAACTTAAGCACTAGAATTTGAGAGGTAAAGATCCAAGAAAAAAGTGAAATTAATTATGATGAGTCTTATACCTCTGGTTAGCATTTTCAGGGCATTTTCCAATTTCATAGCCAGGGCAAAAATGTAGAGCAGAAAGCAGCTCAGAGCCAGCATCTCTAAAATAAGCATAAAGAAAGAAATTCTGAATAGAAACAAATTCTGAGAAGCAAAGGAGAAGTTGATCTTAACCTTAACGAGAACAAGCCTCTAACCTAGTGTTTTCTAAAATCAGAGATCTGAGAATCCAAAGGTGAACAAAAGATAAAATTCAGAAGAGACAAATATTTCAAAAGACAACAGAAAACCACAACTTATTTCATTCTTGGGGGCAAGTAGGGAAGAGAGGAAACTGGTTCAACTTTTAACAAACTTTTAATGTTTGCTTATGGTCTTGTGTGATGTATTAGCATCCCTAAGACCCCTGGTCACAAAGCAAGTCAACACCAACTTGCCTTTTGATACTACCTGGTGACTGAGTAGGAGTTTCATATTCAAGAGGTCCCCAAACATAAGCTTAGTATTTGTAGAACTTTTTTTGTTGTGGTGGTGGTGGTGGTATGCGGGTCTCTCACTGCTGTGGCCTCTCCTGTTGCGGAGCACAGGCTCTGCACGCACAGGCTCAGCGGCCATGGCTCATGGGCCTAGCCACTCCGCAGCATATGGGATCCTCCCGGACCGGGGCACGAACCCTTGTCCCCTGCATCGGCAGGCGGACTCTCAACCACTGCGCCACCAGGGAAGCCCCCTCTGTAGAACTTTTTTACTTCCTATCAAATGTCTCAAAGTGGTCAGTTTATTTTAAGTTGGGGAAGCAGTTTCTGGAACCAAAGGAAAGCTCCATAATTTATATGGATGCTCTGAAATACAAACACTCACCATTTTCCCCCCACAGGCCTTTACTGAGTGCATGGCCACAACCCTCCAAAGGCTGGGAGCAGAGCACCAGGGCAGGAAGAGATGTCTCTGGTGCTTAAAGCTCTACAGGGCAGCAACTCCTCAGTCATCCAAAAGAAAAGCTGGTGGCTAAGCTAAAAGCACATCAGTGGAGCTCTGGTGGTGTTCACAACCCAAGCCCCCTGAAGGGAAAGCCTTGATACTGCCCTCAATCATGTGAAGCTTGGTGGTGAACAGTACCTCACTAAAGCCCAGGGCCATCTCAGCTACATATCTGACTTAGCGAGCAGACAAAGGAAGTGACGTGACTTTTTCTGGAGGTATTATTTACTTCAATCCCTACTGTACTTTTATATATAATGTCTAGCAATAATAAAGAAATAGGAGACATGCAAAGAAGTAGAAAATTTTGATTCATACTGAAGAAAGGAGCCTATTGAAACAGACCTACAGATTAACCTAGATGTTGGGATTAGCAGATAAGGATTTTAAAGTAATTACCCTAAAACTAAATAAATAAAACTAAATGACCTAGTGAAAAAAATTGAGAATATAAATGAAATGATGCGAAATCTTAGCAGAGAAAGAAAAACAAAAGAAAAAACAGGAATTTTTAGAACTGAATGATACAATATCAGAAGTGGATTCTACAGGCTTATGAGTGAAGAGAACTGACAGAGCAAAAGAAGGATGCCATGAACTTGAAAACAGTCAGCTCAACAGAAATATCCAAACTAAAGGACACACACACAAAAAACAACCCAAACTGAACAGAGCATCTGAACATTTAGGACAATATGTACATATTTCAACACTGTGTAACTGGGATTTTAGAAAGAAAAAGAGAATGATGCAAAGAAACTATCTGAAGAGTGAGTTCCAAGAATTTTAAAAAATGATAAAAGGCAACAACCTACTGGGCATATACCCTGAGAAAACCGTAATTCAAAAGGAGTCATGTACCAAAATGTTCACTGCAGCTCTGTTTCCAACAGCCAGGACATGGAAGCAACCTAAGTGTCCATCAGCAGATGAATGGATAAAGAAGATGTGGCACATATATACAATGGAATATTACTCAGCCATAAAAGGGAACGAAACTGAGTTATTTGTAGTGAGGTGGATGGACCTAGAGACTCTCATACAGACTGAAGTAAGTCAGAAAAAAAAAACAAATACCGTATGCTAACGCATATATATGGAATCTAAAAAAAAAGAAAAGAAAAAAATGGTCAGAAGAACCTAGGAGCAAGACGGGAATAAAGATGCAGACCAACTAGAGAATGGACTTGAGGATACGGGGAGGGGGAAGGGTAAGCTGGGACAAAGTGAGAGAATGGCATGGACATATATACACTACCAAACATAAAATAGATAGCTAGTGGGAAGCAGCCGCATAGCACAGGGAGATCAGCTTGGTGCTTTGTGACCACCTAGAGGGGTGGGATAGGGAGGGTGGGAGGGAGGGACAAGCAAGAGGGAAGAGATATGGAGATATATGTTTATGTATAGCTGATTCACTTTGTTATACAACAGAAATTAACACAACATTGTAAAGCAATTATACTCCAATGAAGATGTTAAAAAAAAAAAAGGCAACAACCCACAAATCTTTGTCATCCTTCAAAAGGGATAAATGCAAAACAAATCATGCCTGTGTGCATCATGGTCTAACTATTGAAAACTAAAGATAAAATGAAAATCTTAAGCACAGAGGAAAAGAACACATTATATTCAGGTGGATAACAGTAAGATGAAGACTAGCTTCTCATCAGAAACAACAGAAGCCAGAAGACAAAGACATCCTAAAAATGCAGATACAAAGAAAACTCTCGATAAAGTTCTATATCCGGCAAAATGTCCTTCAAAAACCAAGGTGAAATAAAGAGATTTTCAGAAAGACCAGCCAAGTAAATTTGTCACCGTCAGTGCTGAAATAATACATGAAATAATAAAATGAGTTGCTTAGGCTGAAGGGAAAAGATATCAGAGAGAACCCCAGACCTGTAGGAAGGAATAAAGAGCTCCCAAAGCAGATATGTACATAAACACAGAAGAGTTTTATTTACACACACACACACGTTTCTTTAAAAGATGAATACTGTTTAAAGCAAAAATAACAAGTACTGGGTGTTAAAATATATGTATAAGTGAGATATAAGACAAGGACCACAGGGTGAGGAGGCTGTAAAGAGAATTATACTGATAAAAGTTTATTACACTGTTCATGAATACAGTATTTGAAGACACCATTATTTTAATGGTGCATGTTGTAATCTCCAGATTCAGCAATAAGCAAAATAACACACAAAAATAAAGCTTCAAAGTCAATAAAGGAGATACAGTGTAATACACAAAATACTCAAATATTCAACCCAAGGGAAGTACAGTAAATCTAATTAGGATAAAAAGAAATATAGATATAAACATACTAGGATAAAAGATATCTTAAAAAGCAGCTAGCCCAAAACAGAAATTTATTTCAAAGGTGTGACAAGTTAACAGGTGAATTTTCAATAGTACCAGTAATAGAAGACAATGAATGCTTTTCAGTGTTTTAAAAGGTAAGAACTGTCAACCAGTATTTCTATACACAATGAAAAAGCTCTTCGTGGATATTTCATATAAAGAAAACTTAGAATTTTCCACCAGCAGACCCTCACTAAAACAACAAGCAAGCAGAATAAAAACAATAACTATAAAGGATGTTTTCAAACAGCAGAAATTGATGGCAGCAGAACTTGAGAGATGCAAGAAGGAATAAAAAAGACTTTCTAATCTGGCCAAAATGCCTTAAAAAATCCAATTATCTGCACAAAATAAATTTTTCCAAGAGTAGGTAGTGATGACTGTACTTAAAACTACTTCAAAAAACAAAAAGGCTCACTAGTTATTTCTTTTGTTCCAGACTGACCACTCAGCAGTTAATTACAGAGCATAAGGTAAGAAAAACATCATGTGCCACACCTGAACAAATGCCGGATAAGGAAATTTTCATATATAAGGTATAAATGTGTTCAAGACTGACCAAAGCAGAACCGTAGAATAGGTTAAATTTTTCTAGAGTCTCTTTCTTTCCACCATCAGGCCTAAAGGCTATGATCTCTAATTAATAATAATGTCCACTCTGAAAATTTATGTTATAGTAATAATAACAACACTTCAAAAGTTGGCTGTGAGAATTATGTAAGATAAACTACGTCAAGGGCTTACCAAAGGGCTGGGCATTTAATTAATTGCTAAATATGCTATTTTGTTTTTAAAAATTAAGTTTAAAAAGCAAAGAAATGGTTACCACAGAATTCAGGATTCCTTTTCTCTGGGTAATGGTGGGATGAGAGTAAGGAAGGGCATACAGGGGCTTCAAAAGTACTAGTGATTTTCATTGCTTAAGCCAGATATGGGATACAGTGGTGTTACTTAATCAGTATTCCCTAAATTATACATATACATTATGTACATTACTTGCATAAAGTATGATTTTTTAAATATTTAATGAACCAATAAAATCAAAATTCATGTCTTCTACAGCCTACAAAGTCATATACATTCTACTCCCTTCTACCTCTTAGATCTTACCTCTTACTGTTCTCCCCCAAGTTCACTTCTGTCTAGTTTCAGTATCCTAAATACTGTTTCTGGAACATGCCTCAGGGTGTATGCATTTGCTATTCCTTCTATGTAGTATGCTCTTCCTCCAGATTTCTACCTGGCTGTCTCTCATTTAATTCAAGATATTCCTCAAATATTACCTTTTAGAGTGGCATTCCCTAACCAACTTATTCCCTGTTCCTCACTTCTAACACTCTGTCCTCTTAAACTGCTTGAGTTTGCCTCTGAGCAGATACATCAGAAATATTACTCAAGTGTTGACACATTTTATTATTTAATATTAAAGAATCACATTTGTTAATATCCTTACCAATCTCATCAGAAAAGTCTTTAAGTATCAGCATTTGTCAACTTCACAAGTTTTCCAACATTCTAATTTTCACTTGAAAGCTCAACTTTTAATATTAGCAACAAATACTAAGTTATTTTCCTTGAAATGACAGGCTCACATCACTCATTGTTGAGAAAATGTTTGAATACCATGTGAATACCGTAGTTTGTCTGCCAGTTGCTCTTTCACATAAAAATGACATTCCATGAAAAAAAGTGGCTAGGTGAGCTCACAAATCAATCACACAAATGCTTTTCCTCAAGACAACCAACCATCATACTTCAGTATGCCGCAAAAGTACTTTAGGTGAACTTGCCATTTCATCCCACTGAATATTAAAAAGATGTGTACTCAAGGGTCAAGATTTAATAACATTACTAACTTTTACTGTTTCATCAAAGATATCCTTAAGTAAAGGTGGCAGTTTTTTTACTACTGCAGAGGAAGACAATGTCATTGGTGTCATCATCCTGATGTATGCCAGATAGGCAGCAATCTATTGCTTTTACACCATCAGTGCTAATGTCGTCAGTGTAAAAGGCAATTTGCATCCTGGTATTATGTTTTGACTTCACAAACCCTCGGAAAGGGTCTTGGGGCTCCCAGACTACACCTTGGAACTGCTGTTGTATTCAAACAGTATTTTCCCTGAAGGTGATTTTTAATGATTTCCACTTTTCTAACTTAATATATGGGCTCTCTTTCATAAAATTCACTGAAAACACACATACACAGAGTGAAATAAAGTTAAGAGGTAAATAAATGACTCACCCGGAACTTGTTCATTTTCTGCTGCTATTGGAAAGTATAGAAACTATGAAGTCAGAACAGGGAAAGTTGGAAGACAGAAGTCATAAGAGACCTTATCTTGCAGTCAGGAATCACCTGTGAGAAATTTACATACAACATTTTAGTAAAAGATAAATATCTGGGAAAATGTCTCTTTGAGACATGAGAAGGAATAGGAAGGACCATGAGAAAGGAGTACCCACCTGTCCACTGGTGACTCTCATATAATCTTGATGAATCTGGGACATTTTTGAATCTAAACATTCCTTTCCTATTGGCTGTTTTGAAAATTATATGTCCATTACTAAATAACACAAAAGAATATAAAACTTAAATGTCCAATAATAGCAGATTAGTTAAGCAAGGTATATAATATATATCCAAAGTATGGAACCCTATGCTGACATCACAAATGATGTGACATCACAAATGATCAAGAGAAACATCTATTGATATGGAAAATCTTTTAAGTTACATGTCATAACAATTTTTCCTATTGATACTATAAACCCCACAAGGTTAGAAAGTCTTCAGAGCTCTCGAAAATAAGATGTTTCATCTCTCTAAATTTCAGTTTCTCCAGAATCACTTCTCCAAAAACCCTATTTTGACTAAAATATGGTACAGTGACAGGGAGGCTTCAGTTCTATGCTAAGCTCTGCTATTAACAAACATAGTGACTATCTTAGTTTCTATGTTATTATCTTTTTTTAACATATTTATTGGAGTATAATTGCTTTACAATGGTGTGTTAGTTTCTGTTGTACAACAAAGTGAATCAGCTATACATATACATATATGTCCATATCTCTTCCCTCTTGTATCTCCCTCCCACCCTCCCTATCCCACCCCTCTAGGTGGTCACAAAGCACCGAGCTGATCTCCCTGTGCTATGTGGCTGCTTCCCACTTATGCTATTATCTTTAACATGAGAAGGAATTAGGTAATTTTAAACAATCATGTACTATTCTGATTCTGTAAGTCTTCATTCAGTACCACAAATCCAACAGAACCCCAGAATTCACTGTCCCCTCCAACCCTGGGCTGGGGCCTAGAGTAAAATGTAATTAGGCCTTGATGAATTCTGACATGGCCATCTAAACTGTTGACACTAACACAAATATAACTTCTAAAATAACAATTTGGCACCATAATCCCAAAATAAGCACTTCACGTGGGGAGCAAAAGGTGCCAAATGCCGAGGTCCTTCTCATATGCAGAAGAAACCACTTCCCTGGTGCTTACATGATGCCTACTTACTAAAGCCTAGATACACCATCCAATAAGAGGCATTATGATATCACCTTCATAATTTGGAGCATGGATGAAATCGCTGTTTTCATCTTTAAAAAAGTCTGTCCCATTTCCCCTCTGGCCTGGATAGGATTCTCAGCTCCTCCAGTAAAACTTAAAATTCAGGGTTTCAACTATGGTTTAAATTCACATGTGTAACAGTCGTCTGGGTATCGAGACAGGTTAGAGAATGCAGGAAGGGCCTTAATTAACCTTTTACACAGGAGTTTTAAGGAAGCCTCAAAAATTTTTGAAAATAGAATACTACATTGTACGATTAGGTCCACTACACTCTACTCTGGTGGTGCTCAGGGACAATCACTGGATTAAATACAACCCAAGCCTGTGGATTTTAGGGTGGAAAACAGCATGAGATACAGAGTAAAACAAATCCCTGCTAATGATGGCTAAGCCAGTTATCTCTCTGAACCTTCGGTACTTGTATTTATTAAAATGGAGGTGGTAAATACGGGTTCAAAGGATGGTTATGATGATTAAGATGATTAAATGAGCCAATAATGAAAAGAACAGCATACCTTTTAATGAGAAAAGCAGCTCACCTTTATTGAATCCTTAACGTACTTTATATACACTACCCTATTCAATACAAAAAACGACCCTAAAGGCTATTATAATTTTACAGATGAGTATCCGAGTCGTACCCAGATTAACCTGCCCATTTACCGGCGGGCGCTGGCCTTAAGCCCGGGCCCCTCAGGCTTTACAACCCACGTCTCCAACAGCCTGCGCCGCCCACGCGCCAGCGCCGACGTGACGGGTTTGGCATCCACGTCACAAACGGCTGTTCTCGCGCGCGTACGTCCCGCTATAAGCCCGGCGCCCCAGGCCTCCTCCAGCCGCCCCTTTCACGCAGGTCGAGAAACAAGGCTTCTGGGGAGGAACCGCACTGCGGACAGCCAGCCTCCCCGCCAGGCTCCCTGCCTGGCCTCTTCCCCAGTCCTCGGAGGCCAGTCCGGCGCTCAGAGTGGGGGTGGGGGGCGGCGGCTGCCAGGGTCTCCGACTCGGCGCGGCCGTGGAGACCGGCTTCCCCCCGCCCCCGGCCTAGCGCCCGCACCGAAGCCTCCGACACACCTGCAGGGGCTCGGCCTCAGCTCCCGGCTCGCGCAGGTTCCAGGCCCCGCCCTCCGCGGCGCCGAGCAGACTGGAGGCGCCTGAGTCCTCTCCCCGCCGCGGAGCGAGACGGAGAATGGCTGCTGCTGCGGGGAGGTGGAATTGCTCATGCGCGGAACACTCCCGCGCCCCACGCAGGCACTGCGCGTCCCGGGAGCCTCCCGGCGCCTCCACTTCGGATGACGTCACGAGGGTCGGCTTCTTCCCGCGGTCCGAGTGTTTTCTGCTGGCCCGGTCCTTTCCTCACTCGCAGCGGTAACGGATTAGAACTGGCCACCCGCTTGAAAGCAGGAAGCTACCTTGAGGTAGTGCGATGAATATCGATAGTAATCGAAAGGTAGTACTCGGAACTAAGTACAGTAGTACATTCAAAGAATAACACCCTGTAACAGCTGACTTTATTTTAGGAGTATTAGCTTTCAGAATTATGGAAATGACACATGAAACGTGATGAAAACATGAATAAGCTAAAACAGAAGACGAGTCGCACACATCCCACTTTACAAAAGGAAAAAACCTCGCTTAATGTTAGGTGCACACTCTTCTGAGATTTTTACTCAAATTTTACGCTAATGGTATATTTTGACTATCACTTCACTAAGGAATATATACTGAATGTATGCTGATTTTCTGATCTAACTTTATGACATCAGTTTACTCTGGGCCAACAATAGAAATGTCTCCTCTCAAAGTAATTACAAAATACTAAATTTTTATAATAAAATTAACTTAAAAAACGTGGAATCCATATAGAGAAAATATATATACATATCTGAATAATGTGTGCGCATGTGTGCATAGCTGTATACACACACACACACACACACACACACACACACCAATATCCTGGGTAGGAGGTGTTGGGGAAATGATTAAAAATAGTCTCTTGCCAACCCACAAAATCCTCTCCAGAAATGGAGAAAGAAAAAAGTATTAATTATTTTTAATTATTTTATTAATGAACTAAGCATTAAACTAGACTGCAATGCGCATTCCAGGCAATCTGCTAATGAGTTTGCAGACAGAAATATCACACTTTTATGTAGCCAGGCAGATACAACCCTTTCTATGTACTAAGAGAACTTGACAACACCATTTACTACACACTGTTCATCCTAAATTCACACGGTAATTGGGGTGGCCATTTCTATTAGTTAATTGCCTTTATCCAAATGAAAAGTAAAGCTTCTTGCATCTCTATGACAAGCAAGTAGCTACAACTTGTAGCCAAAAGCCTAGGAGTTTACCACAGACACAGGGAGATGGGGTGCTATCTTCCTTGATGTTTATTTACATTTCAAAGACATAGCTCCAAGGCCTTTAACAAAGATAATCCTGGGTTGTAAAACTAACAAGAGGTTTATTTACTTTTTAAAAACATTTGCATGCATCTCAAAGGGACAGAAAAAAGGATTTCAGTTACAAGTTTTCTCAAGGAAATGCTCTAAGAAAAGAGAGGAGGAAAATCTTTTCCCCTTTTTGAACCAGGGAAAATTCAATTTTTAAATATTTATATTTACTCTTACAGGAAACTATAAAACTTAACAATTTAAATCAAAATGACAATTTTTTTCTGAGAGTTTGGTTTTGTTTTCCTTGACAAATAATTTTAAACTTCATCAGGAAATATATAACCTCAGAGAATAGGGAGGAAATTTTATTGGAAATGCATATTATTATAAACATAATTTAAAAGTTTGGTGCTGGCTTCAAAGAAGAACGGAAACAGATCCAAATACATAAGAATTGAGTATATGTTAAAATAGTTATTTCAGGGCTTCCCTGGTGGAGCAGTGGTTGAGAATTCGCCTGCCAATGCAGGGGACACAGTTTCGAGCCCTGGTCCGGGAAGATCCCACATGCAGAGCAACTAAGCCTGTGCGCCACAACTACTGAGCCTGCGCTCTAGAGCCTGCGAGCCACAACTACTGAAGCCTGCGAGCCACAACTACTGAAGCCTGCGTGCCTAGAGCCTCTGCTCTGCAACAAGAGAAGTCACCGCAATGAGAAGCCCGTGCACCACAATGAAGAGTAGCCCCCGCTGGCCGCAACTAGAGAAAAGCCCGCATGCAGTAACGAAGACCCAACGCACCCAAAAATAAATGAATACATAAATTTATTTTTTAATTGTTATTTCAAACAATGGAGATAGTTTGGAATGTTCAGTTAATGATTTGAGAAAATAAGGTTAATGGTACATGAATTCAGCATGTAAATTTAAAAAGTAAACCATCAATTACCTAGAATATAAATAAAAGATTTTAAAGAACATAATTTGATATAGCATGAAACAAAAGGCAGAAACCAGAAAGGATATAACAGAAAGTTAAAACACAAACTGAGAAAATATATTTAATAATTACAAGACACAGATTTCACACTCTTGATAAACTGCTCTTACAAATCAGTTGAAAGATGAACATCTAACATGCAATAAAAATAGAAAAAGAATATCCTGCTGCAGCTTTTCATTCAATCTACAATGCAGTGGACTGCCAGATGCCTCAATATTCTATTTACTATTGCAAAAGAAAATATATGGACAATTAAACTATGACATACCATTTACTTTAAGATGCATTACAAGATCCAATTTCAGAGCTGTTAAAATACGAGAAAAAATGCATGTCTTAGAAATATTGAAATGTAATTATAAAAGAGAAAGTACAGGGACTTCCCTGGAGGGTCCAGTGGTTATGAATCTGCCTTCCAGTGCAGGGGACACGGGTTCAATCCCTGGTCGGGGAACTATGATCTCACATGCCACAGGGCAACTAAGCCCAAGTGCCATAACTACTGAGCCCATGCATCACAACTAGAGAGCCTGTGTGCCGCAACTACAGAACCCATGCACTCTGGAACCCGTGCGCCACAACTAGAGAGAAGTCCACATACCGCAATGAAAGATCCCACCTACCACAACTAAGACCCAATGCAGCCCCCCAAAATTTTTAAGTAAATACCAAAAAAGAAAGTACAACTAGTCACTAAGTATATGAAAAATATGTAACATCACTAGAAATCAAATATTAAAACAAACATGAGACACTATTTTGTCTACAGTATTTCAAATTTCATTTCCTTTCAAATGTACTGCCTTAACTAAAACCCCACCTAGAATTTTCCCCAATTTTATTTTCTTCATACCACTTATCCAAGTGATTTCTATTTGACTGGTCCCAGGAAATGACAGTAGAATAAATTTGTAGAATGATGCTATTCATGTGGTCTAGACAGGAACTACTTTTAGATTTAGAGTAAATGTAACTTTTGAAAGTTTAGAAAGTAGGAAGATTTGAGATGGCATTTGTGGAGATTTGGAGTAATAGTATCATTATGACTTTTTTTTCTAGATACTAAATAGAGCCAAGGCTGAGTGAGAGAACACATTTTCAGCTTGTTGTGAAGAGTGGACAGTTCAATGAGACAAAGAACTGACTAGACTGGGGCAGGGGTTATTGATTATGGAGCTGTAGATTGGTAGCTTGAAAATCTGATGGGCATTTAGTTGATGTAAATTTTGTTTGCTAGAATGATGACTTGTAATAGTTTTCTATGTGGTACTTGGTCAGTGGTTTTTCAGCTTGGGATAGACTTCGTTGCACTGGATAACAAATGTGAACAAGACTTTCTAAATGGTAAATAAACATGATTGTTACTCATTTTCTAAGACTGGATTGAAAAATATGTCCCTTAAATTCTAATAATATGTAGAAGCCTGAAATGTAGAAATGTGAGATGTGAGATATAAAGCAAAATTAAGTGTTAGTATTGTGGCACAGGCAAGGTTTTAAGGAAAAGTAAGGGAAAGTAAATGTGATTATCATGGTAGTTTACCTGTCAAACAACTATGATAGATCAATATTAAGGTATCACAGCCAAAATAGTCAGAACTAGATTGCCACAGGTGACTTAGTCTGCCATTGTTTTGTACTTTCTTTTGTACATTCCTGTGAATCATGGCTAGAAGGAAAATTAGAGTGCAATCTAATAACTCTTCCCTCAAACATGAGGCAGTTGGTGCATTCAGAGATTTACTTTGCTGTTATGTGTAGAATGGAAATAAGGGAAGTTCAACTGGAGCATGAAAACTTGTCACAATGTTATTAAAAACAATGTAGATTTGAGGGTATTAGACCTACTCTGTAGTCCATCTCTTTATTTTCCCCATTAACACCTTTATCTACTTGTTTTCCTTGTCACTGAAATTACTCTTCATTAGCTCAATTGTACCCATCCCAGTCTCTGTGATTTTCCTCCTACCCGAAGCTACCACTTCTGTAAAATCTTCCATCTTCTATTTGCTGTTTCTTGAGTTTACATTTTCATTTCTACCCACTTTGAAATTTCTGTTTGTAAAATGCTGAATAATTACGTCTGCCTATTATTAGCTTTTCTCCCTTTTCTCCACATTTGTTTTCCCAAACAAACTAGATGGGGAAGAGTCACTTTGATCTTGAGAGACTCCTGAAACCAAAAGTCAAATATATAGTATGACATTTGTATCTTAGTCCAATTCTATTAGAAATCTGTTCAAATTCTTATGGTATGTTCAATATTTTCATTTCTAGAAGACTGCAAAACTCATGACCTAACAGAGAGAATCCAGGACAACCAAAACAAATATTTGCCACAAGTTGCATTCAACAACAAAACATTGACTTCAGAGAAAGTTAATGCTTTAGGAAAATCATCTAATATGAGCACAAACTTTGTTTCTTCAAGAATAATGCCTTATAAATATGACTTATATGGAACAAGTTTGAAAAATACTTCAGTATCAATTAGTAGTAATAGAAACTTTTCAAGAAAGAAGCCTGATGTGTTAAATACACATGAAAAATTATTTGTTATTAAGGAGGAAAAGTCTCATACTCAAGGGGATTCTTATGAAAATAATCAAAATGAGAAAGCCCTTGATTGTAATAATGGTATTATTCAACACCTAAACATCCAAACTTCAGAGAAGACGTTTAAATATAATAATGGTGGGAAAGCCTTAGAGAAAAAGACTGTGATAATCCCACATAGACAAATTCATACAGGAGAGAAACTCTGTGAATATAACGGACATGAGGAAAGTTTCTGTGAGAAGTCCTCTCTTTTGAAATGTCATGGAATCTACATGGAAATGAAGCAACATGAAAGCTGTCAAATTGAAAATAATTGCAGCAGAATGTCACACTTCACTCAACTTCAGAAAAATCAGAGAGGAGAGAGGCTATTCAAATGTAATGAATGTGGGAAAACATTCACTCACAAGTCAAACCTCACAGTGCATCAGAGAACACATACAGGGGAGAAGCACTATGAATGTACTAAATGTGGGAAGTCCTTCCAACAGAAGTCAATGCACATGGTCCATCAGAGAGTTCACACAGAAGAGAAACCCTATGAATGTAATTTATGTGGGAAGACCTTCAGTCACAAATCAGCCCTCACAGACCATCAGAGAACACACACAGGAGAGAAACCCTACAAATGCAATGAATGTGGGAAGTCCTTTTACCGAAAGTCATCCCTCACTCAACATGGGAGGACTCACACAGGGGAAAAACCCTATGAATGTAATGAATGTGGGAAAACTTTCTGCCAGAAGTCAGCTCTCATTCAACATCAGAGAACTCACACAGGAGAGAAACCCTTCCAGTGTAATGAATGTGGTAAAACTTTCTGTCAGAAGTCAGCCATTGATATATATCAGAGAACTCAGGAGAGAAACCCTTCCAGTGCAATGAATGTGGGAAATCTTTTCATATGAAGTCAACTCTTACTAAACATCAGAGAACTCACACAGGGGAAAAACCCTATGAATGTAATGCATGTGGGAAGAATTTCTGTCAGAAATCTACCCTCACTAATCATTTGAGAAATCACTCGGGGGAGAAACCTTATAAATGTGGAGAATGTGGGAAAACTTTCTGCCAGAAATCAACCCTTACTAATCATCAGGGAATTCACATAGGGCAGAAGCCCCATGTGGCACAAACTGGCTATGTTTTTCCCAATACTCATTTCCTTTTTTGTGTGGGTACACAACTAGTTAAGATTTTCTAGCTTTCCCTTGATCCACATGAGGTTATGTGATCAAGCTCTGTATCAGAATGTGGGCATAAGTGATGTACATTATTTCCAAGCCCATGAAAGACCTCATTTGGAATCCTTCCTACTTCCCACTCTTTCCCTGTCAAAGATCATCCTCAGGACAGCTTGGGAGTGAGGCATTAGAGATTACAGATTCACAAGTTGGAAGAAACCAGGGTCTCTGAATGACTTCCTGAGCAGAGCCCTCCCTTCTCTACCATGACCCTTAGGTCTTTTCAGGAACAAGAAATAAACTTGCATTGTGTTGAGCCATCACATGTTCAGGTCTATTTGTTGTCATAGCTTATCTTAGCCATCCTGTATTTCATATAGCCTGTGAATCTAATGATGGAGTGAGAAACACTGTATGTCAGAGAATTCAGTAATAGAGAAACCCCTGTCAATATCCTGCATTTTAATAACCCTTCATCAGCAAGTCAAACATTTTGTAAATCAGATATTTACCATGAAAAACCCCAAGATGAAATGGCTGTAGGAAGATTTTCACAAAGACACAGATTTTACTGAACATCAGATAATTGAGAGTAGAATAAAACCTTATAATCTCAAAATACATTTCAAAATTTGTATATCAGAGAATATGTGACAGAAGAAAATTGTCAGCTTTAGAAATGTCAGGGAGGCTTCCCTCGTGGTGCAGTGGTTAAGAATCCGCCTGCCAATGCAGGGAATGCAGGTTCGAGCCCTGGTCTGGGAAGATCCCACATGCAGTGGAGCAACTAAGCCCGTGTGCCACAACTACTGAGCCTGAGCTGTAGAGCCCGCAAGCCACAACTACCGAGCCCATGTGCCACAACTACTGAAGCCTGTGCGCCTAGAGCCTATGCTCCGCAACAAGAGAAGCCACGACAATGAGAAGCCCGTGCACCGCAACGAAGAGTAGCCCCCGCTCACCGCAACTAGAGAAAGCCCGCGCATGGCAATGAAGACCCAACGTAGCCAAAAATAAATAAATTCATTAAAAAAAATGTTGGGGGAATCTTCATCTGGAAATAATCTAATTCTAGAAGCAAGGTTTTGGATGCAGTACCAAATATCTTATTAGAAATATAACACAGTATGTTTACTTAGTCATGCTCACCATGGAATATGTAGCTTTAAAAAAGGTACAAATGAGTTGAAGCATCAGAATAGCAGCTTTCATTGTGTATGTAAATAGCCTCTGAGCTATGTCAGGCTGATACGCATAATTATGCTCTTTAACACTTATTTCATGTATGTTTGATTTTTGTTTTAGACCCCAAAATAATCGTAGTGGAATGATGACGCTTACCTAAATAACTTTATTTATATCAGGGTTTCTTACACTAAATACTATTGTTGTTTCATCATATATTTACACAACATATACTTTAGAAGACACATTGAATGCATAAAATGCCACATATCCTGTGTTCTTTACTCTTTGGTGACATATATGAATGGGTATAAACATTGTTACCAAACTGTCCTTTCAGTAAATGACCCAAACAATGTTTAATAGAATCAAGGTTTACTTAAAGTATGCAACGAACCAGTACACAATTGTTTATAACACACATCTGAGTCAATGTTCAAAAGTAGCCTTGAACATTAGTACTTATACTTTACAGATTAAAAACAGCACTTGTTGAAGAAGTTACCCCCATTTTATATTTTTTATATGTCTAAGTGATATGCTTATATAAATTTAGGTGTGAAGCCCAGATTTTATGTGAGCTAAGAACTATCTGTGTTTGTATTTAGTGTAGTAGAATGCCACAGTTTTCTTCCTTGAATTATGTGACATGGCATTGTTTTCTCAGACAAGCTGTTCTATTTCTGCCACTTATCATTTGTGTGACCTATGTAGTGATTTAATCTCTCTGAGCCTCAGTTTCCTCATTTGCAACATGGAGATACTATTACCTACTTCACAGATACTGAATAGTTTGACTTGGAGTGTTCTGTTATAGCCAAAGGCATTTATGTTCAGAACTTGAACTTTAGAAATAAAATTGTCTATCATTCCATTGTTTGAAAGGAATTTCTATTTGTTGATACAAGAAGATTCTTTTTAGAACTTTCCATTTTGTCAGGTGTCTTCTCTTTAAAACATATGAAACAAATATGTTTTAAGTTAAATTGAATGATCAACTGACCCCCTTCTCTTACTGCTTGATTAAATATGGTGCAAAGTAAAGACCCAACTTTGTTTTTTTCCAGATGAATAGCCAGTTGATCTCCCACCGTTTGATTTATTCACCCTATTTCACTGATTTGAAACCCATTTTTAAATTGTATGCAGGACTTCCCTGGTGGCGCAGTGGTTGAGAGTCTGCCTGCCAATGCAGGGGACATGGGTTCGAGCCCGGGTCTGGGAGGATCCCACATGCCGCGGAGCAACTAAGCCCGTGCGCCACAACGACTGAGCCTGCGCGTCTGGAGCCTGTGCTCCACAACAAGAGAGGCCGTGATAGTGAGAGGCCCGCGCACCGTGATGAGGAGTGGCCACCGCTCGCCGCGACTGGAGAAAGCCCTCGCACAGAAACGAAGACCCAACACAGCCAAAAATAAATAAATAAATAAATAAATAAATAAAGATGTTTAAAAAATGTATGCAGAATTACCCTTTGAAGTGGCTATTGTATTTTTAGGCTCTGCATTCCTGTCCACATTATTCTGCTGGTGCATAACGCAGATTGGCCAATTATAGGACACTGCCTGCCTTGAAAGGAGTCCTTCAAGCTGAAATGAAAAGATGCTAATCAGCAACGTGAAAACATATGAAAATACACAGGACACTGGTAAAGGTGAAAATAAACTTAGAAAACTGTAACTCTGTATTAGGATTGTCTGTTACCCCCTCAAATATATAGAAGTTAAAGGAAAGGAATAGTACAAATAGCTACTGTAACTATATTCTGAGTGGATTTGGTGCATGTGTGTATGTATGCCATATTTGAATAAAACATGCAGTGTGGAAATGTGCAGCATTTTATGTATGTAGGCATATATTATCTGACAGGACACGTGAAGTCCTTAATCAGGTAAGACATTATTAATAATGAGATGATTTTATGAGAGAATATTTATAAATTTGAGCATGTGATTTTTCCCCATCTCAGTGACTACCTCTGGTGCCTGACTCCTCATGAAGTCACTGGGAAAACTGCTTATCCGGGGATTTCCAGCGAGGCTGAGGATCTTTTTACTCCAGCTGACTAAAAAATCCTCTTGATCCTGGTGAAGTTGACTCAGTTTATACTGAGGTTGGGCCTGGGTAAAAGGTGTCAGCCACCCTCAGTACTGAGGAGAGGTATTTAAGGACAGGAACATGAAGGCAGAAGCAAATAAGATTGTCAAGTCTGTCTGGTGACAGCAGCCCATCATTTTCCAGTCTGACCCTGGGCCACTATGTGTCCAGCCAGAGTAGCCAAGCCTGCCAGGATGGGTCCCTGCTGAAGGCGGCTGTCTTGCTGCACCCAGCACTGTGGTTACGGGTGTGGACAGTGGAGCCAGTGTCTGAGTCTGTTATCCCAACTCCAGCTCCTGCTACCTGTATGGCCTTGTGTCACTGTGTCCTGATCTAGGCCAAGGATTGGACACCTCTCATTGGGATTGCTTTGGAAATTAGAAACCATAAGATCTTAGGAAGTTTTTGCACATCCCTCCCTATGTGGGGGCAGTTTTCTTCTGGCTTCCCAGAGAGTGCTCACTGTTGTGTACGCACGCGCGCGCGTACAGAGGGCTGTGTGCTTATTGTTGTGTACGCACAGACACGCACACCTGCAGAGTGACGTTAAATAAGGAACTATGGGGTGGGATCAGAAGAGGACATCCTTAGAAATACATGCTAGAATCATCCCCACTGGGCAGGTGGGGGGAGAGAGACAGGCCTTGAGAGACCCAAGTGTTACCGAAACGCAAGTCCATGTGCCCAACGCACAGTGAGGCCAAACAATACCAAAACGCCGGAGTTAGGAACAGAGAAAGGTTTATTGCAGGACCATGCAAGGAGACGGGTGGCTCATGCCTTAAAAAAAAAACGCCGAACTCCCTGAAAGTTTCAGCAAAGCCCTTTTACAGGAAAGGTGAGGAAGGGGCGTGGTTAGTTGTTGCAGACTTCTTGGTGTCAGATCCTTTGTTCCTGAAGTCAGGTCATAGGTCACGATGTTCCTTTAAACCTCCACCGAAACAAATGTTACTCTGTTCTACAAGAAAGGGGAAGGTCGCAAGGCACGGCTTTCACCCTTCGAGGTCCAGGCCTGGCTGAGAGAAGGGGGTCCCTCCGCGGGGGGCGGGGGGCGGGTTACGTTGCCCCAGAGCGTTCGTCCAGCCCCCAGTCTGGGTCCTCCCGCCAGAGCCCAGGCCTGGCTGAAGAGGCAGATCTCAGATGGTGGCTCCCTCAGGGCCGGGTCCCCAGACCCTGCCCAGCCGTCATCGCTGAGGGAGCCAGGCACCCAGCACCCAGCTGGCCCTCAGGCTCCTCAGGCTGTCCAAACGGTGGGGGCCCGGTCCCCCAGACTGTGTCCCACGCAGCCTGCCGCTGCCATTAGGTCGCAGAGGCAGGGATGGGGGAGAGGTTGGGGCCCGGCCAGTGGGCGTCGTGGCGAGGGCTCTGGAGCCCTGCAGGACACACCCCAGCCTGTTCCCTGGGCCCCCAGCTCACCCGCCAGCCCGAGGCCGGGGAGCTGAGGGCCCCAGGGAGAAAGAAGGCCGGGATCTGCCTCTTACCTCTCTCCCCACCTGACGACAACCACTCCCCAGACCATCGGCTCAATGCGCCCCCTAAGGGTCGCTCATTGACAGTTGCTCACTTGGGGGCGGGGCCCACTGTAGCGCCGACCAATGGCTGAGCAGGACCTCTAACCCGGCTCTAACCATCCCGCATTCATGGTCTCCCGGTAACTGTTGCCTGGTAACAGCGTGGGGGAGGTGCGTAAAGCTCGCGGCAATGGCCTAGGGATGCACACTGCAGCACGCTATTACACTAGGAATTATCCAGGGTGGAGAACAGGTAAAATGGGAAATTGAGTCTGGAACCCAGGTCTGCCTCCTCAGAGCTGCGCACAGACCCTCCCCGGGAGCGGTGGAGAGGGCTGTGAGGTGTGACTGTGGGATATGGGGTTGCGTGGAGAAGGGGTGAGCCGTCGGCAGCCCAGAGGGCTGTGTGTAGCGGTGTTGTCTGAGGAGGGGATTCAAGTAAGGGGCCCCCAGGAAGTGAAGTCACCTCCTTGGCAACAGACCCCAACAGAACTCTGAGCCCCGGGAGCCAGGCACACACGTTCTAGCGACAGCCCCACAGCCGGCTCACTTGGCTGGAGACGCTTCACAGAGACGGATGTTCTCCTGCTCTGTCCTGACTTCCCAGGGTTTCTGCTTCAGGAAACCCCTGAGTGGGAGGTTTCTCAGGTGCGTTAGGCGGTTCAATGCTTAACCTGGACGACTCTGGTCCTTTACCAGGAGGTCCCTAAGGGAACACGAGGTGGCCTAGAGCAGGCCAGTCCTGGTCCGGCCGCGTCTGGGAGCCCTCCCCGGGCAGCCTCACGTCCCCGCATCTCCATGTGGGGGAAGGGGGACTTGAGGGGAGGTTTCCCCTCTGGGCAGGAACGGGTGGATGGGAACTTGGTCAGCTGGTGGTCCCGTCATGATCGCACGCAAGCACAAGGGTGAGAGAGGATTCCTGGGGTGCCTCTCGTCTGTGCCAGCGTGGATCCAAGGCCCTCAGCTTGTCATCACTTTCCCTCCTTGGAGGAGGTCTGTGCAGAGAGTGGTTGCGTGTGTCTGCAGTGGACATGGCTGGTGGGTCTGAGGGGCAGCGCAGGCGGCAGGCAGGGTCTGAGGCTTCACAGGGCTCCACACAGGAGATCGCGCAGGAGCCGGTCCCTGGCGCCCCCTGCTCCATCTCCCTGCAGGAGGGGCAGGAGCCCCACACCAGCAACAGAGCCCAGGGCAGGCTCAGGCTGAGTGCCAGCGAGGAGGAGACTGCACACCCAGGAAGCCCCAGAGCCGCCCTGCCCCTCCCCTGGGTCCCTCCTGGCATCCTGCTCCCAAAGGAATCTGGGCCCCCATCTCCTCTCCCGCCCGCCCTCACGGCCCAGGCCCTGCCCGGTCCAGATATAAAGTCACTATCCACATATATGTGGGAATCTCAGAAAGAGACTTTCATAGGATTCCACTTCATTTTTTTTTTTTTTTTTTTTTTGGCTGCGGTGGGTCTTCGTTGCTGCGCGCGGGCTTTCTCTAGTTGCAGAGAGCAGGGGCTACTCTTCGTTGCAGTGCTCGCGGGCTCTAGAGCACAGGCTCAGTAGTTGTGGCGCACGGGCTTAGTTGCTCCACGGCATGTGGGATCTTCCCGGACCAGGGCTCAAACCCGTGTCCCCTGCATTGGCAGGCGGATTCTTAACCACTGCGCCACCAGGGAAGCCCCCACTTAATGTTAAGTCAACTTTGTTTCTGCATTTTTCTACAGATTTCCCTCTTTTAACTCCATCCTCAGGTGTCCATGTTGGCCTGACTAACCTGATCCCTCCCGACCCAGGGAGACTCTGTGTTCTCATCCCCAGAATGGGATGTTTTGATAACAATCACAGGGATGATGCAGTTAATACAGGGGGAGCTGTCAATACTGTGCTACAAACTGCCCTGAGATAGTAACACATGTAACCATCGCCCACCGCCAATTCACTTGTGAAGCCAGAACCTTTATTCTGCTGAGGGCACTCCTGTCCCACCTCTTGCCTCAAGTCCCTGAGGCTTGGGGATTCGGTCTCAGCTCCAGCCCCAGCCCTCCTGGTGTCCTTGAGGCTGCCTCTGACTCATGTCCCTGCTCTGTTTCACCCCAGGGGGAAAACGTGTCCACAGGGGACAGGAATGAGACCTGCATGTTGTGGAGCGTCCAGGCAGGCAGGCTGGAGAAGCTGGTGGGAAACCTGGTGCCTGGGCGGGGCCCCCTCCGACCTCCCCACATTCCTGGGCACCTACAGGGCTTTCCCTACCACCCAGCAGGTGCTGGACCTTCTCTTCACAAGGTGAGCACTTTTTCCCGATGGGACACTGGTGACTCGGCCACCTTCTAGCTGTGACATGTGGGAATGTCACTCCACCTCTCTGAGCCTCAGCTGGCCCCTCTGCACACTAGGGTAAAGAGAGGACCAGCCCCCTACGGTGACTGTAGAGACCAGCGGGTCCTTCACGGAAAGTGCTTTCTGCGGGCCTGGCCTGTGGAAAGGTCTGCTGGAGGGGCCGTGGTTGTGCTAATTCATCATGTCCCTCCTCCCCATGAGGAAGCCTCTGCCTCAGTTGTCACTGTGCCTCTCACCTTGAGATGAACTCTTCCCAGTTGAATGGTGATGGGTGATTCCATTAGGGGTGCCCTGTCCTGGGTGGGTGAGAGCAAGGGTTCCTAGGAGTGGGCAGCGGGGCCCCAGGCCACTCAGATGTGTGCGATGGGGCTGGTGGGGCTCAGTCATTCTTCACATATAGAGGAAGGCCCACTAGGTGCAGGTGCTTTTCTAGGAACACCCATCATTTAATGCATCGAGCAGACAGCAGTCTTGCCCCTCAGGGCTTCCGTTCTACCGGGGGTCACACTAGGCATCACATCCAGGTGTGTCCTCAGGACAGTCCATGTGATGCCTTCCTGGCTTCCTAGTTATGGATGCATCCTCCTTACTCTGATGAGGACGGTGGACCCCTGCACCAGCTGAAAATGTGAGTGGTCTTTGTGTGTATTCTTTTTTTTTTTTTTTTTGCGGTACGCGGGCCTCTCACAGCTGTGGCCTCTCCCGTTGCGGAGCGCAGACTCCGGAGGCGCAGGCTCAGCGGCCATGGCTCACGGGCCCAGCCGCTCCGCGGCATGTGGGATCTTCCCGGACCAGGGCACGAACCCGCGTCCCCTGCATTGGCAGGCGGACTCTCAACCACTGCGCCACCAGGGAAGCCCTGTGAGTGGGCTTTGGTTCAAGAGGGAGGGACTCACTTCTCCAAAGAACTGCATGGAGATGTGGGGTCTGTAGATGGGCAGGGCTGGCAGAACCCTGGATCCCACTCATCTGATGGTTCGTGCTGAGGGCAGAGGTCCGAGGGCTTCTCCTGGAAAAGAGGAAAGGAGTCCAAGAGCGCTGCGGACGGGGCTGGGGTGCTGTGAGGAGCATTCGGGAGGTCAGAGGTCAGAGTCAGCCCCTAAGAGAGTCCACACCCGTCCCCTCTCCATCCCAGCTCTGCCTCCACCCCCCATTCTGGGACCCAGAACACAAGGTGTGGAGAGCATCCGGCTCACTGTCTGGTGGATCTGGTTAGCAGTGGTGCTCAGCAGTGGTGCAAGTCCATTTTTAATATTTTTTATTACATATACTAAATTGTTTATTCTATGATATGAAGTTCACTTAAAATAAAATTTAATAGTTGGATTATTTTAAATTGTACATGTAAATGGCAGTAAGTACATTCACAGTGTTACATAACCCCCTCTAACATCTATTCAAGAACACTTGTACCCTTTTGGTCGCTGAATAATTTTCATTCCAGGAACACACCACAGTTTGTTTTCCTTACATCTGTTGATGGACATTAGGACTGTTTTACCTTTGGGCTCTTGTGAATAGTGGTGCTCTGAATACTTGTGTACCAGCATTTGAGTGTCTGTATTCACTTCTTTTGGGTATTGATTGATCTAGGAGTGGAATTTTGGGGTTGACTGAAAACTGTATGCCTGTCCTTTTGAGGATCTGCTCAAGTCTTGTATACAGTGGTTTTTTACAATTTGACAATCCCCCAGAATTTAGGTGTACTATTCACTTCTTCATCTACGTTGCAATTTCCTCTCTCTCTCTCTCTCTCTCTCTCTCTCTCTCTATCTTTCTCTCTCCCCAGGTCCCTCACTCTGGGGAAGAAGCCTGTACATTATGAGTTGCTGACTGAAGAGGTCCCCGTGGCCTGGCACCGAGGGAGACCAGCAGACAGAGGAGCACCTGGGTCCTGACTCGAGTCCACAGCCCCAAACCCCTGGGAGACACTGGCCGAGGCCTCCAGCTGAGTCCTGTTCAATTCCTGGCCTACAGATAGCGTGAGATAATGTTTGTTGCTTAAGCCACTAAGAGTGGCTAATGCTGTCGCACACAGTGGATCACCCACACGGCCATCAAGCACCAGGCCCTGGCCCTGCCCTCCCTACTGTCCCCTACTGTCCTCCCAAGCTCCCACCAGCCACACTGGCCCCCTTCTGACTTCCTCTCTGGCCAAACACATTCAGCTTCTATGTTTCGTGCCTTCTTCTAGGCTAATTCTCCCCAGATGTGTGCAGGGCTGGCTCCTTCTCGTCTCACTGCTGGGAACAGACATGTCACCTCAATGCAGCCTTTCCAGATCCCCTCACCTAGTGGACCCCAGGACCCCGTTGTGGCACCCTGCTGTTTTTCGATATAGAACTTGCTGTTTTCTTTCTTTTGTTTCTGTATTCTTGGTTTTGTCTATTTTCCCTTCCAGACTGTGAGCTGCTAGAGGGCAGGGACCCTGGTGGTTCTTTTCATCATGGCCCCCATTTGAGGGCTCAGGGCACAGCTGGTGAATGAGTAGATAAGAGGCTCCATCCTGCCACTGACAAGCTCAGATGTTAGAGATGGATGCTAATAAGAGGAGGTACAGGCCAGGTCAGGGGCAGGGGAATGTTCAGGAGTCCAGGGGACACTCTCCTGGCCCCAGTTGCTCCAGTAGAGCACACTGGACACATCATTCCCCCTGATGGGAACCACCCATACCACACACCAATCAGGGAAGCCACAGCACAAAACATACCTTTGTTTCAGAGAATTCAGGACATCAACATTCCTTGGGCCCTGGCATGTTGGGCCCCCCCGGAAAGGGGCCCTCTTGTCCACATTGGCCCTGTGGTGTCCAGTTCCCTTACAAGGACTCCTCAGCACAGCCAGTGCAGTGGTTCTTGCCTCAATTTCAAATGAGGACCCTGATGGTCTAACAAGTGGGAATTTCTTTTAGTCCAAGGAAGAGTGATCCAGGTTTCAGTTATTGTCTTTCTTCTTTTCCATTTTTCACCATCCAAAGGTCCACTCCTTTCCTGACCCCATGCCCCATGGTCCCTTCCTATAATGTGTGAGTGTCGGTGTACACTTGTGTGGACATGCAGATGAATCTACTCCACATGTTCTGGGGTCCTAGGAGTTCTAATTCCAAAGCAAGCCCTGTGGGAGGGGGCAGCCCTAGCCTAGGAGGTCCAAACTCTCACTTCATCTCAAGACTCTGCCCCTGCCCAGTGCCCTGGGTTTTCCCTGCCCCTTTCTGGCCCTCAGTTTTCCAATTGTACAATGATGGGTTAAAAAAAAAGACATTCTAAAGCCTGCACACAGTCTGACTAGCCTTCCACATCCCTGGGCTGGGTATGTCTTGGTGATACAAGCACCCTCAGGCATTCCTTACAGGTTGGAGTCACCCCAGTGGCTCTTGGGTCCCTCTGACCTGCAGCCAGGAAGGGGTTTCAGCCTCAATTAACCTTGTGCACTGAGGGACAAGGGACAGTTCCCCAAGATGTGCTGAAGCACTGTAAGTAATAGAAGATGACATGGATGCGGACCAGGCCAAGGAATGGGATCTTCAGAATAGATGAGCCACCTTCAACCTTACGACTGCCGTGGTACCTACGAGGACGTTTCTGAGATGGGGATTGTCGCGTCAAAGTTCACACCGTATTTCAGTGCAAAACCAATAGTTCCCTTAATATTAGGTTTCCATAATATAACAGAAAACCCAGAACAATACAGGCTTAGACAAGAGGCAGAGTTTTTCCTCTCTCATGTAAAAAGATCTATGAACTTGGACAGTCCTTGCTGACCCTGAAATGCACATGAGTATAGTCAGCCATCATCTGTCTTTCTGTTCCAGCAGCTTTTACGTAGTGTCAATCCTTAAGTCAGTCTCCTACCCTAAAATGGCTGCTGGAGCACCAGCCTAGACCAGCCACCATGTCTTCATTTCTGAGGCAGGACGGAGCAAAGATGAAGGGCCACAGCTCCCACACAGCTGTGTCTGCACTGTCTAAGCAGTCCCCAAAGTTCCAGGTAATCTTTCTATTCACAACTGATTTGCCTGAAGTTTGGCCACTCTGAGCTGCTAGAGAGGTTAGAAATTAGAGCCTTGAATTTGGTGAACTGCTGTCCTCAATAAAAGAATGAAAACCAAGTGTTGATGACTAGTACTCTTTTCCTACAGTAAACAGCAGGATGAAGAGTTAAAGATGGAATACTCTTCAGATGAGTTGTTCATTCATTTCCCCACAACAGTCTCTCCTTGTTGTTTCTTCATTCCCAGAGAAATTAGAGATGTGGTTTCTAACCAGGATATTCGAGTATTAAAGATTCTTTCAATTCCTGCTGGTGACTGGAAACTTTTGGTAGCTTTCGTTTGCCTGTACCTTGAAAGCAGCTCAGAGAAATTCCTCTTCTGTTCTCTAATGAGGTGGAGAGACATGGAGGGTGGTGTCTTTGGGGGAAGCAGCATGTTCAAAAAGCTGGATCAAAATTCAGTATCTGTCAAAAAAAGATCTCTTTGATCAAGGAAGTAGAACTATCAGACATCGCCATTTTGACACTAGGAACCCATGGACCATCGTTTTGATTATTAGTAAAAATAATCCCCCACCCAATAAAACCCCACATGGTAAAACTTATTAGTGACTGAAAACTGATGGAAGGAGAATATGATTTAAAATGTTTTTGATACCCGTTATTTGACTCAGGTCATTTGACCGAGAACCAGTTAAGATCCCCTAAAGAAATCTTACAAAGGCAGACTCTGTAGTCAGTAAATTATGATTTGGACAAGAAAACGTGTCATTTATTTTTTTTAAATTAATTTCAAGTAAAACACTTTCAGGAAATTAAAAATAAACACGGGTATGCAGCCCGGGGGTCCTGAGGCCCGGAGGCGCCCCGCCCCGCCCCACCGCCTCCCTCCCGAGGAGAGTGCGCAGGCGTGAGCGGAGGCAGGTGAGAGGGCTGCGCCGCTGGGATGCTGGGGCTCTTGAAGGACCGCGTCCCGAGGAAAGGGAAGTTGGAGACCGAGTCGGTCCCCGCACTGTGACGCTCCCGGCGAGGTAGCAGCGCAGAGACGAGTAAGTACAGCTCTACCCGCAGCCCCTCACCGCGCGCCCCCCGGCCGCCGCCCCCCGCCTAACCAACAGCCAGGGGCCCGACCCCTCCAGCCCCGAGGGGCGCGAGCCTCCCTCGCTCCTCGGCTCCGGGACCGCCGCCACCGGCCGCAGGGTGAGGACGCCGGGCCGGGGCCACGAAGGCGGCCGTTCAGCGGTGGGCGTCCCGCGCGCTCTCAGTCCTCCCTACTCGGCGCCCCTCGGGCCTCCTCGCGGCGGGGCTGTCCCCACGCGCTCGGGGGGGCGGCTGGCCTCTGGGTCTGCGGACGCCGGACTCGGCCCCGTCGCCGCGGGCTCGCGGGGCCTGGACGGGGAGGCGGCGCAGAGGAGCCCGAAGACGGGGCCGCGGGGCGGGCGTGTCGGGCGCGGTGTGTCCGGAGCGGTGCAGGGGCCTCTGCTCTCGGGACGCGCGCGGGTGATGGGCGCGCGCACAGCTCGGGGATCCTGGACCCCCGGCCTCCAGGATTGGTGTTCAGACGGGGGCCTCTGTGCCCTTTCCTGAAGCCCTCAGGAGGGTCAGCTCCAAAGGCTGAAGGTTCGTTTTCAGCGTTTTCACCCTTGATTAACTGAAATGACTCGTAACTGACTCGCAGAGCGCTCTCTGGAGGGTGACGTGGGACATAATAACATCTAACCAAAGTTTGAAATAAGGAAATTCTGGGCTTTTTGCGTATGGAGGGCTTTTTGACCAGTATGTTTCTCTGGTTTGTTTTACTCTTTTCCAGCAACAAGACCTTGCGAAGCAGCGTTACTCTAAGTTAAATGAGCATTTAAATTTTCATTTTTGAGTAGTTATCATAGATGCTCAAATATTTGAAAATTCTAGCTACTAAAAAGGGCTTGGTTGTTTTGGGGGGCTTTTTGGTAAATGTTGCAT
Organism: Leucopleurus acutus; assembly: GCF_964270905.1. Classification (NCBI taxonomy): domain Eukaryota; kingdom Metazoa; phylum Chordata; class Mammalia; order Artiodactyla; family Delphinidae; genus Leucopleurus; species Leucopleurus acutus. The sequence continues at coordinate 75,090,976 of NC_139156.1, forward strand.
GAGGAAGGGAAGATTTCTGAATTATGAGAAATGTTTATTTCATGATATTCTGCCATGCAGCACTATTGCAATTTTGAGTATCTAACAGTGGGTGAATCTTGATTGTCCCCAGCAAATGCATAATTTGTTTGAGAACAGTTTGTTTTTTGTTCTGTGGGGTTTTTTTTGTAGTATTTTGTTGGTACCAATCTACCTAATTAGCTAGCTTCAAATCATAATAGAATGTAGTCAGAAGTAGTAGTTGATGTAAGGTACAGTGCTTTGTTAAGAGAGATAGGTTGCCTTTCTCTATTGAAATTTTTTCTTGACTTAGCACATTTTCCACACAAAACACTCAGGAATGACTTTTAAAAACACTTCAGTTCCGTCTCTGGTAATGAGGAAGCAAGCACATGGTTTCACTGTTGAAAATAATGACACACATTTCAAAGATGGGGATCTGGTAACAAGAGGAATTGGAGCATTGAGTTTGGTGAATTGGCGGCCTCAATAAAACTGAGTTTCTCTTCTAAGGGAAAAAGAACGAGAACCACCTGGTGATGACCAAGGCTCTTTCCCTACACTAAACAACAAGAAGAAGGGGAGGAGATGGAGTGATTTTCAGATGAAATGGACATTCATTTACCAACCACATACTTTCTTTTTGGTGTTTCTTGATTCCCAGGGAAATTAGAAACGTGGTTTCCTCACCAGGATATTTGAGTGGGAAGATTCTTTCAGTTCCTAGACAGGTGACAGAATCTGTTGTGTAGCTTTCATCTGCCTGTCCTTCTAAGTAGCTCTGAGAAAATGCTCTTCTCTAATGAGGTGGGCAGAATGGGAGGGTGGTGGATCCTTTTGCGGCAAGTGTTTTAAAAGCTGGACCAAAAGTGAATTGCTGTCTTCAAAGAAATGGACTGACTAGACCCCAGCATTTCAAACTTAAGGTCACTTGCAACGTCATGGAGAAATAATCCACACCATATAAAAATGTACCTCATCAAATGAATTATTGACTGAATATTGATGAAAGAAAAAGAACATTTTGAAGAATTTTAATGTCTGATATTTGACTTAGGCCAATCAACTGAGTACAAATATTAATTAGTAGACAGAACTTCCAAAGAGAGAATTTATAGTCATTCAGCTGTGATGTGGACAAGAATCCTGTCATTTATTTGTTAAAAATAGATCCCAACCAAAATACTTTCAGTTTATTAAAAATAAACATGGATAAACTATAAATAATTTACTGTGCTGTGTTTTCAAAGCAGGATCAAGGAATTAAAATGTCTTTCTCAACACTATTTTTCAAATATTATTATAATGCTGATTGCAGTGTTTATTAAACTCAGTAAAAATTGTTGAGGAATTTAAGTTCTCTGAGGTCAGATCACTGGGTCAGAAGAGCAGGGTTAAATTGGAGGGCAAAACTATTAAAAATGCAAAATTGACTTTTGTCATTTTAAATGTATTAGATCAATGGCTATTTAAGTTGATTCTATGATTAAAATTTTTGTGGTTATAGTAGTTTATGCTGAATTACCAAATAACTCAAAATTTCAGCAGCATATCACTCTCTATTTCCCACATCTCAGCGCTGGGTGGGTGTTCACTTTGAGGAGGCTGCACTCCTTCACGTGGTTGTTCAGGATCCCAGAGTCTCCCATCTTGTGCCTCTACCATCCCTAGGACCTCCATGAGCAGAAGGGCCAAGAACCAGGAGAAATGCATGTGGGAGGTTAAAATGAGCCAGGTCTGGAGGGACACACATCAGTTCCTCTCCTGCTCCATTGACAACAAAGTGGTCCTGTGGCCACAAAGGAGGCTGGGAAATCTTCCAGCTGTGTGCCCCAAGAAGGGGAGCATGGATTTCCATAGACAAAGTTGTCAGCAACAGGAGTAATTGATTAGATTTACTGTGTTTTCAAATCTATATTGAGTATTTATCATACACCAAGCACTGTGTGGAGAGTAGAATGAGATTTGATTTTTCTTTAAGTATAATACTTTTATTGCACCTAGGTTTATTTTTTTTAATTTAATTTCATTAAAAAATTTTTTTAGGGCCTCCCTGGTGGCGCAGTGGTTGAGAGTCCGCCTGCCGATGCAGGGGACACGGGTTCGTGCCCCGGTCCGGGAAGATCCCACATGCCGCGGAGCGGCTGGGCTCGTGAGCCATGGCCGCTGAGCCTGCGCGTCCGGAGCCTGTGCTCCGCAACAGGAGAGGCCACAACAGTGAGAGGCCCGCGTACCACACACACAAAATAAAAATTATTCCTTTTTCAAATTCGTTTCCCATTTAGGTTATTACAGAATATTGAGCAGAGTTCCCTGCTCTATACAGTAGGTCCTTGTTGGTTATCTTTTTTAAATATTACAGATGTACATGTCAATCCCAAACTCCCAGTCTGTCACTCCGCCCCAGCACCCTTCCCCTCTGGTAACCATAAGTTCATTCTCTAAGTCTATGAGTCTGTTTCTGTTTCGTAGATAAGTTCATTTGTATCATTTTTTTCTTTTTTTAGATTCCCGATGTAAGTGATATCATATGATATATTTGTCTTTCTCTGTCTGACTTCCCTCAGTATGATAATCTCCAGGTCCACCTATGTTGTTGCAAATGGCATTATTTCAGGGGCTTCCCTGGTGGCACAGTGGTTAAGAATCCGCCTGCCAATGCACGGGACACGGGTTCCAGCCCTGGTCTGGGAAGATCCCACATGCCGTGGAGCAACTAAACCCGTGTGCCACAACTACTGAGCCTACGCTCTGGAGCCCACGAGTCACAGCTACTGAAGCCCGTCCACTTAGAGCCTGTGCTCCGCAACAAGAGAAGCCACCACGATGGAGGAGTCCCTGCTCGCCGCAACTAGAGAAAGCCTGCACGCAGCAACGAAGACCCAACGCATACAAAAATAAATAAATTTAATAAATTTTTAGAAAAATGGCATTATTTCATTCTCTTTTTATGGCCGAGTAATATTCCATTGTATACATGTACCACATATTCTTTATCCATTCATTTGTCGATGGACATTTAGGTTGCTTCCATGTCTTGGCTATTGTAAAGAAGGCTGCAGTGGGCATTGGGGTGCATGTATACTTTTGAACCAAGTTTTTCTCTGGATATATGCTCAAGAGTGGGATTGCTGGATCATATGGTAGCTCTATTTTTAGTTTTTTAAGGAACCTCCGTACTGTTCTCCATAGCGGCTGTACCAATTTACATTCCCACCAGCAGTGTAGGAGAGTCCCCTTTTCTCCACATCCTCACCAACATTTGTTATTTGTAAATTTTTTTAAATTTATTTTTTAGCTGTGCCATGTGGCATGTAGGATCTTAGTTCCCCAACCAGGGATGGAACCCGTGCCCCCTGCAACGAAAGCGTGGAGTCTTAACCACTGGACCGCCAGGGAAGTCCCCATGTTTGTAGATTTTTTGATGATGGCCATTCTGACTGGTGTGAGGTGATATCTCATTGTAGTCTTGATTTGAGTGTCTCTAATAATTAGCGACGTTGAACAGCTTTTCATGTGCCTCTTGGCCATCTGTGTCTTCTTTGGAGAAATGTCTATTTAGGTCTTCTGCCCATTTTTTGATTGGGTTATTTGTTTTTATGGTATTGAGTTGCATGAGCTGTTTGTAAATTTTGGAGACTAATTCTTTGTCAGTTGCATCATTTGCAAATATTTTCTCCCATTCTGTGGGTTTAAAGTGAGAATTGATTGAGCAGCATCTTGGTCGGGGAGAAGCTCTGAATCCATAGAAGCAGAGAGGACATGGTATAAAGTGCCTGCCATCCTGGGAGAAAAGGATAAAGACAACCTGATCTGGAAGTTCAGGGGAGGATTTTAGATTTGGAAGCTGCCTGGAGATGATAGGATTTGGACTCCACTTTCAGAGATGAGCAAGATACGGGTGTGGAGGAAGATGCAGCAGGAGCTGTAGAAGCAGGTCTTTTAAGTACAAGGTGTCATAAGGAATATAATGCAGCCATTAAATTCATTTTTTCTAAAATTTTAAATGGATGGAATAATTACTAATGTTAAATGAAAAAGTGACCAGTAAATAAGCTAATCTCATTTTTTAACTCTATATAAATTTGGATGGAATTATATAGATATGTTGAGTGACAGTCTTCTAAAATTTTTTATGGTTAATTTAAACAGAAAAGTGCCATAAATTACATTGGTTGGATAGACTAATTCCTCCAAACCAGACACACACAGCTGGGATGTAGACAAGTGAACGCCAGCACTTTCTCACCCTTTCCCTGCAGGTCCTCTCCCTGTGAGGCATCGACCTCATCTCTATTCTCTGCTGTGGACCCAGGGCCGCCTGACTCAGGGGCTCATTGGCCTATTGTGTCATAGTCCAGACAAGGACTTCCACCAGAAGGCACCCCTCAGAAACGCTGAATCTACAGAATTTGGTTTGCTCTAACAGCAGGACTGTGAAGGTGGGTAAGTGTGATTGACTTCTGCTGACAGAACTATAGAGCCCTGCAGCACTCTTCCCATTTCTCACAAGGCCACCAGAGGGCGGTGTGTAGCTGCTTCTGACAAACACACTGCCCCCTTCAAAAGCAGTCATTTCCAAGTTAGCCTTCATCAGAATGTGTTTTATAAACTTAGAGGAATTCTTTAAGGTATATTTGCTTGCTTTTCTTCTCCAATGTCATTTGGAAACTAGTGAAAATCCACTAAAAGTAACAAATATAAGGTGAGCCACTGACTGGATGTTGTCCCTTGTGATCTTTACAGGCATTTAAAAGTATGTGTCCATATATATGGAATCTAAAAAAAAAAAGGTTCTGGAGGGCCTAGGGGCAGGACAGGAATAAAGACGCAGACGTAGAGAATGGACTTGAGGACACTGGGAGGGGGAAGGGTAAGCTGGGACGAAGTGAGAGAGTGGCATGGACTTATATATACTACCAAATGTAAAATAGCTAGTGGGAAGCAGCTGCATAGCATAAGGAGATCAGCTCTGTGCTTTGTGATCACCTAGAGGGGTGGGGTAGGGATGGTAGGAGGGAGACGCAAGAGGGAGGAGATATGGGGATATATGTATACATATAGCTGATTCACTTTGTTATAAAGCAGAAACTAACACACCATTGTAAAGCAATTATACTACAATAAAGATGTTAAAAAAAAATAATGCCAAAGGGAGTTCCCTGGTGGCCTAGTGTAAAAAAAAAAAAAAGTATGTGTCCAACTCCTCCCCATGTCTGTCCACCTCTGGACCTTCCTCTCTCCCTCCAACCATCTATAAACATCTGTTTATGTAAAACATCATCTATGTAACATATTAGAGATATTTTTCAATCACATTGCCCCTTCTTTGTGCTGTGAATCTTTGGGTGGCACGTTGTCTGCTTGTAAGACAGTGAGAATGTCTCTGACGCCCTAGGAGACAATTGAAGGTGGGCAGTAGGTCTCAGTGGAGTCGGTCAAAAGTGGAGATCTCCTACTCAGCACAGCCAAGATCGGGTCCACATGTCTCCTATCCCCAAAGCACTGTCTGCTTTCCCCCTGGGGAACTTTGCTAAAATCCTGTCTATCCTAAAGGAGCATCAGGGTCATTATTATAATGGTTATAATAATTATGGGAGAGAGGGACTTCCCTGGTGGCACAGTGGTTAAGAATCCACCTGCCATTGCAGGGGACATGGGTTCGAGCCCTGGTCTGGGAAGATCCCACATGCCGCGGAGCAACTAAGCCCATGCGTCACTGAACCTGCACTCCAGAGCCCGCAAGGCACAACTACTGAGCCCACACGCCACAACTACTGAGCCCACACGCCTAGAGCCCGTGCTCTGCAACAAGAGAAGCCACCGCAGTGAGAAGCCCGTGCACCGCCACAAAGAGTAGCACCTGCTCGCTGCAACTAGAGAAAGCCTGTGCACAGCAACGCAGACCCAATGCAGCCAAAAAAATAAATTAATTAATTAAAAAAAATAATTATGGGAGAGAGATGGGTTATGATTCTAATTACCTGGTACTCTGCCTACAACAGCCTTCACTGTATTACATTACAACTGATGCTCAACCTTCTGGCAGCAGAGTCTACACCTTGGTTTCAGTATATTACACACCGCCAGCCCTGCACTTGGCAAAGAAGACAGGCCAATACTGCTGAATGAATACATTTGGAAAGCAAGATCTGACAGGTTTGAGAATGTATTTGAAATCAGGACTCTCCCAGAGCTGTCCTGACAGGAGGTCATCATAAATCGGCTGGCACCTCACCTGCCAGGCCCTTTACACCTGCTGGCCTTCTCATAGCACCCTTCAGCCAGGACTCAGCTGATCCCAGGTATCTCGTAGATCAAATCTCACCATCTGCTGACTTCTCTTCCTCACTTTGGCCTCCTTGATTGTCCTACTGTGTGGCTGTCCACTCCAGGGCTCAGGGGATGCCTCTGATTCCCTTGGGGATCATGTTAGTGTACAGGAATGCACATGATTTTTAACATTGACTTTGTATCCTGTTACTTTGCTGAATTCATATATTAGTTCTAACATGATTTTTGTGGCATCCTTAAAATTACTCCATATGAAATCATGTCATGTGTGAACAGAGATAATTCTGCTTCCTCCTTTCAAATGTGGGTGTCAGTGATTTATTCATTTATTAATTAATTAATGTATTTATCTATCTTTCTTAACTGCTGTGGCTAAAAATACTAGTGCAATGTTGAATAGAGTTGGTAAAACACAGCATTCTTACGTGCTTCCTGATCTCAAAGGAGAAGTTTTCAGTCTTTTACCATTGAGTGTGATGTTGGCTGTGCGTTTTACATATATGGCTTGAATTATGTTGTGGTAATTTCCTACAAACGTAGTTTTAGAGCGTTTTTTATCATGAAAGTGTGTTGAATTTTTTTCAGTTGCTTTTTCTGCAATAACTGAGATGATCATGTTTTTTACTTCATTCTGTTAATGTAGTGCATTACACTGGTACATTTTCTTAGGTTGAAACATTCTTGTATTCCAGGAATAAATCACACTTGTTCATGGTATATATTCTTATTACAAAGTAGTTATAACTGATTATTATATAAATAGATGTATATGTGCTCCCAACCTCAGCTCAGGCTTCCTGAACCCTGGTAGAGTGGCAGGTGATGGCCAGGACACAGCACTGAACCACAGAAGTTTATGCCTCTAATTAGTCGTGATTATTGTTATTACTAATCCATGACTGTTGTTTCACACAGTCAATGACTGTCTGACTGAGACCCGCTTCCCGCCATCTCCTGCCTCCGTCTCTCAGACTCCACTCCTTCCTTCTGGGATTCACTCACTTCTTCCTTAAATACATCTTTCCTCACACTCAGTGAGAGCCTGAGAGAGGCAGACTCTTAGTCTTTTTTATCTGAAGATGTTCTTATTTTGCTTTTATTCTTGAGTGATAGTTTAGAATGAAAAGTACATGGACCTCACTTATCACCTCAGTAAAACAAAATGTCCCGCACTCCCCATCTCCACCCTGTTCCTCCGTTTACTTATGTTCAGACGCTGGCCTTATAATCAGACACTGGCTGCCTGAATCATGGGCTGTCTTATTCTGTTTGGGCTGCTATAACAAATACAAAGAGACTGGGTGGCACATAAACAATAGAAATTTATTTCTTGCAGTTTTAGGTGCTGGAATGTCCAAGATCAAGGTGTCTGCCGATGTAGTGTCTGGTGAGTGACCATCCTCTGGTTTATAGGTGGCCCTCTTTTTGCTGTGTTGTCACATGTGAGAAGGAGCCAGGGGGCTCTCTCAGGCCTTTTTTACAAGGGCACTCATCCCATTCATCGGGGCTCTGCCTTCTGACCTCATCACCTCTCAAAAGGCCCTGCCTCCTAATATCATCAGCTTAGAGGTTATGTTTTCAGCATATGTACTTGGGGGGACATAAATATTCAGTCCATAGCAAAGGCCTAGTAGCTTTCCCCTCAGGGGGGTCTCTTTCTTGCTCACCCAGAGCCCAGACAGTAAAGCTTCCTCAGTGAGTAGAATGTTTTCTAGTCCCCCTTCTGTTAGGGGCACAGTCCACCAGCAGACCTGGCTTTCCGTGTGTGTCCATCCCTGATCCCTGCCTCCTCTCCCACCAAAAGGCAGTGAAACTCAGTCCCTCACCTGGTTCTGTGGACCAGTAGCAGGAACCTCACCTGGCAGCTGAAACATTAGATCACAAACTTGCACCCAGCTTTCCTTTCTCTCTTCACTCCCAGAGCCTTTCCCTTGCTCTCTTCTGAGCTTGGCCAGGCCATCACACGACTGGGTGTTTGTAGCACAAGGGTGTTTGGACTGTGTGGTCTGCATCTTTCCTGGACCAGGAGCTGTCACATCCTTGGCAGCTGCAGTCCCCCTTGTTAACAATGAGAACATGCGTAGGCCTTTAGCTAACAATACTCTTGTGGATTTTTTTATGTAGTTTTTTTTTTTAAGCTTTCTGTGTGTAGGAAATAATTCTGGTTCTCCGTCGCTTTCTTTTAAAGTATCCTTTTAAAAATAAAATTAATTTAAGAATTCTGGGAAGATAGCAATTGTCGTGGAAGCATAGTCTTTGTCTTCCAGAATCCCCACATAAACACAGAGCGGTATTAAAAACAAAACCCATGGGCAATATTTACAACAAGACTAGATGACAAGGTATCCCCCTGTTACCACAAAATACAAGTGAACAACAGCCGTGAGACCTGCCCAATATCACCATGAGTGTTGGGAAAGGAGAAGGAAGTAACAGCGTAACTGGACGCCTGAGGGCCCTGCGCATGCTCAGTACAGGAGCAGGTGCGCCCGCATCCGCCCCCTTCCCAGGAGAGCCCCACGCATGCGCGGTGCAGGAGCCAAATGAGGACCCGCCGCAGAGCCTTGAGCTTGTGCAGAGCAGGAGCCAGGCCGGGAGCCGCAGCTGAGACTGGGAGGACTAGGTTCACTCCGCCAGTGAGTGAGGCAGAGGTCTAAGGTAAGGCATGAAAAGTCCTTGACTTCTCCCACTGAGCCCCCAGGGCTCCACTGGGACTGCACCCCACAATTGACATCCATTATAAGGTGTGTAATCAAAATAAGTACGATGGAAACAGTAAAGAGGAAGGACAGAGAAGCTCAACTCAATGCTTGAGCCAGGGTGAGGTGAGAAAGGCACTGGCATTGGGCACAAAGTTTCAGGGACACCAAACAACTCAGTAATCAAGATAACTGAAATTTTAATGCAATAATTTTTCGAAAACCAAATTCAATGCCAAAAAGTCCTTGATGAACAAAATATCAAACTTTGAAATAAAGATAGAATCATTAAAAGTCCCGTATTGAGCCATATTGGAGCTGGAGGCAAAAGGAAACGCCAGTAATACTGACCCTGTCTTTATTACAGTTTCAGAAGAGTGTTCCAGGAGCCCTCCTTGAGGAATCTACTGAAGAACCAGCTTCAGAAACCACAATAACTAAAGAGACATTGCAATAAGGATTAGTGTGAGCAGTAAATATATAGTTACCTCTAGAATTAAGATTAAATGCGGGTTAAAAAGAAGAGGTTATACTATGTAACTGATACAGATTTGGGCCCTTGGACTCTTCAATCAACATAAATTGATAAGAGGCCAGACAAGGAATTCAGGCAAGCCTTTATTGGGACTCATGCTGAAGCACAAGGGATAAAAACAAGTAACAGGCGCCCTTGCTAGCTCTCCAGTGGGGGGCCAATTCCTTAAATGGGATGAGGGTGGGGGAGGATTGGTAAGTCGGACTGAGGTGTGGATTAGGTATCCTGTCCACCCCCTTTGTGGTGCTGTGTCCAATGATCATGTGCAGTACCCTGCCTTTGCTCCTGGCACCTCAGAAGTGGTGGTTGGTTTGTGGCCTTTTAGTATCTTACTGTTCCTAATTGCCTCTACCTGGCTGGCATGAAGCTATTTTTAGTCCCTTATAGTTGCCTTCTATTCTGTTGCTGGAGGAGACGTTTGTCCAGGTGCAGGTACAAGCGCTCAGGTAGAGGGTCCCACGTCCCAACCCATCTCATAATGGCTTTATGATCTAAGAATATAGATATGGTACAAACAAAGAAATGGGGAAGGGAAGGAAAGAATTTCATGCAAAAAAAGTTTTAACTGTTTTCAGAAGTCACAACTAGTTCTGATATTTTATTGTTCTAAGGCTATCATAGTTTTTTTTTCAGGTATAGGTGACATATAACATTATGGTACTTTCAGCTGTACAACATAAGGATTCGTTATTTGTATATATTGTGAAATAATCACCACAATAAGTCTAGATGAAATCTGTCACCATATATAAGTACATTTTTTTTTCTTTCATGAGAATTTTTAAGGTCGACTCTCTTAGCAACTTTCACGTATTCGATATAATATTATTATCTATGATCAGCATGATGTTTCTTACATCTCATGACTTATTTATAGCTGGAAGTTTGTACCTTTTCACCCTCAGTCATTTCACCCCACCCACCTCCTAATTCTGGCATCCACCAGTCTGTTCTATCTATGAGCTAGGATTTTTGTTTTTTTTCTTAAAGATTCCACGTGTAAGGGAGATCATGCAGTATTTGTCTTTCTCTCTCTGAGTTATTTCACTTAGCGTAGTGTCCTCAAGGTCCTGTCATGTTATCACATGGCAAGATTTCAATTTTTTATTTGGCTGAATAATATTCCATTGTATATCTATCTATACCACAGTTTCTTTATCCAGTCATCCATCTTTGGACAATGGGTTGTTTCCCTATCTTGGCTATTATAAATAGTGCTGCCGTGAGCATAGGGGTGCATATATCTTTTCAAATTAGTGTTTTCCTTTTCTTTGGATAAATACCAGAAGTGGGATTGCTGGGCCATGTGGTAGTTCCACTGTTAATTTTGTGAGAAAATGCTATACCATATTCCATAGTAGCTGCACCAATTTCCATTCCCACCAACACCTCACAAGGGTTCCCTTTTCTCAACATCCTCTCCAACATTTGTTATTTCTTGTCTTTTTTGATAATAGCCTTTCTAATTGGTGACAGGTGACATCTCGTGGTTTTGATTAGCATTTCCCTGAGGATTAATGATGTTGAGCATCTTTTCACGTAAATACCTATTGGCCACCTGTATATCTTCTTTGGAAAAATGTTTCTTCAGCTCCTCTGCCCATTTTTTAAAATCAGAGTGCCTCTTTGTTTGCTCTTGAGTGGTATGAGTGCTTTATATATTTTGGATATTAACCACTTATCAGATACATGATTTGCAAATATTTTCTCCCAGTCCAATGGGCCTTTTCACTTTGTTGATGGTTTTCTTTGCTGTGCAGAAGCATTTTAGTTTTAGTTTTTGTTTTTTAATATTTATTTAGGCTGCACCCAGTCTTAGTTGCAGCACGTGGGATCTTCTTTGCAGCATGTGGGATCTTTAGTTGGGGCATGCAGGCTTCTTAGTTGCGGCATGCATGTGGGATCTAGTTCCTGGACCAGGGATCGAACCCAGGCCCCTTGCATTGGGAGCGCGGAGTTTTACCCACTGGACCACCAGGGAAGTCCCGAAGCTTTTTAGTTAGATGTAGTTCCACTTACTAATTTTTGCTTTTTTTCCCTTTGTTTTGGAGTCAGATCCAAAAAATCATCACCAAAACTGAAGTCAAGGAGCTTACTGCCTGTTTTTTTGTGATTTCAGGTTTTCCACTCAAGGCTTTCATCCATTAACTTTTGTGTTTGTTGTAAGATAGTGGTCCAGTTTCATTCCTTTGCATGGGGCTGTCCAGTTTTCCCATCACCATTTACTGAAGAGATTGTCCTTTTTCCCATTGCATATTCTTATCTATTTGTGATAAATTAACTGACCATATAAGCATGGGTTGATTTCTAGGCTCTCCCCCCTGTTCCATTCATCTATATGTTTGTTTCTATGCCAACACCATAGAGTTTTGTTTACTATAGCTTTGTAATATAGTTTGAAATTAGGGAGTGTAAATCCTTCAGCTTTGTTATTCTTTCTCAAGATTGCTTTGGCTATTGGGTGACCTTTGTGGTTCTATAGAATTTTAGGATTGTTTCTTCTATTTCTGTGAAAAATTCCATTGGAATTTTGATAAGGATCGCCTTAAATCTTTAGATTGCTTTGGGTAGCATGGTCATTTTAACAATATTGATTCTTCCAATCCATGAGGTGGAATATCTTCCCATTTAGTGATGTCTTCTTCAACTTCTTTCATCTGTGTCTTGTATGCTATTATGGATACTGTTAATCTGAACTTGTGTGTGCATCAGTTGAGATGAAACAAATGACTAATTGCATATTCTAATTCAGTTATTCCACTGTGTCCTTGAGAATCAGATTTCCCAGTGTGGAGGAAAGGAAATACAGATGTCACAGAAGAGGTTAAGTAAAAACCTTACAGTTCTCAATTTGAATTGGGTATATCTGTATAACCTACCAGAGTATTGTATCATATGTGTAAAATCTATCTCCTCCCACTGAAAAGACTAGAAACAGTGATCAAACCAGAAGCAAAGAGGATTCCTAACTTCACAATGTTCAGTATTTAATATTCAATATTATTTCCCACTAAAGGAAACAAAGGCTTCTTGGAGAAATGACTGATTCTAGTCCTGGGAAGGAAATATACAAGATGAACTTGAAACATCTTGCCAAACCAGATATCATGGAAGTATTCAGACTATTAGGGGCATGTCAAAAGGACTTAAGAGTTAACCTGAAGAGGGTCCACCATGTAGAAGATGGGACAATGTGAACATCAACAAATATAATAACGGCCATGTATTGAAATCTGTCACATATGTTTTAATTCTTCACTTCATCCCGGTGTGTTTAAATTAATTCATCATCTTTGGAGTATGACAGGGTAGAAATTTATTATCTTGATAATGGATAAATAAATGAAAGAAGCATCTAATCTGCCTTTCCTTTATGAATGGTTCTACTGGGTGATGAAATAGTAGATGAAGGGAAGCATTTGTTTATTAGATTAATCCAGCTGATAAATTTAAAAAATGGTGTAATTAGAATATCATAATTTTCCACCCCCAATGGATTAATGAATGTAAGCATTGAAAATCATCCCTGCTGACATCTCAGTAAAGACAGACAACCTGAGATTATGTGCCCCTTGATGAAAGAGCACATCAATACCTAGAGTCTCATCAAAAATATTTATCCGAGTCTAGTCAAGCCTCTGAATACAGTTGAAAATTTGCAGGAAATAGAGAACAGAGGGATGTGTTGAACTGCATCCTGAGAACACAGTCTACAAAATTCTTACTGGAAAATCCCATGGGGGAAGGGCTAGGGTTCTTCCATGGATACAGTGTAAGAAAGAGAAAGGGATGGAGAAGGAACTTAGTGGCTAAGAGAGGATTAAAAGACATCAACAACATGAGCAAGACTAAACTGTAGGTTCTAGAGAGCACACTTGGGTGATAAAAACTAAAAGAAACTCAAGGAGAGTAATGACTATAAAAATCAGGACAGTGAGTCCTTTTGGAAGCAGGAAGGTGGTTGAGATTGGGATGGGGCACAGGGAGGGTATTCTGCCATGGATGGAAAAGTAAAATTTTCACCTGGATGGTGGTCACAATGGTGTTCTTTTTTTTTAAATTAAGGTATAGTTGATTTACAATATTATCCTAGTTTCAGGTGTACAACATAGTGACTCAAAATTTTATAGATTATGCAGCATTAAAAGTTATTTAGGACTTTTCTGCTGGTCCAGTGGTTTAAGGCTCCTGACTTCCACTGCAGGGGGCATGGGTTCAGTCCCTGGTCGGGGAGCTAAGATCCTGCATGCCGTGTGGTTCAGGAAAAAAAAAAAAAGAAGAAGAAAGAAAAAGTTATTTAGAATACTGGCTGTATTCCCTGTGTTGTACAGTGTATCCTTGTAGCTATTTATTTATTTCCTTATAAATCTCAAAATATTTATGGCTACGAGAAAGCAGCCAGATACAGAAAGATGTCATTCATATAAAATGCAATGTTATCTCTAGTGGAAGAAATCAGATTAGTGGTTGCCTGGGGATGGGAAGGAGGGAGGTGTGGATTACAAAGGGACATGAGGAAACTTTTGGGGGCAATGGGTATGTTTTTTATCTTAATTAGGCTGATGCTTTACTGTGTATATACATATGACAAAACTCATTGAAGTGTATACTTTAAATATGTGCAGTTTTTTGTACCTCATTGGTACACCCATGAAGCTGTCGATAAAGCAGCACAGAGTGAATGATTTGAAGAGTGTTTCCCCAGTCTTTGTTGATGTTAAGAAGTCCCTCGTGCTGCGAAAAGTCCATGCTCCTGGTCCTGCTGCTGAGGCTTCCGTGAAGCACCAGGTGAACTCTGCTTCCAACAAGGCTCCCAGGAATTCTCATGCTCAGGGAAATTGGGAAACACTGGTATGAAGTGGGTGGTAGCTGAGAAGGGGCCTTCCCTCCTAACGAAAACTCCGCCATCAACAGCCAGGGGAACACAAGTCTTCTATTTCCTAGTGTTTCACACCAGTACATGATGGTTAACTAACATATAACGAAGGTTTGTCACCAGTCTCTCCTTGAAGGAGTCTTCTCAGCCCCCCAGCATCTTAGATCATTTGATTAATTGGGAAAAAGGTAAGCTGATGGGTGAAATGGCTCCTCCATAGAATCCGTGCTATTGCAGTTATCCAATCAAGACCCTATAACCTATGAAAGAAGCACAAAGAGGTGTGCTTAGCCTTGCATCTTGAAGGGTATTTGCTTGTTTCTGTTGTGAAAGAGGTGCATTTCGTGCCAGGTAAAGCATGCTACAATTTTTAAAAATTTGTATAAAAGTAGTGATTGGAAGTCATTTAAAATGCTCTTTTCTTATGGCTAGCTAAGGTCAGGGATAAATCTGAAATTTATCTGACAATTGCAATTCCTTAGATGTGAGTTTTTGTTATGCCCTTTGTCAGGTTTTCTATTCTTTTTTCTTAATTTGTGGTAACTTTGTATGTAATTGATTTTAACTCTTTGTCTTATCTATGGGGAAAATACATTCTTCCATCTATCACTTACTATAACTTCATTTCTTGTGTCTTTTTTCACTTATGGCAGCTGTGCTTTATTTTTTTCAGTAAAAACTTGAAGTTTTAAATTACAAGTATTAATTACAAAAAACATACATTGAACCTAGGAATGGAAGACAAAATTTTAAACAATGGAAATGGAGGACGAATTTAAAATGGAAAACCTAAAATAACCAATTGGAGAGCAAACACTATGCTTGATAGATACAATTAAAGGCTGGTTTTTGGAAAAGGACAGTCTTGTTTTTCGATTTGGAAATAGACCCTGTCAAGCAAATAAAAAAAAAATTAGAAAAAATTAAAAAAATAATGAAGAATTTCATACCTAAATACTTCACATGTTAGGCTACTTTATTTTTATAATGGAGTATACCAGATTTACAATGTTGTGATTGCCATATCCTCTGTAGCTGTTTTTTAGATTTTTAAGGAAACTGCATACTGTTCTCCAGAGTGGCTGGTAGCATTTTACATTCCCACCATCAGCGTAGCAGGGTTCCCTTTTCTCCATGCCCTCTCTGCATTTCTGTTTTTAGACTTTGTGATGATGGTCATTCTGAGTGGTGCGAGGTGATACCTGTTTGTAGTGTTGATTTGCATTTCACGAATATTTGGTTGGCCATAAAGGGCGTTGGGGTTTTTCCATAAGGTATTATGGAAAAACCCCAATACCCATTAGGGCCAACCCAGTCATTGGCGATGTCCAATGACTCGACTTTAATGTCGAGTCCAATCTACCTGTTGAAATCCGGTTCCTGCAGTTCTGCCTTGTTTTCAAGTCCTTTTTGATTACTTACCCAAAGACATTTTTCGAGGGCAGGTGTCCTTTACAACCCTGCAGGCCTTGTGAGCGGCAATGTCCCTGAGCACCGGTTTTCAAGTTGTTGTTTCAGGAAATGACCATAAGGGGACAGGATTTCTTCAAACCCCACTCGGGTTACTGGGGCAACCTGAGCCTTCGGGAAAGTCCTCTTCCTGACTGGACATTAGAGTGGCCTGTGCCTGTCCAAAAACCCCAGGGCTTGTGTCTCATTCCTTCCCCCCTTTACCCTTCATCCCCGGACAAATACCAATCTGTGCAAAACTGGCTGTTGGAGGGTGCTGTCTTCCCCAGGTGGGGAGACTCTAAGGAAAGAGGCTGGAGGTGGGAACCCCACCACCAGGAGATGTGGAGATTAGGTGACTTTTCATATCTCTTCCTGCCCAGAGGGTGCACCATCCTTTGGGTGTCCCAGGCATGTTTAGCTGTAGGTTGGCTCCGCTGCACCTGGAGATTTTGGACGCATGGAGTGGGGATCAGGCAGTACAACTCCCGTGGGGCTGCATTGGCTGGCACATCCTCACCAGCTCCCTAAGCCCCTTGGCAACTCAGCCTTGAGAGCCAAGCCAGCGCTTGCTGCAGGGATGTGAGGCTGTGTTGGGTCACTGGGCCTGAACCAATTTAGTAACCATTTCTCTTTTTGTTGTTGTTGTTTGTTTGTTTTGCTAATTTAATGTTAATCATATAATGGATACAGCTGATTTACAATGTTGTGCTTTTTGTTGCACAGCAGCTGGAGTCACTTACACGGAGACATCTATATATTCTTTTTCCGATTCCTTTTCCATTGACGAAATTATAATGTGTTGAGTCGAGTTCCCTGTGCTATACAGTAGGTCCTTATTGATTATCTGTTTTCTCTCTATAAGGGTATGTATGCTAATTAAAACCTCCTAATTTAAGCCTCCCTCCCCCCACCTTTCTCCTTGGCAGCCAAAAGTTTGTTTTCTAAGTCTGTGCCTCTGTTTCTGTTTTGTAAGTTAGTTCATTTGTATCAATTTTTAGATTCCACCTATAAGTGATATCATATGAAATTTACCTTTCTCTGTTTGATTTATGTCACTTAGTATGTGTGTCAAGGTCCATCCGAGTTGCTGCAAATGACCTTATTTCATTCATTTCATAGTTGAGTAATATTCCATTGTATATATGTGCAACATGTTTTTTATCCATTCGTCCTTTGATGGACACTTTCATTGCTTCCAAGTCTAGGCTCTTGTAAGCAGGGCTACAGTGAGCATTGTGGTCCGTGTGTCTTGTCGATTTCTGGTTTTCCCCAGATTTACACCCAGGAGTGGTTTTGATGGATCCTAAGGTAGCTCTATTTTTCTGTTTTTAAGGACCCTTCATACTGTTCTCCAGAGTGCCTTTTAGCGCATGTTAGCATATTTCATTCCCAGCAGCAGTGTAACATGGTTCCCTTTTCTTCACGCTCTCTCCAGAGACTTTGTGGTGATGGTCATTCTGACTGGTGAGAGGTGATATCTCGTTGTAGTCTTTTTTGCACTAGCATACAATTTCTGATGTTGAGTAGCTTCTGGTGTGCTTTTTTAAAAAAAATATAAAATCACTGAGGGAAATTTACATCTTGATATCTGGTTCCTGAAATTCTGCCTCGTTTTGAATTTGTTTTCCAAAACTAACCCCAAGACACAGGTGTAATTTACAGCCTTGAGGGCCTTGTGAATATGCAGGACCCCCAAGCACCAGTTTTCATGTTGTTGTTTCGGGAATCAGCCACAAACCTGCCGGATTTCTTCATGCCCCACTCTGGTAATTGGGACAAACTGAGCCTTAGGGAAAGTCCTTCTCCTGGTTGGAAATTAGAGTGGAATGTGCCTGGACAAACACCCCAGGGCATGTGTATCATTCCTTCTCCCCTCCTTTTTGTAGTTAGGATTTGCATGTCTCTAATAATTCGTGATATTGAGCATTTTGCCATGTCCTTTTTTTTTTAAGTGTGAGTAAAATTTACATCTTAAAATTTTCTTCTTGAAAATTTGACCTGTTTTGAATTTTTTTTCCATTACCGACTTAAGGACACTTTTTGAGGGCAGGTATCATTTATTACCCAGCAGTCCTTGGAAATATGAAGTGACTGTTAGCACTAGGTTTAAAGCTGCTGTTGCGGGAAATGACCACAAAGCGGCAGGATTACTACATTCCCAACTCTAGCTGTTAGGGAAAAAGAACTTTCCTGGAAGTTGTGTTCCGAGGTTGTAAATTGGAGTGTAAAGTGCCAGGACAAACCCCCAAAAGCTTATGTCTCATTACTTCTTGCTTGCTTTTTTTTAAATTTAATTTTTATTTAACAGAGTAAATATCTGTGGAAATTTATTCATTGGTATCAATTTTTAGATAACACCTATAAATGATGTCATAAGATATTTGTCTTTCTCTTTATGACTGATTTCACATAGTATGATTATCTCTAGGCTCATCTATGTGCTGAAAAGGACATCATTTCATCCTTTTTAGGGGCTAATATTCCACTGTGTACATGTACCGCTTCTTTGTACATTCATGTGTCAATGGACATTTTGTTTGCTTCCATGTCTTGGCTATTGTAAATATTGCTTCAGTGCCCATTGGGGTGTCTCTGCCTATTCGATTCTGGTCTTCTCCAGTTACAGGCCCAGTAGTGGGTCGGCCAGATCATATGGTAGCGCAATTTTTACCTTTAACGGCACCTCCATTCTGTTCTCTTTGGTGGCCGTTACCAGACTACATCCCACAAACAGCATAGAGGTTATGCTTTTCTCCAAAAACACTTCAGTATTTAATGTTTGTAGACTTTTTGCTGATGGCCATTCTGACTGATGTGAGGTGATATTTTTTTTCTAGTTTA
Source organism: Leucopleurus acutus (assembly GCF_964270905.1). Lineage (NCBI taxonomy): Eukaryota > Metazoa > Chordata > Mammalia > Artiodactyla > Delphinidae > Leucopleurus > Leucopleurus acutus. The sequence continues at coordinate 75,109,673 of NC_139156.1, forward strand.
GATTTCCATGTCTCTAATGATACATGATGTTGAGCATTTTTCTGTCATTTTTTGTTTGTTTAAAAATTACAGTGAGAAAAATTTACCTCTTGAAATTATCTTCTTGAAAGTTTGCCCTGATTTGAAAGTTTTTGTAAATTCCCGACGCCAGGACATTTTTGAGTGCTGGTTGTCTTCTAAAGCCCTGCAGTCTTTGTGAATATTAACTGACTGTTGGCCCTGGATTTAAAACTGCTGTTGCGGGAAACCGCCACAAGGTGACAGGATTTTTCCATTCCCCACTCTGGTCACCATGGCAAGAGAGCCTTCCTGGAATTCATGTTTGTAGGTTATAAATTGAAATGGAATGTGGCAGGACAAAACCCCAATCTTATGTCTCATGACTTGTTTCTTTTTTTTAATTTAATTTTTATTTTCTATCGGAGTAAATTTGATTACAATGCTGTGTTTGTTTTAGGTGTGCAGAATTTGGTTTATTTATACATATACATATACCTATTCATCTTCAGATCCTGTTCCCATGTAGGTTATTACAGAGTGTTGAGTAGACATTCCTTGGTACAAAGTGGTCTTTGGTGATTATATATTTTACATGTATTAGTATATGTATGTTAACTCCAGTATCCTAATTTATCCATTCCTCCCACCTTTCTTTTTGGTTAACCATAAGTTTGTCTTCTAAGCCTGTGAGTGTCTTTCTCTATGGAAATATGTTCACTGGTATCAATTTTTCGATAACACCTACAAATGATATCCTATTATGTTTGTCTTTCTCTTTCTGACTTACTTCACGTACTATGATTATCTCTAGGTTCATCTATGGTGCTGCAAAGGGCTATGTTTCATTCTTTTTTGTAGCTAATATTCCACTGTGTACCTGTACCACTTATTCTTTGTCCATTCATGTGTCGATGGACATTTTGCTTGCTTCCAAGTCTTGGCTATTGTACATATGGCTGCAGTGCTCTTTTGGGTGCCTCAGCCTTATCCATTCTGGTCTTCTCGGGTTATAGGCCCAGTAATAGGTCTGCTGGATCATATGGTAGCTCAATTTTTACCTCTTAAAGGCAGCTCCGTTCTTTTCTCATTAGTTGCTATTACCAGTTTACATATCCCCAGCAGCATAGGAGGGCACACATTTCTACACAACCCCTTCAGCATTTATTGTTTGTAGCCTTTTTGCTGATTGCCATTCTGCCTGCTGTGAGGTGATACCTCTTTGTTGTTTGGATTTGCATGACTCTAATTATTCGTTATATTGACCATTTTTCCATGTCCTTTTTTTTCTTTAAAAATTACAGCGAGAAAAATTTACCTCTTGAAATTGTGTGCTCTAAAGTTTGCCCTGTTTTGAAATTTTTTGTCATTTCCAGACCCCAGGATGTTTTTTGAGGGCAGGTGTCATTTACAGCCCTACAGTCCTTGTGAATATTAAGTGACCATTAGCACTGGATTGAAAGCTGCTAAACGGCCACAAGTCTGCACAATTTCTCCATTCCCAGCTTTGGTTGCTATGGCAACAGACCCTTCCTGGAAGTCCTGTTCCTAGGTTGTAAATTAGAGTGGAATCAGCCAGGACAAACCCCCAAAAGCTTATATCTCATTAGTTCTCATTTGAATTTTTTAAATTAAATTTGTATTTTTATCAGAGTAAATTTGATTACAAAGACATGGAGACAAACAAAATGTCCATGGCCAGATGAACAAATTTTTTTAAAGTGATACATGTACACAATGGTATATGACTCTGCCATGTAAAAGAATGAAATAATGCGATTTGCAGGAACATAGAGAAAACTAGAGATAATCATAGTAAGTAACGTAAGTCAGAATCAGAAAGACAAATATTATATGATATCACTAATAGGTGGAATCTTAAAATACACACCATTGAAATAATTGAGAAAACATAAACAGACTCAAGGACTTAAAAAAAAACCATGGATACCAAAGGGGACAGAAGGGGACAAGGGAAAAATTAGGAGGATGGAATTAACGAATACAAACTATTTCATATAAAACAGATATTCAACAAGGATGTACGTATACCAAGGTAGGGCTATCAACTCTCTAATAATATATATGAGAAAAGAAGCCAAACATGCATATATATCTCTATATGTATAACAAAAAAACGATTCCCTATACCTACAACATACACAACATTGTATATCACTGTTCCTCCAATAAAAACTAAAAATTAATCTAAAATTAATTTAATTAATCTAATTTAAAAATTGACACGAGATTTGGGTGTTTGTTCTGGCACACTCCTCTTCAGTTTACAAGCCGCAAACAGGATTTGCCCTAAGGCTCTGTTTGCTGGGCAAGATGTTGGGCCGGAGGAAATCCGGATAATCAAACTCAAAACGATTGATTATGGGCACTTAATATTCGCAAGAACTGCTGGGCTCTAAATGATACTTGGCCTCAAAGAATGTCCAGGCCTAAGTGTTCAAAAATAATTGAACACAGGGCACACTTTCAAGAAGGCAGTTTCAACAGGTAAATTGTACTCACACTGATTATGAATAAAAACAGCCCATAAGAACATGCTCAACATAGAAATTAGCAGAGACATGCAAGTCAGAACTACAACGAGACATAACTTTGCACCGATTGGGAAGGCCATCATCAAAAATCGACAATGAATAAATAAATGGTGGAGAGAGCAAGGAGGAAAGGAGATACTTTATGGTCCTGGTGGGATGTAAATGGTAACAGCCTCAGTAGAGAACATTACCGAAGTGCCTTTAAAAGTTAAAAATAGAGCCACCACGTGATCCGGCAGTGCTACTTAGGTAGTGCCTAAGACTATATGTAGAAAATACCAGAATTCGAAAAGACACATGGACCCATGCGTGCACTGTTACAAAAGATGTGCAGACATACAAAATGTCCATGGACAGATGAACGGATTAAAAAAAAGTGATACATGTACACAATGGTGTATGGCTCTGCCACGTAAAAGAATGAAATAATGCCATTTGCAGGAACATACAGAAAACTAGAGATAATCATACCAGGTAAAGTAAGTCAGAATCAGAAAGACACATACATGATATCATTTACAGGTGGAATCTAAAAATACCCACCATTGAAATAATTGAGAACACATAAACAGACTCAGGGACTTAGAAAGTAATCCTGTGTTTACCAAAGGGTACTTAAGGGGTCAAGGGATAAATTAGGAGGATTTAGTGCTTAACCAATACAAACTGTTTTCATATAAAATAGATAATCAACAAGGACCTATTTATACCTGGGAAGTCTATCGACACTCTCTAATAACCTATATGGGAAAAAAAGCCGAACGTGCATAGATATCTGTATATGTATAACTGAAAATGATCCTCTATACCTACAGCATACACAACATTGTATATCAATGTTACTGCCATAAAAAATGAAAAATTAATCTATTTAAAGAATTGGTAATGAAACACAAGATTTGCCTGTTTGTTCTGGCACATTCCACTCAAATTTACAACCCCCAAAAGGATTTCCCCTAAGGCTCTGGTTGCCAAGTTAACCAGAATTGGGCCCGAGGAAATACTGCGCCTTATGAGCATTTCCCTCCAACCTCCAGACGATTGCTTCTGGGCACTTAGTATTCACAAGGACTCCTGGGCTCTAAATGATACTTGCCCTCTAAAAATGTCCAGGCCTAAGTGTTCAAAAATATTTGAAAACAGGGCACACTTTCAAGAAGGCAATTTCAACAGGTAAATTCTACTCACACTGATTATGAATAAAAATGGCCCATAAGAACATGCTCAAAATAGCAGTTAGCAGACATGTGCTAATCAGAACTACAACGAGGGTTCCACTGGCAAGAGTGCAACGCCATCATCAAAAATCTGCAATGAATATATGGTGGAGAGGGCATGGAGTAAAGGGAACCCTTTTATGGATGTAAATGGTAGCAGCCACTCTAGAGAACATTACGGAAGTGCCTTTAAGAGGTAAAAGAGAGCTACCGTATGATCCAGCAGTACTACCCCTAAGACTATATGCAGAGAATGCCGGAATTCGAAAAGACACATGCACCCAAGCGTGCACTGTAGCACCATTTACAAGAGCCAAGACGTGGAGGCACACAAAATGTCCATGGACAGATGGATGGATAGAGAAGAAGTGGTGCCTGTACACATGGAGTATGGCTCAGCCATGAAAAAGAATGAAATAATGCCGTTTGCAGGAACATAGAGAAGCCTAGAGATAATTAAACTAGTGAAGTAAGTCGGAATAAGAAAGACAGATATCAGAAGGTGTCACTTATAGGAGGAATCTTAAAATGCACATGAATAAAATAATTGAGAAATCATAGAGTCTCAGAGACTTAAAAAAAATAAATGTTACCTAAGTTTAAAGAACGGGGCAATTGATACATTCTGAAGATTGGATTAAGAAACACAAACTCTTTCATATAAAATAGATAATCAACAAGGATCTATATATACCAAGGGATGTCTGTTAACACTCTGTAATAATCTAATTGGAAAGAATCCAGAGATGATATGTGTGTGTGTATAAATGAGAAAGTTTGTGTACACCTACAACAGAGACAACATTGGATATCAGTGTTACTCCAATGAAAAATAGAAATTAATAAAAAGAAGACCTGATGAGACCCGAGCTATTGGGTGTTTGTTCTGGAAATTTCCACTCAAATTACAGCCCCAAAGCAGGATTTCTACTAAGGCTCCAGGAGACAGACTAACCAAAGTTCGGAACAAAGAAATCCTGCCATCTTGTTGACATTTCCGGCCACAGCAATCTGAAAACTATTGCTTATGGGCGCTTAATATTCACAAGGACTGCTGGGCTCTAAATTATACCTGCCCTCAAAAAATTTCCAGTCGCAAGTAATTGAAAATAATTAAAAACAGGGCAAACTATCAAGAAGAAAATATCAACAACTATGTACAACTCACACCATTTTAAAAAAAACACATGAAATGATGCTCATCATGGCAAATTACTAGAGACTCGCCAATCAAAACTACCAAGAGACACCGCCATGCACCAGTGAAAATGGCCATTATCAAAAAGACTATAGACAATAAGTGCTAAAGTAGGGGTTAAGAAAAGGGGACCCTCCTGTGGTGCTAGTGGCATGTAATTAGTAACAGCCATTATAGAGAACACTATGGACATGCCTTTAAAAGGTGAAAAGAGAGCTACCGTATGATCCGGCAGTCCCAGGTTTAAGAGTATAGGCATTGAAAAGCGGAATTCGAAAAGGCACGTGCACCCAAGTGTGCACTTCGCTATTTACAATAGCCAAGGCATGGAAGCAGACAACATGTCCGTCGACAGATGAATGGATAAAGGAATGAGACATGTACACATGGAATATGACTCAGCCGTGAAAAAAATGAAATAATGCCTTTTGCAGTCACCTATGGACCTAGAGATAATCATAGTAGGTTTAGTAAGTCAGAAAGAGAAAGACAAATATCCTAAGATGTCACTTACAGGTGGAATCTATAAATTCCTACAAATGAACTACTTTACAGAACAGATACAGACTTAGAAAACTAACTTCTGATGATCAAAAAGGAAAGGTAGGGAGAGGGATAAATTAGGAGGTTGGGATTAACAGATGCACACTAACATATATCAAACAGATAATCAAAAAGGACCTATAGAATAGCACAAGGAACTCTACTGAAAACACTGTAATATCCTATATGGGAGAAGAACCTGAAAAAAATACATATGTGTCTATGTATAACTGAAGCAAGGTTCTGGACACCTAAGATGAACACAACATCAGAAATCAACTCTACTCCAATATAAAATAAAAATGAAATTACAAAAGAAAAAAAAAATGTTGGGCCTGAAGTAATGCTTCTGCCTTGTGGCGGTTATCCTGTAACACCAACTTTAAAACCTGTGCTGATGGGCGCTTGATATTCACAAGGCCTGCGGGGCTGTAAGTTAAAAAAGCACCTGCCCTCAAGAAACGTCCTGGGGTAGGTCATCAAAAAAGAATTCAAAACAGGGCAGATGTTCAAGAAGCCAATTGAAAGAGGTAACTTTTACTCACACTCTTTAAAAAAAAAAAAATCACATGAAAAGGTTTCAACATCGCTAAAGATTAGAGAAGTGGAAATCAAAACTGCAAGGAGGTTATCACCTCACACCGCTCAGAATGGCCATTGTCAAAAAGTCTACAAACAAGAAATGCTAGAGAGGGTGTGGAGAAAAGGGACCCCTTCTACACTGATGCTGGGAATATAAATTGGTAAAAGCCACTGTGGCAGACAGTGTGGAGATTCCTTAAACAATTAAAAAGAGAATGAAATTAGAATACTCCCTAACCGCCCCCCCCCACAAAAATAAACTCCAAATAGATTAAAGATCTAAAAGTAAGGACGGATACTATAAAACTCTTGAGGAAAATATAGGCAGAACACTCTTTGATAGAAATCGCAGCAAATTCTTTTATGATACACCTCCTAGAATAATGAAAAATAAAACAAAAATAAACAAATGGGACCTAATTAAACTTCAAAGTGGTTGCACTGCAAAGGAAATCATAAACAAACAAAAAAGACAACCCTCAGAATGGGAAAAATTATTTGCAAATGAAGATACCCCCAAGGAATTCATCTCTGAAAAGTACAAACAGCTCAAGCAGCTCAATATCAAAAAAACAAACAACTGAATAAAAACATGGGCCAAGGATCTAAATGGACATTTCTCCAAAGAAGGCATACAGATGGCCAGAAAGCACATGAAAAGATGCTCAGCATCACTAATTATTAGAGAAATAGAGATCAAAACAACAATGAAGTATCGCTTCTCACTGGTCAGAATGGCCATCATCAAAAAATCTACAATAGATGCTGGAGAGGATGTGGAGAGGAGGGAACCCTCCTTCACTGTTGGTGGGAATGTAAACTGGTACAGCCGCTATGGAGAACAGTATGGAGGTTCTTTAAGAAACTAAACTTAGAAGTACCACGTGACCCATCAAAACCACAGCTGAGCATAGATTTGGAGAAAACCAGAATTTTAAGACACCTGCACCACCACGATCATGGCAGCACTAGGTACAATAGCCAAGACAAGAAAGCAGCCTAAGGGTAGAAGGACAAATGAATGGATAAAGAAGATGCGGTACATAAACAGAATGGAATATTACTCAGCCATAAAAAAGCATGAAATAATGCCATTTCCAGCCACAGGGAAGGAAGTGGAGATGATCATACTAATTGAAGTAAGTGAGACAGGGAAAGACAAGTATCATATGATATTACTTCTAGGTGGAACATAAAAATGAATACAAGTGAACTTCTTCACAAAACAGAGACAACCTCACAGACTTAGAAAGAAAACTTATGGTTACCAAAAGGGAAAGGTGCGGGGCGTGGAGAAATTAGCAGGTTGAGATTAACATATGCACACTACTATTTATAAAATAATCAACGAGGACCCACTGTATAGCACAGGGAACCCTACTCAACACTCTGTAATAAGCAATACGGGAAAAGAACCCAAAAAGAAACACGTATATGTCTATGTATAAGTGAATCAAGTGGCCGTACACTTTAAAAAAACCCCACAACATTGTAAATCACCTATATACTCCAATTCAAAATAAACATTAAAAAAAAGAAAGAAAAGAAAGAAATGCTGACCCTATTCCCATCAGTCCTTGGTGATCTGGGCTGATGTCACTTCCCTGGAGCCTGGGCAGGCTTGTGTTCCAAAGCTGGACTGTCGTGGGGCTGAGGGAGCTGGGGAAGATGTGCCAGTGAGCCAGTGAGGATGCCAGTGAGCCACTGAGCCCCTGGAGTTCCTGTTCCCCTCTGCGTGAGCCCACAGTCTCCAGATCCAGGTGGGCCCTCCTACAGCGAAAGCAAGCCTAGTGCACCCAAAGGATGATGGAGCCTCGGGGCTGGAAGAGCCTTGAAATGTTTCCTGGGCTCCACGTCTCCTGGTGGTGGGGTTCCCACCTCCAGCCTCCTTCCTTAGGGTCGCCCCACCTATGGATGACAGCACCCTCAGCAGAGTGGTGTTTCAGGAGTTGGGATTTGTCCCGGGGATAAAAGGTAAGGGGGAAGAAACAATGAGACACAAGCCTCGGGTGTTTCTTCAGGCACGTTCCACCCTAATTGACAATCCTGGAAGCGGACTTTCCCTCAGTCTCTGGTTGCCCGAGTAACCAGAGTTGGGCATGATAAATGCTGCCTCCTTGTGGCCATTTCCCATAACAACAACTTTAAAACCGGTGCTGATGGGCACTTAATCTTCACAAGGCCTTGCAGGGCTCCAAATGTCACCTGCCCTCAAGAAATGCCCTGGGGTAAATCATCGGAAAAGAATTCAAAACAGGACCGACTTACCAACAGCCAACTGCAAGAGGAAAATTTTATTCACATTGTATAAAAAACAAGCACATGGAAAGACATCCAACATCACTGATTATTAAAGAAATGAAAATCAAAACTACAATGAGGTATCACCTCACACTGGTCAGAAGGACCATCGCCAACAAAAATCTACGAAGAATAAATGGTGGACCGGGCATATGGAAAAGGGAACCCTCCTACACTGTTGGTGGGGATCCAAGTTGGTGCAGCCACTGTAGAGAACAGTATGGAGGTTCCTTAAAAACCAAAACATAGAGTTCCCATTGGATCCGGCAGTCCCATTCCTGGGCTTAGATCCATAGAAAATCATAATTGGAAAGGACAAGTGTACCCCTGTTTTCAAGGCAGCACTATCTACAAGCCAAGACAGAGAAACCAAATTGTCCACTGACAGAAGAATGAAGATGTTGCACAGATATGCAATGGAATACTACTCAGTCCTGGGGGTGGGGCGGAGCCAGGATGTGGGTTCCTGGGCCTCTGACCGCAGGTGAGAGCAAGGAGGAAGACCAGTCCTGAGGGCAGAGGTTCACTGAAGTCTGTGAGCCCTGGTGCCCTGATGGGATTCATTCCCAGTGTGGACACGAGCAGGGCCTGCAGTGGTTCTGTTTTCCACCCGGGCCCCTTTGATGAAGCCATGGCAGCACTGGGCCCAGACGTCTCCTGGTGGTGTTTCAAACTGTCATAGCAATTTTACAAAGGAACAAGAGAATGAAGCTGAACCCCTGATGGCCACTCCTTTCTGGCTCTGAGTTGCTTCTATCAGGACCGCAGTCACCTGCACATAGTCTGCTGTGACCCACCTGCTTCCACCTGGCCTTTCCTCTTTCTCCCTGCGATGATTCCAGTGACGTTTCCAGCCTGGACCCCTCTTCCAGGCCAGATGCCGCTGTCCAGCCATTGCATCCCCATCTCACCTTGGGGGCTAACAGGCCCCTCAGAGGACTGTGATCCTGCAGCTCCCCAACCCACGAGGCAGCCCCACCTCCCCTGGCTGCTGAGCCCAGACACCTGCTGTAACCAGGCAGGACCCTATGGGGCCTTCCTGGGACAGACCCCTCCTTCATATCCTTCGTTGTAACTCCTCTATGAAGTACCTAGATAATAGTATCTGATGCACACGTCCAGAGTTTCACTGATACTAAAACCACCACCAAATGGAAGAAATTAACTACTTGATGATCATGAACACGTAGCCCCAGAGCTCCTGGTGCCTAAGACTTTATAATGTTAACCGCCTTGTTACCTCACCATCAGCCAGAGAATTGTGCACCAGATGATCAGTTACCCTGCGACCCCCTTCCCTCACCTGGCCTTTAAAATGGCTTTGCTGAAACCCTTCAGGGAGTTCGGTTTTTAGAGCAAGCTGCCCGTGCTCCGTGCATTGGCGCTTTTACAATTAACATTGTGCTTCCCTTCACCACAACCTGGCGTCAGTAGACTGGCTTTACCACGCATGGGTGCGTGGAACCAAGTTTAGTTTGGCAACACTGGCGCCTCCCTGGCTCCCACTCTCTTTGTGCCCCAGTGACTGTCAGCTTGTCCTCCAGAGTCTGTGGCCAGTCCCCGGGCTAATTCTCCTCTACACCCACAGCCCTGGCCCAAGCCCGATCTTGTGCCTGGTTCCTCCAACAGGCCCTGACAAAGCTCCCCACCCCTGTAACAGGGGAGAGCTAAATCAGACTCCAAGTCTGATCTGTTTCTTTGACTTTAACCTTTGCTTTTCATTGCTTTTGTTATTATAATAATACAGAATGTTCTGCCGCAGGGAACCCTGCCCCTCTGCCTGAATGTTAAACCAAAGTGCCTTTGTGCTTCCTGACCCTGACCGCCTGTGGCTGGCTGCAAGAAAGAAGACATTAACACATCCCCTCCCGAGGCTGGCCATTCCAGGGGACATTTGCAAATCTTATGGCCTTTTTACTTTACTTCCTCATCTCCTCCCTCTCTCTGTTCTATAAAAGAAACCGGCATCCAAACCCCGAGAAGCTGGTTTTTCAGAGACAGTAGTCCGCCATCTTCTCGAACAGTCTTACTCCCTGCCTCAACACCTCGTCTCCGATTCATTGGCCTGTTGTGTGGCGAGCAGAGTGAGCTTGGACTCAGTAATGCACTCAGCTTAGCCAGCAGAAGGCCTGCTGCTCTTGGCTAGCCGGCCCCCGTCAGGGAATATTGGGGCAAGGCCCTAGCAGCTGCCAGGACAGTTTGTCCTGAGGACCTTCCCTTCAGAGTTCCTGAAGCGGCACCAGCTACCCCAGCGCTTGGCGGTTGAGGCCAGGAACCGACCAACTTCCATTTGGGGCTACGAGTTGACGGACTCGATTTGATTCTGGAGGGTAAGTCACTCCGGCGTGCATGCCGGGAACATATTCCCCCCTCGATCTGGGCTTTTCCTTTACGGGACGAGCCAGTCTGGTTGGGTACCCTGCTGCAGGGGAGAATCATTGTTAGACTCTACCTGATTCTGGGAACCGGTTCGCTGGGAACGAGTTCATTGGTTCTGTAGGGTAAGTCTACCTGATCTAGGAACTAGTTCTTTGGTTTTTGTCTTGTTTTTTTGTGCATCAGTGCTAGAGTTTGTTTGTGCCTTTTGTGTTGGAATTTGCGCCTTTTGTGTCTTGGTGTTATCAAACTTTTGAAAGTGGAAAATACTCCATCTATCCTGAAGGAGAGCCTTTTGGGGAATATATTATAAATGGGCAAAACGTAGCCGTGAGCCTATGACTAAGAAAGACGCGATATACTATTGTAATAGGGAGTGGACCCAATATATGTTAGGATCAGAAGAACGATGGCCCCTGAATGGCTCACTCAACTATTATACAATCTTCCAGTTAGAAATGTTCTGCAGAAGAGCAGGGAAAAGAGATAAGGTTCCCATATGTAGGAGCATTTATGCTGTTGCATGAGGGGGAAAGGAGTCAGAGGGCTGCCCCGTTATGGAGCAGCGATCTGAAAGGAAACACGGAGGAAAACCTGTTCTACAAGGGAAGAGGGAGAAAATGAGAGTGGGGACATGTCATTTCAAAACTTCACCCCCGCCTCCAGCCTATCCAGCTCCCCCAGTGGCCAAGCAGGCTGCACCGGCAGTTGTTCCACACACTGCCAACATATTCCCCGCCTTCTGTTTCCCCTACCCATGGGGATCAAATAGAAGTTTCTATGGTAACCTCTGGGGCACAGGGACCTGGTTTAGTATCACCACTTAAGACCTGACAGGGCACCCAGTTTGGACCGGGAGCCGCTTCTGCAGCAGGGCAATTTCCCTTGCCCCGATATCCTGTAAGAGGCCAGGGGACTTCCGTGGACTTGAGGCGTCCGATTCTGATTTCCCCACAGGAGCCCGGGTAACATCGACAGTGGGGAACGAGTTGAATGATTTTCTAATAGATACAGGTGATCTTAAGAGGCTTGTAAATATTAAACGAAGGGGAAACAGTCATCTGAGGAAAAACTTGCCTGTATCTTTGAGATACAAATGTCCTGTCTGATCTTCTCAGAAACCCTTACCTCTGCCATCTTTTTAAAATACAAATTTTAAAAAAGAAGGTAGTTATTTTTTAAAATTTAATTGAATTTATTTACTTCTATACAGTAGGTTCTTATTAGTTATCCATTTTTTACACATCGGTGTATACATGTCAATCCCAATCACCCGATTCATCACACCACCATCCCCACCTCCCTGCCGCTTTCCCCCCTTGGTGTCCATACGTTTGTTCTCTACATCTGTATCTCAATTTCTGCCCTGCAAACTGGTTCATCTGTACCATTTTTCTAGGTTCCACATACATGCGTTAATATATGATATTTGTTTTTCTCTTTCTGACTTACTTCACTCTGTATGACAGTCTCTAGATCCATCCACGTCTCAACAAATGACCCAATTTTGTCCCTTTTTATGGCTGAGTAATATTCCATTGTATATATGTACCATATCTTCTTTATCCATTCGTCTGTCGATGGGCATTTAGGTTGCTTCCATGACCTGGCTATTGTAAATAGTGCTGCAATGAACATTGGGGTGCATGTGTCTTTTTGAATTATGGTTTTCTCTGGGTATATGCCCAGTAGTGGGATTGCTGGATCATATGGTAATTCTATTTTTAGTTTTTTAAGGAACCTCCATACTGTTCTCCATAGTGGCTGTATCAATTTACTTTCCCACCAACAGTGCAAGAGGGTTCCCTTTTCTCCACAGAGGTACAGTAATTTAGAACTTGACTTGTTTTCCATAAATATTAGTAGAAAGGGTTTAGCTATCTAGACAAGTAGGCTTGATTTGCTCCATCTGCCAGAAAGCCAATAATCCAACCTCTTTTGTAAACTGATGGGTTTTATATTGCTGTACCTGACTTGGGGCTGAAAATTTGAAATAAGAACTATGATATCTTTCTGTTAGTGTGTTTGATGTATTTTTGTCTTTGGATAACATTGCTGAGGTTAATCTGTAAATGAGCTCTATTTAATTGGCTTAAAGAAAAGTAAGTGCTTACAAACCAAACAATTCTAAATATAAGAGAAATTGAGTTTCAGGTTCACGTGAACTGGGAAATATTTAGTATTAAATTAATACCTGGTATTAATGTTTAAGTTTGTTGATCTAATTAATATAGACATGTCTTTAGAGCCATCAGCATTAAGTATAGTACTTTCACTGCACCTAGGTTCAGTAAAAATTAGATAAAATCTGTCATATCTGTTGCAAATTTGTCAGCAAGAAAAACAACTTGATATAATGAAACTTTAAAGTAAATGTAAATGAGATAAGAGCTTTTAGGTAAACTGTAAAAATAATTATGTTCTGAAAATCATCTAAAATAGTTTCTCCAGATTTTGGAAACTATTACTTGCCTCTTATTTGTTACTAGAAATTAAGGTTTTTAAGAGTCGGGGATTCTAATTTAAATATATAATTAAAGTTACCAAAAATAAGACATTTCAGTATTGTAGAATGTGTGTTTTCAGTGAAGAAGGTATGAGAAATGGAATTACATTTTACTGAGAAAGTTTTATACATGGTCAGGATTAACTAAATTTAGATTGAAGTTAACTAAGTAAATGGATTTTGTTAAGGTAATACAAGACTGGAATTTGATCTCTCTCTGTTAGAAGTGCTGCTTTTGATAACAGATTATGTAAGTTTCTGTGCCCTTAGGTGATCCATATTTGTTTTCTTTTGATCACTCCGAAAGGAGACCCCCCCCCTCCCCTAGCCCTTGGCACCACTAGCCCACTTCCTGTCTCTGTGGATTTGCCTGTTCTGGACATTTCATATAAATGGAATCATATAGTTCGTGGTTGTTCTTGGCTGAATGTTCGTGTCCCTCCAAAATTCATATGTTGAAATCCTCACCCCCAAGGTGATGCTATTAGGAGGTGGTGCCTTTGGGAAGTAATTAGGTCATGAGGGTGGAATCCCTATCATGGGATTAGTGTCCTTATAAAAGAGACCTCAGAGAGCTTCCTCACATCTTCTCCATGTGAGGACACAGGGAGAAGATGCCACATACAACCAAGAAGAGAGCCTCACCAGATAACATTTAACTCGATTCAAACTTTATATTTGATGTTTTAAAACAAGGACAAATAGGCATCACTGTATATAATTCGAATTACTGTGGTGACAGCAATCCTCGTGCATTTACTGGCAATTCAGAAACTCTGAGCCACTTTACCAGGAGATTTGATTTTCCAGAATGTCAGAGAATTCTTGGTAAAGTTCTGAGTAACTGTGAGAACAAGCTTTCCTAGAATCACATTGTTGTTCTATTCCTGCAAAATTCAGCATATCTTAAAGCCGTACAGAAATAACTGGTGTGTGAAGTAGAACGGAGTCAGATTCTCAGCTTACAAAATCATGGGCAGGTCCTTCCCAGGAAGGGCGGGGAGCATGGGGCAGCCCTTCCTGCAGGAGGCCTGGCGGCTCAGGCCTCCCCCACAGTGTGCCCGAGAACCCCAATCTTTGTGTCGACCACAAAGGCACAACTCCACGTGTGCGTGGGAGAACCCAGCTGAGACCAGAGGTCCCCAAACAGGGACATGTGCCCCCCTGTCCAGGGCATGCGAGAGTGCATGGTTTGGAAGGAGTCACTTTGCAGCTGCCCCTGAAACTGGCCTGCCTGGAGCCCATGCGTGCAGAGCAGCTCACGTGCAGTGGGACCCTGGTGCAGTCCCCTCTTCCTGGGACATTAACTCCTTAAGGCCCCATAAACGCAAGGTGTCATAACTTGGCTACCATAACAAACACAACACACAGGGCTGCTTAAACAACAGACATTTATTTCTCACATTCCTGGAGGCTGGAAGTTCCAGAGCAAGGTGTCAGCAGGGCTGGTTCCTGCTGAGGCCTCTCTCCTTGGTGTGTAGACAGCCGTCTTCTCCCTGTGCCCTCATATGGTCATCCCTCTGTGTGTCCGTGTCGTAATCTCTTCCTATAAGGGCACCAGTCACGTTGGAGTGTAGCGCATCCTAGTGACTTCATTTTACTTTAATCACTTCTTTAAAGACCTCTTCTCCAAACACAGTCCCATTCTGAGATCCTGGGGGTCAGGACTCAACATGTGAATTTTGAAGACATGATTCAGCACACAGCAGGCATGCCTGTAGCACAAGACTGCCTGCCTTTCCTGGCCCGGGGATGTTTGTGTTAAGGGCGAGGACAGGAGATGGGACAGGTGGCCTCACCGGTCGGCAGGAAGTCAGCTGTGGGTGGAGTCAGGACAATTCTGCACTCGTGCCCCGTCCATCCTCCAACCACATGAGAACCACTGCCCACGAGTGGGAGCCCACGAGGACAAGGTGTCCACAGCGCTCATGAGAGGGGTGAAAACAAAAATGTGTCACTTTTTTAAAAAATTTAATTTTATTTGTTTTTTTATACAGCAGGTTCTTATTAGTCATCAGTTTTATACACATCAGTGTATACATGTCAATGCCAATCGCCCAATTCAGCACACCACCATCCCCACCTCCCCGCGGCATTCCCCCCTTGGCGTCCATACATTTGTTCTCTACATCTGTGTCTCAACTTCTGCCCTGCAAACCAGTTCATCTGTACCATTTTTCTAGGTTCCACATACATGTGTTAATATACGATATTTGTTTTTCTTTCTGACTTACTTCACTCTGTATGACAGTCTCTAGGTCCATCCACGTCTCAACAAATGACCCAATTTCATTCCTTTTTATGGCTGAGTAATATTCCATTGTATATATGTACCATATCTTCTTTATCCATTCGTCTGTCGATGGGCATTTAGGTTGCTTCCATGACCTGGCTATTGTAAATAGTGCTGCAATGAACATTGGGGTGCATGTGTCTTTTTGAATTATGGTTTTCTCTGGGTATATGCCCAGTGGTGGGATTGCTGGATCATATAGTAATTCTCTTTTCAGTTCTTTAAGGAACCTCCATACTGTTCTCCATAGTGGCTGTATCAATTTACTTTCCCACCAACAGTGCAAGAGGGTTCCTTTTTCTCCACACCCTCTCCAGCATTTGTAGATTTTCTGATGATGCCCATTCGAACTGGTGTGAGGTGATACCTCACTGTAGTTTTGATTTGCATTTCTCTAATAATTAGTGATGCTGAGCATGTTTTCATGTGCTTCTTGGCCATCTGTATGTCTTCTTTGGAGAAATGTCTATTTAGGACTTCTGCCCATTTTTGGATTGGGTTGTTTGTTTCTCTTATATTGAGCTGCATGAGCTGTTTATATATTTTGGAGATTAATCCTTTGTTGATTTGTTTGCAAATATTTTCTCCCATTCTGAGAGTTGTCTTTTCGTCTTGTTTATGGTTTCCTTTGCTGTGCAAAAGCTTTGAAGTTTAATTAGGTCCCATTTGTTTATTTTTGTTTTTATTTCCATTTCTCTAGGAGGTGGGTCAAAAAAGATCTTGCTGTGATTTATGTCAAAGAGTGTTCTTCCTATGTTTTCCTCTAAGAGTTTTATAGTGTCCAGTCTTAAATTTAGGTCTCGAATCCATTTTGAGTTTATTTTTGTGTATGGTGTTAGGGAGTGTTCTAATTTCATTCTTTTACATGTACCTGTCCAGTTTTCCCAGCACCACTTATTGAAGAGACTGTCTTTTCTCCATTGTATATCCTCGCCTCCTTTGTCATAGATTAGTTGACCATAGGTGTGTGGGTTTACCTCTGGGCTTTCTATCTTGTTCCATTGATCTATGTTTCTGTTTTTGTGCCAGTACCATATTGTCTTGATTACTGTAGCTTTGTAGTAGTGTCTGAAGTCAGGGAGTCTGATTCCTCCCTCTCCGTTTTTTTCCCTCAAGACTGCTTTGGCTATTCGGGGTCTTTTGTGTCTCCATACAAATTTTAAGACTTTTTGTTCTAGTTCTAAAAAATTCCATTGGTAATTTGATAGGGTGCATTGAATCTGTAGATTGCTTTGGGTAGTATAGTCATTTTCACGATATTGATTCTTCCAGTCTAAGAACATGGTATATCTCTCCATCTGTTTGTATCATCTTTAATTTCTTTCATCAGTGTCTTATAGTTTTTTGTATACAGGTCTTTTGTCTCCCTAAGTAGGTTTATTTCTAGGTATTTTATTCTTTTTGTTGCAATGGTAAATGGGAGTGTTTTCTTAATTTCTCTTTCAGATTTTTCACCATTAGTGTATAGGAATGCAAGAGACTTTTGTGCATTAATTTGTATCCTGAAACTTTACCAAATTCACTGATTAGCTCTTGTAGTTTTCTGGTGGCATTTTTAGGATTCTCTAAAAATGTATAGTAGCATGTCATCTGCAAACAGTGACAGTTTTACTTCTTCTTTTCCAATTTGTATTCCTTTTATTTCTTTTTCTTCTCTGATTGCCGTGGCTAAGACTTCCAAAACTATGTTGAATAATAGTGATGAGAGTGGACACCCTTGTCTTGTTCCTGATCTTAGAGGAAATGCTTTCAGATTTCACCATTGAGAATGATGTTTGCTGTGGGTTTGTCATATATGGCCTTTATAGGTTCCCTCTATGACCACTTTCTGGAGAGTTTTTATCATAAATGGCTGTTGAATTTTGTCAAAAGCTTTTTCTGCATGTACTGAGATGATCAGATGGTTTTTATTCTTCAATTTGTTAATATAGTGTATCACATTGATTGATTTGCATATGTTGAAGAATCCTTGCATTCCTGGGATAAACCCCACTTGATCATGGTGTATGATCCTTTTAATGTGTTGTTGGATTCTGTTTGCTAGTATTTTTTTTTTTTTTTTGCGGTACGCGGGCCTCTCACTGTTGTGGCCTCTCCCGTTGCAGAGCACAGGCTCCGGACGCGCAGGCTCAGCGGCCATGGCTCACGGGCCCAGCCGCTCCGCGGCACGTGGGATCTTCCCAGACCGGGGCACGAACCCGTGTCCCCTGCATCGGCAGGCGGACTCTCAACCACTGTGCCACCAGGGAAGCCCTGTTTGCTAGTATTTTGTTGAGGATTTTTGCATCTATATTCACCAGTGATATTGGTCTGTAATTTTCTTTTTTTGTAGTATCTTGTAGTATCTTTTTTTGTAGTATCTTGTAGTATCTTGTAGTATCTTGTAGTATTTTGTAGTATCTTTTTTTGTAGTATCTTTTTTTGTAGTATCTTGTCTGGTTTTGGTATCAGGGTGATGGTGGCCTCATAGAATGAGTTTGAGTGTGTTCCCTCCTCTGCAATTTTTTGGAAGAGTTTGAGAAGGATGGGTGTTAGCTCTTCTCTAAATGTTTGATAGAATTCACCTGTGAAGCCATCTGGTCCTGGACTTTTGTTTGTTGGAAGATTTCTTTTTTTTTTTTTTTTTTTGTGGTGTGTGGGCTCCGAACACGCAGGCTCAGCAGCCATGGCTCATGGGCCCAGCTGCTCCATAGCATGTGGGATCTTCCCGGACCTGGGCACGAACCTGTGTCCCCTGCATTGGCAGGCGGACTCTCAACCACTGTGCCACCAGGGAAGCCCTGTTGGAAGATTTTTAATCACAGTTTCAATTTCATTACTTGTGCTTGGTCTGTTCATATTTTCTATTTCTTCCTGGTTCAGTCTTGGAAGATTATACCTTACTAAGAATTGGTCCATTTCTTCCAGGTTGTCCATTTTATTGGCATAGAGTTGCTTTTAGTAGTCTCTTAGGTTGCTTTGTATTTCTGCGGTGTCTGTTGTAACTTCTCCTTTTCCATTTCTAATTTTATTGATTTGAGTCCTCTCCCTCTTGATGAGTCTGGCTAATGGTTTATCAATTTTGTTTATCTTCTCAAAGAACAAGCTTTTAGTTTTATTGATCTTTGCTGTTTTCTTTTTTTCTATTTCATTTATTTCTGCTCTGATCTTTGTGATTTCCTTCCTTCTGCTAACTTTGTGTTTTGTTTGTTCTTCTTTCTCTAGTTCCTTTAGGTGTAAGGTTAGATTGTTTATTTGAGATTTTTCTTGTTTCTTGAGGTAAGCTTGCATAGCTATAAACTTCCCTCTTAGAACTACTTTTGTTGCATCCCATAGATTTTGGATCATCATGTTTTCATTGTCATTTGTCTCTAGGTATTTTTTGATTCCCTCTTTGATTTCTTCAGTGATCTCTTGCTTAGTTAGTAATGTATTGTTTAACCTCCATGTGTTTGTGTTTTTTAGGTTTTTTTCCCTGTAATTCATTTCTAATCTCATAGCATTGTGGTCAGAAAAGATGCTTGATATGATTTCAATTTCCTTAAATTTACTGAGGCCTGATTTGTCATCCAAGATGTGATCTATCCTGGAGAGTGTTCCGTGCGCACTTGAGAAGAAAGTGTAATCTGCCGTTTTTGGATAGAATGTCCTATAAATATCAAGTAAATCTATCTTGTCTATTGTGTCATTTAAAGCTTCTGTTTCCTTATTTATTTTCATTTTGGATCATCTGTCCATTGGTGTAAGTGAGGCGTTAAAGTCCCCCACTATTATTGTGTTACTGTCAATTTCCTCTTTTATAGCTGTTAGCAGTTGCCTTATGTATTGAGGTGCTCCTATGTTGGGTGCATATATATTTATAATTGTTATATCTTCTTCTTGGATTGATCCCTTGATCATTATGTAGTGTCCTTCCTTGTCTCTTGTAACATTCTTTATTTTAAAGTCTATTTTATCTGATATGAGTATTGCCACTCCAGCTTTCTTTTGATTTCCATTTGCATGGAATATCTTTTTCCGTCCCCTCACTTTCAGTCTGTATGTGTCTCTAGGTCTGAGGTGGGTCTCTTGTAGACAGCATATATATGAGTCTTGTTTTTGTATCCACTCAGCAAGCCTGTGTCTTTTGGTTGGAGCATTTAATCCATTCATGTTTAAGGTAATTATCGATATGTATGTTGCTATGACCATTTTCTTAATTGTTTTGGGTTTGTTTTTGTAGGTCCTTTTCTTCTCTTGTGTTTCCCACTTAGAGAAGTTCCTTTAGCATTTGTTGTAGAGCTGGTTTGGTGGTGCTGAATTCTCTTAGCTTTTGCTTGTCCTTAACGCTTTTGATTTGTCCATCGAATCTGAATGAGATCCTTGCCGGGTAGAGTAATCTTGGTTGTAGGTTCTTCCCTTTCATCACTTTAAGTATATCATGCCACTCCCTTCTGGCTTGTAGAGTTTCTGCTGAGAAATCAGCTGTTAACCTTATGGGAGTTCCTTTGTATGTTATTTGCCATTTTTCCCTTGCTGCTTTCAGTAATTTTTCTTTGTCTTTAATTTTTGCCAGTTTGATTGCTATGTGTCTTGGCGTGTTTTTCCTTGGGTTTATGCTGTATGGGACTCGCCGCTCTTCCTGGACTTGGGTGGCTATTTCTTTTCCCATATTAGGGAAGTTTTTGACTATAATCTCTTCAGATATTTTCTCTGGTCCTTTCTCTCTCTCTTCTCCTTCTGGGACCTCTATAATGCGAATGTTCTTGCGTTTAATGTTGTCCCAGAGGTCTCTTAGGCTGTCTTCATTTCTTTATTCTCTTCCGCAGCAGTGAATTCCACCATTCTGTCTTCCAGGTCACTTATCCTTTATTCTGCCTCAGTTATTCTGTTATTGATTCCTTCTAGTGTAGTTTTCATTTCAATTATTGTATTGTTCATCTCTGTTTGTTTGTTCTTTAATTCTTCTAGGTCTTTGTTAAACATTTCTTGCATCTTCTCGATCTTTGCCTCCATTCTTTTTCCAAGGTCCTGGATCATCTTCATTATCATTATTATGAATTCTTTTTCTGGAAGGTTGCCTATCTCCACTTCATTTAGTTGTTTTTCTGGGATTTTATCTTGTTCCTTCATCTGGTACATAGGCCTCTGCCTTTTCATCTTGTCTGTCTTTCTGTGAATGTGGTTTTTGTTCCATATGTTGCAGGATTGTAGTTCTTACTTCTGCTGTCTTCCTTCTGGTGGATGAGGCTATCTAAGAGGCTTGTGTAAGTTTCCTGATGGGAGGGACTGGTGGTGGGTAGAGCTGACTGTTGCTCTGGTGGGCAGAGCTCAGTAAAACTTTAATCCATTTGACTGCTGATGGGTGGGGCTAGGTTCCCTCCCTGTTGTTTGTTTGGCCTGAGGCAACCCAACACTGGAGCCTACCTGGGCTCTTTGGTGCAGCTAATGACAGACTCTGAGAGGGCTTACTCCTAGGAGTACTTCCCAGAACTTCCGCTGCCAGTGTCCTTGTTCCCACGGTGAGCCACAGCCGCCCCCTGCCTCTGCAGGAGACCCTCCAACACTAGCAGGTAGGTCTGGTTTAGTCTCCCCTGAGGTCACTGCTCCTTCCTCTGGGTCCCGATGCGCACACTACTTTGTGTGTGCCCTCCGAGAGTGAAGTCTCTGTTTCCCCCAGTCCTGTCGAAGTCCTGCAATCAAATCCCACTAGGCTTCAAAGTCTGATTCTCTAGTAATTCCTCCTCCCGTCGCCAGATCCCCAGGTTGGGAAGCCTGACGTGGGGCTCAGAACCTTCACTCCAGTGGGTGGACTTCTGTGGTATAAGTGTTCTCCAGTCTGTGAGTCACCCACCCAGCAGTTATGGGATTTGATTTTTACTGTGATTGGGCTCCTCCTACCGTCTCATTGTGGCTTCTCCTTTGTCTTTGGATGTGGGGTGTCTTTTTTGGTGAGTTCCAGTGTCTTCCTGTTGATGATTGTTCAGCAGCTAGTTTTGATTCTGGTGTTCTCGCAGGAGGGAGTGAGAGCACGTCCTTCTACTCCACCATCTTCTCTGCTTCATCAAAAATGTGTCACTTTTTAAATACAAGTAGTTCTTTTCAGCTTTTCTCTACGTGAAAGGAAAGATCCCAGGAAGGTCAGGACAGAATGATATTTTAAGGCAAGGCAAGACAAAGTTCAGACATAAACTTTCTCTCTGCCCTTTGGCCTCCTCCCTCCCCACTAGTGTGCATGTGCACCTGCATTATGTGTTCACCTGACCTCCCCAATGGCAGAAAGCTGCTCAGCCACAGAAATCAATTTTTTCCTTCTGGCAACAGCCATGTAACTCCTTAGAAGATAACATTCCTTTCCTCATCCTGTAAGGGGTCACGATGACCCACCACTCACCTTGTACATGCAGATGTCTTTGGTGGGCTTTATGGACAAGGCCACTGTATCATGTCCCTTAAATAGAATGGTTGGTGCAGAACAGACCGATCAGATGACCTGGGGAGATACTGGGCTGCACTTAAAGAAGTTCTTAGCTTAAATACTTATTTATGACCTTATTAGTGGCACTAGCTGTATTACTTGTATTCTGCCCACTTTACAAGATTTTTGTTTCTTGCATTACCAAATGTGTGACTGAGCCTCTGCTAAAAATAGTGATGAGTAGGTGATCTAAAACAATTGTCAAATACATAGTTCTATAAGATCAGTGATTGTAATAGTGTAACTCTAGATATGGGAAGAAGCCACAAGAGGGAACCATTTCCTGGACCATAACAGACTAGTAGGACAGGCAGCCCAGAGGCTTTGGGCTACTGTTAACAGGGCCTGGTCCAGTAGCAGCACATTGAGTGGTCTATCAAGGAAATCCTCGCCTGAACTGGGAACGAGCATTCCTAGCACTGTGGGATAAATTGGTCATGAAATGCCTCCTAAACCTTGGTGAAAATTAAGACCAAAAGGGAGGGGATTGTAACATAAAGAAGGTTGCCCACCATCCAGTTCTACAAGAATTAAGTCATCAACCACCACAGTCGCTGACTTGCAGGACACCCTGAAAGGAATTCAGGGTAAAGACTAGGATGAAGCACTTTGTGCTCTGGGGAAACTGGCAGAACTGGCCCTCAGAGAGTTCAGTATTTTCCAGAGAAAATTTTTATGAACCTGGATTCTTGCCTCTTCCCACATTTAGAAAAGCACAAAAACCATTAAAGTGTCCGTTCCTCCTGAATAGCGTAACCTCCTACCAAGCTGTGTGCTTGGTTGCAGGTACCCCTTCATCAAATTCACAAGCATACTGGCCTCCCCCCTCACCTCTTCAGAACAGTCCTCAGAGCTTTCTGAAAAACTGTGTCCCGGGTTATAATCCTCAGGTTGGCACAAATGAAATTTTCCATTTCTTTCTTAGATTGACCATTGATTAATTTTTCATTGACAGTATAACCATTACCTTGATGGGGGTACATGTGTTTCAAAACCTACCACATTGTACATTTTAAACGTGTGCATTCATCGTATGTCGATTACACCTCAATAAAGCTGTTAAAATATCCCAGAGTTTTAGGTAATAATGCATCATTGCATGTTCAGCGGCTTAATGAGAAGCGGCGTTTTGATCTCTCTTGTTTTTGTGACTTAAATAGGCACCGTGTTCACCCCAGCTCCATTTTATTCTGATCTCAGCAGGGCTGCTTTCAGGGATGCGTTCTGCAGTTTGCCTCTCACCGGTTTGGTGAGCCTCCTCTCAACAAAAACACACACATTTTTCTTGCAGTGAACATTGAAATGAGTCTTGACTGTCAGAGAATCCAACCAGGCTGGTGGGCCAAGCAGGGAGGATGGACACGCCAATGATCTTCCACAAGCAGGATAAGCTAAAATATGCAGATTTGAAGAAAATGCACTTAAAGCACATCCTGCCGTAAGAGCCCTTTATTAAAATAAAATACCACATGCCCAAAGGCAGAATAAGATGGACAGTGTTGCAACTTTCCTGGGCCATCAGGTTAAGCAGGACTTTCTCAGTGAAAGAGTAGCTGATCAAATCGACAGCTGCTCAGTTGCTGAGCCTGGTGAAGCCTTTGTCCTGCTTCCCAGACATTGAAAAAGGATTCTCATAAATCCTCTTGAAAGGTTCCCATGGTTTGCTTTCAACAAGATTGAAAGAAAAGCTAATCACATTGTCAGCTGGTAGGTTGCCAAACCTTGTGTGTAATATTTGGGTATTGTATTTGGGAAGAAATTGAAAGAATAAGTTTTTTTTTTCTTTCTGAAGGTTTTTTTTTTTTGATGAAAGTTCATAATACTGCAATTGACAAGGAAATGTAGTTATTTCTGAGATACATATTAAAGCAATAACTAGAATTATGACTTATAACATTATACCAGAACATATAAGATTTTTAGAAATTTCGTGTAATGTCTGAAACATTTACATTAACATATTTCCATACAAATAACCCAAAGAAAGTTTAATATTAGTTGTTTTTTTGTTTGTTTTTTTATACTGCAGGTTCTTATTAGTCATCAGTTTTATACACATCAGTGTATACATGTCAATGCCAATCACCCAATTCAGCACACCACCATCCCCACCCCACCGCGGTTTTCCCCCCTTGGTGTCCATACGTTTGTTCTCTACATCTGTGTCTCAACTTCTGCTCTGCAAACCGGTTCATCTGTACCATTTTTCTGGGTTCCGCATACATGCGTTAATATACGATATTTGTTTTTCTCTTTCTGACTTACTTCACTCTGTATGACAGTCTCTAGATCCATCCACGTCTCTACAAATGACCCAATTTCATTCCTTTTTATGGCTGGAAGCCTGGGAGGCTGGAATCAGGCCACTTCTTATCTGTTCTTGCAGGAGACGGGGCTGCACTACAGGAAGTTCCTGGCTCACCCCTGGTTCCTGACCGTCACGTGGCCAGAGAAATTGGTAACATTTTTGTTTTGCCTGTTGAAATGTTTAATGACAAAAATTTTGTTCAGTTTCCTGATGTGGGTGAAAGGTGGAGCCTGATGTGACTTATTCTCCAAGAAATGTACATCCTAGTTCCCACATGGGGGTGAGCACCCTGTCCAAAGATGAGAGACCCCATGTCTGTGACCGGTACCTCCTAGGAGATCAGCCCTAAGCTAGTTTAAACCTGATCAAGTTCTGTCTACACAATAGATTTAGACCTCTCCATGTCCTGTCTACTGATTATGTTTAGAGCTGACCATGTGCTATCTGTAATAAGAACATTTAGACCTGACTGTGTTCTGTGTACGCTAGGACCGTGGGGACCTGGGTAGAGACCTGGCCTGGCCTCAGTACTGGGAGCTTCATGGGGGTTGTGGAGACTTGGGTAGAGCTCCGGCCTGGTCTCAGGACTGGAAAGCTCCATGCCCGCATCTGAATGTCAGTGCTTAGGTGTCTGGGGTCTGGAGCTGAGGTGGGCTTGTCTAGGTAAGAGCCTCTGTTCTCAGTGTGGTTACCTGGTCCTCCCAGGGGTCAGTGCTGTGGTCGGGGCCTTAGTCTTTATCCCTGCAAGGTTCACCTTCCCTGGGGCTCGTGGAGAATCCTCAGGTGAGCTACCTGGAAATTATTCCAATTTACCAGCACATGCATGGTGAACAGGGAGGCAGGCTTACCTGGTGAATTGATTGCAGGTTACACGGATCAGGCAAAAGGCTGATGGGCAACAGGTGAGGCAGCTGCTGTGCTCTCCTTCCGGTCAACCATCCCTACTCAGCAGAAACCAGAGCTGCCGCTCGTCTTTCAGCCTTGCTGTCCTGTGAGCTTTCTCCACACATCAGTGAGACAAGAAAGGACTGAGCCTATCAGAACCAAGGTAGTGTGTTCAACTCTAGCATGAAAGCTTTAAAAGCAGTTAAAATCACACAGAACCAAAGTGAAAAGAGGAGAACTTGTCTGGGACAAGTATGGGGAGAGGAGACCAACCCTACATTTCCTTCTGCCATCCCAGGAGTTCCCAGGAACCCAGCTTGTTTCCACATTAGGGGGCCAACCAGCAGAGCCATGGTGTCCTGACCAAGGGGACGTATGACCCCAGGTGCAGGGTCTTGGGAGGTGGGGTCACCCTGGAGACTGTGGACATGTGACCCCAGATTCAGGGTCTGGGGAGGTGGGGTCACCCTGGTGAGTGAGAACGTGTGACCCCAGATGCAGAGTCTGGGGAAGTGGGATCACCGTGGTGAGTGTGGACCTGTGACCCCAGGTATTGGGGGTCTGGGGAGGTGGAGTGAGAACGTGTGACCCCAGATGGAGGGTCTGGGGAGGTGGGGTCACCGTGGTGAGTGTGGATGTGTGACCCCAGGTGTATGGCGTAGGGATTGTGCCGGTCGCACCCCATCTGCATGGGTTGGGATCACGTGTACGGGGAGACCCCATATCTGCTCTTTTCCTGCAGTGTTTCTTGTCCCCTCTGAGATTTCCAACATCTGTATTGAGGGTGTTGCCCTAATTAACCTGTGGTTCCTTTTCTTCTTTTAATCTTGTCACATTCATATGAGGTCAGGCACGTTTGAGTGGGTAGCTGCTGTGTTCTGGTGAGTGACAACGCTTGGTGGTATCATATTAATATCATAGCATATCATATAACTAATCCATGGGGGTCACCACTGTCTGGGTTCCCCTGACAGAGCTCAGGTGAGCATAGACTAGCCCCCCTAATGGGGGTCTCTCACGTGCCATGGAGGGGTACCATGATGGCCCCTGAGGTGAGGGACTGTGCTTGGGTCTCCCACATTTGTGATGAAGGGGAGTGGAAATGGAATCTCAATTCACAAGACATTATTTTAAGAATTTATTTTAAGTGAAATAAAACACATGTCACATTCCCTTTACCATCGTCACCATTTTAAGTGCACGTTTCTGAGGCATCAGATCTATTCACTCTCTCGTGGAGCCATCACCACCATCCCTAGAACTTTTCACCTTGCAAAACCAAAATTCCACAACCATGAAAGTCTCACTCCCCATTCCCTCTCACTGCCCCTGGCACCGATCTGCACTTTGGTCCCTGAGTTGTCGACTCCAGGGCACCCACTGGAGTGGCATCCTGCAGTGTTTGCTGATGGGTCACTTTGGAAGAGTTGACTATCAGTCTGAAGTTCTACCTGTTTGCATCTGAAGAATCTGCATTTAAGGAGAGGGTGTATGAGGAAGGGGGTGTATGAGGAACAAAGGTGTCCGGGGTGCAGATGAGCCAGGACCTGACCAGCTGCCTTTTGGGTCCTCTGGTTCCACCTCTTGGCCTGGGCCTCATCTGCATCATCACTGGCCCCGCTGGCACCCCTGGGGTGTTGTTGTCTGAGTGAGATTTCCCTGGTGTCCCTGCTCTCCTCCCCCCTCCTGCTGGTTGGGGAGGGAACTGCTTGCTGTGTGGTCTCTACTCCTGAGGCACGAAGGACCCTGTAGCATGGACCTGCAGAGTGTGGGGCGTGGTCCCAAGAGCATGGGCCCCATGTAGGACACAGCACTGGGGCATCACAAGTGGTAGGGCTGCCTCATCACTGACAGGGAATGTTGCCAAGATCCCCCTCGGGAGGGCGTGATGGGTGGCCTGGGACCCCAGAGACCCCATTCCTATCCTGGAGCTTGGAGAGTGCATCCCGCATGGGCTCCAGATTCACCCCATGTCTCAGCCATATCCCTCTGTCCTGTCCCTGAACTCAGGAAAACGACCTCTACTGGCCACTGTCCACAGCACAGGCCTGGTCCTGTCGGTATTAAGATTCTTTAATTTAGCCCTCCTGGGATAGCAGCTCTTTTTAGGCCTAAAGAAGGAAAAGCTCAGTAGTGTAAAACATTTTCAGATGAGACTAATATTCAATGACGTATCTCAACTCGGTTGTTGACTTCTATTAGTCATAAATCTCCTGTTTTAGATCTGATGTGGGGATTACAGAGGAGCCAACATTTAAATCTTCCTAATCTGGGGCTTCCCTGGTGGCGCAGTGGTTGAGAGTCCGCCTGCCGATGTAGGGGACACGGGTTCGAGTCCCGGTCCGGGAGGATCCCACGTGCCGCGGAACGGCTGGGCCCGTGAGCGATGGCCGCTGAGCCTGCGCGTCCGGAGCCTGTGCTCCGTGGCGGGAGGGGCCACGGCAGTGAGAGGCCCGCGTACCGCAAAAAAAAAAAAAAAAAATCTTCATAATCTGTGTATTCGTAGCTTCATTATCAATACTGACCCATAGTTTTTATGGTTTGGGAGGAGTTATTGATTTCATGTATCTCGTAAAGGATTCACAATGATGATAGGGCAATTAAGATTATAATAATGGCTAGTAAATTGTTCAAATTTTCTCTACCTGTGCATCTATTTTATGTATATGAGTCAGTTTAGTTGTCAATAGTAGTGAAGTAATATAGAGGACTAGAGAACTTATTATAAAAATGATTATGAATATATGATTATGAAAAAGTAAAAGGTCTTCCATAATCAGTGATGTTGTGTCTTGAGAGCCTAGATGAAATGGATATGCCTTAGTGATATACAGGATTTTAGCCTGTGATTTAACTTTGACAAAGTTACATCACTTTTTACTTTTCTCTCGTTTATTGAGAAAGACATAATGGTTATGGTGTTGGCTTGAAACTGGTTGAAAAGGACTTGAGTCCTTCCTTCCTTATTTTATATTCCCATAGGTAGGATCTTCAAACATAGGATATGGTGGAGGGCATCCGTGTAACCGTTCTGGGTTAGGAGTAGCAGTTTCCACTGCTGAGACTTCTTGTTTGGAAGCAAATGCTTTTCAAACTATGAAGATTATTAGCATTACTGCTCTTACTGAGATGAATGAGCCTAAAGACAAAATATTTCATGTTGTGTGTGCCTCAGGATACTCGGAGTAACATAGTGACATCCCTGAGAGGCCAAGAAAATGCTGCAGGAAGTCATATTTACTGCTACAAATATTTGAATTTCTGCTCATGCTGAGTTAAGTGTATAACCTGAGAATAGTGGAGATCAGTGTAGGAAGCCTCCTATGACAGTGAAGACTGCTCCCACGGACATTACGTAATTGAAGTGTGCTACTACATAGTAGGTATTGTGGAGGAAACCACCTACTGTAAAAAAGGAAAATAAAGCCTAAAGCTCGTAATATAGTGGAAGGTCATATAATATTACCTCCATGAAGAGTTGCTAATCATCTAAATACATTTATTCCTGTAGGGATAGAAATAATTATGGAAGCTGATGCAAAGTCTGCTCATGAGTCGACAGCTGTTCTTCTGGTAAACAAATGATGGGTCCATGAGATAAATCCTAAAAAGCCAGTGGACATAACTCATACTATTCCCAAATAGCTGAAAGGCACTTTTTGTCCTAAATAGTATGTAACGATATGTGAGATTATAACAAACCCTGGTAGGCTATGAATACAGACTTCAGGGTGACTAAAGAATCAGAATAGGTGTTGGTATAGGACTGGGTCTCCTCCTGCAGGGTCAGAGAAATAGTGTTGAGATTTCTATCTCTTAACAGTATGGCAATTCTGGCTGCTTGGACTGAGAATGATAATTATAGTAATATGGCTATAGTTGGGACAGATTAAACAAATAATGGTGTGTTGGTATTAGGATAGAACTGCTGGTTTTATATTAAAGGCTATAGTAATAAAAATAATAGCACCAAGAATTGAAGAGACACCTGCTAAATGTAAGGAGAAAATGGTTAGGTCAACAGAGCCTCCTGCGTGGGCCAGATTGCAGGCTAGAGCTGAGTATGTGGTTCTTCTGGTACCAGAACCAGCTTCTACTGCTGGTGATACGAGCAGGAGTAAGAATGATGGGGGAAGTAGTCAAAAGATTTTGATTTATTCAGGGAAATGCTCTATCAGGTGCCCCAGTTATTTGTGGGACAAGTCAGTTTTCAAACCCTGCAATCATAATGGGTACAACTGTAAAGAAGATTATTACAAGTGCAGGGACTGTTAGGACTACGTTACAGATCTGAGCATCTCCAAGCGCTCCAGGTTAGCATAGCTCAGCCTGGATTAATAGACTTGAGGTGCTGCCTGCGACTCCAGCTCAAGCACCAAGTAGTAAATATAAAATGCCGATACCTTTGTGATTTGTTGCAGATAATCAGCAGTGTATGAACAGAGGTAAAATGACTGAGCTAGCAGAGATTGACCCTCTTTTTAGCAAACCCTGTGGTGAATCAACAAATTGAATTGTAACTTCAGAGAGAAGCAACTTCAATTCTGCCGGTGATTTTCCTGCTTTTTTTTTTTCTTCTTTCTTGAAGGTGGGAGAAGTAGATTGAAGCCAGTTGACTAGAGGATTTACCTGTTAAATAAAAATAAGTTGGGTAGGGATGTCCCTGTAAATCTCCATGTAACAAATGTTACTCTGTTCTACAAGAAAGGGGAAGGTCACAAGGCACGGCTTTCACCCTTCGAGGTCCAGGCCTGGCTGAGAGAAGGGGGTCCCTCCGCGGGGGGCGGGGGGCGGGTTACCCTGCCCCAGAGCGTTCGTCCAGCCCCCAGTCTGGGTCCTCCCGCCAGAGCCCAGGCCTGGCTGAAGAGGCAGATCTCAGATGGTGGCTCCCTCAGGGCCGGGTCCCCAGACCCTGCCCAGCCGTCATCGCTGAGGGAGCCAGGCACCCAGCACCCAGCTGGCCCTCAGGCTCCTCAGGCTGTCCAAACGGTGGGGGCCCGGTCCCCCAGACTGTGTCCCACGCAGCCTGCCGCTGCCATTAGGTCGCAGAGGCAGGGATGGGGGAGAGGTTGGGGCCCGGCCAGTGGGCGTCGTGGCGAGGGCTCTGGAGCCCTGCAGGACACACCCCAGCCTGTTCCCTGGGCCCCCAGCTCACCCGCCAGCCCGAGGCCGGGGAGCTGAGGGCCCCAGGGAGAAAGAAGGCCGGGATCTGCCTCTTACCTCTCTCCCCACCTGACGACCACCACTCCCCAGACCATCGGCTCAATGCGCCCCCTAAGGGTCGCTCATTGACAGTTGCTCACTTGGGGGCGGGGCCCACTGTAGCGCCGACCAATGGCTGAATGGGGCCCTCTGTGGTGCTGACCAATGGCTGAGCAAGACCTCTAATGCAGCTCTAACCCTATGCATTAATGGTCTCATGGTAACCGTTGCCTGTTAAGGGGTGCGGCGTAAGGGCGCACAGCAATGGCCCAGTGCTAACGGCTGCGCCCTGCAGCGCTCTATCATACCTGCACCAGCTGAAAATGTGAGTGGGCTTTGATTCAAGAGGGAGGGACTCCCTTCTCCAAAGAATTGCATGGAGATGTGGGGTCTGTAGATGGGCAGGGCTGGCAGAACCCTGGATCCCACTCATCTGATGGTTCGTGCTGAGGGCGGAGGTCTGAGGGCTTCTCCTGGAAAAGAGGAAAGGAGTCCAAGAGAGCTGCGGACGGGGCTGGGGTGCCGCGAGGAGCATCCGGGAGGTCAGAGGTCAGAGTCAGCCCCTAAGAGAGTCCACACCCGTCCCCTCTCCATCCCAGCCCTGCCTCCACCTCCCATTCTGGGACCCAGAACACAAGGTGTGGAGAGCATCCTGGTCACTGTCTGGTGGATCCTCACCAGTGGGTGCTCAGCTGGTGCTCAGGGGACCCAGTGACACTCAGGGGACAGCCGACCCCGCCCTGTGCTGTGGGAGATGAGTGTCAGTGGGGAGCGCAGTGGGGAAGGAAGGCCAGGCCTCTGACTCTGCTGTCCACCTGACTCCCCCCTAGGATGTCCTCCATCCTAGGCACCTGGCTGCACCATTACACTGAACATTTCTACCCGCCCCCAGAATTTCCCTGCCTGAAGATGGCTTACACAGAGCTCAGCATGCCTGGCTCAGACCTGGAGCAGCAAACCCACCTTCTCCTGGCACAGCTGGAGCACCTAGAGCCCCCTGAGGCAGAAGGTGATGGTGAGGGGGACTCAGGGTTGGTGATGGGATGAGTGGGGAGGGGAAGGGGCGGAGCCACACAGAGAGAAGAGCCTCCAGAGGCTGGAACTGGGCCAGGAGCAATGAGGAGACTCAGATCACTGTTCCTCTGGACTGCAGTCTGGGAAGACTTCCTGGGGGTGGCATCTTGGACTGAGACTTCGTTGCTTGGCAGTGAGAAGTTTCCTGTCTTTGGGAGACCTGTGGGAAAGCAGTCCTATTGATGATATTTTCTCTTCTTGGAGCTACAGCACCAGCTCCAGAACAAGCTCTTGAAATACCTCAAGACCTAGAGCCAGCAACACCTCTACTGCCCACTACAGCTCCAGAGCCAGAGCAAGCTCAAGCCACAGCTCCTATTCAAGTTCAAGGGCTAGATCATGCAAATATGCTAGCTCCAATTCCAGAGACAGAGAATGCTCATGCCGTAGCTTTCATTTAAGCTCCAAGTGATGAAAAGCACCTACAGAGGCTCTAAATGGAGATCCAGAGAAGGTACAAGAAACAGTTCTCCTTCCATAGTCAAAGGCTGAATCATCACGGAAACCTGTCGTAGCACTTCCTCTACAGCCTCAGCCAGTGTCCTCAACAGCCTCAGTTCCAGAACTTAAGCCAACCTCAACCAGGGAGCTGAGCTACCCCTGGCTTTGGAGCGCCATCGTGCTTTGGAACCAGCTGTGGCCCCGGAGTGTTATCCAGCTCCAGTTCTAGATCTAGAGACCACAGCAGACCCAGTTCTTCTAGCAACTCAGGTGCTGCTCCCAGATTAGCAACAAGCACCAGCATTAGCAGTGCCTTCAGGGCCAGATGAGGAGTTGCCCCACTGCCAGCAGCAAAACTGGAGCCTTTCTTCTCCTCCCCCATAATTCCATTTTTAATGTATGTTTTTAAATTACATATACTAACTTGTTTATTCTATGATACAAATTTCACTTAAAATAAAATTTAATTCTTTCATTATTTTAAATTGTATATGTGAGTGGCATTAAGAACATTCACAATGTTACATAACCCCCCTCTAACGTCTATTTCAGAACATTTGCATCCTTTTTGTCACTGAATAATATTCCATTCCATGAACAGACCACATTTGGCTTTCCTTTCATCTGTTGATGGACATCAGGATTTTTTTCACCTTGGGGCTCTTGTGAATAGTGGTGCTCTGAATACTTCTGTACAGGCATTTGAATGTCTGTGTTCACTTCTTTTTGATATTATCTAGGAGTGGAATTTGTGCTTTGACTGAAAACTACATGTTTGTCTTTTTGAGGACCTGCTGAAGTGTTGTATACAGTGGTTGGACTATTTGATAATCTCCTAGAATTTAGGTGTACAATTTCCACTTCTTCATCTTTGTTGCCATTTTCTCTCTCCCTCTCCTCCCTCTCTCTCCCCTTGGTCCCTCACTCTAGGGAAGCAGCCTCTGAAGAGACTCTTGTGGCCTACCACTGAATGAAGCAGATCCTGACTCAGGTGAGTCCACAGCCTCAAACCCCTGGGAGACACTGGCAGAGGCCTCCAGCTCAATTATGTTCAATTCCTGGCCCACAGATAGTGTGAGATAATAAATGTTGTCATTATCTTTTTTCTTTTCCATTTGTCACCACCCCAAGGTCCACCCCTTCCCTGACCCCAGGCCCTATGGTCCCTTCCTCTGATGTTAGTGTGAGTGTCAGTGTATACTTGTGTAGACACACAGAGGAATCTACTCCATGTGGGTGGGGATGTTCTGGAGTCCTAGGTGCTCTAATTTCCAAATTAACCCTGTGGGAGGGGGGCAGCCATAGTCTAGGAGGTCCAAACTCTCCCTTCTCTCAAAACTCTGCCCCTCTTCAGTGCCCTGTGTTTTCCCTTAGCCTCTCTGGGCCTCCGTTTTCCATTTGTACAATGATGGGTTAAACAAAGAGCTTCCAAAGTCTGCACACAGGCTATCCAGGCTTTCACATCCCTGGGTAGGGTATGTCTGGGTGACATGAGCAACCTCGGGCCTCCCTCACAGTTTGGAAGCACCCCAGTGGCTCTGTGGTCCTCTCTGTCTTGCAGCCAGGAAGGGGTTTCAGCCTCACTTACCTTGTGCACTGAGGGACAAGGGACAGTTTCCCAAGAGCAGCTGAGGCACTGTAAGTAATAGAAGATGACATGGATGTGGACCAGGCAAAAGAATGGGATCTTCAGAATATACGGGCCATCTTCACCCCTGCTCCCACCATGGTACATATGAGGAAGTTTCCCAGAGATGGGGATTGTCATGTCAAAGTTCACAGTGTTTAAATGCAAAACTAATACTTCCCTTAATAGTAGATAGCCATAATACAGCAGAAAACCAAGAACAAAACATGCACAGACAAGAGGGAGATTTTTTTCCTTTCTCGTGAAAAAAGACTATGGACTTGGATAGTCCTTGCTGACCTTCAACTGCACAGCACTGTAGTCAGCCTCATCTGTCTTTCTCCCCATCATCATTAACTGGTATCCAACCTCAAGGCTGTCTCTTGGCCCAAAATGGCTGCTGGAGCGCCAGCCTTGACCGGCAACCATATCTTCATTTCTGAGGCCAGAGGGGACAAAGCTGAAGGGCAAAGGAGCCCATACAGCTGTCTCTGCTCTAAGCAATCCCGTAAGTTCCACATAATCCTTCCATTCACATTTGATTTGAAGTTTGTCTGGCCACTCTGAGGTACAAGAGAGGTTAGGCTTTAGAGTATTTAATCTGGTGAATTGCTGTCCTCAATAAAACCGAGTTTCTCCTCTTAAGGAAAACTTAATGAAAACCAATTGGTGTTGACCAGTGGTGTTTTCCTACTCTAAACACCAGGATGAAGGAGAGGAAATACAGTAGTTTTCAGATGAATTGTTCATTTCCCCACCACAGACTGTCCTTGGTGTTTATTCATGCCCAGAGAAATTAGAGATATGGTTTCTAACCAGGATATTTGAGTGGAAAAGATTCTTTTAATTCATAGGCAGGCGATTGGGAACCATTTTGTAGCTGTTGTCTGCCTGTACGTTGGAAGAAGCTCAGAGGAAATCCTGTTCTATTATTTAATGAGGTGGACATACGTGGAGGGTGGACTTTTTGGGGGAAGCAGCATGTTCAAAAAGGTGGATCAAAATTCAGTATCTCTCAAACAGAAAAAGGATTTCTGTGATTATTGAAGTAGACCTGTTGGAAACCCACATTTTGACTCTAGGTACCCAATGATGGTGATTATTAGTAAATATAATCCACACCCAATAAAACCCCACATGGTAAAACTTATTAGTGACTGAAAACTGATGGAAGGAGAATATGATTTAAAATTTTTTTGATACCCGTTATTTGACTCAGGTCATTTGACCGAGAACCAGTTAAGATCCCCTAAAGCTTACAAAGGCAGACTCTGTAGTCAGTAAATTATGATTTGGACAAGAAAACGTGTCATTTATTTTTTTTAATTGATTTCAAGTAAAACACTTTCAGGAAATTAAAAATAAACACGGGTATGCAGCCCGGGGGTCCTGAGGCCCGGAGGCGCCCCGCCCCGCCCCGCCCCGCCCCGCCCCACCCACCCCACCCCCTCCCTCCCGAGGAGCAAGTGCGCAGGCGTGAGCGGAGGCAGGTGAGAGGGCTGCGCCGCTGGGATGCTGGGGCTCCTGAAGACCCGCGTCCCGAGGAAAGGGAAGTTGGAGACCGAGTCGGTCCCCGCACTGTGACGCTCCCGGCGGGGTAGCAGCGCAGAGACGAGTAAGTGCAGCTCTACCCGGAGTCCCTCACCGCGCGCCCCCCGGCCGCCACCCCCCGCCTGCCCAACAGCCAGGGGCCCGACACCTCCAGCCCCGAGGAGCGCGAGCCTCCCTCGCTCCTCGGCTCCGGGGCCGCCGCCACCGGCCGCAGAGTGAGGACGCCGGGCCGGGGCCACGAAGGCGGCCGTTCAGCGGTGGGCGCCCCGCGCGCTTGTAGCCCTCCCTCCTCGGCGCCCCTCGGGCCTCCTCGCGGCGGGGCTGTCCCCACGCGCTCGGGGGGGGGCGGCTGGCCTCTGGGTCTGCGGACGCCGGACTCGGCCCCGTCGCCGCGGGCTCGCGGGGCCTGGACGGGGAGGCGGCGCAGAGGAGCCCGAAGACGGGGCCGCGGGGCGGGCGTCTCTTGCACGTAGGGTCTGGAGGGGTGCACGGACTTGTGCGCTCGGGATGCGCGCGGGTGGTGGGCGCATGCACAGCTCGGGGATCCTGGACCCCCGGCCGCCAGGAGCGGTGTTCAGACGGGGGCCTCTGTGCCCTTTCCTGAAGCCCTCAGGAGAGTCAGCTCCAAAAGGCTGAAGGTTCGCTTTCAGCGTTTTCACCCTTGATTAACTGAAATGACTCGTAACTGACTCGCAGAGCGCTCTCTGGAGGGTAATGTGTGACATAGTAACATCTAACCAAAGTTAGAAATAAGGAAATTCTGGACTTTTTATGTTTTTGCTTATGTAGGGCGTTTTGAACGGTTTATGTTTTTCTTGTTTGTGGAACTCTGTTCCAGCAACAGGCCATCTTTTCGCGAGGCAGTGTTCCTCTAAATGATCATTTAAAAATTCGTTTCTGAGCACTTATCATAGACGCTCAAGTATTTGCACATTCTAGTTACTTAGGTGCTAGGTTGTTTTTTGTTTGTTTTGGGGTTTTTTTGTGTGTTAAATTTTGCATGAGAAAGGGAAGACTTAGGAATCAGGATAAGTGTTTATTTCATGATACTGTTCTATGCACTATTGCAGTTTTGTATTTATTTATTTATTTAATTTATTATCTAATTTATGTTTTTGGCTGTGTTGGGTCTTAGTTGCGGCCCGCGGGATCTTCGTTGAGATGTGCGGGCTCTTCATTGCGGTGCACGAGCTTCCCTCTAGTTGTGGCGTGCGTGTTTTCTCTCTCTAGTTGTGGCACACAGGCTCCAGGGCGCGTGGGCTCTCTAGTTGAGGCGCAAGAGCTCAGTAGTTGTGGCGCGTGGGCTTAGTTGCCCCACGGCATGTGGGATCTTAGTTCCCCGACCAGGGATCAACCGTGCGTCCCCTGCATTGGAAGGTGGATTCTTTACCACTGGACCACAGCGGGAAGTCCCCAACTATTGCAGTTTTGAATGTCTAATTGCAGGTAAATCTCAGATTGTCTCCAGCAAATGCATATTTTGTTTGAGAATTTGTTTTTTGTTCTGTGGGTTTTTATGTATTATTTGTTGGTACCAAACGGCCTGGTTATCAGACTTCAAATCATAATAGAATGTAGTCAAAACTAGTGATTGGTGCAAGGTACAATGTTTGGTAGGACAGGAGTAGGTTGTTTTTCTCTATTGAAATTTTTTCTTGAGTTAGCAAATTTTCCACACAAAACACTCAGGAATGACTTTTAAAAACACTGCAGTTAGGTCTCTGTTAATGAGGAAGCAAGGACATCATTTCATTTTGAAGACAAAGGAATATGCATTTCGAAGATGGGGATCAGGTACCTAAGAGTCTCCTGATGTACAAGTGACTGTGGCCTGTATCCACTAAGAGGCAACTGTTAATGAGTATTTCCCAGGCAGCGTGGGTTTTTAATGATTGCCAACATGGTTTAGTGAAGTTTTGATAAGGGCACTTGCCAATGATTGTGTTTTATGAAACTGTACTGCCTGTGGGGACATAAGAGGGGCAGAGAAACATTAATTAGGCATCGACCACAGCAAAGATGAGGCAAAAAGAGCAAGAGAGAGCAAGTGAGAGAAAGAGGAGAGAGACCGAGACAGAGACTGAGAGGGAGAAAAACAGAGACGGGCAAAGGCAGGTGGATGGAGAGAATCAGAGACAGACAAAAAGATGGACAAAGAAACTGTCAGGGTTGAAGGGGAGAGGAAGATGGAGAGAGAGGGTGTGTTAGCGAGCTCATTCTGGCATTGGGAAAGCAAGAGTTGTCTCCTCAATCACGGATCTTTACTTTGGTTACTAGGAAGATGACTAAAGGAGAAATGATTATTTTCATGGATTGCAGATTGTGTATTTTGTGGAATTCTGTGCTCTTATTCAGAGATGAAAGCATTATTCTTTGTATAGTCTAGAGCCACCCATCAGAGAATACCTCAGGTCCGCCCCAAACTGGTGCTTGGTAGCAGCACGGGCCCTTTGAGCTCCACCTGCTTCTCAGTGTTCCTGGGTTCTTTGGTGAGTTCTCCTGGTAGCTGGACGGCATTGCTTTAAGTGATGTTCTGAATTTTACTCGAGCTATTTTTCTTGGGACTTGGAGTGCTAAGAGGGTACTGGTTCATTCCCTAGGCAGGGATTTGGGGGGAAATTACTAGGCAAGTACCCGGGGTAAATTTAGAGTGAACTGGGTTGGAGCGAAATGAAATTTAGCTTAAATTGGAAAGATTATGTATATATGTCTGAACACACTGCTTGCTAGTGAAATGAGAGACTGAGCCTGCTCAGCTCTGAAGGAAAGAGGGGTTTGCTCCTTCTGGCCACAGGTGTTCTCACGCAAGCAGCTGAGAGAGAATGTAGTGGCGGTATCTGACAATCAATCCTCTCGACGATTAGTGGTCCTACAGGGGATTTCACTCCAACCATTAAGTAAATTCCGCTCACCTGAGGCCACAATAAGACTGATCACCTCGTGCTCTGAGCATCCACAGCAGTGTTTCTGCCATATGGGGAAACTGAGACAAGTGAAAGAGTGGAACAGACTCAGGGGTAACTCCTTAGGGAGCTAGACTCAGAAGCAGCCCAAATTTGATCCATCACTCTGCCCTCAGAAGGTTGTTCAGATCATATCTGAATTAGGTACCAGATTAATAATGAGAAACCATGCCTCGAAAGCCAAACAGCTCCCTTGACAGACAGCAGCTACCCATTGAAACTCAGGCTTACTTCATGTAGAATTGGAACAAAGGCAGTGCTTGCAAGCACTTAACTCTTAAATGGTCAGGATGGAGCTCTTTTGACATTCTAAAGCTGTAGAGAAAGCCGGCTTGAGAAAATATCATTTCAAAATTCTGAGCCTGAGAGAAAAAGTATTCCTAAGAGAAAGCTTGAAGTTATAACTCTTATTGTGTCCTGAAATGTAAACACAGCCTACATCACATGAGACTACAGCCTTGGCTCAGTTAGTAGAACTTAAAACTGAAAGGGAAAGAAAAGGAGGTTTTTTAAAACTCAAGCAAGGAAACTGAAATCTCTGTCTGTGTCTGTATGGATGGATGGATGTCTTTGTCTCCAACGTAGTGAAATTTTGTCCCATATTTGCTTCTAAGAGTTTCATAATTTTAGTTCTTACCCTTACGTCTCTGACTGATTTGTGAGTTAACTTTTATAAACGGTGTTTGCCGTGTCCAGCTTCTTTCCTCTGCACGTTCATATCCTGTTCTTCCAGCACCCTTTGTGGACAAGACTGTCTTTCCGGCTTGAATGATTTTGCTACTCTTGTCAAAAGTCATTTGACCATATGTGTGAGGGTTTGTTTCTGGGCCCTGAATTCTATTCCGTTGATCTTTAATTCTGTCTTTATGCCAGTACCACATTGTTATGATTCCTCTAATTTTGCAGTAAGATTTGAAATCAGGAAATGTACATCCTCCCACATTGCTTTTCTTCCTCAAAATTGTTGGCTATTTGGGGGTCTGTTGAGTGTAAGGTGAATTTTAGGATGGGGTTTTCCATTTAGGATGGGGTTTTGATAGGGATTGCATTGGAATTGTAAATTTCAGTGGGCAGTATTGAGGTCTTAGCAGCGATAAGTCTTCCAGTCCATGAAAATGGGATATGTGGCATTCTCTTCGCAAAGTTAGGCAGTTTTCCTTGTACAAGGCTTCACCTCCTTGGTTAATTACCAAGTAGTTTATTCTTTCTGATGCAGTTGTAAATAAAATTGTTTTCTTAGTTTCCTTTTCAGATTGATCATGTTAGTGTACAGAAATGCACATGATTTTTAATGTTGACTTTGTATCCTGATACTGTGCTGAATTTATTAGTTTGGACATTATTTTTGGGACATCCTTAGGATTTGTACACATGAGATCATGTCGTGTGTGAACAGAGATAATTTTACATTTTCCTTTCAAATCACTGGATGTCAGTGATTTATTCATTAATTGTAAAATTTATCTGTCTTTCCTAACAGCTGTGGCTAAAACTACCAGTGCTATGTTGCAAAGTGGTAAAACCCAGTATTCTTACATGCTTCCTGATCTCAAAGGAAAAGTTTTCAGTGTTTCACCATTGAGTGTGATATTGATATGGGCTTTACATATATGGCTTGAATTCTGTCTTGGTAATTTCCTTCAAACCTAGTTTGTTGAGTGTTTTTTTTTTTATCATGAAAGGGTATTGAAGTTTTTCAGTTACTTTTCCTGCATTAATTGAGATGATCATGGGTTTTTTTCCCCTGTATTCCATGAATGTGGTCCATTACACCAATGTATAATATTTTCCTGGGTTGAAGCATTCTTGCATTCCAGGAAAATTCCCACTTGTTCATGGTGTATAATTCTTATTATATAGGTAGATATGAACAATTATTATATAAATAGATATATATACACTCTCAGCTCAGACTTCCCTAACCCTGGTAGGGTGGCAGGTGATGGCCAGGACACAGCACTGAACCACAGAAGTTTATGCCTCTAATTAGTCATGATTATTGTTATTACTAATCCATGACTGTTGTTTCACACAGTCGATGACTGTCTGACTGAGACCTGCTTCCCCCCATCTCCTGCCTCCGTCTGTCAGACTCCACTCCTTCCTTCTGGGATTCACTCACTTGCTTAAATGCATCCTTCCTCACTCTCAGTGAGAGCCTGAGAGAGGCAGACTCTCGCAGTCTGTTTAATCTGGAAATGTTCTTATTTTGCTTTTATTCTTGAGTGATAGTTTAGAATGAAAAATACACGAACTGTTTCTGTGATGTTTCATCCTTTGTGTCCTCAGAAGGAAGGGGACTCTCAGGCCTTTTTTTATAAGGTGTTCATTGAATTCGTGGGATGACCTAATGACCTAGTCACCTCCCAAAGGCCCCACCCGCCAATAACATCACCTTAGGGGTTAGGATTTCAGCATATGAATTTGGGGGAAACATACTTACTCAGTCTGCAGCACAGGCCTACAGTTTCCCCCTCTTAGGGTAGTGTCTTTCTGGCTCACCCAGAGCCCAGACAGTAAAGCTTCCTCAGTGAGTAGAATGTTTCTAGTCACCCTCCTGTTAGGAGCACAGTCCACCAGCAGACCTGGCTTCTGTGTGTGTCCATCCCTATCCCTGCCTCCTCTCCCATCTAAAGGCAGTGAAACTCAGCCCCTCACCTGGTTCTGCGGACCAGTAGCAGGAACTTCACCCTGACAGCAGAAACATTGGTGCCAAAGTCGCACCTGGTTTCCCCTCCTCTCTTCACTCTCTGGGCCTTTCCTGTTCTTCCTTTTGAGCTGGGCCAGGCCATCACAGGTCTGGGTGTGTGTAGCACGTGGGTGTTTGGACTGTCTGGTCTACATCTCTCCTGGACCAGGGGCTGTCATGTCTCTAGCAGTTGCAGTCTGCCTTGTTAACAATGAGAACATACATATGCTTTGAGCAGACGATAGAGTCTGGTTTTGTTTTTTATGTAGGTTTTTTTGTTAATCCTGTCTGTACGTGACAAAATAATTCTGGCTCTCCACTCTTTTTTTTTTTCTTTTAAGTATCCTTTAAAAATAAATTAAGGAGTTCTGGGAAGATGGCAGTGGTGGTGGAAGCATGGTCTTATGTCTTCCAGAAT
Organism: Leucopleurus acutus; assembly: GCF_964270905.1. NCBI lineage: Eukaryota > Metazoa > Chordata > Mammalia > Artiodactyla > Delphinidae > Leucopleurus > Leucopleurus acutus. The sequence goes on from NC_139156.1 coordinate 75,150,835, forward strand.
CCCTATATAAACACAGAGCGATAGGATATTAAAACCAAAACCTATGGAGAATTTTTACCAAATTAGGTGACAAGGTATTTGTCAGTGCACAAGTGGGAGCACAACAGCCACGAGACCTGCCCCACATCACCGTGAGTGTGGGGAAAGTCGAAGGAAGCAACAGTGTAACTGGATTCCTGAGGGCCCTGGGCATGCTCTTCATAAGGAGCAGATTAGCCTGCACCAGCCCCTTTCCCAGCAGAGCCCCACGCATGCGCGGTGTAGGGACCAACTGAGGACCCACAGGAGGGCCTTGAGCTTGTGCGGTGCAGGAGCCTGGCCAGGACTTGCAGCTGAGACTGGGAGGGACTTGGTTCACTCCACAGTTAGTGAGGCAGAGATCTGAGGTAAGGCATGAATGTCTGTGAATTCTCACACTGAACCCCCAGAGCTCCATGGGACTGGAGCCCATAGAGAACAGCAACTGTGGGGAGTGAAATGAGCATTAAATATTTAGGATGGGAACAGTAAAGACAAAGGACAGAGAAGCTCTAACTCAGGGCTAGAACCAGGTGAGGCAAGAAAGGCACTGACTGGCCTCAGGCACAAAATTTCAGGGGCCACCAAAAAAAGTCAGAAATCAAGATAAATGAGGTTTAAAGCAGTAATTTTTCAAAAAGCAAATTGTAATGCCAACAAGTCCTCGATGAGAAAAACATCATATTTTTAAATATAGACTCATTAACAGTTCTGTGCTGAGCCATACTGAGCAAAAGGAAAAATCAGTAATACTGATGCTGTCTTTATTATAGTGTTTCAGTAGAGAGTTCCAGAAGCCCTCCTTGAGGAATGTACTAAAAAGTCAGCTTCAGAAAGCACAATAACTAAAGAGACGTTGCAGTAAGAAATACTGTGTGCAGTAAATATATAGTTATTGTAGAATTAAGATCAAATGAGGGATGAAAAGAGGAGATTGTAGTACCTAATGGCTTTATGTTCTAAGAATGTAGATAGGGTACAAACAGTAAATGGGAGTAGAGGAGGAGGGAATTGAAATCTGTAAAAAATTTTTTACCATTTTCAGAAAGTCATAACTAGTTCTGGCATTATTTTTTTCCTAGGATACAGTAGTTACCTTATTTTTTATTGAGTTACAACTGACATAATATTATGTTAGTTTCAGATATTCAACATGAAGTTTCGATATTTATAGATATTGGGAAATGATCACCACAATGTGTCTCTCTAACATCTGTCTCCGTACATAGTTAGACATTTTATTCTGTAATGAGAACTTTTAAGATCTAGTTTCTTAGCAACTTTCAAATATGCAATACAGTATTATTACTATGGTGTTGCCATTCTGTGCATTACATCCCCATGACTTACTTTGTAACTGGAAGTTTGTATCTTTTTACCTTAACCCATTCCACCAATCCTCAAGCTCCTTCCTCTGCAACCACCAATCTGTTCTTTATATTTATGAATGTCGGGTGTTGGAGATTTTTTTTCAATTAAAAAAAATTATTTAATTAATTTATTTTTGGCTGCGTTGGGTCTTCGTTGCTGCGTGCAGGCTTTCTCTAGTTGTGGTGAGCGGAAGCTACTCTTCATTGCGGGGCGTGGGCTTCTCATTACAGTGGCTTCTCTTGTTGTGGAGCATGGGCCCTAGGCGCACGGGCTGCAGTAGTTGTGGCACACGGGCTCAGTAGTTGTGGCTCGCGGGCTCTAGAGCGCAGGCTCAGTAGTTGTGGCGCACGGGCTTAGTTGCTCTGCGGCATGTGGGATCTTCCCGGACCAGGGCTCGAACCCGTGTCCCCTGCATTGGCAGGTGGATTCTTAACCACCGCGCCACCAGGGAAGCCCTTATTTTTGTTTTTAAGATTCCATATATATAAGTAAAATCATGCGGTATTTGTCTTCTCTGGCTTATTTCACTTAGCATAAGGCAAGATTTCATTCCTTTTTAAGGGTGAATAACCTATATATATGTGTGTGTGTGTGTATATATATATATACACACACACACACACACACACACATATATATATACACTCACAGGTATATATTTCTTTGTTCATCCATGATGGGCACTTAGGTTGTTTCCGTATCTTGGCTGTTGCGAATAATGAACATGGAGGTGCATATATCTTTTCCAGTTAGTGTGTTCCTTTTCTTCAAATCCCCCGAAGTAGAATTTTTGAATCATATGGTAGTTCTATTTTTAATTTTTAAATTTATTTATTTGGCTGTGCTGGGTCTTAGTTGCAGCATGTGGGATCTTTAGTTGCAGCACGTGGGAATCTTTAGTTGCAGCATGCAGGCTCTTAGTTGCGGCATGCGGGAATCTAGTTCCCTGACCAGGGATCAAACCCGGGCCCCCTTCGTTGGGAGCGCAGAGTCTTAGCCACTGGATCACCAGGGAAGTCCCTATTTTTAAATTTTTGAGGAAACTCCATACTGTTTTCAATAGTGGCTGTACCAGTTTACATTTCCACCAAAGGTGCACAAAGGAACCCTTTTCTCCACTTTCTCACCAACATTTGTTATTTCTTGACTTTTTGATAATAGTCATTTAAGCAGGTGTGAGGTGGTATCTCATTGTGTTTATTTGTGTTTCCCTGATGCTTTGTGATGCTGAGCATCTTTTCATGGGTCTGTTGACCATCTGTATGTGTTCTTTGTGAAAATGTCTATTCAGAGCTTCTACCCATTTTAAAATCAGATTATTCGGGGTTTTTTGTTTTGTTTGCTATTGAGTTGAATGAGTTCTTTATATATTTTGGATATTATCCCCTCATCATATATAGGATTTGCAAATATTTTCTCCCACTGGGTAGGTTGACTTTTCATTTTGTTGATGGTTTCCTCTGCTGTGCACAAGGTTTTTAGTTTGATCTAGTCCCACTTGTTTGTTTTTGCTTTCATTTCCTTGGCTTTTGGAATTCCAAAAAACCATCACCAAGACTGATATCAAAGAGCTTACTGCCTATGTTTTTTTTCTAGGGGATTTTATGGTTTCAGGTCTTACATTCAAGTCTTTAATGCATTTTGAGTTCATTTTTTTTTTTTTAGAGGGTAAGGAATTTATTTAACAATTTAATTTGATCACCTGAGCAGGAAAACGCATGTCTGCAAACCATACTTATGAATCCCAGAAGCTTTTTGAAATTGAGTAATTTCAGATTTAGTAGCTGCATACACTGCTGTATCCAATTAGTGACCTCTAAGGGAATTTATTTTCCCCCTTAGGAATTTATTTGTTTATATCTCTGGGTCCATAAAAAGAAAAGACAGTTTCTTGTGGTCCTTTAAAAAAAATCAGTCTCATTACTATTGAACCACTGAGCCATATGATCATCGGGGCAGGTCACACTCACCCTGTAAGATGAGCACAACATCACATATATATAGAATCAGATCGATCGGGAATCATTTCTCAGCTTTGTTCCTTATTAGCTGTGTGACCTTGGGCAAGTAACTTTATCTCTCTGAGGGCAACGTTTTTGTTTTTAATTAGTCAATGCAAATATTTTCTCCCACCTTGCAGGATTTTATGTGTTGAAGCACTAACGTATGTAAACCTCCACCAGGTCAGTAGGCTACATAAAGTATGCAGACATTGAGACTTCCCTGGTGGTCCAGTGGTTAAGAATCTGCCTTCCAATGCAGGGGACAGCGGTTCGAAACCTGTTCAGAGAACTAGATCCCACATACATGCTGCAACTAGGAGTTTGCATGCTGCAGCTAAGGAGCTGAAGAGCCATGACTAGGGAGCCTGCCTGCTGCAACTAATGCTCAGCGCAACCAAAAACAAGTATGCAAACATTGTTACAGTCCTTTGAAGGCTTCTGGAGACTAGGAGAATAGAACACGTTTCATAACAGTATAACATTTCATAGTGTCGTGAACCATATACCTAAGCTTTAGGTAGCGCTCAGGGCAGTTTGCTCTTGAGTTATAAATTGAGTGTTTTCTTTGAATTCTACTTGAATTCGTCTTGGTTGGTGAAGTTCTTGCCTACCACCATCGACTATGGGAATGTTTAGGACACACAAGGATTGTTAACTGCTCAAATCCACAGCGCCGTGTGCATCTCAAACTTTACGGCACTTGGGTGAAAATGCAGATTCTGATTTGGCAGCTGTGGGGTGGGGACCTGAGCTCTGCACTGCAAAGCAGCTCCCAGGTGATGTCCATGCTGGGAGTCACTCCTACCAGCCAGACCTCTTAGCAGGGCTCCTCAACCACCTCCGCACCGCAGATACTTGGGTCTGGAGCATTGCAGTGGCAGGGGGTGGTCCTGTGCATTGTGGGAGGTTCAGCAGCATCCCTGGCTGCTTTGCCCTGGATGCCGGTAACTCCCACCCTCCAGCTGGGTTACCCCAAACACCTCTAGACATTGGCAGATGCCCCCAAATCGGCGGGTGGAGGACCACACCCTGTAGGGTGCTATGAGCAAGGTGCATGCACCTCGGGGCAAGCCGGTAGGGATCCTGGAGGTCAGGGTGCAGTTGGGGAAACTGAGGCTAGGCTGTGCCGGCAGTGCCTGTGGCCCCTTGAGGCTGGATGGAAACCTCCCGTCCCTCCCGGAGCACCGCGCCCTCGCATGCCGCCCCCCATGCACTGCGTCCTCACTTGCAGCACGGCTGCCGGAAGTGCCCCTGGTGCCCTCAACGCTCGAGTGCTGTGTGGCTGGTCTGATGTAGCCCTGGGGTCCCTGCCGCCTGCCTGGGGGTCCCGCACACTGCCCTGCTGCGCCCAGCTCTGAGAGCCTGCAGCCTACTCGCCCCCCCACCTGACAGCTTTTGTCTGAGCTGGCCGCAGGCTACCCACCAGAAGGAGGCCGTCCATGTCAAGGAGCAGTTGGCGGCCGTAGGAGCTGGGTGGGGGTGGGGGCTTGAGTTCATTTGTGTGTGTGGTGTAGGATTGTGATCCATATTGCTTCTTTTGCATGTAGCTGCCTGGTTTTCCAAACACCATTTATTGAACAGACTGTCCTTTCCTCATTGTATATTCTTGGCTGGTTTGTCATAAATTAATTGTCCATACACGTATGGGTTTATTTCTGGGCTCTCTATTCTGTGTCTGTTTTTATGCCAGTATCATACTGTTTTGGTTACTGTAGCTTGGCAATATAGTTTGAAATTACAGAATGGGAGAAGATATTTGCAAACAATGCAACTGACAAGGGATTAATATCCAAAATATACAAATAGCTCATACACTCAATATAGAAAAAACAGACAACCCAATAGAAAAATGTGAAAAAGACATAGACATTTTTCTAAAGAAGACATCCAGATGGCCAATAGGCACATGAAAAGATGCTCAACCTCACTAATTATTAGAGAAATGCAAATCAAAACTACAATGAGGTACCACCTCACACTGGTCAGAGTGACCATCATTAAAAAGTCTACAAATAACAGATGCTGGAGAGGGTGTGGAGAAAAGGTAACCCTCCTACATGGTTGGTGGGAATGTAAATTGGTGAATCCACTATGGAAAACAGTATGGAGAGTCCTTCAAAAATTAAAAATAGAGTTACAGTATGATCCAGCAATTTCACTCTTGGGTGTATATCCAGAAAAAAATGAAAACTCTAATTTGAAAAGATACATGCACCCTAATGTTCACCACAGTACTCTTTACAGTAGCCAAGGTGTGGAAACAGCCCAAGTGCCCATAAACAGATGACTGGCTTGATATATATTTTATGCACACACACACACACACACACACACACAACACACACACACACACATATAATGGAATATTAACCATAAAAAAGATTGAAATATTGCCATTTGCCCCAACATGCATGGACCTCGAGAATATTATACTGAGTGAAGTAAGTCAGAGAATGACAAATACTATTTGATATCACTTATCAAATAGTTTGGAATCTAAAATAATACAAATGAATCTGTTATTCACAGACTTAGAAAACATGGTTACTGAAGGGGAGATGGAGGGAGGGACAAATTGGGAGTATGGGATTAACAGATACAAACTACATAAAATAAATAAGCAACAAGCATTTCTTAGTACAATACAGTACCTTTGAATCATAAATAATTCCACAGGGGGCAGACAGCCAATTCTGGGTTTTCAGTTGTTTGTTCTGAAACAGCAAGTAAAACACTGACTAGATTAAACTGCTTTTGCCTCCTCAGATTTTTGATCAATCAAATTGAAACAGCACCAGCTTAAACTGGTTGTCTCCTTAAACAGATTGTTGATTATTCAAACCTTGAGGCATTTTACAGAAACAACACTGCGCGTGTGCAAACTGGGAACCCATATCTCCAGGATGACCCTGGAACCAAGAATCTCGGTCTGCAGAACTCAAGGAATAGAAATGCTGCCACCTGAGCCCCTTAATTGAGAAGCCATTCAATAAGGAAAATCTGGCTTCCGGCAGCACGAGTAGCTTATATGGACTGATTCAAGACTAGCCAATGAGCTTCCAACTTTGAAATTCCCCTAACCCTTTACAAATTGCCCCGGACTCGGGATCAGGGAGACAAATTTGAGAGCCTTGCAGGTTAACCTCGCAGTAAAGCTCTTCTTTTCCAAAAGCCAGTGCCATAGTGTTGGCTTCTACGTGTGTCCAGTAGGGAGCCCTTGCTAGCTAACAATTTGGGTAACAGAGTTTTCTACAGTGCCTGAGGCACTGTAGCTCCTGGTGGAGCATGTACGCGCTCTTGCCACCATCCTCGAGCGGCTATCTAGACCAAATTTGTCTGGAGGGTCAGCTGTGGGGTTCCTGCTTCCCAGCCATGGCTCTTCAGGCTCCTCAGCACTACTTTCATGTTTTAGAAAAGAAACGGCTCCTGGACCAGACGCCTTTTGGGTGAGTAACGTCGTTAAAATGCTCCTGTGCCTAAATTGTCTAATAACCTCATCAGGATTGTGGGTTAGAGTCTTACCCTGGGGAGATTTTTGTCAAGTTAGAGTTCTGAGACTAGGGTTAGAGTCCCAAGGCTAGGACTGGGGATGGAGTCCCACCTTAGGGAGACAAGATAAAAGGTTACGGCCAGCGAGGTTCTCAAAAGGTTGGGTTAGAGTCTTGAAGCCTGGGTTGAAGTCCTAGCATCTTGGATTTCTTTGTCCATGTTTTTCTGTGTCTAACTGTTTAATTTGTTAGGATTAGTTCATAGGGGTTTGTTTTTGGATGATTGTAGCAAAACTTTATTAAACCTGATATCAGTGAGGGTCCTCTGACTCAGGAGATTAATTACACTGCTCCCTGACTAGAAATGTTGCCTGCAGGAAGTGTCAGGGTGTTTCACCTGGGCCTAATGTCATTTCCTGGCGGTATTGATACAGGTGTGCATCCTTAATAGCGCCAACCCTGATTACCTCGTTGGGGTGAGAGGAGAAAGGAGAAAGGAAGGAGTGTAAAGCAGGAAAAGTCTCCCCAGAAGAACATACCCCATGCCTGGGTTAAAGGGATTTTATACATTTTTGGTTTTTCCTCATTGAGAATTTTAATCTTCTTTTGTATGAGCCAAACTAACAGGGAGTTAGCATTGAACTGCTCTTAAGTGTGTGTGTGTGTAACAGATTTACCAGGAGGAAGAAATCAGTGGTGGTGCTAGAGGCCATGGGCCATATGGAGGCCTTGGGATGAATAATTCTGCATGGAAGTTGCCCAGACATCTAGATTAACTTGTCTGTGGTCTCTGCTGGGCAGACAAAATGTTTTAGTCATCTACCAGGAAGATTATACCTGTACCTGCTTAGAGAGGAAGTGAGGGCTTCAGTATTTCACCCTGTATATTCTTGAATTCCTCCTCAAATTCAGCTCAGATGTGTCTAAAACAGGCTCCTCACTTGCATTTCTTCAAGGTGGTACAGTCACCTCTTCTACCCTCCTCCTCATCCAGGAAACGTTTCAAGGTGATGCGCGACCCAGAGCCTGGACTTTCATTTCATAGGCTTCTCTGTAATAGGCAAGCCTGCCTTCAGCACATGGAGTGGGGGCAATTAGGAACCTCTGACCAGATTGGCTACAGCCTTGGAAAGATTGCTTGGTTAGCTGGGTAGCATGTGTGACTTTCAGGCTACCGTGCTTGACAATCATCTCTAATGGAAAGCTGCGCAGCGTTCCCTAAGTGAACCCTCACATCCAAACTGGTCATCATTGAGACTGTCCATCTTCTGCAGTGGCTTCTCCAGGGAATTCTTCCAGCCAAATCGTGGATAGTTGCTACTGCATTTGCTTGCTTCTTTCCAGAAACCAAACTAGGAGCCGGCATTGGTTCCTAAATCCTAAGACTCTTGCTTTCTCACGCCTCTTGAGGTTGTATGATTTCCCTGTGCTTTTTTTGGGGGGGGAGCTGAGGGATTAGCTAGAGATTAGCAATTAGCTAGAGATTAGCAATTAGCTAGAGATTGCTAGAGATTAGCAATCCATAGACTGTTTTCAGTTCTTGGGTTTTAACTAAGAACTGGGATACTAACTAAGCCTTTGACTTAGGAGTTACTTGCATGTTTTCTCTCTCCCATCTCTCCATTCTCAGAGGGGCAGGCTAACCCCTCAGAACCGGCACTAAGGTGGAGACTAGTTGAGGGGGGCAAGCTTCTAGTGTGCCCAGGTACTTCCTATAAAGGAAAGTGTGTTCTGAGCCAACAATTGAGAAACCGTGGCCCTTTCATTTTTCATGAACTCAAGGATTTTCCAGGTGCAGCCAACATTGCTGCATCACACAGCCCTGAGTTTCTGATGAGACTGCTGTTGACATTGGGCCCAATCCATGAAGCCTGGGAAGAGGTGGCAGGCATTTGCTAAAGGCACCTGTTCCAGGCTCTTCCGGGTTCTTGTTGGCTGAGAAGTAAACTGTTGTGAGCGGTCACTGGAGGGAATCCAATCAGCCAACTGCAGAGTGCTGACTTCACTAAGGACTTGTTTTTCTTCGGAGGATAGACTCCCAGATGGAGAACTCTTGGCTGTCCTCCCATCAGCTCTGCCTTGCACTGTGATCATCAGCTTTCCTCAGATCAAGAGTAGTCAGGAACAAGGAGTGGGCTCACAACGTTTGACCTCGACTTGGCTTTTCTAGGTTATTCTGTACCCTGTTCAGCAGCTACCGGAGAGGCCCTCAGAAAAAGCCTGTCTTGCCTGCATCAGAGCCTCATGATCGCCACAATATTTGGCTTCTCCTTTGGTGCCTCCTGCGGTTCCCCTGCTGTATGAAGGGGGGAATCTCTGCGAGCCCTGCGGAGGCTTCCGCCAGCAGTGCTCCTAGAGCCACAGATCTAGCCCTAGCCCCTTCCTTACCAGCTAGTCAAAAGGGATTGGTCTCCTCTCCCCGTACCTGCCAGGGTACTCAGTTCAGCCCAGGGGGTACTCTGCTTCAGGAAGGGCAGTATCTGCTGAGACAGGTTCCCGGAGGTCTAGATGACCAAAGTCGCCCCAGGGGATTTATATGTGTGAACTCCCCATTTTCTATCCCTGATCTATATAAGTGAGAAAAAAAAATATTTAAAGTACAGCTTTCTGTATGTGCCTGAATGTCCTATTCTCTTCTTGGGGCAAGATCTACTAACAAAATTAAATGAATTTTATCAGAAGAAGTAGGCATTAAAATATTCCCAGATCGGGCTTCCCTGGTGGTGCAGTGGTTGAGAGTCCGCCTGCCGATGCAGGGTGACACGGGTTCGTGCCCCAGTCCGGGAAGATCCCACATGCCGCAGAGCGGCTGGGCCTGTGAGCCATGGCCACTGAGCCTGCATGTCCGGAGCCTGTGCCCCACAACGGGAGAGGCCACAGCAGTGAGAGGCCCGCGTACCGCCAAAAAAAAAAAAAAAAATTCCCAGATCAAGCCTATTCCCTCCAAGCTGCGCTTTTACAATTGGGAGGCAAGCGTCAACCAGAAGTCCCTGAAGAAATTCTGCAAAAGGTAAGAGTGGATATTTGCACTGATGTAGGCCAGGAAGAGCCAAGACAGCTAACCCAATAGTAGAACTCCATCCATGCACCAAGGCTCCCAATTTAAAGCAATACCCTTTAAAGAGGCATGTGAAGGAAGGTATAAAGCCGCTGATAACCACCTTTCTCAAGTGCCAATTAATCAGACCTTGCCAGTCCCCATATAACACTCCAGTCCTGCTGGTACAAATACTGGGGACCAGAGATTATTGTTCTGTACAGGATTTGAGAGCCATTAACCAAATTGTAGAGGATATACATGCAGTGGTGTATACTTACACTTTGCTTACAAATTTATTTAGAGACTTTTGCTGGTTTACAGTTCTGGACTTAAGATGCTGTTTACTACATACCCCTAAGTCCTGAGTCCCAGGAGTTGTTTGCCTTTAAATGGCGCTACTGAGGCACTAATATAAAACAACAATATTGTTGGATGATACTTCCACAAGGATTTAAGAGTGTCCCCACCATCTTCGGGGAGCCCTTAGCCAAGGACTTAAGGGATTTCCAATTAAATGAGGGAGTCTTAACTATGATACACTAATTGCTCGTAAAACTAAGGAAGCTGTAGGAAAAAATACAATCCTCACGTTAAGCTTTCTGGCAGACCAGGGATATAAAATCTCCAAGGGAGAAGTGTAAATTTCTCAACCAACTGTAAAATATCTAGGGCTTGAGTTAGCAAAAGGATGAAGAAACGTATTGCTGGATCAAAGGGAAGTATTAGCTTGGGTTACCGTACACACCACCAGAAGGCAATTGAGAGGATTCTTAGGAATGCTGGGTTTTGTCATATTTCGATTCCTAACTTTGGACTCGTGGCCAGACATCTATATGAGGCTCTTAAAGGAAATGGCATTGAGCCATTAAGCTGGGCTGCAGCTTGCCATAAGGTGTTCCATACCATACAAATAATTGAAGAAGTCTATTCTCATACATCTGACCTGACTGATGAGCCTTTAGAATATACAGTTAAGGACACGTTTATGGATGGGAGCAGCTTCATGGACCACAGACTTTGAAAGGCTGGGTATGCAATAGCAACTCATCAGGAAGTCCTGGAAGCAGAAATACATCTGCCCAGAAGATGTACTCTTATAGCCCTTATAAGATCCCTTAAACAGGATCAATACCTGTTTAAGCCCCAGTATTCTGAAATAGATCTAGGGAGAGCAGACAAATGGGGATTTCATGCTGACTCTTGAGACTTTGATCAGTACCAAACGATCAAAGAAGGCTGGATTTATAATGAACAGAGACTAGTGCTTACACCCAAGCATTTAGTGGAAAAAATAATTACCTACGTCAAGGAACCCATTAATGGAAGGGATGCAACCTGCCACTGGCCACAAATGTTTATAGTTGGTTCACAAATGCAAAGGACCATCCAAAAGGTAACACAAAACTGATCTGTTCAGAAGCAATCCTAAAACCGAGTCACCCCCAATAATAAAAGGGGTGCAAACCTTAGGGACAAAACCAGATGATTAGTAAATAGCATTTACTGTTACGCTAAGAGCTGTGGGAAATTACAGATATTTGCTGGTAATTGTGGACAACTTCGAAGGATGGGTCGAAACCTTTCCATGCTGAACAGAGAAGCTTCTGAGGTAACAGAGTCCGTACTAAAAGAAATTATCCCTCATTTTGGGTTGCCTCCTTCGGTTCAAAGTGACAACCGAGGAGCTTTCATAACCAAGGTAACTTGGTGTCTGGGGCCCTCGGAATACAATGGAAGTTATATGCTTCATGGAGACCTTGGGCTGTGGGAAAGACTGAAAAGATAAATTATACCCTAAAGACAATCACCAAAATATGTCAAGAAACCAACTAAACTAGGGATGTCTTACTAGTTGCCCTGCTTAGATTAAGAGCAGCCCCTAGAAGCAAGCTTCAGTTGAGCCCTTATGGAATGTTATATAGGAGACCCTTCCTTAAGACTAAGTATTATTGCCAATTGAATCACTAAAAATGTTTACAATAAAATGTTTTCATGGATTCCCAATGTAATGAGGTCTGTTTTGGAAGGACAGTTAAAATTAGGAGTCATAGTTCTAAGTATATTAGGGTTAATCTTTTCATTCACCAAATTTTGTACTTATTGTCTATCTCCTATATTTAAAAAGCCCTCCCCCTAGGGGCTTCCCTGGTGGCACAGTGGTTGAGAGTCTGCCTGCCGATTCAGGGGACACGAGTTCGTGCCTCGGTCCGGGATGATCCCACATGCTGCGGAGCGGCTGGGCCTGTGCGTCCAGAGCCTGTGCTCCGCAACGGGAGGGGCCACAGCAGTGAGAGGCCCGTGTACCTCAAAAAAAAAAAAAAAAAAAAGCACTCCCCCACTGGCAAGATGATTGTCTGAGACTTAAGGGTTCAAGGTGGGAAACACGAATATTTACAATTCAATGAAAAGGAATGTCATTTATCTTATTAAGAAATCCACGCACCTAATCAGAAGCTAGAATGGTCCTTGCCCTATTTCCCTTGATTTAGGAATGTACCCAAAAAAAAAAAAAAAAGTTGGAAGTAACACATAAAACATTCACCAGCTTTAACTGGATTTCCCTCCATAAATAGGGTTTTGAATAATCAAACCTTGAATTATATTAGAGACATCACTGCACATGTGCATGACAGGAACCCATGTCTACAGGATGACCCCAGAACCATGAATTCTACGCAATTTAGTCTATGGACTGAAAGAATAAAAGTGTTGCCATGGGAGCGTTAAGATGTGCAAAGGCCTTCAGTAAGGAAAATCTATGTTCCAGCAGCATGAGTAGCTTATATGGACTGATGTGAGAATAGCCAGTCAGCTTCCAAGTTTGAAGTTTCCTTAACACTTAAGAGTACTTCACGAACCCCGGATCAGGGAGACAGATTTGGGAGGCTTGCCTCCTGTCTCCTCACCAGTTGACCTTACATTAAACTTTTCATGTTTCAAAAAATTTAACTATACTTGATTTACAGTATTGTGTTAGTTTCAGGTGTACAACTTCAGATTCTTTTCCATTATGGTTTATTACAAGATATTGAGTATAGTTCCCTGTGCTATACAGTAATTTCTTGTTTATTTTATATGTAATAGTGTGCATCTTTAATCCCATACTCCTAGTTTATCCCTCTCCCCCCGCCCCACTTTCTCCTTTAGTAACCATACGCTTTCTATGCTGTGAGTCTCTTTCTGTTTTGTAAATAAGTTCATTTGTATTATTTTTTTAGTTTCCACATGTAAGTGATATCATATGATACTGGTCTTCCTGTGTGACTTATTTCACTTAATATAATAATCTCTGGGTCCATCCATGTTGCTGCAAATGGCAATATTTCATTCTTTTTATGGCTGAGTAATATTCCTTTATATATATATATACATTTAGGTTGCTTCCATGTCTTGGTTATTGTGAACACTGCTGCTGTGAACATAGCGTGCATGTATCTTTTCTAATTAGAGTTTTCATCGTTTCCAGATATATGCCCAGCATTGGGATTGCTGGATCATATGGTAACTCTATTTTTAGTTTTTTAAGGAACATCAGACTATTCTCTGTAGTGGCTGCACCAATTTACATTTCCACCAACAGTGCAAGAGGGTTCCATTTTCTCCACACCCTCTCCAGCATTTATTACTTGTAGACTTTTTGAGGATGGCCCTTCTGTCCAGTGTGAGGTGATACCTTATTGTAGTTTTGATTTGCATTTCTCTGATAATTAGCAATGTGGAGCATCTTTTCATGTGCCTCTTGACCATCTGGATGTTTTCTTTGGAGAAATTTCTATTTACGTCTTCTGCCCATTTTTTTTTTTTTTTTTTTGCGGTACGTGGGCCTCTCACTGTTGTGGCCTCTCCCTTTGCGGAGCACAGGCTCCAGACGTGCAGGCTCAGCGGCCATGGCTCACTGGTCCAGCCGCTCTGCGGCATATGGGATCTTCCCGGACCGGGGCACGAACCCGTGTCCCCTGCATCGGCAGGCGGACTCTCAACCACTGCACCACCAGGGAAGCCCCTGCCCGTTGTTTGATTGGATTTTTTTTTTTGATACTGAACTGTATGAGCTTTCTGTATATTATGGAAATTAATCACTTGCTGGTCACAAGTCTGCAAATATTTTCTCCCATTCCATAGATTGTTTCATTTTGTTTATGGTTTCCTTTGCTGTGCAAAAGCATTTAAGTATGATTAGGTTCCATTTGTTTTTATTTCCATTACTCTAGGAAATGGATCCAAAGAAATACATATACATACGTCCCCATATCTCTTCCCTCTTGCATCTCCCTCCCTCCCACCCTCCTTATCCCACCGCTCTAGGTGGTGACAAAGCACCGAGCTGATCTCGCTGTGCTATGTGGCTGCTTCCCACTAGTTATCTATTTTACGTTTGGTAGTGTATATATGTCCATACCACTCTCTCACTTTGTCCCAGCTTACCCTTCCCTCTCCCCGTATCCTCAAGTCCATTCTCTAGTAGGTCTGCATCTTCATTCCCGTCTTGCCCCTAGGTTCTTCATGACCTTTTTTTTTTTAAGATTCCATATATAATGCGTTAGCATATGGTATTTGTTTTTCTCTTTGTGACTTCTGTATGACAGTCTCTAGGTCCATCCACCTCACTACAAATAACTCAGTTTCGTTTCTCTTTATGGCAGAGTAATATTCCACTGTATATATGTGCCACATCTTCTTTATCCATTCATCTGTCCATGGACACTTAGGTTGCTTCCATGTCCCGGCTATTGTAAATAGAGCTGCAGTGAACATTTTGGTACATGACTCTTCTTGAATTATGGTTTTCTCAGGGTATATGCCCAGTAGTGGGATTCCTGGGTCGTATGGTAGTTATATTTTTAGTTTTTTAAGGAACCTCCATACTGTTCTCCATAGCGGTTGTATCAATTTACATTCCCACTAACAGTGCAAGAGGGTTCCCTTTTCACCACACCCTCTCCAGCATTTATTCTTTCTAGATTTTTTGATGATGGCCATTCTGATTGGTGTGAGATGATATCTCATTTTAGTTTTGATTTGCATTTCTCTAATGATTAATGATGTTGAGCATTCTTTCATGTGTTTGTTGGCAATCTGTATATCTTCTTTGGAGAAATGTTTGTTTAGATCTTCTGCACATTTTGGATGGGGTAGTTTGTTTTTTTTAAGTTGAGCTGCATGAGTTCCTTGTATGTTTTGGAGATTAATCCTTTGTCAGTTGCTTCATTTGCAAATATTTTCTCCCATTCTGAGGGTTGTCCTTTCGTCTTGTTTATGGTTTCCTTTGCTGTGCAAAGCTTTGAAGTTTCATTAGATCCCATTTGTTTATTTTTATTTCCATGTCTCTAGGAGGTGGGTCAAAAAGGATCATGCTGTGATTCATGTCAGAGAGTGTTCTGCCTATGTTTTCCTCTAAGAGTTTGATGGAGTCTGGCCTTACATTTAGGTCTTTAATCCATATTGAGTTTATTTTTGTGTATGGTGTTAGGGAGTGTTCTAATTTCTTTCTTTTACATGTAGCTGTGCAGTTTTCCCAGCACAACTTATTGAAGAGGCTGTCTCTTTTCCACTGTATATTCTTGTCTCCTTTATCCAAGGTAAGGTGACCATATGTGCGTGGGTTTACCTCTGGGCTTTCTATCCTGTTGCATTGGTGTATGTTTCTGTTTTTCTGCCAGTACAATACTGTCTTGATGACTGTAGCTTTGTAGTATAGTCTGAAGTCAGGGAGTCTGATTCCTCCAGCTCCGTTTTTCTTTCTCAAGATTGCTTTGGCTATTCGGGGTCTTTTGTGTTTCCATACAAATTGTGAAATTTTTTGTTCTAGTTCTGTGAAAAATGGCAGTGGTAGTTTGATAGGGATTGCATTGAATGTGTAGATTGCTTTGGGTAGTGGAGTCATTTTCACAATGTAGATTCTTCCAATCCAAGAACACGGTATATCTCTCCATCTATTTGTATTGTCTTTAATTTCTTTCATCAGTGTCTTATAATTTTCTGTATACAGGTCTTTTGTCTCCTTAGGTAGGTTTATTCCTAGATATTTTATTCTTTTTGTTGCAGTGGTAAATGAAAGTGTTTTCTTAATTTCACTTTCAGATTTTTTCATGATTAGTGTATAGGAATGCAAGAGATTTCTGTGCATTAATTTTGTATCCTGCTACTTTACCAGATTCATTGATTAGCTCTAGTAGTTTTCTGGTAGCATCTTTAGGATTCTCTATGTATAGTATCATGTCATCTGCAAACAGTGACAGCTTTACTACTTCTTTTCGAATTTGGATTCCTTTTATTTCCTTTTCTTCTCTGATTGCTGTGGCTAAAACTTCCAAAACTATGTTGAATAATAGTGGTGAGAGTGGGCAACCTTGTCTTGTTCCTGATCTTAGTGGAAATGGTTTCAGTTTTTCACCATTGAGGATGATGTTTGCTGTGGGTTTGTCATATATGGCCTTTATTATGTTGAGGAAAATTCCCTCTATGCCTACTTTCTGCAGGGTTTTTATCATAAATGGGTGTTGAATGTTGTTGAAAGCTTTTTCTGCATCTGCTGAGATATTGTATGGTTTCTCTCCTTCACTTTGTTAATATGGTGTATCACGTTGATTGATTTGTGTATATTGAAGAATCCTTGCATTCCTGGGATAAACCCCACTTGGTCATAGTGTATGATCCTTTTAATGTGCTGTTGGATTCTGTTTGCTAGTATTTTGTTGAGGATTTTTTCATCTTTGTTCATCAGTGATATTGGCCTGTAGTTTTCTTTCTTTGTGACATCTTTGTCTGGTTTTGGTATCAGAGTGATGGTGGCCTTGTAGAATGAGTTTGGGAGTGTTCCTCCCTCTGCTATATTTTGGAAGAGTTTGAGCAGGATAGGTATTAGCTCTTCTCTAAATGTTTGATAGAATTTGCCTGTGAAGCCATCTGGTCTTGGGCTTTTGTTTTTTGGAAGATTTTTAATCACACTTTCAATTTCAGTGCTTGTGATTGGTCTGTTCATATTTTCTGTTTCTTCCTGGTTCAGTCTGAGAAGGTTGTGCATTTCTAAGAATTTGTCCATTTCTTCAAGGTTGTCCATTTTATTGGCATAGAGTTGCTTGTAGTAATCTCTCATGATCCTTTGTATTTCTGCAGTGTCAGTTGTTACTTCTGCTTTTTCATTTCTAATTTTACTGATTTGAGTCTTCTCCCTTTTTTTCTTGATGCGTCTGGCTATTGGTTTATCAACTTTGTTTATCTTCTCAAAGAACCAGCTTTTAGTTTATTGATCTTTGCTATTGTTTCCTTCATTTCTTTTTCATTTATTTCTGATCTGATCTTTATGATTTCTCTCCTTCTGCTAACTTTGGGTTTTTTTTTTTTTTTTGTTCTTCTTTCTGTAATTGCTTCCGGTGTAAGGTTAGGTTTTTTATATGAGATATTTCTTGTTTCTTAAGGTAGGATTGTATTGCTATAAACTTCCCTCTTAGAACTGCTTTTGCTGCATCCCATAGGTTTTGGGTTGTTGTGTTTTCATTGTTATTTGTTTCTGGGTATTGTTTGATTTCCTCTTTGATTTCTTCAGTGATATGTTGGTTATTAAGTAGTGTGTTGTTTAGCCTCCATGTGTTTGTATTTCTTACAGATTTTTTCCTGTAATTGATATCTAGTCTTATAGCGTTGTGGTTGGAAAAGATACTTGATACGCTTTCAATTTTCTTAAATTTACCAAGGCTTGATTTGTGACCCAAGATATGATCTATCCTGGAGAATGTTCCATGAGCACTTGAGAAGAATGTGCATTCTGTTGTTTTTGGATGGAATGTCCTATAAATATCAATTAAGTCCATCTTTTTAAATTTTGGATGATCTGTCCATTGGTGAAAGTGGGGTGTTAAAGTCCCCTACTATGATTGTGTTTCTGTTGATTTCCCCTTTTATGGCTGTTAGTATTTGCCTTTTGAATTGTGGTGCTCCTCTGTTGGGTGCATAAATATATACAATTGTTATATATTCTTCTTGGATCGATCCCTTGATCATTATGTAGTGTCCTTCTTTGTCTCTTGTAATAGTCTTTATTTTAAAGTCTATTTTGTCTGATATGAATATTGCTACTCCAGCTTTCTTTGGATTTCCATTTGCATGGAATATCTTTTTCCATCCCTTCACTTTCACTGTGTATGTGTCCTTAGGTCTGAAGTGGGTCTCTTGTAGACAGCATATATATGGGTCTTGTTTTTCTATCCATTCAGCCAGTCTATGTCTTTTTGTTGGAGCATTTAATCCATTTACATTTAAGGTAATTATTGATATGTATGTTCCTATGACCATTTTCTTAATTGTTTTGGGTTTATTATTGTAGGTCTTTTCCTTCTCTTGTGTTTCCTGCCTAGAGAAGTTCCTTTAGCATTTGTTGTAAAGCTGGTTTGGTGGTGCTGAATTCTCTTAGCTTTTGCTTGTCTGTAAAGCTTTTTTTTTTTTTTGCGGTACACGGGCCTCTCACTGCTGTGGCCTCTCCCGTTGCAGAGCACAGGCTCCGGACGCGCAGGCTCAGCGGCCATGGCTCACGGGCTCAGCCACTCCACGGCATGTGGGATTTTCCCGGACCGGGGCACGAACCCGTGTTCCCTGCATCGGCAGGCGGACTCTCAACCACTGCGCCACCAGGGAAGCCCTGTAAAGCTTTTAATTTCTCCGTCAAATCTGAATGAGATCCTTGCTGGGTAGAGTAATCTTGGTTGTAGGCTTTTCTCCTTCATCACTTTAAATATGTCTTGCCACTCCCTTCTGACTTGCAGAGTTTCTGCTGAAAGATCAGCTGTTAACCTTATGGGAATTCCGTTATGTGTTATTTGTTGGTTTCCCCTTGCTGCTTTCAATATTTGTTCTTTGTGTTTAATTCTTGATAGTTTCATTAATATGTTTCTTGGCATGTTTCTCCTTGGATTTATCCTGTATGGCAGTCTCTGTGCTTCCTGGACTTGATTAACTATTTCCTTTCCCATAGTAGGGAAGTTTTCAAGTATAATCTCTTCAAATGTTTTCTCATTCCATTTCTTTTTCTCTTTTTCTTCTGGGACCCATATAATTCGAATGTTGGTGCATTTAATGTTTTCCCAGAGGTCTCGGTGACTGTCCTCAATTCTTCCCATTCTTTTCTCTTTATTCTGCTCTGCTGTAGTTGTTTCCACTATTTTATCTTCCAGGTCACTTATCCGTTCTTCTGCCTCAGTTATTCTGCTATTGATCCCTTCTAGAGAATTTTTGATTTTATTTCTTGTGTTGTTCATCACTGTTTGTTTGCTCTTTAGTACTTCTGGGTCCTTGTTAAATGTTTCTTGTGTTTTCTCCATTCTATTTCCAAGGTGTTGGATCATCTTTACTATCGTTATTCTGAATTCTTTTTCAGGTAGACTGCCCATTTCTTCTTCATTTGTTAGGTTTTGGTGGGTTTTTGTCTTGCTCCTTCATCTGCTATGTGTTTCTCTGTCTTCTTATTTTCTTTAACTTACTGTATTTGGGGTCTCCTTTTCGCAGGCTGCAAGTTCATAGTTTCCATTGTTTTTGGTGTCTGTCCCCGGTTGCTAAGGTTGGTTCAGTGGGTTGTGTAGGTTTCCTGTTGGAGGGGACTAGTGCCTGTGTTCTGGTGGATGAGGCTGGATCTTGTCTTTCTGGTGGGCAGGTCCACGTCTGGTGGTGTGTTTTGGGGTGTCTGTGGCCTTATTATGATTTTAGGCAGCCTCTCTGCTAATGGATGGGGTTGTGTTCCTGTCTTGCTATTTGTTTTGCATAGGGTGTCCAGCACTGTAGCTTGCTGGTCGTTGAGTGGATCTGGGTTTTGGCATTGAGATGGAGATCTCTGGGAGATTTTCACCGTTTGATACTACATGGAGCTGGGAGCTGTCTTGTGAACCAATGTCCTGAACTTGGCTCTCCCACCTCAGAGGCACAACCCTGACGCCTGGCTGGACCACCAGGAGCCTGTCCTCCACACGGCTCAGAATAAAAGGGAGAAAAGAAAGAAAGAAATGAAGAAGAAGATAAAATAAAATAAGTAAAATAAAATTATTAAAATAAAATATAAAAAATAATTATGAAGAAAAAATTTTTTTAAGTAATATAAAAAAGAAAAACAAAGCAAAAAACGGACAGACAGAACCCTAGGACAAATCGTATAAGCAAAGCTATACAGACAAAATCACACACAGAAGCATACACATACACATTCACAAAAAGAGAAAAAGGGAAAAATATATATATATTGTTGCTCCCAAAGTCCACCTCCTCAATTTGGGATGATTCGTTGTCTGTTCAGGTGTTCCACAGATGCAGGGTACATCAAGTTGATTGTGGAGATTTAATCAGCTACTCCTGAGGCTGCTGGGAGAGATTTCCTTTTCTCTTCTTTGTTCGCACAGCTCCAGGTGTTCAGCTTTGGATTTGGACCCGCCTCTGCATGTAGGTCGCCTGAGGGCATCTGCTCTTCTCTTAGATGGGATGGCGTTAAAGGAGCAGCTGATTCAGGGGCTCTGGCTCACTCAGGCTGGGGGGAGGGAGGGGTACGCATGCGGGGCGAGCCTGTGGCGGCAGAGGCCGGCTTGACTTTGCGCCAGCCTGAGGCGTGCAGTGCGTTCTCCCGGGGAGGTTGTCTCTGGATCACGGGACCCTAGCAGTGGCGTTCTGCACAGGCTTTCGGGAGGGGTCGTGTGGATAGTGACCTGTGCTTGCACACAGGCTTCTTGGTGGCTTCAGCAGCAGTCTTAGCGTCTCATGCCTGTCTCTGGGGTCTGCGCTGTTAGCCGCGGCTTGCACCCGTCTCTGGAGCTCCTTTAAGCGGCGCTCTTAATCTCCTCTCCTTGCGCACCCGGAAACAAAGAGGCAAGAAAACGTCTCTTGTCTCTTCGGCAGCTTCAGACTTTTTCCCGGACTCCCTCCGGGCTAGTTGTGGCGCACTAGTTCCTTCAGCTGTGTTCATGCCGCCAACCCCAGTCCTCTCCCTGCGCTCAGACCGAAGCCCGAGCCTCAGCTCCCAGCTCCGCCCGCCCCGGCGGGTGAGCGGACAAGCCTCTTGGGCTGGTGAGTGCTGGTCGGCACCGATCCTCTGTTTGGGAATCTCTCTGCTTTGCACTCCGCACCCCTGTTGCTGCGCTCTCCTCCGTGTCTCCCGAAGGTTCCCCCCTCCACCACCCGCAGTCTCCACCCGCAAAGGGGTTTTCTAGTGTGTGGAATACTTTCCTCTTTCACAGCTCCTTCCCACTGGTGCAGGTCCTGTCCCTATTCTTTTGTCTCTGTTCTTTCTTTTTTTTTTTTTTTTTTTGCCCTACCCAGGTAGGTGGGGGAGTTTCTTGCCTTTTGGGAGGTCTGAGGTCTTCTGCCAGCATTCAGTAGGTGTTCTGTAGGAGTTGTTCCACGTGTAGATGTATTTCTGGTGTATCTGTGGGGAGGAAGGTGATCTCCATGTCTTACTCTTCCGCCATCTTGAAGCTCCTCTCAGAGTTTTATAGTATCTGATCTTACGTTTAGGTCTTTAATCCATTTTGAGTTTATTTTTGTATATGGTGTTAGAGAATGTTCTAATTTCATACTGTTACATGTAGCTGTCCAGTTTTCTCAGCACCACTTATTGAAGAGACTGTCTTTTCTCCACTGTATATTCTTGCCTCCTTTGTCACAGATAAGTAACCATAGTGTGTGGGTTTATTTCTGAGCATTCTCTCGTGTTCCATTGATCTATGTGTCTGTTTTTGTGCCGGTACCATACTGTTTTGATCACTGTAGCACTATAGTATAGACTGAAGTCAGGGAGCATGGTTCTTCCAACTCTGTTCTTTCTCAAGATTGTTTTGGCTATTCAGGACCTTCCATACAAATTAAAAATTTTTTTGTTGTAGTTCTGTGAAAAATGCCGTTGGTATTTTGATAAGGATTGCACTGAATCTGTTGATTGCCTTGGGTAGTATGGTCATTG
This sequence comes from Leucopleurus acutus, assembly GCF_964270905.1. Classification (NCBI taxonomy): domain Eukaryota; kingdom Metazoa; phylum Chordata; class Mammalia; order Artiodactyla; family Delphinidae; genus Leucopleurus; species Leucopleurus acutus. Next base: position 75,172,684 of record NC_139156.1, read on the forward strand.
TAATATTGATTCTTCCAATCCAAGAATACGGTATATCTTTCCATCGGTTTGTGTCATCTTCAGTTACTTGCATCAGCATCTTAGGGTTCTCAGAGTTCAGGTCTTTTGCCTTCTTAGGTAGGTTTATGGCTAGGTATTTTATTCTTTTTGATGTGATGGTAAATGGGATTGTTTCCTTAATTTCTGTTTCTTTTATTTCATTGTTAGTGTATAGAAATGCAACAGATTTCTGTGCATTAGTTTTGTATCCTGCAACTTTACTGAATTCATCGAGCTCTAGTAGTTTATTGGTTGCGTCTTTAGGATTTTCTGTGTATAGTATGTCATCTGCAGATGGTGACAGTTTTACTTCTTCCTTTCCAATTTGGAATCCTTTTATTTCTATTTCTTTTGATTGCTGTGGCTAGGACTTACAAGACTATGTTGAATAAATGAGGTGAGAATGGGCTTTCTTTTCTTTTTCCTGATCTTAGAGGGAATGCTTTCAGCTTTTCACTGTTGAGTATGATGTTAGCTGTGTGCTGTCATATAGGGCCTTTGGTATATTGAGGTATGTTCCTTCTATGTTTACTTTCTGCAGAATTTTTATCATAATTGGATGTGGAGTTTTGTCAAAAGCTTTTTCTACATCTACTGAAATGATCATATGGTTTTTATTCTTCAGTTTGTTAATGTGGTGTATCACATTGATTGATTTGTGGATATTGAAAAAATCCTTGTATCCCTGAGATAAATCCCACTTGATCATGGTGTATGATCCTTTTAATGTATTGTTGGATTCAGTTTTCTAGTATTTCATTGAGGAGTTTTGCATCTATGTTCATCAGTGATATTGGTCTGTAATTTTCTTTTTTTGTGATATCTTTGGTTTTGGTATCAGGGTGATGGTGGCTTCATAGAAGGAGTTTGGAAATGTTCTTTCCTCTGCTGTGTTTTGGAATAGTTTCAGAATGATAAGTGTTAACTCTTCTCTAAATATTTAGTAGAATTCACCTGTGTAGCCATCTGGTCCTGGACTTTTGTTTGTTGGGAGTTTTAAAATTACTGATTCAGTTTCAGTAGTGGTTACTAGTCTGTCCATATTTTCTATTTCTTCCTGGTTCAGTCTTGGGGGATTGTATCTTCCTGAGAAATTGTCCATTTTTTCTAGGTTGTCCATTTTATTGGCTGTAGTTGTTTATAGTAGTCTTTTATGATCCTTTGTATTTCTGTGGTGTAACTTCTTTTTCATTTCTGATTTTATTGATTTGGGCTTTCTCCCTTCTTTTTTCTTGATGAGTCTGGCTAAAGGTTTATCAATTTTGTTTATCTTTTCAAAGAACCAGCTTTTAGTTTCAGTGATTTTTTCTTTCTATTGTTTTAGGCTATATTTTGTTTATTTCTGCTCTGATCTTTATGATTTCTTTCCTTCTATTAACTTCGGGTTTTGTTTCTTCTTCTTTCTCTAGTAGACCTCAGGTGTAGTGTTAGGGCATTTGAGATTTTTCTTGTTTCCCGAGGTGAGATTGTATTGCTATAAACTTCCCTCTTAGAACTGCTTTTGCTGCATCCCATAGGTTTTGGTTTATCATGTTTTTGTCTTCATTGGTGTCTAGGTATTTTATTTCCTTTTTGATTTATTCATTGGTCCATTGGTTGTTTAGTAGCATATTTTTTAGCCTCCATGTGTTTGTTTTTTGCAGTTCTTTCCTTGTAATTTTTAGTCTCATAGCATTGTGGTTGGAGAAGATGCTTGATATAATTTCAATTTCCTTAAATTTATCGAGGCTTGTTTTGTGGCCTAGTATGTAATCTATCCTGGAGACTGTTTCATGTGCACTTGAAAAGAATGTATTCTGCTTTCAAATGGAATGCTCTTTCTCTCTGTATATATAAATTAAGTCCATTTGGTCTAATTTGTTAAGACCTATGTTTCCGTATTGATTTTCTTTTTGGATTTGTCCATTGATGTAAGTGGGGTGTTAAAGATACCTACTGTTAATTGTGTTACTGTCGATTTCTCCTTTTATGTCTGTTAGCATTTGCCTTATATATTGAGGTGCTGCTATGTTGGGTGCATATATATTTACAATTGTTATATGTACTTGGATTGTTCCCTTCATCATTGTGTAGTGTTTGTCTCTTGTATTTAAAGTCTATATTTTCTGATACAAGTATTGCTATTTGCTTACTTTTGGTTTCTATTGCATGGAATACCTTTTTCCAGCCCCTCACTTTCAGTCAGTACCTGTCTCTAGAGCTAAAGTGAGCCTTTTGTAGGCAGCATATTTATGGGTCATGTTTTTGTATCCTTTCAGCCACTCTGTTTTTTGGTTGGAGCATTTTGTCCATTTACATTTAAGGTAATTACCAATATGTGTATTTATTGCTACTTTGTTAATTATTTTGGATTTGTTTTCGTAGGTCTTTTTTCCTCTTTTGTTCTTTTCTCTTGTGATTTGATGACTATCTTTAATATTTTGGTTGGATTCCTTTTTCTTTCTTGTTTGTATATCTATTATAGATTTTTGGCTTGTGATTACTGTGAGGTGTTTGTAGAGCAGTTTGTATATATATATATATAGACACATATATATATATGTATGTACATGTATATGTATAAATATATCTGATTTTTTTAAGTTGCTGATCTCTTCATTTCA